>NC_090931.1:247240585-249640585 GCF_040938575.1 Ambystoma mexicanum | reverse complement strand
CCCATTTTCCCAATTAGTCCATCATCTCTCATTCTTAGGCCGCATGCCAAAGTCTTTCAACTGTAGATGACCTTGTTGTTGTTCACTGTCCTGGAACATTGTAGGGAGTGCACCCAGATGCCTTTGGGCCAGGCGCGCTATGTAAATAAACAAAATACAAATACAAATACACCACTATCTTAACTTGAGGCTCTAATGAATAGTCTTTGTTTTTCGACTTCTGAGTCACATGTGAAAGGACCAGAAATGTGTCCATTTTAGCCTTCCATTTACTGCTATTTGATTTAATTATGCTGGGTGTTGTTGCTCCTCTTGGCCTCTAGAGACTTGCTCACTCTTTCTCATATGAACCATATTCACTTTTCATTGACCATGAGTTTGGCTCTCACAGATGTTTTCGCCTTGCTTCATCTATGAAGAATGTCCCACATTCAGAGCTTATCCATGTACTTCCTTTGTGCTCTGCACTTATCCCTCAAAATAGCATCTTTGCTCTCGGCTAACCTTGACCCATCATTGGGTCTGCTCACAGGGATATTTTTCCATGTCTTCTGATTCTTGGAGCCTTTGGATGTTTCTGAGGTAGCTTGTTTACATTCAACGTGAACCATCGTCCATTTTCCATATCTGGCTGGACTTGCCATGTTATGTATTCCTCTAAAGCAAGCTGCTATACGTTGTCTTTCTACTTTGCGTTACTGCATATTTACAGTTATTGGTCAGTAAGTTACTTCATCTTCTTTTAGATCCATGATTATTTTAGCCTTTGCTTCATGTTACTCCTAATGCAACAGTTACATTGTTACTCAATATTTTCATATTGTTTCAACATAGGTTTGTAAATCTTCTTTCTGACATCACTTTTTCCTTATCAGATTTCCTTTTAGGGCTTTTCTCTGACTGTTCCAATATGACGGTGATGAGGGGGCGGGAACTGGCAAGATGGCGTCTACCTGCTCTTCTACAATTGTCCATGTATACCCAATCACTGTTAGATTCTAATCTCAGGTGTCCTTACTCCAGTCATACAGTGGTTGTTGCCATCAAAGGTCACTTGCTCACAGCACATGCCAGATACCGACTGAGTCTGTGCCTACTCACGAAATTGTTACGCGAAATTGTTACGCGAGTAATCTATCGGCACACATAGACCCGCTCCATATACTTCTCCTTATCGTAGGACAGCGGTGTCACTACATTGGGGACCGTTGCCTATTACCCTAAGGCTCATTTGATTTCTAACGCTCTAATTATCATGTTTAAGTGACTTCCCTCTCTAATCCTGACGGCATGCGGCACGCTGTTGTCTAATACTCTCCCCAATCTGTATTAGAGCAATATAAGCGTTGAAAATCTGGCAAATATTGTGGACACGACATCAATGTGTCTGACACTTTCATACCCTATCAGGCCAACAATGTGAGGCGCTCTATACCCTGTGAGCTACTTTACTTGGATGCAATGGTTTATTTATCTTTTACGTTATCTCCTGGGACGTTGTAAGCTTTATTCCTCCTCTCATGCCAATGCCAATTCGAACTTTCTCTTTTTACCCACATCAGAATACACAGTGCCTCCAGGACCCTTCTGTTGTCATTACCAGGCTGCTTTAACTACTGTTTCCACAGCTGGGTGAGTCTCTTTTTATTATTGCCCCCTTATGGCCTCAGATGTGCAGATATGTTATTACAACCTTGTACTGCCACACTTAGATGGAATTGTGAATGATAACATGTACCTCATCTAGATAGAATTATGATGATAGCATACCTCCCACCTAGTTAGAATTATGAATGATAGCATAGCCTGCAGTGGAATAGATAGAATGAGTAGAGTGAATAGAATAGGTGGAATAGATGACATAGATAACATAGATGGAATGGATTGAATAGACGAAGCAGAAAATGGTCGGAGTAGACTGAATGAATGGGGAAGAATAGAATGAGTGGAACCTGTTGAAACTCACCCCACGCGTTGTGTCACTGTGCACCTGCTCCTATGTTGCTGTCATATATCTGTATCCCCTATATATGCTATATATCTGTATCTGCTCATATATCTGTATCCCCTTATATATCTGTATCCCCATATATACCTGTACTGACCCTGTCCCTATATATCCATATGTCCCTATATATTCATATGTCGCTATTTGTATGTCCCCATCATCCTGTTCATGTGCCTGGTCTCAGGCGCTTTACAGATAACCACCATATCATACCACTACGCTTACTCTCTACTATACACCATCATTCAACCAGAGCACAGCTATACCCCTGATAATTCGGCCTAGCTGTCCACATATGAATACGACCCCACAAACACCTCATCACCCCAATATAATGCAGCTTGCTTAGTACATTCCGGCCAGCTGCTCGCATAGGCATTCCTCAGGCCTAACGCAGCCAGAACCCAGTCTGGGTGTCCACCCACCAGTCTGCAAACATCCAACTGATACCTTCAGCACCACACCTATCTCTAGGAAGCAGCTATCATCCGACAACTACACCAGCTGCACACATATCCGGTGCACCCACGCACCATACGACACTATCCCTCTCTACTGACCTCAACTACAGTTGCCGAGGGCGTTCAACCTACTAGTGCTTTGAGGTCATACCAATGATATATAAGGTGCTATATAAATGACAAGTAACATAACAACATAATTCTACTAAGACTTACACAGAGATATTTTTCCCTAACAGTCATGACCCTTCTTGCTCCACTGCCGAATGGGTTAGAAGGTCAGAACCACCAATGATGTACCTGTACAGCTTTATGTACTACTCAAATGATTCCCCTCACTGAGTTACTCTATTTATAAGCCCTTAGGTGTCTACAAGCAAAACACTACAACACATAGGAACAATTAGCTCACTTGCCCTGAAGATGGATCATTAAGAGTCTGAAACGCGTCAGCGCCGTTATTATCTAAAAAGGAGCTATTTTGTATTAATCTAAAATTCAGTGGTTGAGGACCATTGAACTTGTGTGAATGTTTTAAACACAAGTTTTAACTCGTTGAAAGTTATCATGTTTTGTTATATATGGGAACAAACTGTGCTATGAACACTATAGTTATTTTCATAGAATGTAATCCCTGTGTAATCTTTTTGTGTTCTGTACTGTTACTCCTTCAATATTGATGAGATAAAGATTCCTTTTCTCATAACAACAGATTACATGTTATTTACTTTCAATCTTTCTGGTTCGTAAAATTTAATATTGTATATGAATGGGTTGAATGAACTTTGATTGCCTAACTATATGTTTAAAAACGTGATCATTAATATATGAAACTGTGAAACTACATGGGTCCGCCCTGTGGGCCTACCCATTTTGGGTGACCCCCAATTGAGACCTTAGATTCTATTGGGACTATACGTCCCCCAAGGAGTGCATTATAGGGCTACCGTTTGGCAACAATCGGTTTTGTTTTGTATAGTCCTGCCTTGTCTCAAGTGGCTTTGAGACTTTTTCCCTTTTGAACCTGAAATTACTCCAACTGATATTTTATTGACCTTCTGAAACTTTGATACCATCCTCTGAACATCATGCACAAGCTAGTTCCTCCCTCTCCCCCCTACAAATCAAGATTGTACGGCATAGTGTTATCACAGGAAACAGATCCTCATTAATCCTGTGATCCTTAAGACAGTGTTGACAAGTCTGTCGGCATCAAGCTTTCCAAAAGTATTAATTAAAGACCAAAAGGCTGTAGTGTCACTCTGTCTAAGTGCATCCAACATTTTTCCGGATTCCCATTGTGTGGGCATTGCTCTCGAGTTGCAGAGCCAGTTTTTGTAGCCCTGTTGGGTCTTCTTTATATGGATCTCCTTCTTCAGAGGATTTAGAGTGATATTGTTCTTTAAAGGCCTTGTATGTCTCTGCTTTTCTCTTCTACGACAGATAATCTTGTAATTGTAAGTGTGTACATAGGAAAGCTGTTGTGGCCTGCAAGTGTTTTTTCCCAAAGTATTGGAATCAATTGCATTAGCAACAAAGCATTAGAAATTTTCGAGAGAAAATGTATCTTCCATTTCTTGCCTGGTTAGGCGTGTCTTAGTTAGTGCAAAGTTAACTTTTATTAGCATATGCGTTGGTTATTGGAGACGACCATCCACAAGCCCTGAATCGCATTTGGGAACCCTGTGTGGGTAGAAAATAGCCCAAATGTGTCCACCAACGGGGAATGGTCGCTAGACTCCATCCTCTATACTTCAAATAGAGAGCAGTGTTCCATCAACCATGGCCCTACAAAAATGTAGTCAATGATTAATGAGCTCTGCCCATTTGACCAAGTTATCTGGGGGGTGGCGGGGTGCATCCGTGGGTGGTTCATTTAATGGAGAAAGAGCCAACCCTGATAGGCCCTTTGCCCAGACTCTACCATTCTTAATGTTCAGACTTTCATTCATCGCCCACATTTCAGACCAAGCTGTATCAATTAAACAGGCTGAGTTCAGATCTCCCCACAGCAAAACATGCCCAGATGGCACCTTATTGGCACCTTATTGTGCCACTCAAATATACAGAGAGTGATATAGTCCAGAACCTCCACAGGTGGCCCATACCAGGATTTCAGTAGACATTAATAATTCGAACATTCGTCATCTCTAGAAGTCGTAAACTAATGTGAGTGGCCAATGTACCAAATTGAACATGAAATGGGGATACAACCTTTGTCGTGTTAGAATTGTTCACCATCGTAAATAGCTCCCCATATGGACGGCCATTCGCTCTGTGTCGAGCTGCCAGAAATACAACGGTTTACAGTCAAAATCTCGAAAATTAAAATCTCGAAAAAAAAGCACAAATTAAAAATCTCGAAAAAAAAAATATCGAATTTTTTTTTCAATGCGTTTTTTTTTCAAAATGGGGGGGTTCCCCCAACCCACCTTTTTCATTTTTTTTATTTTACCCCTTTTTTTTACTTACCTGACCCCAAAAACACATATAAATAAATAAATAAAAAATTCGATATTTTTTTTTTTCGAGATTTTTAATTCGTGCTTTTTGTAATTCGAGATTTTATTTTCGGTATTTTGACCGACCACCAAATACAACACTATACCCGTCAAACGCTGGCTGTGTTTTAAGGTTTCTTGCACGTTTACAAGAGTGAACTCCCTCAGTTTACGTGCAAGTACAACATTTTTTAGTAAGTGAGCATGTCCTCGAGAGTTAAATGATGCCACTGAAAGAACAGCCACGGTACCCTGCCTTAGGGACTCAGGGCTTCCTTTTTCATAGGGGTTCACAACCTAAGTCTAATTTGCAGGTGTGGAAAGGAGCCATGACCAGTCCTTAGTTTCCTCTGAAGCCAGTATCTTTCTTTTTAAAGACAGAACTTGGGCCTCCATTAATTGTCTTGAGTCCCCTTATAATGTATGTGTACCGCCCATGTTCTTAATAGCTTTGCCAGATTGGATGTTGGATCGAACCGTCTTACATTGTCTCTCTCTTTAAGTAAGGAGTCCATAACCAGTTTTGACTTTAGTTGAATCACCACTTGATCAGGTCGGGTTATATCGTGGAAGATGTTCCTTGCAATGTCGTCTGTTGTAACACCTCCAAGTGCTGGAACATCTTGAAGGAGAGACAGAATATTGGTGTGATTAAGTAGTTTCAGGGATCACACTTTCCAGTTCCACGCTCAGTGTGTTTTCCTGCAGGGTTTGCTGCTTTGTACACTGTGGATTAGAAGCACCCCATGGGCCAAGTGATCGCCTGTCCTGCATGCCACTTTTATAGATGTTTGTTTCTTCCAAGGAATTCAGTGTAGCTGAGATAAGTGATGTTCCCGCCTGCTCTTTGATCTGATTCGGTGTCGTCGCATTCTGTAATACAGAAGGCTTCGGATTAAAGCACGTTGGCAGGAACACCTTAGGAATCACTTTCATCGGTAAAGGTTCACATACATTGGGCAATGACTTTGTAAAGTGGGCCACCACTTCTGACGTTACAAGTTCTTATCCCCTGCCGAGATTGACAGTGTCTGGTGCTGCTCCACCGTGGGCTGCTTTGGTCCAACCCCAGCACTTATTGCCAATTGTGATAGTGCAGCCTTTACTGTTGACTGTAGGAATAAAGAATTTATAAAGCTGCGAGATTCTTGCTTGAAAACATGTTTTTTCTTCACTTTTGCATTGGTCTTCCAAAAGGCGAAATTGTGAATGCATTGAACAAGCAAGCAGCAAAAAACTGCTGCACATATTTTCTCCAGATTCAGAATAAGTTGGGCATAATGTGGTTTAGCTGTGCCCTTTGGTGGTTTAGTGTCAATCTCGCAAGTAACCTTTAGAAAATTTAGCAGGGAGCAGGTTGCCCGCGGCACACACATCTTTTATGTACCTGCCCTAGTGCAAATGCAGCAAGTGAGGCTTTTCAGAAATGAAATACAACCATTTCTTTCTCTGACGAAAGCTGCTCTCATGAGAACGAGAAATTGCTGCAATGTTCCTAAAATTATATAAGGAGAGGGAAAAGAAGATGTTTGCCTCCAGGTCGAGTGTGTTGTTTGTCTATATTCGAAAAAGATTTTTGAAGTGCATCACTAGGATACGACCTTCTTGCACACCTTTTTTGCACTTTTAAAAGAATTTGCTATAAACTCTCGCACTAGATTCTCATGGTGATTTGTCATGGTACAATCCCATGGAAACATATGGGGGGTGTCAGAACCCCCTTTTCAAGATGAATGCTAAAACAACACTTAGCAGGCATATTCTCATTCTAGTGTCCTATCATTGCAAAGTGCCTACTAGCCATGGCCACGAGCCATCATTAGTTGGCCACACATCCACAATGGGGAATAATCACATGGTGCGAAGTTTAGAAACATACTGATATGATTGAATATGACATCTGTGGGGATATGAAAAGAAAAAAACTTTAGAACCAGTGGTATTGGATTGTATTTGGTTATTTATATAGCGCTCTTTCCCCATTTGTATGGCCTCAATGTGCTTTGTGATTGGAACGCCCTCGGTGACGGTAGTCAATGTGCTGAAAAATTCTAAAAAGTTTAGATAAGAAGATGCTTGTATGCATTTACGCCTGTCTAAGCCTTGGGTGGCTAGCTAGGCTTGTCTAAGCAGCCCAAAAAGAGGTCAGGTACATGGGTGGGCACTGTTGATGGTTTGCGATAGGATGCTATTGTTGGAAGAGTTGATGTGTGGCTATGCCGAATTTCTTTTGTTGGTAGTCGCTGTATCCTAGTGGCAGAGGTGTTGAGGTATGTCAGGTGTTTCCGGATGGACGGCTATATGTGCTGCTAGACCGAAAACCATAGTCATTGCAGCATTCTATGATGCATGGATGGTTGGCTGTGCCTGTGGCCTGTGTCCACAGGTGTGGTGTAAGGTAAACGTGCCATAGCCTTCAAGGTTATAAGTACCATAGTCTTTGGAGTTGTTTGGCTGGAGCGATCTTTGTCCAGTGTGGACGGCATGGTCTCGTTGTTCATGGTCTCGCTAGTGTGAGGGTCTAAGTAGGCAGTGGGCATGGGTCAGTTTGTTGCGGTGTGTCTCAGTAAGAGCTGCTGGTTTCCCTGGTCTAGTTGTCTCATTTGTGATCTCTCTTGTGCTAGGGTTTGGGGGGGCAGTGGGTGCAGGTGAATTTATTGTGGTGTGTCACACCGAAAGGTTGCTGGCTTCATTGGTGTATTTGTCAGGTAGTAGTGTTGTTGTGCATGGGGTGATGGTGTGTCAGGTGGGCTGCTGTGAAAGCTGCCGACCACTTGTGTTGTACTTGGTTTAAGGGGAAGTTGGGTTCGCTAGTGTCGTTTTGACGAACGGTGGTTCAGGGGCAATTGGGAAGAACTATGATTTTTACGGCCTTTCTGACTTTCAGGTGGTTTTCAGTGTTGCAAATGTGTAGGGTGATGGAGTTCCAGATGATTGGCATTTTCTGGTTCGAGGGAATGGGCGGTAGGGTGGATGAGTTTATTGTGGTGTACCACAGCAGTAGCTGCTGGTTTCCCTGGTGTATTTGTTAAGTAATGGATGTTGTTGTGTATGGGGGGACAGTATGTCAGATAACCCGATGTGAGTGCTGCCGGCGTTTGTGTTGTAATTGGTGTAAGGGTGTCCTGTCCTGATTGGCTGGCATGACTGGGTTTGGCGAATTGGATTCAGGGGGATATTATGGGAAGACCCAGTATTTTAGGGCCTTCCTGAGTTTCAGATGGTTTCCAGTGTTGTGAATGTGTAGGGGCAGGGAGTTCCAGATGATTGGCGTTTTGACAGAGAAGGAGGATCTGCCCACCCTCGAGGAGTTGTGAATTGGGACCACTAGGCGAAATGCTTTGTGAGATCTGAGATTCCTTGAGGGCTGGTAGGGCATGATTTGTCTCAATGGAAATCCGGTCCGGTGTTGTGGACGGCTCGTGGGTGATGCACATGGCTTTAAAAGTAGCATGTTAACCAATCGGGAGCCAGTGGAGGACTTTTAGTGTGAGGCTGATGTGTTCCCTGGCGGGTAGTTTAATGAGCAGGCATGCTGCCGCATTTTGGATTCTTTGGCGTTTCCTTAGTTGAGATGCTGGAGCACCTAGGTAGAGGCTGTTTGCGTAATCCAGGCGGGACAGGATAATGAAGTTGACGGCCAGAAGCGCTGGGGGTAGGTGAGGTAAGGGAAGATGTGTCTGAGAATCCGTAGATGGAAGAAACAGGTTCTGGATACGGTAGTGGTGTGTTGGGTGAGGGATAAGCATGAGTTCAATGTGCATCCCAAGTGTTTTATCATGTTGGATATTTCCGGTGCTTGTCCTAGGGCTTGAGGCCAGGGAATCGGTTGGGGGAGCAGGGCAGTTTTCCTGCAGACTAGGATTTCAATTTTCCCCGGGTTGAGGATGAGGTGTTTGGGCGTCATCCAGTGGTCAATATCCGAGAGGCATGACGACGGGTCTGGACTACCCGAGCCTTGGGAATTTGGGATTTTGAGGATGATCTGCGTGTCATCTGTGTAGTTGTAGCAGGTGAGATTGTCTGAGTGGATGATTGCGGGCAGGGGTTTTAGGCAGAAATTGAAAATTAGAGGAGATAGTGATGCTCCTTGAGGGACACCTTTCCTTACTGGTTGTGATATGGAAGTGAACTGGTGGAGGTGCATGATTTGTGATTGATTTGAGATAAAGGAGGAGATCCATGAGAGGGCTGTGTTTCTAATTCCTACTGTTTCAGCCTGTCTAGTAGAATAGAGTGATCAATGGAATCGAAGGCAACGGAGAGATCCAGCAGAATGAGTACTGCGTAGCCTTCTGTGTCGGCTGCTCTTTTTGGGTCATCCCAGATGGCGACTAGGGAAGATTCTGTTCCCCCTGAGTAGCCTGAAGCCTGATTGTGCAGGATCTAGGTGATTGTTGGCTTCGGCAAAGTGGCCAAGCTGTTTGTATGCTGCGCGGTCCATGAGTTTCGCAATGAAGCGTGTTTTTGGGCGGTAGTTCTGGGGGAGGAGTGGGTCAAGTGTCTGTTTTTGAGGATGGGTTTGACGTAGGAGGTTTTTAGGGATTTAGGCAAAGATCCTGATGTGAGTGAATGGTTGAGGATTGTGCGTGCGATGCTACCTGCACATGTGAAGTCTAGGATGTTTTTGAGGAGTGAGGGTGGGCAGGGGTCCTCAGGTGATCCTGAAGGGCGGCTATCTGCTATGAGCGAGAGGAGCTCTTGGTGTGTGATGGGAAAAAAAAGTCAAAGGTTTGTATCATGGGAGGTGATTGAAGCTTGGTAGGAGGGCGGGTCGGTGCCAGGGGCCTTTGTTTTAATTTAGAGATGATGGCGGAGTGTCTATCATTAGGGACAGTGTGGAAGTGCAGTGATAAGGTGTCACACATCTTGTGAGATTGGTGGCAGCTGGCTCGTGCATGCGGGGGATTTGAATTCTGCTATGATTCTATGTAGTTCTTTGCTTGAGTTACGTTGAAACAGTTGAACACAACAAACCCCTTACAATTCAGGGAAAAATCTCTAGTTGAAGTGATGTTAAAGGCAAGGTGATGGTTTAAAGCAAAAAAAGACCAACTCCTTGAAATGAGGCTAGTATAGGAAGCCACTCCATCTTAACTCTGAGCCCCCATTGCACAGCTCATCACCATACTAATGGCATCACAGATCACATCACTTAGAAGGTAACTTATGACATCATTGATGACATCATCAGAAACTAGAGCACACTAATGACATCACAGAAGCGAGTACCTCATTTATCATGGGAAACTACTCATAAGACATAAGCATGTTCTTGGTCTCCTTAAGGACGTATGACAAACATATCATATATGTATATGTGTTGTGCACGCTAACAAAAATATAATATATCAATGGACCCGATATGGAGGTGAAGTGGTCACTGGCCAGGTCCAATGGCTACTTTGGGTGGCTTGGCTAGTTTGGGAGCATTGCCTAAGGCGTGTCTCTGGCAGTGTGGCTAGTGGTCATGGCCACAGGCCATGGTCAGTTTGCCACAAACCCGCTATGGCTGTCAAATGGCCACTGGCCTTGGGCAACTACGCCACTAGAGTTCCCAAGCACTTTTGCGAGAGCCTCACACAGTCAATATTCTACTATAAACTACTTTATAATCAACAGAATCTGCCTGGGGAGCACAAACCAACTATCAGCATACAGTACTCCACACTCTCCTTTCTTTCTAAAGAATTATAATGCCCCAGATGGCACTGACATGCATCCACACTACCACAAAACACCCCCCCCCTCTGTGTTCCCCATTCCTTCTTTGTTATCTCTATTTCCCACTTTTCCATCTGCTTATCTTCCCATGTTTACTCTTGCTCCTGCAGCAGACTGGGAAATGAATTGCAAGGGTGGGGGGCAAAATAAGCCACTCTATGGAAAAGCATAGGCACTGTGCAACTACTATGGTGTTAATGTGGTGCAGTATGAAAGCATGTTAACATAACATATACATGTCAGTATTACATTTTCTTATTGTATTTCAAATCTGCCCATTCGAGTTCTTGGTTAATCTGGAGCTAACATGCGTTTTGTGTGGTCTGTTACTTTTCATCAATGTGTTATTATGTAAAGGTTTCTGTTGGTGCTTTGACCATACCATTGGTCATTTTGACTGAGGTTGAGTTGGGACCTGTGGTCATTGAGGATGCTATTTCGTCATACCTACATCTGGAGTTGTTCGATTAATTGAGAGCCGCTTTATGATATTTTGAAATGCGAAGATTTTATTGTATGGGGAATATTCAGATGACCATACATGGAAAACATCCTTCATGGGTGTATTGTTGACATTCTGCAAGACATTTTCGAATCTCCAGAGTGCTAAATCCCAGTTTAAAACATCCCTTCTGCAGGAGACCACAAACATCCCCGAGCATGTTTCAGCCATGTGGGGGCACTGGACAGGATTACTGTGGCAGCCATTCTGTCCCAATAGCTCTGCAAAAACAAAATGGTTTCCAGGCAAGGTGAACTTTTCATGATGGTGGATCATCAATGGGGTCCTGTTAAACATGCCTCTTGTAAAAGCAGGCAGATTCCTCAGGAATGTAGTGTAACTGCCTCCCTCAAGTGTGCCTCACAGGTGGGCTTCTCACCGCTTCACACAGTGAATTACAAGTGTTAACCTGGATCCCTCGATTTCAACACAAATTGCACAGAGCGGACCCAAGTCCGAGCAGGTGCGCCTGGATACAATTTAGATTGTTATATGCATTGGTTCTAGGATTATTTTGTCTTGAGTCTTAACTTTGAAAAGCTGCAAATCGAGCACTGTGGGGTAGTGCAACGCATTATATGTGTAATAAACGAATACGGGGCAGGTGAGACTGCTCCCATACATTAAAAAAGCCTTTCGAGTGCGGGCACAGTCTGTGAAAAGAATGAATGTTGATTTTTGATTTTAGATAGTCCTTTAATAAGGATGGGCATACTTTTCTAACCACATCATGAACCCCGCAGAGTCGTTTTTTAAAGTGGGATTGAAGCCAGTGAGAATGTGACATTTGAAGTTTTTTTGTTTTTTTTTAAATGTCTATGCATATATTTGTCGATCTGGAAGTTGTATCTATCAAGTTGCTAAGGCATTTTAGTCTGCATGTGGCATATTGTGGCAGCAGTTGCACATGCAGGGATATATCAGGCCATATGGTATGCCAGGCATATGATGGCATTGTTAATGTATCTACACTTGGGGAAATAAAGATTTGGCAGTGCTTGGTTTTTTGTGTACCAATCTCGCGTTTTTGCAGACATTGTCTTATATTTAAATCTCTAGCGCCATCTGCTGTTCACTTTAAGATTAAACACTTGTTCTTTTAAAAAAACGTAATTCGGCAAATATTATATTCCCATATTTCATCCCATAAACCTACTTAAATCAAATAGTGTTTGGTAAATGAATCTTTTAAACTGATAAATGTACCTGAAGCATACCTTGGTTCCTATTCCAATTATTACCTTAGCATTTGCATCACTGATCACGGGGCCAGAAACCTGGGGTCCGTGCCTACTGTATTTATATACATAAAGGAGAGGAAAAGAAGATTAAGGGCCATGAAGAATAGATGACCTCCCTAAACCATTCATACCCCCAGTCCTGAAAAAATGGACTAGACCAGGCATATAAATCATAACAAGATGTATACATGTATTTTTATTAAATGTTCACACAATTCATTAACACGTTTTAGTCACTGAAAAAATGTTTACTCAAAACTAAATCCAACATACACATGGCAACAAAACAACATGAAACGATTCAACAAAACGAGGTTGACACTACACATGATGACACACAAAAGAAATACATCTATGTCCAGCTATCCACATTTGTGTCTTTACTGGACCTACATGTTTCTGTCTTTCTAAACACAACATACATGTGTTGGACATTCGTTGGGGGCTAAACGCAACGTGATGAAGGACACTTATATGAGCATGGCAACAACTTCCAAATATACTTCAAGAGGTTCCCATGATCTAAATAGAAAAGGAAAGAGTAGGAAGAGACACCTAATTGATTAAAGGTACTCCAAGCATACAAGAAAACGAATGAAGAAGCAAATGGAACATCTGTTTATGCACAATATATTGTAAATAGAATACTTGTATCCTGCGCATGATATCTCCTGTTTTTTGGGTATCCAGTATCATGTCTTTACCAGTAAAACACTGGCAATATTGGCACTTTCTACAAAACATGAATATAAACCCATAGGAAAACATGATGAAATAGTTTTTAATTAGTACCCAAAAACTCACATTCCAAACCTTGCTATAGAAACACACAGTGGGCTTCATTCCGAGTTTGCTGGGCCAGAAAAAAGGGTGCCAGTTGCAACTTACCAGCCCTATTTCCAGATCGGCAAACTACAACTCTGCCTTCCAGGACCATTGCACGGAAGCAACGGTGCGGGTGCTTCCGAGTCCCCATTCCCGTGGAGTCCAATGGTGACTAACATTTTCTGGTGCCTGACTGCGCTATCCGCCGGGACTTGTAATGACCTGATTTCACTGGGAAGTCAGGCGCCGGAAACGTAATGGGGTTGTCGGCAACCCGCTGGTAGCACCGGTGGGTTACGGCCAACCTCGTAATGAGGCCCAGTGCGTGTCACTTGCAATCAAAACGAACAAATACCTGATTCTCAAGGCCCACCTGAGCATTACTCAACAAGTTATGATGCCGAAAAGATAAATCCACCACATCTGTTTCATGTGTCCATTCTGCTTTTTGCTAAGGTAGTTTTCTGTTGAAAAACCGGGAATGGCCAATAGGTTAGAAGGCTCACACATAAACCAATTCAGAAAGTGATGTGCATGTAATTGAGTTAAAGGTGCTGATTTAGCGCCAGATAGAGGGACGCACCTACCAACAGTGGGTTTAAAGACGATGCACTGTGGGGGTGGACAGATGGGTAATAACACAGATACTCTGAGCCACCGACACACTGAATAAAGGACTTCACAGGGAATGGTAAAGAGGTAACGATACATTGGATGTAAACATGGTCGATCACATTCCTCTGTGATTAGCTAAAGGAGGGGAGGGACAAATAAAGCACAATCACTAATACGTATAGTGAGAAATCCCTCAAAGCGGGCTGGATCTGGGAACTTTTCAGTTTAAAACACATGGCCACAATGATAGGGATGTGCAAAGGGGAGAGGAGGTTCAATGTACTTGTCATATGGGAATTAAAACAACCGGAACTCAGTGAGGTAACTACAGGGCGGTCAGCCAGACATGCCACCCTGCACGGTAGCGTGAGGGTGGCTCTCTACCAGTGTGCCAGTCACATGACTGCTGATGCCCATCTGCAGGCGGCAGTGGGAAAGGAAAACTGGATGGAATGGCATTCCTGGGAGCACCAATTAGACGGTAATTGCCTAAGCTTTGAATTCAGGGGCCAGCCTTCGAAGTATTTCCCACAGAGTCCGCAAAGGTCATTATCTAACAGGTATCGTGTGAATGTCCTCTTTTCCACCAGCTCCACAGTGTCTTGTGTCCAGTTCTCAATGGTGCTGACCAATGGCTGCATATTAACATTCCAGCGAGCAGCACAAAAGTTGATTCATTAATAACAATATGTTCCGGGGTGGGTTGTGAATAAAATGTGGTGCCACAGGGGAAGATGAGGTGATGGGAAACAATTCAACTGTTTGCTCTAATGATGCTTTCACAAATTAATGTAACTATCGAGGAGGCAGAGATTGCAAATAAATCAAATCTCTGGGAAGCACAGAAAAAACAAAACCTCCAACTTGCAAGTGTTTCTCCTGAATTCCTACTATTATTTTTCTTGTCATAAAACTGCTGTTCATCATCCATTCAGATGTCAGCCTCTCAATCAGAGCTAATCCACTGTTCTGTTTGATTTGTGCTCACCCAGCTGTAATAAACAGCGTTGCTTCTTGCCTGGTTTGTGCTCCATTTTTTGAGTACATGGTTTTTATTGTGCACTAATTAGCGGCCCCCTGACTACATCTTTCTGAATCTAAATATAAAACTGCCACCTTCAAATATCGCGTTGCTATTGTGAGCATGAAAACCTCCACATGACGGACAACCGGAGTGGCAAACAGCGTGACCGACGTCAAATTAATAACGTGTCACCTGATCGCTTATAAGCGTGAAATCAGTGTGTAACCATGGCAACCATGGATGCTGATAAGCAACATTGCCCATTTGGAAATGTGTTATAAACGTCCAAGCTATTCAGTTCAAATGTTCGACACAGCCCAAAATATAAATTCAAAAATACAGCTGGACCGAGCTTGAAAAAGGAGCAGACTATTGCATTTCCTAATTTTGCACCTCTGCGTCTCTCATTTATCAACTACAGATCACGCACGGGGCCTCATTACTACAGAAACTCCCACACAGTTGGACTGTCATTCAGATTTTAAAATGGAGCTGCCAGTACCTAGATAGGTAGGTTGCTTTAACCATGTATATAGGTGTGACACCTGATTTTTGTGGAAACCCTAAGTTCCTGAACAGGATGGGCAGATCACGGTGCTCCAACCTCAAGTCCCCTGCGGGTTTCTCCTCTGGCAAAAGCAGTTTGTGGGTGGACAAGGCTGGTGACATTTATGGTTGCAAAAAATGTAAAAAATGTATTGAAGGAAAAGCTCATTGTAGATACAAAAGCCCCATGTATATTTATCTACATGACACCATTGATATCAGTTTAACCAGTAATATTGAAACGTCAAACCATCCTACAATGCTGATACCTAACAGTATTTCCAATCTTTATATAAACAGGTCCGACACCTCTCACAGAGCATATGAGTTGCCAAACAATGAACTCAATGACATATTGAGCCATTCAACACTTTCCTTGAGGTCCCGGATATGACCACTAGTTCTGAAAATGTATTTTTAATTAAAAGTTAGCAATTTCCTATTCATGTCCTCTAGATCATGCCCTTTCATTTTCTTGAGTATGACCCAATGCATGTCTTCAAAGGAATGCATGCATTCTAAATAGAGCTTTAGCAAGGAGGGTGCTTGTATTATTTGGTTTTTACTACAACTACGATGCTCAATGAGTCTGGTCTTACATTTCCTGTTTGTTTTCCCAATGTCATGTAGCCCGCATTGGCAAGTAATCATGCATATAACATTGCTGCTATTACAGTTAGTACCATCTCGCATCTGCCACTTTTCCTCCCATCAATGTCCACGTCTCTGGTTTTGTCTGTAAATGTACACATAATGCAACATCCGCATGGGTGATGACACACTACCGGGTCCATACCCCACAATGTGGTTTGTGTGGAAATTAAGTGAGTCTTGGGGCCTCCATACTGGGTCCCAGTACCGGGTTCTGTGAATGAGGAATTACCGGGTCATTCCAACCTTGGAGGACCCAGTAATTTCTCATGCACAAAACCATTCCCCATTCCCATTTGAGGGGATGGAGCTAATAACAGGCCTGTTAATAATGGGCCCATTATTAGCTCCTTGGTCGCCTCGCCGGGACTCAGAAAGGACATCTGGTTTTACCAGACTTCTGTTCCGGGTCCCGCTAGGGGACCTCGTAATCAGGCATCCCGTAATGAACGGTGCCGGTCCTGTACCGGCACCCTTCATTATGGGAGCGCAAGCCTCGTAATGAGGCCTTTGGTCTTAATATCATTCGTCACTATAATATTCCTGATATTAGTGCTCCGTTTGTACGCCACCAGTGGTGAAAAAAATGATTTTGGAAATACTTTCTTCCAATTTTTCATAATGACAGATTCACAAACACCACTGCCGGATCTTTCTTTGTTGATTTGGATGCATGCTCTAATGAAGCCCCCCAGTTGTTGTCATGTGCCTGTTTAGCCGCACCTTTTATACGTGTTGGTGGATAACCTCGATCCGTCAACTTATGAAACAATTTATCAGCTTCTATCTCAGAGGACTCCTTTGTGCTACTGTTTTGTTTTAATCTAAGAAATTGGCCGAATGGTACGTTTTCGTTGATGCGCTTAGTCTGATAGCTGGCACAGTGTAATAAAGCCTTTCTATCTTTGGTTTTGCTACATGGTTTTACCAAAAGCTTTCCCTCGTGGTGATAAATAGAGATGTCTAGAAAATTGACTTCTGCATCACTGATACTTATAGTGAATTTCAGGTATCTGTTTGTTTTTGATGGTTGAACCATTAAAAAAAAACTATTGGCACTGTCCATATAGCCTATAGCCTTCCCAAAGAATGAGAATGTTGTCAATGTACCGTAGCTACAGAACCAATAGGGATTTATAAGGATTGTGAACTGAGTAAATAAATGATTACATTCTCGAACATGTCCACATAGAGGTTTACTATGTTAGGTGCCATACAGCCCCTCTTAGGTGTCCTTTCTGTTTCTAATTAGAAACAGTCTTGAAATTGGACAACATTTTTTGTATTTCAATTCGTTTTTTCGATGGAATTATTTTGGTAAAAATTCCATCGAAAAAACCATTGTCGGCAAAAGGACATTGTGCCATCCATAGATACGATCAAGACCCACCTTAAAAAAGAATGTGATCACACGTTTTTTCCGATGGTTTAGTGGCTTCCAGGGTCTCCCCCACAGGAAGTTGGCAGAACACAACAGTCCTTATTGGCCTAGATGATAATGATAGAGATATAGGGGAGGATACCTGGGAGATATAGGGGAGGATACTCGTGAGCAGGGATCTTTTCATACAAAATAGAGATAGAGGCCTGTCTGCCTAGTGTATGCAGAGCCTACATTAATGATGGAGATTATAAGGGAGTACGAGTAATGATTTTAAGGACGGAATGTACTCAGCTTCAAGTTTATATAGGCTCCCAATAGGATGTGATAAGCTGATCTAAAATATGGTTATTCATTGATTTGTTACTATGAGGGGAATTTCTGAAGCCTTGTTACTTATAGACAGTTTGGATAACATATACATTGAAGTGGGTTTAGTCCCAATCGCATAATGGGGCTTCCTGTCTCTACGCCGAACCATGCCTAAAGCATTTTTCCCAGCACGCACAGGCTCCAGCTATTCACTGGCCATGCTCCCCTTTCCATTTGCTAAATAAGGAGCTGACAAGCATATTGTACCTCCTATTTTTGTTGTTGTTTCTGTGAGTCAAGATGTACAAAAGGCACTCCTGCAGAAGTGACGGCGGCAGTGCTGAAAGCTTCCCAATCCAAACCAGGAGAGCTGACACAGGATGGGAGTTATGGCCTTTGGCATAGCCTGGGCATGTAGCAGAAGGAGAGGATTTCGCAAGGAGAAATATTAGAAGGTCCAGCAAGTTATAGGCTTTCAACAGTCAGGTACAGAATGATGAATTCATTGAAGCTTGCATCAGGATACTTGGTGCGCACTCAGAAGCGAGAGCGCGACAGGGAGAGAGAGAGAGCGAGAGAGAGAGAGAGAGAGAGAGAGAGAGAGAGAGAGAGAGAGAGAGAGAGAGAGAGAGAGAGAGAGAGAGAGAGAGAGAGAGAGAGAGAGAGAGAGAGAGAGAGAGAGAGAGAGAGAGAGAGAGAGAGAGAGAGAGAGAGAGAGAGAGAGAGAGAGAGAGAGAGAGAGAGAGAGAGAGAGAGAGAGAGAGAGAGAGAGAGAGAGAGAGAGAGAGAGAGAGAGAGAGAGAGAGAGAGAGAGAGAGAGAGAGAATGAATGCATGCACACACATGTGCCAAGATGTGAGTCTGTAATTTAGTAGCAGGAGATCATTGGAACAGGGAAACAGGGAATCCAGGCACAGGTTTTGCTCTCTGTCGAAAGAGATGAAGGAAATCTAATAGTGGGGAAAGCACTCATTGCAGAAGTTACACCCATTCATCTCCAGCCGTGTTCAGAAGAGACACCGGTAAAGGGATTCAGTGCCTCCTTCACACCACCGATGAAATAGAATATTTATGCCATAGGAGCGTAGTGCCGATTGATGCACATGAACGATTGGAGGAGAAGAGAGGGTCGCAACAGCCGGGTAGGGAGCTGCAAGGAATGCTGCGATCAGCATGTGCTGGTGGGCAGGATATAGAGGGCATAGAGCAAAGGATTAGGAAACTATATAGGCAAATGAGGGAGAGAGGAAGGTATGAAACCCTAGAGAATATAGAAGGCTCCCTATTAAAGGGAACCAAAATTAGATCAGGTGATGTCATAACACACAAGTATGTAACATTGGGCCTCATTACACGGACGGCGGTGGACCAAGGTGCTATTAGCACCTTGGTCCATGCCAGTAAAATACCGGCACAGCCTTGGTGGAAAGGGGAATTACCGCCCTATTCCAAGGTTGGTGGGGCGGTAATTCCCCCTTCCCCCATTGCCCTTCCCCATTCCCATTTTTGCCCCATAGGGCATAATGGGAATGGGGAAGGTGCTAATGACGGCACCGCAAATTGCGGTACCGTAATCAGCTCCCTGGTCCCTTTGCGGGTTGGTTTTTAACGCCTGCAAAAAGCAGGCGTTAAATCCTTCAACCTGCAAAGGGACCTCGTAGTAAGGCGGTAAGGTTTTACCGATACCGGTAAAATACCGGTACCGGTAAACCCTTACCGCCGTCCGTGTAATGAGGCCCATTGTCTTTAAATAGATTAGACCTCGATGACAAGGAAGGAGACAATAGTCACTCAAGCTGGACTATAATGATGTCAGACAAAGAAAGGGAGGAGAACGAAAGGGCGCAAAAAGAGTGTGCATGCAGGTTTTTAAAAGAATCAAGTGCAGGACAAGGGATAAAATGATCAGATTTAGAGTACCCTAAAAGAAGGACACCAGAATCAGCACCCTATGTTGAGTGACCACCAGCATGATTGCGCAGTACAGGACATATATGTCAGTAGGTTAAGATCAATACTAGGAAGGATACTAATGGGTGAGGCTAGCTCGGCTGTGAAGACAAGAAGTGTAGGTAAATATGATCATGAATCAGGATTTTTGTAATTGCCATTATTAGAGAAGGGGGAGGACGACCACAATATATACCATGGCCACAGATGGATAAAGATAATTTAAGGTGTAAATTGCTGAGTTCAACTTCCAGTGTGGGAAAATAGATTTGTGAATTAGAAAGGATGACATCAGGAATGACGCTAGCTATAGGTAATATAAAAGGACTACTGGCGGCTATTTTAGTGGAGAGAGCTGACAACGTTTGGAAGCAAGCAGGATACGCAGGTGTGACTGTGCAAAACACAGCACACAAAGGAGTGCCATTTAATAATTGCAGAGCAGACGTATGGTGAGCGCTCCGAGTACAATATCCCGATATATCAGATATGGGTGTGATTATGACTAGAAAAATGGGAGAGGGTGACGATCCTGTTGCCTTTGTTCAGGATAAACAAGACAGATGGTGCCAGGAAATGTTTGAATCATGGGATAAAATGGTAGCATTATTTTAAGGCTAAAAAAGCAGCCAACTATCCACCCATATCTCATTTAGAGAAATAAGATATTAAACAAAGGACAGGACACTGCATGTTGGTAAAGGAGGGCTTTCAACATGCTATCTATTGTTCAGTTAATTGAAGTACAAGGTCGAGCTCCACAAGAAGAACAAGATTCATGGAGAAAGCTGTGTTGTTTTTATACGTAGAGATGTCCCTGATGGCCTCACTGTACAAAGTTGAATGTAGAGGTCTCCCGGATAGCCTCACTGTGCAAAGTTGAATTTAGAAGTGTCCCTGATAGCATGCCTAGATGAACTGACTAGTGTCCCTAATAGTCTCTCTGTTCATAGTTTAATTTGGAGGTGCGCCTGATGGCGTGCCCAGGCTGAATTTAGAAGTGTGCCTAATGAGCATCTCTGTGCTAAGTTGAATCTAGAAGTGTGCCAAGTATCCTCTCCATACAAAGTTGAATTTAGAAGTGTGCCAAGTATCCTCTCCATACAAAGTTGAATTTAGAAGTGTGCCAAGTATCCTCACTGTGCAAAGTTGCATTTAGAATGTAGAAGTGTGCCTGATATCCCCTGTGTGTAAAGTTGCGTTTAGAAGTGTGCCTAATAGCGTGCCCTACTTGAATTTAGCCATGTGCCTAATAAGCCTCTCTGTGCAAAGTTGAATTTAGAAGTGTCCCTGATAGCCTCACTGTGCAAAGTTCAATTTAGAAGTGTCCCTGATAGCGTGCCTAGTTGAACTGACTAGTGTTCCTAATAGTCTCTCTGTTCATAGTTTAACTTGAAGGTGCGCCTGATGGCGTGCCCGGGCTGAATTTAGAAGTGTGCCTAATAAGCATCTCTGTGCTAAGTTGAATCTAGAAGTCTGCCAAGTATCCTCTCCGTACAAAGTTGAATTTAGAACATTGAAGAACATGTAACCCATCACCACGCTTACTCTCTTCTTTACACCACCACTCAGCTAGAACACAGAGATACTATGACACCATTTGGTATAACTGTTCTCATACCAACATCTGCCTATACTCCCCATCACTCTATCTAAACACTGATGGTTACACACTCCCAGCCAGGCGTTCTCCTCAGGCCTAATGCAGCCACAATCGGTCTGGATAAATCCTGCCAGAGCGAACACATACTCCTGATCTCTCAACACCACACCTACCGCTAAGAAGCAGCTACCACATGAATTCCGCACCAGCTGCACACATACCCGGTGCTCACACACACCTTTAACTCTCTCCACTCTCTCTACTGACCTGAACTTCGGTTCCCAAGGGTGTTCAACCTACCAGCGCCTTCAGACCATACCAATGGTATATAAGGCGCTATATAAATGCAAAATAACATAACATAACCCCACTGAGGTAATTTGGAGGCAGGATAGTACTGGAAAGCCAGTGATGCGTCTAGCATTATTGAGAGTAACACTGGAGCACTTAACTACCCAGCACATACGACTCGAGAGAGAGTCTAGCTGCAACAATTACAGAATAGTGGTTCTCACCTGGAACATATGGCACACATGGCACAGTTCATTGTGAATTGCATTGTGTGTCAGAAACTTACTGCAGGACATAATTTGCAAACAGTAAGAGGAGCAATCCTTAGACCCAATGGCCCATTTCAACATTTACATATAGGTTATGTAGATATGCTACTGATATGTAATGGCTATAGATATATGCTGGTTGTAGTATTCTCAAGCTTCGATGTGTCCTCCCCCTGATCCTCCTCACCTGGTTCTTCCGTGGAGCTTTCAGAGGCTTCCGTCTTCTTCTTCCTGCAAGATTTCTTTGATTCTCTCCCATGCAATCCTTCTTTCACTCGTAGAGTTAAGGACATATTCCCCCGGTGGCCAAATTGACTGGTAGAGAGAGCTCCAGACAGGAGGGACCCTAGGGAGCACGACCCTGGCAGGGAAAATGTTTTCGGCTGGAAAAAAAACATGATTGCAGTCCAACTTTCAGAAGGAATGGATCTGTATCTCGTGGGTAGCAGGTGTGTTCCACAGGAATTGCTTTCCTTAATATTCTTGTTCCCTTGCCAGAAAATACTCCAGACTACAAGGTGCACCGAGCAGTATGTCAGGATTGCAGGTAAGTTGGGAAGATGGTGACCGCCAAGTAAGCAGGAGCAAAAGGCAGTAAGACAAGATGGGAGTGTACTACTTCATATCACAAAGTGAACACCCATGATACCGAAGGTATGCAGATATCGAGAAGAGAGAGAGAGTGACCCCTGATGAGCCACAGACAGTGAACTCACCTGAAATGAAGAGAACTCCAAAGCTACCCAAAGGTATGCAGAGTACGAAAAGAGAGAGAAAGATAGAGAGACAGCACGGCACCTGAGAAGCCGCACAGCGCCCATGACTGCCTGAGGCAGAGTAGACAGCACGGAGCGGAGGAAAAAGTCACGCCAGAGGAAAGGGTAGCACAAGGAAGGACAGAGAGTAATACACAAAAAAATCGCTGGGGTTGCAACGCGCCGATCTGCGCAAAAGTTACAACTAAATAACAGGCGGTGGCCATCTTCGAAAGAAACACTTGACCGCATCTAGAGTAACGTGGAAAATGTGATGGCCAACTAGTGGAGCCACCATTGGTGCCAGCATTTCCATGGGTGAAGCATGACATTATGACACCTTTTCCTCGGGAGACCACATGGCTTTCCTGGGTGTCGCTGATGAAACAATCTGATCAATCGAGGAGCATGGAGGTCACTCTCAGTATCCCAAGTCCTCTCAGCCTCAGTGTATCCCTTCCAACGCACAAGATATTGGATAGTACCTATTCTGTACCGGGAGTCAATGAGTCTTGAGACTTCATATTCTTTGAGTTCTTGAGGTTTACGTCCTCTGAGACATGGGATCTCGCGTCCATACGGGTCTGTACTGTATTCCTTTAGGAGAGAGGAGTGAAATACTGGGTGTAGTCTACTCAAGCTTAGTGGCAAATGAAAGCGGAACGCTACAGGATTGATCTTAGCACTTATGGTAAAAGGTCTGGGATACCTGGGGCAAACTTTCCAGCGTGAACACACCTAGGAAGGAATTTTGTGGAAAGCCAAACCTTTGTCCCTAGATCCCAAGAAGGATTCTTATTTCTTCTTTTGTCAGCCTGGATGTTGTAGCTCTTCCTACTGTTCTCCAAGGACAGAAGTGCAGTTCTTTGGGTTTGTTTGAGGTTGGACAGAAGATGGTCAATCGCTGGGGTCTTGGTGGATGCGGATATTGCAATAGGAAGATGCCAAGGGTTATACCATGGGTGCAAAAGACTGTGCTCATCCCTATGGCTGAGTGTTTGGTATGGTTATATGCACATTTGCCATCGGGAGGTACTCTGCCCAGTCGTCCTGTTCTTGATTGCAGAAACAACGCAAGTATTGCTCGAGAGTGGAGTTTAGATGCGCTGGTCTTGCCATTGCTCTACGGGTGGTATCCGGAGGATAATGCCCTCTGTATTCCTAGCAGTTTGCATATAGAAGAGTAGAAAGGCGAGGAAAATTGCGAACCTCGATCTGACACTATAGTGCAGGGAATACCATGCAGTCGGACTATGTCTCTGAGAAAGACGGTGGCCATCTCGGGTGCAGTAGGGAGAGCATGGAGAAGGGAAAAAGGGTGAGTTTGCTGAAGGTGTCCACTGTGACCATAATGGCAGTATTACCCCGTGAGGGAGGGAGTTCCACTATAAAGTGGGTAGAGACATGATCCCACAGTCTGGTAGGTAGGTTTTCCTGTTGGAGTAATCCAACCGGTCTGGAGGTGGAGTACTTGTTGGTGGCACAGACGGGACAAGTAGTCACATATGTCTTGACATCCTTGTCGAGCGTCGGCCACCAAAAGCTTCTAGATACCAGATCTAGCGTAGCCTTCTGACCCTTGTGACCTGCTGCTGGTAGATCATGACACCAGGAGATGGCTTGTGTCTGGAGCTTGCTGAAGGGCAAGAATAATGACTGGTTCGGAAAGTATAGTCCATTGATCTTTTGCAAAAGAGGAGTAATAGAAGTCTCCATGGGACCCAGTCTCATGTCTTGGAGAAAAGTGTTAACAGTGGCTAGTAACCTTTTGCTTGACAATAACATCTAGTGGCACTGAATTCTCCTGCTTTTACATCAAGGCTGCATGACAAAGCATCGGCCAAGGTGTTCTCCCTGCCTGAAAGGTATGTAATGTCAAAATTGAACTGCGAGAAAAAGCATGCAGAGCAGGCATTGGCGGGAATTCTTGCATTCCACTTGCTAGAGAATTCACAGGTTGCTATGGCCAGTCCGTACCAGAAACCGATGTGCTGCTCCTTGTAGTAAGTGTCTCCATTCTTCACAGGCTTGGCGGATGGTTAGTAGCTCCTTCTCTAATACAGAATAGTTTTGTTCACTAGGTGTAAGAGTCCAAGAATAGTAAGCTACTGGATGTTCCAAGCCATCTTGAGAAGCCTGTAACAATGCTGCTCCCAGTGCTCCTTCAGAAGCATCAGTCCATATGATGAAGGGCTGTGTTTGGTTGGGCTGGATGAGTATGTGAGCTGTGGTGAAGGCTAACTTAAAGGTACGGAAGGTGATGTCCGCTTCTTTATTCCAATCAAACTTGACTCCTTTCTTCAGGAGTGAGGTGATGGGCAGGACCACCTCTGGGAACCGGGGGAATGAAATACCTGTAAAATGTGTCCATCCCCAGGAAACGTTGAATGTCCTTGATGTTCCGGGGTTCTTGCCAGTGTAATCCCACTTTGATCTTCTTCGGATCCATCTGGACTCCTTCACCGGAGAGAATGAACCCAAGATAAGTGACTGAGGATACTTCAAAGCAGCATTTTTCAGGCTTGGCAAGCAACTGTTTGTGATGTAGATGACGAAGAACTTCGCTGACATGTTTCTTGTGTTCTGGCAGTGTAGTGAAGAATACCAGGATGTCGTCAAGATAGACAACTATGAAAGCATACAGGATATCTGCAAAAACCTTGTCCATGAACCACTGGAACACCAATGGGGCATTCACAAGACCAAATGGCATTACTTGGTATTCATAGTGTCCCAGCGGTGTCCTGAAGGAGGTCTTCCATTCATCCCCCTTCTTTATCCGTAAAAGATTATAGGCCCCCCGGAGGTCCAGTTTGGTGAATATCGAGGAGCCTTGAACTGCCTCCAACGCATCTTTAAACAAATGCATGGGGTATCTGTCACATACTGTGAGACGGTTGAGGCCCTGGTAATCTATACAGGGGCAGAGCTCCTGTGTGCCATTTTTCGGGATCAAAAATAGAGATGCTCCTGCCAAAAATAGTGATTCACGGATGAGGCTGTTTTGCAGATTCGCTTCCAACTACTCCTTGAGAGCCCTCCTTTTGGGCAAAGATAGAGGATACATATGGCCGAAATGCACTGAAACCTCCTTTAACAAATCGATGGCACAGTCCTCGGGTCTGTGTGGCGGCAGAGTGCGAGGAAGCCGATCTTCGAAGACCTCAGGGAATTCCTGATAGTGTGAAAGAATAGATTGTACTACAGATGTGGATAAAGCGCTCTTCAATCCTTCTTTCGATGCTTAAACCTGTTGAATGAAGCAATGTTGACTGCATTATAGGATATTAAACTGAATGGTGTTTGCTGTCCAGTTGATCTCGGGATTATGTTGGCGCAGCTATGGCATGCCCAGTATCACTGGAAAATGGGCTGTGCTGATAACATCAAACACCAATTTCTCTTGATGAGAGAATAATGACACCTGGATGAGGTCAGTTTCCAGAACGATTGGTCCTGAGGTTAACGGGGAGCTGTCTACCCCTTCGTCTGGGAAGGGTTTCAGCTTCTCATGAAGAGGGATGTCGAGATCCTTGGCCCACTCAATGTTGATAAAGTTGCCTGCTGCCCTACAGTCAAGCATGGCAAGTACCTCCAGAGGAGGCAAGAAATTGACATGCAGTTTGATCTAAAAAACCATTAGTCTGTTATTGTCAACTTGTTGGGTGTTGTTGCAAGGTTTTGAGTGATCACTCCCGATCCTATTGCTTTTTAGGGTTGGGGTGGAGCATTTCCCGATCGGCATGGCGGAGCCTCGGGGCAGTTTCTTACTAGATGTTTCGAAAAATTGCAATACATACAGAGCCCAGGCTCTCTGCATCTCTTGCGTTCTTCGGGCGTCAAAGGCCCTTGTGCCATGCTGATCTGCATGGACTCCTCTCCGAGTGGTCTTTCCATTGAGAGGGGAGGATTAGCTCTATGCGACTTGTAGGGCCTGGCTCTTCTTCTCTCATGTCTGCATTCCGATAGACAGAACTCGATCTGTAAGGCTAACGTCACTAATTCCCGAAACGTATCGGGTCTTGCCACTCTGGTCAACTCATCCTTAATGTCCTTGTGGAGTCCTCGTCTAAACAAAGTTTTCTGGGCAGAATCTGCATCTTGAGTTCCTTATTTGAGGTCCAGCATGGCCTCGTAGGAAGAGTATTTTACCTCCGGCCTGTCAAATCTTGCCTTGAACATCTGTGTGAATGAGGCGGAATCGTTCATGGCTGGATCAGAACGGGTTATCAATGGGGTGGCCCAAGCCAGGGCATTCCCGACCAAATTAGATATGAGGAAGCCAACCCTTGCCCGATCTAGTTCATAGGCCCTTGGACGAGTAAAATATACCAGGCATACATCCATGAACTTCTTTAGGTTTTTTAGGTTTCTGTTTTATTTACCAAAGGGGAAAGTCAAAGGCAGAAGGTCTCCTCTGCTGTCTTTACGTACTGCTATCTGCTGCCATAAGGCTACATTCTCCATCCGAAGGGACTGTACTTCCACAGTCAAACCTTGTAAAGCCACCACCAGTTCCTGATACTGTTCCAAGGATGCCATGTGAATTGTTTGGCGTTGCAAGCTCTCAAGCTTCGATGTGTCCTCCCTCTGATCCTCCTCACCTGGATCTTTTGTGGAGCTTTCAGAGGCTTCCGTCTTTTTCTTCCTGCAAGATTTCTTTTTTCCTCTCCCTTACAATCATTCTTTCTCTCGAAGAGCTAAGGATGTGCTCCCCCGGTGGCCACCTTGACTGGGAGAGGGAACTCCAGACAAGAGGGACCCTAGGGAGCACGACCCTGCCAGGGAAAAAGCCTTGCGGCTGGAAAAAGCTCTGATTGCAGTCCAAGTTTCAGAAGGAATGGATCTGTATCTCGTGGGTAGCAGGTGTGTTCCACAAGAATTGCTTTACTTGATGTTCTTGCTCCCTTGCCAGAAAATACTCCAGACTACAAGGTGCGCCGAGCAGTCTGTCAGGATTGCAGGTAAATTGGGAAGATGGTGACTGCCAAGTAAGCAACAGCAAAAGGCAGTAAGACAAGATGGGAGTGTACTCCTTCGTATCACAAAGCGAACACCCACGATACCAAAGGTATGCAGAGATTGAGGAGAGAGAGAGAGAGAGAGAGAAAGAGAGAGAGAGAGAGAGAGAGAGAGAGAGAGAGAGAGAGAGAGAGTGGCCCCTGAGAAGCCACAGAGACAGTGAACTGACCTGAAATGCAGAGAACTCCCACGCTACCCGAAGGTATGAAGAGCATGAGAAGGGAGAGAGGTAGAGAGACAGCACGGCACCTGGGAAGCCACAGAGCGTACGTGACCACCTGAGAGAGAGTAGACAGCACAGAGCAGATGAACAATTCATACCACAGGAAAGGGTAGCACACGGAAGGACAGAGAGTAATACTTTGCATATAACCTGGAGAAATCATTGGGGATGCAACATGCCGATTCGCTCACCAGTTACAACTAAATAACAGGTGGAGGCCATCTTGGAAATAAACACTAGACCACATCTAGAGTAATGTGGAAAACGTGACGGCCAACTAGTGGAGCGCCATTGGTGCCAGCATTTCCAAGGGCGAAGCATGACAAGTATATCCTTTTTCTAGAGGGTTAGAGGCAGGTCTGTGCACACATTCTGAAGGCTCATGCGCTGCCAGGTTTTTGATATGCAAAGTGTTGCCTAGGTGATGTATTTGTGAAGATTTGCGATCTGACAATGGACCGCATTTTGTAAATGAACTTTTCAGAACAGATAGTATTTCTGTTAGGTATAAAGCAGAGATTGTTGCCTGCTTATCACCCACAGGCCAATGGTATCTGTGAGAAATTAAACAGACTTCTCAAGGAGAGGATGGACAAAATCAAGATCACCTTCAAAAAGGGTTTGTTGCACTGTCTGCCCCTTGATTTGTTTGCATTAGGAAACCAGCCTGGTTCTGATCATCATCCATTTCCTCATGAGTTGGTGGCTGTACGCTGCATGAGAACACAATTGACTCATCCAAATATGGTAAGAACTGATGCCCACAGTGTAGGGGGGCATTAGGTGATGAGAGGCATGATTGTTTAACAACAATGATTGCAAGTGTTTCTTTCATGTCTCAACAGATCGAGAACAGAAGGGAGGAGTCAAAAGGAAGCACCAAAAACAATCAAGTGTATGAAACAGAAGATTTACTAAAGCCGCCTAGGTTGTACCCAGGAGACCATGTGCTAGTGCGCAAATTCATACACACGTGAAATACGCCTCGTTTTGAGGGTCCCCTTGAAGTAGAGGAAGTGATTCGCACTGCCCTGAAATTGAGGGGGTGAAGAGCATGGCTACATCTACACAACATCAAACCACATAAAGGCGAAACATCGGCCCCTCCCGGCGACACCCGAAGAGAAGCAAGACAAGTAGTTCTGCGTATGCAGACCTGCCAAATGACTAGCAATGAGAATAAGCAGAAAGAAATTCACCCAAGCACTATAGATTAAGGTTCAATGTTTTCAATATCAACTAAAGGTCATTGGTTTCCATATTTGACAAGGATAAAATAGACATGCAGCTACCTTGGAACACTGATTTTAGACAGGATTTAAGAAACAATGAGAGACAAGTCCGGCACTTGAAGAAAAAAAGAATATCGTCTGTCGTTTATGATACCCATCATCACACTAGAATATAGATAATTATATGTTCATTTTTCCTACAGACTGCAGACTTATCCCACTTTAGTTCGAAGAGGAATAAACATTATTACATTTTTGGAGGACCAAAATAACAACTGTATTGTCTGTAGAGTGATAATTGCAATAATACTCCAGTTATTGATATAGAAGTGATTAAAAAGTGGATAACAAATTTACATATTAAAGTAAACACAAGATGGAGAGGCTTCACCGTTTTAGAGATGCATTACCATCTAAGAAATTAATAGGGTTTCAAGTGATATTGATGGTGATATCAGCTGGTATTATGCTTTGTGTTTTTGTGTTTTTCACATTATTTTTATGGCATTGCGAAGTGTTGCAGAAAACGGCTCTAACATAGGGGGTATTAATGGTATTAATGGCACTGATATGAAGGGTACAAATGAAACACGTATTATTGTCCCCCCTAAAGGCACAGAAAGCCTGTTTTACAATATATAAATACATTTCTATTTAAAAGGGATGTCGAGGAGAACCATGAAGGTGCAAATACATACCTTAAAAATTCAGTTAATTTAAATAATAACATATGGTACCAGCAAAGGAAAGAGGTGGACGAAAGAACGTCAGAAGAAAGTTGCTATTTTTGTTCTTTGATACCGCACGCCATGAATGCGGCAAGAACCTTTGTTGCAAGAAAAATATCTTCACATGACACAAAATGCCTCATTCACAAAATGTGCTATGTCACGATGGCGATCAAAATAAATTGGCATTCCCATATGAAGATACCTATGTGAAAACAATAAGGATGGAAAATGGATTAGGATGGACAGTCAATAAACTAATATATCCATCCCAGATAGGAGAACAAATAAAGGTTGTCCAGATGAAGAAGTTGAATTGCTCAGACATCACTGAAAAACTAGGAGAGTCAAGATGTGGAGAAAGACCTCAATTAATGATACATAGATGTGTTTTCACTAGTACTGGATGAGAAGAAGGGCTATTGGCATGCCCTGCACATTGATTGAAGAAAGAATCAGCAAGTATAGTGCAGATAGTGAGTGACAAATTCCTGGAATTATGGGCCAAGTATTAAAAGTTACTCACATGAGTCGACAATGAAGCAGGACCAGTTTCTATGATACCATTGAGAAATTCAACAACATGCTTCAAGCATGATGGCCTGATCCTGGTTGGGAAAAATAAAGGATGTGGGCAGATAATTGAAGTCCGAGGAATGAATGGATGAACTGCAGTGTTAATGGATTGATATTGGACCTGTGGATCCAGATGCTACATGCAAGTTGCCTTGGAATTGGGGAGGAATATGCTCTATGGTAATGCTACAAGTACCAGCATTGGTGGTCCCCAAAGTGACCTCCATATTGATGAATTTCCAACAATGGATGAACATCTGAGGATAAAGAGATCACCCGAACACCACCGACTGAAGAGAAGCAATTATTTTTCAGAAAAAGCAATGGAGTGTTATAGCAATATCGCAGATGAGCACAAATTGTTCAGCAAGATTGCAATGATAATTACAGCTATATTCGTGCCAGGACTACATGCTGAAATAAACAACAAGTGTTAGCAAATTACAAGATGGGTTCTGCTGAAAACAATCAATGCCACAATAAAAGGATTCAATGCAATCAGAGAAGAATTAAGAGCCTCCAGGCTGATGACTCTCAATAACAGGTATGTCCTAGACTTAATGACAGCAATGGAAGGAGGCATGTGTGCCAAGATCGGCCTATCTTGCTCTACATTATACAATCGCATGATGGAGGAAACAAAACCCTGACAGAAGCAATAACCATGTTGTCACCTTTGCACACAAAGACGGTGGAGGAAGTTGATGAAATTGAAAATTATGGTTAGTTTACATCTCTATTTGCATGGATTCCGACCTGACTATCAAATGCTTTAAAAAATGCTTGGGGCAATACTAGTGTTCGTGTTGCTAGGATTCTGTCTCATAATGATCATTGTGGGACAATGCAAGAAGACAGCCAAGAAAGCTATTATGATGAAGATGATTGACATTGATGCTGGAATGGGTGAGCAGATGCAAAATGAAGCCAGTACCCATGAGAACATAAAGAAACGAGCCCTTGCATCTCCAGAAACCAAGTTCCAATACCCTAAGGATCGGAAAAGATATGGAGGACATTGCATATTCTGTTTGCCATCGGGAGAGTGCTGACTTGGAGTGTGGATGAACACATAAAAAATGCAAGCCACCTGCAGGGGTGACAAAGATTTGGATCCCAAAAAAGAAGCAGGATGAGGGGACGATGCTGATAGAGGATGAAGAAGAGATACAGAATATGGAAGAAGAGAATTTGGTCAAATATTTGACCAGAGGGGAGAATGTAGAGGAGCAGGTAAAAGTTTCCTTGCCAGTTCCCACCCCCTCAACACCGTTATATTGGAATGGTCAAAGAAAAGCCATGGATGTAACCCACTGTATTGTTTTTATACTGCATTGAGTGTATGGGAGACATTATGCACTCAGACAGCAATACCGAATGTACCCTTGCACTGAAAGTATGGAAGGATGTTGCATGGAAGAAAGCTACATGGATGTATGTTGCCTAGGAAGATGTCAAAATGCATCTGCGAACATCATGGATGGACGTTTAAGTAAAATCTTACAAGGACAAAGTGATGTCATGAAGAAGCTATATGAACCTATGTTGAAATGATATGAAAATATTATGTAACAATGTTACTGAAGCATTAAGAGTAACAGGAACCTCAAACTGAAGTAATCATGGGTCTACAGAAAATGAAGTAACTTACTGACCAATAACTCTATATAAGCAAGAATGAAAAGTAGAAAGACAATGGGCCTCATTCCGAGTAGGGCACAAAGGGATACCGAGCACCGTTAAGGACATCGGTGCCGGTAATCCTTTTGCGCCCTACTACGAGGTCAGTTTGCGGGTCCCGCTAAGGCCGCCTGGTTTTACCAGGTGGCCTTAGCGGGAGCCGCAAAGGGTCCAGGGAGCAAATAACGGTACCACAAATTTCAGTATCGTTATTTGCACCTTCCCCATTCCCATTGAGCCCTATCGGGACTCAAATGGGAATGGGGGATGGTATTTTCAATGGAAACTTACTGGTCCCACAAAGGTCCGACTAGACCGATAAGTCCCCATTGAATGAGGGCGGACTCGGTACCGTTATTGGAGGCAGCCATGGCGCTATTAGCGCCATGCCTACCTCCAATCTCGGAATGAGGCCCAATGTATCGAAGCTTGCTATCGAGGAATATTTAATGTGGCAAGGACGGCCATATTAGGAAAATGGATGACAGCTCTCATCGAATTTAACCAAGCTACCTCAGAGACATGCCACGGCTGTAAGAATCAGGAGACGCAGGAAGACAGCCACGTGAGCAGACCCAATGATGAATCAAGGTTAGCCCAGAGTGATGATGCTGTTTTGAGGGCTAAGCCGCAAAGCACAAGGGGAGTACATGGATAAGCTCTGAATATGGAACATTCTTTATAGATGGAAGAAGACGAAAACATCTGTGAGTGCCAAATCGCTGGTCAATTAAATGTGTATAAAGTTCCTATGAGATAGAGTGAGCAAGCCTCTAGAGACCAAGGGGATCAACAGCACCTTGCATAATCAAATCAAATAGCAGAAAATGCAAGGCTGAAATTGACAAATTCATGGCCTTTTCACATGACACTCACAAGTCCAAAAAAAGGCCATTCATTAGCGCCTTAAGCTAAGATAGTGGTGTGCTCACACTCCCATGAATGTTCCAGAACAGTGAACAGCAGCAAGGTCAACTATAAACAGAAGACTTTGGCTGATTGCCTACTGATGACAGATGATGGACTAATTTGGAAAATGGGGAGTAGACTGATTGGAGTCAAAAACCTAGGTTTCATTTCACATACATTCTGCTAAGGAGCTAAAAGTCCATGGTTGTGGTCGAGTGCCAACCAATCAATGTAGTTAGCGGACAACCTAACATACAAAGTTGCAGGAGCCAATCCAATTATGTTATGCTTGCTATAATCAGTACTATATGTGGTTAGAGGTAGCTCAAGGTGTGACCTACACACCAGGGGTAGCCAATGAAGCACCGATCCTTATATATTCTATAAGTAAATATGTTCCCTTCATCAATCCATTCCCTCAATATGTTTTGTATTTTTGCCACGTAGAATGATGTCATAGATGACACATATTGAGGCATAAAACCTCCATGTAATCAAACTTGGTTGTGAGTGTGCAAGCATCAGTCCGATGTCTGCCAGTTGACCCTGCTTTATTAAACTGAGAATAAAGAAGTACTTTGACAGGTTTAGGACGATTGTACTGGAAAAAAGTGGTTGCAACGACCAAATGTTCTAAAAATGCTACCACCAAAGGTTCGAACACCAAAAGTTTGAACCTTTGGTGGTAGCATTGTATGCAGGGGTGTTCTCCGCATCGGCCCGCTCACTACACTTAATGGTATAGTGAGCGGCGGTTGCGGGGGACACCTCTGCAGCCTTCCGTTTAAAAAAAAAGAAACGGTGGGTGCGGGGGTGTGCCCTGCATCGCCATGCTCACTGTACTTTATGGTATAGTGAACGGGGGCTGCGGGGGACAACCCTGCAGCCTTCCGTTAAAAAAAAAAGAAAAGAAAAGGACCCTGCAGCGCCAGTTCACGATCACAGAAGTGAAAGGAAACTTGCGCTGCAGGAACCCAGCGTGATGATGAAGGTAAGTGGGGTTTGTTTATGTTGGGGGTGTAGGTGGGGGTGTGCCGAGGGTGTGGGTGGGGGGTGTTATGGGTGTTCGCATGAGAAAGGTGCAAACCTTTGGTAGTTTGCACCTTTCTCATGCAAACGTTTTGCCCACTGTAGTTTCAGCCGCGGGCAAATCACTTAGATTCCTTTGCCATACTCTTTGAGTCTGTCTGATTATTTGGTGTAAGATCTATCATTGTAATTCCATCTAGCACAAAAGAAGCTTCAAGGTGCTTGAGCACAGGGATTTACTGCCCTTTCAGCCACCTGTAATATCCCTGTAAAACTAGGATATCAGGTGGCTGAAATGGTAGGTACGTTTGCTGGTATCCTGGCGGATTTACCGGCAGGACACTGGCAAACCTTTAATGAGGCCCAGTGTGCTATTTGTTGGATGAGCTGGGATGTTTATTAAATCACCACAAACATTTTTACCAACAAACTCTCAAAGTTTGACAAATTTAGGCACTTGATTCTGCACTCATCCACAAGATCCGGAAGCTAAAGTTCGGTTTTACGGTTGTGCTGAGTTTCTCCAAGCATTGACCCGAGCATCGTTGACAGTATTCTGATATCATGTTATCAGGGGTACTTGGCTGCAACTGCATTTCTTGTGCCAAGGATATGATCATATCTAAACCCTAAGGGCAACCATCTTCTCACTCACTAAAGTCCTGCATCAGCAAACCTCGAAGGGATGATGACAGTGACTATGGAAATCACAGATCGTTTATGGTAGTGGTTTCCTTTAGGAAATCTGGAAATGGGTCCTTATAAATCTATCTGTATCGAGGTTGTGTCAACAGAAGCCAGTGGTGTGGGCTGGGTTGGAGTAAATTTACAATGGAATAATACAGTAGATCCATAAATTGTCAAGATCCGCAGTACATTTCCTATACACTACATCATTTTACCCTTGACATCTGAAGGAGACTATTTCTCATCAGAACAGACAACACAGTGTTGAAGGCTTATGTGATCGACAGGTGGGCAGCAGTTTTAAAATATTATGGGAGAAAGCACAGAATGTTTTCAGGTAAGGAGAAATCAGGCTGGTGCCCTTGTCAGTAGACCACCCTGAGTGGGGACCATCCCAGAGAATAGATTATTTGGCCTTCTTGATTGTTAGTAGACGGGCACCCACGTTTTTGGCATATCTTGGTATGCATGGGGTTTCACCCCAAATTAGTACTGGAAAATGGGACGTGGACCCCTTGCTCTCTGTCTACCACAGCCATAGGTCACTAACAAAGTCCAACAAGGCAGAAACCGGTGTCCTATGACTGCTTAAGGTACTCATGTTGGGAGAAAATGGCCAAGCATTTTAATGCTGGGGTGTCCTTTCTGGTTGGACTGGATGGCATTTAAAGGGATATTTCACCTTTGATAAGGTACAATGAGCTAAAACGTGATCACAGACAATCCCGAATGGTTGCCCTCCCATGGAAGAAGTTGCTGAGGACTAGGGGCTCTCATGGTTTTTACAAGTGTGCACCCCAAAGGCAATCCATAGCTATCAAGAATAAAACTAATACCGCCACCTCTTTTGTGAACACCGGTAATCGATCTAAAAACTCAATGCCTACCTGATCTGATGAGTAATATATCAATAAAGCACATCCAATAATAGAACTTTCAAAACAGCACGTACTCAGATTGGGGCGCCACTGCCAGAGCAGGTTAGTTGGGACACACGTCATTTCTGCCATTGGCTAGGAGGGAAGGACGGGAGCTGTAGGGTGGCGGGGGGGGGGGGGTGTCTTCTTCCATTATATTGGCCAATATTAGCAATATAGACAGGTGTGAGTTCTATTCTGATGTGTTTCATTTGACATGTGCTATTTTGAGGTTAGCTGGTGACTCCCTGGAGTGCTCGCCTGTCCCAACCTATACAGATGACTTCTTACAGGCATCCCTTCGCTGTTGAGGGACTCACATATTAAGCATGGATTTGGCTTGGGCCTATTCTAATGAGGCTTGATGAAGGTCATATCTTGCTCATGCCAAAAGGTGGAGTTGTGGCCAGTGTTCCTCAATAGAAGTACAGTTTACTCAGCATGCACTCCACTCCCAGGCACTGCACTTGCACAAAGAAGACTTGTTTTGCATGTAAATCCTCATAGTTCACACAACAACAATAAAGGCCATTTGGAATTCCCAAGATGCTGGATGTTCATTGGCTGGCGAGCGCATCCATCAACCAACATGTCATGGCTTGGATCTAGCACATGTGCTCCTGTGGGGGAGTCGATTACACTTGAGCTCTTACAATTCGATTATTGAAGAAGGCTGAGTCCTTTCTTTATGAATTTCCAGGTCAGTCAAGTTCTTTCTAGATTTATGGTTAGACATCTGTCTCGCCGGTTAATTCTGCTCTTTCAAATAAACGAATTTCTAAGCATATGTTGTAATGTTTTTTCTTCAATTTGCTGTACTGAATCAGAAGAGACAAGGCAGATTTGAATTCTGTTTTTCCAGATGTCAAAAACAGGTTTTGCAGCAAAGTCTTAACCCATCACTATCTTTTAGAAAGCTAGAAACTGGATATAAAATGACCTAAATGCAAAGATTCAGCTTTAGATTTATCATTAATGTACTATTTGTATTGTGTATAGCTCCTCCTGCTGCTACCCAGCTTCTGTGCGCTTTAGAGTAAGCAAATATCAGCCGGGTATTGTAACGTAATTTTTTGTAGAGTAAACCCTCAAAGAAACAAACATTTTATGATATCATTCTCTTCTTTTGATAATATTTATCAGGATGATTTCCTGTGTGGCAAGAAGAGAGCAAACATATAGAAACTGACATTGCCTTTACAAGTAGCGAAGAGTGTTCTTGTTTGCACTCTGTGGAATAGGCGCACACAATGACTTAGTCATATGTCATGAAACGATCCATGGTGGCTGGAAATTTAAAAATAAAAGCTTGAGGTCATCCATCTCCCCCTCTTGCAAGGAGCGATGGTTGCCACTGTTACTGGCCAAGGACTAGGCCTACAGATCACAGTTCACGGAGAGAGGACGGTTGGACCAGTATGGCCTTGTTTTTGCCACTGTGTGCAGAAACTTGCTTGCTCCCTCCTATAGCAGGCGCTCCACCAACATTTGGTAAATGCGTCTTCCCGGGAGCCAAGCCTGCATTCCTTAGTCCACTTCATGGTTCGGAGCCTCCTGGTGGCTGAGCATCGTGGTCATTGGATGCTTCTCTGATGCTCAAGTAGCTTTCTCCCTCACCCAAAAGTATCAGTTCTGTTCCATAATGTCTTGGATCCCCTATGGAAAATTGGAAATGTTAACCTCTCCTCTCCCCCGCCTGCCTCTCCTTCACACTCATCCTCACAAACCCCGCCTGTCCAACGTTGCTGGCTGGGAACTTCCTAAACCCAAATTCCAATGTCAGTCAAGAGGACTTAACCCTTCACGCTTGGGGCTCCTCAGACATGGGGTCCTAAAGGGGTGGCGTCCCGACACCAGCCAGGCCCGCACGGCCAATTCGTCAGCCATAGTAACAAGAGTGCAAGCCCACTGACTACAGCTGCCTCGTGCAGTACACAGTGGGGCATGAGGAGACTGGGGTACACAGGTGAATTGGCGCACCCGCGCTTTATCAGCATCAAAGGTGAACCAGAAGCTCTAGCACACAGTCCCATCTGGGAAGTAGGTTCTGTGAGGTCTCACAGAGGTGTTATCAATGGCTCCAAAACTGAAACTATCCTGCAATTCACAATAGTTCACTCTGGTGAGGAGCAGATGGTGGATGGTGATTTCTGGTCCAAAGCCATTGATCTTTTCAAGCTCTGGACAGGAAAGGAAAATGAAAGAAGGAAACGCAGAGAAAAAAAATGGTATACAAAGATGGAGAGAGAAAGTGCGAGGGAAATGGGGAGCAAGAAAGATAGGAAAATTGATGTTGAAAGTTAGGGACAGAGAGAAAGAGAGAGGGATGTAGAGAGATGGTTTGGAGAGTGAATGAGAGCCTAAAACAACAAATTAAAGCTTCACCATTCTAGCGGTCTATCCTGGAAGGTGAAAGAGGCGATGTGTGGAATTTAGTTTAGAGGGGTAGCCCACATAGCCTGAAGCCCAGAAGAAAGCCTCCCTTGCCCCCACCCATAAGGTGGCAATATCCCTAGTAGAGTTCCTAGAGGACCCTGCAAGTCCCCAGTGCATAGTCAAGTTGATAGTGTACTTTAACCAACAACTGATGGCCCATGATGAGGCTTAACATCCTTTTTCTGATGCACGGAACGTAGCAAAAAGACGATTGGCCAACCTAAAAGGGGTTGACCTCTCCAGGTGGATGAGAAGGACTTGTTTAACATCAAGATGAGACAAGGCCACAGGCACTTGCACCAACAAACCCTCACATGGAGCAGGGATAACTACCTCCTGATAGAGGTGTAAGGTCTACACTACCACTGGACTAAATGAAGGGCCGTATCTCAGAACAATGGCCTCAGGTGAAATATCCAATAATGGGGCAGATCTCTGGAAGATCATTAACTCCCCAATCCTCCTAGCTGAAATAATCATTACTTGAAAGACTGTCTTCATTGCATGGACCTTCAACTCTGCTGAAGGCATTGGCTCAAAGAAAGCAAATTGAGGAGCATTTCACACTGCAGGGAGGTCCCAGGTGAGGATAAGAGACCAAAGTCTGGGGTGAGAATTGAAAAACTCTTAAGAATCCTAGCCACCAAAGGCACGGCTGCTTTGGCTTTACCCTAGGGATACCAAAAGTCCCATACGACTGCCCATTGAGCCCCCAGCAAAGATGGACCAAAACCAGTTGGAAGCCTTCCTGAATTTCTGCTGCCCCACATTCAAGCAGCAGGACTTAATGCCTGCAGCACCTGGCACTAAACAAACCCCAGTGACGTGCATAGGGCTTGAAAATTGAAGTCTTCTGTGACCCATGAATGTACAAATAGACTTTGCCTGTAATAGTATGGTCTAGTAATCCCTCCCTTTCAATATCCAGGACACCCATTTGCAGCTGGTGATTGGCCATATGCCGTTCTCTCCACTTACGGGAAGAGTGACCTGCAAATTATAGACACAATGCGTGGAACAGAGAGAGCATCCATCCCCCAAGCTGTCGTCTCCTGTAATCTCGAACAGAAGAGCGAATGAAGGTCCTAATTATGAGCTGAACAGCTTTCCTAGATATCCTCTACTCTGCAGAAGTGGGAACTACCCACAATAGGCATCTGCTAGGGAGATCTCCTCCTCTCAAATATGCATCACCTTGAGAGAAAGAAGAATCCCCTCCTCTGCCTGTACACCTGCATCCCAAGCAACCACCCCAGAGCTTGGAACTATGCCCCTGGCGATTCACGGTCACCAGGGCTGCCATGCTGTCCATCTTAAAGGACTTACAAACCTTGAAGATGGGTTCTTGTACCTCCTTCCACCTGACAGCTTCCTCTTTTCCTCCTGGCCTCACAGGACCTGGGGCCTTCAGTTCGAGGAAAGTGCCCCAACCCAGTTTGCAGGCATTCATAATTACCAAAGGGGCTAGGGGTTGAGGGGACACCCCTTCATCAGTTTATTGACATCCTTCCACCAGCTCAGATGCATTCTGTGGCTGACCATCAGGGTAAACCGCCTCTAAATAATGAGAGCCTGGTACCAAACGTCGATCTAGATGAGACAGATGAGGGTGAAAGTGCAACCAGGCACTAGATGTCAGTGTCACAAACACTGTGGCCACCGTCAGGCCTTGGACCACGAGCCAAGGCAACCGAGGAGCCCTGAAAAGCTTCCCTACTTCACTCCTCTGAGTGCTGCATGTGTCCTCCAGGAGATGTGATAGGCACATTTCACTACAGAGGAAAGCACTGACATACTGTAGTACATGATTCAGATACAGGTGAGACGACTTCTGTTTGATGGGGAATCCATGGCTGGTCAGGAGATCACAAGCCAACAACGTACTTGTACCCATATGGGTGACAAACCGTGCACTAGCCAGTCTTAGTGTTTAGGCACAATGTTGCTCCCCGATCCTTGGGCGTGGCTCTTATCCACAAGGGAGGTCAAGATTATTGTGAAACTAATGAGGAGCAGTGTAGAAATGCACACAATAATATTATTAGGCAGCACTGGAGGGATTTGTGGGATAAGGTATGGAGAATGGTGTGAGGGCATGGGGAGCTCCACCTTGACAAATAAGTGAAGTTTAAGCCGAGCTTTGAAGAGATCTACAGTTGGGCTGGATGTTATTGTTATTGGTAGTGGGTTCCAGTGGAGCTGGGTGAGTAGGGAGAAGGAGTGGAAGCGAGAGGAGGCATAGTGATGGTATGAGACAGAGAGGTTGAGAGCAGAGAATGATCATGGAGAACACAATGGTGAGTAAACTGAGCTACAATCCGACAGGTACTGAGGAGAAAGACCATTGATAGCTTTGCAGACTAGGAGAAGAAACTTGTAAATGGAGCAGTTGGTTATGGTGAGCCAACCAGCATGTTGTCAGTAGGTAGAAGTGGGGGGACGGTGTTCTGAATAGGTTGTACAGCATGCAGGTCGCGAAATTGAGGACTTTGTCACCAGGGTGGAAGAAATAGAGAGAAGGCCAAGGAGTATTCTCAATCAGTAGTTGAAAATACGAAAGTTGCAACCAATGGCGAGTCCTACCCGAGATTTTGTTAACTGAAGTCTAGTTGCCTGCAAATTGGGATATCCTAGTATTGAGACTGCCCAATACTTGCAGAATGATGTTAATGGAGGGCTGGATGCCAATTTGCGCCAACAGAAACAAATTTGACAAGTTTACAAAGTTGTTGTTTTACAGATTTATTTCAAGATGATTCAAATTACTGTCTGTGTCATTAATATTATGAAAGTCCTCGACACATGTTTCACCACTTAGTATAAAATGGTTCATCAGGAGGATTGATTAAAATAGTCATAAATATATAATTAAAGAAAAAAAGAAAGAAAAAAGAAAACAGGGTAGCAGCTTTGCCATTTAAATGCCTTTCAAAGAATAAAATGAAAATGTTTTGTCACATTTTGACAATTTAGAGTGAATTTTGCAGCATTAGTCACTGTATTATGGTAATTACATGATGAAAGGTTTCCCTGTTTAGTTGTGTTGACACAGTTGCATTAAGAGTCTTTCGAGTCCTTATAACGGTCCACAGTTGTCCTGAAAATTAAAGGGCATCTGTTTTTAAATTGCTCAAAGCATGCTGCTATGAAAGCAATCTGGATTGCAAAATGCTTAAGTAGAATCAGAGTTTGTGGGGAGTAAAGAAAAGTTTGCTGAGATATTGAGCCTCCTTTGGTACTTACTAGATTTGCCTGATGAGAAGGGCTTGGAATCTGATAATCCCGAAATTGGCTTTTGCTGTGTATTTTTGCTGCAATTCAAAATGGCCACCTTTTTAAGCATTAAAACGTGATGGCATCATCGCATTTGTGCATGCGATTGCATCAACATGCTATTGGGGGGACCATCCATCTTGCATTGAGCCATACAAGCTACATTTGAATTTATTTTATTTTTTTAAATGCTGGTACTACCTAGGATAAGGCAATAGTATGTTAATTTCCAAACCGCATTGAATTTCTTAAGAGTTTGGGAACAATTTCAGACTTCATTATGAATGTTGTCACTATTTTCAGAATTGCTGTAATTTGATTACGTACTTTTGATAATTCACGAACAAATATTAACTTGTTAACGACTGTTCAGATAGGGCAATTTAAGGTGTCGTTAATCTAAATATATTCAATTTGGGATACTCACTTTGGGCCATACAAGTTACATTTTTGAACGCTGGTAATACCTAGGGTAAGGCAATAGGGTGCTAATTTACAAACCGCATTGAATTAGAGGTTTGGATAGCATTACATACTTCATACTGAAAGGTGTCACTATTTACAGAAAGGCTGTAATTCGATTGCATACTTTTGATATTTCACAAACAAATATATACTTGTTAACTATTATTGATATGGGGCAATTTAATGTGCCACTAATCCAAATATATCCAATTTGGGATACTACAAATGGTGGCTTGCAAGATGGTTGAGTAAATACACCCCCACTGAACAAACAGTAATAAACTGAAGTGAATTAGGGTCATTAGGATGTGGAGGGAAAAGACAGACAAAAGCTAATATATGAAACATGGTCTGATGCGGTCACAGAATAATAAAAAATATTAGCAAAGAGAAAGTGGAAAACATAGAAGAGGTATGATATGATATGACATTTACCTTCCTATTGTGGAACACCAGAGGCTTCAAACACTTATCAGCCAACAGCTAGGGGAATTGAATGAACATCTGGTGATATGCTTACAAGAAACATGGCTTCACGAGTTACCAGAAAAAGATGGCTATGAAATATTTTTGAATCCTGCACTAAAGGGTCCCTGAGGTAGACCATTTGAAGGCATACCAACACTAATTAAGATCGGTTCTGGGGTGAAAATTATAAAAACCTCAAACCACAATCCATTCATGCAACTCACTCCAATACAACATGAGCAAAGTGATCACGAATATCCAGCAGTCACAGTGATCATAAATCTATACTGGAATCCAGTAATGATCAACACGAATACTTTCATCAATGAAGTTACAGTTGCTATAGTGAACATAAAAATCCTCATGTGTTAATATGCGGAGACATAAATATGAAATGTTAAGACAAAAAAAGGTAACCCGCTTAACTTTGCCACATATACAACTGTTCACACGATCAAAGAAGCCTGAGATGATATACAAACAAATTCAACAGAACTTTTACAAGTTAAATGGTTAAACGGTGGGAGACATTCCAGGTAAACCAACATGGACAGGTGTCAATTTGTCATCCACGATAGATTACATCTGGAGCTTGCGTAATTTCCCCCATCTCATCGAGCACTTAGACATCATGGAGCAAAAAGAGAGTGATCATAATTCACTGATCTTGGCATTGAAATGGTGGCACAATGTGCCAAAGACCCATATAATGGGAGAAATTGCCTTAAATCAAGGGAAAATGTGCTTAAAAATAAATTAACAAATCAAATATTGTGGAGTTGACAGCAAAATATGAGGCAATGACTAAGCAAGTTGATCTGGAATGTGGCTACACCCCACTACAAGCCTGCTATAAAGTGTCACAAACAGGTTTCAAAAACCCGAACCTACAACACAGGTATCCATATAGCAACCTCCTGACAGAAGGAAAAAAACAACTGAGAGCTCAATTGAAAACCAAAAAGATGGCGCACGCATTGACAATGGGGGGTGACATAAAGCAAAGAAAACAACGGTACCGTAATTGGTTAAAAGGACTTCAACTAATACGAGAACAAGGACAGGGAGAGGCAATGCTAAAAGCCATCAGCCAAGCAAAATGCGATCTGGGCATTCCTAAACAAAACGAGCTTCAATCAAAAAGCCTGTTTAAGTAGTGAAGTCCTAGAAGAGAAATGGATAGCGCACTTCACAGATGTGTTCAAGGAAAATAGTATAAACTACTCCACAATATTAGCAAAAGAGAATGAACCAGAGGGCTGGCCAGCACATTTTGATAAGAAGGAAATATGTGATGCAATTAAGAAAATTAAAGACTCAAACGCGGCTGGCCCAGATAGCTTAACAAATAACATCCTGAAGAAACATCCAGAGTTATGGATCAATTTCATAACACCACTGTTTGAGCAGATAACCAAAATGGGAAGGATACCTGAATCTTGGACGAATGCCATAATTGGACCGAAAGCACTACTTGATGTGCTAGGAAAAATGTTTGCAACCTGGGTTCACCAAGGGCATCGGTACAGATTTAAATCTATTTGTTTTGAATGCTCTAAAACTTCAGGCGATTAAATCCAAAGGAAAGTTACATCTCGCCTTTATTGATCTGCTTATTGATCTGCAGCAGGCTTTCGATACAATCGACAGATCCAACTTGTGGAGAAAACTAGAAGTATGAAAATGTCCAGAAGAGTTGATGTCAGCAATGAAAGCTCTGTGTATGAAGACTACCATTCTAATAAGTTTAAATAAGCAGGGAGTATTATCATCTAAATTCACTACAGAGAGAGGAGTAAAGCAGGGTTGCCCTCTGGCTGCGACACTGTTCAATTAATATTTGGCGGATCTACCAGAAGTATTGGTCAGCGTGAATGATTTTCCACCTAAAATCAATGGACAGCAGATATCATGGGTCATTTACGCGGATAAAACACTGACAACGCAAGGAGCTATTATTCATGCCAGATATGGTAAATTTACATTGCAACCGTTAATACTCTTCTATAAACAGAAAGTAGTGCCTGCTGTAAGCTATGGAGGTGAGACAGGTCAAAGCATGCAGCAAAATCTATGGAATACCCTAGAAGGAATCTTCTGGAAACAAGTTCTACACCTACCCAAACATGTTCTAATAATGGCTATTAGATGTGAACTGAGATTGCAGTCACTGCAATCCATTTTGCTTTGGAAATGCCTCGCCCTATTCAGGAAAATGGCAACGATGCTAAGGTGGAAAGGAAGTGGAGACCTGTTTTGGCCGGTGATAGACTGGCAGAAGCGATGCCTCAACAATTTGGCACAGTTAGGTGTAACGCTTAAGATGCCAATAGAGAATCCAGAGGCGATTAAAACTAAAACAAGAGAGAATGACTGGATAGACTCACAAAAGTCCAGAGCACTATCCAAATCTCTCCGGTTACTACCTTGGGAGCCACAGAAAATTAATACACTGCCAAAATATCTACAGAAATTCCCAATCCGTTATCATCGGAATCAGTTCCTGGGTTGAAATTAAATGTATATCTCACAAAAGAGATCACGTATAGAAGAAAACAAATTTAATTCATCAATAACCAATGTAGATTCTGTAAACAACCAAATACAGTCAAATCTACAAAACACCTAGTGATGATTTGCACAGGATTAACAATAGAAAGGACTAACTATCTGCAAAAATACATGATGGACACGTACACGCTATCAGTCAATGAATGGTGGAGACTATTTCTACTTGGTGGGAATACAGGACATATCTGACCAAGCATAGACGTTCTGGATAAGGTGCTTGAGCAATAGATGTAAGAAGATCAAGAGAATGAAGGAACTAAAATGGACAAGATGAAAGTTGGAAATGTTTGAATATTTTTATTAAATGTGTGTAAAAAAGGTTTGTAATAAACTAGAACACAATTTTAAAAAAAAACAAAAAAATGACGTATGATTCCTAGATGACCCCTTGTCACCTGTGACACTCTGGTCAATCCCATGGCTTTTCCTTTATGCAATTGCAATAACAGAAGACAACATCTCCCAGTATGCAACTGATGGACAAATGTAATCTTATCTTGTGTTTGTATAGCCTCTCCTGCCATAGTTTATGGTGTCGATGCGCTTTTGCCTGTCAGAGAGGCAAAGGAGGAGTATGATAGAACATTCAGTAGTGATAGGAAGGAGCAAAGTCAGGTAGATGGTTGGGATGAGGGTGAAGGATAGATAATATGCTCAGAGAGGCATAAGAAGGAAAAGGTGGAGGAGGTATGTGTACAATTGGACCGAATTTATCATGGGACAGAACTGTATTCTATGGGGCGCAGCACCGAAAGGAGAGATAGCTGGAGAGGAGGTGTTTTCTGCACCAGGGGATGATATGCTTGAAATTTGCTCACTACATGGTGAGCCCGGGCATGTTGAAGGCATGCCAAAGTAAAGCCCTTCTACTTACTGCCATAGGCCCCCAACAACATTTGGTCGGGATCGTATGTCAAAAATTCATATTTGCCAAGTTTGAAGAATCCCCCAAAATAGCGAGAGAAAAAACTCCATTTTTTTTGGTTTCCTCATTTATGTCATGGTTAACAAAACCCTATGGTTGTGGTTGTGGTTGTGTGCAAAGTGCTTAAGGATACAAAGCGTGTCTACGGCTTAGCTGCAGTCAGAATTTTGAGCCTTCCACAATGTAATGGTGAGCCAAGGCATGTAGAAACCATGCATGTGCAAAGCTTCTCGACTTTCTCTCCTAAGCTCCGAACGGCCACGTAAATGAAAGCTCAAGGGTCCTGCAAAATGTCCATGATAACATGCAGCCATTTGTGAACCTTAGCTATGCTGCTGCAGCACTCCATGTTTCAGGCACTTATGCTACAATACATGTTCTCTGCTACTTCTCTGTGGAACTGTATGCTGTATGGAAACATCAAAAATATTGTCTAAACATGCTGTGCTTAAAGTATCCCGCAGAGGACACCAAAGTATTGAAAATGTCCAATAACTTAGCAAAACATTTTGTGGCTGAAAAGTGTTGAGTAAAATAAAAAAAATCCTCAGTCCCACCTGTGGGGAAAAGACCTCATTTAAAGTTTAGACATCCTGTCTTTCCACCAGTGGATTCCAGCAGGAATGCTGGCGGAATGCCCTCTGTCAGATATTCCCCACTGGGCAATCCGCAGGTTTTCTTACATTGCAATGGAGACGGACAGATTATTCGCCGCCAGAATGACCACAGCAAATATTCTGCGAACTTTGCTCTGTGAATCCACCAGTGGACAGCCAGAAAGCCTAAACTTGAAATGATGTATTTTTCCATGGTGGAAACCCGGAAGATTTTATTTGCTCTACACTTTAGATCAGCCCTACTGTCAGCGCTCAAGTCGAGGGTACATGTGGGTGGACTGAGTCCCCACATTTTTTTCAGGAGTCCCCACACTTTTTTCAGAGGGCACCTTGATATGCTAATTTCTGGTGATGCCACATTCAATTGGTATATTAATCAGCTCCCCCACTTTTTTTAGGACTTGACCCCTGCTTACTGTGTACCAGTTATTTTAGCTGAAGGCATTTTCCACACGAGTCTTTTACTATATACCTAAACAATCTTGACCGGACTCAGGGCTGGCTTGGGATACAATATAAGCTTCAGCACCAGATAAACTGGCCCACAAACACAAAACTCGTGTTAGTACTTGTGTTAGCATATTGGGGAAAATGTTTGGTAAGGGGTGGGTTTTAGTGAAAGCACATTGGGTCAGCAACTGCAGCCAAAACTACCAGTTGCAGTGAGAACAAAGCCATGAAACCTGCTGAAATAATCACTCCTTAGCCCAAAAAAAGCAGTTCACATTGGTCTGCTGTGCTGCCATATTGCCCTTTGTAGCAGATTGAGCCAGATGTTACTACATGCTAAGTGTCAATATGAAATCCACAGCATATCCAAGAAGCATGCATGCTTTCGCATTAATTTACAGGTACTACGCGATTCTACATTCTCAATAGAAAGGGTGAATCGCGCGCTGGCATACAGCTCATGCTAAAGAACTAGGCAAATACATGAATCAGTGTGAAATAGTACACAGCAAAGTATTGGCTATTGTGTTTATTGAATAACATGCAGCATAGGGCATTCCTGATGATGAATGTAGCAAACACACCTCAGCCGGGCAGCGTACACGGCACTGAACCCCCCCAACCCTGCTCAGGCGTGATTGCTATTTGCAACCCAGGGACTTCCCCGGGGTGAAATAGGTTTTTTTTTTTTCTCGGGAGATAGGCTCCACGCTATTGTGCAAACCCAATCTCCTGAGAAGAAAAAAAAAAGATTACTGCCGCCTTAGTCCCTTTTCCGTTTCCATGGTGGTAGCGACACACGTGGGAGGAGTGCCGGGACTGGAGCACAAAGCCCTGGTCCAGCAGGTAAGTGGGCGGGGGGCGGTAAGGGTTATGATGTCATTGGGGGAGAGGCTTGCTGTTGCTTCACAACAATCAAGATGGCGCCATCTGGGGAAGGGCCCCAGGTGGCTGGAAAAGAGTGGGAGATACATATTGTACTCTCGCCCCCTCGTCCAGCCACCTGATTAGCTGAGTGCCCTTCCCTGAGTGTGAACACCCAATAACTTGAGAATGTAGAACCTTGCAATACCTGTAAACTAACCAGGAAGAGCGCATGCGATTTGGGTATGTTGTACATTTCAGTCAAGACAGCTGCTATGTGATTTGAGTGGTATCCCCAAGTCCTCAGCATGCTAGACTCTAAATCCCCAATGTATATCAATCGATGGGTGGCGCATACAGATACGCTCAAACCTGGCGACAATTGCTAAGACTCATTATCATACTCTCAATAAATAGTGATATAATCAGTGCTGGCCGGTACATGGCAATTCCATAATGCAGTATATGTTGGCTTATATTAGTCCAGTACATGGTTTCTTTGGAACGGGCTGCAGATTTTCTGCTATTTCAATGTGAATTCTCCAATTGTTTTTTGGGCAAATTTTTTGGGACAGATTTTGACAAATACTTTTTTGATTTGTTCCCTTTACCCCAACATTTTGTTATGCTTAGTGTGTCTTCCGAATTGGTTCCCTTTTACCCTTTCTTTTTATTTGCAATTGTTTATGTGGGGAATACCCCATAACACCATACATTTTACTTGATTCCTCTTAAATGCCCTTTCTGCCACATCTCTGTTTCTAGCAATGGTCTTGTCTTTTTTTGTTTGCTCCCCCTGGGCTTTCTTTTTCATCCCGACCCCTAATTATATCCCTTTCCCTTGATGATCATTTCCCATGATCTCTTGTGAACTTTTGGGCATGGAGATTATTGGGCATGTTTGTGTTTAGGCATTGTGCTTGTCATGTAGCAAGTACTGTTTAATTTCGACATTGAGGTATTTAGCCATTGTGTTTGATTTATGTATTGATTGGAGATGTATAAGGCACCAACCAGGAGCACAGGCGTGTCATAGCTCCCCCGAAGCATGAGGGAGGAAGACTAAGAGACCGACCATTCACAGGCTCTGGGAGCATTCAGATCAGTGAAGTGCAAGGGAACAGGCCGGGGACAAGAGCCACAAACAGTAAGTGCCAGAGCAACCGAAAAGATAAGTGCAGAACAACGTTTGGTCATAAAAGGGCAGGGGTAGAAGTTCTTGTAGTACATGCACAATTTAGAGAAGCTCAGGAGGTGACTAGATCAAGACTAGACCATGGTAGGCCAAGTGACTGAATACAATGTGCTCTCAGGTAGTCAGGTGTGTCTGAACATCAGCACTTTCAATCTGCAGCACAGCATGTTTGTGCACAAAGCCATGCTGCCGGCAAGTCAAAAGCCAGAGTGGGAGGTAAGTGGGCACAACAATTAAATATATTGTAAAAAAAGCCTTTTCTAGTGCAAGTTCATCAGACTGTATTAAACAATCTTGAACGCAACTAGCACCCCTAACCTGGGAGGACCGCTTCATGGTTCTCTGCCTGGGGACTGGCACAGTCCATCTGCACCTCTGGCCCTTCTACATCAATACTTTCCTGTACAACGTCTAGCCTGCTGCAGTGTTGCTCACTCTTAGAATGGTGAGTTGTGTTCTCAGAAAAAATGACACAACACATTGGAATATTATACAACGTTTTTGCACGCTTATTCAGAATTCACAATAGAAAAAAGCTTGTACTGTCAAGTTTATTTATATTTTACAAACTACCTGTTATCGCAGGTTTTAGTGAAGTGATACAAAAGGTGTGGAAGTATTGTGCAGGATGTTTAGGAGGTTCATTGTCCCCATTCTGACAGTCGAGGTAATGACGAGTTGGAGGAAGAAGTTGCTGTTGTAGAGCAACCACAGATACCACGCCTTTGGAAAGGGTTTAAAGAGACAGTGGGAAAGGACAGTAGATCACTTCCTTGTTTGAGGAACTGAACATGAGGTCTGAGGTCTCATCTGGTGGTGAATGGCAGAGAGACAGTCAGATATCCAGGATGATAGCTCAGGAGAGGAGCGCCTGCTACCTTATTTGAAACATTTGCAAGGAACATGGGGTTGGTCACCCTGAGTTACCTGGGGGCAAACAGACGTGGACTCCCTGCTCACTGTGCTCAGGGAGGCACAGCTCCACCTCACTGATGAGGAATTGCCCTAGCATTTCGGTGCTGGACTGCCCATGTGGGCGGGACAAAGACTGATATGCAAATGGATATTTACCATCTGTGAAAGGTACAGTGAGCAAAAGGCGTGTGCTGCAAACTCTCATCTCAGAACAGGTTATCATTCCATGTTCTTTCTGGAGAGGAGCGCCTGCTACCTTTTTTGAAATGATAGCTCAGGAGAGAAGGGCACAAAGGAAGAGACGCGGGTCTCTCCAGCAAAAAGCGGGAAGGAGAAACAGAAAGAGGAGATGTTTTTGCCAAATGCAGAGGTCTAAAGGGTAAAACGGAGGGGTCAAAGGACAGACCTTTGGTGTACTCCAAATGGCAAGGGGTCAGAGTGGAGGTGTCAAAGTTACCTGAGCTGGTAAAAGATCAGTTCAAGAGATTGAAGGCCATACAGTTGAGGGCTAGGTCACGGATGCCTATGTCTTAGAGGGTGAAGATAGAGGAGTGGTTGGCATTATTTATGATGTAGGTTGGCTAAGGAGTATAAGAATAAAGTTGTTAATGTTGGGCAGTAGTAAGGGAGCTCAGGGTATATGTCAGTCCTGACTCCGTGGAGTATCTCCTGCAAAATGAAACTTGAAAGAGGAAGCAAGAGGTGTTGGACTCCAAGTAGTCAGTGATTCTTTTGAATACAACACGTCAAAGATTGTTAATAATGGAGGAGAAGAGGTAAGGGACAATAGTGGTTAGAGCCGATTAGCTCACCAGAAGAGTTTCCAGAATAGGTAGAATAGAGACAACTTTGTAACAGGCGGGTAAGATCCCAACTGCCTGAAGAGAGGGGAGCAGTTAACACAGGTAACAGGTGCAAGGTCTTTGATTGTGATTGAATGGGGTCAAAAGGATTAGGGGTAGGAGCCAACTTCGTAGTTGGGGTCGGCGAGGGCAGGTGCGCTAGGGTAAGAAAGCGTTCTGAGAAAGAAGAGAGAAGAGCCAGAGTAATGGGGACAGCTGTCAAAGTGTCAGTGATTTTGGAGATTTTTGAAAATAAGTCAAGTTCAAAGTCACTGACTGAGAGAAAGAAGGAGGTTGAGCGTGGCTGAGGCATTGCCAGTTTGTCTTGGAGAGAAGAGGAGAGCTTAAGGTCGTGGGAAGATAAAGATAAGATGACGCTCATGTGGTAGTAGGATTCATTAGAGCGTAGGGCGGTGGTGAGGGTAGACACAGACCCCACGTAGGTGATAACAATATCAGGAGAGCTTGTCTTGGGCCCGCTTCAAAGGTATAAGCCCATGGCTGTTTTCAACAGCCAGATAAGTGGGTTGATTCTAGACTGGGGGTACGAGAGGAAGTGAAGGTACACGCCAGTTAGTGGTGGTACAAAGGAACAACTAGCCTTGGTTGGAGAAAGAGTGCAAGGTGATAGGACCTTTTTAGAAAGGGAGACAGTTTGCTTTTAGTAATGGGGGAAGTGGAGGGAAACACAGGTTGATGCTGGACTGCAGTGGTGAAGTGGAGGAGAGAGTCGGCAGAGGGAGAGGGGTCAAGAATGAGGTCCTTGGAGTTGAGGTTTGAGGGTATTCAGGGAGATGGCAGATCGAGTTTTAGGCGATGACCACTTCCTGAAAAGAGTACTTCCTCTCCTAGACCTCTAGCACAGAGTGGTCCACACATCAGTCACAGATAAGGAAGACTATAGCTACAGCTTATATGCTTGCTTTCTGAATACATCATTACTTGGAATCTAAATGATCCAGAATAAAGTCACACCCTTGTTCTTAAACTTGGCAAAGCTCGACCTCTAGCTCCAGAGTCTTTAAATTCTCACAGCGGTGTCCACGCTGTGAAAGAATTCACTTTGTTTATGTATTTATAAATTTATTTATTATTAATATACTTATAGCCAAGTGGCTTTGTGTATATACAACAGGAAACATAATAAAAACATAATAAAAAACCAACATAGAACAATTTCATCAGGCAAGACATTGCATAAATGTCATTCATAAAACACAAAACATCATAGGTTCAGTTAAGACATGACCAAGATTTAGGGCCTTATTCCGAGGTTGGCGGTAAGGGGTTAACAGCGCCGGTAACGGTGCCGTTGCCGTTACTCTCCTACCGCCGGATTATGAGGTCCTTTAGCAGGTCCCACTAAGGACAGCTGGTTTTTCCAGGCGCCCTTAGTGGGAGCCGCTAAAGGACCAGCATGCTAGCATGGTCCCCCTTCCCATTGAGCCCTATGGGGGCTTCAATGGGGATGGGTTCCCTGAATGGGGAAATACCGGGTCCTCCAAGGTAGGAATGGCCCGGTAATTCCCCATTCAGGGAACCCGGACCCGGTATGCGGTAAGGAGGTAGCCATGGCGCTAATAGCGTCCTTAGTGAACCAGGCATTCTTAGTGGGTCCTGCAAGCAGCCCAGCATGCTCCCCATTCCCATTGAGCCCTATGGATGCTCGAATTGGAATGGGAATGTTCAGGGTCTGGGTTCCTTGAATAAGGAATTACCGGGCCCTATAAGGTCGGAATGTCCTGGTAATTCCTCATGCAAGGAACCCGGACCCGGTACCGGTAAGGGGGTAGCCATGCCGCTATTAGCTAGGGGTTAACGGCTCTGGCACCTTTGCCAGTGCCGTTAACTCCTTACCGCCAAGGTCGTAATGACCTCCATGGTCTCCTGTCACATGGTCAAATAAAATAGACTTTGGGCAAGAAACGCAGATACTTGTAGATAAGACCATGCTAATACTCCCTTCTATTCTCAGGCGCAGTGATAATTTGCAAGGCTGAGTTCAAAGAGTAATTTGAATGGCAGACAGTAGGAGTGATGATGGATGTTGGGCTAATTGGGTGGGGAGGCATGGTCCAGTCCAACCCTCCAGCACCTGGGGTACCAGCTTGAATGCTGCTAATGAGTGGAATATTCCAGAAGGGTACAAGCATGCCAACCAATCATAGAGGGTCACGTAGCAAAGAGCCCTATAGTTTGAAAGCCAGTGAAACGTTGTGTATTTCATGACAGCGAAGATGACTTGCACTAGGGGTGGGCATAGCTGTCCACCTGACCTTAGTGACCCAATTACAATCCTATACCCAATAGAAAGTATACCTAAAATGTCCCCAAAGACCAACCACAATCTCACATAGGTTTTCTTATTTTGCCATGTGGTATGACATCACCTCTGACACATTTTTAGTATAAAGTCTATGTTTTTTTTATGAAATGCATTGAGAGAATGAGTTGAAAAGACTTGAGAAAACGTCTGTTGACGTCCGTTGTACTCCCTGTTTTAGATAGTTGTTAATAAAACAGCTAAAGATTTGTCAACTTCCTTAGTCGGTCTTATTATTGGTGTAAGAGTAAAATCTGCATCCCCATCCATCCCATAGGGCGCCACCTCGCTTAAAAGGGCCTACGGGTTCACGTGGTAGCAGAGAGAGGATAGTTTTGTAAAAGAGCCATCAATTAGTAGGTCTCAAAATGTTCAGATAATCAGATAGCCTCTGCCATCTAGCCGAAAGATCGTGAAGTTTCCTGTGGAGGGGGCGTGGCTAGGGCGCCATGTGAAGAGGAAGTGCTCCTGGAGGAGCTCCTGTTCGTCCGACAATAATCTGCAAATAAAGTGCGTTTGCACAATAACTTTATAGCTAGAAAATTAGGTCCACGGATATGAACCTCCAGCGCTTGAAGAAATGAGCCTGCATACCCACATAACGGAACAGAACGACGGCTGAGCGCATCTAAAGCTGGGGGAAGCAGAAGACGTGCAGATCCAAAATGGCAGACCCCGAAACAAAGAAACAAGCCCCAGGGGCCTGAGGCCAGCCAGATATATCGGAAGACAAGGACACAAGACAACGAAAACGGGGTTGACTGGACAGGATCCCCACCTGAGGAGACCCCCTCATCACAGCGAGAGGCGCCCGTCGGACAGTTGCAGAGGAACACACGGTCCCCAACCCATATGGCTGAGGTGCGAGACCCGCCTGCCCCCTGACTCCAAGCAAACACGGAATCAAAGGTACCGTGGCTGCAGTCAACAAGCACTTAAACTGGGCAGACCGGAGGGCAACAGAAGCAGCCTGTGAGGAAAACGACTGGTGGCCAATACATTGTGGCAGACATCGGAAAAAAGTGTGCTTGGAGGAACTAAATCTAACACGCGCATATGCAGAACGGGACCCGGTGATCCTTCAAAGGTAAACAAACACAAAACTGAAGAAGCCGAGGCGGGGGAAGGCACGCACCCAAGAACAACGGACCTGCGGGCAACAGTAGTGGCCGACGGGAAGAATAATAACATTGTAGCGGCTGCAGAGATGTACAGCTAAACCAGGCATGACCGAAGCTGCGTGCTGCTAGATGATCACGCGAGCCCTGAAGTGAATATAAACAGAGCTGTACAATGTACAAAGGCCTGCACTAGCCCCCGGAACAGAAACGCTAAAGCGCCCGGGCAAGCCATAAGCGGATGAGGATTCGGTGAAAGAATTAGAGACTAGAACGCCCACAGACATATGGGCCACGTGACAGTGTGCAGCGGAGGGGGCCAGAGGCACGGAAGACCCACAACATGAATAAGGCGCAGGCACTACGCCCGCAAGATGTAGGCGGAGCGGGAGTAACCCACAGACACCCGAGCATAGAAGAGACAGAGGCACGCTGCAGAGAGAAGGCTGCCGCATAAAGCCATGCAGGGACAGACAAAGAGCTTGAGGAGTGGACCACAGCCGACATTGAGGGGGCCTGGGTGCCATGCACACCCACATAACAGCGGATAGAAACAAAGACAGGCACCCAGGGCAGCCACAGCCTGCCACAGACACCTAGAGTGTATGAATCGACCTAGGTGGCAATATTAGCCGCCCTGAACTAGATAAAATTGCACACCAGCAACAAGGTTTTATGGTGAAGCCCAAATCATATGCGGGCAAAGAATGTTGCGTAGAAGCACTGGACATTACCATATGATATCAAAATATACCCCACGGTGGTGAGAGACTAACAGAGACACGCCTGAAGCGACTGCTTTGAAACCATCATACGTACAGGAAGAAGCAAGCACAGCTTGCAGGACAAGGCACCCCGGAGAGAACCAGTGGAGATCCCGGAGAGGACCCATAGCCCGCAAGACACGCAGTAAGGGACGACGGCAGTGAAGTAGGATGACGAAAAAAAACTGGAAAGTCAAAGGCAAAACAAACCTCGCTAGATATTTTCGCCAAACCCAGCCTGACTAAGGAAGTAGCAAGCCCAGAGATGCCAACCACGCCAAGCAAAGGGGATCCATCCTGAGGAGACCAACAAATCTTGGATGCCATTGCTATGCTGCAATTAGCATGGGAATCGAAACTTGAAGCCATAATAGGCGAGCCAAAAATCTCCTTGGAAGCAAAGATTGACACAGTTAGCATTGACGTCAATCTCCTGAGACAGGATGTCAGAGCCATAGCCGAGCGACAGGAACGCTGGAGAAGGAAGTGAAAGACAGTGCCGAAACCAACAAAGTGAACAGCAAAGTAATACACATCCTGCAACAGAAAGTAGACAACCTGGAAAACCGTGCCAAAGAAGCGGAAGGAAGAGCGAGGAGGAATAATGTCCGCATTATCAGACTTCCGGAAGGGGAAGAGAACCCAGACCCCACAAACTACATCAAGACCATGATATTGCAGAAAATTGGAGCAGAGTCGCTCTCCCAAGGATTCGCGGTAGAAAGGGCACACAGAGCCGTGAGCAGAAAACCCTCTCCAGGGGCTCAACCCCGCCCGATAATAGCAAAAATACTGAGCTACAGACACTGAGAAAAGATACTCGAGTTCTTCCGGAAAGGTGGGACAATGGCAAGGGCATCGGCGACCATCACTGCCTACTCAGACTATACCTTCCTGGTATAAAAGCAACGCCTGAGCTTTGGGACGGTCAAGAGAAGCCTACGAGAATAAGGCCTGAAGTACAGACTGCTCTACCCGGCGAAGCTCAAGGTTCTACGGAAAGATAAGGCCTTTTTCTTCGAGACTCCAGAAGACGCCATGGCAGGGATGGTTGGGATACATTGCCCAGAGGACGTACATGGTCGGACACTGGAGGATCAGGATAAGTGAACGGCTGTTTCATCCTTATGGCTTGATGGGACTGGGGGGCGGGGATGAGCCATGATCTGAGTAATCGTGAGGTGTTGAGACTGAGCATAAGGGGCTCAACCGGTAATTACGGTTGGGAAGGGACCAAAATAATAAGACATCACATACTGACATTGTGATATGGGAGAGATGCTGGAAGTGCAACCTCAACCCCAGTATGTAGTTTAGGTAGGACACATTAAAGAATTATCCACCTGCAGCAATCTCTACACAGGCGTAGTTGAGCGGAGGTTGAGATGTGGGGGAGCCTGAGATCCAGGGATGGAGCTGGGCAACAGTTGGGAAGAGTTGGGGGGGAGGGAAGGGGAGTTGGGAAGGGAGTTGGGAAGGGAGTTGGGTGAAGATGGGGGGGAGGGGAGAGGGAGGAGGGAGAGGAGGGAGGGGCCGCAAGAGTCTATCTCAACTAAGAGTCTATCTCAACTAAGTCAAACATGAGGAAAAGAAAAAAGGAGGAGGGAGAGTGGGGTGTGACTAAAATGGGCGAACTGAGGATTGTGACATGGAACGTACGTGGGCTAAATAGCTATATTAAACGGAACAAAATTATGATGTACTTAAGGAGACAGAAAATTGATATAGCTATGCTGCAGGAAACCCAACTGACCAGAGAAAAACTAGGGATGATAGAGAGAAAATGGAAAGGGACCACAGTGGGAACCACAGTGGGAGCCCCATACTCAGCCTATGCCAGATGGGTCCTTATATGGATAGCACCCCACGTCTCATTCAAATTGTTACAACAAAAGGCAGATGTAGACAGCAGACTGGTTATGGTGAAGGGGTTGGTGGGAAATAAAGAGGTACATGTTATCAATGTGTATGCCCCAAACGACGACACCGCAATGTTCTTTAAGAACATGTACACCAGACTTAGCCCATACATGGACGGATTGGTGATAATGGGAGGAGACTTTAATTGCACGTCAGATCTCAAGTTAGATAGATCGGATGATAAAATGACCAGACCTAATCAGGCGGCAAATGCCCTCGCCACATTTATACTGGACTTCCAGCTAACCGATATATGGAGATGGCTACACTCACAAGAGAGAGGCTATTCACACTACTCAGCCCCGCATGACTTGCATACCAGGCTAGATTATGTATTCTGGGCCAGTTCCCTGATGATAGATGTCAAAAGCGCTGAGTATAAAGCAGCGGTCCTCTAGAATCATGCACCACTAGTAGTGATGTGGCAGATCACACCTCCAAGGCCGAGGATACCAATGTGGAGGTTGAGAGCCGAAGCACTCAGAGACACCATATTTAGAGAAGACCTGAGGGAGGCTATACAGAATTATTTCGAATTAAACAGTGTAGTGTCCAGTCAGCGGGGGTCGCTATGGGAAGCATTTCAAGTAGCAATGCGGGGGGGAAGCGATCTTGATGTCAAAAGGGCTACAAGGGGGCATTTTAACAGAATTGCAGGATACAGAAAGGGAGATTGAAGATAAAATGAAAGACAAAGGAGAATCCCCGGAGAAGACCAAGTCCATACTACAACTGCAAGAGAAGTGCAGGGTCCACTGGGAAAGGCTGAGTAACCTGAACTACAGGAGATATATAGAAAAACAGCACGCAGAGGGAGATAAACCAGGCAGACTACTGGCATGGCTATATAAAAATGAAGCTCCTAGCCAGGCCATACGCAAGTTACGTAAACCAGATGGCACAGTGTCAGACACTCAAGAACGTGTGAATGAATGCTTCCTTGAATATTATCAGAACTTGTACTCAGACAGGCCAGGGGAAAGATAGATAGACATAAGAGAAACATTAGAAGAGATTGTTTTTCCCAGACTAGAAGAGCTAGACAGGGAAAGGTTAGATACACCGCTCACGTCGGAAGAATTGGAAAATGTAATCCGAGCCTTACCCACAAATACAGCTCCAGGAGCAGATGGGTTCCCAAGCAAATTTTACATGGCATATATGGCAGAACTTCTCCCCCCACTACTGGCCATGTTGAATGAAGTGTTTGGTAACGCCAGGTTGCCAGAGTCTCTCAGGCAAGCAATTATAGTCCCACTTCTCAAGCCTGGTTAACCAAATACAGATTGCGGATCCTACAGACCGCTCTCGATGCTAAATCAGGATAGTAAGATCCTAACAGCGGTGATGGCCAATAGACTGAAGCCAATAATTAATACCCTGATACACAAGGACCAAATGGGGTATGTCCTCAGGAGGGGAATCTCAGACAACCTCTGCAGACCACACCACATTATTGACCAAACGGCTGAGAGTTTGCAAGAACTAGCAATATTGCTTGATGCAGTTAAGGCATTTGACTCAGTCAGGTGGCCATGGCTGCTAGGGTTCTTGGAAAATTATGGGATGGGGCCGGCGCATCTGCGATGGATCACGCTACTATATAGTGAACCTATTGCCAGGGTCCAGATGGGATCGGTCATTTCAGACAAATGGACGCTAATTAGAGGTACCAGACAGGGTTGTCCCTGGTCCCCAATGCTTTTCATTCTGGCACTTGAGCCACTGGCAGCGTATCTCAGATATCAATATGGGGAAGTGGGTATTAAGACAAAAGGAGGACAGCATCTGATCTCGCTGTACACAGATGATATGCTACTATACCTGCAATACCCAGAAGAGAACCTACAATACATCTTAGAGGTCCTGGAGTGCTACGCAATATTTTCGGGCATAACGATGAACCCCAAGAAATCCACCATGTTCCCCCTGGGTAGATTCAGAGGGTTGCCCCAGGAGGCATTGCCAGTGTTGCAGATTGGGTGGGCAATAGACACCTTCCGATATCTGGGAGTGAACATATACCATAAGGTTGAGGATGAACATAAGAACAACATGGAAGAGGCAGTTAAAGGTCTAGAACAGAGTATGACATTCTGGGCACAGCTGGCCCTAACCATGATGGGGAGGGTGGCATTACTCAAGATGGTGGCACTACCGAGGCTGCTGCAAAACTTTGCAAATGTCCCATATAACATACCAAAAAGCTTCTTTTCTAAGCTACATAGCGTTTGCAGGGGGTTTATTTGGCATAACTCCAGAAACAGAGTAGCCCTATGGAAATTGCAGAACCAATATGACCGCTCAGGAATTAGGCTACTTAACTTTAAGGTGTATTACCTAGCAGCCCAACTTCAATATGTAGTGAGATGGCTAGTGAGATGGCTATCTGAGGAAGTCACGCCGGAGTCCAGATTATTAAGGGCAGAATGTAAACCTTACTTTTTAAATGACTGGATGTGGGTATCTGATCCCCCAAAGGTGCAGAAACCAGCATTGCTAGAGATCTCGCGCAGAGCCTGTAGATTGATGGGACGCCCATCACCATGCTCCCAGCAAGTCCCCTGAAAGGGAGGGACAGTCAACTAATGAGGGTGATTACGGAACACTGGGAACCCGTGGGAGTGACAACCCTGGGGGATATGTGAAGGGAAGAGGGCAGGATAGAATTTGAAACACTAAGGGAGGAGACAGGCTTACAAAGTGGTCAGTTCATCATGTACGCTCAGCTGCGGAAACTAGTAGAGAGGGCATGGTCGGAGATAGATCTAGCCCAGCAACCAGATGAAGCTATAGAAACGCTCCAAACAGTGTCAGAGGGGGGCCATGAGGTCTCCAGGATCTACGAAATATTGAAGTCCATCCAGGGTGGGGTAAGAGGTGGCCCAACTAAGACGTGACTGGGAAGTGGAAAGCGGGGAGACCATTAGTGATGGATTATGGGAAAGAATGCAGAGATACCATAAAAATGTTTCGAGGAATGCCAGATTACAGCAGGTCCAGCTATACATTACTCATAGAGCATACCTGACCCCCATGAAAATTGCAAAGTTCACAAATGCAACTACACAATATTGCCCAAAATGTCGGGAGGAGAACGCTGGGGTAGTACATATGTTATGGGCCTGCCCTGAAATAACTATATATTGGGAAGAAATAGGAGACGGGTTAAACAACAAAGGGATTATACTAAAAGCGGACTCCCTATGGGCATGCATGGTGGGGGGGTTCCCGAGACTTCGTAAACTTAAGCATATCAGCAAGCTCAAGGACTTAGCATATATTTTAGCAAAACGTAGAATAGCCATGGGCTGGAAGGCGCAAACAAGACCAAGCATAGAGGCATGGTGAAGGGACCTTCTGAAATGGCGGAGGAGGAGGCGGGACCGCTGACGGCCTGGCTGAAATTGGTCACCTGCCTATCGTGCCCGGAGCCCGGGGAACTGGAATCGGGAAGCTCCCAGCATGGAAACCGAAATGAGACGACAGAGAACTAAGACTGTGATTGCAGATGGCGAGACTCGGGGAGAAGGGGAAGTTGGGGGGGGTTGTGTTTTTGGGTACCATGTTGGGTGCACTGTATAATGTTTGTTGTGAAAATTAATAAAAAACATTTTTAAAAAAAGAAAGTTTCCTGTGGAGAGCGGCCGATATAGAATTCTTACAAGAAGATCGATACTGGTAGGACGGGTCCCTCTTTGACGAAATCCCTCCTGGTTTCCACAGGTGTTGAGCGGACTGAAGGTGACAGTGGTCAGTTGGAGGAGGGGAGACGATACTGAGGGCCTTGAGCTGAAGAACGAACGGTGAGTAGATTGAGGGGACTGGCAAAATAAGGGGATGAGATTGTGATAACAGAGAAAAGTAATGGGGGTTGTCTAGTATAAACGAGGAGCATTTTTAAACGAGGAGCGTATGATAGAGCCCAGTTTCCTACCTCAAGGCATGTCTAGAGGGAGTCATTTCAAAACCCCAAGGGGGTAATTAGGCGGCACATAAACAGGTTTATGATAGGGAATGACTCAAACTCCAATCAGGGTATTTTAGGGGCTAGGAGAAAAAGAGTACCATGGTTTATATGTGTAAAGTGGACTAGTCTGTTTGTGTATTTTGAAATTGAAAAAAGGTGTTGAAGAGCAACGAGAATAAACTGTGGGGTAAAAGAAGAGATAAAAAGTTGTTATCTACTCTAGATCATTGTTGGTGCCAACTGAAAAGGTAGATTGAGATAATTGAGAATTAGAGGTTTTGAGTGGCGAGTGTTGGAGCGCGCTCAGATTTGTTGTTTTTCTGAAACGTATTCTTGTAACTAACTGTAAGTATTGACAGTCAATTGAGACTTGTCACAATGGGGGATGTTACTCCACTTATGCATTTGTGCAAGACGCTGCCAAAACATGCACCCAAGCTCAGACAGAATAGTGCGTAGTGGGTAAAGAGTAGAGCAGACACCATGTTCATGCTGTGGTGACAAGGGGGATCGATGTCAAAGGAGATTTTACAACACATGACCACATACTTGCACGCTGCGTACACAAGGAAGAAATTGTAAAAGAGGTTAGCTATTTTAGGGCTCTGGAAAGTGTACTAGGTGGAGCGGGAGGATCCGCCTCTTGAGGTTTGGATGCTTAATCAGTGTAGGGAGGTTGGTGTTGAGCCTTCCGCTGCCCTTACCTCTCCCGGAGTAAATATCGATAGTACAGAAGATATAGGATTGTATCCATTAAAGGAATTGAAAGCGGCGACAGGATATAGTAATCCGATATATGAACCGGCTGCCTATAGCAGTGAGGATAGTCCAGAAGAGACTAAAGAAAGAAGGAGATATTTAAGATCTTACAAGACAAGGAGGAGAAAAGCGAACGATCGAATGTGACCACAGACATAGAATGAGAGATTAAGAGATGGAAAGGAGAAAAGGATAAAGCTGATGAGGTAACACTCGTGCAAAACAAATGGATGGGTGGACAGATATTGCTCAAACCTGATGGGAAAAGTATTGAGAAAGTTAGGCAAAGAGAAGATCAAGACAAACAGGATAGAAAAGACAGGGAACAAGAGAAAAGATTGAAAGAAGATGAGCATAAGAGAAAGAATAGACAAAAGCATGAACAGATGTATCAGGAAGAACAGCAAATGAAGGAAGAAAGGGCAGAGAGCAAAGGAAGTATGACAACAGGCAGAGAGGAATTGAAGAATGAGATAGGAAGGAAAAGAAGAGAGAAGAGGAGGAAGCACAGAAATTAAGGGATAAAAGAATACAAAGACAAAGGGAAGAAGGAGAACGTAGAGCAAATGAAAGAAAGGAAGAGAAAAGACAAGAAGAGGAAAGAGTTAGACGGGAAGCGAGAAAGCAAAGAGAATAAGACAAAGAAACAGAGTAAAAAAGAAGACAAAGGGAACGTGATATTGATCGCATTCAGAAAGGGTTAATGGAACTGTGTCCAGTAATATCATGGGGCAATATAGAGGAGTTCCTCCCATCGCAGGGAGCAACAGCAGGACCATCTAGGATAAGGCTAGAAGAGAATTTTGACATAGGTTGCATCAGGGAGAGAATCGATAAAGCCTATCAATATTTAAGAGAAATCAGCAAATTGGGAAGCCGAGGGAAGGGGGAAAAATCACTGGTCCTCCAATCACGAAGCGAGGAAAGAGACCCGTTCAGTCTCAAGCATAGAGACTTGTCCTTAGACAGGCTGACTTTAAATAAAGGTAATGGGGATGAAAGCCATACTAGCTGGGGACTAGATATGTCACACAAAGAGAGAGAAACCTTCCATGGGGAAGAGGGAGGAAGTGCATGCAGCCCCGAGGGATGTCTGCAGACAGACAAGGAGGTGAGATGGACTGATCAGGAGCAGCCTAAAGATAGGACATCAGACCCCACGGCGTATCCAGAGCGACATAAATGATGATCACTTAGCTAAAAGGGAGAGTCACCACCATATCTGAGCAGGCTGAGGTCATTGCCAGGTGGAAGGAAATCAGGAACCATTGTCCCCACTATGTATAGGCAGACGATGGGAGCTGATTACAGATTTGGGTTCATGTAGTTCCCTTTATTGGAGGAAGGAGGGGGCAGACTGCAGTATATTCCTTGGCCATAAATGGATAAGGATGACTTAAGATGCAAACTTCCCAGTTTAATTGCGGGTGCAGGGAAATGGATTTATAAGCTAGAAAAGATGACAGGGGAGAAATACTCTGGCAATAGGGGACATCAAGGGTCTCTTAGCAGCCATTGTTGGGGAAAGGACTGATGATATTTGGACAAGAGCAGGCTACTCGAGTGTCATGACACAGAACACAGCACACAATGGAGCGCCATTTAACAATTGTAGAGCAGATGTCTGGAGGGCACTCAGGGTACAGTATCCTAATACGTCAGATATGGGTACAATTATGATCCGCTTGCTTACATTCAAAGTATTCAGGAACGGTGGACTCCTGAAACCCGCGAGCCATGGGGAAAATCAGTGCCAGTATTCTACCACATTGTATGTCAGGGATTGCCTGAACAGGTACAGAGACAGCTCAAGAAATGAGTGGGAATGGAAGCGAAGCCATGGGCAGAAATACAGCTCACTATAGCGCATCACTGCCGCCTGTTACAATAGAAAAACAAGAAGAAGGATGATGCTAGAAAACTTGAGGAAGTCAAGTTAGTTCAGAAGAAATTGTCAAAGTATGCCATAGAAGGTGCGGTACTGACAAGCGGAAAGGATTGGGAATGCAGCAAGCAGTGGGTGCATCACAGGTGAATAATCAAAGCCAAATGGATCAAGTAGGGAATGGGTTTATGCCGCAAGGTAGAGGAATAGCTTACAGAGGAAGGGGTGCTTTTCAGAATAATCAAGGCGGTTTTCAAAATATGCAGAATGATAATCAGAATTTGCAACAGGGATTCAACCAAGGAGGGCTAGTCAGAAAAAGCTCCTCCGATATGTTGGACATGTGGAATGACAGAGAACATTGCACGTACATGTGGAAGCCAAGGGTATGTACAGAATGGGCAATTCTCAAGAGGGGGGACAGATTATCCTCCAGCATATAGCTCACAAGCTAGGGATGGGTTTGCCCAAGATCAAGCACAAGCGCCACAAATATAACAGGTATTACAGCCACAACAAGCACCATTGAATCCGCTACAAGGGCAGTCACAGCATGCACCCATGCAGATACAGCAGAATGCAAACACGGGACAGTTATTGACACCCCTAGATTTGGTGGTGTCACTGTGCTAGGAGGAAATCCTTTTACAGGTACAGGGATAACTATGTACCCACAATAGGACAGCTCACAGGGCGACTTGATGTGTTCAGTACTATCGGTGACACCAGACCACCAAGAGGAACCAAGGGTTGATGTGACGATAGGAGGCAAATGTTTTTCTTTTTTAGTAGACATATATATATGACAGGGAAAATATCAAATGTCAGAAAATGCCCTGAAGGCGCAGATTTCCTTTTACTGATGAATTATCAGTCTGCATAGGAGAGTGTGACATGTTTGTTCCATTATTGTGTTCAAGGCAGACGCTGCTTAATATTCTAGGCCGAGATATAATGACAAAGCTTAATTTGATGATTTCTTTCACAGATGAAGTCATTGTGTGTTCTACTCCAGGGGTAAATTATATGAATGTGGGTGAATTTATATTGGCATTTACAGGGCAACTGGCTCTGCAAGGAATGCTATTAGAGCCAGATGTTTTTCTTTATGGGGTACACATTTTGTTGACATGGCTACCCGGACTAGTGGGAAAGATTTTGAGAATACCTGATGAGTTTTTGTTCAGGTCACAGATACCTATGGACCAAGAGGGGGGACAGACTATTGCCCTAGAGATAAATGCAGCCATAGTGCAAGGGGAATTGTCCATGCTCGAAGCAACAGATGACGAGGGCAGGCCATGGAGAACAGTGATTGCCATCCGAGAAGGGTATAGATTGACTGACGTCACTGACAAGGATATGTTTAGAGATGATCCATCAGATGATGAAGTAGTATTCGAGATGGGTATTCCATATTGAATCAGAATAGAGAAAAGAGAAATCCCACAGCGAATGGTGACAGTGCGGCAGTGCCCAGCATGTTTTTATGAAGATTTGAGAACAGTGCCAAGCTCTTTATGGACTACAGGCCCCTATTGCGTAGGCCTATTGAAGAGGATAGGGGAGGTTAAGATTAAGCTGAAGCCAGGAGCAATTTTATCTCGAGCTAGACAGTACCCAATGTCTCGAGAGGTGGATGAAGGTATTTTTAAGACTATGGGCCTTATTACACGGAATGCGGTAAGGGTTAACGGTCACCGGTAATGGTACCGGTGACCGTTAACCCTTACCGCCTTACTATGAGGTCCCTTTGCGGGTTGTTACTTTAATGCCTGCTTTTTAGCAGGCGTTAAAAACCAACCCGCAAAGGGACCAGGGTGCTAATTACGGTACCGCAATTTGCGGTACCGTAATTAGCACCCTCCCCAATCCCATTATGCCCTATGGGGCAAAAATGGGAATGGGGAAGGGCAATGGGGGAAGGGAGAATTACCGCCCCGCCAACCTTGGAATAGGGCGGTAATTCCCCTTTCCTCCAAGGCAGTGCCGGTATTTTACCAGCATGGACCAAGGTGCTAATAGCACCTTGGTCCATCGCCTACCGTGTAATGAGGCCCTATATCATCCTTGATGGAACAAGGTAGTTAAGTGACATCAGAGTCACTGTGTAATACCACTGTGTATCCGATTAAAAAATTGAACGGAGGGTCCTGGAGATTTATTCAAGATATGAGACCAATTAACCAGAATGTAGAGGCAGAGTTTCCTTTAGTTCCGAATCCAGCGACGATACTACGTAGTATCAAAGCAGAAGCATTTTCACAGTGATTGACTTGAAAAATGTGTTTTTCTCAATCTCGTTGCATAAGGACTCCCAAGACCTTACGTCATTTACGTTTTGCCAAACTAAGCTGACGAGCACTCGTTTGCCCCAAGGGTACTGTGAGACTCCATCGATGTTGTGTGAGAATAGATTGGTCAGGTAACTCGGTGCAAGGTTTGCGTGCACTTGTGTGTGGGTGACAGTGATTTAAAGGCAATTCTCTGGTTGACCAGTTTAGGCTATGTCTGAATTCCAAAATATGTTGGGCTCTGGGGATATTCATTGCTGCCCTGATGGCGTTGTTTTGTAGTACTTGCATCTTGTTTGTATTCCGTTAACTAGTCCCTAGATAGAGCCCATTGCAATAGTCTGGTTTAGACAGGACTAATGCTCTGCTTATGGTGATACAATTGTTAGTGGTTAAAAAGGGTCTACATGCAGTGATTAGTTTGCACGTGTAGGCCGTTGAGGAAGTTATTGTGTTTATTTGCCTGGATATGGTTAGGGTGGAGTCTATGTAAATACCAAGAGTTTTTACATCCTTGCAGACCTTGATGGGATTGCCATCTGTGGTGAAGTAGTCAAACCTGGCATCTAATTTGTTGAGTCTGTTTTGTGATCCTAAGAGGAGTAGCCTTGTCTTGTCGTCGTTAAGACAGAGTCCATGTTGTGCCCTCCAGGCCTGTATGACAAGGTAGATGTCATTGAGTGCTTTGGAATATACTTTGTAGTCACCAGTTATGGGGATGAGTATTTAGGTGTCATCCGCATAGTTTGTGTAGGTGGCACCTAAATGATCAAGGTCATCGAGGAGGGGCTTCGTAAACACATAATAAAGTGTTGGAGACAGGCATGAGCCTTGGGGGACTTTGCACATGACTGGTGCAGGTTCGGCAGAGGCTGACTGAGAGAAGACCCTCATAGATCTGTTCTCTAGAAATGATTGAATCCAAGTAGTAGCTTTGTCTGAAAAGTGTTCTGCAGGGATTAGATGGTTACATAAGACTTGGTGATTTACCAAGTCAAATGTCGGTAACAAGTCCAGCAGTAAGAGGAGGGCAAGTTTGCCATTGTCTTTTAGTTCTTCTATTTGTGTTTTCAGATCAATCGATGCCGTCTCTGTCCCGTGCCTAGTTCTGAAGCCTGATTGTCTGAGCCCGAGGAGATTGTTTGTTTCTAAGTGCTCCTGAATCTACAGGTAGGCTGCTCTATCCAGGATTTTCAATAGAAAGGGGACCATAGTGATGGCTCTATAATTGGTGGGGATACTAGGGTCTAGTGATGGTTTCTTAAGTAATCAGAGAATTCAGGCATCTTTTAGATCATCGGGGACGATACTTGTATCAAATGAGGCGTTGATTATGGAGGTGATAAATGGAGCCAGTTCCTTTGTTGCCTCCTTGATGATGGGGGCTGGGCAGGTGTCACCTTGGCATTTACATGGGTTCAGTTTATGGATTATATTTTATACATTTTTTGTAGAGAATGGGGAGAAGTTGAATAGCTAGCAGGTATTCTGAGGTGAGGCTATGGGGGTGATTTGTGGTGTGGTGTGGTTGAGGCTAGTTTTTTTGGATTCAATTTTCTCTTGAAGTGCTTTTTGAATGTTGGAGTACCATGTGATATCTTTGACGTAGGTGTCGGGAGGAGCTAACAGGGTTTCTAATTCTCTGAGTATATCGAAGAGTTCTTTGGTAATCGATTTGGCTTGGATGATCCGGTTGTTGTACGTGTCTTTTTATCCTTTAGGATTGCCTCTTTGTAATTGAGGGATGCTATCAGAAAGTGGTCCTTATTAGTTGCTATGAGGGGGCTCTTCCAGACGGCCTCTGCATTTCTTTTTTTCTTGCGTAAGGCACTGAGGTGCGGCGTAAACCACGAGTTAAGGTGCGCACGAGGTTTAGGCTTGCATAGTTTTGGTGGGGTGATAGTATTGATAGCCTTGAAGAGGGTTTGGTTGTAAATGTCCACTAGGGCAGTGGGTCTGAGTGCAATTCGGTAGAGTTGTTGATGATGGGTAGTATCAGCGGAAGCAGTTTCTTCGTTGTCATATCCCTATGGTTCCTCATGAATATCTGAGGAGAGAGGTTCTGATTGGTGCATTGGTTATCATTCTTGATAGTGAATGAGATCAGTTGATGGACTGACCAGGCACAGGGCGTGTTGGATATGATGTTAATGTTGCAGTTGAGGTCTGCCAGCCAATCAAGCATCCTACCTTTGATATGAGTAGGTTCAGAGATGCAAAGAAGGATCCAAGTACCGTTATCATGTTGGAGATGTCTAGGGCTTTAGCATCCTTAGCGTCTTGGAAACCGAGATTGAGGTCACCCAGTAGAATGATTTGAGAGCATAGCTTGGTTTTTGTAGAGAGAAGGATAGTTATATCTTCTTCAAAGGTAGATACCGGCCCAGGTGGCCTGTACATTAGGTGCATGGTAATTGTTTGGGTAGCTGAGATAGGGAGCTTGACGGACAGTAATTCAGCTGAAGGAAAGATTGGCCCAATATATGTCTGAGGCCTAAGGAGGTTTTGGATATGAAGGCAACACCCCCGCCTTTGATTTGGTTGGAGTCTCTATCACATCTGATGATGGAGCAATCATTAGGGATGGCGAGAGAGAAAAAAAGGCCCAGCTGCAGCATTTAGCCATGTCTCTGTGATAGCTAGGAAGTCGAGGTCTTGTGGTGTTTTGTAGTTTGCGATATCTAATGCGTGGGTTGGAAGTGATCTGGTGTTGATTAGTGCACCCTTGATGGGAGGGATGGCCTTAGCATGACTGTATTCATTGGACGCAGATGTGGTGATTTTCCTAGGCGAGTAAACTTATTAGATACATTCTTGGGGCGGTCTGCTGGTTTAGTTGTGGTAGTATGAGCTTTGGTAGTGGTGAGGGTTTTGGGTGCAGATGGGACTGGTAGGAATCTGGTGCCTAGTCTATCATTCCTACATTTCAGTAAGCAGGGTAAATTTGGTGTGGGTTTAATGGCAAATTGTTTGGGCCAAAGGGCTAGTGTGTTTAGGTAGGGGTTATACAGTGAGGCTATAATGATGGGTGTGTTTTATTGAGACAGGGTGCAGGCAGGAGGGCAGGAAAGCTGTGGGGGGAATGCTATCCAATGATGGGAGCCTACTGCTCATGGTCAAAGTGGTGCTGGGGATTTTGGGCATGTTGTTAGAGATACTGGCAGGCAGTGATGAATGGTTGCTAGAGTTTTTCATGGCCAAAGTGGGCGGTAACATATAACTGAGTAGTAGCTGTATGTAGTGTATTTTAAAAAGCAGGTGTATGATGTAATGCAAGTGGTGAAGAACTGTGTTCAATGTAATGGCTACGTGGTTAGAATAGCTGGAATAGCTTGGCGCATAACATTGTATCGGGCAGGCTGTTACTGTTTGTACAAATGGCAAATTTTAGCAAACAGCTGAACAAAGTTGTGGCATTTAGCAAGACTATAGCTGTTATAAGATGAGGAGGTTAGACAATCTGACAGACAATAAAAAGCAAGCAAAGTAGTTATATGGACTGCTACTGTTTTGCAAAGATGCCGTTTTATGGGCTAGCTGAGCGTGGAAAAACAAAGTGAGGCGAATCAGACTAACTGAGCATGATAGTCAAAACATGGGAAATCAAAGCGAGGCAATTAAAGCAAATTGAGCATGATAGTCAAACGAGGCAAGTCTAGCTATAAGGCTAGCTATGCATGGATAATCAAATGAGGCATTTTGCAGACTACGGATGTTTCGAGATAGGCTGTACTATTGTACAATCTGACTGAGCATGCAAAACAAGTCAGGAATGTAAAAGGCCACTATTTTACGAAAAGTCTGTTTTGCAGATTAGCTGTGCATGGGAATCAAAATGAGGCAATTCAAAGAAACTGAGCATGATAGTCAAACGAGGCGAGTCCGGATAATTATGCATGGATAATCAATTGAGGCATTTTGCAGGCTATGGATGTTTTGAGATAAGGCCGTACTGTTATATAGTCTGACTGGGCATAGACGAACAAGTGAGGTGTTTAAATGCATAACGGGCTGTATCTATATTGACAGTATAGTAATTGTGCAGCTGATTGAACATAGAAAATCAAACGTGGCATTTCATGTAGTCCACAGATCACTCTGGGCACAGGGAGCGGTGTACTCTGTTAGGCGACCAGCGAGGAGTGTTATGGAAGATAGAGAGTTCTTTGCAAGGAAGCAGGCGTACAGAATTTGTTTACCCTGTTTAGGAGTTGCTTGTGGTGATCAGATCGGGGGCCAATGTAATTGTGAGAGGAGCAGGGTGTGGCATCCTGCGGCCGCGTTTCAGAGCGGACAGGGACAGATAGGCCTTGATAAATCAGGCTCTTGAAAAGAAGGCCGACTTACGCCTGTCGGTCGCTGTTGTTGGCTCTTCAGGGGCAAGCAAGCCAATTAGAACACGCAGCAATGTAGCTCCAAACTGCTCGGTGCAGTAAACCATGAAGCAGCCATTTTGGAGGAGCCGTATTCAAATAGAAAGGATATGGATGCCAAATATGAAGCGTAAGGCAAGGCTTCACAAGCGTCGTCTGTGCTTGCAACACTGATAGCAGGCAATATTATTACTGGATGGGTATTCTGAACAAATTAAATCCGTGAGGGTATGCAAGCCGATGCACGTTCTATCATCTTACAGGATTGCTTCTTATGGTATGGCTGCTGTTGCTGCTGCAGCATGGGCTCCATGCATGGTGGAGAAGGGATCCAGTCCTCTCTTCTGCTATGATCGTAGATGGAATGGAGGGGATGCCGGCCCAGACATGCCTTGTTAAATCAGGCCTTTGAAAAGAAGGCCGGCTTACGCCTGTCGTCACTGTGGTTGGCTCTTCAGGGGCAAGCAAGCCAATTAGAACATGCAGCAATGTAGCTCCAAACTGCTCAGCGCAGTAAACAACGAAGCAGCCATTTTGGAGAAGCCGGATTCAAATAGAAAGGATACGGATGCAAAATATGAAGCATAAGGCAAGGTTTCACAAGCCTCATCTGTGCTTGCAATGCTGAGAGCAGGCAATATGATTACTGGATGGGTATTCTGAACAAATTAAATCTGTGAGGGTGTGCAAGTCGATGCACATTCTATAATCTCACCGGATTGCTTCATATGGTCTGGCTGCTGTTGCTGCTGCAGCATGGGCTCTGTGCGTGGTGTAGAAGGGCTTTAGCCCCCTCTCCTGCGACAATCTTAGATGGAATTTGATTATATTTCATATACAGGACCCTTTTTGAAGGCTCTGAAGACCGCACAAGTGAACAAGGAAAGAATAGAATGGACTGAGGAAATAGAGGAAGGGTTTGAAGAATTGAAGAAAGCAATTTTAGGAATTTTTGATTATAGCTCATACACAAGACACCTTTTGAAGGCCCTGAAGACAGAACAAGTGAACAAGGAAAGAATAGAATGGACTGGGGAAATGGAGGAAGGGTTTAAAGAATTGAAGAAAGCAATTTGTACAGCTCCAGTTTTAGGTTAGGAATTCCCATCTATTATGAGGATTTATTTGTGTTTTCACATACGAATGGGACAGTCATGACAGCAGTGCTTACCCAGAGGACTACATTGTGGTATGAACCCTGTGACATATTACACTGGGATTGTAGATCCAGGTATGAGAGGGCACTTTGCTTGCGAACAGTCGCTGCCTGCAGTTGTGTTCACAATAGAGAAGTCTACTAGTATTGTGATGGGGTGTTCTATGACATTGTTTGTTGAGCATGCATTGTTTGTCATTTTGGAGAAACCTAAGGGTACATTGACATCCCAGAGGGCTTATGCACATGAGGTAGCGATATAAAATCCACAAATCAAAATAGTCAGGTGTAAAATAGTGAACCCTGCCACGTTTGGAGCTGAGCCTGTGGCAGATGGTGAGCATGCGCATGATTGTGCTAATTACGAGGAGTTCTGCAACGATGTCCCACGTGTAAAGGAAAATGTGCTAGCGGGGGGAGATTCTATTTATTTACAGGTCTTCAAAAATTGATCAAACTGATGGGGAAAGACATGTAGGTTCAGCCGTGGTAAGGCACAGAGCTAATGGGAAATTTGAGGTTGTAGCAAGTGCAAGACTAACATCTCACTTTTCAGCACAAGCAGCAGAATAAGTGGCGCTTATTATCACACTCGAAACATGCAGGGCAGGAAGTGACGGTGTACAGTGACTCCACCTATGTAACGTCAACCATGCATGGAGGGCTAGCACATTTGAAAAGGAGGGGCTACCTCCGAGCGAACGGCACTGCAGTGCAACACACAGCGTTATTGGACAGGCTTATTAAGGCACTACAGCTCAGAGTAGCCATTGCAATAGTTAAATGCACAGGACATACTATGTAAATATTAATGTTAATGTTAATGTTAATGTTAAAGGATATTTTTACCGTGCACAATCACCACTGGAGTGGTCCCCTGGCGCTCTGGCGAATCTGAAAAGAAAAAGGGGGTCAGGGTAAAGTTAGTGGAAAACGAGCGGGATAGGTGCAAGTGAGCAGCGATGTGCTGTTGGCAGCTTCAGTTCGGTTAACACTGTTCGCTGAGCTTGGGGGTGCTTTACCGGTCGGTAGCCGTTGTGTGCTGTTGTGCAAAGTTATGTGTGGTTTGTTTTGTTGTTGCGGTGTAGTGAAGTTTGTGCAGTTTGTTGTGCTTTAGAGTTGTGGTTGTGTTTGGTTTGTACTAAGCAAACTGAGTTCACATATCTCGGGAACGAAAGCTGCAGACAAAGAGGCCAAAAGGGTTGCATATTCATCCGTTTTTTCAAGTTTTGATACTCCAGAAGTAAAGGAGAAAGTAGTCACAATTATAATTGTCAATGAAGGGTTTAATCATTTATCAAGAACACAGTTGATGGAGGTTCAAGGCAGTGCACCACAGGAAGAACAAGAATTATAGAAACAAAGGGGGTGTTCTTTATCCCCCTCTGAAGCATTGTGGTGACAGGACAGCACTGGAAAGCCGGTGATGTCTGTAGCTTTGTTAAGGGTAGTGCTTGAACAGCTGCACTACCCTGCACATGTAACTAAGGAAAGCTTTGCACCAGCTATTGCGTTGGACTGGTTCGTACCGAACCTGTTAGAACATGTTGCATTTTATGTAGTAAATTGCATCATATGTCAAAAAGTTACAGCTGGGCACACACTGAAAATGATCAGAGGAGTGATTCCGCAACCGAATGGTCCTTTTCAGAATTTACATATTGACTATGTTGATATGCTTCAAGTATGTAGTGGATACAGGTATGATAGTGGTGGTGTGTCCCTTTTCTAGGTGGATCGAAGCAGGTCCGAGAAGTCTTTCCCAGATGGGGAGTATGTGAGGTGCTAAGATCGGACAATGGGCCCCATTTTGTTAATGAAGTATTTTAACAGATTAGTGTATTGCTTAGTATAAAACACTAGTTTTCTTCTGCTTATCACCTGAAAGCAAACAGAGTATGTGAGAGACTCAACAGTCTCCTTAAAGAAATAATTGCAAAATTGAAATTGACTTTGAAGAAGGGATGGATGTACTGCCTGCCCCTTGCATTATATGCATTAAGGAATCAGCCTGGGTCGGGCCACCACCTCACACCCCATGAGCTAGAGACAGGGAGTCAAATGAGATTGCCCTTGTCTCCTCCATCCAGGAGCAGAAGTGATGCCCAGAAGACCACAGAATTGTTATGAAATGAGTTATGTGCTTATTTGATGTGTATGACCGCTGCTATCTCTGTCATTTCAGATCAACTCAAGCGCAAGGGGGGTCGGTCTCAGAACACAGATTAAGACCATTCAGCAACCAGACTTCTAGAACTATTTCCTGTACCTGGATTGTTTGTGGGAGATTCAATTCTAGTGTGCAACTTCACAAGGAAATGGCAGAAGCCCCAGTTTAGAGGTCTTTATATTGTTGAGAACGTTACTCCCTCAGCAGTAAAAGTCCAAGAAAGACATGCATGGATACACTTGGGTGATGTAAAACCTTACACTGATGAGACCGACGCATCTGCAACCATCGATTCGGAAGCAAGACAAGAAGAAGAAGTTCAGCACGTGCAGACTTGAACGATGATGAGGAAGAAGGACGCTAAGATTGCTGATTAAATAAATGCAAGTGTGCATTTGGACTGTGACTCACCCTGGACAATCTTTACAGATATTGTAGCGGGAGTGCAAAGCAAAAAGTTCTCGAGTCACAGGAATCTTTGAATTTTACTTTAGAAAGTGTTGATGTGCTAAACATGCCAAATCTGGAATTCGAGTTTGATGACTGGAAATGCGAACAGTTTCCAGATTCATTCCTCAATGAGTTTCTCTTTGGTTAATCCCATGGTCCTGCCAGATGTATATGCCCATAGACTACTTCTCGTTGTCTTTGTTTACATACTTCAAGCTTATCCTACTACTCTTGTTAGGCGTAGTACTAATATACGTGTTTTTCTGCAAAATCCAAAAAATTGCCCTGCATTTAGAAGGCTACCTGTGGCGATAGTTGAATAGATCCTACTTTACCTGATCATTTAACAAGACTGCCTGATTTAAAAGGCGTTTTCCTTCCTTAAAGTAGTACACAGGCACAATGAAAACTATTGGGAGTGGTACAGTTTCGGAAAGTGAGCAAACTCAGCGACGTGAGGAGAATCAAAGGCGATCAATGTATTGGTGCATGATATATGCATGCTCAGCATTTATTATTGTTTTTCTGGTTTTGCTAATCCATACTGTCTACTTCATTGGCCCCAGTAAGGTAGAAAGCCCTTTGATTCTTCCTACTTCAGTGACGTATGCATAATTACCTTCTGCAGAGAGACCAAGGCCATTTGTGATTATCCATACACCAGTGACACATGTAAGGTCACCCATTTCTCTGGCAAGTGTTCTTATGATCCCTCCTGTAGGAAGGAGTCTTACTGATGTACTTCATGAGCATCATGCACCCACCCTCCTTGCAAGAGAGAGAAACACAAGGGAAGATGATTATGAGTTAAATAATTATCTAGACAGTACAGCACATTTGGGGAATAACATGTGGTTTTAGCACATGAAAGAGGTGGGAGAAAGGACATCAAAGGGGAGTTGCCATGTTTGTGCTCCTCAAACGTATGCTGTGGGGAATTCCAAGATATTCATAGCTATAGAAGTTGCAGCCCAGAAAGCTCACTGCCTGACACACCTTGCACTCTGCCATACGAGAGGCTAGTTTTAGGGGCTAACAGCATCCTTGGTATGGGTAACTGAGTTGACAGCTCCAGCAGAAGAGGATTATTTGCATGATTTGAAGACAAGAGCAAGAGCACACACTAGAGATCATGTGATAATATATGAACAGCTGGGAATGAAGGGAGCAGGAATCAGATGGGAAATAAACAAAAAACTCAATTGTCAAGGAAAAGACTTTGAAGAAAAATGAAGATGCAAGGAGAGAGGTCAGATGCAAATCAAGGGAACAGTACTTTCTCCAGATGGATGGGAGGAAGGCCTGGATGTGTGTAAGGGGCCAACACTTACAGGATACTATGAGCCAGTTATAAAGACTGCAGAGAAAGAATGCAAACATCACTGGCCGAAGATTGCAAAATTGCTCAAGTGCGTTGATGATAAAGGAGGCCTGCTGCAGATAGTGCCTCTAGCCTGTGCTGAACTATGTTTCAGAAATAATGTCACAAGAAAGGTTGGAATAAATCAGCAGTGCAGTCAAATTTTCGATTTACCAGGAATGAAGGATGGGACAGTAGTGATAATGGACCACTACTGGGCCTGTGAATCCAGAGCCTACATGAAGTTGCCCAAGGACTGGGAAGGGCTGTGTTCTATAGTGATTGTTCATGGTCCAGCATTGGTGATTCCAAAGAGTGACCTGAACATTGGAGAGTTTCCAAAAGCAGATGCTCACCTGACAAAGAGGAGATCAGTTGAATTTCTCAATCGAACAAAGAGGGAGAACTACTTTTCAGCTAAATCGATAGAAGCCTTTGACTCTATTCCATATGAACAGAGGTTATTCAGTCAGACTTCGACAGTATTCGCAACAATCTTCATGCATTGGATCCAGACGATAGTGAATGTGAAGTGGTTGCAGATTACCAGATGGGAGCTCCTGTAGATGATCAACACTACCATAAAGGGATTCAATGCTATCAAGGAAGAATTGAGAAACATAGGACTAAAGACTCTTCAATATAGATATGTCCTGGACATGATTATAGCTATAGATGAAGGTGTTTGTGCCAAAATCGGAGAATCATGTTACACATTCATACCTTCTCACGATGAAGAGAATGGGATCTTGACAGAGGCCATAACTATGCTGACGAACTTGCACAAGATGAAAGATGAAGTAGAAGATATTGCAGATGACAGCTTGATTGTGTCATTCTTCTCATGGGTTCCACAATGGATGGTGAAGACTTTCAAGTTCATCCGAGCATTGTTGGTGATGATCTTTTTTGGATTCTGAGTGATCAGAATAATAATCACACAGTTCAAGAAGACAGCAGAGAAAGCAGTAGGAATGAAGATCATGATCAATGTTGAGTCAGGGTTTGGACTCAAGGAGCTGACAGATAAAGAAATCAGAAAGTAAATAGAAGCAAGTATTCTAGCACCTCAGGGAACAATGTTCCTCTATCCAAGAAACCACAAGAAGTATGTGGGAAGATGCATCTATTGCAGACCGAATGGACAATGTAGTCTCATGACCTGGAGTGTTGATGACCATGTGAAATCAGCAGGATCTCTGAAAGGAGTAATGAAGATATGGACTCCGAAGAAGCACTTTTTTAGACAAGGATGTCTAGATGTGAAGACTGATGGGAGAGTGGTTGATGAATCAACCAGAGGGGGAGTCTAGAGGAGGAGCCAAGTGCCTCTACCAGAAGTCCTGCCCCCATTTTGCCTATATGTTGGAAACCAGAAATTGCGACATGTACAACACCAATAATCGTCCCTATACCGCAAAGAAATCTCCAAACAAGGTATCCATTAAGAAAGCCCTATATGATGTACCAGCGGAGAAATTACAGTCTTTTAAAGGAGGTTACGGAAGAAGTGTGAAGATGAATGAAAGAGAAGACTGGTGACATTAAATGAAGCAGAAATGACACACCCAGAAGGGATGTCAATGAAGAGAGTATATATACCTTATAGAATCTGATAGCAAAGAAAAGAATTTAGCAACATTACGTGAGCAAAATGAAGATTGCATGTGTGGAAAGCACTGAAGAAAATGCAAGCCGTTTAATATAATTGCACAGATGCTGAAAAAAGTAGACTAAGGCTGGCTATACGTAGTGAATAGACTGCAGGCAGTGCCTCCAAAATATATATATATATATATATATATATATATATATATATATATATATATATATATATATATATAGAGAGAGAGAAAAGGGAGGAAGGAGCGAATCGCACTCCCGCAGGCACAAACATAAATGCCAGGTTCAAAAAGGTTCGGAAAAAACAAACAGACACAGTATAGAAATGACTGATGTCTTTAATGTTTAAGTAAGTTAAAAAACAAAAGCATCGTGCAAAAAACAAATGCACGACACATAGCAGCACATAGAAGACAGAACAACAACAGGACGCCTAGGGGCAGCAGCCTGCAAACAACGCGTTTCGCGCTATACTGAGCGCTTGATCACGTAAGGGGGAGAGGGTTGAACAGTGTGAATACATAATAGACAATAGTCCCTCAACTATGTCAATGGCAACGACAGTTACCAACTCCAAGGGAACAGGGGCGGCCATGTTGGAAGTGAGTGTGCATATATGCTAAAACTTATGGATTAGAGCACAGTGCTTTGCAGATGCTTTTATCAATGATCAGTAGAGAAAATCTCAAACTGACCCGGATTTTAAATTGAAGTATACAACACCACAATCTCTAAATTAAGCAGAAAGGGCCCTCAAATATGTATAAATACATATAAGGGGACTTAACTACACATCAATATATGGTGTATGAAATAACAATGTGATGACCGTACAGCATAAAAGATATAATGAACCACACTCAAAATAAATAAACCAACATTAAAGAAATCACCCCATATAAATACATAGTCAGCCTAGTGAAAAAAGTCATTCCCAACAATAAAAATATTAGACAATGCAATGCAATGACAATAAAACTAGTCAACCACGATTAGATGTAAAATCAGGTTAAAAACAGTAGAACTGAACCTAAATATTAAAATTTAGCAGCAGGATGATACAGCCAGCAAAATATTTGTTAGTGCAAACAGCAAAGAAAGCAGCTCAAACATTAAATGTCGATTATATAGTGCAAATAAGCAAAATAAAGCAGCAGGGCAACAGTATGCCTATCCAACCTCCAAAGTGGAGGAAGAAATAAAACGCTAGTGCATCGATCTAATAAGCTGTGCAAAATTGCAAAGATTAGCAGCTAAGTCATCAAAGTGCAAGTGCAAACCATGATGTCAAAGTATCTAAAGCTGAGGACACAAACGCAATATGACAGATCCAGAACATACAGTAGACTAGGACAAAAATTTCAAAACATTGAAAGATAATGGAAAGCAATATCAGGAAATGATAGGAATGACTCAAATAACTAAAGCAAAAGGGCTACGGTTAAATCTCCAAAATAAACAAAACATAATTGAGAGAACGCTCCCCCTATTGCAAAATAATCAGCTAAAACAGACAGGTAAGACAAAATAATAAGCATAAGTGCAGAAACAGAAAAAGATCAGTCAATACCTGCGGATAAACCATCGAAGAAAGAACAGGAATCCAAAAATACAAAAGTGATAAACCAGAAAAACAAGATAGCCCCAGCAATGGAAAACAAAGCATAAATGACCAAGAAAAAGCAGTAATGAAAATGAAAAATACACATGGGAACAAAATTAGGTTCCCAAAAAGGTATACAATTCCTCGTCTACATTGTGACCTCTGGGAAATTTGGTGTCAAGATCCAAGATAAATCTGGTTTCGAGTTGTCTCAGCCTCAAAATACGATCACCGCCCCTAGGATGAGGGGGTACATGTGCCACAGCGAAAAATGTTAACAAGTTAGCATCATTGTTGTGTACAGATTTAAAATGCTTGGCCATAGGATATGTCGGATCAGAATTCTTGATGGCTCTCAGATGTTGCAGAATTCTGAGTTTTAGTTTACAGGTAGTACTGCCCACATACCAACGTCCACAAGGGCACAAAAGCACATAAACAACAAAATTTGTGTCACAATTAATAGAATGACGTATCATCTGCCGAATTTATATATATATACATATAGAATCTGGATGTTCCACAATGTATTTTAGCAAACTAGGACCCCATGAACAGTAGAGCTGAAAGAGTGGCGCTGTAGAAGAAAACAGCTGACGACAAGGGAAGATTGGATAAAGGTTGTCTGGCCCAGTGGTAAGGGTTGAGGCAGCCAAGAAACTGGTTATCTATTTCAGAGGATACAATTAAAGTGAGAAGAGAGGCAAGCTCCTGTTGAGGTGTAATGGAAAAACACTAGAAGTGGCAGGTTTTATTCATTTCATAGTGTTAAATGCAAAGAAGGAGCTCAAAACACAGTCTCCTGTCACATGGTCAAGATGAAAATAGACTTTGGGCAAGCAACACCGAGACTTGTAGATAAGACCATGCTCACACTCCCTTCTATTCTCAGGTGCAGTGACACTTTGCAAGGCTGAGTTCAAAGACTAATTTGAATGGCAGACATTAGGAGTGATGATGAATGTGTGTCTAATTGTGTGGGGAGGCATGGTCAAGTCCAATCCTCCAGCACCTGGGGTACCAGCTTGCGTGCTGCTAGCGAGTGGAATATTCCAGAAGGGTACAAGCGTGCCAACCAATCATAGAGGGCCACATAGCAAAGAGCCCTATAGTTTGAAAGCCAATGAAACGTTGTGTATTTCATGACAGCGAAGATGACTTGCACTAGTGGTGGGCATAGCTGTCCACCTGACATTAGAGACCCAATCACAATCCTATACCCCATAGAAAGTATTACTAGATGTTCCGCATAGAGCAACCACAATCTTTAGTAGATTTTCTAATATTGCCACGTAGTATGATGTCACCTCTGATGAATTTTTTGTATAAAGTCTATGTTTTTTACGAAATGCATGAAGAGAGTGAGTTGAACAGACTTGAGCGCACGTCCGTTGACGTCCGTTGTACTCCCAGTTATAGATACTTGTTATTAAAACAGCTAACGATTTGCCAACTTCCTGAGTCTGTCTTATTATTGGTGAAACAGTAAAATCTGCATCCCCATCCAAACCATAGAGCGGTACCTCGCTTAAAAGGGCCTACGGGTTCACAATTGTGATTTAAGGAGTGGTATGCATGGAGATGCAAGGGCAGAATGCAAAGGGCACTGTGCCCTTCGCAGTCTCTCTTTGGATCTTATTTGGGAATCAGCAGCATAGTGATTACACTATATGATCATTGCATCCATTCTCTTTAACTGTCCACAATGGCGGGAACATCTGTATGTATATATGTGTGTATGTGTGTATGTATGTATGTAAGTAATGCATTTATATAGCACTGGCCTAGCCACAGAGAATCAATGTGCTTTACAGTGATTTCGGTGAGCACAAGACTGGACAGGGAGGCCAGTGGCAGTCCAGTGGGAGGGGAAAGAACTGATTTAACAGTGTTGTCTTGTGCACCAAGCTTTAGAGGAATTCTTTAAATTGCATGGACTTCAGGTCTTTGCTGAAAAGCAGCTGTCATGGTGTTATGTGGACATGGGTTCGGTTGGTGTTCTAGAGTGCCTAACCACAACAGGAGAAGGCCTGTCTCCTTTTTAAAAAAATTTATTTGGACCTGTTTTCATGAGGCTGCGGTTTCTGGAATAGTGCTGGCCCCCAGAGATGACCAGTTTTTATTCGAGGTGTGGTTGAACTTGAGTTGCCACGGCCTAGCATGTGACAGAGGTTAAAAGCCAATGTGGCTCCCTTAAAATGGGGATATGTGATTGAAATTAACTCTTTGAGGCCAGTGATTAGGCTGGCTGCAGCATGGCGTTCTGCTTTGAGTGGCGTGAGGGTTGTTGTGAGGATGCCAGAGAGGATAGCATTTCCTCTATGGTATGAGAGGTAACCAGGGATTGCACTGTAGCCCTAAGGTCATTGGTTGAAAGGAAATTCTTGGCGTTGTGCAGTAATGTCTGTTGATTCCATGCCATCTCCACTTTTCTGGTGACGTGCTGTTTGAAAGTGGGGTTTCAGCCGATAGAGAAGCCTAGCGATTTAGCGACCTAGGCTACCTTCTGTGTGAACCCTTTTGAGGTTCATGATCATTAGTTATAACCGGATGAGGGCTTGACTGTATCGACCTCCAAGAGCACACACTCATTTTTGGTTGGATTGAATTTGTCATTCAATTTGGAATGAGCCTAACGAAGTGTTTTAATCGTGCAATATCTTTGATTTCAACACACATACCCCAAGTTTAGGAATCACAAGGAAATAGAATTATGTCATTTCATGGGAGATTTCTGGGTGCGAGAAGGTTGATGAAGATCCAGAGATCGTTCATTAGCTTATTTCCAAATATGAAGGTCTTTCTCCCTTTTTCTGAAGCCCTCGCCACACCCACATACACTTTGCCTTAGCGTATATTATATTTCTTCAAATTATAGCAACATTGTTGAGGATCTCCCCATAGACTACTGCTGTTAGGCAAAGCATTTGACTTATTTTATACATTGAGCATGTGTCCCCCGGAAATATGCTGCGCTTGAACTTTCCAGCAGGCGCATGTGGACTAGGTGAAGGACACCTGCTCTCCGTTTATAAGCTGGACGGGTTTCTGCTGTTGTGAACAATAAGCCCCTGCAGGGGACTAGAACTGAATCAGAGGTGAAGGGCCTAAGCCCTGTGCGTGAGAACGATGGACTGGGATATTGTAAGAATGTGTCAACATGTCCCAGAAGTTGTTTACTGCATGGTGACATGGAATAACCGAATGAGAAGACAGACTACTGTAAGAGCAAAATGAATTATTGTTGTGCGTGGCATGTGGCAGAAGGACTACACAGGATACTTCAAAGATATGGGGTCAAGCGTCTTGTGGGTTATAAGGGGAGGAATGGCTGGTGGGTTTTCAGGGGTAGGATTGGATGCAGTTTGTTTTCTTGCAAGAATAATGTTCTTATCAACTCTGCTTGTTATTTAATATGGCTGCTTTACAAATAACATTCACATTGAACCTGCAGACATTGAGGAGTAGCTGTGTATCAACTACATACTCTAGAAGTTAAAAGATATTTTGCACAAAAAAAATGAAAGCTATAATCATTGTGTCCAATATTCACACCTTCCAGGATTTTGCGGCATGAAATGGCAGATTTTGCGGCACAAACCTTTATTTATTGCGCATTTTTGCGGGACATTTTGTATTAACTGGAGGGTGTAAGATTGCCACATTGCAGGAAATAGGCAGAGTGCAAGGCTACAAGAGAGCCAGGGTATCATTATTATGTATCTTTTGTATTAATTTAATAGGAAGAGTCCCAGATGTCTCTGGCTTGGCAGAACAGTGTTTGATTTGGCTACATTTCTGGTTTAATGTTCATGCCTATTTAATAATATTAACTAAATTGATCATTATCAATTGTAATGCTGAAAATATTCCCCTTCTATGTTCTCCAACCACCGAAACACCCACACACCTCTCTCACCAACACACATCTCACCAACTCTCCATCACAACTTACATTCCTCAACCTCTCACTCTGGCATACAAATACTCACGTGCTATGTCAGACTGTCAAGTCACAATTTGCACTGCCCAGCCCCTGCCACACTCCAAATCATACTCTCAACTCACACCTTTACACTCTACAATTCCTCCCGCAAAATACAGTCCTTCATTCTTTTGTGCTGCTTCTGCATCTTGCATCCTTTCTCCCATTCTATCGCACTCTTCCCTCATACCTTTTCCCAATCTGTAGCTCACTGCCTCTTTCTGGCCAACCACTTCCTCTCTGCTTTCTGGCTCACTGACCACATGCTCCCTCTACTTTCTGTACCTCTGCTTGCTCTTAGATTTGTGGCCTACCGCATCACTGCTTCCTCTGCTCTCTTGTGCAGCACTTCCTCCTCTGACCCACTGCTCTCCCTCTGCGTTCTTGCCTATCACTTCACATCTCACCCATCTCTCTCTCTCTCTCTCTCTCTCTCTCTCTCTCTCTCATAGTGTAACCATTTTTATTTTTTTTTTAAATGTAGATTTTGACCCAGTACCTCAAATAATGGGGCATTTAAAAAAAGAACGGAGGATATGCTATTTTTAGACAACCCATTTTTGGAAATGAGCAGGTCACCTTCTTCTCAAAGGTGACCGGCGCATTTTCACAGGCTTGAGCTATAGCGCAAATTGTGCGATGGCCAGCTGCCTTGAATGGTGTTCTGGGTTGTTTGACCGAAGTGTAATTATTTGCGGCGGAATTGCTGCAAATTGATTTGCACTTCAGCCAAACAACCCAAAATCTACCTTTCACCACCACGCCACCCCCTCCCCACTTAACTGCTTGGTCGCTGCCACTTCCCCTGCAACCCTGCGGGGCCAGATCCGTCCCTCTAACGCGGGTCGGATCCGACTCCGCAGGGTCCCTTTTTCGTTCTTTTTTTTGTCCCCCCCTCCAATTTTGAGGAAAAAGGGGAACACACTTCTGCAACCACCCTAGACCAAAAATACTGAACATGGGGAGCGGGTGACACTCCCGCAACACATGTTCAGTATTTATAAAAATCGATCGAATAGTACTGGACGAAATAGGTAAAATTGTAACATTCGATAGATTTTTGTCATCAAAATGGGCAGTACTTTGAATAGAATCGCTCTCCCAACAGTGTTCTGCAAGCTCCCAGCGCCTTTCACAGGGAGAGGCCCTCCAGGTGCCTGCCGCTGTAAAATGCGACCCAAAAATTGCATTTTTATCCTGTTTGAGGAACAGAAATGCACGCGACACAGCATCGGTTCATACCTTAAAAGAAATGTATGACAGGGTCAGGAAAGACCCTGTCATGCAGTAGCAGCCCCACACCCAGTGCGCGTAGGGTTTCCTACAATTTCTGCACATTTAAAAGTGCATCTTGCTTGGAAATGAGGGATGCACTTTTAAATTGACAGAAACGCCGCTTTATTTGATCAAGGAGGTGAAAAAGGCCATCTGAATGGGCGCGCATATGAAATGTGCCCATTCATGTGTCCCTTGTGGATTGGGCTGCACTTATTTGGGGCGCAAGTGATGAGATGTGTTAGCGCATTTCTTGTGTAAAAAAAAAGTTGAGAACCTGGCACCCTGAGTATTATTTTTTTTAAAACATTAATTTTTGCAGATTACTTTAAAAAAAAAAAATTAAAGCTGCTGTGTTTGCACTAAACGGCCGTTTTTGCAGCATTTTGCGCAAAACGGCTGTTTTCGTGGCATTTTGCGGGATCGCAAAATCGCTATAAACTGGAGGGTCTGAATATTTATCTTCAAAGGTTATTTGAGGTTCACATCTTCCACCATCTTATAATGTTTGAAAGTCAACATATCTGCTTGTGTGTCAAACAACATTTAGGGGCCGATTCATGGAACAAACGTGCGCCGAAAATCTACGCGCAAGCAGGCGCAAGCAGGCGCAAGCGGACAAAAAGAGGCGCACGCGCACGCGTGCGATTCATGGAAGTCCCTGCGCGTGTCTTCCTCGGGATGTGCGCCAAACCCGTGCATGGCGCACACGTCACTGCAACATCCCGAAAGACGTGCGCGACGCGCACAGTGAAAGCGCACAACCTCTGCGCATACACTAGAAAGTGGGCGGAACACGGGGCGTAACGCGCGGAATGGGGAACAACTTGCGAAAACAAGGGCGTAACTGGGATGTACTGCAGGGAAGCAGAGGGAACGCCCACACGCACCCGAACCACACGTATTCATGGAACCGAATAGGGCAAAGCCACGCACAGCGAAAGACACGCACAAGCCGATACACGTCCGCCACACGAAGGCAGGCGGTAGCGTCCCTGCGCATTACAAAAGTGGCAACATACAGCAATTGTGCGAGCGGGGCACGTGTATTTCAGGGGTGCGCAGGAAGTTTTACACGCGAATAGCCTGGGCGCGTGTATTTCAGGGGTGCGCGGGAATTTTCTCACGCGATCGGGCCTGGGGGAGCGTGCTACGTGTATTACAGGGGTTCGCGTGAACTTTTTCACGCGATCGGGCCTGGGGGAGCGGGCTACGTGTATTACAGGGGTTCGCGTGAACTTTTTCATGCGATCGGGCCTGGGGGAGCGGGCTACGTGTATTACAGGGGTTCGCGTGAACTTTTTCACGCGATCGGGCCTGGGGGAGCGTGCTACGTGTATTTCAGGGGTGCGTGGGAAGTTCCACACGCGAATAGCCTGGGCGCGTGTATTTCAGGGGTCCGCGGGAATTTTCTCACGCGATCGGGCCTGGGGGAGCGGGGTACCACTCACCGTCTGCCTTGCGTGTAGTAGAACGCGTAGCCAACACCCGCTGTGAAGTAATAGCGTGTGAACCCCAACGGATGGAAAACACACGCACCGCACGAAAAGCACGTACAGAACATAAAGGCACGCGGGATCTCCAAGCCCTGCCAGGGCAACGCCCGTGCGCAAAACGTCACAGACGCGCTTACGCTGTAAGGGCCTTTGGTCCAATGAAATCGCATACGCGTGCTGATGCGCTTACGCGCTAAGGGCCTTTCCTCGAATTACACGCTGACGTGCAGATTTTTCACGTGCCAAATCACTCCGTATCAAGCTGGCCACGCGAAAACACACGGAAGACCACGCTCCTGCCCAGAAGGCCGAATTACTGCCCCCCAGTGCCCCGAGCAGCCTCCCACGTGCCATCTTCTGCTGCCTGCCTGCCTGCCTGCCTGCTGCCACCGTGCCCTGCCATTTGGTGCCTGCACATCAGCCATCTGCAGGGGTCCAGTTGCTGTGTCCACCCCTGCTGGAACAGTAGACTCCCGACTGGGATACCATCGCTCCACAGCCCAGCCCCAGGACCCAGTTGCCCACCCACGCCTGCCTCGGGGGTCGCCATGTTGGGGCAAGCACCATCTGAGACCAGTGGCGACCCCCAGCCAGAGAGGCAGAGGGCCACCAGCTTCAGTGAGAAGGAAGTTGGTGTCCTGGTGGAGCATGTCCTGGGGCATTATGATGCCCTCTTCGGAAGACCACGCGCCAACAAGGAAGGACGGGAGAGGATCTGGGACGATGTAGTGGTTGCCATCAACGCGGAGGGGGTGGCAACCCGCGACATCAAGCACATCAAGAAGCGCTGGGAGGACTTGAGGTCCAGGACCCTCAATAAGGCCCGGCGCCTCGCGGAGGGGGGCCGGGCACGCCTGAGTGACATCCAGATGAGGGTCCTGGAACGCGTAGACCCAGCGCTCCACGCCCAGATCCTTCGGAGGCAGACCCATCTGGAGTTGGCCGGTAAGTGGCCAAGAATTACTGTGTGAGACAGGGCATGTTGCAGTGTGCTGGTTGTCTGATACCTGCCTGTATGTGTGACATAGGCCATGTACGTATGTGTGTGTGCAGGGACATCATGGTCAGGCATGTGAGTACAGTGATGTGTGAACCACATGGTTGGTGCATGTGTTCTATTGCAACATGGGGGGCTCTGTGCGGAATGGACACATGGAAGCATGGCAGTCTCTGTTCCTGGACATGGGTGGGGGTGAGGGATGGGTGCTGGTCCCATGTACACGTATGGTGTCCATGTGTGTGTGTCTGACCTGCGTGTCTGTGACTTGTAACTGCCATGGATGCATGACACATGTCTGTGACAATGTTCAGATTCACTGATGCAGCCTAGTCATCCTTGTATCCACTGCGTCTGTGGTGTACGAGGCCAGATGGATGGAACTACGGTGAGGTGTGTGCATGTGATGGCAAGACCCATGATGCATGTGAGTTTAAAACCAACATTGTATGAATCATGAGTCGCTTGGTCATGTATGCCAATGTCCATGGCATGCGCCATGGCTGTTACTGTATGTGTTTTGCCTGCACTGACCCATGTGTTGTGGAGGGACATGATGGAAGTGATGTATGACAGTGACACTCATCTGCTGTTGCTTCCTGTCTAGGGGACCATTGTACAGTACCCTGATGCTTGTGTTCTATGTCTCCCTCTACACAGTGGCAAGTGAAGAAGAGGGCGGAGAAGGCGCTGTGGAGCAGAGCGGCGGGGATGCCGCCACGGCTGCAGCGGAAGGGGTGGGTGAGCCCCCACAGGGGCTTGCACCGGCGGAAGACGGCGTGGAGACATCCAGGTTGGTGGTTTCCACAGAGGGGGAGGAGGCCGCTACTGAGCCACACATGGGGCCTGGTGGGGGCATCCCCGCTGGTGCAAGTGGTGCAGTCCAGGGCCAGGGGCAGGAGGCAGCACAGGTCGCCGTGGAGGTGCCTGTGCATGTCACTGTCCCTGACACTGTGACTGCACCACCATGCACCAGCAGGGATGCCCCATCCCAGGCCCGTCCGCAGGTAGGGGAGATGTCCATGTCATCTGACACTCCTCTACCTGCGGACGAGGGGACCCCTGGCCGTGTGGAGAGGGTCCTGTTTGGTGTCGCGTTGCGCACGGCTGGCATTCGTGATGAGGTGCATGCTTCCCGGGAGGAGCATGCACATCATCACGAAGAGCACCGTGCGTACGTGAACCATTTGGGAGCCGCCATGGTCGGGGGGTTCCTACATGTGTGTGGCCTTCTGGCGACCCTCTCCTCCTCTGTGGAGGCTATGCACCAGTCGTGCTCCATGCCGTCTTCCGGCCCAGATGCCACCAGGGCCCCCTGTGGACCTGCCCCGACCAACGCAGCCAGCTCGGTGGGGACCCCATCCCTGCCACAGTCGGGAGTCGAAGGTCCAGCAGGGGTGGACACACCAGCAACTGTCCCCCTGCAGATGGAGGATGTGCCGGCATCATCTGGCAGGGCACGTGCACGACGGCATCGGTGGATTCCATCAGCCTGGATGCCGTCGTGCTGGCAGAGGCAGTGGCGTCGGAGGCAGCAGCAGGCTCGACGTGGGAGGCATCATGGCTCGGGGCCATCAAGATCAGAGGGGCAGGCATCGGCCGGAGGGCAGGAGAACCCTGGGATGGCAGTGTCTTCCGTGTGGGAGCAGTTGGTCCAGCGGATAGGTGCGGAGCGGCAGCGGGGTAAAGAGGAGCGGCTCACCATGGTCAGGGCGGAGTTCTCCATGCGTCGGGCGTTGAGGCGGGCTGAGTGCCTCGAGGAAGCTCACAGGGAGTTTGAGGTGGACACGGGGTTGTCCCTGCGAGACCTCGGGGCCAGGACAGAGTCCCGCCTCCGGGACATCGACATGGAGTTCGATGATGCCCTGGCCGGCAACATCACAGAGTGAGCCGCAGGACTTGCCCGCTGCCATTGTATATAGTTCTTTAGTTAGTTAGTGTTAGGTTTCCTTTATTTTTTAAGTTTTTTTTGGACCGCTCGGACAATGGCCACTTTTCTGTATATATTTTTTTTATTAGTTAGTAGTAGTAGGTTTCATTTATGGTGTTGGGCTCATGGACCCTGGGATATTCTTGTACATAGTTTGATGTTTGGAAAACATTTGTTGGATTTATATTTGTGTTCACCATGCGGCAATGGTTTTTCCTTATTTTTTCCCCCCATTATTTTGCTTTGGAATACATTAGTTTTTGGATTCCTTTGTTTTTTGATTTTTTCTATTAGTTCTCGGACATGGACCATTTGTTTTGTCATCCCCATTGTTGTGTGTTTTATTTCTTTACTTCATTTTCATCTTTAATACATATATTTATTACTTACATTTGTGGTATTTTCTCATTGGTTTCATGCATGTCATGATATGGGTTTTGACATTCACTTGCACCCATTGTGTATGTGTGTGTGACGGACATGTGTTCATTTACATACTTGCCATTGGGGTTGTATCATGTAATTGCATCTACTATGTGGGTGGATGCAATCCTTGGCTGGGTGTTTGTGCTGGGTATGCTGCCCATTACTGCCATGATTGCGTTTCGTCAGGACCTGGGGGCAGGGGGACATGAGTGGGGGCCTGCAGGGGGGTGGGGGTGCAAGGGGACATGAGTGGGGGCCTGCTGGGGGGTGGGGGTGCAAGGGGACATGAGTGGGACATGGTTGGGGGCCTGCTGGCAGGTGCCCCACAGTGCTGGGGGGTGGGGGTGCAGGGGGACATGAGTGGGGGCCTGCTGGGGGGTGGGGGTGCAAGGGGACATGGTTGGGGGCCTGCTGGCAGGTGCCCCACAGTGCTGGGGGGTGGGGGTGCAAGGGGACATGGTTGGGGGCCTGCTGGCAGGTGCCCCACAGTGCTGGGGGGTGGGGGTGCAAGGGGACATGAGTGGGACATGGTTGGGGGCCTGCTGGCAGGTGCCCCACAGTGCTGGGGGGTGGGGGTGCAGGGGGACATGAGTGGGGGCCTGCTGGGGGGTGGGGGTGCAAGGGGACATGAGTGGGACATGGTTGGGGGCCTGCTGGCAGGTGCCCCACGGTGCTGGGGGGTGGGGGTGCAAGGGGACATGTGGCTTGGCTGGGGGGCATGCCCATGGTGGATCGGCTGCCTGCGGGACATGACCAGGGGTGCAGGGTAGTCCCCTGTGGTGTGGGCTGCCTGCAGAGGTCGTGGAGGGGGTAGAGGGGAGACCTGGGAGGACCCACACTGGCAATTCACCTCTTCAACTTCCCGCACACCCACGTAATACACTGCCCCACTCGCACAGGCCCAATCGCGTGTAGAATTTCTCGCGCACCCCTGAAATCCACGTAGCACGCTCCCCCAGGCCCGATCGCGTGAGTGACTTCACGTGAACCCCTGAAATACACGTAGCCCGCTTGCCGTGCTGGTACAGGGTTAGCGCAGCCCTTTGCGCTGGATTGGGGATTTTGATGGCTTTTCCCTGCGCGGAAGGCGTTCTTGGGGGCGTAACTGGCGCTGCTGCAAGGTCGCTGCGCCACTATGCGCCACGGCTGGTTTTGGTGGCTGGAATCCATGAATACGCTGTGCGCGGAAATGGGTTTTGGCGCACGCGGCTGGCGCAGGGATTCGCACGCGCACACTGTGCGCCAGCCGCGTGCGCCACTTGTGCGCTGAATTCTATGAATTACCCCCTTAGGATTCTCTCTGTTGTAAATGTAAATCTGGGTTCACTTGTAATGATCAATTGCTGTGGTGGCAATTCTTATGACAATGTATTTATAATGAATGTGAGTTTTGACAAATTCAGTAAAAGCAGAGGAAATAAAATTGAATGAAAAAAGGAAAGTGTTGGTAGGAAGGTTTAGCATTAGGGTTCAAAAAGACGGTAAAGCACATAATAAAAGAAAAACACAAATAAATTATGCAGGAATAGAGAGTAGATAAAATCATTTTGTGAGTGCTGGAATGGGCGAGTCTCTGAAATTATGAAAAATAGAAGAAATATCAATCTGTCAAAAGGGAAAGTTTCATGCACAAATGGAACAGCGCAAATCTCACAGACTTCTGTTAGATGGTGCTAATATCTAAGAAAGAAAATTGTGTGACTTTAAAAGCTAGCAAGTACTAGCAATTCAGTGTGACTTTTTTGTTAGTACAATTCAAGGTATTATAAACAGCAGGTATTTTCATTTTTGGACTCGGTATTACATATATGTGCATATATAAGATCTCCTGTGGGAGTCATAGAATGTTTTAGCTACCATGGAGGTTGTGTTATTGCATACTTCCATCCAACATAATTTTAGGAGGCATGCCTGTGAATATTTTTTAAACACACGCTCATTGAACTATTTATGGCATATCGAAATAATCCTGGCAAAGTATTTTTCTGTAATAATAATTTTTCAAGCAGTCACAAGGAACAGCAATGGGCACCATGTTTGCCCTTTCATAAGCAAATCTGACTAGGGGGTACTGTGAGAAATGTATGGTATGTTCGGAGGCAAATGAAGGTTTTACTGATAAAATTGTGATCTCTGCTATATCAACCACCTGTTCATAATTTGGAGGGGCAGCCAAAAGGAATGGATGAACTTTGTGCAACTACTTAACAGTAATGAGCACAATCTGAGGTTTACTGAAACACACAGCAGGAGTTCCATTGTGTTTTATGATGTGGTCATCAAACAAGAAGGGAGAGGGCTGACCAGTGAACTCTGCAGAAAACCCACTGACTCGAATACCCCTCTCCAGGCTATGAGTAGCTATCCAAAAAATCTTATTTGGAGCATCCCCTATGGAGAATTTATTAATTATAATTATTATTATAATTAGAAATTGTTCCACAAATGAGGCCTTTGATAGAGAGAGCAAAATTAGAGCTTGGGGCTTCCAGCAGCAGGCCTATTCCAAAAGTATAATTGAATGATCCTACATCAAAGCACATACCATTAACAAGGATAAGTTGCTGTTGGAAAACCAAGATGCACTGGTTAAAAAATCTGAGGGGATGCCACTCTGCAATGTTCCTAATGTCAGTTATTGCAGGTCTTGCTTTTTCAAAGATACCCTGGTGACTAGCTTTATGGAGTGGGGAGAAGGAATCACATCCATGAGATGGCTCACAGGTTCGGGGCAAGGTTTCTACAAGTGCACTAAATGTGAGATGTGCAAATTTTCAACCAATTGTGCCACCTATAAGAACACCATATTGGGCCACTCAGTCCGAATTACCATCAAAATTACTTCTGACACTGAATTCGTAGTTCAGGTTCTCACATGCCCATGTAACAAATGGTACATTGTCAGCATGAAATGCAAACTGAAGGTACGGGTTTTGCAGCACCTCAGAGCTGTAAAATACCAGGATGCTGCGTACCCCATGGCAAAACATTTCCATGAAGTCTACTAAGGATAATTGGATGGTTTGGGATTCTTTGACCTACATAAAATAGAAGTTTGTTTGTTTGTTTATTATTTGTACAGCGCGCCACACCCTGAGATTTCTGGGCACTTATCAAGACAACTTAGTATGCATACATACATAAGAAAAGGTATTAATAAAGGTTACAGTGAAAAAGGTAATAATCACGGTACATCAATGTAAAAAACATTAGAATCAAGGTTACTTTTGCCAGCTAAGTATACAAGAACACATGTGTAAGTGCAGAGGCAGTTACAAGTGAGATTGTGTCATATCAGGCAATGAGTATGGTGTCTTTGGTAAAGAGCCATTCTTCAGTGTTGGTCCTAAAACTATTGAGATTGTCATCAGTGTGCAGGTTAAGAGGGAAGGCATTCCAGGCTAACGCTGCTTGCACTGGGAGGCTGGTGCCTCCAGCTCTTTTTAGGTTGTAGCGAGGCGCAATGATGCAGTGGGAGTTTTCTGATCTCGTAGGTCTAGCTGAGGTTTTAAGGACAATTTTGTCGCTCAGGTATTTAGGGGCAGCATTCTGAAGGCATTTGTGGGAGATGGAGAAGAGTTTAAAGAAGATTATATCCTTGATGGACAGCCATTTGTTGCTTCTTCTTGGTTCAGATATGTGGTCTCTCCGTGGGATACAAAGGGTGGTTCTTAGTGCATTGTTTTGCAAGGTTTGGAGTTTGTTGAGAACCTGTTTGTTAGCACATGCATATAGAGCATTGCAGTAATCAAGTTTGGACAGGATTAATGCTCGAGCCAAAATCATGCGGCTATTGGTGGAAAGATCATTTTTGCATGCATGGATCAGTTTACACATATGGGCGATAGCTGTGGCGGTGGCGTTGGCTTGTTTCTTAAGGTTCAGGGCAGAATCAAGATGGAAGCCTAGTGTTTTAGTTTCCTTGGCCATGGTGATCAAGTTCCTGTCTATATTGAAGAAGATGTATTTAGGATTCAGTTTTTTTAGGTGAATAGGGGCGCCTCATATAAGAATTTCAGTCTTATCGTCATTCAGGCACAGGCTGTGTGTGGCCATCCAGGCCTGAATGACTCGGTAGATTTTGTTTAGTCTGTCATTGTCAGAGTCGTAGTTGCCAGAAAGTAGGATCAGTATCTGGGTGTCATCTGTGTAGTTGGTGTAGATGACACCCAGATGGTCCAGTATGTTGAATAAAGGTTTGGTAAACACATTGGCCCTCATTACGACCCTGGCGGAAAGTAACTGACCTGACCGATATAGCGTAAATAGCGTTTCCGCCATTGCACGATGGAGTAAAGTGCAGCTAATTCTGACCCATCGGGCACGAGCATTACGCCATGGCGGAAGTGCAAAGTCCGCGATGGCGGAAATGTCCCCAAAACGCCCCTCACCGCCGTCGTACGGCGCCCTAGGTGCAATTCCGCCACCCATCATAGCGGTCACCGTAATGAGCGGTAATCGCAAAATACGGTGACCGTAAATATACGGAAACGGAAGTAAAAACATGGGCCCGGAACGGGAAACAGCACGCCGTACACCTATAAAATCAGAATCACAACACAACCATTACAAATCCGACCCTGAGACACATCCCAACCCGTTAGCCACCCTAGTTAAAACAATCAAAATGGGAAAAGTTGCTAAAAAAGCGTGCGACCGCAAGCGGCAGGTCCACTTCTCCCATGAGGAACTCACCGTGCTCACAGAGACCCTCCAGGAGAATGCTGCCGTCGTCTTCTCGACGCAAATGACCAGGACGGCACTTGCGAACAAGAAGGCCATATGGGCCCTGGTGGCACAGCGGGTAAGTGCGGTGGGGACCGCACCCCGCAACCCACAGCAATGCAGAAAGCGATGGGACGACTTGCGGATACGCGTACGGAGCATACTATCAGCCAACCGTAACATTGCCACAGCTACCGGGGGAGGATCGGAATCACCCATCAAGTTGACCCCCTGGGAAGAAATCTGTGCCTCCACCATTGGAATGGAGAGTATAGAGGGAGTCGGAGGGATGGAGAAAGGAGTGCAGACATCCGAAGAATCAGGTAGGTGGGCCAAATAAAACAATGCTAAATCCACAATGTCCAATCATGTGAAGTACCATGTGTCCACATAGTGCAACAGAAACACATGTCCAGGAGAACGTCCACATACATTGGCCTGATAGCGCACTTTAAAAGTCACATTAAATACATAAATAATCAAAAATCCTAAAAACACCCTCTACACGTGCAGCATGCACACCCTAACTGCAGGCTGCAAAACAACTGCATCCTCAATCCACACAAAAATGAAACCACCTCCAAGGCCCTGACCCAAATCACCCTCAGGTACCACCCCAATGCATGTGATACATTGCCATTCCAATTTCCACAGACCCATAAATAACGCTCGCCCTCCTTTACTCCACCACAGGGTCCGATTCAAACGACGAGCTTCAGGACACCCCTACCAGCACACCTGCAAAGAGGGCCAAGACCAACGGCCAAAGACCCTCCACCTCAGCTGCACGGATCAAGACACGGCAGCAGCACAAATCAAGTGGCAGCACACAGGAGGGGACTTCAACAGGCACCCCAGCAGCCAGCATGCCCACAACAGCAGCACCACAGGTCCCCCCAATGGATGCCACAGAAGGCACTGCTTCTGGTGGCAGCAGCACCACAGGTGACACTGCATTAATGCCAGCATGCTCCGACACAGAAAACGGTGCTGTCGATGTAGGACCCATCCATGACCTGTCTCAATCCCCCTGTTTGTTTCATCCCGTACACCATGAGGATACCACGCAGGGGCACCCACAAGACGACGACTGGCCATCCCCCACAAGCCCTGTGGCAAGGCAACATGAGGTGATCAGCCCCTCTGTGACACCACCGCAAATGGGCATGACCCAGCAGAGGCAACAGTCCCTCGACCAGGTGATCGTGCAACAGCAGCAACTGGCCACGCTCCTCAAGGAGCATGCTGATGAATGTGGGGGTTCTAAGGCAGCCATAGAAACATCTACTGAGACACTTAGGGCACAAATGGAGCGAAGTACAGAGACACTAAGGGTACAAATGCAGAGAAGTACAGAGACACTAAGGGTACAAATGGAGAGAAGCACCGAGAGCCTGAGGGGGGAACTGCATGCGACGTCCAAAGACGTATGTGGTGAACTTGCCGCTGTGCGCCGTGTGCTCACTGAGCTCTCACAAACCCTTAGGGACATGCATGGACGTGAGCAGGCAGAGACATCATCCGTTGCAAGTTCCGTCCAGGGCAGCCCCCAACGTAGATCTGGGAGGAACCTGCGCTCCACAGGCAGGGGTGCCCCTGATACCCGGAGAGGGGGCTTGCAATAGCGTCTGCCCACTGACAATGAGCATCTTTGGACACTGGTGTTCGGGGGGGAGGTAGGAGGGTGGAGGGGGGGTGTTGGGCTTTCTTGGGTGGCGGGTCGATGGGGTGTGTAATATAATTTCACATATGCTATAAACATTTCATAATCATCCAATGAGATGTGTGGACATTGATCTTTGTGTACGAGGCCTTTATAGGCGTACAGTCCACATTGTGCATGTTCCAGACACACACAGTGCCACAAGTCCCGTGTCCATGTATCAGCCATCAGGCGTGAGTGCTAGAAGCATGAATCTATGATATTCTGACGAATTTCACGGGCCTCCTGTGCCTCGCGGACTCCTTGAGGTGCTGCCACATCCCCACCCTCATCATGACCATCTTCAGGTGCTTGCAGTTCTGCGTCAGGGGGCATGGGCACATTTCTACGTACGCACATGTTGTGTAGCATGACACATGCCATGACCATCTTTGCAACCTTCTCATGGCGGTACAGGAGTGCCCCGCCAGACCTGCTGAGGCAGCGGAAACGAGCCTTCAGTAGGCCGAATGCCTGTTCTATGACTACACGGGTACGTGAGTGGGCATGGTTGTAGTCCTCCTCATGCTGGTTCTGTGGGTTCCGGAGTGGTGTAAGGAGCCATCTCTTCAGTGGATACCCGGCATCACCTGTATGTGGACAATAAAGGATGTTTGTGGAATGACATTGCTACGTACGCATCCCCCCCCCCTTCCTGCCAGGTCATTGCCGCATCACATACCCCACATTATCATGCATGAAATGAGACTCACCGAGTAGCCAGGATCTGTTCCCTGGTGTCGCTCCATGTAGCGTGGTATTGTAGAGTTCCTCCAGACCCTAGAATCATGGGTTGATCCAGGAAATCGGGCACAACAATGTGTAAAGATCCTGTTGGAGTCACACACCATTTGTACATTAAGAGAATGATATTGTTTCCGGTTGCGGTACTGGACATCCATGGCATGTGGGACAACCAATTCCACATGGGTGCAGTCGATGGCACCAATGCAACCCGGTATGCCGGCAAGTGCATGGAATCCCACTTTTGTGTTTGTAATCTCCTGCTCCGAGCGTGGTAAAGAGATGTAGTCGTCTGCGTGCTTCAGGAGGGCATCGAGCACTTGCAATAGTGTCCGTGACAACAGTGGCTGTGAAATGCCATGCAACTGTCCGACTGTGTGCTGGTAGGTGCCTGTGGCCAGGAAGTGGAGTACAGACACCACCTTCAGTAGGGGTGGGATGGCGGTTGGGCTATCTATCATGCTGACAAGGTCAGCGTGTGTCATGTTCACAATGGCGGTTATGGTGTCCCGGTCCAAACGGTAGAGGGTGTGGATCTGCTCAGCAGTGAGGTTGAACGGATGAGCTCGGAGGCGTGGGATTGCGGGCTGCCTGCGTGGTGGTAGTGGCTGTGCTGGTGGGCCTTGCTGGCCCTGCCTTGCCCTCCTCCTCCTCCTGCGTCTCCTCTGTGCGGCCGGTTGTTGTAGTAGTTGGTGTTCGTCTTCTTCTTGAAGTTGGAGTACTTGCAGTGCTATCAGGTCCCCCAGGGCCAACATCGCTAGTCCTGCCGGTAGCATTTTGGAGTAGGTGTGGTTGTGGGAGGGGGTTGGGTGTGCAATTTATGTGTTTTCAGGCTGTATAGCCTCCACCTGTGGTGATTCATTCCACCTGTGCCAGCTGCAATCCCCTTTGGGCGAGCACGTCCCGCACACAACGCTGCAATTTGACGCATGGCATCTTGCTATTACAATCATGTATTTAATCCCGATGGCAGTGAAATATTGGTTTATATGTTCATTCTGCTATGGTCCCATTGTTTCACATACTATCTTTGCAGTCGCAAACAAACTTGTGAAGGGTCAGTGGAATGTAGTACTCAATTAACGGTTGACCCTCATGCAGCACTGTACCGAGGTTCACCGACGGGCGGGGCGTCCCATTTGTGAGTGAAGCCAGTTGCCATTTTCACACACTGCCGCACTACATGGATGAATTTGTGATTTCAAGCGGTCACAGATGCCTTTTCGACGTGATGTTGCAAATGAGGAATTCGAAGGACAGCGCTTTCGGTTTTCAGCTAGCGGCGAGGAGACGCCCACAGGTCTGACTGCAAATATAACGTTCTATTGTTTAATGTCCTTGGGACAGGGGCCATGGCGAGAATGCAATGATTGATATGAATAGTATGGGATGCGCAATAGCGTAGTGGACGATAAGGCAGGACGTTCCCAAATACATGTTACTTCACTAGAATTCCGGCCTGGAGCACAGTGGATTTTGCAGACTGCATTACGCACAGACTCAATGGAAATTTCAAATGTTATGTGAGTAAATAATCAGGCGTTTTTATACCGGGATGAGGGAATGATGTATGGATGCATGGACAGATGATTTAATTGAGAGTTTGCCATGTACATGGCTTTTTGGAATCTATCCCCTTCCCCTGTGCTATGTGATGCAGAGCTGCCATAGTGGGACCATCGTCTATCTGCCCTTGTTGAACCCTCCCTGTCTCGACGCGCCTTCAAACACTTGTGTCTATGCACGTTACTAATCCCATCTAATGGATTCTGTTTTAACAGACGCATGCACACAAACACTCGTTTGTAATAGTGTTTTCACCTCGATTTATATAGTTATGATTCGCAAGTGATTTTTGGGTGGAAATAATCCTTTTGAGTGGGCTAGCATGCATATGGCTGTAGATTTAGTGTGATCATTGAAGTGAGTAATACAAATGAAGTTCTGATGCCCATACTATTCTTTTTCATTTCATTTGGGTGACAGGTATCTCCTCCCCTTTTGCCGCTGCCATCTGTATGCCACTCCTGCAGATGGCTTTTACTCCCGACACCTGCTGCTTCGAGTTAATCAGTGGAGCACCATTACGATCTTATGGGACGATCGCCAATGGGCCACATGCCCTTACGCAGTACTAGTGGCTAGGAGCAACATATCAACCTTTCAGCTGGACTAGTGCCTACCTAATGGGACGGCCCTGCGGTTCTAGGCGCTTCCATGTTGCCTTTTTGAACGTGAATGTAGCCCCTGTGTACCATGAAGGAACAGGGCGTCACACAAGAAGAAGCTGGTCATTTATTGCGGATGCAGCCCACAGTAATGAAAAATATTTTGGAGTTTATGACCTAATAGCTGTATGGGCTTGGTGAATTTGATGTGCATTAACATTTTATTCTGATATTAACCGTGTAGCGTTATTCTTTGCAAGTAATGTAGCATATTCCTATTTGTGGAGCGATGTATTGTGAGAAGATCTGCATTGGGTTCCGGCTTCTGAGTATAGTTGCGTGGTACTGTACTGGCCGCGTTTGCCTACGAAGCCCAGTAAGGTCAGGGATAGGGGCTGCCATTATGACTGTTTTAATGATGTCATGCTCAGGGGCGGGGGATTAGCTTTTGTGTAACAGATGCCGGTCAGCCAGGTGGATTGGTGGAATGATGTGATTATCAGAAAATGGCTGGTCACAGGTGCCTGTGTTTGCGTGCGTTTCTTGGAGGGAGACTGAGGTCATGTCCATTGGAATAGCTTCTGTATTCGTGCCATCTGTGCCCTGCAGCTCCCATTGGCCCCTCTTGAGATGAGCCTGGCTGCTCAGTCACTCTGCCAACTTGTGTGGTACATGCTTATGCTGATGGTTGGTTTGTTTACTGGCAAGAGTACAGGGCTGGTGCAGTCTCCCTTAGGATACTGCTTTGAATGTTGCCTTACACTGGTGTCAAGCGATGGGGGCCTGTTGTTGTTTTGTCTCATATTTCAGTTCATATTGCTGTACTTGAACCTTCACATGCCTGTGCTGCATCAGTACGGCAATGGTGACATGCCAAATATGGATGGCCACTCACAAGGCACTTGGAGCCCCTACATTCATTTGTTCGTTGGCATGCATGGGTGACTTGTACATTTCACTGGTTGCATTGTGTAACTTCATTGCACCTACGAGGAGTTGTGCAATGTGGGCAGGGAGTGGTGTACAGGCACTCAGTAGGGCCATTTACGGTTGGTTCACGATGCCGTAATTCTCACCATGGCGGAATGGTACTTTCCGCCATGCTTGATGGCGTTAAGTAAATGTCCGCTAGGGTCAGAATTCGCGTACCGTTGCGCCATGGTGGTAATTACGGTTTTGCATGGCGCGCGTGCGCGTACTTGGTGCAGTTAGCGTTGGCGTTCACTACGGTGTCGCTAATGGCATCGTACTTTACGGTGACGGGTCATAATCGCACCGAGCGGTATTCGATGGCGGTATTACATTTCCGCCATCGTTTTTCGATTTCCGCCAGGGTCGTAATGAGGGCCATTGTGTAGTGTGGGGGAAACACAGGAACCTTGTGGCACTCCACAGGAGATAGGGATAGGGTCAGCTGCATCTGAAGGGGAGAATACTCTCATCATTCTGTTGTTTAAGAATGATTTGATCCAGGTTGTGGCCTTCAGTGAGAAGTTATCTGTCGATGATAATGTGTTCACAGAGTATGCTGTGATCAACCAGATCAAAGGCTGCGGAAAGGTCTAGTAGCAAAAGTAGTGTGCATTGTCTTTTATCAAGTCTATTTGTGTTTTCAAGTCTAGCAAGGCTGTTTCGGTCCCATGCAAGGATCTAAATCCAGATTGTCTAAGCCCTAGTAGATTGTTGATCTCTAGGTATGACTGTATTTGGAGGTCAGCTGCCTTATCGATAATTTTGAGGAGGAAAGGGACAGTGGTTATTGGCTTGTAATTAGTTGGGATGGTGGGATCGAGCAAGGGTAGTACCCATTCATCTTTTAGGTTAGTGGGAACCTGACATGATTTAAAAGAGGCATTTATTAGTCTAGTGATAAAAGGAGTGAGATCTCTTGCTGTATCTTTTATAATTTGAGCAGGGCAGATGTCTCCTTGGCAACGTGATGGTTTCAGAGAGTTAATGATTTTAGCGATCTCAGTCATGGAGACTTGAGCAAATTTGAATGCTGCTAGAGTGTTAGTGAGGGTAGAGGTGTCTAAGTTTTGCACTGTGTCAAAACCATTGACATTGATTCTTTTAGAGGCAATTTTATTTTGGAGGGTAGTGATTTTATTGGCAAAGGCGTTTTGTATGCCTGTGCACCAAGCTTTGTCTTTAGGGTGAGAGTCATCAGAAGCTATAGGTGATTCTAATTCCCTTAGGATTCCAAATAGTTCCTTAATACTGGAACTGGCATTTTGGATCCTATCATTATATGTTTCTTGTTTAGTTTTGATAATATCTGCTTTGTAACGAGCAGTGATTTCTGTGACTAGGTTTTTGTTTTATTTAGAGGGTAGGTTTTTCCATGTGGTCCCACATTTTCTTTTTTCCGCCCTCAAGGCTTTGAGTTGTGGAGTATACCAAGAATTAAGGTGTTCTTTGGGTTTACTTTTGCATAATTTCAGAGGGGTAATAGCATTGAGAGCTGATCCCATAGTGCTGTTGAAGGGGTTAATTAGTCCCCAGGATCTTCAGATTTGTTGGCATTAAGTATTGGGATCAGTAAGGGTGCAAATTTATCAGCTGTAATATAACGCTTGTTTGTCATAAGTAGAGGAGGCGCAATAGGCTTGGTTTTCAAGGCTGGACGATTAGCGTTAATGGTGAAGGTGATGAGGGAATGGTCAGTCCAGGATTGTGGTTCAATGGTAGTAATTACCGTAGGGCAGTTGTGGTCTGCCAACCAGTCCAGTGTTCGACCTTTTATATGAGTAGGTCCATTAATTCTCTGTAGGAAATTCAGTTCATTTAGCTATTCTTCCAGTGATTTAGCAGCCGGGTCATTTGGGTTAGATAGGCCTAAGTTAAAGTAACCAAGTATTAAGATTTGTGATGTAGGTTTAGTGTTGTCAGAAAGCAGTGTAACTATGTCCTCCTCTAAATCTCCTGGGGGGCCGGGAGGCCTAAAGATGAGGTGAATGGTGAGGGTACTGGAGTGGGGGGTTGTTATTTTGACTGTGAGAAGGTCGCATGATTTAGGAGGGAAGGTGGTCGCTAATCTGAGTGCCACGCTAGAGCGAGCTATGAAGGCGACCCCTCCGCCCTTAGCATTTTCTCTGTCAGCTTGAGTAATAGTGTAAGAGTCAGAAATGGCTAACATTAGAGATGGCCCTGCGGTGGCATGGAGCCAAGTCTCTGCCACTGCTAGGAAATCAAGGTCATTGTCTTTAATTAAATCAGCTATGTCAGTTGGTATGCAACTACGGATCTTGCGTTAATGAGTGCGCCTTTAATAGATGCAGGTTTGGTCAGGACTGGTAGGTGAGGTCTGTTGGACTGTGCTAAGGTTGTCGATAGTTTGTCTCGCTTTGGTTTCTGTTTTTTAGGTGGTGCGCCCGAGGTAGGAGGGCTAGGTCGGCTCTGTGTGGATCTATAGGAAGTGATGAATGACTTATCCTGATAGAGGTTGACTAGTGGTGCCACAATGGTAAGGAGGCGAGTCTTTCGTTTCTGTGGGTGCCATGGCATGGTTGATTAGGAGTCGGCTTTGTAGTGAACCACTCAATCCATTGCATAGGGGTTAGAGTAGGAAGGTTGTTGGAGCTGTTTGTATTTGTTTGGCTATTTTCCCAGTTGGGAGTACCTATTTTGGGTAGGAATGGGGTTGGTCTTATAGAGTCCGAAGGTAAGATTGTTTGTAAAGGGGGGAGAAAAGGAGTAGGTTTGGTATTGTGGTGGAGCATTTTCTTGGTGGGTAAGGAGGCAGGTGGCATTGGCGTTGAGTGAGGTCTCAATAAAAGGAGACTTAGTAATACCTGGGATGAAGAGGTGGGGACGAGGAATGTCTTTTACGTCAGAAAGAAACTCTATTTATCCCTGAATTCAAAACACAATACCCAATAGGACATAATGTGGATGAGGAGTTACATACTTTTTTGGGCACATAATCTGTTGGCTGTTGTGTATCCATATGGACCATGTGAATCAGCTGGGAACCTTCTATATTGTATGATGATCTTCTGGGGGTTTGGTCAGTCCTTTCCCTTTTTTCCACCTTTTTCCTTGTGGATCTGCTTTCTCTGCTTTCCTTTCTCTCTAATTATTTTGAGTTCTCCCCCTTCTTTCTGGTTTCCCCTTTCCTGGATCTTGTTTGATCCTTTGATGGTGGATGCTCCTTCTTGGATAGTTTTTCTGTAGTTTTTCTGTTTTTCTCTAGTCCCATAAGACCCATGGATTCTGGGTCCATGTCCTATGTACATTATTTAATTGAAATTAATATTTATGAACCTCTTATGGTACAGGTGGTCAGGTGTATGTGGACACCAGAGAATGCTTAACAAAAAACATTATGGCTATTTGTTCTTTGTAAATGTCCCCTTTTTTAGGGTATTTTGGGTTGTGGTGCTTGTGAATGAACACATTGTATATTGGTATGGCTATTAGATTATATGTATTTGTGATTTGGCTGTCCTCAACATGTGACCTATATATATTCAGGAAGATTCAAGGTTGTTCATACTTAGAGTGCATTGGGCATCTTCTTACATCACTAGTATACTTGACTTATTTTCAGATACTCATTCCCAATTATCATGTATGGTGTGACATAACTGGTGCCTGGTGGAGCTCATTTAGTAGGCATTGTGCTCTATTAATCCATTTGGCATTTTAGAATTCAAGATGTATGTTTGACATTTCGCACAGCATACTGCACTTTATGTTTGCTGCATTTAGCAATGCTGTTCTGCATTCATTATAATAAGGATGCCATGTTCCTTTGAATTTGCAAAGCACCAGACACTTTAGATTCGACAGTATGGTACTTGTATATGATGATGATAGGTGAGGTATGACTGGGCTTTATGGAGATCATATAGCAATTTCCGTGCTTCATTAAAACATTGATATTCCAAGATTTCAAATATATGCTTGACATTTTGCACATCACTTTGCAAGTTCTATCAATTGCATTCGGCTAAGTTTATTTGCTTGGACAGTAATAAGGATGTTATGTTTCCTTGAATTTGCACAGCACTAGACACTTTTGATTCGTCAGTATGTTACTGTCGGATGATTGTTGGACATCACTGCTGCATTTAATATCTGGTGATCTGTTGAAAATGTGTCACGGTCCATTAATGTGTCTATTGTTGGCATGGATGTGTATGATGATTTCACACTGTAAGCCCATTGTAAGTATGTATAGCTTTAGCACTTTATTTTAGATCAAGGGTCTTTCAGACTGTTGGCCTCATTACGAGTACGGACGTAGCCATGCCCTTAATAAGGGCATGGCTGCATGGCTGCCTCCATACCGGGTTCCAGCACCGTGTTCCTCCAATGAGGACTTACCGGGCTATTCCAACCATGGAGGACCCGGTAAGTCCTCATTGGAAAAACCCATCCCCATTCCCATTTGAGCCCCCATAGGGCCCAATGGGAATGGGGAGGGAGCTAATAACGGGCCCGTTATTAGCTCCCTGGTCCCCTCGGCGGGACCCGATAAGGACACCTGGTTCTACCAGGCATCCTTACCGGGTCCCGCAAGGGAACCTCGTAATAGGCCATCCCGTAATGAAGGGTGCCGGTGCCGTACCGGCACCCTTCATTACGAGAGCGCAATGGCCGTAATGAGGCCCTGTGTATGGCGTTTGCATTCTAAGGACCCGATTCATGGAAATTATTGCAGAAATCCTGCAAGGGGCGCTTGCCGAGAAGGACACTGCGTGAGCCTGCGCGCAGAAAGAAAAAGTATGCGTATTCCCAATTCACACCCAGAACACTCACGACACGGCCACATGAAAAGCATAAACAGCCAGAACAGCTACCTTTGCGCACTCCCCAGACGTGAATACACGCAGCCTTCAAACAGTGCTTGGGGCCCCCGTAAGCAGTCCAGCGACTCTGGGATACTGCGCGGGGTCCCCCATAACCATATCCGGCACCCTGACAACATGCGTAGAAAAAATCGGAACTCGGCAATGACTCAGGAAATCTGCATGCGAACCCCCATAAACATTCCTGCACCCCGCTACACTGCTTACACGCACCCCTAAGTTACATCGGAACCCTGTTTAACAAAGGTAGCGGGCGCCCCTCTCTCGCAAGAACAGACATGATAACCTGTTCAGTGGTTATTAACCACTTGAGAGTTCGCAGCCACTGCTTTTACTCACTGTGCCTTTCACAGATGGGAAATATCCATTTGCATATCAGTCTTTGTCCTGCCCAGGGGCAGTCCAGCACCGAAATACAATGGCAATTCCAATCTGAACGAGAGTACCAGATTGAGTACACGCACCCTGGAATCCAACATGCAACCCCACCTTTGCGCTGCAAATCCTACACTCAAGTGTACTTACGCCTGCCTTTGGGTGGCGGACCGTATGAAGGACTTGGGTGAGCATTTCCATGTGATCGAATCATGAATATGTCTTGTGCCACGCAATTGTGGGTGTGCAACGGACTGCCTGGAGACCGTCCATCAGAACAACCGCTTTTTTGGAAGTTCTATCCTGTTTTTTGATGCTCTGTCACCTTCACAGCCCTCTGTGCAAGCCACACCAACCCTCTGCTTGGAATCTCGCGCAAGGCCTTCGATGGCTCACACAGATGTGCCGATCCAGCACGAACTCAATCCAACTGCGAAAAAAAAGTACTGCGCATACAATTCCATGAATCGACGAAGGCGGATTTGCGTGCAGTTGCGCATGCAAGTACCCTATTTTCCACACAGATAATTCCATGAATCAGGCCCTAAATATTTCAAGAAATTATTTTTGGTCACATGTGCATTGCGCGTTTTACATTCTCCTTGCATTCACACTGGCACTTTGTACTTTAATGTTTATGATAATGTAAATGTAAAGCATTATGCATTCTACTACATGGTAACCTGGTGTTGTGTCCCCGAACGTATCAATTTGAGCCGAGTCTGCTGTCCTTAAGTACAACGTGCATGTAAATTCCGGTGCACGTTACAGTGGTAATCCCTATAACCCATTGGGTACATCACTTTCTGAGTTTGCATAACCTTCACTCAGTATTCCCCAGGGACGTCATTTCACCAAAATGCCAGGAGTCGCGGAAGTGACATCACAATGTCACGCCCCCAAGAGTGACATCACAGGAAGTGATGTCATTTGGCCACACCCCCATGTGACATCACGTGAGGTGATGTCATTTGACCACACCCCCGTGTGCCATCACAGGAAGTGGCATCACACAGCATTGTTTCTAAGTACACTACGAACAATATGGTCACGATAACCCTGTAAATTGATGTACATTTTTAATACAAGAATGGATCACCATATGTATCATTAATATCAGTGTGTATTGGCCCATATTACGAAATCACTGTGCTTGCAAGCAGATGTCCTAGGCCAAATGATAATGATGTTTTAATATATAGCACTTAAGCACTGCTTGTGCCTCATGCCTGCTACGCTGTGCCACAGTAACCGTGGCCCCAGCCGTGCGCACTGCATGCAGCCCTCACCTTGCTCGGCAGCAGTGTGGTTCCAGCAGACCCCCTTGCCATGCAGCAGACAGTGCTTGCAGCGGCATCTTCTCCTCGGCCCGGGCGATGCAGCGCAGCCCCAGGAGCCGCGCCCGCCCCCAGGCAGGCATCATGGAGCCTGCCCTGCAAGTCGCTGCACGCACGATTCAGCCCGCCAGTGACTTGCCTCATAATTCTTTTTAAAATAATCAGAGGTTGATAGGCACTGGCAGGTTGACTCGCACGCACGGCAACCTGCAAGGCAAGCTCCATGACCTCACCTCTGCAATGCAGGAAACATAGTGGAGGTGAGGTCGGACAAAGTTCATGGTTGCCAGGCAACCATGACCTCGAGTGCCAGCTGAGTCCAGACCTAGTGGAGCCACGCCCGCCCCCAAGCAGGCATCATGGAGCCTGCCCTGCAAGTCACTACGTGCGCGATTCAGCCTGCCAGTGACTTGCCTCATAATTCTTTTTAAAATAATCAGAGCTTGAAGGCACTGGCAGGTTGACTCGTGCGCACGGTAACCCGCAAGGCAAGCTCCATGACCTCTGCAATCTTTTCGTGACCCCTGATCAATTATGCAACGGCCTTAATCAGAGGTCGCAAAAAGATCACAGAGGTCGCAAGTGAATCACCAAAGGTCGCAGTTGTGACCTCAGGCGACCCCCAAATGACGTCCCTGGTATTCCCCAATTGTGGTTGGCATCTTGGCGTGCTGCACATTGTTATATTATGCATTTTGCTCATTTAGTTCGCTCTGACACACACTCAAGGATTGTGTTTCAACGCGCTTAATACCAAAGTGGGTTCTAAGCGCGGACCCGGGATTCAGACCTGTGTTGCTCTGCGTCTTCCTGCTTCCAAATGAGTGCATTGCCACTGAGCTTTACTACCCGTATTGCATTCATATACGTATGGCACAGTCCTCTTTCGACATAGCCAACACAGTGTTGAGAGTCGGGACACCCACCATTTTACTGCCTTGAATGTAGTGCCAAAACTAAGAAAGGACTCTTGCATGCTAATGAAGACGCCTCCTTTTAATCATGCACTTGGTCACTTGGAGAATTGTATGTAGACAAGCAACAAGACCGTTGCGAAACGCGTCATGCTGCTATGCCATGCAGCCTGTGCATGAGTTTTTCAACAATAAAGTAATTTGGTATAATTAACTTGAGCTCCGGAGACGAGTTTATGTACACTGTGTTGGCCAGTTGGAGTGCGGCTCGCAGTGCCTATGTCACTTCACTGGCTTTGAATAATATATACATATCTTTAAACTTACCACTGCACATTAACTTTGTATAACACATAAATATCCATTCTACTCACAAGGTTTCAATCTGGCCATTGATAATTGGAGCTTTATCCAAGTAGAATGGCACTGTTAATGAAGGCTTCCACCCCTTCCCCCTGATAGTAAACAACAGGCCCCCTAACAGGGATATCCCCTCAATTGAAGGTGCTGGGATGATCCGACCTGTTAAGTCATTCAGTAAGATTCATGCGAACCTTCAGTACAATATTCCAAGACTTAAAGGATAGGACCCTGGATATACCTGCTGTACTAGAATGTAATTGCACCCTAAAATGGCACAGCACATGAGTTTTCGAAGTCTAATGTGCATGTAGGATTGTTCACACACAGCTACCTGTGGCCAGTATGGACTTGCACAATGCTGTAGCTTCACCCATGAGCAACTGTTGAAATGTCAGCTATGTAGCCCATGACTACTGTCATATAATGCTATTCACAATTTGTGTCCTACTGTTGCACTCTGCTTTTGTTTTATTGTGTTTTCTGTGTATACTTTGCAGAGCTTAACTGTGTGCCATGCTCAACACAAGGCTGGTGATGTATGATAATCTGGCCAGGTCCTTCCACTCACACTGTGTACAACGCAAATCAAATAAATCATGCAGGATGCATCTGATTCAGTTTGCCAGACAGCAGAAGATGATGAGGTTGAGAGTCAAATAATGATTATCATGTGCAGCAGCCAGATAGTCAGTTAATTGGAGCGGTTTGGGTGTGTTTGACTGAATTTCTTTTGTTCGCGGCAAACTGACTGCAATTTATCTGCTCGGGGCCCAATTTAAATGAACATGATTTTTTTTTGTCTCACACCTCCAATTTTCACGAAGAGGGGGACACCCCCGCATCCCTGAAATTGCAAAATATCAAACATGGGTAGCGGGTGACACTCCCGCAACCCCCACTCTCCAAGCTTGGTATTTTGCAATATATGCAACCAAATTGCAACGAAGACCAAATGACACATGCAAAAAACAATCAAATTGGTTATTAGGTCAAATGTTTTAGGTCAAATGGGCTAATACCAATTGGAGCACCATTCCCATGCTAGTGTGTGAGGGCATACATGCACATGGGAAAGCAACACACCAAGAGCAGAGGCATTCATCGTTGTCATGAATAATAAAAAAGAATAACAGATACTAAGCTAGCGTATCACACTTCAAATTCCCTAATCATCCAGAAATGTTAATATTAGATAAAGTGTAATACACTTCTGGAAATGGCGAACCCCACTATGTGAACTTCCAAGGTTAGTCCTTGGCACATGAAATAGAGGCAAACATAGCTGTGTCATGTTTAACAATTGTGCAAGCAATTTTACATCAATACCCATGCAGACTCCATCATCACCCATATCTAAAAGACCGGAAAAGCTAGCAAGGTAAACTAGGTGTTCCCAATGAAAGCTTTAGTTGCTGTATCTTTAAATCGTGGACTGTCATTCAGTTAGCCACACCCAGTTTGCCCCTTACACTGTTTGGTTTGTCCTGTGTAGATAATTGGCAGCTGTTCATTTCCTAGGGCAGGTGTCTTCTACCTTTCCATGCCTGGATGGTTTGAGCAACATCTCCCATGAGTCCAAGCAAGCATGGTCAATGGTGGGTGATCATGAGAGTGCTAGTCCAAAATATCTGCAGAGACAAGATTGCACTACAGAGCACACTTATATCAATTCCTGAGTCAAAGAGTGAGGCGGTGAGTGAATAACATATTTATTTAGCGCAATACACACTGCAGGGCCTTTGTGTGTCCCCAAGCCGACAACAGCCTTCTTGTACACTACTTTTCTTGCTACCAGAGAGGATGACTAACATATTTTCCTAAACAAGGAACAAGTACTGACCTAAAATCAAAATCTTAAATGCTAGTGTCGGCATGGAAACATGGACTTGTCCCTGAGCTGAATGCTAAATTACATGATAGACCCTGTCCCCAAGAATTTAAACAATTGTTTAATTAAATGTAAGTTTATTTCAAAATTAGTCTCACGCTGTGAGCCATTTTATATTGAAATCATAATACAGTATGGTGAAACATCCATCGTCTGGCCTTGGTGGCTGAGAAGAGAGAAGAGTGCCTTGAAGAGGCTCGTCGTTCACTCATGCACTCAATGGGCACTACCACTAGAAGGCAACAGAAAATGAAAGTCTGGCTTGTGCTCAGGTTTAATAGGGGTTAATGCCATACAGTTGGAAATGAACGATTTAAGGATGTTGCATGCAGTCCTGGTGGTGGCACAGCTCCAGATCTCATTCGCTCACTCTCTTCCTGGTCAGCCCTCTTCCCGAGAAGTAGAGATTAAGTTGGGCAAAGCACTGGGAAGGAAAGGGAAAGGTTTGGTTAATATGTCGTTTGTGTAATGTGAAGATGCCTGGCTACTCTACAAGCCACCATGCATTGCTATCAACCGCGATGGAAACCCCCACTGTGAAGGAGACAAGAGGGAGGATTTAGGTAGTCCAGTTTCAAAATCATGCAAAATGCAGGTGTTGATACATTTCATTGGACTGCCTAGAAATATTATGCAGAGATGGAATGATGTCAATATGCTCTGTAAACAAACACAATGCATAATAAAATTCAATGTGCAAACAAGCAAGTTCACATCCTAATATAATGTTAGGCGTGAACCCGCTGTAAACAAGCAGATCATAAAGGTTACATCCTGGAGGCTCATAACTCAATTCATGGTAGCTCCCCCGCCCCACATCAAGCGTATTAAAATGCATTTAAAACCCACGTTCATAATAGTTACAAATACACACATAGGACATAGCTTGATCCATTATGAGCCAGATTCCAATTCTTTTTCCTCCAGGCTCTTATAAGATAATGCGCCACAGTATGGACTTCTAGACCATTGCCCATCTTGCAACAGATATCCACGCCTGGAAATTAAACCTTATATTCCTAGCAAGGAACAGCAGCTTGAAGAAGATTTTCTTTATATCCAGATATAAGGGGCATATTAACAACAAGTGTATAAGGCATTCTCTCTTCATTACACAATGATGGCAAAAAGGTTGCTGCTATTCCACTTGTTGCAGTGAGTAGTCAAAGCAAGAGCACCAAATTGAAGCTTAGTATATAATACTCTCACAGGCTTATGGGTACTTTCTTCTAGGTACACTTAAAAGCCAAGTCTTTCCTTGATTGCTCAGTAAGTACTGAGCCTAGAAGAATTGTTAATCATGCTTTGCACATCCAACTCTGCCCTTTCCTGATAGGCCTTTCTGATAAGTGGTTTGGTGCTCCTGCCCACCCACACAACAAGTCATGTCCCAACAAGTGATCTGGCCAAGCTTATTAAACACCTCTCTTAGATGTACTAACCACGGTAGAGAGAGGTCACCTTTCTGGCTCATCACATCTTCAAAAGCTTCTTTAAATTTAACCAGTTTTGGAGTAGGCCAAATCCTAATCCAGAGATACACAGGTCTGGATTAACATAGTGTCTCAATCCTGGGCATGTTTATTTTAAGGACGACACGCATGCTTAGTGCACAATACGGTAGACCCAGAATGCGCTTGAAGTACTTGTTTTCCAAGACTGAGAGCTTCTTACAATTATTGTTTGTTTGTTTGTTTGTTTTTATTACTTATATTGCGCACCAGACCCAAGGGTAACCGGGCGCATTTTAAAAGACAGCTCAAAACTTTGTTACAAGATCACATGGCAAAAATAGCAAAAATAGAGCAACAAGAATAATATACAACAAAATATACAGGAGTATCCACAAAATATACAGGAATATACAGCATGTAAAGTGTAAAAGCATGTATTTACGGTCCTAAGCAGAAATTCCTAGGCTTGAATAAGTCACTAGTATTGGAACCCTAGAGCTCAGCCCCTTAGAGGGCAGCCTGTCCCGCCTGTAATTTGTAAACTTCTAGCATAACACTGCATACCCTACTCCCAGAATCTATTGTAAACCTTCTTAAACCTCGGTCCCCACAGGCCATCCCCACCCCTCTGGTCCCCCTGTGATGTTCCCTTATGCCCCCCCTCTCACACACACAGGTGTTGCCTGGTTTGCTTTATTCTTCTACCCTGCTCCCCATACCCCCCTCCAGCCTACTTCTGCAGGAGTCTGTCCTGACACTTAACTAAACCCTTTTTCGGAGACACTGGTCAATCTACTAGTGCCTAGACCTGATCTTCCTCTGCATTAGAGATACACTGACATAGTGAGTAAGTCTATACGGCATGCATGTACCTTTACGTTTACCTTTGCTAACTTCAAACTAGATCATATGTCCAACCTACTAAGCATACCGCCAATGACGGCACAATCCATCACAGCTCCTATGCAGTACTGCTCTGTTTATTTTGCATGCAACCAATAAACTGTCAATCTGAACCTAGGTACTTTATAAAGTGTCACTACCATCCTACATGAGTTCTATATAATTGCACCATAGCTTAATAGCATAGAAACTGTCCCTACTTGCTGCCACACTGCATTTTTAGCATACTCAGTGATCTCGTATTTAGGTGAACTCTGCTGCTAAATTGCTTACTCTACCTGCCTGCACATTGCATTTTAGCATACTTCTGTGATTTCGAATGTAGGCATTTTAGCATACTTCTGTGATTTTGAATTTAGACATTGTAGCATACTTCTGTGATTTTGAACTTGGGCATTGTAGCATACTTCTGTGATTTTGAATTTAGGCATTGTAGCATACTTCTGCAATTTTGAATTTAGGCATTTTAGCATACTTCTGTGATTTTGAATTTAGGCATTGTAGCATACTTCTGCGATTCTGAATTTATGCATTTTAGCATACTTCTGTGATTTTGAATTTAGGCATTGTAGCATACTTCTGTGATTTTGAACTTAGGCATTTTAGCATACTCAGTGATCTCGAATTTAGGTGAACCCGGCTGCTAAATAGTTTTTTCCACCTATCTGCACATTACATTCTAGCATACTTAGTGACTTGAGTTTAGGTGATCCTTGCCACTACACTGCTCCCGCCTACCATCTAGTGCGCTTTTTTAGTAAGTCCACCTTTTATTTAACTATGTATCTGCCAGCTACTTACACAGTGTTACTGAGGACTATCTTACACCTATTCATCACGCTAGATGTTAACATACCTCATATGTTAACATACCTCATATCCTGCCTTCTATGGAGTCTGCAACTCCCCTGAACATGCCCAAATACGTAAATTACATGATCACCAGACCATGTAATCTCTCCCAAAGAAACCTCAAACTTTGCAACAGACTCCCCAAAATGTATGAACCCACAGCTAAATCTTTACACCTCCTCACTAACAACTTATCTGGCAACTTATAAAATGCCCAGTTAAACACTAAAACTTATTCGCATAAACGCACTAATACCCAGCACCCACTTCATCTTAACAGCCGACTCTTTCGAGTCCCCACCACTGGCCCTAAACCCCACCATAAAATCGCGATTCCACCCACTGAGCCCACACTCCTAGGTATAAGAGAAGCCTTAATCAACGCCCGGTCTCTGGTGGCACATGCCACAGAAATAGCAGACCTTATCAAAACTGAAAAACTAGACCTCCTTGCCATCACGGAATCCTGGCTGCATCCAGCAGCCGGCCCAGCAATTATGCTAGCTATTCCCGAGGATTACACTCTTTTAAGAATAGACCGCACTACCTCTCGAGGCGGCGGCCTTGCCATAATCGCTACAACCAGCCTAGCTCTGAGACTTGCTCCCCCACCAAAGATTGATTCCTGCAAAATCCTTACTGCTAAATTAACCATCTCTACTACGAAAACCTTATCCATCCACCTTATCTACAGACCCCCAGACCTTTTAGGCTCCTTTGAAGAAGATCTTATGAATATCCTGGCAGACAACCTCAAAAATACATCACCAAGTCTTCGCCTACAAGATCTTAATCTTGGATCTAATGACCCTTTAGATCCGAATGCCACACTGATCAATGACTCTTTAGAGGAATTAGGCTTCGCCCAAAAGGTAACAGGTGCTACCCTTAATAAGGGCAGAACACTTGATTGGATAGCGGAACACCAGTGTGCAACATCCATCAATGCCATAACACATTTGCCCTGGTCCGACCACTATTTGATCTCTTTCTCCCTTGATGTTACAGCCCCCAACCATATTATCAGCATAGCTCCTGCTATTCCCACAAGGAATAAAAAGAACATTACTGCTGACAAACTGATTCCTCTGATCATCCCTACCTTGAACTCTCTTCCCGACTCTGCAGACCCACTCACCTTGGTTGAAGAATACAATAAAGTAATGTTATCCACTCTGGATACAATAGCACCTTTGAAAATCAGAAAATGCAAACAGAAAAAACACCTTAACTCATGGTTCACTCCTCACCTAAAAACCATTAGACTTGAGAAACGAAAATGTGAACAGACATGGAGATTAAACCCTTCTGATACCAACTAAAACAACCTCACAAAATTAGCCTCTTTATACAAAAATGAAATAATCTTAGCCAAACAGGAATCCTATAATTTGCGCATCTCCCAAGCTAACTCTAATACAAAAGAACTCTTCACAATCCTCAAAGAATTGGAAACACCTATCCAAGCCCCGGACACCTGCCTCAAGGACAAAGCTTGGTGCACCAGTATTCAGAGTGCCATAGCTAATAAAATAATGACCCTGCAGGCTAAAATCAGAAACAAAAAAGAATCTGTCCTCCTTGCTTTTGATTCCAACAACACCATGGCCTTTGTTCCCTTGAACACCTTACCTCTTACCCCACCCGAACTACCAAAACCTGTTTTCAATTTCAAGAAAGTATCCTGTAAGCGATATTCAGTCAACACTACAGCTAATTCAATGCCTAGTCTGGGATGCTGAGGAAAACCCTTATTGATGTATTTTTATGTCCAGTTCAGTACTCTGGATGACAACCCTTGTATAACACCCCCCTCTTAGAATCCCCCTGACCCCACTGAGCCAAGAAGTAGGTTTGTTTTGCAAATTAAAAGGTTTATTTGAAAAATTAAACAATATATATGTATCACACTTTTATAACAAATGAATATCTGATAGTACACTTAGACATATGATGTGGATCCACAATGGGTAATGTTACAGTGGTACACTTGATTACTTAGGAGTAGTATAGAGGATGAGGTAGCTGAAATGCTTTATGGTTTCAAGGAAATGCAAGGTGGAATAAATGCAGTACAGAAAATAAACTGATATGATTTCACAAGAGATAATATGTTCACTTTTCCCCTGGTGGCAATTCACCCCCCCCCCCCCCTATGTGCCCTATGTGCAATGCAAGGAGATGGAAGTAACACACACAGTCTTCAGGAATACAATCAAATACAATACGGAATTCAGTTCCCCCCCAGCAAGCTTAGAGGAAACAGGTGGAAGTTTGAAACACAGGCCCAAAATGCGTTTAAATGTGATGGCAATGGATGGGAAAATGTGCTAACTGATTTTAATTCCCTCTAGAGATTCAGGGTGAGTGAGAGATGCTTGTTGGTATTAGTTCAGGCTCATTTTAGCAATGCTCTATGAGTTATTACCAGGTTGCAAATGGATTTTAACAAAGGAAAGAATGGAGCTGCTATTTTGACAAGTGGAGAAATTGAGCCAAAATCGCAAATCGAGGTAAATTTCGCGAGTGCGTAAATAGCGATTGTGGAAAAGGTATAAAGCCTAGAATCACAGCTTTAAAATGAAAGTTAAATTTCATTCCTAGCCCAAACGGTTCCAGAGATACGGACGATTTAATAAAGGTAGATTTTCGGATTTAAAGTAAAACTCAAAATGACAGGTGACAGCTTGCAGCTGCAGAATTGGCAGGTGACAGTTGTGCAGCTTTAAAAATGACAGATGACACGATTTCTAGGAGGCAGTTCTACTTAGGTTCAAAATAGCTTGAATTAGATTAGTTCTGCACAGTTCTGCTAGGTACTCACAATATAAATTTGAACAAGGCCTCGTCACGGATCTGGTCAACACCTCCGGCGGCGGTTCTGTCTGCTCGGCGGGTCAATCAGGCACCGGTTCTGCTCACAGCGATCCGGATCTCTGGTTCTGCTCACAGCGGTCTGGGTCCGCTCTGCTCTGCTGGTCTAGCCTCTCTGGATACAGCGGCCTCTGGTTCTGGATACTGCTCTGCTTTCCGGTCCGGATCAAGTGGATTCTGGATGTAACACTGCTTTCTGGGTACTGGCAAAAGTTATTGGCAAAAGAATTCAGACAGCTCGCCCGGCTGTGGAATAGTTTGCAAATGATTTTAAGGATGCTGAGCCCTGCTGAGAAGAGTTCTCAGTTTGTGGGTTTAGGCCCTTGCTTTAACTTCTGAAGTACATTTCTGGTCTCTGAAGATTGATGGATGTGAAGTCTGGAGTCTCCCGGCAGAGCGTCCCGCAGAAAATGGAATTGAATTTCCCTACCTGTCCCAGCAGTCTCTTTTTATGTGTTTTGGAAGTGGGTGTGTGCGTGGCATAACTGAGCCTGCCCCTCTCTACTTGTCATTGGCCCAATTCTCCCCTCTCCCATGATTGGGGGAAGGAAATGGATTGTCATCATGATGAGGTCTGTTTATGGGTCAGAGGATCCTCCCCTGGTCAGTTTGCCCACAAATCTATATTTGATTCAAATACATATTTCCCAGATACACAATTTGTTGAAATTACATGTACACATTATATATTCCTTATGGTCCATGCTTGTCCGCCTCTGATCTTCCTGGGGGCTTGCATTCAAAAATGACAACATTTTGCGCTTTTTGACTAGTTTACCAATATCGGACATTTACCAAAAATTACACACATGTGCGCAAGGAGTATGGACATTAATTGATGAAGTGTCAGATTTTTAACATGCAGACATTTGGAGTAAGACCCTATTTTCCGCTAGCAACCCCCCAGCATACACCACAGGGTCCTAACACCTCTTAAAACGTGCACAGAAAAATCACAAGAATAATGATATTACTTATATAATTCTGACAAGTCCATACTATGAATTATCCATCTTTTTTTAAAATTATGCTCTGGCCCAGATGGGTGTGGTTTAGGTTGCAACGCACATGGGGGAAGCTTCTGTCTGCCCCCGCCTCCAGCTCGGGTGGCTCCCAGAGGCACTTCTCCTCCCACTTCTCCCAAGAGGAAGCCACTTTACGGCCCCCCCCAATATAACATTTGCCTGAGTCCAGGACAAGGCTTTGTTCAACCTCCTACGGTGCCCCTCCCCTAATCTAATCAGAGAGGTGTCAACTCCTTTTGGTGGGGAAGCAGGATGCAGCTAGGCCTGGGAAGAGTGGCTGAGCAGATTTCTGCTGTCGGGGGTAGTTGTCAGGCAGAATTCAGCTAAATGTCACTTTAGTTCCCAGTTTAAATCAAACTTACAATTTTTACCTATACATTAAATAATTACTTCCTTCAAGTCATTTCAGAATATAGTTTTACATTGTATCCACCTCTTAGCAAGTCTTTCTGTGGTCTGGTTTGGGTTCCTCTGTTCAGTTTTACACAAAAGTCTGGTGGTTTTAAAACGCCGGCTTTCTGATAGTGGTGAGTACTGGTATTGCAACCATTTTTGGGATTAAGAAAATTAATTCCCCACAGTTCTGAGTTGCTTTTTGACAATCAGCATTGCCATTCCCAATGGTTTCAGGCTACTGTGTGTGTAGCCCAATGGTGGTTTTAGGCAGTGCCCTCCTGTGCTCACAACATAGGCAAAAATGGGTGGCAGACTATTCTTCATGTTTTCCCTGTGCACTCTCTGGGGAGTTCTGGCCATCATGATGTTTGCCATGCCAGTACTGCACAGTTTTATGGTAGGGCTTGGATGCATGTGTAAAAACATCCCACAATCCACTCTTGAAGTTGAAAAAGTCATCTTAACTCTTAAACCCTCGAACTGCCACAGTGACCCTTGCCCTGCACAAATCATAAAGGATGCTGCAAGGGACCTCTCACCTTTCATTACCAAACTTATAAATGCCTCATTCGCTACCGGCACCATTCCCAACAATTTGAAACAGTCATGGGTCCTCCCACTACTAAAAAAACAATCACTTGACCCGTCCATGCCTACCAATTATCGTCCCATTAAGACAGTGCCTTTTTTGCTTAAAATTCTAGATAAGGTATCATACCTCCAACTTCAACAATACTTGGAATGCAACCACCTCTTAGGTGTATGTCAGTCAGGCTTTAGACCGCAACAAGGAACTGAAACGGCTCTGATTGACCTCAAAGCACAAATAGACACCCTGAGAGACAATGGAAACACAGCACTACTTTTGCTGCTTGACCTCTCAGCAGCGTTTGATTTGGTGGATCATAAGACCCTCTGCCACCACCTAGACTCGGCCACCCACTTCTCACAAGAAGCCATAGAATGGATCCAATCTTTCTTAGATAACAGAACCATGCGGGTCTTCGCACCTACAGCAGCTTCAGACCCTATTCCCATCACCTCTGGTGTGCCTCAGGGCTCATGTGTTTCGCCCACTCTGTACAATATCTTCACGAAGCCCCTTTTTGATGATCTAGATGGCCTTGGTATCACCTACACTAATTATGCAGATGATACACAGATCCTCATCCCGTTGACGGGAAATTACGACAAGGATTTGGCCATTGTGAACAGAGTATATCTCATCATCCAGGCATGGATGGCCTCTCATGGACTATGCCTGAATGATGGCAAAACGGAACTCCTCATTCTGGGCACTATGGCTAATCTCAATAAATTAGGTCATCTATACTCTAACTTCACCATAGATAATAACAACATCCCAGTAGCCAAGGAAGTGAAAACCCTTGGCTTTTACCTAGACTTCACCCTCACTTTCAAAAAACAAGTCAACTAGTGCCTATACGTGCAAGCTAATTAGAGCAGCCAAGCCTTTCCTTACACCCAACAACTGCCTTACTCTAGCAAGAGCCTTGGTACTATCTAAACTGGATTATTGTAACGCCTGATACATAGGTTGTAACAAATACATTACTAACAAGAGCCAGATCTTACAAAACAACGCTTTAAGAGCAGCCCTTAACATTCCCAAGAAAGTCCACATATCTGACTTGAGAAGATCTAACAACTGGCTCTCCATTAAAGACAAAATACTCCTCAAATCAGCCTCCCTTACTCATAAATGCCCACATATGGCCGCCCCTCAATACCTGACCTCCAGATTCTGGAGACAATCTTCCAACCGCCCCTCCAGAATAGCTAATACTAACCTACTTCAAGTACCTAGATACAAACAGATAAAGTCTGGCGGTAGCAGCTTCCCGGTCAAAGCTGCACAAAACTGCAACTCACTCCCACCTTCCTTAAGAGAAGACATGCCTTTCCTTCGCTTCAGATCTAACCTCAACCAATGGATCAAGAAGCATGATTTTTAAATCCCCATCACATTGCCCACTATTGTGTATAATTGTATACATTGTATATAACTGTTGCACTATGCTTTAATATTTGTTTATCTATACGATATAGCTTGCAGTGTTCCCCCATATTGTGTATTATAGTGCACAGCAATGTAACTGAAGCTGAACAATCCTCTTTTCCTTCTTCTGTGCCTGAATACCCTTGGGTCTGGTGTGCAATATAAATCAATAAACAAACAAACAAACAATACATTCTGGTTTCACCATCACCGTCTTGTGGCCAATGCTGGATTTGACTTGTATGGACTTCATTGATTCACGGTGTGTCACCCTTTCTCAAGGTGGCCCTGAATCATGCTGTTCCCATCTTCATCTCGTAGTCAGGCTTGCAAGGTTATGTGTTACTACTGACTTCTGCAATTGTATTTGCCCTCCCTTCTTGCTTCTCCACTCATTTTGACTGCTTACTCTCTGTTCTCTCCTCCTCTCCCTTTCTCCCATTTCCTATCTCCTTCCCTACTCCCCTCACTTTCTTCTATGCAACCTCATTTGTCTCCTCCCCGTCCCCTTGTTTTTACCACCCCACTTCCCCCCTTCAGCACTATCTGAAATGTTTTCAGCCCTAGTACGATAGTCACTTGTTTTGTTCCTCCCCTCCCTTTCTGCACCCCTCTGCTTAAATGCTTAATTCCCTGAACATGTTCGAAGAGCAGTTCAGTTCAGAGGAAGGGCCTCTTAATCTCATTTATGGAACATTCTCATCATCATTATTCCTAACTTTCCTGAAATCTCATTGCACTTATGTCTTACACATTTCTTTGTATCACAGTTTAATATCCTATAGATAATTATCTAAGGGTGTCTGTTGATGCGTTCAGCCCAATACCCATAGACAACCTTGCCCTGAGACCGGGCTTTCCCACTCAGCACCATCTATTATAAAAATCTGTCACCCAGCGAGCCTCTCCTCATGATGCAGGATGACCCTGGACTGTAATGAAATCAGATTTCATAGACGTTTTCTCTTCACACCCAAAATCCTGAGGTTGTCCCAATGAGTGTATATGGTTCATGGCTACACATACTTTAATGTTAAGGGGACTGTTGTGAAAAATTAAATGAGCACCAGAGCCTGTGTGCATCATGTACTTCAAGCCTGTTTATCACAGGCATATTAGTCAAATAGAAATATCTTTGGTCATTCTGATGTTCCAGGAACCCACTTTAGTGCTATTTGATCATTCCCCTTTCTCACAGGAGTATTTTTAAACAATGCAATAGGAGTACAATAGACATAACATTTTTGCAGAAAAAAAAAAACAATATGGTTATTCTAGTTTTGATAATGTGCGTTTATTCGCGAGAATTCGTATTTATGACTTCAATAGATACTGGAAGTGATCACTAGAAATTAACATTGTACATTTAAAAAAGACTAAGTTTACAATGCTAGTACAATTTTCTTTTTTTTTTCAATAGCTGTGTTTCCGAAGAAGCGATGTTTAATTTCACATGGTGGCTATTGACTGATTGGTTGGTAGTGCTTCTGAATGCCTAGATTTGTTGCAGTATGCACAAACACTAAAACATTAACATAAAATAGAAAATAACAAATTTAGTTCTAGACCCTGATACCTGGTCCACCACTCCCATTCAAGATCTGCCAGAACTCCAGCACCCATCCTGAAATTCTTATCTGCATCCCTGTCATCTCCAACTGTACAGACAACGAGCTATGAGTGTGGTGGTGACATGCACACAGGGCACATTAATAACAATGTATGTCTCCAAATACGAAGCCAGCTCCCATATCTAGGGTTGCCTGGCGACTGCTGCTCTCCTTCTACTTTCATCTATAAGAAAGCAACGCCCGCTCCTTCATGTTATTCGTGTTTTTCCCTGGTCGCGCTACCAGCAACAGCTGAGGAGGCTCTAGCAAACGCACACTTAACAATGTGACTCTTGTCCAGAGATAGAGAGACAGAAATAAAGAGTGAAATAGTGAGCAACAAAGCGGGACATAGCATGGGAGAGAGACTGAGCGAGAAAAAGGCGAGTTGGAGTTAGAGGGGGGAAGAAAGAAAGTAGTGGAGAAAAAGAGAGAGAGTGGGAGAGAGATAGAGGAGGAAAGAAACAAAGGAGTAGAGAGAAAAAGAGATAAAGAGAGAGCGGGAGAGATAGAGGCAGAGAGAGAAAGAAAGGAGTGGAAAGAAAGACAAAGAATGATAGAGTGGGGAGAGAGCGAGAGAGAGAGGAAAGAAAGTAAAGCGTGGAGAGAAAAAGAGAGAGAGAGAGAGGGAGAGAGAAAGGGAGAGAGAGGCAAATAAAATGCAAGGTACAGATGATCTTGAATAATGTACAGCTAACAGGTGGGCTTTGGCAACTTTCTGAAGGATGGATGATAACAAACATATGAACAAAAAAATATGTATTTGTTGCACATCTGATCATAACACAACTCTAGTTATTCATATAATCGTTTATACACCTATTGTGGTCCTAAGCGTGTTGGTGAATTATTTTGATTAAACAGGTGGATCTGTTGTATTTCAGTAAATAGGAATACATTGTAGTGAACAATTGTCTACTTTATGTGCCAATTGTTTCTTGAAATGAATATCCAAATATTTAGATGTGGGAATGTAAACAGGAGAACACACTTCAGTTTTTGTGGTTTAATGTGTATTATATTGGGGTGGTTTAAGGCAACGATAAGCCTTAAACCCTGGACTTAAGCATGAACAAGTCATAAGAATTCCTTACTCCATACTTCATTTAATATTCATTTCAGAGAAAGAGGTTTTTGAACAATTTATATTTGTATAGTCAAGGGGTTTTCAAGATCTAAATCCACTCCATGTTTTCAAGATACCCGCACAATATACATTTTAATGCAGTGAATCTAAACAGGGGTTAGTTCAATGTCTGTAGTTATCCTGAAAACCTAGTGTAGTTGAGGCGTTCAAGGGCTGGAGTTGGAGTTTGCTGCACTCTAGTCAAAATGGTCTCTAATCTATCAAAAATTCTAGCATTGCCAATTGTGGAAGCAATGCCAGAGACCAATGGCACTGCATTTAGAGGAGATTTCTATGCTGCCAATCAACCACCTACTACTGTTAGAGTTTGTAAATGCTCACCTTTTAAAATGTAATCCGTCAACAGGGTGGGCACTTTCTCGTTGTCTTCCTTCATTGCGAAAAGAACTGCAGAAAAAAAGAGTTCACAATCAGCCTTGTATTCATTATTTGGAGAACAAACAGCATTTAGCGCTCCTTTAGAAACCTTTAAGTTTACAGTCTGGCAAAAGTGTAGTTCAATCTCACAATCTAATCACATATGTTCTTCTTAGCACTATGGACGCTTATGTGTCTGTGAAAGGCCAGCAGACACCAGTGGGAGGCATGTGACATTCTCTAAAGTAGATGAAGGCTTACAACAACCGTAGAGTTCGGCACGGGAGAGACCTGCCTCTACAAAGCTTATCTGTTGACGGTTCTACTTCTACCCTCCAAAAATACAAAGGTATTGAAGTTCTTGTATCCCAGTTTACTGACAACCAGATGGCTGTATCAGTTTCCATAGAGATACAACTTCACTCCATCCTCCTTGTCTTCCATCCCTTCCACTCTGCTCATGTTCTCCCAATCTCCCCTCCCTGAACTCTGCAATGGTATGCTCTGCATGTGACATGACAGAAGTGTTAGGTACAATTTCCATCTTTTGTGTAATTCTCCCCACTTGATAAGTGCCCCGGCACTTTTTGCTGGACTATTGTGTTTTTTTTTTACTTTCCTCACTCACTCATTCTTTTTCTGTGACTCTGGGAAGTCTGTTTGGTTAACTTTGATGGAGTCTGCTTTCCTCTATCTTTCTCAATGGCTTTTTTATTTTACTATTGCATCTTCTGTTTAGTGTTGCTGGGAGCTCCTTGAGCTTCCCTCTTTGGTTTTATTTTATTTTCCTGTGCTAACTTAAAGTTAGCAGGATAGGAGGATATTTGTTATTCTACCTATGCTTTCTTTTGTGAGATCAGCCCACCCCACCTTATGTGGAGGACTGAGGGGATGCATAATATTCCTTTTCTCAGTTACAGTGGCAAGTCTGTCTTAAGGTGACTGTGACTGACTTTTTGTGAGTTTTACAGGAAGGCTGCTCTCTAAGCTGCGGTAAAGGACACATGGGTCACCATTGATCTAAAATGGTGCCTGTCTTCTTTTTTTGCCAATACACAATGGCTTGCCCTTTCTGGAGCCTTCCTCTGCTAACCTGGGTGAGGGAAATCCTACTCACTCATTTGGCATCAACAGGCTCCCATTGGGAAGCCCACCCAGAGGCGCAAGTGTGTCTGGGAGGACAGGAAGCTGGGAGGAGACCAAAACTTCTCAGGGCATTGTCCTCCAGTGTGTCTGCTTCAATCCAGTTCTACAGCCACCACCCAAAGTTTGAATATTGCATGCATGCTGATTTGCTGGGTTCCTGCATAAAAGGCAATGGCCTTGATGCTGAAGTGAGAGTCAACCACTGGAAGAAACACTCCAAAGAATAAGGAAGAAGAAGGATGTCTGCAGTCACCTCCAGTGACCATTAAGCTGAGTGAGTGACCACTGCAGCTCCAGCCCTTTCTTCGAAGCGACAGGGAAGATCCAGACCGGACGATTTCCTCCCCTGGACTGGTGACCTAACCAATCTCAAGACCATCTGCAGTTTAAGCCATGCAACAAAGTGCTGTGCCCTTCCAGGCCCGCAAAACTCAAATACCATGGAACCTCTTGCACTGCTGCGGTGCATCATCTCGTTGAGCACCATTTGGGCTGAAAACTGGTAGGCAACTTCCCGAGCCTACAGAAACTCCTTCCTGATCATGGAAGTACCATCAGAAGAGTCAAGGACCGAGAGAAGGAAGAAAGTCTGCCGAGTGACAACCTTTTCTCCTCCAAAGCCTGTGTCGAGCCTCCGCAACCAAGTGCCATGAGGCTCATCTGTTGGGCATCCATGCGAACGAGTCTGACTGCATGCTCCCACAGAAAGTTCTTTATCTAGCCACTAAGCCCAGATACCCGAACCAGAGCTGCTGCCGTCTTACCTTGGGGACCTACAGGCGACATTGTGCTTCTTCATCATAGAATGTACTGTCTAACTCCTGGATACTTACCTAGGCAGTTTGTGTGTTGCTGTTCACTACTCCTGAGCTTCTTGAGCCACGTTGGGGTGGACAACCCAACCATGTTCTCCCATGCCCAAGGACACCCGTCCTAGGGCCTGAAATCATTCAGGTGGCCGACTGTGCACCCTGAACCCTTTGAATCAAAATGGGTTACTTACTTTCTATAAAGACCTGAAACTGTTCATTTGGCAATTTTGATAATGTCTGCCTTGCTCTGTTCTGCTGTCCAAGGATTACTGGTCCCCCAGTGCCCCCATCAGACTTTTTGAGAATCTCTTTCCCCAGATAGGGATGGACTGTTAATTTACCAGTATTGCTAGTTCAGTAATTGTTGGTTAATGTATGATTGGTTAACCTAAAATTGTTCTTGTACTTACCCGATTATCATCTAAAGGTCTACTGTTTGAACCAGCTATTATCTAGTGTAAATATCTACTGTGTGAACTGCTTTTACTTACCTGAGTTGTTTTGAATTTAACATTGCCTAGTATATATAATAAATAAGCATAGTTTTACATATAAGAGCTTGCTAGAGGTGTGGAAACATGATATACAGAGTATTGAGGGCTGTGTTAGCCTGTGTATCAAAATTAGGATCAATCGTAATAGTACACTTAATATTTTGCTGTTATATCGACCCCCAGACACTTTGCCAGATTTTCTGGGACATTTTAATAGTCTAATCCTGGCTCAGGTAAAGAATCACAATTGCATTATAATGGGAGATTTAAACCTCAAGAAGGATGACAAGAAAGATGAAATAGCTAGCGAACTTGCCAGATTCACTAATAGCCTAGGCTTCACACACCACATACATGCCCCTACACATGTTAAAGGTAACATACTAGATTGGGTCTTTTCAGTTAATCTGTTAATTGGGGCCCCTAACATATCAGAGTGTCCTTGGTCAGATCATTCGCTTATCAAATCCAAAGTTGACAGGCCCACTCAAATCAAGTTAGAAACCACAACTCATAAGTGGATAACCTCAAGAAACATGAAGAGGATTACACAAGAAGCCATGCACGAGTGGATAATCCCTGTAATACAAGCGGAAGCCTCTCCCACTATAGGAGTAGAAGACCAGACCGACATCCTACTAGACACACTAGCAAATGCCATGGAGTCCCTAGCACCTCTAAAAAGACGTAAGGTGACTAACCATGTAAAGAACACCTGGTTTACGGAAACTCTTAAACAACAGAAAATTATAAAACTAAAAGCATTCTATAAATGGAAACATACTAGAACAGAGGAGGACAAAACCACATATACAGGTGCTGCATACACTTTTAAAAAAAGCAGTCATCAAGGCTAAAAAGTCATTTTATGAGACATGCATTCAGGATGCTCAATATGATACAAAAGACATTTTCACAATTTTAAAAGAATTGGAAAAACCATTGTCTATATACCAAGCCAAATTAGACAAAAATCAGGCATGGTGCTCATCTATCCAACAGGCTACGATAGATAAAACCACCAAAATAAAAGAAGGAATTGAAAAAAATAAAAAAGATGTAGATACCACAAAAGCCGTAGAAGGGGACAGAACAATCAACAAAAAATCCCAAAGTGTCCGGTACTTCAAATTTAAGAATATATCAGAGGGCAACCTCAGGATCTTGCTTGCATTATCTAAAACCATCATCTTGTAAAGGAGACCAATTTCCAGCAGTCTCATATAAAGCGTGCTCAGAGTTACTCATTGGCTCCCTCACAAAAATCATTAATACCTCTTTTAAAAAGGGAGTAGTTCCTAGTAGGATGAAAGTATCATGGATCACTCATCTCCTAAAGAAAGCCAACCTTGACCCGGGTGAGGCAAAGAATTATCGGCCCATCACAAACTCTCCATTTATTCTAAAAATTATGGACAGAGTCACCTACAACCATTTGACAGAATTAATTAACAAACATTCCATCCTTAATAATGGACAATCAGGATTTCATCCAGGCTATAGCATGGAGACAACTCTTTTGGAACTTAAATCCAATATGATGACAAAAATCAATGAAGGCTCCACAATGCTGCTGATGTCCTTGGACCTCTCAGCAGCCTTTGATTTGGTAGACCATCAACTACTCGTAGACAGACTTGAGGAAAGAGCTAAATTTAGTGCCAATGCTAGCAAATGGATGCTGTCCTTCCTAGGTTCAAGAACAATTCGAGTGTGTAGCAATTTAGCGCAGGCAGATCCTATAACTCTGAACTATGGAATTCCCCAAGGTGCAGCACTATCAGCGATTCTATACAATCTATACACTGTTCCTTTCTTTGATGACTTGGAAAATAATAATATTTGTTTTTCTAATTACGCTGATAACTCACAGTGCCTCATCACCTTGTCAGGCAACTATGATCAGGATGCTAATACCATGGCGGAAATATACAATTTTATCCGCAAATGGATGGATGCTAATGGCATGGCCCTGAATCCAGGAAAAACAGAACTGATGTTGGTTCCAAACAAAGGGTTAGTAAACTGTCACTGGACTATCAAACCTTTTGCATTGACAACCATGCGATTCAAGTTAAGGAAAACATCAAAATCCTTGGTATTACCTTCGATCAATCACTTAGTATGTCAGATCATGTAAACAACCTTGTGTCGTTGTCTGCGTATTACATCTGCCTCTTGACACATATAAGACCATTCCTATCACAAGCAGGATGCAAAACTATCGCCAGAGCCATTGTATCCTCTAAATTGGATTACTGTGGCTGCCTGCTTATCGGTATAAATAAAACCGAATTGAATAAACTCCAAGTAGTTCAGAACAGCTCCATAAGAGCTCTTATGGGATTAAAGAAATATGCCCACGTTTCTGATGTAAGAAGGATGTTACATTGGCTACCGATTGAACAAAGAGTGAAGTTTAATGTGCCTCCTTACATTACTAATAGGCTAAAACCCAAACAAACAAACCACTCACTCCACTTAAATGCAGATAGGAACTTTCAGGTACCTAAAACTTCATCAGAACTTGTGAGAAAAGGAGCGTGTTGGTCCAGTGCACTGATAACACGGAATGCCCTTCCATCTAACATAAGAAACAGTGGGACTCCCACAGAATTTAAAAACAAACTCAAGACTCACCTTTTCAGATAACTAGGCACTAATTTCTGTGCTGCATAGGATCATCCCTGTCTTCACAATCTGCGCCCGTATGCTTCCGGGCCACTTTTGGTTGCGCACAATAAATAATTATAATAATATTAATATAATAATAAGTACAGTATGTAAGTGTTTCGTTGACTAAAAGTGTGCTCAAAGTTCTTTGCACTGAACTACAGCCCTTTTCCCTCCTAGATTAAGCCTGGCTGCTCAGCCATTGCTACCAACATACTTGTGTATTTCAGATTTATACTAAGAGCTGGAGCCCTGAACCCCCAACTGTGAATCTACTACAGTCCTACCACAGGTGGACTTTAGTAAAACTCCCTAACAAGTGGTGTTACAGCAGTGGGATACTGTGTAGTTTGAGATACACTGAGTTTGAGACAACCAGTGTTAAAGGAAACCAGCTAGTAGGTCTGTTTTTCAAGAGTTCTGGCTGTGAGAAAAGTGTGCTACAGTATGGATATGTACAAGCAGGAGGCCCTTGCCGCCCTCAAAGTAGACAAACTTAAAGAATTGTGAATGGAAGGAGGACTTAGTTGTAAAGGAAACAAACCAGAAGTGATTCAAACTCTAATGGACTTCCAAAAGTCCCAAAGTAGAGCAGCATCGCCTAAATATCCTATTGATATTGATCTGAGAGAGGAGGATTAAGCAGACTGTGATTTGAGTTGAAACTTAGGGGATGATTTTGAATTGGAGGATGACCTTGGATTGCACAGGGCACCTCTCGTGCTGAGGCCCCCATGCCGGAATTCCCCTACACCTTACAGACTGAAGTACTTTTGGCAATTGAGTAACAAAATGCAAAGATCATGGAAATTAATTTGAAACTGGAACATAGAAAACTAGAGCTCAGAGAAAAGGATGTTTCTCATGGCCTCATGGAGAGAAAGAAATGCAACACAAGTTAGTAATGAGAAGGATGTTTCTCAGTAACTCTTCATCCTCCTCATGGTATCCTCTGGCTGATGCTTCCAGGATTCCCAAGCCTAAATTACCTAAGGATTTGGTGAGTTCTTATTATGTAAAGAATTATTAAATGATTGGTTGAAAGCATTGGAATTTGCTTGTGAAATGCAAGAAGTGAGTGATAGTGCACTTGTACCATGGGTTCTTTCTAGGCTTATCCCAGAATGGCTCTGATGTGCTTCTGGAGAAGGATGTTGCTCATAGAATGGACGGTAGCTTGGCCAAGCAAGCTCTCATAGCTATATATGGGAAGACTCCTTCACAATATCTAAAAAGGTTTAGGGCCATAAGAAAAGGGAGGATGCAACATGGGCAACCTGTGTATTTTAGTCCCTGATGGGTGGATTGAAGGCCATAAAGTGAGAACATTTGTTGGCATGAGGAGTCTTGTCATGCTAGAAATCATTTTTGATTCCTGTTCCCCAGAACTGAGACAGCACCTGGCTGATTCAAAAGAGATATACCCCCAGACGTTGGCACTTGCTGCTGACTTGTGGGGGCCAACAGGGCTACCCACAAGGACTCTGGGGCTCCTCACAAAAAGAAGGAGGAGAAGAAGCACAAGAAGGAAAGGGAAGAACATTCCACAATTCCCCCATCCACAGAGGCCCAGAAAAGTAACAAACACAAGACACTCCATAAATTCAATAGGCCTAGTGACTCCTCTGGAGCCAAACCAGAGAGTAGTTCCCAGGAACCCCCATTCCAAAAAACATTTGTTAAACGCGCGGTTTGAGGGTCTGGTGACCATGTGAAAGCTGATCCCAGATGCAAGAGTAAACCCTTATTGATCCCATCTGTCTCCTTAGCCTCCAACCCTAAGAGGGAGCACTCCTATGACATGTGCCAAGTGTCACTCTCTTGCTCAAGAATCCATTGGAGTTCAGTGTAGAGTTACTTTAGTGTGGCTTAGGTCGTAGGAACAGCAGAAACAGGATATTTATAATTCCATTCCCGATAATACCAAATAATATTTTAAGGACAGTGTACTCAATAATGGTCAGGAGACACCTGGCATTAGAGCCACCGTCGCCAGCATGACGGTGGTAGATGAGAGTTAATTAACTTAATTTAATTTAATATGGATTGTGGGGGCCTGGAAATGTATGGGGTAAACACTGGAAATTATTTTGTTTTAGGGAATAACAGTGAAACTAATTAGGTGATGTTTATTCAGATGGTGAGAAAGAAAATGTTACCTTCTGCTTCTGCTCCATCTCCCTCCGGGCTCCAGACCATTGGGACTCCGGCTCCCCAGCTGATATACAAACTATAACCATAGCCAAGGTTCCCTTGAAGGAGTTCCCAAGATTCCCTGTGCAATCATTCTTCCCCAGCGACCCTACGTAGATCCCACTATAAATGACTACATGCCACTGTTTATGTCTGGTAATATTCCAATGGTCTGTGCTCACTAACGAGAGATATTCTTAATGTGTCACATCCCTTATAGTACATGCCTGCATACTATTGAATATTTCTGGTTATATTCCAATAGTCTCCACCCAATAACAAAAGGAATAGTTAATTTATCACATCCATTACAGTAAATGCCTGCATTCTATTGAATATTTCTTGTTATATTCCAAAAGTCTCTGACCACAAACAATAGATGTTATTAAAGTTTCACATCCCTTGTAATACATATCTGCATACTATTGAATAGTTCTGTTATATTCCAATGCTCTGTGCCCACTAATGAGAGATATTGTTAATATTTGACATCCCTTAGAGTAAGTGGCTGCGTACAATTGCATATTTCTGGTTATATTCCAATAGTTTCTGCCCACTAACGAGAGGTATTGTTCATGTTTTAAATCCCTTATAATACATGCCTGCATACTAATGACTATTTCTGGTTATATTCCAATGATCTCTGCCCACTAACGAGAGGTAATGTTAATGTTTCACATGTATTATAATAGTGCTTGGCTACCTGCTATTTTGTATTCCTATTTGTATACCTGTTGTCTGTGTTCTTTGTTATTTTGTTGTATATTGCTGCTTTGTTAACATCTAATCCTAAAATGCATCTTCTCACTACCTCATCGCGTACCCCTAATGGGGCCTAACCAAGTCTGTAGCCCCTTTACCTTGGTCATTTACTATAATAGTTTAATGTGCCTCCATTTTCCAAATTCTACATTTTCCAAAATTGTAGGAAGAGCTAATGTATTTTCCTGTTTGATGAACCACTAAACCTAAAATCTGTTGGGTTACTTTATGTTGTTGTTATTTGTGTTTGTTATTGGTGTCTTATATACAGGTGACAGATCACACAAGAGTTTCAAGGCACCAACGTCATCAGGTTGCAGCCAGGATCTAAAAGCATGTACAGACCATTGACATTTAATTAGGGTTAGTAAGCAAATACTTTCAAAGTACAAGAAAGTATGTTCCAGAATTGCTAAGGAGATAGAGAGGAGGGAGCTGTGAGTAGATTGAAATGAAAGGAAGTGCAGTTTACTCGAGATGTAAAAGTGTTATTGGGTCTGAAAGTGAATATCCGGTAAGTGCTATTGTGGTACAAGGGAGATGGTAGGTGGGAGACAAGAAGTTGCTGGGAAGGTGGTAATCAAGGAAAAAAGGGGGTGGGAGTGACCGGGGTGTCTAAGTGATTAAAGTGGTAGTACCATCAAAAAAGTTATTGTTTAAAAAGATCGCCCATGAAAATATATATATATATATATACATATTATTTACAAAAAGTTCCTATATAAATGTTTCTTCACAAATGATGCTCAAAGTCCCGACTAGGAGGCATCCATTTTGTGAAATGAACAAGCCTCCTGTTTTCATGTTAACACTTTTCACGCAGCAGTAATCAAGCAAAATCCCCCTACTGGAAGCTTTTGCTTATTGCTGCCAGAGAGCAGAGTAGGGGGCTTCTGCTTGATTACAGCAGTGTGAACAGGGTTAACATGAACACAGGAGCCTTGTTCATTTCACAAAATTGATGCCTCCTGGTGATTAAAAATGCTGACTTTGAGGCTCATTTGCCAAATATTTTACATAGGAATGTTTGTAAAAATATGTTGTATATATATTTTTGACCATAGGCAATCTTTTTAAACAATAAAACATTTGAGTGAACTACCCCTTTAAACAGTTGAAAAAGGGGGTATTCGGATGAACAGTGAAAAGGCTGAGATTGCAAGCACCATTGCGTTATGGCACTGACACCAGAGGTTAGAGTTGATGTGGGTGCATATTTGATATTGTAAAAGGTTCAACCTTGAAAGAGATGAGAAAGGATGTTACTTATTAATGCTCTCAAACTGCAAAACAAGATAATGTGAATAATTAGGTGTTGCTATATGCAAGTTACCCACAGAACTAATTAGAAATGAGTGTTTTGTTTTTTCGCTAGATGCAAGCTAGCCATAGAACCATCTTAAAATTAGTGTTGGTGAAAAGACACAAGGGCCCTCATTACAACACTGGCAGTAACCCATAGCGCTATTAGCACCATGGTTGCTGCCGGTGTTGTAACGAGTCCGGCAATGTTCAAGGTTGGCGGGGCGATAATTCCCATTTGAACATTGGCCCTTCCACATTCCCATTTTTGCCCCATAGGGCTCAATGGGACTGGGGAAGGTGGTAATTACGGTACCGCAAATTGCGGTACCATAATTATCTCGAAGGTCCATTTGCGGGTCCCTACTTTAAAGGCTGGTCCAGACCAGCCGTTCCGGTCGGGTCCAGCAAAGGGACCTCGTAATTAGGCGCTAAGGGGTTAACGGCGCCGCAGCCTTTTACGGCGTTGTTAACCCCTTAGCGCCAGGGTCGTAATGACCCCCAATGACTGTTCTATCCGTTTTGTTAGACATATTCGGTCACTAAAACATTAGGTTTCAAAAGATTTAAGGTTTAAAAAAAATATTCCTGGGATTTGTCTCTACGTGCCTTCATTCTTAGTTTGGCTTCTGAAGCTTGAAAAACCCACTTAGGGTGTCCCGGAAGTGATCCACCAAAGTACACTGGGGTCATTTTAGTGCCACAGGTTTTCATATTTGTATAATATTTGAGGGTAGAAGGGCAGGGATGAAAATAAGACCATGGTGTATGGAAATGAACTTAATTGTGGTGAAAGAACTGAGAGATATGCAATTATTCATGTCCTCAAAGATGATTAAGATATCTTTGAAAATTACTGGTTTCATTTCACCCCAATATAAATAACCCAAACTTCCCACCTTCTTAAAGACATGGGTGCAGACCTAGCCCTTATCCAAGAAACTCATCTCTTAAGTAAAGAAAGTTTAGGCTGCAAAATAGAACATTTCCCTATATTTCCTTGCCTCAGCCCATACAAAAAAGCAGGAGTAGCTATTCTTTGCAGAAAACAACTCCTCTTAGAGGTAATAACTAATGCATCATTCGCTCCCAGTGGCAGGAATGCAATAGTAACCAGTAAGGTTGGTCAGAGAGCTCTCACAATAGCATCTATTTACACTCCTAACTGCAAACAATTAGAGTTTCTCTTGGATATCATACCGTCTTGCAAAAGGAGAAATGTTGTTAAGAGGGGACTTGAATGTCATAGTGGATACAAATTTGTACCACTCAAGAGGTCCACCCTCTTATAGCTCTCTGCCTCAGACAAACTAAAACCAGAACTCACAAATCCGGAGGTGGTCGATAACTAGAGAACTTTTCTTAAAACCAAAAAGGACTTCTTGTTCTTCTCACATGTACATACAATATTTACAGAATAGATTACCTTTTTCTTCAAGTTTTCTTCTAGGAGATACTTCAGAAGTGGCTATAGGCGATACTACAATCTCAGACCGTTCCGCTGTATGCTTAAAATTGTCCCTAAAACACCAAACTTACACACTCAGAACATGGCCACTTCCAGGACATTTACTCAGAGTTTCAATTGTCTGTAGAGAAGTATAAGATTGTGGAATAATTTACTGATACTCCACAATAAGACACATCCTTTAATGCTACTTGGGATGCTTTCACACTTAGCTGGAGTTAGAAAGACAGAAGACCAAAAGTTGCTGGTAGAAATAAGATTGCTGGAAACACAATATAAGAACAATGGTTCAAATAAAATACTTATGAAAATGAAAACCATAAGAGGGCAGCTAAATACATTGGCCCTCATTAGGACCCTGGCGGAGTGGGTTTCCGCCAGCGCTAATCGCGGCGGACCCGTCCGCCGTACTACGAGTTCCCTTAGCGCCATGGAGGTTTTCTCCGCCTGGTTTTACCGGGCGGAGAAAACCATGGCGCTAAGGGACCTCGTTGTTAATTACGCCGCCGTACTTTACGGCGGCGTAATTAACTCCTTCCCCACTCCCATTATACCCTATGGGGCAAGAATGGGGAAGGGTAAAATGGGGATTGGGGATTTACCGCTCCGCCAAGGTCGGCATGGGGTGGTAAATCCGCCAACCCCCATGGCGCTATCGGCGGCTTTCCGCCATGCTCCGCGGTGCATTTAGCACCGCGGATTCCGCCAGGGTCCTAATGAGGGCCACTGGCCCTCATTAGGACCCTGGCGGAGTGGGTTTCCGCCAGCGCTAATCGCGGCGGACCCGTCCGCCGTACTACGAGTTCCCTTAGCGCCATGGAGGTTTTCTCCGCCTGGTTTTACCGGGCGGAGAAAACCATGGCGCTAAGGGACCTCGTTGTTAATTACGCCGCCGTACTTTACAGCGGCGTAATTAACTCCTTCCCCACTCCCATTATACCCTATGGGGCAAGAATGGGAATGGGGAAGGGTAAAATGGGGATTGGGGATTTACCGCTCCGCCAAGGTCGGCATGGGGTGGTAAATCCGCCAACCCCCATGGCGCTATCGGCGGCTTTCCGCCATGCTCCGCGGTGCATTTAGCACCGCGGATTCCGCCAGGGTCGTAATGAGGGCCATTGGCTTGTAACAGGGCAGAACATGTGTCATTGAATCTAAAATGCACATATGAAAAAGTGAATAAATCGGATGAATGTCTAGCCCACGCCATTAAGACAAAAAAGAATAAATCCTATATTAGAAGGAATTCTTAAGAAAGAAAAAGGGGTGTTGGTTTATGATTGGAAGGATAAATTAGATATTTTCCATGAACTTTAGCAGACGTTTACTGCCGAAACAGAAAATGAACCAGAATATCTTCAATATATACTGAAGGCATCTATGTGTCAAATCAATGAGAAACAGAAGAGTATCTAGACAAACAAATAACAATGGAAGAAATTATATTAGCCACAAAGTCATTTAAGATTAATAAAGCGGCTGGACCAGATGGCTTAACTGTTTACATTTATGAAAAACTTTGCAAGGAACTCTTAAAAACGATGGCAGCCGTGTTTAATTATTTCCTGACTTCTGGCAAGATAATGCCGACCATGAATGAAGCGATCACAAGTGTAATACCCAAAATGGACACAGAACTATGCAGGTTTTATAGGCCTTTCACCCTTTTCAACCTTGATGATAAATGTTTTGGCAATATTCTCGCAGGGAGATTGAAAGCTCTCGTGCCCAACCTTATGCAAGTGGACAACGCAGGCTTTATAATAGGTTGTCAATACTTCGATAAGATAAGGAAAATAGTCCTTTTGATAGTCAAATCCAAAACATTCTCAAAAGATCATAGACTGTTATTGGCACCGGTCGCCACTGGAAAAATCGTTGACAGATTCAATTGGAATTACCTAAAGGTGGTACCTAAGGCATCCGTGCTTGGTAGCAACTTTATTAAATGGGTCACTGCTATCTATGCTGAACCTACATCCAGGGTTGAGGTAAATGGAGAGCTTTCAAGATCCTTCCAGTACAGGTTGTCCTTTATGAGCCCTGCTCTTCACAATAGCAATGGAGCCATTTGCAAGAAGAATATGAGCAGACCTGTACATATCGGAAATATACTTAAGTAAAACTGAATATAAAGTCGCCATGATCGCTGGCAATATTCTGGTTTCCCTTAGAAACCCATGCTCCTCAATAGAAGCTGTGCTGAAGGAACTGTGTCTGTCTGAGGGGCTTCTATGTCAATTAAAACAAATTGAAATCTTGAGCTTATACATAAGGCCTGAAATGGTAACTAACCTGAAGGATGTTTGCTCCTTCAGACTGACTGCATCACACATTCGATCTCTAAGGGCAAATCTATCATCAGAGATTGAGAAGCTGTATGAGATTAATTATCCCAATGTAATGACCCAGATCAGGAAGAACATGGCTGTGTTGCAGACACTCACTATCTCATGGTTTAGGAGAATCAATAATTTCAAGATGAATGTTTTGCCACGCTTCCTGTATCACTTCCAAGCATTACCTGTCCTTTTGTCCCTAGAGTGTAATTACAAAAAAACTAGAGAAAGACATCACCCAATATGGAAAGGGAGGAAGGCCAGAATGTCAAGAAGGATACTTGGTTCACTCCTAGACAATGCCCAGATATAAAGATGCAGCACACTATGAATCTTAGAAGAGTGGTGTCAGGACGATGTATCTAGACATTTGTGGAGTAGAGACATAGCAGTATGTGGTGTTACTTCATGGAGGGCCATCTGGCTAGCCATATAATCTAGTACTTTATCTCAATCCAGTTTCCAGGGCTAACGTGGGATAGTTTGGCAGTCCCGTTAGGCCTTTCCACGTTACCCACACTAATCACTCCAATTCATGATAATTGTCAGTTTTCGCCAAATGGACTACCCTAATTCCTTTCTTGCATGGAGAGAAAACAGAGGATGATGCATTTCAGATGTATTTAAAAATGGTTACATAGAATCATTCAATAATTGTTAACAAGAATTCAGGCTGACAAAGCAGGATCACTACCAATATTGACAGATAAGACATTGGTTGATGGGCAAACAAATTAGAGAAGCAGCCACAAGACCTTTAATACAGTTTGAAAAATGCATCCTATTATCAGAATCATCTAAATGATTAATATCCAGTATTTACCACATTTGACAGAGAATATTAGGTGGTTATATAAGAGGGTTTAGGAGACAGACTTGGGGGAACGTTTTTCAGAATGTGGATCAAAAGGAGTTGGCTGAGAGCAAAAACCTCCTCTCCATCAGTCCAATACAAAGAAGTCGCTTATGAGACATGTATGAGACTGTATTTGACTCGGAATAGCTTGAAGAAGATGAACCCGAGAGTGATGGAGGGGCTCTTGAATAAAAGGGACACTTATGCACATCGGGTGGGATTGTCCAAGAATCAAGCCGTTCTGGTAGAAGTGTTGTCCTATATGTCACAAGTGTTTTAACAATCCTTTCTCTTTGGCCCTGGAGTAGTACTCCTGGGCATTCCCATCAAAAGGGGTTATCCTGTTTTCCTGCAAGGGGAGGATAGCAATGACAATGCTGTTAGCAGACAAGTTGGTCATTGGGTCAAGTTGGAGGTAGCCTGATATTCTGCAGATCAATTTGTGGTGGCACAATCTTTGGAACGTATTTGCTTTTGATAAACTATCCACAAATTTGATTAATGACGAAGTCTTCTTCACTAACAAATGGGGTCTGCTACTAACTTTTATCTTCGGTGATTCTCAAATTGTAAATTGCCCCCAACGTTTAAGGGCACTTAACCTATTTTATTTATGAATGTGGGGTCCCGTATATGATTGACACTGGCAAAAGAAAACAGATCAAAGAAAGAAAGCGTATAGGAAAAACAATAACAATCGTTAGGAATTTGTCCCCTCATATTTCAAATTGGAAGTGAACAATAACAGTAGTAACATGGACTGCATGAATATTGTTATGTCGATCTGCTTTATGTATAGGGGACCTGCTCTGGAAGACATTCTAAGTGTATTGTTGTTGCTCGCTGGACCCAGGGCAAGGAGGGGGAGGGTGGGCGAAGAGGGAGGTCTGTGTTTATAGGTGGTCCTGTAAAATGTGTTCTTGAAGTGTAGAAATGTTTTCTGAAAAATAAAACACTAGGGATAACGTGAAAGCTGGAGGTCATTCACACCGCATGTGAGAGGCGCTGCATGTATGTGAAGTGGATGGCATCATGGAGGCAAGGCACCCGGTGGTTGAGAAACAGAGGGGCACTGCATGCATGTGAAGTGGCAGGGCATCATCGGAGGCAGGGCATATTGGTTGCGGAGCAGAGGGGCACTGCATGCATGTGAAGTGACAGCATAATTGGGGTAGGGCATGCAGTGGTTGGGGAAAGCAAGGGCACTGCATGCATTGGAAGTGGCAGAACATGATTCAAAGCCGGACAGGCAGTGGTTGAGGGCACAGGGGCGCTGCATACATGTGAAGTGGCAGGGCATCATAGGGGGCAGGGCACATTGGTTGGGGAACAGAGGGGCAAAGCATGCATGTGAAGGGGCATGGCAGGGCATCGTCAGAGGCAGGGCGCATTGGTTGGGGACATAGGGGCACTGCATGCATGTGAAGTGGCAGGGCATCGTCGGAGTCAGGGCAGAGGGGGGCTGCATGCATGTGAAGTGGCAGAACATCACTGGGGGCAGGGCATGCAGTGGTTGGGGAAAGGAGGGGCACTGCATGCATGGGAAGTGGCAGTGCATGTTTACAGGCCAGACATGCAGTGGTTGAGGGCACAGGGACGCTGCATGCATGCGAAGTGGATGGGCATCATTGGTGGGTTGGCATACAGTGAATGGGGAGCAGAGGGGCACTGGATGCATGTGAACTGGCAGGGCATCATTGGTGGATTGGCATACAGTGGATGGGGCACAGAGGGGCACTGTATGCATGTGAAGTGGCAGGGCATCATATGGGCAGAACACATTGGTTGGGGAACAGAGGGGCACTGCATGCATGTTAAGTGACAGCATCATTGGGGGCAGGGCATGCAGTGGTTGGGGAACAGAGGGACTGCAAAATGACCTTTTACTTAGTGCAGCAACAATCCTTGCCCTGACTGTGTTGCTTTCTTAAATATAAAGAAAAGCAAACAGCATTTGATTAATCTTCCAGACCATATCAATATTTGGCAAATGGCCTATTCTTTAAAAGGATTATCTAGAGAAGGCACAGGACCTCAATAACGCTGGAACGACGGAAACTCCATCAACTTTATGGTCAATTATCCTTTTGCACTGAGATTCTATATTTAGAGATGACCTCCACAAAACGTTCTGATAAGTTCAGACGAACATATACGTTAGATTAAGTTCTTGAGTGTGCCTGGCATCCGTGTGGGCTAATCCATTCAGTTTTCCACATGACACCTTGCAAATCAATTCGGGACTTACGATTTGTCAGCAGCTGTAGATCTTCAACGGAAGGGGGGTGGCCTTTCTTCTCATATGGAATCACCGTATTCAAAAACTAAAATGAAATGTGTTGACACTTTTACATAAGGTTGCCACAAAATGAGGATTTACACTTGAATGAGTGTTACACACACACACTCTCTCTCTCTCTCTCTCTCTCTCTCTCTCTCTCTCTCTCTCTCTCTATACTGCACACACTACCGACACACTACACTGGACACACACTAAACTGCGTGCACACACACACACTACACACACACACACAGCACACAATGGCTCCTTCAATTAGAACTTCACGCCACTGATGGACAACTGCAGGTAGCGCATTCTCATCGAGCTCATTAAAAAATTAGGGACAAACATAAAAGGAGGACATTGTGTCACAAATACTGCATGTGGAAACAGAAAGGTCAAGTTGTCAGAGATTTCGCTTGAGAAAACATAAGTTGGGCATTTAATTGAAAGACATAAAAACACGTGAAGTTGATGAGCAATGCAAAACACTGTGGAAACACCGTCTCTGTATTTCGGGCCCTAAATTGGCTTCTGTTCTTATTTGATGTTGGATGTCTTGGGCCCATGCATAAGGTTTACTGGTGATGGCAAGAACCGAGTGTGCAACGTTGCTAGTGAAAGAAGATGGCGTGGTGGTCAGTGTTTATGGTCAGTCGGAGTTCTTTTGGTGATTTACTGCAATTGCTCTTACAAAATGAACAAGAACATCTGGATCCTGAAAAAAGACTGAACATCCCTTTCCCAAAACTGGAATAAAAGATCACGCCTTAGAAATTCACTTTGCTTCCAACTTCAGAAGATAGGGCGTGACATACTGCCACCTCAGCATTTGTGTCTGGAGTCCTGCATTCCGCTATCCACCTCTGAAACCTCAGGTCATGGATATCCTGTGTTCTTGGATCATGTACAGATCAGTAGGACTGAGCAGTCTTCTAGTTACTGCGAGATGTAGAGCCACGACCACGCAGCCACCACGTGCACGACCACGGCAGCCACCACATGCACTTCAAACCTCAGCCACTGATGAGCCCTAGCTATATCTGCCTTGCACCGGAACTCAGGCAGAGATTGAAAGGATGGTGGGCTTGTGCACATTGCACACATGCACGGATCAAGCAGTAGTGTGTGGGGTGTAAATGTTCCACTCCACATGTATTAGATCCGCAGCAGCGGATGCAAATCAAACACATAAATGAAACTGCGTATGCAATAAAACACAGGAGCCCGACACGTAGGTCAAACCTCTTTATTCTCCAACTCTAAACTGCATGCTAGGCGATATCTCTGCCTCTATATTTGTATGGTGGGCTGCACCCACATCAGGAGTGAAAAGGGGACAGGTGGAATGCCTGCATTTAAATGGGCATAGAAAGGGGACATTACATCTCCCCCTTGTTTAACAAACAACTTGGGGCAGCAAACCATTTCTTCAGTCCATCATGATGGCTTGAAAATCATCCTTCTGGATGGGCTTCACAGGGTGCGAGTGCTTCTGTTGTTGCGATCGCTCTCACTATTGTCTGTGTCCATGTCACCGTCCACAAACTCAGAGTTTGCATCCGACAAGTCCTCTCAGTTGGTTGACTCTTCTCTCTCATGAGTTAAATCTCCTTCAAATGATCGGAAGAATGATGTGCTTCTGGTGACGATGCCGATGGGACTGCCCGCGCTTACCATGGATGTGAGTCACTGTCATGGGCTCTGGTTTGAACGCAGGTGTTTCTTTGGAGTCTTGTGTTTGACGCACTAGTACTTGGTCTCATATTTGAAAGTCACTGGTCCTTGCCTTCCCTCTGTGATTGGCGTACTCTTTCATTTTGCGTTTGCTTTCCCAATCCTTTGCTCTGGCCTTGGCTTCACTATTTTCGGGTTCCTCGTTGTTGGGATTATGTGGGAGAGTGGTTCACACCACGCGACCAAACATTAGTGCAGACGGGCATACCCCCGTGGAGCTGTGATGGTGAATGGTCGACCGTATAGGATCAAATGGTAGTGCCAGCATGCCCATACAACAGCGAGACTCTCTTTCTCTGGTTGCAAGTATGAGCACTTGATCAGGCTACGGGTTGCATAGGCCACTACATGTCTTGCTGAGGATGGTGACGCACCTGGCTTTATTTGTGTTAGGATTGCCCAAGGCCAACAGGGCTGGCATCAACTGTTAGTTCAGCTTCTAGCTCTGGGTTGTAGCAGGCCATGCATGAGGCATAGGCGATGCGTCTTTTAATTTCTTAAAACGCATCTGCACAATCGGCCGACAAGCCAAATTCTTGCCCTTTTCGGGTGAGTAAACAGACGGGCGTGCTGATTGAGGCAAAGTCTTGAATGTACCAGGTGAAATACCTTGCCATGCATAAGAATTACCTCATGGCAGATACTGATGTTGGTATGGGAGCTTCTATCACTGCTTGCACCTTGTCCAGATCTGGTTGCAGGCCTCTGTGTGAAAAGATGTGCCCAACACATTTGAGCGTTGATTTGCTTAGCTCGCACTTGTCGGCATTTAAAGTCAGATTTGCATCTTCGAGTGCCATGTACACCCTCCTCAGCGTGTCATCATGTGCCTCTTGTGTCGCTCTCAAAATCAGAATGTCATCGCTGTAATTCAGGCAATGAGGAATACGTTTGATGACCTGGTGTATCTCATTCTGAAAGATCTCTGCAGCTAAGGATACCCCAAAATGGAAACGTTTATTTCTGAAGAGCCCTAAGTGTGAGGAGAAAGTGTTTATATAACGAGAGTCTGGATGTAGTTCGAGCTGATCATATCCTGTATTAAAATCTAACTCGGAAAATAATGTTTCCCCATGTAACAGGTGCATCATATCGGTCATTCGGGCGCCATGTGTCGCTCTCTTTCATTTGGGACATTGGGAGCTCTCATGTCCACACAGGTGCAAATGCTTTTATTGTTTTCCTTTTTAGGGACTCGCACTATGGGTGACACCCATGGGGTGGGTCCCAAAGCCAGTTTGATGATGTCCTTGTTTAGTAGGAACTGTATCTCGTCCTCCACGTGCTTCTGGATGTTGGGGGTTTTCTCCGGTAATGCTGTGCTATGGGTTTGATGTGAGTGTTAATATGCAATTTGATTTGCTTTCCTTTTAGCTTTCCCAGATCTTTGAATAGTGACTGGAACATTTTTTGGCATTATCTCTTTTGGACTGGTTGTGTAGGCTGGCATCATCTGATACATCACATGCACCAGACCCATCTGGATGGCCGATCGGAAGCTAAGGATGCTTCCTCCTGGTACTTCCCCTTTGACTATGCATATCGTGACCCTCAAGCTCTTGTCTTTGTATGCACACTTAGCCTTAAACATTCCATTGCAGTCAAGCAGGGTATTTTTTGCTATATCGATATATGTCAATGTCTGCCTTCTTTAATTCTTTCTTAATGTTGAGTGACTTGTATGTCGCTTCATTGATTATATTAACTGTGGCTCTGGTATCTGTGAGAAATTCTCGACTGTGTCCACTGATCTGTAGTAGCAGAGTCAGGCTATGTTGTGTTGCTGTGGCATTTCCTATGGCATGTACCTAGCCTCTTTTCCTGTCACCACTTGATGATGAGGAATCTGACTCATTGCGCCACCTTGCAAGGCCTCTAAATATATTATCTTCTTCTGTGTTGCCCTGCTATGCGAATTGCTTTTGTGCCGTGACTGCTTTGCGTCTTCTCTTTTGTCTTCATGTCGTCTGCGTCTGTGGGATGATTCCCTGCTTCTGCTGTGCAAACTGTGTCTGATGGGTGCTGGGGACTGCCAAATTCCTGAGCAACTTTCCCGCCGTCTGGTGTCTCCGTGATTCTCAGCTTTCACAAAGAACTTGATGTTTTTTGCACATCGATTGGAAGTGGTTCTCACCTCCTTATTTGTCACAGTGGTGGCCTACGGCTGGGCATGAGCCTATGTGTGGGAAGTTGTAGCCGCACCTGTAACATTACTTCTGTTCTTGACTGCATTCCGTTGTACGCACAGGACATAGGGATGCTGTTGAGGCAGTTTGCGTGATTTTAATGTTGCTTAAAGGTTCAGTCTGCAGGGATAGAGCAGTGCCTGCTCTGGAAAGTTGTAATATTTCTTCAAGGGTCCTGCTGTTCTGCAATAATTTCTTTCTAAAATCAGGCGATTCGCAGCCTGCAATAGCTTGTGACTTTAGGGCTTCCTCTGTTGAATAGCAGTCGAAGTCGCAATATTTTGTCCTTTACTGCAACCTCATGGTGAAATTGCCCATGCTTTCACCTTTGTCTTGTGTAGATGTGTGGAAAATGTGGCGTTCATAATCTACATTTTTTAGCGGGGCGAAATAATTATTCAAAGAGTCAATAATGCCTTGGAAAGTGTCCATCGAGTTTTCCGGCATTTCAAACACAATGTCTCTCACAATGGGACCTAACAAGTACAGAAGTATGACTCTGAGGCAGCGTTCTTCCCTGACGCCTGTTGCATCAATGTATATATTAAGTTCCTAGAGCCACCTGCTCCACGTTGGTGCCAGACTGCTTGTATCTGAGATGTCAAAGGGTTGTATGGCCCGGATGTTGTAGGGACTCATGTCCTCCCTGGACACTGGGTTTGCGAGGGGATGAGGTTGCTGGTGGGCTTCGAGAGCTTCTGACACCCTCATTGTCTGACATGATGGCAGGGTTCTACTGTAGAAGATTGAAGCAAAAGTTCCCCTTGAAGCTGTCCTTTGTTGGTATGTTGTGTGCCACATGTGAGAGTTCCTGCAGACAGTACCATGTCTATATATCTCTGTGACCACATTGCGTTCCTGGTCACATGCCCTCTCCTTTTTGATGTAGTTACTAGTTGTCGTAATTTCCTCCGTGGCAATCCAAACGAAATGTGGAAAACACGTGCTCGAAATGACCATAATTTCCTCTGTTGCGATGGGATGATTAACACACATTGTTCTTGAAGTAAAAATAATTTCCTCCATGGCGATGCAATAGTTTGTAGAACCCAGAACGTTGGGCACGCCGATGTGATCCATTTCCAGTGGAGGGCAGGGCCTCCTGTTGCTGTGGGTACACACCTATTGCAAAACGCTCCAGATGGAACGTAGCGCCAGCCAGGCTTGCCGACACACTGCAGGTATCTTGAATGGAGCACCCGGTGCCATGTGGAGTCGAGGAACGGTTCCCGATGGGATGGGGAAAACACACGGTGCAGGCACTGCGCACCTCTGTAGTTTCCGACACGACGTTGTGGAAGTTGGAGTCCGGCGGCACGGTCTCAGCAGGCAATGGTATTTCTTCCAGTAGGAGGTGCACTGTGGTTCAGCCTTGTCGCCAATATTAGATCCGCAGCAGTGGATGCAAATCAAACACATAAATTAAACTGTGTATGTAATAAAACAGAGGAGCCCAACATGTAGGTCAAACCTCTTTATTCTCCAGCTCTAAACTGGGCGCTAGGCGGTAACCCTGCCTCTATATTTGTATGGTGGACTGCCCCCACATCAGGAGTGAAAAGGGGACAGGTGGAATGCCTGTCATTAAATGTGCATAGAAAGGGGACATTACAACATGTGCTAATAAAGCAGCCAGAAGTGGGCAGTGTCTCAGGTGTTCTGGGCGATAAAAAAACGATGCAGGGCAGAGCAGAAGCTACATCTCATTACAGCCCAGGAAATGCATGCTTCATGCCTTGGTTTTTCTTTGTATTTATTTAGTTGTATTTCGAACAGAAATGACATACATAGGATACAATAGAGATGGCATAGGTATTCCTGGGTAGGCCGCCTTTGCAATACACAATGATTCTCTGGATGAAAATAGCCAGGGTGCTATAGGGTTGGTGTGAGGTAATATACAGATGGGGAGCAGGTGCAAGTGGGTCTAGGTCACCTGACCTAAGCCCTGCCCACCTGGAGGCTTCCTGCCTGCTGCTCTTTTTCACCACTTAGCAAGCCCTGCCTACCTGGTGCCTTCCTGCTCGCTGCTCTTTTTCACCACTTAGCAAGCCCCACCCACCTGGTGCCTCCCTGCTTGCCGCTCTTTCTCACCACTTAGCAAGCCACGCCCACCTGGTGCCTTCCTGCTTGCCGCTCTTTTTCACCACTTGGCAAGCCCCGCCCACCTTGTACCTTCCCGCTTGTTGCTCTTTTTCACCACCTGGCAAGCCCCGCCCACCTGGTGCCTTCCTGCTTGCCGCTCTTTTTAACCACTTAGCAAGCCCCGCCCACCTGGTGCCTTCCTGCTTGCCGCTCTGTTTCCCTACTTAAGGAGCCCTCCAGCCACTTTTCCTTTGCAGATGGGGAGCAGGTGCAAGTGGATCTAGGTCACCTGGCCTAAGCACCACCCACCTTCTTAGCCCTGCCTCTTCCTTCCTGCTCTTAACTATTAGATCAAAGGCGTCTCTCGCCCGGGCATCTGCAGTGAAGGGCACACGAAGAAAAGGGCAATTCCTGTTTGGACCTGTTTGGACCAGGAGGACCCAGGGCCCGACCCCCTGCTCAGACAGCAGGTAAGCATGCACCAACATGTGTTACCCCCTCTGTCCCTACAGGCCATACCCACCCCTTCTGGTCCCCCTGTGATGTTCCCTTGTGCCCCCCCTTCTCGCACACAGGTGTTGCCTGTTTTGCTTGATTCTTCTACCCTGCTCCCCCTCACCCTGCTCCAGCCTACTTCTGCAGGAGTCTGTCCTGATACATTCTGGTTTCACCATCACCGTCTTGTGGCCAATGCTGGATTTGACTTTTATGGACTTCATTCATTCACAGTGTGTCACTCTTTCTCAACTCTCATGCTGGACTTCCTTTGCATCTTGTACTCATGGTGGCCCTGAATCATGCTGTTCCCATCTTCATCTTGTATCCTGGCTTGCAACATTATGTGTTACTACTGACTTCTGCAATTGTATTCGCTCTCCACTCTTGCTTCTCCACTCTGAGTGCTTACTCTCTGTTCTCTCCTCCTTTCCCTTCTCACCTTTTCCTATCTCCTCCCCTTACTTTCTTCTGTGCACTTACTCTATCAGAATTGTCCCTGGACCTAATATGATAGCAACCTCTCTGATTCCTCCACCCTCCCATTACTGTTTTTTTCCTCCCCACACCTCTCCAGCACTATCTGAAATATCGTCAGGCCTAGTATGATAGTCGCTTGTTTTGTTCCTCCCCTCCCTTTCTGCACCCCTCTCCCTCACTTTTTGTTTTTCTCCTCTACCAGAAATGTCGTCAGGCCTAGTACGGTAGTCGTCTGTCTTTTTCCATTTCCTTCTCACTCTCCCCCTCCCTTCCTTATCTATGTTTTAGCTCTTGCACTATCTGAAATGTCATCAGGCCGAGTATGATCGTTAATTTCAGATCCTTACTGTTCATGACTTGTAAGAATGTCATTGTATTTCCCCTTTTTTCCTCCCTTGCCTTGAAGCGCTTTGAAACACATTGTGTATAGGCGCTATATAAATAAACATATCATATCAATATATATAAATATATATCAATACACCAGGGGCCTTGACTAGGGTACAGACATAAATAGGACATATATTTAGGGCATGATGCAAGTAATTACATAGGTGCAATTCACATGCATACATCCATGTGTGCTAAACGGTATCTGCCCATTTCAGAGCAATGTGCATAGTTTCACACGAACCAACACTAGTGGGTCATTTGAAAAAAAATCATGAATTGCATTTGTGGACCATGAACAATGGCATGTAAACAGTGTTCCAGATAAGATTTGGAAGTGGGTGTATTTTACTCCCAATTTTTTAATGATTTTTTCGGAGAGTACACATGTAAATCCACTTCCCACTGAGAGTATCTTCTAAGACAGTAAAAAATGTTTTAACTGAAAAACAGAAATGTTTTTGTAATCATTATTTATTTGCACCTGGTTATTCAAGCAAATAAAAAGATGCATGTTTACTTCTTCCAATCATACAGTTAAAATAGTCGTTTCTTCCTGTGGTATTACGTGCCCTACTGGTCCAAAAATATCCATGAAGATGTGAGTGTGAAAACAGGGGTGCAAGATTGTACATGTCTTTTTCCTATTTTTTGCTTAGAATATTTTTACTCACTACTTTTTTGGGGGAGTATTTGCCAATTTAAAGGGAGCAACAGTGGCCGATACACCCCTTATCTGTAGGGCTGCACGTTGAATGCAAAAGGTCCCCTTTGTCCAACTTTGTACATTTTCAAAACAGAGTGGGAATGTAAAAAGTAAAAGACCTGCACATTCAGCTTTGCTCTTCATTGTCGCACTCGGTTTTGAAAAAATGTGTAAATACCTCCTGCAATTAATGATTACGGGAGGCAATAACAATGGATTCCTGTAGAATCCGTCTGCTTTGATCAGTTAGTAAATTCAGGCCAATTCCCCAGGAATCCGTAGACTTTTCTCCACCATGAAAACCACACGCCAGTCATGCTGTCAGATTTGCAAGGCAGATCTTCTCAGCTGAGCCTGCTCTGCCTTACCAACCCACATGTCAAATCCATTAAAATCCCCCAAATCATTAACAGTAGAGGTACATTCTACCACCACATTAACTGTCATTCACTATCGATCTGGGGGATTGGAAACTCACCCCCTGGGACTGGGATAGGATCAGTTAAATGGAAGTAAGGTTGTAACATACCATCTGTACATTTGAAATCTGCTAACTCAGTACTGATTTATTAGCTGGCTCAGCCACAAAAGGCATACACACCTGCTTATCGCTGCCCGTGTTACCAAAGGTTTGCCTGATCCCGGTCTGCAAGATGTTCGAGATCCCTTCCATGCTGAAGCGCTGAATGAGGGAACAAGAACACAACGTTAGTCCATATAGCTGGCAGAAGAGTGGACAAAATGCCTGCATGGTTCCTAGAGCCCTTTTTCCCTTTCTACCCGAAGCAGGTCACTCAATTGCTACTAGAATTTCACTAGCTAGAATGTGAACACTTTAATGGGAAGTATACCTTCTACAGTACTCATTACTGGGGCAGCATTTCCATTGTTCAAAGGGAATGGCCAATAAAAGCCTAGTCTATTGTAGGTTTGAACAAGCCATAGGGAGGCTTCCACTCTGGACATCACACGAAGGACTGTGCCACGTCTCGTGGAGGGGATAGGGACACCATCACTCATCTTTTGCGGTTACGTTATCAGGGACGCGAATTCACCAAAATGCCAGGGGTAGTGGAATTGACATTGCACGAGCCTTGACCTCTGATAACATCACAGGAAGTGATGGAGCACGACCTTTCACCCCTTGACAAACCAGGAAGTGGCATCACATAGCATTGTTTCAAAGTACACTACAAAAAATATGGTTACCATATCACTGTAAAGTGATATACATTTCATCCAAGAATGGATCACCACATGTATCGTTAATATTAGTGCGTATAGGCCCATATTACCAAATGACTGTGAATGCAAGCAGACGTCCAAGGCCAAATGATAATGGTGTGTTATTATATTGCACTTATGCTTAATCGCTTCAAATAGAACATATATACATACAATATCACCCAACCTGTGTTGGTACTCATTTATCAACCTCATGAGGATTAAAGGTTGAGTTGACCTTGCTGGGAGTCCAACCTGCAGTCTGCAGATCACACAAACATTGCAGCAGTGAGAGCTCAACCCACTGAGCTATCTTACTGGCTATAGCGATCAGAAAACCAGCCACTCCAGAAACAAAGAGCCACATGCTGCTGGCCATAGCCCAAGAGCCTCAATTAAAAAAAAGTTAAAAGTATTTTTTTAAACAAATGTTGTTTAGGCGTAGCCAGGTAGACCACAGGGGTAGCACGGGAGACCTCAGGGCTCACAGGTGTGACCCTGGGCAACCCCTAAATGACATCCCTGAACATTATCAGTAGAACGGGATAACTAGTACAGTGTCTTCATGTAGGAAGTGTCACAAAGGGTGCCACAGAAAAACACAGATGCCATGAATCGGTTCACACATTTATTGAAGAGATAGGGTACAACTACAAAAAGATGTTCCAGCACCACAAAAGGTGTCAGGATTGGATATAAGCAATCCAGTGTAAGTGAAAGGAGCACCCAGTGTCCTGAGCCCCAATGTTGCGCTTCGAAACATATTGTGTATAGGCGCATTATGAATACCCAATCAAAAAATTAAAAATGTCCATTCCCTAGTCTAGACTTAAAGGTCCATGAGTATTCACACCAAGAGCAATGTCCAGCAAAGTCATTCACACTCTCAGTGAGTTTGTAAAGCCCAGGCACACTTCTAGTTCCTTGACTGGGGTCCAGTTCTCTGAACCCCGATCATTGTGGCTTGTCTCTATGTCATTGCCTGGGCTGTGTGTCACCTCCAGGATGATGATATTGCTTTGGGTGGTTGTTGTACCCCTTTCACAGCCTCACATGGTCAGGAGATGTATGCCTCCTTTTACACTGATGGTAATTGGATACATGGGGAAATATGGCCTCAAGTCCGTGTCTCTGTTCCCTGCTGTTAGGAAAGATTTCTTAATTGTGGGTAATTTTCCTTCCATGTGGCAACCCCTAAACTTTTTGCTGTTGTTTTCACCCTGATCTAGACTTTGCCAGAGAAGTGCAGCCTTCTGCCGCACTCCTCTGGGCTTTCGCTCCATTCTTACGGGGAAACTGACATGCCCTTAAGACTGTCAGTACAGGGAAACATTGTTTTCCATAGTTTCTTTATCATGTTGCAGCTTTCGCGCAACATGGCACAAGAGGGCACTGTAAGCTAAGTTACTGCTCTCTTGGGTCTCTAGTCTTCTACAGGCCCTAGATACTCTCTTTGGATTGTAAATGAACGGTGCAAGTGAATCACGGACGGGACTGGTGGCAGCGATCGTTTCTTGTGTTTTTGAGCTCCTTTTGGCGTTTAAGCGCGTTTCTTGCGCTTAGCCCAAAATGGTGGCCTGGCTCCCAAAATGGCCAGACCACGAGGCTCTTTGTCCTGTCCGCTGACCGTCTTGCCCCCTTCACCTTCCCCCAGGTTGAGCCGACTTGGGCCCTTCCTTATTTGGGCATGTACTTTCCCGTGAAACACAGATACTTTTGCGGGCTTCTACAGGCCTTGTGTGTGCCTCCAGGATGTGGGCTGGGATGTCTGGTCACAATACACATCCTGGGTGCCAGAGAGTCTAGGGTGGTGTGAATGCCTGGGACCTCTGTGGTCCGTGATAGGTCCACGTATGGTGTGAGTGTTTTGTGAGCAGATCTCCCATTGGGTCCCCTCCGTTTTGGCGCGAAGGGAACCGTGGATAAGAGGGGGCTGGAAACACCACTACCATGTCGATCTCCTGAGTTCTCATGAACAAAGGAATACAGGAGCCAAGTATCCTGCAACCACGAGGCTGAACCGAGGAATCGCTGGTGACCCGCTGAAAGACTGCTCCTCTGCACTGCTGTCGCTTTGTGAAACCCTTTCTACCTCGGATCGAACGAGAAGGCCTGTACTGGTATTTCGACCCTTGGAATAGTGGGAACAACTATTCTCGGCATCTTCACCATCTCCTGCACGTAAGCCTTCGGAAGTGTCTCTGGGCCATCCAGCAGACTGACCAGCCTACCCAGGAGTCTTGCTCTGTAAGCGCCATCAGGTTGTGTTGTATTACGAGTCCTTGTCACTCTCACACGATTCGTACACTTGTCATTCCCAGGTCTGAAGTGAGCAGTGTACATTTGGCTGAAATACACACGGCCGCTCCGTTGCCCTGCTGTGGTAACAAACTGTGTGGGTTCACTGCGTTTGGCACGTCCTCAACTCAACTTCTGCTGCTGCGGAATCTACACGACGACGAGATGTCCCCTGCTCCTATCTGAACCTGCCAGCACTGAAACTGACGCGGAGAAGCCTGGGTCTGCTTGCATCGGGGACCAGTGAGTAGCATCGCTAGGAACTGGTCGCCCTCCTGCAGGGGCCCATAGCTTTTCCCCGTGTATCTAACAGCACGCCTTTCCGTACTCGCGCTCTGCTTCTGCCCACAGTGGAGGCTGCGCTTGAGTCGCGGAGCTCTGTTCATCTTCATTTGTTCCCCGAACTAAACTGCCTGATTCCCTCGAATAAACTCCCCTTTTTGCCCGTTGGCACCAGCGTGTGCAGGTACTTTTGAGCACAAGGCTCCACTCTTCGTAGGGCTTGGACCTCCTTTTAGTTAGGTGCCTCTGAAGGAGGACTGCGTCTAATTATTATTCGCACTGCCTGTTTTCCTCCCCATCTAGGTGGTCTACACATTTTGTGCATCTAACTCGTTAGACTCGTTTGTATTTGTATATATATTGTATTGGTTTGGTATGTGTTGGTTTACTTGAGTTTTAGTGTGATTTCTCGCTACGGTCAATGTTACAAAGGCCTTGTAATAAATGTGTATATATTTTTAATATAACACCTGCTTGGAGTAATTTGTAAGTGTCCTTGCTTTGTGTGCTCATTGCGGGCTTTCAGTCACCCTCACCCCTCTTGAGACCTAGTCTTGACCGCCGCGATCGCTACCCTGATTGGTCTGGCTTGTCCAGAGGTTACCCTGTTCCAAGAAACTAGGCTGGCCTTCTGAACCTCTGCCCCTCCAGGACAGAGTTCAGAAATCTGTCTTAACACCTGCTAACATTCATGAGCTTACCCTGGCCTTTACCTCTTGGTCCTGCTTCCTCCCTGTGTGGATCCTCCCCTCCTTTTCTCCAGGTACATGGAGTATTCTATTGGTTGACTTCGACATTATGACCATCAAGTGGGCTCAACATGTTAGGGTCAGTCAAGAGGATCATGGCAGCTTCCTGATATGGTATTCTGTGGGTTGCACTCACAGGAATTGGCCCTCCTATTTGTCAGGCAGAGTGCATACAAGTAAAGCGCAGCAGGCCACGTACACATGCTGAGGGATTTACTTTTAGACACCGGTATATGTTGAGTCTGCGTGCTCTGAGCAGGAAACACCGCTCTGTGCATGGAACCATGGCCTGGGCCCAAAGCTTGCGGTAAGTCTTCCGTTCACAGATTAGCTGCCTGCAAACAGCTTGTTCTTCTGTAGTTTTCCGCCATATCATCTTCTTGTCTTCTGCACTGCTTATCAGTCCCACTTTGGCTATATGTAGGTGGCACATTTCCCTCTGGTGTTCCTCAGGGTCTTCTTCTTGTTTGGATGGTTTCTGACCATGACTGTCCACTAAGGGAGGACGAGGGAAGCACTGTGGGGTTCCCCCATTTACCACATTTACCAACGTACTGTGGACTAAAACAGGGCGGTGTTCTTGCCCCTCGCAGTCATCGGTAGTACACTTTTAAAGGTTGTGTGTGATAATATCCCTGCAAAAATGTCCTCATACAAGAATGGCGCCGTTTTTTTGAGTCAACATTATCATATGGAACCTGCGGGGGACACCCCCAAAACCCCACATTTTTTTTAATGGAGCGCGGGTCACCCCTGCAGCACTTGCTCCCATTTACCCCATATATTGGCCCCATAAATAATGTCGCCTATGCCGTTTCCCAGCGACTGTATGTATAACAACTTTATTTATGGGGACAATATTACCTGATATCCTTTTAAAGGCCCGGCCTTTCCCTCCTAAACTAGATGTATTTATTATTAGTTGGTTGTTGTATGCAGACGGCCTTGTTGTGTTGGATCAAACACCTACTAGATTTCAGCAGCAGATTTCTGCCCTGCGGCAATATGCTAAGGCTAAGGATCTGGTGGCCAATACTAGCAAATCTAAAGTCATGGTTCTGCGTTTGACAAAAAACACCTGAGTAAGAGAGTTCCGCTGGTCACTTCATGAAGAACATTTAGAAGTAGTCTCTGAATTTGGTACTTGGGCTTTTTGATTTCAGACACAGCTTCCATGGCTTATCAGGAATGATTTCTGAGATCTAAACTCAAAGTGTTGATCACACAAGTTAAAGGGAAAAATAGGCAGTATGGGAGGGTTTCAAGTCTCCCACTTGTAAAATGCGTATAAAGCTAAGCTGCTCCTGGTGCTTGTTTGTGGTGCTGAGGTTATTTGATGTTGGTATGATATGCAATGGTGTACCTTGAAGGGCTTATATATTAGAAGCACAGGTTGAAGTGGGCGGAAGCGGTCGCGAGCGGTGCTCCTATACTTTTTATTTTTCAGATTCACTGTTCCTATACTTTTATTTTAAAAAGAAACTGTTCCAGAACGGTTTAGTTTTAAAATAAAAGTGGAAGAAGTTGAAACTTGCACTTCAGTGCAATGCACTGAACATTCCCTTAAATAATAGTTGTGTTTGTTTGGGGGTTTGGACTTTGTGTGGGAGGAGCACAGCGATGGGGTTTGTGGGGAGTGGGGCAGACCGGCAGGGAACATAGCTCCACTACTTCTTTTCCCACACATTTCGACCACTGATTGGAAGCAGATTTAGGCATACCTTGTAGTACTCCAACCTGCCTGATTCGTTCTGTGCTGGGCCGAATTTCTATTCAGGCCGTGGCTACTTGCAAAGCAATTTCCTTAATGAGGAAAATGTGTACTGCACCTCAGGCTTCTTGGTTGCACTCGACTTCTGAAACAATGCATAATGGAAGATCGGCAGCTTTGCATAGATGGATCAACACGTGTACCTCGGAATTATCGTTGTTAGACGCCTCCATTGACCTTTTGATTATGAATGAAGGTCACAAAGAAGATATTGGAGACGGACTGGATAGGAACTATTGTAGAGTGTAAACAACTCAAACATCAACATTATTCTAGTTTAGATAGGAAACCTTTGCATACAATTTCGAATTACATAATGACATTTCCTGATGCATGATGGAGACTGTATTTCTGGAAAATCAGATTGAATTTGTTACCATCGAACGAGAAATCATGTCTCTAGGGCTGAAGGAGGTTCTCACCTGTAACTCGCCAGAGGTTGAAACACGCCTTCATTTAGCAATAGCATGTAAGTGTCTGATAGTTCCAAGCACGACATTTCTCGGTGTTTTAAAAAAAAAAAGTTTTAGAATGAGCTCTTATGCTTCTTTATGGCAAATTGTATTAGAGGGAGCCCACATCTCTGGAAAAATCAATGTAATAGGTTTTTTTACAACTGTATTTTCTAAAGTTTTAGATCTGTCCAGATGAATTACAAGGAACTGTATTTTTTTTAAAGCTGTGATTATATATGTGCTTTGTTTATCATGTGTTGTCTTTAATATGATGTGATTTTAAGTATGTTTGCTTTGAATTCTATTTTGCGAAAGATTCATTGAATGTAATATATCACAATAAATAAATAATAATACAATTTACCACTTGGAGGGGTTGCATTAAGGAGTGGCCGTCTTCCCCTGCCCATCCGGTCGCCGCCTCACAGTTCCCCAGTCTCTCCTCACTGGCTCAGCCTAGTTGATTTTGTCACAGAGAATTACATTTTTCTTGGAGTAGATAATCCCTCATTTGTAGGAGATGACTAAATCTCTCGACAGGATATGTATTTCAGGTCAAACCACTAACAGCACAGAACACCTATCAGAGTAGATGTTATCTAAGGCACGGGTCTACAACCTGTGGCTCTCCAGATGTGTTAGACTACGGCTCCCATGTTCCCTCACCATTGACTATGCCAGTTTGGGCTGATAGTCGTTGTAGTCTAAAATATCTGGGCAGCCAAAGGTTGTAGATTCCTGATCTCTGGCCTCTAGATCAATAATTCACATCTTTTGCAGCTGTTCATTTCAGCAACCACTTTTTGAACGTTGCCATTTTCCTTGTAAGAGATAGCCAATTAGTCACTCTCCTAGGAGAGAATGGTGCAACCAGCCACTCTCATAGGAGAGGAGGGTGCGCCTCCTGAAGTTGATGCCCACTTCAAACTTCATCTGCAGTGATATTCTAACCCAGGATGGGAAATAGCCCAGACGCATGTTTTGCAGGATACAAGAGGAACCTAACTCAGCATTACTAACACATATACCCAGTATCTTATCTGCTGTAAAGGATGTATAATTATAATTGTTTTTTTGCAATGCGCTTTATACCAGAGATTGGTTTCTAAGGGCGGGATCGGGATTCGGATCTCTGTTGCGCTGCGTTGTCTTGCTTCCGAGACAAATGCGTTGCCCCTGAGCTATCTGCCCTCACCATGCATCATATAATATAATGATACACAATACATCCCATAGTCAAGTACCTATATCATAGAATTGCGTTGGTTTATCATATTAAGACTCTCATTCATACTGTAAAACTTTTTTGACAGAATGGAAATTTGTATATGCATAATCTTATCCCACACAATGAGAACTGTATTTTATTTGCTGGAACGTTTATGCTCACCACTGATACCAACATATGTTGAAAATGATATTCCACATACCTAAATCAATATGTATATGTCCTATGATAAAACGAGCTACATAGTGAAATGAAAAACAAGCTTATAGAATTGAGATCTGTATTTCACACAATGAGATCTGTGGTGACTCAAAGATTACATTTTCATTGGCTTTGATGAGTCACTGGTCACAAGACTTTACCCAGCTTGCACCAGGATCCTCAGAGCACATTCTATGCTGTGGAGACCATGCACCTCTCTCTTCAGTGCATTGTGTCCAGCTCAATAAATGCATGTTTTAGACAAAGAGCCTCATTACATGTTTGGTGGTATCCTGCCGGTAAATCTAGCGGAATACCACCAAACTTTATTACCGTTACAGGAATTTGGTCTGACAGAATTACCACCAGATTACAAGTGCTGGGAAGGGAGGCAAATCCCCATTCCGTGGAGTCCCATAGTTGTTGGCTTTGTCAGGTGTATTGACCCACGTTTGAGTCATTAAGCTGCAACATTTGGTGCTGTGGGCTTAGAAAATCCAAGATGGCCAAAAAGCCCACATGTGCGCCAGAATCCAGGAGAACCGCGCAGTTTGTGCGCACACCAAAATGGTCACCTAACCTTCCACCCACCAGTGCGAGCGTGATGGGCCAGGGGTGCCATGAGTCGAATGTGTGCCAAAGGAAAAACAGCAGTGCCCGTTAGCTTAAAAAGCCCTTTGAAATCACCTTGGTTTCTCTGAATGCAAGCTCAAAATGCCTATTCAAACATTGCAGGATATTCAAAAATCTCACTGAACACCAGCAGACATTTGGCAGAATTAAGTTTTGTGTGCATACAAAATCTGGAAAGAAAAAGAGCCCAAAATAATTTTCATAACAAAACTGGCTGAGCTGTGGAGGTCAGCAGCTTAAGTTAAACTGAACTGAAAACCACTAAAATCGAAATGTTTAAATTAAATCAGGGACCTATTTTTGAGTGTCACATAGTTTGTAACTGTTGAAATGTCATAGTTTTGAAACTAAGAGTCAGCACTCTAGCTGCATGTGTAAAAATTGTCAGTTTGATTTGAATGTAGAAAACTGGGAACAAAAAGTGACATTTAGCTGAAACCTGGCTTAATGAAACTGGATTCTGCCTGACAACTACCCCCGACAGGAGTTGAAACTGGATCAACAGCTGTGTTCCCAGGCCTGGCTGCATTCTGCTGCCCCCACAAAAAGGAGGTGACACCTCTCTGATTGAATTACCTTGGGACTGCAGGAAACTGAACAATGGACTCAGGCAAATGTTATATTGGGGGGGCCATAAAGTGGCTTCCTCTTGGGAGAAGTGGGAGGAGAAGTGCCTGTGAGAGCCAGCTGAGCTTGGGGGAAGTGGATAAACCAGTTATTCCAACATGTGATGTGGGAAGCCACACCCCTTTTTGACCAGGGCATAAGATAAAAAGATAGATAACTCATAGTGCGGACTGGTCAAAATTATATAAGTAATATCATTATTCTTGTGATTTTTCTGTGCACGTTTTAAGATGCGTTAGGACCCTGTGGTGTATTCTGGGGGGTTGCTAGCGGAAAATAGGGTCTCACTCCAAATGTCTGCATGTTAAAAATCTGACACTTCATCAATTAATGTCCATACTCCTTGCGCACATGTGTGTAATTTTTGGTAAATGTCCGATATTGGTAAACCAGTCAAAAAGCGCAAAATGTTGTCATTTTTGAATGCAAGCCCCCAGGAAGATCAGAGGCGGACAAGCATGGACCATAAGGAATATATAATGCGTACATGTAATTTCAACAAATTGTGTATCTGGGAAATATGTATTTGAATCAAATATAGATTTGTGGGCAAACTGACCAGGGGAGGATCCTCTGACCCATAAACAGACCTCATCATGATGACAATCCATTTCCTTCGCCCAATCATGGGAGAGGGGAGAATTGGGCCAATGAGAAGTAGAGAGGGCCAGGCTCAGTTATGCCACGCACACACCCACTTCCAAAACACATAAAAAAAGACTGCTGGGACAGGTAGAGGATTCAATTCCATGTTCTGCTGGACGCTCTGCTGGGAGATTCCAGACTTCACATCCATCAATCTCCAAAGACCAGAACTTTACTTCAGAACTTAAAGCAAGGGCCTAAACCCACAAACTGAGAACTCTTCTCAGCAGGCCTCAGCATCCTTAAAATCATCTGCAAACTATTCCACAGCCATGCGAGCTGTTTGAATTCTGTGCCAAGAACTTTTGCCGGAACCGCAGACCAGACCCAGACCACTGTGAGCAGAACCAGAGATCCGGATCGCTGTGAGCAGAACCGGTGCCTGATTGACCCGCCGAGCAGGGAGAACTGCCGCCGGACGTGTTGACCAGATCCGTGACGAGGCCTATTTCAAATTTATATTGTGAGTACCTAGCAGAACTGTGCAGAACCAATCTCTTAGTTAAAATAATCTAATTCAAGCTATTTTAACCTAAGTAGAACTGCCTCCTAGTAATCCTGTCATCTGTCATTCTAAAGCTGCGAGCTTTCATCTGTCATTCTAAAGCTGCAAACTGTCACCTGTCATTTTGAGTTTTATTTTAAATCCGAAAATCTAACTTTATTAAATCGTCCGTATCTCTTGAACCGTTTGGGCTAGGAACGAAATTTCATTTTAAAGCTGTGATTCTAGGCTTTCCAACGAACCTAGAACCGACTTCCTACTCCCTATACTTTTTCCACAATCGTGATTTACGCACTCGCGAAATTTACTGCGATTTGCTATTTGGCTCAATTTCTCCACTTGTCAAAATAGGAGCTCCATTCTTTCCTTTGTTAAAAATCTGTTTGCAACCGGGTAATAACTCATAGAGCATTGCTAAAGTGAGCCTGGACTAATACCAACAAGCATCTCTCACTCACCCTGAATCTCTAGAGGGAATTAAAATCAGTTAGCACATTTTCCCATCCATTGCCATCACATTCAAAGCATTTTTGGGCCTGTGTTTGAAACCTCTACCTGTTTTCCTCTCAGCTTGCTGGGGGGGAACTGCATTTCGTATTGCATTTTATTGGGATTCTTGAAGACTGTGTGCTCTCCTTCCATTTCTTACATTGCATAGGGGGGGAGTGAATTGTCAAGGAAAAGTGATTACATTGTCGTTTGTTGAAGTCATATCAAGTTATTTTCTGTACTGCATTTCATTCATCATTGCGTTTCCTTGAACCATATAAAGCATTCTTTCCCACCTTATTATTCTGTTCCTATTCATAAGTTACCTCTTGCTGATTACTGCTCATTTTCACAAGTGTAATATCCATTATCAATTTATTTATAGAAGTGTGATATATATATATATATATATTGTTTAAATTTTCAAATAACCTTTTAATTTGCAAAACAAACCTACTTCTTGGCTCAGTGGGGTCAGGGGGATTCTAAGAGGGGGGTGTTATACAAGAGTTGTCATCCAGAGTACTGAACTGGACATAAAAATACATCAATAAGGGTTTTCCTCAACATCCCAGACTAGGCACTGGCTTGGCTGTAGTGTTGATTGAATATCGCTTACAAAGTGGGGGCTCGTCCGGGATATTCTGGGTTAGATTTACCACTTGTGCAGATTAATACAGTGTGCCAACTGACCAGATACACATATCCGGTTAGATCACCACCCTGTTTTACACTGTGAAAGCATCCCTCAAAGGAACGCTCTAAGGAAACGGTCTGTTTTGCAAAATAAAATACAAACTTCTGTAAGTCAGGAAGGAACTCAAATTCCAGAATGACGACCTCGGTAGATATGAAAATAGCCAGAGAGCACTTCTTACATAAGCTATTTGTGAGAGGTGAGTGGACTCATCAGGACCAAACGGTCTGGTTGCAGGCAATCGTGCAACAGGTCACTGAAACAGGGTCAGATATATGGAGAGATCAGGGTCCATTACATGTGGCCCTGAGTGAATTATATATGGCTTCTAAGGCCAAAGATGAACACAATAAGATTGCCAGGATAGCGGCATATTTGTATCTATATATGGGAGCCATGCAGGACAAATGTGCTGAAGGCCAAGTCTGACAAATAGGCAACAGATGGCGTCCAAAGAGGACATGGATATACTGCAACAGGAAAAGACAGACCAGGATAACAGAATTCTGGCTTTGCAGAAGGCGCACCAAGACAGTTTGGACTCCTTACTGCAGAGCCAGAAAAAGCTGGAGCAACAGATCAATTTCAACAGGGCATGCACAGAGCAGGTAGCCACCCTGCAAATCCAACTAGACAAAGAGAAAGAGGAAAGCAATTAATTGATTTTGAAAGACCTGGATACCCAGGCAGAGTTTGATGAAGAACGCCAGAAAGCAGGTTCCTTTCAAAGGCAGAGGGACGACCTGGCGTCACAAATGCAGGCTCTTGGTCAGGAAAGGGATACCTTAGGTCAGGAAGTCTGCCATTTAAAAAGAAAAATTGAAGAAAATCACTTGGCCCTCCAGGGGCTGGGTGACCTCCAAAAAGAGCATCGGGGCTTGCTAGATCACACCAGGAGGGTGGAGGAGGCTCTGGCAAGAAAGGAGCAGGCCAGTAGGGGTGGGACTGAGGTGGTAACCCTCCTGCAGCAGAGACTGGCCCAGTACTCCAGGACCAATCAGGAGGCACAGAGAGAAAATGAGGCTCCCTGTCAGCACAATGATAGGCTCCAGCAACAGGTAGCCAAGCAGGAGTGACTGATAGAGTCTAGTAAGGCCTTAACTGAGGAACTGAAAGCCCAGGCTCTTGCATTGCAACAGGGAGCAGGGGCTGATAGAGACTGGGAAAGGGAAACGCCTGAGCATAACCTCAGGAGCCCTGGTACCAGAGGCCTTCATCTCTCCCAGTCCCTGGACTCTGCCACCCCCATGTCCCCTCGCGCACATGAGCCCAAGGCCACGGGGATGGCAGATTACTATCCAGCTAGAAGTATGGGGCTCATAGGCCAGTACCTCCCAGGAATGGATGGGCTTGCATCTGGGTATGGGCACCCAAGCACAGTGCAATTTAGTGGGGAACCCCAGGAGAGTAGGCGCATTAGGGGCATCCTGAAAACCTCTGCCCAGTTAGGTCAGTGGGGGGGGTACCCATCAAATCCTGGCAGCAAGGAGGGGTCTGAAGACTCCTCTGAGCATTACAGGACACAGGAGACCAGGTCCCCACATTCTGCCAGCCATTCCCAGGCTCACAGAATCCGGGAAAACATGGAAGATCAGACGGGCACCTCTGGGAGCAGTGCTTCTGAGTCAGAGGATGAATGGACCAGGGTTACCCGAACCAAAAAGGCCAATAAGGCAAAAAGGGCCTTGCTTAAGGACCCATTGAAACAAATAAAGGCAATAAGGAGTGTCATCACGCCTTATCATAAGAACTCCAAGTATTCTGTTTGGGAACACTTGGAGCTATATGAGCAAATGATGGAGACTTTCCATTTGAAGGACAGCAGTAGCTGCATCCAGTACGTCAAATGGACCTTCTCACCAGAATACTCCAGTTTCTTTGCAGGGCTGGAGGATCAAAACCATTCAAGGTGGTCCACATACAGGGCGGCCATCTTGAAACATTTTTCTGTGCACAGAAATCCTCAAGAGGCTCGCAAGGCAGCCTAAAATTTGCAATGTGGGGAGGATCAGGCCCCACAAGAGTTTGTGCAAGAATTAAAGCGTGCTTTTGCGCAGACCACCAGAACGGTGCGCACGGATAGCAGAGAATTTATCAATACGTTTTTACATGCCTTACCGAAATACATAATGACTCAGCTCATGAGAGATTTTCATGAGAAAAGATCTTTAGACTGGGTCATTGAACAGGCTACCCGGATCTATGAGGTGCAGAAGCCCATCGAAAATAAAAATAATGCGCCGAAAACCCCCAAACCAACAGCACCCCTGCTGCTGCCAAGGTGGCAGAGGTAAAGGTTGCCCCCGTTTTAGATTTGGAGATGGGGGGGCCTAAAAACCTGCCTGCACCAAATAATTCACAGCCCAGAAGGCCCTCGGGCCAGTGACAGACAGGGAGTCGAGGAGGTAGTCCCACAAATGGGGTCCCCCGCTCCCCTTACTATGTAAGTCCCTGCTACAAGGGAAACCGACCAATCCTGGGTTATGTGTGGACTCCTCCAGCCCAAGGGGGGGGGATCCAGCCAAGCACCTGACCCAGGAAACTTCCCTCCTAACGTCCCCCAGGAGGGCAGAAATTCACCAAATCCTGTGCAGAACTTTTTCCCCAGGTATCCACCCACTTTCCAGCCCCAAAATCATCCATCCTTTTTTCCCCAATTCCCTGAGCCCAGACAACCTAATCCGGGAGAGGGGAGGCCAAGGGTGGAGGGGTACCCGAATCTTCCCAACCCAGGGTATTACCAGAGAAGGGATAGATACCCTTCCCGGGATCAGCCCAGGGGAGAAAATAGAGCCCCGTATCAGCCTGAGCGGGTTTCCCAGTTAGAGCGCCATGTCCAAAATATTGCACAGGATCTGGGTCACATACTGAGGGCTCAACGGAACCCTCAGATGAGCATCCCACCGCAGAATGCCCCAAACTCTGGACCTGGTGCTCCAGAACAATGACGGGGGCAGCACCCAGATAACCCACCGGTTCCCAAGGAGGAGCCACAAGGGGAAGAGGGGTGTAAAGCCTTGGAGGAAGCTTCCTTCCTCACTTGTAAACAGCCCCTGGAAACCCAGGAACCGGAAACGAAATCTCCTGCCCCAGAAAGTCTGCCTCCAAAGGAGCAGAGGGGGGGTAGGAGAAACAAAGGACCCAAACAGATCCACTTTGTGGAGGAGGTACAGGTCTTCCAATTTAAGGGAGAGGGATCCTCAGAAGATCCTGTGAAAAAGGATCTTCTCCTTCAGAGATGGGGGAACTCCTCCCACGGAAAAATGGGTCCCAAGAGATGCCAATTCAGACTGGGGAGATGTGGAGACTGAGCTACCGCCGCCCATCATCTCATCCCAGAACTGACAATACCAAAATCCCATGGGTCAAACCCATCCTGAGGACTGCCTCCAAAAAGGGGGGGTGGCCCAGAACCCGAAACCATTTCCAGTTGCCAACTTTTCTTTCAGATTCCCCAGGCTCTCCACAGCATTCTGCCCAAATCTCTTCTCTTGCAATGTCCAAAACCAGAAAATTGGCCCACCAGTTGTCCAAAAATGTGCATTATCTGTGCCCCTTTGAGGAGAAGGAGGGAAGATACTATGCCCCGGTACAAGTACAGGGGCAGGGTACAATTTTGGCACTGGTGGACACTGGATCCCAAGCTACCTTTCTGTCCAAAAGGGCCTTTGATGAACTAAATGCAGGAAGGGGGGATAATTACCGTATTCCTCTCACCTCTCTTCCTGGACAACTGCAGAACTTTGACGGGAAGAAAATTCACGTCGAGGGGACTGCAGACTTGGACATTAAAATTGGGCGACACAAGGTGAAACACCCGGTCATAGTAGTGACTCCAGAGGGCACCCCTTGTTTACTAGGGAACGATCTCCTGAGAAGGTTGTCACCTCTAATAGATTGTGTAAACAAGGTCCTCTGGACCCAGACTAGCCGACCAATAAAATTAAAACAGAGTGTCAAACATGTTAGTTTAAACGGCACCTGCCACATGGTTGAACAAAAATCTGACCAAGTAGAATTTCACTTCCAGAACAACCAAATTCCAGACGTGACAGTAATAGCAGTAGGACAACAGACTGGTGATGGGGGGGTCCTCTCTATTTCTGAAAATCAACCTTCCTTCCAGTTTAAGGTGGTATTCCACACTGGAAGGAAACACTCTGAAATTCTTTACCAATCCACAATCAGACACTCCCACTCCTATAGTCCAGAAAGAGGTGAAATCAGCTCAGAGCCTGGCTGATATTCAGCAAATTGGAGATCAGTTGTTCATCCCTGTTCAGTTAAATGAGGGGAAGGACTCTGTTCTCGCCCGAGTGTGTGTGAACAACGGTAAGAGCTTCATCAGCGAAGCCATGTTTCGCCAACTCCCAAAAGATCCAGCCATTCCCACATTCAAACTGATACACAAATGGGAAATGGACCTGGAAGCACCCAATTCAAAACATCTCCTGCCAAGCAGGTGTATGCTCAAAATCTCCATTGGCAACAAGAGCATAGTCCATAATTGTTGTGTCGTGCGAGACTTCACTGCCGCCTTTTACTTAGGCAGTGACATTCTCAATCGCTTTGCCATTAGTTTGGACCTAATAAACTTCAAAGCTTGGTCCCGATTAGCGGATAATCCCATGGGCTTTGATGATCCAGAAAAAGCATTTAGTTCAGCTCATTTGCTACCTTATGCAGTTGAAATTCAGATCAAAGAGGAAGTCACCATCCCGGAAAGGACCCGACAATTCACCCTGGAAGTGAAAGTTAAAAGAGGACAAACATTGAAAAACCCTGATGCTTATATACATCTAAATGCTTCTCTCCAACAGCAAGGGTTGGGGGTAAACCCAACACCATTAGTCAACATAGAACATGACACCATTCCAATAGAGGTGGATAACAGCGACTTAAAGAGTATTACTCTAGCCGCAGGCACCATTATTGGAATGGCGGTTGATGACCGACATTTCTCCATTGATTTAGGAAATGAACTGTTAGGACCAATCCCCAAGGACTGTTTCGACAGTGACAATGATGACAACACAACACCAGACAGGATTTTCACCGGCATGGGGGGAACTTCCTGGTGTACACTTCTTGCCCTTATGGTAAGGAAGATGTGACTTGTGACTTCAGGAGGGATGAGGTGATTTTCCAGGTCCATGAGGGCTGCCTTTCCCACCTGAAGCCTCCAGTCAAAATCAGCACTCTGACCAGGGACTTCTCCACCCAGCTGGAGGAGGCCGCTGAGATAGCCAAACCAGAAGTCTTTCCCAGCTTCAGACAGATGGTGGAAGAGAGGGTCAACCTAGCTGATGCCTGCATGACTCTGGAACAGAAGCAAAAGTTGAAACAAGTTTTCTTGGATTTCCAAGATCTCTTTGCGGTAGACTCATATGACTGTGGTCGCACCGACATCCACACAACAACAATTCCCACGGACCCTGGAATGACTCCAGTGTTTGTGAAGCAATATCGTTTGCCTCTCGCATCCATGGAGTCCCTTACTGAAATAATTAAGAACCTTGAGTCCCGGGGAATAATCCGTCCAGTACACAGCACCTTCAATAATACGGTGCTGGGAATATTGAAGCCAAACGGCCATTGGAGACTCTGCGCCGACCTTAGGGAGCTCAACAAACGGGTCCATACTTCACGATGGCCTCTGCCCTACATTGACCAAGGGCTGGCCCAGATTCAAGGGTCACAGGTATTCACAGCAATAGACCTGACCAATGGATACTGGACCGTGCCTGTCAGTAGGGAGGACCAATACAAACTGGCTTTTACCTTTGGGGGCCAGCAGTACACATGGACCCGGACACCCTTCGGATACCTCAACTCCGGCAATGAATTTAACATTCTCCTACATAAGGCCATGCCCGACCTGGGTGCGAGGGGTAACCTGGCTTATGTAGATGATGTCCTCATCAAAAGTTCATCTGTGGAGGAACACATAGCGGAGATCCGTTATGTTCTGACACAGTTGAGGGACGCCGGAGCAAAACTTTCCTTTCAGAAAGCACAGTGGTGTAGAACCCGTGTTAATTTCTTAGGGCATGAGATTACTCCTCAGGGTCTCTGTCCCCAGGAAAAGAAAGTGGAAGCACTTCAGAAACTGAAAGACCCCACCACTCTGCGGGAACTAAGGAGCCTCCTTGGACTGACTAATTACAGCAGAAAGTTCATTGAGGGCTACGCAGAGATCACCAGACCCCTGATTCATCTCCTGAAGGGGGGGATCAAGTAGCAATGGGTCCAGAACAAGCCGAGGCAGTAAGACAACTCAAAAGAAGCCTCTCACAAGCGCCTTGCCTAACTTACCCTGTCAGAAACAAGGAGTTCTTCCTGGAGACAGGGTTCTCTAATACGTGCTTGACGGCAGTATTGTACCAAAAGCATGACAAGGTCAATAAAGTAATCTCCTATGCGAGCAAAACTTTATCCTCTGTGGAGGAAAAATTTCAACGATTGTGAGAAGGCACTCCTGGCAACGGTGTGGGCATTGAAGAATTACCGCCCGTTTATCTAGGGGGAACACATCATAGTGGAGACTCCACACCAGCCTCTGCAATATCTCCAAAGTGACAGAATCCGGGCCGGAAATGTGAGTAATTCCCGAATTACTTCCTGGATTCTGTCAATGCAAGGCTTTCCTGTAGAGGTCAGATATGGCCAAAACAAGAAGAGTCCCCTCGCGCAAGGTCTGGCTGACTTGCATGATTGTGCCAGAGAAAACTGTCTCGAGGACGAAAGTCTAAAAATCAAGGACAACATGGAGGCATACCTCAATTCCCCACACAAAGTCTTTGAAGAAGACAAGTGTGAGGGAATGCCATTGTCTATGTGGATGGATGCTCTTACCATGTTGACAACAACGGGGAGAAAGAACTGGTGGCTGGCGTAGGGAATGCATGGGTGAAGGAGTTTCCAGAACCCTCCGCTGGATACAAAATTGGTCCCCGAAGTAGTCAGGTGGCAGAATTGATGGCTGTGCATCAGGCCATCCTCACTGCTGTCCAACATCAACTCCACGAACTGGTCATAATCACAGATTCGGATTATGTACGGAACGGGTTCGTGGAGCACCTGGTTAATTGGAAAACCAGAGGCATGTTATGTGATAATAACAAACCCCTGAAACATGGGAAGTTAATCCAAAATATTGTTGATCTGGTCACATCGAATGGGATGACCATCTACTGGAAAAAGATCAAGGGTCATTCCAAAGTAGAGGGGCCAGACAAAACTGGAAATGACTTAGCTGATCAGCTGGCCAAAACCGGGGCCATCCAAGGGGATCTAATAGAAATAGAGTCCCTGTTGGGGGAAAATCCAGGTCACTGCCATCACTAGGTCCCAGACCAATGCTCACAATGATCTTTCAACTGCACAATGGAGTAAGGAGACCCCTGATGATGATTTGATTACGGCTCAAAAGGGGGATCCAATAATTGGTACGTTTTACCAACACATTGAGGACCCTGAGAACTTTCCCCTGACGGATACCGATTACATTGGGAAAGAGGACCTAAGAGTGTTGATGAAATGTCCAAAGATGTTCCCGATCCAAGACGGGCTGTTGGTAAGGAAATCCCAAGCTGGCCATGATCAGTGGGTGGTTCCTACCTCATTCCGAAGCCTGATGTTAAGTCACGCCCAAGATGCAGCCACAGCCGGTCATAGGGGGTTTCACACAACACTGGAAATCTTAAGAGAGGTTGCATACTGGCCACACATGGGGCAGGACCTCGACCAATACTTGAAGGGGTGTCTTGTGTGTGCACAATTTCAGCCATCATCCCTCACACACTGTGCGCCTCTCCAAAAGAGGGGGATGACACTGCCATGGCCAGATTTGCAAATCGACTTTGTAGGCCCTGTAATTCGCTCGTCTAGAGGAAACAAGTACATGTTGACCGTTACATGCTTGTTTACCAAGTGGGTGGAATGTCTCCCAGCCCCAAACTGCAAGGCAGAAACAGCAGCTGCCCTGATGATTAACCACATATTTTCCCGTTTTGGTCTACCTCAAAGGATTGAGTCAGACAGGGGTAGCCACTTCACCAGTGAAGTAATGACAAAGATGTGGGAGATACTAGGGGGTGAAAAGGAAGCTATACATTGCTTACAGGCCAGCTTCTTCTGGTGCAGTGGAACGCTACAACCGGACAATTGTGAGCATATTAAAAATGTTTGTGGCAGATTCTGGGCCAAGTTGGGATATCCGATTACCTCTGGTCCTGATTGCCATCAGATCTACCCCGTCATCTGCAACCAAAATGTCACCATTTGAGCTGATGACCGGACGCAAGATGGTGCTTCCACAGCAACTGCTCTACAGGACCCAAGAGCAGACACTGATAAATGCCTCCACAACTCATTAGTATGTGGAGAATCTAAGGAAACACCTTCAGCATGCTTTTGCCTATGCTCAGCGGAATTTAGAAAGATCAGCTGATAGCATGAAAACCCACTACGACCTGAAGACCACCAGGAAGGAATATACTGTGGGGGACCGGGTCTATCTATACAATTTCCAAAGGAACCAGGCCAAACAGCGAAAATGTTTGCCTACATGGAAGGGACCGTTTGAAATTATAGACAAAATCTCCCCTGTGGCCTACAAGATCCGCATCCCCAAAGGCGGTTTGGCAGAGGGGGAAGACAAGTGGGTCCATATAAATCAGTTAAAGTGCTGCCATCCCAGGCACACTCTGCAACAACTGGAGGAGTCCTCTGCAATACCAGAGGGGGCCGCTCCAGAGTAATTCAGTTCCAACCCTAAAATATCCCATCTATAGTCTCTAAAATATTATGACGCTTGTAAGCCACTGTCTCTGAATTATATCTTGTTTTTCAAAATTGGAATGCTATGTCTATTAAAGTATAAAATGTATATGTCGCCCCACTATATCAATAGTGGGGTAGAAATGTCTATGAATAGGTATTGCCGCTTTCCTTTGTCATCCTAGGAGAAAGAAAACCTGGAGACTGGCCAAGGAGGACGACCGGGGACCGGGAGCAGAGACCCGAGGGGCCCGGGGTACCGCCCAATATTCCCATCAGGACCGGCGAGGAGGACCGATCGATCCAACCGGATGGAGGAAAAGATGCTGAACTGTGCCATTTGCGGAATTGGAAGAAGATGATGCGGACATACCAGTGCGTGGGTCAAAATGTTCTTCGCACCGACTCCCCCTCGACTCAAATTCAAAGTGCAGTCAGGTGGGGGGGCTTTGTCAGGTGTATTGACCCACGTTTGAGTCATTAAGCTGCAACATTTGGTGCTGTGGGCTTAGAAAATCCAAGATGGCCAAAAAGCCCACATGTGCACCAGAATCCAGGAGAACCGCGCAGGTTGTGCGCACACCAAAATGGTCACCTAACCTTCCACCCACCAGTGCGAGCGTGATGGGCCAGGGGTGCCATGGGTCGAATGTGTGCCAAAGGAAAAACAGCAGTGCCCGTTAGCTTAAAAAGCCCTTTGAAATCACCTTGGTTTCTCTGAATGCAAGCTCAAAATGCCTATTCAAACATTGCAGGATATTCAAAAATCTCACTGAACACCAGCAGACATTTGGCAGAATTAAGTTTTGTGTGCATACAAAATCTGGAAAGAAAAAGAGCCCAAAACAATGTTCATAACAAAACTGGCTGAGCTGTGGAGGTCAGCAGCTTAATTTAAACTGAACTGAAAACAACTAAAATTGAAATGTTTAAATTAAATCAGGGACCTACTTTTGAGTGTCACATAGTTTGTAACTGTTGAAATGTCATAGTTTTGAAACTAAGAGTCAGCACTCTAGCTGCATGTGTAAAAATTGTCAGTTTGATTTGAATGTAGAAAACTGGGAACAAAAAGTGACATTTAGCTGAAACCTGGCTTAATGAAACTGGATTCTGCCTGACAACTACCCCCGACAGGAGTTGAAACTGGATCAACAGCTGTGCTCACAGGCCTGGCTGCATTCTGCTGCCCCCACAAAAAGGAGGTGACACCTCTCTGATTGAATTACCTGGCGACTGCAGGAAACGGAACAATGGACTCAGGCAAATGTTATATTGGGGGGGCCGTAAAGTGGCTTCCTCTTGGGAGAAGTGGGAGGAGAAGTGCCTGTGAGAGCCAGCTGAGCTTGGGGGAAGTTGATAAACCAGTTCTTCCACCATGTGATGTGGGAAGCCACACCCCTTTTTGACCAGGGCATAAGTTAAAAAGATAGATAACTCATAGTGCGGACTGGTCAAAATTATATAAGTAATATTATTATTCTTGTGATTTTTCTGTGCACGTTTTAAGAGGCGTTAGGACCCTGTGGTGTATTCTGGGGGGTTGCTAGCGGAAAATAGGGTCTCACTCCAAATGTCTGCATGTTAAAAATCTGACACTTCATCAATTAATGTCTATACTCCTTGCGCACATGTGTGTAATTTTTGGTAAATGTCCGATATTGGTAAACCAGTCAAAAAGCGCAAAATGTTGTCATTTTTGAATGCAAGCCCCCAGGAAGATCAGAGGCGGACAAGCATGGACCATAAGGAATATATAATGTGTACATGTAATTTCAACAAATTGTGTATCTGGGAAATATGTATTTGAATCAAATATAGATTTGTGGGCAAACTGACCAAGGGAGGATCCTCTGACCCATAAACAGACCTCATCATGATGACAATCCATTTCCTTCCCCCAATCATGGGAGAGGGGAGAATTGGTCCAATGACAAGTAGAGAGGGGCAGGCTCAGTTATGCCACGCACACACCCACTTCCAAAACACATAAAAAGAGACTGCTGGGACAGGTAGAGGATTCAATTCCATTTTCTGCGGGACGCTCTGCCGGGAGACTCCAGACTTCACATCCATCAATCTCCAAAGACCAGAACTTTACTTCAGAACTTAAAGCAAGGGTCTAAACCCACAAACTGAGAACTCTTCTCAGCAGGCCTCAGCATCCTTAAAATCATCTGCAAACTATTCCACAGCCGAGCGAGCTGTTTGAATTCTGTGCCAAGAACTTTTGCCGGAACAGCAGACCAGACCCAGACCGCTGTGAGCAGAACCAGAGATCTGGATCGCTGTGAGCAGAGCCGGTGCCTGATTGACCCGCCGAGAAAGAGAACCGCCGCCGGACGTGTTGACCAGATCCGTGACGAGGCCTATTTCAAAATTTGTATTGTGAGTACCTAGCAGAACTGTGCAGAACCAATCTCTTAGTTAAAATAATCTAATTCAAGCTATTTTAAACTAAGTAGAACTGCCTCCTAGTAATCCTGTCATCTGTCATTCTAAAGCTGCGAGCTTTCATCTGTCATTCTAAAGCTGCAAACTGTCACCTGTCATTTTGAGTTTTACTTTAAATCCGAAAATCTACCTTTATTAAATCGTCCGTATCTCTTGAACCATTTGGGCTAGGAACAAAACTTTCATTTTAAAGCTGTGATTCTAGGCTTTCCAACGAACCTAGAACCGACTTCCTACTCCCTATACTTTTTCCGCAATCGTGATTTACGCACTCGCAAAATTTACCGCGATTTGCGATTTGGCTCCATTTCTCCACTTGTCAAAATAGCAGCTCCATTCTTTCCTTTGTTAAAAATCCGTTTGCAACCTGGTAATAACTCATAGAGCATTGCTAAAGTGAGCCTGAACTAATACCAACAAGCATCTCTCACTCACCCTAAATCTCTAGAGGGAATTAAAATCAGTTAGCACATTTTCCCATCCATTGCCATCACATTCAAAGCATTTTTGGGCCTGTGTTTCAAACCTCTACCTATTTTCATCTCAGCTTGTTGGAGGGGGAACTGCATTTCATATTGCATTTTGTTGGGATTCTTGAAGACTGTGTGCTCTCCTACCATTTCTTACATTGCATAGGGAGGGGGGGGGGTGAATTGTCAAGGAAAAGTGATTACATTGTCAAGTTATTTTCTGTACTGCATTTCATTCATCATTGAGTTTCCTTGAAACATATAAAGCATTATTTCCCACCTTATTCTTCTGTTCCTATTCATAAATTACCTCTTGCTGATTACTGCTCATATTCACAAGTGTAATATCCATTATCAATTTATTTATAGAAGTGTGATATATATATATATATTGTTTAAATTTTCAAATAAACCTTTTAATTTGCAAAACAAACCTACTTCTTGGCTCAGTGGGGTCAGGGGGATTCTAAGAGGGGGGGTGTTATACAAGGGTTGTCATCCAGAGTACTGAACTGGACATAAAAATACATCAATAAGGGTTTTCCTCAACATCCCAGACTAGGCATTGACTTGGCTGTAGTGTTGATTGAATATCGCTTACAGCGGCAAGGGGCCTGACTCACCTCCAGCTCTTAGCGGAAGGTGAATCAGGCCCCTTACCAGCAGACTCGTAGTTGGCCAGTGTGGTAACATGCCGCTTTGCGTTAATACCAGCACGTTAATACTGCACCGGCTAACTAATAATGAGGCCCAAAGAATTGCAACAGCAATCACTTAGAATCCTTGTTGCTTATACATATTCCGGTTTATAGTCATAATGTCGAAAAAAAAATGTCGACAGACAAAAATGTCGAAAAAAAATGTCGAAAATAATAATGTCGACATCCTATACTTATAATGTAAAAAGTCATTTTTTCGAAAAAAAAATGTCGACATTTTTTTTTGTTGACATTATGACTATAAACCCTTAAAACTATCAACACCTCACCCAACACCCTCCTGCAACCCCCCCACACCCCCACCACAACCCTCCCACCCCTCATACTCAACACATTCTAATTATATATTTATTTATTTATTTATTTATTCAATAAATAAATAACAAAAAAGAGTATCATTTACTATTGGGGGGGTCCCCCCCCCCAACCCCCCCTCACCCAACACCCCCCTGCCACCCCCCCCCCACACCCCCCACCACCACCCTCCCACCCCTCATACTCAACACATTCTAATTATATATTTATTTATTTATTTATTTTTTCAATAAATAAATAACAAAAAAGAGTATCATTTACTATTGGGGGGGTCCCCCCCAACCCCCCCTCACCCAACACCCCCCTGCCACCCCCCCACACCCCCTCCAACCACCCTCCCACCCCTCATACTCAACACAATCTATTATATATTTATTTATTTATTTATTCTTACAATAAGTACACAATTTCGAAAAAATATCGAAAAATGTCGACATTTTTGTTTGTCGACATTATTGTTTTTCGACATTTATTTGTCGACATTTTGACTGTCGACATTTTGACTGTCGACATTATGACTGCACACCACATATTCCTTTGTGAATATTTCCTACTATACTATCATACATGTTTTCTTGTGCATCTGACGCTTTTTGAATCTTCTTTTTTTATGGAAATATCATGATTTCACCCTTTGTTCCCTAATAACAATTCTGTCTTTTGTTGCTCAAAGAGCAACTAGCAGGCATTGTTACAATAATCTGTATTTGTTGTACTCACAGTACATAGAAATAGCTACTTCCCTCCCAATCTGTTTAACCTCCAATGTTATTGAAGCAAGGTGATTCTGAGGGTAGTCCCACTGAAGTCAATGGAGGTGAACTTTTCTGAAAGTCTAATGAAGGTTTGATGGAATGTTGATCCCATTGATGTCTATTGGGGCAGGTGGTATCACTGGAGGAAGACAGTGACAATGACTCCAAGAAGAGTTTCGCTCTCTAAATGTGGGTGAGTTGAGAACCAGAGACAAATATTGATGTATTTCTCCTTGGAGAGATACTGAGTCTGAGTGAGATCTCACTATCGATGTTGTTCCAGGGTTCTTCTGGCAGGTTACCTCAGCAGACCCCATTTTCTCTGCAGACTTCTTATCAAGCAGGCACATACATATATTCATGAGACTTCCTTCTCTTGCTCTCTCTGCCTCTCTCTTTCTCTCTTTTGCTCTCTCTGTCTCTCCCTCTCAACTGATACGAGGTTACTCCCCATTTATTTCGGCGTCCCAATGAATTTAATTGGGAATAGCTAGGAATTCTGCTAATCCTTGCTGCCATACTACCTGCCACAAAACCATCTCATTTACGTCCACCTGCAAGCGGCCAATTTCACTGGCTTTGTGTTAGCCGACCCTAAATCAATTTGAGCGATAAAACAGGCGATATTTCCAAATACCACGTGTCTCACTACAACCACCAGACTCTTAAAGAGGTCCTTTGTCTACTCTCTCTTCCTTGTTTTCTTTGTTGCAGGCAGAGCTCTGAAGTAAGCTCATGCACTGTTGTGTTATCTTACCAGCTGCGCCCAAGAGAAGAGACACTTGGGGGTCGGTACTTCCATGGAAGCGGCCCGTGGCTCTGCCCCTTTTCAACCTCCATATTTGCCATGCAGTCACGAGTTCTCTTTATGCTCCTCTATCAAGCAAGTCCTTGCCTACAATGGTTTTAGGGAGGGTGCTCTGGTTTCTCCTTGTACTAGGCAGCTCAGCTCAGCATAAAACAGTATAAAACCAATTAACATAACATATCAGTGCCAGTATTAGTAGATATTGTGGACATGGCATCATGAAGGTGTTTCAGTGTGGCAATGCTGGAGTATACTGAGGAAACAGTGACCTGGTAATTGTGTTTTACAGTGGTAATGCTGGTTTATGTTGTGGGCAGAGGGCATCATGAAAACATGTTGTAAAAGGTTCCTATGTACTGTTGGTGACCTGCATCATTGGTTGGATATTATAATATTAACCTTCTGAAATGGTTGCAAAATATAAGGCTTTTAACCGAATTGTTCTAAAAAATGTTCCTGTAAAATTCAACATTTCAACTCATTGTTTTACAAATTGACCCCAGTGAGGCCAAAACCCTCTGACCATTGACCACGAAACCACAGCAGAGGGTTCCACTTCCTTGTTACACTTGGTCACTTGCAGTAATTTTGGGAAATACACTTCATAAAATATGCTGACACTCGGTATTATTTTCCATAATTTGTAATCCCCCTTATGCAAGAATGATTCATCATTTTTATCAATACTAGTTCCAGTGCTAGAATAAATAAAATGGTAGGGAGAGGATAACCCTGGCTCCTCTTCTGAGTGAGACCAAGGAAAGGGAAGAAGACTAAATTAATTGGGACCGTAGATTTGGGCTGCATATAGTGTGCACTTATCATGGAGCAAATGCATGGACCAAAAGAAATGAGAAAAGGCCAGTGAGCATAATATTGTCTCAACAGAGTCAAAATCTTCCTCCCATGTTGAGTGAGATGGAAGCAGCTGATTTAAGGCAACCCCCAGCAGGTTGGCCTGGTTGAAGAACAAGTCTGCCTTTAACGAAGCCAACCTGCTTTGGGGAAGCCATCTTGTCCAGAACTGTATTAATACGGGAGGAGATCATTTGTGCAAGCATATTCAATTCTAAATGTATAAGAGATAAGGGTCTTGGCTATTAGGGCTTGCAGTCTAGATGGGGTGCCTGCACCCATTTCCCTCAAACGTAGATGGGGCTGCCATCTCACTAGCCCAGTCTCTGTACTCAGACAGGTAGTATTGCAGTGCTGAGTCACTATAGTAACGGTACACCTACTGTCTCGTCTATCCCTATGATAGGGAGGGCCTAAAGGCAATTACCTATCTTTTTGACTCGCTCAGAGACTTCTTAGGGGACTTAGTGGGGTAGTTTAATTGCCCTAGTGCCCTTATCCTCCAGATTGCCATCTCCTTAACTCTTTTCACTCTCCTCGCCTTAGAACGCTCTGCTTTTTCTCTCTCCACAGTCCATTTGGTCTCCAGACACCTTCTCCTGATATTCTCTCTCTTGTTTCTCTTTGTCTTCTCTGTCTTCCCCCTCCTCCTGTCTCTGTGCTCCAGCTCCATCCTCATCTCCTAGCTCTCCGTACTCTTGTCACCATCTCGCCCTCTCCTGTCTCCACCTCCCTCGTGATCTTATCCACTTCCTTCCAGATCACGCTGAACCCCATAATACCCCCCTCTACCCTCCTGCAACATGCTTCCCCACTCCCCTCTCCTTTCTCTCGCTCACTCTGCAGCCTACTCTCATCCCCTATCAAATTCTCTCACTAAAATTACCCACAAGCACTCTCCCACTCACACCCAAATAGTAGCCCTTTCTCACACATAACACCCTGCCTCGTCTCTGTAAACACTTCAAAGTCTCCTCCAAGTCCTCCTCTAGCTGTTACACACAACTCTTTGGTATTTTGGTCCTCTATGACTACCTCTCTGACCTCACCCATACACCTCTCACTGTCAATTGACTCTGCTGACATGTTATAGATCTCCCCTTCCTGCCTAGAAGCGTCCCCCTTCTTCCATTAATTAGCAAAGTCAGCTGCTTCCTTGCACCAATCTCTGCCTGAGCGCACTCTGCCCAAGAAGGGATACAGCGCTCTAACAATGGAAAGGCAATGGAGGGAAGCCTTTTCAATCTGATGAAGAAGGGATGCAGCAGCCATGCTCACTCGGATGAAGAAGGTAAACATCCCTCTCTAACATTAAAGGGGAATGCACTGATTGAGACCCTGCATAGAGCACTCCAACTATGGAAGGGGAATGGAATGGGGGAGACCCTGCTCACTGATGAAGAAGTGACAGAGCACACTCACTATGGAAGGTGAATGTAGCGAGTGAGACCCTTCTCGCTCTGCTCAGGAAAGGGATAAAGCACTCTAACAATAGACATTTAATGGAGGGAGGGAGACTCTCCTTACTCTGATGAAGAAGGAATACATCTCTCTAACAATATGAGGACGAAGGGATAAACACTCTAACATTGGAAGGGAAATGGATTGGGGCAGCGATTGAAGTGAGCGGGAACGGTCGGGAGCTGTATTCCACTACTTTTATTTTTTTCTGTTTACCATTCCCCTACTTTTTACGACCATATTCACCTTTCTATGAGAGGAATTGTCCATTAAGGTCCCTGTGCAAGTGTAAAGTTGAAATAGGAGACTTAGTCACTAGTCGCGTAGACTATTGCAATGCCCCGACATCAACACTTGTCACACATTGCACTATGCCTCCGCCTACCCTCTCTCCTGCCGAGACCACAGTTCCACTACTTTTTCGGTACACGACGACCACTGGATTGGGGGAGGCCCAGCTCACTCTTCTCAAGAAGGGATAGAGCACTCTATCAATGGAAGGGAAATGGAGAGAGGAAGACCCTGGGTACTCGAGTGAGGAGGATGGGATGCAGTACTCTATCAATGGAAGGGAGATGGAGAGAGGAAGACACTGCTTACTTGATTGAGGAGGAAGGGGTGCAGTACTCTATCAATGGAAGGGAGATGGAGTGAGGAAGACACTGCTTACTAGAGTGAGGAGGGAGGAGTGCAGTACTCTATCAATGGAAGGGAGATGGATGAGGAAGACACTGCTTACTAGAGTGAGGAGGGAGGGGTGCAGTGGCGTGAGGAAGGCACTGCTTACTAGAGTGAGGAGGGAGGGTACAGTACTCTATCAATGGAAGGGAGATGGAGTGAGGAAGGCACTGCTTACTAGAGTGAGGAGGGAGGGGTGCCGTACTCTATCAATGGAAGGGAGATGGAGAGAGGAAGACACTGCTTACTTGATTGAGGAGGAAGGGGTGTAGTACTCTATCAATGGAAGGGTAATGGAGTGAGGAAGACACTGCTTACTAGAGTGAGGAGGTAGAGGTACAGTACTCTATCAATGGAAGGGAGATGGAGTGAGGAAGACACTGCTTGCTAGAGTGAGGAGGGAGGGGTGCAGTACTCTATCAATGGGAGGGAGATGGAGCGAGGAAGACACTGCTTGCTAGAGTGAGGAGGGAGGGGTGCAGTACTCTATCAATGGAAGGGAGATGGAGCGAGGAAGACACTGCTTACTTGAGTGAGGAGGGAGGGGTGCAGTACTTTATCAATGGAAGGGAGATGGAGCGAGGAAGACACTGCTTACTAGAGTGAGGAGGGAGGGGTGCAGTACTCTATCAATGGAAGGGTAATGGAGCGAGGAAGACACTGCTTACTAGAGTGAGGAGGGAGGGGTGCAGTACTCTATCAATGGAAGGGAGATGGAGCGAGGAAGACACTGCTTACTAGAGTGAGGAGGGAGGGGTGCAGTACTCTATCAATGGAAAGGGGATGGCGCGAGGAAGACACTGCTTACTAGAGTGAGGAGGGAGGGGTGCAGTACTCTATCAATGGAAGGGAGATGGAGTGAGGAAGACACTGCTTACTAGAGTGAGGAGGGAGGGGTGCAGTACTCTATCAATGGAAGGAAGACACTGCTTACTTGATTGAAGAGGAAGGGGTGCAGTACTCTATCAATGGAAGGGAGATGGAGTGAGGAAGACACTGCTTACTAGAGTGAGGAGGGAGGGGTGCAGTACTCTATCAATGGGAGGGAGATGGAGCGAGGAAGACACTGCTTGCTAGAGTGAGGAGGGAGGGGTGCAGTACTCTATCAATGGAAAGGGGATGGCGCGAGGAAGACACTGCTTACTAGAGTGAGGAGGGAGGGAGGGGTGCAGTACTCTATCAATGGAAGGGAGATGGAGTGAAGAAGACACTGCTTACTAGAGTGAGGAGGGAGGGGTGCAGTACTCTATCAATGGAAGGAAGACACTGCTTACTTGATTGAAGAGGAAGGGGTGCAGTACTCTATCAATGGAAGGGAGATGGAGTGAGGAAGACACTGCTTACTAGAGTGAGGAGGGAGGGGTGCAGTACTCTATCAATGGGAGGGAGATGGAGCGAGGAAGACACTGCTTGCTAGAGTGAGGAGGGAGGGGTGCAGTACTCTATCAATGGAGGGGGGATGGTGTGAGGAAGACCCTGCTTACTCGAGTGGGGAGGGAGGAAGGGATGCAGTACTCTATCAATGAAGGGGAAATGGAGAGAGGAAGACCAAGCATACTCGAGTGAGGAGGAAGGAATGCAGTACTCTTTCAATGTAAGGGGGATGGAGTGAGGAAGAACCTGGGTACTCGAGTGAGGAGGAAGGGATGCAGTACACTATCAATGGAAACGGGATTGAGAGACTCTCCCATTGACAAGAACATAGTGGACGACTCTTCCACTGATGGTGTGGATACTTAGACTTACAAGCAATGATAAGATGTAGGGATATATGATGACGGATGAAAGAAGTGGTGGAATATCTGGTAAAAATAAATTCAGACCCTGGTGCCAATTTACATGAAAAAGAAGAGTAGGATGCTGTGTAGGATGCTGGTGAAAGGGAACAACCTGCAGTAATATGATGGGACAGGGCACCCAATGAACCATCATTTTGTTTATGTCGCACATATTCACAAATATTCACCATGAAACCAATGTTCAGCAGATCACGATGTATTAACCCCGCTGGGCCAGCCTCTAGAATATTTCAAAGTGTAAATTAGCTTTGATTGAAGAGAGACTTATGTCCTGTGGTTTGTAATGCTCTACAGTACATACGATTTTTGTTCTCCTTCTACACTAGCTCTGGCAACAAACTAGGCCTGATTAATGAGTGCCTCTCAAGTACCACCCCCACTTTACTTTTCTAATACAATCACAAGCTACCATCTAACCAGCACTCTTAGATCTGCTGACACTGGTCCGGTTGTGGTTCCTAGGTTTAGATGCTCCTCATGTGGGTGGAGATGGTTGTCTGTCTGGATCCCCAGAAACGAGGCCTCCCTGCCTCTGAATACCAGGCCAGAGCTCAACCAAATGCCATACAGAGCACCTCTTATCAGCAGTCACTGATGAAGCCCTAGCCAGGTCCATGATGATCCCCTCCGAGAGGCGAGTCCCCTCGCTGTGCACGCAGTATACATGATCCCAGACTTTCACTCACTGATAAGCTGTGTGTCTTACCTTTAGAAGGGATACCCTCATATTTCATGATAGTATCATCATACTTTTATTTTATTCACTTAATTATATCTTCAATTAAATGTGTCTTGATTGTAGGGAACATGAATAGGTTACACTGTTTAACTTCAGACAAATATAGGTGTTTAATCCAGTGACACTGTAATCAATTTCCTGAGTAAGGTAATCTCACTATTGTCAAATTCTACTCCATCCAGGCATCCTCACCTGGCAAAAACATTTAGCGTTTGTCCACACATAAAGTACATGTATTTAAATAGATCTTAGTGCCTCACTACATAGGTATAATGATGTTTAATTCACTTATTTTAATTGTATGGGAACATGTGTTATCTAATGGAACTTTTGGGTCAAAGTTATCGCATAATACTTATAGGATTGTGCAAAAAGGTGAACGTGGGCATAATGTGTATACAGAATAGGATGGCTCACGTTGATGTGTTGCTATGATGAAATGTAATTGTGTTTAACTATTATAAATGCAATGACACCATAAGGCTAGAACTAGGCACATTCTTTTAAGTGTGTGTATGACAACCCCCTCGCCCCCATCCCCCAAGTGCTTGACATACCTTGATGGGCATCTGGCTACTTTTCTCTGTCCGGTTGCTTTGTAAACTGAGGCCTTTCTCTTTTCTTCTCCTCTTCATCATCTCCCTGTGCTCCCGCTGCTTGTTCTGCACCTCAATGAGCACGGTGATGAAGGAGTTCTTCACCTCCTTTTCGAAGTCCAGCTCGTCCCGACGCGCCAGCTGCTGCACCAGCTCCTCCGAGTAATCCGATATGGCGCTCTCCACCCGATCGAGCAGCTCAGTCAGCTCCAGACTGGACATGTGCCTCAGACCTTCTACAGGTGAACAAGAACACAATGGTGCAGTTTCTTTTAAAGATTTCAATGAGATTTACATCAGGGTGGCACTACAGGGCAAGCCTTCAAGGGAGGGACAGAGATGTTTGGGAAATACCAATTTCTATGAAGGATATGGTTAATGTCACACATCTGATTATGATCAAAAATAGACTGAGAGGCAGATGAAGAGTTAACAAGAGGATTATTAGGGATATGCTCAGGGTTGAGCCAAACTACTTAAACAGAACACACAGATAACAGAATGGATTCACCTTGGTTTGAACAGCTCCAGTGCTTAACCTTGAAATCCCAATCCCCCCTAGGTAGGTGCTCAATGTAGGTCACCACAGTCCTGGGGTTTTAGGTGTCCCTGCACTTCTTTCTTGTCTCTGATCCTTTCTTCTTATCCACTTCTATGAGAAAACCTTTGGGGTCCTGGGTCATTGGTTCACATGTTCTCGCATGCTAGACCAGCAGGAGGGTGGCGGCCGGGTCTGATTAGAACCTTGCAAAGCACCAGAGCATCCACTAAAAGGCTCCACCACCCTCCTCTTCTCACCCCTCCAGACCCTTAACCCACGATCCCTGCATTTTGCACACCACAATGTATTAGTAATAACAAAATGCATTATGGGAAATGTGTTTCTGAAAATGCAAGTCGTGAAAATATTGGCATGAAAAATGATGCATAACATTTAAACATTGTTTGAGCTCCAACATGTTACAGCAACTGGGCAAGAGAAAGTGGTCCTATTTCATCCTTAAGTGGATAAGTGCGCACCGCTCTGTTTCTTTCTCGAATTATTATTTAGTTGGAGTAACTAAGGAACGTTGGAAGAGTTTACTATGTTATTTAACTTGCAATATGGTTGGATTTATATTTAATCTGAAAGTATTTTCATCATTTTATTGCAGTATTCAATGTTTAGCAATCTGCTCAGTCAAATGGGCTGACCTGGTTCCAGTGGAGCGTGACACCCCAATTAGTTGTGCCTATCCAATGGGTTTCAGTTGCTCTCTTGGCTGTACAGTTAGGCCATCACTGCTCAGATCACATCCCCCGTTGGGAGACTGATAACTAAATCTAGCTGCTTTTCATGTTCCCCGACGCCCCTGATAGAGGAATGCACTTAGAGCACTTATAAGGCGCCTTCTTTTAGACCTGACCAAGTCAAGGCACCTACATCTGCTTTTCTGAGTTCCTACTAGCCCTGAGCACTTGGGATGTGCTGTTCTTTGCCGAGGACAGAAAGGTGGTCATTGAGACATATTAGCCAGATACAGCAGGTTTCTTTTGAATTGGAGCAGGGTTATCAACCAGACACAGTGGCAGTGGCACCCTAGCAAACTGAAGCAGGGAGGCACAAGCTCTTGCCCACCCATGCCACGAGCCTTACCCTCGCAGGACCAATTATTGTTCAGCGTCTGCGTCAGAGCCTGCATTTCCTGCAGGAGGATGAAATCGGCCTGCAGGATGGGCTCCGCGTTATCATTTTCCTCCACCTCGTCAAGTTCCTCTTCAGGGTCTGGAGTGTTTTGCATCATTTCTTCAATTTCTTCAATCACCTGTAAACATGAAACAGAGGTGGCTCAGTGTGGGCCGCTCCCTCGCACTGCATTGTTAGTGGCATTGATCATGTGTACAAAACTCTATTTGACTGTAGAAACGCTTGTGTACAGGCATGTTATAAATGACATATCATATTATATCAAATCATATTCTTCGTAGCCCTCACCATTAAGCTCTGAACATCTTTCAATCACTTCTGCAGCTACTTCCTAGCACAGATCATATCCAGATTATTGATGGCTAATTAGAGTGTAAGAAGATCTAGTACTTTCCCTTTGAGGGTGTGTCTATCCCTTATATTTGGTGTTGCACTTCCCGTCCATAAAAGAGAGAAACACACCTTATGAAACTGTCCCAAAATAATGCGAGCAATGCTGAGTGGCATGAACAAATTTATAAGTAAAACTGGTCAAAATGCACTTCAAAGCATTGACTATGTTTGGTAGGCGGCTGGGAGTTGTATTGCAAAACACATGGAGACCCCCTAATCTAAAGAGTGCCAACGTTAAAAGAATGACTCAAGTTCAGGTGTAAAAGATTATTAGCACATGGAAGTCATTGTGTGTCTCCTTTCAGCTAATCACAATTTTTGTCATGCAGTCAATAACTATCTGTATTACATGAACATCAATGAGATTTTCCAGCAAGATTTCTTTCAGCACTTCTTCTATTGGAGAATCTTGTTTTCACTGGACTGTCAATGTGACAGGAACAAATCTAATATGAACCACCAAAGTGAACTCTAAAACATGTAACAATGGTCTTACCTTTGAATCGAGAAACTATTCATTTTCACTTTACACATAATGCAAATTCATGCTAAAACTGATCCAGTTCTATCAAGTTAACAACTAAATGCTTACAGTATAACGACAAACTAGCATTTTAAATATTACTAAATAAAATCACATTTAATTTACAAACATATTTTCTGCACTTTACGCACTATTAAAGTAACATGTTTTATTTCACCATCAGAACTCCAAAATCTTTATTGCTAATACCACTGTGTCCTTATAGCCCTAAAGAGTTTGGGATGGGTCATTATCGCTTGGGGTAGTGACCTTAAACTTCACCACAGGCTTAAGCCTCAAGGTGGGCAATTATCCTCTGGTAATGACCCATTATATTGGACTATTTGGCTACCATAGAGAATGTTTTTTTTTCTGGATGCGTATCTAGTAATTCTTTGACAATACGTTTAAGGTAAGGTGTCAAACAAATGTTCCATTTTTCAGATGCCAATAAAAAAAGATTTGAACTGAAAAGGTAGATTGTGTTGGACTGAATGTCAGTGATGTAATGCTTGTGTCATTCATGGAATGTTAGTGTGCGTCTTTGGAGTGAGTGTTCCACCAGTGTCAGTTAGAGAAGACCTGAGCTGAGTGCAGCCTGGCTGGTGGGCACCTGTTCTCCGGGCCTTACCTTGTGACACCTGCTGGTATTCCTGTGTTTCTGTCCCAGCCTGTACTTCGAGGGAATAAATACCACAACCTACATCCCAATTGAGTGGTCTCCTTCTTGATTCCTGACTGCTTCCATGCAACTACACCCCTAGGACAGGACATACCATAGACCTTATATATAGAAAGGCATACTAAAGTTGTAAGCATCACTGGTTATATTTCCAGTTTTTTGCTGTTTGAGATATTGTTGAAGGCCTAACTGCACACAGAATGTCTCAGCAGTGTTAAATAAGTAAAGAACTTGTCAGATGTGGTATTGCATTACTTCCCAGTTCCCTTAAATCACTGATCCTTGCATTTAGCAAGTTGTGACCCCTTGTCCCTGCAGAGTTCTAAACACCATTGACTGACTCCCTGCCTTTCCTCCACAACCACACATGAATGTATGTTTGTGACTTGCATCCGGCATTTACTGACCCTAGACCTACATTTATGTTATGGTTACGAGTCGTTGTCCCCGATCTTTGTTCCATTACTCTACCCATCCAACACCCAGTCTTTCCATGCAGGCAACCGCTGCACCCTGAAAAGGCACCCTTTCCAGGGACTCCCTCTGCAGGGTCTGATGTACCCTATGTACGCCATTTCTGATAGACGTGACATCCTTGCTGTCAAATAATAACAAAAAATACAAAAATGCTCAGACACAGGTGTACTATAAAGGTTGCCTAGAGACAAACCTCATGAATTGAAGTCCTTTACAGTGCAAGTGCTTTGACTTGCAACAGTCCCTGCCCATGTCCATGCTTCCTCCTTCACACAACAAGAAGAATCTTACCTTTCCTCCCCTTCACCCACAAAACACTGACAATCGTCGCCCCCATCATGTCAAGAATCGACTACGCAAAGAGCCTCTACATCGGGATGCCGGAATACCTCCTGAAGAAATTACAATGCATCCAAAATGCGGCAGCCAGACTCCTCCTCAAACTATCCAGAAGAGACCACATCACTCCAGCACTAAAAATACTACATTGGCTCCCAATCAAACATCGTATCACGTTCAAAACAATGTGCATAACACACAGGGCAATCAGAAGACAGGGAGCAGAATTCCTTCAAAAGAAAATAACAATCTACAAGCCAACGAGAATCTTCAGATCAAGCAATGAAATCCACCTGGAACAAAAACCATGTGTCAAGAAAAAACGAGGTGGCTCCTCCTTCTCCCACCTAGCCACAAAAACCTGGAACATCCTCTCAAAAGAAGTAAGAACTACGAAAGACCACCTAAAATCTTGAAAACTCTTATAAACATGGCTCTTCAACATCTAGGAACCAAATTGAAACAACTAAAACAATCAAACAGGAAACACAAAGAACAGATTGACAGAACATATGCTGGCACAAACAACACCCAAGACCGACTAAGGATAACTCGTACAAGAACAAGAGAGACAACGCTAGGCGGAATAAGGACAATAACGACAACCCCATTAGGACAGAAGTTAGCATACATGCCCAACACCACCAACAACCTTATCCACTCAGAAAGGACGTAGGATACGGGCGTAGCTCGCAAGTAAATAAACCCGAAAGGCTAGGTTACAGAAAAGATAAACTGGGATAAAAGGGCTGGCAAAATATAAGGATGGAAGAACGAAAGTAGCTAACTTAGCATAATGACAGAGATAAAATAGCCTTATCACGCTGAAACGTAATCACTGAAAAGAAACAAAGTCACAAAGGAGACACAATAAGAATATGTATTTCTCCTAAACAACAAGGATACTAACCAACCTCGCAAAACTACTAAAAACCTCACCATTCCTCACACACATCCCACATGCTAACCAAAGACAACTGCACTTCTTAAAACTGCAGCAACCCGCACGCACTTCACCACACTGCAACAACAACCACACCACACAAACCCCCACACAACAGCACACGACGGACCCAGAAACGAATAACACACCAATATGCTTGGGGAACGGTGTTAACTGAACTGAAGCTGCCAACAGTACTTCACAGCTCCCTTGCTCTTCTCCATACTTTGTCATGCTAACACCCCTAACCGGCCCCCTTTGTTTCAGATCTGCCAGAGCACTAGGGGATCCCTCCGGTGGTGATAGTGCGCGGTACAAATATCCTTTAACATTAAGATTAACATGTTCTGACCTTTGGAGATGGTGAACTAGAGCTTAACCTCAGAAAACATGTTAGAAAGCTAGATACTACTACACATTTACTTCATGTGGCAAACTTTACTGAAGCAAGATTGGTGCCTAAAAGAGAGGTTGGTTCATATGGGTAGAGAAACTGGATTGGAGGTTCCTTATAAGGCAGCAGTGAGAAAAATATTTTTGATCATCGCGGGCCATGATGTGTACATGTCGCCACAACACAAATATCAGGAGAGTTCATACATATATAAACACTATTAAATAAATAAAAATAGCAGTACCTGGAGGACATCAGTGTGTGCAGTTATTACATAGGTAGGTTCTGAATGAGGACCTCCAGCATGAACAACATAGCCTTATCCCTTTGTTTTAAGCGTGTTAAGCCCTCACCTCTGACGTTGCGCACAGATTTAGTTCCTTACAGAGGGCCGATTCAGCCACTCATCCTCCCAGGGTCGATAAACTGAGTACCAGTAAATTGGCTAATAATAACAGCTAGCACTGCAGCGCTAAGAAGCAGGAGGAATGATTATCCTATTCAGGAACCTGCCTCTCAATCAAACACACTAAACTCTGTCATCAGCGGTACTCCTTGCTTGGTTTCCTACTCCCTTGTGCCTTTGTCCCTTCTCTTGACCAGCACAAGTCGGGGGCCAGCTGACATTGTGAGGATGCAGCCTGAGGTATCGCTAAAATCCCCCAATGGGGTCCACCTGCAGGGGTGAAGGCATAGTATGGGGTGCCTGCCTACTGGTTATCATGCTGGTCTTGACTGACCTAATGGTAGCCATCTTCAACCAGAGATATCCAAACCCATCCGGAGCACCTGGCGATACCCCAGGTCAAGAAACCCAGATCATGCAATTGCAAAGTTCTGACTTTCACCTTATGAAGAGTGGTGACGTTTAAATGCTTATACATAGGGTGACCAGACGTCCCGGTTCTGCCGAGACTGTCCCAGTAGTTGTCTCGGGAGGATAGCTGAGGGGCAATGTGCTCGTCTTGGAAGCAAGACGACACGGTGCAACACAGGGTCGATCCCCGGGTCCGTGCTTAGAAACCTCTGGGTACTGGGCGCGTTATAAATAACATAACATATGATATCAGTATTTGGTCCTCTGTCCCCCTTTCTCAAAATTATGTTCCCATTGGAAACTGCACTGGTCCTTTGTTTTTTTGTAGTAGGTCTTCATAGCAGCCAGGAAGGAATGCACAATCTCGCACAGAAGAAATGCTGCATTTTACAACGAAAGATAGTGTTCATTTGTGATGAATTAATTATAATGTGTTTCTTTGAACAGTAACACGTAAACCCCCTTCTCCTCCAAATGCTACTGAAGTGTAGTGCCTTGAAAGCCACTTTCAAGAGTTAGTCCTACTCTTATGTTAGTTGCCCTTTCCCGGTTTTTTACTTTTTAAATCCGGTCACCCTACTTATTCTAACACTCCCACGGTTAAAGCAGAACTTAGAATTGCCCCTCCCTCGAGTAAAAGTCCTCCTGACACACAGCACTCACTCACTTTTTCTCTGCCCTGATCTTTATCTATTCGTCCTGTTCCTCTGCCCTTTGGCCTCCCTGCCCCACGCTCCTTCCACTTGTTACCTGGCTTTCCTGCTCTACCTAACCTTGAACAGATAGATGCCTTCTAGCTGCCTAACAATGTAAAGGGAGCACTCCTTCTAGGTCTCTCAGGCACCTTCCAGCATGCCAGGTACAGTTCATTGACCTCCCCACTTGAGTCCAACGCCCGCAGATGTACTGAATTGGACGAGTACCTCCACATCCTCGCCTGCAAATTACATACACAGAAACCACAGAGTCACGAAGCCTTTTATGTGGTGCCCACACTAATCGGTCACACACGCATGCAGAACCAGCAAATGACATAGCCAAACCTACACCACCCTGCAAACATGCACATGGGTGAAAGGATATTCCACCGCACCGTGCTATGTTGTGCAGTTGATCATGCAATGCCTTCTAGTTGCCATAGTAACCCAACAATGTGATTTTTGAAATGCACGTCAGTCTGCATTGCATGAATGACATGCCAATTGTTACGCATTGCGCAACCATAGACCTCCGGATAAAACAGGGCAGCAGTTAAAGACAGCGCCTGGAGCAAAGTGGCCATAACAATCTCATTTGAGCGCTTTACAAGTGACTCTTACCTGTTATAGACATGTAATAGTGATTGCTGGACATTGGCCATACTTTGAGACTAGCTGGAGAGCACTTTGCCATGGTAATTTCGCCCACTTTGCGGCAAGGTGGTGAATTATCTTGTAAAGTGGCGCATCTGGGCTCGGCTCATAATCACACCAATTACGCTCTAACGTTTGCCACAATGTTACATTTTGTGGCCAGGGCTCTGCTGTGTGCTATGAATCCGTGCAACATCAGGCATAGCGCTTTGGCAGGATCAGTTGCTTCCTGTGACTACAAGGACCTGCTGCTTGGAAGGAACCATACTCCCTGCATCATGGAAGGGCGTTTGGATGCGGCCGCTAGATGATGGCCTTTAGTAATGAGCGCTGCTTGTTTGTTGCTCCTCAGAGCTACACACATTCATCAAGATGGTGATGCGATTGGTGCCTGCATAAGGAGGACTGGCGGTTACCATGGAAACAGTGACAGCAATTTTTGCTCGGGTTATTTTGCCCTTTGTATTTTTAGAAACCCTGCAGGTCCTTTGATTTTTGCGAACAGAGGAGGAGGGGGGAGTCCATGCAGGAAACAAAGGTGCAAGCAGTAGACCAAGAAGGCATGTTAGGGGCGAGGTGTGTTGTTGTGTGCCATTTAGAAGTTGCTATGGGTTATGACTGATCTCCATGTCTTGCTGTTTGCTACCACCATGGATTGTTTTGCAAATACAGTGATTAAGTAAATCTATGTCAAATTCCTTTCACTTTCACGGCCCTCTGGACTTCCATCAACTGGGACAAGACTAGATAGAGAAGGCAGCAGTCCTGCTTGGGAATTTTCAGCCTTTGACTGAGAGCATCTCATGTAGATTTCCCACCACCGGAATATCGCATTTGTGTTGATACCAGGACATATCATTAATGAATGTCTATGCAATCAAATTCTTCATTCTCACCAAGATCTCCTCATGCCAAAGATGGTACTTGAAATGTAAAAGTCCAGTGAGAGTCACCATCGATTCTCTTCAGTTTGCGGGCTTGCCTGTTCTTGTACTGGATCTTCTGCTCCAGGACAATACCCTAAACTCACAGGCTCTCATCTGTCCTTATTATGACAGGACTCCATAGATTCAAGCAAATCTTTGACTCTGGAGAACCCAAACAAAGCTACCATCCAAGATCCTACTTCATTGGTTGCGTTACTGACTCCAAATCGCAATACATCGAAATCGATGACCAAAAATTAAGAAGATGGGAAGCCAAAGGCCTCATATGATGTGTGGACCAGAGAACTGCTGGTCTGGTTTCTGCTAGATCTCCAGGCATTTGGAGTCACTGATGTGCTGAGATGCGAGAGATGGGAATGGAGATTCTCCACCCAGTCTGGTGGAAGGAATGCATAGCCTAGGATGGTGTGCAGGAGAGCCACAGTGCAGACCCATGACTGGAAGGGGCCAATATGGAATCTCTCCCAATAATCCAGGTGAAGCAAGGCCACTGCAGGGTCCAGAATCAAAAGTTATCATGTGTCCCTTAAACCACAAACCATTAAAACCTACAATGTTACAGACAAGGATATGGCTAGCCAGTGCAGTGCATAGTCGCAGTAGTCCCCAATAAGTGCTTCTGAGCCAGGGCTCTGTCATGCTCCCCCAAATAGCTGATGCCCTCAAGAAGCCCGTTCACTCAAGAGAGCTGTCTGGTGGAAAGGATCCCTGCGGGGGCAGCACGTATGATTAAAAAAGAAAGGAGAGACGGGTGCACCAGAAGGAATGAAAACATTGTGTCCACTTCAATTATTAATCATAGCGCTGACCCCCACAGGAAGCCCTTTCCCACTCGGCTCTGTTGGGTGAAAGGGCAGCCTGACAGGGTTGGAGCCTTGGATTAATAAAAAAAATTAGAGGCGGGTGCCCCTGCTATCATAACATTTGGTGCACCTGCTTCTAATTTTGTTTCTTAATTATAGGTTCCGACCCCTACAGGCAGTCCCAGAGCTGCCTGCGTGCTTGGAGCCTGCGATTAAAAAACAAAAGGAGAGGCACACGCTGCAAAAGATATAATAGAAATGTACTTGTGTTTCCTGTTTGGCTTTCTTTCAGTGCCCACCCAAATTGGGAGCAAAACAATTTCCAGCACCACGCACCCGTATTTAGACCACCACGCACCCGTATTTAGACCACCACGCACCCGTATTTAGGCCACATCCCCTTGTCAGAGCGCCCCATCAATTCCTCTCCCACTTAAAGCATTGAACATAGGTGAACTGAAACAAAGCAGGATGATATTTTTTTTTTATGTGACTGTTGCTAGAAGCTCTCCTGGTAGCACATACTCCACAGTCTTCTAAATCGATTGCATGAGAAATGTAAATATTTGTATGTGTTGGTATAGGAACCTGAGGTACAGCAATGAACTAAATACCTCTTAAGGCCACTGGAAACATGATGATGATAATACAGGTGTGCTGACACCAGAACTCCTTTCTGCAAACTATTGGTATTGTTTGCTAATCATGTCTTTTTCCCAGAAAGTCTCCTTGCAGATTCAAGGTAATCAGGCCCCCTTTCTGCCACCTCTTACATCCAAAATCCCAAGATTGACGTTCCATAGCATCTGTAATTCTTAACAGGCAATATAAATTCCATATATGCAATTTGTGTGGAACTAAATCCACTTTGGCATGCAACTCGCATGTATATTGAACGGCTAAGTGGCTAGGAAGGAATAATCATAAATAGTAAATAGGCCTATTTGGCAAAAAAACGTTTCTGTCTTGTGGGCAGAATTCATACTGTCAACACTATGAGGAGAGAGAAAACATCCCCCACTGTTCTTTAACCTGAGCATCTAGGTAACTGTCTCCGTAAAGGTACTAAATGTCCCTCTGGGTGGGTCTGCTTGCCCTAGGAGACGGCGGTGAGTCGCCTTCTAGGTGAAAGGATAGCGAGCTGACTCGATCTAATCCATCCTCTTTTGGGAAAGCAATGTGTTCTATCAATTGTAATAGAAAGTGGTGCAGGACTGTGTCTCTAAACCTTTATTCCTGAGCATCCACCCACTTGTCCAAATATGTATGTTCTATGAGATGGACAGTGTGGAGATACCACTCAATATGGGATATCTGTTAGTTGACATTTGTTAGCTTTTTATATCGTGCATTGTTTTGCCTCCCATCTGTCTCTCAATGACTTTGGCAAAAGAAAACACCAGCAAGTGAGAGAATCTTCGCTTGAAATAAATCTGAAAAATCGAAACTTGTGTACGGTGTGTTGTTCTTGCTGGCACATCTGTGTCTGCGTGTCAACTGGTTTCAGTGGAGAGAAAGCATTCATCCCACCTGCATCAGGATGGTAAGTTCAGCTACAAACGTCCTGCACCTCCTTTTGTCTCTTGTCCAGTTGCCAAGGACTGCACCACAGCCTGTCACCTTCGTGCTGTGGGAAAGCACACTTTCATTAGTTGCTTTTCTAAAAACCAATCAATATGGCAGGAAGAAGCCAAATGTTGTGCCTCAGCTGTTCCTTTGTTCTTATAGTGACTTTCCTTGAGTGAAGTCCCATTCCTTGGTTGTTTCCGTGTAATACGGAGGCTCAGCAGCGAGGTCCCCTTTCTTCCGACCCATTGGTGGTTGCTAGGAAGGAATAATCCCAGCATGTAAAGTTAAACTTCGTGCACATTGAACAACCTCTGACTGGCAATGCAACTGGAATGGCAATGGATGGTCTTCGCAGTAGTCTGGTAGTCTGACGGTGCTTAGTGACCACATGGGAATTTAATTTAGTTGGCACCTGTGCATTTCCCTAAAAAGGGGGTGTAGAACTGAAGGAACATGCACGTCCCAAGGAAAGCCCCCTAAGCAACACACTGATGAGAGTGAGTGCATTTTAATCTGCAAGTGTAGGCATTTGCCTGAAAATTTCTAGTGAACCTCTTAAAGGGGAAGCTTATGCAATCCGCATGCTTTGAACTGGGGTAAGATTCTGCATCTCTCTAAAGGGTGCATGATCATATCAATAAGGAAGCATGCATATCTACTCAAATAAACCTGTGCACCTATTCAACGGTTGGTACATTTAACTGAGGGAAGCTTGTGCATGCCTCTGAGGGAAGCGCTTGCATCTCATTAAGGAAGCGAGTATATTTCACTCAGGGGTGCTTGGCCAGCTCACTAAGGGGAGCATGTCGTTTAAGGGCTTTGTACATTTCGCTGAGGGATCTTGTACACCTCACTGAGAGGTGCATGTGCATATCAATGAGGATGCTTTGGGTAGCCACTGAAATAAACGTGTGCACCTATTGGGTTTGCACATTTAACTGTGGGAAGCTTTTGCAGGCCTATGAGGAAAGCATCTGCATCTCATTGAGGACGCCTGTGTATTTCACAAAAGGGAACTTTTGCACTTCACTAAGGGAGCATTTGTATATCTCAAGGCTCGTGCATGATACTTAATTGCTTTGCATATTGCACTGAGGGATCTTCTGCACCTCAGTGAAAGGTGCATATGCATATCAATGAGAAGGTTTTGTGTATCTACTCAAACAAACCTGTGCACTGTTGGAATAATGTAGTGTACTAATTTCAACTGTGCACTGATGTCAACGTAGCAGCCGAGTTCAACAGAGACAGTGTGCACCAGTTACAAATGTATTATCCAAATTGACCTTTTACAATTGACCTTCTGCACAATTGACCTAATTATAGTAGTACTAATTGACCTTCTGCACAATTGACCTTTATATTATTTTAGTTATTTTATATATGTATTGGGTTGGTTTTGGATTATAAATAATATAAGGGAATTGGGTGGGGGTTGCAGGGGGTTTTGGATTGGGCTGGAGGTTGCGGGGGGTTTCCCCCTGCATATATGTTATGTTTTGTTATTTTGCATTTATATAGCGCCTTATATACCATTGGTATGGTCTGAAGGCGCTGGTAGGTTGAACGCCCTTGGGAACCGAAGTTCAGATCAGTAGAGAGAGTAGAGATAGTCAAAGGTGCGTGTGAGCACCGGGTATGTGTGCAGCTGGTGTGCTATTCGTGTAATAGCTGCTTCTTAGCGGTAGGTGTGGTGGTTGAGAGATCAGGAGTATGTGTTCGTTCTGGCAGGATTTATCCAGACCGAGTGTGGCTGCGTTAGGCTTGAGGAGAACGCCTGGCTGGGGTGTGTAACCAGCAGTGTTTTACTTAGAGTGATGTGGAGTATGCGGCGGATGTTGGTATGAGAACAGTTATACCGAATCGTGTCATAGTATCTCTGTGTTCTAGTTGAATGGTGGTGTAGAGGGGAGAGTAAGCGTGGTGGTGTGATATGATGGGTTATATGCTTTTTCAAGATGTTCTCTGCATTCCAAGCCATACTATATACGTCACGCAATTCTATGCGCTCCAGTCCATTCCATGCACTCCTATCCACTCCAAGCATCCCAATCTGCTCCACACACTCCGGTTCGTACGACGCACTCATGCACTCCAGTCTGCTCTGCACGCTCCAGTCTGCCCTGCGCGCTCCAGTCTGCCCCACGCGCTCCAGTCGGCCTTGCGCGCTCTAGTCTGCTCCACGCATGCACTCTTGTCTACTCCACGCATGCACTCGTGTCTGCCTCACGCGTGTATTCTTGACTGCCCCACGCATGTATTCTTGACTGCCTCACGCGGTTCACTTCACTCGTTCTATCCATTCTACGCATTTGGTATCTCTACGCAACTCGTCCGCTCTACCCGACACATCAGTTCCACTCTAGGCACTCGTTCACTCTAGGCACTCGTTCGCTCAAGGCACTCGTGTTCTTTATGCCCCTCACACGCACTGAGCATTCACCTGTTTCACTCACTCATTGGTTCTACGCACTCATCCCCTCTACGCACTCGTACCCTCTACACGCTCGTCTCTTCAACGCACTCATCCCCTCTACGCACTCATCCTGTTTACGCACTCATCCCCACTACGCACTCATCCCCTCTATGCACTCATCTCCTCTACGCACTCATCTCCTCTACGCACTCATCCCCTCTATGCACTCATCCCCTCTACGCGCTCATCCTCTCTACGCACTCATCCCCTCTACGCAATCATCCCCTCTACGCACTCATCCCCTCAATGCACTCATCCCCTCTACGCACTCATCCCCTCTATGCACTCATCCCCTCTACGCATTCGTCCCCTCTACGCACTCATCCCCTCTACCCACTCGTCCCCTCTACGCACTCGTCTACTCTACGCACTTGTCTCCTCTACGAACTCGTCTCCACTACGCACTCGTCCCCTCTATGCACCCGTCCCCTCTATGCACTCAGCCCATCTACGCACCATACCATCATCTACTCTAGGGATTCGTCCACCCTACGCAATCACATGCTCCCAACGCTCTCCCGCCCCCAAACTCACCAGCTCCCCATGCGCATCTGCCCTCCACCCTCATCCGCCCTCATCCAGTCACCGCACTCATCTGCTCTCCGCACTCATCTGCACCCCGCACTCATCTGCACCCCGCACTCATCAGCTCCCAGCGCTCATCCGCTCCCGGCGCTCATCCACTCCCAGCCTGCAGGGCCTATACACCCTTCCGTTCTGTACACCCCTCATCCGCTCTGTACTCTCATCCGCTCTGTACACTCATCCGCTCTATACAGTCAGGCGCTCTTTACCCTCAGGCGCTCTATGGACTCAGGCGCTCTATACATTCAGGTGCTCTTTGCACTCAGGTGTTCTATGCACTCAGGTGCTCTATGCATTTATCCGCTGTATACACCCAACCGCTCAACCTGATCATCTACTCTATACACTCATCCCGTTTACATATTATTTCGATTTATACACTTATTCAAATTATATAGTCATCTGTTCTTCTACTCGTGCATTCTCCCACTCAGTGCATTCATCTGGTTGATACGCTTCATCTATTCCAACTATTTCATCCACGCCATTCATTTCGTTCACTCTTTATGCGTTATGTCCATTTCAGGAGATTATGTCTCATTATTGTTTCCTTATGATTTATTCTTATTAACCACTTCATTGTTTTGATCTATTTTATTCGGTTAATTCTGATTGACCTTTTAGTTTATATTAGGGGTTTACTAGCTGTCGATTCTCGCATCAGCTAGTTTGTTGGATTGGTGTCAGTGTCTATTTAGTGTCTATTTTATTTGGTTAATCCTGATTGTCCTTTTAGTTTATATTAGCGGTTTACTAGCTGTCAGTTACTCGCATCAGGTAGTTTGTTGGGTTGGTGTCATTGAGATGCTGTTAGTCTTTTTGGGTTCGTTTGGTATGGGTTGGTTTTAGGGGAAGAGCCAGGTTTTCAGCAGTTTGCGGAACGACGTTAGATCCTCAGTTAGGCGGATGTGGGGTGGGAGTGAGTTCCATAGCGTGGGGGCTAAGGCTGAGAATGATGATCCGCCTATCCTGGCTGAGTTTGTTTTAGGTATATACTAGGAGGCCGACTGAGCTTGATATTAGGGTGCGTGGGGGGGTGATAGGGTTTTAGTTTGTCTTGAAGATATTGAGGTCCGGCTTTATGCAGTGCTCGATGGGAAATGCATAAGGTTTTGAAAGTCACCCTTCGCGCTACAGGAAGCCAGTGCAGCGTCTTTAGGGCTGGGGAGATGTGGTCTCTTGGGCCAAGCGCAAGTAGCATTTTGGCTGCCGCGTTTTGTGCCCTTTGGAGTTTATTCAGTTGGTAGGCGTGGATTCCGAGGTATAGGGGGTTTGTGTAGGCCAGTCTTGATATAACGATTGATTGGACTGTGGAGAGTCTGTTGGGAAAGGAGGGATATGGAAAGATGCGCTTAAGGGTTTTAAGGTGGTAGTGGCAGGACTTTGAGACGTTGTTGACTTGGCGCAAGAGTGTTAGGTCGGAGTCAAGAGTGCATCCAAGATTTTTTACTAGGTTGGAGGGGGTCGGTGAGTTGCCCATGGCGGGTGGCCAGGGTAGTGGGTGCGGAAGAAGATCGGGGTTGCCACAAACCATGATTTCCATTTTGGAGGGGTTTAACAAGAGGTGGCTTTGGGTCATCCAGAGTTCTATGTCAAGGAGGCAGGAGGCCAAGTCAGTTCGGGAGTTCGGTTTTGAGTTCAGGAGTTTTAGAATTAGTTGAGTGTTGTCGGCATAGTTGTAACATAGAATGTTGTGTGAACAAATGATTGGTGGGAGGGTGATCAAGTAGAGATTAAACAGGAGGGCGGAAGGCATGCTCCTTGTGGGACGCCTGTGTCGACCGGTCGGGCTTGGGAGGTATAGGTGGAGAGTATCGTTATTTGGTACCTGTCTTTGAGGAATGAAGCTATCCATTTAAAAGCAGTTCCACAAATTCCTAGGGAGTGGAGGCGGTCTAGGAGGATCGAGTGATTGATTGTGTCAAAGGCAGCGGATAAGTCAAGGAGGATTAGTGCGGCACATCCCGTGGAGTCTGCTGTCATTTTAAGGTCATCCCAGATTGAGGTTAGGGTGGTTTCAGTTCCGTGACAGGCTCTGAAACCTGATTGTGCGGGGTATGGGAGGTTGTTGGCTTCGACAAAGGCATTTAGTTGGGAGTAGGCGGTTTGGTCAATGAGTTTGGCAAGGAACCTGGTGTTTGAGATGGGGCGGTAGTTTTTGGGCTCGAGAGTGTCTAGGGAAGGTTTTTTAATCAGCGGTTTGACATGGACTGTTTTGAATGCGTCGGGAAAGATACCAGAAGAAAGGGAGGCATTTATGATGGATCTTGCGTGTTCTCCTGCGCAGGTTGAAATGAAAATTTCTGGGTCTAGCGGAGAGCCAGAAGGTTTGCGGGCAGATAGAAGTTTGAGAAATTGCTCTGGTGATATTGGACTAAAGGATTTGAATGTTGGTTGCGTAGTGGTTGCAGCTGTTGGCCAGATCGGTATGGTGGGGAGGTATTGCCTAGTGGATGTAAGAGCGCCATTTTGGTGGCTAGAGTATTTGTTCTTTCGAGAGCTGTGGTGTAAAAGTGGAGGGAGAGTGAGTCGCACAGTGATTGTGAGGGGGTCGAGACAGTCGTGGTGCAAGCTGGTTTGGTGAATTCGGAGATGATTTTCTGGAGTTCTTTGCTGGGGTTTTTGCAGTTTAGGATTCGGGAGTTGTAGTGGGCTTTTTGACCTATGTCCTAATTGACCTTCTAAATTAGGTAAATTCTCCCGAGGTCAATTCTACCAAGGTCAATTGTGAAAAGATCAATTAGTATACAACCATTACAAATGATGCTAGCACTGCAGCACATGCCATGTGCTGTGTGTGCTGTAGGCTTTCTTAACAATGCTAATGTGTTGCTAACATTGTAGTTCATGCTATGTGTAGTAAAGGGGCATACTAACAGTTAATATAGGAATCATTTTGGGGGATAGATATGCAGGCCATAAGCTCTGTGTGCACTGGCCTATGGCATGTGCATGAACAAAGATGCTGGCTGTGAGCTTCCAGTATACAGAAAATAAAGCAATGAAGTGAAATGGCATTTGCAGGCGTGAGTCAGAGCCTGTGCGGTACGGCTTCTGAAAGGACCTTGGCCCTCATTACGACCCTGGCGGAAAGTGACTGACCGGACCGCCACAGCGTAAATAGCGTTTCCGCCATTGCAAGAAGGAGCAAAGTGCGGCCCATTCCGACCCATCGGGCACGAGCACCACGGCATGGCGGAAGTGCAAAGTCCGCGATGGCGGAAATGAACCCAAAACGGCCCACACCGCCGCCGTACGGCACCCTAGGTGCAATACCGCCACCCATCACAGCGGACACCGCAGTGTGCGCCTACCGTAAAGTACGGTGACCGGAAATATACGGAAACGGAAGTTAAAACACGGGCCCGGAACGGGAAACAACCCGCCGTACACCTATAAAACCACTAAAACCACACAACCACTAAAATCACCACCCTGAGACACAACCCAACCCGTCATCCACCCTAGCGAAACCAAGAAAAATGGGAAAAGTAGCGAAGAAAGCGTGCGACCGCAAGCGGCAGGTCCACTTCTCCCGTGAAGAACTCACCGTGCTAACAGAGACCCTCCAGGAGAATGCTGCCGTCGTCTTCTCCACGCAAATGACCAGGACGGCACTCGCAAACAAGAAGGCCATATGGGCTCTGGTGGCACAGCGGGTAAGTGCGGTGGGGACCGCACCCCGCACCCCACAGCAATGCCGTAAGCGATGGGACGACCTGCGGATACGCGTCCGCAGCATACTCTCTGCCAACCGCAACATTGCCACAGCCACCGGGGGAGGGTCGGAATCACCAATCAAGCTGACCCCCTGGGAAGAAATCTGTGCCTCCACCATCGGAATGGAGAGCATAGAGGGAGTCGGAGGGATGGAGAAAGGAGTGCAGACATCCGAAGAATCAGGTAGGTGGGCCTAATGAAACAATGCCAAAACCACAAAGTCCATCCATGTGAAGCACCATGTGTCCCCATAGTGCAACAGAAACACATGTCCAGGAGAACGTCCACACACATCGTCCTGATAGCGCACGTTAAAACCCACAATAAATACATAAATAATTAAAAACCCCTAAAACACGCACTACACGTGCAGCAGGCACACCCTAACTGCAGGCTGCCAAACAACTGCACCCTCACTCCACACACAAATGGAAGCACCTCCAAGGCCCCGACCCAAATCACCCTCAGGTACCACCCCAATGCATGTGATACAATGCCATTCCAATTCCCACAGACCCACCAATAACCCTCGCCCTCCTTTACTCCACCACAGGGTCCGATCCAAACGACGAGCTGCAGGACACCCCTACCAGCACACCTGCAAAGAGGGCCAAGACCAACGGCCAAAGACCCTCCACCTCAGCTGCACGCATCAAGACACGGCAGCAGCACAAATCAGGTGGCAGCACAGAGGAGGGAACATCAACAGGCACCCCAGCAGCCAGCATGCCCACAACACCACCACCACAGGTCCCCCCAATGGATGCCACAGAAGGCACTGCCTCTGGTGGCAGCAGCACCATAGGTGACACCCCATTGATGGCAGCATGCTCCGACACAGAAGACGGGGATGTCGAAGTCAGATCCATCCATGACCTGTCCCAATCCCCCTGTCTGTTCCATCCCGTACTACATGAGGATACCACGCAGGGGCACCCACAAGACGACGACTGGCCATCCCCCACAAGCCCTGTGGCAGGGCAACATGAGGACAACAGCCCCTCTGTGACACCCCCGCAAATGGCCATGGCCCAGCAGAGGCAACAGTCCCTCGACCAGTTAATCGTGCAACAGCAGCAACTGGCCACGCTCCTCAAGGACCATGCCGATGAATGTGGGGGCACTAAGGCAGACATAGAAACATCAACTGAGACACTTAGGGCAGAAATGGAGAGAGGTACAGAGACACTAAGGGCACAAATGGAGAGTAGCACCGAGAGCCTGAGAGTCCAAATGGAGAGAAGCACCGAGAGCCTGAGGGGGGAACTGCATGCGACATCCAAAGACGTATGTGGTGAACTTGCCGCAGTGCGCCGTGTGCTCACTGAGCTCTCGCAAACCCTTAGGGACATGCATGGACGTGAGCAGGCAGAGACATCATCCGTTGCAAGTTCCGTCCAGGGCAGCCCCCAATGTAGATCTGGGAGGAACCTGCGCTCCACAGGCAGGGGTGCCCCTGATACCCGCAGAGGGGGCTTGCAATAGCGACTGCCCACTGACGATGAGCATCTTTGGACACTGGTGTTCGGGGGGGAGGTGGGAGGGTGGAGGGGGTGTGTTGGGCTCACTTGGGTGGCGGGTCGATAGGGTGTACAACATGATATCACATATGCCATAAAAAGTGCACGATCAACCAATGAGATGTGTGGACATTGATCTTTGTGTACTAGGCCATCATAGGCGTACAGTCCATATTGTGCATGTCCCAGACACACACAGTGCCACGAGTCCCGTGTCCATGTATCAGCCACCAGGCGTGAGTGCTAGAAGCATACATCAATGAGATGCTGACGAATGTCACGGGCCTCCGGTGCCTCGCAGACTCCTTGAGGTGCTGCCACATCCCCACCCTCATCATGACCATCTTCAGGTGCTTGCAGTTCTGCGTCAGGGGGCATGGCCACATTTCTACGTACGCACATGTTGTGGAGCATGACACATGCCATCACCATCTTTGCAACCTTCTCATGGCGGTACAGGAGTGCCCCGCCAGACCTGCTGAGGCAGCGGAAACGACCCTTCAGTAGGCCGAATGCCTGTTCAATGACTACACGGGTACGTGAGTGGGCATGGTTGTAGTCCTCCTCATGCTGGTCCCGTGGGTTCCGGACTGGTGTGAGGAGCCATCTCTTCAGTGGATATCCAGCATCACCTGTATGTGGACGATAAACGTATGATGTGGAATGCCATTGCTACGTACGCACACCCCCCCCCCGCCCCCTTCCTGCCAGGTCATTGCCGAATCACATACCCCACATCATCATGCATGAAATGAGACTCACCGAGTAGCCAGGATCTGTTCCCTGCGTGTCGCTCCATGTAGCGTGGTATTGTAGAGTTCCTCAAGACCATAGAATCATGGGTTGATCCAGGGAATCGGGCACAACAATGTGTAATGATCCTGTTGGAGTCACACACCATTTGTACATTCAGAGAATGAAATTGTTTTCGGTTGCGGTACTGGGCCTCCATGGCATGTGGGACGACCAATTCCACATGGGTGCAGTCGATGGCACCAATGCAACCCGGTATGCCGGCAAGTGCATGGAATCCCACTTTTGTGTTGGTAATTTCCAGCTCCGAGCGTGGTAGGGAAATGTAGTCGTCTGCGTGCTTCAGAAGGGCATCGAGCACTTGCAATAGTGTCCGTGAGAACAGTGGTTGAGAAATGCCATGCAACTGTCCGACTGTGTGCTGGTAGGTGCCTGTGGCCAGGAAGTGGAGTACAGACACCACCTTCAGTAGGGGTGGGATGGCGGTTGGGCTATCTATCATGCTGACAAGGTCAGCCTGTGTCATGTCCACAATGGCGGTTATGGTGTCCCGGTCCAGACGGTAGAGGGTGTGGATCTGCTCATCAGTGAGGTTGAACGGATGTGCTCGGAGGCGTGGGATTGCGGGCTGCCTGCGTGGTGGTAGTGGCTGTGCTGGCGGCCCTTGCTGGCCCTGCCTTGGCCTCCTCCTCCTCCTGCGTCTCCTCCGTGCGGCCGGTTGTAGTTGGTGTTCATCTTCTTCTTGGAGTTGGAGTACTTGCAGTGCTATCAGGTCCCCCAGGGCCAACATCGCGAGTCCTGCCGGTAGCATTTCGGTGTGGTTGTGGGAGGAGACTGGCTGTGCAATTTATGTGTTTCCAGGCTGAATGGCCTCCACCTGTGGTGATTCATTCCACCTGTGCAAACTGCTCTCCCCTTTGGCCGAGCACGTCCCGCGCACAACGCTGCAATTCGTGGAATGGCATCTTGCTATTGCAATCTTGTATTTGTACCCGATGGCCGTGTAACATTGGTTGATATGTTCATTCTGTTGTGGTCCCATTGTTTCACATACTATCTGTGCAGTCGCGAACAGAGTTGTGAAGGGTCAGTGGAACGTAGTACTCGAGTAACGGTGGGCCCTCATTCATCACTGTACCGAGTTGCAACGACGGGCGGGGCGTCCCATTCGTGGGTGAAGGCAGTTGCCATTTTCACACACAGCCGCACTCGATGGATTAATTAGTGTTTTCAAACGGCCACAGATGCCTCTTCGACGTGATGTTGCAAATGAGGAATTCGAAGGGCGGCGCTTTCGGTTTTCAGCTAGCGGCGAGGAGATGCCCACAGGTCTGACTGCAAATATAACGTTCTATTGTTCAATGTCCTTGGGACAGGGGCCATGGCGAGAATGCTATGATTGATATGAATAGTATGGGATGCGCAATTGCGTAGTGGACGATAAGGCAGGACGTTCCCAAATACATGTTACTTCACTAGACTGGAATTACGTGCTGGGGCACTGTGGATTTTGCAGGCTGCATAACGCACAGACTCAATGGATATTTCTGATGTTATGTGAGTAAATATTCAGGCGTTTTCATTACGGGATGAGGGAATGATGAATGGATGCATGGGCAGGTGATTTGATACAGAGTTTGCCATGTACAGGGCTTCATGGGATCTGTCCGCCCCCCCTGCGCTATGTGATGCAGGGCTGCCATAGTGGGACCATCGTCTATCTGGCCTTGTTGAGCCCTCCCTGTCTCGACGCGCCTTCAGACACTTGTGTCCATGCACGTTACCAATCCCATCTGAAGGATTCTGTTTTCACAGACGCATGCACAGGTACACTCGTTTGTGATGGTGTTTTCACCTCGATATAGATAGATATGATTCGCAAGTGGTTTTGGGGTGGTGATGATCCTTTGGAGTGGGCTTGCATGCATATGGCTGTGGATCTAGTGTGATCATTGAAGTGAGTTGTTCGAATGTAGTTCTGATGGCCATTCTATTCTGTTTCTTTTCTTTTGGTTGACAGGTATCTCCTCCCCTTTTGCCACTGCCATCTGTATGCCACTCCTGCAGATGGGTTTTACTCCCGACACCTGCTGCTTCGTGTTAATCAGTGGAGCAGCATTACGATCTTATGGGACGATCGCCAATGGGCCACATGCCCTTACGCAGTACTGGTGGCTCGGAGCAACATTTCGGCCTTTCAGCTGGACTAGTGCCTCCCCATTGGGACGGCCCTGCGGTTCTGTGCGCTTCCATGTTGCCTTTTCGTACGTGAATGTGGCTCTGTGTACCATGAGGGAACAGGGCGTCACACAAGTAGTGGCTGGTCATTTCTTGCGGATGCAGCCCACAATGGTGAAATGTGTTTTGGAGTTCATGGCCTGATGGCTGTATGGGCTTGGTGATTTTGATGTGCATTAAATTTCTATTCTGATTTGGCCCGTGTAGCGTTCTTCTTTGCAAGTGATGTGGCATATGCCTATTTGGGGGGCGATGTATTGTGAGGAGATCTGCACTGGGTTCCAGCTTCGGAGTTTAGTTGCGTGGTACTGTACTGGGCGCGTTTGCCTACGAAGCCCGTGAGGTCAGGGATGGGGGCTGCCAATATGACAGTTTGAATGTTGTCATGCTCAGGGGCGGGGGATTGGGTTTTGTGTGACAGATGCCGGTCAGCCAGGTGGACTGGTGGAATGTTGTGATTTTCTGAATATTGCTGGTCACAGGTGCCTGTGTTTGCATGCGTTTCTTGGTGGGGGACTGTGGTCATGTCCATTGGGATGGCTTCTGTATTCGTGCCATCTGTGCCCTGCAGCTCCCATTGGCCCCTCTTGAGGTTCATTTGTTCGTTGGCATGCATGGGTGACTTGTGCATTTCACTGGTTGCATTGTGGCTTCGTTGCACCTACGGGGAGTTGTACTTTGTGGGCAGGGAGCGGTGTACGGGCAGTCAGTGGGGCCGTTTACGGTTGATTCGCGATGCCGTACTTCTCACCATGGCGGAATGGTGCATTCCGCCATGCTTGATGGCGTTAGGTACATGTCCGCTGGGGTCGGAATTGGCGTACCGTTGCGCCATGGTGGTGTTTACGGTTTGGCATGGCGCGCGCGCGTGCTTGGTGCAGTTAGCGTTGGCGTTCACTACGGTGTCGCTAATGGCATCGTACTTTGCGATGACGGGTCATAGTCGCACCGAGCGCTATTCGATGGCGGTATTGCATTTCCGCCATCGTTTTCCGAATTCCGCCAGGGTCGTAATGAGGGCCCTTGAGTATAAGGTCCACTGTTCTGAAAAGGAAAAGGGGAAGGAAGAATAAGTTACATTATCAGGTGGTGTGCTCTGAATGCAGTTTGCCATAGGTCAGAGGGCTGAGCTAATGCTAGAAGACACTGGAAGTTTCTCAAAGGTTTTGTCATGTTTGTAGTGACACCAGAAATGGGTTGGAATGACATTGGCAAGTAAGGGGGTAAAAGGCCTTGTATCCATATGTGATATGGGAAGAAGGGATGGTTCTTGAAAAGGGCTCACACGCGACAGTCAAGAGGAAGAAGGGGCTCATGCCTGGTCTGCCTGGGTCTCTGTTGTGTGGGCCATTGCAGAGACCGTGGCTGGGTGTTGGCTGACTGAACTTTGCTGAGGGTTAAAAGTCCTCAGATTTCTGGCAAGCACTGGGTTCGGATTTCTGAATTTGGAAAAGACCTGAGGCTCATCAAGAAGCGTTTGTCAGTTTCTGTTACATCAAGTGAGAAAGCTGAGGCTGTGCTGTCCTAGCACAAAGGCACCTGGCCAAATATTGCTGGGGCTTTAAAGGCTGTGAGCAGAGGTAATCTGTGTGTCTGGTGATGTGACAGGTTTCTGAGCTGTGCTGTGGTGTCCTGAAGAGTCCTGAGTTGGAAAGGGGGAGTAAGCTGCCAAGGGCAGCCCAAGCTACAGACCAGCCAGTGGGACTGGGTCGAATAGTGTCTCAATTCAAGTGGTGTAAATGTAAGTAGGGATCACTAAATAATTGTTTTGGGGGTTTCTTGCAAGGGAATTTTGATTTGGCTGGGTCAAATTGACCTAAAAAGGAATTTCCTTGTTTTTCATGGTACCCAAAACACATGGATGTTTCCCTAATCTAAATCGGTTATGAGAATAATTCTATTTTGCAAGAGATCCCATTACTTCTAACATCAGACTAACCTGACATTTGACTAACAGTGCAAAGGGATACATAGTAAGTGGGTCTGGTTTCTAAAGCACAATTGCTTCCATAAACATTGATCAGCATTCTAATGCATTTCCCAATTTCAACCGCAGTAGGATAATGGAATACAGGAGAAAAATGGTAAAGGAGAATTGAGTCTGCACTGATCTTCAAATAGTATATTTCTGTTTCTTGCATATGTTCAAAGGAAATGTAATAATGATGTTTCTCTGCTGCAATGTTTTTTTTTCTTTCTGCTTAATGAGTATAAAGGTAATTGAGGGCATAATTGTGAAATCCTGTGTCAGGGTCTGTTACTGTGTGACCAATTTAATGAACATATATAGTGTGGAAGACTGGTGGTCCCAGTGCAGCCAGTGTGATAATCTGGTGTGCCCAGTGCGGTACAAAGTCCAATAAGGCATGGCCAAGGATCCCGAAATAAAGTGTAGTCATAAAAGCTGATGATATACAGAATGTCTTACATTTTTGGTGGAGAATGCGGGCATGTTTGGCTAAGTGCATTTGTTAGATGTGGCATTTTATAGAGGAATCATACTGTGCTGTGCAGGGTATGCTTTGAATTATATTGCAGTCATCTTGGTGGTACTGTACATTAGATAATAAGCTACTGGCACTGTGTGTTAAGCAACATTAGTACACTGCAGAAATGACAGAGGTTGAAATTAGTGACCACTGTAAATAATCAGAAGCAAAAGTGTTTGCTTAAGCAACTTGGACACCAGAAACGATCTTGAGTTGGCAAGAGCGAATAGTGACAGAAGTTGATAAGGAATGCCCTGGGCAGTTGTTTGCAGATGGGCTGTACTACAGTCATGCTTATTCATGCTCTTTCACAATGAGGACCGAATGGCACAACGAGACTGTTTAATTTGCCTTGGAGTGAAGGCATAGGCTCATTGATAGGCTCATTGATCTGAGAATGATGGATGGTGAGGCCATTGCAGGTTTGCAGTGTGAGTTAGCAAAAATGCGTGGAAAAGTATATCAATTAGAAGAGAGCCCAGAAAAGATAGAGTTCATGCACAATTGCAGGCCAAATGTAATACTTTAAATGACAAAAGAGAGGCAAATGGTGGAGCGTAAAGGGGATATTGCCCATTTAAAAACAGTTATATAAGGTATTTTGAATGACAGAGATCTTGCTTTGTCAGAGGTGCAGGCAATACGCAAACGTAGTAACCAGACTTCAAAGAACATACACCCTTTAGAAGATGATGTATTAAGGTTGATGTCTGAGGATGATAAAAAAAAAGTTGGAAGCAGTCAATAATTACAAAATGAAAATCACAGAAATGAAAATCGCAGAAATTAATGACTTAATAGTCAAATTGAGGAATGAAAACTCTGCATTCTATGAAGAAACACAATAATTACTTGCACAACATAGAGAAAATAAATGGCAAAATTCAGGTTTTGAAAACCCAGAGCTGTTCTCAAAACCCTGAGGATAGCAGGGCATGACTTTCACTGAGGCTGTGCCAAGCCACAGTCTGGGAACTTTGCCAGCTGATGTGCACTCAGCGAGAGCTGGCTACACTCCATTGCTAGCGACTGGGCCTGTTGCGGAGTAGAGAGAGGAGGGTCAAAGCGAAGTACAGTTTAATCCACTTAAAATCTTGAAATAAATTAAGATTCTGATAAATCCTTTTAGGAAAAATTCAGGTGTAACTATTACGGGAATATTTCTAATTTGTCATCAAATTATTTCGTACTTTGGACATCCCTAAAACCCACTATATCACGTTTCTCCATCTCACAAAGGAACCGAGTTCTGCTAGCTTTATACGAGGCCTGAATGAGCAGGGAAATTTACCATGGCATGACTTTGTGAGGGAGATTAGAAAGCACTTCTCTTCATTTTGGTCCATTCAGGATGAAACAAAGGTGACATATACTATGACAGCCCAGCCAGATGACCAAGGCACTTCTTACAAAACCTAAAATGGGCTTTCTGCAAATTTGATGTCAGCTGTGATGTCAACTCAGAAGAATTCAAGACAACATTCTTTTACAGCCTGCAGCAAGAGGTGGTCTCTCAGTTAGCTTGCGAATTCACTAGAGACAGAAGATTGCAGTGGATTCTTGATCAGTCAACATAAATGTATGAGGCAATTTCACATAATGATGGTAAAAGGAAGGAATCAAAGAAACAGAAGGCAAAACAGACTGCCTCTGCAGTGTTAAAAGTCAAATCTGGGAACAAACATGTCATTTGAGACTGCTCAGATAAAGAATAACACACCACATACCCAGAAGGGTGTGGCTATGCAGGAGGGAAAGGCAGCACCTCAAGCAACTGTATTTCAGTCTACAGACCCCAGCCAGAGGGATTCTTACATTAGTCTGAGGTAGCTTGGCAATTTGCCATGGGTGGGGTTTCGGTATGATATGGTAGGACCTAATAACAACCAAAGTCAAATTCATAACGGACCCTACCAGGCATTGGGGGCACAGAGTAGGTTTAACCCTGCTACACTGATATATGGAAATCAAACAGAGCCAAGATATATGACAGGTTCATGGAAAATGGAAATCAGCAAAGGGAGCAGTGTCAATCAAAGGAGAGACAAAATGTAACCTATATTCCTCACTCCTATGTGCAGGCCTCCCCACAGGAAGACCATGGACAGAGGACAGTCACCCCATGCTCCCCACATCCTTTGTCCAAGGAGTTCAGCGGAAACACTAACAGGAATGAGTCTCCTGAAAGAAACCAAAATAGGCATGACCATTATTATTATTATTTATTATTATTATTTATTATTATTATTATTATTATTATTATTATTATTATTATTATTATTATTATTATTATTTTTATTATTATTATTATTATTATTTATTATTATTTAGGTGTGAACAATCACCTCACCCTTCCTCTAAGCAACAAGGTGCTAAGCACCAAGAGAAACCAACAGTCAGGCAGGGCTCAGGCTCAAAGACCTGCACCCCCCTCAGGGGGCCAGACAGTCGGCTACCAGTGGAAGGTGTCACTGAAGTTGACATCAAGGTACCGAAACATAGACTGAGGCAAGAGGTGTTGGTCACGCCCATTGAGGAGACCCCATTCCTGTTAGGAAGAAATTGTCTCAAGAGGCTGTCACCCCTCATTGATGCAGTATATAGGGGAGCTGTGGTCTTGGGGCAAAAAATCCTTGAAACTTAAAATAATTATGAGCCAGGTTAGCAATACAAAAGAATGTCACACCATTGCTAGATCCGACAAAGCAGTGGTAGTACATGTTCAGAATGGCTGTGTACCTAGTGTCACTGTCATTCTCATGCGCTAGGGGGTAAAATGCAAGGAGAAAGAGAAAAGTCATTAGGGATTCACCAGGTCAGGCCTCAATACCTGTGAATGGGCATCCAGAAAGGATTGAGGCAGTTCTGGCCCTAGAACAGGAAAGGAGTTTCATTAATGAGAAAGTGCTCATACAAATACTTGACAGATAAGAAATACCCAGTTTTAGGATGAAAAACTCAACAAATGTTCAGACTAGATGGTCCTGAATTAGCACAAAGAATTGTGGGAAGTGTGAGAAACCCTAGGGCGTCCTCACTTCCTTCTCCTCAACATCCTCTCCTCAGGTGGCCAGGGAAAAGCCATCTCTTTTGGATCCTGACCCTGGGGGTGGATATGCGAGGGAGGATCACCTGGGTGGTGGAGATCTGGAGAATGGAGGCCGGGTGTCCTTAGGTGAGACACTGTATTCCCCATTCCCTTTTCATAATGAATCTTCAGTCCCAGAAGCTTTTATAAGATACTGCCGACCACTCACCTTTCCCTCTGTTCAAAATGACTCTCGGAACCACCATTATTATAAACGACAAGAAAGAGAGCAACTAGGAGGACCTCTCTTTATATGGGAAAGGTAAATACACCTCACATTCCTTTTTTTGATTCCAAGACATATCAAACCTATGCCAAGCCAGGGAGTAACCAACCAGGAATAATATACCCGGTCGTTCGGTCTTTTTCCCTTCTCTACACACTAACGGTCCAACAGTCATATACCTTTAAAACTGGGAAGAGGAAGAGGCAGCTACTAGTCATTCACACTTCTAGTCTGTTTCACCACTTTGGTATTGAGATGAGGAAGAGGACTACAGAAGAAAACCATTGCAAGGATCAGGCATGTCCCATTAATAGGTGCAACTGTGGTCAGGCAAGGTTTATAGTCAAAGTTTCGAATACATAGTTTCGAAATACAATACTTTCGAAACAAAAGGATTGGAAAAAAAAAATCGAATGTACGTTTAAAAAAAAGCTTTCAAATTTTTTTTTCGATCCTTTTGTTTCGAAAGTATTGTATTTCAAAACTATGTATTCGAAACTTTGACTGGACCCCGTCAGGCAAAGGACTTGCACCTGCAACCAATTTAGAGGCCACGGCTGCATAAAATGAGAGACCAACAAAGAGGAAGGGGGAACCTGCCTGGTGAGAAGGACGCAGCTGCAAGGAAAGGAGCAGGCGGGAGAGTGGCCGGTAGAGAGGACACTGTGTGTTGCAGAGGAGCGAGAGAGATGCAACAACCTGAACCAGCCGTGAGAGCACCAGAGCCCCTGTAGTCCCATGTGCTGCATGTTATCAGCTGGCGCTGGGCAACACAGTAGACTCCTTATTGCTGGGGGCCACTGCAGCAAGTTTCACAGGTGGCAAGTAATGCTCACTGGAGCTCCCATGCATACCCAGGAAATTAGTTCAAGCTAGATAAACTAGCGAAGACGCCCAGAGGAGCAGACGAGTAGCGCTGAGTGTGAGGATGGGAACACTCGTACCGGGGCGCTCCAGGTACTGGAATTGGGCGTTTGTAATTACCGATCGAACTGAAACTTCTAAAAATGGGGTTTGTAAACCAAATGGAAGATTATTGAATACCAAACAAAATGCAAAGTACTTTTTGAAATACAACAAGATTGATTGAATACTGAACTAAAGAGAAGATATGGAAATGATGTGAAAACAAATCACGAATGGAAAGCGAATGATATGCAGTTATGAATGTAGTGGAAAACCATTAAGAACATTTTTTGAACAAAGTGAAAGCCTGTAAATGAGCACTTATGAATCAAGTGGAAAGCAAATCTGAAAAGCAAATTGATTAACATTGATAGACAATGTGAAAGCAAGGTGGTGAGAAAGGATGAACACCACAGAGTCAATTGAATACAAGGTGTGGTAAAAACAAAAGACGGCCAAGGAAAACACTAAAATGAATGTGGATTACTGACACAGGTTCAGACAGGAAGCCTATGTTGACACAAAGCTTGACAGAATTTCTGAAATACGAATTGTATCAAGAACAATCTGAAATAAACTTGAGAACAGAGATATCTATGGAATAAAAAACACTGGTGGCAAACCCAGAATACTGTTAAAGAAAAGTGGTATTGAGTGTAGACATTTGATATAGGTTGACAGAAAAAACACACAAGCAGATAACCAAGTTTCTCTGGAAATTGGTTGCGTGACCTGTAATGGGTGAACCGTATGGTTCAGCAACTGCACCTAGACCGAGTGACCCCTCTTTGGGTTTTGGAAAGAACCACGTGAAACCAAGAGCATGACCAAGTGCCAAGGGTTATCAGTTGCGTGACCTGTAATGGGTGGACCGTGTGGTCTGACAACTGCGCCTAGAATGAGTATCCCCTACATGGGAAAAGAAACAGGGAAAGCCAAGGTATGAAGGCTGTATTGTATACTAAGTCCTGAAGTGAAAGAAATCATCTCTTTGAATTATTTAATGAAAGTCAAGAGACTTGAACTGATTGCAGTTCTGTTGAAGGAGCTGCCCTCTTGGGACGAGAACCCTGAAACTTTGTGGAATGTGTTGAAATTTGGGCAGGGAACCCTGAGGCTTCTTGGAACTGTGTTAAACTTGGGGAAGGGTACCCTGATACTAAATACCCTGAACTATTTTGAACATGGGGAAGGTGAAGCTGAAAATAAGCCAGAGCTGAAAGAGGCACAGGGGTTTATTCTGAACACTGTTTCTTTTTGTGCTGACATCTCTACACATTGTATGTCTTTAGTTGTGACGACAAGTATATGTTTTGGACACAGACAGACTTTTGAATTGAACTTAATAGCACTGACTGTCCTTAGTTTCTTTAGGTAGGGCAAGTTAGGCATTGCTCCATCATGACCATTGAGAAAAATAAAGCCATTTGTTAAGGAAAGTGAATCTGTTGTCTGTGTGTTGCCTCATGGTGCCTCCACAGAAGATGATTGTTAAAAATAACAATAGGGTCCAAAAGCATTCACCACAACATATGGATTGTAAGTGGAACCAGAGCCAAATTCTATTTAGGAAATTACATTATGCACAGAATGAGTCAGGGTTTTAGATTTCTTGAACCAAAAGGTTTGGTCGGGACTGGGTGGAGCAGGACCTCAACTTGAGGATAGAAGGGCGGCCTAGCATTGTGCACAAATAATGCCATATGCAGTTGAGCTTCAATTGAAGAAGGATGTTACCATTGCTACATCTACAAGGCAATTCACAATGGCACTGAAGTGCAGCAAGGGACAAAAATTGAAGGAGCCCGATGTTAGGATTTGACTGCGGATATTGTGGCTCCCGCCCCCAACACCCCGCTTACAGGGCAACTCACTGGTGGGTGGGCGGAGAGGCTGCACTATGTGGCGGCAGGTGCTGCAGTTTGGGGTGCCGTTCCGCTGCCGGTTCGCTATATCATGGCATCTGGGGGATCCCAGACACCACAGTCCACAGTGAACGATTGGAAACAACAAAGCTTGAAGCATTATGTCACACAGATGTCTTTACCTCTTGCTTTTTTCTTTTTGAGTGTTTCCAGCATATAAAAAGCTCTAGGAAGCAGCACACAGTGTCTCACAATGGTATTAAATTCACTGTGTCATGGACCCGTGCATCTTGATGCTTTGTAATGTATGGCCCTGGGTAATTAGGTGTAGATTAAAGTTAGTTTTTCAAAAAAGCACCAGGGGCATTCACAGGAGTTCCATTTGATGCCAGGAGCTGCAAAGAAAGGGTAGGAAACTGTTACTTGTGTTGTAATTACATCTTTCTAGTATATTTTAGGCTACCCTGCTTATATTGTGCCTTAGTGATTTATGTAGTTCCTGTCTACCGTGTCACCAGTTCCAGAGGGGATGTGTCCAGTAGCACTCCTACTGGGGGTCCTAGTCACACAGATTGTTCCATTAGGCTGTTTGGCTTGGTCCTTCAGGGAGGGGAAGCACAGCGTCCCAAGACGTCCGAGAGCTATGGTCTTCACCAAGAGCAACCTGGCACCCGATGCATTTTTGTGTCTCAATTAATCCATGCAACAGCAAGGGCTAGAATGTGAATACACATCTTTAGTAGAAGTTGGAGATTGTCCCATTCGAAAACTGGTGAATAACAGAGGATGTCAGGATGTTTACTTGGAAGAAGGGACACCATTAGGAAGGGCAATACAGGAATCAAACTACACTGCAGATTTGACCAACCCAGTAATTGGGAATATTCCTGAAAGTTATGTCATCTCACACAGTGAACTGGGTGTGTCTTTGGATTCTAAACCAACTGGGATTTTCAGAATTCAGTGAGTATATCCTTATGAACCAAAATATGTGATTTGTTGTCATGAGGACAATTGCATCCTATTTCAGATGGATGAACATGAGGAGGAAAAACAGCAAATTGAGGTAGAGACTGAAATGCCAAGATACGTGAGGGTCAAAGAGATACTGCCACGCAGTTAGAAGAAAGCATAGAAAGTCTTCCTTTGGAGGATTTTCCAGAATTTTCTAAAATGGTTGCAGAGAAAATACAGGTGGCTGATGCTTGCACTAATGAAGAAGAGAAAGACCAATTGAGAAAAATATTCATGGAATTCAAGAAGGTATTTGCTAAAGATGCCTATGATTGTGGGTCTACTGATTCATGTGTTGCTTCACTGCCAGAAGGGTATGGTCGGGGAACTGTATTTGTGTGAAAATATAGGCTACCCTTGGCCTTTTTAGAGTCCTTGGCAGAAATAAATAAACATTTAGAGTCCAGAGGAATTATTAGACCCATTCACAGTACCTCAAACACACCTATATCAGGAGTGCTAAAGCCCAATGGTCAATGGTGGTTGTGTGCAGACTTCAGAGAACTAAATAAGAGGGTGCCTGTGTTGAGGTGGCCACTCTCATTTATTGATCAAGTCCTTGTAGAAGTCCAAGGCTCAAAGGTATTTACCACCTTGGATCTAACATCAGGGTACTGGTGTGTGCCCCTAGATAAAGATATACAAAATCTATTTGTCTTCTCATTCCAGGGCACTCAATATGCATGGGAACATACCCCGTTTGGTTTCATCAATAGTGTAAGTGAGTTTGGGATCTTCCTGAACAAAGCACTCTTGGAGAGAGAGGGGAACTATGGTCTATGTGGATACTGTCTGGATCAAAAATGAAGATGTAAAAAGCCAATTGAATGAAATTAGATGTATGCTCAGCCAGTTCCAAATGGCTGGAGCTAAAGTGTCATTGCAGAAGGTACAGTGGTGCAGAAAAAGGGTAGATTTCTTGGAACATGAAGTGACAGAGCAAGCGTTATACCCACAAAAGAAAAAGGTTGAAGACATCCAAAAATTAAAAGATCACACAATATGAAGGGCTTGAAGAGTTTCTTAGTGATGACAAGTTACAATAGGAAATTCTTTGAAGAATATGAAAAAAATCACACGGCCCTTGACTAAATTAATTACTGAAGCAGGGAGTGCCCTGGAACTGGGGCAGGAACAATGTGAAGTGGCAGCCAAATTTAAATATCTGATAAAGGCCCCATGTCTGGCTTATCCAAAGAAGGACCAAGAATTCTTTCTGCCAATAGAGTTCACAGGGTTACACGTGATTTCAACAAATTAAAGTAAAGAGAATGGTGTAATAAAGAAAGTTATTACAAAAAATATCATTTTTTTTAATTGTAGCATGTCCTCCCCAAATTCCCCATTTCCCTGTGCTTTTAAATCCACCCAACCCCCTCCCCATCCATATTAACCCCTTAGCCCACCCCTAAATATATTTCAAACAATCAAATTGATATTTTTCGTTATTACAGCATTCTCTGTAATTTGATTTGTTAAAATCACTTCATACCAGTTCACAGAAAGGTGTACATTAGCTCTTTTATATTACAAACATGATTCCAATAAGGCTACCAAAATTATGACACTTAGAAAAAGGTGTAAATCCTTATATTTTAACATATGTTTTGAGGTCCGAGGCCTGGAGGCCTTTAGAGCTAAAAGGCATTCAACTGCCCTTTATAAAGAATAGATTTGGTGGATACGAACCTAGCAATAATAGTAGTAAAATAATGTATTATGCCTAACAAATCCCCAGCAAAATCCATATTCATAGGTGCAATACATACAAATAACAAATAACAAGAAATATACAAGACATAACATGAAAAATAATATATAACAGTATTCATTACTAAAAACGATTACAGCAAGAACTGAAGAACTGTAAGCAGATAACAAAGTATTTCAAAATCAAAAAGATGTACCCTTAATTGTTGCTTAAATGTCTGTATATGAGAAGAATCCCTAATTGATATAGGTAGTGTGTCAATGCATTCCATACTCTCAGAGAATTGCCAGCTAAACGAGATCTCTGGAATTTGCCAACAGAGAACCATTTCAGAAAACTAAGCATCTGTCTGAGGACGTGACGCTGTATCAAGTCTGACATAGTCAGGAGCAAAGGCCATTAAGGATTTGCCATAGCTAGAAGGTTGCCCATGCATGGATTAGTCCCCTATAGGAATCCAACTGAGCTTGTGCCGGGCATGAGAGATGGATCTTACTTTCTCAATTGAGTAATCGCTTGGTTCCGAACTGCCTAAAGTTTGCACAGGCGTTTATTAGAAATTCATCAGTAAAAAGACAGGCAATATTGTATTCCTGAAAGAATAGTGCTTTCACTACTATTTTATGAAGATTTCCATCCTGAAGATTGCAACATCTGCTCAGGATATATAGATGGAAATGTGCAGATTTCACAACAGCCTGCCCTTTAGAGTAGAAAGACAAACAGTTGTCAATAAGGTGACCCAGATTTCTGATGCTCTCCACAGCTGTCAGGGAGGGGACTAGATATATTAGCTAATGAAAGAGAAGTGGCACACCAGGGAACAACTGATAAGTATGGGTTAACAAAGTTTTCGGCCATGATGCGAATCGTGCAGAATGCGAACTGGATTGCCATCCCAGCAGATCTTGGAAATACATTATTTTTCCATTGCCACTGAAATTGTGCAGTTTTGTGTGGTTTTCGCATGGTGTTTCGTTCACATATTAGTTTCATGTCGCACAATGAGAAACTTTGTACATGTCTTTTTTTTTCGATCTGTACTAGGTTCGTGCAGCAACACAGGAAACAATTTGTGATCAGTTTGCGCAGCGACAGGAGAAACTTTGTGCAGGTCTTTTATCGATCTGTGCTAGGTTCGCAACTCAAGAAAGTTTGTGCAGGTCTTTTTAAGATTTGTAGTAGCTACGTGCAGCGGCATTAGAAACTTTGTGCGGATCTTTAACAATCTGTGGTAGTTTCATGCAGCAGTATGAGGAACTTTGCGTGCTTTTCCACAATCCGTGCTAGTTTCGTGCAGCACATGAGAAACTTTGCACAGCTTTATTGTTCAATTTGTGGTAAGTTTACAGAACGGAATGAGAAACCCATGCTGGGTTTGAGCAGCAGCATGGGAAACGTAACACTTTTTTGTTAGATTCGTGGTCGGTTTGCACAGTGGCACAAGAAACATCATGCTGGTGTTTTCAATTCATTGCTAGGTCTGCCCAGCGGCAGGAGAAACTTTGTGCCAGCTCTTTACGATTCATGCTAGATTCACGTAGCGGCACAAGAAACTTTGCACGGCTTGTTTTGGGTCACGAGAACACACGATTTGTGTTGCTCTTTTCAATACGCTGGGGTGGCAGAATGGTGGATTTTGGAGGAACGGATCAAAACGGATCAAAATCTTAAAGATTTCGCTTCTGTGGCAGAAGGAACAGAATGTCACAATTTCGCACAGCCCTACTGATAAGCAGAACTACCTTTTTTTTTTTAACTCAATTTAGTTGTAGGCACTTATCTTACATCCAATTCTGAACCGACCCCAAACAAGTCTCCACCCTTGAAGCATCATCCAAAAACCCATGGAGATCTACCGGGATCTGCATATCATCATACATTTAACACCCAAGACCAAACTCTCCACCACCTGGGCCAAAGAATGCATTTAAATGTTAAAAAATAATGGACACAGTGAATAGCCCCTGGGACTCTACATTGGATCAAACAGATGGGTGAGAAAAACTACCCAACAGAACCCTTTATTTACAGTCCTTTAGGAAAGATAAAGTACAGGCTAAATCTAGTCCCCATTTCCTCATTTTATTTTACAGTTAGTGGATTAAAATGCTGTAATCCATATCTTTAAAAGCAGCTGAGAGGTCTAAGAAAATCAAGGTAGAAGTTCTAATCTCATCAAATAGAGCAGCTTTTCACCGATCAACAAAGTTGCTGTCTTGGTTCTTCATCCAGGAGGAAAGTCTGATTGGCTGTCTGCCAGAAGCTTCTCTCTCTCAAGGTAGTTAGATCATTGGGCCGTAACATTTTCTTCCAGAATATTACTCATGAAGGTGAGTCTGGTGATCGGTCTGAAAGTGGCCCGGTTCATGGAACCTAAGTTTGCCTTTTTTAAAAGGGGTGTAGCTAAAGCATTGCTCAGTTGGCTAGAAAATATGCCACTTTGCAGAGAGGCATTTATTATGTCAAAGAGCTCATCAGCTGGCATTTGCTTGTGACCGATTGATTATACATTTGGCTGGAAACTGATCTAAAGAGGATGAGAATGCTTTTAATCCCAAAACTCTCTTAAGGAGTTCAAGCTCTGATTGATCTTCAAAGTAGGTGCAGCACGGAAAGGACCAGATTGGGGCCGGCACAGGCAGATCATGCACCCTTAGCTCCGCTGCAATTTAATCACGCAACGTGCTGATATTATTCTTACAAAAAAGAAGCAATATTATCACAGAGTGATTGAAAAGGTGTTAGCTTTTCAACTCCTCCTTGGGTGCCACAAGTTCTCAGATGGTTCGGCAGAGTCTGAGTGGGTGGAAAAATGTCTATTTGAAAAATGAAATGTATTTGCTTACAATTGCTTGTTCATGAATTAAAAGGTGTTGTATACTTTTAACTTTATTAGATGGCATGGAAGACACCTTCCAGTGTCGCTCTATGTGTTGCCGCTCCCTTTTCAATTTCAAAAGATCAGACGTAAACCAATAGTTCCGTAACTGTGAGAGTGGTTTCCTAAGACCTTTATTTACCAGGAGCAGCTGATCTAAATTTCTTAAAAGCTTACCAATAAACCATGAGAGTAGCTAACCAGGAAATTGAGAGTGATACCAATTCTTAAAATCTGTTGTAAAGAGAATTACATTTGTAAATATACTTAAAAGCATAATTAAAAGTACCATGAAAGTGGTGAGGTTTCATATTCTTTCCAATCTAAAAAGAAATTAAAACACGATCTGTCCAAGACACAGGTAGATAGTAAGGTCATCAATGTTTACATTAAAATCCTATATCACATCTAACAAGATGTCCTGCAGTGTGAGTGGAACCTGATGTATGTTGCCTAAACCATAAGAATCTAGTGGGCGTACAAAATCCTGAACCATGATAGGCTCCTTACTATCAAAGTGCAAAAACGAATCACTTATAATTGCATTTCTCGTGGATAATAATTACAATTCCTCACAAAGTTCTTGAACGTGAGACAAAAAAGAGCATTAAACTTTGGTGGTCCATAAAGAACTGTCAATAATCCAGCAGTCACGTCCAATATTAAATGTTCGAAGGTAGAGGATTCCAGTGTTTGAACAGTCGAACCCTTTAATCCATTAGATAGAATAAAAGCTACCCTGCCACCTCGCTGACTAGTACAATTTTTTAGAAAAAGCTATAAACCCAGACAGAAAAATCTAATTTAAAAGCAGTGGGCATTCTTAAAACAACAATGGGCCTCATTAAAAGTTTGGCGGTAGCCTTGCCGGTAAAACCGCCAAAGGTCCGAGTATTTCCGGCACCCATGAATGGGCAATTACCGGGTCATTACAACCCTGCCTGACCCGGTAATTGCCCATTCGCAGGCATCAGCACGGAATGCTCCCGATTCCCATTTGAGCCCCATAGGACACAATGGGAACGGTGCCGGTGCATCCAACATGCTGTGCTCGCGGGTGCCGCTCTGCCAGTCAGGTCAGACCTGGTCGGCAGAAAGGCACCCGTGAGCAAAACTCATAATTTGCTGGTCCAAACCATAGGAACAGGATAGTGGAGGAAGTACTAGTTTTAGTATGAAGAGGTGAGGGATAAGTGCCGTGGAGTTGTAATAGAGCGTGAGGGGGAGAGGAGAACAGGGAGATGTGGTGGCATTGAAAGCTATGAAAGTGGGTCTTCAGAAAGGAGAAGAGCTAGGAGGTTGAATTTAAATAGTGATAGAGTTGGAGATGAGCAGAGAGGAAGATCATTCCATAGTAATGGAGTGAGGAGAGGGGGAGAGCAGGAACAAACATTTTATATGTGTGCTGCTGAGGAAGAGCACTTCTCTTTGGCTTCAGTGGAAGCCAGAAGCATGTTTTTGCTGCTCTTCAGTGATGTATATTTTGCTGTGGCCGTGGGTGTGCGCACTGACACGAGCTGCACTCCTGGGCATGGTGTATCTGCTCACAGAATGCATACACTTTGTGCCAATTGCAGTCTTGTGCATGTATGACAAATGTGAAACTGATGTGCATGCTGCAAAGTTTAATTGAATGTAATGGTAAAGCAAACCATACCTATTCTTTATTCTATGGCAGTGCACCATAGACATTATTAGAAAGTGATCACAGTTGGGATACGTGAAGGGTCTACAAAGCCTTCAGTCTAAACATCTGCCTTTTCTCAACTCTTGGAATTGAAATCTTTTTTAACATGTTTTAGTACGTAATGTTCCATTCTTCTTCATTTATGCTTGTGCGCATTCTTTTATTAGTCTGGAAAAAATGGCATAATTTGTTCTTTAAATTATTCCACTTAGGCACAAATCTGGCGAGATTTGATTCATCCCCCCTCCAGGATTACTGCTATCACGGTGAGACACTCTGCAGACAATTTTAATGTTAACATCCACAGTACAATACCACAAGCACCCTTCCATTCATACCAGTGACTCGTATCAAAACAACTAAGCATAGCGTTTACTCGCACTGCTCTACCTTCTTCCTGTGCCGCCCTATGTATGGATGTGTTGTAATTAGTACTTGACTATGTACACTACTGCTCCAGACGCCATAGTGTACCGTTTATCAGTATTTACTACATTTAAACACTGCACTGCCATGTTCTCTTCAATGTTACGGCTAATTCATTAATTCTCTATATACACAGTAGTACATAGTCGGCTTGCAAGGTCTTGAGTAAATACTGTTACTGCAGCCATTTCCAGCACACAGGTGCACAGGCGCATTGAGACCATTTGAAATGTCATTAATAAGCCCGTCCTGCACCATTACTTCTTAGCATATAACTGATTTAGTACCCCTAGCTCAGTGGTAATGTGTTAAGTAAACGCTCTTGTCGCTGCCTAGATTTGCACCTCTAGATCCCTAACCACGTAGTAGCAGTCTTCTGCTCTATTACCCGCCCAGACCCATTCCATAGGTGTGACACTCCAGTTACACTACGGCTAGGTAGCACCCAGCCAGCCCTCCTCACTTAACTAAACCATGCCAGGTTGGTTACTACTCATGATGTTTCCATTTTGTATTGTACCGTATGATACACCCTGCACAGGCTCCCACCTTATTATCCATGATACTGGCCTCTCCAGATTAGCATGCCCCCCGCCACCACCCCATCCCCTGCCCCACACCCTTCCTGCCACTGACCAATCTGTTCCCCCAACATCACCAGTTGATTAATGGCCCTACAGACCACATAGGGAGTCAAAAGCCACAAAGGACCAGCTCACCCCACTCAACTACTACCAATAAACCACCTAAAATGTCTATTCCAGTCCTCAGCTCACTTAGACGCTCCAGACTTAGATCACGGACCGTCACCACGTTATGCTCTCTGATCAAGAACAACTCTAAAGTCAAGCAAACAAAACAAATCCCTCTACTAGGACCCTTAAGAACCCAAAGACTCAGATCCCGATTCTTAAACCATCCTAGTATAAGTGCCCCTCCACCTCTGCCATCATAGGAAGCTCACCTCCACTAGTGACCCATTCTAAATGCCCCAAAAGTATCACCACACCACCACAAGAGCCATCCCCGCCTATACATTTCAAACCAGCACTCATTAATGCACGGTCCATACCTGTTCACGCCACAGAAATACATGACTATATCACTGAACAACAACTTGACCTACTTATAGTGACGGAAACCTGGCTCCACCAAGCTCCCGGACCCTCACTCTCTATTGCCATTGCTCCAGATTACACCATCCTTAGGACAGATATAATGAAATCAGTAGATGGGTGAGTAGCTATTATTGCTAAAACCCATCTTAAAATAAGAACCTGCCCTATTGAGAACCCAGACGGTTACGAAGTCCTGCTGGCCAAACTAGCTACAAACCGTAAGACTGCCATAAACATAATAACAATCTATAGAGCACCTAACGCTAAATCTCAGCCAGAATTAGATATACCACTACTACTAACGCCACTTATTAAACCGAATATTAAATGTCTAGTCCTAGGGGACTTGAACTTAGGATTCAATGACACTCAAGACCACAAAGCAGAAGCACTACACAGTGCACTCAAAGACATGGCATTCACACAACTAGTGAACGCCCCTACCCATACAAAAAGGAAGAACATTAGATTGGATACTACCACTCAATACCATAGTATCCATAGACTCCATTAACCCGATACCATGGTCAGACTATCACAGTATACACTTCTTCATTCTGTGTAATGAACCAGACCTACCTAAAACCATCGTTGAGGATTCTTATGTAACTTGAAACATCCGGAAACTTACAGCAGAAAACCTCAACCCCCTTTTAGCCACCTCTCTTAATAGAAAAAAGATCAATACGGAAAACCCCTGTGTCCTAGCTGAATTCTATCATAATTGTCTCACCAGTACAATTGATACCCTAGCGCCCTGTGTCACCAAAACCAAACGTAAGGATAAAAAATCCTCTTTTTGGTTCAACGAGTAACTAGTCTCTCTTAGACGGATTAAAAGATCGCTCGAACACCGGCTAAATAAAACCCATACCTTAGAAGCTATGGAAGCATTCAACTCTGCAAACAAAATCTATAAATCAGCCATCATTACCCATAAAGCAAATGCATTCAACACCAGAATAAGTAATGCATCCTCTGACAGCAAAGAATTGTTCACCATCCTCAAGGAGCTGGAGAATCCGATCCCCATAATCAACCCAGTCCAACCAAGTAAAGAATGGTGCACCACCATCCAAGATGCCCTGGCATCTAAAATCAATCTATTACAAAACAAAATCCCCAAAAGAAAACTCCTTACTGATAAGCCCTCCACGCCTAACCAAATATCCACGAACATAGTAGACACCACCCCTCTCTTTCACTTCTCACCAGTCTCACATGATGTAGTACTTAATACTATATCCAAACTTAAAGCTTCAAACTGCAAAGGAGACAACTTTCCAGCGCACCTAATCAAATTATGTGCCCGTATTCTCACACACATAATTACCAACTTCGTAAATGCCTCCTTCCAGACCAACCAGGTCCAAGCTAGCATTAAAGCGGCGTGGGTTACCCCTCTACTAAAAAAGCCCACTTTACATCCATTAGTACCACAAACTACCAGCCCATAACGACTGTCCCATTCCTACTTAAAATTATCGACAAACTAGCCTACAACCAAATACAATCCCACCTCGAACAAAATAACCTACTAGGAGCCAGACAATCTGGTTTCAGGCCAAACCACAGTACTGAGACAGCCCTCTTGGATTTGAAAATCCAATTGGACTCTATCAGAGACTCAGGCAAACTAGCCACCCTACTGCTACTGGACCTATCAGCAGCATTTGACCTGGTAGACCATGATAAACTATGCAACACCCTAAAAGAAGACTTTAATTTCTCCATTAACGCGACTCAGTGGATTAAATCCTTTTTAACGGACCGTACATCCAGAGTTGCCATCGGAAACTATGTAGCGGACCCCATAGTAGTACCCATAGGAGTCCCCCAGGGATCCTGCCTCTCTCCCACCCTCTACAATGCATACACTAAACTCCTATTCTCGGCTCTTGACGATATGGGTGTCATCTACACCAACTTTGCGGATGACACCCAGATCCTCATCCCCATTACAGGTGACTACACCCAAGACACCGACACCATCAATAAAGTTTACTCTATAATTCAAAATTGGATGGCCCTAAACAGTCTCTGCCTTAACGATGAGAAAACGGAGATCCTCATCGTGTGCTCCCAAAAAAGAATAAGCACCCTCCACTCGAACTACTCTCACATCAACATCGATGGTACACAGATCCCAGTACTCAAACAAGTTAAAACTCTTGGTGTATGTATAGATGCTAACCTCACTATGCACAAACAAATATCAACCCTCTCCTCGACCACAGCCTACACAGCAAAACTTATTTCACTCAGCCACCAATTTCTTACCCCCACAAATTGCATTACGTTAGCCAGAGCGCTGATTCTAACGAAATTGGATTACTGTAACATCCTCTTCCTAGGAACCTCCAAAACCAACTTAAATAAAATCCAACTACTACAAAACAAAGCCCTCAGAGCGGCTCTAGGTATAAAGAAATCTGATCATATATCTAGCACCAGAAGAGAAAACCACTGGCTGCCTATTGAAGCAAGAATCATTTTCAAAACACTCAGCACCGTCTATAAATGCATCACCAATAAAGTGCCCAGCTACCTCAACAACACTATCAAGAAAAAAATCTCCTGTAGGACACTGAGATCTAATAAACTGGCCCTCTTGGAAGTTCCTCAATACAAATACAGTAGAGCAGGATGAAGTAGCTTCAAAGTCTTAGCCCCATCGCACTGGAACACACTGCCCATTAGCATCAAAAATGAGGACCCCCTACTAAGATTCAAAAAAGCACTGAAAACGTGCTTATTTAACAAATATTAACCTCAACTAGTCCTATTCCACCTTAGTACTAGAAGGCCTCTGGTTTACCGCCTTTCCTTAACCTAAACAGGAAATGTAGTCCCCATGGCTCGCATGTACCTCCTGATCTGCAACTAGTGTTTTAAACAAAATGTGACCTGCTACCGTGACCATTTGTAACTTTGTATACGAAAGATGATCACATGATTTATTTGAAATTCAGTATAAAATATGTTCTATGTGATGGTAACTGTAACCCTGTATAAAAATGCTACAATTTATTGAAATTTTCGCCGTGATACCCGCGGGTCTGGGCGAGTAACAAATGTAATAAATAAATAAATAGATACATTTTGCATTTTGTATTTTTGTATTTGTTTGGTATTTATATAGCTCCTTAATCTAAAGCACTTAAGATAGCAACAATATGAAAATGGTACAATAGAAAACAAGTGAAGCTTGGCTTGGCATTGGGAGCCTGAGATCAACCCTGCTGGATCAGAACAACCGTGCTGGATCAGGGTTGATCTGATATTCTCGTAGGTATTCATGTATTTGTTTTTTTGTGATATGTTGACACAGACATGCAAAATCACAGACACGTTTACCCTCTAAAAACATACAAATACGCCTCCCCCCAAAAAATAGGGTCTATAAATACGTCCAACAAAAAATAGAAAATAATGGACACATAAAGAGACCAAACTCACATTACTTAATAGATGAAACTTCTGAATTGACCAAGTGCACCTCTACCCTAGATTACCACATAAAGAAGCTTGCCTGCCTTGCTTCCTGGATCAGTGATACCAACAGACCATTGCCACAGGAAGGAGCTCTTACATTGGCATTGCTTGACCTCAAGAGGAACTTTAAGGTACAAAAGTTAAGAAGAATGAATTGCAAAATTATATCTGTTTTAGAGTTCAAATATATTTTAATTCGGCAACAAGATACCCGCATTGGGAATGGGAAATAACGTTGTTACTTAAGTAATGAATCCCAATATGTAGGGGGCATTACCGGGTAAGGTAATGCCCCCGCCAGGAGGAGTTTATTAGCATCCTGGCATGCTTACCGGGGTGTTAATAGGTGTTTTTTAAAGTTGAGAAATGACATGGTTGTCGTTCTCAACTTTACAAAACCTACAAAACAAGATGGCAGACATGGTCACGGGAGAAGGGAACTAAACATAGTCCGTTCTCCCTTTCCATGGCGTCCATTGCCACAGTGGGAAAGCACCGGATCACTTGGTTTTCTGGTGCCTGTGAGGGACGAGCCAGCTGCAGGTAAATGGAGCAGGGGTTGGGGTAGGGTAGGACTGTGTAAGGGCGTTCAGGCTCACTTACCTGTTACCCAGCAGGGGAAATGGTGGTCTCCCACTGCTCTGGGGGCTTGGAACGCAGCAATTACCATGGAGTAAAGCCAGCACTCTGAGCTCCCCGATTAGCTGAAAGGCCCCCTGACCTCCATCTCCGGGATGCTAATGCCTAAACATACTCCCAACTTCAAAAAATAAGAAATAAGCAGTAAAACATGACCACTTAGAAATCTTATTTGGAGCCCTGGTTCACACCTATGTGATGCAAAGTGCTCACTTTTCTGCCGCTTCAGCTGCAATGCAAAAACAGAACTTTTAGCCCATTAAAATCTCACACATAATGAATTTAACTATCATAATTATGTCCTATTATTCATCCGAAAATGTAGATGCCAATCCATAACACGTGGGCTTCTTAGGAGTATGGGTCAGTGGTAAAAACAGGAGGTATTTCCAGTACAGTCTTTATTACGCACAATATTCCTTGTGATGTGGAATGCACTATGTATCTCATGTTGTACTTTTAAAATACTGCATGCAGTAACTGCAGTTACTGCAGTAACTACCTCCTGATTAAAAGGCAACACTGCATTAGAAAAATAACCTCCTCCTGAAAGGTGGTGGTAGAAATATCACACACCTGATCCATTTCACTATGGGAGAAAAAGACGCAGGAGTCCCCCAACGGTGGTGAAGAGGTGAGCATCTCAGATGCTCACAATCTCACCCTCTTCTGTCCATGGAGATGCACAATGCAGAGAAAGGCCATTATGAACCCTTCTGTGCATTTGTTCACAGTGCACAGCCCTATGCCTTTCCATCGCCCAGACAGAGATGGAAATGCAGGGTTACCGCCCCACCGACATTCCACCAATAATACCTGCAGAACCATCAGGGGACCACATGCAGTAACGCTGGCACCACAGCCAGTTTCTCAGATGCAAAGCTTCAAAGCTCATGAGTCCCACAGAAGTATCGAGAGGATTTAGGCCAAACAGGTGGCAAAAACAGAGCATGTGAGTTTACTAATTTCTCAATGGGTGAACAGTGAAATCCTTTCATAAATACCATTTTAGTTGTTTGTGTTAAACATGTATGTAATGTTACTCCTTACGTGGGGCCAATATAAAACCCTGCACCCTTTCATTGGACTTGAAGCTGTACCAAACACACCACTGCTTCCTCTGTGTTTTAAGGGAACACGCGTCATACCAAACTAAAACTACCTTCAAATGTTTACCCAATAGTGAGAGAACGATACACAGCTTCTTCTTACAAGTAAAAGAAATGCAGACAAAACAACCAATACAGCAATCTTCTGCTATAATGTATAGCAGGTTCGGACCAATCATGTGCAGGTAAAGTACAGGTTCTGAAAGGCCGCTGGGTGGCGCCGGTTCTTGAAGGCGAGTGGGGTGACCATTCAATATTTAGCCTTTTTACTGAAACTGATCAAGAAAAGGCCACTATAGTATTCTTAAAACTATAGCAGCCGCCCTGGGAGTAGCCCATTAATAGATAAAGCATCCATGATGATGGATGCTTCTGCTATCTCATTTAAGGTATGCTTGAACCAGCCCTTACTCTCCAATTAAATGTGCATCAGAAATGCTTTTTAGAGCTGGGGCGTACAATTAAAAGAATTGCAGACATTAAAACTATCACATCTCTAGGGAAAGTCTTGCACGATGCCTATAAATGTATAACAGCCGGCTTAGGGGTGTCAGTACTGTCCCATTACACGTATACCAAACCAGCTGAGAAGCGCCAGTGCAGTCAAGCGAATAATAAAACACTCCTGTTAAAGATTACTGATGAGGTGCTATTAAAAGGTATAGTAGCCCTGCTATGAAGTACTAGCACTGTGCCATTGAAAGTGTATGGCAGCCCTGCTGGGACGTATCTGCACTGCCGCGTTAGAAGCACAGCCAGCCGGCTAAAGAGTGCAGGCTTTGTCCCAATAAAAGCAAAGCTGTTCTCCTGAGAAGTACTGGTGTCTGGTCAAAGTGTTCATCATAATGCAAAGGGAGTCAAAGGTCAATGCTCATTGAATCCTCTTCTCGGCCCCCCAAAAAAAACTGCAACCACAAAACATTGTGGAAGATAGCTCAAGTTAAGTGCTTATCCTAGAGCTCTGTGTTCAGCCAGCGGTGCCAAGGGTAATAATGAAAGCTGGAGGACAGGCTATATAAAACATAGCAGCTTGCAATATCCGTATAAAAGCCTTGAAATAATGTTCTCATTACAGGCTAGTGGTGGCATTGCAACTGACCTGTAATAAGAAAATGACCTCACAACCACTCTGCAATCATTTATTACGCTTCAGTTATGACGTCACAGTGCCTGCTGCATGAGCCAGCAAAGGTCGGAATTCCAGCTGTCACTCTAGCACTTAATTTAAGCCGAGACAAACCTTTACTGCCAGGGAGGGAACTGTTTATGGTTAATTTGTGCATCGCTGAAGTTTAACCCATGTGAGCAAGAAACTCCATTGTATTACTTATGGCAAAGTACAAAATGAAAAACCTTTTTTTCAATGCATTTTACTAAAATGTTTCAACTATTTTTCGGCAACAGATTCTAACATGCATATTATTTTTTTTAATCCAAACCGATTCTACATGTATTATATGGATCAGCAACTGGAAGATCTCTTTAATTAGAGTAAACAAAAGTCCAGGTATTAAAGGGGATAACTGTGTGTGGACATGTATTATAAGCAATTACATACCCCCTACCCCCATACCCCCTACAGTACGTAAAAAGGATCTTGTAAGGATCTTGTAAGTCCATGACCATATAAAAGAACTCAGCCTTCAACCTCATTCCTCTATTTGGTCCTGGAACTCCTTGGTGACTTGCAATAGTCTTAAAACGTAGTGTAGTGGGTACTTTATCCCATATATAAAGAATTAATATATATACTGATCTATCTATAACTGTACATTATAATTAAATGAAAAGGCACAAATGAGTTCTATGAAGTATATAGCACAAGGCTCAAGAGAAGTGCTTTAAACGGCTACAGAACTCAAGGCTAGCTCGTAATATTATTATTATGTACTTTATGTGTGAGTGGTAGTCTTTATAATTCCAAAACAAAGAAAAGTAATAACATTGTGGTGCTAATTTGGGGCTCCCTGTAATGGAATGAAATGCGTAAAAGCCTTGGGTAAGGCTTTCAGGCATTTTGTTTCCAGTACTCCCCATTTTCATTGATTCGTATGGTGGAGAGGAGGGGTGGAACATCACTTACGTTCCTGCTGCCCCTTGCATATGTTCCCACCATAGAAATACTTCAGAATTTGCCCCAGCCTGGACTTTGATGCCGACGCAATTGCCCGGGATTTCTATGGAGTCTGGTGTCTTTTTGCAACAGCAAAAAGTAGGTAGACGTCTCAGGAATTAATTGTAAATGCTGCCTGCCATGCGTATATGGCAAGCAGTGTTTATTCTGTTTGAAGGACGCAGTGGAAAAGGGTGGTGTACAAAAGTGTACACAGCCCTTTTGCACTCGATTTTTGCCCTTTCGCATGCAAACGAGAGCGATTTGGTGGGCGGGTACTTGCCTACGTTAAAGTGGAAACGTAACAGGTGCCTGGAGTCAAATTACTGGGGACTCCAGTATGAGCTCCAACATATTTTCTCTTGAGATTATTTAAAATACCACTGCACTGTACAAGGAATGGCTTTCAATGCATATGTTTACAAGACCCGGCAAATGCACAATTACCTAATTCTGACCACACTGTGCTGCAGGGACGGGTCCAGGAAAGGTGATAGGGTTCAGAGCAAGGTTAGGCAATGGGGCATGGATGGGCCTCAGGTAAAGAGGAGAGGTCATTGCTGGGACAGGCCTACTAAAGGCTAAGTGATTAGGGAGCAAAGTGAAGCAGTGTCTTTCCAATACACTGTGATGATGACAAAATAGCGGATTATAATCTAATCAACTAGTTCCGATGTCATTACTAGCTGATTATAGCATTATTATGAATTTATATTGTAACCCAATGTAATGTTACCTAACGTATCGACCATGGAAGGATCAAGCTGGCCCTGCCTTGATCCAAACTTGTGACTGCTGGTAGAACCAATGTCAAAGGCCAGTGCTTAACTCGGTGAGCTATTTCACCAGCATGATGTGGTGGACCCGCTAGTTTATTCTGCCTTCACCTTGCTGTTCTAAATTTCTATTAAGGCAGGGTTATCCTTGCCTCTGTGGTTTATCTTAACTTGGCACTGTGGGTACCTGATCAGCTGTGAGTAGAGGCTCCTCATTGATCCCAGAATCATTCTCACTCTTCTCATTCAGCTCGTCTTCCTCCTTTTCATGAATCTGGAGGGGAAACAACGGTAGAAATTCTGATTAATGTCAAAAGTTTGCCTAAGAAAACCCAGTGTTGTGTCAAATGCATTTGTAACACAAGCATCTGTTTTGCATCACTTGCTTTTGTGAGAATGGATGAAAAGTGAGTGCTATATTTAGCAATAGGTGTGTTGTGTTGTATGTGTGGCCCAGTCACGTTTGGGGCACAAGCCGGGCAGCACTGCTTAATAAAGAGCCGGGAGTGCTGTGTCACCTTTGCCGCCTATTTGTGGCTCTCCCGCGCTTGGGCTGGGCCTGCCCCTTATTTACTGAGTACTGAGGTTCACGCATCGCAGCTTGCGATGGCATGTGTGGGGTTTGTGTCCTTGCTGCTCTTATGAGAGCCAACTAGGACCACAAGCTCGGTGGTGGCACTGAAACTGCTGTGTGGTGCACATGCTTGTCCATGAAAAAGCAGAAAAGGCTGCCGATTTGAAGTGGCCTTACTCAGTGAAATTCTAATAAAGTGTTGGTTTGTGTCTACTACAGGCTGGCAATAATGAAGGGCTTTGTCATACTGTGATGGTAAAGTCATTACCTGGCTTCACAGCCCCCAGGTAATTCCCCAAGTCTGCTTTTTTCAAGTCTTATCTTTTATTTTTGGGCTGGGGCGGACACAAGTGTACACTGGAGAATGCTAATTTACCCCTTCTCTGTGATGTCACAGCTCACTGGGAAGGGGCCATTAGCACTCCAAAGCCCCACATTCTGTGTATACTCCACAGTAAATACCTCCACCACATAAACCTTTGTTTTTCTAACTTGCCAGTGCTTACTAGTCAGGGGTGACATGTAAACCTGTTCGTTCCTGTTTAAGACCGGAGTGATGAGTGACACAGTTTTGCTCAGTTCCACCTGCCATGAACTTTCCATCTTAATCATGATGTCCCTTTCCAGCCTGACCCAGTTTCCTCCCTTTGGCAGAGAATGCCTTTCACTTAAGGCAACATCTCACTTCTCCATCTCTTTCCGGCCTGCCACTTCTCCTCTGGTACAGATTGTTCTTCTTCTCTTTACTTTTTTCCTTACAATGCCTGCATTCATACCAGTTCATTTGTCAACTCTCCCTGTGGCTCGCCCTTTTCATGGTTTTCGTAACTCCAATAATCGCATACCTATTTCCACTCAGGGTGGCACTCTATAATTCTATTTCTCTTCTTAATGCATGCTCTGTTTGCAATGAAACACATTTTCTTCCCGCCACCTTTTTTAATTTGCAATTATATTTTCTTTGCTGAATCCAAGGTTCCTATCTCTGATACTGTCACTTCCGCCTCACTCACAACACCACTGTCTAACTTCTCTCATACTCCTCACCAATCCCGTAGGGGGCGTGGCACTGGCATACTCTACAATTCTTCTTTTACTATCCTACTTTTTCTCAGTCCCCTGCCTCCGTTCTCCTGATTCAAATTTCATTTTATCTAATTTTCTCAACCTTATCCAATCACATTTTTTATCATCTATCGTCCTCTGGGCGCACTCTTCCTTCTGTATAGATCTTGACATGTTACTCTCAGTTCTGCTCCCCTTGTCTTTTACGTTCTTTCTACTTACCAATTTTAATCTCCATCTATCTACTAAGCACTCCACATCTATGTTCCTTGCATTACTCGACTCATACAATCTTTTGTTAATCTCCATCTCCCCTCTTCTGGCACCTTGCTTGATCTTGTTTTCTTCTCCTTTCCCTTGGCAGTCTATCCTTGTCCTTTTTACTACTCAGATGGTTTCCATTCTCCCCCACCCTGTCTCTTCTTGTTCTTTACAAACTGTTGTCTATTGTAATCTTCCTTCCTTTGACACCTCTGTCTTCTTTCCCACTGTTCTTTATTCTCTCCCTTCCCCTGCCACCTTTTCCACTCTTCCCATTGACACTGGGCTTGCCACTCTCAAAACTGCTCTCCGTTCCTCTCTTTCATCCTTTGCACCCATGTCAACCATCAGCCAAGCCTCCTCAACTTTGGCTGTCTGCTGAACTCCGCTGCTCTTTTAGGCTTGCAGAGTGACTCTGAAAAAAGTCTCATTCTCCAACGGACCATTCCTTGCTTTTCTTCCTCTACTCGTCCTTTGATTCTGGTCTTCTTGCTGCTAAAAAACGTTCCTTCTCTACCCTCATTATTTCATACTCTACTCGCCCGCAATGCCCTTTTCACCTTCTGAATCGTATAGGATGTACTCCTTCTCCTGATCCATCTAGTTCATCTTCTATTTCACCCTCTGACTTTGCTAATGTTTTCCTCTCGAAGGTTAAGCATCTACATTCCTTCTCTCTGTCTACTGCTTCCACTTCTTCTTGTGTTCCCTCCCTCCCTCTTCTTCTCTTTCCTCTTTTTCTCCCATTACGAATTCTGACACTGCTTCTTTTCTCATTCAGGCTCACCTTACTGCCTCTCCCTCTGACCCTATCTTATCCACTCTCGCCACCAAGCTTTTCCGACTCGTGTTGCCTTACCTTACCTCTCTCATTAATCGCTCTCTTGCCTCTGCTACCTTCCCTAAGGAATTCAAGTGCACAGTGATCTTTGATCTTCTGAAAATACCCTCATTAGATATCTGTTCTCCCTCTAACTACTGTGCTAGCTCTTTCCTTCCTTATTGCTCTAAAAACCTGGAACGTTTGGTCTTTACTGAAGTCTATGTCTATTTTGATCACAACTCTTTCCTCCTTCTATACCAATCTGGATTCCGCCCGTTTCATTCTACTGAAACGGCCCTTCTTTCTGTCTCTAATTTTCTCCATTCTGCTAGGCATACTACTCTTCTATTCTTATCATACTAGATCTCTTTGCTGCTTTTGACACCATGGACAATTTTAGTCTTCTGTCCGCGCTTCAGACTTTGGGCTTCTCTGGTTTCCTAGTCATATCTGTCCAATTAGTGATTTTCTGTTTCTTGGGGTGACTCTGTCTCTGCCTTATTGCATCTTGCCACAGGGTTACTCAAGGTTCATTTCGGGGTCTCCTTCTTTTTCTCTTTGCATTTCATCTTTATATTCTATAATGTCCTCATTTGGGAGCCCCTGGTAGTTCTACATAGAAGATTCCCAACTGTATATTTCTGTTCTACTTTCTCAGACACTCTTCATGCTACCATTCCTGTCTTGTCCAGTCAAACATGGATGTACTCTTACTTTCTACACTTCCATGTCTCCAAGACTGAAATTCTCTTCTTTCCCACCCCTTCAATTCCATTAACTTTCCTCCTGCCTCCCTTTGTTTTACTCCGACAGCCTGTAACCTAGGTGTCCTCTTCGATTATTCACTTTCATTTTCCTCTCACATTTCTAATATTGCACATTCCTGTCATGTTCAACTCTTTCACTACACAAAGCTCATCCTTTTCTTACTTTTCATGCCTGTAAACCTCTTATCACGTCACTAATCATCTCTCCTATTGACTACTGTTCCTGTCTTCGTGGTGGTCTTCCTGCTTCTCATCTTGTTCCTTTGTGATCTATTTGTAATTCCTCTATTCCGACTCTTTGCACAACCTCCTAATGTTCTTCTATTCCTCTTTCTCTTCACTATCTAGGCTGGCTATCCTTTGAACGTTCTCTACACTTCCATTTCCTCTGCTTCACCTTTAAATATCTCTGTGGATTGGCCCTACTTATCTTTGCTCATTTGTTTCTTTGTATGTCCCTTCTCAGGGCCCTCCGCTCTGAGTCTCAATTTCTATTAACTCTTACTAAGCCACCATGTGCCCAATCTCGCTTTCATGCTTTCTGTTTACTTGCCCCCAAACTCTGGAAGGCTTTGCCCCTACATATCAGATCTATCCCCTCTTATGCAATCTTCCGTTCTCACCATAAAAAAGCAAGCTATTTTCTACTATGACCTCATTGTTCTTCTTTTGGCTTGTTATTGTTTAACACATGTTTGTACCGCTCTTTTATGTGCTTCAGCTTTGGCGAAAGCACCTGATAAATAAATAAAATACAAAATACAAATGTAAACAATGTGTTAATATTGCATTGCGTGCCGGCACATTTTAGTCACAAGATGCTTGTGTGAGACAATGGGCCTCATTACGAGTAGGGCGGTAAGGGATAATGGGCACTGGTAAGGAGACCGGTGCCGGTAATCCCCTACCGGCCTATTCCGAGGTCCATTGGAGGGAACCGTAAGGAGCATGTGGTCTGACCACACATCCCTTACGGGTCCTGCTAAGGGACCAGAGTGCCAGTAACTGGCTTGCCATTCGCAAGCCCGTTATTAGCGCCCTCCCCATTCCCATTGAGCCCTATCGGGGCTCAAATGGGAATGGGGAATGGTTTGTTCAATGGGGATTTACCGTCAGGGTCAGACTAGACCGGTAAGTCCCCATTGAACAACACCGGTGCCGGACCCGTTATTGGTGGCAGTCATGGCGCAAATAGCGCCATGACTGCCACCAATCTCGGAATGAGGCCCAATGACTTCTGTGTTCTGAAGACAGAAGAGCAGTACACAGAGATGTATGGTTGTTTTGCACGAGGTAAGAATTTTCTAGCATAAACAAATCGTTTTACTGACTCCTTGGTTACGGGAATAAGGAGTGGCTAAAAATAATGTTGAACACAAAGAAAAGGGGTGTTTAAAAACAAATGCAGACGAGCATGGCTACAACTTTAGATTGAGGGTTCCACCACCGGAAACACAACAGGGAGAACACATAAAAGGGGGCTAACAAGGCAGTGGTGTGAGTCTGTGAGCGGGAGGCAGCCTAGTGTGAACTTGCGGTATGAATAAAGTATTGCTCAATCTGGTCTGAACTGAACCTTCTGTCACATTTGTGATGCAGCAACAGAGTAAACCATTGTGTTCTCTGATTGGTTAGAGTGACCAGACTGCCTGCCAGGACTTGGAAAGGAATAAGTGCTGCGAACATTCTGGCTGTGTTTCTTATCGGAAGCGAGAGAAAAGGATTGTCTCTCTAAAAAAGGCGCATCATCCCTAGGTTTCCCCCCCCCTTCTCCCAGCTCATCACGCTGCCCCTGACTCCACGGGACTGCGCATGTGCAAGACTATGCAAGACTATGCTCCGAGTCCCAAGCTGGGCACCAGGCGGAGATGGATCTGCCCGCAGATCCGAGTGCATGGCTCTCAACTCACCCGCTTGCAAGGCCCTCATACACCCATTCACTTCTATGGGCTCTCACCCGCCAAAAAGAAAATCGGGTGTTTTCTCCCACCGCGGTGACACAAAAGGTTGGCAGCTATGCGATTGGGTGCGGGCCAGCAAAGTAAAATGTTTGTGCAGTGACAAAATAAGGGTCTAACAAGTGAATTTTAGTTCATTTTGTATTTACATCCAACTCTGTAGCATACCTGTCAATCTTTTGTGTTGCCAAGGTGGGTGAAAAAAAAGAGGATTTTGTTAATGCCGGTGATGCTTATGGACAGATAAGGGGAGTGGAGGGTGCGTCATCTGACTGTAGCGCGATTGAGACATCCGCCAAAAGTGGGTGAGTTGACAGATAAGCAGTAGCAGCAGTAACTCTCTCCATACACTTGTGTCCTGCTTCCTGAGTCTTTGCACCGGGCACCCGGGAAGTTGTTACCTAGCACCTTGATACTCTATTTAGTGAAGCCCACTTCTATCCTATATCATCTGCAATGCACAGTCTAGCACCGCCTACAGTCTTGAATGACTTAAGTATAATACAAAACGTTGGATGATTTAGAAATGAGATGATATAAAATGTCAAGAAATTGTTATGACAATAACACAAAGCTCAATTTAGAGCGCGTTTGAGAGCATCAGACTTAGCTGGACGAGTCCATGCAACTTTCTTGTTGTTCTCAACAATGAGATAGTGTCATAATTTGTAATGTGGCTAAAATGGGAAATTAACAGATTTAAAACAAAATGTTTGACCCTGGGTAAAGTGAAATTGGTGAATTTCAGCTAATAGATTGCGTTGTCTTTTCTCCCAAAAAGTTAATAATTGTGCCAATTGGACTGCAGAGGAAAACCAAAAAGTGCCCTTTTGACAGACACATTTTTTTGCAATTGGGCAATTGTGTGGTTATTTCAGCCACCAGATTGCAAAATCGTGTATATTACATGTGGGATGCCGAGAGACAGAGAGAGAGAGAGGGAGGGTGTGCATAGAGGGAGTGCTAGATCAGCGTATAATATGCCAGCTACAGCTACTTAGTTCATATCAACAGAGGCAAAGCTGTACTTGAAGGGCTTTCCATCTAGCCAGGAACTTCCTAAGACCATTTCCACTCAGCAGGCCATCTCTGCTAAGCACACCATGAAGGCACTTAAAGGGATACTCACCTTCAAAACATGATGGATACTCTTTAAGGGAATCTAGCTAGGCCAGGCCCTCTCCTTGAATGCCAAACTCAACCTTGTACGTTACTCAAGATTCTCCCACTGATCTCGGCTCCTCGTCAAGACTCAAAATGTATAAAATGATTAAACCTTGAGTCAAGTCTTCTCCTGTGTTTGGAACAGGATTTGGTATCTACTTCCCAAAGGCAATTGGCTAATTCCAGACCTTCTTCACTTCTGTACAGCCCTCAAGACTCAATCTCTTTCACAAATAAACCAAACTGTTTCCCGCAACCCAAGAAATGACACTCAACCCAGAGACTTTTCACCAAATTTGCCAGAGAATTCAGCAACCTATTTTTAGACCTGTTTGGCTCCCCAAATAATGCCCTTGCACCACTGTTTTGCACCAGATTCCTGATTACTCTAGTATGAGTCTGTTATCATGTAGCCACAGTGCGACCTGGTATTCTTCTATTTCCTTTTCCTACTTTTGACCTTCCTGTCCATCTCGATGGTTCTACTGAAGATCAGGAACAGTGTATCTGAACTCAATCCATTTTGATTGTTCCCGCTTTACCCATTAGACCTTGGTTTTCAATCTTGAATTGCTTAAGCATGGGAGTTACTTCTTGTCTCTCCCCCAGTTCTGGGATGCCACCTATTACACCAAGCTAACAGGTCATGCTGGCTTCGACATTCAGCAGGAAAGCCTGTGTAGGAGGGATCTCTATCTTAGGGGCAAGCCGTTGAAGTTCAGCATTCCAGGAGGCCTCCCACCCTTGAGTCCTGTGTTAGGCCTTTAGGAACTGTTCAGTCATGGTGGGAAGCTATAGATGGCCCCTCGTTTCACCTCCTTCTCCTGCGTTGTTCCTGTTTATAATACAGTTTCCACAGGACGGTTTTGAGTTAGGCTTAACTGGTGGTTACTCTTATAACCCTGGGGGGCAGAGGGGAGAGGGGTCACAGATGGGTTATTGGCAATAGGTGGCTCTATAGAAGTTTCTAAATATTTTGTTCATCTCACAGTTTTTTGGTTCCTTTATGGTATTCAACTTTGGTCATTCTGGTCTTGCCATCCCACTACTTTGATTCTCTGCAAATGTTTGCAATGAAGGTTGTATTTCTTATGGCCTTTACATCAACTAGAAAAACAGGATAGCCAACCAAATGCTATAGTCCATCATTACGATACTTTCTTTAGACTTAGCATTATTTCCAGATTTCATCCTAACAGGATATTTTATTACTCTCCATGTTCACGAAGAAGAAGAGAGAGGTTCTCATCTGGATGTCAGATGTGCAATTCTGCTCTACCTAAAAACGACATCTCCCTTTCGTATATCCAACACATTGGTATGGAAGGTATCTTAAGGGCAACAATGTCCTTACCCAGCCTCTTTCTGATCCTCCATCCATGAAAGATCCACTAGGGGAGTGGCGGCACCTCGGGTCGAGGCCCAAAGCGTTACCCCGCAGGCGGGCTGCAGGACCAAGAAAATGACACACTTTGAGCAAGCATTATTGCTTTGAAGTCATTGGTCCATCCACTCATAAGTGTGGTGTAGGAGTCCTACAGGCAGTAATTTAATTTGAGTATAGAGCAGTGCTTTTCACTTGTCATGCAATGTTTTCTTTACTCTGGCGTCTTTTTTTTGCCTTTTTTTGTCTCAGACCAATATACATTCTTGGTAGTCCCCCAAAGCAAGCATTAGGGGAAGTTGAAGGTACATGAAGGCAATGGCTGCAGCAATGGTGTTACTTCTAGTCCTACTCTTCCACTTCCCAGTCCTTACAACCTCCTCGTCTGTCTTGAACTGAATTCATACGGGCGATCATACAGTGGCCGTGGTTCACATGCGTTATGGGTTCAAGGTGGGGGTCTTAGACTGCCACAAGGGTAGGTGGGGCAGGGATAAAAAGGGGGATGTGCTCCCATCCATGAGGTGGATTCACCTCAAAGGGAATGCAACGAGGAAGAGAAGGGCTGTGAGAGTAATGAAGATTACCACTAAGTAATCCAGACATTACTGTGCCTTTAAAATGCTCTCGCTCCCACTGCAGTGTTCCTTAGCGGATCTCTGCAGACATCAGTCTCGCTCTTCGTCCCTGGAAGATTGAATGCACTTATCTCCTGCTGCTGCAGGCTGAGATAGTGTTTCCAAATAATGGCTTTTAATGAGCCCTCTAGCACCGGCCTGATTCAGCAATGTGTGTTGCTGCTTAAGTTGCACGCCATTGCAGGCAAGGTCAGTCTAAACGCTCTTCTCTGTCGGCCAGGTGTGTGCATGCTTCTAGCCCTGGGTGTCAGAAGCGGGTGACTGCGGACAGCCAGTCAAGAACAGACTGAAGGTTACCCCGCTTGCCCTTTAAAGCAAGGCTCTGGGTTCAAATGAGTGGGTTTAGCGCATGTTCTATTGCACAGCAGACTGTTGTGCACAGTAGAAATGTCTCGAACACAAATGTAGAATACTGAGCAAATTTAACGTTTACTGAACACACGTAAGAGTGATAGCAATAAAATGTTGATATTTAATATAAAATATTATAGATAACAAAAGGATAATAGTACTGGCCAGGATGAGTAGTGCTTAGAGCGGGTGATGAGGGTTGGGGGGAAGTTGGAATGGTGCCTGATTGGTACAGATCCCTCTGTTTTTAAAAGTCTAACTTCAAGGAAGGAAATATCTAAGGTAGTGGTGAGATGGTCTGGGCGCATGAGAGATTCCCTCTTCGCTGCTAAATGAATAACAGATAGGCAAAGCGTGTTTAAAACAAAATACATATATCTGGACAGAATGTCTATATGTAGTAAAAACAAGGGATAATGATTTTGAATTTCTTCTTATACAATGTCTTGATGCATGCATCAGTTTTAGTTTCAAACGAGTTTTTTTTCTCTTCCCTTTTCATCCTCATTCACGAGTCTGGGTTATTGTTTCCTTGGTTATTATTAGATAGACGCTAGACCATATGCTTGATGTTGCTGCACTTTACGAGAGAACCAGAAATAAGCAAGGAGCTGCAGTGGGTGATTGCGTAGGATGGTGCAGAGCGGAAGAAGGAAATCAAAGACGGACTGCGAGAGTGTCTCAGCAGCTGAAACAGGCTGTGGGATGGAATCAGAGGGGCGATGGCCGCATAGGGGCGCAACAGACAATAACATCTCACTACAGGTGATAGTGGAAGCACATCAGATTCTGAACGGCTGCCAGGAGAGGCGTGAGTCCCCATGACGCCGCCAGTGCCCTGCTCGGGAAGCCGTGAGGCGGAGTGAGTCGCTGCCAGACTGGCCAGGCACTTACAGACAACCTCAATAGTTGGGTTTGGCCATGATGCTCGTCAGTGTGATTCAAGTTGCTGCAATTGACATCTCTGGAGAACAGACTGGCAGAATGGATCAGTTTCTGTATGTGGCGAGTCAATGTTATAGAATCACTAGTCACATTTCTCAACACTGCTAGAATTGTGAATTGTTTTCAGGGAATTGTGTTCTGTGTTTTTCCTGCTGACACCATCCCATGCCTGCCTTCCAGGCATACTATTCCTCCTGCCAATTAAGTTCAAATGAGAAAGAACTGTTCAGGGTGTGTTTCTTTGCTACTCTAGCCCACTTGGCGTAGACTTCAAAGGGACATTGAAAGTTAAAGGTTAATGCGTTCTACCATCTATACATAATTTTTTCAGCTAGTTCTAGAGAAATTATCTAAATTAGATTTTTGCGTGATTTTAAACTGGACGGACACAAACCTTTTTTTTCTTGGCCTGGATTCAAACCTTTTAATTTCCATTTCGAAAAATCGCTCTGGAGTTAGAAAGTCATAACACCTTTACAGCACATGATACAGTTTGAGAACCTTCTAACTATTGAGGACAACAGATGAGAGGCTTACCTAACACAAACATAGGCCACAATTTACCAAACTGTGGCCCCTACACAAAAGCATATGGTACCATTTGCACTGAAGTAATACCGAAAACATGCATGTCAGCTGATGCTGTGTGTGTGAGGGATCCGACCATGCAAAAGGGGAGTGTGCGCTCGCCAGGGCTTTTTTAAATGATTTTCTAGGAAATGGAATAATGGGAGATCAACCTCTGAAAATGTGTGGGGCTAATCCGTACACATTTTCGAATGCTCGCCGCACAACAAACACATAGTCCAGTGTACTCTGGGAGATACAGCCTACAGGCGCAATCCTCCCTTTCACATTTATTTGACAGGTGACAGCAAGGGGTGGACGAAAACATCCAGAGAAGAAGGACAACACCTTCCTCCTACCATGACCAGCCAATTAAATATCAAATGCTCCATGGATCCACTGTGTTCTATTGTCTAAGTTCTGTGTGGTGGCAGCTCATACTGATGAGAGTTAGTTGAAGCAGGCCTGTGATAGGCCTGGTCACAGAACTTAACAATGGGCAGGAAAACGAACACCTCTTTGATATGCAATGTGTCAACTTGAAGCTAGTTCCCACGCCTCTGTATGAAGGACAGTGAATGGCATGTCTGGGTCCATTATTTACCATACACACCCATGCAGAGCGGACCCCTTTCAGAGGGACGAAGTATGTGATTTGAGGGAGACAGAAGTGTGTTCTCACCACAAACTTCAGGTCAGACCTGCGCTTTGATCAAGAGCCACACAGAGCTCAGTTAACCAGAGAGACACTTTGATCTACAACAGACAGGAAGATGGTTGGGACTTAGGAGTGCTTGTTGTTACATCTTAACTTTTTTGTTGCAAAGCACTCTGGTCCTGACCTCACGCATAACAGAAGATTGTTGGTGGGGACCCTGAATTGGTTCCTTAAGGTAGGCTTAGCCTGCACCAATCACTTGGCCCCATTTGGCTTTAAAAGAGGGCTGAGCCCCTCACTTACCAGATTATCTGACCACTTCAAAAGGAGTAAGAAGAAGCACTAATTTGGACCCTGGCTAAAGGTACAGTCTACCTTACATCTTCTGCCAGTGAAGGAAGGCCAGAATTTCCAAGAGGGAAGAAATATTCCTCCCCTAAACAAGGAAGAGAGGGAGATGCTGAACTCAGAGGACCCATTCAACAGCCCCAGAACCGGTACCCAGCCAGCACAGAGCGTGACCTGCTAGGGTCTGCCTGCAAGCTTCCTAGGTAGGAAGTGCCAGAGAGTCTTTGAACAAAGAAAAAGGCCGTTGTCTGCAAACACTCTCATTAGCTTTGGGCCGTCCACCTTGAAAGGATGCCACAAGCCCTGAGAAGAAGCTAGGAAGAGTGCCACACAAATATCAACCAGCATCCATCTTTAAGGACATTTTCGAGACAGTCGAGCCCACAAACCTCGACCGGCTGAGTATTGTCATGCTGCAGTCACTAAAGACGTCCGAGACGCCTCAACCAGCATTCCAGATCTGCCAACCGGCACAGAGACAACGATTCTTGACACTGAGCCACTTTGTAGGCCAACCTGCAGTCATCCGTCCAGCCTCACTTGCCCAAACTGCCTGCCACCTGATACCTGCAGCTGTCCCCCATCTTGTACTCTCTGTCAGTGGTGGTGCCATTTATTACCTCCGTCTATCTTTATGTCATTTCCCAGTGCAACCATCCAATAGAAAAAGCTAATAAGCTGCAATCTACTGTAGCTAGACCCTCAGTATAGTTCTGCCACAAAGAATGTGAGGATCTATGGATATCTTCAAGCAGGCCCTGCTCACTGTAGCTTTGGGATTTAATACACAAGGTGTCAACAAGCCCATGGCTGTCTATTTATTGTCTTTGCACTATGTGTGTGCACTTTGCTGTTCTGCAAAATAAGATGTGTGATAATGAAGTCAATAACTCGCACATTTTGGCTTGTTTCTGAGGAGGTTTGGATGGGGGGAATGGGATGGGACTTGGAGGTGGAAAGGGGGAAATTGACCCACAGGCTGGCTGGGGTGTTGATCCCTGGGCCAGACCTGCAAAATGTTAAAAAACAAAAGAAATATTGAAAAATGTAAAGTCCTACAGAATCCAGCCTGCCTCAGAGTGCTCCAAGGCCCGCTTGCCTTATGTTTAGATGGGATGAGGCACTCTTCTTGATTTAAGCAATGCTGCAAATGTGCCTGGCGGCTCTCACACATGGGCCTCCAAACTCTCTGAGAGAGGGAGAAGAGTCTAGGCACAGGTCCTGTTCGTACAGCCTTTGCACTTTCCACTCTGAAAGGTGGAAATTGATTATGCATAGTAGTGGCTCATAGCACTAAAGTACATTTTTTTAAATGAACAAAAGTGTCCTTTCTGACCCTTTTATGCATTACATGGGGAAGGTGGTGAAGGGGCATCAGCGATGCACACCTTTTCACCTCCTTATCATGGCCCTTTGCAAAAACTGTTTTTACTGTATTACTTCTATGCAGTAAAAAAATAATTCTAAATAATTAGGGCCAATATGGCTTTCTTAACTCCACTTCTTAGATGGAGGTAAAAGTAGGCACATTTTTGCCAGAAAATCTGCCTAAAATACTGCTGTTGTTATTCCCATGGAATACTGCTGTTGGTCGCAGTGGAGGTGGGATGTTCACTGTGGACTGTGTGAGAAGAGTTTGGGGCTTAAGGGAGACAGCAAGGTAAACCTCTTGCAAAATGAACAGGGATTCTAGCCCCTGCCCAGACCATGCCCAACGAACCCCTGACAAACGCCTTCTTGCCCTGCCCAAGATGGGCCCTGCCCACTACGGGCAGAATTCCCAGCAGGCCACTGAGCACAGTACCTGGGCATGGTAGAGTGAGCTTGAGGCATCTTTCAGCCTGCCAATCAGCATGCTAAGCAAGGCAAAATGGTTGAGTGCACCACCAAATTTCAAGCAGCTCTTTTTCTTACCCAAAGGATCTTGCCTCCTATAACCTTTAGCTGTTGCTTATGGCAATTAACTGCCGCAGACTGGCTAACCCTGCCCCCTCATCTGCCAAATCACAGATGCTTGTTTTCCTGCACATGGGATTCAATGTATCGATGTGAGAAAGAGGGGAGAGAGAGGGGTGAGGGGGAGGGGATTGGCAGGTGCAGAGTGAGCCAGTGAAATGGGACCTGTATGCAACAGGCCAGTGGTGGGAGTGCAGTGTTGCACATTGTTTGCCTTGACTGCATGTTATTCAGTGTGCATGTCTTCTGCAAGTAAAGTATAGCAGAGCCCTCAACTGTAGACAGTTGCCCTAGGGTTTGATAGACTACTTATAATACACATTCCCTCTCTTGCACTGCAACCCGTAGAATACAGCTGAGTCCCACAAACAATTTGTTCCAGCTGTCGCATAGTCATTGACATAGCAGCCATCTCTGCGTCTGAACACAATGCTCTGTTTGTTTTTTTATATTTTAAACTAGTAATCTCTGCTAGTAATTGAAGAGTCACCTAATTCTACTTACTATTCACATGCACTGTAATGCTCTTTTTATTTCCATGCCTGCACAGACTGTGGCCCTATGAAGAGCTTTCCACCCCACAGTGCTTCGAAGCCATAACAATGACAGAAGATACTATACAAACATCAAATAACATAACAACATTTTATTAAACCCTGAATTGGAGAAATCTGCCAAATGCTGCTGTTTTTGACACTACCACCTAACTCTGAATGTCCCCCTAAGTTTCATTATTTTGTCTTATCCAGAATATTGACTGACAAAAGACACACATACAAACCAACCACATATTCACATGCATAGATACATAGTCTAAATTGTCTATTACCTTGGATAAGAACAGTGGGGGTGTCAGGAAATTGTGTGCCACCTATGGAGGGGGGTGGTGGCCCCCCATTGAGACCTACAACTTGCAAACCTTATCATCAGCACTTTATGGAGACGAAATATGGGGCTATATTAACTGCCAGCCCCAAGCAGCTATTGAAAATATGTTTTTAAAACCTTATTAAGACTACCAAAGAGTTCTCCGAGTGCTCCACTTCATATGCAATGTAGCGTGTGGCCATTAATCGACCATGTGGGCATCAAGCCGGTCTTATATTGGGTGAGGTTCTGGGAGACACCTGAACTAGTGAAGTACAGGGATGCGCTCAAACATGTCCCGGCTATTGAGGGCTGCCCTGGATTGTGCACCTCAAGCAGATGTTAACAGCGTTGAACTTGAGCAGTTTATGTTGCAACCCGACCGCATTGGCCAGCGGTAGCGATCGTGAAGGTAAAACCGCAGCCCCAGTCTTGATACTGTTACTCCACTATATGCATGTGCACTTCATCTACAGGATGAACACGCTGAGAGGTGCTAGGTTCACCAGAAACTGGAACCAGCATGACTCTGCGATTTGGTCTGCATGTAGAAACAGCGATGAGACTGTAACGCACTGTATGTTGTTTTGTGATGGTTTCAAGGAGTTGAGGGCTGTGTACTTGTTGCCATTGTATAAAATGTCACACATCGCGTAGAGGATGCCATGATATATTGCAAATCTACCGCTGACCATTCATCGTGCATGGACGAAAAGAACGCGGCAGGTACACCAGCCAGCAGCTAACATAGATGTAGTCACGATCAGGGGCGTTGCTAGGGGGGGGTAAGGGGGCTATTTTTTTGGTTGTAGCCCCGGATAGAATCTCAGGAGCTACAGCCAAAAGACTAGCTAGCCCCCAGTCCCAACAGTTCTGACATCAGCTTAGCCCCGGGTCTTTTCCAGACCTAGCAACTCCCCTGGTCACGATGCCCTAATTGAATCAACAAACCTAATTGGAGCTTTATGGCAGGATGTGAATGATCCGCTGCTGGCAGTTAGGCAGATATGTGCAATGTGCACAATATACGCAACGTTACTTGGACCTATTTAATGACGAGGTTTTTTATGAAGGTATTTATTAATATATTAACAATATTTCCCTTTTATTCAGAATGAAGAATGTCTTTATACATATTCCAGATTATTATTAATTATTGACTGTTGATATTTCTTTATTTTATCTTCAGCCAGTGTTTTTGTGGTATACTTAAGACCTGTTCGCTTTGTGTTTCAATTGCCAGTACTTTGTACACTTTTTTTGTATGAGTTTTTCCTGAAGACTTATATTGAATAAAGATTAATGAGACCCGAGATACATAGTCACATGAACACAGATTCATCCTTCCTAATATACTTTACCCAGGTACAAATACACAGAAACACGTCTCTACAGGCACACAAACCTAACAAACACACAGACACGCACACTCCACATTCCATGACACAAATGAAGATGATAGGTCGCTCTTAGTCCTTCTCCATTACCAGATCCCATACAGAACACCTTGCAGTTCGCTCTGCTACCATGAACTGAAAGAGGCAGCCGACTTTCAGAGAAGGTGCTTTTTGGAAGCACAATAAAAGCCGAAAGTACCCTTTGCGTCTTTTTGTAACGCTCACCTGAATCCCTCGGAGGCGCAGGTCTGGGCTGGGGGTTCTCGGAGTCTTCTAGGGTCACGCGCAGGCCTCGAATGCCACCCTGGAAAGGCCCTCTCCTCACTGAGATCTTGATCTGAAGGGTGAGGTGTCTGCAATTAGGATAGCAAGGGGTTAATAGGATATATAAGCCTGACTGGGCAAGCTGACTCCCCTTCCTGGTGCTCCCCAAGTAGTTCGTAGGCTAAACGTGCTCACCTTATATAGGTAAAAGCGGAGCTCTCCATCCTGCGTCTGTGCAGGGGCGCCGAAGCCAGTTACTTCACTGGTTAATTGTCCAGCCTCTTGGTTGCAGAGGATGAAGATTTGAAGCTAGGCCGTCGTTAGCAGCACGAACGGCGGTTGCTTGGATATGGAGGTCCGGAGAGCGATGGAATGGCGAAGGTATTGCAGGCAAGTAAGTAGAAAATGTCAATTCGAAGTTTAAAGCACTTCTTAATGTCTCTTTTCCTTTTTCAGGTTGCAGAAGCCGCTGGATGGAAAAAAATAGATGTAGAGGAATGCGCCGAGGATTGAGATAGATGAGAGCTGCCCAAAACACGTGCGTATGGATGGAGTTTGTATTTCTTAATGATGTCCTTTTGTTTTGCAGATGCGAGTAGCAGCGTCGGCGGAGGCGAGAAGAATGTAGCGCAGGTAGGGAAAGTTTCGAGATGGTTACTAACCAATGTCCTTGCTTCCAAAGGGTGCCGAAAACAATGGAAAGCTGCAGCCCGTGGCTTGAGATGCACCGATGGATTGGGTAAGAGCTGCGCTGGTTTTTATCTCGTGCAAACCTGGTGTTCTTTTCCCTTCTCAGATGCTGCAGAAGACGAAGATGGTATTTCAGAAGGTAAGATTACGGATTTCTCTTCCCTAGATGCAGAAGTTGAAGATTCTCTGGAGCTGACACGGTGAGCGTCTTGCTGCTATTGCAGAATAACGCGAAGCACGTTGCTCTGATCGGGCGTGGTTTAAATAGTCCTACTGGAGTGCTTAGGTGTCTCCTTCCACAGCAGCCTCGCCCAGGTAAGAAGTCCCAGCTTCCAGAATAGTTCCAGTATCCAGTCCCAGGGAGTGGTGCTGGCCACACCCAGAAGGTAAAGTAGTTCCAGCCATGGATGGATGAGGATTTCATCCTGCAGGTGAGTGAGCAGCATGGTCTGCAGCCGGTAGGTCCACCCAAGCACCATTCCTTACATCATGAGCCCGGCACGTCCTGTGCCGGGACTGGGTCCCCTTATGAGCCTGGTGCCACTGGCGCCAGGACATGGTCCATAAGGCCCCTATGGGAGCCGATGGGTGCCTGAAAATGAAGTTGTGACCCAGCTTCCGAGGCAGTTGGGCTAAATCTGACTCCTTGGAGGCTGCGGTCATGACAGTACCCCCCCTCAAGGCCCCTCCCAAGCTTGTCTTTTCCGGCGGTTTTGGCTTGTTGGGAAAAGCCCGATGAAATTTTCGGACTAAACGAGGTGCATGTACATATTCTGAGGGTTCCCAAGATCTCTCCTGGGGTCCATATCCTTTCCAATCAATCAGGTAGTATAGTCTTGATTTGGAAATTTTGGAGTCCAGGATGTCTCAAATTTCAAATTCGGGTTCTCCGTCAACTTGGATTGGCTCAGGAGGTTTAGTCAAACGGGTTCCGGGTTGCACAGGTTTCAGGAGAGAAACATGGAAGACAGGATGTATCTTCATTCGAGTAGGTAATTCTAGTTTAACAGCCACTGGGTTAATCACGGCCGTGATCGAGTAGGGTCCTAAATATCTTGGGTTGAAGGTGCGTGGCCCTTTTAAAGATAAATGTTTAGTGGACAGCCAGACTTGATCTCCTTTTTGATATTGAGGAGCCTCTTTTCGATGTTGGTCTGCTCCTTTTTTGTATGATTCTTTAGCTCGTTGAAGATGAGCTGTGGCTTCTTTAAATGCTTGAGTTATCGTCGAATGCAGATGGTCAACAGCAGGTGTTCCGAGAGCTTGAGGTGGGTCCAGATTTGAGGTTCGAGGATGACTTCCATACAGCAGGAAAAAAGGGGTTTTTCCTGTCCCAGAATGGATTGAATTATTGTAAGCGTATTCAGCAATCCAAAGGACATCCTTCCAAGTACCCTCGGATTGATGCAACATGCAGCGCAGATATTGTTCTAGAGTTTGGTTAGTTCTCTCAGTCTGCCCATCGGTTTGAGGATGATGGCTGGTGGAAAGTCGTACATCAATCTATGCTAAACGACAACAACTCCGCCAAAAATGGGAAATGAATTGGCTCCCTCGGTCAGAGATTAGTACTGTAGGGAAACCGTGCAACCGGACAATGTTTTCAAGAAATTCTCGGGCTAGAATGGAAGCTGTAGGTAAACCCTTCAATGGGATAAAATAAGCCATCTTTGAAAAAAGGTCCACGATCACTAGAATTGTGTTGTATCCGGAGCAAGGGGGTAAATCCGTGATAAAATCCATCGAGAGCGTGTGCCAAGGGCCTGGTGGAATGTCTATTGGACGTAATAATCCTGCTGGTTTTTCCTTCTGACTCTTGTTTTGTGCGCAGATACCACAAGAAGCCACAAACTCCTTAACATCTTTCCTCCAAGATGGCCACCAAAAATGCCTTTTAATTTTCTCTGAGGTTTTGGCAACTCCAGGATGTCCTTCCATTAGAGAATCATGGTAGCAGGTGATGACCTGTTTTTGTAAGTCAGCGCAGGGTAAGAATAGTCTTCCTTGGAAATACAGTAGGTTCTGATCTATTGTAAAATCCTTTCCTTTCAATTGCCAATTCGATGAATCTTCGGGAGTTATGAGTTGATTGACCCTTGCTTTAATTTCTTCGAGGGATGATGTGTTGATTACTCCTAGTATCTTTTGTTCAGGAATTATTGGCACCGGCTCCGGATTAGCTGTAAGTTCGTCTACCCCTATCCGGGAAAGGGCGTCTGCTTTTCCGTTCCTAACGCCTGGTCGAAATGTGATTACAAAATCGAATTCTGCGAAGAATAAAGCCCAGCGTAGTTGCCTCGAAGATTGAGCTTTAGCTGACTTCAGGTACTGGAGGTTACGGTGATCCGTGATTACAGTTACTGTGTGCCGGGCTCCCAAAAGATAATGCCGCCAGGCCTTAAAGGTGGACTTAATTGCCAAGAGTTCTTTGTCCGTAATTGTGTAGTTGATTTCAGGAGTTGAAAATTTGCGAGACCAAAAGGCTACAGGATGTAACTGGTGCGTTTCGGGGTCTCTTTGTGACAGCACCGCCCCCATTGCAAGACTGGAAGCATCTGTCTCGACGACGTAGGGAAGTTCTGGACGGGGATGCTTTAAGACTGGAGCAGAGATAAATTTAGCTTTTAATTCTCGGAAGGCTTGTTCGGCTTCTGGAGTCCACTCAAATTTTTTATTCTTTTTCAGAAGAGCCGTGATAGGTTGGACTACCCGAGAGAATTCAGGAATGAACCTTCGGTAAAAATTAGCGAAGCCCAGCATGCTCTGCACACCTTTCACGGAAGTTGGGGAAGGCCATTTGGTGATAGCATCCACTTTTCTTGAGTCCATGTGAACTCCGTTGGGTGATAAGATGAACCCTAAAAATTCCACTTCCTTTGCGTGAAAGGTGCACTTCTCCAGTTTAGCAAACAAGCGGTGTTGGCGAAGTCTCTGTAAAACCTCTGTGACGTGTCTTCGATGATCAGATTCTGAGGCTGAGTATACCAGGATGTCGTCAATATAAACGACTACGCACACATCAATAAGTTCTCTGAGGACATCATTCATGAAAAACTGGAAAGCGGCCGGTGCGTTACATAGTCCGAAGGGCATTACTTGATACTCAAATAATCCATATTTAGTGCGAAAGGCCGTCTTCCATTCGTCGCCCTCCTTAATGCGCACCAGATGGTAAGCTCCTCTGAGGTCTAACTTTGTGTATATGCAGGCGCCTTTTACCTGGTCCAATAATTCAGGAATCAAGGGCAACGGGTATCGGTTTTTGACTGTAATCAGGTTCAGGGCGCGATAATCGATACACGTTCTTAGGTCACCTTCCTTTTTCGGGACGAAGAACAAAGCTGAGGAAGCCGGGGATTTCGAGGGGCGGATGAATCCGTTAGCCAAGTACTGGTCCAAGTATTGCCTGAGATGGAGGTTTTCTGGTTCAGTGAGGGCATATATTCTACTACACGGAGGGGTGGACCCAGGTATCAAGTCTATCTGGCAGTCGTATGACCGATGTGGAGGCAGGGTGTTGGCTTGATCTTTCTGAAAGACGTCGCTGAACTCTTGGTATTCTAGAGGTAATCGGGGGTCCTCGGAAGTGATGGCTGCTAGCTTGATTTCGGGCTGAGGATAACAGGTTGAAGCGCATTCTGGAAACCGAATCACCTTGGCTCGCCAGTTTATCTGAGGATTGTGTTTTTCCAACCAAGGCATTCCTAGAATCACCTGAAACTGCGGGGCCTTGATTACATCAAACACGATCTTCTCCCGATGTCCGCCTTGACATAACAACGTTACCTCCATGGTGGTATGAGAAACTGGTCCGGAAGCTATTTCAGTACCATCCACCGTAGTGATTACGTCCTTTACCATCTTGGGACGTAGGGGAAGATCCATCCTGGTAGCCAAGTCGTGGTCCACATAATTACCGATTGCTCCACTATCGATGTATACTTTGATAGCATGCATGCGATCTGGTCTATTGGGACATGTGAGGACCATGGGCATTATCAAATGCGAGGTCAAGGAACTGGTTCTAACGCTCGGCAAGCGGACCTCTACGCTTGTCGGGCGAGGTCGTTTCCCGTTTCCAGTTTCTCAGCAGTTTTATCAGAAGCTCCTATGGTCTTCTTGACCGGTTTCACTGAGCAATCACGAAGGAAATGTCCAGAATTCCCGCAGTATAGGCACAGCTGTAATTGCCTTCTTCTTTCCCGTTCTTTCTGGGTTAATGGTCCTTTTACTACTCCTATTTGCATTGGTTCCACGGAGTCATTCCCTTTAGCGGAGCTCTGAGGTCTTGAAAGTACCCGGGTTTCAAATCTGGATCGATCGGTCTTCCTGTTCTGTAGCCGATGATCTAATTGGACCACTAGGTCGATATAATCTGAACAGTCTTGCGGCGGATTCACCACCTGAGCTAAAACGTCTTTAAGTTCCCCACGTAGACCTCTGTAGAAGAGCGTGATTCTCTTATCTTCAGGCCACCTGGTCTCAACCACCAGTCTATTAAAGGACGCTATGTAAGCCAGGAGATCCTGATTACCTTGTCTGAGTGACAGGAGTTCATTGTCCAAGGCCTGCCCCTGCGAATGTCTTGCGAACAACTTTTCCATACTGGTCTGAAAGTCTTGAAAGTTATAGAGGAGCGGGTCATCCTATGTCACGAGAGGAATGGACCAGTCTGCAGCACTACCGCTAAGATAGGAAAGTACAAACGCTACCTTGGCTTGGTCCGTTGGGAATGCGGCGGGTCTACACAGAAAGTGCAAGCGGCATTGATTGATGAATACTGCATATCGCTTTGGTTCACCGGAAAAACGTTCGGGCGGGGCCAAAGGCACATTTCCTGGCAGATTAATTTGCACCGGATTACTTGAGGTTGTAGGAGGGCCGCCCCCTCCATAGGGAGGCAGTGGCGTCTGTCCCGCTTGAGCCTGTAGCAACTGTCTGGCCAGATCATCAGTCCGTTCCTTGGCAAGGATCAACTCCCTTCGTAAAGCGTTTGTTTCCTGGCGAGATGCGTGTACTTCTGCCCTTAGTTCCCCAAGCAATTGAGCCAGTTGATCTGTGTCCGAGGTTTCCATTGCGCCTGGGTGGGAATATTGCGGTAGGCTTCGCGTTCTGTAACGCTCACCTGAATCCCTCGGAGGCGCAGGTCTGGGCTGGGGGTTCTCGGAGTCTTCTAGGGTCACGCGCAGGCCTCGAATGCCACCCTGGAAAGGCCCTCTCCTCACTGAGATCTTGATCTGAAGGGTGAGGTGTCTGCAATTAGGATAGCAAGGGGTTAATAGGATATATAAGCCTGACTGGGCAAGCTGACTCCCCTTCCTGGTGCTCCCCAAGTAGTTCGTAGGCTAAACGTGCTCACCTTATATAGGTAAAAGCGGAGCTCTCCATCCTGCGTCTGTGCAGGGGCGCCGAAGCCAGTTACTTCACTGGTTAATTGTCCAGCCTCTTGGTTGCAGAGGATGAAGATTTGAAGCTAGGCCGTCGTTAGCAGCACGAACGGCGGTTGCTTGGATATGGAGGTCCGGAGAGCGATGGAATGGCGAAGGTATTGCAGGCAAGTAAGTAGAAAATGTCAATTCGAAGTTTAAAGCACTTCTTAATGTCTCTTTTCCTTTTTCAGGTTGCAGAAGCCGCTGGATGGAAAAAAATAGATGTAGAGGAATGCGCCGAGGATTGAGATAGATGAGAGCTGCCCAAAACACGTGCGTATGGATGGAGTTTGTATTTCTTAATGATGTCCTTTTGTTTTGCAGATGCGAGTAGCAGCGTCGGCGGAGGCGAGAAGAATGTAGCGCAGGTAGGGAAAGTTTCGAGATGGTTACTAACCAATGTCCTTGCTTCCAAAGGGTGCCGAAAACAATGGAAAGCTGCAGCCCGTGGCTTGAGATGCACCGATGGATTGGGTAAGAGCTGCGCTGGTTTTTATCTCGTGCAAACCTGGTGTTCTTTTCCCTTCTCAGATGCTGCAGAAGACGAAGATGGTATTTCAGAAGGTAAGATTACGGATTTCTCTTCCCTAGATGCAGAAGTTGAAGATTCTCTGGAGCTGACACGGTGAGCGTCTTGCTGCTATTGCAGAATAACGCGAAGCACGTTGCTCTGATCGGGCGTGGTTTAAATAGTCCTACTGGAGTGCTTAGGTGTCTCCTTCCACAGCAGCCTCGCCCAGGTAAGAAGTCCCAGCTTCCAGAATAGTTCCAGTATCCAGTCCCAGGGAGTGGTGCTGGCCACACCCAGAAGGTAAAGTAGTTCCAGCCATGGATGGATGAGGATTTCATCCTGCAGGTGAGTGAGCAGCATGGTCTGCAGCCGGTAGGTCCACCCAAGCACCATTCCTTACATCATGAGCCCGGCACGTCCTGTGCCGGGACTGGGTCCCCTTATGAGCCTGGTGCCACTGGCGCCAGGACATGGTCCATAAGGCCCCTATGGGAGCCGATGGGTGCCTGAAAATGAAGTTGTGACCCAGCTTCCGAGGCAGTTGGGCTAAATCTGACTCCTTGGAGGCTGCGGTCATGACACTTTTGCTCTGCATTGTCCAAGTGCATGCCCCATAGCCACATTTACCAGGAAGACCCCAACCCCAGCTTCTTGTTATGTCTGGCAGAGGGCTGACTAGCAAATCAGCATGGTCTACTGTCTATATGTGAGCCAGGGCAATGGAAGGGGTGGTTGGCAAGAAACCATTGATTACCAATGTGGGCAAGTGAAGGGGGGGCGAGGGAGGTATCACAAGGGGATTGAGGTAAAGGGATGATGCAAAATGAGAACAAAAGTCTAAAAGTTAATTGTAAGGAATGGGGTTTGGGGGCATGAAGGATGTGGTGCAAAGGAAAGACACCGGAATGTTATGGTTAATGAGAATAGGGTCAAATATACAATGGTACAAATCTGTAAAGGCAGGTCATGACAAAGATGGCCTAAAGAACACACCAACTCCCAAAGATGGTTTAAGTTTTTTTTAAATGAAAATATTGGTAGAGCGCTAAGGAACGTCCCTCGCTCGCTTGTCTAGAAGATTTCGTTTCCTCCCTAGCCCTTCTGACTTTAGTGTAAATGAGGGCCGAATGGCACTCATGCCGCACTCTGTCATCTTCCTTTCATGCCCCAATGTTCGTCTTCCTATTACTGTCTGCTCTTTTATCCTCCTCCTGTAACTCTCCTCCTTCTGCTTCCACCCCACCTTCTATCTCTCCTAATAGTTTCTTCTTATGATCCTCTGATGTTTCCCTCGCTCTATCTATCCGCCACTCTCCTACTCCCTTTGCCCCTCTGCTCTCTCAACTCTCTACTACTCCATTACTACTCGTCCCTCTGCACTATACTACTAATTTCCCCTCCACCACTACTCTCCTCTCTCCAACTCACCACCAATCTCCCCTCTCCACTTCACTTCTCTTGCTTCTCCATTACACTACTGCCCCCTCTCCAAAATTACTCCACCCCTCCTTCTATGCACTCACCTCCTTTCACTCCCTCATTCGCCTTTCACTCACTCTCTACATTTACTTTAACACTTTCACTCGCACAATCCACTCACAACACAGTATCACTTGCTGTCACCAAGCAATACGTCAGTTCAACATCCTTCCTCCTTCTGACCTCTTGGTCTGCCACCTTCTCCTGCCTTGACCTCAACAGAACAAGCCTCACCTTCCTGTTGCCTATTACCTTTTTTGTGCTCGCCCTCCTTCTCCCGTTGGGCATCTTCTCCTTACTAATCTTGCCCTTACTTCCCTGCCTGGGAGGGGTTCAGGGATCAAGGTTCATAAATAAGGGGCTAAGCATTGCAGGGACATGGAGCTGCAAAAATGGTGGCCCGCCTTGCAAAGTGTCCCAGCTCGTGTTATGGGGGTGCAACGCAGTAAAGTCGAAGTAAACAAAGTCTGTTTTCCTATTTGGAAGTCTGATTGTGGGACTGGCTCAAGCCTTTCTTTTTTCTAGTGAAACGATGCATCCTTGCTTTGGGAACATGTTTGATTGTAGGCTTCTCTTATCTTGTCAGGTTGCTTGTGACTTGGTGCTTTGAAAGCCCAATTTATTGAGCAGTGAACTAGCTTAGCCATTACATAACTTTGCAGAACGTGTTTTGCTGGTTCTAGTATTGACAATGGAATAGATGAAGTCTCCTCTGCTGTCTAAATTTGAAAGTGTGGAATCAGGAATCTAGGGCTGTCTCCCACAATTGACACATCCTGAGCAAATCACTTTTCATTTTCATTACTTTGGGTGTATAATCTATAGTGTTACTCTATAAATAAATATTGACCATTTCTATAATGCGTACTGCAGGAGTATGCCAAGTGGCAGAACACCAAGTGATGTTCTTATGTCACGGGGGGGGGTGGGGGGGAGTAAACAGGATACCAGGGGTGATTTGTGTGTTGTATGGTGGGGAGGCAGGAAGCCAGGTATTATTTATTTGCCATTTCAGAACGTGTTTGGCTCTTTGAATAGAGCCAGACCCCCTTGAAGTGGCTCTACCAATGAATTCTTCGGCTTCTCCACCTCTTTAAATTGCTATAAAACTAGAGATGGGATGGGATGAGAAACAAGGAAATGTAGCCTGCTGTCAAATTGCACACTGGGACAGACAAGAGGAAACCTGGGCACAAACCCAAACTGTCCCACTTCACCAACTTATATTATCCTGTGAAATTATTTTACTATGTTTGGTATTTGGGGGTGTAGGGGGGAGTTCTTGGGGCCTGAGTCTCTAAGAACTGCACACCTAACTGAAAGTTATGTTGCATAAAAGGAAAGTAATGTCAAAAGTGCCTAATATATATACTAGAGTGTGTGTAGGTGGGGAGTGAGGTTGGTTGTGAGTTGAGCTGTTCTGGAAGCTGGGGTGGCTTCATTGTGGAATTGGGTCACTGCACCATAGGCCAGAAAACAGTACTTGGCATCCAGGCCAAACATTGCCAGTCCTCCTCTGGCTGCACTATTGCATCAGAGAATGGAAATAACTATGGATGCACTGTCAGTTTCAGAGCAATCGATGGATGCATTAACATTGCATTCTGTATCTTGCGATGAACGGCTTAACACGGCACTCTGTGAGTAAGTGCTGTTTAGGCCATTTCTCAGTGAAGTGAGAGGCTGGAAAAGAGAGATTTCAAATCATGTGTCCATAAAACAGCCCAGAATGAAACACATCATTGAAACCACGGCGTCAAGGGCTGTCAAGATGCTTTTTTTCGCCTGTAAAACATTTTACGAGCATAATATGATCAAATTCCACCAGCACATGCCCATGCAAACGTAAATGCTTTCTAGGGACAGGGAGCGCTGTGTTCTGCAGTAAGCTGGGTATCACTTAATGTGATGTGTGGCTTCCGCTGGTCTCCACATCACTGCTGCTGCGGGTGGGGAGTGAGTCACTGGCCTAGACCAATCGCTGAGCATATTTCTTCTGCAGCCATGAGCAGTGGCTTTCTCAGGTGCTGATCTCTGTGCAGCAGCTCTGCCTTACACCACCTTGAGTGCTGCTGTCTGTAGCCTTCCGTCAGTGGTGGCGAGCTGTACTGCCCAGGGCAGAGAACCACTAAGCCTCTCAGACCTGCTTCCTTGAGTGCTGTCATCTGCTGTCTCCCATTAGTGGTTTCTGGCGGTACTTCAAAGAACTGGAAACCACTCAGCGTTGCTGCCTGCTTCCTTAAATGCTGCTGTCCACAGCCCATTCCCCATTAGTGCTGTCTGGCAAAGAACAAGGAACTACTGAGCCTCCCCTACACACATAGCTTCTGTCTACAGAGGGAACCACTAAGCCACCCCTGTACACTACAAAGTGCTGCTATCTTTAACCTCCAATTAGTGCTGTCTGGCTGCACTGCAGAGGGAACCACTGAGCTGCCCCATACACTACATGAGTGCTGCTGTCAACCGCCTCCCATTAGTGGTGCTTGGCTGTACTGTAGAGGACAAGGAACAACTGAGCCTCTGCCTACGCTCCATAGCCTGCTGCTGTCTGCTGTGGTAAAGGGAGGTTCCATTGGTGGATTTTCCATCAAAGGAGAATTAATCGCATTATTTTCATCGAGTTTTGCCATAAATGTATGCAGTGGGTGTGTCAGGGTAATAAAAAGGTCGAGGGGGCTTGAGGTGGGTGGCTGCCGGGGGTCTCCCCCACATACATGTGTGGCAAGATGTCATAGAAGAAAAGAAAATAGATGAATTCTCCTGCGATGTAAAAAAAAACTTCTTGGAATCACATAGAACCGTCTGCTGCTACAGCGTCCATTTTGCGATGTCAGGCTGCATTTCGGAGGGCTGGGAACCACTGAGTATCTCTCTTCTGCTCCCTATGGTCTGCAGCCTCTGATTTATGGTGGCTCGTGGCTGCCGGAACTGCAGAGGGCAGAGAAGCACTGAGCCTCTCAGTCCTGCTTCCTTGCTCAGCAGTCTGATTGGCTGTCCTGCTGAGCGCTGTGAACCAATGAGCCTGCTCGTTCCCTGAGCTCTGCTACTGTAGTTGTGCTATTTACTGGCTGAGGAACTTCTCAATTCTGCTGCCACGTTTTCTGCTACTCACAGTCTCTGCCTCTAATGTAGCAGTTGTGCTCGACCTTTCTGCACTGCAGTTGGAAGGATAACCTCTAAGTCTCTCACCTTGAGGCTCAACTGAACTGCTCTCTGTCCTTTGTTTTTCTGGCATGTTTTAGTACTCAGAGGAGATCTGAAAGAGGGTATTGCAACCTGAAATAATTAGTCATCCCTAAACCTGCCCCTGATTCTATGTGCAGGAATACAAGTGGTCGATATGTACAGATCTGCTTACCTTTGACCTCTGACAGCAGCAACATGGGTTTCTGTGCACTGCACTACCAATGATCCTCTGTTACACATTTCCGGGGACTGTAGAAGACTGCAGATACTTCTGATCCCACTGCCATTGCTTGGTGCCCCTATAAGGTGAGATAGCCAAGGACAAGTTCACTCAGTGCTGTGGTATGTCTGGCCGTGTGTCCCGTCTGCAGGGAACTGGAACGGAACCACCGTCCATGGGAAGGCGTGTCCAACTAATGGAAGTTTTGACCCTTCTGGAGAACTGCAGATTTCTTCCCAATAAACGAGAGTGATTCACATGGCCTGTATTCAGGCACCCAGAGTGTGTGTCCTTTCTAATCAAGAGGGTGGAGGTGGTCCTGAGTGCAGTTTGGGAAAATCTGACCTCTTGATCTTGATCTTGATTCCAAGAGTTTTCCGATCCAGATCCGGCGGCCAGGCATTTTCAGTTGCGGCCGCCTATCTATGGAACAACTTGCCTCGCTCTCTGCGAATGACTGCTGGTCATTTGTCTTTTCGCCGCTGTCAAAAAAACGCATCTGTTCGAATGGCCTTTGCCTTTGCTGACAATTCTATTTATCGTCTGCTGTTCTCGGCTCCGTTAGGATATTCCTATCTGCGCGCCATGATGCCCCTGGTGGTATATATTGCGCTATATAAAATTCACTAACATAACATAGAATAGGTGCCCAGACCCCCATATTGTAATCCTTCTTTTAACAGTTTTGTTGTTTCATTGTACACACTGATTTACCTCTGATGCACCACTGGCTGCATTACAGTATGTCTGTAAGATCAGAAGCAAACCATTTATAGATCAGATGCACACTGGGGTCTAGGGTCATACTCAACTGTGTTCCCTTATAGGTTTAGCTTCTGATTTGAATGGCACATATATTTCAGAGAACACTAGTTTATAGACAATTTCTATCTTTGTTTGAATATTTGGAGAGGAAGTAGAGGGTTGTAAAGAAGGGATACATACAATCCCTTTAAGGAATTGAAGATATATGCTACTTGATTTGCATTGGCATGAACATTGTTCATACAAAAATGTAGATTATACATTTGGATATAATTCCTAATGCAGATACTTAAGTGGTCTTAATCTTGATTTAGTTGATTTTTAGGAAGGTACTTAGCACACTAGGATTTCCTCGAGCAATTATATGTTTTGCTTTTTTTTCTCAACCAAACACAAGGGGTTGATTTCAAGGTAGAGGCTGGTGCTGCGTTTATGTATTCATTCATAACAATTATTAATATGTTGGTGCAGTTGACATCAGAGGATTCCCCTGTGAGTTTTTCACATTTACAAATCATCAACAAAGTTGGCAAAAGTTGTGGGGGGTGAGGGCTACTGTGGAATCTGTTTGAATTAAAAACAGTCTTTGATTTAAATCATCATTTGCATCACCAGAGACACACTTCTATCTTGGTACTTTGGAACTACCAACAGCTGCGTTTGATGTTGTCATTTTGTCATTTGGTGGTATTTTTAGGGATTATATTGACCTGGTTCTCCACCCACTGGCAGCGTCAATCCTTCTCTGTTTCCTGTAAAGGATTTTTCCACTTGCCTGTTCTCTAGTGCTATGTCCTCTTCTCTTCACTCGCCACATTTCTTTGACTTCAGTAAATTCCTCTTTCGATTTCCATACACATTTGTAAGCTGATAAGACACATCATTTCTTTTCTTTTCCCTGTTTTAATATCTCCTTACATCAACACCTACCTGGCTATCTGATATGGGATAATGGATGACTAAACATGACCTGTGTCTCAATCCTGCTCTATTGGAATAATGTCATTCATATTTTTGGCTACCCTTTCATTTTTAATATATCAGTTCCTTTTCCACCTTCTCTCTTATTATCTGTTACCTGGGTATGTTATTCTTATTATACAATATCAAGATCATTAATTAATTTCAGCAATTTTCCACTACTAAATTGGTTTTGGTGACATTACTTCATTCTCATCTAAAATACTGTTTTTCTCTCTTTGTTGGTCTACTTCAGCTGAATGTTCTTAAATTCCAATCTATTCCGTGTCCTGACTTTCAGATACTGTAAAGGTTTAGTTTCAGCCCACCACACGTCATCATATCTTGCACATCTCCGTTGGCTTTCCATTACTTTCTATGCATTTCTATGAGTTTTATTTAAGTGTATTCACTCTTTTAGTTTAGCTGATTTACCTGAGTTAGTAACTTAATAGGAACCTTCTGCTCCAGGTGGGACATCACAAAATCAAACTCCATCCCTGAAACCTATTGGGCATTCACATTGGTCAACTTGGGCTAAGTATAACTCCTATAGGGGTTAATTCTACTATTGGATAGCTATATCTGGTGGCTCCTCCTGGGACCACCTCTGCATGTTTCAATCTACAATGTTGCCGGGTTGCAGGGAGACCATTGGCTTCTGTGACATATTATATCTTCACGTGAAAGATGACTCTGGATTGGACAGAATGTGTCCTCCCAACCCGAGGACCGTGTACGGTTACCAGGCTGAGGGCACCTTCTCAAGGTAATGAGAATGAGCATGGAGGGCTGTGTGTTCCCTAATGTTGCCATCTCTCATCACCTAAGCCTGGGAGAGGGCATTCAGTTGGCAGCCCGTGAGCAACACTTGTATCTTTCCACCTTTGGTTTGGTGGGACCAGCTTCTCCTCGTCCATCTCGATTGAATGGGCATTGTCCTGTTCTGCTGGGTCAGAGATAGAGAGAGAGGGCAGAGAATGGGAGAGGAAACATAGAGAGAGAGCGTCGACAGAGAAAGAGAGCAGAGAGAGCAAGGCAGAGTATGGCCGAGAGGGAGATAGAGTGAGAGAGAGAGAGGGTGCTATATCGATGTATGATATGCTGTGTGCAGCTAGGTAAAACATTCTTCTCATGTACATCAATGATGTTAAGAGTTGATAATTCAAATAGGATGATACAGCATTTGGGTAAGACAATAACCTGCCTCCGCCGATTTGGCCTGTAAGAGTATTCATTTTGACTGTGATTGTTCCAGATTGCTTGGAGACTCACTTCTGTGGTCATAGAGAGCAACAATGAAGTCATTCATTTCAAGACAAATAAAACAAACTGAAGTATTGTGACATCCACTGCGTGAGGCCCCAGGCAAAGAGACGTCAATTGTTAATCTTCAAGGAGCTCCCCGAGGGCCAGAAATGTATTAACCTTGAGATGTAGAAATGGAGCACCCAAGCATTATAATAAAAGATATAATGTGTACCAAAAAATCTCTTCCTAGATGATTTATGAGGCCAGGTTTACATTTTTACAAGTCTTCATCTTTCTAAATAAAAATGCAATGAATACGGACTCTGATTTGAAGTTATTTGATAACGATCGATACATTAAGAGTAGGTAAATTGGACAGCAGCAAAGAGCTGGAAGAAAGTCTGCCAGTCCCCAGACATCAAAAGCAAAGCAAAGTCTGCGAAGACATCACTAGCCAAGGCGCCAACTGGTCTAATTAAAAATGTCAGAAAGACAATGAATTCCTTTAACACAAAGGGGCGATTATCTTTACAAGTTTCGGCAAGTAGCAGAACACTGATTTGAACTTATTTCATATATTTTCGTAACCAAAGATACAAAAATATTTTCAAAAAAACAATCAGAATTAGCAATCGTAAAAATGGTATCAAAGACTCATATCTAAGATCATAATTGGCTGAAACAGCACAGTGGGCTTTAGCTGAAGGCATTATCAAGTTGTACTGCTCCGAAAGTGATGTCGCTAAACATTCCCTTTTCTTGCCGTCCAACCGCATTCTTGCTATGCTAAACAGAAAGGGCGTATTGTGTTAATGAAAACATGCACCATACGGAGAGCAAACAGTCTCTACATGGGAGCCACATTACAAAAAAAAGGTCGCCAGGTTCTGCCTGCCTGTAACCATGGTTGATGCAGTGTGTGGGGGGGGGCTACTACCCACTTCACCCTGTTTGGCAGAGCCAGTGGGCACCCCTCTTTGGCTCCCCTGTTGGCGCAGAGTGTGTCTGCATTGAACCATCGTTCAGGCAAATGCGATCAGCCTTTTTGCTCAGCAGGATCGACGCAAAAATCGTTCTTGCAATACCCACGGAGGAGGGACAACCCTTAATCAAGTATTACAGGGTGGGGGGCCTGGAACAAGTGGCATGAACTCAGAAAAAGGCACTCGCCATAGCAGTGTGGGAGGCGGGTTTAAAACTCCATCCCCCACTGTGTCACCTCTTTCCCAGTAAAGGAGGGGAGGTAAGGTTGAGCCAGCGCCGAGCCGCATATAATGCCTATTTAAATTGTGTATTTTGTAGATTACAGATGTTACATTTAAGTTGGGAGAGTGAGTGGGGCCAGCCTTCAATTATTTGTTGACGAGGGTTTAGGGGACAACTTAAATGGCATTTCAAATGATCATATAATGTCTGTTAGACCTGTACACAAACATCAGCTTAATACAGTCATGATGTACTCTCATTTACTAATGTCCCACATTACTGATACGATCATGTATTCCAGGGACACCATAACATTCCTTGATGAGCAACAGTTTTCACATATGAAGTTGCATAACCTTACTGCTAGATATTAAAATCCCAAATCCCGCAAAAGCCAATAATGCTGCCCAACCACTGCCCACTATTATCAAGGATCGTCACTAGAAATAAGCAAATGTTGAAGAAACAGCTCACAGAAAAGCGTATTAGTCATACTCGCCAGCCCCAGCTTCTTTTAGGACATGGCATTTGGAGTTCTTGTACAATACCTGTAGTTTTTGCACATCATAAATGAGAGCTACAAATATCAGAGGATCACTGACCGAAATCAAGTTTTTTCACGTATGGCTCAATGGGTGTGACCCATTTCTAAAATGTACTATGACCTACGATCCGCAGAAAAGTCCCCTTTCTAGACCTATGCATCATGAAAATGGAACAAGGTTTTATTGAGACAACGGTCTTTCGAAAACCGAGAGACAAGAACACACTTCTGCACTATACAAGTTACCATGCACTCAGCCTTAAAAACGACCTCTCATATGTACAACTTCTAAGAACTATAAGAAACTGTTCCCAGATTGTCGAATATGCGAAACATGAAGAGATTTTGGAAACACGATTAACCGCTGAGGCATACAACAATAAGAACAGCAACAAGAAAGGCAAAACACACGACAAGAGAACTGTGCCTTGCAAGACGCGAATGGGAATGAGAGGAACGCATCACTTGCATATCTGCTTACAGCTCAATCAGTAATGCTTTGAAGAAAGGGATCTTGAAGAATTGGAACATTCTCTATATCCCTGACTTCGCTCCAAAGAAACCACATTTTGCTTTAAAAATAATCACAGCACTTGAGGCAGATGCTAGTGCACACTTACCAACAACGGCGTCCCCGATCTACAGTGACCCTGAACACCTGGGGCCTGCCGCTGGTAGTGAGCCATGATAAGTGTGGGAACTGCTCAGTTTGGTCACTCACAAGGAACATGAAACTAATTGATCTTCATGGACTCAACTGGGAGGTAAAGGAATTCACAAACTGCAGAACTACACAAGCAATATATGGGATAAAACGTCCCTGTAATCTAGAATATATTGCAAAAACGAAATGAGACATTTGTAGAGGATTTGTGAGCATAGATCCTGCCTGAAGAACCAAACCCCAAACAAACCCATGGTAGACCATTTCGAAAAGATGAAACATAGGCACGAGGACTTTATCTGGTTCGTGATTCAGACAGTTCCCTCCCTGTCACGAGGTGGAGATTGAGATTTACGTCTGAGGAAACTCACATTGGATCCAACGTCGGTGACTAAAGGTTTTAATTCAAGCATTAAGTGGAATCTCTTCATCTAGAATAATCACTGATGAAATGCGGGTGGTCCGTGGCCACTGCAGGATGTATGGGAAACATCATAGGTCCCTCTAGACAAGGTGCACTTATTGAACACTTTGAGATACTGACCAGGGCCCTATCAGGGACTTACAGCACAGATGTATAAATGTTATGTTATGTTATGTTATATGAACTTATAAAGCGCACATTCGCCCAAGGGCATCTTGGCGCTAGGCAGCCGAGGTAGAGGCAGCGGTTAGAAAAAGGGGACCTAAAATATGAACGTTTTCAAAGAACGGCGGAAGGTAAGATGGTCAACAGAGTCGCGGAGAGCCCATGGAAGGTCATTCCAGGCTCTCACTGCTGCCACAGAAAAGGCACGGCCGCCTGTCCGTGACAGTGTGACACAGGTAACAGTCAGCAGACGGGCAGAAGGGCAGGCTGAGAGCAGAGAGAGCGACCAAGAACATAGTGAGAAAACCTTTCATGGGGATATTCCGCCCCCGTTTTGTAAAAGGCGCGGCGAACCATACACTCAGCTTTAAATAAGATCTGCTTCTCTAAGGGCAGCCAGTGGAGCTGTCTGAGTAGCGGAGGCATGTGTGCTCGAAACGAAGGGTTCAGAATCGATCTAACAGCCGCATTCTGAAGCAACTGAAGCCGATTTAATGACTATAGCATGTCAAGGAATGTGGAGAGTACACATCCTGAGTGACTGCCCAGCCATTTATCTGCTGCAGTACCATGAGGGACACTGTATGTTGTATGTTGTATTGTAAACACATTGAATGTATGCCTTACAGCGATCATTTGCCCTCCCTGATTTTTCAGGTTTTTAAGGAAAGTTTCCATTGCCTCACCGTTAAAATGGAAGATATTGACAATGTCTTTAGAATTGGGAAACATCAGGGGGGCAAAGCGAGGCATGTTTTGATTTCCTTTTTGAATCAGAGGTCAAGGGAGTGTTTAATGAAAGCTGCTAGGAAGATTGAGAATGCCTCCTTCAAAGGTAAATCTGTTTATTTATACCCTGATTATCCCAAAGAAATCCTGCTCTTGAGGAGGTCATTTAAGGGGGCTAAAGACATGGCCAGACAGCTGTCTCTGCGAGCATTTCTAAACAGGAATAACGTTTTTACTATGGTATTTCCTGAGGGGGAAAAAAGCACTTCTGACCCTGTGCAAGCGCTGGATTGGCTGGAGACCTATAACAAAGGTGTTCCTATACCTGCTCTGACTAATTAATTGATTTACAAAACATCCAATTGCCTCATCCCCCAGTGGATCAGTCTTGTTTTTACATTGTACTTATTTTCACAGTAGGTTTTATTTTTTAAAATGGCGCCGGTGGCCGATGACTGTTGGCATTTCGAGTCTTTTTAAAATTGATTTGGAACTTCTTCTTACCCGGATTCCATGTTACGGCCTCGGACGGAGCTCCGCGTTGCTGCCGGCATATTTAGAGGAAAGGACCCGCACGGAATGACGTTTGAAGCACGCCGAGAGGCGCTCACGTCAGCTGATCCGCCCGGCATCTTCGAACGAAAGGAACGCACCCGATGTGCTTTTGCTGTGCTCTCGGTGCGGGGAGGCCCGGACTGGGTCGTCAACTATGGACTTGAAACACATAACCCGAAAACAGCTAGGAAGAGGTTTTGAAATGGAGAAGACACTTGCTTTTGCTTACTTTATAAGCTGCCTGGGACATTTGTTGTAAACATTGTGTGCCCATTGCTCTTTGTAAATAAGAGTGACACATGCTCGGCTATAGGCAAACGGCTCCACGAACACCAGAGGGAAGATGATGCTAGCATTCTAGAATGGGTAAGACCTTCCGGGAGAAGTAGATTTTGTTTATTTGAACCATATATATTTGCTTTTTGTTTATATTGTGAAGAAGCTCACAGCATGTGCTAGGAGAATCTTATTTGCTTCCCATAGACGTCAATTATATAGAAGACTTTAAAAGCCCTGCTTCTCAGCAGAGCAAGGCTGCTGATGATTGCAGAGGGACCTGCTGCTCATGGACAGGGTGGTCTGCATATCCAGAGAGCCAGGCTCGGAGAATATGCATCAAGGCGTCCCTCACACAGACTCTTAGGGACTGAAAGCTTTTAATTGCTGACCTATGCTTTAGAAAACAACAAATAGACATGAGTCCATTAACTGCCACAGCAGACAATTTCATGTTTTTCTATTCTTGACATGTATTTGATTGATGAATTGCTTTACCGTCTAGCTAGTGTGATTTGTGATTTTCCATTAGCCACTTCTGAGCATGCAAGGTCAAGAAGGAATGTAGTACGACTATATTATTATTGTCTTCCTTGACATGTGAGAAGATGTCGTATGCACCCTCTGCTTCATCTTATTGTTGCATTCTGGAAGTGGTATGACTGCATCTGAATGTTCTTAGTTTGCCTGTATTTTGCCATTTTCGTTTCAAGTGTTTATAGTGCCTTTAACCAAATCCGAATCTAGGCACTCAATTTGGTATTCTGCCCTTTTGTCTCAAGTTCATAGTGCCTTTTGCCCATTTGTCCTCTGTTCATTTAGATGTGATCTCTGTGGAATCTGTTGGTTTAGTTGATGCCGGCTTGGGGTTGGTAAACCTTCATGATTATTATAATTTTTATTTTTGAGATTATTTATGAGTTTTTGTAGTCAGGTTGTGTTGGGGATATTGTGGAGAGTGAGATCCTACATGTTGGCTCTGGGGTCTGAAGGTGAGGGGAGTGTGAAGTAACTTACACAGAGCTGTTGCCAAAACTTTAATGCTAGGTAACAACATGCCCATGAACACAATTTTCATTTTGATGAGTGCTTCAATTCAGTCAGGTGGAAAATCTGAGATGGATCTCTGGTCCCGGATTATGATTTAGCATGTAAGTGTCTAGGACACATAGGGCCCCAATACATAATAAGGGGTGGGCTTACCGGTTGCCTTAATAATTGTTGTTATTAATAATAGTTGTTATTATATTATTATATTTATATGGTTTGACTCATCTATTGGGGGGTGGAGGATTATGGTAATGTGGTGGTTTTCGGTTACGCGTGATAATTATTCTTAGTATGCTTATTGATAATATTTTAATGTGGTTTTTATTGGATATTGGGAGGGGTCCTGGGATTGGTTCTGAATGTGGATTCACTTGTTCTTTGAGCTGAATAGACTTCGCAGTCTTATCTATTCTTCAGATTTGTTATTTTATGTTTTTGGTTCGTTTTTATGTTTATTTTCTTTTTCTGGTTTATTTTCATTTTCTTTTTATTTTAGTTTTGCTTTCGATTTTCCAGATTTTATAGTCATGATGCCTTTTTGCATAGGGGGGACCGCTAATGACCTGCGCATTGTCTCTTGGAATGTTAATGGGGTCAATAATACGTTAAAGAAGAAGAAAGTTTTTCACATGTTACAGGATATGCATGCTGACATCTGTTTTTTACAAGAGACTCATGTTTTGGAGGACGAGATTTCGAGGCTGGAAAGGGAGTGGGTGGGTTCAGTTTATGGATCTTCCTTCTCGTCGAGGTCGAGGGGTGTGGCCATTCTGATTCGTAAGAAAGTGCCTGTTAAAATCCTGAAGGAATGTGCAGATAAAGAGGGCAGAATGATTGCATTGCTGGTTGAGATTCAGGGGGAGTTGTTAACCCTTTGCAATGTGTATGCTCCCACAGTGGATGATGGCTCCTTCTTCAGAATGGTGGCACAAACCCTTTTAGATTTGAATAACCCTAATATTCTGCTTGGGGGTGATTTCAATACGGTAATTGATCCTGATCTGGATAGAAGTCGAGTCAGGCGTGTGTTGCGTTGTGATTATCATCACCAAGCACTTCATTCACTCTTGGAGGAGCATGATCTGAAAGATATGTGGCGCTTGGAGAACCTGGACAAACAGCAATATAGCTTCTTTTCTGGTGCGCATGGTGCGTTCTCTAGATTGGATATGATTTTGTCTGGTGGGAATGTATCGGAAAGTGTTGTGTCAAGTAGTATTGGCAATATTTTATTGAGTGATCATGCCCCCGTTGAGATGCATTTGAGACTTAAATTTCACTGTAAAAGGAGTTTCTCATGGAAGATGAACACATCTATTCTGTTAGATGATGACATTTTGGAATGGATTGTTTCGGAGGCGGATTACTTTGTCTCAGAGAATCGCTCGGAAGAGATCAGTGTTGAGAACACGTGGGAAGCCTTTAAATGCAGTATGCGTGGTATCTGTTTAGGGCTGTCGTGTGGTAAGCGAAAGAAGGAAGAGTGTAAGAGGCGTGATCTTGATCTATGTATTAGTGGGATTTCGAGGGATCTGATGCTTGACCCGACTAATTCGGTTTCTTTAGCAACTTTGAAGAAACTTAAAAAAGAAATGGAGGACTTTTTGACGATGAGGGCTGAACGAGGCTTGTTCTATTCAAAATGTACATATTTTGAGAAAGGGGAGCGTTGCGACAGATGGTTGGCTTACAGGTTAAGGAAAAGGATTTCGGAATCTGCAATAACGTCTATTATAGACAAGGATGGTAGAATTACATTTGATCCAAATAGAATTAACTTGACATTTCGTGACTTCTATGAGAATCTGTATAGCAAAGAGGCGGGTATTACCGGTGTGGGTGAGAACTTCTTTGGTAATTTGCCAATCCCGACGGTTTTAGATGACGATCGTGATCTGCTTGGTGTTGAAATTACGGTGGATGAGATCAAAGGAGCGATTTCAGCGCTGAATACAGGCAAATCCCCGGGTCCTGATGGCCTCCCTTGTGAGTTTTATAAGGTTCTTCCGAACTCAGCCTTGGAACTCTTGAGAGAAGTTTATGTATCTAGCAAACAGACTGGGATGCTGCCTAAAAGTACTAATCATGCTTCTATTTCGGTTTTTTTGAAAAAGGGTAGGGATTGTAATCTCCCAGGCAGTTACCGTCCGATCAGCCTAATCAATACGGATAATAAGATTCTTGCCAAGGTCCTTGCTATGCGCCTGGCGCAATTTTTACCTAATCTGATTGGTGAGGAACAATCTGGTTTCATGAAAAATAGGCGTACCTCTAGTAACATCAGAAGATTATTGCTTACCATGGAAACGGCAGACAGAACGAATCGAGATGCTGCTGTCCTTTCGCTTGATGCGGAAAAAGCGTTCGACAGGGTTAGTTGGGATTACTTGTACTCTGTACTGAGGAAGATGAATCTGGGGGAGGAGTTCATTTCTTGGGTTGCTCTTCTATATTCCAAGCCGACTGCTGCCGTTAAGACTAATGGCCTAATTTCAGAACCCTTTTGTTTAGAACGCGGCACGCGTCAAGGTTGTCCTTTCTCCCCTCTGTTGTTCATTCTAGCAATTGAACCTCTTGCTGTTTGCATCAAACATGAACCAGATTTGCACGGGGTGAGTTGCTGGGGTATGGTACAAAAGGCTTGGCTTTATGCGGACGATCTTCTATTAGTACTGGAGAACTTGCAGGTGTCCTTGCCTAGTTTGATCAGGCTGTTGTCGGGTTTTCATGATTGCTCGGGTTACAAGATTAACCGTTTGAAGTCTGAAGTGCTGCCCCTAACGAATGGATGTGATAAAACCCTGGTTACGGGACAGGGGTTTACGTGGTGCGGGGAACGCTTACGTTATTTGGGGGTTTGGTTGACGTATCCTCTTTCCAGGATGGTGGATGAGAACATGACTGTGGTTATTCGGGAAAGTAAATCGGATCTAGAAAGGTGGTCTTTGCTTAAGCTCTCCTTATGAGGTAAAGTCAATGCCCTGAAAATGAATACAACGCCCAAAATCAATTTTGTATCTAGCATGCTTCCTTTGAAGATTAAGAGCTGCTACTGGAAGGAATTGGATCGATTAGTTCAAGAATTTTTGTGGGACAAAAAGCCACCAAGACTTAGTCTTTGGAAGTTACAGCTTCCGGTCCATTTGGGCGGTCTTGGGGTACCGAATTTTCGGGCCTATCATTTGGCCTTTTCTGCTTATTCCTTTGTTCCATTTTTGTCAGGTGATTTAGACAGCTGGGCGGTGGCAGAGTCCAGCGCTTATGGGCCGCTGGGCCCGACAGCCTTGTTGACCACTAATACCAAGATTTCGGGTGGCAATTTGTTGGCAACATCCTTTTTGCGTGATTCATGGACTGCTGTTTGGTCGTTGCTTGAAAGGGATGCGTTCAAAAGCAGGAGTGCCTCTATCTGGTTGAATCCTAGGATCAGGGACAATTTGAGGACAGTTTTTTGGCCTGAATGGTTTTTGATGAATATTAGACTGGTTTCTGATTTGGGGAATGATGATCGATGGTTGACTGCCGCAGAGCTGAGAGAGAGATGGAATTTTGATGGTCTATCGGACTCTGCATATAGACGGCTAAGGAGAGCGGTTGGTGGGGTCGACTGGTCTGACTCTTTGGATGTGTGTGCTTTGCTGACAGACTCAAGTGGGAAGTGTGGCGGTTTAGCCAGTCGGCTTTACAAGCTAATGGTGTCACATTTTCGGAGTAATGACAATTTGCGGGGAGTGTGGAGTGAGAAAATAGGATCAGAGATTGATTTGGATGATTGGCAGAATATGTGCAGTAATGTATCTTTGTGCTCTCTGAATCTAAGTGAACGTTCTCGACAGATAAAGATCCTGAACCGGGTATATTGGTGCCCTGAAACATTGCATAAAAGAGGCATGTCTGACAATTCTAACTGTTGGGGGTGCGTCCAGGCAGTCGGGTCATTGGAACACATGCTGTGGGATTGTGTGAGAGTCAGAGATTTTTGGATTGAGGTTTGTAATGTGTGTGACAGGATTACAGGAGGTGGTTCAGTTCTCGATTTTAGGACGGTAATCCTGGGTGATGATTCAGGGTTGGGTGAAATCAGCGCAGCCCACAAGAAGTGGTTTTTTCGTGCATTTATTGTGGCCAAGAGGTTGATTCTCCGTGGGTGGAAGGGGAGGGAATCTCCTTCCTATGGGGAGTGGATCCAGGAAATGCAATGCCTCTCACGGACGGAGAAACTTATTTACAGATTGAAATGCAAAATGTCGACATATGAAAAGATTTGGAATGTGTTCAATGACTTCTTTTAAGTTGGTTCTTGATTATTTCTCTTTGTTTATAATTTGGTTTCCTGTAATATTGTAGTGGCTGATATATTGTATATATTGTATATATTATAAATAAAAATTAAAAAAAGAAAAAATTAAAAAAAAAAAAGGAAAAGGAAGCTAGAAGCCACATGTTGGCTGTGCGATCAGAATATTGGGTGTGGATTGTCTTCATTGTGGTGTGTAAATGCAGGCATGCAAATTATTCGACACGTGTCTCCTGTTAAATGTACAGACTTGTAATCCATTGGAGACTAACATCTAGATCATTGCACACTGTAGTTATATATTGTGTGCCAGTACACGATTATGCTGAATATGTTAAATGATATGTGAATATTTAAAAAATCTGTGTCATGTCTACAACAGTATGACCGCAATTCAACTTTTCCTTGCATCGATAAAGACATGTCAGGATGAAAAACTGTCCCCTTACATTACATGATACGACGCACACAGACCGTAATGTCCATACGTGCTGATACATAGCAAGATGGTCGCTAATGGAGTGTCTTGAACCAAGAATCAATGGAAATAGAGAAAGACATAAGAAATTCAGTAATAATCAACCAAGAAATAATATGTAACAGTTTATGGATTGGGTTTCTGAACACCAGAAGGATGTTTTAATTAAGACATATGAACCTCTACACATTTTTTGTAGGCTTTTCTCATTTAATGAGGACGGCCCCGCTCCAGGAGAAAATACCAGAATGGTCCTAAGGAACTAGTATCCATGCAAAAAAAATATTTCCCCAGATTCTGAGCAAGTCCCAGGTTAGTCACTGCATCTATGTTAGCCATCTACCAAAAGGCTTTTTTTAATCTTTTTTTTTTTTTTTAGATCCGCTGTTGTCCAGATCTTTCTGCGGGACAGGAACCAAACAGGAGGACATTTAAATGACTTACAGCTGCAATATTACCGTTTGATGAACTATCCATCTACCAGTGAACAGCCAAATGTGAAATTGAATTTTACAATATAGCCCAAAAAAAGGATAAAGGAAAAAACTACTAAATTGGCATAGAAGCAATTGTACCCGAAAGTAGAAGAAATATCTGGATAGTGCGTGAAAAACGTCCCAAAACAACTAAGAAGCTCAATTCCGGTTACTGATAAAACAGTGGTTGGAAATAACGCTACATAAGGGGTTTGTATGCGATTGGTTTTCACCAAATCTAGAAGAAATGTATTTGTCCTGAAGATGGCCACATTAAAAGCAAAAGACATTAGGGATAACGTCTCACTTACCTTCGAAGGCCAAAACATATGTAGATATCCAAAAAGGTTTTCAAATGAAACCTGTGAACTAGAGACCGGAATCCATGTCTCAAGACATAAGAATTCTGGTGATCAAAATATAAATTAGAATATTGTCACTTGTTCTTTTGGAACTTTGTCAAAGAGTTTAAAAGATAGAATGTGATGGACTAATTCCACTTACTAACTCCATGGCTGATCAAGTTTTGTCTTTCCTGCTGAAATACAATTGTAGAAAAGTGTTTCTGTAGATTCAGCCTGTATACAAAAGATTTTTTATTAAGACACTTGAAAAACATAACTGTTTTTATGTTTGTTTAATTGTATAATTATGAATAAAATGTGTTTGTTTTAACGATAATGTGTGGAGAAAACATGTCATATCTATTAACCTAATTGGTGATAGAGACAATCTGGTGCACTAACTAATAGTAACTGGAAAATGAGTGGGGTAATCGATCTTATTTACCTTTGCTTAAACAATTGTTTGTCCCGCTAAGAGTTCGATCCCCCTTTAACAAAAAAGAGGGATTTGCATATTTGCTACCACTGGGACTTGCTAGCTACAAAGAATGCTTGGACTGCATGAAATATGGCTATTTTCCCATATTAAAATATATGTTTACTTGCCTTAAGGCATTTTAGGCAGAACGCAGAACCATCTTTTTAGTCCCTAAAAAAACGCTCCAAACTTCCCAGCATAGAGAATAAGATTCTTACTTCAAATTCTTACTTGAAGAAAAAGTCCTCAGATGGATTTTCCCCTGAAAGTCTGGCTATTTGTATCTCCACCCCAGAGGTGAAAGTAGCCATTTTAAAATGCACCTACATTTTTTATTTTAGGTTATTTAACTATATAGAAGGGAAACACATCTATACAGAGAATAACACGTTTAAATAGAGACATTGGAAGGGTGTAATGAAATGGCCCTCTATGATGACCACCCTCTCACAACAGTTCCCATTTAATGCCGAAGAAGGTCAGGGATTACTTATTTGTGCAATAAATAAATTAACATTATTGGCATGAACCACTACTGAACATAACTGATTTCCACCATCACACTTAAGGTCATAAGTTGGGGATAGCCTTTTCTCCACGGGTCCAAGACCCCATCACTTGATTGATTACAATGGTATCTCTTCTCTCCTCACTCTGTCTTCACTCCATAGCCCTGGTTCATTCTCCTGCCAAGGTCTATGAATGTTCTTCACAATTACAAAGTTTGTAATTTACCCATTCCTGTGCAGGGTATGGTTGTCTGCACCGGGTCCCAGGTTCTCTTTTCTGGGACCTTCTGCCCCAGTAAGTATTCCTTTCTATCCTCAAGTTGCAATACCTGTTCCCTCTGGGTCTCCCCAACCTTCCGACTGTGCAAGCGTGTCCTTGTCAGGCCTTGGTCTCATCGCACCGGTTGTTCGCGTGTCTCCCAGCCATTAGGACGGCTTCTATGGCTCGGCAGAGCCTACTGCAGTCTTGAGCGTGCAATTGCAGCAAGTTGCCTCTGGTTCAGCATCCTTGGAACAGCCCCGGTAACCGTCAGGTAAGTCACATCCTCCCTGCTCCGCCTTGTGCGTTGTTGGTCTCCCGGGGGTCTGCCTCTCTTCTGCGCTCCGCCTGCTGCTTCCTCTGTGTGGCAAAATGCTTGATCGGTACCGAGCTGGGATCCAAGATGCCATCCTTCCTTTCCCGCTGGACCTTTAAATGACTGGCAGCCAATTACATTAAGGCAGAGACTGGAAAATATGCTGTTGTTCCTGTGAGTAATCTGCATTGCTCGCGTCTTCTTCCCCAGCACAGTACTGCCATTAGTTGCAAAGTGAGTGTTCTTTTCTTCAGTGGACTTTACTGGAGCAGCATGACAACAGTGCATTGCGGTACTGGATGAAGGGTACTGAGAAGTGGTTTGGGTAAAGGTGGGAGGGATAAGGGGATACTGCTTCTTCCTCTGGTGTCACTGTCCTCAATGGGGTCCGGTCCCCATGACATCCTCCCACTGAGCACCACCCCCATGGGGAATATCGGGGAGTGGTCTCACCACCCTGGCCTCATGAGGGGTGGCTTCCCCATTAAAAACAGTGACAATGCCTTGGGATTCGTCACAGGTGCCAGGAGTGAGACGAGGAAGACGCAGGCAAGAGGAACTAGGATCAAAGAAACCTACATTTCTGATTACAGCTGCATTAAAGTCCCCAGAATAGCACGTTCATGCCCCTCTGCTGCCACTGCATAAGACACTACCTCAGAACACACTACACTGCTCTCAGATTACTAGCAATCGAGGGAGACTATCCACAGCCCTGCAGATCCACAGAGCAGAAACCCAGCTTTAGAACTATGACATTGAAAGAGACACTGACTCCATGAAACATCAATCGGATCTTGCTAAGAAGGTTTAGAGCACTCTTCAGTGGAGGGCAGACCACCCAAGTGCACCAAAGGCCACCCCCATCTCTTTAGGTGATTAGGCAATTTCTCTCTGGACAGTGTTTGGGGGCAGTTCTTTAGACTGAAAGACTACAAATGTAAGATGTTAATAGTTGAAAACAATATTTTTAGCTGCGAGGTAGGGCGAGATACCTTTACAATAGGCCTAGAAAGGGAAAGCTTTAGGGAGAGGTAGGGCTGTGTTCTAGGCTGAGTTAAAGTAGAGAACATTCTGAGATCTTCTAGCTATAACCAGCTGTAGCTCTGAGCAGAACACTGCTGGAGGTTTCTAGAAGTCAGGAAAATAGGAGAGACCTCACAGGTTTCAGGCGCTTGAAAACTAACTTCTGAAGTAGAGAATCGGCCAAACTCTCAGATATCAAGAAGAGGTTCCCGAGTGAGAAAATAATAAAGGAATCCAGGATAATTCTAAAAGAAAAGGAGCAGAGTTCTTGAGCGAGAATAAAAACTAGCATTCTTTTGAGTCTTTATAGCTCTTGACCAGAGATGGGACTGTGGCTGGACTTTATTCTTATATCCCATTCATGTCTTTCCCAGGAAAGTGGTGAACTCCATAGTAGTTTCGAGCTGTGGGGACCACAGACTTCAAGGGGGCTTTTGGGGTAGGGGCAGGAGCAGCATCTGCAGCAACCTGAGCAACAGGTGCTTTATAAAAACACTGTTGATGTCCAGAGCTATGACTTTTTTCCACCGAAGAATTATTCATCAATGGATGCAAATGGCAATACAATGGACGCTCGGTGGCCCGGGGCAAAGTCCCTTTTTATGTTTGTGGCGAGTGGAGAGGGAGTGGAGATGTGGGTTTGAGGGACATGAATGGGATATGATAATAAAGCCCAGCCACAATCCCATCTATGGTCAAGAGTTAAACTCAGGGCACTCCAACAGCCCTGATGTTTTCCAGTTATCCTAACCCATGGTCCCCGTTTGTGTGGTCCTTTACTATTTTGTATTGGTGTTCTGTTGTATTCATTTTTAAACAGTAGCACAACTTGATATTTGGACTATTAACAGGAGGTGGCAGTAATGGCCGGACTTCCTGGCTAGGTGGAGGATGGGGACTAAGCTGGAAGCTAAAGCTCCAATAACACTCAATGAACAGGCCAGGCCCCCAAGGTGGTGGAGGTCACTGAAGAAGTCTTGTGGGGGGTGGGGGGGCAGTTACCACCACAGGTTTCAAGGTAGCTGGATACAGTCCAGATCACCCTACTGGCAGTCCCCCAAGATGCCACAACACCAATCCACTGCTAAGGCTGAGTCTGGAAATGTTGAGGATCTCAGGAAAAGAAATCCACCTATGGCTTCTGCTCTGATTCCGATCCTAAAAGATAAAACAGACACAGCCAAGAGAACTAACTACCTACTTGACCTTTGTGGTAACCTGAGCGGAGGGATGGCTATAATCTTCGAAGGGCTGTGAAGGTGGAACTGTAGCAACGCATACAGCAATTGTACAACCATTCCAATCAAGGTTCTATAACTATATATATATATATATATATATATATATATATATATATATATATATATATATATATATATATGTATATATATATATATATATATTTTAATTAAACAAATCAATTATAAAAGTAACAATTAAAAACAGTATAAAACCCACCCCTATAAAGGAAGGCAGAAAATGCAGAACACACTGCATACTTTAGCAGGGAGGAAAAGGGCAGTAATTGCAATACCACACTCAAAGGATACGTTTCTTGAAGAAAACAGTGAACAAGGGCCTTAACCAGTCACCAGAGCCCCAAAAAGGACCATAGTTAGAGGGTCTCTCAAAAGCGACATCCCCTTGCCTAGGAACACCTCAGATGGATGCAAAACAGTAGACAACCAAAACTGTAGTCATACTCTTTGGTATCCACTGTGCACCCGAAAGTACTGTTTAAATGTTCCACCCCCTTTTAACTCCAGGAAACCTGATGAGAGAAATTAGGCATCATCTTAGACTCGGTCCTCTTGTTTATGCCACAGATACAAATGGTATCCTACAAACAGAGCTGTAGACTAGGACTGCTGCCGACAAAGGTAGAGTATGCGTCCTCCCTAAACTTGATTAGTACAACAGCGTCTACACTGGCATTTCAAGGACATTGATAAGCCCATTACCGGCTTTCTATGAAATGTAGACCTTTCTTCGAAGCTCTGTGCCTCACCCACAGTTTTTTAGGCAACTGGTCCGAAACAGCTTTTGAAGAGGATCAAACCATGCATCCCATCAAGAAAAACTAGATCAGCAAATAAAGGGCTTGAACTGAACCACTACATTTAAAACAGAGCTGGCTGTGAGTCCACAGCTATAGAACTCTCACCGGAAGAACTAGAGACATTAATAGAACACAGAAATCTGAAGAAAAGCGTGAAAAGCCTTGCTATTTTCACATTTGCTGCTGTGGGCTCTTCCCGTGACTTGGTGGCACAGAAGACCACCAGTTCCTGATCTATCAACAGGACACTTTATCCAGCACTCACTAAAACGTTCCCCATGTTTCCAGAAATGCGACTACTTATTTGGCTTGGAATGGTTCCTCCTATTGTAGCTCCCCCTACCGTCCTACTTTAGTCCAACACGCGGGCCACCCAAGAAGTGCACCCTCTGAAGCGACCATGTACCAATATAGCACCTTACTAAATCTCACCTAATATGTAGCGGATCACACCACTACAGTACCATGTAAAATAATGCCAAGAAGAGTCTGCAATGACCGCCCCCCACCCCCGCCAAACTGCCATGTCTGAAGTGGTTGAAAATGTGGGCATCTGATATGCCCACATTTACACCCCCTCTCTGGAATCCCCAGACACACCTTTGTTCCTCATCTCATGCAATACTTCCCAGATTATTGCATGATGTAAATATCTCATGACCGATAACCAGGTGGACAGTAAAAGCAAGCAGTACTTGAAATACTGCCTGCTTATACTGTTACCACCTGGCTCCTAATGAGGGCCTATGACTAGGACCCTAAATTGGTCCATTCTGATTGGTGATGTATTAACACAACCATAATTAATTGTGGGACAGTGCCTCCATGTCCTTGTCCTGTACTCTTTTTATCATGTGTGTTCTGTGTTATTCTCATCACAGGAGTCCATGTGGGACTCGTGGCAGTGCAGCTCTTCCTCTTTGTGGTATGGTGTACAGACCCTTGAGATATCTCATCATTGTTCTCTCCTAGTTTGATTATGATCAATACATTGTTCACAGAGAATTGTAGTGACAAAGCAAAAGAGTCTAAGGCTAAGGGCTTTCATGTACTATATACTATTTCCATCTTCCAAAACATGGATGAAATACATTTTTTAAGATGCCAAAAAACGAATTGCAGTTTTAAGAAACAATGCATGCTGCATTTTAGAAAGTCTGCAAGTTTTCTCACCGGAGTAGTAGGCTCAGATGATTATATGGAAATGCAATTTCCATAGTCTGACTGGCACCCTTTGGATGTCACCCACGTTAAAGCTTAGTCTCCAGAATAAACACTAGAGGATCATAATGCAAAGGGAAATAAAAGCAAACATGTATAACAGTAGCATTTGTGGTCTATGCAACCCTTTCCAAAACAAGCATTGGAAAAGCCAGCATGCTTTGCTTTTGTGTAGGCAATGGATAGTTATTTGCCAGTTGCTGCAATAATGGTAGCATCTAGCCGTAAAATGACAATAGCTAGCACATAGTGTGACTGCCAAGGAATATGATGTGCATGCCTCTGAATGCCTATCTAATACCTATAAACAAGCCAAAACTGTTGGCTTTGCCAGTGCTTGTTTTTACCAGGATTGAGGTGAATGAACTGATGTAAGCAGCCAAATATTGCGTATTTAAGACATTTTAATACAGTAAGGTGCTCCATCATAGCAACTGCGTGAGTGGGCGGAGCCTACAATGATTCATTATGGTCATTCAGGACGAAAATAAACGCCCTAAGTGCTTAAGGGGTTAAATCGCAGAAGACTACTTAGAAATAACACTAGCAGGCTCTATAGAGCACAAAGCTTGATGTCGCATTGAGACAGAGTTAACACAAAGAGATCTCAGGAGGATGTGCATTGGTAGAGGAGGGGCCGATAGTGGACAGGAAAGGCTATAGTGATTAGCATGGCCATGGATGGTCAAGGGGTCGGTAAAAAACAGCACCCTCATGACGTGTGTTCCTCCTCACATCCCATCTCCCCTTGACAGTACTCCCATGAAATAGTTTTGGCTTATATCCGGTGCTTTAGTGCCATCTAATAGCAAAATCTAAAAAGTAGTTATACCTTCAGTGATTCTGAAGGTTGAACAGTAAAAGAAGAGAAAAAAAGGGGATCAATTCGAGCTCAACACTTTAGCTCTATTTCGAATATCTCTGTGCCATATTTACCACTCTGAAGGGTGGGGCTAGGGGGCTCATGAGCCCACCGTCCCCAAAGATTTGTTTGTTTCAACCTTCAGAATACCCTTGCTGATATAACGTGCGCAAGCGCAAATGTAAATGTCTCCGGGTTCTCATTCCTCATCCTTCATAGGGTGACAAGCAGTGTGTGCTCTTTTCTGGCAGATTATATGTTGCAGCGCTCTATAAAGCCACCGCAGCTACACTGTTGTGAATGTAATTACTGTGCGCTGTAAGAACTGCCGAACTGCAGAAAAGCGAAGGCTGCATTCCCAGAATGCTAAAAATATTCAAATGAGTCATGTATTGATCTCGGGTGCGTATTGTCTGCTGCGCCATGAATACGGAGACATAAAGCGATACCCTGTGAATGCAATGAATGGGAAGTGCTCTTTACATGATGGTTGGACGTCAGCACCTAGTTGTTAACTGCAGTGGGCTGGCTCAGAAATACTGTGATTGGCAGCAAGAAAGCAAACTTTTCCCCATGGCATTAAATAATCCAACCATCTCAGAATTCACATTAGAACACCCTAGCAGGTGTTTCGCAATCTTGATTGGTCAATCTGCGGGCTATACGAACTGGTATAGCCCGCAGATTGATTACAGCTCGCAAAGCGGGTTTTTTTCTGCAACGTTGAAAGTGCTTGATTTGGTTTATGTGAAAGTGTTCATATACAACCTTGGTGCATATTTACACTTTCATACACACCAAAGTAAACAGCTTCAACTTTGCAGAATACAACGTTGAGGCTGCTTGCTTTGGTGTTTGTGAAGGTGTTCACATACATCAGACGGGTGTATATGAACACTTTCACATCCACCAAAGCAAGCAGCTTCAACGTTGTATTGTGCAAGGTTGCAGCTGGTTACTTTGGTGTGTATGAAAGTGTTTATATACACCGTGTTCTCAGTAGCATTTTTGTAAGCACATTCACTGCGCCAAGGTCAGAATCGGGCCCTGAGGGTGTTCTAATAGCTTTATAGACCTGCAGCGAGCACCGTACCGGGCGTTATAAAGGCACTCGCTTAGCTCGGGCCATTAACTCGGTCTTCAGGGCCCATTTTGTCTTTATTTTACTTTTAGTGCATTTCCAATTTGAAAAAGAATTGCCAGGAAATAATAGTTTGCAAAGTTACTAAAGTGTTTAATTGCTTTTCTCTGGTGAAGATCAATGTTCTTCATTGGCAGCTACGCTATTCCACCATGCAGTAGAAAGGTTAAACGTACACCTGTGTGAAAAGTTTGCTATTTTTGTATTGTTACGGCTCTTTTTTATGGACAATAGTGAGCATTGTATTTGTGCAATAACTGAAACCAAAACTTGCTAATTATTGAAATCAAAGTTTACTATTAATTCTAAGTTTTTGTAGAATTATATTGCTCAATCCAATAATGTTATTATTGGTCTTCTTTCAACCAATAGGAGTTTGGTACACACACATCAAGATCAATAAAAAGTATTGGGATGGAGTTTTACATCCTATCTATAAAATCAGTAGCTTCTCAGAGTAAAGACATGCCATATGGAAAGGGGTGGCGTACATTCTAATACGAGGGGCTTGCTCCGTGTCACCCCTTAGGACTGACATCTGTCCAAGGATGAGGACTCCCTTCCCTGCCATTAGACCCAGGGAGATCTCTTGGAAGGGCTTCTCCCGACATAGTGGTGAGTGCAAGTCATTGGTCAGATGATTGATTCATAGATGTCCGTGCATATGTGTTCTGCTACAGTGGACACATAGTTCCCACTATATGAGATGACGTCCCATAACAGTAAGACCCACATTCTCCCAGTAGACATAGTCTAAAAGGAGTACCTAAGCTAGAGAGGTGCTGCAGTGGTGTATGTTGTTATCTGCGAACAAATACTGCTAGTTTTGCTCAGCTGACAATAGAAAGCTCTCCTTGGTAGTACACTGACATAGAAAAATCAGGTTACTTCTATGATATGAGGGCAAGAAGGCTATATTCAACAATGCAGAGGGACCAGGGCAAGCAACAATTCAAGCGAAGACTGACACAGGAAAAATTCCAAAGAATGGGAAAAGTCAGAACCCAGTCCCAGCATCAATTCAGGAACTAAGGTCACTGCTAAATCCAGGAACAACAATAACAAGGAAACCCAGAAGGCAAAAAGTTACTCTGAGGCGACCAGAAAAGCTTAGCTTAAAGCCACAATGGAAAATGGAAGCTTTAAGCAAATCAAAGCTAAAGCGATAAAGCGAGGCAGGAGGGAATGATCAGAAGTGAGACAAAAATTAGCAATCTGTGCAAGCCCAAAGGTAAAGATCTTAAACAGGATTATGGGTAAAAACCTAAGTCTTGACTGGAGCTATGGATCTAAAGCAGGACAGGCAATATGGATCTAAAGCAAGACAGGGGCTATGGATCTAAAGCAGGATTGGGGGTATGGATCTAAAGCAGGACCGGGGTTATGGATCTAAAGCAGAACAGAGGGTATGGATCTAAAACAAGACAGGGTGTATGCATCTAAAGCAAGACAGGGGGTATGGATCTAAAGCAGGACTTGGGGTATGGATCTAAAGCAGTAACGTGGGTAGGGATCTAAAGCAGGACTGGGGGCATTGATCTAAAGCAGGACTGGGGTTATGGATCTTAAACATGACCGGGGGTATGTATCTAAAGCAGTAACTTGGGTATGGATCTAAAGCAGGACTGGGGACATAGATCTAAAGCAGGACAGAGGTTATGGATCTTAAAAAGGACTGGGGGTATGGATCTAAAGCAGGACTGGGGGTATGGATCTAAAGCAGAACAGAGGGTATGGAGCTGAAGCAAGACGGGGTATGGATCTAAAGCAGGTCTGGATGTATGTATCTAAAGCAGGACTGGGGGTTTTGATGTAAAGCGGGACTGGGTGTATGGATCTTCAACAGGATTGGGGGTATAGATCTAAAGCAGAACAGAGGGTATGTGTTATGGCTCGATGGCACAGGTGGTCTGTTTGGCAGCGGTGGAAAGGGTTTGTTTCTATTGGTTCCCCCAAGATGGCGCCCAGGAGACCTTGCAGCATTCCAGTGTCCTGTATTGCTTCATTCAGACTGACGCCGCCCATGTTGCCAGGGATTGCTTATCCTACAGCCACAAGAAAGCTTTATTGCGTTGCTATGCTCTCGAAAGCATCTAGCCGTGAGTTTGTTACCATTCTTCCTTCCTATCCTTCAGATCCCATTAATTCTGTTGTTCTTTTCTAATTCTATCCCTCTTTCCCGCTACTAGATTCTGCCGCATCAAACTGTCTGGTCGACACTCAAGACAGCGATCCTCCTCCCTCGGCTACCCGTAAACTTCCGCTCACAGATGTAGGTATCACATTAGTCAGAATATAGCAGGGGAAGATCTGATGCAGTTTTCTTACTCACCGCTTCATAGTTTAGTTTGTTACCACAAGGAAGACGCCATTACTTTACCACGGCAACCCGCCAAGCTTGTTGCAGACCCGGAAGTCTGCAAAGGCTCGGCTGAATGCATACAGTACCCTGTCCAACAGCCGTCATTAACAGCGGTAGGTAGATATCCATAACTACCCAGTATCTTTTCTTACACTCTTATTCAAAGAACCTTTTGCTTACCTTATCTGTCTGTTTTCTTTACACTTCAGCATTGCCCGATCTTGCCAGTTATTCTACACTGCACCACCAGGTTTACGACATATCATACAGCTTGCCATCTCGCCAGCATTTGGGTAAGCAGAATCTCGTCTGAGAGCTAGAGGAATCAATGCAGCCATTTACAAAAATCCTATATTGAATTCTCCAGCTCAAGATGGTGCTCCAGATCCCCAGCCTTAAAAGATAAGATTACAACACTCACTGAGTTCAACCCACCAGCAAAACACATCCAGGAGGGGACGTCCTAGCTACGCGACCATCAGGGTTATTCCCCAGAGGGTTTCCCTGGAAACCCACTTATAACTTGCAAATCATTCTGGCAGGTAGGTGGTGGGTGTCCAGGAGGATTCTCATTTAATCTGAAATCAGGAAATTCTGTTCCAGGTAGGTGCTTTTCTGATCTATTGAGAGACATTATAAAACCTAATGTCCTATAATAACGCCTCATAACAGTTAGGATCTAAATCAAGACATGGGGTATGAATCTAAAGCAGGACAGGGGGTATGGATCTAAAGCCGGACAGGGGGTATGGATCTAAAGCAGAACAGAGGTTATGGATCTAAAACAAGACAGGGTGTGTGCATCTAAATCAAGACAGGGGGTATGAATCTAAAGCAGGACTGGGGATATGGGTCTAAAGCAGGACCGGGGGTATGGATCTGAAGCAAGAACAGCGGAATGGACCTAAAGCAGGACCGGGGGTGTGCATCTTAAACAGGACTGGGGTAAGGATCTTAAACAAGAATGAGGGTAGGGATCTAAACAAGGACAACTGGTATGGATCTTAAAAAGGACAGGGGCTATGTATCTTAAACAGGACTGGGGATATGGATGTAAAGCAGGACAGGGGTTACAGCTCCAAAATCGACCAGGGGCATGGATCTTAAATAGGATCAGGGGTATGGATCTAAAAGAGGAGCGTGGCTATGGGTCTAAAACAGGACTGGGGTAGTGGATCTACAGCAGGACTTGGGGTATGGATATCAAGCAAGACTGGCTATATGGATCTTAAACAGGACTGGGGCAGGGATCTTAAACAAAACTGAGGGAAGGAATCTAAACAAGACTGGGGGTATCAATCTATAGGAGCACTGGGGGTATGGATTTAAAGTAGGACAGGGGGAATGGATCTAAAGCAGGTCAGGGGGCATGCATCAAAAGAAGGACCAGGGGTATGGATCTAAAGCAGGACCGGGGTTATGGATCTAAAGCAGGACTAGGGGTATGGATCTTAAACAGGACTGGGAGTACAGTTCTAAATCAGTGCTGGGGGTATGGATCTTCAACAGGACTGGGGGTATGGGTATAAAGCAGGACATGGGTTATGGGTTATAAATCAGGACTGGAGTATGTATCTAAAGCTGGACTGGGGGTATGGAATCAAAGCAGGACAGGAAGCATGGCTCTAAAGTTGAACCGGGGGTATGGATCTTAAACAGGACCAGTAGTATAGATCTATAGCAGGACCGGGTGTACAGATCTAAAGCAAGATCAGGGGTATGGATCTAAAGCAAGATCGGGGGTATGGATCTAATGTTGAATGAGGGGTACGGATATAAAGTAGGACCGGGGCTATGGATCTTAAACAGGACCGGGGGTGCAGATCTTAAACAGGACCGGGGGTATGGATCTTAAACAGGACCGAGGGTATGGATCTTAAACAGGACCAGGGGTATGGATCTAAAGCAGGACCAGGGGTATGGATCTTAAACAGGACCTAGGGTATAGAACTTAAATAGCACTGGGGGTATTGATCTAAAGCAAGACTGAGGGTATGGAAGTTAAGCAGGACTGGGGATATGGATCTAAAGCAGAACATAGGGTATTGTATGGATCTAAATGAAGACATGTGGTATGGATCTAAATCAGGACAGGGGGTATGGATCTAAAGCAGGACTGGCGGTATGAATCTAAAGCAGAAAGGGGGTATGAATCTAAGCACTACATGGGGTATGGATCTTAAATAGGACCAGGGGTAAGGATCTAAAACAGGACCAGGGGTATGGATCTAAAGCAGACTTGGGGTAAGTACATGAAGCAAGACTGGTGGTATGGATCTAAAGGAAGATTGGCGGTATAGATCTTAAACAGGACTGGGGGTATATATCTTCCAGCGGACTGGGACAGGGATCTTAAACAAGACTGGGGAAGGGATCTAAATAAGACTGGGGTATGTATCTAAAGTAGGTCAGGGGGTATGGATCAAAAGCAAGACAAAGGGTATGGATTTAAAGCTAGACAGGGGGTATGGATCTAAAGCAGGACTAGGGACATGGGTCTAAAGCAGGACCGGGGGTATGGATCTGAAGCAGGAACAGCGGTATGGATCGAAAGCAAGACCAGCGGTATGGATCTTACACAGAACTGGAGGTATGGATCTAAACCAGGACTGGGGTATGGACCTAAAGCAGGACCGGGGGTATGGATCTAAATCAGGACTGGGGACCTGGATCTAAAGCGGGATAAGGGGTATGGATCTAATGCAGGACTGGGGGTATGTATCTTTAACAGGACTGGGGTATGGATCTTAAACAAGACTGGGGGTAGGGATCTAAATCAGAACTAGGTGTATGAACCTAAAGCAGAACAGGGGTATGGATCTTAAATAGGACCAGGGGTATGGATCTAAAGCAGGACTTTGGGTAAGGATATGAATCATGACTATTGGTATGGATATAAATGAAGACTGGCGGTATAGATCTTAAACAGGACTGGGGGTACATATCTTCAAGAGGACTGGGACAGGGATCTTAAACAAAACTGGGGAAGGGATCTAAACAAGACTGGGGGTGTGTATCTGAAGTAGGTCAGGGGGTATGGATCAAAAGCAAGAGAGGGGGTATGGATTTAAGGCTAGACAGGGGGTATGGATCTAAAGAAAGACCAGGGTTATGGATCTAAAGCAGGACTGTGGTTATGGATCTAAAACATGACTGGGGGTATAGATCTAAAGCAGAGCAGCAGGTATGGTTCTTAAGCAGGACTGGGGGTGAGGGTATAAATCAGGACTGGGGTATGTATGTAAAGCTGGACTAGGTGTATGCAATTAAAGCAGGACAGGGAGTATGGCTCCAAAGCCGGAGTGGGGGTACAGCACTTAAACAGGAGCAGGGGTACGGATCTATAGCAGTACTGAGGGTACGGATCTAAAGCAGGACCTGGGGTATGGATCTTAAACAAGACCTGTGGTGCAGATCTAAAATAGGACCGGGGGTATGGATCTTAAACAGGAACAGGGGTATGGATCTAAAGCAGGACCAAGGGTATGGATCTTAAACAGCACTGGGGGTATTAATCTAAAGCAGGACTGAGGGTATGGATCTTAAGCAGGACTAGGGGTATGGATCTAAAGCAGAACAGGGGGCATGGATCTAAAGAAGGACAAGTGGTGTGGATGTAAAGTGGGACTGGGGGTATGGATCTAAAGCAGAACAGGGAGTACAGATCTAAAGGAGGACAAGGGAATGGATCTAAAGCAGGACCAGGGTATGGATCTAAAGCAGGGCTGGGGTTATGGGTCTAAAGCAGAACCGGAGTATGGATTTTAAGCAGGACCGGTGGTATCGATCTAAAGTAGGACAATAGGTATGGATCTAAAGCAGAACTAGGGGTATGGATCTTAAACAGGACAGAGGGTATGGATCTAAAGCAGGACTGGGGGTATTGGTTCTAAAGCAGGACCGGGGGTATGGATCATAAACAGGACCGGGGTTATGGCTCTGAAGATGGACAGGGGGCATGATCTAAAGCAAGACTCAGGGTAAGGATCTAAAGGAAGACTGGCAGTATAGATCTTAAACAGGACTAGGGGTATATATCTTCCAGAGGACTGGGACAGGGGTCTTAAACAAGACTGTGGAAGGGATCTAAATACGACTGGGGATATGTATCTAAAGTAGGTCAGGGGGCATGGATCAAAAGCAAGACACAGGGTATGGATTTAAAGCTAGACAGGGGGTATGGATCTAAAGCAGGACTGGGGACATGGGTCTAAAGCAGGACCGGGAGTATGGATCTGAAGCAGGAACAGCTGTATGGATCGAAAGTAAGACCGGCGGTATGGATCTTACACAGAACTGGACGTATGGATCTAAAGCAGGACTGGGGTTTGGACCTAAAGCAGGACTGGGGGTATGGATCTAAAGCAGGACTGTGGACATGGATCTACAGCAGGACAAGGGGTATGGATCTAATGCAGGGCTGGGGGTATGTATCTTAAACAGGACTGGGGTAGGGATCTTAAACAAGACTGGGGGTAGGGATCTAAATCAGAACTAGGGGTATGAATCTAAAACATGACTGGGGGTATGGATCTAAAGCAGAGCAGCAGGTATGGATCTAAAGCAGGACTGGGGACATGGGTCTAAAGCAGGACCGGGAGTATGGATCTGAAGCAGGAACAGCTGTATGGATCGAAAGTAAGACCGGCGGTATGGATCTTACACAGAACTGGACGTATGGATCTAAAGCAGGACTGGGGTTTGGACCTAAAGCAGGACTGGGGGTATGGATCTAAAGCAGGACTGTGGACATGGATCTACAGCAGGACAAGGGGTATGGATCTAATGCAGGGCTGGGGGTATGTATCTTAAACAGGACTGGGGTAGGGATCTTAAACAAGACTGGGGGTAGGGATCTAAATCAGAACTAGGGGTATGAATCTAAAACATGACTGGGGGTATGGATCTAAAGCAGAGCAGCAGGTATGGTTCTTAAGCAGGACTGGGGGTGGGGGTATAAATCACGACCTGGGGTACGGATCTTAAACAGGACTGGGGGTATGGATCTCAAACAGGAACAGGGGTATGCATCTAAAGCAGGACCAAGGGTATGGATCGTTAACAGCACTGCGGTTATTAATCTAAAGCAGGACTGAGGGTATGGATCTTAAGCAGGACTAGAGGTATGGATCTAAAGCAGAACAGGGGGTATGGATGTAAAGCAGGACTGGGGGTATGGATCTAAAGCAGAACAGGGAGTACAGATCTATAGCAGGACAAGGGGTATGGATCTAAAGCAGGGCTGGGGGGATGGATATAAAGCAGAACCGGGAGTATGGATATTAAGCAGGACCAGGGGTATCGATATAAAGCAGGACAAGGGGTATGGATCTAAAGCAGGACTGGGGGTATAGCTTTAAAGCAGAACTGGGGGTATGGATCTTAAACAGGACTGGGTTATGGATCTGAAGATGGACAGGGGTATGGATCTAAAGCAGGACTAGGGGTATGGATCTAAAGTGGACCAGCGATATGGACCTAAAGATGGACAGTGGGTATGATCTAAAGCAAGACAGAGGGTATGGATCTACAGCAGAACAGGGAGTATGGATCTAAAGCAGGAGAAGGGGTATGGATCTAAAGCAAGACCGGGGTATGGATCTAAAGCAGAACAGGGAGTATGGATCTAAAGCAGGAGAAGGGGTATGGATCTAAAGCAAGACCGGGGTATGGATCTAAAGCAGGGCCAGGGGTATGGATCTAAAACAGGACCGGAGTATGGATCTTAAGCAGGACCGGGGGTATCGATCTAAACCAGGTCAAGGGGTATTGACCTAAACAGGACAGGAGGTATGGATCTAAAGCAGGACAGGGGGGTATAGTTCTAAAGCACAACTCGTGGTATGGATCTTCAACATGATTGTGGGTATGGATCTTAAACAGGACCAGGGTTATGGATCTGAAGATGGACAGGGGGTATGGATCTAAAGCAGGACCCAGGGTATGGATCTTAAACAGGACTGAGGATATAGATCTTAAACAGCACTGGGGGTATTACTCTAAGGCAGTGCTAAGGGTATGGATCTTAAGCAGGAGTAGGGGTATGGATCTAAAGCAGAACAGGGATTATGGATCTAAAGCAGGACAAGCAGTATGGATCTAAAGCAGGACCGGGGTATAGATCTAAAGCAGGGCCATGGGTATTGTTCTAAAGCAGGACCAGGAGTATGGATCTAAAGCAGGGCAAAGGGTATGACTCTAAAGCAGGACTGGGGGTATAGTTCTAAAGCAGAACTGGGGTATGGATCTTAAACAGAACTGGGGGTATGGATCTATAGCAGGATTGGGGGATTAGTTCTAAAGCAGGACTAGGCGTATGGATCTTAAACAGGACCGGGGTTATGGATATGAAGCAGGACCGGGTGTATGTATCTAAAGCAGGACTGGCGGTATGGAACTAAAGCAGGACTGGGGGTATGGATCTAAAGCTGGATTCAGTGTATGGATCTAAAGCAGGAAAAAGGGTATGTATGTGAAAGAAGACTGGCCGTCTGGATCTAAAGCAGAACAGGGGATATGGCTCTAAAGCTGGACCAGGGGTTTGAATTTAAAGCAGGAAGCAGGAACAGCTGTTTGAATTTAAAGCATGACCGGGGTATGGATGTAAAGCAGGACTGAAAGTATAGATCTAAAGTAAGGCATGTTTTATGGATCTAAATCAGGACAGGGGTATGGATCTCTAGCAGTACCGGGTGTGTGGATCTAAAGCAGGACTGGGGGTATGAACATAAAGCAGAACAGGGGGTATGGATCTAAAGCAGGACAAGGGGTATGGATCTAAAGCAGGACTGAGGGTATGGATCTTAAGCAGGACCAAGGGTATGGATCTAGAGCAATACAGAGGGTAAGGATCTACATCAGGACTGGGGGTATGGCTCTTAAACATGACTGGGGTATGGATCTAAGCAGGACTGGGTATATGAATCTAAACCAGAACTGGATCTAAAGCAGGACTAGGGGTATGGTCTAAAGAAGGACTGGGGTATGGGTCTAAATCAGGACTGGTGTATGGATCTAAAGCAGGTCTGGGGCTATGGATCTAAAAACAGGGCAAAGGGTGTGGATATGAAGCACGACTGGTGGTATGGATCTAAAGCAGGACTGGGGTTCTTGATCTAAAGTGAGACTGGGGGTATGGATCTAAAGCAAGAATAGAGGAAAACATGTGAAGCAACAGATAACGATCTAAAGCAAAAATAAAAGGTACGGTTCTGAAGCTAGACTGGAGGAAAAGATCAATAGTGAGGGTAAAATATGAGACACAATTTATGATAATGAACCTAAGCAAGATTGAGGTAATGCTCTGAAAGAAAACTAGCTCAATCTGAACCAAGCGGAAGCTACAGCTAGGAAGCAGAATTAAAGGTACAGTTATACACCAAGAGAGACGTTAGCAATCTAGAGTCAAATGAAAGTTAACAAGCAGGACTGAATGTAACGGCCTTAAGCAAGTCTGAAGGTAATGATGTCAAACAAGACTTTAGAGCAAAAGGGAATGGAACAACTGGAAGCATGGGTGAAGTTAACAGTCTTAAGCAAGATTGGATGTATAGGTCTTAAACAAGACTGAAGGTAAAGATCTCAAGCAAGACTGGAGGCAAAGATCTCAGGCAAGACTGGTGGTAAAGATCCCAAGCAAGACCTAGGAGCAATAGGGAAGGTAACAATTGGAAGTGGGGCAAAGTGAACAGTCTGAAGCAAGACAGAAGGTAACGTTTTCCAGTAAAGGTAAAGCTGAAAGGCAAGACTGAAGGTGACATTCTGAAGCTGACTTGATTAAATGATCAAGAGGCAAGGTTGAAGGCAATAATTTCAAGCAAGAATCGGATAAAGCTCTAAAACAAATGGGACAAAAACGTGAAATAACACGAAGTTAGATATATGAAGAAAAAGAAAAGTAATGATAGACATCAAGATGTAAGCTAAAGAGCTAAAGAAAGACTGGAAAAAATAGCCTGATGTTTAAGGGAAGATATGCATCCCGATCCCCATTGCAGAAAGACTGTGAGCCTTATCATGAATGTTATCATGAATGGTAAGTGATTTTTACCGCTAAAGGTAAGAAAGAAAAAATATCGGTCAGCATGAAATCCATTCTGCCTGGCTATCCGCCATATTACAAATTCTGTTTGTAGTAAATGCATTACTGCTGGTGGTATTGCCTACCACTGATGATCGCCATTATGTAAAATAAACACCTGAAAATGGTTGAAAATAAAACAGAAAAATAGGACGCGTTGGTGTCAATGGTACTCAGGAATGTTTCCTGATTGGCATGTTTCCAATTGAGCAGTGGCTTTAGTGATATGCAAGTAATTGTTGTCAACTATCCATCCAGGCATTCTATCGGGTCCACAAGTTCTTAATGGGGAAATTAACGTTTTGCTGTGTAGAAGAAATGCTCCACACCTGGCATCTGAATGTACTGGTATTTCTTATATATCCCTATCAGAAGTCAAACCAACCAATTGCCCCATGAGGAACAACACAAGAAATACAAAAAAACACTTTGGGATCGTGAGATAATTTCAAATTAAAAATATTTCTCTCCATTTTTATTATCACATATATGACAAATATATAAAAACCACCATCAATAAACATACACAATATTGGGCCTCATTATAAGTTTGCCAGTCCGGTAACAATGGTACTGGTAAGCTACCAGTACCGTTGTTACCGGACCGGCAAACTACCAGTTCTGCTCACGTGTTCCTTCCCACCCGCCAGGACTGGCCTGAATGGTGCTGGTGCATCCGACCTCCCCATTCATGGGAATGGGGAGCATTTTTTTCCGGTGCCCATGAATGGGCAATTACTTGGTCCGGCAAGACCATAATGACCCGGTAATTGCCATTCACAGGCGCCGGAAAAATAATTATGCCGGTATACCGCAAGTATCATAATGAGGTCCATTCAATGAAAGTGCTCAGGAGGTTAGTAAAGTGCAGTGTGCTGAGGTGCAAAGTCAATTAACATTCTTCAAGCAATATGGTCATGTTTTTATTACTTAATTTAACACAACTAATAAAAAATAAATAGACCTGTCTTTGTTGAACAATTCCAATAATCAACCTCGTGCATTCTCATTACTGTATTTTAACATCACTAGAGGTGAAACTGAGGGTGACAATCTCTTAGTTTTTGGTCAACTGTAGACCTGGTCACCAGTGTAAACTCCTAATCACTGACCTCTTCAAAGCATACAAAATTGTTGACACCTTGTGTTTCGGCCACACAACAGAGGATACTGTCACCTCTCTATGTTCCTCTTTGCTTTAACATCAAGGCCTTCATCAGGCTAAAGAAAACGTACAGAAAAAAAAATTACCCTTTATACACCACATTTCCTTACGACCATGGAGGTACCGGGTCCAGGTTCCCTGAATGGGGAAATACCGGGCCATTCCGACCTTGGAGGGCCCGGTATTTCCCCATTCAGGGAACCCAGACCCGGTACATCCCCATTCCCATTGAGCCCCATAGGGCTCAATGGGAATGGGGAGGATGCAAACAACGGGCCTGTTAATGACGGGCCCGTTGTTTGCATCCTGGTTTGCTCGCGGGACCCGCTGATGACGCCTGGTTTTACCAGGCATCTTTAGCGGGTCCTGCAAGGAGACCTCGAAATGAGGCGTTAGGCGGTTAACTTGGCCAGCAGCTCTACCGGCCCCATTATCCCCCTATCGCCTAACGTGTAATGAGGCCCAAAGACAGAACATCTATGCTTCTTAAGTCTGACTTAATGCAACACCTAAAAACATATACATATAAAATATATTTAAACACCATCCATCAAATGTTCAAAATGTCTATCCCACGGTCCCACATGCAATTGGTTGTTCACTGTCCATTACCTTATTTCATGTGCGTTCCTACTAAGGAGTCCTGCAAAAACTTCAGAAGTGTCTGTAACCTCTATGGCTATTTATCTGATTTCTTCATAGATTAGTTCAGAAAATAGTAACTTTTTAGTGAAGTTTTTAATACATTTTTTATTGGTGTACAACTCTGACCCAAACACTTTGAGGGATCAGGCCTGAGTGCTTTTCTCACAAGCTTGAACCTATTCAGGGAAGGCATATAGCTTGCACCATCCAGATTTAGCTATGAAATGGAGGCTGTGAAGATTCCATCCGTACCTTCTAGATCACATTCTTCATATTCAATATACAATCTAAGCGTTTTCCTTTAGAAGCCTCAAGAGTTACAGGCCAATTAGCTGAGTTTGCCCACATTTTTGTGCCAGGGCTCTAACAGTTCTGCCGACTGAACCTCTGTCTGATGCGCTCCTCGGAGACAGCGGGGGACAGCAGACTCAGTGGAGGCCATGGTAGCCAATGCATGTCTTTCAGAGGAAGTTTCCACAGAGCTCATAAAAATCTTCCCCAAAGGGATAGGGATGCAACCTATGGCTCTCCAGGGGTGTTGGCCTGCAACTCCCATGTTCCCTCACCATTGATTATGTGGGTTAGGGCTGATGGGATAAGTAATCCAAAACATGTGAGCCACTAAAGGTTGCAAACCCTTGCCCCAAGGAAACACATCTCTAATGGTGAATGCATGATGGACAGATTTCATGTGGAACCAGCTGGCGGGGATACAGGCAACTGCTTTATTTTTTACTTTTCTTTATTTATTGCATAGTTTTAAAAAAAATGTTTTACATTTTATACAGTTGTACAACAACTTGTTAAATAATGAATCAATGTCCACATCATAAAAAAGAATGTTCACTTATTAAAACAAAACATCAAACAATGAAACTTTTTTTTTTCCAAAACAATGAAAAATGATAAATATAACCTTGCGAATTCCCACCCATAAATAGCTGCCATACCTCATCAGGTGAACTTAATATTTGAATAGCTGCCCCTCTCAGCACAATTAGACGTAGTGAGTCGAGTGCTTTGCAGTCCATTAACAAATGTTCAGTGGATTCAATGCAGTCTTCTCCACATAATCGGCACAGACATTCCCACCAAGGGATTTTTAGCCAGGCCACAGTGATCTTACAGGACATTAGCTGTTAGACTTGGTCTTGATGTAGTCCCAGATCATAGTTTCCAACAAAACACTAAATGTATCCCGGCACCCCGCATATCAATAAGGCGCAAGGCAAAAAGGGGGGGGCACAAGGAGATAAAATACAATAACGCTCATACTAGGCCTTGTGACATTTGGATCGTGTAAATGCAGCAGTAAGAAGTGCAGGGGGAGTGGGGCAGGGGAGTGAGGTGGGGTGCAGGGGAAAGGAGGGCCAAGGGATAGGCAAGTAAGAAGGGGCACCCAGGAGGGCAAGTGCCAGGGGATGACAGGGAACCTTAAAGTGTGGGGGAGGTGGTGGACCAGACTTATGAGGGGTGTCAATCCTCAAGCTGGTCAAGGAGGGGGCCCAGAAAGGCAGTGCTAAGGTTGTTAGGTTGGGCGGGTGCTGAGGATGACTGGCCGTGGGGGACCTGGTGCCTTGCAAGACTGATAAGGGACCAAGCCGCCAGTCTCAGCAGAGAGTGGGGGCATTAGCATGGGAGGTTGAGAGGGAAGGAAGTCAAGAAGAGCAGGGTCTGGAGCTGCTTCCGGAACTTAAGGAGATCCAGCTCAAATCTGAGCAAGGCAGGGAGGCCATTCCAGAGGGAAGCTCCTGCCAAAGAAAGAGATCTACCCCCCACTCTCTGCTTGTAGAAACGTTTGATCAGCAGAGAGTTGAAGCTAGAGGACCAAAGTGCTCTACCCGGGAGGTATTTAGGAAGAGAGAGTTGGATGTAGCGGTGGTCCTAGGCCACAGTAGGCCTTGTGGATGATGCAGAGGGTCTTGAATTTGATCTTTTAAGCCACCGGGAGCCAGTGGAGAGAATTTAGGGCCGGTGAGATGTGGTGCCTGGGCTTGAGGCCAAGGATAAATCTTGCAGTTCTATTCTGGATTAGTTGGAGGGGGTGAAGGGAGGATAGAGGCAGATTGAGGAAGAGGCTGTTGCAGTAGCCAGCCTAGAGAGGATCAGAGCTCTGGAGACATTGAGCTTCTGGGGGAAGGTGAGAAAAGAGAGAATGCCCCTGAGGAGGTGGAGCTGAATGTTGGCCTTCTTAGCAATGTCTGTGATGTGAGGGGAGACAGAGAGAGAGGAGTCAAAAATGACACCAAGTTGTTTTGCCTCACAAGAAGGGGAGGGAAGGGTGCCCAAGGAGGCTGGCCAGAGAGTGGGAGGGTAACAGGGAGCAGGCATCCCAATGAGAATGATCTCGGCCTTACTGGCATTAAGGTAGAGAGCATTTGCCAAGAACCATGCCTGAATAGCGGCCAGGCAGGCAGGAGAGAGGAAGAAGAGGAGGTAGCCGAAGGAAGCATGAAGGAGAGTGAGAGAGCTGTGTGTCATAGCAAGAAAGTGAGGAGAGAAAGTGAAGATCAGGTGGGCCAGAGGGGCAAGGTGGATATTGAAGAGCCACTCCGATTGGATAGAGCCCTGATCGACACCTCAGGTAGAGTGTGAGTTGTAGGGGAGGAAAGGGCCTAGTTGTACCTGGGAAGGATGGTTAGATAGGAAGGAGGTCAGCCAGTGCAAGGTCTGTGATGCCAAGGGGATCACAGAGATGATTTATGAGGGTGGCATGATTGACCATGTGAAAGGCAGAGGAAAGATCAAGGAGGATGAGAGCAGAGGGAGAGTTGGAGTCAAGATTTGAGAGCAGGTTTTCACAGGTGTTCTGGAGAGCAGATTCTGTGCCTCTGGATGCTCTGAAGCCAGACTGGTGGTCACAGAGACAGCCCACAGATTCAGTGTGGTGGATCAGTTGGGGATGACAAGTTTCTCCAGGAGTTGGCCCAGGAAAGCGGTGATGGAGATAGGGCAATAGTTAGCTGGGCAGGAAGGGTCAACAAACGGCTCTCTTAGGAGAGGGTGCTCAAGGGAGTGCTTGAAGGGTAGTGGGAAAGAGCCAGTGGCAAAGGAATAGTTACAGAAGTCAGCCAAGGCAGGGGCAAGAGAGGAGATGTGTCCTTGATGGTTCTGGAAGAGCAGGGGGGCCAGTTTGGAGAAGACTTTCATAGAGCGGACAACTTTAGAGACCCCATCCAGAGCAATGGAAGAGAAGGAGGAGGAGAGAATGGGGGCAGGGAAGGGGGCCAAAGGAGGCAAGAGAGGTGTGGGTGGAGAGAGGAGTAGAGGAGAGTGTGGACAAGATGTCATGGGTTTTGGAAGTGAAGTTGGAGGCCAGTGGAGTGCAAAGGGCCTGGGAGGGAAGAGGAGTAGTGGAAACTGCAGTAGGATTGGCAAGTTCCTTACAGATTTTGAAAAGTTCAGATGTGTTATTGGTGGCCCCAGAGATATGGGTTTGGACTTGGGCCCTCTTCTTAGAGCGGGTGGAGAGTCGGTATTGTCTTTGGATCAGGCGGCAGGTCAGTGTGTCAGAGGATGTGCTTGAGGCTTGCCACTTCGCTCAGCAACTCTGCACTTGCAATTCAGAGCGACCAGGTTGGAGTCATACCAAGAGTTGCGCTTGGAGGCAGGCTTCATGCGGAACCTCATGACAGGGCCAAGGATGTCCAGGGTGTTGGAGATGGAGTGATGAGGTTTAGTAAGAGCTGAGTCAGTATGAGAGTCAATAGCAGAGGTGGGAGGAGCAATGAAGGTAGTGGCAAATGCAGTGACTGACACTCGCTTCATTGGTCAAATGACGGAGAAGGAAACTAGCAGTGCTGGCAGAGGCATAGCCGGGGAGGGTCCAAGAACTCCAGATCAGAGGAGAGGAGAGCATGGCCAGACCAGGAGAGAGGTGTAGTGAGGGGGTTAGAGATAGGGATAGGGATGTCTGTGGAGATGAGCGCATCCAGGTTGTGTCCAGCTGAGTGGGTCAGACCGCAGGGAAGGATAGTGAGGCAAAGAGATTCACAGAGGTCACAGAAGAGTACAGTGGCTGCGTCAGGAGAGTCAAGATGACTGTTGAAGTCTCCAAGGAGTGGAAGCTTGGAGGAGGAGTTCAGGAGAGAAGAGGAGAGGTCAGGCCATTCTGGGAGGAAAGGGCTGCTGGGTCCAAGGGGCCTATAGAAGGTGGCAAGACCAAGCCTACAAATGAGGCATTCAAATGGGGAGTAGGATTGGGTGGGTATGATAGTAGAAGGGTCCCACGCAAAACAAAAGATGGGTAAACCTCTACTTCGCTGACAAAGAGGAAGTAACAAATGTAGTGAACAGAGAGTGTGTCAGCGGAAACAAAATTCAAGTTAAAGTGGTGACCGGCAATGGGTTGGGGAGAGAGGGGGCCCCCGAAATTCGGAATCACAGATCAGACCATATAGACCAAACAATAATTGAAAAACATGAATATTTTATTTAAATTCCATTTGTTAAAACATACATATTAAATTTTAAATTTTGTTACGAGCTCATCTCTAAATAGCAGCAGATTGTTGTAGAATAAAGTGCATAGTGAAACAAAGTGCCAATATAAAACCAGACTGAAAATTCAGTCAGTATTAACTTCATGTTGCCAAGCTGTCTGAACCTCAAGTCGGCTGAAGGGGGTCACCCGGCTGGTGGTCAGAGGCTATGGCCGCATTTAACAATATAGAGAAAACCCCATACGTATGGCACCCCTTTTTCTAATTAGGAACTACCATTGCCTTGTCCACATATTTTTGGGGTTTTCTCTATATTGTTAAATGCGGCCATAGCCTCTGACCACCAGCCGGGTGACCCCCTTCAGCCGACTTGAGGTTCAGACAGCTTGGCAACATGAAGTTAATACTGACTGAATTTTCAGTCTGGTTTTATATTGGCACTTTGTTTCACTATGCACTTTATTCTACAACAATCTGCTGCTATTTAGAGATGAGCTCGTAACAAAATTTAAAATTTAATATGTATGTTTTAACAAATGGAATTTAAATAAAATATTCATGTTTTTCAATTATTGTTTGGTCTATATGGTCTGATCTGTGATTCCGAATTTCGGGGGCCCCCTCTCTCCCCAACCCATTGCCGGTCACCACTTTAACTTGAATTTTGTTTCCGCTGACACACTCTCTGTTCACTAGTAGAAGGGTCCCATTCAGGGAAAATCAGGGCTACTCTGCCCCCAAACCGTTTGGGCCTGGGCTCGGAGAGGATCTTGTAGCCATGAGGTAGAAGAGTGCCAGAAGCAGTACCAGAGCTGGCCTTGAGCCATGTCTCAGTGTGAGCGAGGACGTCAAGGTCAAGATCTTCAAGAGGGTGAATAAGTGAAGCTGGTTGCCACCATTGAAGGTCTTCCTGGGAGGGGTGCAATTGTGGGATACAACCCTCTGAGGGGAAAAAGAAGCCAGAAGGGTGGCAGAGGTAGGGGTGGCAGGAGAAGGGGGAAGTTAATGAGGGAAGGGAGATGCCTATCCAGAAGGAGGAGATTCAGCTGAGAGCCCTGGGCCATGGCAGTGCCATTCTGGAAGACATTAATGATACACCTAGAGGATGAGAAGTGAGCCAAGAGAACATCCCATCTGATTGCACTATTAATGGGTGAGGAGGAGAAAGGACAGAAACCATATGGGAAGTCCATAGGTCACGAGACAGAGTGATAGTCTGCCTGGAGGAAGCATAGACTTAAGGTGTCCGCAATGGGCAGGCCTGGGTTGGAGGCCAGGAGACTCTTCTTAAACTTTTTCCTTAGCAGTTAGAGTAGATAGGGGAGATGGAGAGAACCATGGAAAAGTTGGGGTAGAGTGGACCTTGGGCAAAAGGGGGGGGGGGCAGAGAGGCTGCACACAAGCTCACTTTACACTGGGCTAATTTTCCTTGCAGAGTTGGACATGGTTGATGGCAATGGGTTCACCTGTGATTGCTGAAGGTCTAGCTTCTGTTGAATGTGAGGTGTGCTTACATTGTTACTGTCAGTTCTGTATGTATTTCTTGTGTGTTTGAAGGATGCTTCCATCTTTACTGGCCTCAAATTATCAGCTATAGAGTGAGGGAAGGATTAACAGCTGTTGTTGTTTCTATACCTATTCTCTATGTGGGCTCAGACTGAACGGCCATTACCTACTATGCCTGGTACACAAGGAGCATGCACAGCAGAGCCAGCAACACATTCTGTCTCACCCTTGGAGATGTCAACAAAGTCATTACATGGGGCTTACAAGGTTTTAGGGGACTTCTCGTGAAGTGTGAGAATAGAGTAATGATTCTCTTAGTCTTTGCTTAGGATGGTTAAAAAGGCGGCTTGGTTTCCCGGACATTGATTCCTATCTTGGGCCTTCATGTTTCACTACTTGCTGAGTTAGCTTAGCTCCTACGTAGGTCAACTAAGAACATGGCAATTTATAGAAAACAAGAATATTCGCCCTATCAGATTATGCAATTCCAATTGATGTGTAGAAAATGGAGCAAAGATTGCATCAATAGTCTGACTCTCTGGACACAAGATGTTTGGACATTCTTTAATCTGGCTTGCATTGATGTGCTGACCATCGGCATTGATTTGGGCTAATGCTAAGCCTAAAGTTAATAAAAAAAAGAATATCTTTAGGGATATGTGGAAAATGGCCCACACAGTTGTGGAATGATATGGACAAATAAGTCAAACCCTTTAAATGGCCAATGAGAACCCATAAATTGCAAACAAACGAGCACCCTAAATATATAACCACAAAAGTGTTAATAACAGCTCAGTCTAATCACCAAAATCCAGTTTAGTAAATTCTACTTCATGCGCAGGTGGCACAGGGTGCACTTTCCAGCTAACTGTGTCCAGTTGTAAAGATCCCTGTACCACCTAGCAGAAGGAGATGCCGATGATAACGATGAACTAAAGGATTAATATGTATTTGTATAGCTTAGATCAGAGAATTAGTTGCAGCTTGGTTAGGCCAATAGATCCCAGTCCGGGGCATGTGCAACAACAGATTTTAGGGCAAAAATACTGTGTCCCGCAGAAGACGGTGGAATGGTATCTTACTGCAGGTACCTTCTGGAGGAAAGTATTCCTGTGTGCCATGTTTTGGATCTTCAGCAGAGCTCAAGATTCTAGCATGAAGATCTAATATAATGTCCACCCTCAGCACAGTGAACTAATTTGAAGCAAAAACAGGAAAACATCTGGTATAAGGTATTTTTGATGGCCAGAAAGTTACAGTAGCAGTAATGGAAAAGATGATGGGCCTCCTTACGAGTTCGGTGGTAATTCGGCAGTCAATCTGTTGAATTACCAACAGACTCAATTAGAGTTGCCGCCAATTGATCCCATGGCAACAAGTGGTGGTATTTCCCCATTGTTACACTCCACAGCACTCCATGGGGATTTTGGGGTGATTTCTTAATTTCGCCGGTGTTACATCTGCAAAACATTATAATTTGGCAGTGCAGGAAAAGTGGCAGAAACAGAATTACGGTCACTTTGCCTGCACCGCCAAAATTGTAATGAGGCCCAATGTAAAAGAAAGGACTCGCACTGTAGAACTGTGTGGTTAAGATGGACGGTTCCTAATCACGTGCTGCTATAGAATACTGAAAGCGCAACCTTTATCCCACTCCTTCTTCCACCCTTTTGGTGTTGCCCTTGTCAACCCCTTCTTTGACCTCATTACAAAACAATTACCATTTTCAAATTGGGCCTGGTAATTCTTTCCCCTTCGCATTAAGACCGGGGACGAGAAGTAAACCCACCCTCCCGGTGAAGGTGGAAAGAAGGTATGAGCAGCATGCATTGCTGAAACCACCAGTTGGACCATGGGAAAGAAGGGCAGAAATGATTGTGTTGGGAGGTTGTGTGCATTTAGGGTCAGCCTCCCTGGTGGTGAGAAGGATCCTTTTGTATCCACCACACCACATGGGTCTTATTGAGATGTGTGTGCCCCCACACAACTCCCCAATTCACCTGCTATTATGGTTCACTTGTCAGCTTCCATGGACGGTACTGGGTGGCTGCTCCAGCCAGCGGGCTTTTCATGCCCTTCTTATGAGCCTGCTTCTGCATCAGGAGGCATGGCCGTGAGCATGCGGTGCAGCATGGTGTGCAGCAGGAGCCACATCACATGGATGTTCACAGGCACGGCTGAACCTAGCAAGTACCATTGTACATGTGACTTGATTAGACAAGCATCAGATCTACAGACCGGAGCAGCTACTCCAAATCTGGATTCCTGAGTATTTTTGCCTGAGTGAAACATGAATGGTTGTGCAGTAGGAACCATTGATCCCTGGTTATAGGGATGTGTAGGCCAATAGAGGGTCATAGACAGCTTTTCAAACTAGAGAAGAGAGGGCAAAGGGGAGAGAGGAGGGAAGGTAAAGGGGAAGGGCAGGTCAGGGCTTATGGAGAGGAAGATGCAATGCCACAGCATGGGCACTCTTCTAGGCTCCTGCTTTTCTCTGGCGGGTCTGGCCACAACCCTCCATTTTCCAGCCCTGGTTGGGGACAGGCACTGCTGTATTTTATGGATCTCTAGTCCAAACTAGTGCCCACATAGTACCCAATGGCGGTTCTGAATGAACAACGCTTTACTACCTCCCTCCTTCGCCTATTTTACAGCATGAGGCCTTGACAAACATTTCATATTTAGCAATTAGCACAGCAAATGAAAGAACTGAAGAAAATGGTGTACACTGCTTCTCTATAGAAGGTGATGCCACCTGCCCATTGTTACAGAAACCAGGCTCGCCCAAAGGGTTCACGTCAGTCGTTACCAACTTACTTAGTTTGCCGTCCTGTTAAATATTAAATAGTACTGTTGCTGTAAATTGACACTGCAAACACTTTGCTGATGTTTTGTAATTAATGTCACCCCCTTTATTTAACCATCGTCTATCACCCTAGTGGCCAGTATTTGCCCTGGCCATGCCTCTGGGTCATCCCACTCCTGGATTGTCTTCGCCTTTCCTGGACCTCTGCTTCAGTGGCTGGACCCTGAGCTGTAGCCAGTGATGTGTTGCATGGCATGGATGCGTGGGTAGAGGGATCCCCGAGGAAGGAATGAGGCAATAGAGGGGAGGTGTAGGTCAAAGATGGTCTGGACTAAAATCAATAACACTCCAGGCAATAGATAGGAGGCAAAAGTCCCCAAGAGTTTGAAGCGGTGGATCAATGGAATCAGAAGAGCAAGCTGCAGAGCACGAGAAGCAGGGGTCATAGAGGAGTATATAAAGAGGGGCAAAAAACACCACTAGAGAACGATTTCTGCAGCTCGTTGCCGCTGCAAGTTGGCATGTCCGTTCATGCCCACTAGTCCCCTTTGGAAGAGATGATGACCCCCTTGCGGAATATTTGCATTTCTTCAAGAAATTGATACTGTTTTTTTCTGCAACCATTGCTGTCTCCGATGGAAGTTGTGCTGCTCTATGAAATGCTGCTGTCCTCCCTGGAGCTGATGGTAGTCACTGCTGGAATTCTGAGCGTCTGCGCTGTCCCACACCTCTGATTTTGCTGCCCCTTTTTTTACCCTGTGCACTGCCCCATCTCTAAGCCTGGTGGATGTCCCTCATTGAGGAGCCTGTGCACTGTCCCGCTCCTGAGCCTGAAAGGTGACCCCATGTATGAGCCTGAGGTCAGTGTTCCATTTAGCAGTCTTTCAGCAACCCCCCCCACAGCCCCACCTTTCTGATGTTGTGAGCTAACCTCAATTTCTGAGCCGGTGTGCTGGTGCCATCCCTGAGTGATACCCCCTATTTCTGAGCCTGTGCACTGCCTCACATTGCTGAGCCTTTGTCCTGCCCCCACCCCCACTCCTGAGCCACTGAGTTGCTTCCCATTCCAAAACATTAACGCTTTCCATCATCCCTGAATATACTAACTTTCCCCAATCCGGAGTCTGCACGCTATCCTGCATGCATTGGCCCATGCAATAATCGCCATTCCTAAGCAGTCTTCCCTACATGGCCGGTGGGGCAACCTTTATTCCTGTTCCTGGGTGCTGCCACCCCTCTGAGCTCATGTGGGGCCACCTCTGTCCCCATATTGCTCGGATTGCCCTTCCAAATACCCTCTTGTTTGGGAAGGGTACCAGTTTCCATAAACAATCAATTACATTAATTTATTCGGACATTATCGGAATGCGGTTATGTGTTAAGAGCATAGAATACTGGCGGTAAATAGATTGGTCATTTGCCGTAAGTATACTATACTGTTGACACTTATATACACATGGCACAGCGCTGTATACAATACCATGGTTTACGCAGCAGTCAACTGAACTCTATTATCTTGCATCAGGAATACGATATATGTATATTAGCTATTAAGTAGGGGTGGGCTAATTGTTTATAATGCATGCATCTCATACTTTCACTGACTCACTGATTTCAAGGAATCACAAAACAAAGAATATATTCTTAACGAACCAAAAACATCTAAAAAAAATAATGATTGTTTTTCTTTGTTTTCGGGGGTTCCCCCTCAAGCCTCCCATTTTTTTGTATTCATACTTTTCCCCCACCCTGAAAACTACCATTCCTAGTCCACACACAAATGCATCAACCTCTCAGCACCCTCATACCTATCAGACACACTATCCAGATCACACTTAACAAGGCCTACTACACTACGCTACACCAACCAACTCACGGTACCGCGTATCAAAAAGGCCAAGGCAGGTGGAATAAGCTTCCCTTATCTCACCCCCAAACTATGGAACACGCTCCCTACTGCTCTCAGAACCGAATCGTCTCACTATGCCTTCCGCAAACATGTTAAAACCATTCTCTTCAACTGTCTACACCAATATATACCCACTATCTGTTTACCTCCTCTACTATACACACTATCTATTCCTAGCATGCTTGTCTGTATTTTTTCTGTATGTAACTAAGCCATGATCACCCACTGTAACAAGGGCCACGTTGCCCGCGGGCTGCTGTGCGCTCAACAAATGTGAATAAATAAATAAATAAATATAGTTTTAAAAAAATCGTTATTTTTTTTAGACGTTTTGGGTTCGTTAAAAATTCCATTTGTTGTTTTGTATTTGTTAAAATCACTGCATGCCAATCAGAACTACTACAATGGTGTAGAATTGCAGCCCAACAAACCATGGTGAGAATCAGTCAGATGGAATTTCGCAGCCCTGTTTGCAATTTTGTGAAGTCTTGTTCACGTGACCTTAGCGAGCACTTGAAAGCAAAATACATTTTCAGCACTTAACTAATTAAAATAATTTTGGACTAGTCGAAACGTGTACACGATTTCTGGCAAGCATGTGTTGTTGTCTCATCAAAGCGTCTTGAGCAAAACAAATATATAAACTGTTCTCTGCAATTAAGAGGTGTATAAAACACTACTGCCTGGGGCGTTGTTTGTGGGTGATTCTTTGATTTTCTCATTGTTCAAATCCAGTCGGATATTCAATTAAATGAATCTCCTATAGCTTTTCGTTCACAATTTGCTGGAACCGACTCAGCCGGCCATCCTTCAGAAGTCACTAACATTGGGCAGTATTAGAACTTGCTGTTTTAAAACTATTGTACGGGAAATGAACACATTCGCTGGGGGAAATGTTCTGGGCTCCATTAATGTGGGGAGAGAGTGCCTCATTGGTCCTCGCGATTCACGGGTTCCTCTGGGAGGTTCTTAGGGTCTTCAACAAGGACTGTAAGTGAGTTGTGGAACAAATGTCACATCTTGACTAAAATAGTCATTTCACAATGTTGGGTTCCTTTGAAGTGGCGTTTTCTTCTTTCTTGCTTGTTTCTTTTGGACCGGTTGATTTTAAAGTGTACTATACTTATCTTGTCTAGTTATTTACAATTATGTATCTTTTACAATGATGTATTTTATTGATAAAAAAAATGTTTATGAAAGGTTTAGTTTTCATATCACAAAAAATCAAAAACAAATTGGGCATTTGGGTAACGTATCAGCCCGTCTATGGAAGAATTCTGCAGCCAATTACAAAACACTAGCAATTTCCCAAAGGCTTTACTCCAGTAATCCACCTGTAACATTGTAACTCGGGACATGAGAGATCATATACAACAGCACATCCTGCTCGGTTAAAGCCAATCAGGTGGGCGACCGAGACTAAAGCTGCACTCTTTAACATCAGCCCGGATATTATCAGTCCTGGACCCCTTCAGGAATGCCATCATGCAGCTTCAGCAGAGGGCAGGCCCAATGAAACCTGAAAACCATCCCTGCAGCAGCAAACAGCTGGGGGAGAGATCATGAGGTATACAGTGATGTGAGCAAACCCAGTTTGCCCTTTTCATTTAGTACCCCACCAAGGCATGCCCAAAAGTCCATGCGAGGCTGGAGGCACTTTGGTTCCCCATCCTTGCATCTCCCTTGTGGCATGGTGACTGGGTTCTGCAGCCCCATTTTAGTATAGGGTGCTCCACTGCACACACTCACTTTAAAGGCCTCGCTGGGTGCTAAAATACTGACCCCATGCATCTGCAGGAAGCAAGATACCGCCAAAGCTGTTGATTGGCTCCACCCACTCCTTCCTGACTGTGGTGTACATGGGTCATCCTGGAGAGCGGGTGTTTCTGTCGAATCCAGAGCCAACGAGTGGAACAGATAAGTGCCTCATTACGACCCAGGCGGTAAGGGGTTAACGGCGCCGTAAAAGGTGGCGGCGCCGTTAACCCCTTACCGCCTAACTACGAGGTCCCTTTGCGGGTGCCTACCTTAACAGCTGGTTTTACCAGCCGTTAAGGAAGGAACTCGCAAAGGGACTTTCGAGGTAATTACGTTACCACAATTTGTGGTACCGTAATTACCGCCTTCCCCATTCCCATTGAGCCCTATGGGCGCAAAAATGGGAATGGGGAAGAGTCAAAGGTGAATGGGGAATTACCGCCCCGCCAACCTTGGAATGGGGCGGTAATTCCGCCATCCACCATGGCGCAATCGGTAAACTACCGGTGTCAACCATGGCGCCAATAGCGCCATGGTTAACGCCTGGGTCGTAATGACCACCTTTGTGTGTTTATATATGCACCTGAGTGTATGTGAGCTGTTGTCTGTGTGCATGGCAAACATTTGTGCAATAGTATTATTATTATATTATTATTATTATTATATTTATTGAGCTCGGACCTTGCTTCGAGAAAGCAACACAGCACTTTTCAGAGGTAACAACAGAACAGATATACAGCAGTGGTAGGACAAAGAGGGGTTCAGAGGAGGGCTACAGCTGTACCAGGTGGCAGGGTGGAGAGGCGTGGTGGCGTCTAGTGAGTCAGGTGCCACAAGGGGCAATATGATGGCCTAGTTGTTGAGGAGAGACTCCTTGAAGAGGTGCAGGTGTTAGTGTTTCTGTGTGCACATGGAAGCATGAACATGTGAACATGCATGTGCATGCATCATGTAACTTCAGTGAGGATGTATGTGCAGGCTGGGGGAGTGATGCTGATGACAGCAGTGGCAAGTTGTTTGGTGAGGAGCCAGCAGAGACTTATGATGGCAATCTTGGCATACGTTGGAAAATGATGCAAGACAAAATCGCACGAGCAACACTGGCATATACTGGCACATTGAGCATGACAATATATTTTTTATAGAGGTTGGCAATATTAGAAATCACTGGGCAGAGCAGTAGGGGTCCATTCTTAAATTGATAATACTCACATTATTAGACACAGTCAACATAAATGTGTTCCTACGGTAGCAATACTGGCATTTGTGGGAACAGCCAACATACGTGTTTTCTTACAGTAGCAATACTGACATACACTGGCACAATTAGCAGGAACATGTTTCTTAAACTGGCAGAATACTGGCATGTCTTGTGAGCAAAGGCATCATGAAGTGTGTTTTACATTGACAATGCTGATACATATCATGGGCAAAGGGAACACGGAAATGTGCTGGTAAGTGCATCTGTGCACTGCAGTGACCTGTCATCTACTGAATTCTTGCTATGTGTTACCCTACAGCCCCGGTTGTAAATTGTATGGCTTTTGGCTTAGTTTTTCACAAAAGTTGTGCTGTACAAAGCACCATTTAACCCATAATTTACCAAAAGATATTTGGTGGAGAACCATAACCAAACCCACTTGAATGTTTGGGACTCTCTAGCTTCACGCAGTCAAGCTCACTCAGTATGTGGATATATTTACGCCAACACAATGAAAATAATCACGAGCCATCACTGAACATTATACAACATGCCATTGTGTGGAATCAACCAACAGATTGCATGACAATGTGAGGCAACCCTAGCGGAGATCTACTCCTTCTTCAAATACAGAACTCAATAAATCCGAAGGATGTCAGCTGAATTACCTGTGATTGGGAACTCATGAGGAATTACAACAGATTTACTGTCACCCTTGTTATTAATATTAATATGCACGCGTTGGCCAATGCAGTGTTATCATACATCTGTCATTTAAAGAGGCGTGCTGATGGCACCCAACTCTAGCAGTGGCTGGAAAATGAATCGGGGAGCTTGATTAGCATCACACATTTTCTGGGTGATGGCTTCTTCTGGATCAAGTATTCCCACATCTCCTTTAATTGAGCCAAAATAGAAATGTGTGTACTCAAGAGCACCAGAGACATTCATGCCACTTACGAGACCCACACTTTGGAAAACATCCGCCACCACAATCAAACAAACATAGGACCTGAGTGTTATCTGCAAGGCAGACAGCCTGGATGAAGCAAGGAAAGAACCTGAGTGTTATCCAAGATCAATGGTTTAAGTTTGATTAGAAATTGAGGGCTCGGCCCTAACAAGCCACAAAATAATACCAAGAAATGTCTGATGCCGCCTAAAAATGTGATTAATTTTCAATAAATAATTACAAAATCAAATAAATACAAACGTTCATTAAAAAAGAAAAAGTAACTAATATGTAAAAGAAGTATGGCCTATGTAAATCAAGGAGTATCATCACAGAAGCTCTGGACTTTCGCATTTCTTATGATATAGTCAATCTATTTGAAAATGTGTATTAAAAATAACTAATCAGCATTCAAAAAAGTCTAATAAAATAAAAACATAAAAAATGATGTCATCAAAACAGGTCAATGCAGGTTATGGTGGGATACAGTGCCTGCTGCAAAGATCTGTGTGTTACATGCAGCCACACAGGCCCCAACCAAAGCAGAAGAACTGTGGTTCAACTTTCACTTTTTCAACCTATGCCCCCAAAAATTGAAACATATTTTATCCACTATTCGCCAATAAAAAAAGAAGCTCTTTTCTTGGCTGGAAGGTGCCTTTAACCAGGCAAAAGGTTTCCTTCTGAGAGCAATAGCAGTGATTAGTGCAGTGACAAGGCCCGGGGGCATTGAAGGGCCCTCCTTTCTGTGGCAGAGGTAGCATCATCTCTAGAAGGAGGGTTAATCAGCTTATAGTCTGGAGAGGAGGCACATCCTCTTCACCTGGTCATGTGCCTTGTCTCAGGCCATCTCAAGGCCAGGTTTTAAATCCTGCTGGTCAGCCACAGTAGGATCCCTTCCCATTTAAAGCCACATCAAAGACCGTGATCGAACCATTGCTCCCAAATACATTTAGTGTGTGAGCTTTTGAGACCTTTCGTCATGGCTCATCAAGGTGATGTACTTGGGTCTACCCAGACAACCTTCATACACAGATTCCAATGAGCACAAGCATGACAGCTACAGTACTCAAAATAGTCTTGAGGTGATTCATTTGCACAGAGCAGAGTCCATGATCAAATTCAAAGTTCTCAGCACCATGCACAAGGCCTACTGAATCCAGAGGCCAATGTAGGCGAAGATGTGGCTACCTTGCTACATGCCACCAAGAGCCATCAATTCCGGTCATCACAGACAATCCACCAACCAAAGTGGCTGCAGGTCCCTTATGAGTACAGGGTACTAGGGAAGTATTTTTTTTAATGATCGCATGCTATGCTCAACTAAGTAGAATACAACATACAAGCCTTTTGAACAATGACACCACTGGCGCCACCTGGTGGTCTAGGGTGGGAAGATTATTTTCACATCCTGGACTTGCTGGGAATCCCTCCCACTAGCTTGAAGAAGACTTTAGAAGATTCTCCAGTGGACTGAAGACCTATCCCAGCTTGAGGGATGTTGGTTCTTTCATGCCCTGCAGCCTGACATTGCCTTGACCACCCATCACCTCATGACCACTGATCAAGACATAGTATGCTGACAATTAGAATATGAACACTCTAAGAGGTTAGGCCATGGCCTGCCAGCAAATCCTGTCATGGAATCTCATCTGACCTGCAACATGACCTTGGCATGGACATGTCGACCTGTATTTGTGGCACCTACTTGTTCTGCGTCCCCCCCCTCATGCCTGCAAGTGCTCTGAAGGAGCTGCAAAGTAGCATAAGCACTATATAAAACACCTAACTGGATTACAAATAGAAAATAAAACAATCAATTGAAAAATTCTGGGAAAGAGTATATACTAGGTTATTCTTCAAGATGGTGTTACGGCCTTTCGGCCTACAATAACGAGGACATACACCAGGAGGAATTAAACACGTCTTTCTTTATTCGTTCCCAACAGCATAATAATTACTCTCCCCTCGGCCTCCTCCCACCTCCCACGTCATGCTCCACGTGACCGTGGCCACGTGGGCCTGTCTCTAACACCTGCCCTGGACAAATGTCCTTGCTTCCCCTTTAACATTCTTCAACAAGGCGGAGAGGCCTCCTGATGATTCGTTGCGGACAAGCAATGGGGTCGACACTTGAACCGGCCTTGGGTCTGCTGGTAGGCTCTACCAAATGACGATGCACCGATCCGGGAGGTATCCATAACTTGTCCCTGGCATCAAGGGGTTCCGGATGCGGGTCAGATGGCGGTGGCCTTTCATTCTCTCTCTTAACAACATGTATAAACAACTAACTGTTCCGGGTTATCTCTTTCGCAGAGTTCACTGCAGTCACCAGTGTCCCTTTGATGGGGGTGACCTATAGGGGGTTCAGTGTGAACCGAGGCTCCGTCTTTCTGATGACGGCTTGCTGAACTAGCACCTCATCCTCTATATGGAATTCTTTCTGTCGAGCTCCCCCCTTTTGTCTGTCTCTGCCCAAGCCTTTTCCTTCCGCTCACGGTCCCTTCTTAGGACCTCCAGGTCTGCTTGGGGCTGGATCAGCGGCCGTCTCACAATGCGGGTGCGGACTTGATACTTCATCATCAGTTCTGCTGGGGTTTTGTTGGTGGCTTCATGGGTCGTGCACCCTTACTGAGTCTTTGGTGGGGGTTGACCAGGCCCAGCCCAGAGGGATCGGCCCTGTTGAGCTGTGTGTGTCCTCGGAGCCGCTTTATGGCTCGAACATGTCAGATGGGGGGGGCACCCACCTGGAACTCCACGTGTTCCTCTCAGCGACCCGGCCGCTGGCAGACTGCCGCATGGCAAGGGGATGGTGCTCTTCCTTTTCTGCGCTGTCCAGAATGGGAGGTGTGTGCTGCCCACAGGCGGAGAAGGAGGAGGACGGCGACCCGGGATCGGGTCCCACCGTCGCAGCAGGAGAAGGAGTGTGGCGGGGGCCATGATCGGGTCCCACCGTATTGCAGGAGTGGTAGAGGGGCATCAGATGGCGGCCGTGGACACGGCCCGTTGGCGGCCATTGGATCAGGCATGGGGAGCGGGATCACTCACGTGTCCGAGGAGGATTCCTGGTGTGCAACAAAGCACCTCGTGTTACGGCCTTTCGGCCTACAATTACGAGGACGCACACCGGGAGGAATGGAACACGTCTTTCTTTATTCGTTCCCAACAGCATACTAATTACTCTCCCACAGGATCTTGGTTAAGTAGAAAAAATGTTTTTTACAAATGTGGTAATTGTAACCAGTGTAAATATGCTCATGCGAATTGTGACTCATTTACTGATGCCAAAGGAATGACAATCAAGATTAAGGAGTTCATCAACTGCAAGACGTGTTATGTTGTTTATGCTATTATTTGTATATGTGGTAAACTTTACATTCGTAGCACTATTCGGCAATTGAGAATCCGCATAAGGGAACATTTGACCAGTTTAAGGAGTACTGATCCTAGGTCACCATTGGCCATACATTGGCAGCAACAACACCAGCTTGACAATCAAGAGGATACAAGATTTATTGGACTAATGCAAATGAAGATGGGGAAACAGGGTGGTAACCTTAGGCTTAAATTGAGACAACAAGAATGTAAACTAATTTGTTTGTTAAGAAGTACCATAGTTGGCCTCAACCAGGATCATGAGATGGATGTATTTTTATGAAATATCATTAAGATCAATAAGAATTTCATGGGTGACAAAGGAGATACTTATCACTTGTGAAGCCATTCTACCCTCTACCCGAATGATGGAATACATGATAACATCCTTTATATAATAAATTCCAGTGGAAGGCTAAGTATGGAGACGCAACAACGCCCCCTTAAAGAGATTAACATATTAGTGTGTCCAAGAGAAAGAATTGGTCTGGGTTAAAACCCAATAGCAACAATTTAATTTAAACTCAAGCATATAATATTAAGGGTTTAATCATTGAAAGACTTTGCAATATTAACTTGAATACATACCTATATATATAATAGGTACAATAATTGAGTAAAGCTTTGTAATACTAACTGTTTTTATTATATGAGGCAATGAAAAACATCTGGCTAGACAGTCATTATTTAATTAACAAGAATTTGAGAACTCATGCTGATAATGGTAAACTAATTATATTATTACTATCTAAATGCGGCGGCAAGGATGCCACCCAAAATACTAGTGGCTCTAATAATTTGTTTACATTCAACGTACACTTGACGTCATCACGTACGTGTATGCGTGACGTCATCATGGTGCGGCTCACAATTTGGCGCACAGCAGCGTATTTAGCAGTGGATGATTTTCGCGGGAGCTCTCTGGAGAAAGTGGATGACTAGTATCTGGGATCTAGCCCTTGGATTGGTATGTACTATGAACATGTTTTAAGAGGGATAGGGGTCGTTTTTTGTGTCTCTTCTCAGTTTTTGGGAGGAAATGGGATGATATTTACTAACAGGGTAACACATTGGTTTAATGGAAGGAGTAATTCAGATACTTGTATTAAGTCCAGTCTATTACCTTGTAGGAGAACTTTGGAATTTGGAGCCTAAAATTTGCACATAGAATACTACGGGTGTTTACAGCATATATTTCATACTTGAATCATCAGACTCATCCATACAGGTGGGTGAGCATTTTTATTTTCTATAATATTGTTTATGGGACTTTCAGCCTTTCTACAAGCAAGCATGCAATAATCATAGATTGTTTCATACAGGATTGGATATCTCAATTCTCAATGAAAGATCACGTGTGATCAACTAACATTCAGACCTCAATTTGAGAGTCACAGAGATTTGTTATGGGGTAAGCCTTAATTTGATAGTATAATTGTTTAAGAAAGTAATAACAAAGGAATGAAGATACATTCACACTTTTTATTTTGGAAATTTTGGTCTTGCTAGAATGGTTTCACAAGGTGTATAGGCTAAAGTTTTTCATTTGGAGATAACTAACCATGTATGACGATAATACTTTGCAGTGTAATTGTTATTCCTTTAACTGTGCTTTAATTTGGAGGGAATACATATGAGGGTAATACTGTGAAAGAACCGTTTGACTCTGTGGATCAGACAGTATGGAGTAAGAAACTAAATTGTGGCTTCAATGTATGTTTTTTCCTTTGAACATCGATTTAAACTCTTGATCATGGCTTGAATTCCCTCATCCTGACCTGACATGTGGCAGTATATGGTATGTTCTTTTTGAATAATTTATATATTGAATGAACTTATGATTTTGTACAGCCTTGAGAACGACCAGTGGTCGAAACACGTGTCGGCTATGTTTTCTTGCTGAATTAAAGACATTCAAATTAGAGAAGCACTACTCAAATGAATTTCTTGGACTGACTTTGAGTTTTTTTTTAAGATTAGTGATGTTGAACTTATATTAAGTTTAAACTCAGACTATGTGTATGGTGTGAGCGTGAGATATCCTCCCGAACAACGATTTTTCTACTAATTACTCTCCCCTCGGCATCCTCCCACCTCCCACGTCATGCTCCACGTGACTCTGGCCAAGTGAGCCTGTCTCTGACTTAAATAGGCATGTGCCGGCTAACAGATGGCTTTGCATTGGTATTAATAAAAGGCAACCTTTGGCCAACTGCAAAAGTTATGCCTAACATCTGAGCTATTTACAACGTTAAAGGGACTTTGAACTGCAGCCTGAATTATATTTCTTAAGATTCAATTAGAACTTATTCTTATAGCCTATGTAGGCGATCCAAACGTAATTTTGCACACCTATCGGAAAGGCTGTAATCAAGGTCAGGTCTTTTCCTCTCTTTCTCTGGTGATAGAGAAACAAGTCTTAAAGATTATGGCTAAGAATCGTCCCCAGGTTCCCTTCACGAGGCATGTCCTCTGCGTTATCTAAAAGAAACTCAAGAGGTAATTGGGGTATACATCACTTTTGCCAAATGGCAGCATTGCTGGATACGTGTTTCTCGCATTTGTTTGGCTTTTTCCCCCAACAAACTGGTAGATGGTAAGGTGTATATTGGGATGGGGCGAGGAATTTTTGGGTGCAGGTGGTCTGCCCTTGCTTTTTGTGGTTAAGAAAAGGCAAATTCGGCAGACAAGAAATTAGGCGAAGGTGCCATTTGGCAAGAGAAATGTGGCAAACCTTCATAGATCCATAATTGGTGATGATGTATAGTGGTGCAATTATAAATCACTTTGGATAGTGCCGGATAGACATTAAAAGGCTGCTGCAAACCCCCCATTAAAGAAACCATCACTTCATCCAGGGGATCCATCTATTATCCCATCGCCCAGCTGGCCCACCCTGTGAAGCCTATGCAGACTATGCCCCCTTCAACTGCAATTTATTTTGTGAATAACCATCTCTTGGATAACTGTCAAGCTGAGACTAACCTTATTGCAACTATGTGCGATCTCAGGAAGGTGGTGGATGAAGGTAGCATTGGAGCCCGGATTCCTTTAGATCTACCGTGGCTTTCCACACCTGTCAGTCATCCTCCCACCCTCCTGGGTCATTTGTTCAACTAGGGTTCTGTGATGACCATCTTGTATCGTTTTCTTCTTTCTTGCCTACTCACAAACAATCCATTTAGTTAGCTCCTTTCAAACATGCACCGATTGTGGCGTCCCGTGGAGTCCCTCAGTGTTTATCTCTGAGTTGTCTCCTTTTCAATCTTAATTTTTTTCTGCTCCCAAGACAAATCCATGCTTTCTGGATGTCCTTTGCCATTGTAAGCTGATGACACCCTGGTCATCCTCCTCTTGGGGGGATCCGAGGTACCACAATACAACAATTCACAATCTGCATGGAGTGGGGGGTCCGATGGATGGATCAAAACCTTTGATGATATCAAAACCAAGGCTATGCTTTTAGCGGGTCACCATCCATAGTTTTGGAGGAGAATTGAGCTCAGATCTGGTCTTGTCTTCACTGGCTCTCCTTCTTCATCCCATAGCCTTCTCCAGCACCCCAGTTTCCTATCCTATGGGTACTATTTCTTCTTTAAAGAAACAGATTGGACAAAGTCACTGAATACTGCTTCTATTACGTTTGCGTTCTCAGGAGATTTTCTTTTCTTAAAATAATTCAATTGATTAATGCTTTCATTTTCGTACGCCTGGACATCTGCAATGGTATCTACAGTGACCTTCCTAAATTCACTCTTCACAAACTACAGCTCATGCAAAATACCTCAGCTCGGCTTCTTCCTGACCGGGGATGCAGGGGACATATCACCACACCTCTACACACCCTTCCCTGGCTGCCTATAAGGCCCAGAAGCGACCTTAAAGCATCATGCCTTGTTCATAGATCACTATGAAATGCATACACAATGCAGGCCTTATAGAGAGCTTAGTGAAGAAATGTAGGTGCAAGCTCATTTCCAGTTCAGGGAGCTAATCTTTGAAATGTTCTGCCTTCTAAAATCAGACTTATCTCAGATTGGTTTGCCTTCTGTCGCAAACTCAAATCCTACAATTTTCAGAAATGGCACCTACATTTACTGGCTCTTTACAGGAACCAATATCATGACATTCCAAATGTATTAAAATTATATGCTTTTTTGAAATAAGGCTCATTTCACTCTAATGCTAAGACCATGCACAACTGCATTTGTGTTGCTGCAAAGTTGCTGTAAACAATGCCGTTGTGTCAGCTCCCATTTCTGTTTCTAATAAAGCAGTGGTTTGTAGCAAGACGATATGGACCATGCCATCTTCAGAAAAAAAGGATCGCAACAATCAAAAAAGACATTATTACACAGTCAGCCTTAAAAAAATTCCAGTGTTTAGGATGGAATTCTAATTTGGCTGGGGTGATATGTGTTTACTCTTAAAACAATGCAAATAGGAAATGTCTTAGAGGATTCTATTCCAGTCTCTTTGCTTTCTTAACTGTGTTATCACATATTAGCACATGGAGATCATTATTGACCTCCTCTCAGCCAATCAGAATATTTAGAGTACAGTCAATAACTACTGGTATTGACTGCATTCTTAACATTCTGTCTTTAAAAGCAGAAAGAGAAACAACAATTCTATCAACAAAATACTTCACCTCTAGGAGGATGTTTATTTTTGTTTTGTTTTTGAAACATCATATTTAACATGCAAAAGGGAAAGCTAAAACATGGGTCAAGATTTCCCTTTCTTATAGGGAAATCATTTACTTTTACATTACACGCAATAAATACATGTGTTAAATCCTCTCCAGGATAGCCAAGTTTGCAATTTTAACGCTTAACTTATGAAATTTAAATTTTACAAAATAAAAGCACATTCACTTTACTAACTCAGTTTGTCTATTTCCTGTACTCACGTTTTAAAGCAACGTTTTTACTTCAGCACGAAAACTTCAAAGCATGATTTGCTACTAGCACTATCTGCTAATAGCCTTTTAGACTTCAAGAGATGTAATTATCGCTTGGGATAATGACTCTTCCCCAACTTATGGCCCCAAATTGATAGTGCGATAAAAACCCCTCCAGCAGTATATAAGGGTGGATTCTGTTATGCACTTATTTAAGCTCTGATGCAACATGCATGTTATGTCTTGTTGCTATGCTTTTGTTGCATGGAATAACTACCGTAGTAGTTGTAGTTTTCGTTGCAACAAATCTGTCAGGATCTTTACCCAGAGGGGCCGATTCACAAAAAATAGTGCAAATGGAAGGAGCGCAAAGAAAGCGCTCGTTTCGTTTGTGCTATTTTTAGAAATGCGCAGGTCACTCTGGTCTCAAGGGTGACATGAGTAGTTCAGGAGGTACAAAGATGCGCTGTTCCACCCCCTTTCGGTAAGTCGGGAGTAAGACAGGCTCCCAGCAACCAACCACTGGGTTGCTCGGGGCGCATTTCACCGAGATGGGACATTAAGGGGCTCGTCTCAGTGCAATGACAATAAAAATGCCTTTCCCTCCCAGTTTGGGGGATGGGATTGCTAGTGTGACAGCCGCGGCTGTCATACGTCAAAAACAAACCATGCCATGATTTCCCCTCCCCCTGTTCTGAACAGGCGAGGGCGAAAGACCATTGTTTCTGCCACTTTAAAGAGCGTCCCGTTTGAGAATTCGGGATGCGCGTTAAAATGCACAAAAAAGTGCCCTTCTCTGCGCTAATGCACAACCAGGGAAAAGGGCATCCGACTACTGAGTGCATCTAAGATGGCCTTTGTGAATTGGGCAGCCACTACTCTTGTCGCAAGTGAGGAGATGTTTTGAGAATCAGGCCTAGAGTCTGTCATCTGGAAGGGAAGCAGGTGAGATTATGCTCTGGAGAATGCTTCCCAGAACAGTGCACTGATCGATACAACATCTGAGGCCTCATTCTTTTAATACGCTTGTGAACAAAGTCAATGCTTTCCCTAATTGGTCACAGTATTAGTACTAGAGCAGACAGTGCCCAGGCCCAAAGCTACACTGAAAGAAGACCTATTTGCAAAAGGACAATGAATGTCCCATTGCAAATACTGTGAAATATTGCACTTGCACAGGAGCAGTTTCTGTATCAAGGGAAATATATTACAGGCAATCCTTAGTAAGCCACCTCCTTTCTTTTCATTCTTTTTTCTGAATGCCAAATCATCTGATCCGCTCTATAGATACCGCAGACCCAAATCTTACTTTGTGTAAGATAACTGTGTGGCAAGGCATGGGTCCACTATTCTGCCTGTTCTTTAACAGAATGCTGTTAAGGGGCCCCGAACCACCTAGTCCACTTGTCCCCCACCAGACTCTGCATATTGTCAATTTCTACTCTTGACCTCCCTTAATAAGGATTTTTAAAATACGCCCTGGTGGGAGGGTTTGTGGAGACCACCCTATCATGGTGAATGGGGCATCTCTGAGAGGTTGGCCGAACCCCAATCAAGGTAGGTAGCTGAGCAGTCAAGGCTTAGTCTCAGGAAGGGTATGAGCACGGTCCAGGGCTACAACAAGTCCACACAGAGCAACACCAATAATTCAGGTTGCATAGTAACTACACAAACACAATTATTTATTAGACCTTCAGTTTAACATTAATCAGACACAAATCACAGATAAGTATTGTCAATCAAAAACCATATATAACATATATACAAATTCACCAATTAGGAGAAGAGAATTGTATCGGAATCAGATACCAGTATAACACAGGTGAGTGATGAGATGCAGGAACTAAATAGGTAAATATCTTCAGGATAATCTCAAGAACAGCTTCCCTCAATCTTATGAAGGCCAATCCTAAAATGGTATGGAGCCTTGTTCTCAAAAGCCCCAATTTCCAATGTATAGCTTCTTCGGGTAAGGTTATTCAGAAATTATGCAGTGGGCTGTGGGAGTACCTCCTGACTCTGATTCTTCCAAAGATCATTGTAGGATTTCTGGAATCTGTTGAGGACACAATCTTCTGCACTTGGTCCGAGCGAGGGAGGCACAGGGGTTGCGGTGCAGAGGTCACTTTCGGCATCCGGATTTTGCTTTGGTCAGTCGCGATGCACAGGTGTCAGTTCCAGACAGCTTCCAGGAGAAGACCCAACATGGGGAGGGACGAAGACCTCTGTGGGGCAGACCACCTCAGGCCACCTCACAGGATTGAAGAAGACATGTTGCAATGGGAGTCGTCACGGTTAGGCGATCTTACTGAGGCGAACACAGTAGGAGATCCAGCTCAGCTTCCCTTAATGCGAGAAGGCTGAAAATGCAGGAGCAGGTGACTTCTGGCAAAAGATGAAAATGTGCAAAGTTCCAAGGATTTTCTCAGAACGATGATGGGTGCAATGAGTTACCATAGGTGAGAGCTGGTCAGTCAATCAGTTGGTCCAGGGACACTTCTGAAGGCTCAGGCGGCATGGATCCTTGCAAAGGGGCAGACTGGTTGTTCCCACTGGTCCAAGGGTTGAATCATCAACAAGAGTCTTTTTTGAGATCAGGCAGAGGAGCAAGGCTTCACCGGGACAACACTGGAGTTGATGCTGGTCAGCTGCATGGGTCGTCCTCAGTTCATCAGCAGGGTTCGCTGTTTTGTATAAATCTTGGCTCAACGATGATCTGTTGAATAATTACAGGAGTCATGTTTCCATCCAATATTCAGACTGGCAGCAAGCCCAAGCCCACCAATGGTAAAGATCTGGAACATTCAAACAGCCAGGGATTGTCCAATCCTGGACAACAACTGCTCATCACATTTGTCCAGCAACATACTTTCGGATTCCATAGGATATGGACTGGGACTATACAGTCGCAGCCCCTTCCGCTGGCTCACACACTCAAAGCGTCTAGCCTGCAAAAGCCACAGCTTTCCCCTAGAGAGGTATTCCTATCTATGGCATTTCCTGTCCTGAGAAGGTATAAAGAAGGTCAAAGAACAAGATTACTGAAGAACAAGTGTAAAACCTTGTGGCACGCCATCGTTAGGTGCTACCCACCTTTAGTAGCCATTCGTGGTAAACACGAAAGTGCACAATTAAAAAAGCACAATATAAATAACACAACTGCCACTGGCTGGTCTTTGGCACATTGGAAAAGTAACCAAAAAGTCGTTGGGTAAAAAGATATAAGGATAATAAATATCTTAACTGCACTTCACTGGAAGATGATGTGTGAAATTTTAACAATACAAGAATTCCAAAAGAAAGACATAGGGCCTCATTACGACCCTGGCGGTAGGGGGTTAATGGCGCCGGCGCCGTCAACCCATACCGCCTCATTACGAGGTCTGCTTGCGGGACCCGCTAAGAACGCCTGGTAAAACCAGGCATCCTTAGCGGGTCGCATGAGCAGACCAGGATGCTAACAACGGGCCCGTCATTAACGGGCCTGTTGTTAGCATCCTCCCCCTTCCCATTGAGCCCTATCCGGGCTCAAATGGGAATGGGGATGTACCGGTTCTGGGTTCCTTGAATTGGGAAATACCGGGCCCTCCAATGTCGGAATGGCCCAGTATTTCCCCATTCAAGGAACCCGGACCCGGTACCTGGTAAGGGGGTAGCCATGCCACTAAAAGCGGCATGGCTACCTCCATACTCGGAATGAGGCCCGTAGTCTCTCACTACTGACAGTTTTGGGGACTAGTCAGTTTCCCCATAAGAATGAGCAAGGCAAGGACAGTGAAGCTTAGGGCTTTACTGACCTCCATAAAGTCACGACAGGGTTCAAAACAAGCAATGCAAAAGGGTGTCCCTTTGAAATCTATAGTGGGAAAGGTGCAAAAAGAAAACCTTTGCTAACACCCTTTCAGTAACTGTTCCCCTGTACTTCTGCTGTGTCCTTTTGTAATTAATGTATTCTGCTGAGAGGCTGCCCTGGGCTGCCCTGGGCTTCCCAACCCTTGGTTACAGCTGGCGACGTGAGCAACCCACATTTCTAATTAGGTAGAACAGGTACAACATAATGCACAGAAGCTAATTGGCATGTGCAATTGCAGGTCTCAGAGGGAATATGGTTGTAATTGAACATCAATATGCAGCACTCCATTCATGGAATGATACACCAACAGGCACTGGCCTTGCCAGTAATAGTACCATTCTGGTTGACGCAATGCACAATAAGAAAATGTGTCACCCGCCCTCTTTGCTCTTTTCCCCGCTTCTCTACCACCTGGATCTCTGAACATTCATTTATCCGGCATATTTGATTATCTGGCAGCATTTGATCACCGTTGGTGCTAGATAATCGAGCTCTTACTGCATTTACAAAATTGCAGAATATCTTAGTTACAAGCATAATTTCTTCTAAACAGCAAGACAGACGGATTTATGGAATCTCCAATCATTTTCCACGTGTATGTAACCATTGGGTATTTATCTGAATAATATTCAGATTTTCATTGGTGCCTCAATTAGAAAGAATGCCCATACGTTCTGGTTCAAGAGGCTCACTAGCTCAACAATGCACATCAAACCGCTTCGCCTTTACTGCATATAAACCCAGTGGACCTACAAGTGTACGTTACAAAATGGCGCTAGAAGCAGGTGTCAGGGGCAGGCAGGCTGGTTCACCCCTAAAACCTTTTCCGAAGGATATGCCATGCTTGAAGCCCTAGATGCGCCCATCTCCGCGTGAGCCACATCGAGCAATGGCACAAGACCACAGCACCTATACCATGGATGAAGTACTTCACCCATACCTCACTAAAAGCTGGTTGCCACAGCAACCTGAAATCATCATGAATTTCACCTGTGACAAGCAAGCCTAAAGTCGATCTGGATAATTTGGCAAAATTCAGATCTTGATCGCAGAGAGTGCGTATAGTCAGTGATATGCATTCATTATTGAGCATATGTGTGAATTGATGGAGCAATTCATTGGTGGATGCAGTCGAGGATGGATGGATATTTGAGTCCCTATATGGACATGTTTGGGATGTATGTTGTTTCAGAGGTGGTAGCTAAGGAAGCCCTATGACCTTAGTCTTCAATATCAAGGTGACAGGACACGGCGTCAAGGTGCTTATGCTACTGGGACCGAGTACGGCCATGATCAGAAGCTACAGCGCAGTCTTCTGTGCTACCTTGTGTGGTGGAAGCACACGGATGGAGACTGCAAGCTGCACAGTCAAAGATATCGGTAGTGCAGTAACACTGCGAGGGAGTGAGGCACAGTATGCATGGACATGCACACGCTAGGCGCTGGAGCTCAAAAGAGTGGCACGGCGCCACAGCGGAAGAGGGAGTTCAATGATGCAGTCTCCGAACACAATCCAGACTATTTACAATGAAAGCGAGCGTGTGCACGTGGGTAGTGTTGAATGTCACAGCATTAGTGAAGCACAGGCTATTTTTACATGCTCCTTAGAGAGACATAACATGATGACCTATTTCCTGCAAAAGCTCTATTTCAGAGACAAGGTCTTTTAAACCTATTTCCGTGCCACATGATACTACTCTACTGAGAAGGTCCTGCCTTCCTGAGGGATTCACTGCTGGAAATCTTTTTGGAAGTGTTCTCTTTGCTGTTCTGGGGGAGGGGCTCCAACTCTCCTCCAGTTATGGCCAGCTCTGGAGCTTTATTGACTGACAAGTGCCGGCTGTCTCCATCCAGGTCCAGTGATACACTACTGTGGACAAGGCACCCCCTGGGGCAATCCACGTTCAGTGTTTCGCTTGGTCATCACACTGCAGATGTGTGCTAATGTTATTTTACTCTATGTTGTGAGTTTAGAAAAAAATTAAGTATTGTATTGATTGCTTTGCTTGAGGCATCTTAAAGATTGGGCTGGGCCCCTACCCACCATGCAGGGTCCCTCTAGCCTCTCCAGTAGATAAGGCTGCTGGGAGGCTCAGCAAGGCTTGCTGAACATCCAACCGGTGGGTGTGGGGGGGGGGGGGGAGTGTGTGTGTGTGTGTGTGTGTGTGTGTGTGTGTGCGTGCGTGCGTGCGTGCGTGCGTGCGTGCGTGCGTGCGTGCGTGCGTGCGTGCGTGCGTGCGTGCGTGCGTGCGTGCGTGCGTGTGTGTGTGTGTGTGTGTGTGTGTGTGTGTGTGTGTGTGTGTGTGTGTGTGTGTGTGTGTGTGTGTGTGTGTGTCCCCCCAATGCTGAACATGCTGCTTTCTTTTATTTTCATGTCATCTACATCATAAAATAAAAGAAAGCCGACTGCCGCTCATGGGACGCACACACATCCTTTGACAATGGAAACAATATTATCCACAAATCCAAACTCCTTATGCAATGAATCGCCAATAGAAAATGTGTCATCATTCAAAAGACCAACAGAACCAACGTAACACTTTCTCACCAGAAACCAAACATACATCCTGCAACAATGTTTTCAACAACCAGAGGAAACACCCATTTGCTGTTCCTAGAGAAGCACTTGACTAAAGTGATCGAAAGCTCTCTTCAGCAAGACCTAAAATGGACAATCTGTCTTTAAGTAATGACACTTCAGAACTACTGAGACATTTTGACTGTAAATGTTTAACTTTGTTATTGCCTTGGGGGTTTATTTTGCCAATTATTTTTTTTTGTTGTTTTAAATGGGGTGACCCACCTCTTTTTTCTTCTTCCCGATTCCTTCACCTTAACCGCTTTTATTATGTTTTTTGCTTTGGAGTGCCCATGTTCAATACTTACAGTAATAAAAGTCCACCATCAAAGCGACACCAGTAAAAGACATGTCACAAAAGAATCAGGAATGGAATCTCCCCTGTAGCATTAACAACTTCAGGTAGTCTTACAAGAGTCAAACATTTCAATCATACTATTCAAAACACTTGCAAAAAAACCTCCATATTTTCGTGCCCAGTCCTTAATTCCACCCTTATAGTGATGCTGGCATAGAGACATATGAACATATAAAATTCATCTTCATAGAAACACTTTATATGAATCCCGCTCGACAAATCAGAGAGCACAGCTCCACACTGGAACTGGGCCGGGAGGATAGCTCAGGTGCAACACATTTGTCTTGGAAGCAAGACAATGCAGAGCAGCACAGGTTTGAATCCTGGTCCCGTGCTTAAAAACTGGTCTCTGGTATTAAGCGCGTTATAAAATATGACTTCATTCTAAATATCACATAATGAATGGTCCAACTTCTGTCACCTCAAACATGAACTATCAGTAATGCTAGCTAGTGTCACCAGGTGCCACAGAGCAGGAAGAATGTTCTCAGTGCATGCATGAAGTCCACATAGGAGCTTCCCCAGAGCATTGCTGCAGGCATATGCTGCTGATCTACTCGGCCAAGGCAGAGAGCGAGTCGAGGGACTGTGCGGTGTGTGGCGTGCCTGAGACTGTGGGACATTTTCTGCTTAGGTCTGAGAGACATGTTGAGGAGAGAGAATTGATGAGGGTTCGGTTGTCTGCGCTGGGTGTGGCTGAGCTAAGTGGGAAGGCTCTGCTGGGAGGTGTGCTGTTGGATTTTGTGAGGCAGACGGGGCGGTGGGAGGAGTTGTGAGTTTATGTGAGCTAAGTATTGATTGGTGGGTTCGGTGCACATCATCCTTTAGGATGGGGAAGCGCCTGCGTGGGTCCGCCCACGCATCCGATAATTAAGAAGAAGAAGAAGTGGGGTTCCTCTTGAGTCGATGCGGTTTATGAGATTATTTTGTATAATTTCAATACAACAATTGAATCCATATGCAAAGAACAGACATCTCTAACCATCGATCCATGCATACATAGTATGCACGTGCAATTCCACCATGCCTATTACATATTCTAGTAGAAGAAATACAATTTAAAAAAACATGAAAGAAGAAAACATATGAATGTGATATATAACTTGCACTTATGAGGCTTACAAGGTACTTGATTCCTGAAGCGAGTAGTATTACATTGGATTACATAGCATATCCAAATGCGTATAATGTGTTGAACCCGCACCATATGTCTAGATAAGATCACAACTATTTTTTGACTCAAAGAGGATTTCTCATTTATAAAGAATCGTACTATTTTATTAAGCCAATTAAGTACCGTCAAGCACTCAAAATAACCAGCAAACCAGAGAATGAAGCTACTTTTTGGGTTGTTTTTGCTTAAAGCTACATGAGCATGATATGTGGTCAGGGACTTGTTTAATGTAATTCCTAGAGTGACCTTAAGTCTCTCACGATGTCATCCTGGAATGGTGGAACCCTACTAGAAGTGCAGACTGGGTGTGTTACATATGGCTCCTCTTTGCTGCATGACCACCCAGAATCTACTGATGTGAGGGCTAGTATTAACATTATTGATAGGTCTCCATTGCAAGTGAAATAGGATTATTTGATGCATTTAAGTAAGGCTGAGAACAGGAACAATCTAGAATGAAACTCTCCCAATGCGTTTGTATATGTTTGATAATTTAGCACACAACATAATGTCTCTCTCTTGTCACTTTTGTCTTGGAATGTGGATTTGTACAATTCTGCCACAGAAATTGAATTATTGCTGAGGATAATAAGAAGGTGCACTACAGCAATTGATCCATAACATAGTCTCGTTTGTGAAATTTGCTCATTTTGAGACCATAGAACTGCATTATGATTTGGTGTGAGTTTCTTTGTTACATGAAAACAACATGAAAGATCTCAAAGCATGTGGTGGCAAAAGCATTAGAGGAGCAGTCTTAATTAATTTTTTAAGAATGTGCTCCCTGATTTGTCATATGTCTTCTATCCGGAATGTCAACATTTTGCCAAGAGTGCGCTGAAGGACCATCCCATGGCATTTGAGCAGTGGGACAGCTGTGATACACTGAGTCTTTGAGCGAAGCTCTCTAGATGGGGAATGGCAGCTTAGGTGCTCCCTAAGTTAAAGGTAGGCTGTGCCTTCAAGAGCCCTATGTTCAAGGATCAAGGTTTTAAATAAGACCCTTTCTCTTACTGGGACCAGGTGCAGTCTTATCAATTGTCAATTTAGCTCTGCTGAAAAAAAGATGGATGAGAACTGGCCCTGTCATGATGCTGATGAGTCAGACCTCTAAGATTGGTCCCCAAGTGTTCCTTTCTGGGACTCATTTGGCAAGTCTTTAATTTGCAAAAGCAAAATCTAACACTGGGTATGTGTCCTGCTTCCTACTCCGTGTTTGGCATCCCAACAAGTCGGCCATATTGTTTCCTGTAACATGTGCTGCTTATGAAGCGTATAGACATGCCAACAAACTTCCAGATCACACTTCTCCCAAATGGTTCTAAATATAATGATTCACTGTCATTGAGAATATAAAACTCACAGCATGTCAATTTACCATAACAGGAAACCTATAAAAGGACTCCAGATGTGCTGGTTGCAAGGGAAATCTAATTGCGCCACTCGTTCTCACCTGCTTGCCTAACCCGGACCAGCCACCTAAAGTTGCCTTACAGTAGACATCTTCAAAAGTTGGGTAATCTTCCAAAAAAGTCACATGCTGCCCATCCTGACCTAGCTATCTCCATCTCTCGGTACGGAGGACCTCACAGTGCAATCTATGACTCCACCCAACCTCTCTGCGCCTTGCACTACCTGTACTATTTCTCACGTTCGTTCCTTAATCCTTCACCGAACTCACACCCCGCCACTGGGATCCCCTTTGCTCTGTCATTGTGTCCATCCCTCATTACGATGGGTCATTTATAACGTGCTTAATACCCAGAGGTTTCTCAGCGTGGACCCGGAAAAGGCGAGCACGTTGCCCCTGAGCTATCCTCCCGAGAGATTATTGGGAAGCATGGGATTAGTTTATTTACAAAAGGAGTGCAGGAATAATGAGTAGAGCAGGAAGGAGCGGGCACGAATGCAGCACTCAGTGTACTGCTCTTATAATAGTTGGTGCTGGAGCTGCGCCGCGGTTGCATATTTCAGTGCTGAGGCAGAGAATCATCGCAAGTACCTCGGAGTCCGACTCGTTCCCATTCAGTGACTCCATGCTGGGCTCCCTCCAGTCCTCGGCCAGGGATGGGATGTAGTTGTCCGTGAGAGCGTCCCAAACGCTGGAAAACAAAAAGAGCCTTATGTTAGCATCTGGCAGCTGGGGTCAGAGGCTGATCTGAAGGACCTTCTCTGTGCAGAGGTGACATCATTCGCCGCTATTAAAGGATATGGAGAATAACACCCGTTAATCCATGTAGGACCCAAAGGGACACTGCACAGCCTTGATCGTGCATACTCTGTGGCTGTGTGTGCGTGTGTGTGCGTGTGTTTGCGTGATTGTGTGTGTTAAGCATCTTTGTTTAGGTTTGTTTATAACTTTAGCTTTCTATAAATACAAGAACTATGTCCAATGTCTTTTTGGCCATCATTGTGCATTCCTTACAGATACGTAGACCAAATATTATATTGAGTAAGTTTGCAGATTGGGTAGAAATGTGGGTTACTGGGAGCAGAGGTAGGAACAAGGTACACTTCTACAATATTTTAAACTGCCAGATGAAGAGTTATTACAATGTGAATATTCTGGCTAAAATTATTAAGCACACAGCAGGCTGAAGGCACGCTGTGCGCGAGTTCAGATGTGTCCCTTTTCCACGGTATCTCCCTCAGCCTTGCAGTCTCTTCTATAGTTCTCGCATCCAGAGTACCAACGAATAACCATTCGGTTACACCAGCCATAGAAGGCCAGCGGTAAAAGCACCAGCAGCAGCAAGGGTACAGACGGTGGGGAGTCAATGTGGGAATCCTGCCACCGCCATCTTTACCACCAGCTTTCCATAACCAGCATTTTCACATAGATCCACTGTAGGGTTTGGCCTTCTGAAGTGGCACCAAGCGCAGCTGCAGTAAAGTCCTACTACCTTTAACCCCTTACGTGTCAGGCTATTATGCAGGTCTATGCAAAAGGGACGAGCATACTCACCCTTGACACTTAAGACAGCCACACCAGAATCCATAAATACAGAAGTTCATGGAATGTGTTTCTCCTCTAGACCCATCATCACCTTCAAAATCATTCTAAAGATACAAGTATACAGTGCTCCAATTCCATGTGTATAGTGCATGCTGTGATGTGGCATTAACACTGCTGCCTAACACTGCACTGTAGACTTAGAATGTGTTTATGCAAAAATAACATCCAAAGTGCAGCACTTTACCCTTATATGTGACATTATTGCAGCTGAGAAAAAAACAACAGAAGCTGTCCCCACAGGGAAATGGTCCATAGGTTGTGCAGTATAATGATTTGCTGCACCCTAGTTTACTCCAAGGACAAAAAAAGGATAAAGAAGCAAAAGGGGATCACTACAGGCTGGATGCTCTAGTCCCTGTCTCAGGTAGTGTCCCAACTTAGGCTATTTGCTCAACTCAATGTCATATACATATCAACTAAAATCAAATTCATTGGACATCAGACCTGATAATAGAAAAATAAATTCACAATTTATTGCAAAAAAATCACATATTTTTCACAAACTCAAATTGACATGGATTTCATAAAACAACATCACAGTTGGGCAAACAAGTTTTTTTTACACAATAATAATACAATAGTAATTAGTATCAACGAAAAGAAATTTGTATAGAACAAAATTAAAAAGAAACAGAGAAAAGTAGCAATTAACATGAACATTTTTTCCAATTTAAAATGTTCATGTACAGGGATTGCTGCCCACTAGCTTCTATAGATCTATTTCGTTGCTAAGATAAGCATCAAGTTTAATCACAGTGGTAGTTCATTTATTTAAGAACGATATTCCACTGCTATTTTGACTCTAATTCAATTAGAGAACAGAGGTGGTCACAAAGTAGCATTAGTGTCCAACAGCTTTATGTGGGACTATTTGTTTCATGTGTGAGCAGTCTCTCACTATTCTTATACCTTTACTAAGGGTCTTATTACAGCTGAGGGCGCGTATCCACGGCTACAGTTCAGCAGCACCTACACGTCACTCTTTTGCTCTGGTTTGCTGTAATATCGTGTTAAGGCTTGCAATCTGTGGTACCCACTTTGCCTGAAAAGAGACGGGTAACTTATACAAGCCCCTATGGCTAAGGACCCTAAGGAAGGTTTCGGGCCAGAACCATACCAAGGACCTGTGTCCTGATCTCAAGGGAGGACACCAGAGAAGGGCTCCATGGATGAATACAGCGGGCAAGTGAATCTTGTGCCAAAAGTCCACAAACAAATGCCACAGGAAGATAGATTGCCTCCAGGCATTGGAACTCCCTGACCCGTGCCCTCAGAGTGGAACCTTGTCATCTCGCCTTCCGCAAAGCAATCAAAACCAGATTGTTTGCCTAAATCTTCACACATACCGCCGCTAAGGCCCTTACCCAGCCACCGCTACGTTTAATGTCTAACAACTGTATCCTACTGACTTTGAACGCATCCTATTGACTCTATTTGTGTCCTGAGTCAAACAACTGTATCCTATTGACATTGAATCAGGATATGCAGCTCAACATGTAACCCTGCTGCGCTATCACACCTGTAACCACCACGTGTAACCAATCCTACATATCTAAACCTAGGTAAGGGCTAATGTAACCTAGCCACTTATCTAAGTAATGTAACTAAGCCATGTCATTGTGTGGGCTAATGCAACCTAGCCGACTAACAGGTTTTTGTAACTAAGCCATCTTCTTGTAACAGCTGGGCTGTGTGCAGGCTTTATAAATGCAAATAAATAAAATAAATACAATAGAGCTTTCTGATACTTCACCGAACAAGTAATACCGGACCTGGCAGCAATGCACCAAATTGGCCACTTTTTTGGTTTTCGATTTTATATAAAGCTTATTTTCATTGCTTTGTAGAACAGAAACGCTGGTCATTTTTTTCCTAAATATGTGCATTGAAGGAGGGGGTTGGTTACATTTGTAAGTCTTTCATTTTGTTTCAAACTTCACAGAGCACATGATCACTTGGAAAAGGTCATCCAGACACATTGGGGCTGGGTTGAGTGACTAACTCTTGACTTACTTCAGAAGAGAGACTATTCGATTCACCGAGGAGTAACCCTGATTTACACCTGGAAAGAGAAGAGTAAGCCTAGAGCAAGTTATGGTTACTCCTAGTGACATTTTTGCGAATTTACCAACTGTTTTGGCAGAAGACCAGAAGCACATGACATTCTGTAATCACTGAAGTCTATTGTGCTCCATGTAAAGTATAGCAGTGGCTCCTGCCTTCCAGCTGTTACCCTTTATGCCGAAGGCCTTCCTGCCCCTTTGCCCTATTCTGTTGTTATGCCACACCATTGCCTTTGCTGCTGAAAGGGATTTCTACACCAGAACAATTTTAGATTCGTTTAAATAATGAATGCCCAGTAAGTTTAAAAAAAAAATGAAATACTGTATGCAAGATTCTTTTCACTACTTTCTGTGGGGTTTTGGCTCCTTCGAAGCACTTTTTGTTTTTAATCCTGACCCTCACTTCAAACAGCGGCAGACTTTATACAAAAAAGTAAACTTTTCCTGTTAATATTATTGTTCAAATTCTTTAAAAAAAACACTTATTTTCCAGGTAAGAGACTGCTATATAATAAAACAGAAGATAAAAAAAATGCGTGGTTGAATGTTATGTTGACGCTGTGGATGTTAGAAGAGCTACCGGAATACATGACTGGTGGAAAGAGTGTTATTAGGATAAAATCATTTAACATCTTTTATCTTTTTTCCCTCAAATTAAATTAAATTAATAAATATATGGGGAGGGATAAGGAAATAGGTTAGGGTGTGGGGACCAAAAAATGAGGTGAAATGTGAAAATATCAAATATTTTCGATCAAGTGGACCTAAACTGGCAAGAGATACTGGAGATTGTGCACCTGGAACACAGGCGAGTCACCAGCAGAAATACATGAGAGCAATAGACGTGGCCAGAGCTACTGAGGAGACGCTTAGCTGAACGAAGCATATGACTAAGGTATCAAGGCATGATTAGAACAACCAGGCAATGTTTTGCTAACACCCACTGTCATTCAGATTAGTGCCTATGATGTAATTTCAAGATAAAGAAAAAAGGGCATGGGCTAATTGCTGATTAATCGGTGCAACAAACAATTTTTCCGATGATGAACATGGATCAGTAACTGTGGTAATTGTTAGCATGCAATAAAAGCACTCTAAACCTTTCATACAAATATCCTGAATGCATGTTTATATTATGTTATTTGAGCAAATGGTGTCAATCTCTCATAGCCTGCTTTTATGTTATGTTATGCTAACAGGCTTTTATGCAGTGCTAATTCACTACCACATTAGCTTTAAACCACCAAGGCTTGTCCTTAGAGTGGTGTACTGTGCCCCCGCCATGGGCATCCAGACCTTGCTGTAGGTCTGTGCATGTTCAAGAGGAAGATGAGGCTACAAACAAAGGTAGGAAGGGGTGCAGTGGGGCATGAAGCTTTTGTGATACCATGGGTATTTGTGTCAGTCCTGCTAGCTGGACAATGGGCCTCATTACAAGCTTGCCAGTCCGGAAACAACTGTACCGGTAAGCTTGCTGGTCCTGTTGTTTATGGACCGGCAAACTATGAGTTCTGCGGGCGGTATCCGTCCTGCCCTCCAGGACCTAACTGACGGGTGGAACGGCACTGGCCCGCAGACCTTGACGGTAGCACCGGCACCATTTTGAATGGTGCCGGTGCTACCGTCCTCCCCATTCCCATTGAGTCCAATGGGACTGAAATGGGAATGGGGAGTAATTTTTTCCAGCACCCGGCAATGGCCAATTACTGGGTCCGCCGGGGCTGTAATGTTCTGGTAATTGCCCATTCCCAGGTGCCCGAATAAAAAGGACTCCAGTGGCAGCTGTGCTGTTTTTAACGGCACGGCTACCGCCATGGTCGTAATGACCCCCAATATAGCAGAAAAACAGCAGTGTGGCGTGATAATGGGGTTGCGTTTCCAAGGCAGCTTTGGCGAATTTTAAGATATTACACAATGTAAAATGAGATGCACGAGTGGCTCGAGAGTGTGCATGAGCAATCCTGGAAGTTTGGTGGGTTAGTTGCCCCGAAATCTCTGTCCCTCATACCTCTGGTCATACTGCAGAATGTTAATTCTGGTTCTCCCAAGACAGAGGCAAGAGTGTCCAAGTTGAAAATAAACTATGCATAAAGCTGAATGCTGTTCCTAAGAAAGGGTAAGGGAATGGACTGGTCAGACTAATGCAGTCGGATAAAAAAAAGCCTGGCACCTTGATGTCAAAATGGTTCAGTGCCATGCAATTAATGACTTCATTTGAGCTCACAGTGAGACATTGTGGTGCCATACCTAGCAGTAGGCTATCCAGGTGTAGTAATATATACGAGGCCAAAATGAGAAAACACACCCTGACCTCCCTGTGCAGGCTGTGTTCAATAGTTTGTGTGGAAGGTGGATGTGCCTGTACACGAAGCAGGGTGGGTGGAGAGTCAGAAGGCCAGATGCATAGCCTTCTGTGGGCAGTGACAATGTGGCACCCTTCTAAGTGAAAGGATGATGCATGTTTTTGGCACAGGGGTGGTCAAGCTTTTAAGCCTCCCACAACGCCAGGCAGTCATTGCGAGCCCGAATGTGGTGACACAACGCACAAGGGAACAGGAAGATCAACACAATTCTTATCAGCAAATAACAGTCAGGTTCTATAGACAGAAAAGATGGGAGAAACTACAGGCAATGTTTAATTAGGGTGGGTTTTCAAGTGTGGCTCCTCTGGGAGTAAAGTCCTACGATGGGTTTTGCAGAAGTTTTTGAAGCCTGCCTAAAAACATCATGCACATGGTTATAGGAGTGTTGCAGGATGCCGCTTTGGCTGGCGGTGGGCACTTCTGGGAATCAATCTGTGTTATCCAGCCTAGTCTACTCTTCTCAACATGAGCTGTAGTTCCCTTGGCCTGTTAATAGAGGGCAGCATGGGGTTCTTGGGTCCAACAGCAGGGGTGTACAGTGTGCTTACCATCTTAATTTTGCAGATCTACTTCAAACGTGTTTGCCCCTTTCCTGAACTTAAAATTAAAGTGTAGAAAGGGAAATGTTTTGGTGAGCGTGCGGCATCATAAATCAAATGTCTACGTATTTTATTGTAATTTGGTTCAAGACATGTTCTATGTAATGTGGTGTATCAAGGAGCACAATTTTGGAACAGAAAAGGGTATGATTCTGCTGTTTACATTCATTGAATATAATAGACCAGCTATACTGCAGTATCATATGCCGCTCTAGCTGTAGTGCTGTATCATATGCCGCTCTAGCTGTACTGTGGTTAATTGCCACAATCTCTCCTACGCTGGCTAGCAGTGTGATGTTCTGTCAGTGCAGCTCCGCTCTCCTCTCCTCTCCACAGCTGGCTGGCCCCATGAGTTGCTTTGACACTGCTCCTACGCACAGCCCTCTTCTTCACTGCTGGATGTCCCCCTGCTGCCGGGCTGCTTCTGCAAAGCTCATCTGCTAGAGTTTCAGGCAGGGGCTACCTAGGTCTGTCCTGTCCGTAGCAGAGGTTACTCTGGGACTCACTGACAGTGCACATTGAGGGGTGTGTGTGTGTATGTGTGCGTGCGTGTGTGTTAATTACAAATTCAAAAAGTAAATACAATCTAAATAAACACATGCATATCAATTACAGCGAATGTGTTGCAAAATGAAACAAGGCATGGCTCACAGGTTTGGTTTGATGGTGGTCTAAATTGTCATGATATATAAGGGGTCTCATTATAGTTACACTACTGATCAGATCAATATTGCAGGGGTATCATTCAGGGGTCAAAACTTGTCACCTTGGTGTGTGCCATCAAGGTTTTTCTGTGAAAAGTCTGATTCTGATTTAAACCGTAGGAGACCTGGCATAGCTCTCTGGGAATTGCACAGCCTGCTTGCTGATGGGGGGTTATAAATACAACGAGGGAGGCGAAGATCCTCATCTCTTCATAGCTACAGCATTAAGCACATTTCTCCAGCTGACAGAACGGTCTCTGAATCAATCGTCTACATTCTGCATCCCGGTTGCTAGGATGTGGCTTTGTTACAAGGAGAAGGGCAATCATCAGAAATGGGACCCCATCCTCATTTAGCAGAGCTAACAAGAAATCAAAGGCCGCTATTCTGAGATTGCCAAACTGATTAAATATTACCACATGAGGAACAAGTGCCAGGCAATGAGGATGTGCAGGATTCAGGCTTTATTAACAGATGAAAGGCTGCATTCAACCCTGCAGGCCAGCGGTGCATCCCCAGGCGTCCATCCGTGTGTTGGCCATGCCCACTGAGCATCGCACTTTTCCTCTGCTCCTGCTGTCCTCTCATGCTGCTCCCAGCTCTCTCTCCCAGTATCACCTTTCCCTCTTGCAGAAGCTCATAAGATCCCTGCACCTCCTTCCTTCTTTCTGGCACCTACCCACCAGGGGCATGGACATAGAAAAGGGGTTCATCTCGCAGCTCCAGCTTCCATTTCCATGACGGCCATGTTTCCTTATCTTCAGATTCTAATTCCAAGGGTTGCATGTTTGCCATGTCATCTGATTTTAACAAGCGCATAGGACAATGGGTGCTTACCCTGCAGTGATAATTGCATACTGAGGGCCCGATCCTTAATGAGGTGTTAATTACCGGAAAAGTCGTATAAAGGGTTACCAACATTTTCGGTAATTAACACCTATCCTGAAGTAGGCGCATCTTTCAAGAGTGCACAGAAAGCCGCATTAGGAACCTGTGCGCCGGTTGCTAGGATTGGCTTGAATCAAACTTAGCAACCAGCAATTTTGGAAAAGTTTGTTTGCATGGTGATTCTGGTGGCACTCCCTCACCATAGCGACAGTCTAAATTGGTGGCCATATACAGTACATCTTTTGGTGTCAGTCCGATCATTTTGCTGTCGCTATTGTGGAGGAGCGACATCAGAGGATTGTACTGGCATATAATGAGGGACACAATGCTTGTAAGTGTTGTTTGGTCATTTACCTCCCCGGACCCCATTTGACTGCACATTATCAGGCTAATCCCCCACTTCCTGCCTCTTCCCGCTCAAAGCACACAGTCCTGGGATCTCTTGAGCTTACTTTGTCAATCCTTAACATGAAACTTCGTGCTGGAAGGGCCTGCCAGTGTTTCTTCATGGCACGGGTTCCTTGAGTTCTTTTCGGCAGCACTTTCATACAATTGCTATTATCATGGAATTCAACATAATAGCTGCCGAGACTGCAATCCGCACGTAAATTCCCAAAACAGGCGGATGGCAGACAACTCACTAGCGTGCTCTGCGCCGATGCACAGGACCACTTCAGAATATGAGCGGTGCACGGGCGTCAGGAAAAGGCGCAGTGAAGCATGCTGTTTAGCACGCTCACTGCGCCTTCATGAGAATCGGGCCCCGAGTGTTAATGATCGGGACATCACACTTGGACTCCACGCCATAACCATCCATTACAGCCCTCAGAACAGGGTATTATTGCTAAGGCCACCTCAAATTATGTTAGGGCAGGGTCAACTACTGAATTTTGAGGTAGTTAGCTTACCACACCAAATCATGCTGCAGTACCCTATGGAGCACTGTGGGAGCACTCAGACTTTCCGTGGAAGTGCTCTAGAAGTACCAACATTTCAAAAATCCCTAATGCATTTTTAGAAAGTATCAAAAGGTGTAGGGTAAAATACAACTCCCAAGAGGTGGCAATTAATGTCAAGAAGGATATGCGGTTCATCTGAAGGATAAATGGGGGCCTATGTTACACGTTACAGATGAGAGGTGCACCTCTGGTGAAGGGTGATTACTTAGAGGTGTGCATTTTGGCCTCCGGAAGTGGCAGGAGTACATCCACAAGAGAGCTCTCTTGTTCAGCCAGTCTGCAATTCGATGGATGCTCCTTTAGAATCCAGGAGTCCAGGATCACTCTAAGGGGCAAAGCTACGTGCCAGAACCTTATTGCAGCTGACAGATAGATGTTAAATATCACTTCATAGACTTGGGCAGGTACCCTTGTGATTCCCCTGAGCTGCCCTACCCAGGAAATAAATACTGGGGCACTCACAGTATTTACTTGGTCTTCTTTGTCGCTCTTAAATCCTACAGATGGACAGCTCTACTTACGTGTATCGCTCAGGCACAGCGGCCCGGGTCCCCACTCAAGTGACTGAAAGTGAGTAAGAATCAGTAAACAAATCAGCGGTTGCACAGCTGCATGCAGCCTGTGCATGGCTGCACCGTGCAATGCTCCCTCTGATTGGTTGAGTGACTCACCAGTGCCCTAAGGGAGCAGCCGCCACTGGGATGCCGCAGCACCCCGCCGCCAAGGAAGGCACCTATCTGGAGCCCGGCTGCTGCCATTGAAGCCCTGATTATTCTACCTGGAGTTATTTAGGTAACTTTAAGTGGACTCATTGATGGTCCTGTCTGGGGCCTAATGGGAAGAGCAATTACAGTAGCTCTTCTGGGACTGCCTGGGGAAAGCGAGGTAAAAGGCTCCCCGAATGGCAAAAAGGGAAGACGGTGAGACTTCCGCTCCCTACGGTGTCATTACCATGAAAATGCAGCAAGAACGGTGCGTCGGCCACTCCCCCTCCTCTGAACCACTACACAGTGAAGTCTGTGCATGTGCCTGTGCATGGGCAAGGTGTGCACTCTCTGCATTCCTTTGCAGAACGCACGGGAGGTGGTGGCGCAGCCTCCCTCTGGCAATGGCTCAGAGAGGGAAGGCCTTGTCTACGAAAAGCGTCATCGCATCTGGCTGACAATGGTGGCAGCAGAAGAGTGGAAAAAGGAGGGGACATGTTTTCCCTGGAGACATCAAGTCTAGCCCCGCTGTGAAGGAGATGGGGGAGGGAGATGATGCTTGACCGGGCAAGTATGAATCATTGCACCGGTTCTGTGTAGGGCCATGCCAACTGGCAACAGCCAAACATTGGAGGGCAGCGATTGCAAAGGAGACAGCCAATGCACGTTACGGGCACTGATTCACCAGAGCCTGGTTCACTATTGATCACTTGGAAGCAGGGCAATCTTACTTTCCTCTCCATCACTGGGCAACTTTGTGTGTTAGGGCAGGAAGCTTCAAAGCTAATTTTGGTTTATAGCAATACGAAAATTAGGTCGTTTATATTCACTGGTTTTCTAGTTTGGGATTGGCTCCTCCTTGCTGTTTGTGGACTACATGTTCCTAAACAGATTCGCCGTCAATAGATTGTATGGACTGTAACGGTGTCAGCTAATAATAAGAATAACAGAAGTTTCCTCTTTTGGCCACAAAAAAGAACAGCTTCATAAAAGTAACTTAGTTATAGGACCCCTTCTGCAGAGGCTAGATCACATTAGCACTGGTGCTAAAAATGGAGCAAATGCATTTAGCACTGAATTACTTGCTTGGGTAATACAGAATGGAGCAAACAGGTTTCGCCCCACTCTGCATTCATCAGTGCAAAATAGCAGTATACTCTTTTGTGTCCTATGTTTTCCACATAATGTAAAAAAGAAATGGGTTTACAAATTTCCTTTTTCGTTGCACTTCAAAGATAGGACCACAAAAATATCCTGATTCCTTTTTCCCTAAGTGAAACCATTTTTAAATAATACAGATTGGGCCAAAACCTCATTGTTCCATGGCCTATTATACAAACAGCAAAATGAGGGCTACATTTATCTGCTCCATTTGTTTCCGCAAGGGCAAAGTTTAGATAATCTGGCCTCTGGTGGCTCAGCCGGTAAAGCGCCCCCTCATTTCAGAGATCTGGGGTCATTCTGATTTTCTGAGATTCAACTCAATAGCTGAATAAGACGACTAACATGAAAAGCATTGTCACAATTAATACATAAAAATGACCAAATCTTTGAAAGCAAGCTCTACGTAAAAATAAATGATTATGCTCACTATTACCCCGTGTAATGGTTCTGATTGGTCAGACCTGAGAAGGATGATAGTCTTTATTCGTCTACCAGGGTGTGCACAGGGATCTCAAGCATGGTCCATTTTACCAGAGAAGTGTGTTTGGTAGCTGGATGCTAAACCCCTCTTAGGGAACGATGTGTTGGTGATGAAGGTGCCAAGCGAGGGCACTCAAAGCCATTTTATCAGCAGTAATTTTCCCGGCTTGTAGGAAGTTCAAACTCGAATCAGACTCGATGTGCATGGGAAGCCTATGTTCTGTGGTCAGAGAGAGCTTTCAACAGAAGCGATCAGGGGTGTTGGATATTTACCTATTTATTTATTTAATTATTTATTTGTTTAAGTCACTCAGCATACAGCATTCAAAACCATGGTGCTCCTTTGGTACCAAGATCAGAAGGCATGAAAGGGATAGGAAGACGAGAGCAAATATGCTTTGGGGACCTTCATGTTCCTTATGGAGCACGGTGGTTGGATCCCAAAACAGGTGCCTTGATCAGAGTAATGCATGCTAGGAAGCTGCTACCTTTTTGAAGTCATGATTTTGCAGTAAAAAGGAATAGGCGTGCCTTAATGGAGGCACCTTTCTTGAATTTGCAGAACAGTGATGGCATGAAACAGAGGGCTGCAACATTTCCCTCTTGGGATGTTTTGGAATACATCTCCCATCAGCTCCAGTCAATCAGGAAGAACCCTGTGAACCATAGTTAAAAACATATGGAGAACCACAGGTTACAGACTCCTGCAGTACGGATTCCTACGGTATTGCGAGCGAATTTGTTTAGAGGTTGTGTATTTATTGTGAACAGCCTTAGGAAATGTCTTTGTGTTGTTTCATCAAGCTGGAAGCCTTCAGTCCAAAACCACTACATTCTAATACAGAACCGATATTAAGGGGGTTGCAGTGAACCAATAAGAAGCCCCTGATCCTGATGTAATCAGGGTAAAATCCCAATTTGTTGACAGCCAACATTCTGTCCACTCATCTCTAACTGGCGGAGGCGCAACCAAGCATTAAAGTCATGGGAATCCCTCCACCCTTCTATGGTTTGGACAAGCTGGTAGTGAGCTGTCAGAGAATAGACCGCCACTGAGCTCTGCTTTCTAGAGGAGCGTCTTGGTTATCACGCCTGCAGTTATCATTATTGCTACCGAAGGGCAGGCAAATGCGGATGTAGGAATATCTCTGAGAGTAAGGAGAAGAAAGCTGTGAGTAGGAAAGGACAACATGGAAGCTTGGAGTGACCGATGCTGATGGTGTGTCCCAGAGTTGCAAGAAATGTACTTAGGGAGTGACCTGCTGCTTTGAAATACAAGCAAAAAATCCTGCCCCTATCTATACGGCTGGTGGCATTGGTCAGTCGGCGGGGGCTTGTCGTGAACCCTGGCTGTGCAAGCCGGCAGAGTGCACCCTGAAGAGTGGCGGTGCAGGCATTGAGAGTCTCTATCGACAAGGGGACACAACCAGAAATAGCAGACACAAAGACATAACACCACATAAGAAATCAGCCACACAGTTCACTTACTCTCTCTGAAAAGCTTGTTCAATGTTAGAAGTATTTTAAAACCCTAACATGTGAGCACTATCTTCTAATAACGCTTCTCAGGAAATCTAGTACTTGAAAAATATCCTTTTTGAAACACATCTTACTCAAAAGCTCCTCCCACTACTAAAACATATATGTATTTTGAAACCTTGATGTAGAGATGGGGAACATCTCCCCATCCCACCCTACCTTATCAGGTAGACAATGCCAATAGGTCGGGCATCTTAATCACGTCTGAATGCATCAGTGTGTGCATGAAGAGGGATGTACACCTGAATAGATGGCTGAGTGGGTGAACATTATTAAATGTGGTTGCTGGATGGAGGAGTTGTTAAATATGTCTACAAGGCTTGGTGAATAATTGTAGGAATATGTTTGTACTAACTGTGCCCAGCATATCATACACCGACCTAGAGCTCTCTCTCCCTTTCTTTCAACCTCTCTCTGTACCACTCTAGGTCTCTGTCTCTTCCTATGTGTGTTTGCGTTGCCTTGCCAGGGGCCAAAGCCATCCCAGCCATTGATGAAGCCCTGCCAGCTGTTGCTAACAGCTGGCCAACTAGAGAAAAGAAAATCAGTTATCTCAAGGGGGGAATGGGCAGCACCACAACACATACATTATTTAATTTGACTAGCATTGCAAACTGGATCGTTTTAAAATTGTGCAATATTTATTACACTTTAACCCAAAAACGTAAGTCAAATATTTGGTATGGCATGTGTGAATTGTTGATTTCTTTCTTATGCATTGCGCGTGTTTCATCTTTCACTATGACTACCACGTTCTCAGAATAATAAAGAGAGGACTCTCATAATACCTGCTGTGAGCGGCTCTTTTTCTTATTTCTACGACTCCTCGTTTATCAGGAAGGGTTGGTGGAAAATAATGGCCCCAGTACATCCCTGTCTCCATGGGTTTACACGAGCATTAACCACAACTCAGAATGGCTGCTAACACACACAGTGCTATGTGTCTAATGCCGTTAGCCCTTTCCCAATTCCATCATGGCTCATGCTTTCGTGTCTCTCTTTTCTACAGTCCAGACTTCCAATGTGTAACGCAGATCAACGGAGCATAGTACAGCACGTTTTATTAAAAAAAAAAACGTAATGTTTCATTAAAAAAGGAAAATTTTATGCAAATACAAAACATGAGATATTAAACGTCAAACATTTTTACTAAAATGTTTAATTTTAAAAATTGAAATGTTCCATAAAAAAGCACAAAACGTAATACAGCACAAACATGAAAAAACACATAAATGTCCAAAGAGCAGCAAAACAGAATAACACTTAAACAGCATCATTCACAAATCCCTCCCCCAACTTAAAAAGCTCAGCCTTCTACTACAAAATGGTCTCCGCTGTAGCAGAGCTTCCAGCAGGGTGTAGTTGCTATGCATCACAGAGCAGCTAGGAGGCGCCAGGGCCTTGCTGTAACACCTATTTATATTTAAGAGCGTTGTCAAAAGGTCACTCTAGCCAGACCTAAAAGGAAACAGTATCACACACCCTAAACACACACAAACAATAGTTTATTAAAAAAGTACAAAAAGAAAAATGGAGTAAAAACGAAATGAAAATTATGCAAATGAAGTTACTAAAACAGTTATGCATAAAATGCATTTCTAAAGGGCCTCAGAAAGAAGAATTTGAAAATAATTCCGATGTTCATTAAAGCAATGATCACATGGAACCAGTATAATGGATAAATGAAATGTTCAGACTTGACCAGTTATCAGGACCTGCATGAAAATGCAGAACCATTACCCCCCACCGCCAATATGCCGTCGGTTTCACCTGAGGGTTCTGAACAGTGTACCCATGTACCACGTAATCCTCAGTAAAACAGAGCACTAGAACTCTGCCTCATTGAGAGAGCCTAAAAGTTTTGCTGTGAATGGGACAGGGAAGCCAAGGTGCTCCCCTTGCCGTAAGTGGTTGATGGAGCTGGCGGTAAATGTTCATTAGTTTGTTAATGGCATTTAGAGCGGAGACGGCCCCCTCCCCGGCTTCAAGGAGAGTGGACTATCCTTGTGCTGAGCTGACATCAGGGCAGTACCACTTAACTGCAGGCAATTGCTCGCTCATTGATTTGCCTGGAAAAGTCAATTAAGGTGGATGACAAATGTGACTCTGCTACTAGGGTGTTCCGCTTCACATCCGCGACCCGCAGTTCTGCTGCCAATTCATAACCACCTTGTCGGCATCATCGGGCAGGACGCAACTTCCATACGCAATGCATGGCCTTACGTATTTGTTTAGACTATGGCAGGGACAGATGAGGAACAATTTTGGATGCCTTCCTCCATTACAATGGGCCCAGATTTTATGTTTTTATTGCTAAAACTGCACCCCAATTTTCCCAATTTTCAGAGGAGAAATGGCTAGCATTTTGGTGCTGGACTACCCCAGGGCAGGACAAGGACTGATATGTTTGGGATATTTCTTCTCTGTGAAAGATAGTGAGCTAAAAACTCTGAGTAAGTCTCTCATAACCAGGACTATTGACCAGCAGAGGGATTCCCAAGACCCCCCCTTGTTAATTTGCATATATAAGTTACTTTGGGACTCACCCTAAGTTACTAGGGGAATCCAGACGTGGACCCCTTGCTCACTATTCTTAGAGAGGCACAGCTCCACCCTACTGATGACGTCCAACCAGACCGAAACACATGTCTGGGGTTGCTGTTGGTACTCTTGTTCAGAGGAGAATTGCCTAGCATTTGGGTGCTGGACTGCCCAAGGTCAGGACAAGGACTGATATGTTTGGGATATTTCTTCTCTGTGAAAGATAGTGAGCTAAAGACTCTGGGTAAGTTTCTCATAACCAGGATTAATGTCTGGCAGAGGGACTCCCAGGACCCCCCTTGTTAATCCTCAATTTTCCATCACCTGCTGATGTATTAGGCGACAGTATAGAAAGGCCTTGTTGTAACGTTGGTCCTGGTATTGAGTTGAGGCATCTGTGTGAGATGTCGGCAAAGTCAAAAGAGCGATACTACTTGAAAGTCGTGTGGATTCCCCACCCTTTATACATTGCTTGATTTGCACATGTATGGGTGCTCCCTAGTCTATGTTGCTCTGTTTCTCGCTTGTGTGTCTGTTTCTAAAACTCTATCTCATGTAAGCCTAGAGAGATACATATTTAGATTATTTTATTAGTTGCATATTTTGCTATCAAAATGTAAACGATTGTGAAAATGGGATGTTTCCATTAAGCCACTTTTTTACTTTCTCAATGGAAGTGACTTTATTCATTTTTTCTTTTGTATTTTGAATGTATTGATATCTCCCAAAATACATGCCTCCATTAATCTGTTGTAGTGTTTTCAAACTACTCATGTCACTTAAGGATCGCTTCAGTGTGGTCATCATAAAAGCGAATTTCAGGTTTCATCAAACCACTGACATCCAGACTCTCAACATTGAAAGTAGTCAATCTATGTGTTCCACTCCCAGATGCCTTTTTGCATTTTCTTCATTTTTGAGCTACGCCTTCCTTTTGCTTTTACGTGGATCCCCCGCCCAACCTGGCCTTCAACCTCTCCTCCGAACTCTATCTGCTTCTCTGTATGTTTCGGTTTTATCAGCGTGTTGCTCTATTTTATTTTATTTTATTTGTTTTGAATATTAAGCCATCTACAGTGATGGTCAGGACATGTAGGACATGTCAAAGATCACAGTCATGATATAGCTGCAGAGACCTGTAGGTAACCTCCAGGCCACACGGGGCAGTATTGCTTTGATCAGTGAATAACCACTGGGCGCTTTCTACTGCTCTCAAGTGTACTCATTTTATCAGCTTCAGAAGAAAGAAAGGCAGTTATTGGCACGCATGTCTGCTATACCATAATGGTATAAAATGCTCTCCTTGAGGTCATGCCCTTTAGAATTGAAAACAATAAACAATATAAAATGTAGAAGATTAAGCAGTCCCTCCACTAGAGAAGACACTGACATTGGTGTTGCCTCATTTCTTCCCTCCGAAAGAGAGATGTAAAAACATTGCACCTGTTCTCTTTCAACCTATAAACTATAGTAAGCAACTCGGAGAATGTGTGTGATGTACTTGAGGAAAGGTTTTTATTCCATGTTTTACATAAACCGATGACTTGGTTATAAAAGGCAGCATGGCTCGGCAGATAGATTTAGGGGCCGATTCATAGAATTAATTGCAAAGAAAATAGGCTTCTCATGTCTAATCTGTGCTCAAACTGCGCACACACTTTTGCAGGACTTGCGTGGATTTCGTGATGGCCTGGCATGCCTGTGCGAGCCGTCAAGGGCGTTGCGCAAGACTTCGAGCAGAGGGTGGGCATGACCTGTGCAGAGGACTGGGAAGGGGGCGGAACACCAGAAATGGGGACTAGCTTGCGAAGAAGTGGGAGTCCCGAGGGACGGCCTGTAGTTTCCTGCTTTGCGTGTGGGCATGTCAGGGGCATTCCAGCCGTAGCTTGCGAATACGGTTACTTTGCGTGAACAATTACATGAATATGCATTGCACGCATTTTTCTTTCTGCGTGCAGGCTCGCACCGTGTCCTTCACGGCGCGCGGCCCTTGCACGATTTCTGCATGAAATTCCATGAATTGGCCCCTTTAAAGTCAATGCAAACATTACTGGTATCTCGTGCAACAATTTCAGTGGTAGGGAGAAACGTTGAAAAGTCTGTTGGCACGAAAACATATCAGCCGTTGCCTTTTGCCTATATTGCAGTCAATAGAGCAACAATTTGGGTATGTCCAGAAAAACCAGCCATGGTGGGCCTGAGCCAAAGCTGAGACCACATATGCACCAAGGGGGAAGGATACAAATGGGAAATGTTTTCAAGCCTTTTAAAGTTTAAAACACCCCTTGTAGATACAGTAGTGAACTCTGGATCAAAGACAGTAGCCGTTGTATTCATTACTCATCCGAGTACTCCTGCATAGAACTAGTCAGTTTACCACACAGATAACAAGAGGACATGGGGGTTATCTTGAAGATCCGATAGGTGTCTGTTGTGAGGTTATATAATTTCACTCCAATGGTACATTTAACTAAAGGGGATAGATACCCTTTGAAAAGAAGAAGCGACAAAAAAGAGCCCACTCTTATCACTAACTTGATTGGACTAGCCTAAGATACAAAATGTGGCAACAAGGCAGCAAGTAGAGCACTTGCTTTGACATCTGTGCAGAGCCTGCCGACACAGGTTCAAATCCCGGCAGGGCCAAACTCAGCCTTTCATCCTTCCGCGGTCGATAAATGAGCACCACACACCGTGGGTAATAATAAGCAGCGCTCAGATACCTGAGGGTTCGTAGCGCTATATAAATGTAAAATTATTATAAAGCAATGTGCTGCCTTTCAGCGAGAAAGGATTGAAGCCATTTTAATAAGTGATGATGAATTAAAATTGCATAGAAGTGAGAAAGTAAGATAGCATGGCTTACAGTGTTAGAATCAATGTTCCCAGGTACTGCATCGAGAGGGTGGAAGCCACCCGTGGTATAATAGTGTGGGTGGGACTCAATAAGGCATGCTTTGCAAACCTCTCTGCGGGTTTCGGCAAATCTGCTGCATTTGTTTGAGGCTTCTCGGGCAATGACATCACAGATGGAGTTTTGAGAGTTGTACTAACAGTGCCATTTGTTATAGCACTGATCAAAACCTCTCTCTCAGCTGATTTGCAATGGGAGGGTATGGAAATTGGTTTCTGCTGCAAAATTGCTGACAAAGAGATTTCGGCTGAACATTTGCCAGTTCTCGGCAGAGTAAAAATAGCTTTTTCTTTAAGTGGTTCTAAAGAGAGAAATTCCCTCTCCCTCTCTTTTTTTAGTACAGTTTGCATGTAGGAGATTTAGACAAATGTGAGTATATGGAAACTTATTGAACAACTTATTTTGAAGTAATATAGTGGATTGATGCTTTCTTACCTTTTAGGAATCATTTTCTATAAAAAAGAAATTGGGCCTCATTACGAGTTTTGTGGCAACCCGCTGGTGCTACCGGCGGGTTGCCGCCAAACTCATAACACTGTTTCCACTGCCTGATATCATGGAGCCACCGGGAGATTACAAGTCCTGGCGGCCTGTGATATCAGGCGACGGAAAGTGTAAGTCCTCATTCCCGTGGTGGGGACACAGAAGCACTCACACCGTTGCTAATGGTGCCGGTGCTTCCATGGAAACCATGGCTGCAGGGGCCGGTGCCCCTGCCAGGTCAGACCTGCCGCGATCAATGCCCCCTGCAAGCATAGTTGTAGTCTGGCGGTCCTGGGAACTGGTGTTCTCCAGCATGGGTCTGGAATGGATTCACATGTTCATGAATATTCCCTGCCATCAGCCTGGGAATCCTCGGTAATAAAAAGAAAGCAGTCTTGCTTTAAAAACTTGCGCACTGCCTTTCTCTCATTATCCAATCACTGGAGACTGGGTCATACTGCACCCTTCCAATGATGATCATCTCCCTGAGTCCCGACCCCTGGCGGCCATCTTCAGATTCGAAGCACGTGAGGTGCCAGTTTGAACCCAGAAGAGCCACAGCAGGGAAGGTGGGAGAGTTTGCATGTGAATCCACGGCAGACCCATGCTGAAGAACAACAATTACAGGTAAGTAACTTGTTCCAGCATGGGGTCTGGCTTGGATAGACATGCTCATGAATACGATCATACAGCAGTAACCACACACACAACCACAGGAGGTGGCATGGCTCAACAGAAGTACAAACACTTACCCCTAAAACCAACTCACCTCAAACAAACAGGTTGGGCAACACCGCTTGGCCAACTCTGGACTCCTCCCTGAAATCCTGGTCGACACAGTAGAACCTCGTGAAGGTGTGCATAGACCTCCACGTAGCAGCACTGAAAATGTCCAGCAGGAAAACCCCAGAGAGAAACGCTGTAGTTGCAGCAATTGCTCTGATGGAGTGGGCTCTAGGACGGCGTGCGAATGGTCTGTTCGCCAGATGATGACAGTGTATGATGCAGCCGGAGAGACACCTGGATATGAATGCCTTTGACAGGGCATTTCCCTGATTCACAGATCCAAAGTTCACAAAAAGTTGAGAAGTATTCCGAAAAACTCTTGTACGGGCCACATAGAACTTTAAGGCACAAGCAATGCCCAGAATATGCAGTGACCGTTCAGCAGCTAAGCAGGATTTGGGAAGAAGACTAGAAGCAGCAAAAATTAGTTAAGGTGGAATTCAGGGGGACCCTTAGGCCTAAAATAAGGATAAGTACGAGGCACCACCCTAGTAGCATGAAACGACAGGTAAGCACTTTGCAGGAAAGAGTTTGAATCTTCCAGACCCGTCGGGCCGAGGTGAAAGCCACCAGGAACGCCATCTTCCAAAAAAGAAACTTCAGGGGAGCCTGAAGTAATGGCTCAAAAGGTGGCCCCATAAACCTGGTGATAATGACATTGAGCTACCATGCCGGGGCAGGGGCCTTCATTGGAGGGAAGGATCTGAGGAGGCCATTCATGAATTATTTCACAATTCTGTGGGTCCATAAGGGTGGCCTGTCCATCAAGCAGGTGTGTCGAGAAATAACTGACAGATGCACATAGATGGAGGCGTGGGCCAAACCAATCTTGACCAGCGACAGCAGGTGCTGTGTGGCAGTGACCCGCAGAGGTGTAATGTGACCTGCACCACACCGTGAAGCTCTTCCACTTGTTACCGTAGCATGACAGCGTAGACAATAACCTGGCCTTGACTAGAACTGTTCTACATTCCATAGGAAAGTCATAGTGGAGAGTAGGTCGGGAAGAGGGGGCAGCCTGATGGCTGGCGCCACCTATAGGCGGAGCAGGTCCGGATACCAGATTTGGCTGGACCATGCTGGGGTGATGAGTATCATCCTGCAGGGACATAGCTTCATTGTTTTGATGACCCGCAACAGTAGCGAAATCGGGGAAAGGTGTACAGAAAGCAACCTTCTCATCTGAGTGAGAAGGCGTCCCTCAGGCTCCCCAGTTGGGGGGACATGCTGGCGAACCCCTTGTATTTCGAGTTTGCTGCTTTGGCGAAAAGATCGATCTGGGGATGTCCCCATTGGCTGAACAGATGAGACACCTGCTCTAGCTGCATCTCCCATTAGTGGTTGGCCCGCACCTCCCTGCTGTGGGAACCCACTATAGTATTCTTGAGCCCTCCAGGTTAAACGGGACGAGGAACATGTCTTGAAGAATTGTCAAGTGCCACAAGGCCTGAGCTTCGAACGAAAGAGCAGCGGATTAGGTCCCACCCTGCTGCTTCCTGATGTAGGACATTGTGGTGGTGTTGTCTGTGAAGATCTTCACTACTAGACCTTTTAGAAGAGGTAGGAGTGACTTGAGGGCCCAGAATGCGGCCTGTAGCTCCAGTACATTGATGTGCAGATTCTTCTCCTCTGGTAGCCAGATGCCCCTGGTGTGGGACTCACCGGTGTGAGCCTCCCATCTATCCAGAGAAGCATCCATAGTGACTGTTGCCTGGGACGGTGGAATCTGAAATGGGTAACCCTGCGTAAGGTGTGAGCGTATCCCCCACCATCATATAGACTGCCTAAATTCCAGGTTGAGTATGATCTTGTCTGTCCATTTCCCTGTGAAATGGCACCACCTTGCCTCCAGAAACTACTGAAGAGCCCTCATTTGCAGCCTGAAGAACAGGACCAGATGGATGCAAGAAGATATCATGCCCAGTAGTTATTTGATCACTAGGATGGTTGCGGATCGCGGGTCGTGGATCTCATTGTGGGTAGCCGATATAACTTCCCCAGGATGGCTGACACCCTCTCCTTCGTGTTGAGCTGGGCAGCCAGAAAAAGAGCATCCTGCGATGTCATGATGCAGGATTTTGGATAATTGATGGAGAATCAGAGCTCCATCAGTAGGCGCATAGTCTTCTCTGTGTGTTGTGTCACCAGGTCCTGAGAACAGGACCAGATGAGCTAGTCGTCCAGATAAGGGTACATGTGTATGCCTTTGAGGCATAGATGAGCCACACCTGGGGCCAAGCATTTTGTGAAAACCTGGCTTACACTTCTTGGAGCAGCTGGTTCCTCGTTACTAGGGGGATACAAGAGCACCTGCGTTCGAACTGCAGAGTGTGTCCCTGGATGTCCAGCACCCATTCGTCGGTCGTGATGTTCTTCCACGTGTTGATGAGATTTGATAGACGACACCCTACCAGGGTGAGAAAGTGGGAGTCCCGGCCCTGGGCCGAGTCAGCTTTTCTTGGGTGTTTGCGTCTTGCCTTGAGGGTGTCAGTGATGCTGCAACCCTCCTATGAAGGCCTGCTTCTGGCCCCTGTATGTTTCCTGCACCGTGGAGCATGATGAATGATGGTAGGAGGTGGAGGCATATCCTCTGGAAGATTTGCTGAACTTTCCCCTTGAAGATCGAAAGGAAGAGGACCGAAGCAGTTGCAGGAACCCTAGGGATCTTGCTGTTTCTGTCTTAGTTTTTATCGCCTGCAGCATCTCATCTACTACCTTTACGAAAAGATTATCCCTGTCAAAGGGCATATCAACCACCTTGGTCTGGACATCAGGTCTAAAGTTGGTGGCCTGAACGTCGCACAATTACCTGACGAAAACCTGAATCTGCGACATCCATTGCTACTGTGAGGGCGTGGTCGGATGCCACCTCTTCTTCCTAAAAAAAGGGCGAGAGCCTCTGTCTTTTTGTCATCCGGCAAGAAATGTAGGAGTGAGCCCAGCTTAAACCACAACTCCCTATCATACTGGGCTAGAATGGCCAGAGCGATGGCGGCCTTCATGGTTGACATTGCGGTGTATATGACACAATTCCCCATTGCATCCACCTTCTTTCCTTCTTGGTCTGGGGAATCCATAGACTTGGAAGACGGGTTAGCAGACCGCTTGCTTGCTGTGTCTGACACCACAGTGTAGAGGAGAAGCCAAGTACCCCTACCGGAAGTCACGCCCCTATTCTGCCTATATGTTGGCAGCCGGAAATTGTGACATGCGCAAGGCCAGTAATGGTACCTATGCCACGAAGAGTCCTTGAAACAAGTAATCCATTGAGAAAACCCTATATGTTTCTGCGGAGAAATTACGGTCTACTGGAGGAAGTTCCGGAAGAAGTGTGAAAATTAATGGAAAGAAAAGACTGGTGACGTCACATGAAGCAGAAAAGACACACCCAGAATAGATAACAATGAAGAAAGAATATAGACCTTATAGAATCTGATGACGAAGTAGTGAATTAACCAATATTTCGGGAGCAAAATAAAGATTGCACATGCGGAGAAGCACTAAAGAAAATGCCAAACCATTTTACAAATGTACAGATGCAGTAACGCAGATGAAGTAATCATGAGGCTGGCTATGTAGTGAATAGATTGCAGGTGATGTGTCAATATATATATATATATATATATAGGAATGTATAGAATCTGGATGTTCCACGACGCACTTTAGCAAACTTGAACCCTTGAATTAAAGGGCTGGAAGTGTGGCGCAGCAGAATAGAATAGCTGATGACAAAGGAACATTCGAGAAGGCTTGCCTGGCCCAGTGTCAAGAGTCGGGGCCGCCAAGAGCGAGGAGATACAATGAACTTGAGAAATGAGGTGAGTTCCTGTTTGAGGTTTAATGGAAAAACACTAGAAGTGCCAAGGTTTCTTCATTTAATAATATTAAAATGTAATGAAGGAGCTCAAAACATGGTCTCGAGTCACATTGTCAGATGAAAATAGACTTTGGGCCGAGCTACACCAAGACCAGAAGATAAGGCCATGCCTTCACTCCCTTTTATTGTCAGGCACAGTGAGCCTCCACAAGGCCGAGTTCAAACATATTAATTGAATGGCAGACCGGAGGAGTGATGATGGATGTTGGATCAATTGGGTGGGGAAGCATGACCAGGCCAACCCCCCAGCACCTGGGGTACCGCATTGCATACTGCTAGCGAGTGGAATATTCCAATAGAGTACAAGCGTGCCAACCAATTGTAGAGAGCCACGGAGCAAGGAGCCATAAAGTTTGAGAAGCCAATATACCGTTGTGTGTTTTCATAACAGGGGAGATGACTTGCACTTGGAGTGGGCATAGTTGTCCACCTGACTTAGAGACCCAATCACAACCCAAAACCCCATAGAAAGTATACTTAGATGTTTCTTTTAAACCTATCATATCCCCTAGGAGGTTTTCTTATTTTGCCATGTAGTATGAAATCACTTATGACAAATTGTTTGTATAAAATAGTGTTTTTATGAAATGTTTTCGAGAACTTGTTGAGCGAGCTGTGCGGCATCTGTAGATGTCCACTGTACTCCCTGTTTGAAAGAATTGTTATTAAAACAGATCATGTTTGACAACTTCCTGAGTGGGTTTGATTATTGATGTATGAATAAGATCTGCATCCCCATCCATCTCATATTCTGTTACCTCGTCTTACAGGACCCACTGGGGTTCACTGGAATCCAGTGATGGCTGTGATCTGAGACACTTGGGTCTGAGTCTGGCACCCTGTATTTTTTCTCTTCCTGTCCTGCTTTGCTGGTGTGGAGCTTGGGGTCGTCGTCAGCACAAGGCCTTCCTCCCACACCTCGTCAAGCAAAGGGACAGACAATATCATCTTTCTGGCCGACTTGCACCTCTGGTAATGGAAACCATCCTTTCTCTTTTCTCTGGGTGTTAAATTGAAGAGGGTAGATGCCCTTGCCATCATGGAATGGAACAACCCCACCGCATCTGGGGGAGAAGCCCTGGAGGTATCATCAACACCTATTGGGTCCTGATCCACTGGAAAAAAAACACATCAAACTGATCTGTGTCTGTGGTGCTGGTATCAGTGCATGTTGTAGCATCCATCTGTGGTGTGTCCCCTGCAGGCACTGGTATGGGAGGTGGCGTTGTTGGTCGCCTTGGGGCAGATGAGCGATGCCTGTGCGGAGGTCTTGGATGGCTCTACCTGGGGTTGCACTCCGACGGGGCTGCTTTTGCCAGCAGCCACTGATATATTTCTGAGACCAGAGAACTCAGGACAGTGAAAATATCTTGAGACATGTCTCTAGACGCTTGTGGGGGGACGCACAGTGGGGAGCACTGGCGAATGGCTAAAACAACTCATGGGGCTAGTATGCCTTGGTGACTGCATGCCTATTGGGCTGTTCCCACCCATGGCCAAGCCTTCCTGCAATGTCTCCTCCTCATTTAGATCGCCATGATCGGGCCGCTCACGACCTCCTTCCGACCCCCCGGTCTGGGAAGAAAATTTATTTAAGGCAACAGATCTTTTTGTCTTGCCGCCTCTTTCAAAGAAGAAGACACCATCTGAGTCTTTATCGACTTGGTAGTGGTAGATGACGAGGCAGGAGTCGTGGCCGTGGCAATCGTGATGGTCGTGGGTCTTGTGGGCAGCAACACCCTAAATTTTTCTCTGATCATTGAACGGGGTAACTGATGAAGGGGCCATCGACGGGGTCGTCGACTGGGGGTTCCAGCCACAGCTGCAGACAGGGGCATGGTCGTTAAAGTCGTGGTCAAAGCCATCGTCAATGGGGGCCTCTTGTGCAGCATCGCTGTCGATGAAATCCTGGCCGTAGACGTCGTCGAGGACCTTGATGCAGCCTTCTTACTCAAATGCTTTTTCAATGTATCCTTCGACAAAGGCCATGCTTTGAAGGTCTCACTGATGATACACCACCCACCGGCAAGCTTACCGTCGATGAGCATGGTGACGGAGAGCACGCCTGCCCCAAACTAGGACCCGCATCTGTGGCTTCTCTAGATAGTTCCTCAGCATAGGGCTTGGCTTTAAGGGCACCCTGCCGAGATACATCCCCAGCTGATCTCAACCTCTTACCCAAGGTAAATCGCACCAGAGGATGACTAGATCTGGGACACACCTGAGCATGCCCAGAGGCCACGCCAGGGGCCCTGTCCTCTTTCAGCAATGCCACCAACCATCAGTAACAGTCCCTAGTAGTCTTGGCTGAGAAACTTTGGCAGATGTCGGTCTTCCTCATGGTCGGGATGTAGATAATAGGGGCACCTTGTGTGCCTGTCCTTCACGTAGATGTTCTGGGAGCAGAGCCTGAACAGACTATTCTTGCCCTCCTCTGACATGGTTAGGCACGAAGTAGGCTTCCCTAGGCTTTGCCACAAAGATTTAATTGTGTAGATGTCGATTTTCACCGGTAACGGTTTGCCACTACCAGCACTGACTTCGAGTTAGCGCACAAGAGATTTAGGACAAAATTTTCATCGAAAAACAACAATTATGAAAAATAGCTCAAAGAGCAATTAACGAGGACTCCCTGCTCCGAAACCTTCTGTAAAAATCTGTAGATGGCCGCCAGGGAGACGATTGTCATTGGATGGGTGCAGTATGACCCAGTCTCCAGTGATTGGATAATGAGAGAAAGGCAGTGTTCAAGCTTTTAAAGCAAGACTGCTTTCTTTTTCTTACTGAGAATTCCCGTCCTGACGGCGGGTAATATTCATGAGCATGTGAGCCCATGCCAGACCCAATGCTGAAGAAGATGTTCTTTTTTTATGTTACCTACCTTGTACATTTCTTAATGTTATGACCATGATTGTAGGACTATCAAATATTTGCTTAATCCAAATACTGCAATTAAAAAACTATATTGAAATAGAGACTGCCCTCGGGCTGTGAAAACTGGTTCTTCTGATATGGATATAGTAGAAGAAGATTCAACTATTGCAGTAGAGCACACCTCCAGCCCACAAACATATCTGATTTCCAGGATAACCCCTGAATGCATCGATGATTTCCCATAGTCTGAATCAATCATGCAAGTTCATGATGGAAATACTGAAAACCTGAACTGTTTCGGACCCTCCTGCACCAACGTTGTACACTTCGGATCTATGATATGATATGATAGGTTATTTATAACACGCTTAAATACCCATAGGTTTCTAAGCGCCGGACTGGGGTGCTCCGTGTCGTCTTGCTTCCAAGGGGAGCACGTTGCCCCTGAGCAATCCTCCCAAGACTATACTCTTAATCCTAGTGTCTGTATGAATGTATGAAATTGTGTGTGCAAAGAATTCTGCAATCACATTACAGAATTTTTAATATATCTGATATCTGAAAGCAATGTTCATGGACATCAGATTGCAAAGTCCTTTTGACAAAAGCTTGTGGAACATAAACATTATTGCTTCCGTAAAATTATTTTTGTAATCTGTAGTAAATCTTATGAGACCGATTTTGTCTTCTGGTAAAACTTTGAAATGGTATTTCCAGGATGCTTATACATGTATTGCTTCTTTTATCTCATACATGGACCAATTTTGAACATGGGTTTTGTAGTAGGCATTCATAACAGATTAATGTATGAAATCCCTGAATGAGCCTCTTCATCAGGACCTTACATTCAATATTTATTTGACCATTGAGCTGGTGGTTGTTACATTAAGGAAAGGAACTCTACGAGAGTTATTAAATGGAGTGTATTCCACTAGAGGGTGCATTCTTAAACAAATGGATGTTTAAGAATGCAGTGGCCCTCATTTGCAACCTCCCTGGTAATATCACAGATGAATCTTACTTTTATAATTACATTTAAGCAGGCTCCTCTGTGCTATCTGGATTCATTTTCTAATGGGTGTACATCCAGCACAGAACTATGTGTGGATCCAGGTTTCTAAGTCAGTGTAGATCCATTGCCAAGATAAATCAATCAATTGGTCAATCAATAAACGTTGATCTGGATTTAGAAAACATTGAACATGACAAAATCCCAACTATGCAGTGAGCATTAGATATTAATCTCACCAAAACACAAAAATCATAACATATTTTTAAAAAGTGTCAAAACTAATATTCAATTGAATCCCCTGTCAAATACACAACATAAAACACCCCCCAGTGGCCTGGTTACATTTTGATCAATTTCTACCAGTGTAAATATTACAGCTGTTCATAAAATGGAGCTTTTTCAAGACTGGAACCTTCAAAATGCTTCCTCAAGTGAGTGTAAGATGGACAGAAAAAAAGAAGGCTATCCGAGTGGGAAGAGTACAATTACCACATTTGCAGAAAGCTGCTGATCAGTCCCATTTTACCAGCTTTATCAGCGTTTATGCGTTTAGGCGATTGACGGAATCTGGCTTTGACGATGCATTTTCTCATAAAATCAGTTTTAATGTAACCAATGCATAACTCCTACACAAGACAATTCTTTAGCAGGATAAAGGATTTTTTAGAACATAGATCTCTTGCCAGTAAAAGTGGTTCTTCCCTCATGCTCTGCTTTAAAATCTGTTTCATCTCATTGTTTTCATTCGTTCCAACGCTATGCCTGCCTTTGTTCCGAGAGTAGCAGGTGGCATCTGCATGGATTTCTATGGAATCCGCCTCCATTTTAGAGGTGCAAAACACACGCAGATTCAATAGGAATCCACCGGCTCTGCATCTGCATCGAAATTGCTTCTATGTGAATGTGCTCTTAGGATTGTGAAGTGGGCCAGATGGGGAGCAGATTCATAAGCTCCGATTCGGGCCCTTGTTCCATCGCGCAAGTCACTAAAAAATCACACACTGCATACAAAACATGCATAAGTTGCTTCACACATGCATTATATGCACAGTGGGCACCCTATGACAGAACAAAAATGGCCCCCTATTACATTTTTTGCAAACTCGTATCCTTGTTATGCAGCCTGGATCTTTACTAGAGTCATAAGTACAAGCAGGCTTTGTGAAGGTCATAACCACTAAACCCTAGGAGGTGCATTTATGTGAATGAAAAAAATGATAGTACAAGTAGGGCATTCATTTTGGGGTGAAGTCTTGTCCAAAAACACATTGATGAAAGTCACTGAGGACAAACCGTCTGCAGATGGATGGCGCCTATAAATAGACCTGAGTTTAGGTTACCTTGAATATGTTTGCAAAGTGGATGACAGGGATAATTATACATATTTTAACTTTGGCTCGTGGGTGGAGCTTGTGCAAACCTGGTACCAAAATCATGTTTTATGTTGGCTTCTATGGACACTCTGAGGAGCAATTCATTGTGTCTCAATGTCTCACATTTTATGCCTAGCGACTCCAGCTCGGTCCTCCTTGGCGTTATCGTTCTCATTAATGTGAGACCCTGCTGGGGGCTTTATTTAGCAACCTTAGGTTGCGCTGGTTCATAATAATGAAAAGATGTTGTCCCTCTCTGGGTTTCTCTGCCATCTCCTGTGGTGAGCGTGAGGTTCTCAGACATATGAATGGTAGCCAACGTTTGGGATTGCTAACACGCCACAACCCCGCTAATTCACAGTGGTAGCCACAAGCAGGACCCCAGTCTTATTCAGGTATGCCAGGAAATCCCTGTTCAGGAATTGGAGGTACACATCTGTTGCTGGTGTGCAGGTGATTGCCACTTCCACGCTTGCAAGAGCACTCTGCTGCAACATTGGTGATGTACAGAGGACTAGTGTGGACTACTCCGTTCTAATGTTCAATGAACATAAGAAAATGTCCCTTTGAAAGAATAGCAGAAAGCAAGTAAGCAAAATGCCCTGATTGTGCTGCCCTGTCTTGCCTGTTTACCATTCTCCAAAGCTTACAGTGCACTGAGGGTAGGTCACACCTGCCGTGCATTGTCAACTTGCTGACCTGCACGCTGATACACTCTTCCCGAGATCCATTCTGTGTGGCACACATTACAAGGAAGAATAGGTAATAGGTGTGTCAGTGTCGTCGGAGAAATGGGCATTGCTTTTATGCATAAGCAAAGAGTGGAGCTGGCAGTACAGCGGACCAGCTGGACACCGAAGGATAACAGCGCCCTACACTCTCTTCCAGCCACCGACAATCACCGTCTCCTGCAATCCTTCCCCACAGCACTCCATGAGCAGCTAATCATTCTCCCCAGGCATCGACTGCAAGCGGGATGGCAGGTGATCACTGCCTTTGCATGCTCTTGTGTTTGTGTGTGCGTGTGTGTGTGTGTGTGTGTGTGTGTGTGTGTGTGTGTGTGTGTGTGTTTGTGTGCCTCTGTGTTTCTGTGCATGCATAGGCCAGTGTGCGCATGTTGCATATAAGATGGTTTTGCTTGCAATACTGATTATGCATGTGTATATGTTTTGTATGTGTGACTGTTGTGTGTGCCTGTTTGTGTGTTGGCTTCCCAGGTGGTTCAGCTCTTTCTCCATCATTACATCCTTTTGCCCTATTTTCCACTGAGACCCCTCTGTGGGCTTCTCCCTTATTCCGAACTCGGGTGGTCTAAAGGGCAACTGATTTTGGGCCTGGATGGATCAAAACAGTTGGCGCTGGCCTCGTCCTACACATCGTTTATAAGCCTTCCTTCCTTTCCTGCTGACTAGGTTGAAGGCTGCTGTGACGATATAGGTGTCTGGATGGGTGCCTTCACCTCTCTCGTGGGACGCACGGCTATGACGTGGTGCTGCCTCTCCGGAAGCTGCTTCCCTTAGAGTTCGCTCCCCTAGTTAAATCCTTGCTCAGCCAGCAGATACAGACGTCCTCCTACTTGATTATGAGGCCTTCATGTTCTGCTGCTGGTCTGCTTTGAGGTGGCTTGTGGTGGCTGGCGCTGCCTCGTCACAAGTCGCTTTATGTGTGCATGTACGTGTTTACATTCGAGGAATAGGTATGCATGTGTGTGTGTGTGTGTCTGATAGTTCTATGAGTCTGCACATTCCCTTCTCCGCCTTTTCTACGTCATTTCCCCTGCACTTCTCGGCCTGTAGTGTGTAGCCTTTCCATATGTTGAGCCCTCATTTACTAGTTACGAATGGTCCCCCGTGTAACTGTTGCATGTTCCTTCTGCTGTGCTGCTTCTCTCAAGGTTCTTTCCCTCTGTGCATCGGACCCCTAAGTCTAGAGCTGGCAATAGAAATTATTTACCGTGGGATCCCAGCAGTGCTGGAGGGTATTGTGCTCTAACCCCGCACATTTTCTAAACACCTACACATACAGAGGCAGGTGTGCACACATGCATTTACACATATACACAACAACGCATGCAAATTCCTGCATCTCTCACTCTCCGGCTCACCCACATGATATGATATGATATGATAGTTTATTTATATAGCGCCTATACACAATGTGTTTCAAAGCGCTTCAAGGCAAGGGAGGGAACAAGGGAAAATACAACGAAATTCTTACAGGCCATGAACAGTAAGGATGTGAAATTAACTATCTTACTCGGCCTGACGACATTTCAGATAGTACAAGAGCTAATACATAGATAAGGAAGGGAGGGGGAGAGTGGGAAGGAAATGGAAACAGACAGGTGACTACCGTACTAGGCCTGACGACATTTCTGGTAGAGCCGGAGAAAAACAAAAGGTGAGGGAGAGGGGTGCAGAAAGGGAGGGGAGGAACAAAACAAGCGACTATCGTACTAGGCCTGACAACGTTTCAGGTAGTGCTGGGGGGAAGGAGGGGGCAGTAAGGGGATGGGGGAGCGACAGCTGAGGTTGCTATCATACTAGGTCCAGGGACAATTCTGAAAGAGTAAGTGCATAGAAGAAAGTAAGGGGAGGAAGGAAGGAGAAAGGAAAAGGAAGAGGGGAGGGGAGGAGAGAACAGAGAGTAAGCAGTCAAAAAAAGTGGAAAAGCAAGAGGGGAGAGCGAATACATTTGCAGAAGTCAGTAGTAACACACTTACAACTGCTCCCCAGCTGCAAAGGAAAAGAGGCTGGAGGACTCCTTAAGTAGGATAAAGAGCAGCAAGCAGGAAGGCACCAGGTGGGCGGAGCTTGCTAAGTGGTGAGAAAGACCTGCAACCAGGAAGGCACCAAGTGGGCACTGCTTAGGCCAGGTGACCTAGATCCACTTACACCTGCTCCCCAGCTGCAAAGGAAAAGAGGCTGGAGAGCTCCTTAAGTAGGAAAAAGAGCGGCAAACAGGAAGGTACCAGGTGGGCGGGGCTTGCTAAGTGGTGAAAAAGAGCAGCAACCAGGAAGGCACCAGGTGGGTGGGGCTTAGGCCAGGTGACCTGGATCCACTTACACCTGCTCACCAGCTGCAAAGGAAAAGAGGCTAGAGGGCTCCTTAAGTAGGGAAAAGAGTGGGAATCAGGAAGGCACCAGGTGGGCGGGGCTTGCTAAGTGGTAAAAAAAGCAGCAACCAGGAAGGCACCAGGTGGGCGGGACTGAGGCCAGGTGACCTAGATCCACTTACACCTGCTCCCCAGCTGCAAAGGAAAAGAGCCTGGAGGGCTCCTTAAGTAGGGAAAAGAGCGGCAAGCAGGAAGGCACCAGGTGGCCGGGGCTTGCTAAGTTGTGAAAAAGAGCGTCAACCAGGAAGGCACCAGATGGGCGGGGCTTAGGCCAGGTGACCCAAATCCACTTTCACCTGCTCCCCAGCATGCACATACACACACAGGCTCACTGTCACCCACATATCTCATCCACCACCTACACACACTCATAGACACCTCTCATTCTTACACACATGCACATGACCACATACAGAATTTGCTGACTTACCCGTCTTTTGGCACAGTCCCCCTGCTACTCCACCCAATCTATGCTCCCAGCACAGGAACCACGTGCAACTCAGAACCCTAACGATGCAGTGTGCATTTTTCGGCTTTGAAACGTGACGCGCATGCACTTCAGCGTGCTAGGATCACCACAGGTGCAGTATTCACTGACAGCTGGGAAAAGGGCTTTTTTGATTTTCCCTGATCCGAGATCAGGGGAGATATTTTTCCTAGTTCCTGAAAATCCGGCCAACTTCCAGTACTGCTTGAGCACTTAAGATAGAAAATGTGTCAGTGGACAAATACTATAATTATTGGCTTTGTCAATGCTTGTTCAAATTTTTCTATGGTCTACATTTAGCTGAAATCCTTAAGAGAAAAGCATCATGTCCCAAAACCGCAATTTCAAAGCAGATGGGCGTAATGTAAATACCGAGAGGGCAAGTGAAATTAGTACAGCATTCATCAAGGTAGCAATCATTTAATTTACTACACATAGACAGTGATATTTAAAAAAATGAGACATAATAAGATCACTGATGAATACCCACAGTGAAGTGTGCCAGCGGGTAATGCCAGAGAGCAGGGGAACATCCAGCATGACAGCAGTTCTATCTTTTTGGGGGGTCAGGCGGATCGGGTTCTCCCAATTTGTGGCCATTGAAGGAGCGAGACATAACCATCCATCTTCTTGGGCTCAAAGAAAGTAGTGAATCTGGTCTCAGCAATATATGTCATAATGTCCACTGTAAAAGACATGTTCATCCTCCTTATGCCCAACGCAGATCATGAGGCCTCTCAACTCACCATAATATGGCATACAAGTGAATTAATAATATGGATCGCCCTGCAGATTTTCTTACTTAAGACCTTCAGCTTCACTTTAGTGACACTTGACACTTCCCCTGCCGGCGTGTGAAAGCACAGCGGGAATGAGGGTCACAGATCTGGCTGGGCATACCAATGCACACAGGCCCTGAGCTGTCACTTTCATTGCAGCGCTGAGCTATGCACACGTGCTCCTTCTGCTGCAACCATCTGCACAGCGCTGATGGGAAGCAACTGCATTGTGAGAAAGGGGGAATCCTGAGATCTCCCACATTAATATATTGCAATATCCAATCTCGATAAGCAGGGAAAGAGAGGGACTCCACGGTGGAAATAGCCAGTATTGTGTATTGTTAGCAGTTTTCAGAAGCACTATGATTTTACAAAGTGTTCTGGTTATCTCACTTGCGTTAAAGTATTTCAAACTGAAAACAGCACAAGATGCCAGTTCACCTTTCATGCTCATGATACAGACAGGAGATAATGAGGCTAGACAACAATACTTGCCAGCACTGTCCCCTTTTATGTTGCTTGTGCCCAAAGCAAATCACAAAGCCTGTCTTAACAATATATACAAGCACTGCTCCTATAAATTGCATTTTCATGATGTTGGAGGCCAACAATACCTGCCATCATTGCCACTGTAAAGCACATAATCATGCAGCTTCTGCCCAAAGAACAAATTGGGACCTATTTCAAAAATATTTGCCTGAGCTGGACGTATTCTTGCTGTCTGTGCCTGCGACGAATCGAGTATATATAGGCATAGCCTTGCCCCTCCTTTCGTACTTTTAATGCCCACATCAAACATACATTCCATCTCAATATATGCCCATGCTACTCCTCTCTTTCGAGCAGCTGTGCCCCAATTAAATCATGTCTTCCAGCTCAACAATATATCCTCGGGCTGGCCCCCACATGCTGCTAGTGCCCAAGGCAAACCATGCCTTCCCTTCTCCCCCCTCTCCCCCTCCTTTTTTCTTTTGTTGTCCTATTCTCCCACTATTTCCTTTTCTCTCCCTTCCTTCCTAACTTCCCTCCCCCGCTCCCCTTCTTTTAATAGATGTGTGTTGTGAAGATCTAGAGTAATGAAATGCCTAGACTCTTGTTCATACGTCAAATATGATATTTGTGACTCTAGGAATGACCCTATAATAGATGTAGGAACAGAAATGAATTTTCTTAGTCCTGAATATATCTTATCAGAGAAGTACTTACAGAGTCCTTGCTATTAATGAGCTTTAGATTAAATGAAGGAGCTGGAGTTATGAACAGTTTGTTTACGTTGCCCGTGTGTTATACTGTTTTTGAAGTGATGTGTGTACACTGATGTTTTTTTGTGACTGGGTCTAACATCAGTATCGTGAATGTGTCAAATGTGTTTGTTTAGTAAAAAAATGTTTTAGTATGTCTTTTAAATATCTTGAACCCACGAAATGAATCAGCTTTAGACTTACATGTGGTATTTGTTTTATACCTTTTTTGTAGAATCGGTCAAGCTGATCTACTCTTGGGGTATAGAGTCGTTTTCGACTTTTCTTGAAGAAATTCTCTCCTGAAGATGCTCTAAGAAAAGAAAGATTTAAAGACACTAGAGATAGTGTCCGAAACAAAAAATGGGCCGAAACATGTCGACAGCTATCTGAAATACCCACATGAATGAGCTGTGGGATTGTTCATGCAAACACACTTTACGTTGCTTGCACCCCCTTGTCTTATTTGTGCATGATGCACTTTGCCTTTTAGATTAAAATAGTTTTTTAATAATTGGTGAATTGTTCAAAATATGTATTAGTATGTGTGTGGCAATTCTTGCCTTTTTACTTATATACAATATGTGATAATAATAAACATTGAATTATTTTTTGTAAGCAGTGTACTGGGTTCATGATGTGGGATAGCAATAATTCCAAATGGTATGTGTTTAGTTTGTAATTGTTGGTCACTTCACTACATTGGGGCAATAGAAAGAGGGGTAGTCAGACTCATCTTTATGTTTTTCTCTTTTGACTGAGTTCCCTTTGAGTTCTGATCCCCCGTGAAAAAAAGCTGGGAACCTTACCTGGTCTAGGTAATACTCAACACTATATGTCCATGCTGCCCCCTGTTCTATCTTATGTCTTTCTGTGCCCACATACGGGCCCGAACTTCACCTTCCTCCCACACACACATGCTTGCCAACAATCAATTTTATGTACCTGTATCATGACTGGTGCCTGCTGAGGCCCTTGCTGAAAGCAGAGGCCTGCCTCCAAAGGTCACATAGAAGGTTATGAGGGATCACATTTGGAGCCACGAAGACTGTACTTCTGCGCATGTCGAGGCTCCACCTCAGACCCTCTCATGGCTTCCTAAGCACCACCTAGAGCCTGCAGGTACCGGGGCCCATGAAGGCCCTCATGCAGTCTAGAGGATATCTGGTGCAGCCAGCAAGCCTCACTGCAACACACTGAGTGCCACCAGCCTCCCTGCACTGTATTACTATTAAAACTAGGACTGGACTAGCATCTTCTGAATGGAATGGTTCACGTTGGCATGTTTGATATACAGGTTGCACCAATATTTCTGTAGAGGTACTTACTTATACGTGTTCCTGGCCCCATGGGAGGACACAGGTAAATATTGTCACTTCCAATAGGAGAATTCTAAAGCTTCCCAAAGCTAGTAATGCAGAACCAATAAGACGTCCAGTGTTTCGCATAATTGTGAGCTGGCCACTGCATCACATGCAGCTTTTCAACCCAATAGCACTTGGTGCAACTCCTGCTTGGCCGGGAATGGCACATTTCTCAAGATGCATATTCAGGGGGGACATCTGGCCTATCGTGGGGATACCGGCTGGCCTGAAAGTGTGGGAGATAATTACTTTCTGAGCAGCAGGACTCCAACCGAGCCAGCATCATGCAATGGTAGTTCAAGAAGTCACACTTATCACCCTTTTAATAGCTGGGTGTTATCTCGGCCCGTTTCCAACAGTCTTTACATGACCAGGTACTACTGAAACAGTTGAACTGCTTTGTTAATTAAAGGATTCAATACCATTGGCACCTGTTTCACTGCTCCAAAGGGAAAGACCAGGACTGGAGGACTTCCCCAACTTCTGTGCATCAGGGTTTGCTGTCGATGCAAAGACTACAGAATTTGCTCCAGGTCCCTGAATTGTATGAAAAGATCTATGCAATGTAAGAGATCACTTACCATGACTGTTGGAATTCATTGAGCTGTACTCGCTAAACCAGAGGTCCTCCGAGACATTGTTGTCTTGGGGTTTCCAGTCATTTGGTCGAAGACCAAATGGTCGAATGACCATTTGATCGATGTAAAATGGTAGAAAAAAAGGTCGAATTTTTTATTTTTTTTATTTTATTTTATGGGGGGGTTCCCCCCAAACCCCATTTTTCTTTATTAAAAAATATTTTTTAAGCAACCAAAACTAAAAAAATATATATAAATAAATAAATAAATAAATAAATTCGACCTTTTTTTTGACCATTTTGATTCGATCAAATGGTCATTCGACCATTTATTTTCGACCAAATGACCGGACACCTTGTCTTGGATGTTGATTTCAACCAATGTCCTCTGACTGCAATGCGCCACAGAGCACAACTGCTTTTGGTTGCAACTACTTTTTTAAGAGCTTCCTAATTTATATTGCATTTATCCTGCTTTTCCATTAGTACCAGTTACTTTTATTTTTAGTTTGGGCTATGCGACACCTATAAGCCAAAAACTATTGGATTAGAGTACAGATAAGAAGGATTGGCATGTGACCAGGGACACACAGCCTGTATGTTTTGCTTGATTATGTACCCATCCCTTCACTGCCCATGGCAGTGCTAATCCCTATGACCATTCCCACCCAGTTCCTGCCCAAAACATATCCTGATGGGAACTCTTTGAACTTGCTTTCATCAAGCCTTACCATCAAACGTTGCACTTGAAGTGCCTGCACGTGTTTTTTCAAAGCAGTCTTCTGAGAGTTAATGACTTAATTGGAGCTGTAAACCCGCTACTGATGTAATAGAAATGTCTTAACCAGGTCTGGCTTCAGCTACTCGATTTATAAGCATTATGTGTGTCCTTCAATGAAGTCATGTTAAAAACTAGCATTGGCAGAGCCACCAGTTCTGGCTTGTGTGTAAGTATTAGGCATTTGCCAGGCACTGCTACTAGATGTCTATGTACTTGCACAATTGTGCGCCTGCTACAATCAATGGGGACGTATTGCCAATATGACAGTGCCTTGTAAGTGCCTTTCCCAGGCCTACACAGAAGCCCAAACTTTTGGCATTGCCAATGCTAGGTTCCTAGGTTTGCTGAGTGGGTGATCACCGTATCACGGCCATTGTTCAATAGTACTCAATTATGTATTCTTGCTCCTTTGCAGCCATTATCAAACCAGCCATTAATCTTACTGGCCTTTGCTCTTACCACACTGTTATCCTTAGATACACTCGTGATGATTAGATACGCCAGGCAATTGTTAGATTTTTAGAGGCTGGGGAATGGAAACGTTCCTCCAATAGGTGAACAATGTCCTCATAGAGGGGTAGGAAGTCCATCTCAGTGTTCACTTGCAACCATCAGACTCTCTGCCTACGTAGGGATACAATCGCAGGTCCCCTGTTCCTCCTGAATATTACTATTACATGTTCCCCATGGGATACACATAATTAAAATGAATGCTTCGTGGTTGTTCGTCAACTGAGCAACCACAGTAAGTCTCGGCCTGTCTAACATGCTCCCAATCTAAAGGTCTGCCACAAGGTGATCCATTTCACTAGACCATAGTGCGCTTCTGCAGGTTGGTTTCGCAGGAATGTCCCTTGTACGCCTTCCCTTACAGGCTCTAAGGCCAGCACTATGTATTGCTATTGACAAGTGGAACACATGGGTGTAGCGATGCGGTGCTCCCTTATTCACAGTGGTTATAAGATACAAGTGAATGGGTCAAAGGGAAAAGCATGCCCCCTTACTATTCATTCAAAGTTCACACAGAGATTCAAATACCACACCTACATTTTAACAAAACTTATTTTTATATTTTTTAGCATTTACTTGCTTCATGGTTTAGGTATAGTGCTGAACATCATTGATTACAATATAAAGCAATACAAATGTGCACAATAAAACAAGGGCAAGTTGAATTACTTGCACATCAGTCTATACAGAAAACATAATACTGTTTCTACTGTCGATGCATAGGAGGAACGACAGGGGTCACATCACATGAATAAATGGAACAAGTATACAATATGTATATAAGTGCGAGACAGTGAAGAACATTTGTGACACTGTGTTTGAAAGGAAAATGTGTCTACACCACAGTGTTTCGGCGCTATGTGGGGGCTATATGAGCCAATTTCTTCCTAGGGCCTTCGTCAGGACAGGGCAGACTATGTTGTCAGGATGTTCATATGGTGCTGTCGGACGTGAGTAAAACCACAAGCGTAGAAAAAGGTAAGGTTCAGGGACCTGCAGTGTACCATGGATAATAGTCACAGTGGTCACCTAAACATAGGTAGCCGCAAGGTTGACTTAATTGTATAATTCGGCAGGATTCTCAAAACGTGCCCTAATTGAGGCACTCCTCTGTGTGCTCGTGTTGGGAGAGTCGAAAGATCCCCAGCGACCCTGTGGAGTTTCAGGACGAGCGGAACATAGTACCGAAAGCTCCTGTTGCAAGCACGGCAATCAAGCGATGCAAAGTAGGAGCCCCTGTTCATTATCCTTATTCACTGTGCCTGGAGCTCCCCTTGACTCAGCTTCTTCATCTTGGACTTCATTAAAAGCAAACAAAGGCTCAATTTGGGCCAAATTCCCCAAATAATTATAATTGTAATTGTAATTGCTTACTTGTACAGCGCTTATACACAAGTGGAGTGCTTCAAAGCGCTTCAAGGCGGGAAGGGAGCAAGGGAATACAGAAGTCATGCCAAGGCCTTGGGGTTTCCGAATGATCAAACAAAAAAGTAACTAGCATACTAGGCCTGACAGCCTTTCTCCTAGTGCGAGTGCAATAACATAGCATGGTCTGTATTTGGGGAGGAAGGATAGCTCAGGGGCAATGCGCTTGTCACGGAAGCAAGACAACGTAGCGCAACACAGGTTTTAATCCCGAAACCGCAGCTTAGAAACCACTCCTTGGAATTAAGTGCATTATAAAACAACAATTATAATTATAATTTGTGGGGTCACAAAGAGACTCTAACATACCCCACATCATTTCTGAAAACACAATTGCTGGTTGCCCTTGGTCTTAACAGTATGTTAAAAGTATACAATAGGGCGTAGGAACTTTCAGGGGTGATCTCTTTTCTGAAAAATGTAAAATCCCCCCACCCCCCTTCTCCTTCATATCTAGGTGAAGTGGACATTCAGAAGGACTCCGAACGTCAAACTGTTGCATTATCTGTTGCGGAAATACTTATATAAGTGTGGTAGATGGGTCCTTCATGTTGTGGGCTCCCGATCTATGACACAATACTGGAAACCTTTAATGAAATATATATTTTTAAAGAAAGGTATGCAGTATTGTATTGCCATGCAAAATTATTTGGAACCCCAAAATACAAGGGGGGGTCAATAGGAATCACAACACTGTGTGTGGGTATATCAGCTGTAACCTGACACAACAGCCCCCATGCTGCCCTCTCTAGGACCTTCTGTGCACCTTACACTGCCAGCTTGTAAAAAGCAACATAACCAGCTTTGTGATGCAAATCAGGGGACCGTCTGTCTGGAAAGCACACAGTTTGACCCTTTTGAAAGAACGCAGGTCCATGATTGTACCCATCAGCCCAACCAAGTTCCAAGAGAGAATTGTCCCAGTGCTCATCTCCACCACGTTGCATCCACTGATGTGTAAGTGATAGGAATGTGTTGGGTCGTGGAGTTCGGTTTTGTACTCTTCGTACCAATTGAACTTCAAAAATTCCACAGTTGGGTGTTCCAGGTCGGAGCAGGACATTTCGGCGCGCCCGGTACGGCGCGGGAGCCGGTTTGGCGCAGCAGCCCGCGCTGAACTGGCCGCATAGAAATATCCTAGCGTCTGAAGCACCTTTACTAACACAAAGTGCTTTCAGGAAATGAAGGGGGAAAGCGAGCAATGGTTGCTTAGCAAACACACAGAGGCATCCGGAAAGCAGATTGGTGGAGCTGTGCCTTTCATATTATTGAATTCTGCGTGCCCAGGAAGCAAACATATCGATGAGTGGGCCCCAGGACCCCTTAATAATGCAAGGTTTTGTTTACCCCACTTGGTAGACTTGTGCAGGAACGAACGTCTGTTAATTTCTTGCGAATGTACACCTCACCAACCATAGGCCGTCCATATTAAACTCTGTCACTGGACATTCCCTGGTTTCAGTCCTGGGCAGACATTTGACAGCCTAATACGTTCCGGGGTTTGCAGAAGTGGCTCACTTCAGTTGAAGTAATTGGAATAAATTACCGAGATTACAATGGTTTGTAAAAGGAAAGGAAATACGCCGTCCCTAGCGACAAAGGAACAAAGGATTGTAGAAAGTCAAAAAAACAGAGCACGGCGCGCCAAAACATCCCAGCGCCAAAACATCCTGTTGCCGAACTGGCCGCGCCGAACTGGCCGCGCCGAATCGGCCCGCGCCGAAACAGGGTGTACCGTTCCATGTGGCACCATCACCCTGATTAGACGTGGAGGGCCTCCTACTGTTGCCATATTGGATCTAGAGGGATATGGCTGTGAATCTGTATCATTGAGCCCGCAGGTGCAAAAGTGCTGAATTCAACTGCTGATCCCCCGCCTCTCAAAGATGTGTGAGCAAGGACCATCCTAATGATATTGCAAGCCTGTTTTTGTTTATCAGGGAGTCACTGTGCCTCTAGTATATCATGATGCATGATGCATAGGAAACCCGTTCTGTGGCTCAAGCAATGAGCGCCCTTATTCGGGAGGGAGCCTCCCTTATACACTTAGGGATGCTAAATCACCCACCGCAGACTGGCAGGATCCTTGTTTGAGCCAGACCGTTTGTTCTAGTTGTGTGATGATCCAACCATTGCATACACGTTATGCTGCTGTTTTGCAGCCCTAGGATTTGTCATGTGATTGGGAAGGGGATTCCATCCCATGCTTAGCTAGGACACAGGGTACCTTTGTTGCGTTCATTGTATTTACCTTTCCCACATATGGGTTGCATTCCTACTAATTTTATTTGCTAGACATAGTGTACACTTTTTATGTCATTATGAGCTACTAGCTAAAAAAATAACAACATTCTCTGCCGCCTCCCGTTATTCATTGTCCCATGCCTTGTAAGAGGTGACTGGCACAATCCCATCTTTCTTATGAATGCACTCTTTCAAATCAAACCAATAATGATGGTACACAATAAAAATATCCCATTCATCACGTAATGTTGCTAGTCCTGTTCCTAGCGCACTTCCAGCAAATTCAGCTAGACGACCTTCACAACTATCACATTTGGCAGTCATATTGAATCGAGCAAGGGTATGCAACCTGTGGCTCTCCAGATGTTTTGGACTATGACTCCCATGATCCATCACCAACTTCTGTCCTGGTTAGAGCTCATGGGAGTTGTAGTCCAAAATATCTAGCGAGCCAAACGTTGCATCCCATGCAGTTGAGGGACACAAGAGGATAGAGATCACTTCTCAGCTGACCACTGCAGACGTAATCTGGCTCTGGTTTAAACTACATAACACACAAGGTGCAAGGAAACCATCCATTCACCATTCTTAAGTTACCAATATACTGGAAGCAATAACATCCAAAGCAATTTATGTCGGCTATTTGGTTGTATCTCAAACCAAGATAATGAGGGTTCCTACCGAGCTTCCATTTGGACCAATAACAGCAAGTCGACAAACTCATTAGAGCAGGGGACAAAACTCACAACGTCCACTCGGAAAATGTCATTGATTTCCCTGTGTTTAGTTAAATGATCATATTTGCCTTGTGGTGTGAATAAATCTGTGCTGCTACCAAGAAATGACATCCAACCTCCTGATGGGGTTCCCCTGGCAACGTACAAACTATGCCTGCGCGCTAATCAACCCAGGGTTGAGCAAGGTGTTGGATTTTGCAATATCTGCTCCATTGATCATGATTCACTGGGAACGTCATTGTGTTTTGAGAGAACAAAGGTTTCCCCGTCTCACGTTGAAGCCCCACTATGCGGTTGGTACTACCCTTGGTCCTTTCTCTAGCGCACTTTCCATCACTGCCAAAGGGTGCCTCCATCTCTCCTTGATGACCGCAGTCAAGGTTACTCCTTTGCTCACAATGATCATCCTTTGTGTCTCCTAAACATCACTCAGAAGAGACTCGATCTTGCCAATTAGTACATTGGCTTCTGTGATCAAGATAGTGATCAACTCCAACCTTTTCACCGATGGGGCCTGGAGAAAGCCAGGCTCTGGGGGAAAGCATGCAAAAGTGACTGTCTTACCGGCTGTGAACAATAGGGCCCTTCAGGTTCACTTGCTTTCCTTTCTACATAGAATGGTAAAGGTGGTGCATGGTTCCAACTTAACAACAGCCTCATCACTCTGCTTATGCACCAGTGGCAACTGCTGCTAATTGCCGGCAACTGCCTGGGGCTTTCATGGGTGCTTGAGGGTGGAGAACCTTTGCTTATGCAGCAGAGGCAAGATGTTCGATCACAGTCTCAGGGCCACAATGCTGGTAGCACCCCAAGCCACCTTCTCTCTGAAGGGCCTGTTGCCAGCAACTGCGTCACGCTTTGTCTCAAGCCTATTTCTAATCAGCAGCCCACTAATAAGCAGAGATCAGACAGACAGACAGACAAAAGGTTAAATGAAATGATCAAGAATAATTAAAACTCTGGGGCATGAGGGCTTCAGGTTGGAACACTTTGGCTATGTTCATCATTTGGCTCTTCCAGGACAATATCATTCATGAATAAGGATTAAATAGTAATTATGAACATTGGGTGCGTACTGCACAGAGGCTCTCTTAGTGAGACCTGGTTGACAACAAGAGCCAAGCTTATGATGTCAATAGTGCCATCAGAGCTGTGAAGTGTAATGCACTCCATTGTTGATAGTTGCCCATCTACAATTTTCTGTTCATTATGTGTAAGTTAGATGAGTGGAATGCTATGTACTTGATCTTCCTGACCTGGTGGTTGCTCCTGGTCAATGGTTACTGCTGGAAACCCAGGAGTTATTTTTGGCTCCTGCTTAGCCCATCCTAATTTCGACACCACCATCCCCTAGAAGTCCTCATGGGCCGGCAGTGCAAGAGCTTGAAAGGGGAGAAATCAGGGGTCCATAGACAATTTGCAACAATGCCTTTCCCAACACACCGGTCCCTGCTCAAATACCAAAAAAGGCTAGGTCGTCTTTCAGTCCCCCCCCCCAAGAGAAAACAATTCCTGCTACCTTCTCCCAATCGATGACATGTGTTCCACATCCACAACCCTCCAAAAAAAGTGAATACTTGGCAACCTACAAGCATTGCCGGCCTTAGTGGCGGCAGTGCCCTGGGCAGAAAAAGAACGACCCCACACACACCTGGTCAATTAGGGTGGGTTGGAGGTGCCAAATGTTTCTTTTCAGTGGTGGGAGAAGGCGACCTTTTGAAATTAAATGTGCTTGCAGGCGCATTTAACAAAAATAGGGTGCTCCAGCACCCTATTAAGATAATTATCTTCCCACTCCCGCACCGGAGCAAGCATCAGCACCGTATTCTCATGAAAACCACCGGCTCCCGCGTCGCTGCGGGCAGTTATTTATCTCAATGGGATGCCAGCACCCTATTGTTGTTAAATGCGCCCACTGCCGGGAGCGCATTTAATTTAAAAACGAACACCACTCCAACCACACCAGCTCGGGGTAGCCCTTGAAAGGCTCCCTGAGCTGGTGCCCTGGGGGCTTATGGCGCCCCAGGCGGTCGCCCGGCCCGCCCTGCCCTAAGACCCGCCCTGCCTACAAGGCTCCTCGATCTACTGCGCCTTTCATTTTCACTGGAAAGAGAAAAAGTATACCTGCCATTTTGCCACCCTCCACTTCTTTGTTCCCCGCCCTTCCTCCAACCAGGGGTGGACTAGCCTATAAGGAACTCTGGAGATTTCCCGGTGGGCCTCTGCACCCTGACCCTCTTTTGTGTGGTATTTCCAAATTTTCTCATAGGAAAAGCATTGAGCTTGCTGAAAATGTGTCACATGGGGCCACTTTGAAAATTATTTCCAGGGCCTCTTTTAGTTCCCAGTCCACCCCTTCCTCCAACAAGCAAAATAGTACCAGGTTTCCTGGCACCCTCTCACACCTCCATCAGCATTCTCTGCCCTTCCTTTCGGCCTCCAGTGGTTTTGTAAATGACAGCAGTGGAGCCACGGGCCAGTGAGAGGTCTGTGGCTACAGCGCTGTCAGTAAACAAGGCGCACTGGCAGCAGGCCGCTGGTGTGGAAAGGCCAACTACCGCGCACAACATGGGGCAGTTTCTTTCTGAGACCCGGGAATCCCACCCCACGCTCTCAGAGAGATGACCACCAGTGGGACTCTCTGTTTCAGGAGCCTGCTTCTGAGCGCGCAGGGGGACACTTGCCATGACACTGGGAGAACGGCTTGCTGCGCTTCTCTGCAGTTTAAAGAGATCCTGCGTCGCGACATTCTCAAAGTGGACCTGGACAATGACTCCCAAAGTCCACTGCCATGATGTGGAACAAGGAGGAAACATACCCATTAACGTATACCTTTCAAACATATTTTGCAAGCACATAAAAAAATTCAAAGAGAAAGTCTTAGTATGGGCCAGTGGAGTGTTTTAAGAGGAACTTAATCTCAGAACAAGGTAGACACTCTAAGTGCATTAACTATGAGATTTCATTTATTTGCCTATTGTACCACGTATCTGTACATGGGTGCAGCTATCTATATATGTATTTTCTATTGCATGCCACTACTGGAATCTAGTGACGTCACTGCGCTATACATATTGGAGGTAGGTGCTGACTAACACAATCTTCTGCTTGCATGTCTCCCCAACCAAGACAATCAACAGGAACAGTAATATCCCACAAACGCAAACACAGAGAATTAGCAACAGGTCTCCTTAGTAACAAAAGCAAAGATAAGGATTGACAGCTCAGGTGGCAGACTGATATGGTCAGAATGATGGGTGTAGAAGGCTGAGGCCCCAACAGATCCCCTGAGGTGCTAGGGTACAAGAACAAAAGGAAAAGGGAGGCCAGAAGGGGGTGTGAAAGAAGGAACAGAGTTGGGGATAGGAGGGGGGTTCAGAAGAATGAAAAACAGCTTTGGACTTTGTTGTGCTCTTCCAGTACCTTAACATCAGTCTGTTTGCAACTACCATAGCGCGGCACAACATTTTCGTGGATTAGCTTCGCTGTATAATGTACCAACCAGCAGAGTCCGCTGTACCATAGATAATAAAACCAGAGCCACTCTGTCCTGCACCTTAGACCAAAATAACTTGATTTTAACACAAGAGCATACCATTTCAACCATTGAACACTCCTCCTTGTTACATGACCAACAGATGCTTGTGCCTGTTAGGCGGGGCCTGCTTGAGACATGTCCAGCCGACTCCAATATTGAGAGAAAAGAACATGTTGTTGGAGAAACCCTGGTTGTAGGTTCAAAGACTCTCTGGCACTTCCTATCTAGGAAGCTTGCTGCAGAACCTAGAAGGGCACGCTGTGTGCTGGCTGGGTATGGTTCTGGAGCTGCTGGAGGGCCCTCTGGATTCAGTATCACCCTCTGTTCCCGGGGAGATGTTTAGGGGAGGGATCTTGCTTCCCTCGTTGGAGATGCTGGCCTTCCTTCACTGGCGGAAGATGTAAGGCAGACTGTACCTTCAGCCAAGAACCAATGATGAGTTCTTCTTGCTACTCCTTGCTAATTTTTCAGATGATATGCCAAAAGAGGGGCTTGGCCTTCTTTTAAAGTCAAATGGGCCACAGGGATTGGTGTAAGCTAAGCCTAGCTTAATGAACCAATCCTGGGCCCCCACCAACAATCTCCTATATGTGTGAAGTCATAACCAGAGTGCTTTGCAACAGAAAAGGTAAAGGGCTGAAAACATGTAATACTAAGTCCCACCCATCTTCTTGTCTGTTGTGGATCAAAGAGTCTCTCTGGTAAATGGAGCTCTCTGTGGTTCCTGATTAAAGCAACAGGTCACCCTTGATGTTGTGGTGAGACCAGACTCATTGTCTCTGCCAAACCACATACTCACACCTTCTGAATGGGGTCCCCCTGTGGGGATGACTACTGTAAAAACCAGTCACAGACATGACATTTTGGTGTCAATAGATACTGAGGGTGGGAGCTGGCTTCAGGTTGGCACAGTGCATATGAAAGGGTGTTGGGGTCTCCTGTCTCCTTTGTTAGCCTCTGGAGCCAGGACCCATGTGGGCCTGTGTGAATTAAACTCTGATTGGTATGTGAATGCTGCCACCATATACATGGATCAACAAAAAGACACAGCGGATCCATGGAGGCTTTGGGAGTTAATTAGGCTGGCCATGGCAGGGGGAAGGTTTGGCCTGCCCACTTCTGGAGATACATTGTGTTCTCCGCCTGTTAGATCCAAACTAAAGATTGAGGAGGGGAGGGGGCAAAAAGTGAAAGGAACAACATTTCAAGGAGAAATAATGCAGATGTTGTTGGAGAGGGTGATAAAAGAGGAGATGAGAGTTAAGCTCATATTGGAGGAGGGAAACAACAAGGAAGGAGGGAATAGTTCAGACAAGTTGAGAACAGAGAATAGGTCAGAAGAGGGGAAGACTAGGAGGAAGGTGGGAGAACCAAGGAGGGTGAAGTATGTGGCAAGAGAGTGAAAGAAAAATACACAAACACTGTAGGTAGATAACAGGAGAACCGCCCAGGTGTAGAAGTCCAGATTCTGAAGAGAGTTAAGCTCATATTGGAGGAGGGAAACAACAAGGAAGGAGGGAATAGTTCAGACAAGTTGAGAACAGAGAATAGGTCAGAAGAGGGGAAGACTAGGAGGAAGGTGGGAGAACCAAGGAGGGTGAAGTATGTGGCAAGAGAGTGAAAGAAAAATACACAAACACTGTAGGTAGATAACAGGAGAACCGCCCAGGTGTAGAAGTCCAGATTCTGAAGAGAGGAAAAACAGATAACAGAGGACCAGACAGAAAGGCAGTGGAAGGTTCCCCTGAAGTACTCAACCAGTCAGGCAACCTTTCTCTATTCATACTCTGAGGGAGGAGAACAGAGGAATGAACTTGTGGTGGAATTGTGAGCAAGTTAGCCAACAGATATCTCTGGATCAGAGCTGAGGTCTAGAGACAGGCCCCAACGCTCAAGTGAGCATCGGCCCAATGAGGAAGAATGTAAGATGGGCTTGGGAAATAGGATCAGGCTCCTAAAACCAGAAAGCATAATCGGACCGTGCCAAGCACAGAGACCCTCCAGGCCTACCTCACTTCAGAGAGAAGCTTGGAACTGCAGCAGGAGTGTTTGTTTTACTTCAGTTCGGAGATGCTACTCAGCCTGTGGACACAGGAATTGGCCTTCCAGGAAGCAGCACAAAATCCAGTTAAGCCATGATGTGCACAAGAGACTGTGAGTGACCAACGGGAGAGACACAGAAAGAAAGACTATTGTAGATAAATAGTTTGAGCTGTCCTCTCCTTTGCAGAACGAGCATAGGCAGGTAAACATATTGAGAATGTATTCATCCACATCACACTGGGGCAGTTAGAGAGGTGTAAGCAAGGGATCCTATTACAGGAACCAAGGATTGCCAAGGGCCCTGGGAACCTGGCAATCTCCTAAACTTCAAGACTCAACTGAGGGCACGTGGGAGAGGCCTTTTCTTTCTATTAAACAACCACCTACGCAGAGACATGAATGAACTGTACAACAGGGGGTGGACAGGCAGCTATATCCCTGGGGCTGTTACTGTTATCCGTGCTTCGAGACCGTGAGAAGACCACTCTCCTGCATCAAGGCACGTTTGCTTAGAAACTAATAAAGTCTCAAGTTCTGAAATATGCCCTTACATGGAGTGTTTATATTGTAAGGGTATGTGTAACATTTTAACTGTAATCCACATCCTGGCTCTAATGTAAACCCTTCATCCCTGTTAAGGTCCTTAGAAAGTGTCCCCTTAGCTGATTGACCATTCGTCCCCAAGTGGCTGACCTAGTTGTGTCCCAGTTGAGGGATACGTACCGTGGAAGCATGTGCCCCCCATAATGTCAGAGAGAGATGATTGGGGAGTACCTTCACTAGTTCTGTTGATCCACGCTGACCTGTCAATTTACAGGAAGGCCTTGCTTAGTCCTGCCTGTGTCTTTACCCAAAACCATCAGGGTCCCTTCCTCTGAGCATGTATCCCACCTTGGCGTGTGTGTGTAGGCAAAAGAAGGGAGAAAACAAGAGACAGAGAAGACTCCAAGGCATATGTTTGCTGCCCTCGCTGTGGCTAAGGCTCCGGTTAGGGAGGGAGTTAAGGAAGCCCACCGACGTGCTGCTGCGCATTTACTAAAGATCTATGCAGAGAGCCTCTATGGGGCACGTGACACATTGGTCACCTGACATAATAGGTGCAGCTGCACCATGAGTTAATGTCCTCAGTGCCCAGGCCTGTAGTGCCAGTGCTGCCTGATGCATAAGAAAGCCTAACACCCCATATGGCGGCATCCTTCAGCAAAGGGGGCCTACGGGTCTAGGCCACATAAACCTGGATGCCATCCGCATCCCTTACAGATTATCTGCCAGAGTGCACTGGGCACCTTTAAAAAAAGACAAAGTAGCCCATGCGGCCTCTGGGCTGACTGCACAGAGAAAAGGGAAAGAAATAAAAACAGATGCACGCCTGCCCCCCACCTCACCGAGCGCTCCAGGGTTCATGATATATTAAGTAGACTAGTGTCCTGGTCCAGTTATTGCACTGCTACGTGTAAGGCTATTTCCCTGATGCTGAACCTGGCTCTGGGGGAAGGGGAGTCCCTGTACATCTTTCCCCATCTGCAGCCTTGCGTGCGACTACAATCATTATCATGGCAAACAAAGCTAAGTGCTCCGGTGATATCTGCCTGCCCTGCCTTCCAAGGCATAGCTGGGAGAAACAGCACACCACATCATGTGCCAGCCTAAACCCACCTCTACTCCCTATGCCTTGGCTCTGAAGGGTAAATAATGTGTAACAAATCACTGCCCAGCATAATTGACAAATGGGAGCTCTATGTGGCTCAGTCCCTCCCACCTCACAGAGTCCCTTCAATACTATAGGCTCTTTCTAATGAAAAGAAAAAGACCTGGATCCAGACTCTTGTTTATCTTGACCCTTTACACGGGTGTTTTGTGCAGTGCTCCCTCTTGCCCTTACAATGGCCCACATGTGACTGTTTCTGCTTGTCATGAAAGGAAACAAAAACAGAAGCACTCTCAACATCTCAGAAACTTTAACTCGAGCAACGCAACGGTGCAGCTGCAATCTTCCATAAGACCCGCCGCCTTCCTCCCCCCAACCTGAACAACAACAAAAACAGGTAGCCTGTGCCTTACATCGCACATCAGCACGCTGCAATACGAATTAAAAGCCTTCATTAAAGCGAGCTCACAAGCTCAAAGAGTTCATATGAGGAGGAGTTTTGGCCGGGGAGAGGCAGGAATGGGTGGGAGTGGCCATAGGGATTAACATGGCAATGGGCAGGCAATGGGTGCGCTCATAACCAAACAACACTGATACACTGTGTGACCCTCCTCAAATGTCATTCCTCTGTGTCCCTGCCACGTGCCATTCCTCCCTATCTGTACTTGAATCAGTACTCAAATGCAATAGTTTGGACTTGAGAGGTGTCGCAAGCGACCCATAATAGCCCAGACTAAAAGGAAAGATCATCAAAGTATGAAGCCGAACACCAAAGCCTCCATGCATTATTGTAGTGACAACATCAGCTTAGCTAGCTGAAGTATTCCATGTACTACATCATCTGGAAATCAATTCTGCGCCAGCCCGTCCTGCCGATGTGGGCACATTTACTAGTGATTGCAGTGACGTCAAGAGAAAGTAGCAGCCCCTTCCCAGGTGCCTTCATCTGTGCCCCGTAGAAATGTGCACCACGAGAAGAAAGGAGCTCCTCATGAGCAGCACAAGTCATCGGCAGAGCATCCAGACTAGCATCACTCCACCAAGAAAAGAGCGACCCAACCCCAGAAAGCGTCCCCAGCTCTTCCAGCCTCTGGGACTCCAGCAGATCCACTCAAGGACAGAGAGGAAAGAGGATCCACTGCCTGGGTGCTCTCCCAGCCCCGACAACCTTCACTGCTAGTCGTGCCTGCATCCAGCGGGCAACAGTCCAATCTCCAGAGGCAGAATCTGTGGAGAACACGTCAGCCCCCCTACACTTAGATTTTTCCATTCATGGGGCACCCTAAAGTTTTTCTATATTTTTTTACAGTCGTCAGCTACCTGGTTTACTTAGGATAGGCTTTTAAGAGCAGGATTTTGTAGTCTCGAAACCAGTGTTAACTGCATTTTAAAATCAAGGGCAAGTGGTCTGTTTTAAGTTAAAGTTAACATGAACTGTTTTCAAGGGCTGAACGCAATAAGTAGCCGGGCCTCCTTAGAGACAATTAGAAACAGAAGAAAAGAAACAAGGTCTGTAAATGTGTTATACTCATTTTATAAACTGCACTACTTAAAAGCTAATGCATTTATTGCTTGACTTCTACAAGTTTTTTAATGTTGTCTATTATTTCCAAGCATATCTAATTTTGCAAGCACTGCATATGTGGGCATTTCCGCACAAACTTATTTATGCTGTAGAAAAGTGTTCTCTTAAGACAGAGATCATTGTCCTAATACTATTATTCATTTATCAGCCATGGGATTGGTTACGCTCTCTTAATGCACCACCTTGTGGTTTATAATATCCAGAAAGTACATGTATAGCATCTAAAGGAGTTTTAATTCACTAAAATTATGATGGGTTTTAATGCATTAATGTTATCATTGCAATGTATATGTTTGAATGTTGTATTGCATTAAAAAGGACGATCCTGGAGCACTCTCCAACATCCACTCCAGGCGGATGCACAAATCTTACAGGTATTTTATGCCAAGTGCACGTGCATCATCTTTCCAGGTACCGAGCATCCCTCGGGCTCCCTAATTCCCCAAAAGACCACAGGGATGCTAGTGTGGCCCTTCTGTTACTCTTTTTCCATCGCAGAGGTTGCTCACGCCGTCTCCTCTCTTGGAACATGATTACCTTTTCTCTTACCGGTTCCCTATTACACCTGTCCCATAGAGTACACCTTACCATTCGATAACCCCTAGAAACCCTACTAGCATGTGGTGCAGAATACGAGGGTTGCATAATGTTTTCCAAATGTGCACTTTCAGCAATGTACTTTTAAATATAATTGGCCACATTACAAGTATGGCACAGTGGGAAAAATGGGCGGTAATGGAATTACTGCCACTTTTCCCGCTCCACCATATTACAGGTATGGTCCTGGAGTTGAGGATTTACCTCCAGCAAAATGATGGAGGTAAATCCTCCAACTCTCCGGCAAACAATCAGCAAAATTAGTGGAATTACTGCGGCGGAATTACTACTGCAGTAATTCTGCCAAAAAAGCCCCATAGAGTCCTATGGACTCCAAAAAAGGGGGATTTACACTGTCACCACCGCTTGGTGGTAACAGTAATTCAGTTTGGTGGTATCTGGGTGGATTTACCAAACTCAAAATGTGTATGTATCCTGCATGAAAGAATTGCAGAGCCCCCAACTGCAATCAGTTGCTCTGGTGATAAATATATGCACATATTCTCACTCCACCTTTAGTGCAGTGCCCCATATTAATTAGCTGTATCCCATGCTAAATTCATACCATACCAGCTATCATATATTTGGTAGAACGTTGTTACATCCGCAGTTTTTTTTTTTCGATGTTGTTTTACCAAATCTTTTTCTCTCTGAAAAACTCAGCGAAAAATATATGGGGTTGTGTGTAAGTATATATAAAGGGTAGGGGGTAGAACAATGTTAAATTAATAGAGGTAGGGATTTTAGGGAAGTCCCCCCAAAATCAAAACAATACTTTTTCAATTATTTTTTTTAAAAAGGCATTAGTAAAAACACATCGAAAAAAACACTGTTGTTGTAACAACATAGAACCCACTTATTCATTGACATATCAAACCACACAGAACCCCACCCACAACACATAAACCCCTAGTATAACTTCACTGTAGCTGCTTAGAATTGTCATTGGGGGCTGTAGGGGTTACATTTACAGCCCCGTAGTGCATGGTAGTTCCAGGAGGGAATGCACGGAGCACTGGTTGCAGAGGAGCCTGGTACCCTGAGGGACTCTGAGGGAACCAAGCAACCATTTGGTGCAGTAGGCAGGTAAATCATCAAGGGAGCAAGAGAGAGAAGGCAGAGGAGAAGGGGAGGGTCTTGAGCTGCTTCCAGGATTTAAGGTGGTCCGGCTCAGGTTTGAGATGGGTAGGTAGGTAGGCCATTCCACAGGGAGGCACCTGCAGAGGAGAGAGATCTACCCCCACTCTCTGCCTGAGGGAGCGTCTGACCCTCAGAGAGTTGGAGGTAGCTGATCAAGGAGCTCTAGAAGGAAAGTATTTCGGGAGAGAGAGTTGGATGTAGTGTGGGCCCCGGCCCCAGAATGACTTGTGGACAATGCAGATGGTCCTGAACATTATCTTTGAAGCCACCAGGAACCAGTGGAGAGATTTCAGGACTTGGGAGATACAGTCCCTGGGCTTGAGGCCAAGGATAAGTCTTGCAGTCCTGTTCTGGATTGGTTGCTGGAGGCGAAGAGTAGAGGTAGGAAGATTGAGAAAGAGTCTGTTGCAGTAGTCCAGCCTGGAGAGAACCAGGGCTCTGGAGACAGTGAGCTTCTAGGGAAGGTGAGGAAAGGTATAATTCCTCTGATGAGGTGCAGCTGGTAGTGGGCCTTTTTGGCAAGGTCCGTGATGTGAGGAGTCGAAGATGACGCCAAGGTTTTTTTCCTCACAGGAAGGCGAGGGCAGAGTGCCCAAGGAGGGCAGCCAGAGTGAGAGAGGGAAAGCAGGGGTCCCAATGTGAACGATCTCTGTATTACTGGCATTAAGGCAAAGATCTTTGGAAGTGCACCAATCCTGAATCTCAGATAGACAGTCAGGAGTGAGCGAGGGAGGGAAGGAGACTGAGGGAAGCCTGCAAGAGAGCTGAGAGTCATCTGCATTACACTGAAAGTTAGAAGAGAAGGTGGAGATCAGGTGGGCCAAAGGGGCCAGGTAGACATTGAAGAGCCAGGGTGAGAGGATATAGCCCTGGGGTATAACACATGTGGAGAGAGAGGTGGTGGAGAGAAAGGACCCAAGTTGGACCTAGGAGGGACAGTCCAGCAGGAAGGAGGTCAGCCATACTAGGGCCTGATCCGTGATGCCCAGGTTCACACAGAGTCTGCTGATCACGGTGGCATGATTGGCCATGTCGAAAGCAGAGGAAATGTCCAGAAGGATGACAGAAGGAGAGCTGGAGTCGAGGTTAGAGAGCAGATCTTCACGGGTGTTCAGCAGAGCAGTTTCCGTGCCTCTGGCTGCTCTGAAGCCAGACTGATGGTCATGCAGGCAGCCAACAGATTCAGTGTGGAAGGTAAGCTGGGAGATAGTTTGCTGGACATGTAGGATCGGCAGAAGGCTTTTTTAGGAGGGGTGCACAAGGGCGTGCTTGAGGAGAGAGGGGAAAGATCCAGTGGCGAAAGAGTGATTGCAGAAATCGGCCAAGGCTGGAGCGTATGTAATGTCCTGCGCATGCAACGCATTGCATTGTTTCTCATGTATTTTAATAGCATAGTGTGTGCAACTGCCACACAATCTGATGCTTTGAGGCCTTAACCATGGCAGTTAAGCACTATATAAATATGAGATAATTTCCGCGCAAATGGCTGGAAGGCTTTTCACTGTCCATCAGTTATGAGCAAGATTTTTAAGGTGGATTGTCAGAAATGGGGGTTTATTAATGCAGACAGTTAAATACAAGTTGTCATTAAAGTAACCTTCTGTAATATCCGATGTAAAAACTGCTTGTTTTTAAGTATGAAATCTTGGACAAACTTAACCAAACCGTTTGTAAGCAAAAGATTTGTCCCATGATATTCAAAGACATGAGGGGAAATGCATTTTTGATTTCTTTTGTAAAGTGCAAAGTACAATCCGAAAGATTCCACTACAGCAGATTCTGAGACAGGAGTCATCATGCAAATATTCATCTGGGACAGTATTTTTGATATTGTGATTCCTCCACGAACATGATCAACGATAGATGTTTTTTTCTGATGGCCCCTGGGAAAGGCAATATTTGTGCTTTTCCAAAGGCCTTGATTCCTACCGCTGCCAATAAAGTTGCAATGCTGCAGTGAATTGATGTATAGTGAGGTAGAATGCACAGCTTAATCTGATCAGCTACAGTCTGCCTACTGCGGGAGAATACTGCCTCTGGGTAGGCAAGACGGCTGAACTTGCAGGTTTGGAGTATTTCAAACCCTTCTCCAAACCTATTCTTTTTTATCCAATGAATGGTGCTGACCCCCAGAAGGTATCGTATCAGACACTCAGTTCATTTATGATGTTCACATATGATGTGGTGTTTTGGCAAGTTTACAATGTTAACTTTCATTTTCAATGTCACTGATAGTCGCCCCCCAACCAGATGGGCAGACAGGGCCAGAGGCGTGCTCCTGCAGCGGAGCAGTGCGAGTGGTGTGTGCCAGGAATTTCATCATGTCAGTAATATCTCAATTTGCCCATCGAATTACAAAATGAAGAAAGCACTTTCGCTGAATGTTCTATGGACAGATGCTCAAAATACTTGCCACATATAGAATCGGAGGAAAAGGACCATGTGTTTCAAGAAGTAGTTGAAGGTTTGGTGCCATTGCATGGCACAACTAGTAGGACATGGAATGTTGACTGGTATTTGGAAATCTTAAATCTTTCATGATTATTGCACCCATCAACACAAATCAGCCTGTGGGAGTTGGAGCTGCAACCCCAAATGCGTTGGCACTGTTGCAGCAGGAGTGGGTTGTGGTGGCTCTCGGTGGTGAGCTGCTGCATTGGCATACCACAGGCGTGATAGAAATTGTTTGCGCCGAGGTGCTTATTCTTTTTACAAATTAAGCACTGTTGGCTCACTCACAGAACTCTCTGGAATACATGCCATATTCCCAAACTTAAAGGTGAATTTACACTGGTACTCTAGTCGATCAGAGCATCACGACGCACTGTTTCCCAGCAAACCGTTCGTTCATACCAAATGTCACCCTATGTACAAGGGTATGTAGCTTTTTGGATTCCTATTGGCTAACTCCAGTCTGAAACTGTTTGCATTCAGTGGTATATCAGAGGGGTGTAAGTGACAGCTCTGCAGCTGCAGGAGGAATCCCACTATTAAAGTGTGCCCACTTATGTCCGAGGCCTTGGTATACCTTAGGGTTGTGGTACTATATCCCCATCCACTCCCACCACTATCAGATTTTGTAGACGCACCCACTCGGTTTTTGTTTACCCAAAAAGACACACTCTTCCTTTGTACTAGGGAATAACGGTATACAATTATTAATGTTCTGTGTTTTTTCTGCAAGGGAACAATTTAAAAAAAAGTATCTAATAGATTTTGTTAATAATTCGTGGCTTAAATTGTTTCTAAATGAACATACCAATGGAAAAACATTGACCTGGGTTGGTACTCTCTTTTTGTTGATTGGCCCAATTAAGATTTTGTTTTGATTAATTAGGTTATTCTGTACCCTCCCTGGCTTGTTTTCTTTTTAAGGGAAATAATGTCAACCATGTAATAAGCAATTTCCTCTCTTATTTCCCTCTCTCTTAAGTCCTGCTGTCACCTGAAACTGTGCTTCTATGTGGTCCTTTCATTATCCTCTTTGTACAGTGTCTCTCTATGTTTGTGCATCACAATTTTGTGCATTTTTTCATTGATCGGTGTGGCTTCTTTGTGCTAACACTGCATAAACAAAATATTGATCAATGTTACTATATTCATTTTTATTTGTGTTATCAATATTAGCCTAATTAAACATTAACTGAAAACCATCAAATTGCCATGCCACCTGCACCCACCCTCCCTCAACCTTCTCTTGCAATCCTATCGACAGTCTTACCCGCGATATCCACTGCAGAGGCATGCATTAATAGAGATGGTACACTAGACCGTGGGTAACATATCCACAAAACTGAATAATTTCTTAAGAGATATGTACAGCTGAGTCTATGATTATGGGTGCGGGCCATGAGTGTAAGTACTACCCTCACTGGTACTCGAGCCCCAGGCATCAAAGGGTGATACTGATCAGATCATGTTTCTGCTCTCTTGACAATCAAAAAGTGTGCATTCCATGCTCTAACCACCATTAGCAACCTGATTGGCTTTCTTGGCCCATCAAAATCCTGGGAACGCAGGCTGTATTCACCAAGGACAGCCTGCACGCTGAGAAACCAGCACCCTTTGCCTTCCCTGCTCCAGCAGCCCCCTCACCTCTTAGCACCCACGTAGTTCCCTACACAGAGTGATCCCCCTCCCAAAAAATAACCCGGCACTCCCTCTTCAATGCTCATGACCTCAGTCAATTGTGATGAGTATACAGTGGGCACTAGGAAGGGAGACATGGACAAACCATGGTAGTTCCATCACAGGAAGCCCCAGGGTAGCAGTTTACACGTGTTTCAGCCTTGTTGGGCCTCATCAGTGAGGTGAAGCTGTGCCTCTCTGATGATGCCCAACAAGGCGGAAACACGTGTATGGGGTTGCTGTTGGTACTCTTGTTCAGAGAGGAATTGCCATAGCATTTCGGTGCTGGACTGCCCATGTGGGCGGGACAAAGACTGATATGAAAATGGATATTTCCCATCTGTGAAAGGTACAGTGAGCAAAAAGAAGATGGTTGCAAACTCTCAATGTGGTTAACAACCAATGAACAGGTTATCATGCCTTGTTCTTCCGAGAGAGGGGCGTCTGCTACCTTTGTTGAATTCACCGAAAGGGAATGTATCTAATGTTATGCAACCTGCATTGGATTTAACATACAAGGCTGCTGATATAGAGGAGGTTCTTCCTGCTTTAACAGGAGTGACTACCCTAGTAACGGGCCAAATTAAAGCCCAAGCGCATCATAAACCACATTATCAACCTCAATTTCAACAACCGCTGGTTATAAAATCAATTCTTGCCGGGTTGGATGTTGCAAGTTCAAAATCCAAGAAAAAAATGAAAGACTTATTCTTAAAACTGGCAACAACGTCCTCTAATGGCAGGAATGCCCTGCTAAAAAATCATTTGGACCCTGCCCTGGGAATCTCAGACTTAACCCTTTTGGAAGTTCTTCCAATAGTGGAGAGGGAATTGGGTCCTCTTGAAGAACAGAATGTTATTGGGACTTATATCAGTGAAATAAAGTCTGTAGGAGAGGTCAGGATCGATTTGGTGACTGACCCGGCCTTAGTACTAAATAAACATCTAACTTTTAATTCAATTGATGTGCCTGACCTCGAGTTACGGGATGGTCTACATGAAACTTTAAAAAATATGGATGATAGGGTGAGACTGTACGCCCCTTCCATATCAGCTTTGAATTTGGTATTGAGTTATTTCATCAACCTATATGAAAACATACAAAATACAGTCTCTGTGAATGTCCTACAGGCGAGCAAAATAAAGTTGGCTATTGGCATGTTAAAATATGTGGTGGTAGACCGGAACAATAAGAACTTAATGTATCAAACAAAAATATCATCATCCCTGGAAGACCTAAATCGCAAAATAGAAAGGATTGTAAACACTATGGAAAGCCATCATTGTTTGATCACAAGCCATCTCCAATTGAATGCAGCAAGGGATAAAACAGTGAAAGAACTGGCCGAGGGAGGCAACAATGCCCAACTAGCAAGACCATCACTTAGTGAAACTGCCAGGTTAATCCAACCCAGAAACCCTATGATCTCTGTGGAAGATCCCGGAATAGTAGCTTCTGAAATTCTGATGGCTAAAGTTATGGGGGGGGTGTGTGGTAAATGAGCAAATGAAACCATTATAGATCTGGCTGTGGAACAAAGACAGCAATTTGGAGAAAATGAGCGATGAAATGGGGAAAAAAGAAAAAAAAAAAACAGGAAAAAACTCTAAAGGATCGAGAAAGAACTTGACATTTTTGGACTTATCTCAAGATTTAGGAAATGCTGAAGACCAAGTCCTTCACAGTGAAGGAAAAGAGAATAATGATGATAAAATGACACAATGGTTATCAACTGGCCAGAGCGACAACAGGAAAAGATCAGGGAATGCTTATTTTCATTAGGCCCCAAATGGTGATATATCTATACAAATTTTGGATTCTCAGATTATAGAGAATTTGAATAACATCAATTCAAAAACAAAGAATAATGGGGTATCTCAAATGGAGAATGAGCCAGTGAAAATCGATGAAATCCTCAGGAAGTCCTGTTCAATTGCACAAACCCAAGTTGATTTAAGACAGCTTGAACCACAGTCTGAACTGATCTGATCACAGATATCAAAAAGATACCACAAAAATTACCTCTAGAACGTTGGGACCCACTTTTCCTCATGGGAAAATATAAACTTAAATCGGCTCCCGTAGTAAAAGCTCTGTCATCTTTTGTAAATGTTCCTTTGCTAAATTTAGTCGAAGGGGAGAGGTGAACACCCATATCTACTCAACCACCACACTCAAGAGAGCGAGAAGTCCTCAAAGTCCTTTTTTGAGTGCCCACATGTTTGGCTTAAACATTTGGCTGATCCAGGAGAACAGATCTTTTTAAATAGGCGATCGATTCTGAGAATAATGAAAGATGTTCCAGATCTATATTTGTTATCCACACATGACATAGTTTACATTCATTTTCCTTATGAAAATAGAACTAATATAGTAGAAATTGGTCTCCACTCTCATTTCGGGGTTAACACCCTGTTGATGGCGGGGAAAGCATTGTTGAAAATGTATTTTAAAATGGAATTTAATAAACCTAAAGAGAGTACAAATTTGGTAAAAGAAAGGTCAAATCACAAGGTGAATGAGACCTGTAATCTGACCTATGGGCAGGAGTTGGTTAAGTCCCAGGTAACTGAGAATGGAGGAGTGGGGAATAATAAGAGTAATGTTTGGTCTCTGCTGCCGGCGATTTTGACACAGGTCTTTCAAAAGCTAGAAGGAAAAAACTTTAGTGAATGGTGAGCTCAACGAATTAAGCTGGTACACGAGGGGTTATAGGAGCTTTGTTAATAGGACTGCCAGTGGTGACATTTTTGCCTCCTCTGATTTAGTATTGTTGCAGGAAACATGGCTGCAAACTGAATTAAAGCTTGATGGCTTCACCATATTAGGCTAAATGACAATTAGTAGTACAGTAGGTCACCCATCTGGCAGGCACATGACCGCTTCACGAAATTCAAAAATAATAAAAATGGTGAAGCTGACTAAATCTCATTATGGTGTTCTTGCCTCTAAATTTAGTTACTATTCTAATAACCTATTGAAGAGCATGGTGGTTTTGAATCTCTACTATAACCCCGCCTGTTCCAGCTTGCATGAGTTATTGGAACGTACTGCAGAAATATTGATGGATGCAGTGGGTTCGGGGGAAGTTCCTAGCTTTTTTATTAGTGGGAGATCTGAACTCACATTGCCTAGTCCCGCTTTATAACCAGTGTATTGGTATAAACAGTGACAATGGTAAGAAGTGGCTCAAATTCTTTGAGGAATGGGACCTCAGTGTTCGAAATTGCCAGGAGCTGGGAGCTATTTAGCTCCTGGTTGTAGCTAAGGGGAGCCTGGTTAGCTTGAAACTAACAGCTACCAGGAGCTACTTTTTACTCCTGTGGCAAGTGGTGCCATAGAAACCTAGCTATGTAATATTAACTGTGTATGTTTGGAAATTTATATAAAAGGAGAATAAGAACACAACTAAGGGACAGTTGAAGCATATTAGAGAGTATATAAAAGACAAAAAGCATCTGGAGCAAAGTTAGATTTGCTGCGCACTATGTACTAACTCCTGGTTTTCCAGAGGTAGCTCCGGCCTAACTGGTTATGCCCGATGCCCAGGAGCTGTTTCTTGCTCCTGGTCGACAAATACCAATTTCGACGCCTGGACCTGGTTGTTTGCAATGGGAGTGTAGAAGGTGACTTCATCCCCACCACAATGTGGGGATGGGACCGTGCCAAGTTTGTCATTGATTATATTATCATGTCAAGAGATCTGTTTGATTGCTGCTTTAGGATGCAGATTAGAGCAACACTAAAAAGTGATCACAACATTCTAACTGCCAGGTTACTCGTTGGGGAAAAAAGGCAGATAGGGGTAAACAGATAGATCTACCGGTGAATCATCGGCATAATAGATTGGCAAATTTCAGTAGAAATGGGTGTGGACTAAATACAAATCTGAAAGAGTCTGCACGGTCCCTATCAACTGAGCAATTGACCTTAGCCTGTTAACCGGAACAGTTTCAGAATTTCCTGTGGGATCTAGACAAACCTCAGATGGGAACGAACAAGAGGTCAGTAAATGATAAATATCAATTTGACCAGGAGATCTGGCAGCGCAAGAGAGAACTACGATTAAACATCAGAGATCGGAAGAAGTGAAATGTAGATAACTCTTTATTTTTGAGGCAGAAGAAAATAACGTTAGCAGCCTATCAAAATTGGAATAGGTCTAATAGATATTTAAAATGACAAGGTCAGTGAGAACTAATGATGGATACCCTCATTGCAAACAATACCTGTAATTTTTGGTCCTTAGTGAATAGTGGGAAAGCCCAGCAATTTCATTGCCGGAGCAACTGTGACTCGGGAGATCTGTGGAGTACACATTTCAGGTTTCTCTTTCGTAAAACTAGTGAGGATGTGGCTAGCAAATTTTGAAATGCCCCATGGTCTCAATGTTCCTCTGTGGATGTTGTGGGAAACCTCATAAAAAGATCATCCAGCTCGAGGGCAGCCGGTCCAAATAGGCTGTCTAACTCCATTCTAAAGGCAGATCCGGACTCTTGGACTATGAACTCAAATCTTCTTTTCAAGAATATTATTGAAACGAGGCAAGGCCCAGACAGCTGGAAATCTGCAGTAATTATTCCAATCTATAAGAAGGGCGACCGGGCGGATCTGAACAACTACTGCCCAATCGCCCTTCTGGATGCGGACAGCAACATTATTGCTGGGTAGTCTTACTGGAGTTGGAGGGATGGGACAAGAGAAATGATATCTTGGAAAAGTGCAAATTGGCTTTAGAAGAGGGATGTCAACCACTTTAAATGGCTTAGTAGTGAATATGGTGAGGGATAATGTGTGACAGGTAGGGAATCCCACCCTTTATGTGGCTCTGATTGACCTCTCCAAAGCTTTTGATACCATGAACAAAAAACCGCTTGTGGGGAAAAATTGAGAAATTGGGGTATTCCAGCTGCCCTTCTAGAAATCCTGGTTTACCTACATCAAAACATTACTGTTCAGGTTAGACTGGATACTCTGGGTAATCTCACAAGACCAATAACTATAGAGAGGGGTGTGAGACAGGGCTGCATTCTCGCTCCCTGCCTCTTTAATCTCTATTTGGCTGACCTAAATGAAGCGCTATGTAATCATGCTTTGCTAGTCCTAAAATAGGCATGCATAAGACCAGCTGGATAGCTTATGCAGATGATATTCTACTCTTGGATTCCAGCAATTGTTAAGGGTGATGAGTAGATATATGCATCAGAAAATGAGCTTTTGGTCAATCAAGGAAAAACTAAAATAATGAAGTTTTGTAATCAGACTAAAAATAGAACTGCATTCAGATGGTCTATTGATGCACAATCTATTGATCCAGTGCTGCAAACCATCTATCTTGGTTTTAGACTTGCGTCGCATATAAATGTGATGATGGTGGAGTACAGGATAAAAACCAAGATGATCAATTAGTCGCAGAGTTGAAGAACATCAAATGTGCCTATTAGACATTTTCAGTAATGCTGATGATAAAATTGTACAAGGGCAAAGTTATTCTGACTTTGACCTATGGCATGGATATTGAATGTCGAGCCCGGAACCTTGATTGGGATCGTCGGGAGGGAAGGCTATGGAAGAAGGTACGGGATTACCACAGTCTCTTCTAATAGCCTCGCTCCATTATGAGCTGGGCCTGAATTTACTTAAGGCGAGTATGGGGTGGAGGTTGTTGCAATTTTACCAGTTGATTAAAGTCCCCTGGGAAGATTCTCTATTTATAGAGATGAATCAAGAGGAATTAAAGCAATCCAACGCTTTCATGAAGAAATTCACTAAAAAGGTAAATATGGTTTTCTCTAATAGATCAAGATCGGCGGAGGTTGTAATTAGTAATCTGAACGGTATTAAGAGGGTGATAAATGAGAGGGACTGGAAAACGACGATTGATGTAATGCGCTCTATGAGGCTCCATAGTCGTTTTTCAATTTTGGACTAAGCCTTGAGGGACTTTGCTGACTTACTTGACAAAGTTCCCCAATAGTAGAGGGAGAAATGCTCTACTACGGGTTTGATTAAAAGTATTGCCAACTGGAGGAATCTTATCTAGTTGATCTAGGGGGAAGTTGCAAAATGAGCTGTATCTTACATGCCAAAGTGAAACTCGACAATCACTGCATCATGCCTTGATTGAGTGCCCAGGAACAAGAGAACTTATCTTCATTGAGCCGGTTTGTAAATGATCAGGAGTGGCTACAGACTGAAGAACTTTGGTAAAGACTGCCCTAAGTGCATGAAATATTTTTGGCAATTTAACTTATAAAAGTGTTGAAATGACTTGATTTGTATAACGATGATATATGGTATTGAGTTGGTAACCCTGAGGACTGATTAGAATACGTGTTTTTGGTTTTGTTTGAATAATTTATTTTATTAAGATGGTGATGTATTTTTGCACTATGTGAAAAGTCAAATGAATGACTATACCACATTAATAATAAACAAATGAAAAAAGATAATTATCAACACACGTGAAATAAAGAAAAGCAAGCAAATATAAAGAATTTTTCACAAAATCCTAAATACCAGAATCATGAATACACCTGAATTAATAAAGATGAAATGGACAACAACGGGAATAGGTGTGGGCACAATAAAACTACAATCTTAAAATATCAGACACAAAAATTGACATAGCAGCCAAAGTAGATGAGTCAACCATTAAACTTCATACTATAATTAGCTAATAGAATTCCAGAGCCATGTGTTTAGAACTTTCAAAAATATCAAATACTCTGGTGTTACACAAATATCAGCTGGAAGGGCATTCGAGCATTTAATGGAGCACCGGAAAAAGACTGATTCATGGTTGATGAGTGTATAAACCTGGGGACTTCAAGAAAAAGTAACTCCGGCTGCAGAGAGTTCGAGTGCCAGCAGAAATTATCATTTTATCATAAAGATACAGAGGAGTCTGGAAATGAACTGCTTTGTAAGTGACACAAAGTCTGATGAAGAGATTCTCTTCTCAAAAGGAAGCCTGTGCAATCTTTTCAAAATAGGAGATGCATGGTTACATTTTGTAGCGCGGCCAACTATACAAGCAGGAGCATTGAAAATGGCCATCGGAGGGGCAAGAGAAGAGATTTCAATGTAGCAATGAATTCCCAGAGTCGATACGTGACCATTCTAATGCCAGCACGAATAAACAAAAGTTTCACCACTTTTAAAGAGAAAAGAGGAAAATGTGCTGATTTAACTAGGTCATTGATGTGTGGCACCCAATTTAAGTGAGCGTCTAGAGTGCAACCTAAGGATCTTGCAGTATTAGCAAAACTTTAAGGTGTTCCAAATAATTTTATTCTTTCATTGTCAGGTGGGAAAATATAAATATATAGAAACCTCTGTTTTGGATACATTCAATTTTAGAAAATCTGATGCCATCCATGTCTCAGTATCAATTAAACATTCACCAAGAAGCTTTACATCCCCCTCAGAAGTGATTTTCAAGTAAAGCCGAGTATCATCAGCATATTGATGTATGCACACTCTGTGTTTTCATAGGATATTATCTAGAGGTTCCATATATTATTAAAAAGATTTGGAGACAATATTGAACCTTGGAGCGCAACAAATGGAACTGGAAGAGGGTCAGAGCAAACTTGCCCTGTGGTTATCAACTGTTGATGATGCAATAAAAACAAACGTATCCAGTTCGATACTGCATCTCAAATTCCCACTCACTGTGCAAGAGTGTCCATGAGAATCTCGTGATCAATAGTATCAAATGCTGCTGATAACTCTAAGAGTACCAGCAGACATGCTCCTACATCATCTAGAATTCTAATCCAGTCATCAAAAATCTGTTTCTGTACCACACCCGGTCCTAAAACTGGATTGAGAGACTGTCGATGGATTTTGAGACTTTATGCATTCATTTAGCTGGACTGCAAAGTCCTTTTCAAGGAATTTACCCCTAAAAAGTAGAGAATAATTGACCAATAATTTACTAAACAATCCAGGTTTAGCCTCATTTATTTGTATGCAGAAATATCCTTTAAAAAAAAAAAAAAAGATGGATTAGCTGAAGAACAAGCACAGCAAAAATTTAAAACAGTTCTTTAATTGTTGAGGCCGGGCAGGGATCATCTCCAAAAAAGTTGCTTTAGACATTAGTGAGGACAGTGTTTCCAGGTCCGGTAGAACAAAACATTCCCAAACCTTTGTCGTTTAACATTAAAGATTATCTTCCTCTAAAACTAAGCTAGGTATTTCATTGCATATCCTTTTAATAATGTCAGAAAAAAATTGCACAAACTATTGCAACTCTATTTAGTTAACAGAGTTCGTCATGAGCAACAATAATTTTATCTCACTTTCAAAAGAGAAAATAAAGATTTACGTTTATTTGCAGCTGATTCAATGGCTGACAAATAATATGCTTTTTTCGAGATTACAACATTCTTAACTTATTTTTTACTTGCTCATTTCAAAGACATAATGTTCTCAGCTATTGGATTTTAGCCCTTACATTGGGGCTCTGTTGTGTGGTAGATGACCTTTGACCTTTTTAGAGACCCTTGCCTTCCGTTTGTGACCATTGACTTTGGCACCGGTCACCTAGCACACAACAGATCCCTTTGGTTTAGGCTGCAACAATTCATTGTGCATTCAAAATCCATTGCTAACAGGGTCAATGTAATACTGTCTACTATCATTGAACCCAGACAACCTTAAAACGAAAAATAACTCTTGAGAAGAACAGGTGCTAACTTGATATCTAAATACTGTGTCATTTCAAATCTTTTACAGCATTGAGAATATGAATAGGCTGTAGGAAATATTTGGAAAAACATTGTAATAATTACATTAATTTCAAAAAGTCAAAAAGAATTCAAAACATTTGGTTAAAATTCAAATTTGAAAACAATCCTTACTCTTCATCCCTGAGGTCCTCTTCATCCTCCTGGATCTGCAGGTGGTTCTTCACAGGCGCCAGCTTCTCTGTTTTGGCATTGTAATTCCGAAAGCAAACATTCAGCTTCTCATCAAACTCATTCACCAAATCTTCCATGGACTTGATGCTGAAGATCTCAGAGCTAAAGTTCTCCAGGTCTGACAGCGATGCATCCTCCAGAAGGTAAGGGGCTGTACCATAGATGCTCCGGGATTTCTCTTCCCTGTCCTCGGAGTAAGACCTCACATCTTCAAACTCTTCATCCAGGCAGACGAGTGGGGCCTCCATCTTGGCCCTTTTATGGGAAGATGTGTATCTTCAGGTTTAGCTAACCTAAAAAAAAGAGAGAAAAGGAAGCATTCATAGCCGTCACTTAGGTACTACATTGAAAATTTTAACATGGATGTCATTATCGGCTTCCTCTCAGCAATTCATAATGATAGCAACACGATCAATAAGTACTGTACTGGCTGTAATACTTCCAAAGCAGAGAAGGAAAGAACATAATTAATTTCTTTGCATTCAAGAAGCATCAATGAAATATCTTTATAAGATTCAATGAAAAAAAATATTCACTTATTGAAATGAATCTTATTTATTTTTTAAATAAAAAAATAAAAAATAAATAAGATTCATTTCAACAAGTGAATCTTTTTTTCATTGAATCTTCAACATGACAAGCAACTTCCAATTTAACACCCGTGTGAAATCTAAAACATGCAACAATATTTTCACGTTCTTATGTTGGAACCATTCACTTTTACATCACACCTAACTTTTTATTCTTTTAGTCTTTATTTTTTTCCTATTTAAGTGTTTATGGCTGAAAACAGTCTTTATACTAACAAACAAATAAAATACACTTGATACAAATCCAACATACAACAATCCCGATTACAATTGATAAAATAGAATCATGTCAAATCAGTTCATTTTCCTTCACAGAACACCAAAAACCCTTCTCCACACATGATAGGCTGATGCAGTGATCACCCATGTCTCTACACAATATGATCTGTTGATACTCAATGAATTGAAGCACCATAATTTCCATAACTCTTTACGTACTGATGTTCAATAGCTTCATCATTTGTCAATAGAGGTCTAGCTGTTTCACACTCCAGATCACAGTGTTTAAATTTCAATTTTTCTTTGTTATTACTTTGCCAAGCACCAACATATTCCGGGGTAGGAAGTATATTGAACCTGAGGTATAGGATGAAGCTATCTTCCGCACATATCTTTGTTAAATAACTGTGTGGTTTTCCCATCTCAAATGTTAATAGACATACGATACATAGCGCTTCTTCTTAGTTGGGATTCAATGCTCTTTATGATGTCCGATTCCTCTGCTATTTTCTTTAATTGTGCAAAAAAGATTCCTAGAGTAGACTCTTCTGAAAATTCCATACCTATAACGTTCAGGAAATCTTTTACCATTGTCTCTAACCCCGTCATTCTGCCCTTACTAAGATTGTTCACTTTGTCATGTGTTAATAATCCCAGCAAGGTAAAATCATCAGAGCAACCCTACATGATTTTCACGTAGAGTTTGAAACATTGGAGTTTCCACAAAATAGACAGCAAAGTGAGTCCCAGCTCACATCTTATAGCTTCCATATGAACTGCTACCATCTGCTCATTGTAACCTTGAATAGGAAAATGTCTAATTGGAATACCCAGATAGATGTAAAAATCAACTATCTCTAAGGTCACGCCACCAAGTTTCCATCTATAGGCAATCTTTCTCTTTATTATCTGACCTATAATCATGACCTTGGTTTTTCCCAAGTTTATATTTCATTTGTTATCCTGTGGATACATCTTGACGGCAGCCAATGATCGCTGAAGACCCACTGGAGTGCGGTCCATCACGACCATATCACCTGCATAAGAGAGCGATCCAATTGGCTCCTGGCCAATTCTTGGGGGAAAATTACGACAACCAACAAATGCTGAACCCAGTTCGGCAACATAAAGATTATAAAGAACTGGCCCAAAAATACATCTCTGCTTCAGTCCTAAATTGGTGTGAATAGGACCCAACATGTTGCCTTCTGTGTATCACATGACCTGCACCGTGGTTTCTGTTTACATAGATTAATGAAATGCAGGCTAGAAGGATCCATCCCCAATGTTCTCAATTTCCGCTACAGTTTTTCTCTGACCACACAGTCAAAAGCCCCTACATAGTCAATAAAGTGGAGATACAGTTGCTTCTCTGAACTCCCATGGGCATCAGCCATCATGCAGTGTAGTGCCCAGATGTTAATCAAGGGTACTATAACCAGCACGAAATCCAGTTTGTTTCCAGGGCAAAAGGTTCCTGCCCTGTATCCAGTGGTAAACAATCTATAGAAATAGGGTTAAAAAGATGTTGGCACTAGAATCAATCATAGCCAAAAGTCTATAATGTTGTGCTTCAGCCCTTCCACCCTTTTTATACACAAGTACCAGAATAGATGTTTTCCTGCTGATTGGTATCTTTACACTATGACAGATGGAAGTATAGACCATCAATAAGAGAGGAGCCCAGTGTTTGGGGTTACGCTCAGTTACCACATTATCAATGTGATCAGGACCTTGAGCCCTTGATGTCTTCCGCTTGCCAATGGTCCTCCTTATATCCTCTAGATGGAAAGGCAACTCACTAGGCACATACATGGAATCATCTGGGATCTCATTCATCAACACACCCTTATTTGTGACATAGAGTTCCTCAATGTATTTTATCCATTCAGTTCCATTGATGGCATTGCCCTCTACTGCTACTTTTCCACACAAATTGTGCCTATATTGTTGCCAGATTGTTTCATTATTATTACTCTTGAGCATGCCGAAGAGCAACCGTTAGTTGGCGTTATTTGTATCCATCCTAAAAGCCCTAATTCATTTCTTATATTGATGTTGCAAATTAATGCAACACTTTTGCTTTTCTGCCATGCTCAAGCATAAGGATCTTCTAATGTGGCTTAAGTTTTTCCTCAAACTCTTTTTTCCTTCTGACAATCATTTTATCAAAGGAATTGGCATTGGGTCTGACAATGGAACGGACCACTATGGTTCTCAGCATGCTCTTCAACATTTCATCCAATATACTAAACATGTCAACATCATTGTCAAGCAATGCTATCCGACCATAGTCAAATTGAGTGTTCATTATAGTAGCAAATTTGTAAACATGTTGCTCTGTCCATTGTATCCTATTACCATGAATATTTCCATTCATACCATGGTAGGGATCAGATCTGTTTTTACAATTACCTCTAGAAAAGGTGGCCCATAACCTACAATGATCACTAATACCAATTGCTTCATCATGTGGATATTCCACATAACTGCCAATCTTCGAATTCACAAAGATATAATCAATGCAGGACAAGAATGTCCCATTAGTCCAGGTGTTAGTATCAACATTGATTATTTCAGGCATAAAATCTAAGAAATACATTCCATAACTGCCCCAAAATTGAAACCATTTATGACCATTAGTCAACTGTACACTGTCCACAACTATTTGCCCACCTCTGGATACAAATTGCGAGAAACTATTATATGAGTCAGGTACATTTCGATGTGATGGAAACCCCTGTTCCAAAGCACAATAGGCATTATAATCCCCTGCCACAATAACTACTGATTTGGGTTGAGAAACTAACCATGCATCCAAGATGAATTCAAGGTGGGTAATAATAACATCTGTGAAGGACCCACCCGGGCGATCACAAAGTGTGACAATGAGTGTCTCCCCAAGGAAAGCATCCTCCCATACAACACAACCTGCTAGTACATAAGGGGAAAGAAAATCCAACTTCATGCTTGGTAAATGCATGGTTATATTTTGTTGCCATACAGAGATCACCATCTGGGTGGCCCCTCCCAGAAAAGCTGGCAGGGTTCACAATGGTTTTGTAGCCATCACCATATAAGTTATCTCGATGCCAAGTTTCCTGGAATAAGAAAACATCACTGTTATTTATCGCTATTCACCCCTCAATTCTAAGGATGGAAGAGTGGACCCTGGTGTTCCAAGTCAAAATATGAACTTTCTTATTATCTCATTCAATGCAATTGCCCTGCAGTGATCCTAATGCCGTTATCCAATGTACATGTTCCACTTCTTTCGCTGGGCGAGTAATGTTGTTAAAAGGTGCATTCAACAAACGGAGTCTTTCATTTGCACATGGTTGCATGGTCGTATTCCAACTGCCGCAGTTCAACCAAGCTTACAATTATACATTTGTACCTAATGAAGGCAACCTCGTTTTTGAAATATTGCATAGTGATACATATTTAATACACTAAACCACCACAACTGTAAAACCTACAGTGATATTCCCAATACAAATTAATAACTATACAGAGGTTGAGGGTGTTGCCTCAGGACATAACTTGGAAGTGGGCCATTACGCCATGAGAAAGACCCATCCCTTGATCTATAAAGTTATAGTGCCCTTTGCTACCTGCTTTGATTGCAAATATTGTAGTCGCTATTGTCTTTGATTGTTCATCTTTGATCACTATTGAATTGGCCTGTACTTTTCTGATTACTGAACCTTTACTGGTCTCTCTAATCAAAACCACTCTAATCTCACTACTTCCAAACCACCTGACCACATTATGCTTTTCCTCACCCTCTCGGTGCTCCTCTCCTCATTTTCAATACCCTTCCGTTAGTGCGTTCATGAGGTCCCCTTCATGTCTCCTCCATGGCTTTCCAGTCTCTTGTTATTCTATCCCTTTTTCTAACTTTCACAAAAGGTCATTTGGGGCACTGACATTGTGCCTGGTTGAGATTTCGCCACTGCTTTTACACCTCAAAAATGCCCTTGCACATCCTCCTTTCCTCCCACCATCCCCCATTGCACCAATTGCACTCATGGGTGACTTCAAGTTCCCCAACTTGTCCAACGGCCATGTCCCTGATATTGACTTCACCCTGTCTCATCACTCCTTGGTCTCTCTGCACAACCTTCAACAACCTTCTCCTCCCTCCTTTATCTTTCCCCTTGACTATCTCCCTCCCCTCCCCTACCTCCCCACTCTCACCTTTCCCCTTCCCTCCTCCTACTCATCACTACCCCTCCCCCCCACCCAGACCTACTCCACTATTCTCCCTATCTTCTTCAGTAAATTGCTCTTTTCACTGTTTTGTTGATTGATTCATATTGTAAATTTGTTTCTACAGTCATATTGTTTATATTTTCATGTATTAAATTGTTCAATTGTACAACGCGTTGGTGTAAAGCGCTCTATAAATCAATAAATACAAATACAAAAAGACAGTTCCACTGGAAGTTGCTTTCTTATGCAAAAAATGTCCCTTGTTAGCAGTACATTCCATCTAAAACACATACATTTATTTCTAAAACCGCGCTCAGGGAATTTCTCCAAATAGCTTTACAAAGTACCCAACTTTTTAGGACTAGAAATGTGCATAGAGAATAGAGTTAACAACCTTTTCTCTAGTAGCAATCCAATCTCTCCTTCTAATAATTTCTTTCACGTTCAGAGAATTGGTAATCAAGAGCTCCTCAGGCACCTCGAGCTCCCGCAAGAGCTTCCTACAGTGGTCTCCAAAACCCCTTAAATGTACATTCTGATTAAAACCTATTTTCCCAAAATCTGCATACAATGAGTGTGATGGAGAAGTTACACATTTTAAATATAGATTTAGTTGCCTGCACCACACGGTACTGCATAATGATTGAAGACCCAATTCATGATGTATCATATCAATAGACGCACTATGTGGGATAAAGAACAAGAGTCTTCTCCATAATATAGCCTCATAGCAATGAACTGTATCTAAAATCCAAACTGAAAAGAGCTGTAATCCATAGATACATTTAGGAACTACCTTTCCCAAATAACATGTCAGTGCCAGATACAAAGAGAATTTTCCTTATTTCCATTCCATCAATCTTTGCCATTTATATTGCCAGCTTCCTAGCCTAATGATTTAAGTAGTTCCTAATAAATATCCTTGATGGATGGGCTATAATTGGATATCCTAGATACATCATCATTTCCTTACAAGTTAACACCTCCTCCTTGACCATCCACACAAACGTATTTCTCTTATTCTTCCTACTGAGCTTCATCACCACCGTATTGCTGGGATTTATCTTCAAACCATTTTCTTCTACATACATATCGAAAGCACTAATATCTCTCTGTAGCCTTATCAGAGTCCTATCAAACAAAGTAAAGCCGTCAGCATATGCTAACCATGAAACCCCCAAAAGTCCAATTTTTGTCGGTACACATGAAGCCTTTTGCAAATATGGCCCATCATCTGCCATATATAAATTAAAAGGAAAAGGGGCGAATATGCACCCTTGCTCAAACCATTTTGTGTGGGGATTACTTTTGACAATGCTCCCTCATTATTCAATCTAACTTGAATTGATGTGTCCTTATATAAGTGGATCAATATGTGCAACAGAGCATCCGGTAAACCCAACCTACTCAATTCGGACCATGGACATCCCCGATCTGAAAGGCCAAAAGCTGTAGATAAATCCATAGAGACCATGTAGATAGGTGAATCTTGGGTTTCCCACGCTAAGTTCTGCATGCAGGACATCAGAAATCCCACCCCATCAGTACCCATTTATCTACCTATCCTAAAAGTACTTAATATATTCATTTCCAGTGACCATAATTTCAAGTAGCAAAGTCGACAATGTGTAGCAATCTGCATCTATTAGTGGCACTGGAAGATAATTTTTTGGAGACAGTTTATCTTCCTTTTTATAAATTGATATCATGAAAGTTGTCTTCCATGAGGTCGGGGTCTTCCTTGTTGTCACCATATCTTACATATAGAATCCACAAAATAGTCACCCACATTTCGAGGGGTTTGCTTAAAAATCATATTTGATAACTGATTTGGGCCTCCTGCTCTAGAGCCACTTACTTTATTGATAATCTGTTCAATATCTTCCATGGAGAAGTCCACAGCCCAATTCTCACTCATAAAAATCGGTGGACTTATCATCCACCACCCCTCTTTCCCATAGATCTGACCAAAGTATTACATCCACATTTCTTCTGCTATGGGATTTGATTGAAGCCCCACCTGGTTCCATTCTATAGAATCTATCAAAGACCAAAAGTTCATTTAATTTCTAACACTCATAGCTGCACACATCACTTCCCCATCTCTTTGATATTGCTGATATCTGTTAGCAATAATAGCATGTATTAAGGTTTGTTTTGCTTTCTTAATCCTTAATAATTTTTCCTCTAACTCCAAATTACTCTCCTTAAACCAAGAAATGGCTTTTCTACTCTCCTTTTTCGCATATTGTGTCTGAGGGTCATATCTCTGAGTCCCTCTACTACCACCCTTGTCATGACCCGGCCAAATTGCCCCTTCTGGACCTCATGGTCATTGTCACGAAGGGCTTGTACTCCTTGTTCCTCCAAACATGGCCGTACCAAGCTACGTGCTACGCACTAGCTTTCACGTCGTGGCACGTACTATAAATTGGTCACGCCCCTGCGGGTCCACGCGTCTCAACGCTATCTTCGGTAGTGATCCGATGTGTGCTTACTCTCTACTTAGTTTCCTTTGATCCTCTTACTTCCTTCCTTGCCTTTTATCCTGTTCCTGGATTTACCCCCCTACTTACTCGTTCATCACTATCCTGGATACCCTGGAACCACGAACTTCCCGGAACTCTGAATGCGTCCTGCAACCTGACAAGGCTCGGGTGAGCCTATTCAAGACCCGAACGATCCACAGGAAGAATCCTGCGGCCGAACAAGGGAGATCCCGATCACAGGTGAGACGGGGGGAGATTTACGACAGTTTGAGACGCCAAACGATCAATACGGTTTCTACCATGGAGAATGCTATTCAGGACCTGATGCGCGGAATGCAAGAACTTTCCACAGTGATGCAGAATTTAAAAGCCGAGAATGCGGCGCTAAGACAGCTTGTCTTGTCACGTGACTCCGCGAACAAGGACAGCGTATTATTGGGAGGAGTGGTTGATAAATACGACGGTTCAACAAAAACCTTACGTGGATTCCTGGATTCTTGTTTGGTACATTTTACCTTCAAGCCCTACTATTTCTGAACCCCTAGGGCTAAGGTGGGCTTCATAATATCGCATCTTTCCGGTAATGCCCTTACATGGACCACTCCTTTACTCAATTCAGGGGATGCTCTCCTGGATGATTATGAAGGGTTCATCGCGGAACTCAAGACCATGTTCGAACGTCCAGAGCTGGTCCACGGTGCTCAAGAGAAGTTACTTGACTTCCAACAAGGATCCCAAGACATGTTGACCTATGTTACCAGATTCAAACAGCTAGCCAAAGAGGCGGACTGGCCCCTGGAAGCCAGTTTTACCTTGTTTCGCAGAGGTCTAAATGAAGAGATTAAGGATGAATTGGCCAGGGTGGCACGTCCTAGTTCATTCCAGGCCCTCCTGGACTTGTCTATGCACATAGACTTCAGAATCCAAGAAAGAAAGGCCGAAAAGAAAAAGAATAAAGTCTCAATTCAAAGAAACTCCCCAGAGAATACTACTAGGACAGAATCTGCCAAGAATCCGAGCACTGATTCTGAACCCATGCAACTTGGAGCCTTTCGTGGACCAATTTCCCCGCAGGAAAGGTTAAGAAGGATACACACTGGCTTATGCATGTATTGTGCCTCAGATAAACATCTAGTTAAAGAGTGTCCTCTGGCTCCTCCCCGACGCTCGGGAAATGCCAGCTCCCGATCCTAAATGGAGCAAGGTTTCTGGAGAGCGATGTTTGCTCCACATCAATTCCATCCTTGAACTCTCGTGGACAAAACAAATTGGTGATATTACAGGCCCTTTTATCGCCATCCAAGGACAAGGTCTACCCCATACTGGCCTTGGTGGATTGCGGAGCAACGGGAGTCTTCATTGATCAAGATTGGGTCAGAAGTCATAACATTCCATATGAAGCAAGAAGTTTTTCACAGCCAGTGGAAGCAATTGACGGAAGACCTCTTTCCTCAGGACCCATAAGTCTGCAAACAAAGGAGACCCATCTTTCCATAAATCATCATCAAGAAAGGATTGTGTTTGACATTATAAAATCAGCCCATTACCCCTTGGTTCTGGGCATGCCCTGGTTACCAAGGCACAATCCATATATTAACTGGACGGCCGGATCCATATTCCTGGGCTCGGAGTTCTGTATGAACCATTGTTTAAACCTAGATACCTCAGTCACAGCTCCTATAAGTCTACCAAGGTGTCCAGAGACACCACTCATGGTTTCCAATATTGTACAAGTTCCAGAGATCTATCAAGGGTATGCTGATGTTTTCTCTACTGCCATTGTTCAAGCCTTACCTCCACATAGACCCGAAGACTGTGCCATAGATACTGAACCCTCAGCAGTGATTCCCTTTGGCAGGATGTTTATCCTTTCAGAACACGAAAAGAGAGCCCTCCGGGAATACCTAGACATTAATCTTGAGAACGGCACCATAAGACCTTCAAAATCACCAGCTGGTGCTTCATTGTTCTTCGTTCCAAAAAAGGATACCAAAGAGCTCAGACCTTGCCTTGACTATCGGGGCCTAAATCAATACACCCTGAAAGACAGATACCCACTACCCCTGATCTCGGATATCCTTGAAGCTGTGAGAGGTGCAGTGATATTTACGAAACTGGATCTCCGAGGTGCTTACCATTTGATCCGTATCCGGGAAGGAGACGAATGGAAAAAAGCCTTTAGAACACCCTTTGGTCACTTTGAATACCTAGTCATGCCCTTTGGTCTGACTAATGCTCCCGCAGTCTTCCAGCGTTTTATGGATAGGGTGTTCTCTGACATGTTATTTCTCAATGTTATCGTCTACTTGGATGACATATTGATCTTCTCCAAGGAATCCTTGAAACATGAAGAACATGTAAAAGCAGTACTTCAATGTCTCCCTGAAAATCAACTCTTGGCCAAACCAGAAAAATGTATGTTTCATGTTACATCAGTTCACTATCTGGGATTTGTCCTTAGTTCAGAAGGAATTAGTATGGACCCTTCAAAGGTGAAGCCCATACTGGCTTGGCCCGCCCCAACATCTGTTAAGCAAATACAATCCTTCCTGGGGCTTGCCAACTTCTACCGGAAATTCATTCCCACCTTCTCCGAGATTGTTCAACCCATTGTTAATCTCCTGAAGAAAGACGTTCCATTTAACTGGTCTATACCACAAGACAAGGCATTCCAACGCTTAAAAGAAGAATTCACTCAGGCCCCCATCCTGGCCCAACCTGACATAAATCGTCCTTTTCTAGTGGAAACTGATGCCTCCAATTACGCCATTGGAGCAGTTTTAAAACAAGATCCGATGATAAGTTGGAACATCCCATTGCTTATCTCTCACGGACCCTGACCACCAGCGAGACTCACTACTCAGTTCTGGAGAAGGAGTTATTGGTTATTCGTCATGCCTTCACTGAATGGAGACATTTACTCCTGGGTGCTAAATATCCCGTTCAAGTCCGTACTGATCATTGAAATCTTCAGGTCCTACAATCCATGGAGTGCAGGAACAATAGACAAGCTTGTTGGGCCTACTTCTTTGCTCAATATCAATTTCAAATTTCACATGTTCCTGGATCGCAAAACTTGATTGCCGATGCCCTTTCACAGCGTCCCGACTACATTCCCTTGGAGGATAAGATCTATCCTAAAATGTTTCCACCCACAATCTTTGTAGCGCAAGCGATCAATCACCTGGAAGAAATCAGAGCACAGACCCAATTATCTGAACTCTGGAAGGACATATCGAAGAAGAATCCCTGGCGTCTGACAATCAAGGAAGGATATTTATTCAAGAACAATTCAGTGGTCATTCCGACAAAAGAACTTCAACAGAAGGTAATGAATCTATGCCATGATACTCTTCACTCCGGCCATCGAGGAGTTACCAACACCTTCCGTCTTATACAAAGACAATTCTGGTGGCCAGGGATGAAGTCCAGTGTAGTTCAATACATCAAGACCTGTGCTATTTGTAGTCAGAACAAATACGATAAGCAGAGGCCGGCGGGTCTGCTTCTACAACCTACGTTGCCAACCAGACCCTGGGAAGTCATTGCCACTGACTTCATTGTTGAATTACCACCTTCCCGAGGATATACAACCATCATGGTAACCATTGACTTGTTCACTCATCTAGCTCATTTTACACCATTGTATAAACTGCCATCTTCCTCAGAACTTGCTGGGATTTTCCTGGAACATATTTTTTGTCTTCATGGCCTTCCTTCCAAGATTATTTCGGATCGGGGACCTCAGTATATTTCACAATTCTGGAAACATCTCTGTCGTGTTCTAGGAATCCAACATGCCCTTTCTTCAGGCTATCATCCACAAACCAATGGGGCAACGGAACGAGTAAATCAAACCCTGGAACAATATCTTTGTTGTTTTGCCACCAAGGTTCAAGACGATTGGTCTCTCCTCATACCGTTAGCCGAATTCTCCTACAATAACTCAGATCATTCAGCTCTCAAGATCAGCCATTTCTATTGCAGTCAAGGTTATCACCCGTCTGTTTTACCATCAGCTCTTCCAGAACCTACTCCGGTACCTACCCTTGACTCTTGGATTCAGACGCTAATCGACTTACAAAGAGAGGCAAAGGATCAGTTAGAACAGGCCCAGACTCAAACCAAAAGATATGCGGACTCTAAGAGAAGACCGTCCTATTCAGTTGGCGATCAAGTCTGGTTAGCCTCGAAAATGTTACCTCGACATCTACGACCAAATAAATTAGCTCCTCACTATTATGGTCCATTTTCTATAAAGGAGATCATCAATCCTGTCTCCTTCCAACTTAAGCTACCGGATTCCTGGAAGAAGATACATCCAGTCTTCCATACTTCCATGTTGAAACCCTACGTTAGTTCTACTCGAAAACCCTTCAAACCCACACCTGTTGTTGTGGACGACCAGTTGGAATAGGAGGTGTCCAGGATATGTGATTCCAGGTATAGGAGGGGTCGACTACAATATCTGGTCGAGTGGAAAGGCTACCCCCCTAGCGAGAGAACATGGGAACCAGTTTCTAATTTAAAGACCCCTCGTTTGCTCAGAAGATTCCATCTTATTCACCCAGGCAAGCCTGGAGGAACCAGTCTTCGGAGGGGGCATGCTGTCCAGGTGGGAGATTTACGACAACCCTTATATATTGAGTCAATAGCCATTTACACTGCACATTTTATCATTCCTACAGAAAAGATCTTCGTTTTTACCTCATGAGGGTTTTTTCCAAATTCCTCCACGACTAACCTATTCAATTTGAGTATGTTACCCTCATGCCATTTCTTTAGAATTCTTCCCTCATTAATGACTAAGGAGGTTGGACTAATCCTAGGGTAAATCCTTAGGTTCTCCTCAAAGTCAACCATCAACAATCTATGATCACTTGCTATTCACTGTTTTTAATGATCTTAAAATCTTTATAACTTTCCCTTAATTTGCTGCTCACAAAAAATAGTCAATCATTGAGGAATGGGACAGGCATCGCCAAGACAGATAATCCCACCAATTGCTGCCCAATGTTTCATTTAGCATATTGCAACCCCAATCTTCCTTTACTTTTCGCCACTGGGTTCCTTGCACCATTTTTCTCTTCCCCTCTGCCCCGACATAGCTTCCATTCTTCACCGGAATCCCCACCAACCCCTAACTACAATCTACATTCAAATCACCTGCTACAATTATCATACCTCCTCAAAAACATCACTTATTGTATCCAACATTTCCTTGCAATTCTTCTTTAAAGGCAACCAATAGATATTTACTACCAGGAGGTATACAGTATCACATTATACCATCTTTTTCAACCCACAATATTCAAACATTCTATCACATTTACTTGTTTAAATTACTTTGAAGCCCATATCCCTATGAACTGCCACGATTAGGCCCCCCGTCGGCCTCCCCTTCTTCCCCTGAGTTGCCGGTTGGAAGGTGATTACAAATCCATCAATCAATGGCTCAGACTTTAGCCATAGCTCTTGCAGACATATAATAGAATAAGATCTTAAAAATACTCCCAATGCATAATCCGTTGTTAAAGCAGAAGGACCTCTTGAATTCCACAAGACAAACTTAACATTTTTGTTGGAGCTAAAGATTTTCCTTGAGCACTTTTAACTGTGTGATGGACTCCCTCAAGGTTACCACCAATAACCTCCATTCCCCAATTCCCCCTTAATCTCTTTTTTTTCCTTTCTCCAACCTTTGCTTAACCACTTCTATATTTCTGTTATTGCCAGTAACTCTTCACAACTTTTTCTCCTTAATGAGAGAGAGATGGTACCCCAATTTTTCAAAATTGGGGGCTTCTTCCATCAAAATCGCTAAAACTAACCTTGAAGGAATTTCCAACTTCACAGAATCTAATTTAGGCAGGTTCACAAACCACACAAATTCAATATCCTTTGCTGTAATTAGTCGTAGAGCTGGAATTTCATTGAAGAAGGTCAAGTACGCCAGTTATATTGCATACTCCTCTCTCCTCTATCAAACATGTATTCCAGTAAGAGGATATATGAACCACTTTCTCTTACATTTTTATGCCCCCGATCCACAGTTGGCACCAACACCAGATCCACTTCTACCCGGTCCATTCTTTTATCCTTTTGACAACAAACCTTACATCCTAACCCCGGCATAAGATCCTTGAACAGATTTTCCCTTCCTTTACCATCAATTATTTTATGATTCGCCATGACTATTGAGTATTGTTAGTTTAATTAGCCTTTTTAGGATTAAACACTTTTGAACGTTGTGTTTTAGCCTGTAAAATTGTACATCTATTTTGCCAGCCGCCCAGATTTGAAAGTGTCATTGTGCCCAACATTCTTAAGAAAACAATTACGTGCAGCTTGAACGCCGCACTCGTTCCATGAGTTGGAACTACAACCCCCAAGGGAGCTGTAGTTCTAGTCAGTATAATGTTGTCCACCAGGTGCGACAATACCGGTGCGACAACTTCGAGCCGGTCCTTGGTGTACGGGTGTATGCTCAACTCTCTGACTGGCTGAATTACTGGTGAGTCCAACGTGGTTTCATTATATGTACTTTTTTATCATACACTACCGAACATCGATTGCCCTGTCATTCCTAATCCAGGAGCTAAGTACAGCAATACTCATAAATACATCAGTATGTCTTAACACTATTCAAAGGATATGCTGCTATCCCTTAGGGATGTGCAGCAAGGCGTCCTCTCTTTCCATGCCCTAAACAATGTGTGACTGGTGGAGAGTCTGCTATAAAAATTAAAATGGCTTTAATTAATGCCAGATCAACCATAAAAAAATGCCACAGCTATATATGATTATATTCAAACCAGTGACCCAGATGTTTTTTTTTATAACAGAATCATAGTTTGCTGCTACCTGTTGGACCTTTTTCCATTCTCTGACACCAAAGGAATAACAGATTAAATAGCCTAATAGGGAACAACAAAAAGGGAGGAGGTGCAATTCTGTATAGAAACACTCTTAAAGTTCAGAACTTTCATATTCTAGACTGGGACACTACCTCACAGGTTCTAGCCTGTACATGCCAGCTTAATTCTAATGATTCTTGTAAATTAATCTTATGCTGTAGACCTCTACCATCAGTGAACCTCTTTTTAGACACTACGGATACATACTTGGGGGCAGAAACCCTCTGTCATTCCAAATTAATTATTTTAGGAGAATTGAATATCTGGTGCAATGAGTCTGGAGACGCTGATTGCAGTCATTTGAAAGATATTATTAAATCACACAATTTCTGTATTCTTTCCAATTTACCTACACATAGATTGTCTCGGGAGGATAGCTCAGGGGCACGTGCTTGCATGTCATTGAAAAAAAGATCTTGTTTGTATCTCAGATAATGAGCTTTTGTGAAACCTACCAACAGCTCAACCTGATACCAGCTGTGCAGACTTATACACAAACCTGATGCGACAGTTACAAATCAACTCCAACATCATCGCTGTGCTAAAAAAAAGATTAAAGTAGCTAAAAATCGAAAAAATCAAATCACATAGCGAAAGATTGAAGACTCTTAAGCGCCTATATCGGAAAGCCGAGAAGAAGTGGTTCAAGACTAGAGCGGATGCCAACCACATTAAGGTTAGGCTCAATCTAGGATGAGATTTTACTGGCTGAATCTAAAAACAGATTGATTGTTTCTGCAGACAACAGACCAAAATCCTTGTTTTCCGTGATTAGAAACTTTTCAGATCCTATCTGCATTAATGCCAGTATCCCGACATCCCAAAAGACGCTCAATGAGTTCAATGTATTTTTTGAAGAAGTAATTGACCAGATCAGGTGTAATATGGATGCCCAGATTACGGTTACTCATTCTGAGGCCATTACTGATCACACAATAAATAACAATGCGTCTGTATCTGAGATTAGTTTCTCACTAGTGTCAGAAGAAAGCATTGAGAAACGTATTGCCTACCTTAAACCAACAAATCATACTTATGATCCAATTCCATCTTATCTGACCAAACAACATGCACAAGCACTTAGCAAGTATATACAGACACTGGTGAATACCTCACTAACTCAAGGTAGAGTACCAGTGGAATTAAAAAAAAATGTATCTTACCCCTTTGCTAAAAGAATCCACACTGGACCATAAAATACTATCTGATTACCGGCCCATTGCGGGTCTGCTATAGCCAGTCAAGATCCTAGAGAAAGTCAGTATCACACAGCTGCAGAGCTATTTGGAGGAAAATAATGTTCTCGACTCCTTCCAATCAGGATTTAGGCCAGGTCATGTCACCAAGCCAGCCATTGGCTGTCTGGGAGGACCTTCTTGAAACTGCCGACAAGGGTGACACTTAAGTCCAGATTGTCATCACTGGCACATATATCTGAAGAGGCCATTAAATGTTTTAATTTATTTCTGACCGATCGATTTCAACAGGTCCAGGCAGGCCCTTATCTTTCTGAAACACTACCAGTAACTTGTGGAGTGCCGCAGGGTTATTCTCTGTCACGTGTATTATTTAATGTGTATATCCGCCCACTGCTCAAAATCTTCACCCAATTTGATCTGCAATATCATTTATATGAGGATGATACACAGATTTATGTCTGCTTGAAACAGCCATTGGAGGCAATGGAGCGAGTTCTGAAGTGTGCCAAAAGAAATCACCTCTGGATGCTTCAAAACAAACTTTCATTAAACCCAACAAAAACAGAGATTATTGTCCTCGGCCCCAAGAAAAAACAGGCTTCGGTGCTGCTCTTGATCCCCTGTCCAACTCTGTATGGAATTACATCCAAATAAACTCACTCAGTAAAAAGTGTGTGCTGCATTTGGCAGTGCAGCCTGGGTTGTAATTTACAAGTCAATCAAATAATTAAGACTTTCTATTTTCAGTTGAAGCTTCTCAAACCTCTACTTCCTCTTATCTCTGAGAATGATCGTCCCAAGTGGTAGGCACCCTTACAAACACCAAACTGGACTACTGCAACACTCTTTTGTCAAGCATACCGAAATATCAACTTCAATGTCTCCAGGTAGCCCAGAATTCAGCAGTACGACTGTGCTTCTCTTTACCACGAAAAACATTGATATCAGAGGTTCGGAGAGTTTTTGAACTGGATGCCTGTACAGCAGATTCAGTTCAAGCTTCTATGCCTTGTTTTTAAATGTATTCCTGGCCTAGCTCCAATTTACTTAGCATCTAAAATTGTGATCCACCGCCCAATTCGTACTCTGCGATCCATGGAACCAGGTAGGTTAGTAATCCCTTCTTATAGAACAACTACTTGAGGAGACAGATGCTTTTCCTTTGTGGGCCCCCGTACCTAGAATTCTCTTCCACAACAATTGCGCCAGATTGACTCATTAGATATTTTTAGGAAAAAACTGAAAATGGATTTGTTCAGATACAATATGGGTCATTGAAAAGCGGGCCAATCTTTATGTTCATTTCATTCAATATCCATCTGTGCCCAGATGCAGTTCTCTGCCAGGTTCCTCTAAGATATGCCCTTTACAAATACAAACATCAAAAGCATCAATCATCTTATTCTTGTTTTCTTCTGTACACTTGCGTATCCCCTTAACCTCACCAGATGCTCCTTTTGGAGATTGTGTCTCAACTTGTGCTTCCCCCTTAGAGCCTAATCCCTTCAATCGGAAACCATGTCCCTTTAATTCCTATATTACTTTGTTTTCCTGATACGTTTCAACTTGTAGATCACATTTCCCTCCCGTTCAACCTCTTTCATATATTCCTTTATAATCCTCCTCTCATTTCCATAGAAAGAAAACTTTAGTTGGTACAGTGGTTTGTGACTGTTTACTTATCATGGCCCTATCTTTCTTGGAATAAACCATTTCTCCAATGGGGCATTTAAATATATGAAATAATGGGGACCTTTCCCTGCTTCTGTATTTACACTTCTTTCCATAACCTGTGCCTTCCCTTTATGTTTCATAACTGCTGTCAAACCATTCCTCAAAAGGTTTGAAGGGCGGCTCCCTACCTCAGTATTCATTGTCTAAATATCCACTGAAATTACAGATGCCTCATTATCCAAAGACAAGACATCATTTTCTGGAGAACTACACACAAAACTACAATCATTATTCTCCTGCAAACTTCCTTCTGGCCAGGGGTGAACGGTCCACTCGTTCATTCAGCCTGGGGTCGATTGAGATGACAGTCAGATTTGTGTGTGGGACGGTTTTTTAAAGGAGCACTATTGGCCCAAAGAATGCACACCATATATCCATGTTTAGTACTGTTTTAAGCACAACTTTTTCCTCAGGCTCTGCTGCCTCAGGCTCAGTCTGATGTGGCTGCCTGCAGCCGTGTGCATTTGTTGAGTTTATCTTGTCGTGATGTAAGTAACTGTTAACTTTTATTTTACTGATATCTTTGGGCCTGGGCTGGCCTGGGTTACTGCCCGGTAACAAAATAGCAGGCCGGTGGATACCCAACCCAGCCCAGACCTAGGATAAACTCCTCTCTGTGCTCTGTCCTCTCTCATCTGACCTGCACCTTGCGGCCCGCCACCTTGGCTCCAACATCATCGCCCCCAGCCAATATGCACTGCAGTGCAGAGCAACAATTTGGCATGGCACGTGACATGGTGGGTCACATCACATTCACTTTTGTTTCCCCTTCTGGCCTGGGTCTAGGCAAGAGAAACACGTTTTGCTTGGAGGTACCCGGGTGGAGAAACCCATGAGTTGTGAGTAGATCGTGGGAAAGAAATTATTTGAAACATACGTCATACATAAGTTGACCAAAGTGAGCAGATACTTACAATCCGTACAACGTGACTGTGGAAAGAAAGAAGAGAAACAGTATTAAAACCTGACCCAAGACCTTGTTTGGCCTGAAGGGAGGACACCATTTTGTCTACCTCAGAATAGAATAAGAGGAAGCAGATCGATAGTTCCAGAGTAATAGGAAATCACCTATAACAGCCACATTAGGTTGAAGAGAGGCATCGGGATATACACCAGAATAGCCCATAAGGATACCACACAATTTCTGAAGAAAGGATTTGAAAACTGTGAACAGTTTGTATGCAACAAACACAAGACAACGTTTACCCCCGATGAATGTCCAACATTTATTTGTTCACATTGGACAGAAACTTGTACAAGTAGCGTTGTTTGCATAGTATAATAGGAAAAACTTACCAAACCCTATTAGTGGGGAAGAAGGTCCCAGTGTGAATGAAGAGTCACACAGAGGATTTTGTGTACTGTACAAATAGGACCTATGTGTAATGTTTTACTTGTGTTGTTGTTTATATGTTTTTATGTAATGTGATAATTTTATGATTAAGATATTTTTTAATAATAAAATTAGTTTTATATATGTATGAGAATAAAATGCAATTCATATGATTGCTTTGTGGTCCCCCTTCTATAGAGACACATTCACCTACACCTTCATTTTGTAGAAACAGACACTAGGTGCCAGGCTCCAGGAGGCCATGGCAGCCAGCAGGCACAAGGCCGGCCGGATCCGGATCTAACTGTGTGACCACTCTCTGCAGTCCACTGTGTCTGCAGCAGGCAAAAGAGAGGTAGGTGGCAGCGTGCGCCAACAGACTATTTGATGCCCAACTGACTGCTCACTCACTAGCCCCAGGTTAGTACTAGTCACTGAAAGGAGCCGGGGAAAAAAAGTAGAGCAGTAGCAGTGCTTAATTTGTGCCAGTGTTTGCCGTTGCGCAACACCAGCACTCTTTTTGGGCACCAGAACACTAATTGATGCAGGCTGTGGGGCCGGCGCATGAGTAATTGTTTGTTTTGTTGAGAGTTTGATTGATCTCTATCTCGTGCGTGCTCTGCTTGCAGTTGCACGCCATGGCTGGCTGGGCCTGGGACTACAGCAATGAAAACAGCCAAAGAAAACTAACATTCTGGTGTTACTATGCAGTATTTGCTCAATTCTGTATAGTAACACAGAATATACAGTTTTCATTAGCTGTTCTTCTGGCCCAATGAAATGACGTATGGATGGTGAGTGTGGGGATAGGTCACGTGGGTGTTGTTGTTGCAGGCAGCGCAACGCCACCTTCACTTCACAAGTCGCTGTGTTAGAGCGTGGCGACGCATTTTGTCTTGTGAGCCGAGGAGAGAGCCTGCCAGCCCAGCATGTGTGGTGCCATGCGGCCTGGTTGTTGTTTCCCTCAGCGAGACAGCTCTGCTTATTTTTCATTTACCCGGACAGGCCGGCGCACCCAACGACCTGAGGAGACTCAGTCCCTGGCACCCCGCCGACTGCAAAGAATTTATTTTTAAATGTTTTTATTGGCATTTGTAATAAACATTGTAGCAAATAGCAAGATTCACCAATAACATTTTGCAAATCAAGTGTTATTTATAAACATAACCAAAGAACATTAATCAACAGGTCTTCATACATTATATTGTTAGTCTGTTATTCCTGTAGATGTTTCAGTAGGGTATCGCCAGCGTATCAGCGCTGTTATGTTGGAGGGGCAGAATGGGTTACCTGATCAACCACCGCGTAGTAGAAACTATAGTGTGGGCTTCTGAGGACCCTAATTATGAACACTGGTTTTTCACGGGGGTTTATCGTCAGTTGAGTGGAACATGTCCCAAATTAGTGCTTTCCAGGTTTCGTATGCTGGGCCTGCTTCACCCCCAGCTTTGGAGACCCCATCACCCCACACTCTAGTCTCAGCACTCGTGAATGCTCCAGATCATTGTGCCCTTTTTCATATCGTGGTCCACCCGGTGATTTCCATGCCATTGCAATGTACCTTCTTGCTAGTATACATCCATATCCATGAGTTTAATCACGTGCCTATATTTACCAGCCCTCGGGTAGGACCCCAAGAGACATTCCTTCGATGTCCACTCAAATCTCACCACTCTGGCTTTCCTACAGACCAGTTCTATCTTGCTCCAAAAGCACTGTATCTTAGGGCACTCACAGAACATGTGGATCAGCTCCGCTCCTTCCGACCGGCACCAGGGGCACTGTGAAGTAACCTTAGTGTTAAATCTAGCAATTCTGTCTGGAGTCATATACGTCCTATAAAGGACATTTAGTTGACTCAACCTGAATCTAGCGTTGCTAGAGACTTCCCGGGCGTATGCCAGTGCCCTTGCCCATTCTCTGTCTGTTATATCTGTACCCGTGTCAGTCTCCCATTTTTGTGTTAGTGCTATGCTTTTGGGATTAGGTTTGCCCATCAATTAAGCATAGATTCGCCGACTCCAAAGAAACCAGGTAAATCAATCAGCCTGAGTTATGAAGACAAGTGCTGATTTACTGTGATGTGGCCGGCCGGGGTCCGTCCGGTGCCGAACGGGTCCCCTGGTGGTGTCGTGTCCTCCTGTCTGGACTGCGGCTGCTGAGGCTCTGGCTCCCTCGACGATCCCAGCCGCCACCCATACCCATAGGTTTCTAAGCGTGGCGCGGACCCGGAGATCGAGCATGTGTGTATTGCTCTGCATCGTCTTGCTTCCAAGGTGAGCACGTTGCGCGTTATTAAATTAGGGCCCGGACTGCAAACTGCCTGCTAGTGCCTAAGAGATCCAGAAGTAATGTAACAATTATGCAACAGATCTATGCAGATTAAGTTGTGTGTGTCTTTTCAAATTAAATCTAGCTTGATCTGGTCTTTTTGTGTTAATGTTTATGCTTTCTAGCAGCAAGAACAATTTACAAGCAGCTTACAATGTCATGGACCTTCAAAGAAAGTAAAATGCCTGCGTTAAAAAAACGGGAAAGTTGGTGTACACAAGACAGTACTGGAGGAAAAAAGTCCACTCAGAATGACATCAGACACCTTCCAGGCTCTGGCTGAGACAAACGAATCATTCATCGGTTCCCTAGAAGGGGGCAGCCTTTTAGGGAATATCTATCTCGGCTGTCCGGGTTCTGCTTCTTCCCATCACCATTCGTGGTATCTGCTCGGCTTCGCCAGTGGCAGGCCTCTTATCCTCCTTCCTGCAGAGATTCCTCAGCACTCCACACTCTGGTCTTCCTCTGGGTCCCTGGAACTCAGTACTCCAGAAATCAAAGCAGGTTGAAGAGCCTGTCCTCTGGTTAAACCAGGGTTTTTGGGCATCCCCGGATGCCTCCATTTTTATCACTTGGGTTCAATTGAAAGTGGATTTTTTCTGGCAACGTCTTATGCTAATTCATCTCAATATGGTGTTTTAGTAATTACTATAAAATATGCTGTAAAGACTCTAAAGGAGCCCTTTTAGGGTCCAGTCCATGCTAAAGGTGTGTACACTCTGTGGGCTGCACATAGGGTGCGGTCTTGCATGGTGTTGTCCTCTTTTATTTTCTTCTTAAACAGCGTGTTGCTATATTACAATGGTATTACAGCCCAGAGATGGGTATGTAACAGCTGTGATCACGCTTTACCCTCGGTGTATGCCTTTGTGCTTTGTCTTTGCTGTAATTCTGGGCTCCGGCCAATAACACTGTTACTGACCGCCTGCCTCCGCGCTGTAACTTTTCATGTATTCTTACAGCTACCCGGTTGTTGACACACGCAGCTCTGCTTTTGCCTCCCAAAGGCTCCTCTCCTCCCAGACGTCAACTGGTGCAGCCATACACAGCCCCTCTATTGCACCCCTCTCTTTGAGCTTGCTCTTCAACTACCGTTTCTCTACTGTTCTGGAGGCACACACATCCCCTCCATTGCACCTCTCTCCCCCTGAGCCGGTTGTCCTCCCAGAGTTTCACTGCCCCCATGTTGCACTGCTTTTGTTCCTGCTCTTACACTGCAGTTTTGCTGCTCAGGCCACTCACCACTCCGCCGTTGTACGCCTCTCGTGGAATCACTGTTCCACTGCTAGAGACATACATGGCGCTGCCATTGAGCACCTCTTGTGGCCATGGGCGTAATTTTAGGGGGGCCACGGGGGTTTTTGTCCCCCGCCCAACTTTCATGGCACACCATTTTGTCCCCATTCATTTGGCTGGGACACCTTTTTTTCAGATGTCATGTCCCCCCCCCCCCAACTTTTTAAGCAAAGTTACTTCCCTGCTTGTGGCCAGGTATGGACTGGAGAAAATGTTTGCCTGGGCATCAAATGAAAAGTGCCCCACAATTGCAATTGTTATGTATTGCTACAGGACAGCATAGCACGTTTTTGGTAAAATGTGTGGGAAATAAATACTTTCAGAGCAAATGTGCGTCAATCTCACTGGCCGCCAACACTATCAAGGTAAGGACTGCATCTTTGGGCATTACCTTATTGCCCGATAGGCCTGCCTATCCATACCCGCTTGTGGTCTAGCACTGAACTGTCTGACTGTAGCTATAATGCCATGTGCAGATTACTGCGTATGAAAGCAGAGCAGCGTGGACTGTAAAAAAGTTACTTTTACCAGAGAAATGTGTCCAAACACATGCCAATCAAAATGTGGCTGTACATGCGGGCAAAACCAAACGCAACCGCACTGTGTGGTGTGCCGCTCAGCATCAAAATCGGGCCGTGACAGGGTGCTGGGCCTGGCATGCACTAAATGAGTAAACGCCCACAGTGAGCACTCGGGGAGAAGACCAGTGCTAGTTTAGTTTCGCTGTCCCGACCAACCCGTGCATCTCCCATGCTTCCGGAGTGCAACGCTACCTGTCTGCAATTAGGGTTGCAGCGCATGTTGATGCCATTGTACTGCCCAAGTGTGCCTTTGTGCTCAGTGTTGAGTTTTACTGTCTGCATATATCGCCCCCACTTTGAGCACAGCTTAATCTCTGACAAGGGCTGTGTATGAGGGCATTGTAAAATGTGTCAGCAGACTGTGAACCCCGTATTGAGTTTTGCTGTTTCGATATATCTCTCATACTCCAAGCACAGCTCTCTCTCTCCGACGTGGCAACTGATATAATCTTCTCTCTCTCCATGCAGATGACCAGATTTAAAATGTAAAAAACCTGTCACAGGTTAACTAACATAAAAGTAGGACTAACTCTTGAAAGTGGCTGTCAAGGCACTACACTTCAGTAGCATTTGGAGGAGAAGGGGGTTTAAGTGTTACTGTTCAAAGAAGCTCATTATAATTAATTCATCACAAATGAACACTATCTTTCGTTGTAAAATGCAGCATTTCTTCTGTGCGAGATTGTGCATTCCTTGCTGGCTGCTATGAGGACCTACTACCAAAAACCGGGACCACTGCAGTGTCCAATGGAAACATAATCTTGACAAAGGGGGATACAGCTCCAATTTCTGGGACAGTCCCGGCAAAACCGGGACGTCTGGTCACCCTACGCATGCTTCCTGTTATTTGTGGGTGAGCAGCCAGTTCCCCCTTCCCTGACTGCCATGGTCGCTGATCAGGGGCGCAGTCTGCATTTATTTTGAGGGGGGGGTGAAGCACAAGCAGCCCATGCTGACATCATTCCCCTTTCCTTGGTCGGGTCCTGGGGCGTGCAGATTACACTGCATCATGCTCACAGCCAGCACCCTACTGTCCGGAGGTGACCGGTCCCGGTCTTTTCTCAGCCTGGAGTGGACCGAACCTTACTGAACGTAGTCGTGGGGTGAGAAGCATGGCCCACATGAACATCACACCAGGGACCCAGGGTGAGCATGTACCCCATGTACTGTACAAAAGAACATCTTTGCATTTCAAGCACCTGTAGGCTTTGAAATCCAAACTATGTGTACCAAGTAAAGTTTGGAAGGTGTGTGGTCAAATCTGAAGAGTGGCGCTTCACTGAGTACCACTAGTTCCTTTTTTCCACTTCCACCACTGCACACATCACAGTCCCCAAAATTGTATAGCACGTGGTAACCCACTCCTTTTCATGCATAGCCTGTTCTTGCAGAGGTGAGTTGTCGGATGGCCTTAGGATACCCGGTGGCACGAATGGAGAGATTCAGGGAGCGTAGGGCAGGTACTCGCATCCAGAACATGGGGTGCATCTGTGATTCTTCTGTAGGGGCGGTTGATGCCTCTGTGACACACAGCGTAATTCGTCAGATTTCTGCACTAGGTGTGTTCACCCACTGGATTATTTTACTGGTGCTTGCTATCAAGCATAACCTGTTCTTGCAGGAACTATGCCTTGTCAGTTCAGAGAGTTATGGGATCACCAGAGGTACCAGAGCACCAATGAAGTGGGGTAGATGTAGGCAGTGTGTGCCAGGTACTCAAGTCCAACCTCCAGGATGTGAGATGACTCCATAGGGCAGGTCACACCACATACCATAACATGCCTCCACAGATTTCTGCTTTAGTCACCCATTGGGTTATTATACTAGTGCATGGTTTTAAGCATAGCCTGTTCTTGCCGGAGGTATGCCATGCTAGAATGAGCACCTTTATGTACGCAGTGGCACCAGTGTGAAGAGGGGTAGATAGAGGGAGCATGTGCCAAATGCTGACATCCAGGATGTGGATTAATCCTCCCTTAGTAGCATTATCTGTAAAGTCGTGAATTGATGCCATTCACGGATGAGGGTTTGAGGGCCACTTATTTTCAGGGGAGGGGTGTGGCACTTTTTTGAGGTGCTGGGCCTATTTCTTGTCCCAGTCCGACCCTGCTCCATGCCCCCTACTATTATTTTCTTTACGTTGGATTTTTAGATCATTCAGTGCTACTGATCGAAGATATTTTCTGGACGAATTAGCCAGTTTCTTTCCCCCTTTCATTTCCCCCTCCCCTTTTGCAACCCACCATCAGCCAGGACTGTCTGTTTATCTTTCAAGCTCCCCACCTTCGGTTCTCCATCCACAACCCTATTCCCATCAATCACGTCGTCCTATTCAGTAAGCATTGCTTTATCTGCAGCTTTCTCTAAAGTAATCATACGAAGAGAGATATTACTCAAGAAACCTGATTGATCTCTCAGTTCCCTACGTATACGTTTACATAGATTTTCAATTGAGGTCATCACCCGAAACAAATCTGCCCATCAGGGCCCCTGCCTAGAAACCTGTGCAGGTACTAAAGAAACAACATCCTCACTTAATCCCTCACTTTGAGGGCGTTCCGAAACATCCATTAGCGAATTATCATCCTCACAAAAAGTAGAGTATTTAAATGTAATGTACTCAGGTTCATTCTCTCCACTGTGTGTCCACAAATCTCTCCATTCCCCTCAATTTGCATTTCAATCGTAGATGGGAGATTAGCAAAATCAATTTGGGAGGTCTTTAGCTGCTGCCCCCCCAACCCCGACCCCCAAATGCTGGCGGCTGGCTCCACAGCTGCTTTTCTCGCATCCTTGCAAACTCTCCTCTACCCATCAAGCCATTCTGCCCCCTCAACCCGGCATTATCTCTTCCTCTCTCTCTGCCAATAGTTTTTCCCTCTAGCGGTTATCCAAAATCACCAGGATCAGAGACACAATCATGCTCCCCTATCTCCTCTCTTCCCTCCTGCACACCTCAAACAACCTCCACCCTCTCACAATACACTGCTTATCTATCTCCAGCCCTGAAGAATTGGCACCTCTGCTCCAAGAAGGCAACCTATCAGTGCTCCGATCAGCCAGCATGCCCCTCACGGAATTAAAGCTCTAGCATGCCGTACTTGCTTTTTCCTGTGTCCTCTCTTCAATCTGCAACTGCCCATCAGTGTCTTCCTAGCCTACTTCAAGTTATCGACCACCTTGCCCACCCTGGAAAGTAATGCCTGCACACTCTAACAAGCCAACCAATGGCCAGACTGTCTCTCTCATCCCCCACTACTCCAAAGCTGTAGAATATGTGGTCCTCTCCCAGATATCATCCACTCAGGAGTTCTAGAAACTGTGCAATCATCTGCTGTCAGGGGTCACCCACATCACCCTCACCAATGATCACCATCCTGAACTCTTCCCCATCCTCATCTCCTTTGACCTCTCAGCCAGATGTGACACTGCAGACCAACCCTCCCTCCTTCAAACACACATGCATTCAAGGCATTGGTCGCAAGTGGTTGCTTTCGACCTTCCTGACTGCTCTTCCCCCCCTCTTGGTACAAATTGTACCCCCTCTGCCAGACCCTCCCATTGGGAGTTCTCCAAGGATTGGTACATGGTCCCCCCCACCCCCTCTTTATACGCTATACCTTCTCTCTAAGAAAGCCCAGATGCTCCTTTGGTTTCTCATGTGTTTATCATTCCCAAATGTACTTCTTCTCCTTCTCCACCTTCACCACAGCGTCATCCACTGTTATCTTCAATTGTCTACCCCTCATCTGTCATGGGATGGCATTCTGCAGTCTAATGAGTAACTCTTCTGAAACTGAAATGATCTTCCTGACTGCTCCAAAACCCGTCTCGACTCTCCTATTTCATTGCCCCCTGACATACTCAACCCATCTCCCATTTGCTTTGATTGTGGCCTCAATCTCCAGCAGTTTATTATATGCAAAGCTATGCCAGCCATGCCTGTATTACTTAACATATACAAAATCTTCCCTTTCTTTATCTTCCACTGTGCCCAGTATCCCCTCTCGGGCACTCGGTAGACAGAAGGGGTGCGGAAGCTAGAAGGATAGAAGGGAAGGACTCTACCAGTTTGGAGAGGGCCATGGTTTTTGAGTGAAGTGCTGCACCTAGTGCACTGGGGTTGAATTATGGAAGATCTTCACGGTTTGTACGCGTAAATACTGGCCTAAATGGCTATTGGGAAGTAGAGATAGTCACAGTGGTAGGCGCACTCAGCATGGGTCGTGTGGCAGTACAGGTTGGATGGCAAGGGGTGGAAATAGGATGATGCTGGTCACATGGGCATCCTTAGTGTAAAGGGGAAGGTCTTGGAGGTCGGAGAAGTAATGGGGCACTTGGTCAGTGCCCTGAGTCAATATTATGGGAACATACGCTGTAGATGGTTAAGGCACGGTAGCGACCAGCAGTTACATGGGGGCATGATGGTTCTTGCTGAGGGGGATCCCTAAAATTATGGTGCAAATTGCTTGGGATTGGCTGGTGAATGAGGGCAGGGCTGGCGATGCCCAAGGGAAAAAGCTTTCCGCATTGCAATTGTGGTGCTGGGTCACGTGCGTTGCGGGAATCCGGGCTACTATGTAGAACAGCTTAACAGGAAGGAGCATACGCTGTGACATTTGTGCAGAACCTGCTGACACAGGTTCGGATCCTGACAGGGCCAAAATCAGCCTTTCAGTAATAATAAGCAGCGCTCAGGAGCATGAGGGTCATAGCCCTATATAGATGCCAAATTATTATCTCGCTTGGAGAGCAAGATGGCACGAAGCAGCTCAGGTTCAAGCACCAGGTCTGCTCGGAGAAACTTCTGGGTATTAAGCATGGTATAAGTAGCCCAGCACAACATAGACCTAGGGTGGCTCACTCCCCACGACCTGCCCTCCCCACGGACTTGTGTTTTTTTTCTCTGACCTACTGTTGCTGTTTATGTATTCTGTTTGTTTCTGTTTTTTTGCACTCACAAGCAAGGCAACGCTCATTGTAGCACTCTCAATTTACATGCCACAATGTATAACTTGCTTGTATAAAACCAATAAAAACATGTTGGGAAAAAAAAACATAGACCTAGGGTATTAATTTACCCCGCAGAAGATGAGGGTGGGGAGATCAACCTTACATGATAAGTACAATGGAAAAGGGGAGCCTCTCTTTTGGAAAGTTGGGAGGTTGTGCGTACATGATAAGCAAAACAAATGGAACCTGGGCTAAGACAAGGGGGAAAGACTGCAGAGGTGAAATTCTAACAAAGGACTAAAAACTCAGCTTCACCCATCAAGAACGGCGCTCCCCTGAGTCGGTAACTCCTGCAAGGGCAAGCAGAGCAAGGTTAAGATGGTGGGGGAGCGTTAGTCTAAATAAAGGGGTAGAAGAATTTCTATGGGGTGTGCTGAAGAAAGTGACCTCTCAGAGGGGGTAAACTAGGAGCCGATGGTATGAGTTCAGGGAAGGAAATGTGGTAGGGGCTGAAGGTTCCCCAGAACAGGCACAACCTGGTCCAAAGTGAAGCCCCTGGTTGAATAGACAAAAGAGCGAGTGCATTGGCCAGCATGGGGCATGGGAAATTGTACATAAAATTGGGCAAAACGTGCACTAAGCTCCTGGAGAGGTGTTTCACAGAACAGGCATGGGCTGATAAACGCAAAATCCCCGGAGTATGAACTAGTGGAAGGCAGACATTTGTCAGCAAAGAGGTTGGAGCTCCTTGGTTGGAAGGCAGCACAAAACTCGTGGGAAGGTAAAATGAGGAAAGGGGGAGCCACGGTGGATGGTAACCCACCTGTGGTGTGGCAGTGTTTGGGCGACAAAGCACAAGAGACAGACTCTGAATGAGCCAGGAGAAAGCCGGAAGGGTCTTTGCTCTTTTCGGACTAGCGCCTCATGGGAGCCTAAGCGGCAGGGGCTTCTGGTGGTAACAATAAGGGCTCAGCTTCCCCAAAGAAACGGCACTCCCCCCACCCAAGAATACCTGCAAGGGCAGGCGAGGCACAGACACTAAGGGTTGGGAGAGTTGTGCCTACGGAGGACTTTGTGGAAAGAAAGGGAGAAGCAGGTTGTTGGACACGGAGCAGTCGCTGCATCTTCAGAACTATTTTTACTAATGTGTACAGTGTTTTTTATGATGTTGTGAAAATAAATCTGCTGCCTTTTTATGCCAAAAAAGAAGACAAGTCTCATTCTGCACATTACTTGGGGGACAAATAACGGGCATGTACAATGTTATAGGTGCAAAATGGACAGATGCACGAGTTATAAAAGTGACGACGGAAGGACGAAGGAAATGGAGGAAGCACCCCAATAACCTGTGGGGGGTCCTCCTCCTCCCTCCCCCCCCCCTGGGTAAGGGCAAGGGTGCCCGCCAAAGCACGGCAATTAAGGCAAAAGCCTGCAAAGGGCGAACAAAGGAAAGGGGCAGGGGATGCCCCATATAACGGGCGGCCGCCCTACTGCAGGCAGTTTCCAGCCCCTGCCAAAGGACGCCCGCCAGGAGACAAAGAAAGGATTTCGTTTTCCACCCACCCACCCGACAAGAGGAACAGAGTTTGGGCAAGGCCTTGTCATCGATGGCGCAGGACGGCGAGGCGATGTGGCAGTGTTTGGGCGACCAAGCACAAGAGACAGACTCCGAATGAGCCAGGAGAAAGCCGGAAGGGTCTTTGCTCTTTTCGGACTAGCGCCTCATGGGAGCCTAAGCGGCAGGGGCTTCTGGTGGTAACAATAAGGGCTCAGCTTCCCCAAAGAAACGGCACTCCCCCCACCCAAGAATACCTGCAAGGGCAGGCGAGGCACAGACACTAAGGTTGGGAGAGTTGTGCCTACGGAGGACTTTGTGGAAAGAAAGGGAGAAGCAGGTTGTTGGACACGGAGCAGTCGCTGCATCTTCAGAACTATTTTTACTAATGTGTACAGTGTTTTTTATGATGTTGTGAAAATAAATCTGCTGCCTTTTTATGCCAAAAAAGAAGACAAGTCTCATTCTGCACATTACTTGGGGGACAAATAACGGTCATGTACAATGTTATCGGTACAAAATGGACAGATGCACGACCAGGATTCGAGCCTGCGTTGCTCTGCATTGTCTTGCTTCCAAGACAAGCGCGATGCCACTGAGCGATGCCACCCGTAAGGAGTCAATCGTTACATAGACAAGGCACTGGAAAGTGTTCCTACCAACAGATGAGCAGCCTGCGTGAATATACCATGGTGCACTCAAGAATTGCTGTAACATGTAACCACTGTTGCACCATGACCCTAGGTTCTAGCTTGAGCCATTCAGGAATACTGATCAGCCCATTTGTGACAGATCACCTGTATCGCAGCATATTTGGAGTCGCCATAGCAACCTCCGTTTTATGATATTTATTGTTTTGAAAAACGACGCTCTTTATACCCGAATGACCTATGTGGTTTCAACCCTACAATATTTATACTGGACTGTTTGGTCATGTCAATGTCACTGTTGCCATATACGTATCATCCTCTTCCTTATAGTGGGGGAGGGGTTCCTCTGCCATGCTACCTTTCCCGTGCACTTCTGAGCTGGCCCTCTTACCCGTCTCCCCCCCCCCACACCCTGCCTTCTTATCTACATACCTATCTATTATGCTGTGGTGATCAGATTGCCACAAGCAATCACTCCACTATGAAAATTGCGGAGAGCAGATCACTGCAGATGAAGACCTGTGTACAGGTACACACCACCCGTTCACTACTTGACATGGTCTGTATGACAGGGTGAGTGGCTTACCCAGCTGCAGAAGCTAGATCACGAAACAGGGCGCTTTATTCCGATATGATGAGTGTGTTTCATTACACGTTTACCAATGGTGGAAACACATTTAATGAATGGGATGACGTCATTCCTACTTATTAAGAAATGTTAAACACGCTATGCAAATGTAAGATAACATAACGTAACTAAAGAACTTGAAAACAACATAAAATAAAAACACATTTTTTAAAAAAAGGTAGCAGGCGCCCCTCTCCAGAAAGAGCTGTCCCTCTTTGAACACAGTGAGCAGGGGGTCCACATCTGGGTTTCACAAGGTGCGGACTTTCAAAGTGGGAAAAAAACACAGAACAGGTTATCATGCCATGTTCTTTCTAGAAAATGGTGCCTGCTACCTTTTTTGTATTTTTGTAAGGAACCTGGGGTTGGTCACCCTAAGTTACCTGGGGGAACCCAGATGTGGAACCCTTGCTCACTGTGCTCAGAGAGGCACAGCTCCATCTCACTGATGAGGCCCAACAAGGCTGAAACACATGTCTGGGGTTTCTGTTGGTACTCTTGTTCAAATGAGTTTTGCCTGGCTGTTTGTTGCTGGACTGCCCTTCTGGGCAGGACCAAGACTGATACGCAAATGGATATTCCTCCTTTGTGAAAGGTACAGTGAGCTAAAAGCGATGGCTGCGGACTTGCAAAGTGGGAAAAAACCACAGAACAGGTTATCATGCCATGTTCTTTCATGAGAGGGGCACCTGCTACCTTTTTTGTAAAATAAAAACACATAGTAAGAACCAAGCCCTGTGGTATTATACCGCGCCTTCCAAATGATTATTTCACAAGATGATGGCCTTATACGAGTGGAGCTGTCTATTTTTTGTCCCCTATTTATTGTGAACTGGGTTCCATTGACAAAAATGTCAATGTTGCAATTTATTTCACCGAAATGTACTCGTGGTGGTAAGATAGGAATATCTATAATGAAGGGTGGAGGGTACAGGTTGTTGGTAAGGATAGAGGGCTGGGTGTAGAGAGTATGGGGATCCCCATTCAAAGAAATTAAAATTCCAGAGGGTAATTGTACCCAAACAAATTACCACAAAGTAATTTACTTTGATGTAACAATCTAAACCCCTGTGTATTGCGTGACAGGCAACAATATATGAGGGTTCACAAAATACCTACAGTAGGAGAAGGGTGCACGAAATGTCAAATTCTGGGATGTGTTGGAGCCTTGGCCATTACAACTGAGGCTACCCACGCCATATTATTGCAAACCTCAGGCCCCAATATGCATGTACACTGTTGAATGTATTAACATAAAACCCAATTGTACCCTTCTTACACACAATGTTGCACTACGACTGTGCTTTAGTTGCATATTACGCAATGTATAAACAGGTTTTAAGCAAATATTCATGCTTCCTACTGGGATTTATTGTTACACAAGACAGCACAAAAAGCTCCATTTCCCCCATGGAATGCCATTATGGCTATTAACTTCGTTGAAACTATGCAGAAAACAACCATTATGGGTTTCAGTGAAGAGAGTCGCTCGGCTCTTAAAGGCTGATTGCGGCAATTTAAAGGTAAATCTATATATTCTTCAAGCTCCTAAAACACCCACCCCCTCTCCAGTGCTCTTCACACAGAAAATGTGCTGATTTCCACAGTGCTTCATGACAGATTCTCCCAGCTTCTAAGTGCAGTAATAATCAGTGCTACTATTGTTATCCACTCATGGTGCCCAATTGATCAGCCTAAGGAGAATGAAGGTATGAGTCAGCCCAACCAACCAAGTTATCGAACTCGTGGCACATGGCAAATTCCTTTTCCCAATACGAGGGTGCTGTGTTTGAGCTTGCCCCTTCATATATAATTAGATGCATGATGATAAGCAGAGCAGTTCATAGACTTTCATGTCAAAGTCAGTGCGAGTCAATTACAGCTCTGACTGTTTACCTGTGACTCTGGGTCAATACTAGATAAAAGTGAATTCCATGAGTCCCATAAAGAGGCGATTCATTTAAAAGTTTTCACAGTGCCCTGAATCACCCACATGTCCAAAGTCACCTGACACAAGACACATCTCTATACAAGTGACTTCAGTCTTTACAATGCTCTGTAGAACCCTGCGATGCCCTGAGCATCCTTTCGGTAAGGTGTGGAGGACAGTGATGTGGAGGTTTTAGGCAGAAGGGGGAGGGAGAGAGGGTGCCCTAGCATTCACAAAGACAGATCGCTTTACAATTGGCTCAAGACATTAAAACATGGCTCTGTAGAAGATCTACAATGCCCTGGGCAATATTTTGTTAAGAGTGTGGAGTGCACAATTTAATGCTGGGTTTGTGAAATATGTATTAATTTCTCTCCCTGATCTCTTTCATTGTAGTTTTCGACTGTTATATGGTCACTGTAATTGTAATCAATCAATGATACATTGATATCTTGATCTTCGCCGTTGCTACTGTTTCTTCATTAAAAGTCTGAAATCGATGCAAACGCCTGCTTCATCTGATAGATTGAGCGCACACAGTAGACTCGAAGTACAGAAAGATCAATAGTTATTATGTAACTCTTGCCAGGGAAATTGAAATACCTTGTCTCCTCCAGCTTTCTAGGGCTGCACCTGAGCACACAATTTCTCCGGAGTCGGAACTGAGTACCAGTTTGGCGCAGATAATAGAACAATTAAACCCTATGGAAATGTATTTCGTTTAGCTATAGTAGTAAATCCATCAGTGGTAGGCAACTGAACAGACTTAGGCCCGCCCAATTTAAATTGTTCCACCTGTACCTGGAATGGGCCCAGCTCTGCTGTTTTTAGGGATCACATTAGAGCCCTAAGGTCCTTTGCTAGTGATGCCTCATGCCGCCAAATAAAGTGGCATTGCCGTAGGATAAGCCCCGTTGACGGTTTCCAGGCATCGGTTTCTTGACTTTCTCTCTCTGCCATGTCTAGTTATCTCATGTAAATCTGCCTACCCTACCGATAGGGGCACTCTAATGCACACTTTACTTTCAAAACACTGAAGTAATAGCAAGTAGCTCCTTAGAGGACAGCATTATGCGTGTACAGTTATTTTAACTAGCCATAGGAACAACCTCTACAGTCTGCATTTTTAGCAAAACATCAAGTCTATTACTGACACTTTCAGCGTCATTTTAAGTTTGCCCGTGAATGTACCGCTACCAAAACAAAAGAACCTATGTGGACTGCTGTAGAAAGATGTTTCTACAGCAGTCCACATAGGTTCTTTGGTTTTGGTGTAGAGTTTATTTGACTAGGGGTGACCTATGTGTTACATGATTAAAAGTCCCTGGTATCTCCTTGAGTACCAAGGTGAATGTACTGCTCCATGTAATGAAGAGATTGTACAGTTCCAGAAGGAAAAAAAAGGACAAAAAGATCTTGAAAAACACAGTATGGAGCACGCGCCTCCTCTCCATTAACTACTGCTCGGCATTATAGCAGCAGACCCCAAATTGTGATAAAAACAAAGTTCAACCTGAAACACCGGGCTGCATGCAAACAACACTGAATAAGGCAGAGGCTGGAAAGAGCAAAGCTCCTATTAGAGTCCTGCAAGGTGTCCCAGTGCAAGCAGGCACACGTGGATGCCTTTGGTGCCAGTCAGTCACATAGAAGTCTACAGGCACACTCTAGGTAGATCTATTGTCCATTCAAATGTGAGATGATCAGCAGGGTCAAGGTAGGACTTCCATTACTTCTAGGGTGTTTTAAGCAACAACCCAATCAGAGGGCTATTCTCATTACATGTAGAACTGCATTCTCTATCTATGTACAAGTATCATGGCGCTGTCTGTAGAAACAGCTTAATCTAGGTAGACGTTCTGTAACATCCTATGTAGAACTGCCACCCTATTGTATTTAGAAGTGTCATTCCACTTATATTACAGTGATACTGTCTGTACGAATATCATTTGTAGAACTAGGTGTTCAGGACTGAGGAGACTTGAGCACAGATGTCTTGGCAGATCCTAAGGCACTCATGTAACACACGCAACCCTCCACCCCCCAACAAGGACACCTCTATAGCAGATGCACCTGTCTCTACCTAGTCTCAACAATCTCTTACCAATAGATTGAAAGTTAACATGAGGTAGCACCAAGTAGCTCTTACTCTCTGCAGGGGCTGCACTGATGACCACATATAGCTTAAATGCATGGCACCATTGCGGAAAAAATGACATCACACACCCCTCACACAGTCAGCAGATAATTGCAAATCTAGGTAACTCCAAGCATCACATCGGCACTGCAATTTCATACCAATGGCAGCCATGAGCTATACAACACAGACATCAAATTCTACATGAAACTACTAACACGTTCTCTTTCCCAAGACCATCACAATACTATGAAACAATGATCACAGTACATGTACAACTATCATGGCATAGTGAGTAGCAATACGGCCAGGTTATCTACATACTTACTTTTATTAAGCATTTCCTAATATAACAAAAAAGCAAGCATAAAAAAGATACAAAAACTAGAACAAAGTGTCACATAGGTTTAAAATCATGTAATTACTACTTCAGATGTCCAAGACTTTGAGGACGTAGATGCTCTTTAACATCCTTAAGCAACCCTGGCAATCGGGATTAATTTGTTCCCCGAAACCCTGTCTTAGTAGCAATCAAATTTCCAAAGAGAGATTAACTTACATATCTATTTTGATCACATTATTTGATGATCTTTGCTCTTGACAGATCGGTATGCACAGGTCCCATAGGAGCAAAATTGGAGTTGGGTCTAAACAGGCCTAGTAGTAAATAAAGGCAGATCAATCGTCTTAAATGCACATGATTTCCAAGCAATAAAAGCATATGCACACATCAATCTTGGAACTAGTGGGACAGGTTCACTACATTTTGACTAACTCATTCTATGGAGAACTACTGTCGCAGTGTGCGTAGCTATGTGGACGATGCAGACTGACCTGCATGAAGATCACATCAACATTGCTACTTCCCATGAAACAAACAAAAATGCAAACTCCTGGTCACAGTCCATATCGCTACACAGAAATGCTGCCCAATTAAAACATAAATCCAACAATCTTGCTGATAATGCAAACCTGCCGCATCATAAAGGTCACCTGTTTGGGCCATTAAAGAAGGGTGTCCCTTGTCGTGCAAGGGAAAGGAATTTGATAAATGCTGTCTTTCAGTTTGGAGAAACCAATGACCACTATTGTACCTAAAGATAGCTCAAGACTTGGATATTCGGGCAGGCTATCCTAACATTCACATGCCCCCTTTAAATGCATCCCCTGTCAAGTACATATAGAAGTAGAAGTGTATTTCTTGGCTCATGTGCTGCAGACTTTGTTAAAGAAAACTACTGGCACATCCATTGGAACACTACTGTCATGTTCTAGGTGGAAATATTGTCATGTTATATGTCGAGATACAGCTCCATTCTATTTAGAACTACCAACACATTCTACGCAGGTGGACTATTTTGTTCATTCGCATCCTGGAAGGGCCCCTGGCCAATCAGGAAGCTCGTAACTTGGGCTATACTGTCTGTTACAAGCCGCATTCCGAGCAGCCTGGCTTCTGCTAGCCAGCGCCCTCTCGCGCACTCCTCTCCCCCACCTCACCTCTTAGCACACGTGTAGTTTCCTACATAGGCGCTAAGAGTGTGCAATATAATAAAAAAAGAAACGTACCTTGCCGCGCGGCCCAGCACCGCACTGTACTTTCACCAAGTACACTTCATTGTTGATGACGTTACGGTCATCAACATTGAAAATGGACTTGGGAAACAATGGCGTGCCACCGGACCGCCAGCAAGGTAAGTTTCTTTGTTTAACATAAACTAAACACCATTAGCACCTGTGTAGGGAAATACACTGGTACTAATGGCGATATACACTGAGAAGGCGGGCTGACAATGACAGTAACAGTATCGGCTCCCGTTACAGGGTCGGTCTGCCGCCTCAGTGTACATCACCTCAATCTAGACTAAGTGTTGCATTCTGCGTAGAACCCACATAATGCTCTGCACGGAACTACCATCATATTCTTGGTTGAGCTATAGACACATTCTATTTCAAGTTACTGGCAACACCCAACTTCCAACATAAAAACAAACTATCTTGTCCTCAGGAATATGATCTGTATGCGATCCCTTGTCCAAACTAACTTGCTAACCTTGTCAATCTTTACCCACCTTACATTGCATAACATACTCAAATCCACATGCACCTGCTAGCACTCCACCCACCATACTAACAACCAGAGGACCACACACATGTATTTGAGGAGCTCTGCCACAACTCTACCGCTTGCTACACATACACCCATCTTCCAGATCAGTGGCTCGCATGCTATATCAGCTCTGGAAGATAATTGACCGTCATGTCTCCCCACTAGATGGACAAACAAGTGTCGTCACTGTAAATGATCTAGAGACATATCGGCAAACATGAATCGGGATCTTTCGGCATTCACTGATTGACACCTAAGATGTCCACCTACCTCTCCCTCTCCTGCTCCCTGCTCACCCAGGAGCATGCGCCAAGTAACCAACACACGGGCTGTAGTTACACTTTACAAGACCACTTTACATCACATATTGTGCAGAACAACCATCACGCTGCACACTGTGCTGCAGCCACATGCCGTCTAGCACTAGCATCACATTTTATGTGCAATATAAATTGTTGTCACACTCTACAACAATGCCCATGTTCTATGCACACCTACTGTCATTTTCTAGAGAAAATTGGCACCTCATTATATGTACGGCTCGTGTTACATAGCTTATGAAAACACTGTTGATTCCAATGTGAGAACACGCCACAGCTCGCTAATCAATTTGTATTACCACAACCCCAACATGACAAGTGATGCCGTGTTTACATTCAGGCACCAAATGTTGCAATAATCTCCACCTTCTCCCTGATTTGCATTATGTGTGGGACACCCAAGTTTCCAAGATTTACATTCTATAGGACAGGCTCCCATTCAAAATTCTATAGCTTCCATCTAAATCTACAATCACACTGCACTCTATATAGAACTTACCATCACAATCTGCGATGAATGACTCTATGTAGAGGAGCCATCAAATTCTATGAAGGACTAAAGTCATGGGGCCCGATTCTCAAAAAATAGTGCAGATGTGTGATGAATCAACTTCCGGGTCACCAGTGGTCCAGGGGTGAATATTGGTTTCTAAACCATCAATCAGCCCCTCACCTCTACTACAGAAGTGACCCAAACAGATTGGAATAACAAGAACATTCTAAACCTCTCTGTCCAATTTTGCTAACGTGGATGGAACGACAGGCTTATCTCTGAAAGGTCGTGGATAGTTGGTTAGTTGCAACACGGCTAAAATACAAGTATTTCCCAATGATAAAAGGGACTGTCAGGTCAAGGTTATATAAAAAATATCTACTTTATTTATATCACAACAGACAGTTCTAGCAACACTACGAAATTCGACCCAGCCTGCAGAGAAATTCAGAGGACAGACAGTTTGAAAGAGGAAAAAGGGATGCACTCTGGATATTGACATAAAGGTAGTCAGTATGTTTAATAATTACAACAGTTTAAGGTTACTTGGCTTCAGCACAAAGGGAGCACTGAATCTTACAATGTCTCTAGAAAGGACCAGGGGGGGTAGAACCACTATGTACCTTTTGCTGTAGGTGTACTTGGTGCTCAACAGGGTCGAGACGGCTTAAGGGCGCCTTGCGTGCTTCTGAGACAGAGTTCAAGAAGGGCGTCAGCTGCAGGTATCAGGCGGCAAGACATTTGGCCGAGCAAAGCATGGACGAACAAATGCAGGCTGGCCTACACAGCGGTTTAGGGTCAGGAATCATTGTCTCAGTGCTGATTGGCGGTTTGGAAGCACTGATCGAGATGTCTCAGATGTTGTTAAGTGACTGCAGCATGACAGTTGTTAGCATTGCAGTCGGTTACAGCTCAAGAAACTCGGCTGGCACGAAAATGTCCTGTAAGGCAGGCGTCAGTAGATGCTCTTCGAGGCACTTCTCCCAACATCTTCAATGGACTCGTGTCATCTTTTAGGGTGGACAGGCTGCAGCTGTGGAGTGTTTTACAGGCAGCTGCCTTGTCCTTGGTTGTAGGTTCAGAGACCTTCTGGCACTTCCTATCCAGGAAGCTTGTTGTAGAGCCTAGAAAAGCACTCTGTGTGCTGGCTGGGTACTGGTTCTGGAGCGGCTGGAGATGGAGGTGTTTTGGGGAGGGATCTTGCTTCCCTCTTAGGAAATCCTGGCCTTCCTACACTGGCGGAAGATGTAAGGCAGACTGTACCTTCAGCCAGGGTCCAAGGTTGAGTTCTTCTTTGTTACTTCAAGTGAAGTCTTCAAATGATCTGCCAAAAGAGGGGCTCAGCCCTCTTTTAAAGCCATGTGGGGCACAGTGATTGGCGTAGGCTGTCTTTCTTAACGAACCAATCCTAGGGCCCCTACCAACAATCTCCTGTATGCATGAGGTGATAACCCAAGTGATTTGCAACAGGAAATGTAAAGGGGGAACACTTGTGATACTAAGTCCCACCCATCTTCCTGTCTGTTGTTGATCAAAGAGTCTCTCTGGTTAATGGATCTCTCTGTGGTTCCTGATTAAAGTGCTACTTGAAGCTGCGGCAAGACCTTACTCTCTGGCTCCTGCAAACCACATTCTCATACTTTATGAATGGGGTCCCCCTACAGGGGTGGCGTACTGTAAGCACGGAGTCCCGGACATGACAGGTCACTGTCCTTGATATTGAGGGTAGGAGGTGGCTTCCAGTTGACATAGTTACCTATGAAAGGTTGTTGTGGTTTCACGTCTCCTTTGTTAACCTGTGCAGGCAGGCCCCATTTGTGCCTGTTTGAAGTACACTATGTTGGTATGTTACTCGCTGCCACGAGCCGAAGGGCCTAACGAAAAAGCAGGGCGGATGCAGAGATACTTTGTTAGTTGATCAGTGGGAAGGTTGGCCCTCCCCCTTTCTGGAGACTGCATAGTGTGCTTCTGGCTGTCATATCCCAACTAAATATGACAGGGCGGACTGTACTGTAGGCTGTGTCCACCCAGAGTACACATATCTATGCGTTTGTCGTGGTGTGAGCATTGGGAAATGTGTGTGGATTAGTCCCACACATTTTCCTGAGGTTGGTCTACCATCTTGCCATTTAATTAAACATTTCAAAAATTCCCAGGCGAGCCCACGCCCACCATGTGGATGGTCACATTCCTCATAAAATAAAAGGTTGACAGAATATGAGCTTGTTTCATTTGCACTATTTTCAAAAATACTGAAGTCAAGGAGGGTTGCCCAGAGAAATGTTGGAGGTTAAGCTAACTCTAAACCTTAAACCCATCACCTCTTTCGGTTTGCTGGAGTTGCTCCGAGTGAGACCGGTATGCCCAGACATGGGTCTGGTGCCTACTGGGCCTAGAGACCCAACCTACTCCTCACTGATGAGGCCCATGAGGCTTAAAGATGTTTGGGGATGCTTGTGGTCTCATGCAGAAGGGATGTGACCAGGCAGTTTGGGCTGGACTAATGCCGGAGGTTACGATTAATTCTAAACCTTCCAGCCATCACCTCTTTTGTTTTGCTGCAGGTCACCTTCACCAGTATTTCTGGAGGGGCTGAACAAAGATGCCAGGTTCCCAGCACCACATGCTTGCTGGGAACGCATTTTTACAGAGACGGGTGCCTTAATAACTAAAAAAAAGAAAAAAGCATTTCCACCCCCCTGCGGCACATGGAAATGCTAGTTTGACAGCCGTGGTTTAATCCGCGGCTGTCACGCTTGAACAATGAATCATGGCAGGGTCAGGAATGACTATGCCATCATTTGCGCCTCCCTCTGCACCTGTTTCAAAAGGGGCAGGGGTAAAACCCTCAATTTTTGGCATTTTAAAGCACGTTCCGTTTGTGAATTTGGGATGTGCTTTAAAATGCCCAAAAATGTCCCCTTATAATGCCAAAGGGGGAAAAAGGGAATCTGAATGAGCGCAACTTAGATGCGCTCTATCAGAATTCCTTTGTGAATTGGGCTGATACCTTTTTTTGGCAGAAGTGAGGAGGTGCCCATATTGGTGGCTGGCTGCCATCATATTGCTGGAAGAACGCCTGCCACTTGCTTTGTAAAACTGCCATCCTGCTGTTTGAAGAATGGTGACCCAGATAGGTAGGGGTAGCAGACCCGTTATTTCACAGTAAGTAACGAGAACTCAAATGCTTTGTTAATACATTCAAAGGTGCGGGGGAGAAAGAGCGGCTCTGACACCACCAGTCGCCAAAGTATATATAAGAAACAAAAAAGTGGCCTTGATTGAAGGACACTCCCGTCACCTGGTCATACACCCAGTCAAAATATATGGTTAATATGTATTGCATTCAATCATGAATTGGACAGAATATATTCAATTGGAACAAGTTCATTCAATCGATTCATGGCTAATGTGTTTAGTCAAGCATTAGTTATACAAAGTAACATATAACCAGTGTGTTTTAAATCAACATCACAGATTTTCACAATATGAAAAAGAGAGCTCTGCGCATTTCGAGAATACTTTTTTCCCTTCATCAGGAGCAAAAACAATTAGAAATCAGGTAAATGTTCAGTCTTCAGTCTCCAATTTCATTTACAAAGCAAATTACACACATGTTTCAGTCTTTACTGATTCAATACATATATCACATCATAGATTATGCATCTCCAAATGGGCCCTAGCCCTTAGGTAGGTTACATTAATACGAGTCAAAACAATGAATAGAAGTGTAATCACATATGATATTACATGAACAGGTATAGCCAAACAATGCTGTACAAATAGGTCAGAAGGACCAATGAAAATTCAGATTAGCGGGCAGAATTACAAAGATCTAACTAAAACAAAAAAATATATCCGTCTCGAATGTCTAATAGTCACAGCTGGTAGGTCTATATTGAAAGAAAGAACGCCTACCTCTGGTACATTGAACATACAGAGGTTGGGTAAAAATGTAAGTTTAGGACCAAGTAATATCACTGTAATTGGTCAGAAATCCACGGTGCCTCGTTCCTGTTAAATTTATGAGACACGAATACACATCTTCACAAAGAACTATGAAGCATCTATACGTAGCATAATGTTATATTGAGATTATAAAGAAAGGTCCTTTAGCCTACCTATTAGGAGAATAAGGCGACTGGAGGCACAATTCGATGTCAAATAGTGTTTGGTGTCGGATCCCTGAGGTAGTGACAGTCTCGGTGTACCACTCTGAAGCTAGGTGTGGGGAGAGTATGAAAACGTACTGGTGGATAGTGTCACAAAGGCATCTGTAATCAGAAATGCTGTATGGGTATCAAAAAAATATATAATAAGGAATGTAATTTTACCCACCCTACGGGTGCTTGTGGAGCTCATGAGAAAAGCACTTGACGGGTGCCCAAAGTGCTTAATCTCTGAACATGTGCTCTGTAACTCAAGTATGTGTCAGTAGACCTGGCGAGCCTCTTCCTGTTGCCTTCCTATGTCTCCACCCTCTCCCTCACCCCCAAACACATCACAAACTCTTTACCCAACTCCTCCCTCTCCACTTACATGAAGAACAAAGCTTTGTGCTCCAGTCCAGGCGCTCCTTTCACCGGCGGCCACCAGTTTGTTGTTCCTTTTTTATGGGAGATTGGGCTTGCATAATACGTGGAGAGCCCATCTACTGTAAAAATAATAGAATACAACTATTTTAACTCCAGGCGAACCCCGGGGTGCGTATAGTCATCACCCCCTTGTCGAGGGTGCGTTCAAGGCTGGTAACAGTCCTCACCAAAGCCCTCGGCTGGTGGGCCTTTAGCGGTTATGTACACCACCCAACACAGGGGTGATTGCTCCCTTCTACTCCAGTACGATTCCAGAACATTCTACTACAACACAATTTCAGAACATTCTAATCTAATATGATTCCTTAACAATCTATTCCAATACAACACGTTCAAGAGGGACTCTTTCACCCAATATCAGTGTCATTCAATGTAAAATGGTCTTGTATAGCGCACCTCTGCCATTTTAGCAGCCAGTTTGCACATGGCTCTGTAAAAACAGAAGAAGGGTTAGGGTGTTAGTGGCATAGAGATTTAGAGAGATAGACAGGTGCAAATCCTGAGATGTTGATGAGTGCAGGTCAGAAGTACCTGAGTCCTCAAAGGTATGCTTCTATATGATAAGTAGTGGTGACACTTGGTTATGGGTTTTATCCAGAAGGGAGAGTTAAAGATCTATTTAGTGGCAGTGTTCTGTGACTGGCTTACTCACTCACTTACAGTTCTGTCAAAGCTAATAGGGTATTTACCGTGTGGGAGGGTGTGTGTTTATAGTGTAAGGTGGAAGATGGGAGGTAGGCAGTGCTTTAAGTGGGCCGGGGCCTGCCGGGGCCGGGCCCCGGCAGTCTCCAAAGGGTGAGGCTGAGCCGGGGCCCTGCCGGGGCCCCCTAGCCCCACCACGCCATGGCAGGACGCATTATCCCGCTGTGGCCGCAGCCGCAACGAGAGATGCGCCCGCCAGTTTAACTCAGGCAAGCTGACAGAAGTGCCAGCCAGCCACAGCGTCGCTGTGACTGGCTGGCACTTCCGTCAGTCTCTGTAACTTTCTCTGATGACCCGTCATCTGAGGGGCCATCAGAGGAAGCTACAGTCCCTTAGTTCCCCTCGCCAGGTCACTGACCCTCAGCGAACCCGCGGGCTCCATGATCTAATATGTAGATTAGATCACGGAGCCCGCGGGTTCGCAGAGAGTGAAAGACGCCTCGGGGTCAGTGCTCTGAGCAGAGATCACTGAGCCCGAGGCGCCTTTCTCCTTTGTCAAGGCTTTATAAAAGATGCCTTCAACTGTGTACGTTTAAGCCATCTTTTATACACGTACAAATATTTCTATGTTTATAACAGATGGCTTGAATCGTACACAATTCAAAGCAACTTTTATAAAGCTTTGTCGACGGACAAAGCCACCTTGGGTTTTTTCCGTCCTCAACGCTTTATAAAAGATGCCTACGTTTCAAGCCGCCTTTTATAAACATAGACATATGTTACAAATGTCTATGTTTATAAAAGGCAGCTTGAATAGTACACAAACCATAGTAAGGTAAGCACACAAGTGTGCGTAACTTACTATGGTGTGTGCACTTTCAAGCCACCTTTTATAAACATAGAAATATGTAACATTGCTATGAATATAAAAGAAGGCTTGAAAAATACACAAACCATAGTAGTACGCAAACAAATATATAAATGCTCAAATACATTTATATATTTGTTTGCGCACCTTACTATGATTTGTGCACTTTTAGGCCACGCCCACAATGGAGGCCAAGCCTCCAAATGAGGGCCCCCCCTCAATTTCTTACCCCACTTAAAGCACTGGAGGTAGGTGGTTAATTGGTGAAGGGGATTTGGGAGGACTCCTCTTCTGGAGGTTAGTACTAGATTGAGCTGTTTGGGTTTCAGTCTGTTGACTTTTGAGTGATGTTTTTGTTGTACTTTTCTCCATTGGGATGCAGAGTTCATACCGTTTCAGGCTCTATTTTAAGGTATGAGATTGGGAGACTGACCTGACTGGATTTGATCTCCCAAGATGCTGTAAGTGATTTTGTCAGGGGTCAGCATCAGCCCCTGACCTGGCAGAAAGCCCTCCCAAATGTAGGGCGCTATAGCCAGAAGGCTGCTCTCTGTCGTAACGCCCGGCCCAAGGCTATGATGGGATCGCAGGAGCTGCAGCGCACTACCCCAACAGCCTGGCAACTTTCTGACCTAGGAGAATGTATTTATGTTTTAAAAAGCATTACCGTAGCAGCAGCAAACGTACAGAGGCAGAGGACAAAAGCCTGCCCAGGCAATATCCATTTTACCCTCTATAATGAATACAAACACTGAACTGCGCTTCTCAGCTTTTAGGGGGCCCACGCCTCCAATGATTAGCATCTCTTTGTGAAACTAAATATCCTCTGAGTTGGGGTGAAAGATGCATCCAATTGGCCATCGCAAGGCATAATAGCTATTCAGCCTCCAGGGCTCAGAGAAAGGGGCGGGTGTCCACAGCCCAATGGATTAATGGCCCCACTCACCACCAGCTTCCAAATTGTCATCCAGCCCCCTCTCCCAAACCTTTGAGGGTGCTCCACCTCTGGATGTTGTGCAGGTTTATGCATTTGTTGATGAGACCAGCTCGAAAGGTTCTCATCTCAGTTTCAATGAACAATCAAACTCAGTGATCAAAGTCCACTAATTAAACAACTAAAGAAAGGCGTGTGGGATAGAAAGTACTGGCATATTTCTTGAGAAGACTGCTCAGAAACGATCACTTCTTGAAGGGTCGCTCTGCTCGTGTGCTGCACTGGGGACGCTTCAAGCAAAAACGAACTTGCAAACCAGAGCGAGCGCAGCGGCATAAGTGAACAGTTGAACGTTCCAAACATACCCTAGGAGGGTCAAGTATGGCAATCCACCAGTGGTATTCACATTAAACTGAAGTTACCTGGTTGATCCTGCCTTTTCCTTCGCGTGACGCCCCCTTGCCAGAAGGCACTCCGCCCTGGTCCCCAATGCCGCGAGCCTGGCTTCCTTCATCTGCAGAACCCTGTTGCCTAGAGGGACGCTGCATCTCCCTCAATGCTGAGGCTGGAATGCTGCCTGGCACTCCCCATAGGGACGGGAATTGCCCATCTTCACTGGCATGTGGAGCTCGCTATATAGTGCTGCTGCTGCCCTGCCTGCACCATGCTAGGACCCAGATGTGCAGTACACAGCTGCTGCAGCACATTGGACCTTGGGACAGCACTGGCTAGCTGTCTATCAAGTAAGAATTTTGGATATACTTTTTGGTAATGTAAAATGCCATTATAAGGACTTTTTAAATATGTTTAAAGGACACTTGTTAGTTTTTTTTTAATGCAAATGCTTAGAAATTGTTATAGTGTGAAATGTGTGATCCCTTTTTGTATAAAAGAAAATAGAAAACTGCTGGTGTAGTGGGGTTGAAGTCCTATATATGTTCCAATCAATAACAAAACCAAAGTACAGCAGCATTCCTTTGTCCACCTTTCCTTGTGTTCTGCCTCTCCTCTAACCTAGTGCTTCTTCCTACGGATTTAGGGAATTCTTATACTTATTGTCTTTCCTGACCCAGTCCTTTTCCTAAAGCAGCACCCACAGGTTGATCCAGGAACTCAAGTAAGCGGGGACGCCAGAGACAGGTAAGAGGTGGGTTAAATACTTATTAATGTTTTATCATGCCCGCCTAAACCTGTCTCCCGCCAAGTGCACATAGGTCCATCCCCCGCTACACTCACCCCGAGCGCATGTTGAGTCATCTTCCATTTCTCATGCAAATGACGGCAGAGGGATGGAACCACTGCTACATTCTATGCAGAATTTCTTTTTGTAAACTTCTTTTTATTGGTATTTTAAAAAGTCATGGTCATCATATCCAGTGTTAATCAGTCAACAATGCAGGGTCACAATTACAGAAATAACATATGACATTATATTTTGTGGGTGTTCATAGGGGGGCACAGCGGGCCGACCGCGCCAGGGGTCTCCATTGTGGGCCAGCGGGAGGAGTCCAGGCATGCGCCACTGCGTGTCTTATGGCCTCTGACCAGTGACCCGGTGCATGTTGGTTAGTTATGACTCATCTATCCATTCTATCCATTTCCCCCCAAACCTTAAGGTGCGTCCCGGGGTATCCCCTGGCGTTATATATGCGCGTCTCTAGGGATGCGCACCGGTCCATTTTGTTCATCCATCGATTGAAACACAATCCCTCAGAGAAGCTGCAGGTGGTAGCTATGAGCCTTTTCCCTAGACCCAGCGCTACTGCGAAAAACGCCTTTTGGGGTCAGGGGTGAAGCTGACCATACCAAGTATGACCAATTTTGGGTCGTGTAGAACTGAGGACCCCAGCACACTGCTAATCAGGCAGATACACTGGACCCAGAAGCCCTGGATAACATCGCAGTCCCAGATCATGTTCTTCAAAGCACTTCCATCCCATTCTATTCAGAATTGGCATCACACATGCAGAAGCGTGGTCACCTTTTATTTGGCATTACCATTGAGGTATATATAGAACTACTATTGCCTCCAAAGTAGAACCGCTATTGCATTCTACATAGAGCTAAATGTACAGCAAGTTATGTCATGTTGAGGTATACCGCGCACCGCTACCACCCAGGGGTAGTCTCCAGGGGCTCACATGGCTCTGCAAGAAAGAGGATGGGGTTGGTTAGTGAGTTAAGTGAGGGTAGAGGGATGGGATAGGTCCAGAAGCAGGAGAAACCTGCATCTGTGTGTGTTGGGTTGCTGATGGGCTGATTGCATGCACTGGTGTGTTGTATCCGGAAGGGTGAGGTCCAATGCCTGGGGTTGGTTGTTGTGTGTGAATGTCTGTTATGTTGGGAGTGTGCTTTATGTGTTAAATTGGCTGGTTATGAAGGTTATGGTTGTGCACACAGGCTTGTTGTGTCCATAGAGTAAGGTCCAGTGCCTGGGGTTGTTGTTGTATGTGAGTGTTAGTTATGTTGGGTGTGTGTTTGTATATTTTATGTGTACGTTGGCTGGTATTTAAGGTTGTGGTTGAGCACACTGGCTTGCGTATCGGTACGGGTGAGGTCCAATGCCTGGGTTTGGTTGTTGTGTGTGAATGTCTGTTATGTTGAGTGTGTGCTTTATGTGTTAAATTGGCTGGTTGTGAAGGTTATGGTTGTACACACAGGCTTGTTGTGTCCATAGAGTAAGGTCCAGTGCCTGGAGTTGTTGTTGTATGTGAGTGTTAGTTATGTTGGGTGTGTGTTTGTATATTTTATGTGTACGTTGGCTGGTATTTAAGGTTGTGGTTGAGCACACTGGCTTGCGTATCGGTACGGGTGAGGTCCAATGCCTGGGTTTGGTTGTTGTGTGTGAATGTCTGTTATGTTGGGTGTGTGCTTTATGTGTTAAATTGGCTGGTTGTGAAGGTTATGGTTGTACACACAGGCTTGTTGTGACCATAGAGTAAGGTCCAGTGCCTGGGGTTGTTGTTGTATGCGAGTGTTAGTTATGTTGGGTATGTGTTTGTATATTTTATGTGTTCGTTGGCTGGTATTTAAGGTTGTGGCTGAGCACACTAGCTTGCGTATCGGTAGGGGTGAAGTCCAATTCCTGGGTTTGGTTGTTGTATGTGAATGCCTGTTATGTTGGGTGTGTGCTTTATGTGTTAAATTGACCAGTTTTTAAGGTTATGTGGAAACCAAAACATAAATAACAATAAAGGTTTTTTTCGCTGATAGGAAATTTGAAGTATGTTGTTTGGAGGACACTTTTACAGAAAACAAGATACCTGCTGTTTTCATCATATCATTACTGTATGTTTCCTAGGGACGGGTTTTAGTCGAGGCTCTCCCACTACCCTCACCAGCTCTCCTGCAGTGCCCCGCTAGATATAGGGGAAAGTACATATCCGAACCCTCCGAGGCCTACTGCAGCAGAGTACTCCTTCACGCTTCAGCAGCTCGGATCTACTCGCTGTTCCCAAGCAGACATGTCACAGCAGGCACCACCCTGCTGATGAGCACCTACCGCCCCCAGCAAGACATATCCTACCAAGCGCGACATGACAGGAAGCCAGGAATGTCAGGCAGGGGGCGAGCAAACCGCAAGCATCATTTCACAGCCGCTGGCTGGCTTCCACCCACTCTGCCAGGGCTTGGGCACTGCCTGGCACTGCACACAGGACTGTCAGCTCCCTCGAAAAAGCATCATCGCCCCAACATTATCCTTACCAGACACTAAAAGCCTAGGTACTGGATTAAAGGGCACAGGAGAGGAAGACACGGTGGGTGTGGAACTCAGTATCCTGCGATAATCGGTCGGTGTAGTGTTCCCAAAACCATTCAGATTGTTACGTCTTGAAAAACAAATCGGTGGTGTCATTACTCAATGGATTACTCAACGGTGCTTCGGTTTACTCAAGACATCGGTCTTCTAACAGCCATGAAAGGTTTCAGTTTGCCTTGCAGTGTGCAGGAGCTGCACAGACCTCAACCCATTGAGCTACAACACTGGGATTCAAACTTATGACCAATATATCTCATGCTGATTGATCTGTGCACTGGACAATATTGAACGAAACTATCTTACTGAGACTTGAAGCACTGGTTTCGGGTCGCATACAGATCTCTCCAGCAAGCACACTGAACCCATGAGTTATCTCTCCAGGGTTCCAACGTGTAGCCTGTGGGTTACATACGTGTCATTGTGTGATGGGGCACTTCACCTCTCAGCTGTTGCACCAGAGTGGGGATGCCCACCTTGGGGGAGGGGGTGCAGGTGTACTGAACATATTTTCTATTGGTTTGGGGGAAAACACTGCATTCGTGCAGTGGGGGTGCAATAATGAACATTTCTAAATCACTATATTAAAAACAAAATGCTCTTTTTCAATGAGTGAGACGATTCTAGGAGAAAGAACCCTGTGGACTTCATTTCCCAGTGTTAAGGCTCTTGTACCCGAACCCTGAACCAGCTCAGCAAATGGCGCCTCATGGAGTCAGTTCATGTATAAAGCGAATCTCTACCATGCGTGTCTGCAACAATGGCAACCAAGGCGGCTGCCCCGGCTCCATTGCAGCAGAATGTGCTTCCCTTTTCCATGCATGGGAGCAGCAGGCTCAGGGCCTGATTCTGAGCTCTGGAGAAAAGCAGTGCGGAAAGCCGACCTTCTCCCCTCCAGTTTCCAGAGCCATCATTCCAAGGCCGGTGGAAGGATTGGAGGAGAGCTGTTGTGCTTTCCAGCTGCAAAAGCTGCTGAAAATCTGCTGTTGTGGCGGGCAGCATGTGCACCAGGGCCACTGCCAGCATTTCTAAAAAGTCTGCCATGTTTCAGGGTGGTGCTGCCATCCGGGAAATGCCCAGTTTATACAGGAAAGGCTTGTGCAGGTTTCCAAGTGGAGCTCCGCAAAGAGACTGCCCCAGTGGTGTCTGCTCTGCAGTGCAGACGGTCACTAGGGTCATTGTCAGATCGCCTTGCTGCTCGCATCTTTTTTGCCATAGCGGCCAGTCACCCCAGATCCGCACAGCTCCATCACCCGATTTCTGCCAACCCCTTTTCTCCCCCCTGCCTCTATGTTTGTCCTTTTGTATTTTCTGTCATGTGTTTGCTTCACTCTCCCCACTGTCACTTCTGTACTGGTTCACTCTAACCACGAACCAATTGTCTTATATCTCCTTACACTGTATGTCTTTTATTTTGTCATGTAACTAAGCTAAGATGTGCCTGCAATGGCGCCACGATGCCCAAGGGCTGCTTTGAGCGCTTTACAAGTGTAAAAAATAAATAAATAAATTGTCAGGCTATAAACCAGGGTCATGCAAGCGTGGAAACTTTAATGAACAGAATATGCTGCCTTTGGGCCCTTGTTCCGCTGAAATCAAGCCAGTATAAATGGGTCAGCATTGCCATGCACATTTCTGACCACGGTGCAGAACAGTGCACAGATCCTTCAGTATGGGATTCCCCACACAGGGGTCCATGGGCAGCCCAGGATGTCCTCATGTAACCTTATTGGAATAGTCAGATGCACACGGATAATCACAGAAAGACTGCCTGCCAATCAGGATGAGGGTGCTGGAAAGGCAGGTATTATTATTACTGAACTCAATGATACTGGGAAAGATGAAAGGAGGAGGGATTTGAGTTTGCAATCTGCTGGTTACATTTAGATATCTGCAGCAGGGACATAAAGGATCTAAACAATGAAAAGCAACAAAAGAAATACAGGTGAACCTTCTTGGTTGTTCTACCTCGACCCCCGGGCCACCCTCACTGCCCCGCATGATGTTCTCTAGAGCCATTTTACCAAACCCGATTCTCCTTCAAAGGCACCAACCTATGAGTCTGCAATCAACATTTCTCCACAGCCTACTCCACCTATGTCAATGCCAGTTCCAGATCTGTGCCCATGTTGGGTTTTAGCTATTAGGTGGAGCTTTAGCACCATCGATCATGGGTCTGCAACCTTTGGCTCTCCAGATGTTTTAGACTACAACTCACATCAGCTATAGGCAATGTTGTCAATGGTAAGGGATCATGGGAGTTGCAGTCCCAAACATCTGGATACCCACAGGTTGCACACCCTATAAGCTCAAGCAGGTGCATTTCAGTATAGAGACAGGTGGGATGTGAGGAGGGGCACATAGCTTGTGGGTGTTGTTTGAATCTTTACCCACCCATTGACTACTCTTGGAAATCTGATTATTTTGGCCTTTGCCACCTATTCAAGTAACATCATATATATGGCCTGCCAGTGTTATTTCTAAGCAGTCTTCTGGGGATTAATGACTTAATTGCAACTGTAAATGAGCTGTTTGTGTAATAAAAATGTTTTAAACAAGTGTGCCTTCAGCCACTTGGTTTATAAGCAATATGTGTGTCCGAGCATTTGTGTTCCTTGCAACAAATTCCTGTTAAAAACAAGCATGAGCAAAGCCAACAGTTGTGGCTTGTGTATATGTATTAGAAAGGTATTAGCCAGGCACTGACATTATATCCTCAGATACTCACATCCGTTTTGCAGCTTTTGCAATTGCATAGCCAGGTAGTACCAGTATGGCAGCGCCTAGCAAATGCCTATCCCATGTCTACACAAAAGTCAAAACTGTGGGCTTTGCCACAGCTTGTTTATTTCCAACATTGTCTGCCTTCTGACGTCTTTCTGGATTAACAACTCTTGCTCTTTTCCTATCCCCACGTGTGATTTTTTTGTTTTTTTTCTATTTACAAGCATGTGAGTGCACGAGAAATATAAAATATGTTTTTATATTTCTAGTGCAAGGGGGCAGCCTGCACTATAAATAGAAAAAATATGCTTTTATTTCCAGAGTGAGCAGCCAGATCCTATTAGTAACAGGGGCGTGAGCGGTCCGAGACAATTAAAAGAGAAAAACGCTTTTTAGATTCTAACCAGAGTAGGCACACTCACCGTAGAAATTGAAAAGATACCTTACCTTTTTCAAGTGCAACGGGCAGGCCAGCGATAGAAATAGAAAATGTGTTTTTCTTTTTCCCGCTGGGGTGCACGCGCTAGAAAGGAAAAATGTTCAGCGCCACTTTGAGCAGAATTCTGCAAGTGGCATAGAGCGCTATCATGGGGAGGGTAAAGAGGTGGCAGGAAGGAAAGGTAAGATCGTCTCAAGGAAAGTTCAGGATGCTTTGCCAAACCCGCCCCTCACCTCCCACATTTAATCTGCAAATATTTGCGAGGTATGAGATTTTTTTAAGAGATGACTTGTGAATATTCTTTTTTTCACGTGTGGTCCATTTGGGCAGCTCTGTCCTTGGGTACATGAACAATGCTCTAGGTGAGTCTACCTCTGTCTGTGCACCCAATAGACTTCTAGATCTTTCAACTGCCATGGCACTCTGTTGAGGGTCTTTGAGGTCCATGAATAGGAGAACTGCAAGATTCACCTAATTTTTGGTGTCTCCCCAGGTTTTCTATGCCCCAAATTCTTTACCCTGCACTTGGTGGGTTTAAACCTTAGCTGCCGCCTTCATGATCACTCTTTAATGTTTCTTCGTCCCTCGTGATTCTTCAGTCACGTTTGAGGGATCAACCCTGCTGTGGCTATCAGAGTGATCTGAAAAGAGCTACCTGTCTGATCACGCCAAATGATCCTGTGTGTCTCAAAATGTGATGCCATTCACTCGCATTTCTCTGCCATGGCTACACAATAGTAGTGGTGTCGCGTATGGCATATTTGCATAGGTGGTAACGTATCAACCAAAGCCAAATAACACTTTTTTGATAACAAATCAATGAAAACGCTAGTGTACTTGTCTTCACATGTTTCTTTTAATGATCTTATTTTGTTCAGCGGAATGTAAGTGATTACAAGATTAAAGTATATCAACACCAAATATATCTCTCGTAAATACGGAAGCTACTGAACTAAAGCGTGTGTTGTTTTTGCTGACATCTCTTTTTAACAGTTTAGTTTCTGATATCTGGCTTCCGATTGAAGCCAGATATGATTTTTTCCCAAAGCTCAGTTGAATATCTCTAAGAAGCCAAATCTAAGAAGATTCCTAGTACAAATCTTGTGAACACAATGTTTTTGTGTTCAATGGACCAACTGCACGGAGGCATTCTGGGATAAGTGCGTTCTGGGTCAGATATGATCTCTTCTCACTTTCCATCACTATATCCTTTGCCATGGATCAATAGCTCTGCTCTTCCCTCTCTCTTCCTTTTGCACTCCCTGTCTCCTTTCTCGCAAAGGCTTGGCCTTTCTTTTTTTCTTTATTGTGCAATTTCTGGTTATTTGTAAACCTTAAGCACATACCTAAATTTAAAATGTATCCTAATACAATGTTAATCACATTTCACTACATATATAATACTCCATCATAATAGTTTTTGAAATTCTTTCCATATAAAAAAGCTGAGGCCGACACTATCATTGAATCCACACTATAAAGAAGAGACCAAAATTGATCCAGGTCAATGTTCTATATTTCGGTAACAAATTTGCTATAGCCTTTTACATAGATTTTTTTCATGACTGCTCAAGTGGTAAGCATATGTCGTACGGACTCTATTTTGCCATGCCATAGGTGACGATGCCTGTCTTCCAATTGAGTTTCTTTCCATGCCCCCCAAGAGTTCCTCAGTCTGAATCAAGTGCAATCGCATTAGTAACATGAAGCGTTTCAGTTCGTGCAAACTGTGCTTAGCCAGATAAAATCGAGGGCTGGCAAATGGGAAACTTTGGATAGCAAATTCACTAGGTCTTCTGATCTTTGCAGTTTTATCGCCATTACGCACTTTGTCCCGAAGACAAGATTTTTTTTCACTAATGTTTCTATGTTAGGAGATGTCAGAGCCACCTGTAGCGGGATATCCAGAATAGCCAAAGAGTATAGTGCCCATTATTTTAGTTCATTGTAGAACCCGTTTTTGCACTGCTTTTCCTTTTGAACCTTTCCAATTAGTGATTGTAATGGATTCCTATTTATAGCTCTAGAAGTGGTGCTTAGATATAACAAAGTATGTTGTGTTAACCACATTCAGTGGAGGGAGATTACGCCATACTTCAATCTCAAAGCCTTCACCGGTGTGGAGGTGGTTAAAGTGAAGAAAGACGTTAAGATGTTTCCCTCAACCCTATCCAGCCAAGTGACAAAGCTACCAGAGAGCACAGAGAGAGCATATATAATGGCCGGCGTAATGCTGACTCGATAGATTTCCAACATTACCATCACATTTTGCCCACCCTGCTGCACTATATACTGCTTTATAACACACCATTTCCTCCATATTCTGGGGAACTTCAAACGCTCATAAACATTTCCAGTGGGTTTTAATTAATGACAAAGCCCAGATAGCAAAAGTCCTCTACTATAGACAAGATGGTATCCTTAATTTCCCAATTACAGGAGGTTTTGTTTGGTATAGCTCCACCAAGACACATCATTTTGGATTTTGAAATGTTAATGACATTAGGTTTCTTTCCGCATATTTCTGTAGTGTCACCATTTAGCGTTGAAGTCCGATTTGGGTCCGATCAAATAGGATGGTGCCATCTGCGTACGTCAGACAGGCAATGGGAACGCCATGAATTTTAAGTGGAAAGTTATGGGCTGATTTGATGAAATGAGTCATATCAGACACATATGCAACGTATAACATAGGCGCCAATGCGCAGCCTTGCTTTAGTCCACAGTTAGAATAGTTCAAGCCTGTCAGCTCACCATCCTGGTTTAATCATACCACAATCGAAGTGTGTGTGTACAGTAGTTTACTGAACTATCACAGTTGTGGTTCGATTCCCCAAAACATCAATTTCCTCCACATTTGGCTGGTGTGAGACTAGATTGAATGGTTTACTGAAGTCAATATAACAAAAGAATAGATTCTGGGAGGCAGCTGTTGCTTCTGCCATTGAGTATTGCAGGGAGGCGATGCTGTTGATAGTACTATAGGATTTCGTAAATCCCGTTTGAGAGGGACCTGATAGGTCCTTTTCTGCTGTCGACCTCAGTTTTCTTAAAAGTATAGTGGCAAACATTGTCTGACTACAGTCCATCATGGCCAGTAGCCGGTAATTTGATGGAACAAGTTGACCAACTTTTTTGAAAACCGGTATAAGTATGGACTTTGTCCAGCTATTAGGTAGACGGCCTGTAGTCTCAATTACTTTGAAAATATTAAATAATATATTCAACCAGAATTGTGGATTAGCTTTACAAAATACATTCGGTATTCCGTCAGACCCTGGAGCTCTTGAAGACTTTTAGTTGTTTATTATGTTACAAATATCATCTGGGTCGTAATCCTCTAGTATGGTGTAATCTTAGTAGGGGAGTTGCCAGTCTGCTTATCCTCTGTCTGGTCGGGATATAATTCAGTGACATAAGAATTCAAGGTGCTATCAGCAATAGGATTTAATTCCACCACACTGAGATTTGCTTTGGCGTTATTAAAACAAGCCCAACATTAATTTGTATTGTTAGTTTTAAGTAATCCGTATAATATAATAATAGCCACTTAGTGTTATGTAAATATCAGTAATGCATCCGCAGCCAATTCTTATATTGTGTTTTAAGGACAGTTACCTGCACAGTTTTTTCAATTTTTGAGTAGCAATGGGTGTCCCTAACTTCAGCTCTTGCTTTACGCTAAAGGAATTTCCACTGCTGTATTAATGTGTCAAACGGTGCTGACTTTCATGGTTTCCCGTTGCTTTGTTTATAACCATCTGGGTGCAATGCCCAACTTTTTCTGCCATTGCTTGCATTTTCCAGTGGGTATGGGTCATCCATTTAAGGAACTCATCTTGATTAAAGTGTATGCGCCCGTTAACTTCTTTTATTTTTGCCCCTGTCCAAATGATACGGTTGCCCTGGTTGTTAATTCTTGCACTGCTGTTATAGTACATAATTGGTTGTTGCAACTGTCCATGAAAGCAGGCACTGATTGCTTGTCTTATTTGAATGTATTTGTATGTCAACACAGCTTGTAGATGTCTCAGCATCTGTGAAAAGATGGCCTATATGTGAACGGCCTATATGTGAACGTGCATGGCCATTTCTCCGGGTAGAGGTGGCCTCTTGATTGTTCTCCTGTTTAAAAAATAAAGATCGTAACGTGTGTGATTTAAAAAACAGCCAATTCCGATCCAGCCCGCCATGCACGTGCTTATTCAAGTGTATGTTCTTTAAATTTATATCCCCAGCAATCAATACTCCACACAATACAATGAGGATATTTTTCATACCAGCTTATGAGAACCTCCTTCATGGCCCTCTGTGTGATTTTAGTATACACACCCATTGGAGGGGGGTGATATTTGCTCACTATTAGGATCTTCCACGCTGTATTGTTTTTCATACTAAATATAGCACTAAGAAACTGCGGGTATTGATATGTTCAGCAAATGGTTCATTTAGGAACCTTGTTTACATCCAATAGCCAGGCCACCCTGAGCTCTACCTCTAACAGGTGGTACGGCTAAGTTATGCCGAATTGTATATCCATCAATCTTGAAGGGGTATGTGGACCATGTCTCCTGCAAGAGGAACAGGATTGCCCCTACCAAAGACTCGTGCCCGTATGAATGTACTAGGAAGGAGCTTGGCCTTTCTACCTTCATCTCAAATTGTCATCTTTTCACCCAGGACCCCCTTTCACTTTTTTCCACTGTCCCAACTTAACAGCAGTGTACTGCCAACTTCCACTTCTCCTTTGCTTTTAGCTCTGCGCCTTCACTGCTATGCACGCCTCTCACATTGATTTGATTGCTTTGCACTTATTGAGGACGTGGTCTTCGATCAAAACACATACGGTGGTGCAACAGTAGGATCCAGGGCAATCTCACCAGGGGGCTGTTTCTTCAACGGAAAGTGGATCAGGTGCTGTTAGGGATGGAGTAGAAACATTAAATGGAGACAGACAGGGACAGGCAAGGGACGTTAACAGAGGGATGTCAGTGTAATTACAACAATGGTAGAGAAGACAGGGAACCCCGGGGGACACAGATTAGAGTAGGGAGTTTTTCCATGTGAAGAGGATGGAGCTTGAGGATCGCCTTGAATTTATGAATGAACGAAAGGGGTAGGGAGGTCCAGTTGTGGGTGTGGGTAGGGAGAATGACGTTAATTTTGAGGAACCATCAGGTGGGAGAAGGACAATGGCATGCAATGTGTGATGTAGTTCATTGTGGGTGATGGAATAAGCCATGTGGATGGAGCTAGCCCATTAATAGTTTTGATGACCAGTAGCAGAAACGTGTGGAGGGAAAGGTTGTGCATAGAGAGAGAGCCTACGGGGAGGTGGTGGGGAGATGTGGGTGAAGAATGACAGAGATAGTAGAGGGTGTGGGTTGCAGAATGGGGAATGTTATTGAGGAGGGTCAAGCTGTGGGTAAGTTGACTAACTCCATGAGTGGAGATGTAAGGTGAGAAAGAAGACCTACATGGTGAGTCTGGGCAGAAATAGTAGCCGCAGTGTTTCCAAGTATGGTCTAGAACGCTTCATATCTCAGACCACCCCCTCCTTTTCTACTAGTTCTGTTTAGACTCTTTTTCTAACCCACATCCCTCTTTCTCCTCACAGACTTATCCTCTCCTTCCTAGTTTTGAAACATTCTACCCACTCCTCTGTGCATTTTTTCCTTACCTCCATAGTTCTTTTCCCCCTCTCCATCCCTTTCTTCTCTAGATCTGATCCCCTCTACCCCACTCCTCTATGACCTTCTCTTGTCTGTACCCTGCCACTTGATCCCCAATCTTTTGTTCCCTCTTGTTCCCCTACTCTCACTGAGTCCCCACCACTCCACCCTATTATAATCATAATTGTTCTTTTATAACGTGCATGATATCAGCGAGTGGTTTCTAAGCGCAGGATCGGGATTCGAACCTGTGCTGCTGTGCATTGTGTTGCTTCCAAGACAAAAGTGTTGCCACTGAGATATCCTTCCGCTCCTTCCTGTTATGCTTTCCTCCCCAGTTTGTTTCCTCTCTCACCCACTCTTTCTTTTTTCGGCCATAATAACATGAATATAGTAATATTTGGTGTTTCAAATAGTGCTACATGCCAGAACCTCCAGTTTCAGAGTGTGTAGTAACAGGTGTTATTACCATCATTATTACCCACGTTTTTGGTACTCAGATTATGAACTTGGAAGGATAAAGGCATGAGTCAGCCTGAAGGAGTATCAAACCTTTATGTGAGTGGCAGCTGCTCCTCATCGCACACTTCATGCTCCTTCGAGGTTTCCAAACTTCTTAGTGACCTTACTCCTTTCCTACCTAGTTCTGTTACTCTCCTGCCCATTCCCCTCTCCTCTTCTCCTTTCCCCCCTGGTTCTGGGTCTCCTTCTACCACTCCTCTGTTCCATTCTTCTATTTGCTCTGTGCATCTATGTATGCTCCTCTCATCCCCTTTTACCCTTTCTCCTTTCTACCCTAGCTCTGCTCCTCTGGCTCTCTCCTCTATACCTTTGTCTTTTCCTCCCTTCTTTCACCCCTTTCCTCACTCTTCTGTTTCCTTGTTCTACTCTTGCTCACACTCCTGGCATGTTGTCATTTCCTCCATAGCTCTGCATCACTGTGCTTCGCACTGCTTTTTCTTCCTCCTTTTCACCCTCCTCTTGCTCACACTCCTCTGCACCCTTCTCGTTTCCTCCCTAGTTCTGCTGATCTCTCCTCCACACATCTGTCGCTTTTACCTTTCTAACTCTGCTATTTCAGTCGCTATTCACTTTTTAAGTCTTTCTCAGTTCTCAATCATTCCAATCCTTCTTTCACTCTCTTCCCTTAATCCTCTCAACCCCTCACCTCTATCGTGCTTCTCACCACTTTCTCTTTCTGTATGATGCCTTATTTTCTCTCCTCACACCTTTTACTCCCTTCCGCTCTCACTGCCGTCCCAGATTCCTGAGGTCCCCTTTTGCCTCTTTTTCTTGATAATTTTTTGCTTATAGCCCTTTCTGTTAATCCCACGATGTATTTCTGCAATGCTCATATCCTCTCCTTTTGCACTATTTTTTCACTCTTCCCCGAATCTGCCACACAATGCCCTCAATCTCTCCCTCCTTCCCTCCTTCCTTTCCTCCCTCCCTCCCTCCCTCCCTCCTTCCTTCCTTCCTTCCTTCATCCCTCCCTCCCTCTCACCCTCCCTCCCTCTCACCCTATGGCACTTTGGAAGGCATCCACTACATATATCTGGAGTTGACCACATCGTCACAGATGCTCATCCTAGCAGATCTATGCAGCCGTCATCCTTCGCAGGTCAATAAAATGAGTACCATTAAGTTTGGTAACAACAAATATCGTCGACCTGTCTATAGTGCCAAGATGCTCTCCCGAGGGTGAACGTCATGGGCGTAGGACATAGCATTTATCCCCCCAGAATATGTAATTGTGCACAGTACACTGTGTCTCTGCCACAGACAGTTAACTAAAAAGTCAAGCCACACTGAGTATTTTCCTGCTTTTAACTTTTCAGAACCCCTAGCACCAGCCAAGCCGTCAAACATTGTTAAATGCGCAGTACAGACCTTTTACTTTACTTTACTTTATTACATTTATATAGCGCACCATAAACCCGGAGGTGTGAGGGCGCATACAGTACGTACAACATAAAACATAAAGTTACAACTATCAACATATGTAGGACATATCATATGGCAGACCTAGGAGAAATGGAATAGACATGAATAGAGATACACATCACGTTATCAGGTTACACAGGGAAGAACCTCTGGGGAGATATTTGCATCTTCTTAAGAAAGCGGCTAAGGGGCTACTCCCACAACCCACTATGATGCAGTCACTGTCAGGTTGTGTACACCAGTCACCGAAGACCAGTATACGCATGATCTTCAAATCCGACGGTCTGACTACACCAGGTCCTGTCCTCTGTCGAAACCAAGCAAGGACCTTATAGCGTAATGCTTGTCTTGACTCTGTGATTTCAGCCTTCGGAATGTTAGTAATCAAGTTCCTATCATCCATGATGAAGTCATGGGAGCTATTGGCCTGAAATCTAGGCATCTGTGATTTCCTTAGATGCAGGTTTCGCAAAGCTAACCTTTTGAAGTTGGCATTCACTTATATCAGAGGTTTAACTGTTTTGTCATCAGAATGGATAGTCAATAATGCAAGGGGTTTTTCTTGTCTTAACCCTTTGGTTTCAGAACTGGATGTTTTCACCCTCTCCTTGGCTGCAGATGTTAACCCCTTGGATACCAGAGACACCTCAGTAAGATGGACAGTTTGTGAAGCTTGGTCTCTCTGTTCCTTTTCCATGCTGACTTGACAAGAGTTATCCAGGTTCATCAAGTGTGACCAAATAGCAGGACTGCCATGCACTTTAGTCTGTGACACAACGTTCGTACCAGATTGGCGTAAATCTGCTACTCAATCATTCAAAGAGTCAACCAATGGACCCAAATCAAAAGGGCTGGTACATAATAAAAGCTCTTTAGCATTTAGCAATACTGGCCATAAGAATAGGCCATTGCGGGGATGGGACACACACTGGCTGTGTGGCCGTAGCTGGCAAAGAAGTTACATTTGTTGAATCCAAAGTATCAGATTCAACATTAATATCCACAGAAAAAGGACCGCTCGCACCAGTCTTCAGTGATGGACTACTCCCACCGCCACCCTTCTCAGCTAGCTCCATAGCTTTTGGCTGCAGTCCTGCAGTAGAGAAGGGACATTTGCGGGACCCGAGGCACCTTTATTTATAGTTTTCTTAATGTTTGTTTACAGGCTGTAATACCCACCTGCTTCCTCTGACCCACACCCTCCACTCCCATTTATAACCCCCTACCCTTTATTAAATGTGTTTGGACAGCGGTTCCTCGTGCTATTTTATGTGTTGTTCTCAGTAGTGCTCAGGGACACACTCGTAAAGTGTGTGACCTCACTCTTTGTCCGCCTGTCTCACTGTAATGTCAGAGTTACATAGGGTCACCCCACCCATCGCACACATGTGTGTCATGTGTGCATGCTGTCAATATTATTATTGTAATTAAAACCTGAGTCATATTGAAATTGGACCAGATTATTACATTGTGGCGCCACAGCTGTGGAGCCGGGGTTAAGCGATCATACATGTGCAGCAGCCCATGCTGCGAATATCATATAGCACTGGCCTACTTATCATGCTGAAGGAGACGCAAAGCATGGAATGTAAGCTATGTGGTACTCAGCCTAGAGGTTTATGTCATGCCTTTCATGCTGGCATGCATTGCCAACGTAATAACCTGTATTTCTAATCACAGTGGGCCTGTAGTTGGTACCTTGCGTGGATGCCTGTGGCCTCTTGCCATGCAAGTTCACCCGAGGTGACAATACTATATGGACAAGCATGCTTCTCCGCCCAATGAAGCCCTAATCTCCGGTGAGTCCAACTGCCTGCTAATCCCCAAAAAGCCATGCAAGAGCCAAGGCCTAGGGTCCAAACAATTGGCCTCAACCGCTTGCCAGATCTGGAGTACCTTAAAGAAGGTACAACATGCCCCGAAATTTGCTTTCTTTCAGGGCAAAAGTCAAGACCCCTTTGTTCTAACACGACACCCAGGAGTAACCACTTCTGGAATCTGCCAAAGCGCCATGAACCAATTAAGCTAAGCAGTGAGCGCTCTAAACATAAATACAAAAATAGACATGTAAATGGACTATCAATGCTTGCAACAGGACTCCACCGCCTGCGAGAGCCTCTGGGCACTGCCCCTGTGTACCCAACAACTTTGGGTGCTCAAAGAATGACATGTACCTCTATAGGTCCATCATTGGGCATATAGGTGCAAGCTTTTACAATACACCCTGGGGTAATGAAGATTTAGGCTATTGCAACACTTGGAACAACTGCTTAAGTCAAACCATGTTGTAACACTGTGAGCACAGGATAAGTCGCTAATATTAATAATTGGTATTCTTATATAGCTCTTCATGTAGATTCCTCTTACTTCTAAGCACTTGTACTAGTAGGTGTTGTTACCCAACAATTTAATGCTACTCAATGTATCAACTGTGAGAGGATGAATGGCTGGGTCAGTCCTACCGTAGCACTCGAACTACGAAGCGCATGGAACATGGAACTCAGAAGGGGATGCGAAAGAGACGTTGACCACTAATATAGGTTGCTTGATTAGCATTGAGTGGCATGAAAACCTGTTTGTCTTCTGAAAGAGTGACACCTACTTGGAGCAGTCCCAGCAGCAAGGAAGGTGTGGACCAATACAGACATGAGAGGAAAACAGGGCATTCTGGAGTAAACTCTGGGGCATTTGTCCCTGCCTAGTAGGCTGGGACCCGTGCAGACATTGTGGGCCTTCGCTTTCTTTGAACTTTATGGGCACTGTCTGCAAATTGGTGTGTGAAGTGTTTCTCAAGTGCGCCCGGCAAAGGCTGTGTGGGCACATGGGAAATGCATGATAAATGTGGATGGCACCGAAACTAAATCATGTCCCCGGTGCTGTTGGATCCCAATGCCTTTCCGGTGATAGACAAGAGGCTCAAATGATTGAGTACAGAATGTGTGCTTTCAGGACTTGGAGGGATGTCTCTGGTACCAATAAAGCCCATCCAATCAAAGTGAGCGTTGGTCATCCCCCTCTGAGCCCAGAACAGTAATTACCCAGGCCTTCAGTGAGATTAACTCATCTTTTATTACATGCTGGGGGACCCTGTAGCACTTTCCCCTCTCCCCCCACTTCTTTGTCACTGCACTTGCATGTTCCCAATATCCCAAAGCCTAGCATTACTGCTGTTTGGTTTATTATTTATTTATTGCCTTTCCATTGTTTATTTGTTCCCTTGCTTCCTTCCCTTTTGCCTTGTGGCACTTTATAACACTGTTTTTGTTGTATAAGTGCCATATAAATATCCAATAAATAAATAAATAACTGCTCAATACAGGAGACCAGTCTCTAAGCGTGGGACCGGGATTCAAACCTGTGTTGCTCTGCGTTATCTTGCTTCCACAACAAATGTGTTGCCCCTCAGCTATCCTCCCAGCCCATATGGCTACTAATCGCAGTGTCGAGTACATCCATCTAAGGGGGGGGGGTACATTGGAGCTCAGGCGAAGTCGACGACGGATCCCTAGCATGCTGCCCCGTGCCAGTATTGGTGATTTAGGTCTGCATAATAAATCCCCAAGGTGTCCCTTGTCCCCCCAAGATTATATGTGTCTCCCACGCCCCTGGTGAACGTGGGCTCTACAGATAGACCTGAAGTTTTGCTTTCGGTCTTTCTTATCTTACTGGCCACTCCATTAACACTCCTCCCTCCCACTCGTTCTAGGCCTCCCTCACTGACCTCTCTTTGCTCCGGTGACACTCTCTTAATCCCTGGGTCTGCCTCCCTTTGCTTCCCCTCCCTCGGTTGTCCTTCTTCCATGGCCCCTCTCCTTTTCGATTGGCCACACTCCTCATCCATCTAACTGAAAGGAGGCTGTCAGACTGCAGGTCCACTGGATGGTGGACAGAATTACTAGCCAATGCTGCATGAGGTAAATAGCCCCCAAACCTGACACGGAAGCACCCCGTGACCAATGGGCCAAATAAAGCCACGCGCCTCCAGATGACCGAAAAAATAAAATAACAATGGCTGCAATTCAGAAGGGCTGAGTTAGGGAAACGGGTGAAGAGCAGCGCTACGAGGCGATTTGTTATGTGGCTTACGCGATATGATGGGGAGGGGGGGGGCTGGGGGAGCGGTGCAGGATTTATTTTATTAGCACGTGTAAGCATAAGCTTAAAAGATTCCAACGCGCGGATAATCCGTGTGTAGCCGTCAGTACCCGATGCTGAGAAGGCGGCTCAGACAATGGCTTGGATAATTCTGCACCCACTGACTGCGAGGTGGAGCTCAGCCTCTCAGAACAATCCCCTGCCCCTCCTGGACAGGTACCCGGCCCCTCAAGCAAACCCCTGCCTCTGCTGGCCGGGCAAGAACCCAACCTCATCTCCAGACCGCCTGCCTGCTCTCAACAACAACTCGACCTCTCATCTCATCCTGTCACACTAGTTCCCGTGAACAAAAAAACAGCATCTTCGGCGTGCGGAGTGGTGGGGGTGGGGGGAATTGGCAGGGTGCTCTGGGTTCGTGGGGATATAAGGGGAAGCCTGATTTCCTATTTCCTTTAAACCGGGGTCTCCTTCCAGAGATGACCAGAGCCCTCTTGGGGGTAAGGGGGAGGGGGTGCTCCGGTGCGCATCATTTGTTTATCCCGTCTTGTCTCCATTCAGCAGGACCTGCAAGCAAGCGAGAGGCGCATCCTAGGACGCTATACTAGAAGGTCGTCCTAAAAGCAGCACGACACGCGACCCCATACTCCCTCGCCCTGCTTCCCATGCCCTGCATCTAGGCCTGCCGCATCCCTGGTGCCACCTACCATCAACAACCCGGACGTTGGCTCCGTTGCTGGGCTCTTCCTCCCATCCTCTCCGCGCTCTGGGTCCTTCAGTGCTGGAGCTGGAGGCACAGCCCCTCCCCAGCATCTCATGAATATTCATCAGCTCAGAAGCGCTGCTGACAAAAGCGAGGAGCGCCAGCAGGGGAGGCAGCAGAGGCAGGCTGCAGACAGGCAGGGGCATGCCGTCAGGGGCATGCAGAGGTAGGCTGCAGACAGGCAGGGGAGGCAGTAGAGGCAGGCTGCAGCCAGGCAGGGGAGGCAGCAGAGGCAGGCTGCAGCCAGGCAGGGGAGGCAGCAGAGGCAGGCTGCAGCCAGGCAGGGGCATGCAGAGGCAGGCTGTAGCCAGGCAGGGGCATGCAGAGGCAGGTTGCAACCAGGCAGGGGAGGCAGCAGAGGCAGGCTACAGCCAGGCAGGGGCATTCAGAGGCAGGCTGCAGCCAGGCAGGGGCATGCAAACAGGCAGGGGCATGCATAGGCAGGCTGCAGCCAGGCAGGGGAGGCAGCAGAAGCAGGCTGCAGCCAGGCAGGGGCAAGCAGGGGCAGGCTGCAGCCAGGCATGAGCATGCAGAGGTAGGCTGCAGCCAGGCAGGGGAGGCAGCAGAGGCAGGCTGCAGCCAGGCAGGGGCATGCAGAGTCAGGCTGCAGCCAGGCAGGGGCATGCAGAAGCAGGCTGCTGCCAGGCAGAGAAGACAGCAGAGGCAGGCTGCAGCCAGACAGGGGCATGCTGAGGCAGGCTGCAGCCAGCCAGGGCCATGCAGAGGCAGGCTGCAGCTAGGCAGGGGCATGCAGAGTCAGGGATACAGCAAGCACACAAATAGCTTTGGGGCGTATGTGTTGAGCAGGTTTTCTGCGTTCACATGCGTATACGCAGGCAGATGTTATGTTACTCACAGTCACCACCAATGTGGTCTTACGGTGCTGAGGCTTGTCTGAACTGTGGCGTATTGTGCCCAAAGCCCAGGCATCCAGACCTTAGTGTGAGCCGGAAACAGAGCAAAGGGTAGGGAAAGAGGTGGGGTATATCAGGTGCAGGAACAACACAGCAACACGCATTGGCAACAGTTTGGGCTTTTCTTTAGGCATGGGAAAGGCACTTGCAGGCACTGTCCTAGTGATGGTAGCAGGTGAAACATTGTGAGAGTACCTGGTCAGCAAATCCCCCAAAATGTCGAAAATAAATGTACTTATAGTATAATTGTTTAAATTTGACCTTTACTAAAATGTCATGCATCCCAAAACGTCAAATAACTATACCATACTATCCCATTATAGCGAACAGGGGAAGCAGGGGTGGCGAGCGTGTCGCCCGCCTTCCTTGTTCTTTATAATGGGACCGGGGGCTGCAAAGGTGTCCCCCACTTTAGTTAAATCAAAAACCAGGCAGGGGGGAAATTATATATTTTTTTTTAAAAAGGAACCTGTGGCAACAGTTCCCATCCACAGAAGTGAAGGTAACTGGCGGCGCAGTTAGACACGGGAGTCAGTGGCAAACTTCTTTGTGGGCCGCCAAAAGGTAAGCAGGGCGGGTGGGTGTAGTGGGTAGGGGGATGTGGGGAAACCTAATCTGAATGATTAATCCACAGAGCGCTTTTCAAATGTAACCTTTTTTAATTGGTAATTTCACGCTGCGGTGTAACCACGTTCATGGATAGTGCCAGGCAAATGCCTACTACTTATACACATGCCAGCATTGTTGGCTTTGCCAATGCCTGTTTTTGACAGGACTTTAGTGAAGGCCAAGCATAGGGCTTATAAAGCAAGTGGCTGAAGGCAGACTTGCTTAAGACATTTTTATTACACCAGTAACAAGTTTACAGCTCCAATTAAGTCATGAACTCTCAGAGGACAGCTTTGAAAATAGCATAGAATACAAAACATAAGAAAGCATGGCATTTCAAAGCAGAGCAGATCATAACAAGGGCAGTACAACATAACCACATAGCAAAAACATGAAATGACATAGCATACATGCCAAATAGTAATGTAAGGACTTTGAAGCTGCTGCCCCCGGCTCTCGAGCTTTTGCAACGTGAGATTTCAAGGAGTGAGTTGTTGCTAGACCTGAGTGATCTGGTGTAGGATTTTTACGTGATTGAGTTGTTGATGTATTTGGGGGCTTTATTGGCAATGCATGTGTGTGTAATCATAAGGTTTTCAATATGATTCTCGCCTTAATGGCTAACCAGTGGTTTTCTCTCCTGATGTTGGAGATGTGATCAGTCATTTTTATTCCTAGTGCTGCTCGCAGGGCTTTGTTCTGCATAAGTTGGAGTTTGGTCAAGTTAGCGTTAGACGTGCCTAGGAGGAGTACATTGCAGTAGTCTCATTTAGAGAGTATTAGTGCTCTCACTAGGGTGACGCATTTTTTGGGCGTGAGGAATTTTTGACTTAGAGATTTGAGCTTGGAGGTGTATGAGGTGGCTGAAGAGAAGGCATTTACTTGTTTTGTCATAGTTAGATTAGCGTCTAGGTAGACGCTGAGGGTTTTGACCTGTTTGAGTACTGGGATCTCAGTGCCATCTATGATGAAAGATGCATAGTGTTAAGCGACTTCAATTCAGCAATCCCACTAAGTCAGTGCCTCGTCTGGGACGCCCAAGGGAACCCCTTATTTATATATTTTTATGACAAGTTATACTCTGGATGATAAACCCTTATATAACACCCCTCTCTTAGAATCCCCCTGACCGCACTGAGCCAAGAAGTAGGTTTGTTTTGCAAATTAAAAAGGTTTATTTGAAAAATTAAACAATAGATATATATCACAATTTTATAATAAATTAATATTTGATATCACACTTAGACATATGACAGTGAGTGATCAACAATGGATGATGTTATACTAGCACACTGGTTTAATTACTTAGGAGTAGTATAGAGGATAAGGTAGCTGAGAATGCTTTATATGGTACAAGGAAATGCAAGGTGGAAAAGAAGCAACGCAGAAATAATTTGATATGACTTCAGCGAAAGATAATATGATTACTTTTCTCTGAAAATTCACTCCCCCCCTATGCAATGTAAGGAGATGGAAGTAACACACACAGTCTTCAGGAATACAATCACAGTACAATCCGAATTCAGTTCCCACCTAGCAAGCTTAGAGAAACAGGGATGATTTCAAACACAAGCAAAGTACTTTAAATGTGGTAAGCAAAGAAGGGAAAAATAGGCTAAAAATGATTTTAATTCCCTCTAAAGGTTCAGGGTGAGTGAGAGATACTTTAAATCAGTTCAGGCCAGCCCTATCAATGATTCAGGGATGGTTACCAGGTTGAAAACGGAATTCCGTAATGGAAGCAAAAGACATATTTTTACACGTGGCTGAAATGAAGCAAAATGTCAAATCGCGGCAATTTAGTCGCGTGCGTCGAGCGCAATTACGGAGGAACCATAAGGAGTAGCAAGTCGGTTTAGAGCTTGTTGGAAAGCTTAGAATATCAGCTTTGAAATAAATAAATCTCGCTTCTATCACAAACGGTTCAAGAGATACGGACGCTTTTGTGAAGGTAGATTCTCAAAATAAAAGTAAAGCTCAGAATGACAGATGCAAATTGTGCAGCTTTGAATCAACAGGAGGGACACGATTTCTATGATGCAGTTCTCAATAGGTTAAAATAGTTTGAATTGGATTATTTTAAACTAAGAGATTGGTTTTGCACAGTTCTGGCTGAGTACTCACACTATATTTTGTACAGGAATGCGACTTCATCACGGATCGGGTCAGTATTGGCTGCGGTTCTCTCGCCACTGGGTACTGGTTCTGCGCACAGCGACCTGGGTCAGCTCTCAGCACTGCACAGCGATCTGGTCTCTCTGGATCTCTGGTCTCCCTGAGATTGATGGATTTGAAGTCTGGAGTCTCCCGGCAAAGCGTCCCGCAAGAAAGTGGAAAGTGAATGTCCCTGTCTGGCTTCCAGTGGCTCTTTTTATGTCTTTTGAAAATGGGTGTGGATGATAACTTTCTTTGCCCAACCCACTCACGATTTGATAGGTCAAGGATTTCTCTTTGACCTGATTTGAGAAGGAAGCAGCGAGTCAGAGTGAGTCAGAGTCTTAGAGTCTATTGAAGAAACGCCCCTTTGCTTTTACCTTAGAAAATCCTTTTCATAACTAAACATATTTCCCAGATACACAAGTGGTTGACATTACATGTACAGATTGTAGATGACTTAAGGTACATTCTTGTTCAACTCTGATCTTCCTAAGAGCTTGCATTCAAAAATGACAACTTATTTTCGTTTTTAATTGGTTTACCAATATCGGACGTTTACCAAAAATGGCACAAATGTACACCGCCTTTCTACACATATTCCAGTAAATTTTCATTTTTCTAGCGTGAACCCGGTGTCTGCAATCTCCATAATTCATGGGGTTTTGCCTCAGAACATGGTACAGAGTTGAGTTTAGACTCAAATTGTAGGTACATTTCCACATTCCTGTCATCTGGTTACAATTAGTTATCAGTGTTTTTATAAAACATATATTTGCCTTCAATTCAATTCACAAAAAGTGCCTGGGTCCGCCCCCAGAAGCTTGGTGAGTCAGAGATCACATGTCTGGCTTCTCCCACAGCAGTGTGTTGACAGTAAACACCTAAAATCTGCATACCCTTTCAATGGAAAGAGTCTCTTTTGTTGCCTGAGGTCAGCAGACCAGGGGGCCACTCTGCATTTGGTTAGCATGACCATGTGATCTCCTGGGCTGTTGCTGGTAAGGGCTGGTGTGAATGCTTCCCATGGACAGAGGCCCTTTGAACTGTTTTAATTGAATCAGACTGCCTCCTGGGAACAAACCTTTGAAGTCCCAGCTAGCTCCGGATGCTGTTTAGCTTCTGCAATACAGGTCCCCAGTCAGAGTTTAGACCGCTAGCGCCGGTTTGTGGAAAATGCCGGTACTGCACCTATTTTTGGGATCTGTCTTGAATTAATACATTTCCAAAAGGAAGGATTTTGCTTGATAGTATATGATCCTTGCTTGACATGGCATTGATGTGGATCTGTAGTAGAGTAAAGTAAAACACTCAACCATAGTTGGATTTTTGTTTGGTGGTTGCGGGCCCATGATCTTAGCAATTTTTGACATTAATAAAAACGGGTTTTGAACAGAACCTTCTTTCTTTGCACTGGCGGGTGGCAGGTCAGGGGACCATTTTGCTGTGCGCAAAACTGCACGGTTCTCCAGGATTCTGGCGCAAATTTTGGCTTTTCCGCCCTCTTGGATTTCCTAAGCCCACAGCACCAATTGTTGCAGCATAATAGTCCAAACATGGGTCAGGACACCCAACAAGCCCCCCCGCCCGACTGCACTTTGATTTCGAGTCGAGGGGGAGTCGGGTGCAAAGGATGTTTTGATCCACACGCTGGTATGTCCGCATCATCTTCTTCCAATTCCGCAGATGGCACAGTTCAGCATCTTTTCCTCCATCCGGTTGGATCGATCGGTTCTCCTCGCCTGTCCTGATGGACGTATTGGGCGGTACTGGGCGTATCGGATCTTTGCTCCCGGTCCCCAGGTCGTTCTCCTTGGTCAGTCTCCATGGTTTCATCTCTCCTAGGATGATAAAGCAAAGCGGCAAAACACATTCCTAGACATTTTTCCACCACTATTAATGGTGTGTCGAACATATACATTTTATACATCCGGATACATTTTGCAGTCTTATTTTAGAAAACAAGATATAACAGGAAACATTTTCATACCAGAATCATGATATTTTGGAGACTATATGCTGGATATTTTAGGGTTGGAACTGAATTACTCTGGAGCGGCCCCCTCTGGGATTCCAGAGGATTCCTCCAGTTGCTGCAGAGTGTGCCTGGGATGGCAACACTTTAGCTGATTTATATATACCCACTTGTCTTCCCCTTCCGCCAGACTACCTTTGGGAATGCAGATCTTATAAGCTACTGGGGAGATCTTGTCTATAATTTCGAATGGTCCCTTCCATGTAGGCAAACATTTTCGCTGTTTGGCCTGGTTTCTTTGGAAATTGTATAGATAGACCCGGTCTCCCACATTATATACTTTCCTGGAAGTTTTCAAATTGTAATGGGTCTTCATGCTATCAGCTGATCTTTCTAGATTCCGCTGAGCATAGGCAAAAGCATGTTGAAGGTGTTTCCTTAAATTCTCCACATACTCATGAGTTGTGGAGGCATTTATCAATGTCTGCTCTTGGGTCCTTTAGAGCAAATGCTGGGGAAGCAAGATCTTGCATCCAGTCATCAGCTCAAACTGTGACATTTTGGTTGCAGATGAAGGGGTAGATCTGATGGCCATTAGGACCAGAGGTAATCGGATATCCCAACTTGGCCCAGAATCTGCCACAAACTTTTTTAATATGCTCACAATGGTTCTGTTGTATCTCTCCACTGCACCAGAAGAAGCCGGCAGGTAAGCAACATGTAGCTTCCTTTTGACCCCCAGTATCTCGCACATCTTAGTCATTACTTTGCTGGTAAAATGGCTACCTCTGTCTGACTCAATCCTTTGAGGTAGACCAAAACGGGAAAAGATGTGGTTAATCAACAGGGCAGCTGCTGTTTCTGCCTTGCAGATTGGGGCCGGGAGACATTCCACCCACTTGGTAAACAAGCAGGTGACTGTCAACATGTACTTGTTTCCTCTAGACGAGCGAATCACAGGGCCTACGAAGTTGATTTGCAAATCTGACCATGGCAGTGTCATCCCCCTCTTTTGGAGAGGCGCACGGTGTGTGAGGGATGATGGCTGAAATTGTGCACACACAAGACACCCCTTTAAGTATTGGTCGAGGTCCTGTCCCATGTGTGGCCAGTATGCAACCTCTCTTAAGATCTCGAGTGTTGTATGAAACCCCCTATGACCGGCTGTGGCCGCATCATGGCCGTGACTTAACATCAAGCTTCGGAATGAGGTAGGAACCACCCACTGATCATGGCCAGTTTGGGATTTCCTTACCAACAAACCGTCTTGGATTCGGAACATCTTTGGACATTTCATCAACACTCTAAGGTCATCCTTCCCAATGTAATCGGTATCCGTCAGGGGAAAGTTCTCAGGGTCCTCAATGTGTTGGTAAAACTTACCAATTATTGGATCCCCCTTCTGAGCCGTAATTAAATCAGCATCAGGGGTCTCCTTACTCCATTGTGCAGTTGAAAGATCATTGTGAGCATTTGTCTGGGACCTAGTGATAGCCGTGACCTGGATTTCCCCCAACAGGGACTCAATCTCTATTAGATCCCCTTGGATGGCCCCGGTTTTGGCCAGCTGATCAGCTAAGTCATTTCCAGTTTTGTTGTCTGGTCCCTCTACTTTGGAATGACCCTTGATCTTTTTCCAGTAGATGGTCATCCCATTCGATGTGACCAGATCATCAATATTTTGGATTAACTTCCCATGTTTCAGGGGTTTTTTGTTAGCACATAGCATGCCTCTGGTTTTCCAATTGACCAGGTACTCCACGGACCCGTTCCGTACATAATCCGAATCTGTGATTATGACCAGTTTGTGGAGTCAATGTTGGACAGCAGTGAGGATGGCTTGATGCAGAGCCATCAACTCTGCTACTTGACTACTTCGGGGACCGATTTTGTACCCAGCGGAGGGTTCTGGGGACTCATTCACCCATGCATTCCCTACGCCGGCCACCAGTTCTTTTTCCCCGTTGTTGTCAACATGTTAAGAGCATCCATCCACATAGACAGTGGGCATTCCCTCACACTTGTCTTCTTCAAAGACTTTGTGTGGGGAATTAAGGTATGCCTCCATGTTGTCCTTGATTTTTAGACTTTCGTCCTCGAGACAGTTTTCTCTGGCACAATCATGCAATGTCAGCCAGACCTTGCGCGAGGGGACTCTTCTTGTTTTGGCCATATCTGACCTCCACAGGAAAGCCTTGCATTGACAGAATCCAGGAAGTAATTCGGGAATTACTCACATTTCCGGCCCAGATTCTGTCACTTTGGAGATATTGCAGAGGCTGGTGTGGCGTCTCCACTATGATGTGTTCCCCCTGGATGAACGGATGGTAATTCTTCAATGCCCACACCGTTGCCAGGAGTGCCTTTTCACAATCGTTGAATTTTTCCTCCACAGAGGATAAAGTTTTGCTCGCATAGGAGATTACTTTATTGACCTTGTCATGCTTTTGGTATAATACTGCCGTCAAGCCCGTATTAGAGAACCCTGTCTCCAGGAAGAACTCCTTGTTTCTAACAGGGTAAGCTAGGCAAGGCGCTTGTGAGAGGCTTCTTTTGAGTTGTCTTACTGCCTTGGATTGTTCTGGACCCCGTTCCCACTTGACCCCCCGTTCAAGAGATGAATCAGGGGTCTGGTGATCTCTACATAGCCCTCAATGAACTTTCTGCTGTAATTAGTCAGTCCAAGGAGGCTCCTTATTTCCTGCAGAGTTGTGGGGTCGTTCAGTTTCTGAAGTGCGTCCACTTTCTTTTCCCGGGGACAGAGACCCTGAGGAGTAATCTCATGCCCCAAGAAATTGACACAGGTTCTACACCACTGCGCTTTCTGAAAGGAAAGTTTTGCTCCGGCGGCCCTCAACTGTGTCAGAACATAACGGATCACTGCTATGTGTTCTTCCACAGATGAACTTTTGATGAGGACATCATCTACATAAGCCAGGTTACCCCTCGCACCCAGGTCGGGCATGGCCTTATGTAGGAAAATGTTGAAATCATTGCTGGAGTTGAGGTATGCGAAGGGAGTCCGGGTCCATGTGTACTGCTGGCCCCCAAAGGTAAAAGCCAGTTTGTATTGGTCCTCCCTACTGACAGGCACAGTCCAGTATCCATTGGTCAGGTCTATTGCAGTGAATACCGGTGACCCCTGAATCTGGGCCAGCCCTTGGTCAATGTAAGGCAGAGGCCATCGGGAAGTATGGACCCATTTGTTGAGCTCCCTAAGGTCGGCGCAGAGTCTCCACTGGCCGTTTGGCTTCAATATTCCCAGCACCGGATTATTGAAGGTGCTGTGTACTGGACGGATTATCCCCCAGGACTCAAGGTTCTTAATTATTTCAGTAAGGGACTCCATGGATGCAAGAGGCAAACGATATTGCTTCACAAACACTGGAGTCATGCCAGGGTCCGTGGGAATTGTTGTTGTGTGGATGTCGGTGCAACCACAGTCATATGAGTCTACCGCAAAGAGATCTTGGAAATCCAAGAAAACTTGTTTCAGCTTTTGCTTCTGTTCCAGAGTCACACAGGGATCAGCTAGGTTGACTCTCTCTTCCACCATCTGCCTGAAGCCTGGAAAGACTTCTGGTTTTGCTATCTCAGCGGCCTCCTCCAGCTGGGTGGAGAAGTCCCTGGTCAGAGTGTTCATTTGGACCGGAGGCTTCAGGTGGGAAAGGCAGCCCTCATGGACCTGCAAAATCACCTCATCCCCTCTGAAGTCACAAGTCACATCTTCCTTACCATAAGGGCAAGAAGTGTACACCAGGAAGTTCCCCCCATGCCGGGTAAAGATCCTGTCTGGTGTTGTATTGTCATCACTGTCACTGTCAAAACAGTCCTTGGGGATTGGTCCTAACAGTTCATTTCCTAAATCAATGGAGAAATGTCGTTCATCAACCGCCATTCCAATAATGGTGCCTGCGGCTAGAGTAATACTCTATAAGTCGCTGTTATCCACCTCTATTGGAATGGTGTCATGTTCTATGTTGTCTAATGGTGTTGGGTTTACCCCCAACCCTTGCTGTTGGAGAGAAGCATTTAGATGAATATAAGCATCAGGGTTTTTCAATTTTTGTCCTCTTTTAACTTTCACTTCCAGGGAGAATTGTCGGGTCCTTTCTGGGATGGTGACTTCCTCTTTAATCTGAATTTCAACCTCATAAGGTAGCAATTGAGCTGACCTAAATGCTTTTTCTGGATCCTCAAAGCCCATGGGATTATCCGCTAATCGGGACCAAGCTTTGAAGTTTATTAGGTGCAAACTAATGGCAAAGCGATTGAGAATATCACTGCCTAAGTGAAAGGCGGCAGTGAAGTCTCGCACGACCCAAGAATTATGGACTATGCTCTGGTTGCCAATGGAGATTTTGAGCATACACCTGCTTGACAGGAGATGTTTGGAATTGGGTGTTTCCAGATCCATTTCCCATTTGTCTATCAGTTTGAATGTGGGAATGGCTGGATCTTTTGGGAGTTGGCGGAACATGGCTTCGCTGATGAAGCTCTTACCGTTGTTCACACACACTCGGGCGAGAACAGAGTCCTTCCCATCATTTAACTGAACAGGGATGAACAACTGCTCTCCAATTTGCTGAATATCAGCCAGGCTCTGAGCTGGTTTCACATCTTTCTGGAGTATAGGAGTGGGAGTGTCTGATTGTGGATTGGTAAATAATTTCAGAGTGTTTCCTTCCAGTGTGGAATACCACCTTAAACTGGAAGGAAGGTTGATTTTCAGAAATAGAGAGGACCCCCCATCACCAGTATGTTGTCCTACTGCTATTACTGTCACGTCTGGAATTTAGTTGTTCTGGAAGTGAAATTCTACTTGGTCAGATTTTCGTTCAACCATGTGGCACGTGCCGTTTAAACTAACATGGTTGACACTCTGCTTTAATTTTATTGGTCGGCTAGTCTGGGTCCAGAGGACCTTGTTTACGCAATCTATTAGGGGTGACAACCTTCTCAGGAGGTCATTCCCTAGTAAACAAGGGGTGCCCTCTGGAGTCACTACTATGACCGGGTGTTTCACCTTGTGTCGCCCAAATTTGATGTCCAAATCTGCAGTCCCCTCGACGGGAATTTCCTTCCGGTCAAAGTTCTGGAGTTGTCCAGGAAGAGAGGTGAGGGGAATTTGGTACTTCTCCCCCCTAGCTGAATTCAGTTCATCAAAAGCCCTTCTGGACAGAAGGGTAGCTTGAGATCCAGTGTCCACCAGTGCCAAAATTGTACCCTGCCCCTGTACTTGTACCGGGGCATAGTATCTCCCCTCCTTCTCCTCAAGGGGGCACAGATAATGCACATTTTGGGACAACTGGTGGGCTAATTTTCTGGTTTTGGACATTGGGAGAGAAGAGATTTGGGCAGAATTCTGTGGAGAGTCGTGGGAATCTGCAAGAAAAAGTTGGCAACTTGAAATGGTTTTGGGTTTTCCTGGTTCCGGTTCTGGGCCACCCCCCCCCCTTTTTGGAGGCAGTCACCAGGATGGGTTTGAACCAGAGGTTTTCAGTCTTGTTGGTTCTGGGATAGAATGATGGGTGGTGATAGCTCAATCCTCACATCTACCCAGTCTGGGTTGGAATCCCTTGGGACCCATTTTTCCTTGGGAGGAGTTCCCCCATCTCTGAAGAAGAAAATCCTTTTCCCAGGAACCTCTGGGGATCCCTCTCCCTCAGACCTGTACCTCCTCCACAAAATGGGTCTGTTTGGGTCCTTTGTTTCTCCTACCCCCCCTCTGTTCCTTGGGTGGCATACTTTCAGGGGAAGAAGATTTTGTTTCCGTTTCCTTGTTTTCCAGGGGCTGTTTACAAGTTGGGAAGGAAGCTTCCTCCAAGGCTTTACACCCCCCTTCCCCTTGTGCCTCCTCCCTGGGAACCGGTGGGTTATCGGGGTGCTGCCCCCGTCATTGTTCTGGAGCACCAGGTCCAGAGTTTGGGGCATTCTGCGGTGGCATGCTCATCTGAGGGTTCTGTTGAGCCCTCAGTATGTGACCCAGATCCCGTGCCATATTTTGCACCTGGCGCTCAAGTTGGGAAACCCGCTCAGGCTGATACGGGGCTCTATTTTCTCCCCTGGGCTGATCCCGGGAAGGGTAGCTATCCCTTCTCTGGTAGTACCCCTGGTTGGGAAGATTTTGGTACCCCTCCACCCTTGGCCTCCCCTCTCCCAGATTGGGTTGTCTGGGCTCAGGGAATTGGGGAAAGAAGAACGGATGATTTTGGGGCTGGAAGTTGGGTGGATACCTGGGGAACAAGTTCTGCCCAGGATTTGGTGAATTTCTGCCCTCCTGGGGGAAATGTGGAGGGAAGTTCCCTGGGTTGGGCGCTTGGTTGGATACCCCCCCTTGGGCCGGAGGAGTCCACACATAACCCAGGATTGGACTGTTTCCCTTATAGCGGGGACTTACATAGTCAGGGGACCGGGGGACCCCATTTGTGGGACTACCTCCTTGACTCCCTGTCTGTGACTGGCCCGAGGGCCTTCTGGGCTGTGAATTATTTGGTGCAGGCAGGTTTTTAGGTCCCCCCATCTCCAAATCTAAAACGGGGGCAACCTTTACCTCTGCCACCTTGCCAGCAGCAGGGGTGCTGTTGGTTTTGGGGTTTTTGGGCTGATTCTTATTTTCCACCGGTTTCTGCACCTCATAGATGCGGGTGGCTTGCTCAATGACCCAGTCTAAAGATATTTTCTCGTGAAAATCTCTCACGAGCTGGGTCATTATGTATTTGGGGAGAGCATGGAAAAATGTGTTGATGAATTCTCTGCTGTCCGTGCGCACCCTTCTGGTGGTCTGCGCAAAGGCACGCTTCAATTCTTGCACGAATTCTTGTGGGGCCTGATCCTCCCCACATTGCAAATTGTAGGCTGCCTTGCGAGCCTCTTGGGGTTTCCGGTGAACTGAAAAATGTTTCAAGATGGCCGCCCTATATGTGGACCATCTTGAATGGTTTTGGTCCTCCAGCTCCGCAAAGAAACTGGAGTATTCTGGGGAGAATGTCCATTTGACATACTGAATGCAGCTACTGCTGTCCTTCAAATGGAAAGTCTCCATCATTTGCTCATAGAGCTCCAAGTGTTCCCAAACAGAATACTTGGCGTTCTTGTGATAAGGCGTGATGACACTCCTTATTGCCTTGATCTGCTTTAAGGGGTCCTTAAGCAAGGCCCTTTTTGCCTTTTTGGCCTTTTTAGTTCGGGTAACCCTGGTCCACTCATCCTCTGACTCAGAGGCACTGCTCCCAGAGGTGCCCGTCTGATCTTCCAGGTTTTCCCGGATTCTGCGAGCCCGGGCATGGCTGGCAGAATGTGGGGACCTGGTCTCCTGTGTCCTGGGCCGCTCAGAGGAGTCTTCAGATCCCTCCTTGCTGCCAGGATTTGATGGCTACCCCCCCCCCACTGACCTAACTGGGCAGAGGTTTTCAGGATGCCCTTAGTGGGCCTACTCTCCTGGGGTTCCCCACTAAATTGCACTGTGCTTAGGTGCCCATACCCGGATGCCCACCCATCCATTCCTGGGAGGTACTGGCCTATGAACCCCATACTTTTGGCCGGATAGTAATCTGCCCTCCCTGTGGCCCTGTGCTCATGTGCACCAGGGAAAATGGGGGTGGCAGAGTCCAAGGACTGGGAGAGATGAAGGCCTCTGGTACTAGGGCTCCTGAGGTTATGCTCAGGTGTTTCCCTTTCCCAGCGAACTTCATCTCTGTCAGCCCCTGCTCCCTGTTGCAATGCAAGAGCCTGCACTTTCAGTTCCTCAGTTAAGGCCTTACTAGACTCTATTAGTCTCTCCTGCATGGCTACCTATTTCTGGAGCCTATCATTGTGCTGACAGAGAGCCCCATCCTCTCTCTGTGCCTCCTGATTGGTCCTGGAATACTGGGCCAGTCTTTGCTGCAGGAAGGTTACCTCCTGAGTCCCATCCCTACTGGCCTGCTCCTTTCTTGCCAGAGCATCTTCCACCCTCCTGGTGTGCTCTAACAAGTTCTGATGCTCTTTTCGGAGGTCACCCAGCCCCTGGAGGGCCAGGTGATTTCCTTCAATTTTTTCTTTTAATTGGCAGACTTCCTGGCCTAAGGTGTCCCTTTCCTGACTAAGAGCCTGCATCTGTGCCGCCAGGTCGTCCCTCTGCCTTTGAAAGGCACCAGCTTTCTGGCGTTCTTGATCAAACTATGCCTGGGTAACCAGGTCTTTCAAAATCAATGTATTGCTTTCCTCTTTCTCTCTATCTAGGTGGGTTTGCAGGGTGACTACCTGCTCTGTGCATGCCCTATTGAAGTCCAGTTGTTGCTCCAGCTTTTTCTGCTCTGCAGTAGGGCGTCCAAACCTTCTTGGTACTCCTTCTACAAGGCCAGAAATCTGTTATCCTGGTCAGACATTTCCTGTTGCAGGATATCCATTTCCTCCTTTATTTTAATAATATACTGCCTACTATCATTTTCTGACTCCTGGCTCCTCTGCAGCCTCTGCTCAGAAGAGACCAGGTCAGATTGGGCCTTCTCTAATGCCATCAGTTGCCTATTTGCCAGATCTTCAGCACATTTGTCCTGTATTGCTCCCATATGTAAATATAAATATGCCGCTACCCTGGCAATCTTGTTGTGCTCATCCTTGGCGTTAGGGGCCATATATAGTTCACTCAGGGCCACATGTAAGGGACCCTGATCTCTACATATATCCGACCCTGTTTCAGTGATCTGGAGTGTGATTGCCTGCAACCAGACCGCCTGGTCCTGATGAGCCCACTCACCTCTCACAAATAGCTTATGTAAGAGGTACTCTCTGGCTATTTTGATATCTACCAAGGTTGTCATTCTGGAACTTGATTTCCTTCCTGACTTACAGAAGTTTGTATTTTATTTTGGAAAATAGACCGTTTCCTTAGAGCGTTCCTTTGAGGGGTGTTTTTACAGTGTAACACAGCGTGGTGACCCAACAGAATTTATATATTCTGTCAGTTAGCACACTGTATTAATCTGCACAAGTGATAGATCTAATCCAGAATCCTGGATGAGCCCCCACTCTGTTAAGCGACTTCAATTCAGCAATCCCACTAAGTCAGTGCCTCATCTGGGACGCCCAAGGGAAGCCCTTATTTATATATTTTTATGACAAGTTATACTCTGGATGATAAACCCTTATATAACGCCCATCTCTTAGAATCCCCCTGACCCCACTGAGCCAAGAAGTAGGTTTGTTTTGCAAATTAAAAAGGTTTATTTGAAAAATTAACCAATAGATATATATCACACTTTTATAATAAATTAATATTTGATATCACACTTAGACATATGACAGTGAGTGATCAACAATGGATGATGTTATACTAGCACACTGGTTTAATTACTTAGGAGTAGTATAGAGGATAAGGTAGCTGAGAATGCTTTATATGGTACAAGGAAATGCAAGGTGGAAAAGAAGCAACACAGAAATAATTTGATATGACTTCAGCGAAAGATAATATGATTACTTTTCTCTACATTTCACTCCCCCTCCTATGCAATGTAAGGAGATGGAAGTAACCCACACAGTCTTCAGGAATACAATCACAGTACAATCTGAATTCAGTTCCCCCCTAGCAAGCTTAGAGAAACAGGGATGATTTTAAACACAAGAAAAGTACTTTAAATGTGGTAAGCAAAGAAGGGAAAAATAGGCTAAAAATGATTTTAATTCCCTCTAGAGGTTCAGGGTGAGTGAGAGATACTTTAAATCAGTTCAGGCCAGCCCTATCAATGATTCAGGGATGGTTACCAGGTTGAAAATGGAATTCTGTAATGGAAGCAAAAGACAAATATTTTTACACGTGGCTGAAATGAAGCAAAATGTCAAATCGCTGCAATTTAGTTGTGTGCGTCGAGCGCAATTACGGAGGAAGCATAAGGAGTATCAAGTCGTATTAGAACTTGTTGGAAAGTGTGGAATCTCAGCTTTAAAATACAAGTTAAATCTCGCTTCTATCACAAACAGTTCAAGAGATACGGTCGATTCTGTGAAGGTAGATTCTCTAAATAAAAGTAAAGCTCAGAATGACAGATGACAATTTTGCAGCTTTGAATCAACAGGAGGTACACGATTTCTATGATGCAGTTCTCAATAGGTTAAAATAGTTTGAATTAGATTATTTTAAACTGAGAGATTGGTTTTGCATAGTTCTGGCTGAGTACTCACACTATATTTTGGACAGGGATGAGACTTCATCACGGATCGGGTCAGGATTGGCTGCGGTTCTCTCGCCACTGGGTACTGGTTCTGTGCACAGCGATCTGGGTCAGCTCTCAGCACTGCACAGCGATCTGGTCTCTCTGGATCTCTGGTCTCTCTGGAGATTGATGGATTTGAAGTCTGGAGTCTCCCGGCAAAGCGTCCCGCAAGAAAGTGGAAAGTGACTGTCCCTGTCTGGCTTCCAGTGGCTCATTTTATGTCTTTTGAAAATGGGTGTGGATGATAACTTTCTTTGCCCAACCCACTCACGATTTGATAGGTCAAGGATTTCTCTTTGACCTGATTTGAGAAGGAAGCAGTGAGTCAGAGTGAGTCAGAGTCTTAGAGTCTATTGAAGAAACACCCCTTTGCTTTTACCTTAGAAAATCCTTTTCATAACTAAACATATTTCCCAGATACACAAGTGGTTGACATTACATGTACAGATTGCAGATGACTTAAGGTACATTCTTGTTCAACTCTGATCTTCCTAAGAGCTTGCATTCAAAAATGACAACTTATTTTCATTTTTAGTTGGTTTACCAATATCAGACGTTTACCAAAAATGGCACAAATGTACACCGCCTTTCTACACATATTCCAGTAAATTTTCATTTTTCTAGCGTGAACCCGGTGTCTGCAATCTCCATAATTCATAGGGTTTTGCCTCAGAACATGGTACAGAGTTGAGTTTAGACTCAAATTGTAGGTACATTTCCACATTCCTGTCATCTGGTTACAATTAGTTATCAGTGTTTTTATAAAACATATATTTGCCTTCAATTCAATTCACAAAAAGTGCCTGGGTCCGCCCCCAGAAGCTTGGTGAGTCAGAGATCACATGTCTGGCTTCTCCCAGAGCAGTGTGTTGACAGTAAACACCTAAAATCTGCATACCCTTTCAATGGAAAGAGTCTCTTTTGTTGCCTGAGGTCAGCAGACCAGGGGGCCACTCTGCATTTGGTTAGCATGACCATGTGATCTCCTGGGCTGTTGCTGGTAAGGGCTGGTGTGAATGCTTCCCATGGACAGGGGCCCTTTGAACTGTTTTAATTGAATCAGACTGCCTCCTGGGAACAAACCTTTGAAGTCCCAGCTAGCTACGGATGCTGTTTAGCTTCTGCAATACAGGTCCCCAGTCAGAGTTTAGACCGCTAGCGCCGGTTTGTGGAAAATGCCAGTACTGCACCTATTTTTGGGATCTGTCTTGAATTAATACATTTCCAAAAGAAAGGATTTTGCTTGATAGTATATGATCCTTGCTTGACATGGCATTGATGTGGATCTGTAGTAGAGTAAAGTAAAACACTCAACCATAGTTGGATTTTTGTTTGGTGGTTCCGGGCCCATGATCTAAGCAATTTTTGACATTAATAAAAATGGGTTTTGAACAGAACCAACTTTCTTTGCACTGGTGGGTGGCAGGTCAGGGGACCATTTTGCTGTGCGTAAAACTGCACGGTTCTCCAGGATTCTGGCGCAAATGTGGGCTTTTCCGCCCTCTTGGATTTCCTAAACCCATAGCACCAATTGTTGCAGCATAATAGTCCAAACGTGGGTCAGGACACCCAACAAGCGGCAGGCTGTAAGGAATTAATACTGGAGGGGGACCTGACTGTAAGCAGCTCTGTTTTTTCATCATTGAGGCAGAGACTGTTATGGGCCATCCAGTTTTGAATTAAAGCATAGATTTGATTGATGAGCAGATTGATGAGCAGTGCTTCCTGCTCATGGTTCACTGATAGGGGAATAAAGATCTGGGTGTCATCTGTGAAGTTGGTGTAGATGACACCCATGGCATCCAGGTCTGCGAAAAGTAACTTGGTGTAGGCATTATATAGGGTGGGTGAGAGGCAGGATCCTTGAGGAACGCCTATGGGGACTGGCTTGGGGTCGGCAGATTCTTTGCCGATTTATACTCTTGATATCCTGTCTGCTAAGAAGGATTTAACCCATTTGGTGGCATCCTTAGAAAAATTAAAGTTGTTGGATAGAGTAGCACAGAGTGTGTCGTGGTCGACTAAATCGAAGTCAACCCTGAGATCTAACAGCATTAGAAGACAGAGTTTGCCTGCTTCCCTGGTGGCATCCGTTTGGATTTTCAAATCAAGAAGTGTTGTTTCAGTACTATGGTTTGGGCAAAATCCTGATTGTCGGGCACCAGGTAATTGGTGTTGTTCTAGGTGGTTTTGGATTTGGGTGTATGCTATTTCATTTATTACTTTTAATAGAAATGGGACCGTTGTTATAGGTCGGTAGTTAGTGCGGATGGGCAGGTCTACTGTTGGTTTTTTCAGGAGAGGTGTCACCCATGCTTTTTTAATGCTGGCGGGATCCGTGTTGGAGTTGAAAGAGGCATTTACGAATTTGGTGATGATGGGAGTTAAGGTTGGGGCGCAGAGTTTTACTAGCTGTGGGGGGAATTGGTCTTCTTTACAGTTGGATGCTTTTAGTTTGGCTATGGTGTCTAACACAACTTTTTGTGAGATGGGGGTGAAGTGGAATGGATTGCTGAGAATGGCATTAGGTGATTCCTCTAAGATAGTGGGTAGGGTCTTGCCTGCAAGGATTTGTTTTTTGTTTGCAATTTTCTTTTAAAGAAGGAGTATTTTGGATTGTGGTGCACTGTTTTGCTAGCATTAACTGGTGATGTGACTTGACCGGGATTCTCAAGTTCTCTAAGTATGGAGAACAGCTCCTTTGAGTTGGATGAGTCATTGGTGATACACAGATTGAGGGCTTCCGCTTTGTGGGTTATTATGGCTGTTTTGTACATTTTATAGGCATCATTGAATGCCTTTGCTGAGTCTGGAGTGTTGTTTTTTGTGGATGTGCTCTAGTGATCTTTTGGTGCTTCTCAGTGAGACTAGTTCCTCGCTGAACCAGAAGCTAGTACGTTTATCTGCCCTTCGAGATTTGGTCATGATAGGAGCCAAGGAATCAACCGTAATTGAGAGGCATTTTTGGTAACTGTCAGCCAGGTAAGTAGGGTTCTTGCTCTCTAGGATAGTGGAGGCCAGAGCTACTCTTAGAGTGAGGGAGAGATTGTCTGCTAAATATTTCTCGCTTCAAAGGTATCAGGTTTTTTTGTCGCAACGGGGTCTGTAGTTCGATTTTTTATGGAGAAGCTGATGATGTGGTGGTCCGACCAGTCGATAGGTAGGACAGAGTCGATGGATGCTTGTGAGTTAAGAGTGAAGACCCAGTCAAGAATTCTACCTTTTTCGTGGGTAGGGGCATTGACTAGTTGTACAAAGCTCATATCTTGCATGGCTGTATAGAATGCAGTAGCTGCGTGGTCCTGGGGGTCATTGTAACCTAGGTTCAAGTCTCTGAATATGATGCATTTGGTATTTGGTTTGATGTAGGGGGTGAGTTGTAGTGCAATCTCTAAGTCAGGGTGCGTTTTTTTGTTTGGTGATCTGTATACGAACAGGAAGTTGGTGGTGGTTTTGGGGTTGGACATGAATTTGGCTAGGAGGAGTTCATAACCCTGTATTTCTTCAATGGCGCAGGCTCTGATATGAGCGTAGATTTGGCGATTAAGGCGACTCCGCCTCCTTGGATGTTGGTTCTGTCGGTCCTGAGGATAATACATCCTGGTGGAATGGTCGAGTGCTAGCAGTGGGCCTGAGGCTGGGTGTAGCCAGGTTTCTGTGACCACTAGGATATCTAGTTGTTGGTCAATGATGAGGTCGTGAATTTTGATGGCATGTGCTCCGAGTGAGCGTGTATTGATAAGGGCACCTTTGCGATTGGGAGTGGGGTCTAGGATCGGTGTGTTGCCTGGGGCGGGTGATGGTATTGGGGTTTTGGTGCTTCTGGGTGGTTTGGTTGGTGCTATGGGTAGCCCTTTGTGTTGGTAGGTATTGGATAGGGTGTCCAATGGTGGGGTGGTGGTGGTGATGGCTGAGTTAGGGGTGATGGCCAGCTGGAGAGATTTGGTTCGTGACCTAAGTCTGTTCAATCTGGCATTGCCTAGGACTGGTGATCTGTTATAGGTGCTCCCTTCAGTGCGGAGGTGTTTTGTCAGGATCTGGATGGTGGTGGGGGTCAGCTCTGGGATGGTGGTGGCTTTGTTGGAGATATTGGTTCTTTGTTCAAGTGGGGGTGGAAATGGAGAGGTGGTGGGCAGGAAAGGGGTAGGGCAGTGAATGGGGTGATGGCGCTGGCACCCAAGTCTGGCTAGACCTTTGTCATGCTGATGAAAGTCCCTCCTGAGCATGGTGTGGCATTGTGCATTATGCAGAATCGGAACATGATCATAGATAGGAGGCCTAACATAGCAGGATTATCTTGGCTAAGCAGGGCAGAGGGGGGTGGGCAGAAGGTCAGATTGCTACAATGCGACTTAGACTATGGGACCACTAGTTTTGGTCTGGTACAATATTTGTGGCGGGAGGTCCCTGAGATCATAACATAGGTATATAGGCACAATATCAATATTGCTACACAGCAAACCTAAGCTGAAAGGGTAACGGGAGCAGGTCGAGGGGGATGTATGTTGCGGGAAACCGCTTCGATCACATCATAGGCAAACAGACGCAACATTAGAATAGTTACAGTGCAGCTTGAGCTCATGGGGCAGTGGGAGCAACTCAGCAGTGGTATTTGTGGCAGGAGACCACTCCACATTCTATCTTGGAATAGAATAGGGCATATTTGTATGTATGCTCCTTTAACACACACAGGTCTAGACGGTGCACTCCTTGCTGCACTTACAAATGCACACAGACACACACTAGCACACAACTGTACAGTTACACTTCCTTAACCCGTACATCGCTGTTTAGTCGACCTCAATGCTATGTTATGCTTAGTTCTTATGTAATTTAAGGCAACAAAATTAAGCTACGTTGCTATATCTTGTTTTGCTACACTATGTGAGCATAGTATGGAATCGAACTTTATGTTAGATTTCTTTTGCTAGAGTATGCTATGTTGTTTCCCTACCCTTGATTTGGTGTGATATGTGTTGGAATTTTATGTTTTTCAGTTTCATGCCACTTTTTTATTAAGCTGTGCAATGTGTTTATGTTAAGATGTGAGTTTTGTTTTGATGTCAATTGTATAGCAATCTGCAATTCATATATGCACTGCCATTTCTTATGCATTGTCAGACTATGGTCTGCCAGAAACCCGGAAATGTGCAACCTTGTACACAGAGCTATGAGGCTATACCAAGGACAGATCATCTGTTTTCAAAGGACATGTAACAGTAACAGGAGAGGGGCAAAGGCGCAGCAGTGCATAGCTTATAAGTGTGGTGAATTTTGGGATGAAATTGATATGTGTGACTTTTGTAATACACCAGTACCAATGATAGACTGAGCAGGATGGTAGAGACAGACACGCGTCCACTAGATTTGGCTCAGCCGTCTTTCTGATCCTGGTAACCTAAAAACAATTATGGGTGGTTATATTGTGCAGCAAGATTTTTTTAAACAGGATGGTACCTTTTAGGTTCTTGAAGAGGGAGACCCAAACGTGGCCCTCATTACACCTATCCCACTCTCATCTCAGCGGCAGAGAAACGAGAGGTGTACATAGCTCCTGTGCCCTCCTTCCCCATATTGATGTATCTCATATGTGGGAAGCTCTACTCACTCAGACAACCATTCAGACTATGCATGGATGACAGTATTGAAGAGATACATCTGTCATCAATTGAACAAGTTTACTGATTGCAACCTCAAAGAACGCTGATGACGTTACTACTGACATCATGACATAGATACGTTAGACATGAAACACATAGACATCCCTGCATGAAGTTACGCAGACATTTAGCTTTATTGTTGATAGACACAAAGAATATGCTTATGACTTACATAGTTAGAGGACTGACACACGTAGCATACCTTTTGCTACGCAGACACCACAAGACGCATAAGAATACATATGAACTGCTTTTTGATTCTTCACCGCAACTAACATGGGCAGCCATGGGAGTAAAGATTGAAGCCATAGGTACATTGGAGTGAATGAGAAAAGCAGGATGAACTTAAGAGCACAGAGAAAGGCTGTGAGGCTGATCCTGCCGAAGCATGCAGACCAGGTTTCCAGTGTGGGCACTGTGCACAGCCCCGCCAAGGGCCGCTGAATGAAGGAAGGTTTCAAGTTAACAGAGGAGATAGGACACCTACAAGAAACACAAGCCAAAAATCCTTATAATTACAAGCAAGAGAACTCCATTTCGTGGTCCCTGCACACGTGATCTGAACCTACAAGACAGAGCCTATTCATTCGAGCCAGACTGAGAAGTCTGTTCCCATCGAACCACAAGCAAGAGGATACAATAGTAATACAGGTTCCAAGCCGAATGTTCAGTCTCAAGGCCTAGGAGATCGGAGATGGTAACCTATTGGGAACATTCATCACCTTTGGAAGTCACTCCTACTACCTTGAATAGTTGCAGTAGGCCTGGTAAATGTCCAAAGCTCCAAGGCTGAGAAGAACCTTTCTGCCCAATCATTAACCACCTTCCATGCTAAGCTTACACTATGTTGCACTGGCTAATCATCTTTTGCTAACCTGTAACTTTGTTTTCGCAAAACACATAGAGGTGGTCTAAGGACGATCCAGATATGGCTTAACCGCTGATTGCACTAACCCATTATAGAATGGATATGTAGTTCACCTCGCTAACCAATCCCTTCCGCTGTTAGGTTTCTGGGATGTAACCTTGTTTTTGTGACATCACAGATTAACAAAACTGGATGACAGGCATATGGACAGCGAGAGCGCTTGGAGAATATTGCATTGTTCCTGTGGCAATCCCTGTCATTGAATTGTCAATGAAGACAGTGAACTTGGTCCTATGGCTGGGTCTTCCGTCCTTAGGGCAGGAGATTTCCAGGGCCCAGTTCCTCTTGCATGTAAATGTGGAGACTGATAATAGTTCCCTTGCCACTATTACAAGTGATAGCAGAGGGCGGTCGCTAAGACCTCTCTGCAATTAAGACCGTCTTTTTCCCGCCACATGCCCAAAGGGATGTGTCGCGACCCGTGAGGACTGGATTAAAAACCACACGTGAATGTTCAGAAGGTCATCAGGAGCCACCTTGGAGAAATTCCTGCCCGCTCCCCATGTGAAGCCGAGCAGATCAGATGGCAGAATGGCAGATTGTGGGAGAGGCAGTGCCCGAGAGCTTCAGCGGATCCACAGAGTGCAAGTATAGACTCAGTCATACCACCAACATTGGGGAGGGGAAATTGTTGTTTGTCATTTGTTTTGTGTCATTGTGAAGGATTCCTGTTTGCAGGCACTTAAGCTAGTTTATGGATTAAAGAAGAAAACAAAGTATACCTGTTCTCTAAGCGCCTGCTTAGTTTGCGGATGAAAAAGACAAAAAACAAAAAAAAGGATACATGATACATGTTTTCTGGGCAGTTAGCTTAGTTTACAAATTATTTATATATAAATTCCTGTGTCTATGGGTTAGCGTAGCTCGCTTAGGTCGCGGAAGGTGGTTTCTTAGTTTATCTCATGGAGATGTATTCCTATATGCAGCAGTATAGAGGCAGGGCCAAATGATTTTGATATTCACTGTGGTTTGAAGGACAGGAAGGCGGTCGTGTGTCATGTTATTTGTGTTGTTGTGTCTTGAGATGTTGTAACACTTGAGAGTGCACTCGAAGTATTGGGATTTTTATTTATTTATTTATTTAAAGGTGCATTGGGATTCTCGCCTTAAGCTTGTGACATCACACATAAGGATGTTGAATAGGACATAGTGTGTTGATTTGAGAGCTAAGGCTCGTTGTGGGGCACAGATGTGGTGCTAAGAGAAAACAGAGAAACAGGAAGCATTTGGAAATAGAAGACAATTATTTCTAGCTTGATGAGGTGATGTTCAGATTATCAAACAGTGTTATGCCATTTATGCTTGGCTCGAAGAGCACGTGAAGAAGTTGGGGTTTGGACTTTAAAGGCAGAGAATACTGTGTGGGCGGTGCATGGAGCACGCTCCTATCGACAGTGGTGAGCCATAGAGACTGGTGGAACATTTTGGGAATTGTTACAGTTTGGGAACTGATGATAATTGTGAAACATAAATTGACAAAGTATTCAAGTGTGCCAAAAATCCAAACTTCAGGCAAAGTAAGTATCGGCAGTCAGAAATTGACATGCCCCCATGGGGGATACACCCCTTGAAAATTAGTGCAAGTCCCTTTTGCAGTATCAAGACAAAATATGCAAGTACAGCACAGAATGGACTTGCGATACAGAGAGCAAAATGGTTAAGCCATGGCCCTGGGAGGGCAGTTGTTAGAATCAATGTCTGAACTCTGCCCTGGTGAACAGATGATCAGGGGGCCACCCTAGTGAATCAGGGAACACTTCTGCACAGTTAGCCAGGACAATTCAAGGTAGCTTGGAGAGAAGCAAAGGCTAAGTCTCATGAGTAGTGGGGGGATCTGAGGTCTTGGATGAGCACTCACAGTTGGACAACAAGAATTTCTCTTAGACAGTATTTCAAAACTATAAATGGATTAGGCCCAGAAAAACACAGGTGAATAATGAAGAACACAGTAATGCTTCTACTTAAACACACACTATGTAAAATGTATATAAAGTCACTTTTCGGTCAATGCGGTAAAGTGCGTATTCCCACCAAAACCTATAAGGAGGGAAAGCACACAAACCTTATTACAATGGCCAACTCCAGAATTGGGTATCCCTAACTTAAGAAGTCCATCCCTACGAACATTGGAACCTTGTGCTCAATGTTATGTTTGTGCGTAAAAGCACTTGTCGATGCGTAAAGCTCACAAGGGACAAACTTCAATGGGAAGGAAGGGTTAGAAGAGGACACCGGAGTGCGAGGAATTTGATTCCAAGAGTCAGCGGCAGGTCTGCTACGGAGAACAAAGCTGTCCCCAACTTTCATATGACTATAGGAACCAAGAGCCACCCAAGTCAAGGCAAGGACCACAAGGGATCCTTTGTGCGTAAAACCAGTATGGAGAAACTAGGGGCCACGGGTAAGTGGTATGATTACTCACTGCCCATAGCTCACTCTGGGCTCAAACTTGGCAGGTTTGAAGAAGGTCGCCTAGACTACGAATCCCCTCCTTGGTTATGCTTCAAAGTGCACAGGCGCTGACGCTGCAGATGCAGGTCCGATTTACATCCGGAACTGGATCTCTCGTCATGAATGCAGGACAAAGAAAGCACCAATGCAGCTGGTCTCAGGACACTTGAAGAAATGCTGGAAAGTCGCCAACAGTGACCGCCACTGTCACACAGTGATGCAGGAGCACCCAAGTGTTGCGGACTGACACACTCTCCTCGCTCCTGGCCCAAAGCAGTAAGGATGACGATTTGGCAAGAAGGTGCTTTGCAATGCCACTAGGGTTCTCCCAAAAATTTGAGCCAAAACTCGATGTAGCAACGCTCCAGTAAGAGTGCGAAGGTACAAGCTGTTAAGTCCACTGGAGGGTCCAGGGACACTTCTTTGAAGGCTTGTTTGCAGGTCACCAAGGGGATGTTAAAAGTGATTGGTCCCACCACTGAAAAGGGTGGAAGCAACGTCCCAGGTCTTCAGCGATCGAGCGCAAATCAGGGCTCTACTGGGACGGCAGTGGGTTCAAGGTGCCAAACCTTCTCTGCACGGTCCAGGACAGTCCCTGGATCTGCTTCACTTCTCATGATACTTGGCTCCGTGTAGAGGTTGATTCGGACTTCAGGGTCATCTGCGGTCTGCACTCAGAGTCCCTCCTCATTACCTAAAGTCCAGTGAGTGATCGCACGCAGCTGGAAAATGAGGGGATCTGCCCCACTCATGCACGCCAGCAGTGGTCCAATCAGGGACCACTGTGGCTCTCATGCGCTCATGCACACCAGACATCCTGGCACCAGTAGTGTGGATTGGGACCAGACAGTCCTGGGCACAGACACACATGATATGCATTATCCCGGAAAAAGCGATGGCTTTCGCGGGAGAACGCATGCCCAAATAAGCACTCTCCAGGTCACAAAGAGCAAGGGGAAGGCCAACAGGAAATATGGCCAAAGGAGAAGACAAAAGACGTTGTGGCACAGCCATGATGGACACTAGCCACAGTCATGAGCCACACGCGGTAAGCACAGTATAGCTCTGTAAAAGTTAATACAAATACAGGAAAAATCATTTGCTATTACCAGTCTACTCCTAGGCACATTGCCCAGTTACCAAAAGATCCTTAAGGGCTGTCTAGGGCCTGAAAACGCTAGGACCCCAGTGCGCTATACTGTAGTGAACTTTGCGCACTGAAATACAGTTGCCAAAAGGGGCAACAAAGTCATAAGGCTAAGTGAAACAATGTTTCCCAGTACTGACTTTCAGAAGAACCGGTCAGTTTCCCCAGAACGATGAGCGAGAGCCCAGTGGAGAGGCTGTGCTCCACCGGCAAAAAGTCAGGACAGGAGGCTGAAATAAAAGCAAAAAGTTGGGGCGTCCACAAATATAGAGTTAAAAGAGCAGTAAATGCAATTTTACCTAACACTCGCCCCTCCCAGACTAAGGACAGGAAGACTTAATTCACTCCTAGATGAGTCTCATGTTCCGGTTGGTTAAACATTCTGGAAAACCTATCAGCGTTGCTTTGTTGGGCACCTGGCCTATGCTCAATAGTAAAGTCAAAGCCTTGGATGCTAATGGACCATCTGAGTGACAAAGGATTCTCTCCCTTCATGTTCATCTGCCACTTTAAGGGTTCATGGGCAGTCTGCACAGTGAGGTGGGTCCCATAGAGATAGGGCCTCAGCGTCCTTATGGCCCACAGAAAAGAAAAACATTATTTTTCTACACTAGAAAACCTGAGCTCTTTGTCCTTAAGATGGCGACTGATGAATCCAATAGTGTGTTCCCTGCCTTTCTCATCTAGCTGTGATACAACTGCTCCTATCCCACTGTCAGAGGCACCTGTCTGCACAATAAAATATTTCTAATAGTCAGGAGCCATGAGAACAGGGGCCTGACACAAGGAGTCCTTTAAGCCTTGAAAGGCCTTTTCACACTCATCAGACCAAGAGACCTTCTTGGGTTTCTTTGGAGTAGTGAGGGCAGTCAGGGGGGAAGCTATGGTACCCAGTAAGGCCAAGGAAAACTCTCAATTGGGTTTGGGTTGTGGGGGTAGACCAGTCTTGTACTGCTTGTACTTTACTGGGAAGAGGCTGTCTTCTACCTCCACCAACCTCATGCCCAAGGTAGACCACTGAACCCTGACCAATTTGACATTTGCTGGCCTTTATGGTCAGGTGGGCCTTCTGAAGAGACTGCAATACAATCACAGGGTGTTTTACATGTTCCTCCCAGATGAGGCTGAAGACTGCTATATCATACAAATATGCAATGCAGAATTCATCCAACCCATTCAGAACATTGTTAACTAATCTCTGGAATGTGGCTGGTACATTCTTCATTCCAAATGGCATTATCCTGAACTGGTACAGTCCTTCTGGAGTTCAACATGCTGTATTCTCCTTGACACTTTCTGTCAGGGATAGTTTCCAATAACCTGCAGTGAGATCAAAGGTGCTCGGGCACCTAGCCTGTCTGCCAATTCACCTGTTCTTGGTAGGGGGTACCTGCCTTTGGCAGATCTAACATCTTGTTGACCACAGACTTGATGTGGGGCCTTACTTTGTCTGCCATCCTATAGCTCATACTTTTAGTAGGACACCATCTCCAGTGTTAATGTCATGTTTGCATCAAGGTGTCCAACCTGGAGTGAGTACGAACAAGGGGAGAATTGCCCCAGCAAAGGTCTCACCTCACCTTGTTGCTTAGGAGACAGCTGAGGGGCCATTTTGATGCCTGCAATCGAGCCATCTGAAGGAATGCCTTGGAACAGGTCAGGGAGGGGTTCAGATTACTCTTGTTCTCTCTCTGATGCCAAGAGTAGAGCAGCCATTTCCACCCTAGGGATGAATGCCTTCGACCTATTTACATGGAACACTTTTGGGGCTTGACCAGGCCTTCCAAGGTCCACTAAATAGTTCACCTCATCAAGTTGTGGAACAACCTTGTAAGGGCCTGACCACTTATCCCGTAGGGCCCTAGGCCTTATGGGACTTCTTGAACGGGGGAAAGTGTACAAGTGAAGCCTTCTGGACATACCAATGTTTGACCAAGGCCAGACCTTAATCTTGCTGTGCGCTCCCACCCCCCCTCACGCACGTCCACCCATTTTATACTGCCCGTCCTGGCTGCTCCTGTGTTGTTACAGACATAGCACGCCTGATGCAACCTTGTATAAATTCCTGATGTTATGATGCCCAGTCTTTTTATGCCCGACTCAATTGCATGCTATCTTGTAAATGTAATTGGAAACTGTAAAAGCGCTGTGATACCTCTGGGTTTTTGTGTGCTTTATAAATGAAATAATAAATAAATATCATGCTGCACATTTCCGTTTGTCATGCAAAGTCCCCAATCCCTCATATATTAGTTCCATTTTTGACCATGCTTTCACGATGACTTTCCTTCTATAGTGAGAGGGTCTTGCAACTGGATTAGCTGTGATGTTTATTATTACTCAAGGGTCTCCTTTTTTACCCCCACAAAAGTAATCTGGTACTTGTTAGCCAAAAATGGTGTCTACTGCTGAGGAGTATTCTGCATGTTCCTTGAGGTTACACTTGCGGATTTATTGGGGCCAAGTCCCCCATAGAATAAATCAAAGGTGACAGCTGGATTGGAGGAGTCACATGACTATCTATGTGAGCAGATGATGCTATGCTATGAAGGGCAACACTGTCTCTAATAGGATGGATTCCTTTCAAAAAAAGAAATGATTTGAGAATCCACTAGTTCTTGGAAAGCCATAATAGAAAAAGTGTTGGCAGATGGATTGATGAGCTCTTCGGTGATCAGAAACATGTTTAGGGAACATTAGTTGGATGTTTCTGTCTTTAAGAAATGTACATTTTTTTGCTTTTAACAATGGAAGCCTTGTAGAAACAAAATGGTCTCATGGAAGCTAGTTTTATTCTAGGGTCATATGGTACTTTCTGAAAATACTGTTTCTACACATGGTTAAGCTTCTGTTGGAACACATAAAAGGGGCTAGCCTATCCACAAAAGCAGAAATGTTCTCATGCAGCTGTTGTATGATAGTGTGAGCGCAGGAGATTGTAGGGAAGTATTGACAGAGTGCGGAGGCACTATTTTGCCCTTCAGTCCTTTTGAGCTCTTTATAATTACCAATAGGACGGTGTCTGCAACCTTTTTTGTCAAGATGTTTTGGACTGCAGCTCCCAAGGGCCCAACCAGCAAGGTCAATGGTGATGGATCATGGGATTCATAGTCCAAAACATCTGGAAAATCACAGGTTGCAGATCTCTTCAGTAGGGCACTACAATAATGACTGTGGCGTGACGATAAGGATGATCCTGCTACTTGCATTATGGGCATCAAGAACCAAAGCAAATGCACTGGTGTAATCCTTTCACTGTTCCCAGTACGTACATCATAGTTTCCATAGGCAACCGTAGGAATATTCATCTATGTCAAGAGTGAAAGCCCTAATCTATGCAAAAATGCAAGCATATACATTAATAAATATAGGAACTCATTGGCTGCCAGTGAGAGAGCTAATCTGTGCAGACCGCATTGGTGAAACACTCACAGGAGGAAGTGTAGGTGGAGGTGGGTGTGTCAACTGAAGGTTACATAAGACTGGTGAAAAGGGAGTATATGGTAGCATTGTATTTAAGGATATTGCTCTAGGATAAATCAGAATGTTAACAATCAGGAAGTGGAAAAGACCAAGCATGTGATACATTTGGCGATAAAATCCGGCACCTCTAAGGCAGAGGTCTTCAAACTGTGGGGCGCACCCTCTCAGGGGGTACGGTCTGATTCCTGGGGGAGCGCGGAACCCCAGCCTGAAATGGGCCAATTTTCTTTTTTTACTAAACATTTTTTTTAAAAAGGAAGAAAAGAAGAAGTGTGCGTTAGAACATGCACGTTTGTGCATATCCCATCCTGCCATGGCCCCTGCTGCATATTCTCAGTGTGAGTGGGCCAGGCTTAGGGTCAGTGGGAGTGGCTGATACAGGAAATAGACACCCTGGAAGCACGCTGTCTTTCCCTTTCCAGAGAGCGTGCTTCCAGGGTGTTTGAATTCAGTCGCAGGAACGAAACAGGACTGTGGTTACACGAGGTAAGGAGGGGGGACCTGAGGTTGTTTTGCCCTGGGGTAGTGCTTTGAGCAGGTGGGGCACCCTGGGGTTATTTTTGGAGTGGGTATGAGGGGCCTTTGGTTTGCTTTTGGAGCCAGTGGGGGAGCCCTGGGATTATTTTTGAAACAGGTGGGGAGCCTTCAGGTTGTTTTTGGAGAGGGTGGGGAGACACCTGGGGTTGTTTTTGGAGCAGGTAGGGGGCCCTGGGAATGCATTTGGAGTGGATGGGGAGCCCTGGTGTTTTTTTTGGAGAGAGTGGGGGGACTGGTGCTATGCATAGTGTGGGGTAGGGGGAGCCCAAGGACTATGCAGGGAGTGGGGTAGGAGGCGCGGAGCAGAGGGGGAGCCCAGGGACAGTGCTTAGAGTGGGGTAGGGGCCCAGGGACTGTGCTGGGTGCAGGGGGGGGGGAGTGCCATAGATAGTGCTGGAAACAGGTTGGAGAGACCAAGGACTGTGGTGGGGTGGGGAGAGCCCAGTGACTGTGATGGGAGCAGGTAGGGGAGCCCAGCAACTATACTAGGAGCTGGGTGCGGCAAAGGTGCACAATAGTTCATTGACATTTTATTCAGGGGGGCACACACCTAAAAAGATGGAAGAGCACTGTATAAGGTGTACAAACACAGAGCAGAGACTGCTGGTTGTTAGGCAGAATTAGGCAGTACCCTTTGGGAACACTACACGCAATTAAGACTACAGGTGTAAGCACAATCTCACCCTTGGTATAAGTCCATACTACACAGTTTTGTGGTAGCAGGGCTGAGCAGCCAGGCTTATCTCAAGGGGAATGTGAACAGAACAAGGTGTTACACAAAGGACTTGCAATCACAGTGGTTCAAACAAACACTTACTCAAGGTTTCTTGGTAAAGCAATATTAATTTATATACACAGTCATTCAGAAAACATTCCACTAGCAATAAGCAGCTCAATATCACACTATAATACACATAAAAGCAAAATGGCACTTCAGTAACTTTAAAAAGGGGTAAAAAGACACAGGTTATAAGAATTAAACACAAAGGGGGCCATTACGACCCTGGCGTTAAGGGTTTAACGGCGCCGTAAAAGGTGTTGGCGCCGTTAAACCCTTAACGCCTGATTACGAGGTTCCTTTGCGGGACCCGACCTTAACGGCTGGTTTTACCAGCCATTAAAGTAGGGTGCCGCAAAGGGACCTTTGTGCTAATTACGGTACCGCAATTTGCGGTACCGTACTTAGCGCCTTCCCCAGTCCCATTGAGCCCTATGGGGCGAAAATGGGAATGGGGAAGGGCCATGGTGAAATGGGGAAATACCGCCCCGCCAACCTTGAAACGGGCGGTATTTCCCCATTTCACTATGGCGGACTCGTTACAACACCGGCACCAACCATGGTGCTAATAGCGCCATGGTTTAGCGCCGGGGTTGTAATGAGGGCCAAATACTTTCTCAGGCAGGGCAATAGTTTCAGTTCACTACAAGAGGCAATTCAATAGGCCTGGGCCAAAGTCAATGGATCAGTGTCTTGGATAGGATAGCACAGTTCTGGTAGTAAACGGTTAAGTCTTTGCCAATGTTCTTAGAAGTAGCTTGCACGAAAAAGAGTTATATGTCAGATTAGGAGCGAACAAGATTCAAAAGTTGGGAAAGTTTCACAAACTTTCACAGCGGCAGAGAGGATTTCTCAACCACGTTTGCACAGTACCTTTGTAATGAAGAAAAGCTGTAGCTGAGGCAATTGCTCCTGGCAATTCCTGCAGATCTCGCTGTTCCTGGGCCTCAGTCGAGGGGACAAGAGGGAGGACGTAGGGAGGCTCCTGCACTGCACGGGGAAGGATCCACAAGCTTGGCAAAATGTTGGTTTAAGGTGTGAGTGCCTTAAAGTCCACAAACTGGTATCCTTCTCACTGGCTATCCGGTTTTCAACAGCTCTCTGAAGAAAATTCAACCAGTATGGGGATGGTTTCCAGGTGGCTTGCTAGTTGGTTGTTCTCACCAGCTCAAAGGAAGAAGTCGTCCTTGAAGGGGCTTCTCTGTCGAGGGAGTATCAGGCTATTTGGACCTGCAGCAGGGCTTCACCGGGCAAACCAACGGTCCAGGAGTTGCAGCAGTCGTCTTCCTTCAGCTCGTTTTCGGTTCTTTCGTTCCAGTCATCGACTCTGCCTTCCAAGTCCCAGAGACCTGCTTTTAAACAGTTTTCTCCTATTCATTCCAGCCTGGCGGCCACTCACTCAGCAGGGTGGCTGTCGTTGCCGGACAGTCAGCCAGTCAATCACACCAGAGTGCATTGAGGTTTCCTAGGAGACTAAGCACAGGGCGTTTCGGGCACCTCCCTCACATCCTGCCCACACCAGACACTCAGGCGCCAGAGGGGGGCTTCAGTATGGAAGCCTGCCAAAGGCAAACAAAAAAAGGGACCAAACCGGGTTTGGTGCGCAGAGACAAACACTAGAAGGACCTTTGCATAAAGAAATGGCGAAAAAAGTCGATCAGAACCTATTGTTACAGAGAGGGCTCAGACGCCATCTTGAAAAACATGGCTCTGGTGGATTTTAGCTACCGGAACATTTAAACGGGTTGCGGTCAGGAAAATCACGGTAATACCACTGCCACCAGCCATTCTGAGAGGAAAGGGTAGCCTTTTAGGGCTACATGGGTTTTCTTGGCATAGAGAGCACTAGGTATTCCCTCCAGCACTCTGCTGTAAGGCAGTGTGTGCTGGGTCTAGCAATTTAAAAATACTAGCAAAGTCAATTTAACTTTACATTCACTGGGAGACAGAAGTCAGTCCCAGAGAAGGTATTTAAACCTTGGGAAGTCTGAAAGACATCCCTGTGCCACTGCACTGAGGGTGCTGTTTGACACACAAGAAAAGGATGATGCCTATGGAGTTGTCTAAAACTTCATATCCAAAGAGCACAAAAAGTAAAACACACATCAAAATACATGAAAGAGTGGGAAAAAAAGACCCCTTCCAGGTAAAAATTAAAGTCCTGGAAATCCAGCAAAGTTGCTGGGGGTCTCAAAAGGTAAGGGAAATTAGCACATTTCTGAGAATTCTCCCTAACACATATCTTCTCCCAGATTAAGGGACAGGAGGATTTAATCCACTCCTGGATGAAAGGCAAACAAACAAAGGGACCAAACTGAGTTTGGCGCGCAGAGACAAACACTAGAAGGACCTTTCCAAAAAGAAATGGCGAAAAAAAGTTGATCAGAACCTGTTTTTACAGAAGGGGCTCAGACTCCATCTTGAAAAACATGGCTCCGGTGGATTTGAGCTACCGGCCATTTAAACGGATTGCGGTTGGGAAAAACATGGTAATACCAATGCCTCCGGCCATTCTGAGAGGAATGGGTAGCTTTTTAGGGCTACATGAGTTTTCTAGGCATAGGGAATCCTAGATATTCCCTCCAGCACTCTGCTGTAAGGCAGTGTGTGCTGGGTGTAGCAATTTAAAAAGACAAGCAAAGTCAATATAACTTTACATTCACTGGGAGACAGAAGTCAGTCCCAAAGAAGGTATTTAAACCTTGGGAAGTCTGAAAGACATCCCTGTGCCACTGCACTGAGGGTTCTGTCTGGCACACAAGAAAAAGATGATGCCTATGGAGTTGCCTAAAACTCCATATTCAAAGAACACAAAAGTAAAACACACATCAAAATACATGAAAGAGTGTGGAAAAAAAGGCTCACACTCCTTCCAGGTAAAAATTAAAGTCCTAGAAATCCTGCAGAGTTGCTGGGGGTCTAAAAAGGTAGCACATTTATGAGAATTCTCCCTAACACTGGTCAGCTGTTGATAAAGTTGGCAATAAAATGTGCCACATCTGAAAAAACATAGAAATGCTTAAGGTAGAAGCACATCTCTCACAGTAGATAGCATGATGCACAATGCAATGGGTCTTAAAAGGATGCTATTATTAATTCAGCAGTGTCTAATGGATGTCCATTTTCTTCGGCAAACTGGAAATGTTGCTAGAAAGGCACTCAATGAAGAGTACACGTGTAGTGGTAGCGAAACCCTCTGAAGATTACTCAGGTAACTGTGAGGAGCGAGGAGTGTACAAAGGGATAGTTTATAGTTTCCCACCACTCCTAATTGTGCAGATATTGCAATTGAATATGTTGCCGAGGTCCCTGCGCAAGCTACAGATGTTAAATGAGCTCTGTATTGATTACATCGATTATCCACAAGTCGAGCAGTGTCTTCGAATCTGTGCAGCAAAGAGGCACTAGGCGAGAGCGAGCGTCTGTATTATTGATGTGGCAATACTGAGAGCTGCACAATGGAATCCAAAAAAGGGGGCACCTCTGAGGGACTAAGAGAGAGCGGCAAATGGACCCAATTGACGTGGACAAGGGGAGATGATTAACCTAAAAAGAGTTGTGATTTGACACTATAATCGGGTTAGTACAAGTGAAGATGTTTCATAGGATTTACAGCTTCATGCACAGAGTTACATAAATCCTATTGCTGCTCGGGGATAGGGTGCACCACGCATCCCAGAACGGAACCGCTATTCTATCCCTCGGCGACTTAGATGCCACAGCTGCCATGTCCTTTCCCTCGTCTCCCTGATACTACCCTGACTCCCCATCTGTCTGCTTTCCTCCTGGCCCGGGGCCTTGCTAGGTCTGGAATAGGTCAAGGGCTACCTAATGTTGGGACTGTCAGTACTCGGGGCTAGTTCACCTTTTGGTTAAAGCTCCTGGGCTTCTATCCAGGGCTACAACCAAAAGACCCGGGGCTATACAGCCCGCCCCTAGCAACGCCTCCCACACTTACCTGCCATACGCGGCGCTGCACACTTGTCTCGCCACACACCTACAAGGTACTACTAGTAATTCCCGTGGCCATGGCCATACTTTTTCAGTGAAACACCAGGTGCAATCTACACGCTCTATTTTCCAACTGAAAATAAACGAAACTATTACCACCGCGGATAATACGTCGTCTTCTGTAATCTATAACCCACATTCAGTCGGGCAGTCGTGAGTGGCGGTTATTGCGTAATAAGTGCCTTGTGGAGCCCATGGCGTTTTGTTAAACTAATGCGCTCCTGCTGGACAGCTAGAGCATGTCGGAGAGCACTGATTGATTAATCCAGTGAAAAAATAGATTCTGTGTTATTTGGCCGAATTAATTAAGCCAAATACTAATTGACCAATTTTTTTTTTACTGAATGCTTTACTGCAAATGTAGCTGGGAGAACCCCAGAACCTCTTCACTTACCACCCCTTTCTAAATACCTACCCCAACCACCATCTGCCCATTTGCGGTAAAAACAATGAAGTAAAATATTTGCACAAAAACAAATCAACTAATTTTGATTCCACCAAAGTGGTGAACACCGAAAAATAGCCTTCAATCTCACTCAGCATTAGATCACAAAATAAATAAATAAGTGAGATAAAACCTTGATACGATAAACCCTGAAAATTAGCATTTTCTCTTCTATTGTCTAAAATATGTCCAGTTCAATCTGTTTATCTGACGCCTATACTGAGTGTGTAATCTGTGGGACAGGTCCAAGATGCACTTCTCCTTTGTAAAATGACCAGCAAAAGGAATGTAATCTTTGCAGTTGCTAAATGTCTGTATACTGCTTGGCTTGCTAAAGTGCAATTACTCATTTATTTATTTATTTCATTTATAAAGCGCACAAACAACTGAAGGCATCAAGGCCCTGTTCCGGGTGCCAGTTACCAATAATAACCCAGAGGTTATCACCTTGTATGCAATTTAGAGATGTTTGCAATTTAGTTTTAAACCTTTTTTGTTAAACCATGCAAATGGTTCTAAATGCTATGTAAAATGCTGATACTTGACTCTGAAGTGTATTATGCATTATGCACTTTAGAGTTATTAAATCGTTTTAGATCAGATGCAACAATCAAATTAGGCATTCTATTAGCAATGTTATACACTCAAGTTTTTCTTAATCTGCTTTTTATGTATATGTAATATAGTTTGTTTGAGGTTTCTTAATTATGCTTGCTATGGGGGCGCTGTTGAGCGCTGACAAGATGACCGCTTGAACGAGTGGCTCTGTAGCCTAACGCATCGCAGAAAATGTGTATCCTTTACCGACACAATAATAAATGTGAACGACTGCTGGGGCTGGCAAGAAGACACAGCTCCTGTACACCCAGCCTCGATCCTTACCGTGCCTCCATTTCGAGTGCCGACCCTGCGGCCAGAGACTATCTGGTGAAGCTTGCATGTTGCATGGGGTTGCTCTGATCAAGACCGTTGGCTACACCCCGTGCAGCGCAGCTGTCGTGCTGCCGTGCGGCTCCTCTCCTCTCCCCCTGACTGCATCTTCCCGACCTAGGCCAGCGACGACAGCTGTCAGGAACCCAGGGTGGATTGCGTGTTACGGCAGGACCCAGTCTCGGTGTACTCCCACTTGGCTCCACTGCCTGCGCCGCCATTACCCTGCGGTGCTCCTCCTGAACTTTGAGGGCCTCTTTACGACTTTAGAGATAGCCATGGCGCTATTAGCGCCATGGCTGCCTCCAAAATCATGTCTGGGTCCGGTCTCGTGGAGAGGGGACTTACCGGGACATTCCACCCTTGGCGGACCCAGTAAGTCCCCATTCCAAATGCCATTCCCCATTCCCATTTGAACCCCCATAGGAATCAATGGGAAGGGGGAAGGTGCTAATAACGGGCCCGTTATTAGCTCCAAGGTCCCTAAGCGGGTCCCGTAAAGAATGTGTGGTCAGACCACACGTCCTTTACGGTTCCTGCTAAGGGACCTTGGAATTGGGCGGTAAGGGATTACCGGCACCTGTCTCCTTACTGGTGCCTGGTATCCCTTACCGCCCAAGTCGTAATGACCCCCTGAATCCTGATTACGCTGCAGTCTGGTCGTGCTTCCTGCCCGGAGACGACATGTTAATGGGCCTCATTCTGACCCGTGCGGAATGGGTTAACAGGTTCCGCTAATGGATGCAGACCCGTTAACACCATTCCGCACAATTACAAGGTCCCCTCGCGGGACCCAGTAAGGACGCCTGGCAAAACCAGGCTTCGTTACCGGGTCCCGCGAGGGGACCAGGGAGCTAACAACAGGCCGGTCGTAATCGGTTCGTTGTTAGCTCCCTCTCCCATTCCCATTGAGCCCCATGGGGGCTCAAATGGGAAAGGGGAAGGTCCAGGCATGGGTTCCCTGAGGGAGAAATTACCAGGCCCTCCGAACTCAGAATGGCCCGATAATTCCCCATTCAGGGAAGCCGGTAAAGAGCCCGGTTTGGCGGCAGCCATGGAGCTAATAGCTCCATGGCTGCCGCCAAACTCTTAATGAGGCCCAATATTTCTGTGCAGGGGTACGGCGAGTGCTATCTGCCGTATAATCTGCTGTGTGCCTGGGACAGGGTGTCGGACCTGTGCCGCTGTGCACGGATGGAGGATTGATGTGTGGGGGCCGCCCAAGTCGTAATGACCCCCTGAATCCTGATTACGCTGATTACGATCGTGATCTTGCCCATTTGCCGCATGGTCTCTTGGATTTCCCGTCTTGTGCAACCAGGTAGTGAAGGCTGCAGCCTTTTTTCCGGCGGGTGCAACCCAGGTGCGGTGGGAGTTTGGGGTGGTGAATGTTGCTCTCTGTGGTACGGAGCCCTGCCTTGCCCCTCATATTGTGACCTACTGCCCCTACATACTGTGTCGCAGTCCGGCTGCATGCGAGGCGGCGGATCGTGCTTCTTCCATCGGAGGGAGATATAATCACTGCCCTGATAGTTACCCTCCCACTGCTGTGACGCTGTTCTGGACCCTGTGTCGGTTTGTGGCCTGCGTGGGCTGAAATTGGTGGGGCCTATTGACTTCGTGGAAGAGACCGGACTGTAAAGAAGTGGCAGGTCATATTGTCAATAATGCGTAGTGTACTTGTAGAATACATCAGGTACTACCAATCCTATAAATAGCAGTCCGCAGTGTTGGCGCACAAGTGACACTCACTGATGACCACTGCCCATACAACTCTGACAGCATTTGTTGCTTCGTGGCCTTTGAAGTGCAATGCTGATAGCAGGGACCGGCTTCCGGAATCACTGCGGTGCATTCAGTGTGGATCAGGTTGTAGCTGGAAACTACAGATGTTCTGCAATTAGATGTTAAAGGAAAAATAAGATCCCTGCCTGGAAACGACAGTTTGTCGGTGTGGCAGATGAAGTTGCATAAAGCATTTTTCCTCTTCCACTGACTTTGGCTGGTGATGCACTGATACAGGGGGGCTGGTCCTAGTTGGGAGGGCGACGCCTTCTCCTTAGTCTTTTTGGTGAGCAGGCTTTTTCGGAGGCGCTTGGCTGCGATCAGACACAGGCAGAATATGGCCTGCAGCAGGCCATATACCATAACTGCTGGGCTGGGCTGCATTATTGCAATACTTGATGCACGATACCTGGGGGCGCCTAAGACCATGAGCTGTGGGGCTTTTGGCAATGTCCTAATCATCGGACCCCAGGTCAGCAAATCTGTGACTTTGAGCCCCTGGTCCTTTCTCTAATATATACTGGGTTGCCTCCATAGTTCCTGGCCGTCCCACACTTCTCCTCTTTGGGCGCCCCCCCCCCGTTTGCTAATTGGGCCTACGACCTGTATGGCTGATATACTATACAGCGCTGATCTTCATGGTGGTTTTTGGACGTGCCTTAATCTTTGGTTGTGCTGCGGCTTGGGCCCCACAGCACTTCCTTGCTTGTTTCCATGGAATTGCCAGCTGCTGCAACCATACTGCTCCTGTTGACACTGGGCTGCTGGTGCACGCTTCCTCCTAGGATTGGGCAGTAAGGGGTAACACCCTGGTGGATACATCCTTTGATCACATAATTCCCCCTCTCCCACTCCTCGGACACACAATCCCGTTACATTTTTCTCAACACCCTCCTCCCCTCCTAGGCTGAGTTATCACCATGACTAAAGGAGGTGGCAAGAAACAAAGTTCGATGAATATGTTTGCCAAGACTACTCCCTTGGAGTCTGGAGATCCTGTTGATACTGGGGAGGGCCCATCCTCCCCTGCCAATAGTGAACCCACGGAAATGCAGAAGATGATGTACTATATGAGGGAGGGGTTCACTATATTCAATACCAAGCTTGACGACATGAGTGGCATGATTAGCGCTATTAAGGGCCGTATGGAGAATACTGATAGCCGTTTAACTGAGGTCGAGACCAGGGTCGGAGCAATGGAGGATGATGTCACAACGCTAAGGTCTGACCTTACCACACTCACCAAGCAGGTACAAGAAATTGAGAGGCAGAACGAGGATTTAGAGTCCAGATCCAGGTGTAACAATATACGTATCATTGGTGTTCCTGAAGACAATATTTCCGGCTCCATGTAATACTTTGTGGAGCATACTCTCCTCTCCTTACTGGATGGTCCCAAGTTATTGCCCCACTTTGCGATAGAGCGGGCAGACCGCTCATCGACAATGAAACCTAACCCTTGAGCTTCCCCTCACCCGATCATCGGCAGAGTCCTAAATTACTGGCACAGGGATGCTCTGCTGCGAGCCACCAGAGCTAAAGGGGAGCTACTGCTTGGTTCAAATAAGATTCATCTCTACCCTGACTTCTCTGATGTGGTGCAGCAGGTACGTAAATCCTTCCTGGCGGTGAAAAAGAGACTTCGGGATCTTGGTGTCAACTATGCCATGATGTTTCCCACCAAGCTCTGAGTCGAACATTCCGGGAAGGCATTTTTCTATACCATACCAGAACATCTCGATCAGCACTTCCCCAGTTGAAATTGTCCTGCTCATTTGCCATATTGCTGCTGTTAAATTGTTCACTACTTTCTTACTAGACACAGTTTAGTATGGCGCTCCTTCCTGGGTCTGTTGCGGTCACTATCCTCTCTAGCTGTGTCTATGTGATTCTTCTGTTTATGCCTTGTACTGTTTGCACTGATTATTGCTGTGATGTAAGCGGGCTACATGACGCCAACAGCCTCCCATGCTAATTTGCAATGGTTTTTGTTATAGTTGTTATGGGGTTTTCATCTCCCTGATCGGGAGGGGTTGGGGGAGTGGGTGGGTTGGAGGGTATCGGGTTACAGAAAATGTTTGACAAAGATGGCAGAGATATCGGACGGTGGCAATATCTTGTGATAGTTTACATGGGAGCGCTACAGGTTTTGGTTTTGCTATCCGCAGGGATTAGATGATGGCTGAGATGGTAAGATGCGTCATAAGTTGGAATGTCAGAGGTCTGAGTAATTATGCTAAGATGCATAGAGTGCAATTATATGTGGAACAGCACAAAGCCAGCATCCTCTTTCTACAGGAGACGCACAAAGGTGACAGGTTGTGAGAGATTTGCTAAGAGTTGGGGCGCACAGCACTTTTACACAAAATATTCAACCCAAAGCCAAGGGGTAATTACTCTAATTCATAGATCGCTCCAGTACATACCCAAAGATACATATATAGACCCCTTAGGGCGGTACATGCTGAAGCACGGTATACTGGCGGGAACAAAGGTGGTGCTGCTTAACATGTATGGGCCTAACACTGGTGAACCTGAGTTCTACGCGGAGCTGACAGACATGCTTGGCAGATATCCCCTAGTCCCGGTCTTGTGGGAGGGAGATTTTAATATCATCCTAGACCTCAGCTTGGACAGATCTGGGAGTAAGGCCTGACTGTTGTCTAGAGCTGCCTGTACTGTGCTGGATAAGCAGGCAGGTCTTGGGGTGGTAGATGCCTGGAGAATATTGCACCCGCAGTCCCGGGAGTATATTTTTTATTCATTTGTGCATGATTCACATTCTAGGATTGACCTGTGGTTAATATCTGGGAAATTGATCAATTGTATGGCAGGGCAGAGATACTCCGGAGGATGTACTCGAATCACTCCCCAATCACCCTGACCCTGGTCTGAGAGGAACAGCAGTCTCCTGGACGAGCCTGGAGGCTTAAACCCCATGCACTACTGGATCTGGTGTTCAGAGCCGAGTTAGGAGAATGTGTGACCGATTATTTTAATGTCAATACTGGTACTGTGGGATCCCTAACCATTCTATGGGACACTTTTAAAGCATTTATCCGGGGCATGACCATGTCCAAGGAGGCGGGGATCCTAAAGGCAATACATAGGAACATCCTGAAGTGTGAGAACTCTCTAAAGCAACTGGAAGCAGCATATGCTTCGAACCTGGCCTCCACAACTCTAGGTGCCATTAAGGAGGCCCTTGATAGTTTCAGGGAGGCGGCGGAGAGGGTATGCAAGCTTTTGGATAGCCCGATGGCTACAAGGCAATACGGCGAGGTTGAACGACTGGGTATCCTATTGCCTAGACTGGTCCATCAGGAGGTAGGGGGTATCATATTCCCTTAATTGAGGATCCTGAAGGAACACTGGTCCACACTGAAATCGACATGCTAGCTGTGACGAGGCCCTGTATATTGCCATAGAAACATTTGTAGGTGGGCTACCGCTGTCGATACTATCAGATGAAACTAGGGATGCCCTAGACTGCCTGATTGGAGCAAAGTAAATTGCCCAGGCCATTGATGCTCTACCCCCCAATAAGGCCCCGGGTCCAGACGTGCTCACTTTTGACTTTTATAAAAGTTATAAATCCCTTTTTGCCCCCCAATTAGAAGTTCTGTGGGATGAATCCTGCGTTAATGAAGAACTGCCCCCTATTCTAAGAGAGGCAGTTATAACGGTCCTTCTTAAGCCCGGGAAACCTGCCACACATTGTGGTTCATATCGCCCCCTATTACTGATAAACTGCGATGTTAAGATATTTGCTAAGGTGCTTGCCATCCATTTAGCCCCATATATGACACACCTGAGTCATACTGATCAATCTGGTTTTGTCCCCGGCCGCTCTACAGCCCTTAATCTGTGGCGATTATTTAATGTCATAGCCCAAATAGACCCTGGGGTCCACACTGTCGCTGCTATGTTAGACTTGCAGGAGGCCTTTGACTCAGTCTCTTGGCGCTTCCTTTGGACTGTGCCCGAGAAGTGCAATTTTGGTCCCTGGTTGGTAAATCCTCATTCCAATTGGGAATGGGGAAGTGGAAACACCGGCACCATCTCGTGATGGTGCCGGTGTTTCCACATCCGCCTGCAGGCGGGTGGCGTTAAACCCGCCAAGTCAGACCTGGCGGGAATGTCACCTCCCGTCTGCAGAACTCAAGATCACCCGGTCCGGAAACAACGGTGGTGGCGGGTTTACCACCACCGTTATTTCCAGACCGGGTGACTCGTAATGAGGCCCCATGTCTACGGACCATTCACCCCTGTGTCCTAGCGGGATATCTCCACATGGTTTGGGCCTGCCCCCGAATAACCGATTACTGGATTAAGGTCTGCAAAGCCGTATCAACGATAATTGATCTAACTATTGAGCCCCCTCCCATGAACTGCTTATTTCACAAATTATTGTCGCTGCATGGGGGCGGCTGTAAACTGGCCAGTCTGTGTATGCTTCTTGCAGTATGATGCTTACTGTTGGTGTGGCTTCAACCTACTGTGCCCACTATGGAACAATGGCTTTGAGATGTTACTTGGGCATCAGACACAGAGGAGCATTGGATCTCTCTACAGGCACCTGGATGCAAGCCACGCGATATATGGCCTCCTTTCAAGGCATACTTGCGAACACTGTCCACTGATGAGGGGCGGAGCTTGGATTTATCCAGGCTTCCAAGCCCCACTGTCCTTCTAGTCGCTGCAGAAACCAACCAGAGACCAGTAAATTATAGCCATATCCATTGGGCATATTGAAATGTGTCATACGAATGTAACTTGTAACTGTATGTACTCATGCTGTCTTGTATAGTGATGTTCTTATTGCCCTTGTTTCCTTGTCAAAAAACAATAAAGGTTTTTAAAAAAGTATGCTTGTTATTGTAGTATTATGAATTGTGGTCAATATGTGTTTTGTACTTTTTATGACATGTGTTGAAATAAACTATTATGATGAAATATCTTAAAGAGTCTGTTATTACAGTAGAGTCACATAGCAAAAAATACCCTTTAAAGCGACAAGGAATAGATACTTAAGGATCGGGTTAAAAGTTTTGGTAAAGTTAGCCAATAAATGCATTATCCTGTGTTTAAATCAAACACCGGCCCCACTAAGGCGCATTGGATAAAAAATAAGGTTGGGGCTAGACTGCTCATGAAGAAATCTACACACATCTAAAGATTTGGTCTCTTTGATTGGAAGCCCGAGGCATTGGGGGTCATTCCGAGGTTGGAGGTAAGGAATTACCGGCACCGGTAAGGGTGCCGATGCCGGTAATCCCTTACCTCTGTATTCCGAGGTCCCTTTGCGGGTCCTTCCTTACCTCCTGCTTTTAGCAGGAGTTAAGTACGGGACCCGCAAAGGTACTTCGGAGGTAATTACGGTACCGTAATTACCTCCTTCCCCATTCCCATTGAGCACTATGGGGCAGAAATGGGAATGGGGAAGGGCAAAAGGTGAATGGGGAATTACCGGTCCCTCCAACCCTGGAATGGACCGGTAATTACTCCATTCACCATGCCGGATTTGGGACGGTTTCGGAGGCAACCATGGAGCTAATTACTCCATGGTTAGCTCCAAACCCAGAATGAGGCCCATTGAGTCTTAACTCCAGGGTTCAAGAGTGGTGGCACATTATTCATTTGGCCAAGTTGATAAATCAATTATATGGGGGAGGTTCTGCAGCCCTGTCAGCACATGAAGGAAGTATGGGAATATTATTGTCCTTTGCCGTTAGGTATGGGCGATTTCATGGGCATTTAAGTTTTAAAAACATGTTTACAATGTCTTATTTTTCTAATGGCTTTTGCTATCAAATGACAGACTAATTGTAATGTGCTATTTCCAAAATGGTGCTAGGATGTACCGGATTTATTAGTATTGCAAAAAATCCTAAATAAAATAGTGATGTATTGTAAGGTGGCAGAGGTCACATGACCACCACAGTCACCACGGTAATAAGGGAGGGAGTGAGTGCGTGTGTGAGTGAATTAAATCATTCATATAATGCACTCGTGTGTGCGTGTGTGAGTGAATGAGGTCATTCATATAATGCACACTGTGGAACTTCATCGACTCTTAGCACTTGGATCATGTGATCATATGCTTAGCTACACTGAAGAGGGACGGATCGAAACCCTTAGATTTAATCTTAAACACTGGCAATTGCTCTGGACAGCCCCCAAATTATTCTTCCTCAGCTTGCTGTTTTTTTCAGAAGTAGAACAACATATGCAAATCTGTCTTGATCCTACCGCTAAAGTGGCCGTCCTATCCAAACGTCTGGTGGCATCTGCTCTGCGTGAGATGGCAAGCAACTTCAGCAGGCCATTTCAGAGCACGGATCTCAGATGTGTGCTATGGGTATGGCTGCAGTGGGCAGGGCTGCCTATACACGGGCCGAGCAGCAGAAGGACTGTGCTCTGGCCTCCTCTGGGGATACATATCTACTCTGTGGAAAGGTTACTGTGTCTGAGGTTAGCGCATTAAAGCCTCTACTGTAGGAATGTGCGTTTGGCCTCACGGTCACATGTTTGAATCTTGGTAGGCTCGCCCAGTACTTCTACCTTCCGAGGTTGATACAATAAGTACCATTGATTTGGGTAATAATATGCATCTATTATCTGCCTTTATGCAGTGCCAAGATGCCCCTGGTTGTGAATGCGTGCTCTACAAATATCTATGTAAGGTTATGATGTGTCCCAGCAGTGCCAACTCCCTTGGGTCACCATTACTCCTGAACCTCAGAGTCTTGAGCAGGCAAGACGGCGAGGAGTGTTCAGGCAGACACCGGGTATAGGCTGACCTGGCCCGCTGAATTCTCATTGGCTGCACTAGAATAGACAGTGTGCGCATTCAGGTAGGCTGGAGATGAAGGCAAATATAATAACATACAATGGTAATCAATGCATGTTAAGAGAAACCATGCTTGACTTGTAAATGTAGTGCATTAGATGACACTAAATCATTTCAGATACTTTCTGATATAAATACATATTAATATGCAATGCTCTGAACTGATCATTTTCTACTATATTTTCAATTAAATATGAGCCTAGGACGTTTTCATAGTAAGTGTTACTATTTGGATTGTAGTGCATGGATTGTAATCCAAGATGGCCACTATTACAAGAAAATGCGGGCACAGATACCGTCAACTGGCTTTGGCATCAAAAAGACAGCTGAGATAGCACCTCTTTTGGTAGCTGAATTCTAGACATTTCTATCATGGATGGGAGCCCTTCGAGGGGCAGCCAATAAAGAACGAGCTAAAAGCGACACTATAAGACTGTCTGCCAAACCCCTTCAAAAACAAAATCATAAATGTCCAACAAGTCATGAACAGTATGCCCAAGAGCACAAACAACAGCCCCACCAACCAGCCAACCCAAGAAATATCCACAAGACTAAACAACTTCACCCCAATCCCAAAATTCACTATCCTCATGAACCAAAGCAACAAAGCAGGGTCGCCAGTAGACCGCTGCCCACCAGACATCTACAAGATCATCCGCACCCAGAAAACCTGTGTAACATCATGAACAACTCACTGGCAGCAGGAGCCTTACCGCAAAGTTTCAAATTGGCGTACATTAAACCATACCTCAAAGACGCGAATGACAGAGGATTTAATCAATTACAGGCCTATCCGAAACATCCCTTAAACTCCTAGAAAACTACATATTCCAACAAATCTTGGAGCATGTAGAATGCAGCCGGATACTAGACCAAGCAAAAGTTGGATTCAGACCCATGAGAGGAAGTGAATCAGCACTACTCTCCACCTGGTACGATCTAAAAACAAATGCTGACTCCATCACTTTAGCAATAATTCTACTTGACCTCTCAGCACTATTCGACACAGTTAGCCATGAAACTGTAATTGAAAAACGACAAGGAATAGTGATCAACCTAGGTTTGCTATGGATTAAACCTTTTTAAAACAAAGTACGGAAAAAACCTGGCTAATCCCTTCAGTTCAGCAACACACACAGCATCATGTGGGGTGCCACAAGGCCCATCCCTCTCACCACTACTCTTCAACATCTGCATGACCCTACTCATCAAACTCCTCAAAAGTCATTGACACACTTGCTACAATACAAATCATCTATAAAATCAACACCAACGAAACGAAGAAGTGGACCAAACCCTTAGCAACTGCCTTACACAAATAAACAGACGGATGAACACCAGCAGCCTCAGACTTAACCCGGACAAAACAGAAACCCCTAAACTCAAAAACACATACCATGCCGTACCAAAATGTGAAAAAGACCAGAAGCCTTCAAAGTTGTTAAAAATATAGGAATATTAATGGACAATGAATTTACACTAGAGCCACAAGTAAAATCACAAGTCAAGAACTATTTCTTCCATCTGTGCACAATCATACGGATACTACCTTTCCTTAACTTCCCACACAGAAAACTCGCCGTCATCTCCCTCATCAAGTGAAAGAATAGACTATGCCAGAAGCATCTACCTTGAAATATCAGACTACCTCTCAAAGAAACCACACTGAATTCAGAGCCCGGCAGCAATATTACTCCTCAGACTCAATAAGAGAGAACATATTACACCAGCACTCAGTAATTTACACTGGTTATAATATGATATGATATGATATTTTATTTGTATCCGGCATGCTGTACAAGTGTTTCAGAGCGCGACAAGGCAATGGAGGAGAACAGGGGAGAACAAAAAAACGATCTTACCAGTGACATTGAGAATGTGCAAGTGCCTGGGAAAGGGGAAGGGGAAAAGTGCATGGAAGGGGGACAGTGGAAAATGCGGAGCAGAAGAGAACAGAAAAATTATAAATAAATAGATAATGGAGGCAGTAAACAGTGGTAGTGCAGCCAGCAAGTGGCAAGTGCTGTGTTACAGGCAGCAGAACTGGGTAAGTCTGATAGGTGCAGAAAAACAAGAAGAAAATGGGTGGGGGGACTGTATGGGTACAGATACAGTCTGCAAGTGCAAGGGGTGGCCAGGAGGCAGTGCAAGAGGGTGGCAGGGTGAGCAGGTACCTGGGCCCAGGGGAACAGAGGGTGGCCAGGTGCACAGTGCCAAGAGAGAGCAGATCAGCACAGGAGAGGGGGAGCAAAGGCAGAAGCAAAGAGGAAGGTCTTGAGGTGCTTCCGGAACCAGAGGTGGTTCTCCTCAATTTTTAGAGTGGCAGGGAGGCTGTTCCAGAGGGATACCACATCCGAAAATAGAGCTCTACCTCCAGCTTGTTTCTTTGATAAACAACTGACCTTGAGGGAGTTAGAGGAAGAGGAGCGAAGAGCTTGAGAGGGGAGGTATTTGCAGAGGGATAGCTGAAGGTATTTTGGACCCTGGCCCCAAAAATCTTTGTGGACAATGCAGAGGGTTTTGAATTTAATCCTTGCATCCACTGGGAGCCAATGGAGAGATTTCAGAGCTGGAGAGATATGATCCCAGGGCTTGAGGCCAAGGACAAGTCTCGCAGTCCTGTTCTGGATTAGTTGCAGAGGGTGTAGAGTAGAGGTAGGTAGAATAAGAAAGAGGCTGTTACAATAGTCCAACCTACAGAGAACCAGAGCTTGGGAGACAGTGAGCATCTGGGGGAAGGAGAGGAAAGGCAGAGTACCTCTAAGGAGGTGCAGTAGGAAGTTTGACTTTTTAGTGACCTCAGAGATGTGGGCGGAGAAGGAAAGTGTGGAGTCAAAGATGACCCCAAGGTTCTAAGCCTCACGGGTGGGGGTAGGAGGAGGACCAAGAGAGGCCAGCCAGAGAGTGAGGGGAAAGGATGGTGCAGGTGTGCCAATGAGGAGGATCTCAGTCTTGCTGGCATTCAGACAAAGATCATTGGCGGCACACCATTCTTGAATGGCAGTTAGGCAATCAGAGATGAGAGAGGGAGAGGAGGTGGCAGAGGGCAGCCTAAAAATGAGTTGAGTGTTTTCAGCATAGCACCGGAAATTTGAGCAGAAAACGGCAATGCAGTGGCTGAGAGTTGCCAGGTATTGGTTGAAAAGCCAGGGCGAGACCCCTGGGGAACACCACAGGTAGAGAGGAAGATAGATGATAGGAAGGACCCCAGTTGGAACTGGGAGGGTTACAAGTCAAAAAAGGATCCACTTCAACACACTCTGCATAACCCACAGAGAAATCCACAGTCAAAGAGCAGAATTCCTGCAGAAGACAACCTCCATCTATGAACCTAAATGAACCCCTAGATCCAGAAACATTTGCCTTGAACCAAAGCAATACTTGAAACTGAAATATGGTGGATCAGTCTTCCCGTGCATCTGAGCTAAACTCTATAACTCACTTCCCAATGAACTATGTTCAACAGAAGAACACTTAAAATGTAGAAAACTATGAAAAACCTGGCTCTTTAACCCACTTCAGCACAAATTACTTTCAGAAAGAAACGGTCATCCACGATTCAAGGTGAGGCCCCTCAATCCAAGGTACCTCAAAACTGACTCCACCAAAATGGGCAGGCCCCACGAAAAGAAAGCTTAACACCTCCAACCCCTTGTAAGGAATATCAGTCTAACTAAACAATGTAGCCTACAAAGTCAGACAGAGCTTTCAACGTCAACCCTACTAAAACCTTCAATTTTCTACAACCACACAGCTTGGTCACCAAATACTGTACACACTTCCTCTACCACCGCACCAACTTGAAATCACACAACAAACGTCACACCCCCACCAATATCCCACTTAATCACAGCAATCTAAACCTCCAGCTCTACACCACAGATGCACACAACATTTCTATATAGATTCTCACTGCAAAACAATACCAAACCAATGCTTCTAGAAACAAGCCCAACACAAAGTGACCGTTTTTCCAAACTGAAACTACCAAGAGCACAGTAAAAGCTGTCTTGTTCTCTCCATCCGACTAACTAATCCCCCCAACTCGGCTTCCTTTTCAGATCCACCTGAGCACCTGGAGACTATGAAAATGTAAGCAGTGTGTGGTAAAAGTCTCTGGGGGACGAGGAGATAATGGTTGGAGTTCCACAAACGTAGCTTCCACATTTGATACTGACCTATCCGTGTGTCCATTGTTTGGGATCCTTTATGCTTTGAAGGTTCAATAGATATATCATAATGTTTATGGATTGTCTCAAACACACAGAGTTGGATTTGCATTTATGTGTTTGTTCAGCGTGTGTTGGCCTGGGGAGAAAGGTGTGGCTCCTGGTGGCTGTTGGGGTCAAGGTGGTCAGGTGTCTAGGCTACAGCCAGGAACTGGATGGTCCCAGCTGAGTTCAATTTTGAACCCTGCCTACATTATACCTATTCATTACATAGCAAAGCCACATCAATTGCACAGTTATAACAGTTGAATCCATGTAAAAGTTAAATAATTTATTTATGCATTAGTGGTTCACTCCATGGCATTACTACATGAAATGAACCACAAGGCCAGACGATCTCCTACCATAATATAACATTTGCCTCTTGATATCTACCGACTCCATAGCATAGCTCCATCAATCACCAGTGATAACTCGGGAATCCATAGAACTGTGTTTTAACTGCTGAATCTATAGCGTAGCTATAACAATTGCACTGTGATGCCAGTTTAATTAGAATCCACGTCCTTAGCAAATCTGTTACCTGCTGAACGTTTAGCCTAGCTGCATCTATCTTTATTACCGAATTGACTCAACAGCATACATTGTGTTGGACTTGAGGCCTTTTGGGGGCGAGCAGTGGGTCACACTTACATTTATTGGGGGGGCAGGAAATGTGTTGCACATAGATGGATTCTGGGGTGAGCAATGGATTGCACTTGGATGGATTTTGAGGTTGGGCCATGTATTGCCCTTGGATGGTTTTTGGGGTGGGCTATGTATTGACCTTAAGATGTATTTTGGGGGTGGGCAATGTATTACACTTAGTTGGATTCTGGGGGTGGGGTATTGCACTGAGGTGGATATTGGGGGTAGGCAATGTATTGCACTGAGATGGATTTTGGGGGTGGGCTCTGTATTACACTTAAATGTTGGGGGTGGGCAATTTATTTCACTGGAGGTATTTGTGAGGGCGGCCAACGTGTTCAACCACATCATTAGAAAGGCAGCCATTGCTTCTGCTCTTAGATGATTTATAAGCATAGCCAAGGTTTTGCTCTGTGGTTTGCATGTTGTACTTAGAAGACTTGTGCGGTTAGCCATTGTGATGCACTTAGAATAGTTCAGAAGGGCGACCTGGGTGTTAAACTCGGAGGATTTTGTGAGGGTAGCCTTTGTATTGCACAGATTGTAGCCTTTGCACCAGAGGAGCTCTTGTGATAACCACTGTATAGCACATGAGGATGACCATGCTATGGTTTCTAGGCGATTGAAGAAGTGTTCCACTACAGAGAATGCAGGTGATGGCAGAATGCTGCCTTTACAGTTGAGTGGGTCTTGAATGGGTAATACCCAAACTGATCGTTTCCAATTGATCGTATGGTAAATCTGGCAGAATTCGGCCAGTACCATTCGATCATTTGGAAACAATCAGATTGGGTAATCACTACCAAACATGGGGAGCAGGGATGTGTTCCCCACTCCCCATGTTTGGTAGTGATGGCCTTTGAGGGTAGCAGGGGTGTCCCCTGCTTCTGGAGGAAGGGGATGGGAAAAAAGGAAAGAAAAGCGGACCCTGCAGCGTCGGATCTGACTGGCGTAGGAGGGATGGATCCAACGCTACAGGGTCTGAAGATTGGCGGATGCCAAAATGGTAAGTAGGGGGGGTGGGAGAATGTATTGGGGTCATGAGGGGTTAAGTTTGGCCAGATTTGGCCACAGCAGAATTGTCTCCAACGGACCAATTGACCATGGTCAATTTGGCTGCAAACAATTGTGCCACGGCCAAATCATATACATCCCTTGAATGTAGCCACTTAATGATAGTGGGAAGCATGCAGAATACATCCACCATAATGTATCAAGCTAGATGGATTAGAATTTGCCGAATGTACCAATTCTAGGCTTTCATTTCATTATAACCAATGCATGTTTCCTCTCGCACTCCACGCTATTGGAATTAACCAAAGGCAGCCATACTCCCGCGCGCATCTGCTTTCACATACAACTCGAATGACACATTGCACAACACTTCTGCCATAAGAGCATAGCTACCTTTCATGACAAAAATTCGAACTGTAGCTACACGCATAAATGACTATCCTCTTACACACACTGTCCAGCTTATTTCCCTCCACCAATACACATGCCAATTAGACATGTGTGGCTAGAAGAGACTCGGCCAAGCCCTCCTAACCTTTAATGGCCATTATGCACACATGCATACTAGCACCTCCTAACTTTTCCCATTCTTCGGACTTCGGTCCCTCCAAGGGTGTTCAACCTACCGCGCATTGAGACCATGCCCATGGTGAAAAACGCTATACACATGATGAAATTAAATGAAAAATGAAATAATACAACTTAACTTGGAGGTGTGGGGGGTCCTGAACAACCAACTGCACACACTCAGTGTATCATCTGGCATACTATGGCAGGAGCTGTTTCAGCTTCACAAGCACCTTCCCGAAGACAGAAGTTATAACGTTTTTGAAAATGACAGGCTCTGACAATTACAGTCGCACAAATCCAAATCACGTGACTGGTATCCAACATTTTTACCATGCAAAACTCATCACAGATTTCTTTTACTGCACATTTTTTATCGAATGTTTATGTGAGGCAATATGGGTTAGGAAGAGGGTGGGGTTATAGTGCAAAGTGCGGGGGGATTCCCCCAGGCATGTTTCAGAAAAAACAATTGGTATACAAATTGCAGTAACTAATTCCACGGTAAAACAATTCAGTGGTAAAACACATGGAACAGACGTGGCCAGCTCTAGGGCCTCAGCCCATGCATTGTGACAGGCCTTCTTATAAGTACAGCGGTGCAGTAAAAAACAGCAGTAAAACAGCAGTCACTCCATTACCGCTGCATTGCCTCACTGCTTTAGTACAATTTAGGTGCTGAAGTGGAGAGTGGAGGATTTACCCATGCAAAAACTGAATATAAGTCTGCCACTTTACTGCTGAAAATCGTCAAAATCGGTGGAATTACCACCAGCAGTAATTCCACAGAAATTCCCGTGGAGCACCATGGATGTCAATAAATGGGGACTAACTCCTCCTACCACAAATTGTAATCCGGCAGTAAATCTGACAGCCCAAATGGCGGTAACAGTAAATCCACTTTGTGGTATTTCAGTGGATTTACCCCGAAATACCACCAAACTTGAAATGTGGCCCAATGTTTTGAGTATAGTTTCATTTTTCATTACACCCATTGTTGATGCCCATTGTGCTGGCAATGCATGGCACTCCTTGTGACTTCAGCGTCAGTACCAACGAGAACTTAAATTAAGATCCCTCGGGAACTGTGGTGAAGGGATTCACCCCCACATGGGAAACATGTACTTCTCTTTATTCAGTTACAGATTATATTATGCTGGGTTAAAAGCAGCAGGCACCAGAGCAGCGCCGTTATCTTGCTCACTCCTTCACTCTGCCTCTCATGCTCATTCGGGTGGCTCTTAGCTAGGTGCAAGGAAAGGGGTGTCTGTGCAGAAGGGGGGTAATGTGGCCTTCCCTCCTGCTCTTGTGTTAACACCTTTACTTTTTGCCTCACTAACTTTAAAGATCTGAGCAAGTATTTAAACTCTATTTAAAGGGACATTGCTGAAGGACACCACTCACAGGCCTACTTCCACTGGGATTGCTTGATTCTGCAGAGTTCAGATTCCGGGGGCAAACAAACAGGAAGTGGTCTTGGAGGAAGACGAGTGTGTGGATTGATGTGGAGGACTGTGACAGTAGCGCTCTTGTCTACCCTACTGGCACTTGAGGCTTTGCCTGCCCTTCAAAGCAAAGTGGACGATTAAGTTACGTACAGACGCTTAGATATGAGAGCTGAGAAGGCATCTCACGCAGTAACCATCACTGAGAGCTGGGAGAAGAGCACCAAGACAGCAGCCGTCAAACCGGGAGAGCAATGCCTAGACATTCAACATGGAGCAACCAGACCCTGCAGCCCTCCAGCCGACCTGAACACATTGGAGCTCAGGCAGCAGCCATACTGAAAGGAAAAATGGCAGCATCCATCAGAGTCTAACAAACAACAAGACTGTCAACCAGAGAAATGCACTGAGCTTTTAATGAGGTCCCATGAATTAGATATTCAAAGAGTTGTACTGACTTGTGGAAAGATACATTGTTAATGCTAATTGTTAAAAGAAAGTCTCTAGGCACTAACACATTTGTTTTGAACTAAGCACAAAAGTACAACAAGACCAAATAGAGACCAGATACATATAGTGTAAGGAGAAGCAACGCCCTTTGACCTGAAGGGGGTCCTCTGATGCCCCAGCCACTTGTGACAATTTGCAGGACAACGAAGATATGGAAACAGACTGAGTGTGAAAACTGTGCAGGCTCACACTGCTTACCACAACTCTTGTATTCTTACATGAAGAGTGTAATGCCCAGGATCTATATGGTTTGTAAACCTTCACTTACTTCACTTCGATTTCATGATGTTCACTCCAACAACCTGGTGTAAGCATATTCAACCTCATTTTGAGGTATTCATTGTGGTATTACACAGGAGTCCATTCATTAATATAGGATCCAAGACCCAAGGACCTGATTATCTTGGATTCCAGTCCCATATTATTGAAGAGGGGGTAGGTGACCCCAAAAGTAATATACAAAACACTGGAGGATTATAAAGGAGCCCTGACAGATGCTTATGAAGAGTTGCTACAGGTCAATGCTTTGCGCTAATTGAGGATGATGGTGGCAACCATGTTGCTTAGGTACGAGTAGCTTCAACCCTATTGCAGAGTCCCTCTTCATTGGCCATTACCTAGCCTTCAGCAGAAATGACTGAGCTGACCTATAATCCTGTTGAAGCGGAATCTGGGGATTTGCTTTTCACAATTTTGGACATTTCAAGTACGCAATCTCACTTTATTAGAGAGGAAAGGCTATCTTCCATAATCTCAAAACTTGAACATAGCTTTTACCTTTATCCAATAACTCTTCCAGCCCCAGAGGCAGCAGTTTGTTGGCATTCCTTGTACTGCTGGCCTCATCTGCATCATATTAGAAAACAGAAGAATAGCACCAAGTAAAATGGCACAAAATCTTCACTTGAATGCAAAGAGAAAAGAACAGCCTGCAACCCAAGATTAGGAACCCTTGTCCACCACACTATATACATACTAATACTTGAGGATTTGTATTTTTTTATTTCTATTTGTAATTTATATTAATTTGAAGAATTGAGCTATCAATTATGAACAGAAAAGTCTTACAATAGCACATTTACAGATGGCAGATGAAAATGGCAGATGCATTTCCACTAAAGGTGCCAGTACCATAGGGCAAAGATGAGAACACCTGGTTAGACAGTTTATGAGGGTATTAAAAAAGTGTGACATATACCAGGAACAAAATAAAACAAGCAGAAGAAGGTATATATAAGAAAACAGATGACTACAAAGTCATCATTAACCTGAGAGGGGCAAGTGCTTCAGACTAAGTAATATTGAAATATACAAAATTACATTATTACGCCTGACTGGAGGCAGTGGTGGGCTCAGGTAGAGAGGATTCGGAAAGGACAGGGAGAGCTCACCTTTTAGTAAGTGAAGTTTAAGCCATGCTTTGAAGAGATCCACAGTTGGGCTGGCTTTGATTGTTATGGGCAAAGATCAGTAAAACTGCACTGCCCTGCACTGTATAAGAGAAACAAGGGGGAAGGTTACACATACAGAACACTTGAACATAGAAGATAAGAGTACATCACTAATACAATTCCCACTAAGGCACCACCATGAGTTCCCTGTACTAGACAAACCTAAAGAAAGGAACTGCTAGGGAATCAATGTACCAGGCAAACATGAAATACAAGTAAAATGAAAGAGGAGAGAGAAAACAACCACTGAGATGATCAGCCCATACCAAGAAGCACATAAATCTGTGTGAGGCGCCAGGAATGAAACTCAGACACAAGAGGTTCACAGTTTTGGTCAAAGACTTTTGTCAAAATTAAAAGGGGTGGATAAATATCTATCTGTATCTGCACGGGAGGTGTTTTCCTACCTAAAACCAAAACAAAGGACCTGTCAATGTCAGAATGTCCAAAGCAAAATTGTCCCGTGTCCAACGTACTATTCTGGGCCTCACACTCTAACTAACTCAAGGGTGAAAAGAGCAATATCTTTGGCCTTAAATGGTTTATAAATGTTCAAAAGAAGAATCCCTAACTCCAACACAAAAGTTCCAGAAGGACAGAGTTCTTTATTCCAGAGGGTGGTTCCCATCCCCTGGATTTCCCTTTCCTCTTTTGCATTTTCAAAGATATCATTTCCTTGAAATTCTCTTAATTCACAGTACAACGGATCCACAAAAAACAATTTGATTCTTTACCCTTGTCTTGTTATGATACCTGGTGTACTTCAAAGCCAGGTTTTCCTTTCTTGTGTCCTTGGTTTCACACAGCCTTTGGCTGGTCCTGATATATCCTTCACATGACCCCTTTTTTCTGATATCCTTCTTGTATACTATTTAAACAACTGTTCCACAAAACAACTTGTTTCTTTATCCTTATCTTGATCGGATACCTGGTGTACTCTCCTGCCAGGTTTTCACTTCTTATTTCCTTGGTTTCATGCAGCCTTTTGGCTGGTCCTGATATATCCTTCTCAGGACCCCTTTTGCTGATATACTTCTGGTATACTATTCAATTTGTCTTTGCCTGGTCCATTTCTCTACCTGGACGTTCCCATGTCAAAACTCTAGCAGTTGCCTAGTATACTCTCCTGCCAGGGATTTCTTTAGCACACTTGCAATTGCCTGGTATACTATTCTGCCAGGGCTTTCTTTATACTCTTGTAATTGCTTGGTATACTCTCCTGCCAGGGCTTAATTTAGCACACTTGCAACTGTGTGGTATACTATCCTGCCAGGGCTTTCTGTATACTGTCCTGCCAAGGCTTTCATTAACAAGCTTGCAATTGCATTTAAAATGTACTTACCACCAGGGCTTTTCTTTTCCATGTGCTCTGCACACACCTTCAATTGTAAACACTCCTGTTCACGTGTGCTCTACCCACACTTTTAAATGTAATATCCTCTTAAGTCTGCTTCATCTAATACAGTGCCTGCCTGGTACTCTATCCTGCCTAGGCTGTTCTAGAATGTGTATTGCATGCACCTGCAAAACTTAAAGTCTCTTACCTCATGTTTGTTTTCTCTTTTTGTAAAGGGCTCAGTATTTCCATCTCTTTCAAGTCTTTCATTCACAGGTTTTACATTGATTTGCTTTCAGCATGTCTGCTGGTTTTCCCCGGTGTCCATGTTTCCCTGTAGGGAACTCACCGCTCTTGCTGGCATTTTCTTCTTTTCCCATGGTCAGTCAGAGGCAGTCGGCCGGCTTCTCTCTGGGCTTCTCCGCCCGTGTTCCTCAGCCAGTATGCTCCCTGTGGCTCCTACTCGGTTCTTCTGCTTTCCGTTCGGCTTCGGTATGGACAACGCCACCGCTCTGCACCTGCAAACACCCAGGATCCCGGTGCTGGCTTCTGGTGTTCTCACGGCGTGTCTGGTCTTGCGGTCAGCTTCCCACTTCTGTCTTCCTGAGCCGAATGGCTCCACGACAGCCTCTGCACGCCCCAGTCTCTAGGTGCATCCAGAGAGAAGCAGCTTTCTCATTCCAGCACCTCGCCCTGGTCAGCTGTGGCTGGGATTTAAATCTCCCGGGTACAGGGCTGTACTCACAACAACTATTTCACAGCCTGCTGTCTTGGTCTTTGCGCTCTGCATTGCTCAGCTCCTCTTCCTCGTCCCGGTACTCTTGCAGTTATGGGAATAGAAGTTAATTATTGATGTTGAATCTATACAAGTGTCTTTAGAAGCCTTTGAAGGCAAGTTAGCTCTTGATAACTTGTGAGTAAAGTCTGGGAAGACATTCTCATGAGTTCTGGGGGGTAAGTCGAGTCTTATGGTTTATACGCAGACCTTGATGGATGGTTTTTGATACGTTTCCTACATGGATGAGAGGAGGTGTAACAAAATGCCATTAGGTGTCGGTCATGGATGGGGTACCCTCAAAAGAGGAAGGGGATAAAGCACCTTGTCCGATGGTGCCCTGCCACTTACCCGTAGGTCATCTCACCCCATGTGAACCTCTCTCATATAGCCGCCCCCAAGTTTAGGATCAAGTAGCGACCGCCCCCCCCCCCACTCCCCCTGACACATGGGGAGAGTCCACCACTGAGATAGAATTGATGATACCATCAGATTCATCACAGCTGGAAGACTGACTACCCTGCAGAAGCCAAAAGTGAAAAAGATGTTAAAAAGCCATTAAAGAAACAGTGGTAGTGAACAACCCAAAAGTACTGCATGCTGTCTACACCAAAAATATCAGCATGGGGACAAAAATGGATTTATATTCCAAATGGAAAACTATAACATGTAGTACAAAACTATTTGCTCTTTTCTTTACCAGCATTAAAATGAAAGGTAATATGGCAACAGCTACCTTGTCAAAGTGTACACAAAGAAGGCAAGCTCATATAACATCAAACTTACCATTAAACCTTTATCAAACTGGATGAGTATCAATCCAAGTAACAGACCAAAATATAGATCATTTTGAATATATGTTCCTTAGACTCAGAGTTGAATAAGAAAAAAATAAAAAGACAGAGATGAGGAAAACAAATGCCAAAACACAGGATTTCACTTAAGGGAGTTATAAAACACTGGACCAACTGGAGAAGACAACAGGGTACATCAGCTAACTGCCCCGTTGCAGTATTCTCCCAAATAGAGGCAACTCCAAAGTGGTAGGCCGACAATAGAGGATTCACAGAACTTTTTTTATGTTATGTTTTCATTTATACCGTGCACTGTTGCCATTTCCATGGTCTCCAAGTGCTATTGTGGTTCTGTAAGGTAAAATGAGATGGGTTGGTTAGGGAGGAAGAGAGGGATAAAACAGGTGTTGTGTTAATCTGTTAATGCATGTAGAACCGGGAGTAATTGGTGTCTGTGCACGTGTGCTTTCTGGATGTGCTTTGTTTCGTACACTGGATGTTTGTTTACAGATGGGCGGCATCTAGTGATTGTGTTGTTGGGAGTTGGGGGCTATTTGGGTTTGTGAGTTGGTTTGAGAGTGATGTGTGGTTTGGGTGTTTTAGTGGTGTGGTTTGCTAATCAGAGTGTTTTTCGGGGTATGTTATTCAGGGTACAACTTCTTCTGTTGGCGACCAAAATAAAATACCATTGGGAAATGTCGCATCGGTATGGTGATTTATGGAGGAACCAAAACCCCTGCCTTCTGCGTTACTGAAAAAACGGTGGATCACACATTGACTGCACCACACAAAATCCAATTGTTTTCAAATATATTTGTCTATGTGAGTAATTCAAACAAAACATACATTTGGTTAACTTGTGCCCATTGATTGTTCAAAACATACATTTGGTTAACTTGTTGTGCCTATTGATTGTTAACACGTGTTTCGGCCACTCAAGGGCCTTTATCAAAACAAAAAGATCTGGTCAATTAAATTATATCCATATTCTATTCCAAAATTTGCAATCATACAAACGAATGAATATAACCGCATGTAAAATAAATTTTAAATAACAGTAAAACAAGCAAAAGAGATAGAAATAAGGTGAGGATATTGTAAATGGTCATTACATACATATAAGGTGTTCAGCATTCAACACAAGACAAATATAATACACGTAACAACGAAAAAGAAAAGGAAAAAAATATAAAAGATTAATTAGAACAACCATTGGATGTCCTTCCATTCCATAAATATATAAACCTCCACATTGCTGAGTCAAATACCATAAAAAGTCTACCAGTTTTTGTAACCTGTTTACATCACAATTAATCTGAAGCATATCTAATTAACCGTAGGCATTGTGGATCCAAATAGATGAAATAGCAACTAATGAACGTGCTGCAGCTGGTACATGTCATTAAACGGAATACACATATGCGTTTCTCATGGTATGTGCTAGTGCCATAATCATAATTTCCCCAGTGCAACAAAATGTCCTTTAAATAACCAAAAAATGACAGCTTACCATAATGAATTCATAACAAAAGTCATGGGATAATCCCTGAAATGACAAAACACATTTGTCTAGAAAACATACACGTTCAGTATCAGTATGTCCCAAATCATAAAGCAACTAAGTCATTGTTAAAAGAACTTGCACCTAAAATCCACAAACACTCCCTGGATTATAGGATATGAGTCTGCTTTTGTTTTTACTGATTAATCGCAAATATGGATCATAATGAAACCTGCTTATTGCTAACAGCGCTTCACACCAATCTATGTTAATACTGATCGTCTTGACAATCTCTTATCTCAAAACAGGGTCACAGACATAAAATAACGTCCCCTCGCCCCTCTTACCTTCAAACACGGCAAACAGCGTGCCTCGCGTCCGCACTGCTAGAGAAATGCTGCCGCGCGAGTCATGCTTATTATGCCTAGATTCCCAGGCAACCCAAATTGTCCGTTCTCACTGTCTGGGTCAATCCCAAGGCCTGTCATGTTGGAATGGAGTCCTTACTATGGGTGGGGATTGGAAAGATATCCTCAGTAAGTGTAATACTGAGTGATTAGAGTAATTGTAACTATCCCACTTAATCTTGAATTAATACATATCTCAGGACTAAAATTTGGCTTAAGTCAATATGTAGTTATGTGTATTATGTGTCATATTAGTTAATTAGTGTCCAATATGTACCGCGCTTAGTTAAAAGTACCTCTTTAATTTACCAATACCACCCTGCAATTGCAGGTTTCAAATAAAAAGGAGAATAGACATCATGTTTATGAGTAATCCGCCCCTATTGCATATGGTGCAGAAGATAAAAGATCTGTCCCCAATGGAAGTCCACTCGAATAGTACAATGCTGTCTAAATTGGTGGAGAGTACCAGCTGTAGCGTACTCATAATAAAGAGTTATCTTACCTTAAATGTCTGTATTAGATGCATTATGCATACTCATTATATCTCACCAAAAAAGATGACCTTGTTCAACATTACCATTTCATAGTATATTGAAGTCCCGTGGGCTTTGACCAATTTTCTGTCCGGCGCAGTTTTGCATCCGTGTTAGGTATATCTGTACATTAACAGCTCACATACGCACTAAATACTTTCCTCATGAAAGAGTTGAAAAAACAAAAAAGATATACACATTCTCACATTGCATAATAGTCATACATTAAACTTGTCAGTACTCAGATTTGTATCCAACAGATATTAATTACATTTTGAGTATTGTATCTTGAATCATAAAAAGTGTATCATCTCATTATCTTGGTTAAGACCAAACGCAATCGATCTGAATTTGCAAATAAGTCTTGGTTCCATTTGTCTGAGCCCTTTCTCCAGATTTCCCCCTCTTCTTCCTAATTTCACTTTTTCTAGCCCAATAAATTTCAAGTCCTTTTTGTCATCCATCTGGTGTTTTAATTGCCAGTGTTGGGCCAGAGGTAATGCCACATCCTGGCTCCCAATTGATGAAGTGTTCACGAATGCGGATTCTGACTTCTCTTATTGTGCTCCCAATATATATCAACTTACACAGGATTATAGCATAAACTGTATATTTAGAGCGACAATTAATATTTTCATTTATACTCATGTGTATTCCTCTCGCATCTTCAAAGCTAGTTGTTGCTACATGTGCATAATGGCACATGGTACATGTCCCACATTTTCAAAAACCTGATACACCGGTATCCAGGCAAGTTCTAGTGGGTTCTATGTTCAGATCTGGCAGTAATGAAGGACTCAGAGTCATTTTAATGGTTTTACCTTTTCGGAATGTGACCTTATGTTTGTCACCAATGTAATCTGTAAAATGAGGATCCAGTTTAAGGAGATGCCAATTTTTGCTGAGTGTTCTCCTCAATTTAGCATTATCCTGACTGAAGGTCGTAACGAAGTTGATCTCATTCAGATCCTTATTGGTTGTCTTTGACTTGGGCATCAATGTTTGCTCTCATGATTTGTTTGCTGCCTTATGTCTGGCTGCTCTGATACATGCTTTTGAGTAACCCCTCTGTTGAAAACGTTCCTGTAGTAGCTCACATTCTGCTACAAGGTCATTGGTGCGATTACAATTACGTCTAGCTCTGATAAATTCACCCGTCGGGATGTTCCATTTCACAGATCTGTGGTGACAGCTCTGGGCATGTAAAGTCGAGTTAACCTCTGTTTCTTTGCGGAATGTACGTGTAGATAATTTCTTACCTTCCACAAAAATGGTCGGGTCCAAAAAGTTAATTTCAGTTGGACTATCGTGGCACAAGAATTCTATTCCAAGATCTTTGTGATTCATTCTGTGTTTAAATTCATTTAATTCCACAGTCGTTCCATCCCAGATCAGTGGGACATCGTCAATAAATCGAATCCATAATATTACATGTGTTGCATAAGCTTCATCCAAATAGACTTTTTTCTCTTCGCACATCCCCATGAAGAGATTCGCTAAAGACGGAGCATATTTTGTGCCCATAGCAATCCCTCTCCTTTTTGCTTGTAGAATTTATTATCGAACATAAAGATATTATTGTCCAACATGAATGTAAGCATCTCCTTAAGCATCTGTATATATTGGTAATGTGATGCAGAGTCATCTTTGAATTCAAAATCTATGGATTTAATAGCTGCTGCATGTTCAATAATAGTATACAGTGACCGGACGTCCCAGTTAGCCAGTAAATATGATGATTTTCAGACCACTTTATTAATAGTTGTGATTGCATCGATGGTGTCCTTGATGAAAGCCTTCAATTTAGGTAGTCGTGGCCGTAGGACATTATCTATGTATTCCGAGATTCTAGCAATAAGCAGGTTTCATTATGATCTATATTTGCGGATTCATCAGTAAAAACAAAAGCAGAAACATAGCCTATAATCCAGGGAGTGTTTGTGGATTTTAGGTGCAAGTTATTTTAACAACTCAACTCAACTCCTCCAAGATGGCTGCCTGCCGAGAGGCATAGCCTTTTCCTGCCCATACGATCGCAGCAGGCTGCCGATTGGTCCCCAGGCTCCCTTTAAGAGTCTATCCCGTGAGCCGGCAGGCGAAGCCGGCCCATGTTAGCAAGGCTCAGGAGACAAGGCTACCTCCTGTTCCCTTGCCTGTTACCTGCCGGAGCTGCCGTCTGCCTGTCCCCCTGACCCACACAGGCTAGCACCAGCATGAAAGCCCATCACGCGCCATCACCAACCAGCTCCTGAAGACCAAGGGTAAGCTAACCAACAGCATACTATTTGCGTTAACCCTACCCTCTGACTGCCGCCCCAGACACCCGATTGCCACTGGCCCTAGAGCCCACGAAAGCCTCAGCAGTGCTTCCCTTGTACACACAAGTGCCCTGTTAGACCACTGAGCTCACAGTAGCGGCACCAGCCTCACGTGACTATTGTATTGTATTATGAACTTACCACTAGCAGACTACATTTTGTCTGCGCTCTGCCTTATGGTCTCTAGTAGACCACATTTTGACTGTGTTGTGCCTTATGGTCACTAATAGACCACATTTAACTGTGTTGTGCCTATGGTCACTAGTAGACCACATTCAACTGTGTTGTGCCTTATGGTCACTAGTAGACCACATCTAACTGTGTCGTGCCTTATGGTCACTAGTAGACCACATTTAACTGTGTTGTGCCTTATGGTCACTAGTAGACCACATTCGACTGTGTTGTGCCTTATGGTCACTAGTAGACCACATTTAACTGTGTTGTGCCTTATGGTCATTAGTAGACCACATTTTAACTGTGTTGTGCCTTATGGTCATTAGTAAACCACATTTTGACTGTGTTGTGCCTTATGGTCACTAGTAGACCACATCTAACTGTGTTGTGCCTTATGGTCACTAGTAGACCACATTCAACTGTGTTGTGCCTTATGGTCACTAGTAGACCACATTCAACTGTGTTGTGCCTTATGGTCATTAGTAAACCACATTTTGACTGTGTTGTGCCTTATGGTCACTGGTAGACCACATTTTAACTGTGTTGTGCCTTATGGTCATTAGTAAACCACATTTTGACTGTGTTGTGCCTTATGGTCACTAGTAGACCACATTTAACTGTGTTGTGCCTTATGGTCACTAGTAGACCACATTCAACTGTGTTGTGTCTATGGTCATTAGTAGACCACATTTAACTGTGTCATGCCTTATGGTCACTAGTAGACCACATTTTGACTGTGTTGTGCCTTGTGGTCACCAGTAGACTACATTTTGACTGTGTCGTGCCTTATGGTCCCTAGTAGACCACATTTAACTGTGTTGTGCCTTATGGTCACTAGTAGACCACTTTTTAACTGTGTTGTGCCTTATGGTCACCAGTAGACCACATTTTGACTGTGTTGTGCCTTATGGTCACCAGTAGACTACATTTTGACTGTGCTGTACCTTATGCTCACTAGCTAACATTAAAGTGCCTCATGCTATGCTTCGCCTAATGTTGCTGACCATATCACGCTAGACATTCCCAGTTCTACCCACTTATCTGCTCCATTTAGTGGTAACGAAATCCCCCACCTCTGATACTATACCATCCTGATACTGGAATTGGAAGGATGCTAAACCTAGCAATACTGCTCTGTACCATGGCTGTTGCCATACAGGTGGACTCTAGTAGCCAAGAATACATTGGTCAGTCACCAGTACCTACTTTAGACCTTAGCCTACTAACCCCTTCAAATACTGTGCAACCAAATCTCTCCATATACTACAAGGCCCGAGAGTCAATGCCCTACGGCTCTTTAACATGTGCCACGTCCAATAGAAATAACAGATTTCGCGCCAGACTAGCCAAATTGTATTAACCACTGAGAAGAGCCCTTCCGGCCACCAACCTCAAAACTAATTACAAACCTAACCTACGACCGACTACCCACTCTAAGTTGCCTCCTCCAAAGTCCATCTCGGACGCAAATACCCTTCGGCTCAATAACTATAAGACTAAAGTCTGCAATATCTCCAACAAACTTACCCGAGTCAACAAAACACCTGAGGCCCCCCCTCTCAAAGGAGCGCTTCTCTATGCAAGATCACTAGTCGCACACGCCACCAATATTGCCGACTTAATCACTGAAGGGAACCTGGATTTCCTCGCAATTACGGAAACTTGGCTCCATAATGCAGCAGGACCTGCCCTTATGCTAGCTATCCCTGATGGCCACACCATAGTCAGACAAGACTGAGATAATGCCCGAGGTGGCGGTATTGCTGTTATCTTTAAAACTGCTCTCGGCCTCAGACTAGTCCCTACCCAGCTATCACAATCATGTGAAACCCTCACTGCCAAAATTCAGATAAATAACTCACAATCCCTTACTATACACCTTATATATAGACCACCTGGCCCTCTTGGTACCTTTGAGGAAGACCTGCAGAATATAATTATGAATAACCTTAAACCCACCACGCAACTACTCCTATTAGGTGACTTTAACCTAGGCTTTAATGACCAAATGGATAAAAACGCGACTGAAATAGCCAATACGATCAAAGCACTCAGCCTCATCCAAAAAGTCAATAAACCCACCCACCTTAAAGGGAGAATATTGGACTGGATAGCGGACCTTAACTGCTCAGCCACTATCTCATCCATCCTGCCATTAGCATGGACAGACCATTCTCCGATCTCCTTTCACCTATCCACTTTAAGACCTACCCCACTGGCTCAACCACTAGCGCCACCATGCTTAACCTGAAGTAAAAAAAGAATCACGGTAGAGAAAGTTATCCATGCCATTCTGCCCACACTTAACGCACTGCCTGAAAATCTTGACCCTAGTAGCCTAGTTCAGGAATTCAACAACATTATGCTCACCACACTGGATAGAATTGCCCCTATCAAACTAGGCCTAGCAAACCAATAGCCCACTTAATCAAATGTTCCACTCCACAACTTAAAAACCTCAGCACATTAAAGAATAAAAGTGAAACTAATTGGAGACTTTGCCCCTCTAGCGAGAACAAAGCCAAATTAACCTCACTATCCTCATACTACAAGAAGGAAATCTGCCAGGCAAAACGCAATTCATACGATGAGCGTATTGCTAACTCAAATTCAAGTATGAAAGAACTCTTTTGCATACTCAAAGAATTAGAGTACCCAATTGTTATTCCTGATGTCTGCACTAAGGACAAATCCTGGTGTACAGACATCCAACATGCCCTAGCGAATAAAATTGACACACTCCAGAATAAAATTCAACAAAAAAAAGAAGCTCTGAACTTACAGCAACCGCCTAACACCCTCTCGCCTAACGAGTCACAATCGGCACACAATACTACCTTTCATTTTGCTAAAATATCTACCCTAGAGGTAGAAAAAATTATCCTATCTTTGAAGCCCTCGAACTGTAAAGGCGATATTTGCCCAGCACAGCAAATAAAAGAAGCTGCCAGAGAACTCTCCCCATTCATAACTAAACTGATAAATGCCTCATTTGCTACAGGTACCATACCTGCTAACCTCAAACAATCTTGGGTGTTACCCCTCCTCAAGAAACAGTCACTAGATCCGCTTATTCCCACTAACTACCGGCCCATTACCACAGTCCCATTTCTACTAAAAATATTGGATAAAGACGCTTACATTCAAATTCAAAAACACTTGGAATTGCATAAACTTCTAGGCAACAGACAAACTGGTTTCCGTCCACTACACGGAACAGAGACAGCCCTAATAGACCTAAAGTCCCAAATAGACGAGCTGAGAGACAAAGGAAGGACAGTACTCTTGCCCCTACTTGACCTCTCTGCCGCATTTGATCTGGTCAACCACAAGGTCTTATGCCGGCACCTTGACTCTGCAGCCCACTTATCCACGGGTGCCATCAAATGGATTGAGTCCTTCCTGAGCGAGAGAACCATGAGAGTCTTCTCCCCTTCAGCAGCTGCCGACCCTACACCTATCCAATGCGGTGTTCCCCAAGGGTCCTGCGTCTCGCCCACCCCTTACAACATCTTCACTAAGCCACTGTTCGACGATCTGGACCAGCTAGGTATCACCTACACTAACTATGCAGATGATACTCAGATTCTCCTTCCACTTTCTGGGGATTACGGTACGGACATGGGTTTAGTGAACAAAGTTTACCTCATCATCCAAGCATGTATGGCCACTCATGGCCTGTGCTTGAACGATGATAAGACTGAACTTATAATTCTGGGTTCGGAAGGCCAATATCAAAAAACTAAGCCAAGAATTCTCATCATTCAATATTGACGGTAACACCATTAAAGTTTCCAAGGAAGTAAAAACCCTTGGATTCATTTGGACACCACACTGTCCTTTGATTAACAGGTCAAATCCCTTACCTCTGCCACGGCTTACACCTGCAAATTACTCAGAGCTGGTAAACCGTTCCTCTCTGACAATAGTTGTCTGATCCTGGCTAGAGCTCTAATACTCTCCAGAATTGACTACTGCAATGCCCTCTACAGTGGTGCCAATAAATCTACCATTCAAAAGCTCCAAACACTACAGAATAATGCCCTAAGAGCAGCACTAGGCATAAATAAGAAAACTCACATCTCCTCCTTGAGACGTCAACATAAATGGTTATCTACATCTAACAAATTACTACTAAAAACACTCTCCTTGACACATAAAGCCCTTAACAACGCAGCCCCCAGCCACCTCATAGATAAAGTCCAGAGAAGAACTTCTCTCAGACCTACCAGAACAGGGAATGCTAACTGTCTGACTATTCCCAAATATAAGCTCACAACCATTAGGGGTAATAGCTTTACTGTTAAGGCAGCTAAAAGCTGAAACTCATTGCCTCAGGAGCTGAGAGAAGACCAACCCACCTTACATTTCAGGAAAAATTTAAAAAAACATATCACTGCTACGGATCCTTAGTCTCCCATTACCCTCAGAGGACTTGCCCACTCCCACAGAGACTTGGTCATCCTGCAGTAACAGCGGACTACCGTATTATTTCTGATTTTTGCATTAATCTCTAAAGACCTTGTGCATTGTGATCCATTCGGGAGCCTAGTATCTTACAAAGGGCCCCACATAGCACATTCATCCTTTGTACAGTGCCTATTGTTCATTTATTTAATTTCATTGGCTATTCTTTTCTTCGTCCTATTTTGTACATTGTATATATCCTGTATTCATGTAAAAAACTGTATATTTTGCAATCATGCAAATATTGTAAACAGTGGATACGAAACTATGTAAGTCTTGCATTTCCATTTTGCTGCACCCTTTTACTCACGAGTCTGGTGCGCTTAACAAATGAATAAACAAACAAACAAACAAACAAACAAACAAACAATGACTTAGTTGCTTTATGATTTGGGACATACTGATACTGAACGTGTATGTTTTCTAGACATATGTGTTTTGTCATTTCAGGGATTATCCCGTGACTTTTGTTATGAATTCATTATGGTAAACTGTAATTTTTTGCTTATTTAAAGGACATTTTGTTGGACTGGGGAAATTATGATTATGGCACTAGCACATACCATGAGAAACGCATATGTGTATTCCGTTTAATGACATGTACCAGCTGCAGCACGTTCATTAGTTGCTATTTCATCTATTTGGATCCACAATGCCTACGGTTAATTAGATATGCTTCAGATTAATTGTGATGTAAACAAGTTACAAAAACTGGTAGACTTTTTATGGTATTTGACTCAGCAATGTGGAGGTTTATGTATTTATGGAATGGAAGGACATCCAATGGTTATTCTAATTAATCTTTTATATTTTTTCTTTTTCTTTTTTGTTGGTACGTGTATTATATTTGTCTTGTGTTGAATGCTGAACACCTTGGCCCTCATTACAAGTCAGGCGGTGGACCATGGTGCTATTAGCACCATGGTCCATGCCGGATTCCGCCATGGTGGATGGCGGAATTACCGCCCAATTCCAAGGTGAGTGGGGCGGTAATTCCCCATTCACCATTTGCCCTTCCCCATTCCCATTTTTGCCCCATAGGGCATAATTGGGATGGGGAAGGCGCTAATTACGGCACCGTAAATTACGGTGCCGTAATTAGCACCAAGGTCGCTTAGCGCCTTGGACTTTAACGCCTGCAAAAAGCAGGCGTTAAAGTGTGAATCAGGCGTTAAGGGTTAATGGCGCCGACGGCGCCGTTAAACCCTTAGCGCCTGACTTGTAATGAGGGCCCTTATATGTATGTAATAACCATTTACAATCCTCACCTTATTTCTATCTCTTCTGCTTGTTTTACTGTTATTTCTAATTTATTTTACATGTGGTTATATTCATTCGTTTGTATGATTGCAAATTTTGGAATAGAATATGGATATAATTTGATTGCCCAGATCTTTTTGTTTTGATAAAGGCCCTTGAGAGGCCGAAACACGTGTTAACAATCAATGGGCGCAACAAGTTTACCAAATTTATGTTTTGTTTGAATTACTCACAAAGATAAATCATTTTGAAAACAAATTGGATTTTGTGTGGCACAGTCAATGTGTGGTTTGCTAATCACCTGGGTGTGTATGGTAGTTGGGTGGTGGGGAAGGTGGTAGAGAAAAGGAAATGGTAAAGCAGTTCCACTGAGATTAGTTTTCTCGTAGTGTCTTCTTTCAATTTGAAGGTTGGTGCTAGATCTTAAGATTCTTTTGGGTATGTATCAAATGATTTTGTTTGGAGGAATTCAGTTCCTTACATGTGTAGTGATCTATGGGCAATGCAGAGAGCTTTGAAATTGGTTTGCTTCTTGACTGGGAGCCAATGTAGACTTCTCAGGGCTGGGGTGATGTGGTCTATTCTTGCCACTGTGTTTTAGATGCCTTGTAGTTTTTTGGTGAGGTGTTTGGGCATTCCTAGCTAGACACAATTTGCCTTGTCTATTCTTGATAATACCAATGGAATGATAAAGAGTGTTTGGTGTGGGAAGTTGAACTAAGGCAGGATCCCTCTTATTAGTCGAAGATGGTAGAAACATTATTTTGCTATTGCGTTGACCTGTGGTTAGAGGGTGGGAACCCTGTTCGTAAGTATTCCCATGTTTTCAATCACTGTGAGGATTCAGGTTGGGTTCCCATACTAGGAGGCCAGATAAGAGATGTCTGTGATTGGTTATCATTATTTCTATTTTGGTTGGGTTTAGTTTCAGATGTGTATTTGTCATCCAGGTTTTTATATCAGCGAGGCATTTAGTGAGGACATTGTCAGGGTCATTGTCAGTAGTCATCTTAAAAGTCCATGGGTTTATATCAGCTTCACTAGAGGGGCCATGTAAATATTTAAGAGAAGTTGGGGGAGGCGTGATGCTTGTGGTACGATGTGGTTGATGTTTTTTGTGTTTGATGTGAGCAGTGCTAGGTAGGCTCTTTTGGTTGTATCAGTGAGGAAAGATTTCAGGGAAGAGGAAGGATTGCAGACAATTAGGCAGTATTAGACATATCTCACACCAGGTATCAGCTAAAATATGATTTGAAATAAAAAAATGACCATAATACAACAATAGGTGAACTCAAGACACACATTGGTGAAGTAAAAAACAAAATGTAGATGAGCAAATAAATGCACGGAAAAGAGGTAAAACTCATCAACACAGAACTTCAAGATGTAAAAGACAAGATAAGAGAGTGCATTGCACATTTGTATTGGATTAGAGGAGCTGTAAATATTGTATTCAATTCATAATGATAAAGTGGTAATTGTATGTGATTGCTGTATTGACTAATGTTATGGTTGTAATATCTGTATTGATAAATGATAGATGTTTTAATTGTATGAACTGTTAATTTCTATAGGGATATATAGATGTATATCCAAAATAAACCTTATTTGAAGATAGTAGATTACCTGAAATTTCACTTTGTAGAATCGCTTACAATGTTCTGAATCAGTAAAGTTTCTGAATTAGCCAAAATAAATATTCCCAATAAAAGGGGTGAATAATATACAACCTGGGAAATAACACTTCTCTGAGTTCCTTATATGATCATTTTTGGGCTTTAGAAGTCGCCATTAATAACCCCTTCAGGAAATGATTCTCAATTTGCAATTTCTGTGGTAGATTTGAAACTCCAAATGCCACTCGTGCATCATCTTTGCCTTATTTACTTTTATTGCCAAAAATGTAGTTTTCCCTCTAACCGCTATAAAAAGGATTGCGATTGCTCTGTTTACCAGGGTCCCTCTTACTGCAACATTTCCTTTGTAAGGTTCCTGTGTACCCTGGGAGCCTGTACGGACCCCAGTCTGACTTCCATGGTTGTCTCCAAAGTGAAGGAACATTCTCCACTCATACCCACCCTCATCCCCCTGCTACATTACAATGCACAATGTTGATCATGGATTTCCTTCAGCACCTCAACATCCTATCAGCTAAATTGATGGACGTGCTCAGGTCCATGGAAGCAGGGTACATGTCCCTCCTCCTCACATTTCATATTTCTCCATCATAGATCCAGATTCAGGAACTGCTTGGTGGTGCTATGACCTCACCTCAACCCACAATGAATCCTCCATTAAGATAATGTTAGTCAAGCACTATTATAAAATACCAGCGAGGAGAAACATACTCACTAACAGGACAGATTTTATCACGTCGGCTGATAGTAAGGTCCACACTTTCATCTTTTGGGTTATAATGTTATGGAATATATGCATATGTGCTAATAATAATGATACATGCCATATTCACAAGGTCATTGGAGTAATACCAAGTCAGACACGGTTCGATGAACGTTTGCAGTTTTTTATGTTTTTTGTCGAATGGCATTTTCATAAAATATTGATTTGCTGAATTTGACAATTTTCCTTGCCACAAACAGCAGTGGGTGGCCCTTTGCATCCTTCACGTTCCCCGTACTATATGTCTTACCCTAACGTACACTCTGCAAGTTTGTGGGAAAAAAAAGTGGAAAAAACCTGGCGAAAATGAACTTAATGAAATTGCAATACATTAAAAGTGGGGGATATTGCAGGAACCAACTCTGTCTTCCGAACACCCAATATGTAATGGGCTCAAATGACTCTCCCAATCATCTGGCACATGGTTAATTTGGTGAAAGTTATATCATGCTGTGGTCTACTTAATCCACGGCTGATTATTGTCCAGATATTATGACTGTAGAAGCTATAACTATTACCTCTGAATTCCTCATCACTACATCTGCTGTAGCTTTACAGGTGAGTCCTTCATGAGGTAGACTTGCCCATCTGGATTTCTTAATGGATGTAGAAGTGCTAACCATGAACAATATGGCCTCTACTCTTGGGCAACTGCCTACGACCTGTACTGATGCCTTCAAAACTAGGAGTGCTACTGGATCACTCTTTATCATTAGTTCCGACAATTGCATCAGTGACTAAGACTTGTTTCTTCTTTTTCCTCAAAATATTACGAAGAGTCTTTCCACTTTGTCCTCTGTCCTTCACCGTGTTCAATCAGTGTTAGCCAAAGTCACCTGCAGACTGGTCTATGCCAATGGCACTGTCTTGGGCCCTCCTAATTTTCATGTACATCTTCTACTGCGTGTTGAGAATGCAGTGACAACATTGTTGCTGCGGGTTGGAAGCAGGGTACATTGGTCCCTAAGTCTTTGGACCCTGTACTGGCTGGAAATTAATTTTAAAATGCTTTTATTGGCATTTATATAAGTGTAACCATGCATTTATCAAGTGTATCACATCAGATAGAAACTTCTTATACTTGCAGCATTATCTTAGTAACAAAAGAAACAACAGAATAACAAACAAACAACTTTCTTCACTTGTCAAGCATTATGTCATTTCCAGTCTCTTAGTTTGTGTGTACTATAATTGGGGACCCATCAAGGGTTTTCACTTTCTTCTGCCCAATAGCAGTGGCCGGTCTAGCCAGGTTTTGTCCCGGCTGTGGTTAAATCAGGGTCAAGTACAGTGCAGAAAGACAGATAGCCCTCAAGGGGGTTTGTCACCCGATGGGTGCAACATGTCCCAGACCAGCACCTTCCAGGCCGCACACTTATCACTCCAATCAGACCCCAAGCTGCTTGCCCCTTCCATCCATACACTATTTCTGCTTCTGCCCAGCGTTCAAATTCCCTGTGCATTGTGCAAATTGCGGACCCCCAGGAGATTTCCAGGCCATAGCAATAGACCTTTTGGCCAGTTTACATGCCACCTCCATGAACTTGACCACATGCTTATATTTGCTGAATCTGGGAAATGCCTCTAGCAAGCATTCTTTCGGTGACCATTCGTATCTTACTATCCTAGCCTCTCTGCAGGCCTGTTCAATTTGAGCCAGGAACCTCCGCATACGCACACATACCCAAAACATATGTATTAGGTCCGCTTCCCCCATCCCGCACCATGGGCATAGTGGTTGTGCATTTGGCTATCCTTTGTGGTGTCAAATATGTGCGGTATAATACATTTGGCTGTATCAATCTGAAGCAAGAGTTTCTCAATACTTCACTGGGGTACACCAATATCCGTTCCCATTCTTTCTCTGTTATGTCTGTACCCAAATCTTTTTCCCATAACTCTTTTAGTGCCGTGCTTTTGGGGTTGGGTTTATCTATCAGTAAACTATACAATCTGGACACCGGCCTCCATCCATCGTTCAGATTATACAGTAGGGTCAGCAGGGAGTTCGGGGACGACTCCTCAGGCCATCCATCCCATTTTTGCTTGGCCACCCTCCGAGCCCTTTGATACCAGAGGAATTGCCCACCAGGCACCCGTTCCTTCTCTTGTAATGATTCAAACTGCCTGAAGACCCCCTCTTGTACAGATCACCCGAAGTGTATATGCCCCACCTCTCCCAGCATCTCACCACTGCCAAGTCTGTCCTATACTTACAGGCGTCAGCAGCAATCAGGGCTTCAGGTGAGTAGGGGTGCATGAGTTTCAGTAGTGCCACGGCCCTACCCCATATATTTCTCCCCAATGTCACCACCATGGGGGTGCATCCCAAGCAACCCATTGGCACCCACAGTATTTCTTTTAGTCTTGCAGGGGCCAGCAGTCATTGTATCATTGTAATAACTCAGTTTCAGACGTGGCCTCATCCGCCAACCATTTGACTATATGGCTGAGTTGGGCCGTCAAGTAGTACTTTTCCAGGTCTGGTAATTGAACCCCTTCCTTTCTATAGGGCAGACACAGTGTGGCAAGTGACACTTTATGGTGGGCCGCTCCCCACAAGAATTCACGTAACAGCATTTCAGTAGTCGGAAAAAGGACGCCTTAACGTAGCAGTGTACGTTGTTAAAGTAATACAGGAATCACAGTAGGATGATCATTTTGGTGATAGCCACCCTACCCATTAGGGATAGCGGCAACCTGGACCAAAATTTCATGGATTTCCTCAAGCCTTTCACCACTGCTACCGTGTTATTCGCATTTATTTGTTCTGGTGTGTGTCGCATGTTCACGCCGAGGTACTTGAATGATTCCAGCTCCCACCGGAGACCAACCTCTGGTAGTTCTCTCATATCCTTCCCCCTCAAACCTAGGATGATGGCGTATTGTGCCTGGGAGTCCGCTGTCTGTGCTAGGACATGTTGTACTCTGTGCAGGTTTAACGCAGTGCGACGTCCCGGAATGAAACCATTCTGGTCGCTGTGTACCAGGTCCCCTATAACTCTGCACAGTCGCTTGATTAGTACAGTGGCGAGAATCTTAACCTCATAATTTAGCATTGCCAGTGGGCGGTATGAGTCACACTCATCGGTGGGCTTCTCCGGTTCGGGTATCAGGATCACTAGTGTCTCCCTCATGGTCTCTGGCAGCAACCCCTTCTCGTAGGCCTCCCTGAACACTTCAAGCTGCACTGGGGTTAGGACTGACTCATATGTCTTATAGAACTCGGGGGGGGGGGAGTCCATTGCTCCTAGGTGTTTTGCTCGAGGCAAGTGACCTGATCGCTTCAGATATGTCTTCAGCTGATATGTCCTTCTCTAATGCCTCCCGTTGTATTGTGCCCAGCCTAGGCAGACCAATTCCTTCTAGTGTGCCCAGTATCTCCTCCTGGGGTACCTGGTGTTCATGGCTGTACAGGTGGGAATAAAATTCCCCAAAAGTGTAATTGATCGCTTGTTGCGATTTGTTCAGTGCCTGTTTCATCCCTGAGTTCTGTGGTCAGGTATCTTTGATGTTCCCTCCTGCACAGCCACGCCGCAGCCTGCCCGGTCTATCACCCTCCACGTGCACTCTGGTGGTATTAACTGAGTAGTAGAATTTTGACAGCCTCCCCCAAGCATCCTGGCAGCTACCTCTTATTTTTGCTAATTCAAGCTCCTCCTCGCGAGTCCCCTGTGTGCGTGTTTCCCTCTGTTTTCTTTCATCTTCCCACCATTCCACTCCATTCCCAGTGTTTTCCTGATGCCTCCAAAACTAGCGATAACCTCCCCCGCACTACCACCTTCATTGCCTCCCAGACCGTGCTCCATTTCTCAATGCTGTGCACATTCCTTTCAATGTATTCCTTTAACTTGTTTCGTAGTTCTTCTTTGAAGGCCTGATCTGTTAAAGCGTCAGTGGGCATGCGCTACAGAGGTATAGGGGGCCTAGGGACCCAAATCCTCCAAGTCAACAGTAGTGGCAAGTGGTCTGAGATTGAACTGCCCAAATAATGTGCCGATTCCATCTGTGCCAGGTGAGCCCTGACCACAAATAGACAATCAATCCTAGTGTATAGGTGGTGTGGCGAGGAAAAGTAAGAGTAACCTCTATCAGTCGGGTGCAGCTCCCTCCACACGTCCACCAGATCCAGGGCCCCAAGTAGCGCATTCATGCCCCCCGTAGCAGCCTCGCTCTGAGTAGCCGGTAGACTAGATCTATCCAACTCCCAATCTCGCACACAGTTAAAGTCGCCGCCACAGATGAAGAAACATTCCCGGTATGGGGCTATCTTAGCACACAGTGTATTAAGGTGTGTAGAGATCCCATGATTGGGGAAGTAAGAGTTGACTGTGCACATTTCATCCTGCTCTATGTAGCCCCATAGTATCAGATACCTTCCTTCTGGATCATCTTCCCTCCCCAGTAGCTTAAAGGGAACTACAGCACTTATCCATGTGAGAACCCCACAGGAATATTTGGAGTAGGCAGCTCCATAGCACTGCCCTCACCAATGTTCCTCAACCGTGGTTATGGTATTTTGCGTTAGGTGAGTCTCCTGCAATAATGCGATAGACACTTTTTTCCTATTGAGGAAGGCCTTTACCCGGTTCCTGCACAAGTACGTGCCCAGTGCTCAAACATTCCATGTCAGTACCTTAATATCAGCAGCCATGACAATGTTGTATCACCTCTCTGTGTCTCCCCCTTCTGTGGCCCCAGTCCCATGACATGTACACTCCCAACTCTTCTCTCAATTTGAACGACCCCCACCCCTATCAGTCCCCATGACATCACATATGCACACCCCGTGTTATATGCCTTTTTCCATGAAGAATTGAAAATGTTAAGAACAACAAACCAAACCAAACAACATTCGCGCCCAGCAGCTGCCTCACACGTGCAGCGCTCAGGCACCCCCGCATTGCCTTGACCTATCCAAGTCATTTTATGTGGGGTAAATTGCATCGACAACTGGCCAACACTTACTTCTGCATGGGTTAGACCCATGAGCCCAAGGTAGGTGGGTGTACCCTGCCCCCGTCTATTGTATTACGATAGATTGGGCACCTTTAACATACTTTGCGTGTCAACATATCCCAATAGCCATCTTAGTAAGTGTCTCAGCTTCCCCTCCACCCCAGCCCGTTCCCTTCAGTTTAACACTTGCGTGACAGCCTCTTCTCCCTTGTCCAAGTTATTAGGCTCCAGCCACATTCTGACTGCCGCTGGAGTCTCCAGGAAGACAGGGCAGCCATTGTAGATCACTTTAAGTCGGGATGGATACATAAGCATGTATTTGATGCTGAGCTGTCCGAGTCTAGCTTTGATTGGTACAAAGGAGTTCCTGGTCCTCTGGGCTGTTTGCCTGTAGTCCGGGTATATAGCTATTGTAGCATTGACTTGCCATATTACTCCACCGTCTCTAGAATACTTAAGTATGACCTCCCTGTCCTGGAAGTTTAGGCCCTTTGCGATTATTGGGTGAGGGTGCGACCCCGGCAGAGGTCACTTCTGTAAGGACCTATTGGCCCTTTCCACCGCAAATCCCTGTGTGAGTTTGCCAGCGCCTAGCTGTAAAAGGTTTCCACAAATTCTGTGGGGTTCAGGCCCTCCAGCCCCTCCGGAATTCCCAGTAGTCTGATATTATTTTGTCGGGCTCGGCCCTCTGCTTCTTCCGAGCGCGATTCCAGGACAGCGTTCCTCCGCTCCAACTCCTGTAGTCTCACTTCCAGGTCTTTTGTGGTTGCGCTGGTCTCCTTTAGTTCCGTCTCCGTCGCTGTCACCCTTTCCGTTAAGTTGTGCATGTCCTGCCGCATCAGTTGCATGTCAACTTTCACCTCAACAATTTTCGTGTCAATGAATGACAGTAGCGCTGCAATCGCAGCCAGGACTTGCTCGTCTTTGCCCCCTGTTACTGATGTTTGTGTTGCACCCTGTGGCTCGGCGCCTTCGTTCGATGATTCACAAGCTTTGGTTGCATTAATGAAGGAGTCCATAATTGTGCCTGTTCTCTTCCCTTTGGATGGGGACATGTGATTGCCGACTCGACTCTGCACCACTTAGACATGTTATTCCTGGTGCTGCTCACTGGCTTAATTGCTGTAGGGCGTAGTGTTTGTGGGTACTACTTATTCCCCGCAGAATCCGCTATTGCCTGCCACAGTGTAGTCCTTGTAGTAATACTAAGGTTGCTCCACCAATCGGCGTGTAACCACCAGCGGTGCTTGCCGGTTCAGTAGCTCCCCACACTTGAGTGGTACTGCGTTTCCAAGTTATCGGTGCCACACCTTGTCCACCTGACGACAGGGCTATCTGTTTACTGCACCTTACCACCGTCCACCCTTGTTGCTTGACATACCAGTTGCCGTGTTACTCTGAATCTGCTTTGCCGTAGCTTACTGTGTTGGAGGCAGCTGGACACTAATCTTCTTAGTCTCAGCATGTCTAATGCCGACCACCGCCCCTATCGCCATGCACCCGCTTGCCTTAGGCGCTAGTATGTGAGCCTCATTCAATTGTGTGCCCACCGGGCCTATTGCTCATGTGAGACAGTGTCCGTGCCACAAGTACACATAGGGAGTGTTCCCGTTCATACAAGCTGCAGTGCCTGGCAGTGTTGTTTTTTTCTGCGCCCACTGCTTACCTTTGACCACAATTATGGAGAGCCTTAGTCCCAGTTGTCCAGCGCTTTTCCCTGCAAGTGGGGTCATGGCACACCACACCTCGACTCAGGTGTCTGTTTGTGACGCACCTTAGATTGCAACAGTGCGCAATCTATATTCCTGGCCCTGTGTTCAGGGCAGTTTTTCCCAGGTCATGCACTCCTTCCACACCCTCCAATCACCAGGGGGGCAACGCCGTTCAGGTCTGCTGTCGTATGTGTTATTTTTTTCCCCCAAAGAGGTGCCGGCAGGCTGCCCATCTGCTGTGGAGGGTTAGACCGGATGTTACTAATTAGGGCTGCCGCCTCCACTTTTTGTGGCATCCTCCTTAAGCTTTGGCTGGGGGGCTCGTGAGCCTGCTTTGCGTGGCCCTGCCTCCCCAAGGGATTTTTCCTGGGCGCGTGGTGAGGTAGAGCGGTCTCTGGTGCAGGACAGTCCTTCTTGATGCTCACAGCGGCTTTATCCAACTGGGTGAGGCTCTCCAGTATCCACAATCCGGGCATAGCACCCAGGTGAGGGGGCTCCCACTTCCACCTGTCCCCCTGCTCACTGCAGTGCCGCTTCAGTTGTGTCTGGTTCGGACCCCACAGGTCTGTTCAATTGCTGTTCGCTGTTCCTCTGGAGAAGAGCCCTGAGATTCTGGCCCCTTGTTTGGTTGTGCAGTAAGTTCACCGCTGGGTGCCACGCAGCCCTGGGCTCTGTCTGGCCCTCTCAGAGCTCGGCGTACCTTCTTCTTGGACTTCACGGTGTCCGTGTCCTATGCGTGGCTGCAGTCTCCCTCCAGCGCGACCCAGAAAGTTTCTCCCTACCACTCTCGTCCTGACTCGGACGTGGCGGGATGGGTTCTGCTCGGCAAAGTTCTCGTGGAGCGCTGCCCCTGCTGCGTCAGTCCCGTTGTTGGATATGCCACGCCATGGGTCCCCCGGCTGATGTCTCGGAGGGCAGGGCTCCTCTATATTTCTCGGAGGGGAACGCCGGATCAGTGCTTGATGCCTCTCACTCTGAGCTCCGGTGTTCAGTCTTCATGTGCTGGCTCTGGGATGACGCACCTCTTCAAAGCAGGGCCGAGGCAGCGCCCGCCATCTTGCCTACCCCCGGGTTCCATTCACAGGTGGATATCTTGACGATATTGTTCTGATTATCGTTGGGGTTTGCTGGGGCTGGCGAGGGGATCGCCTCACCCAGGCTTGGGAGTATCTGTGTCTTGGTACTCACAATTTATTCCCGGGTACCAGTATCGATAGAAGGATCTCGACGGGAGCTGCAGCTAGGCACAACCTACACCATGGGCTCAGGCCACGCCCCCCGTACTGGCTCCAAAGTATGTCCTCGGATAGTCTTTAAGGCCCTGATGATAGTCTGCCATTTCCTGTATGAGACCCTACCACCCCTCCTAGGAAAAATGTTCCAAGACAACTTTCCCTTCCATTCTCTAGTGTCAGATGGAACCTGTCTCCTTGTACATATAAACTTTAAGAATGTAATGATAGGGAGCAGAGCTTTTTCTGTTCAGGCCACCATGATGTGGAACTCACATCGCAAATCACTTTGGGCCTCATTACAAGTACGGCAGTGACGGAAAAAATGGTGGTAACGGATTAGTAATTCTGTTACCGCTCCATTAGTACATCACCGTTCTACAAGTTTGGCAGTGAATCTGCCACTTCACCGCCAAAATCATCAGAATTACCGCTGGTGGTAATTCTGCCAAAATCCCCATGCAATTCTATGGACTCTGATAAATGGGTGACTAACACCCCCTACCACCACTTATAATCTGGTGGTAAATCCGCTGGGCCATGTGGCAATAACGGTAATTGCATTAGGTGGTATTCTAGCAGATTTACTGCTGGAACACCAACAAACTCAAAATGATACCACCATTTATCCTTTCCTTTTAGTGACAACTGAACATTTTTCTTTGTAATGCTTTGTAAAAGCTTGGACATCCCATTTCTGTAGTGTTTGGATCGAATGTCCTAACACCAGGAAACACTACATTGACCGCTACAAGCCACCATAACTTAACATGATGCATAAACCACAATAGCATACTGTTCATATACCACCAGGCATAGGCACACAGCACAAAATGTAAGGCTGCTTTTTTAAAATCCTAATGTTACAGCCCAATGCAATTCAGTGACCAGACTTCTACGATTTCCCAAAAAAGAAAATACCCGTTCTAACTGAAATCGGAGGTTTTTGGCAAGTAATATCATTGAAGTCAGGTGGCACCTTCCAAATGCTGGAAGGCTGAGAGGCATGCCTTTCTATACTATAGATAAACACTGCAGGATCCCCCAACTCCAGGAAGTCTGGCTCATATGACAGTCTGCCATGTCCAATCCAGAAATCACGGAGCACAGTAGATGTCTCCATTCATTACTTGAACCTCCTCAAGAAAGGAAAGCAGAGATTTGAGCTGTGACACAGTCACTCACCACTTTTCTTAATTAAGGAGCCGATGATCTCACACAAGTATCATACAGCAAACAAAATGTTAGTGTTCAGAGATATTGAAAAAACACATAGGAAATTGGAATTCCTACACTTCCCATATAGATTCGGCACCCCAACACCTATAGTATGCTGTATGCCACTCTGCAGTACCCCACAGTAATTAATTGTCCCGGATGATTAATTCTCCTCAACTGTAGGTGCACATCCCCACTGGCGTGGTAGTGCATAGAAGACCGTGTGAAGTTCAGAGAAATATGAGCCATTTCTGGAGTTTCTGAATGCAAGGGCATTGCTAACAAGCATTAGTGAAGCCAACAGTTTGGGATTTTGGGTAGGCATGGGAAAGGCATTTGCTATGCACTGATATGAAGGTACTACCTAGCCATGAGATTTGAACAGCCGGAAAATTGATGGATTACCCGAGCACATGATGTTAGTGCCTGGCAAATGTTTATCTAATACCTCTGTTGGCTTTGTCATTGCTTGTTTTTAACAGGGTTTCAATGCACGGAAGAGATGTAAATCGAGTGCCTGAAGGCACTGTTGGTTACAACATTGCATTACACCAGTAGCCTATTACAACTCCAATAAAGACATTAACTCTCAGCAGACTGCATAGAACAAACAGTGGCAAGCTAAAGTGTGATGATACTTCTTGATAGAGTGAGCCCAAAGAGATTCCAGAAGGATGTGTTTGGGGTGGGGAGGAGAAGGTAATGGGTGGATATGGCCATAGGAGTTAGCATGGCCATGGGCCATCAATGGCTGGGTAAATAACCAAACAACATCCACAAGCTGCGTGTCCCTCCTCTTATGCCATCTCTCTCCTACGTGTAATCCAATGCAATCGTTTTTGCTTATAGTTGGTGCTAAAGCGCCACATAATAGCCCAAAATAAAAATGATCTTTCAGCGTGGTGCTTATATATGGGCCAATGGTTTTAGGCATTGAACAGTTCCATAAACGCTGTGAGTACCAAAGGTAAAGACGCGTATGTGTTGCGATTCAATGCGCAAAAAATAAATGCAAGTTTTTCATTTAAGTGAAATGACTAAAAAGGGGATTAGCCATGGTTTTCCATATAGTACAGTTAATTATTTGTATGACCAAAAAAGTGACTCAAAATAGGGGGGTAAAACAGGGATGTGTCACTGCACCGCTTATTTACAACCTTTATGTTTATGACATTCCGGCAGTACTAGCTGAAGTTGACAACTGCCCGCCGAAAATTGGTGAGGTGCCTTGCACAGTACTAGCCTATGCCAATGACTTGGTAGTGTTTGATAGCACCATTAGTGGGCTTTGGCGCTCCGCTACCACTTTATGGGAATATGCTAGTTCTAATGGTCTGACTTTCAACCTAGACAAAACCAAAGTGCTCAGATTCACTGGGAAAAGAGCATCCCGAGTTAACCTGACGGTGGGTAAAACAAATATACCATACGCACCCTCCTACGGTTACCACGGAGTAGAAATCGAGCCTAACGGTGATTACCTTTACTGCAGAAAAGGACGCATAATCAGGGCGGCGCAAGTTACTGCACTGATTTCTGCATTCTCAAACAAGCAGGGTGGTTTCACGCTCTGGGGGACACGACACCTATTTATACAAGTGTTTACACCTATGATCACTTACAGCCTTGAGGCCCTCTTCTCTTTTGATTTATCTTGGCTTCAAGTGATGGAAGGTACATTTTTGCGTCGGATATTGGGGTTGTCCCCAGGATTGCCAATGACCTTGATAAGACTAGAACTGGGTCTTCCATCACTAAAAGCAATAGTACTCAAAAGGAGAGTCGGGTTCTATCTCAAGATGACCAGTTGCTGTTCAAATCCCTTACTGTCTGTGATACACCAGGAAGTGGTTAGAAAACATACCACTTCACCCCTATTTAAATCTATGACAAAATTTCTTGCTGACATAGGTTGGACACACAGACGGGGTAGCTTATACTAAGGAAGTTCAAAATGCACTTGGGAAAAGGGTGGATCTCTGGGATTGGCTTGAGAACTTTGCACATTTCAGTACTTTAAAGAGCTATCAATTTATCAAATACACATTGTACACCTACATGAAGCACCAAGCGTATTTGAATCTTTGTCCTACTAAAAGACTCAGACGTTTCATCACCCTGTTCAGACTGGAACAACTACCTACTCTGAGGAACCTGGGAGCCAGGGAAACATTCCTGTCTTAGAGCGAGTTTGTCGCCTTTGTAAGTAATCCGAATCCTTGGAGACAGCCAAACATCTTCTAACGGAATGCCAGACATTAACTAGTACAATAGTACTACACCTTGGTGAATTTGTACATAAACCCCAAACCATCTGTGAAATGTCATTCTGGGTATTTTGCACAAACACCTGTAACATGCATTTGTTCATAGCCCTCTATGATATATGGCTAAAAATTGAATTCAAGTTGGGCCAATTGATTTGAGTAACTTGAGAACCGCAATGTTAAGAAAATATATGCCATTGTGGGACTTGTTGTAGGTACACTGCAAATCTCTTTTAATATATGATCTTGATGTGAGTAGCTTTGGAAATATGCATACTATTATTCCAAGTGTACAGGTTTGCACAGAACTTTGGGAAAAGATAATATTGCTCATTTTTTAATTTGATATATGACACATCATTATTTGTTCATTTAAATATTTTCCTTTTTTTCTTGAATATTATTCGTTTATTGTTTTTTAATGATTTCAATGTATAATTGTTTATTATGTGTAAAGTTTGAATTTTCTTTCAATCTATATCACATTAAAGAATACATAAATACATTTGTATTTTGTTTTGAGCCACACATGTAAATATAAAAATACTATAATTATGTATTTATTGTCATTGTCCTGGGAGGATAGCTGAGCGGCAATGTGCACACCTTGGAAGCAAGACGACACAGGTTCGATCTTGGGTCTGCACTTAGAAACCTCTGGGTGTTTAAGTGCATTATAAATAGGGAACTAAGACAAAAACATTTACTCAACTAAAAAACAAACAATTTCTTTAACAGAGCCTCCATGCCCGTGGGCTCTGTAGGTGCTTTAAAAATGTTAAATAAATAAATAAATTACAAACAACCATTGGCAAAGCCATCAGTTTCGACATTTTAGTGCAGGCATGGGATAGGAATTTGCCAGTTATAATCCTAATAGTATTTCCTGGCCATAAGATGTCAACAGCTGGAACATGATGTGAGTACCTGAACATATGCCAGAGCCTCGCAAATTCCTTATGCCTAAATAAAAACCAAAATGTTTCACTTTACCAATGCTTGTTTTTAATGGAACTTAAGTGCAAGGAACAGATGTGAGGGCACACATATTGCTTATAATTTAAGCATCTGAGGACACCACTTGGTTAAGGTATGTGTATTATACCAGAAGCTCTTTTACATCAGTCATGAATTTGCATTTTTTTTTAAATAACACTGTCAGGCCTTATTCAGCAGACAGTTTGATTTTATTGCATGAAAGCTAGCTCAAAGAGATCCCACGATGGTGTGACTGGGCAGCAATGGCTATAAAGATTAGCATGGCCAGGGACAGTCAATGGCTATATATGCCACCTCAGGTGCCAACGCCCTCTAATCTGAATCCAGTGAAATAGCTTTGGCTTATAGGTGGTGCTAAAGTGCCAGCTAATAGCTCAAACTAAAAAAAAGGAAATTGAAGGTGACAATCGAACTCTGCTCCCAGGATGCTTCTTTTTCGCTGATGAGCACCAACATCTCTAAACTGTGGCAGATGTGATGTCCTGACCATGAAGTCTGTTCCAGTGCACAGAGGGACAAGCATACCATGTCATCATGCATCACCATGCACTCGGGATAAAATCTTGCACATGGGCAGTGGGGTTTGCGTCCAGTGGTACCATGCATTTTGCACACCAACATTTTAAGGCATTGTACTTTCAGGCATATGTCACTGACAATGCAGTTTATTAAGACGAATGTGAAAAACCCATAGGGGAGGAAAGGGTAGAGGGAAGTGTAGGTGAGCGAGGGCTGGGGAAGACAGGGAGCCTACATTTGGGTGAAGTGCCAAGGGGTGTCATTATATCGACCTCCATTGATGAAAATGTAGCGTGAGATAATGATGGCCAATATTACCGCATACATCCTAACAACATAGTTGGTAGACAATAATGTGTTATTTATATAGCGCCTTAATTCAAAGCTTTACAGAGCACATATTATCAACCAACCGAAATTGGTACTCGTTTATCGAGCTCGGAAGCATGAAAGGGTGAGTTGGGCTTGGTGGGACGCGAACCTGCGACCTGAAGATCACTCTCTGATCGCAGCAGCGAGCCCTCAACAGGCTGAGCTATCTTACCGACTTTAGATGGCTGCTCTTACTTTCTCTTTAGCCTTACCAGCGATGGGGGGAAAAGAAAGCTGTTTCCACAGAGGCAGCTGCCCGAGGAAAAGTGTCCCATATCACAGTAAAGGGTGCATCACGTTGTCAGCCGACAACGCTAATGTCGATGATGAGTAATGAACGCCCGAAACATGCTGTTAGCAGCCAAGTGGCTCTCTTTTCACAGAGCTTTGGCTAGAGATGAGCCAGTCGCTGAATAATTTGTACAGCCTGACACATCCTCAAGATGTTGCAGCAGAAAGGTTAATCTGCTGTACCTTCTCCCTCCCACCGCAAGGCCTTGGTCTGTTTTCGCCCCTTAGTACCATGAGTAACAGTTCCCGCAGATCGTGGAAATTGAAGCAGCGTTGCCTGGCTCTGTAATTTCCCTTGTCAGTCAGCACAATCGCTCTTAGTGTTCTCTTGCTGAAAGCACGAGCAGGGATAATGAGAACCGGGCGAATGTTCCCCCCTGACAGCGCTGACATCACCTCCCTCAAGCAGGGCCCCCAGACTCCTCCATCCTCTTCCAAGAGGCTGAGTGGCGCAGCACCGGATTTGCATTTAACCATCTCAACAGTGACCGGAGGTGCTTCTCCTCCTCTCCTAAATTATTTATAACGTTAAAACAAATGCCAACTGACAGATAGCTTCTAGGCACTACTCCGAGTGCGGTTTTGCATTCAAGACAAATGTGTCTTGCGCACGACAGTATTTGTGTTGGGTTTGATGATGGCGGATCAGATCTTGCACTGGAATGATATAAGTGCAAGGCACATGGCCCATGGACAGGGCACAACACATTGGAAAAAAAGGTAGCAGGCGCCCCTCTCTCGAAAGAACACACCATGATAACCTGGTCAGTGGTTATTAACCACTTTGAGAGCTTGCAGCCATCTGCTTTTGCTCACTGTACCTTTCACAGATGGGAAATATCCATTTGCATACCAGTCTTTGTCCCGCCCACATGGGCAGTTCAGCTCCAAAATGCTATGGCAATTCCTTTCTGAAAAAGAGTACCAACAGCAACCCCAAACACGTTTCAGCCTTGTTGGGCCTCATCAGTGAGGTGAAGCTGTGCCTCTCTGAGCACAGTGAGCAGGGAGTCCACGTCTGGTTGCCCCCAGGTAACTTAGGTTGACCAACCCCAAGGGCCTTCCAAAAATACAAAAAAAGGTAGCAGGCGCCCCTCTCTCGAAAGAACACGGCATGATAACCTGTTCAGTTGTTATTAACCACTTTGAGAGTTTGCAGCGATCTGCTTTTAGCTCACTGTACCTTTCACAGATGGGAAATAACAATGTTCATATGTGTTTGTCCCGCCCACATGGGCAGTCCAGCACCGAAATGCTTTTGTATATACATGTGTATGTTATTGGAAGCTATATTGTTGTGCTCGAAATATTCTTAAGATCAAAAGACTACCTGTGTTGATTGGACATGGTATGTTCTGTTCTTGAAATCAAAAGTAGTTTGAAAAAAAATGTAATTTCGTAGGAAACAAAATCTCCTATTCCTTGGTTCAGTATTCTGGGGGGATCTATCTTTCACAACAAGATGGAGCGAGCAGAAGCATCTCCTCCGGGGCATGCTACGAGTATCCACAATGCTCAGGAAGGTATTGTTGGGCGGACACCATCTGAGATGGTACAAAGACTGGGGGCCTCACTGCTCAGCCCTCTGAGAGGAGGAAGAGGAGGCATCACCCTCAATTCTCCCAAGCCAGGCAAGGAAAGACATGCTGGGTGCTGGTGTGAACAGGTGGGAGGGGAAGTAAATGGGAACGTTGGTGAGGGCAGCTGAAGGAAGGTGACTGGACAGTGGAAGGTGAAGGAGGATCAGTTATAACAGAAAGAGGAGAGAAGATGTGAAGGGAACATAGGTAGATTGACGTTGCAACCCTATTTTCCTTGCTTCTCTTTTGCTGTGTACTGTTTTTTATAGAGGGGTGCAAATGTATTTTTGCAGATCTGGGAAGAAATGTTTTGCTGGATCTAGATCTGGGAAATCTAGATCATCGCCAGCACTTTGTTTAGGGTACTCCTAGACCCACACCTAATGGAATGTGGGTCCCCCTGATCACAACCCTGGCCCACCCAGATGAACATTCCTGGAGCCGGGCCTGGTCAGATTCATCAGATAGAAAGACACAAGGAACTGGAGTTTAATATTGTGTTGGTTCACATTAACGACTTTGACTCATTAATTCTTTGAACTTGGTAGATTATTTAAAGTAATTGTAAGCAATCACTTTTCTGATGGGCAACATAACCCAAAATGGCCAATGCATTTCGGACTCAACAGTCCTTCATCAATATTACAATTTAACATCACATTTTTCAGCCTCTTATTAAAATACTTTCTCTGTACCCAGATTCCCGTTCTGTTGTTAATGTTTTACTGCACCTTATGTGTATACGGTCATACTGGCCAGTGATATCATTGCTGTGGTGCCTGATGTTAATAGTATTCCAATCGAGTGGGTAAGGTGTGAGTTTACAAATCAATTGCTAATAACTCGCTCAAACCCCGTGCTTTATCCCACGGTGGCCACGTTAAACATGCATGCAGAATGCTGTTGTGTCAATGTCAAAAATGGCTAACCTTAGCCAGTAAATCGCTGGCGTGTTCAAACTTAAAAGTTTGTCTTTCAATGTGCGGCTTCACCGCTTTGCATTAAATTCACAAGTTGGCCTGTGTTGAAGAATAACATTCATTAAAGCGTGCTGCTAGCCCGCTTTACCGCCGTGCACTTAACATCTATAATACCGTCTGCACGATAATCTGTCATCAAACCCCTACCTTGTGTGGAATGTTTCAGCACAGGATATGTGTCTCGCTGAGTCACGATTCTGTGCCAGACCGCTTTGCTAAGTAAACGATCGGTTCTGATCAGAGTGAGGCTGCGGTTACCACGGCAATGCCTCCTACAAGATGGTGGCTTGTCCATGTGTATGCCGCCATCTTGCTTGGGGCTGATTTGAAATGTAAACATATATATCGAGGCTGATTGCTCGCAAACTCATGTAACTTTGTATGACATGACATGAACTAAATTAAAGGCAAACATGTATGATGCATACTCTAATAATACCATTATCTTGCCTTGTATAGTTCAGGTAATGGCCTTACCCGAAAATGTAACCACAAATAAAACCACAAAAATAAAATAAAATAAATTGCAAAAAAAGGGATATCACCATGACAATAAACAATTAAAAACAAAAACATCTAAAGTAAAGAAAATGCTTTACAACAATAACTTGGTCATGTAAACCCTTAACAATGCTATGCTATGTGGCTTAACATGCATAAACAATGTGAGGTTGGAATAAGAATAATGTTGGTTATAACAATCAAAAATGGAATTCCGTCCATGGGATATATTTTCAACACTGTTATAATGCGCAGCATGCGCTGGTCAGGTTAGATAAGTCTCTTGTGCTCTGATTTTTATATCGAACCAATAACCTCATAGAAAACATTACATAGAAAAAAGTTCAAAACGACCAACTCATAGGAAATAGTTCATAGAAAACAGTTTAAATCGAACTCTTTGTTCATTCCCCTGGGTGATAAGCTGTCCAGCCGATCTATCCAGTACGCCTCTCTTTGTTGGCGTCTCTTTCGTGGCTCTATACCTGGTTGTTGGTTACTTAGTACTTCTAATACTTGAAACCTCAACTGAGCTGCTGTATGCTGTTTTTGATTGAAGTGTCTTGCCACAGCTGAATTTGGATTTTTGTTACGTATGCACGACTTGTGTTCGCTCATCCTAGTTTTAAGCTTCCGTCCTGTTTCTCCCACGTAACATAGTCCACACGGGCAACGTATACAATATATGCAGTTCTCAGAGTCACATGTTCCAAAATCTCTGAGAGGGACTTTTTGTCCTGTGTGAGGGTGTGATACTGTGTTCCCTTTAATAATACTGTTGCAATTATTGCAGTTCAGACATGGGTAGGTACCTTGTTTTTTCTGTTTTTGTTTTTTACTTGCAATGTCTCTTGTGTTGACCAGTAAATCTCGTAAATTGTTTGAGCGTTGATATGCAAATACTGGTTTGGTTTGGAATAAAGACATTGTGCGTTCATCGCTGGTGAGTATTGCCCAGTGTTTAGTGATGCATTTCTTTATACGTGCACTCTGAGTCGAAAATTTAGACACATATACTATTGTTGGGGTTTCTCTTTTGGTTTTCTCTTCCAATGTACTAGCTCTGGTTCTGGCTGCCACTTTAGAGGAGGCTTCATCCAACTCCTCTTGATGGTATCCTCGACTGGATAACTTATTTTCTAATTTTTGTAATTCTTGGTGAAGTTCTTCCGGATCACTGATGATCCTTTTCAGCCGTAGCATCTGCCCATAGGGTAAGTTCCGTAACGTGTTCTGGGGATGAAAGCTCATGCGATGCAGCAAGTTGTTCCTATCAGTGGGCTTAGTGTACAGCGAAGTCGTGATCTGTAGTTGATTTACTTTCACTTCAACGTCAAGGTAATGGATATCAGCATTTCCTATTTCTGCGGTGAACTGTATTCGCGGATCGATCTGATTTAGATATGTCAAAAATTCTTTTAATGTGTCAATGGATCCTTTCCATATCCCAAAAATATCATCTGTGTACCTCAATTAAAATGGACCTCGAAGCAATGCTCACAAGAGCGGAAGAGTTGGGCATGATTACGCACAAAACCAAACAATTCCTGCAGAATTCAAGACCTAAAACCCCACATTTCTACTCACTTCCTAAGATACATAAAAATCTTAACAACCCGCCCGGAAGACCCATTGTCGCAGCAACAGGAGGGATTTTACAACCCTTGGGAACTTACATCGATTACTTCCTGCAACCAATTATACAAAAAACCTCCACATATGTAAAAGAAACTAATCATTTTTTGAACATTTTGGAACAGATTCACCTGGAAGAACAAGATACTTTGTTCACCATTGACGTGAACAGCCTTTACACGAGCATACCCCACGATCTAGGACAGGCAGTAGTGGAATGGTTTTTGCTAAAGGAGGATAACATAGGAGCTCACAAAGAATTCATTTTGACATTACTAACCTTTATTTCCATGAATTCTTACTTCACTTATGAGAAAGAATACTATCTACAGACATCAGGAACGGCCATGGGAGCCACAATGGCACCACGCATTCATGCACCAATTTGAAGCCGAACACATTTTGGACATACGCAAATGGAATGATCAACTAAAAGTGTGGGTGAGGTACATAGATGATATTTTCGGGATATGGAAAGGATCCATTGACACATTAAAAGAATTTTTGGCATATCTAAATCACATCGATCCGTGAATACAGTTCACCGCAGAAATAGAAAATCCTAATATCCATTACCTTGACGTTGAAATGAAAGTATATCAACTACAGATCACGACTTTGCTGTACACTAAACCCACTGATAGGAACAACTTGCTGCATCGCATGAGCTTTCATCCCCAGAACACGTTACGGAACTTATCCTATGGGCAGATGCTACGGCTGAAAAGGATCATCAGTGATACAGAAGAACTTCACCAAGAATTACAAAAAATAGAAAATAAGTTATCCAGTCGAGGATACCATCAAGAGGAGTTGGATGAAGCCTCCGCTAAAGTGGCAGCCAGAACCAGAGCTAGTACATTGGAAGAGAAACCCAAAAGAGAAACCCCAACAATAGTATATGTGTCTAAATTTTCGACTCAGAGTGCACGTATAAAGAAATGCATCACTAAACACTGGGCAATACTCACCAGCGTTGAACCCACAACGTCTTTATTCCAAACCAAACCAGTATTTGCATATCAACGCTCAAACAATTTACGAGATTTACTGGTCAACACAAGAGACATTGCAAGTAAAAAACAAAAACAGAAAAAAACAAGGTACCTACCCATGTCTGAACTGCAATAATTACAACAGTATTATTAAAGGGAACACATCACACCCTCACACAGGACAAAAAATCCCTCTCAGATTTTTGAACATGTGACTCTGAGAACTGCATATACTGTATACGTTGTCCGTGTGGACTACGTCACGTGGGAGAAACATGACGGAAGCTTAAAACTAGGATGAGTGAACACAAGTCGTGCATACGCAACAAAAATCCAAATTCAGCTGTGGCAAGACACTTCAATCAAAAACAGCATACAGCAGCTCAGTTGAGGTTTCAAGTATTAGAAGTACTAAGTAACCAACAACCAGGTATAGATCCACGAAAGAGACGCCAACAAAGAGAGGCGTGCTGGATAGATCTGCTGGACAGCTTATCACCCAGGGGAATGAACGAAGAGATCGATTTAAACTGTTTTCTATGCACTATTTCCTATGAGTTGGTCGTTTTGAACTGTTTTCCATGTAATGTTTTCTATGAGGTTATTGGTTCAATATAAAAATCAGAGCACAAGATACTTATCTAACCTGACCAGCGCATGCTGCGCATTATAACAGTGTTGAAAATATATCCCATGGACGGAATTCCATTTTTGATCGTTATAACCAACATTATTCTTATTCCAACCTCACATTGTTTATGCATGTTAAGCCACATAGCATAGCATTGTTAAGGGTTTACATGACCAAGTTATTGTTGTAGAGCATTTTTCTTTACTTTAGATGTTTTCTGTTTTTAATTCTTAATTGTTTATTGTCATGGTGATATCCCTTTTTATGCAATTTATTTTATTTTATTTTTGTGGTTTTCTTTGTGGTTACATTTTCGGGTAAGGCCATTACTTGAACTATACAAGGCAAGATAATGGTATTATTAGAGTATGCATCATACATGTTTGCCTTTCATTTAGTTCATGTTATGTCATACAAAGCTACATGAGTTTGCGAGCAATCAGCCTCGATATATATGTTTACATTTCAAATCAGCCCCAAGCAAGATGGCGGCATACACATGGACAAGCCACCATCTTGTAGGAGGCATTGCCGTGGTAACCGCAGCCTCACTCTGAACAGAACCGATCGTTTACTTAGCAAAGCGGTCTGGCACAGAATCGTGACTCAGCAAGACACGTATCCTGTGCTGAAACATTCCACACAAGGTAGGGGTTTGATGACAGATTATCGTGCAGACGGTATTATAGATGTTACGTGCACGGCGGTAAAGCGGGCTAGCAGCACGCTTTAATGAATGTTATTCTTCAACACAGGTCAACTTGTGAATTTAATGTAAAGCGGTGGAGCCGCACACTGAAAGACAAACTTTTAAGTTTGAACACGCCATCGATTTACTGGCTAAGGTTAGCCATTTTTGACATTGACACAACAGCATTCTGCATGCATGTTTAACGTGGTCACCGTGGGATAAAGCACAGGGTTTGAGCGAGTTATTAGCAATTGATTTGTAAACTCACACCTTACCCGCTCGATTGGAATACTATTAACATCAGGCACCACAGCAATGATATCACTGGCCAGTATGACAGTATACACATAAGGTGCAGTAAAACATTAACAACAGAATGGGAAGCTGGGTACAGAGAAAGTATATTAATAAGAGGCTGAGAAATGTGATGTTAAATTGTAATATTGTCATCTATTAACTTGTTGACTCTTTTTCTTTTATCATTTTTTGTCGTGTTTATGTTTCTGTGTATGTGGGACCCTGTTGATTTTCCATTTTATGTGATGTAATATGGTATGCTTTTTTGTTTTTTGTTTTTTTGCATTTGTTTATGCTGTCTTTTACATAACTGGTTTAATTGTTACCGATATCTAACGTTTGGCCACAATTTGTTTGATTAGATAGGCCCCGATGAAGGACTGTTGAGTCCGAAATGCATTGGCCATTTTGGGTTATGTTGCCCATCAGAAAATTGTTTGCTTACAATTACTTTAAATAAACTACCAAGTTCAAAGAATTAATGAGTCGTTAATGTGAACCAACAAAATATTAAACTTTTTTTGAAATCCAATTGGGATCTAAGGGTGTGCGGCCCACACCGCAGGCAAGTTAGCCTAGGTCTTACTTCACACAGATTCATCAGATAACCAAACAGGGGTAAGAAAGCAACTGTCTCAGTGAGAAAGAAGATGGCCCCGGCCATCGGGTGAGCACCCATGAAACAGCAGCAGCCACAACTGGGGAAGAGAAGATGGAGAAGAAAGCCATTGAGGAGCTCCAAACAGTGTCAGGGTGTGGAAAAGCAAGATCTGAAACTACGGGTCCCATGGCCCGGATCAGGTGCCCTCTTGTTGGTACCCACAAGAAATTCCTCATCAACACTATTCGGGACACAGTGTCCTTAAACAAGCACCATAAAGAAGTCTCAGGGCCAGGAGGATTCTTAAGTGAAACACAGTTACAAGGAAGATGAACCGAAGCAACACTGAAGCCGCGTGGCTGCTGTCACTCACCTTGCAGGAGCCAAAACCCCAAGGATAGCATGAGCGGAGATACTGAAAGTGATGAACAATCCTCAGCCAGACACATTGCACTGGGAGGCTGCTAATAACTTGCCCCTCCAGCTGTCAGAAAATGCCTTTTCTCGAAGGAAAATATTTGTGAATATTTTCAGGATTTTCCTGGGAGATCCCCACTACCTTGATGTTGCTGCTGTGAGTAGACAGTTTACAATGGCTGTGTTGGTGACAGCAACCTTTTGTTGCCTTTTCAATTACTTAACTTCCCTGAAGTCAGAATATTTGACTGCAGCCTGCATTTACAAGTACTCGTTAAACACTACATGTTCGCAAGTTCTGTGGCACAGTGTGGGTGTGAGAGGGATTTTCATGAGCAACCGGCAGGCTCCACCCTGTTCAGTGTGCTGACACCCTCCCACATCTTGGTTTGCATGTTGATTGGAATGGCCTCAATGCTGCCGAAAACGGTTAAACATGCTTGCCTCGACTATTACATTTTGGCTGGCTCTTCCTCTAGTGCCCTGTAACACGAGGGAAGGTGGCAGCGAAGCACGACAGAAAGAAAACTGGGTGGCAGTCCTCTGAGAGAAGACACTGCAGGTTAGATGCAATGAAGTCGAATGGGGAGGATATATATATATATATATATATATATATATATATATATATATATATATATATATATATATATCCATGTAATATATATATATATATTACATGGACGCGGTAGTGTCCATGTAGTTATGGTTAAGTTGGTGTTTCCATAGGAAGAGCATTTTTTGGGTGGCTTATAACTTCGCTCCCTCTGGGCCAATCCTCACCAAACTTTGCAAAAAAAGTATAAGTCTGGAGAGGTTTGGTCCAGGGGGGGTAAAGTTATAGGGGGGTCCCAAAACTTTTGTTTTATCCCATAGACATAATGGGGAAAAAATGTTGCGCACACCTACAGCCCAAGCCGCTGGACGGATTTACACCAAATTTGCGGCAGGAGCGGGGGCTTGGTCCCGAAAGCATGCTTTTGCAAATTTGGTGTAAATCCGTCCAATAGTTTTTTTAAAATGACCAAAATGTAAGGCAAAAAAATTACTGATATCTCCCGGTTCGCTCCGCGGACAGTGCCCCGATTGGCCCATGGGCTTGCGTCATGTCCGCGGACATGCGACGTGTTCGCTGATTGGATGGCGAGGGGCGTGGAGCGCGTCAGATTTTCTGTGGCGCCCGCCATCTTGCATTCGCCGACGACCGCGGACAGCGCAGTGAAACTTGGATTAAAAATTGTATTTATTGGAGTGTGTTGGTGTGTAAGAGTGTTTGGGGAGGGTGGGGGAGCATGAGATAGGTTCAATGTTCTGTTTTTTTATGTGCTAGACACTTTTGTTGTGTTCGATTTGTCTGCGGACAACACGGCTGTTTTGAAATTTTCTATATAAACTAAATGATGGGGTGTTCTGAGGACGGAGTATGTGTCCGTTTTGTTCGCAAGCAAGCTAAAAATGAGCTATGAACACTCGCGGTGTACTTAATTGTTCGTAAATACACAAACTGGGGGTGTCCTCAGGACGCTGTCCGTATTGTAATCTGTCTAGTTGAATGTGTTCTAAGAACACTCGCAATGTCCCGAAATGGTTGCAATTACACAAAATGGGGGTGTTCTGAGAACGTTGTTTGTATTGTTCGTTGTCAGGGTGAAAGTGTTTTAAGAGCACTCCTTTTGTCCGCTAATAGTACAATTTCCTAGGGGTGTCAACTGACTTTTTGTCCACTGAAGAAACGATAAATCCCGCTGGTGTGCGTCGACATTATGTGATAATCCTATGACTGGCGCTATTGACCTGGCTGACTTGCTTTTGCGACACTAAATCATATCTCCCGCCACTAAGCCTGATATTATCAAAGCATTCATATTCCCCGCCTCTCTCCGTGACGTTACAGGGTGCGTAGTGAAACGCGCCCAGTCGTCTCCAGTACTACGCGACTTTACACAGAACCCGGAAGACAACACACATTATGTCACAACACAGCGCGCCACAATTCAGAATATGAAACTGTGATTTAAAAGCAAAGAGCAAGATTGTAAATGTTGTAAAGTACATTTATTTGACATCAAATGTTTAGAGAATATTCAGCAATTTGCATTTGTCTTTGTTGTCGATCCGCAAAAGTTCATGTTGAGACACGCGATGTTCCTTTGCGGTACAGAGAGTGTTAGATCAGGTTACAACTCAGTGCGCCACAATTCGGAATATGAAACTGTGGTTTAAAAGTAAACAGCAGGATTGTACATTTGGTAAAGTACATTTATTTCACATGAAATGTTTAGTGAATATTCAGCGATTTGCTATTGTCTCTGCTGTCAATCAGCAAAAGTTTATTTGGAGCCCCGCGTTGTTCCTTTGTGGTAGATAGGCTGTTGGTTTATGATAAAAGCAGTAAATGGTCTCTCTGATAATCGGAAGGTTGCTCCAACAACGAGCCATTAGACCACCGTATTGGTTGGTATGTTGTTTGTAGCCGCTACTACTGCGTAAGGGCATATTGGTCCTTGGCGATTGTCCCATAAAATGGTGAGGGTCATGAAGTTGCATATTTGGACTTGCACCTGGCAGTTGAAGACCCCATCCGCTGGAGTCTGTAAATCGTGACATAGACAAAACGGGGCCACGTACCTGTTTTAAAAAACATAAATTAGTCTCACCAGCCGATCTTCATTAAAAATCATCATTTTATTTATTAGGGCGTGAAACTATTTGCTATCGAAGATAGTGCAACAGAGTATGTTAGTAATAAAATAATAATATTTCCCATTCATATAGCGCTAAGAACTGTGAGGTATCTAAGCGGTGCTTATTATTAACCACGGTGTGTGGTGCTCATTTATCGACCACGGAAGGATGAAAGGCTGAGTTTGGGCTTGCCGGGATTCGAACTTGCGTTAGCTCGCTGTGCCACTTGACAGGCTACAGTAAAGTGGCACAGCGAGTACAGCGCTTGACCGCCTATAGACCGGTTAAATTATTTCTATTAACCCACTCTGTGTCGTCTGCCTTTTTCAGAGCCCTCTAAACGACAGGGGATCAATTCGGCGGTGATAGTACGCGGCAGAAAACATTATGCCACTTTCAACGAACAAGTTCAACTTCAGCGGTCTTTAATGCTACGCTATTGTAATTATATTTGGTATAAAGTAATGTAAAGGGTTACTTACAGTACAATTGCAATTTCCATTGTCTACGAGTGGTGCAGTCCGAAAATACGACTCCGCGTGTGCCAACGATCTTTCGCATAGTGATATAATATGTAAAAGTGGTTTCGTTTCAGAAATTTCATCTTTATCTTCTCTTACGATTTAGCAACACTCCTTCAAGAGAAGTCTTTCATCACAATCTCTGTCTGTCAAGGTCAAAACACAATACAACCTTATAGTCTGCTTCGTGAGCCTCTCCGGGGCCCGAGAAAAAAATGAAGCAGCTGACCTTCACTGTGAACGAGCATAAATTCTTACTTTGCAACATTCTGTGTAAATCCATCTGTAGAAGTTGGTTTTTGCACGCCATGTTTGTATATTGTTTGCGTGATATTAAAAAAAGTTTGTTTAAAGGACGTTATGGTTCTAAGTACAGCTGAAAGACCCCTGAAAATAGCAAGTTATGGTAAGCTATGAAAAATAACTCGCGCCACCACCATGCACTGCTAAGACTAACACCTAGGACATCAAAGAAGACATCGCAAATGTCATTGATGAAATCACTGATGACATTACATGTGTATGTACTTTTCATGGAATTTGTGTACTAGGGATTTTTATTATAATGTTCCGAAAAAAGTGTCAAGGATATTGCAATAAATATCATACCGTTATTAGTGCTTTGAACGATGCATTGATATAAATAGCATTGTATTATGGGATTCTATGTAGTATACTGAGCTACTAATGGAGAAAGATAGCATTGTGTGCAGAGTACAAGATAAAAGTATAATATTTGTAATGTTAATATGTTGAATAATGAAAAGATAATTGTCCTGAAATGTTGGAAAATTCACAAAATGGGGGTGTTCTGAGGACGTTATTCGTATTGTGTGATTGCTTAGCTGTATGCAATGAGGGAATGGTACAGAGAGTAAAGTGGACGCCGTCCGCGGACACCGCGGCTGTTCGTGGACAAGGCGTGGTACATCTGGGTTTTTCCAGGAAATCCAACATGGAAAGAAGACTGTACGGATCAGCCAATCAGATGTCGAGGTTGTGGATTTCTGTTGAAAGAGACTGTGTGTGGTGAAGATGGCAGAAGTGGAGAAAGTCAGGGTGTTGGTGCTCGGAGATATGTTTGTGCATGGTTTACAGCAGTACGCTGAATGCAGGCATGTTGCAAAGGACTTTGATGTGAAAGGAGTGGAGGTGGTGTGGAGCACTGTGCCTGATTGCAATGTACAGGGATTTGTACAAGTTGGTGCGGATATGGCCACGATGAACAGTCCGCATGTGGTAGTTTTGCACTATGGTGCTTTCCATTTGGGCAACGTCAGTTCCTCTACTTTGTTGGCTGATTTGGAACGCTTGGTTCAAGCCGTAATGTAGATCCTTCCAAATGCGAAAGTAATTTTTTCTGGATTACTACCTAGGGCAATATGGGACAATAGTTCAGTTTTTTGTCCTCAGCAAAACATTGCTAGGTGTGTCATCAACCGAGGCATGTGTGCCTTCATGCTTAGAGCTGGTATGTTCTTCTGTAACAATGAGAATATTGATGCCAGTAATGCTGTTAATTTTAAAGAAGATGGCATTTCTTTATCTTTTACCGGAAATGCCTTTCTATTTTGGAATGTAAGGGTTGCTTTGGAGAAGGTTATGTGAAGATTTTAGGAGTAAAGTAAGAAAAAAAAACAAGAAAAAAAATATAAAATAACAGGTGTCTGTCAAGCATCTGTAAAAAAAAAAAAACGCCTCTTTTCAGAGCCAACTTCAAAGGGGAAATTGGGCACACTATTTAAATTTACATTCACCACGCTCAGATTTTCGATGTGTCCACGGACATGGCGGTAGTCCGCGGACATGAAAATCACTACGAGGGGGTTAGTATGTTTTATGTTACATGTCAGGGATATTATGGTTAAGTTGCTCTACTAAAAACCTATGAAATTCAGTGAAAAAAACTTTGTTAAAGGGACGTTATGGTTAAGTTGCGCTACTAAAAACCTATGAAATTCAGTGAAAAAACTTTGTTAAAGGGACATTATGGTTCCAAGTAAAACCGAAAAACCCTTAAAATTCGCCAGTTATGGCAACATAAGCAACCATAACTCGCGCCACCGTGCACTGCTAACACTAACACCCAGGACATCAAAGATGACATCACAAATGTCATTGATGACATAACTGATGACATCACATGGCTGGCTCTCCCTTTTTATCCTTTACTGACATATCGAAGCCACATAGTTTTCTTCAGTAACAGTCAGGAAGTAAAAATTGAAAAGGTACTATATTTGTAGACTTAGGGTCCTGTCACATCATATGAAACATGTACATAGCGGAAGATACAGACTTGAAAGAGAGCAATCCTTTCTGTGCATGAAGATAATCATTATGGTTATCAGCACTTTCTCATAGTTTTATTTTTATTACTCTACCTTCCCTCTATATGCTCATATTTGTATACATTATACTCACTCTCCATAGAGTGAATGGGAAAAAAAATTTGCTTGCGCATACAGCCCAAACCGCTGGACGGATTTCCACCAAATTTGGACCAGGAGCAGCGGCTTGGTCCCGAAAGCGTGCTTTTGCAAATTTGGTGAAAATCCGTCCAGTAGTTTTTTTTAAAATGACCAAAAAGTAGGTAAAAAAAAATTAGTGATATCTGTGTTCGGTTTGCGGATACACTTCCCTGTTCGCTCCGCGGAAAGTGTCCTGATTGGCCAATCGTCTGATGTTCGCGGACATGCAGAGTGTTCGCTGATTGGACGGCGTGGAGCATGAAGCGCGTCAGATTTTTCGGTAGCGCCCGCCATATTGGATTCGCGGACGTCCCCGGACAGCGCGGTGAAACTTTGTTCAAAATGTGTATTTTGTAGAGTGTGTTGGTGTGTAGGAGTGTTTGGGGAGGGTGGGAGTGTATGAGATAGGATGAAAGTTGTGTTTTTTATGTGTTAGACGTTCTTTTTGTGTTCGATTTGTTTGCGGCCATCACGGGTGTTCTGAAATGTTCTAAATAAACTGACTAGGGGGTGTTCTAAGGAGTCAATATGTGTCCGTTTTGTTCGCAAGCAAAGTGAAACTGTTCTAAGAAAACTCGCGGTGTCCGGGGAGTGTTCGTAGGTGGTGTCCTGAGGACGCTGTCCGTATTGTTCTCTGTCAAGTTGAATGTGTTCTAAGAACACGCGCGGTGTCCTGAAATGTTCGCAAAAAAACAAAATGGGGGTGTTCTGAAGACTTTTTTGAGAACACTCCCGGTGTCCTGAAATGTTTGTAGGGGTTGTTCTGAGGACGCTGTCCGTATTGTTCTCTGTCAAGTTGAATGTGTTCTAAGAACACTCGCGGTGTCCTGAAATGTTCGCAAATAAACAAAATGGGGGTGTTCTGAAGATGCTTCTAAGAACACTCGCAGTGTCCGGGGAGTGTTCGTAGGGGGTGTCCTGAGAACGCTGTCCGTATTGTTCTCTGTCAAGTTGAATGTGTCCTAAGAACACTTGCGGTGTACTGAAATGTTCGCAAATAAACAAGATGGTGGTGTTCTGAAGAGGCTTCTAAGAACACTCGCGGTGTCCGGGGAGTGTTCGTAGGGGGTGTCCTGAGGACGCTGTTCGTATTGTTCTCTGTCAAGTTGAGTGTGTCCTAAGAACACTCGCGGTGTCCTGAAATGTTCGCAAATAAACAAAATTGGAGTGTTCTGAAGACGCTTCTAAGAACACTCGCGGTGTCCGGGGAGTGTTCGTAGGGGGTGTCCTGAGGACGCTGTCCGTATTGTTCTTTGTCAAGTTGAATGTGTCCTAAGAACACTCGCGGTGTCCTGAAATGTTCACAAATAAACAAGATGGTGGTGTTCTGAAGACGCTTCTAAGAACACTCCCGGTGTCCGGGGAGTGTTCGTAGGGGGTGTCCTGAGGACGCTGTCCGTATTGTTCTTTGTCAAGTTGAATGTGTCCTAAGAACACTTGCGGTGTCCTGAAATGTTCGCAAATAAACAAGATGGTGTTCTGAAGACGCTTCTAAGAACACTCCCGGTGTCCTGGAATGTTCGTAGGGGGTGTCCTTAGGACGCTGTCCGTATTGTTCGTTGTTAAGTTGAAAGTGTTGTAAGAACTATCGCGTTGTTCTGAAATGCTTGTAGGGGGTGTCCTGAAAACAGTGTCCGTATTGTTTGCTGGCAAGTTCAAAGTGTTCTAAGAACATTCACATTGTTCGCGGACATTAAAAGTTTCCCATAGATCATAGTTGAAATGTTTGACTCTATGGATGTGAAATGCTGCGGTGGTTGTTGCCAGGGCATAGAGTCTTGGGTGCATGGCCATTTGGCCATGCACCCAAGACTCTATGCCCTGGCAACAACCACCGCAGCATATCACATTCATATTTGCTTATAACTTTGGGTGAAAAACAAATGTATAAGGAACAAAGGTATTAGATACTATAGATGTGATATGCTGCTATGGTTGTCCTTATTATTGTATACTTACTGTTTGGTCTAGTAATGGGAGTCCATGTTTTTCTTCTTCATTTCTGTGATAAAAGAAAATAGCATGTTAGTATTAGTATTTTGTAATGACTTATTACATTGTATAAGCAATATACTTTTATTTTTTTTCGACCCTCATATTTAGTAGAGTACAAATCAGAGTACTGTGCAATTTGCTCAGTTTCTGTATTTGTTGCTAAAATAATTGGGTCTGTGGGAGAAAAAAAAATCCATGTTGGATTAAAAAAAAAACCTTTTTCTGTTATGCTACAGTTTATTTGTTTGTTTGTTTTCAGTGTTCACTTGTTGTTTCTGGCTAATGCTTTATACTTTTCTTTGTTGTATTTTTTTGGAGCAGTAACAGATTCTTCATTTGTTTTGATATTATAAAATTTTGGAGCAGTTAGATACCAATTGGCATATTCTAACTGTCTCTTTTTTTAATATATTTTAGTGGTTTTGATTTACCTATTTGGATATTGTTAAATTTTGGGACAGTTAGATACCAATTGGCGTATTCTAACTGTGTATTTTTTGGCCTAATTTAGTGGTATTCATTTATCTGATTAGTTGTTGTAGAATCTTTGAGCTGTTAGATAGCTTTTGGAGTATTCTAACAGTTTATATTATTTTAACACAAATTTATAATTTTGGGACAGTTAGATAACAATTTATATTTTTGTAGCACAAATTTACTTAAAGGTTTAAATACAGTTTATTTATCAAATTTTGGTTTTAAGAACATCAAATAAGTGTTTGTAAGATTTGCTGGTAATCTCTGCTTTAGAGTAATGGTACTATCATTACATTCAAACCATCCACATTTCTTTTTTATGTATGCAGTGTAGTGCCCTGAATTGGTTGTGGCTCCTGCGTGGTAGATTATACCTATTGTTGTGAAGGATTTCTTACCAAGTGATATTTGACCATGTGTGAATCCAGTTAGCATGCAGTTGTTTTTGGTACCATCTGCATTGTAACGTAGAAGCATTAGTATTACGTATTTACTGTGTGTTTGTATTACTAACGTGGAGCGATTATCTGAATTGCAGGTAGAGCATAATCTACCATGGTTTGCATTTTGTACAAGTTGCTGAAATGGAATGGATTCACAATTTGGTATTGATATATATGAAGCGTTCATTGGGGATTTCTTCTTGTGTCACATTGTTGCAGAGAGTGCATGTATGTTTCCAAATGTATGAAATCTGAAAGATTTCATTTATAGGTATGTTTTTGTTTTCCAGTACTTGTAGTAAGTACATTAGAAATTCTTGTGGATCTTCCTGTGAGTTTATAGTGAATTCCACCATTCCAGTACAGTAGTCCAATTGTCGTCTTATTCCAAAAACACTATGGGGGTAATTCATAGAATTCAGCGCACAAGTGGCGCACGCGGCTGGCGCACAGTGTGCGCGTGCGAATCCTTGCGCCAGCCACGTGCACTAAAATCCATTTCCGCGCACACCGTATTCATGGATTCCAGCCACCAAAACCAGCCGTGGCGCACAGTGGCGCAGCGACCCTGTAGCTGCGCCAGTTACGCCCCCAAGAACACCTCTCACGCAGGGAAAAGCCATCAATATACCCAATCCAGCGCAAAGGGCTGCGCTAACCCTGTACCAGCACGGAAAGCGAGCTACGTGTATCACTGGGGTGCGCGGGAAGTACCTCACGCGATTGGCCCCGTGCGAGCAGGGTACGCGTATTTCAGGGGTGCACGAGAAGTTCCACACGTGATTTCCGCAGGGTACGCGTATCTCAGGGGTGCGGGGCAAGTTTCACACGCGATTTCAGCAGGGTACGTGTATTTCAGGGGTGCGCGGGAATTTCCACACGCGATTTCATCATTGTACGTGTATTTTGGGGTGCGGGGGAAGTTTCACACGCGACATCAGCAGGGCACTTGTATTTCAGGGGTGCGCGGGAAGTTCCACACGCGATTACATCAGGGTACGTGTATTTCGTGGTGCGGGGGAAGTTTCACACGCGACATCAGCAGGGTACCTGTATTCCAGGGGTGCGCGGGAAGTTTCACACGCGATTCCATCAGGGTACGTGTATTTCAGGGGTGCGCGGGAAGTTCCACACGCGATTCCATCATGGTACGTGTATTACAGGGGTGCGCGGGGAGCACCACACGTGAATTGCACGTGTGGGTCCTCCCAGGTGTTCCCTCTACACCCTCCACGGCCCCTGCAGTTGGCTCACACCACAGGGGCCTACCCTGCACATGTCCTGCAGGCACACCATCCACCATGGCCATGACCCCCAGCCAACCCACATGTCAACTTGCACTACTGCCCACCAACGCATGTCCCCCTGCACCCCCAGCCACCAGGGGGACCCTCCACCAGGCCCCCACCCATGTCTCCCACCACCCCCACCCCCCAGCAGTGCAGGGGCACCCTCCACCAGGCCCCCACCCATGTCTCCCACCACCCCACCCCCCAGCACTGTGGGGCACCTGCCAGCAGGCCCCCACCCATGTCCAACTCATGTCTCCCACCACGCCCACCCACCAGCACTGTGGGGCACCCTCCACCAGGCCCCCACCCATGTCTCCCACCACCCCCACCCCCCAGCACTGTGGGGCACCTGCCAGCAGGCCCCCATCCATGTCCAACTCATGTTCCCCACCACCCCCACCCCCCAGCACTGTGGGGCACCTGCCAGCAGGCCCCCACCCATGTCCAACTCATGTTCCCCACCACCCCCCAGCCACCAGGGGCAGCCTCTACCAGGCCCCCACCCATGTCTCCCAGTACCCCCACCCCCCAGCCACCAGGGGCACCCTCCACCAGGCCCCCACCCATGTCTCCCACCACCCCTACCCCCCAGCCACCAGGGGCAGCCTCCACCAGGCCCCCACCCATGTCTCCCACCACCCCCACCCCCTCAGCAGTGCAGGGGCACCCTCCACCAGGCCCCCACACATGTCTCCCACCACCCCCACCCCCCAGCCACCAGGGGCAGCCTCCACCAGGCCCCCACCCATGTCTCCCACCCCCCAGCAGTGCAGGGGCACTCTCCACCAGGCCCCCACCCATGTCTCCCACCACCCCCACCCCCCAGCACTGTGGGGCACCTGCCAGCAGGCCCCCACCCATGTCCAACTCATGTCTCCCACCACCCCCACCCCCCAGCACTGTGGGGCACCCTCCACCAGGCCCCCACCCATGTATCCCACCACCCCCACCCCCCAGCACTGTGGGGCACCTGCCAGCAGGCCCCCACCCATGTCCAACTCATGTCTCCCACCACCCCCACCCCCCAGCACTGTGGGGCACCCTCCACCAGGCCCCCACCCATGTCTCCCACCACCCCCACCCCCCAGCAGGGCAGGGTCACCCTCCACCAGGCCCCCACCAATGTCTCCCACCACCCCCACCCCCCAGCACTGTGGGGCACCTGCCAGCAGGCCCCCACCCATGTCCAACTCATGTCTCCCACCACCCCCACCCCCCAGGACTGTGGGGCACCCTCCACCAGGCCCCCACCCATGTCTCCCACCACCCCCACCCCCCAGCATTGTGGGGCACCTGCCAGCAGGCCCCCACCCATGTCCAGCTCATGTCTCCCACCACCCGCACCCCCCAGCCACCAGGGGCAGCCTTCACCAGGCCCCCACCCATGTCTCCCACCACCCCCACCCCCCAGCCACCAGGGGCAGCCTCCACCAGGCCCCCACCCATGTCTCCCACAACCCCCACCCCCCAGCCACCAGGGGCAGCCTCCACCAGGCCCCCACCCATGTCTCCCACCACCCCCACCCCCCAGCAGTGCAAGGGCACCCTCCACCAGGCCCCCACCCAATTCCAACTCATGTTCCCCACCACCCCCACCCCCCAGCACTGTGGGGCACCTGCCAGCAGGCCCCCACCCATGTCCAACTCATGTTCCCCACCACCCCCACCCCCCAGCCACCAGGGGCACCCTCCACCAGGCCCCCACCCATGTCTCCCACCACCCCCACCCCCCAGCCACCAGGGGCAGCCTCCACCAGGCCCCCACCCATGTCTCCCACCAACCCCACCCCCCCAGCAGTGCAGGGGCAGCCTCCACCAGGCCCCCACACATGTCTCCCACCACCCCCACCCCCCAGCCACCAGGGGCAGCCTCCACCAGGCCCCCACCCATGTCTCCCACCACCCCCACCCCCCCAGCAGTGCAGGGGCAGCCTCCACCAGGCCCCCACCCATGTCTCCCACCACCCCCACCCCCCAGCCACCAGGGGCAGCCTCCACCAGGCCCCCACCCATGTCTCCCACCACCCCCACCCCCCAGCCACCAGGGGCAGCCTCCACCAGGCCCCCACCCATGTCTCCCACCACCCCCACCCCCCAGCCACCAGGGGCAGCCTCCACCAGGCCCCCACCCATGTCTCCCACCACCCCCACCCCCCCAGCAGTGCAGGGGCACCCACCACCAGGCCCCCACCCATGTCTCCCACCACCCCCACCGCCCAGCAGTGCAGGGGCACCCTCCACCAGGCCCCCACCCATGTCTCCCACCACCCCCACCCCCCATCACTGTGGGGCACCTGCCAGCAGGCCCCCACCCATGTCCAACTCATGTCTCCCACCACCCCCACCACCCAGCACTGTGGGGCACCCTCCACCAGGCCCCCACCCATGTCTCCCACCACCCCCACCCCCCAGCACTGTGGGGCACGTGCCAGCAGGCCCCACCCATGTCCAACTCATGTCTCCCACCACCCCCACCCCCCAGCACTGTGGGGCACCCTCCACCAGGCCCCCACCCATGTCTCCCACCACCCCCACCCCCCAGCACTGTGGGGCACCTGCCAGCAGGCCCCCACCCATGTCCAACTCATGTCTCCCACCACCCCCACCCCCCAGCACTGTGGGGCACCCTCCACCAGGCCCCCACCCATGTCTCCCACCACCCCCACCCCCCAGCACTGTGGGGCACCTGCCAGCAGGCCCACACCCATGTCCAACTCATGTCTCCCACCACCCCCACCCCCCAGCGCTGTGGGGCACCCTCCACCAGGCCCCCACCCATGTCTCCCACCACCCCCACCCCCCAGCACTGTGGGGCACCTGCCAGCAGGCCCCCACCCATGTCCAACTCATGTCTCCCACCACCCCCACCCCCCAGCACTGTGGGGCACCCTCCACCAGGCCCCCACCCATGTCTCCCACCACCCCCACCCCCCAGCACTGTGGGGCACCCTCCACCAGGCCCCCACCCATGTCCAACTCATGTTCCCGACCACCCCCACCCCCCAGCACTGTGGGGCACCCTCCACCAGGCCCCCACCCATGTCTCCCACCACCCCCACCCCCCAGCCACCAGGGGCACCTGCCAGCAAGCCCCCACCCATGTGCAACTCATGTTCCCCAGCCAACATGTCATCACAATCTAGATCCCTGGTCCCTATGGTCAGCCTCCAAATGCAAAACACCCACCCGAGTATTGCATCCACCCATTCATAATTTGCAATTACATCACAGAACACCAATTGCAAGTTCCGAAACAAACACATTTCCCTCACATACACCCAATGGGTGTCAGTGAATCTCAAAACCCATATCATGAAATGCATGAAACCAATGAGATACCACACATTGAAGTTCAACAAAAAAAATATGTATTAAAGGAAACATAAATAGAATCAAAAATGAAGAAACAGAAATGTGAATGTTCAAAAATTAAAAGAAGCATGTCCGTGAAAAAAAGCAAAACCAAAAATAAAATTCCAAAGTAATGGTGTCCGAAGTCAATGTCCACAAAACAAAATCCAATGGGAAATAAAAAAGAAAGCCTTTGCTCCATGGTTAAAATGTGAAAAAAGAATACAATCCAACAGTGAACTATGTACATGGGAACAAGCCAGGGTCCATTATCCCAACAAAAGAAATGAAACCTATCTAACTACACTAACTAATAAAATAAACTATATACAAAAATGAGGCCAATGTCCGAAAGGTCCAAATAAAATTTCACGGCTCACTTGTGGATGTCCCGGGCCAGGGCATCATCGAACTCCTGCTCAATGTCCCGGAGGCGGTCCTCCTCCATGGCCCCGAGGGTCCGCAGGGCCGTCGCCGTATCCACCTCCAAACCCCTGCGGATTGCCTCGAGGCACTCGGCCCGCCTCAGGGCCCTCCGCATGGAGTTCTTCGCCCTGACCATTGTGAGCCGTGCCTCTTCCGCCCGCTGCCGCTCCGCATCTATGGCGTGGCCCAACCACTGCCACACGGAAGACACTCTCTGTCCTGGGTCCTCCTGCCCTCCAGCCGATGCCTGCCCCTCCGATAATGAAGGTCCCGAGCCTTCATGGCTCCCACCACATTGCTGCTGCTGCTGTGCCTCTGCCCGTGCACTGCCTCCTGCTGCCTGCACATCCTCCGCCGGCTGGGGTGCAGTCGTAGATGTGGCCACCCCTGCTGGACGTCCGACTCCCGACTGTGGCAGGGATGCCTCCTCCACCAGCCTGGCCGCACCGTCAGAGGCAGCTCCACAGGGCACCCAGGTGACTGATGGGTGGGAAGATGGCACGGAGGACGACTGGCGCGTAGGGGGTCCAGTTGAGGAGGGGGTCGTAGCAAGCCCCATCATACGGAGGAATCCGGCCTGGGTGACCTGTCCCAGCAGGCTGACGTGGTCAACGAGCCATTCGAGATGACGTGCAGTCTCCTCATGAAAAGAATGCAGGTCACCTCGCATGGCCCGTTGACGCAACGCCACACCAGTCAGGACAGGCTCAACCCGGACCCGGATAGCCACGTCTGCAGGCAGAGGAAGGTCAGTTGACGTGAGCTCACCCCCTGCCTGAAAACGGGTCTAGACGTAGGCATCCCTGCTGGTGCAAAATGATGCAGGGACAGGATCAGGGACAGGATTGCACACAGGCACCTCCGTGGCGGCCTGTGCTGCCTCCTGTCCCTGGTCCTGCACTGCACCACTAGCACCAGTGGGATCCCCACCTCCAGACCCCATCTCTGGTGCTTGCACGACCTCCTCCTCCACCAAACCCCCCACCAACCTGGATGACCCTGTGCCATCTTCCCCTGTTGGGCCCTGTGGGGTCCCAACTGCCCCTTCTGCTGCCGAGGAGTCCAACTCCAACCTCCGCCTCTTGGACCTCCCCCCGGCAGCTGCGGCCTAGGATGCGGCACCGGACTCCTCAAACCCCAACGAGATGACAACATGGGAGGGGAGCTGGGCCTTGCGTCTCCGGCTGGCGGTGGGATCCCCGCCGCTGTGCTCCACAGCACCTTCTCCGCCCTCTTCATCAGTTGACGCTGCAGACAGGGAGAAACAAAACACAGGCATCAGGGCACTGTACAATGGACACATACACACATGACAGTTGTACATGAGTGGCATTGGCAAACCTCAGACATGTCTTCAGAATCCCCAACACACATGTCATTTCAACTTGCACACATGAGCCATACCACAGCCATATCGCAACTGCCAGCACCATCCATACACATACAACAGCATGAGCAGGCAAAGGTGAGCCAGACATCACATGCAACACAGGAAGTGCACCACACATGTACACACACCACCACACTTGCATGCATGTGTACACCCCTGCCAAGTGTCGCAGTGTTCAGACGGGCATCCATGTCACATCTGCCAATCAGGCTTCCACATACCGCTGTCACATGCATCCATGTTGCATCACTGTTGTCAAATACACACACATGCACATGTACACAGTGCTGATACATGCAGCCGAAAACAACATACATGCGTGACATCACGGACATGTCTACTTACATACACATTCATCCAGACATGTGTGCCCACACAACTGCATTTGGCATGCAAGCCTACACACACAAGCACCATCCATGTCTCACACATTCCAGCCCTCGCATGTGTTAGCCCCACGGCCCTGTACACCCCCACCCATACTTGACCCCATACAAACAGATGTGCAACCTGCACACTACTGAAAAATCTGCTCACAATCAGGATGCATGTACACTTACCGCTCGACTCCAGACGGGTCTGCCTCTCAAGGACCTGGACGTGGAGCGCTGGGGATATGCGTTCCAGGACCCTCATCTGTTCTTCCGACAAGTGGCCCCGGCGCCCCTTGGCATCCGCTGCCTTCAAGAGGCGCCGGGCCTTGTTCAGGGTCCTGGACCTGAAGTCCTACCAGCGCTTCTTGACATGTTGTAAGTCGCGGACTGCCACCCCCTCCATGTTGATGGCAGTCACGATGTCAGTCCAGATCCGAGTCCGTCCTTCCTTGTCGGCGTGGGAACTTCCGAAGAGGGCATCATACTGCCCCAGGACTTGCTCCACCAGGACACCAACTTCGGTGGCACTGAAGCTGGTGCCCCTCGGCCTCTCTGGCCGGGGGTTGTCAGTGGTCTCAGATGGTGTTTGCCCCGACATGACAACCCCAGAGGCAGGAGTGGGTGGGCAACTGGGTCCTGGGGCTGGGCTGTGGAGCGATGGAATCCCAGTCGTGAGTCTTCGGTTCCAGCAGGGGTGGTCACAGCAACAGCACCCCTGGCTGATGTGCAGGCAGCAAATGGCAGGGCACGTGGGCAGCAGGCAGTCAGGCAGCAGCAGATGGCAGGTGGGAGCGTGCTTGGGGCTCTGGGGGGCAGTAGTTCGGCCTTCTGGGCAGGAGCATGGTCCTCCGTGTGCTTACGCGTGGCCAGCTTGATACGGAGTGATTTGGCACGTGAAAAATCTGCACGTCACCGTGTAATTCGAGGAAAGGCCCTTAGCGCGTAAGCGCGTCTGCACGCATACGCATTTTCATTGGACAGAAGGCTCCTCAAGCGCAAGCGCCCCTGTGACGTGACGCGTACAGACATGCATGGGCATTTCAGCGCACGTGAAAAACTGCACGTCCGCATGCAATACGAGGAAAGGGCCCATGCGCGTAAGCGTGCGTGGAAAACTGCACGTCTGCGTGCAATACGAGGAAAGGGCCCATGCGCGTAAGCGCGCGTGGAAAACTGCACGTTCGCGTGTAATACGAGGAAAGGGCCCATGCGCGTAAGTGACGTGACGCGCGCGTGCGTTTCCCTCAGCACGGGTTAAAGGTGAGCGGGCCCAGCAGTTCGCTGTACGTGCCTTTCGTGGAGACAGACGTGTGTTGCTGCTTCCTGTTGTTTCGTGCGCCATCACAACTTCACAGCTATCAAGGACGTATCTCTTCTTTTGGCGGGGGTATTGGCTACGCGTGTTTTTCTGCATCGCGCTAGTCAGACGGTGAGTCGCACACGCTCTTTTTCCCACTGCGGGTGCCCCTGTGTATCGCACCCATTTTCGATGTCATAGTAGCCTGCGTGTCCCATGCGTACGCGTTATTCGTGTTACTGGGTGCCACCGCGTACTGCGGGAGGTTGAATCCACGCACGTAGGCTGCAGGGTTGCGTGCACGGTTTTACTGCAGTTTTGGGGTGCCTGAGCGTTGCGTGACCCGTCACCACATCACCGGGGTCACATACAGCCTTGAAGGTGCAGGGGGGCTGTTGACATCTTGCTTCCCACCCTCTTCACCCCAATTGCCCAGGTCAATTGTGGTGTACACCTCCCATTGGCACCACTCCATCTGTGCCAGCACTACTACATCTGTGCCATGGTTGGGAGGGCACCAAAGGTGAGGGGCGCCTCAGCTGGGCATCCTCCTCGTGGCGGGCGTGGTCGGGGACGTGTCCGTGGTGACCAGGGAGTAGGGGGACTCCAGGGTGTCCAGGGCAGCCACAGAGGGGGAAGAGGCAGGGGTGCGCCACTTGAGCACAATGTTGTGCCATGTGTCGGTGCAGCCATGCCACCACCCCCTGTGGTTCCGGGGGATGCAGCTCCTGCATCTGGCACTGGCACCCGTACGACCCGGCAGTCCGTTCCATCGACTGTCACGGGCCCAAGGGTAGTGGTAGCTGCAGGTGCAGCTGTGGACACCGCCACCCAGGCTCAGGGTCTGCCAGCGCAGGCTGCATTGGCACTTGAAGATCCCTTGGTAGATCTCCAACAGGCCAGGGGGGAAACCATAGGGGCAGGCCAGGCTGCTCAGACCAAGACACGTGTCCCTGGGGCAGTCATGTCATCTGCTGCCCCGAACAGGCGGGTGTTGGCAAGTGCAGGGGCAGATGCACCCAACAGCCCCCCGGTTGTGAGTCTGCCAACCAGGACCGTTGCGGTCAATGACCCTGCCACAGCTGATTTTGCTGCGCAGGGTCCATTAGTGGGCACCCAGCTGCCACTGACACAAGTCAGGCCTTTGGTCATCCCTCCACCTGCCACTCCCTTGGCTCAATCCACCGAACCCACTGGCCATACTGGTCAGGGCGGCATTAGCCAGCCAGGGTCTGCGCCACAGTCCAAGAGGAGGAAGGTTGCACCTGCAGCACAGGCTGGGACCCCACACACAGCCACGACCTCCTGCACATCGAGGAAGAAGCCTTTATGTAAGCAGGAACTGGACTTCCTCGTGGACTACGTGCGGGGCCACAGCCGTGACATGCTAGTGGGTGCCAATAGTCAGACTACGGCTGCCCAACGTGACACCCACTGGAAGCATGTTGCGGAACATGTCAGTTCATTCGGCCATGAGGTGCGCACGGCGCAGGAGTGCAAAAAGCGTTGGAATGACATCAAGCGCAGCACTAAGGCTAAGCGTGCCTCAAATTACAACTTGACTCTGGTGACTGGCAGTGGGCCTGCACCAGAGGAGGAAGAACTCACTCCGCATGAGGCTCTCGTTGCGGAGTTCATACCACCTGAATTGGTCGAAGGAGTGGGAGAGATGCTGGACTTTGATGCCCAGTCCAGTGAGTGTTGATGCGTGTTTGTTGAGGACGTGTGTGTTTCACTTGTGGGATGTGTTGTGCATGATTGCTGCTACATGTGACGTGTACATGGTTCTGATGTGTAAGTAATCCAATGCTTCCGTCATGCATGTCTCCTCTGCCTGCATGCGGGACTCCATGTGGGCATGCTCCCTTGCCCCTCCTCCGCCACTCTGCACCCCAGTTCCACCTTTGCACTGGTCTGCTTCAATCTTGCCAATGTGTAGTTTCTTGTTCATGTGTCCTGTGTAGATGCTAACTTCCAGCGTAGAAACTGCCAGACATATGCCGTGTGGTACAGCCTTAGTACTTGATGCAGGGTATCTCACTTGTACTGTGCATGGGTCGGATGTCCCGCAGGGACATGAGTGCCCATTCATGCTCCATGTGCATTGCACGCATGCCCCTATGTGTCCTTGACTGGATGATCACTGTAATATGAGTCCTTGGTTACATACATTGCCTGCCATCTCATCGGCCTCCCCATGTCAACTGTGGCTCAGTCCTGCGTTGCACACATGTTTAGGCTCTGACAATCTGTGTGGCTCACAGGCCTCAGCCTGCTCAATGGCCAATGACTCTGTCCAACTCTTGTTGTGTCTTCTTCACACGTGGGCGGCCTCCGGAGTTTTCATCATGTGTCCTGCCCACTGTCCCAGCATCATTGGCAGTGTTGTAATTTTAATCACATTAAGCTGTTGATGCCAGTCAACACTGCCTGTCAATACACAGGTGTATGGTCAGCCTTTTGATACCATGCTAGGCATCCCTGCTTTGGTACTGGGGTGGAGGGGTGCTTGGCTTCTAGACATGGTACACATTGAATGCACAATGCACATGATGTGTGAATTTGACATTGCACTGCCTTCACATTTCCTGGCACACACCATGGAGTGCTTGTACATGTAGGTAGTGAGTGGCGTACACATTTTCTGCACTGCATAGACCCACTTCCATGGAAACTGCCACCTTTCAACAGGTCTGATCACAGAAGCTATTCAAAGTAGACCCAGCATGCATGCCAGGTCATATGTTGTGTGTCACATGTCTGCCGGATGCCTTTGCTGTTGGTGTGTGTGTGTGTGTGTCGTGTGCTTCTGACATGTGTAGTGACCTTTTTTCTCTCTATTTTTCAGGTGATGACGCAATGGAGGCGGAGGATGGTGTTGTCATGCCAGACACAGGGTTGGTAACACCACATCAACCCGCCACTAGTGGGGGTCGTGGGGTGGTAGGCCACGAAAACCCCCAAGTGCTGCAGTCCATCTTGTCTCTGCTTGCCTATGAGTCCAGCCTTGATGACGACTCTGACGTCCATGTTGAGTTGGATGAGCATCAAGTCCATGTATCAGGGGTGAGTGATTCTGATGTGGACACTCCTCTGTCTGTGACACCTGCACTGAGGGATCAGACAGTCTTGGTTCCTCCACCCGTGGTGGATCGGGACGCAGGGTCACCCTCCACACCAGTCACTGATGTGCCTGGGACATCACGTCGACGGAGGCATGTAGTCGTGCAGCCGCAGGCGGTGCCAACACAGCGAGGACCCCCGGTCCTTGGGTCCCGCAGGGGTCAAGCCCGGCAACGCGGTCACCGCGCGCAACCTCTGTATACTGAGTGAGAGCAAGACATGACTGCCAATTCAGAACGGTAGGGGGCAGCAATGGAGAACATCGCTGAGAGCATGGAGCGTGTGGCCCGATCTGTGCTCCCCCCTGCTAGGCAGGTGCTTCTCCAGCAGCAGGCGGCACGGTCCACGGCCCGCTCGCTCAGGCTGGGCATGGCGGCCTCAGACAAGGCACGCCAGGCTGAAATGTCGTCTCTGCATCAAGCAATTGCTGCTCACGCAGAGGCGCACATGGATGCCCTGAGGGAGGAGTATGCTTCCCTCAGATCCACTCTGGGTGTCCTTATGATGTCCCAGAGGCAGCAGGCAGAGGAGAGGTTTGCACAGCTTGAGCGTACCATCTCGGCTGAGCTGCAGGCTTGCCGGGAGGTGCAGCGGTTGTCCAGCCAGGCCTTGCAGGAGGAACTCCGTGTTACACGTGCTACCTTGCAAGAGGAAGCACGTGTATCACGTGAGGTTCTGCATGCAGACCTATGTCACATCGCCACACAGAACCAGGCTCACCCGTCCGGCAGACTTGCTGCCGACGAGGGGCAAGCTGTGGCTAGGCGTGGCCAGGCTACTGTGCCACGTCCTCCTTTCCAGGATGAGCCAGACTCGGACGACCATCTATCTCCCACATAGGTCAGGCTGTGCAGGCGTTGAGCCCATGGAGGTTTTTTTTTTGGCTCAGCATCATCACATGTGGATGTTGAGCAGCACCCTGTACCTCCCCCCTCCTGGGTGCCTTCCCTCCCCCCCGGGTCGTATGTGGCCATTTTTGATTTTTTTTTAGTTTAGTTAGTTAAGTTTCTGTTTGATAGTTAGTTTAAATAGGTAATGTAGGTTTTCCATTGTTAGTGCAATTAGTTAATAGTTGATTTAGTTTAAAATTGCTAGTCTATTGTGCATTCATGTGACGGTGCGGTGCTTTGTGGCTTTTGAAGGCATCCACTGTCTGTTCCAGCTGGGCCCTTCATGGTTGTCTTGTGTATGTGTTTGCTGCTTAGGGTCCTTGACTCACATATGCCACTCCTGCCTCCCTTATCCATGGGCTCGCAAGGATGGTTCGGTGTTACAGAATATTACACAAGGGCTTTGGACTGTCATATCTGTGGCATGTCTGGTGCTGTGTGACTTGTGTTGACACCCCTAGTGGGGATGATTTTGGTGTCATTGTACACTGTTTGGCTTTTGCTAGATGGGGTGTGTCATGAATAATGTATACATTGATTGCTATGCATTGTGTAGTATGTTTCATATCTTTCCTGTACACGTGCTTGTTGCAATTCATGCTGTAGATAGTGTACCACACTTTGGATGTGAAAGACGGACTGATGGTGTGATTTGTGATGTGACTCTCTGACATGGTCAAGTAATGAGATGCCTGATGAGACACACACAGATGACTTTGAAGCATTAATCATGTGTTTCATGCCCTTTCTGCAGGGGGATGAGCCTCCAGAGCACCTTTGCCAGCAGACATGGCCCATTGGATGACGGAAATCTGGACCCGTTTGTTGGTGCCCACATGCACATGTGTGCACAAGCAGAGGCACAGGGATTGCAGACCCACATCCTAGAACTGCTGACATGTTCCAAGGAACTCCAGGCAAGGTGAGCATCACAGGGGGGCCACGACACAGCAAAGCTTGCACCAGGCGAGTTGCACATGCAGGTTTAGTCACAGCACTGAGGGTGAGCTTAGACGAATATTGGTGTTGAAGCACACAATGCAGCTCAGATGTGTTGGTGGACTGATGGCTGTTGATAGTAGGGTTGTCTGGGACACATTCAGGGGCAGTGGCACATACCCTCCGGTACACCAAGGTCCATTGAGGCACTTGCATCAACCATGTAGCCTTCCGAGACATGGAAAGGGGCAGCTCACAGGGACATACAGCAAGGGACATACTCGGGTGCAGTGCATTTCATTTCCATGTACTTTATGATAAATGCACTGCAAACTTTGTTTCGGTCATGGTGGTACGCAACTTGCACTGAAGTCATGGCTTGCTATATGGGTCTGTCTGCTTACCCAGGGAACATTGCATGTTGTGTGAATTGTGACACATTGGTGTTCCATTTGCCACGCACCCACCGGCGGCTGACTTACTGCATTGACTGTGTATGACCCGTCACAGGGGTACTGATATATATGGGTACGAAGCATCTACACCAGATTGTCTGTTTGTAGAGTACTCTGTTGCTATGGGGCATGTTTGGTGGTGTGTTTTTGTGTAATTGGCACGTACTGGTTGTTGACTGTGGCTCTCTTTGCAGCATTGCAGTGCTCTTGTAACCGGACCTGAGAGTGTGCAGGCAGGAGGCCAGCACTCAAAACCAGAGCTAAGTGTCTTGTTGTTTTTCTTTCAAACTGCTCTGCATAGGCTTGCTGGGGTGGTGCACTAATGCATGGATGTATGTGTGATTCAATTTGGTATGTTTTTTTCCCCTAATCACCCGGAATCCTATGCAATTTTGAAACCTGTACCCTCTACCCGGTGTTCCTGCTTCCTGTACCTATCCAAGCAACATTCCCTAACCCTCTTTCCCCACTGGGGTTGCGGTTGCCTGTGTAAGCCCCGAACTTGCAGGCGCCAAAACCCTAGAGGGGGTGGTTGGTTCGTACCACTCCTAAGCCTGGACTACAGAAGGCCATAACAATGATGTCCAAGTTCGTTTGGATTGCGTATGTGTTCATGCAGGTAGTACATTTTCGTGCATTCCCTACTTTCATGTGTCATTGCTCCTCCCCTCTCCTGCCACTCATTCCAGTTATCCAGTGTGCCAACACCTGTCCCGACTGCATATCCCTGAACCTCCTTCCCACCAGGGTCTCAGGGGCCTGTGTGAGTTTGACCTTGCAGGCACCCGGGACACGGTGGGGGTGGTTGTTTCATGACACTCCCGCGCCTGTACACGGGACCTGTGACAATACACATCCGTTCATGATGCATCATCCTATGTTATGTACCACACATGGTTCACATCCTGTTGTGACATTGTTTTACTGTGCTACCTTGGTTGTTGCATCATTGTGGTAGTACTTGGCCTTTGTGAGGTACTGCTATGTCAAGTCATCTACTGGAGGGTGTTCGGGTTCGTTTTTATGCCTTGGATTTTGTGATTTTGGAAATGAGTGTGGATTCTGAGGGTTCAGGCATCTTTTTACACACAAGGTGGGAGATGGTGACGAAGGGTAAAGGTGATCCTGTGGCCAGGTGGAATTGAGGGTTGGAGGCTCCATGACCCAGGTGCAGTTGTTCAGTGGGTCATGGTCATTTGTGAGGGAGGGGGGGGTTGTTGTTGATAGTTGCCTTGCCCTGCAGTGTCATGGGAACCCTGACATTGTAATGGTGGTATCCTATGTACATGTTGTGTTCTGCTGATCAATGCCTGTTCATGTGTTGTGTTTTCCTTTCAGGTGCGAGGGGATAGTTGTGGTTTGACATGCTGGGGTGTACACAAGGTGAATGTTCACATGTGATGTGTAGGGAACACTGATGGTCACTTGAGTGCACATGCATATGTGGAGTGCATGTCCTTGCAGAACCACACACTTGCACTCTGATGTGCTACATGTACTCCCACCCTTGCATATCCACGTGTACACTGTTTGCCTTCTGGTACCCACTGTGTCCCTCAGCACATGTTCTGTGACCGATTATGGATCCAGTACATGCCTAATTTGATGTTTGATGTGGTCTGTCACTTAGATGTGATGCTCAGGGTGTGCATCACACACAATGGCTGTTCACTGTACTGTGCGCTGAGCAGTGTGTTGCAGGAGTAGGACACTGCACACATGAGCTGCAGTGTTGATTTTACAATGCATAATGTGCATGTAGACAGGCATTCATTGTTATGTTACGTCTACGACTGTTGTAATGCATTTGGAAATGACTTATTTTGGGTGGGAGATTTTGTTGGTCTGTCATTTCATCTGATTCCGGGTCAGGCATCATTGTCTGATGCCACTGTACATTTAGTTACTGTGTTGGTGTATGGGTATTGCTTGCCATGTCATGTTGTGGTTTGGGAGGGTTTGAGTGACATGACAGTGATGGCCATGGCCTGTTTTGCAGGTGTGTGTGATGCACACCTTGCATGTCAGGGTCATCCGCTTCTCAGAGCAACTAGCTGGGGGTAGATTTCTCTCTGCGGCAGGGCCCTCCCCCTGGAACAGACTTCCTGCCTGACTTGAACCTGAGGGGAACCATCTCCCGTTCTGGAAGCACCTCAAGACCTTCCTCTTTGCTTCTGCTTACTCTCTGCCTCTTCCTTGCAGAATTCTTCACTGGAACCGCACAGGAGCTGCAACTGGGCCACTCTCACCGACCTCGGTCCCTGGCCCAGCCACTCTCCACTTGCACTGCCTCCCTGGCAACCCCTGCACTGCAGTACTGTCTCTCTATCCCTACAGCCCTCCCTTCCCAGCACTTGTCTGCACTTACCTTTGCAGTTGCCACCAGCCACCCTATGTATTATTTTTTTGGGCTACTTCCCCTGTACTGCACTCCCCCCCACCCTTCCCCTTGCACTTTTCCCTTCCCCCTACCCCTGCACTTGCACGATCTCAATGACACCTGGCCTAGTAGTACCGTTGTCTGTCTTCCCTTGTTCCCCCCTCCCTGCCTCATCGCGCCTTGAAATACTTGTGTATGGGCCATATCATGTCATATGTCATGTGTGCCTTTTGGTCACACAGGATAGCTTGTGTTTAAGTAGCTAGGGATGCAGACGATGTGGCACTTCCATGGCAACTATCTCAGGGTGGTAGGGTTGTGACAGTTGACTGTCTCTTTGTCATCATCGATTGTCACCTGGTATGTGCCAGGCCTGTGTGCACTCCGCAGGGGTGGGAGTTTAGGTGAGATATGTGGCCACAAGCTGGGTCCGGGCTTCCTCGCCACGTGCCCTGTCCCCTCCCATGGGCAGCGCCTGTGCCTGTGGTTGGGGATGTGGGGGCACCACCATGTCCACCGGGACGCCCTGCTGTGTTGCAACATTGTGCAGGACACATGCTGCCACAATGATCCTGCACACTACTGGTGGTGCATAGAGTAGATGCCCACCAGAGCGGTCAAGGGAGCGGAAACGTGACTTGAGCACTCCGAATGTGCGCTCCACTATGCCCCTGGTTGCAATATGGGCAGCGTTGTATCTTACCTGGGGTGGTGTGGTGGGGTTCCGGATTGGCGTCATCATGTGGTTGCTCAGAGGGTAGGCCCTGTCCCCTGGGGAGGTGATAATAGTTGAGATTATTAGGGTTTGGATATTTGTCTGTGTGTGACTTGCATGCATGTGCAAGGGCATTTGTACTGACCTAGGAGCCATGTGTCGCCATGCTGCCCAGCTTCCAGGGCCCGGCTCAGGGCGGACATTCTGTATATGAAACTGTCATGGGTGGAGCCAGGGTAGTTTGCATAGACAGAGGTGTTGATTCCCTTTGAATCGCATACCACCTGTACATTGATGGAATGCCAGTGCTTGCGGTTTCGGTAGATGTGCTCAGTGGCCCTAGGTGGACGTAGGGCCACATGGGTGCAATCTATGGCACCAAGCACTATGGGGAAGTGTCCACCCTGAAATAATCCAGGACAACGGCCTGCCTTTCTGCGGGTGTTCTGGGCATGTATATGTGCCTGCAGACTGAGGGGCGCGCTGTCATGATTGCCAGTACCTGGTGTAGGCAGCGTGACTGCGTGGCCTGTGAGACCCCCCCCACTATGGCAGTGGCCCGCTGAAATGACCCAGTGGCCAAAAAATGCAGGACATTGAGCAGCTTCTCCAAGGAGCTCAATGCTTGTGTAACGCTCACCTGACTCCCACGAGAGCGCTGGCCTGGTTCGTGCTGCTGTGACCTCGTCTAAGGTGATGCGCAGGGTTCAGAAGACGGACTGGACCGGGCCCCAGATCTGGCTTGCCTGACTCGCAGAAGTATCCTTCTGTAGGTGAGAATAGGGGGTTAACTGTCTGCGGGGTAATGCAATCGGCCTCCCACTTATCCCTCTCACCCTCCTCAAAACCCTTCTGTGCTTCCCCGTAGCGTCTCACCTTAGGGTCTGGAAGGACGAGCTCTCCATCCTGCTTCTGATGCAGGGGCGCGTTGGTATCCAGGTAAGTTTTTCTATAAGTGATTCCCCTTGTGTCCATGCATTAATGTTCTAATGCTAGTGTCTTTTTCCCCATAGGGGCCGGGGTACGGAATGCCGGGGAACAGGCACCGACCCGAGGTGAGCGGTGAAATCAGGTAAGTCTTTAATGAGTGTTTTGGTAATGTCTTTTCATTCACTCATTAACGCTGATGTCTTTTTCCCCTTAGGGGCCGGGGTCCGAAAATGCCTGGATGCGGCGCGGACCCGAAATGAAAAGGGAATGACCCAACAGGTAAGTCTTGACATGGAGTTTTAGCTTTCCTTTTCCCTTCTTTCTCTCACCTTTGTTCTTGTCTTTTTCTCCCTAGGAGCGGGGGCGCGACTGCGAATCCGGATGGTCGCTGCTGAACATGGAGGCGCCCTGTAAAGGTGAGTAGAATGCAGCGCTGCAGCGATCGATGCAATGTGCTTTTAAAAATAAATGTCTTCCTTTTCAGGATTGTCGGCGAAATGTCTCTGGGATGCAGATTTAGCAGGTGAGGCCTTTTCCTTCTTCTGTTCTCTTGTTCCCTTCCTTTGCAGGTGATTCAGGATGCTGGCAGGTGTGGCAGAAGTCAAGATGCAGGAGCAGACACGGTGAGCGTCTAGCTGCTAGATGCAGAACAACGCGAAGCACGTGGGGCTGATCGGGTGTGGTTTAAATAGCCTTGGAAGAAGTTCCTAGAATGTGTCCTTCCTCCAATCCGGTATGTATCCTTCCCCGACCACGCCCGGGTGGTAAATGAGTCCCACAGGTAAAGTAGTTCCTTTCAGGCCTCAAGGAGGCCGGGGTTCTGCAGCATGGTCTGCATCAGGTAAGTGCACCCAAACACTTTCATAATGAGCCTGGCGCCTATGGTGCCAGGACTGACGTTTTCTATGAGCCTGGCGCCAAAGGTGCCAGGACGCTGTCCAAAGGGCCCCTATAAGGGGTTGCTGGGACCCTCCCCGGGGACTTGATGTCTGCTTTCGGGGACGCAGGGCCTGAGCCAGCTCCCTGGGAGCGGGCATCGTGACAGCTTAGGAGCAAAGGGTGGGGGATGTAAGGTCATCTTCCCACTCCCTGACAAGGTCTAGGATGATATGGGGTGGAAACATATACCTGCCGTAGACCTGGTCGTCAGGCATCCCAAAAAGGCTTGTCCGTGGTGCGAAAATGCGTGCCCTGGCTATTCTCCTCCTCCTACGGTGTCCCACGATCAGTGCAGCGACAAATGGGGCATTCATCGTAGCTGTATATACGCGTTTGTTGTTTGCGCGCACTTTTATGCTGTGCGCGGGGACGCTTCCGCCTGCCTTCGTGTGGGCGGACGCGTTGACGCCTGTGCACGTCTTTTGCTGTGCGCGGGTTTCCCGTATTCGGATATGTGGTAAGACTGTACGTCCGAGTGTCATCGCGTGTGATCGGAGGGGAGTGAGCGTACACGCGATTGGCCTGGGTACGTGTGTTTTGGGGTGCGCGGGAAGTTCGACACGCGATTAGCCTGGGTACGTGTGTTCCAGGGTGCGCGGGAACTTTCACACGCGATTGGTGGAAATCCACGTGTGTTCTGTCATCACGTGCAATGAGGGAAACACCCGCGCGCGTCACGTCACAGATGCGCTCACGCGCTAAGGGCCTTTGATCCAATGAAATCGCATATGCGTGCTGCCGTGCATACGCGCTAAGGGCCTTTCCTCGAATTACACGCTGACGTGCAGATTTTTCACGTGCCAAATCACTCCGTATCAAGCTGGCCACGCGTAAGCACACGGAAGACCACGCTCCTGCCCAGAAGGCCGAACTACTGCCCCCCAGAGCCCCGAGCACGCTCCCACCTGTCATCTGCTGCTGCCTGACTGCCTGCTGCCCACGTGCCCTGCCATTTGCTGCCTGCACATCAGCCAGGGGTGCTGTTGCTGTGACCAGCCCTGCTGGAACCGAAGACTCCCGACTGGGATTCCATCGATCCACAGCCCAGCCCCAGGACCCAGTTGCCCACCCACTCCTGCCTCTGGGTTGTCATGTCGGGGCAAACACCATCTGAGACCACTGACAACCCACGGCCAGAGAGGCAGAGGGGCACCAGCTTCAGTGCCACCGAAGTTGGTGTCCTGGTAGAGCAAGTCCTGGGGCAGTATGATGCCCTCTCTCTTCGGAAGTTCCCGTGCCGAAAAGAAAGGACGGACTCGGATCTGGACTGACATCGTGACTGCCATCAACGCGGAGGGGGTGGCAGTCCGCGACTTACAACATGTCAAGAAGCGCTGGGAGGACTTCAGGTCCAGGACCCTGAACAAGGCCCGGCGCCTCTTGAAGGCAGCGGATTCCAAGGGGCGCCGGGGCCACTTGTCGGAAGAACAGATGAGGGTCCTGGAACGCATATCGCCAGCGCTCCACGTCCAGGTCTTTGAGAGGCAGACCCGTCTGGAGTCGAGCGGTAAGTGTACATGCATCCTGATTGTGAGCAGTGCGTGTGGTGATTTTTCAGTAGTGTGCAGGTTGCACATCTGTTTGTATGGGGTCGAGTATGGGTGGGGGTGTACAGGGCCGTGGGGCTAACACATGCGAGGGCTGGAATGTGTGAGACATGGATGGTGCTTGTGTGTGTAGGCTTGCATGCCAAATGCAGTTGAGTGGGCACACATGTTTGGATGAATGTGTATGTAAGTAGACATGTCTGTGATGTCACGCATGTATGTTGTTTTCGGCTGCATGTATCAGCACTGTGTACATGTGCATGTGTGTGTATTTGACAACAGTGATGCAACATGAATGCATGTGACAGCGGTATGTGGAAGCCTGATTGGCAGATGTGACATGGATGCCCGTCTGAACACTGCGACACTTGGCAGGGGTGTACACATGCATGCAAGTGTGGTGGTGTGTGTACATGTGTGGTGCACTTCCTGTGTTGCATGTGATGTCTGGCTCACCTTTGCCTGCTCATGCTGTTGTATGTGTATGGATGGTGCTGGCAGTTGCGATATGGCTGTGGTATGGCTCATGTGTGCGAGTTGAAATGACATGTGTGTTGGGGATTCTGATGACATGTCTGAGGTTTGCCAATGCCACTCATGTACATCTGTCATGTGTGTATGTGTCCATTGTACAGTGCCCTGATGCCTGTGTTTTGTTTCTCCCTGTCTGCAGCGTCAACTGATGAAGAGGGCGGAGAAGATGCTGTGGAGCACAGCGGCGGGGATCCCACCGCCAGCCGGAGACGCAAGGCCCGGCTCCCCTCCCATGTTGTCATCTCGTCGGGGAGTGAGGAGTCCGGTGTCCCGTCCCAGGCCGCAGCTGCCGGGGGGAGGTCCAAGAGGCGGAGGTTGGAGTTGGACTCCTCGGCAGCAGAAGGGGCAGCTGGGATCCCACAGGGCCCAACATGGGAAGATGGCACGGAGTCATCCAGGTTGGTGGGGGGTTTGGTGGAGGAGGAGGCCGTGCAAGCACCAGAGACGGGGTCTGGAGGTGGGGATCCCACTGGTGCTAGTGGTGCAGTGCAGGACCAGGGACAGGAGGCAGCACAGGCTGCCGCGGAGGTGCCTGTGTGCAATCCTGTCCCTGATCCTGTCCCCGCATCATCTTGCATCAGCAGGGATGCCTACGTCCAGACCCGTTTTCAGGCAGGGGATGAGCTCACGTCAACTGGCCTTCCTCTGCCTGCGGACGTGGCTATCTGGGTCCGGGTTGAGCCTGTCCTGACTGGTGTGGCGTTGCGTCAACGGGCCATGCGAGGTGACCTGCAGTCTTTTCATGAGGAGACTGCACGTCATCTCGAATGGCTCGTTGACCACGTCAGCCTGCTGGGACAGGTCACCCAGGCCGGATTCCTCCGTCTGATGGGGCTTGCTACGACCCCCTCCTCAACTGGACCCCCTACGCACCAGTCGTCCTCCATGCCATCTTCCCACCCATCAGTCACCTGGGTGCCCTGTGGAGTTGCCTCTGACGGTGCGGCCAGGCTGGTGGAGGAGGCATCCCTGCCACAGTCGGGAGTCGGACGTCCAGCAGGGGTGGCCACATCTACGACTGCACCCCAGCTGGCGGAGGATGTGCAGGCAGTAGGAGGCAGTGCACGGGCAGAGGCACAGCAGCAGCAGCAACATGGTGGGAGCCATGAAGGCTCGGGGCCTTCAACATCGGGGGGGCAGGCATCGGCCGGAGGGCAGGAGGACCCAGGACAGAGAGTGTCTTCCGTGTGGCAGCGGTTGGGCCACGCCATAGATGCGGAGCGGCAGCGGGCGGAAGAGGCATGGCTCACAATGGTCAGGGCAGAAAACTCCATGCGGAGGGCCCTGAGGCGGGCTGAGTGCCTCGAGGCAATCTGCAGGGGTTTGGAGGTGGACACGGAGACGGCCCTGCGGACCCTCAGGCCCATGGAGGAGGACCGCCTCCGGGACATTGAGCAGGAGTTCGATGATGCCCTGGCCCGGGACATCCACAAGTGAGCCGTGAAACTAGCCCGCTGCCCATGTACATAGTTATGTAGGTAGTTTTAGGTTTCATTTTTGTTTTGATTTAATTTGGACCTTTCGGACATTAGCCACATTTTTGTATATAGTTTATTTTATTAGTTAGTGTAGTTAGATAGGTTTCCTTTTTTTTGTTGGGATAATGGACCCTGGCTTGTTCCCATGTACATAGTTCACTGTTGGATTGTATTTTTTTTCACATTTTGACCATGGAGCAATGTCTTTCTTTTTTATTTCCCATTGGATTTTGTTTTGTGGACATTGACTTTGGACACCATTACTTTGGAATTTTTTTTTTGCTTTTGCTTTTTTTCACGGACATGCTTCTTTTGATTTTTGTACATTCACATTTCTGTTTCTTCATTTTTGATTCTATTTATGTTTCCTTTGATACATATTTTTTTTGTTGAACTTCAATGTGTGGTATCTCATTGGTTTCATGCATTTCATGATATGGGTTTTGAGATTTACTGACACCCATTGGGTGTATGTGAGGGAAATGTGTATGTTTCGGAACTTGCAATTGGTGTTCTGTGATGTAATTGCAAATTATGAGTGGGTGGATGCAATACTCGGGTGGGTGTTTTGCATTTGGAGGCTGACCATAGGGACCAGGGATCTAGATTGTGATGACATGTTGGCTGGGGAACATGAGCTGCACATGGGTGGGGGCCTGCTGGCAGGTGCCCCACAGTGCTGGGGGGTGGTGGTGGTGGGGAACATGAGTTGGACATGGGTGGGGGCCTGCTGGCAGGTGCCCCACAGTGCTGGGGGGTGGGGGTGGTGGGGAACATGAGTTGGACATGGGTGGGGGCCTGGTGGAGGCTGCCCCTGGTGGCTGGGGGGTGGGGGTGGTGGGAGACATGGGTGGGGGCCTGGTGGAGGCTGCCCCTGCACTGCTGGAGGGTGGGGGGGGGGTGGGAGACATGGGTGGGGGCCTGGTGGAGGGTGCCCCTGCACTGCTGGGGGGTGGGGTGGTGGGAGACATGGGTGGGGGCCTGGTGGAGGCTGCCCCTGGTGGCTGGGGGGTGGGGGTGGTGGTTGACATGGGTGGGGGCCTGGTGGAGGCTGCCCCTGGTGGCTGGGGGGTGGGGGTGGTGGGAGACATGGGTGGGGGCCTGGTGTAGGGTGCCCCTGGTGGCTGGGGGGTGGGGGTGGTGGGAGACATGGGTGGGGGCCTGATGGAGGCTGCCCCTGGTGGCTGGGGGGTGGGGTGGTGGGAGACATGGGTGGGGGCCTGGTGGAGGGTGCCCCTGCACTGCTGGGGGGTGGGGGTGGTGGGAGACATGGTTGGGGGCCTGGTGGAGGGTGCCCCTGGTGGCTGGGGGGTGGGGGTGGTGGGAGACATGGGTGGGGGCCTGGTGGAGGCTGCCCCTGGTGGCTGGGGGGTGGGGGTGGTGGGGAACATGAGTTGGACATGGGTGGGGGCCTGCTGGCAGGTGACCCACAGTGCTGGGGGGTGGGGGTGGTGGGAGACATGGGTGGGGGCCTGGTGGAGGCTGCCCTTGGTGGCTGGGGGTGGGGGTGGTGGGGAACATGAGTTGGACATGGGTGGGGGCCTGCTGGCAGGTGCCCCACAGTACTGGGGGGTGGGGGTGGTGGGGAACATGAGTTGGACATGGGTGGGGGCCTGCTGGCAGGTGCCCCACATTGCTGGGGGGTGGGGGTGGTGGGGAACATGAGTTGGACATGGGTGGGGGCCTGCTGGCAGGTGCCCTACAGTGCTGGGGGGTGGGGTGGTGGGGAACATGAGTTGGACATGGGTGGGGGCCTGCTGGCAGGTGCCCCACAGTGCTGGGGGGGTGGGGGTGGTGGGACGCATGGGTGGGGGCCTGGTGGAGGCTGCCCCTGGTGGCTGGGGGGTGGGGGTGGTGGGAGACATGGGTGGGGGCCTGGTGGAGGGTGACCCTGCACTGCTGGGGGGTGGGGGTGGTGGGAGACATGGGTGGGTGCCTGGTGGAGGCTGCCCCTGGTGGCTGGGGGGTGGGGGTGGTGGGAGACATGGGTGGGGGCCTGGTGGAGGGTGCCCCTGGTGGCTGGGGGGTGGGGGTGCTGGGATACATGGGTGGGGGCCTGGTGGAGGCTGCCCCTGGTGGCTGGGAGGTGGGGTGGTGGGGAACATGAGTTGGGCATGGGTGGGGGCCTGCTGGCAGGTGCCCCACAGTGCTGAGGGGTGGGGGTGGTGGGGAACATGAGTTGGACATGGGTGGGGGCCTGCTGGCAGGTGCCCCACAGTGCTGGGGGGGTGGGGGTGGTGGGACACATGGGTGCGGGCCTGGTGGAGGCTGCCCCTGGTGGCTGGGGGGTGGGGGTGGTGGGAGACATGGGTGGGGGCCTGGTGGAGGGTGCCCCTGCACTGCTGGGGGGTGGGGGTGGTGGGAGACATGGGTGGGTGCCTGGTGGAGGCTGCCCCTGGTGGCTGGGGGGTGGGGGTGTTGGGAGACATGGGTGGGGGCCTGGTGGAGGGTGCCCCTGGTGGCTGGGGGGTGGGGGTGCTGGGAGACATGGGTGGGGGCCTGGTGGAGGCTGCCCCTGGTGGCTGCGAGGTGGGGTGGTGGGCAACATGAGTTGGACATGGGTGGGGGCCTGCTGGCAGGTGCCCCACAGTGCTGGGGGGTGGGGGTGGTGGGGAACATGAGTTGGACATGGGTGGGGGCCTGCTGGCAGGTGCCCCACATTGCTGGGGGGGGTGGGGGTGGTGGGGAACATGAGTTGAACATGAGTCGGGGCCTGCTGGCAGGTGCCCCACAGTGCTGGGGGGTGAGGGTGGTGGGGAACATGAGTTGGACATGGGTGGGGGCCTGCTGGAGGCTGCCCCTGGTGGCTGGGGGGTGGGGGTGGTGGGAGACATGGGTGGGGGCCTGGTTGAGGCTGCCCCTGGTGGCTGGGGGGTGGGAGTGGTGGGAGACATGGGTGGGGGCCTGGTGGAGGGTGCCCCTGGTGGCTGGGGGGTGGGGGTGTTTGGAGACATCGGTGGGGGCCTGGTGGAGGCTGCCCCTGGTGGCTGGGGGGTGGGGGTGGTGGGAGACATGGGTGGGGGCCTGGTGGAGGCTGCCCCTGGTGGCTGGGGGGTGGGGGTGGTGGAGACATGGCTGGGGGCCTGGTGGAGGCTGCCCCTGGTGGCTGGGGGTGGGGGTGGTGGGAGACATGGGTGGGGGCCTGGTGGAGGCTGCCCCTGGTGGCTGGAGGGGTGGGGGTGGTGGGAGACATGGGTGGGGGCCTGGTGGAGGGTGCCCCTGCACTGCTGGGGGGTGGGGGTGGTGGGAGACATGGGTGGGGGCCTGGTGGAGGGTGCCCCTGGTGGCTGGGGGTGGGGTGGTGGCAGACATGGGTGGGGGCCTGATGGAGGGTGCCCCTGGTGGCTGGGGGGTTGGGGTGCTGGGAGACATGGGTGGAGGCCTGGTGGAGGCTGCCCCTGGTGGCTGGGGGGTGGGGGTGGTGGGGAACATGAGTTGGACATGGGTGGGGGCCTGCTGGCAGGACATGTGCAGGGTAGGCCCCTGTGGTGTGAGCCACCTGCAGGGGCCGTGGAGGGTGTAGAGGGAACACCTGGGAGGACCCACACGTGCAATTCACGTGTGGTGCTCCCCGCGCACCCCTGTAATACACGTACCCTGATGAGATCGCGTGTGTAACTTCCCGCGCACCCCCGAAATACACGTACCCCGCTCCATCGCGTGTGTAACTTCCCGCGCGCCCCCGAAATACACGTACCCCGCTCAATCGCGTGTGTAACTTCCCGCGCGCCCCCGAAATACACGTACCCCGCTCAATCGCGTGTGTAACTTCCCGCGCACCCCCGATGTACACGTACCCTGCTCAATCGCGTGTGTAACTTCCCGCGCACCCCCGAAATGCACGTACCCCGCTCGATCGCGTGTGTTACTTCCCGCGCACCCCCGCAATACACGTGCCCCGCTCGCACAGGCCCAATTGCTGTATGTTGCCACTTTTGTGATGCGCTGGGACTCTACCGCCTGCCTTCGTGTGGCGGACGTGTTTCAGCTTGTGCGTGTCTTTGGCTGTGCGTGGCTTTGCCCTATTCGATTCCATGAATACGTGTGGTTCGAGTGCGTGTGGGCGTTCCGTCTGCTTCCCTGCAGTACATCCCCAGTTACGCCCTTATTTTCGCTCGTTGTTCCCCATTCCGCGCGTTACGCCCCGTGTCCCGCCCACTTTCTGGTGTATGCGCCGAGGTTGTGCGCTTTCACTGTGCGCGTCGCGCACGCCTTTCGGGATGTTGCAGTGACTTGTGCGCCATGCACGGATTTGGAGCACATCCCGAGGTAAACACGCGCAGGGACTTCCATGAATCGCACGCGTGCGCGTGCGCCTGTTTTTCTGCGCTTGCGCCAAGATTTTCGGCGCATGTTTGTTCCATGAATCGGCCCCTATATGTGTTGTCAGGATTGTTTGCTGCATTTCTGTGAAGTACTAACATTTGCAAACACAATGGGTCTGTACTGTGTGAGTAAATGTTGTCAACAATTGGTGGTAATTGAAATAGAATATTCATTGCTACATTTGCATAGCAACTTACACCAACTATATTTGAGAATTTAAATGGTCCAGGTAGTTCTGTATCTAACTGCTTTTTTTGGAGTTTGTCTTCCTTCTTTAAAGAAGTACCTGGTTTACTTTCTCTAATTGATTCTTTTTTGTTTGTGGTACTTGATGAAGTATTAGTTTCTTTTACTCTCTTTCGAGGATTTGCAGTGACGTCCTGTTGCATTTCTGTTTGATTTAGTTTTCTTTTACAACGTTTTAGTTTTTGTGGAACAGAATATGTGTTTAGATGGGGAGTGTATAGTGAGCGAAGTCTATTATATTCTAAAATGCAAGGAATATCAGCGTTTACTTTACTTGCATCAAAGTTGATTAGAAATAGACCGTCAAGTGTACGTAAGCGTGATAGTGCTATGTAGCTCATGCCTTCTTTAAAGACTGTTACCAATATCTATCATTGCTTTGTCTAGGGTAAGACCTTGTGATTTATGAATTGTGACTGCGTATGCAAGAGTTAGAGAAAATTGTTCTCTGCGTACATACATATCTTTGAAGAGAACGAATCTAGCTGTTGAGCGTCCTATCAGTTTTACTTCTGAAAGTTTGTCAAAGAGTATATTGACAAACTGAATTTTGTTGTCATGTGGGTATGTTTGAAAGCCAACAACTGTACCCAGTGCTCCATTAACTAGTCCTTGGTCCACGTCAAGGTTACGTTTAAGCATTACTCTGCAATTTAAGGATAATTTTAACATCTTTTCTAAGCCTGCTGTGTTTGAGATTGATTTTTCTAAATTATTTAGTCTTGTTGTGGCTTGGTCACACATGGGTAGTGTCATACCATGTACATCTAGTTTGTCTGTGGCGCTAATTTCCATTATTGGTTGCATTTCTTTACTTAGCATGATTTCATTGAATTTGAAACAGCTTGCAAGAGTTGGCATTAAGGCCATACAATTGACATTTTTGTGGGCTAATTGTTCCATAACATCTGTAGCACATGCATTATCGCCATAAAGTGCATTAATGTGCCGGGTTTTCAATGTTGCTTCTGCTTCTTTAGAAAGTATACCAACTCTCAAACTTTTTAAAATGTTGGCATAAGTTAGATCTGCAGATTGACGCATGTTTTCTGTTAATTCTCTGTATTGGAAATGTTGCCAAAGGTTGACATTTCCAATGCTGCCAACAGTTTTACGGCAGAGTTTGTGCCCTAATGTTTTAAAAATAGGTTCACCTTTTTCTGGTGTTAATTGAAGCAGATCTCCAAAAACAATAATGTGTTTTCCTGCAAAGAGCTCTTCATAGTCTGTTTTGAGTACTTCTTGTAATCTGAGGTGAATCAAAGCTAACATCAGGTTGGAGACCAGGCTCACTTCATCTATTAGTAGCATTTTCATTTGTTTCAATACTCTGCGTAATTCCATTGCAGCTTCTGCAGAAAGTTTGTAATAGTCTAATTTGTTCTGGTGTTCTACTGGTAATAGTAGTAATCGGTGTAATGTAACACCACCTATGTTGTAGGCAGCTAAACCTGTGGGGGCAGTGACAACAGCTGACAGTTTGTTGTTTGTCAATTGTTGAAGGAACTTACTAATGATTTTGATTAGGAATGTTTTGCCAGAACCAGCTTCACCACTGACGTACTGTAGGATAGGTTTATAATTATGGCAGGAACATTCTTTATTTTCATGTTTTACACCATGTGCAATTTGTTTTGTTACTTCTTGAAAAATGCTACTTTGCTCATTGTTTAGTTTTGATTGTAGTATAGTTAAGTCTTCCTTATTTTCATACTGACACATGGTGTTTTCTACTTCTATCATAGCTAATTCTGCCTCATTTGTCATTAGTGGTTCTCCCAGTGGTTCTTGGCTTCCTGTTACAGAAGGTTGACTACTGTCAGGAGTATCCTTATCTAGTTGGGCTTGGAGTTCTTCTTCATGTTGCTGTTCATTGTGCAACATTGTTTTGTACTGTGTAAAGTTTACATCAGTTATAGTGCTTTAATTTGCTTTGAAAGCATCCTCATATGAGTCATAGTTATCTAGTAATTGTTCTTCTTTTATCCATGGTTTGAAGAGTTGTAGCAGGGACATGTAATATACTTCTTTATGTTGAGGAGTCTTCAATGACAATTTGATATTATTAATTAAATTTGGTTTAGTGAGTTTAACTAAGCTGCCTTCACAGTCTGTCACTCTATATTTACCTTTTTTTCATCGGGTTTCATATTATTTTTTTATGTGTAGTTTTGGGCTATTTGGTATAGACACATGTTTTCCAAAGTATTACTTCTGTTTGGGTAGTATGTGTCCAATAAATTGTTTTTAAAATGTCTTGGCTGTTGGGATCATGTTTGGCTATTGTTTCTATATCTTCATATGATTTTAGAACTCTTTTTCTAGATTTAGCTGGACCAAGACTTAGCCATACTATATTTTCAGATTTACCATACAATGAAGTACCAGTTAAACGATCAGCTGCTTCATAAGATCCACATTCTCTATGGGTGAGCATTTTTATGCCCAAGCTGTATAATTTCTGAGATACTGTTTTATCTGATGACAGGTCATTCCAGAGGTCTTGGAGCTCTGTATTTTCTGCTTTAGTTAAGTATGCTGTGACATATCGTGCAACTGCAGTAGAATTGTCTGCAATGTACTGCACATCTATGTTTGCATTCCATAAGTGGGCAATGATTGCATTATAATCATTGATATATTTTTCTTCTTCTTTTCTTTTTATGTAATATGTATTTTTAGGTGACTTTCCTTTAACAGTATGTCTAACTGAAGACATGAGGTTGTTTACTTGACCTGTATTTGTAACTGGTCTAGGGAAACCAAATCGGCATTTGGTGTAGTATTTGCCTTTGTTTTTGTATTTGCGACGACAATATTTTCCACATTTGTGTCTTTGAAATTGTAAAATTTGTGCACAAAGATCACTATTTGTGGCTTCTGATGGAATTTCACAAGTGACATATTTTTCAATAAACTGTAAAACAGTGGCATCGCTGTCTTGACCAAATTTAGGAGCATCTTTAATCCATAAAAGCATGTGGATATGTGGTGCTCCTCTGGCTTGGTATTCTTATCTCCAAAAGAAGTGTTGCACTTCTCCAAGGGGAGGAACAGTTTTATTACAAATAAAATGTAGCATAGCAATGAAGTGATGGTGAAAATATCTTGAAACATTAACAGGATCCAAAGAACAAAGTTCTCCAGGTGTTAGAATATCTATGTTTGTTTTGTTTTTATTTGATATGCGTAGGAAATCATGTAAATCTTCCCATGCATATTCTGCACAACTTAATGTAACAAACCAAGTGGGTGGGCCAAGGTTTCTGATCATACAACGTACATCTCCATGACGTCAAAACCAGTACTCTTTAGTACCACGCATATTTGCTAATAGATTTGTAATATTTGATTGTAAAACCTCATCCTTTTGTTGCACTTTCTCTAATAATTGTGTAGCTGTCATATTTTGAAAGTGTGATCCTGATTTTAATATGTGTGCAACTCCGTAACATAAAGTTGCTAGTTCACTTTCAAAGAGTAGGTGGAATATGTATTCCACATTTTGTCTAAATCTGGGATCTTCAGAATACATCCGTAATGAGCGGTATTCTGAAGCTGATATTTGAATAGGTCTATCATCATACCTTCCTCCTTTGCCCGTTGGAAAGAGTAGAGGAAAAGCACGTGCTTCTATACTTTTTTCCCATATACTGATTGGCGATCCTTTTGTTTGACGCATTTGGTTAGTTTCTAGTACATCTTGTATGGTGTCATTACAGTGCAAAGAATGAATTGTATAATGGTCTAAAGTATTTGATATTGTAGCAGGATCTAGTAGCTCAAGTTGACCAGCTTCATGTGTTTCTTGAATTATTTCAGTTGTATCTTTCAAGTTTTCTTAATATTAATTTCTTTGTAATATTCATTATTCTCTTTAAGATATTGGAAGGCTTGTCTAACTTTATATAAATCTACCAGCTGTTGCCATATTTTTTTGTCTTTTGTAGGTACTCCATTTACTAATATAATTAAAGATTGCTGCATTGGACGTTGCACTCCTAGAGTATGCACATTTTCTTTTAGATTTAATGGTAAATAATCTACTTTTCCACGAATGCCTTTTACCAATTCAGAGGGAGGTAATTTTGCTGTTTTTGCTTGAAGGCGTATTATTGCTCGAAATGGGTGTACTGTTTGAATTATGATGCTCTCATATAAATTAAGTTGTTGTAGAGGTTTTGGTACTGGGTATAATTCCAAATTATTTGTGATAGAACGTGAAGGAGTTTGGTTGTTGTCAAGTTTTGTAGTGCAATAACTGCAAAGTATTAAGGGCTTAGTTATTTCATATTTGTTTTCTGCTAGAAGGTAGAGAGCTAATTCAAACCATTTAGAATCTTCATTGTCTTCTATTTTGTATGATAGGTCCACAGTTTTTGTGTTACTTTTATAAAAAATTCTACGGCAACATACACATACATGGTTGGGTACTTCAGCTGATGTACTTTTAAATTTTAGTATTTCTTTTTTGTATGTGTTTAGCAAAAGGTTGCCATGTGTAGAATTGTTGCTTAATTGGTTTAAAGCTATTTCATTCTGTAAATGGCTTTCACTTCCAAAAATTTTTTTTGGGGATATAGTGAATTTCTTCAAGTAGGTCTTTTGCTGTACCATGTAGAAGGATGTTATTTAACTTTGCTAGTGCTAAAGCAGGACTTTTAACATAGTGCAGTTTATAGACTAGATTTCTTATAGTTGAATAATGTGTTGATATCCTTTTGATATCATGGAAAGTGGTTTTACAAGTAGGTCCTGTAATGCAGGCCGATGAATGTTCTTGTAGTCCTGTGTACTTGCGCACTGGACAGGTATCTATATTTTGCAGTAATTTAATTTTGATTTTGTCTTTGCTTTTTACATATTTATTGAGGAATTGGTGTAAAGATTTGAAACATTGTTTGGGAATGTTACACATTGACGTGCATGGCCATTTGTACACTAGACGTTCTGATTCAGTTGAATGGAGGGGTAATTCTAAGTTTTCAGGGCATATTTTTGTAAGGAGTACTTCTTGTTCCATTATGGTATTATTCACTTTTTCATAAACTCGACCACTGCTATTGTATTCGTTTGCTTTTGTTTGTACGCTTCTTCATTAAAATATGGTTCTGTGCTCGTAGTGTGATTCCATTCACCTCCGCAGATACTTAAGAAGTTCTTTCTGTTGACATTTCGCTTATTGAGAAGTCTTTTTTGTAATTTAGTTATTAGTTTTGTTAGTGGTTTCATTTTGTTTAACAGTAAAATAAATACATTTCTTTTGAGAAGAATTTCACTGTCCATCAATGCTTCTAAGATTAATTTCCTATGATAGGTTTTAAGCATTGAACCTGATTTCTCTCCTGTTTTTATAAGATTTTGAAGGACTTTGTGACGGTATATTTTGGCTAAAATACTTTTCTTGGTATGCTTACTTTTCACTATATTAAAATTTGAAGAAGTAGTTTTATCTGTACTGATAGCTGATTTTCTGTTAATTGTTTTTTGGTTTGTTTTACATTTTGATAGAGGAAGCGAAGTTGTTGTACTTGAAACTTCTTGTGTTTCACTAAATGATTGTATTAGCTGTTTTGTTTCAACTTTTTTTACAAATTCTGCTAGAGATGGATGCTTATGTTGGACACCTTTATTTTTATTTGCTCTAATTTTGCGTTGCTTTCTACGGAGTTGTCTTTTGGTAGGCATTCTTTAGGGTCTGTTGAAAAAAATAAAGAAGATATGGGTTGGGGTGTTCTGGAATGTATGTGTGCTGTGTGCATGAGTGTTTGAGTAAGATGATAAAGATGTATGTAATGGTGTGTGATTGTGCATTGGGAACTAAAACTAGTAGGGATAGGTATTCTTGAATTTATGTGTCACTAAACTGGGGTTCAGATGACAAAAAAAAGTAAGCTAGTGGTGTGGAAAAGTACAAATAGTAAATCTAATGTATACAATTAAAACAGTTGTTTGTTCTATAATATGAAAATTTTAGTGGTTCAGTTGGCTAATTTGTGTGTCCAAAAATAGAAATTTGTGGGCTATTCTGGTTGTAAATCGCTGTTTACGACATGGAAATTTTTGGACAAAATGGTACAAAATCTCTATTTTAAGAAACCAAAATAGCTGGTATTAATGTTATAGTATATTTGATTAATAATATAAATATTATGGTGATATTTTACTTACTTTTTTTTTAAATTAACAGGTAACTTCTTAGTTTTTCTTTCTTCTTCGAATTCGGCTGCTTCTTTTCAGGAAACTGGTCTTCACTGCAATTGTAAAAGCTTCAAATTAGTAACTTTGTTTGTATATAGCACTGTTTTTAATTTAGATATTGATTTTTTTAATTGAAATCCTCAGTGCCTTCTGTAAAACAATTAAACTAATTTATTTACATAAGATACATTGCAACAGTTCAGTACATATGCTATGTTCTTAATGAACAAATTGTATTGAATGACTAACTGTAGCAAAAATAAAATATCTTTACTATGTCTTGTGAAATTTATAATATATTAGTGAATACCACTATTTCTGTAAGTAAACTGTTCTAGGTAATAGCGCCTCAATGTCATGTCTAATTTAAAGTAATTAAGTAAATAAATAAATAAAAACAAAAAATATGAAATTGTATAAGTATTTTTATAAAGGTTTAAACATAGATTGTGTTTGCATGCAATTTTGTTTGAATATATGTAGTCTATATATTTCATTTAAAAAATGTTAGTTTAACATGATTTGAGTGTGTGTGTATAAAGAAAGGAAAAAGTATAAAGGTGTATAAGTGATAGTTGATTTTAGGAAATTGAAAAAAGTACAGTAAATTCATTTTACAGATTTTACAAGGTAAAAGTCTGTTTGAAAATGTGTTCATCTACCATAGCTCTCAACTCACACACTTTTGGCGGGTGTCACACGCCTTGTAAAGGGCAGACTCACCCGCCAAGCCTCCTGCACGCCCATTCATTCCAATGGGCGTCTCACCCGCTAAAAACAAAATCGGGTGATTTCACCCACCTGTAAAACAAAAATGGTTGAGAGCTATGTCATCCACTATACAGAAAATATGCAGACCTGAAGTTTGTGTTCATGCATATGGATATGCATGGAGCTGCAAGTAGAAATCTTGAAGACTTGTACAGTATTTGTGGTAGATGCTGCTTGCCAATGATATGACACTTGTACTCAGAGAGATTCAGAGTACATTTGCAGTGCTGATCTATGATGATGCAGTTAGATGTAGAGGTCTTGAATGTGATTGGTGCATGGTCATGTGATTTTTGAGGTACATCCAATGAGGGAATGGCAGAGAGAGTGTAGTGGAAATGATAGAAGGGCTGTTCATGTTACGATATGTCCGCGGACATGGCGGTAGTTCCCGGACATCGGAAGTTACATCCGGGGATTTTTGGGTTCAGAAGTCATGCAAATGAGAATAAGCACTGAAAGGGATTGGTCAGGAAAGTTTGGTGGGTGTGTTGTGCCAAGAGAGATTTTCTGAGATACTCTTTTTGCTGAGAGAACAAAAGATAGCTATGGCTGTGTGTTTCAGAAAACAGATTGTTTGGATTTTAGGTGATTTGTGGATACATTGGTTGAAGGTGCATGCAGAAAGCTGTGGAGTAGCTGTAGATCTTGGATTCCCACATGTGGAAGTACACTGGCATGGAGTACGTGGAATGAAGTGGTTGGATTTGCTACCTCTCTGTGCTACTTTGGAGACAGAGCAACATCCAGACATAATTGTAATTCATTGTGGAGGGAACAGTTTAGGGCATGTGACTGGATTTTTTTTGCAATTTGCTATGAAAGAAGGACTGAGGAAGATTATGGACATGTTTCCTAATTCTCAAGTGATATTTTCACGGATTGCGCAGAGACAAATGTGGCTTCGTTCTTCTTCATTTGGTCCACAAATGGAAAAAGCAAGGCGCAATGTTAATAAGGCTGTTTGTGGCTTTCTAAGAGATTTTGGCATGTCTTCTTTTCACAATGAAAATATTATGTTTTGTAGTGCATACATTTTTCGCAGAGATGGAGTCCATCTTACTTATGCTGGCAATCAGATTTTTCTGAGAAATGTACAAAATGCATTGCGACCTTTTTTGGAATTACAACAACGATTTTGAAGTAGATGTTAAGCATTTACAATTTTTGACTTACAAACACCACCCAAAGGCTCTTTTCAGAGCCACCACTTATTTCCAGAGAAAACTACAATGTTTGTGATGGAGTAGTAACCCAATTTTTTTAATGTTCGCGAACTGTTCGCGGACTACTAAAAAATACAAAGAGCCCTGCTTCATTTATTTTCCCTTCTATTTTTTAACTGGGAAAGGCGGCTCTGAAAAGAGCCTTATTTTTTTTTGATTTTTGTAATTTTGTATTTTTGTCAGACACGACACACTAGGAGAGGAGGGTAAAGGAGGGTAAAGGGGGGGACACCAACCACAGGGATACTAAAAACCTATGAAATTCATGAAAAAACTTTGTTAAAGGGACGTGATGTCATCTTTGATGTCCTGGGTGTTAGTCTTAGCAGTGCACGGTGGTGGCGCGAGTTATGGTTGCTTAGCTTACCATAACTGGCGAATTTCAAGGGTTTTTCGGTTTTACTTGGAACCATAACGTCCCTTTAACAAAGTTTTTTCACTGAATTTCATAGGTTTTTAGTAGCGCAACTTAACCATAACGTCCCTTTAACAAAGTTTTTTTCACTGAATATATATATATATATATATATATATATATATATATATATATATATATATATATATATATATATATATATATATATATATATACATATGGCACACTGACACCACATATACAGTGCAATTCCATTGCATTATAAGTGATGAGCAGAGCTCGCAAAGGCACTGCAAAGTGCAGCTCAGCCGTAGATGCCAAGATGTTCCTGGCAATGAAAGTGAGGAAATTGTGGGTAGTAGCCACATCTGAAGGAGCTGATAACTGTGGGACATTCCCTGCAATGTCAGGTTGGATCAGGATAGAGCAGTGATATTCACGCTTTTTAGACTGGGCAGAAATATTGCTCCCCCTCCCCACCACAAGCTGTAACTGCTTATATGTTCTATTAAATTGCTTGCATGTTCTATTAAAAATAGCCCCATTTTGGTTTTCAAAGAGACTTTCACTCCCTCAGACATCTTTCACGCCTGTGAGGGGGGGGGGGCAACAGCACTCTTTGAAGCCCACAGGGAAAGAGAAAAGACTAGGAATGGTACAAGATGTCACTTATCATGAAAATCCAAAGGTCACTGCTAGTGCCTGTAAGTTACACGGAAATGGCCATAATATACCCAGTGTAACTCCTATTGCCAAATACAAATATTCAAATAACAGGTCAAGGTTTAACATCACATGCCTTAGTACCACAAACACATGTTAGAATGCTTGCTACTTCATGAGTTCCACATGACCGCATTTGCTGTAATGCACCCTGCTCATGCAGTACAGAAGTTCAAAGATTCCTAGAATACGCCCGCCTTGTTATGTAGAAATACCAGAAATAGCTAAATATAGGTCCCAAATTGCACTCTTACTAACAATGTGCAGATACACGCAGCATTGCTCGGAACTGATACTGGTGCATAGCGGTTACCAGACATTTGGTCGAAAAAAATTGGTCGACTGGACAAATGGTCGAACCAATTTGGTCGAAAACCAAATGGTCGAATTTTTTTTATTTTTTATTTTCACCCCTTTTTTGGGGGGGTGGTCCCCCCCCGAACCCTTTTTTTTCTAAAAAACCCTTTTTTTTTTTAAACGAAAACCCAAAATATATATATATAATTAAAAAAAAATTCGACCATTTGGTTTTCGACCAAATTGCGTCGACCAAATGTCTTTCGACCAGTTTTCAGTTGACCAAATGTCTGGACACCGTGCATAGCTATAAATGGGGAGGAAGAATAGCTCAAGGGCAACGCGCTTGTCTTAGAAACCAAACAGCACAGCACAACAGGTTTGAATCCGATCCTGCACTTAGAAACCACTTGTTGGTATTAAGCGTGTTATAAAAGAACAATTGTATTATGTCAAAGAATTCATTATGCCCCACTTATTGCTGAGGTCACCAACCTCAAGGGTTCACTATGCCTCAACCAGTATAGTTTATAGTGTATCTCATATCACATGTCTCTCGCCAAGTGCAAATTCTAATTCAGGGTGTCATGTCACATAATCTTTATGTCTCAGCAGGGCATTTCCGACAGAATTACAGGTGCCAGAGTAGCGTCTACCCCTCAACTCAAAGTGCAGATAACATCAGACCGCTTATCCAAGAATGCACTATTGCTCACGTAACAAACATACCTCCACGAGACTATGTATCCCATAAACCTGTTGGTCTCCCTCAAAAAAGAGGCCTCAATAGGGCTACGAGAGACATGGACCAAGGAATGCACATTTGTCCACTTGATCATGTGACCAAGTTACCTTTGAGATGCCATTGGGGGACGTGGGAAATGTCTCAATTCTGGAAGTGCTTCTAAGGGATGTCTGGAGCTCTCAGGGTTCTCCCGAGTCCATGATTTCAGCCACCCTTGCAGGAAAGGATCCCTATTGTTATCCTGTGGGAAACATCTTTCCTGGCAAATGAGAGAGAATATATCAATCACCCAGGCATTTGGTGGCATAAAAGGCTGATAGCAACCTGCCAGCTTGAGCCTAGATAGGCCTGAGCGAAGCAAGGGTCTCTAAGAAGGCACAGGACCATTACCACCTGGGTACCCCCCTGGACAAGGGCGTGATAGCTATTTGCACCATGGGGCTACCTCTGGAGTGGGAATAGGAAAACAAATGTATTTTTGATGGAGACTGACGTGCATTGTGCAAAGCCAATCTTTCTTTAAAAAAGATGCCCGCCACCATCGTAAATTGAAAAGGGACCCGTTCCCTTTTCTCTTTGCAGGGTGGATCAGTGCAGATGGAAAGGGAGCACAGCAGATGGAGTGGAAAGTGTGGGGCAGTATGTACGTTTTTTTTTTATTTATTTTTTTATTAGTTGTTTTGGTCGCGAGAAACTCGAGACCTTTCAACTTAACAATACATTGACAAATCGACAATAACACAATAAAAGGAAACGAAGCAAATATTATCTTCATTTTATAGATTAAAATTGAAATAAAAATTATAGGTCAGGTTACCACAATATCTGGAAATCAATCGTAAATAAACATAAATCAAGAGAAATAACAATTCATAGCTGTTTGAGGCAAGCATTTTAGAATTATTTCAACGATATATGCTTTGCTAGTTTCAATTGATGCAGGTAATTTACCACGGCATATCTTACTGCCTTTCGTTTAGCATAAAATAATAAATCCCATAATTTCTCTGCTGTCAAAACCTGCTGTTCGATAAATAACTGCTTAAAATGAATACAACGGAGTGCTAGCAATTCTTCACATTCGGTACATAGGTGCTTGAGAGTTTCAGCACACTGATTACAAAATCGACATTGTAAAGCTAAGCCATCCTTCCTGCGTCTGTTCAGTACATCATTTGTTAGCCATAGGTTCATCCTAAATCTCATAAAGCCATCTCGGTGGTTGGAGCTGGGGGCCTTTACCATATAATTTGCGACCTTATTGTAACATTTTAGTTCGTACGGATATTCCAAGACATTTCTATAATTGGCGCAGGCCAAACGAGTATATATCCAGTCTGCTTCCCAGATTTTTGTTTTCGCTCTATTAGGATTCTCTATTAGTAAGATGTCCTCCACCTGTGCCTTTTCCAAAATAGATTGGATCTTTGAGCGCCATGCTTTAGGAAAGTTATCTGTTGAACTCAATAAATAGATGGAAATAATATTGGTGATTCCTTTTGTCACTTGGTTCAATAAACATTTACGATATAGGGCACATAGTTTCCATTTGTAAATTGCATAAAGTGATATTAGGCCCAGTTCTTATCTCACTACTGGTAGTGTTTGAGAGTTTGGTATATTTAATGCCTGCCTCCAAAAACGACCTTCTCTCAAGGCCCAGTAAGAATACGGCATTATTTTCAGGGTCTCTGCTCCATATAAAATAACAGGAACCACTTTTAATTTAAAATACATGATTATCGGTGATATAGAGTATTTGCAATATCTAGCCTTGATAATGCGGGCTTGTGAGATTGATGTTTGCAATTTATGCATGCCTTGTTTATTATACTGATCTTGTGTACCCTGATTAGATATAATCATGCCTATGTATACATAGGCGTTGGCAACAGAAATTTTAGCATTTTGCAATGGCCAATGTAGCCGGGCTAGTCTCTGGTTTCTTGTTCCGAATTGGATTATGTTTGTCTTGGCAATATTAACGTTTATGCCGTTTGCTTTGGTATACTGGTCCAAGGCACCCAGTAAAATCCGCAGGCCTTTGGGGCTATGAGACATTAGCACCATGTCATCGGCGTACAGTAGCCACTGAATTTGTATCCCCATGATTTTAGGAGAGTCAGTGATCAGTTTAGCAAAGGTTTGATGAATATCTGAAAAAAGAAAATTGAATAAAGCTGATGCCAACACGCATCCTTGTTTCAGTCCTCTTGCAGTTTTAATTGGGGCCGGTAACAAACCCTCTTTGGACAATCTAATCTGGATCGTGGTATCTGTATATAGTTGAATAATCCATTTTAGAATTTCCCATGGGCACTTCGCTTCAACAAGTTTTTTATATAGGAGTTCTCTGGGAACTGCATCGAACGCCATTTTGAAATCGATGAATGCCATATACAGAGGCTGTTGCCGCTGCTGGGCTCTGTGAATAAGGCTTGTAAGTGTAATAATATTAACTGCAGTGCCTGTGCCCGGTAAAAACCCTGTTTGAAATGGGTCTCGAAGATTCTTATCATTTAGCCACGCATTAAATACCTTCAGTAATAACCTGGCAAATAATGTACCCGGGCAGTCTAAAAATGCTATTGGTCTGTAGGCGCTGGGCTTCTCTCGATCACCCTTTTTAAAGATAGGAAGGATGATTGATTTTTTCCACGTCTCAGGTATGAAACCAGATGTAAAGACATGAACAAAAATGCGATGCAGAATGCCTGCCCACTCATTGACATGCATTTTTAACATAGCATTATAAAGGCCATCAGGCCCTGCTGCGCGGGATGCACTTAGATTTATGATACAGATTTTTATATCATCGATGTCGTAGGTAGGTAAGTACATAGGCGAAGAGCGAAGGGGAGAGCCGGATGTCATTCGGATTCCAGGGGGTGCGGAGGGAGGCCAAGGGAGAGGACAAGGAGGAACCGGGGGCCAATGGAAAAACATGATGGCACCCGGGGGAAGGACCGCTGATGGATGTGTGAACACTGGCAGACATTGGCAGATTACACTGGCTTTTCCACCCGCCTGATTGGCTGACCATCGTTCCCAGATACTAATGACCATTGCTACATTATATGTAATAAATACGAGTAGGGTAGAAGAAACTCCAGGAAAATCAGGTTTAATGGAAGCACACAACATGCACCATGCCCCAGAACATAGATACACCAGTGGGGCTTTGCAACAAGTGCACCAGGTTTGTGGATGCCATAGCCTGAATGATGGAGGAGAGACAAATACAAATTACAAGGCAAAATAGAAACAGACACTGGGCCTCATTACGGGTTTGGTGGTAGCCATGCCGCTATTGGCAGCATGGCTGCCACCAAAACCGTGTCCGGGTTTCCCGAATGGGGAATTACCGGGCCATTCCGAGTTCGGAGGGCCCGGTAATTCCTCCCTCTGGGAACCGGGACCCGGACCTTCCCCATTCCCATTTGAGCCCCCATAGGGCTCAATGGGAATGGGAGAGGGAGCTAACAACGGGCAGATTATGCCCGGCCCGTTGTTAGCTCCTGGTCCCCTCGCAGGACCCGGTAAGGACGCCTGGTAAAACCAGGCGTCCTTACCGGGTCCTGCGAGGGGACCTCGTAATCATGCGGAATGGTGTTAACGGGTTCGCATCCATTAGCGGAACCCGTTAACCCATTCCGCACGGGTCGTAATGAGGCCCACTGAGTCAGTGTAAGCATTCCGTGCGCAGCAGACACTTCTTGGGAATGAACAAGCTCACTTGTGGCATTGCCAGTAAAACAATACCGGATCGCTCCACCTCCATGACACTATTGCCTGATTAGAACATGGCGTATATGTTCTTTGAGATCTCAGGAGACATGGTGGTGGACAAATAAGCTCAATAGAATCAACACAGGACCTCATCATAAGTGAAACAAAGGGGTTTAAAACTGGGAGGAGGTGAAAGCACAAAGCAATCACAAACACCAATACTAACGGAGAAACAGACCCACCAACCAGGATACTCACTGAAACAATTACTGCAGAAGCATAACTATAAAAGTCGTCAAATCAGAAGCCTCCTGACTGAGATGCGAGGGTATTAGGACAGTGCTCCAAAGTGACAATGGTACACCAGATACAGAAGAAGCAGGACAGAGAGGGGCGGCCAAGTCATGTAGGCCTCATATTGAAGGAGTTAAAGAACTGGAATCGACTGAGCCAAGTGAACCACAATGTAGAACATTCAAGGCTTAGAGGAAAGTCTACTGTAGAGAGCCATTTCGGACCCTTGTTTAGTTTAGTTTAAACTAAACCAGGTTTATTTATAGAGCGCGTCCGAACCCTCAGGTAGCTGGGCGCATAATCATGTGCACAGCATAGTTACATATCGTTACACGAACACATGTATAGAAAAAGGGTACATACATTCAATGGACAAAAGGAAAGGTACAGAATGTGGCATGAGATAATTACAACGGAAAGAAAGGACCGAGTTACATGGTGGTCCAGTTCATGATTTAAATAGGACATACAGTTCTGGATCTTTATTCTATTGTTCAAAGGCTTGCAGGAACCAGGCTTAGTGGAGGAGACGCTACATACTGATGGTAGCTGCAAAGCCTCCTGCACCATTATTTGGCATAAATCGCTATAAAGATTAAATCAAATACAAATACCAACTAAGTACGTGTGTATCCTTTAGGAAAAGACTTGGCTGGTGGGTTAACATTATTTCAGTCTGATAAATACTTAGATAGAATGGAACCTACAAGTTTTTCTAAGGGGAAGCATCAAGAGACCCCTAGGGCAACCGGGGTAGAACCACAGCTATTCCCCTGTTAATAGTTCATCAAGACTGCAGAAAGCAGAAGGAATACCCAATGCTGGGATCAGTCATCAAGGCCAAGTCATGAAGTGTGCTGTGGAACTTACAACTTCCCTGAGACTGTTTAACTAGATGATTTGCTTCTGTGGGCACCATGTACCTTTCAAAATATGAATAGTCTCTGGACATTGGACCAGGTCCTCGTAGAATAAAGCCTACACTGGAGTTAGTTTATCCTGCAAACGTGTCACTTTTCCCATGGAATTACACATTTAGATTGGCTACCCTGCAATAGGCATCCCTCCAACCTTTTACCACTGAGACTAATACAAGTATTGAAACATCCTTGCATGATATGTGAACTGTGGTAGCCACCCACTCACGGCAGAGTCCCCAAAGAACTGCATATGTAAGAAGGCACTCTGGCACACAGAGCACAGATGCCTCCCAGTTACGAGGATGGTGGGCTGCAAATGAAACAGTGACATCTGCATCTCTCCGAAACCATTCTCCTACCCACTCAAACTCTCCTTGGTTGAGGCGTTTGAGGCAGGACCCATTTAGAGAATTGGATGGCTGCAGAAAAGCTGCCTTATTCAGAAAAGGCAGGAGGAGGTGAGTGACTGCTACAGAAGAGAGGAATACTTCGCTTTTTTGACTTATGTTAGTGTGATTTATACCGGGCACCGCTGCCATTTTCATGGTCTGCAGGCACTCTGGGGGATCTGAAACGGAAAGGGTTTGGGGGAGCGTAGTTAGTGGGATTGAAAGGGAACACCGCAAGAGAAGCATTGATGTGGTGTTGGCAGTTTCAGTTTGGAAAAAAAAGTCACTGTTCGCTGGTTTGTTTTTAGTGCTATGTGGTGTTTGGTGCATGCGTGTATATGGTGCAAATTGTGTGTGATTGGTTTTGTTTCCTGTTGGGTTTTGTGGAGTGTCTCCAGTTTGTGGTTGGTATTTGTTATGTTGTATTGCATCAGAGGTATATGTCTAATCTTTTCAGTGTTAGAAGGTGAGTATTAGAAGAGCTTTGAGAGTTATTAGTAGGGTTAGTGGGTAGTTGCTTCTTTTTCTGCAGGTTTTGTTGATCATACGAGTTAGTATCATTCTGTGGTTGTTTGCTGATAGGATGCTTAATTTCTATGGTTGACCCAGTTTCAGGCAGTCCTGTTTTCGTTGTCTTCTGTGTTTCTTTTGTGCTGTGTGGGTGGTCTCCTTCTATGATGTTTCCTATTTACCCTGGTGAGTTGAAGAGCCATGTTTTAACAGTGTTCTGAACTTCAGGTGATCTTGTGTTGTCAGTATTTCCTTAGGGAGCAAATTCCAGAGTCTTGCCGCCAGGGGTGGACTCGGAACCAAAAGAGGCTCTGGAAATGGCCTCATGTTACACATTTTTAATGAGCCCAAACCTTTTTCCTATGAGAACATTTGCAGATAAAATTGGTTGCCACACAAAAAAGGCAGAGGGTCCAGAGGCCTACAGGGAAATCTCCAGAGTTCCCTATAGGCCAGTCCACCCCTGCTTGCCACTGTTCAGGAGAATGCTGATCCCCTAAAGTATTGTTTCAGTTCAAGGCAAATGTCTCCTGCTGGATCTTAATGTTAGTTTTGGTTTGTAGATGGAGAATTTTCCCTGTAAGAATGTGGCTCCTTTGTTTGAATTGCTCTGTATGTTATACAGAAAAATGTTGACGAAAAGTAGGTGTTTTACATGAAGCCAATGCAATGTTCTTAGTGTTGGTGTTATGTGATCTCTCTCAATGAGTCTGAGGGGTAGTCTTGCTGCTGCATTCTGTATTTTTTGTATTTTTTTCATCAGGTTGTCTGGAATTCCAAGATAGATGCTGTTGGTGTATTCTATTCTTCAGCCGCTATCTGATCCAAAACCTGGGGGGGAGGCGGTTACATGAGGGAGATCACATGGGAGCAGACAACTACAGGGAGATGTTATGGCTTCATTGGAAGAGGTGCGGTATCCCCACTTCACCCATGAGGAAGACCCATTGATATCCCATACCCTGATGGCCTATTGCCATGCATCTGCTCCCCCTGTAGGGAAAGTAAAGAAACCTTTTTCCAACACCCTTTAGGCCAAACTACCTTCCATAACCTGCGGAGTAAAAACTCCAAGAACCCACCTTTCAGTTCTAGTATTGTTTCATGTACAAATGTTATTTGACATGGAATCATTGAAGAAGACTCTCCAGGAATTATGCATCAGAAACCATCAATGAACTTCAATTCCCACAACCACCCAAGTCATCAGTTAATAACAGTGCACTTCAATTCCTACAGCCACCTAATTACTGAGATGCTTAATGAGTGTGCTAGTTTTGGGTAAAAACACCTGTGCACGGGACCTTTAAAAATGGTAACGGAACTATGAGACAGAGCTCAGGAGAAGACGTGGCATCTCCATTGTAGACAGACAGAAGCTGGAGATGTGAGCCGGTTTGCGGAAGCTGGAGGCACAAATCAGTGTGCAGAAGCTGGAGGCGCAAGCCGGTGTGGCAAAGCAGAGGAGCTCACCAATTCAGAAAGAAAGTAATGTGGTGTGAGCAAGGCGTGCCGTGGAGACGCCAGGAATCATGAGAGGATTGCTGGGTGTCCGGCAGCTAAGAGCAGCAGCGTTGTCCTTACTGGGAGTGGAAGATAAACCAGAGTGCAGTAGCAGAGCCATGAGGGAGACTGGAAAGACGTCAGAGTCACCCAGTGTGGAAAGCAAGTGGCAAGGGTAAACCACGGAGGCACCAGCAAGACCGAACATGCTATATAGAACTGGTGAGTCAGCCAGAGGAGAGTGGGGACCCTGAGGTGTTTTGGCAAAAGCGCCAAAGAGAATTTTAACATTGTGAAAATACAGAAAGTGAAATAATACGATTATTTACAAAACAAAAGGGCAGAGTGCCAATGCAAACCCCAATAAGAAAGGAATGCAAATGTGTGAAAAGCTTAAAAAGAACAATAAAGCAAGTAGATAGATATACCAAGCTGAGAAACGTATATGCTCCCTCGATGTAAAGAGGAGCTATACCATATGAGAAGTCCTGGCAGCATCCACCAGTCAGTCGTTAATAGAGTAGAAGTCCTACAAGCATGCACCATGCAGTTGTGAGCACAAGAGAAATCCTGGCAGGAGAGTACACCAGGTAGTTGTGAGTGCAAGAGGAGCCCTGGCAGGGGAGTATACAAGGCAAATTGCAAACCTACAGAAAGTGTCAAGCAGAAACCAAGTTTGTTAAACCAAGGAGGAAACTTGTGTAAAAGAAGGAACTTTTGTTAAAGGAGAACTTACGAAGCTGAACAACATTTATCTGACAGGATTGTTATAGGCCAAGAAAGACACAGAGAACTGTTAAACCCAGTGGTCAAAGTGCACGAAAACAAGTAGTGGAACTATGTTCCCTGCTGGCCTGCACCAACTCCACACAAACCCCATCACCACGTCCCCTCCCACACACAATACACACCCCCAAACACTTGTACCTGCTGTTTAAGGGATCGTTCAGTGCAGTGCACTGAAAGTGCAAGTTTCAACTTCTTCCTCCACTTTTATTTTAAAACGAAACCATTCCCGAATGGTTTCTTTTTAAAATAAAAGTATAGGAGCTGTAAAAGGTAATTTAAAAAAGTCTAGGAGCACCGCTCCCGCTCACTTCGACCACTGGTTAGACCCAGAGACTTTTGTGATACCAGTGAAGAATCAACAGGAAGGGAATCACCCTCTGGAACTAAGGTCTTTTGCAATGTGGAGAACATTTAAGTTGGAGCTGTTCTATTTTTTATTTAACAGCACTTTTATTGCAAATACCAGGTTGAAGACATTTCCCTTTTCACTTTATTGTTTTGTCTATAGTGTGAGGGTCAGGATAGAACATTTGGACACAAGGATGGCTTTTGATTTATGACATCCTGACACAAACAGATCCTTTGTTTTTTGGTTTTTAGGTAGGGAAACTCCTTTTTAAAATAGGGTCAAAGAGGCATATGTACAACCCATTGAAACTGCTTAAAAGCATTTAACCAAAAACATGACAACTTTGTGTCCGCCTTTCATTTCTGACCCCTTACATCTTAGAGGTCCATGCCATGGTACTGCACGATTTTTGTAACTGTTTACAATTATTATTGAAATTACCAGGTTTTGTTGAGTAATGTAGTTAATCATTTGAATTGTACTTTGTTGCTGAAATAAATAAGTGAAGGAAGTGAAACACAATACTGGCCTCCAGGTCTGAAAGAAATAAGTGAAGGAAGTGGAAATAATACTTGCCTCCAGGTCTGGCTCTAGAATTATTGCATCTGGATGGAAGGATGGATGGATGGATGGATGGATGGATGGATGGATGGATGGATGGATGGATGGATGGATGGATGGATGGATGGATGGATGGATGGATGGTTTCAACAGCATTCATTAATTTGGGGACATGTCAGACTAGCGTATCCACTATTTCTTCCAGTAAGTCAGTGATGTAAAAGAAATACAACTAATCTTTGAAATGCATTCACGTCCGTTAGCCATGTTTTTCTAGGTCCTCTGTGTATTTAAATGAGCTAGAAGGAGTCCAAGAACTCCCATTGCAACCTCTGTCTTCCTCTCAGCAGGCTCTTATTCAAAAGCACACACGAGTGCTACTTAGTCTGCATAACATGGTGCATGTTAAAGCTGTTTCCCTTGGCTATCAAAGGAGATGGTCCCAACGTGAAACCCCACCCCTCTCCCAAATGTCTCATAGCCTTCCTTAAGTGGGTCTGATCGCTTCTTTCTAGACTACAGAGGCATCGCTAGGGGGGCTGAGGAGGGTTATAGCCCTGGGACTTTTGGTTGTAGCCCACAATAGAAGCTCAGGGGCTACAACCAAACGGCTAGCTAGCCCTGAGTCCAGACAGTCCCAACACTAGGGTAGCCCCTGATCTTTTCCAGACGACCGAGCAACACCCCTGCTAGACTACCAACATGTCACTGTCAGCTAGCGCCACACTTGCAGCACAATGTCCCCAGCATGCAAGTGTTTGCACGGAGAGGTTCCTGCTGCTAGACAAACACGCCGGCACAAAATGTGCCAGATGGAAAATGGTCCACAGGATAACAAGCCAATGGCTGGTGTAAGGGTTATTGTGTCCACTCCTCAACATCCTGCGTACGTACAGACAGACAGAGCTAAAAATCATCTTCTGATTGACATTACAAACTGATATTGCAAACTGGCAGTCTTATTATGTTTATAGACACTTCAACATGGATGTATCTTCCACGCTGCTAAACTGCATTGTAGTCATTATGTACCTTATTAAAAAAAGATCCAGAAATCTCCTTTTCGTATGTGCGTGCTGACATATACCTTGAACTCAATGAAAAGAAAAATTACATGTAAAAAATATTTTTTTTCTTTTCGTTATTTCATTAATTTAATTTGCCGATTAGGGGAGTTACTCCCAATCTGTTTGTGCCTTCCTGGACCATCTCTGTAGTATTTATCTTGCTCTGTTGCAGCCACAGAACCCTGGATACCTTCTAATTTGTCTTATTTATAACCTAGGCGTGAAGGCCACTTTGTGTGTTGACTTATTGCACATGCCGACTACTAGGTAGTCATCACTAATCACATTTCTATTGGTTTTCAATAATGTCGACAAGTTTAGACTGACGATCATTTGGAATGTCGAGCACTACTTCCGGGATCAATACACATAAATCTGTATCAGGAGGGTGCGGCATGCAAGTGAGCTATGTTAATACCAGCGGAGGAGGTGGTGAGCCGGAACAGCATGGACCAGGCAGTTAGTTGGGCGCTCAGGTGGGTCTGAAATGGGTGAGAGTCAGGGGAGGGTTGATAGAACCCCCACCCCTGAAAAGGGGGCCACGACAGAAAAATGACACTGACATAGAAACCTTACGGCATTTGGCCCAGGACGTAGTAAAAAAAAAAGAAAGGCTGCATATTCGACCAGCATAACGACTCAGACAATGATCATGTCCCCAGCTGTCAATCACCCTCAATATTCTAACTGTGCACTCATTCTACATTAATAAAATGTGCACTCCACTCTTTCATCATTCTTTCCCCGGAAGAGTCCTATCCTGCCTGATCCTCTCACTGGTCCCCAACCTGGAGGAGATAGCATGACTTTGCTATCGATGTTCCCTGATGATCATCCTGGAGGAGTGTTGCATCATCTGGGTTGTGTAAGAAGCAAACTTCCCTCAACTCTTCTGAAAGAGGTATACAGGAGACCAGGGCCGATTTTCATAAACATTATTGAATGGGGGAAATGTTTGGCTGGCAGTAGTTTGTGATCTACCTCTTTGGCTGACTGCTATTATTTTGCCAATCTACGCTTTGTCTGAGTGCTCTTGTTTTGCCCATCTATCTTTCCTAGAACAAGAGGTGAGCAGAAGCTGCTTCAGGTGATTTGCAGTCAAAAAATGCAAAGCCATTCATGGAGAATGGCCATAGTACTGTCTCCAAAAGCATGTTGGCACAAGAATGCCAAGGGGCCAATTCTCAAAGAATAGCGCAAATGAAAAGAGCGCAGCGAACATGCTCATTTCAATTGTGATATTATTAGAAATGCGCAGGCCGCCTTATTCTCAAATGTGACCTGCACATTTCAGGAGGGGCTCGACTGTGGTACAAAGATGCGCTGTCCAGCTCCATTGCGTATATTAGTGTCGGGAGCATGTTCCCAACGGTAATGTAGGCAATACCGCCTCTCCCTCCGCACCAAGAAGAGAGCCCTCATCCAAGCCAGCGTCTCTGCGGCATCTAACAACTCTGCAGAACTCCTTAAAATCTGCAAGGAGCAGGCCAATCCTGCTGCAGTATCTACCTCTCCTGTCCCCTCTCAGTCCCTCTGCATGGCTCTGGCTTCTCATTTCATCTCCAAAACTCAGGACATCCTGTCCTCTCTCTCTTCCTCTCCCCCTGCCCTCTACTCCCTGCTCCCTTCTCTTCCTCTGGTCCTTCTTCTGGCCATTTCTCTGCCTTTCCCCTGTTCTCCTCCGATAAGGTTTCTAGACAAGTCTGATCTATGAAAGTCTCATCAAAACAGGTTCACTCCTTTTCCTCCAAAACCATTAAGGACCACATTGACACCCTGGCTCCTGCTCTGGCTGATTTCTGGGACCACTCCTTCACCACTGGAGTCTTCCCCTCCCCCCTGAAGCACTCCTTTGTGCACCCTCTTCTTAAGAAACCCTCAGCTGACCCTTCCTGCATGGCTAACTATCGTCCTATCTCCATCACCCCTTTCCTGGGCAAACTCCTGGAAAGGCTGGCCATCTCCCAGCTTAATCTTCACACTGAATCTGTTGGTTGTTTCTATGACCATCACTCTGGATTCAGACCTGCCAGAAGCACGGAAACTGCTCTCCTGAACATCTGTGAAGACCTGCTCTCCAACCTTGATTCCAATACCCCCTGTGTCCTTGTGATGCTAGAAATGCATTGGAGGGACAGGGCCTCCCTATCCTTGTCCTGTAGTCCTTTTTCATTGTGTTCTGTATTGTTTTCTGCCCAGGAGTCCATGTGGAACTCCTGGAAGTGCAGCTCTTCCTGTTTTTGGTTTAGTGTACAGCCCCATGGATACCCTTATGGCACCCATGGGTGGGGGTACAACCCTGTGCCCCTAGTGTATGTTTTTGGGCACCTGTGGGTGGCCCACAGAGCAGGGTATGGGCTGGTGGCAGCTCCATGCTGAATTTGACAGGTGCGCTGAGTATCCTCCATTTTGGGATACCCAGGCCCTGCCATTGGAATCAGTTGATTCCTGATGGAAAACAAGATGGCCCCTGTGATCTCTTGCTTTCTATTGCCTGTTACCTTGTTTTCCCAAAGTCCTGGGAAACCCTGACTCTGTCCCTTCCCCCTGACTGGCTGTTGGGTGGAAGTTCCATGTATGGTGTTGTTGTGAAGTCCAGTCCAGACTGGCTGGAGCCTTCCCAGTGACTGTATTTTGTGGGTACACCCTGTGGGTGGGACCTGGGTGAATGGAGTGTGTGACCAATATGCACTTCTTGTTCTGGCTGTCTGGTTTCTGGTATGAGAGACAAAGACTGAGACAGCCCTGCCCGAAACTGTGCTGAATTCAGTGTGTAGTGTTGAATGGCTGGGTACTTGTCCCAATCCACATTCCTTTTTGTGAGTGTCTGAGAGGGAGGAGGATGGCCTGAATGCACTGTGTGCCTGATTGGCTGACTAACTGCATGAATGCCCTTCTGTATGATTGGCTGCTGAGTATGACCCAGCAGTGTGGATGAGAGGCATAATAGTATATCTGGGGACCTCTCACCACTGGTAATTGTTCAGAAGCTGTGTCTACACTTGAAGAGTAACTGGAACTGCTGATCCTCGACGGCCAGATGGAAGAAGAAGACTTGCTGTTGCATTTGCTTCGACCTGATCTGAAAGCTGCCGAATTTGTCGAAGACTGATCCGAGAGAGGACCTCGTAAGGCGCCCTCTTCCCGTGCTCCGAGGGACCATCGAGCACTGCTGACCTTCACCAAAGCTCCCTGGAAGTCAGACCCTCGAAAGGCTGCCGACCGGAGACGGAACCGCCGAGGAGATCAAAGTGAAGCACCCGGATTTCGCCGCCGTCGAAGTCCATTGTCGTCGACCAGGGTCCGCAGGTTTGTGTAACCGCTGGAGGCCCATCGAAGTTGTGTTGCCCCAGAAGAGAGGACTGCTTGACGCCGTAGCGCCAACGACCGGAGCCGCCCGCTCCTTTGCCTAAGAACATTTGAATCGAAGGACTCCCTTGTCCGCACCGACGACCGCTTTATCCTGCCGGAGAGAGTCAAGGACGCCAACGTGCCGAGGAGAATCCGCCGGTGGGTTTCCCGCCACCCAGAGACCACAAAGACTTCGACGACTCAACGCCCTTGCTGGGCCACAGTTCTTCAGAAACTCTTTGCGGTCCTGAACAATAAATCGCTGAGGTGCCCCGCACACCTCACCCTCGCACTACGTCGCCGACGAGTACCGCCTGGATCGACGTCGTGGTTTCGGCACCCTCAAACTTCTCATTGCCGCCGTCGACGCCAAGTTGACCTTCTTCGACACCTCTCGACGATCCGTGGCTCCTGCTTTAAAGGGAGTCACTCAAGAAGGATCCGTCGACACTTCTTCGAAGAACTCTACTCCACCAGGTACATTGGGGGGGTAAAAACATTATAGGAGAGAATAAGACTATTGATCAATATATGGATTGGGCTTGTGGTATATCTTTATTTTACAGGTTGCCCAGGTGGGGGGATCTCCACACATAACTGTGTCTAGGTAGCTGGGCCAGTATTGTGTCAACCATCTTGCTTTCCTTCCTATCTCTATTGCTGGTTTCCTTGTTATTGATCTGTGTGACATTCTAACTGTATAGTTGATGAACTTTAATGAGATCTGATAATATTGGTGGTACCACTTTAGAATTGTACATATTTGCCATTGTTGACTTCTGAGTACAAAGTGAGTTATTGTGATAGTGTACATACCTTTGAATATTAATTATATAAAGACTGTTTTCAGTAATACAGGGTGTGGACCTTCCTTTGTGGGGGCTAGGGGATTACACTGTACTTAAGAACCAGCCTTCACCTCCTGAGAAGCTAGGCCTTCATTGCTCGTCCATTGCTACCACAATAGAGAATCTTGGCTGGGGTCCTCTGTGCCTCTCCTCTACCATATAGAGAGCAGAAGTACAGACACCCCCCTCCAGTCTTTCCAGTCCTCATCTTACTTGATCTTTCTTCTGCCTTTGACAGGGTCAACCATGCCATCCTATTCAACCGTCTCCGTTATAACCTGGGTATCATAGATCAGGCCCTGGCTTGGTTGACCTCCTTCCTCTCGATTGACCCTCTCAGGTCCAACTTGGGTCCTCCCTCTCCTCTATCTCTACCTGTGGTGTTCCCCATGGGTCTAACCTCTCACCCTGGCTGTTCAACCAATACCGGGAACTTCTTGCCAATCGCATTGCCGCTCTCTGCCCCAACTTTCAGTGCTGTGTGGACAACACTCAACTCATTTTCAGGCTCCCTTCCGCCACCTCTTCTCCTTCTCTCACCTCTGACTGTCTGTCTGCCATGCAGGAGTGGTGTGCCGGCAAATATCTCTGCCTTAATGCCAGTAAGACCGCGATTCCTCTCATCGGCACACCTGCTCCCTCCTTTACTCTCACTCTCTGGACAGCCTCTCTTGCCCCACTTCCTCCGATCACCTCTGAGGCTAAAAACCTCGGGGTCATCTTCGACTCCACATTTCCTTATCTCCTCATATCTCGGATGTCTCTAAGAAGTCACACTACCAGCTGCACCTCCTCAGAGGTATTCTTCCTTTCTTCTCCTTCCTCCAGAAAATCACTGTCTCCAGATCTCTGGGTCTCTCTAGGCGGGACTACTGCAACAGCCTCTTTCTAAATCTGCCTGCCTCTACTCTTTGCCCTCTGCAAATCATCCCAAACAGGACTGCAAGACTTGTCCTTGGCCTCAAGCCCAGGGATCGTATCTCGCCAGGATTGAAATCTCTTCACTGGCTCCCAGTGGCTGTGAGGATTACGTTCAAAACCCTTTGCATTGTCCACAAGGCCTTCTGGGGCCTGGGGCCTTAATACCTTCAACTCTCTCTTCCTAAATATCTTCCCTCTCGAGCTATTCGCTCATCCACCTCCAACTCCCTCAGGGTCAGGCGTTTCTCCAAGCAGCGATTTGATGGTAGATCTCTTTCTTCTGCTGGGGACTCCCTCTGGAACAGCCTTCCTGCCTCTCTGAAACTTGAGGAGAGCCATCTCTGGTTCCGGAAGCATCTCAAGACCTTCCTCCTTGCTTCTGCTTTCTCTCCTGCTCTCCCTGCTGATCTCCTGGCTGAATCTGAAACTGCACTGGTAACCTGGCTACCCTCTGATCTCGGGCCCAGGTCTCCTCCCCGCCAGTTGCACACTGCACTGCCCCCTGGCAACCCTTGTACTTGGAGACTGTCTCTGTATCCCTACAGCCCTAACTAGCACTTGACCGCTGATAACTGCTCCTACCCTTGCACTTGCTACCAGCTGGCTGCACTTTTATTTATTGTATTTATTTATTTTACTGTTATCCTATGTACTGCACTGCCCCCTCCCCTTACCCATGCACTTTTCCCTTCCCCTCCCCCCTGCACTTGCGCAATCTCAATGTCACCTGCCCTAGTAGGATCGGTGTCTCTCTTCGTTCTGTTTCCCCTCCCTTGCCTCGTCGCGCCTTGAAACACTTGTGTATAGGCGCATTATAAATGCCATATCATATCATATCATATCATGACAGGCTCCCAGCATAGCAACCACGTGGTTGCTGGAAGCGCATTTCACTGAGATACGCCTGAAATTACCAAAAAAAATCCTTTCACTAGCGTGACAGCCGCAATTTAACCCACGACTGTCAAACTTCAAAAACAAATCATAAAACAGTGAGAAAGGACCCTACCATGATTTGCACCTCCCACTGCGTGCCAGTTCTGAGCAGGTGCTGTGGGAAAACCATGTTACTAGGCATTTCAAAGCACATTCCGTTTGAAAATGTGGGATGCTCTTTAAATAATGCCCAGAAACGCCCCCTTATTTGCACACATGACCAAAGTGGGGGGGGGGGCATCTGAATGCACGCATCTAAGATATACTCATTCAGATGCCCTTTGTGAATTGAGCTGCCACTTTTTTGGGCGCAAGTGAGGAGATGCACTGGTGCAAATGAGGAGATACGCTAGCACATCTCCTCACTTGTGCCCAAAACATTTTAAGAATCTGGCCCCAGGTATCCAGCTTAAAATGGACTCCTTCAAGGTACAAACACTCACTCCATACTACTACAAATCCAACTTTAACTCTCACTTCAACTATGGTATTGATCTAAGCTGCATATTATTTGAAGTGAGAGTTAAGATTGGATTTGTAGTGGTATGACATTTGTGTTAATACTTGTTTTATTTTGTTGAAATTGAAGTGGTATACAGTACGTTTTTGTACCTTAACATTGTAATTCTTACCTTTTGTAAGCTTTACTTTTTTTGATTAACCTTAACTATTTTATCACAAAGGTTTTTCTTTAGATTTAATTTCTGTGTTTTATGGGGAGTATGGTGTATAGTGTACAAGTGTATGTTGTATAGGTCTATGTCATATAAGTGTATGGTGTATGAGTATATGGAATATCAGTATATTAGCGTCTCAGCATATGGTGTATGAGCGTATGGCCTATGTATATGTTGTATGATTGCATCGCATATGGTTGTATCACGTACAAGTGTATGTCATGATATTATGGTGTATGTGTTCATGTTATATGTGATCATGTCATGTGTGTGTATTGTGTATCAGTGTATGGTGTATAACTGTGTTGCATGTGGTTTATGGCATATGAGTGTATGGAGTATGAGTGGCCAATGAGTGTTGTGAGCTTCTGGCATATGAGTGTGTGGCCTATAAGTGTCAGATTTATGGTGCATTGTGGTATGGCATTTGAGTGTATGGCTTATGAGTGTGGGCACATTAGTGCATGGCATATAAGAAACGTATGTGTGTTTGGTGTGAAGTCATATGAAATGCTTGTTTTATAGGCCTCCTACACAAATGGCAACTGGCCTTAAAGTGAGGTTTGAATTTGATGGGAGTTTTTATACATACAGGTGGCATATAAGAGTTGTTCATTTCATGCATGCAAGCAATTTACATCTCCTAAATGTGTCTTATACGTATGAAAACTGTCTTCAGTCTGTCCTGACTTTGATGTGAGTTTTTATATGTACTTTATTGTAAATATACGACATGTACAACTCCTACATGTATGTGTTGTGAAGGCATCATGAAGTAGAAACAGACAACTGGTTCAAGATTGGTTCTTAACAATTTTATTAATTTAAAAGGCAGGATGGAGTAAAGCCTAACTTGCCCTATACTAGGGTGGGATTTCCCTACCTAAAGAAAACTAAGGACAGTCTGTATCAGGAAGTCGAAATCAAATGTCTGTCTGTGTTCGAAACCTACACTTTTCCTCAGAACTAACTGTATACAATGTGTAGGGATGTCAGTGTCAAAATGAATGTGTTCAAAATAAAGTTCAGAGCTTCTTCCAGCTCTTAGCTTGTAATCAGCTTCCCCTTCCCCAAGTTCAACCCAGCTCACAAAGTATTAGGGTCCCCTTCCCCAAGAGTTCAAATCTTCCAGCTTTTTAAAACAAACAACACAGTTCCTTGGGATACTTTCCAGCTCTTTTGACATCAGTACTTTTCACTGGTTCAAATAAGTATTTCTGTTTCTTGATATCAAAACCACATAAAAGGTTGTTGCAAAACACAGGTTTCCTTATGGATACTTTCATCGGCTTTTTCATACAGGGGGTGCACTTGGTCTAAGCGCAGTTGTCAGATAACACGGTCCATCCATTACCGGTCACGCAATCTATACCGCTTCTTGGCTCCTTTCCATCAACAATTGGCCACTGCTTTCCTTTAACAGTGAAGCTTGTTTCTTTTGTCCATGTCACACTCTTCTCGCACTGTACCATGGCTTGGTTGGCCATCATGTACTTGGTTACACTTTTCTCTATTCCGCTTGCTCTTGCCAATACCGGTTTCCGCTTAACCTGCAGTTCCTTGAACTCTTTCATCTTTGGTCAATATTTAGTTTCTCATCTCAAACCCTTCTTGGTATTCTCTTGGCTTTGCCAACACTTGTCTCTCTGACAATACATTCCGTGGTATCTGCTACATGCACCACTTCGCTTTCACTCCACTCAGGAGTGCTCCAAACATGCTTTTCACTCTGTGCAATATTCAAAAAGTGCTTACAATGACTTTCAGTTCATTCGATATTCAAAAGTACTTGTTTCAGCATTCAAAAGTACTTGCAATGACTTTCAGTTTGTTCAGCATTAAAAAAAGGACTTTGTTACAGGTTTGCAGAGCTCAGCAGTATGAGTGTTTCCCTGGTTTCCACTCACAGGTTACAAAAGGCAGCTGCCTTCTGTTTGTTGTCCTTTGTGACGGGCCTCTCAATGCTCCTGCTTCTGCTTTCTGGCTTCCCCGAGCCTCGCCTTTCATTCACAGCAGTCAGAGAGAGCACCACTTGCTCTCCTGGTTTCCTGCAGCAGCTGGGGTTCTTGGGAGAATCACAGCTCCTGCTGTGTGTACCCCATAGGGAGGGGAGCAAGACTTCCTCTTGCAGCTGCCCTCAGCATCTATTTCTCCTGCTTGACACAGCTCCTGGCTCCACAGTCTCCAACTCCCTTCTCTCCAGCCTGTTCCTCTTTGCTTTCCGCAGCGAGGACTTTTATATACATAAGGATTGTTAAGTGTCCCCAGGTGTGGGTATTAAGTCCAATTGCCTGACTATGGTGAAACCCATTAGGTGGACATGCCTGGTTGTTCAACCTGTATGCCTCCATAGTCCTCTTCTTCGTCTCAGTACGATAGTGGTGTTTGGGTATGTCGGCTTCAATAAAAGAAATATGTATGCCTCCGTGTTGTCTCTGATATGTGTTTGTCTCAATCAAATGAGGATTTGTCTTCATAATTGGTGTCTTCCTTGTCTTCCTTGTCCCAGTAGTTTCTGGTTGACAGTTTGAAGGGAAGAGAAGGGAGAGGGCTGACAGTAGCCTACAAAGGCTTGAGGCATCATTCTGTAAAGAGAATGGGGGATACCATGTCTCACATAAGGACATTCTGTCCCCACTCCCCAAATTCCCTCCACCCAGGTTATCCTCCCTCGCATATCCACCCCCAGGGTCTGGATCCAAAAGCGATGGACTTTCTCTGGCCACCGGAGAGGAGGATCCGGGGCAAAAGAATTGAGGGCGCCCTCAGGTTCATCACAGTGTACGGTTCGTATAGAAGATAGTCTTTAATTCTGTTTATGTGTTATACACCTCCTTTATGTATGAAAGCTCACAATAAAGAGAGCTTTAACTTTGATGTGAATTTTTATATGTGTAGAAGGCACATAGGAGCTGTATTTATTTGCATTTATTTGAAAAACAGGGATGTTAATTTAGATCAGAAATTACTTATAATAACACATTTACAGATGGCAGAGGCATTCCAGTGAAAGGTGCCTGTACAACAGCATAAAGCAGAGAACAAGAAATTAGGCAATTTATGAGGTTGTAAAAGGTTAGGACATATGCCAGGGACAAATCAAATAGAAACAAAATGTATATAAGAATACAGGTGACATACAAAGGTAACATCAACCTAAGGGCGCAAGTGCTTCAAACTAAAGAGGAGTACTAATTAAATATACAAAATTACATTATTAAGCATAATTGGAGGCGCTAGAGGATTAGGCAGGGAGGATGGTACAAGGAGGATATAGAACAGTGAGGCTGAGTGCAGATGAGAATTGGGTGAAACAAGATGGTGAGTAAACTGAGATACAACTAGACAGGTACTGAGGAGCAAGACCAGTGATCAGTTTGTAGACTAGGAAAAGGAACTTGAAATGGTAGAGGTGCATGGAGAGCCAACCAGCATGTTGTCGGTAAGTAGAAGTGAGGGGGGACCTGGGTAGGTTGTAAAGAGTGTGGAGGGATGTACATGCAAGGCATTTACATCTCCTATATGTTTCATATTGTGACAGGGCCAAGAGCGTAACCATGTCAAGATGGAAAGGGACCCCTATCAACCTGGGGAACGAGGCTTACCAGTGTGTTTGCCAGAGCCAGTCCTGCCCCATAGGTAGGAGAAGAGTGTTGGGAGTGCACCACTGTCCTTTCTACCTGTTCCTGGATGAAAATGTAAAGTACCACTTGTTAACTCCCATACTCAGTGTTCCCTATTCTGGCCAGTGTTCGCCTTTCTTTTTCCCCAGGACTACAATGCCCAGAAGTCCTTGCAACAGATGAGGGAATGAGCAACCCAACAGAAAGAGAGAAGCATTAGTGAACAGCAGGATTGTGTACTGATACACACTGCCGACTGTCAATTAGGAGGCTCTACAATGCATGCTTAAGAACTTGGCGAGTGGCTGTGTTTGCCGCATCTCCAATCCAGTGCTATGGCTGGCTGACCCACTCTTAAAAATCACAAGCATGATTCCAAGATGGCCGCCGGCGCAGGGAGACGTGAGTGAGACTTGCTCCCGCCGGGCCTTTCAGCAGCACCGTAATTAGCAACGTTCCGGAGGGTGGCAGATCCTATATCCGGCACCGAATATCGTCCAAAGACACAGGACGCACACGGAAGAAGTCTCCCTGACCCCCGACTTCCAGAGATGGCACGGAGAGCAATCCCTCCTCCCCCCACCGCGCCAACGATCCATCCGACGCAGCCCAGGGCAGGTCCGGGGCGCAACGAGGGAACGGAGTGAGGCGGTTCGCCGTGCGGTACAGAGGAGGCTGGCGGCACGGACTGCCCGGGTGGGAATGAACCCCAGCACAGCAGAATCGGCACCACCAGACACCAGCAGAGCGCGCGGAGGGAGCGGGGGAGCAGTAAGAGACGCATCGAACTCAACCCGATGCCCAGAGCTGAGGGGCGCCAGCAGTAGTCCCCCGGCCCGGTGGACTGGAAGGTGAGCCCCCCCAACCGCTAGTTCTCCCCCCCTGCACAGCGGTGGGCGAACCCCGAGAGCGCTAGGGGGAATCCCGCATCCCCCCCACAAGGCCAGAACGGGCGGGAACCGCAGGACACCCTGACCGCGAAGCGCAAAAGGGAGAGTCAATCCCCCCCAAATCACCATCGGCACAACACGACGCACGCAGCAGGCCCTTCCTTGGGTCACCGCTCAGGCTAAGACCGCGCAGCCATCGAAGAGAGAGGGACAATCACGGACGAAAATCGCGGGTACTATGTCTAGAGCGAAAGTGAAGGGAGGGGGATCCCAACAGAACCAGCAATCCGCTAAGCAGGACTCCAGCCTGGTACAGATGTGGGTAGTGGAGACCCCAGTATCGACGAGAAGTAGGCCCCCGGAGGCCATGCCGTCATTGCCTGCGTCGGAAGCGGCCCACATCAACTCCAGCGACCTACCCCCAACAAAAGAAGATATGCACTCCTGGTTTAAAGAATTACAAGACAAGCTCATGTTGACAGTCCAGGACCAATTCGCTGCAATTAAACACGACATGCAGCAGGCAATCCATGATGTTAAACACAACATTGCGAACCTGGAAGAAAGGACAGATACCCTGGAAAAAATAGTGCAAACCGCAGAAGAGGAGGCTCTACAAAACAGCGAAACTCAAGAACACCTTGTCCGCTTGACCCACAATCTGGAAATACAGTGCGAGGACCTAGAGAATAGGTCCCGCAGATCGAACATTCGCATTAAAAATATGCCAGAATCGGTCACGGACAGGGATCTACGGAAAGCGGTGCAAGAGGTCTTCAGAGATATCATAGAAGCACAAGACTCAGAGGCAGTGGGGATAGACCGCATCCATAGAGTGGGCCCAAAGCGCACTGGGGCACCAGGGGAGAGACCCAGAGACGTGTTGGTCGCTATATCCTCCTACCCGCAAAAAGAACTCATACTACGGAGAGCGAGGCAGCTAGAACAAATCAGGATGAACGGGGTGGAAATTCAGCTGTTTCAAGACCTATCTGCCATAACACTCCAGAAAAGAAGAGAATTGGCACCACTCACTCGAGAATTGGTCAAGAGAGAGATAAAATATAAATGGACATTCCCTTTTGGTCTACTGTTCGACTGGGAGGGTCAGCAAAGGAGGGTGACCACCATGGAAGAGGGGCTGAGCATCATGGACATCCAGACAGATGAGCCATCGACCAAATACGAAAAAAAGAGGGGGGAACGGCAGAGCAGACCAGGGGGATGGGAATGGGCCCGCCAGAAAAGGAAACGGCAAGGAAGGGGAATGGAATTGTCAAATAAAACAACCAAACGGACGTGAATCCACAGCTCAAGATACTCGGTGCCCAGAGGCTGAACACTCAATGCGGAACAGTACCCAATGATGGAACCCGGACTGAACAGACTCATTAGGCCCAGTGTGAAACCGGAACGACTTACAACAAGGCCAAGGGATGACGAGGGGTTTAGGACTCCCCGCACGGTTCGCCTCGAGTCTACAGAGGGCAGGGAGCGATAGGTGGAACGCCAGAGCTACCTTAGGTACCCGGGCCCTCCTCGGGAGCACACGTTGGAATACAGTTAAAGGTTGGGGACAATCTTACAGTTTGGGGGGGAGGGGTGGGTGGGACGTTTCCGTTCCGGAAGAGAGAGGGCAATGTCCAACTCGGGCGAAAGGAGCACCCAGAAAGGGCATATGAAATGGGAAAGATAAGATTCGTAACCTTAAACGTAAGGGGTTTGAACTCTCCCGTGAAACGGAAAAAAGTGGAGAACAAGGAAAAGGCTGAAGTGCTACTGCTCCAGGAGACACACATCAAAGTACAGGATAGGGGGAAAATTCACCTCAGAGGCTATGAAATACTGGCACAATCCAACGCAGCGGAGAAGAGAGCGGGGGTGATGATTGTAATTAAGGAAGTTCTGGAAGCAAGCCTGATTGACAAACTTTCCGACAAAGAAGGACGGTTCGCCTTTGCCAATATCAAACTCCACAATGCCACACTGACACTAGCCTCTGTATATGCCCCTAACACGGGCCAAGACGGCTTCCTGAGAGACACGATGGGAGGCTGGAGGAATACGCGAAAGGTGAAATAATCATAGGAGGGGACTTTAATATGGCCTGGCATCCTCAGATTGACAGGAGAATGAGTGGGCCCCACCACCAAGGCGCCCCGTCGGAACGACTTAAACGACGGATGGAGGGTATGGCATTGTGCGATGCATGGAGAGAACACAAGGGTCAAACCAAGGGATACACATATTACTCACACGTCCACAACACGATGTCAAGAATTGACTACTTCTGGGTGTCAGTGGGGAACCTGGGTAAAATTCAAAACATGGAGCTGGGACCCATCTCTCTGTCAGACCACGCACCCCTCTGGATGGATCTGTCGACCCCAAAGAAAGAGAAAGGAATTTGGAGGTGGCAACTTCCACAGGAGATACTGTCAGACCCAGTGATGGGAGAATCCATTAGGGACAAGATCACAGAATTCTTTGAAAATAACGATACAGGGGAGACAGCCCTGAGTACTGTGTGGGAGGCGTTCAAGGTAGTAATCAGGGGCCACTTAATAGCCCTCAAAGCAGCGAGGGATAAACAATCACAACAGTGGGAAACTGAACTGGAAGAGAAGCTGTCCAAAATCCGGGGAGAACTACTGGCAAACCCCACCAGGAGCTTAAAAAGGTCACTTAAACACACAGAGGGGCAACTTGAACTCCTCCGTAGTAAGAAAGCCCAGAGATCCCTGTTATATCTCAAACAGAGATACTATATAAAAGCTAACAAGGCCGACCGATATCTAGCCCGATTACTCTCGTCAAAGCGGAAAACAATGACCATCCGGAACATTAAAAATGCACAAGAAGATCTGCTGACGCGCACCGAAGATATAGGGGACACATTCAGGGAGTTCTACCAGGGCCTTTATGCTACTGAACACCCAGATGAGGCAGACCAAAACAGATTTCTGACATCGATCCCCTTTAAAAAAATACCAGAAAAGGCCAGAACGGAACTTGAGGCCCAGATAACGGAAAGTGAAGTGAAGAAGGCAATAAAAGATCTCCCTCTCAACAAAGCGCCAGGCCCGGATGGCTTTACTGCCCCATTTTACAAAAAATATGAAGGCCTCCTCACCCCTTTCCTCACTAGACTACTAAACACCTTTAGAGATAGTGGGAACATTACTCCATCCATGAATGAAGCTAAAATACTGGTATTCAACAAACAAGGGAAAGACCCCACCCTCCCAGGCTCATACAGACCGATCGCCCTGATCAATTTAGACTCAAAAATATACACAAAAATCCTGGCTGCCAGACTTTCCCCACTGCTTCCCTCCTTAATTAAACCGGACCAATCGGGATTCATACCACGGAGGCAAACGCACGACAACACAAGAAGGCTACTCCATCTAACAGAAAAAATTAACATAACCCTCACCCCTGCAGTCCTATTATCTTTAGATGCAGAAAAAGCCTTTGACCGGGTTGAGTGGTCCATGCTCTTCAAAACTATGGCACATATGGGATTCGGGAACCAATATATAAATATGATTAAGGCCAACTACTCCTCCCCATCGGCTAGAATAGCGGTAAATGGGGTGGTCACGGAGAGGGTGGGAATCTCTGGGGGAACGAAACAAGGCTGCCCTCTATTGCCGCTCCTATATGCGCTGTTCCTAGAACCACTACTAATTAAAATTAGAGAATCGGACCAAATCAAGGGAATCGAGATGGCGGGCAAACAACATAAGGTAATAGCCTACGCAGATGACATGTTACTGGCACTCGAACTCCCATCCCAGTCCATCCCTGCGGCATTCCACCTACTTGAGTCATTCGGGGATATTTTGGGCCTAAAAATAAACAAAAAAAAGTCAGAAATTTTACTCCTAGCCGGGAACAGAGAATCACTGAATAGAGAAGCAGGGCAGTTTGGCCTAAAAGTTGCAGAGGAAGGCATAAAATATTTGGGTATAACTCTCACACAGAAGGTAGAGGCACTATACAAAAGAAACTACCCCCAACTCCTGGCAAGAATACAAGAAGAGCTAGAGCGGTGGTGCCCCCTAAATATCTCCTGGTGGGGAAGAATCCAATCGATAAAAATGAACATCCTCCCGAAACTGCTATATCACTTCCAATCCCTCCCGATCGTGATCCCAGATTTCTTTTTCAGGGCACTTGCAAAGTCAGTCTCATCCTTCATTTGGAATAGAAAACCCCCCAGAGTAGCCAGATCAGTTCTAACGCCTCACACCAAAGAGGGGGGCCTGGCGCTCCCTCACTTTAAGAACTATTACCAAGCGGCACAACTTTGGATCCTGAAAGAATGGCTGGGAGACAATCAGCGAACGATCTGGGTGACCCAGGACAGAGCGGTCGCAAGAACACCATTGGAGGACTTGTTGTGGAAATCAAAACAGCATAGGCACCCGAACCTGCGCATCAGCGAGATCATGAAGGCCACAATGAATGCCTGGGACGAGCAGACACAGAAAGGGCACATTACCACCGCTCCGGCCCCGTTCACTCCAATCTGCAGGAATTCGCAGTTCCCACCAGGGACAGAGCACGGCGCATACGAGAACTGGGAGGAAGCAGGTTGTAGAAAAATTGGGGAAATGTTCGTGGACAAGGAACTGAGAACCTTCGCCGACTGCAAAAAACTATGGAACCTCACAAATGCGGATAGATACAAATATGAACAGCTCAGACACTGGCTGTCCTCACCCGAGATAACACACGCAGCGACGAGGAAACTTACCGCCTTTGAAGAGTTTCTCATTACCAACTCAGGAGACAAAAAACTAGTCTCCACTCTCTACAAGTTCATAAATACACAGGAGGAAGACATAAAGTGGGCATATATTAAAAAATGGGAAAAAACTCTGGGAGAGGACATCACACCACAACAGTGGCAGTCGCTATGGGCCGATATCCCCAAATTAACCCGAGCTGCCCAAACCAGAGAAATGTGGACTAAAATTATTACACAATGGCACTACACCCCAGAGAAGCTACATAGCATGTTCCCATATTCTTCCAACCGCTGCTGGAGAGGCTGCACAGATGTAGGCATGTGGAGACCCATTTGGTGGGACTGCCCAAAGGTCAAAGGCTTCTGGTCAGAAGTAATATCCGAACTAAAGAAGATATATCCAGAAGCGGAACAATTTCCAGAAAAACTATGGCTCTGCGGACTTAAAGGGCATCATGCCAAAACACTCACTAAGGCGCAATGGAGGAGTCTTATGGGCCTAGTCATAGCGGCCTGGGCCACGATCGCACAGGGATGGAAGAAGAAAGATCCACCATTGCTGTACACATGGCTATATAAGGTCTGGTTCCAAATGACCATGGAAAAGATAACTCACAATATCCAAGGAACACAGGACTTCTCTTCCGAACGGGATGGGTGCGGGGGGGGAGTGGGATGGGAAAGTTGGGAATTGTTCACTTTTGTACTATCTATGAAAACAATAAAATATGCTTTTAAAAAAAAAAAAGATCACAAGCATACAGATTTTAAGAGAAACTATCTTTGTCACGGGTGTCATTGAAAATCCCTGACAGGCTCACATTGGAGGAGGAGCCAGGCTTCTGGGGCATTTACAAGACTTGCATCTGTATAACACAACCCCGGGGAAAGACCAAGCTAGCGATTGTCCTGGGAAACCAGGTGGGTGCTAGGGCTAATGGAAGTGGGAAGAGGAGCATAAAAGAGAACAAGGGCAGTGTAGGTTGTTCAGGTGAAGTCAAGCAAGGAGTATAATGACCAAGAGTCCAGGTAGAGGAAGCACAGTACAGTGGAGTGTGGAGCATGTTAATAGATCCCGTGTGCAAGGTGAGGTATTGTTTGGAGAGAAAAAGTGGTACTTTGGTGTGAGACTGCATGTATGGTGAGTAGGTGAGTGAGACTAAGTGAGAGTGTAGGGGAGTAAGTGAGGCTGAGTAAGAAAAGTGATTTAGAGAGGGAAAGGAGGGTGTCTTTGGGAGAAAGAGAGGTGGGGTGTAGTGTAGGGTGGAGTAAAGGAGGTTAGTAGAGTGAAGAGGGTAGAATAGTAGAGTGGAGAGGGGAGAGTGGTAGATTGGAGTCGGGAGAGTAGTAGAATACAGAAAGGAGAGAAGTAGAGGAGAGAAGGGAGAGGAGCAGGGGGATAACAGCAGTCGACAAAAGAACATCAGAGGGGCACAGAGAGACAAAGAGAGGGAGAGAAAGAGGGGAGGGTTAAGGAAGAGAGTAGAAGGATGGGATGGAAAGGAGAGAGCATCAGGGCAAGGAGCGCAAGAGTGTAAGAGGGAAAGATCAAGTGATACCTGGATGATTGAAAGATACTATTTATTGAAATCTGCTATTCTTGTGGCACTTCAAGTGAAGATCCACCTAAGAATTTTTGGATTGAGTAAGAGAGAAAAGGCGATTGCTTTTAGGCTCTCACTAATAGAACCTAGATGGTAGAGGTTCACAATCTCTAGTGACCATATTGGGGTTCAAGGATGCCTGGGCTAGGGAGGGAAAAGGAGATGGGAGAGAAAGGGATGGCCCTTAATGGTGCCCTCTTCAAAATTGTTAACAAAAACCCTTGGACCATCCTTGTGAGTTGGTGTTGTCTTCAGGCAAACTGTGTCAATAACAAATGAAAACTCACATAAAAGTAAATTGTGACTTCATTGTTAGTATTTATGCATATAGTAGTGTACATGTACAAAATGTGCATCTTCCATGCATAACTGTACAGTAAGAGGATGTGGAATATGAGCACCTGGTTTAAGAGCGTTTGGCATGTGGCGTAAGTGTGTGGCAAGAAAAGCATGGCCTATGAACAAAGGGCCTAAGAGCATGCAATGTAAGAGCATGTAGAGTATGAGTGTGTGGCATCAGAACACATGCGGTAAGAGCCTCTGGCATAAGAGTGTTTATCGTAAGGGTATGTGACATAGGAGTGTGTCTCAAAAGAGTGTGTGTAATGGGTGTATTGTAAGTGTGTTTCATAAGTGTGTGTCATTATTGTGTGTCAAGTGTGACGTAAGAGTGTGTGCCATATCATGTGTGTTATAACAGTACTTAGCATAAATGTAAGTGGCCTAAGAGCATGTGTAATAAGTGTGTGTGTGTGTCCTAAGAGCATATGCCATGAGTGTGAATCGTAAGACTGGATGTCATAATAATGTTTGTTGTAAGAGTATGTGGTGTAAGGCATATGAGTGTTTGGTGTGCAAGTTATTGGCATGTGATTGCATGATGTACAAGTAGGGTTTGAGTGTTTGGTGTAATGTCATATGAGATACACATATCCTGTACAACACATGCACGTAGACAACTCACATTCAAAAGAGGTTTGACTTTGATGTGAGTTTTTATTTGTATACGAGGCATATATGAATTTTACATTGTGTGTATGTACAGATTTTACATCTCCTATAGTCAGTAACGTAAAAAGCCGTCCTTGTGCCCAAAACATTCCAAGCTGACCCTCACAGTAGAAACAAAACAACAAAAGGTGCATGGAAATGTCTTTTGACTTGATATTAGTGAAAAGTATTTCCAACCGAACTTATAAGAATAATTCCAACAAAAAGGTTTTTCCAAGGAGAGACCCTTGGATCCGAGGGTGGTCCCTTCCTCTGGATATTTAGGTAGGATGGCAAAACGATTCTCTTTATCCAATAATCCAAAATAGAACTCCAAAAAAGAATAAAGGAGGGATTAAAAAGAGGGTAATAAAAAGAGCCCCTAGATCGAATGAAGATGATAATGGAACACTAAGCAGGGGTATAGACGAATGTGAAGAAGGTGACAAAGGAGAAACTGTTGAATCAATAATCAAGAAACAAAGTAACAACATTGAGCAGAATCAGAGAAGCGATTGAGGAGGAAAAGAAAACCCAGACAATTGGACTAATGATACCAAAACATCTAATTGAATCAGATTGACAATGGAGAGTTTAGGAACACAGAATCATTGATGGGTAGGAAGGGCAGAGAAAATGATGCAACTGTGCCATTAATATTTGAATCAGTGTTTGAAGATGAATAAGACGTCCCCCTTAATAGAGCTAGAATTATGTCACTTTTTCACTCCATTCCTGAGTTAATGTCGATCTCTTCCTCTGACTTAAAGTTTGTACATCTGTTTTTATGACTATTGATTAGGGAAATATACTGTTCATTTTTATTCTAAATTGCTTAGAAATGTGGTATATGATAGACAAGAGGAATTTTTAATTAATGGGCTTGAATGCTATTATGCATGGAACAAAGATAACAGCGAGCTGCAGAATAATTAGTTTATTTGTATAGCGCAACCAAACCCTGGGGTAACTGGGCGCGTTCAATTTATAGAGCAGCAAATTACAGAGGGTTACACAGCAATGAGATGCAGAGGACAACGATAAATACAATAAATAGCATGTGGGACCAGGTTACAGAATGGTCCGAGTCAGTAGATAGCAGTAGTGATTAACACGAAGGACGAGGTTACAGTGTAGTCCGAATCTAGGATAGCATAGGTGATACAAGAGGAGGGAGTTAGGGTAAGCATACCTCCAATTGCCATAGTGCCTGTGGACGAGAGTAGTATTACTGATTCGCCAGCAGGTCTTACACCTTGGCTCTGAATGACCAGAACGTGGAGTCTGCTCTGAGGTCCGTGGGGAGTGAATTCCAACATTTTGCTGCTAGTACAGGGAAGCTAGCCCCACCTGCTGTTTTCAAATAGAATTTGGGAATTTTCAGTTGGTACAGGTAGGGGGATCTGGTCGGTCTGGAAGAACTTTGTCTGGTAAATTTGTCAGATAGGTAACGTGGTGCTGTCAAGGAAAGGCATTTATGTGTAATGACTAGTGAGCGTAATTTAATTCTGTCACGAATGGGGAGCCAGTGGACTTCCTTTCTGAAGGAGGAGATATGTACTTTGCGAGGAATATTGAGGGCACATATGAGGGTGTTGTTCTGGAGAATCTGTAGTCTGTTCAGATTGTGATTAGTGGTACAGAGAAAGAGTGTGTTGCAGTAATCCAATCTGGACAGAATCAGAGCCCTGGCCAGGGTGAGGCAGCTGTTGGAGGATAAAAATGGTTTACAGGCATTGATCAGTTTATTAGTGTATGCCGTAGATGAGATAGTGGCGTTTATTTGTTTTTTAAGGGAGAGTGTAGAATCTAGATATACACCCAACGTTTTAACTTCTTTTGAGACTTTTATGATGTTGCTGTCAATGGTGAAGGACTGGTACCTCGGGTCGAGTTTGTTGAGGCGAGCTTGGGAACCCACTATCAGCAATTCCGTCTTGTTGTCGTTTAAACAAAGGCTATGGGTAGCCATCCAAGCTTGGATTTCAAGGTAGACTTCATTAAGTTTTACAACATCTTTCTCGTAGCAGCCGCTGAGGGTAATGAGCATCTGGGTGTCGTCAGCATAATTTGTGTATGTGACACACAGATCATCAGGTCGGTCAAAAAGGAGCTTTGTAAAGATGTTGTAAAAGCATGGGGGAGATACATGACCCTTGAGGAACTCCACATTGGATGGGGACAGGGTCGGCTACAGCCGAAGGAGCGAAGACCCTAGTCGTTCTGTCGGAAAGGAAGGATTGAATCCAGTCAGTGGCATTCTGGAAGAATGCGGCAGCCAATGAGAGATGATTGGTCAGGATTTGATGATCAACCAGGTCGAAGGCTGCAGACAGGTCCAGCAAAAGCAAGATGGCCACTTTGCCCTTATCTTTGACTTCGTCCAGTTGGATTTTTAGGTCCAGGAGGGCTGTTTCTGTCCCATGCCTGGGTCTAAAACTGGATTGTCGCAGACCTAAGATGTTGTTGTCTTCCAAATGTTTTTGTATTTGGAGGTAGGCCACTCTGTCTAGGTTTTTCAAGAGAAAAGGGACAGTAGTGATGGGTCTGTAGTTGGTCAGTATATTAGGGTCAAGGTTGGGTTTTTTGAGAAGTGGTAGGACCCATGCTTCTGTGGGGTTATTGGGGACATCCGCATTCTTAAATGATGGGTTGATCAAGGTGGTGATGAAGGGGGCTAGGTCTTTAGCCCCATCCTTAATAACTGAGGCTGGGCATAGGTCTCCGTTGCAATTAGAAGGTTTGAGGTTGACAACTTCATCCTCTGTGACTGGGAGAAGTGGAAAGGAGGGCAGTCAGGTCTAAGAGCACTAGGTGCCTTGCGTTGGTAGTCTTTGGCGGCAAGGTTGGCTTTTTTGATTGATAAAGCTTGCTGGATGTTGTCACACCAGGCTTTGTCTTTGATGCAGTCATCAGTGGGGGGTACTGGCGATTCCAATTCTTTTAGAATAGAGAATAACTCTTTAGTGGGAGATTTAGCATTTTGGATTCTAGTGTTGAAGACTTCTTTTTTTGCATTTGTAATGGCAATTTTGTAGGAGGCAGCTATAGTCGAGAATCTTTATTTAGAGGAAGGAGATGGGGCTTTTCTCCAGCTAGCTTCAGAAGTTCTTTTGATATTCCGAAATGCTTTTAGCTCTGCCAAAAACCATTTGTTCAAATTAGCAATTGGTTTAGCTTTTCGTAGTTTAAGTGGTGCAATGTGATTTAGAGCCTGCTCAAATGTGTCATTGTAGAGGTCGACTAATGAAGTTGGATTAGTGTTAGTGATGGTTTAGTGATGGTTTGGGTGTTGACGATCGGTATGTTATGTTATGTTATGTTATGTTATGTTATGTTATGTTATGTTATGGGTGCTTATAAAGCGCCGGCAGCCCACAGGCATCAGGGAGCTGATAACAAACAACATGTAATTGTCACATTTGGAATTAACGTCTGTCTCACCGGGTTCTTATTTTGATAAGCATTAAAGAGGTGCACGCTTAAGGGAGTCTTTAGGTATGGTAAAGGTAATACAATGGTGGTCTTTCCAAGTGCATGGCGTGATATTAAGCAGGGAAATGTCACAGTTGGTATTGCCCAACCAGTCTAAGGTTCTGCCTTTAGAGTATGTGGGCTTGTTAATACGTTGTGGAAGTACTAATTGTGTGATAGTGTCATTGAGTAAGGAGGCATTAGCATTGTTAGGATCATGTAGACCCAAGTTAAAGTCACCCATTAAAATAATTTGTGAGCCTGGTATGGTATTTAATGTCAATAGATGGTAAATGTCTTCCTGAAATGAAGTGATAGCCCCTGGGGTCTGTAGATAAGGTGAAGTAATATAGTCCGGGTGTTGGATAGTGAGCGTTTGAGAGAGAGAAGTTCAGCTGATGATAGTTCTGGATTGGGGATTCTCTAATGTTCAGGTTGGATTTAGCAATGATGGCTACACCACCTCCAGACCCAGTGTTTCTATCAGCTCGAATGATGGTATAGTTCTCTGGGATAGCGATCGAGAGTGCAGGGCCCGCTGCAGGAAGCAGCCAAGTTTCCATGATTGCAAGGAAGTCCAGGTGGTTAGAGGAGATCAAGTCAGCAATGTCAGGGGCATGCGCCTCTAAGGAGCGAGCGTTGATCAGAGCGCCATTGATTATTGTGTTGGTGGTGGTAACTAGGTCTCCTAGGGGAGGATTGGGACTGAGATTGTTGTGAGTAGCGGTCTGTGCCACTCAGTTGTTGGGCAGCTACAGATTGTTGTTCCTAGTAAGCTGGGTGGGAGACCTAATGGGTTTAGGTTTGAGGCTAAAGCGAGAACCTAGTCTTGCATTTATCGGATGTGTTGGGCAAGGAATGAACAGTGTAGGGGCGTGGCAAATCTCTTGATCCATTCTGCAGGTGGTAGGGATGGTTCAGCGAACGGGGAGGCTGTGGTCTGTGAGGCCAATGACGTTTGGTGCAGTATGGCCGGTGGGAGGTTTGAAGGTGTTATGTTCTGGAAAAGTGGGAGAATAGTGGCCATAGTGAGAGTAACTCTTCCTAAGGTGGCCATAGCTGGTGGCTGCAAATCAGGCCAGTTGCAAAAGGCAAGTGATAAGGCAAATTAGGCTAGTTGAAATAGGCAAGCAATGAGGCAAATCAGGCTAGTTGCTATGGGCAGGCTATAAGGCTAATCAGGCTAGTTGCAATAGGCAAGCAATACGGCAGATCAGGCTAGTTGCAATATTCAAGTAATGCGGCTAATCAGGCTAGTTGCAATAGGCAGGCAATAAGGCAAATCAGGCTAGTTGCAATAGGCAAGTAATGATGCTAATCAGGCTAGTTGCAATAGGCAGGCAATAAGGCAAATCAGGCGAGGTGCAACATTCAATTAATGAGGCTAATCATGCTGGTTGCAATAGGCAGGCAATAAGGCAAATCAGGATAGTTGCAGTAGGCAAGTAATGAGGCAGATCAGGCTAGTTGCAATAGGCAAGCAATAAGGCAAATCAGGCTTGTTGCAATAGGCAAGCGATAAGGCAAATCAGGGAAGTTGCAATAGGCAAGCGATAAGGCAAATCAGGCTAGTTGCAATAGGCAAGTAATGAGGCAAATCAGGCTAGTTGCAATAGGCAAGCGATAAGGCAAATCAGGCTATTTGCAATAGGCAAGTAATGAGGAACATCAGGCTAGTTACAATAGGCAAGTCACGAAGTATGCTGGCCTAGAAGCAGAAGGCAGGTTAGACAGTTGGCTGCTAGGCATAGCGAGGTGTAGTGAACAAGCAGAAGGCAGCAAGTGTGCCAATGGGTATTAGAGCAAGCCGTATGCGCTAGTCAAGAGGAAGGCTATTCAAGCATCGTAGGCAATAGGTATTACAATGCATCAAATGTAGGCAGTGTACAAAATGTTTACTGGAGGTTCGCTAGGCTAGGGTTTGGGCAGTTGACAATGTTAGGGCCTATCGGCGTGTCGGTGGCCACTAAGTAACCTAGTGAGCGCAGCGTTTCGAACAGTAGCAGGAGGGTAGAGGCATTCCACACTTGCAGAGTCATGAATCTAAAAGCATCAGGTAAATGGGGCGTGCAAAAGCAGGTGGCTTGGGAACAATGTCAGTACTCTGCGACTAGCATCTGGCAGTCGTAGATGGAGGTAATGTTCAAAGTGTTCATGAGGGCCAAGTCTCTGTGTTGGGTGATGCTTACCCAGCTGTACTCTGGTGTCAGGGCACTGGTCCTCGTGCTCCAGAGCGCTAACAGGGTGCCAACAGGGCCTTAGGTGCTGGCCTTTGGGGGTAGGGCCGACTTCGCCTATCGGCTCGCGGATTGGCTGGCTAAGGGCAACTGTTGGCCAATGGGGTCACAGCAACCGATGCAGCCAGGTTAGCGAGCTAGGTAGCACTCTGGTTTTTGAATGTCGGCCATTTTGAAGTGGCATCCCCACATTAAATTATTATATTTGTACTATTTCCAGGCCTGTGGGTGCAGTCGAACTAGCAGCAAGCACATTTGTTAGCATTTCGAGTGTAATGCTTGGCCGCTAAGCTGATGTAGTGCGGAAAGGAAATAAAAAGATGTGCCCCGCGTACATAAGTCTACGGGCACTCCATAACAGCTTGGGTGCCCCCATGGGCTTACCTTCGCGGGATTGGCATCGCGGATGCACTTGCTCCTGCTGGGTGCTCCTCACTGCAGAGAGGCTTCTTCCTGGTGGAGCCTTCTTTGGAAATGTCTATTTACAGACTCTTCCACAGAGTCTGTAAATTAGGAGGCAAGGGCATCAAACAAATTATGATTAGTAATAGCAAAGTATGGAAAATTGTTTGCACATTTCATGGACGATTGTGTTTTTCTTGTTGGTTGAAAATCACTGCCACTGGCCTACATAGAGGCTGGTCGAATTTTAGGTAGGACTGAACCACTAAGGAACTCACTAGAGGTGGGCGTGATTCCCCACCAAATGAACGATGGAGCAAACAGTCACATAAGAATCCCCTGCACCAGAAGAGGACATAATCTGAGGCATTGCAGACTAAGGTATGACCATGAATTGAGAGCGAGTGCAGGGCAGTAATAATTTGAAAGTACACGTATATAAAGGTGAAAAAAGATGTCCTTTATGATGGAAACAAAGCATAGTGAACTAGAGTTTGGAAGGGAGACATGATGTGATCTAGCAAGACAGGGGAAAGAAATGTATTGAGTGAATATAGATTAATTTCTACCACCGAACCCAAAAAGGAACAGCAGGTGAAAGTCGGTAAGAGTGAAAGGGGTGTCCGAGGGGTGGACAACAGAAGAGACCATGGGTGCACTCAACTAGACAAAGCTGGACCGAACCTGGAGAACAGTTTAGAGGATTGGAGTTGGCTGGCAGGGGCCTTATCCGCCAAATCATAATGCCATCAGTGCCCCAGGAGTGCCCAACTCAATCCCGTGTTAAAAGGGATAAAAATCATGAGTTGGAACACAAGGGGTTACTCGCACCTCCTCGGAAACTCAGTAGTACACCTGACAACCTACGATGCCTTTTGCCTGCAGGAAACCTGGCTGTGTGATCTTCCCCTCTTGGACAGGTTTGAGCTATTTTTAAATCCAGCAATAAAGGGCTCGAAAGGGAGACCGAGCTCAGGCCTCCTGTTAGGGGTAAAGCGCACCAGTGGCTTAAAAGTGCTCTCTTCAGTAAATAGGAACCCTTGGATTCAACTCACTAGGATTTCATCTACGACAAAATCTCTGCTACAAACCCAAGACTGGCAGCTGCTCATATGCAATGTATATTGGGGTCCTACAGCATGAGAAGAGGACAAATTTATGGAAGTTCTTATGAAAGCCATAGATGATGCTAGGATTGAGTGCCCGAAACTCGAAATTCTTCTATGTGGCGATTTCAATATGGAATGCTACGATAAGAAGCGGAGGAAAATTGAGTTTTTGCCTCTGACCGCCTCTAAAAATACAACAAGAGGAGTAAATATGGAGAAGGAACGTATAGCAAGGAACATCCACATTGTCAATGGGAACTTGTTGGGCGACCAACCGGCCGCTCCAACATGGAAACGGGCTAATCAAATGAGCACGTTGGATTATATTTTTGTATCAGAAAATCTCTTTGGAAATCTAACATCGTTGAAAGTGGTCACCACGACCCAGAGTGACCATAACATCCTGGAACTTGAAACTGAGGCCTGGGATAAGTCTCCTTGAGATAACTCCGGGGGATTCTTTAATCAAGGACCAAGGTTCCAATCTGATTGAATATGCTGAAGTACTGAAGATCTTTCGCACAAAGGTGGCTGCCAAGGGTAGTCACCAATGTACTCGGCACACCTATGATCACCAAGTAGTGACCAAAAAAAAAGCTGTAAGAAAAGCCTGGAGGCGATTTCTTAAAACCAGTGCACCAGTGGATTTACTCCTGTATAAAAATTCAGAAACAACTACAGGAATTGGCTTACGCAACACAAACAACAACTAGTGCAACAAGACAGTGAGACGATGCTAACATTTTTAACTACTAAAAATATTACTGGTATTTGGAAATTGATTAACGAAACAAACACCTCTCCTGACTCTAAGATGGTGAATCCCATAGCAGTAACAGTATGGGAAACCCACTTTCGGAATCTTTACTCCATGGGGATAATATGTGGTCCACAAATACCCTTATTATCCAACGAGTCTTGGGACATTAAGTTTGGAAAACAAGACATTCTAGACCTCATTAAAAACTCAAACTCCTCAATGGCCTCACTAACGACATCCTTAAAAAGGATCCGGAAAAATGGGCCTCATTTATGCTGTTGCTGTTCAACGACATAAAGAGACAAAAAAAGTTACCCAAATCGTGGACAACGTCCATAATCGTGCCGATTTTCAAGAAGGGAGACAGGTTCGTGCCCACGAACTACAGACCAATTGCCCACTTGGACGTCGTGGGCAAAATTTTTGCAGCACTAATCTTGAAACATCTGAATGATTGGAGTTGGTTGGCAAATCATTTGGACCCTTGGCAATCAAGTTTTCGTAAGGGCATTGGGACATCCCTAAATGTTCTAATTATATACATATTAAAATGCCTAGTCAAGGAGAAGAAATATAAAAACATCTACATTGCATCCATAGATATGGAACAGGCGTTCGTCTCTGTCGACCGTTGTATTCTATGGCAAAAATTGAGGAAATGGGGATGTCCGAACAACCTGAGAGAACCCTTGGAAGCATTGCACACTGGGACAACTCTTTAAGTTAGGTTAGACAGACAGGGCAACCTTTCAAACAGTGTGGAGGCCATGAATGGGCTGAAACAGGGCTATCGGTTGGCTCCAGCTGTATTTTGTCTCTTCATATCCGACATGCAGGAAGCCTTTGAAGCAGTGAGATGTTTTCCCCCTAAAATCGCGAGGACTTCCGTGAGAAGGTTGCTGTTCGCGGACGACCTCTTGCTATTAGACCAGACTGCTGTTGGATTACAGCGTCAACTAAAGGCACTAGAGTTGTACATACAAGAAAATGGCCTCCGATGAAATGCGAAGAAATCACAGATCCTGAGGCTAGGTCCCATCATGGGTGCTAAAAATCTAAGGTGGTTCTTGTCGGGGGAAGTGGTACCAGTGGTTTCAACCATGGTATACCCTGGAGTAACCTTTAACAAGAGTATCCAAGATGGTCCGGGTATCAAAAGACTTAGAAGTAAAGTTAGGAATTTAGCTTCCCAAGCACTGTCAATCAAGCGGCGATACTGTTTCTTCTCCCTCCGACCACTGATAGACTTTTATAAATTGAAAGTTTTGCCCATTTTGACTTATGCTGTGGAGGCGAACTTCTTCCTCACTCCAGAGGTTTGGAAACTGTTGGAGGGTCTATTTTGGAAAAGAGTATTGAGCCTACCGTCATCCATCCCGATTGAAAGTGTCCGTAAACAACTGGTCTTATCTTCACTCTACGTATCCATGGTTTGGAAATCATTGACACTCCTTGGTAAATGTCTGCACCCAGAGGAAAGAAGTGGTTTCTTGGCTATTAATGAAGCCATGACAAGAAAACAGATCCCGGCTCTAACCGAGTGGCAGTCAATCTGCACAGAAATCTTGAACAACATAGCCTTGGAACCTGAAAACCTTGTGCAAAACCTGCACACGGTAAAGAGGAAACTCCGGGATTGGGATTGGACAGTCACCTTGGACAGGCTTAGTGCCCTTCCGTCTATAACCCAGGGCATGGATGAGCACTACTGTAGAGGTACCGTGCACCCGTATCTGGACAAATTTCCCTCAAGCACGGAAAGGCACCGCTTTCTAAAATTTCGATTAAATCTCCTCCATACAAGAGAAGTTCTAGGGAGAAGAAATAAAAAGGAGGAGCAATCTTGCATTGTTGTGTCGTTGCTGTGGGCAGGAGACTGAAACCCTACAGCACCTGGTGATGAACTGTGTTACTTTATCTAGGCCCAGAGAAAAATGGCTAGGGTCGCACTTTCAAAATCTAAGTACTTTATCCTTGCAGGAGAGGTGGACAATTCTAAGAAGGGGAGGAAAAGTATCCACAACTTTGGCCTTGTTGAATTTCGTGAGAGAAATTTTTATAAAACTGGACACTTAGCTACACTTCTTTCAGCTTTATCACCTTTCCTCCCTATATATAATTGATGTAATTTTGTGTTTCTGTAAGAAAATTTTGGTTTTAGTATGCATTTAAAGTTTTTTTTGGAAACTAATTGATGCAATAAAAAAAAAGAATATAGATTGCTTTGGCAACATATGTGCCCTTGCTATACCCCCCTGCATTGATTCAACAGTAGGTAGCAATGAAACTAAAGAAAGAACAATGGTAGTCATGTTAACACTGGCATATCAAACCTAGGGCTGAAAGAAGCAGCAGAGACTGAAGAAGTGACCATCATGGCCAATGGTAAAGAATCTTGAGTTGGAGAGGGCAGGAGAGGAACCATGTTACTCAGCTTGTTGACTGCTGCTTCATGACTTGAAATATTATGCCTAGTACAGATGGCATAGGTGATGAAGGCCTGAAAGTTAAAATACCTAATGAAATGTTCTATAAGGCAGAAACAGTCAGCATGAGTACTTATGGCAGTGCCATTAATTAAAGAAATGCCCTGTATGCAATGTACATCAGTTGAGTTTCAGTTACTCCACGATGCCAGGTGGCCACCGCATTTGTAAGCCTCTACAGCTCTGAAACCTTAGCAGCAGCAAAGTCTATATTCAAATATGGTCCAGGTTGTCCTCATTTGTGCTCTGAGCTTGTACCAGTGGCAGGATCAACAAATGACAGCTGATCAACAGAGTTCAAGGTCAAAGTCAATGGTCCAGCAGCCATAATGACTTTGAGAGAAGATCCAATGTCAAGAAGCATAATTGTAGGGATGGGCAAAGAAGGGTGTTGTCAGACCACCACCCGTCCTAGACGATTTAGATTGCGAAAAATATATTAAACTATGGAAATGCGTACGGGACAGTGTAAGGGGGAGGAGGGTGTGTTATGATTGAGGAAAATTGGCGGGAGTAGGAAATCATAAAGGGAGAAGTTACTCAGTAGTGTAGCAATTGAACTATGTAGGATGTAGTATACATATATACACGACAGTCATAACATGAACTAACACCTCATCTATGAGTAGGCATGAATCCTGGCATGCCATGTTTTCACAGAAACACAGAACATTGAGGCCTTATCCCTTTCCTCACCATTGTATCCCGATTTCCAGGCAGAGCAAAGAACACACATATACCCCTACATCAGTTAGGCCTTTGATCGAATTAGGTAGGAATGTGTGTAGCTGAGGAAATCAAGGGCTGTGGCCTAGCACCAACGTCGTATTCTTCGGAGCGGAGGAAGAGGTCTTGGGATGCCAAAACCCGAACAAAGATTTAGCACACTAGTGCCCCCCAGAATGACTCTATTTGAACTACCAGATGTGCAGGGAAATGAGTTTTAAATCATTCATGAATTGGATTGATTAGTGGGGCATTATTTTCACTCTTGGGGAGGGAAACTGATAAAGGGGAAAGCGGAGAACGACATGATCGATGTTTTGTGCCAAGGAGAGCTAAGAATGATGCCCATACCGTGGGGATGGTATGATGGGGGCCAATGTGGCCGGGATGAGAAAAGGGCTGCTTTGTTCGCAAGGACCAGGCTGAACTTAAACATTCCCACTGAGTTCACGTTGATAACCAGGTGCATGTCACGTGGTTAGGATCGAAGGTAGGGTGGTGCCAGTTGAAGTTAACCAATTGCTTTGCAGCATTCCATGATGGACAAGGACGTTACTCACGTGTGGTGAAGATGTGCAAGAATACAGTGGAACCAATTGGAGTATGGGCTATATGTAATCATTAGCATGTATATTGGCAGTAGCCAATTAGGTTGTGGGGTTAACACTATATCGAGTGCAGCATGAGTGACAATGTGTGTGTTTATAACCTGAATTTTGTATGAAAGATGTCAGAGAGTTCTTTGGCAGTGGATTTGTAATACCCTGTTGCCTTATTCTTTTGCATACAAAATAAAGCTCTTGCCTTTCTCAAAAGAGGGTGCACCTAGCCTTTTTGACTAGCAGGTTATATTTCTAGGTCTGATCGCTGGGAGCTGCCCCACATTTTGGTGACCCAGGCGTGATCCCAGTGACCCCCACAAAGACAGAGGATTGCTGGCTGCATATCCAGAGGGGCCACGTCCACCTGCAGCGACCAGTCCCCCTTATGTACAACCTTGTAGGAGCCATGTTATCAGAATTCCTGTCTGTTCTTTGTGGAGGGAGAAGCTCTAAGGGGGCCCGGCCAGAGCTCCAGGGTGGCCGGGGCTGGGATCTCCTCTCCCGATATAGTGCAGGTGTTGGAACGAAAAAGTAGAATTTATTGTGATTTTATTTTTGGGGAGCTTTTTGTGGTGTGGTTAGTAGTGGCTGTTGGGGCGGGACAAGGGTATTGGTAATATTGTAAGAATATCAACGGGAAAGGGTAGCTATCATGGAGCCAACAGCTTTCCACTGTTGAAATCCCTTCCATTGTATCAAGATAAGATTCTTAAATGCCATAGGGAATGGTGTGCGGAAACAAAGGGAGGGATGTTTAAGCCAGGGCAGGACTAGGGCACAAACATTAGAGATATACTAAGTCATATGTTAAATATAAGGGAAGAACACTAAAAAACAGAAAGGAAGTATGGAATTGTGGGAAATGGTATAGGATTTGGAAAATAGCTCCACCAATTCTTCCAAGGCAGTATGTGAGGTGGTCACCCCGTGCAGTACTATTACTACTGCGGTTGCCGTCCCGAGTGGCCCTGCGGCCCCATAGAAATAGACAGCTGTCCTCTTTTAGGATGCTACCCTACGTGTGCAGCTTCAGGATACACAAATCTCATGTATACCCCATTGCCCACTACAGCACCCCCGCCGCCCATGTCAGAATCTTCCCAATCCCACGGCATCAGTAGCTGGGAGGGGTAAAGGGCTGAAAGTAGATGACGCAAAACCACACAAAGAACTAGTGGATTCATTAAGGAAGGTGGAGGATGAGCTGGCGTGACTAAGATTAGAACGGCGGAATGAACAGTGGATGCCTACAGCGGTGGATGAATGGAGGGATAGGGATAATTTGTTTTTGTATAGATAGCACAGTTATCAGAGACGTGAATATAGAAAAGGAACACGAAGATGGAAGGAAGAGAGAGGGGGGAGTGAATTATGCAATGGCGGGTCAGAGGAGGAACATGATTATACACACAAAAGAGAAGAGGAGTGGGATACGGAAGACACATTGGAAGGAGCAGTGTAGCCACCTGTAACATCTCCACGAGTAGAAAGTTAGTGGAGACCTAGGTGACATAACAGGTTTGCAAGAATGGCAGTAGCTAAGAGGTCAGTGTTGGGAAAGAAAAAAGATGGCACGGCAGCAGGAGCGCAGTTCCTGTTGTTACACAAGGGTTCGGGAAGAGCACAGTTTATCCCTTTGGCACACATGGACATAAATAACCTCATGAAGACACTCCGATCCCTCACAGCTGGGGCAGGCAGGTGGATATACACATTTGACAAGCATACAGATGGGACAACTTTGGCTGTAGGGGATTTTAAAAGTCTGTGCTGATACTGGGAGATCAGGCTGATGACATATGGGTCAAAGTAGGGTATCCGGGTGTGAAGTTGGGTGATGATAGCATGACAAAGGCACATTTAAACGACATTAGACCTCAAGTATGGGCAGCATTACAGCATGCATACACAGACACACCTGATCTTCAGTCGATTATGCAATGAACAATACGCAATGATGAGGATCCTGCCCAATACATAATACACATGCAAGAGATGTGGCAGGTGGAGACAGGGGACTCATGGGATCGAGTCATTCTGTTTTTCTATTTTGTGATTAAAAGAGGTCTCCTGAAAAAGGTGCTGAAGGCACTCAACATGATAGCGGGGAGAGAGGCAAATGGGTGGGCGGAAATTCAGTCTATTATTATTCATCACTGTAAATGGTTGAAAGAAAAGAAGAAGGAAACGGTTCAGCAAGCGCTAGCAGAGGAAGCAAAACTGATTCAAAAGAAGTTAGCAAAGCTTGCACTGAAGGGGGCTGCGGCAGCAGTGCAGACCAAAGGGTCGGCAGACATTAGGGCAATCCAGGGGGATGTACATGCAACACTCAGGTGGGGAGGAGAAAGCTGAAGGACAGGTGGGTACCAACCTCCATATCAAGGAGGGTTTCCATGGGGGGTTTCAATGGGGGAGAGGCAGATTTTGGGAACACGTACCCGGATTAGGACAGCCCACCGAGAGCCTTAGCGTGTCCAGTTCGATCGGTCACTGCCAACCCAGAATAGGAACCCTTGGTAGGCGTGGAGATAGCAAACAAACCATTCATTTTTATGGTAGATAAAGGTGCAAATAAATGACTTATAAGTGAGGGAGGATTCCCTTTATCAGATGAGGTAATGGAAACACAGAGCTTCTCTGGGGCAGTTCAATCTGTTCTTTTCACGAAGAAATGACCCATTAAAACAGAGGGCAGAGAGGTGTGGGCCCCCTTTGTTATATTCCACCGTGAATCCAATCTGTTGGGAAGGGATTTTTGGAGTAAGCTCAACATGACAATCTTGTTCACAGAAAAAAATGCGGTGTGTTCCATGCCCGGTATGTGGGCTGTGTGGGTAATGTTGGCCATGCATGCAATAGGCGTTGAGGCTGTGGCAAGAGTAATACCTGAGGCCCCCGATTTATTTCTATACGGCATGACCATATTACTCAATGCAGTATCACATGTGGCAAACAAATATTGGCAAGTACCCGTTGAGTTTCTGTTCAGACCCACCGAGCCTCAGGAGATAGTTTCAGGTATTACCATTGAACTGGATATAGAAGGAGTTCTAGTGGCAGAAGCCCATGTTGTTTTGATAGAAGTTGATTCCAACAAAGGGGAATGGTGCACGTTCTTTTGCAGTGACCCCACAATACCAATGAAATGTGTCACCCTCGAGAATGAAGCGGCAGACACCATGACAAAGCAGGCCACTTATTTGACAGTACCAGACAGACCTGTGCATCCAATGTTTGTGAACATGCAGCTATAGTTGCAGGTGCCATACATGGCCCTCCCTGTTACAGAAATTATTGAGATACAAGACCAGGCCGCACAAAGTGAAAAGTTGGTATGGCATAAATGAGGGTGTGCACAATCCCTAACTGATTTGGTGTGGAAACAGATGAGCACAGGGAAGGTCATAATGCCTCAAGCATTGGCTCTGGTGGTGTTCGACCAGCTCCACTTCCCCACCCACGCATTTAAACAACATATTGCAGCAGATAGTCAGGAAGATTCGTATGTGGCCAATATTCAGGAATTGTCATAACTGTTTACGTCCAACAGTGTAGCGTGCAAGACCTATAGCACAGGACAACCTTTGAAGACATTAAAATACACTTGGCCATGCCCTATTGGTCCATTTTGTGCTTCACACATAGATTTTGCTGACATGGGAGAGGGGTGTAACTCTTTTCGTTACTTGAAAGTGGTTGTTTGTCCTTTTTCCCATTGGTTTGAGGCTGGTCCGTGTGCACATCCTGATGCTAAATTGACCACCATGGTCTTGGTGAGAGAAGTGTTTCCCCGATGGGGAGTGTGCGATAACCTTAGTAGTGACAATGGCACCCACTTCTTTGGTGGGTTGTTTAAAGAAATTGCAGCTCTTTTAGGAATAAAGCACAAGTTGTGTTATATTTATCACCCTCAGGCCAAAGGGGTTGTAGAAACGATAAACAGTCTGCTCAAAAGGAAACTGTCCAAGTTATGTGCAACACTGAACAGGAACAGGGTGCATTGTCTCCCCTTGTCCTTGTTCAGTTTAAGCACCCACCCCTATAAGGACCATCACCTCTCCTCTCATGAGATTGAGAAGGGGAGACATATGCACACGGCACTAACTCCTGTGCGGAGTGCTTCAGATGCTCACAGGGGTGCGTCGATCCTATGGGATGTATTCCATTTGCATTTAACACAGTTAACAAAGTGTTCTAAATAACTTTCTCAACAGATTGCTCCATGGTGATCAGAAGACATCGACAACAGCACTGCACTGGAATCTGTGAGCTCTCTGCCATTTCAATTGTTTCCTAATTATAAAGTTTATATAACAAAAATGTGCGCAGGTGAAGTGAACCTCGTTACAATGGTCCTTACATTGTAGTATATGCTACTCCCCTTGCTGTTAAAGTAAAGGCACTGCATTATTGGGTACATTTGTCTGATGTTTGAAAAAGCCCCACAAACTGTGCCCCCACCTGTAAGCATTTTGACAGTGTTTTTAAATTACTGTTGTTGTTTGATAATTCTGTTTTTTAACAACTTACAGCAGTTTTGATTTCTGAAGACATTTTTTGGTTTTATTTACTTTTTTTGAGTGTTTTTAATGCACCATGTTCATTCAAATGACTAGATTATGGAACAATATAAAAAATGTGTGTTCTGTGTGTAATCCCAGTGCCATGCTGTATCTACTTATATGTGGGTTTGCCTTTGGGTTGTTCATATATAGATTTAGTGTTGTTTTATGGGTAGGCCATATAAAGATGGGGTGGGAATGTTATAGTTGTTGTTTTTTTTAGTAGTAGTAGCACCTCAAAGAAATGTATACATGTTCGATTTGTTGACAATTCTTTGGAATCTACAACACCAAATGATGAATATTTAACCACAGTGGTGAATTATAAGCGAATGAAGATACAGGATACTTTAATATGGGATGTAAAAATATGATTGAAAAAGGGTTTGGAGGAGAAAAAGGAGTATGACCATTACAAAGGAGTAGTGTTTGATACAATGTCCAATGTGCACCACCCAGAGTTTAACAGCATGTGCTATAGTTATATGAACTCAGTGGGGTAACAGCAACAGGAGTTGTTATGTCTGCTCCCTCATCCCCCACCCGTTATTAACAGTGCCAGCACTACCGGCCTCCCCATTCACATTCAGCCCTATGGGGCTCAAACGGGAATGGGGAGTGATGAATACCGGCACCCGGCAATGAGCAATTACCGGGTCCGCGGGGCAGGAATGCCCTGGTAATTGCCCATTGCCGGTAAAATTTGCAAGGCTACTGCAGAACTTGTAATGAAGCCCCTAGCGGGTTATATTTTCTTGGTCTGATCTCTGGAAGGTGCCCAACAAAGGCAGATGTCCCAAGAGCTACAGGTGGGTGTACCCACATTTGTACTTGATAAATGCAATACAGAGTAGAGGAAGTCAGTGAACTAGGGATACAAATCCTGTATAACGGTGTCTTTGGAGAAGGCAGTGTCCAAATACTTGAATGTGGGGGGGGTCGAAGGAAAGTAGATGCCACATTGTGGAAGATTAAAGTCAGGCGGGCAGATCCTTCAGCCAGCGGGACCACTAGCCTTCCCTTGCTTTGTGCTAAAACAAAGAAGGCACCCCAATCATGCAGTATCCTACATGGGTTTGGATTTGATGGAAGGCATCAAGTTCCCTACCAATGTAGGAGCAGAGCCGGAGCAGACTCATGAATCTATGTGGACTATCAAGGATAGCTTCTGAAGTTGGCTCAAGGTTTGTAATGAAAATCCTGGAAGAGCAGATGGCTCAGTTGTTCAGCAAATACTGCTTTGTTAAACAATTTGATATGAGACATACAATGGATATCAGAGTGGAGCTGGGAGGTGCTCCCAATTTCCAATTCAGTCAGTGTCCATCTTAAAACTCAAGTCAAGGAATGGAACCTCAGCATTGGTATATATAGTGGTACCACATCCCACAGATCACAGCGCTACAATAACAGATGTCACACTCACTATATTTGATTGTGTCACTCTATTGACCATTATATGCAAAGAGAACTCACTCTGATTTTGCAGCAAAGGGTTTGTTGGAATCAGAATTTCTGGATTAGTGGATAATTATTTAAAATTGATTACTGATCTATTGCGTGGGCCAGTCCTGCCTGGCATCATGGCCTGTTGGGCTGAAATGTTTAGGTACCGGTGAGAACATTAAGGGGGAGGGAAAGATTTTTATTTTTATATGTGATGGATTTCTTTTCAATTCGTAAGGACTGTGACGAGGAGGTTGAAAGGGCATAATCACAATGACAAGACCGTTGACTTTAATACCCTACGTGCTGTGCACTATTGATTTGAGGATGTCAGATCTCTTATATGTCTGCATTTGATAGGATGTCATTGGATTTCAGTGAGTTAAGGGAACTGCATGTAATGTAAGGCAATGTAAAGTTCTATTGTTGAGCACGGTCACTTTGGCAGCCTCTTTGCACTCTTTGAGAAATGCATGTTATGTTATATTAGGTTTGTTGGGCTTCTACAGTGCACAGCTGCCATTCTCATGGTCTTCCGGCACTCTCATGGACCTGAAAAAGGAGAGGAGGAAGCAGTCAGGTGCTTAGGGAGAGAAGACTAGGATTTGTGCTCAACTGTTGGTGTGGGTGGAATCAGGAGGAACTGGCGTCTACGCAGGTGAGTGTTCTATGTGATTTGTGTCTTTCCCGGAGGTCTATTTTCCAGATGTGAAGCCAGAGGGGACGGGGAGAGTTTGTGGGTTCTGGGTGTGCTTAAACAGTATGTTTGAGCATTGTAGCATTTTGAGAGTGCTGTGGTGGTCCTGGCTATTTGTTCTAGCCGTGTACTGAGTCAGAGAGTAGAAGAGAGATTGCTGAGTCCGGTCCTTGAAGGGTGAGGTTGTTAGTTGGTTTGGTTATGTGTATAGGGCAGCTTGATTGGGTTATGTTAGTGTATTATAGGTTATCTTGTAAATTAGGTTCTGATTGTGTTTTTGTCTCACGTTACAGTCCTGCGATTTCTGACGGTGGCATCGTGGTTTCAGAGGGGGAAAATGCTAGCTTGGGAAAGTCAGTACTGTTTGATGTTACTGTGTTTTTTGGGTGGTTTGTTTTTTGAACAGACGTTAAGGGGTTTTCTTCCTTGTCTTTAATTTGGTGCGTGATTTGTTGACATGGTGTTTGTTCATGTGATGGTGGTGTTGATTGTAGCTTGTTTCCTAACTTTAGGGTTCTGGATCGATCTCTGGTGTATTAAACAGCCAGGTTTTTAACATTGTCCGAAAGGTTAGGTGATTTTCTGTCATCCTGATTCCTTTCAGGATCAAGTTCTATAACTTTGCTCTGAGGTTGGAGAAGGCTGTACATCTGCACTTGGTTTCTTCGTAGTGTCTTGATTCTATGAGTATGTTGCTGCTTGATCTGAATATCCTTCTTGACTGGCAAGGAGTGATTTTTGATTGCAAGAATTGCGATCCCTGCCAATGCAGTGCTCTGTGTGCAATGCAGCAGGATTTTAAATTAATTATTTTCATCACTGGTTGCCAGTGAATGCTCCTCAAGGCCAGGCTAATGTGTTTCCTCCAGTTTATTCTAAATAGAAGTCTTGCTGCCGTATTTTGGACATGCTGCAATTTCTTGCCCTATATTCGAGCATCCCAATATATAGGCCGTTCACATGGTGCATGAGCAAAGGTAGACGTAGATGTCAGTCACATATGCATACATGCCAACATTATCCTTTCCATTTGGGAGAGGCTAGTCCATTCTTGGTTTCACTTTGCATTCTGCGACTTGTAGTCCTGGATTTCCACACTATAGACTCAGGACTACAAGTCCCAGAATGCAAAGTTAAAACCAGGACTTGAGTAGTGTCTCAATCAAATGGCTAATGTTGGCACAATGGCCAGGGGTCTGGGTGGGGCCACGGTACGGTCACCACCCTACCCCAGCTCCTGATTGTTGCATCGGTTCAATTCACCCAGCCAGAATGAAAACAGGCACACAGGAACCTCATTTCCGTAAGTGTTTTTGTCGCCTGTTTCTCTAAAAAACGCAATTGACCTGCGGACTACCAAACCCCTTTCCATGCACGTTTTAATTATCCTGCAGGAGAATTGCCCAGCGCATTATAGTCTGTGGTCCTGATTCACAGAACGTTTTCCAATGGGGTTTTGCCCTTGTAAAACGCTTCTGTGAATTATATTTTCCGTGCTAAAAGAATAATTCTGCAGCCCCACATTAACTCAACACATGAGGAAATCTTAAATCGGTGGTGGTTTATCGGAGCTACGGCCGAAATGACTGTGCACTACTCTGCCAAACAGGCGCATTTGCACAATGTGCTTTGCCGTTCCCTGTCTGGTGCATTACGGTCTGGCTCGCGTCCCCATCTATTAATCCAAGGACAAGAGATGCAGACGGGTGTCAACGTGCGTTGTTCCCCGAAGACTCCCTCCGCCCCCAAATGCCTCTCAGCTCTTTTCATAGAAAGTGTTCTGGTTGCCATGCTAATGCAGTTTCCAAGGTAACCCTGCTACAAAGATCGCCATTTCCCAAATGGAAACCCGGCGTCCTGAGAATTCTAGAGAAAAGCATTGGATGTACCCGGCGGCCGGTCAGGTGGCGCAGTGTCCATACCTTCCCGCAGGGGGCGGGGTGCTGACTGGACGTAACCAAGAGTACAGGTCGGGTGAGGGCATAACCTCCTCTGCCCTCTTTGAGTTCGCTGCCAGTCCAGACCCAGGAAGATTGAGGCACTGTCACAGCACAGTCACGCAAGAAGGCACATGTTTGCGAACTGTAAAAAAGGGTCCCATGGGATCCGGCCGTTTGCTAGAGAGTGGAATTGTTTGTAAGTTGTATAAAGTACACCCTGTGTACATAGGTGCGTCTATCCACTCGGATAAGTACTAAACCAATCGCGTTACTAGGGGTAGTAGCACATGTGACAGCCCCACAGCCGCGCGTTAGTAGGGGGTAGTAGCACATGTGACAGCCTCACGCGCCAGCGTTAGTAGGGGTAGTAGCACATGTGACAGCCCCACAGCCGCGCGTTAGTAGGGGGTAGTAGCACATGTGACAGCCTCACGCGCCAGCGTTAGTAGGGGGTAGTAGCACATGTGACAGCCTCACGCGCCAGCGTTAGTAGGGGGTAGTAGCACATGTGACAGCCTCACGCGCCAGCGTTAGTAGGGGGTAGTAGCACATGTAACAGCCTCACGCGCCGGCGTTAGTAAGGGTAGTAGCACACGTGACAGCCCCACGCCCCGATCTCCCACCATTTCAGAAGCACTTCATATCGACTGTCATTATGCCAGAACTCTGCAAAGTGAAGGCTGCCACGAGACTCTGGTCTCAAGAGAGCGTTGGTGGACATCCTTATCTCTGTTGGACAGAAGACAGCAAAGTGATTTCTATTGTCGCCTCCTTCCCAGGAGCCTGGAAGCTATCCTAATCTCAAATACCGGGGAGGCAAGTGGACGCCATGCTTATCCCCACCCTATAGAGGAGAGAAGTAGAAGCCATCCCTTTCCCCACCCTACAGAGGAGAGAAGTAGAAGCCATCCCTTTCTGTACCCCACTGAAGAGAGAACTAGAATCCATCCCTTTCCCCACCCTACAGAGAAGTAGAAGCCATGCCTTTTCCCACCCTACAGAGGAGAGAAGTAGAAGCCATCCCTTTCCCCACCCTCCAGAAGAGAGAAGTAGAAGCCATCCCTTTCCCCACCACCCTACAGAAGAGAGAAGTAGAAGCCATCCATTTCCCCATGCTACAGAGGAGAGAAGTAGAAGCCATCCCTTTCTGTACCATACTGAAGAGAGAACTGGAAGCCACCCCTTTCCCCACCTTACAGAGAAGTAGAAGCCATGCCTTTCCCCACCCTACAGAGGAGAGAAGTAGAAGCCATCCCTTTCCCCACCCTCCAGAAGAGAGAAGTAGAAGCCATCCCTTTCCCCACCACCCTACAGAGGAGAGAAGTAGAAGCCATTCCTTTCCCACCAATTCGTTTCCCCATCCCACAGAGAAGATAGGTAGAAGGGATTTCCCTCACCCAACAAAGGGGAGAAGTAGAGGCCATTCCTTTCCTCGACCTACAGAAGAGAGAAGTAGAAGCCATCCCTTTCCCCACCCTGCAGAGTAGAGAAGTAGAAGCCATCTCTTTCCCCACCCTACAGAAGAGAGAAGTAGAAGCCATCCCTTTCACCACCCTAGAGAAGAGAGAAGAAGAAAGCCATCCCTTTCCCCACCACCCTACAGAAGAGAGCAGTAGAAGCCATCTCTTTCCCCATGATACAGAACAGAGGAGAGAAGTAGAAGCCATTCCTTTCCGTACCTTACTGAAGAGAGAAGTAGAATCTATCCCTTTCTGTACCCTACAGAGGAGAGAAGTAGACGCCATCCCTTTCCCCACCCTACAGAGGAGAGAAGTAGAAGCCATCCCTTTCGCCACCCTAGAGAGAAGTAGAAGCCATCCCTTTCCCCACCCTACAGACGAGAGAAGTAGAAGACATCCCTTTCCCCACCCTACAGACGAGAGAAGTAGAAGACATCCCTTTCCCCACCCTACAGGGGAGAGTAGTAGAAGTAATTCCGTTCCCCAAACTACAGAGAAGAGAGAAGTAGAAGCCATTCCTTTCCCCTACCTACAGAAGAGAGAAGTAGAAGCCATACTTTCCCCGCCCTACAGAGAAGAGAGGTAGAAGGGATCATTTCCCACATCCAACAGAGGGGAGAAGTAGAAGCCATTCCTTTCCTCACCCTACAGAAGAGCGAAGTAGTGCCATCCCTTTCCCCACCATACAGGGGAGAGGAGTAAAAGCCATTCTTTACTCCCCCCTATAGAGGGAACATTAGAAGTCATCCCCTTTCCCATCCTACAGAGGAGAGAAGTGAAATCCAACCCCCCAAGCCCATTAGAGAGGAGAGGAAACTAGTGGAAGCCATCCTTTTCTCCAACCAACAGGAGGGAGAAGTTAAAGACAGTGCCCCCCACTTTAAGAGATAAGTGGAAGCCATCCATTTCCCCACCCTACAGAAGAAAGAAGTAGAAGTGATCCCTTTCCCCACCCTACAGAACACAGAAGTCAAAGCCATTATTTTTCCAATCCTTCCAAAGAGAGCAGTTGTAGGCAGTGCTGGAAATTTAAAAAAAATATACTGGGGCAACCCTCTCCTCTTTGGAAGATGGGGCCAAGGGGAGGAGGGGCGGGGCTGAGGGGTGTGGCCCCTGGCCGCGTCACAGTATCAATAGAAACCAAGCCTGGACATTTGCACAAAAGCAAAGAGCATTGAATACCAACAATTTCAAATGTGAAACATGTTTGATAGTGATTCAGCAAGAAACTCTTTTGGGGCGAGTAATGGAAGTGGACACTGCTCTTTTCATTAGTCACAATACTTACCCTAACAAAAACATTTCAGCACATTGCAAGCCATAGAAAATAATGTGGACATCTGCTAAACAGTACGCAAGGCTTTGGCTGTTTCTGCAGGCAATCTCCCGCACCGGGTCTGCTTGAGTGCATAGCAGGGAGTCTCCTGGGTTAGTTTCTGGGCCCCAAGACGCAGAAGAGCTCTGGCAAGCATTAAGGACATGTCCGGGAGTTTCCTTGGTTAGCCCTGGGCCTCAGGACGCAGCAGAACTCTGGCAAGACCAACCTTGCAGGAGCGCTGCTCCGGCCCATTTCCTACCCGGAGTTGTATGTATCCCTACCCCACCCTGAAGTGGATGGTATCCCTTTCTCTGCCAAGCAGAAGAAAGAGTTGGGAACCATCCTTTTCTCCACCATGTTGATGAAGTGAGTGGAAGAAATCCACACACGCCCTAGCAGAAGAGGGCAGTGGTAGCAGTCCTTTTAATTCCATGTAGAAAAGCACTGTGGCAGCCATCATTTTCATTGCCAATCGCAAGAGAGCGATGGAAGCCAATATTATCGCTACCATACAGCAGACAGTTCTGGAAGTTACCATTTTCATTGCCAAGCAGAAGAAAGCCATGGAAACATTAATTTGTTCTGCCCTGCTGAGGACAGCAGTGGAAGTAATCATTTTCCCAGCCATGCAGAAGAGAGCAGCGGTAGAGGCCCGTTCCCCCTAATGCAGAAGAGAGCAATGGGAAATATAGTTTTCTCTACCACGCATTTTCTTCCAATGAAGGAGAGAGAAAGTGGAAGCCATCTCTCTTTTCAGCTATGCAGAAGAGACTAGTCAAAGCTAATCCTTCCTTCACTATGTAGAAGAGAAATGTGGAGACCCCACACCACACCCCCAAACAAGGGTGGGATGTGTATTTCGTCCACCTATCAAACAGCTAGGAAAGAGTAGTGAAAGCTAGCCTTTGTTCCTACACTGAGAAGAGACCACTGTCAAACTTCTGGCAATGATCCATTAGACTTTTCAGTAGCTGCCATCTATACACAAGTCAGCAGTTTGCCTGCCAATGCACTACTAGACCTCTCAGATCTTTGCTTCTGAGGTGCCCCTCTATACATGAGTCTGCGGTTTGCCTGGCATTGCTGTACTAGATTTCTTAGATCTTTGCTTCGGTGGCACCCCTCTGCAAATGAGTTGGCAGTTTTCCTGGCATTACTCTAGTAGACCTCTTAAATCATTGCTTCGGTGGTGCCTCTCTGTATATGAGTTTGCAGTTTGCCTGGCCTTGCTCTACTAGACTACTTAGATCTTCGCTTTGCCTTTCACTTTCAGTTCCAAGGTACTTTGGCTTCATGGCCTTTAGCAGATCTAGCACGGAAATCAGTATTAAGCTCTGGAATAAGCTCTGGAATAATCTTCTATGGGATATTAGGGAAATTCCTACCCTTTCGAAGTTTAGAAAGAGACTGAAAGCTTTATTGTTCAATACCCGTTGACAGTTTAGTTGGCAACATGGCCTAATCCTCTTTTTTTCTTGATTGCTTGTTCCTGTGCTGAGAAACCTCTCTGGATCTAGCGCCTATCACTGCTTTTAAAAAGAAATAAAAGTTACTCACTGTGGTGACGGTAGTACTCCTAATCCATGGTGCATTTTCTTCCATACTGTATGGGCGTCCCGGTACAGGGACGAGACAGGTACCAATTTGCCTCACAAAAAATGCTTTCCATTGTACAGAAGGGCGGAGCGTCCTCTGACGGGCCCATAGGTCAGAGCTCACCCTCTAGTACCTGTAAGACAAGATAGCTGCACCAAGAGGAGGTTAGGGTGCAGGATTCACTTACGCCAACACAATTCAATAAGGACAACTCAATAGTTTGGCAAAGGGAAGTCCGTTTAATGACAAGTACAAAAAACGGGGCAACAAATGGTAATCCGCAGAGTCGCAATCGCCTGTCTCGCTTCAACTTCCAAATTCTCCATTCTAACAGCAATTCTTATAGGCAAAATTCGGCATCATTTGACGTCTAAAACTCATAAGTTTGTCATGCAATTCTATTGGTCGGAAAAGGTAACTTAAGTATAGGTGCTATATCTGTATATGGTAACAGAGCATGCGGATTGGATAACTCTTATCGGGTTGGCGTCTACGCCCATCCCACTACATCACTCGTGATAGACATCACTACAACTACGACGTCTTCTTGGTTCTACAAGCTATAGGACCCTAGATTATTTGGTCCATTGTGATTTTGCGGGTTACACCCATAGGCATAAATCTCCACTTTAATTAGCAGCATGCAGAATGGACACCCGGATGCGGAGTGCCCAAAGATTCACCCTGCCTCACTTCCATCAATCAGTACCTTCAGGGCTATGTGTCAATTAGTTGGCTAAGGCTGGCCTCGAAACTGCAGCTTCTTATCAGGAAAAGGTATGCATCCTGGGTTCTGGGTGACATCAGACGTTGGTACCTCTTTGCCCTTGGCTGGTCATGTGTCTGTTCACAGTGAATCCACTTCATTTTCCTGTTATTCGCGTATTTGATTCTTCCTTAGCATCGCCACCTACCTGGGGCCTCTTTATCTCGACCTTCACTGGCTGGCTGGTATGCTCTGAAGTTTCGATTCTCTGAGTCTGCAGCTCTCTTCCCTTCCTTAGGTTGACCTCGAATTCCCAGGCGTTGAGATGCTTCTTCCTGAGTTTCGATTCCGCTCTTCCCTTTGGCTTTGGCGGGAATATGAATCTTGGCCTTGCAAGCCTTCTGCAGCCTGGGCTTAGTTCTGCTTTTACAAAATGGAGTCGCACTTGTATAGTGTGCTTTTATTGAGGTAGATATATAGTTGGTGCATGTCTCTCTATTCTTCTACTAAGCATTGCAAGCAGTTCCGTTTACTTAGCTTCTTGCGTTTCAAGCCTATTTACATGCATTCAGTCAGTTACACAATTCGATCCTGGTTACGTTCTTTGTGCTGCAACGTTGTATCTTCTTATACGCCTATCACATCATTATTCTTTACGTTTCATCCTTGTGTATCTCCTTTTGCTCATTGTTTTATGGTTATCTGTACATTACGTCTGAGCTCTTATGTCGTCACCAGTTGCCTTCCATTAAGGCTCTGTGGGTCTCTCCGGGGACAGTCTGTAAGTAGTCTTCATTTCTTGTCAGCTGCTGGTACAGTTGTCTGAGAGGGTACCGTGCAGCCCATGGCTGTCTGGTTACAGGCATTTCAGCCGGTATTGCTCTTCTGATGGGCACCAGGCATAGGCCCAGTATAGCTCTCTGTTGGTTCAATTGCTCCTCGTACGTCATGTATTTTGCCGAGTATGTTCCTGGTACCTCAAAATGGGGGGCAGAGGTGCAGGCCATGTCTGGGACCTCCTCTACACTCCCCCCTCTGGTCGGTTCATCGACCACTTCTGCGTCCTCCTTTGGATTTATCTTCCTTGGTTCTTCTGTATCTAGTTCGTCGTCTTCAGGACTTGTACAAGATTGTGTGAACGTGCATATCTTTGGAGTCCATATCTTTATCACACCTTTCAAACTTCCTGCTGTTCTTACATGTTCGTCTTTGTTCCAGGTCATTAGCTGGCATTGTCCATTTGGGCTGCAATAGATCCATTTTCCTTCATATTTTCTTTGTTTCCTGGGATACGTAAACTTTGTTCCTTCTGGCGCAAATTCGCTGGCTCTCACAAAGTCTCATTTCTTCATCAGTCAGGTCTCTGGGCTTCCACCCTTGTTCAGCATCGACCATGATCTTCATCCCGATGGCTTTCTTCACAGTTTTCTAGCACTGTGAGATGATTATCTTGATAACACAAAATCCTAGTAGTATCATCAATAGCAGGGCTCCCAGAAACTTGAATATATCTGCCATCCATTGTGGGACCCATGAGAATAGTGTTCCAAACCAGCTGTCATCATCCACTTCGTCAGTTTCGTTGATCATCTGGTTCTGTAGGTTTGTCAGCATACTTATGGCTTCTGTTAAAGTTCAATTTTCTTCATCATGCGAAGGTATAAATGTGCAACATGATTCTCCGATTTTTGCGCAAACACCTCCATCCATCGCGGTGATCATGTCAAGTACATATCTTTTCTGGAGGGTCATCAATCGGATTACTCTCAGTTCTTCTTTGATTGCGTTGAATCCTTTTATGGTAGTGTTGATGGTCTGCAATAACTCCCATCTGGTTATCTGCAACCATTTCGTATTTACTCCGACTTGGATGTGTGGCAGGAAAATTGTTGTGAATACTGATGAGGTGAGGCTAAACAGCCTGTTTTCATATGGGATCGTATGAAATGATTCTTCTGATTTGGCAGAAAAGTAATTCTCTCTCTTCATTCGGGATACCAGTTCCACAGAACTCCTCTTCCTTAGGTGAGCATCTGCTTTTGGGAAACTGTCAATGTTCAGGTCACTTTTCGGGATCACTAGTGCAGGAACGTGGACGTTCACTATTGTGCATATGCCTCCCCAGTTTTTCGGCAGTCTTATGTATGCTTTGGATCCGCATGCCCAATAATGATCCATGATTACTGCGGTTCCGTGTACCATTCCTGGAGCGTCGAAGACTCGTCCACAGTTCTGATTCTCTCCCATCTTCCTTGTGCCGGTATTTCTGAAACAGAACTTTGGGTTTTCTAGTGGCACTATCTGTAAGGGTCCTCCTCTGTCTTCGACCCATGTGAGTAGTTTTGCAAGTTTTGGCCATAATGGCTTGCATCCGTTTTGCACTATGTTGATGGTAGGTTCGTATTGACCAATGACCATTCAGGCTCTGCAGATCACTACACCTTTCTCCAATCCGTCTGGTGAAAGCACTGTCCCCCAAATCTGCATTTGGCCTGTGTTCTTCCAACTTCGAGCCTCCTCTGGAGTTTTTCCTTGGACATTTAGCTTCTGATTCACTTCCCATCTAATTCCAGCCCCTTTTACTCCAGGGTTCTGGTACCTGATTACATGATTCTTAGTATGAGCTCTGTTTCTTGTCTTTATGCCCTGAACATAATCATTACATGATTCTTATTATGAGCTCTGTTTCTTGTCTTTATGTCTTGAACATAATCATCCTCATCAGGATCAGTTGCTTCAGTGGCCCATTTAAGGGAGGCATCACTGCCCATGAACTGGCCTCTGGTCTTGCACATTGCTAAGTGCGACATACAATGCGCTGTCTGGACATCAATTTCTACAGCCACAAAGATTTTGGATTTTCCCATGCTGTATGGTAGAAGTACACAGACGAAGCATTCTCCTTCAGCTTTTCTTCTTCCGCCCTCCTTCATGTGTTGGTACCAAATGTGATTTCCCAGATGTGCTGTGCTATCTAGGTAGTCATTCAGTTCATTGTTATCTTTGTGCGGGCTTCTCTTTATTCTTAGTGTCTTTCTGTAGTTTGCTATAACTAGATCTTTAAATGCGACTGTGTTGCTTTTCCATGCTGGGGGTCTCTCAATCATGCTTGTCGAGGGGCAGGCTTCATTACCTGTATCGTTGTGGTGGGAGAAGGTTTTGTGTTTCTTTTCTTCTCCTCTTGTATTCTCTCGTAGAGCTTCTTTAACCACCACCTGTGTACCGTCTGTCCAATGTGTGGCCACATCGTGGGCCTGGTGCTTGTAGCAACTGATGTGCTTGCTGCGGTAGTCACTGCGGTTCTATTTTTCAGTTCCTAATGCAGTTTCTTTACTCTAACTATAAACGGGAACAAATGGTCAATCAGCATTTGTGTCTTTGCATTGAATTCTTGTGTAGCTGTCTTTGCCATCTTGAGTGCTTTGGTTATATCTTCTTTAGTTGGCCTTTCGCTTGCTTCCTCTCGGTCACTTCCACTATTTTCTGGAACTGGTTGTTCGGTAAGCAGTCTCTTACTTTCTGTTGCCTTTGTTCGAGGTTCTGTAGCCATTGACACTTGCCCTTCTTCGTGTGCATTCAGTGTGTGTGTGTGCGTGTAGTCGTCAGTGCTACGTTTTCATTCATTCTGCTCTGACCCTGTCTCCAGCTTTTCTCTTCATTCGTTACCTCAAATGTGTATGAATCACTGCTAATTACATTCAGTTTTAGTTTGTTTACTTTACCGTCAGGTTTCCTTGGAACCGGAATGACTATATAGGGTCTAGGTGCTTTCGTGGGATTCGTACGTACATTATCTGGTGGGTGTACTGAAATGGGAACGCTTCGTGCACCAATAAAAAATGCAGTTCTGATTGTTAATGACAGAAAAACAATAATAATCACTATACATATGCACTTTATCGTTCGATAGGACAATTTGCAGCATTTTCTTCCAGAGAAGTTGGGGCGCCCCTCCGCCTGTGGGAGGGCTAGGTTACTGTTCTGGGCCCCCATTTCAATCATAAGTTCTATAAACATCTTTTCTTTTCATTTACTCCATTATTGTCTTTCAGGAGGTTTTGGATGTAAAGTGTCTTGTGCTTCGTAAGAGTCCCCCCTCGCAGGGTGACGATTGTCTCTGGTTACGGGATGTAGTTCCCTTGCTAGACTATGGAAAAAGATTAGACTAGCCTCTTTGGTGAGTCACATTCATTGAGCATATTCAAAATAGGTCAATTCCCAGTCAACCCCCCGAATTTGCTTTAGTCCGGAAGACATGCTGGAACCTGTTTAAATGCGAAAAAATTGAAAAAATGGAAATATGGTAAAAATGGAAAATGGAAAAATGGTAAAAATGGAAAATGGACAAAATGGTAAAAATGGAAAAAATGGTACCATTCAAAATCAAATCAAAAATGGGAATCAAATAACCATAAGAATGAAAAAATAAAAATAAAACAAAGCAGTGAAGTTCTCTTCCCTGCTCTTCTCGATCTGTCCCACGGCGTTAAGATGAAGAACTGTGTCTCTGTCTCCTGGATCTGTTCCACGGCGGTAAAATGAAGAACTGTGCCTCTGTCTCCTGGATCTGTCCCATGGTGGAAAGTTTCACTGGAATCTCCTCAGGTACTCTTGCTGGAAGTTGGATAGCTCCACCTGGAGCATGATTCCGTGGAGGAGTGTGCCCATATGTGTGACATTAGCTGGGTCTCTGAGGAAGGTGATTATGTCAACATCTGCAGGCCTTCCCACCATTTCTGTTTAGTCTGTGACTAGCCGGAACAGGACATTGTGTGCCAGCCATCTGTCCTAGGGTGACAGGGACATTTGTCCTGCTTGGCTGGTTTCTGGATCACAGGCCTTTCTTTTGATGTGAACAGTCTCTGCACTTTCCTGCTGCGTGGATTGCGACCACGTAGTTTAGCTTGATTCACAGTTGGTTCAGATATTCATTGTTTCTTGGATCTCTGATGTACGTTAGGGTATCCGTGGTTCTCCCGATGAGTCCTGGGCACTCCTCTATAATGCGAAAGAAAAGCGTGTATGTCAGTTCATCGATGATCACTTATGGTGGAAGCATTTGTGTCCTTATTACTGTATTCGGGCAACTCAGCGAGGGCTTCCACGATGACAGTCAGTAGTTGCCAGATTACCTTCTTATTAGCAGGATCTTGTATAAAGTCTGTTGACACTGGAGACTCTTCCTACGAGTGATGGGTATGAAATTACCACTAGCTGAAAGTAGGTCAATACATCCCATGTGAGATTTCTTCCTTGAGATACCATGTAGTCTGTGAAACAATGTCTCGATATTGGCTGCCTCAGGACACTGTTTTGAAAAGTCTTTTGCTCACAGCCTATCAGAGTCTTTGTTTTTCAGCAATGCTCAAGGATGGCTTGATTCAAAAGTTCAAGTGATCAGTGTGATGTGGCTTGGATGTGCAATTCTCTTCCTCACCCTGCAACTGTGGTGCACAGAGTGTCCATATTATTGTCCTTTATCACCTTTCTTTTTTGCTTAGAGGAAATGTCCTGTTTTAAAAGCCACAATTTGCACAGGAGTTCCTTTTCTGGTCTTTGCTGCTTATGCGTCCTTTTTGCTCATCATGGATCTCGTCTGCACGTGCTGAGGTTCTTCCCCATTGTCTGTGGTTTCTTCGCGGTGAGGTGCAACTGGAGGGCTCTCCCCGATATATGCTTTAATGTCATTTAGAAAGAGCCATGCCCTCCTGCCCTGCAGCTTGACGGCTGAAGGAGTGCAGTCCTCCACGATGAAAGGACCATTGAATCTTGGCTCGTCCCACCTTTTCCTCGTATGGTTCCTTATCAATACTGCATCACCAGAGAAGACGAGGGGTGCACATAGACTTGGAACTGCGTCTGTTTCAGCACCTCCTGTTGTGTTTTGTGCTGTGCTGCACCCTTTTCGCCATCGCTGCAGTTGGCCTGAAATGACAGAGAGGCTCAATGTCATGCAGTTCAAATACTCCTGCATTTCGGTCCCCAAGACCTCTCTAGTTGGCTGGGCATCACATCTAGCTCTATCTCGGGGGGTAAGGAGGGTCCTCATTCTCCTGCCCGTGACTATCTCGTGCGGCGTGAGATGATGGCCGGAGCCTGGCTGGTTCCGAAGTGCATACAATGCCAGTGGTAGACAGTGCAGCCACCCCTTTTTTAGAGTGAGTTTCAACTTGGCTATCCTCTCCTTTAACAAGCCGTTGACCTCTCACATAAACCATTTCCCTCTGGCTGATACACCGATGAGAACTTGTGCTTTATACCAAGCAGCAAGCTGATCTGTTCAAATACTAGATTAACAAAGCGAGCCCTGTTATCTGACCTCATTACCTCACACACCCCCCATCTAGGGAACACTTCCCTCACCAGGAACTTAGCAGAACAGGTTGAGTCTGGGTGTGTACAGGGACCTGCTTCTATCCATCTAGGAATGGAGACACCACGACAGTTAAGTACCTGTGCCCGTTGCACACTTGAATCATGTCGACATAGTCGATATGTAAGTGCTCAAAAGGCCCATTTGGCCGGGGGATGATTCCTCTCACTACTTTTAATGTGTGCCCAGCGGTGAATTGCTGGCAGATTATGCAGTTCACCATAAAGAATGCAACATGCTCTGCTAAATTCGGTGTAAACCAGTCTTCTGCGAGCGTTGCAGCGAGATTTTCTTTTCACATATGAAACGGGTAATGTAATTGTTCCAATGCTATCATTAGTAGGGCGACAGGCATTACTGGTTTACCAGTGCTGTCTTGCCTCCAGAACCCGTCAGAGGGGTTTAAAGAACACCCTTGACGCTTCCATAGATTCTTCTCTTCCTGAGGTGCCTCTCCTTGGAGCTCCATTAGTTGAGTCTGCCCCATATTGCTATAGGCCTCTGGTGTGGCTCGTGCAACCATCATACGCTCATGGGTGCGTGCCACCTCTACTTCCATGATCGTCTCATTTTTGGATGCCATACGCTTGGCTTCCGTGTCCGCTTCATGGTTTCTGCGTGACACGAAATCCGTCCCTTTGGTGTGTGTGGCACATTTCACGACCGCTATGCCCACTGGGAGCTGTAGTGCCTTAATCAGCCTGTCCAATAAGGCTCCACAACCCGTCAGAGGGGTTTAAAGAACACCCTCGACGCTTCCATAGATTCTTCTCTTCCTGAGGTGCCTCTCCTTGGAGCTCCATTAGTTGAGTCTGCCCCATATTCCTATAGGCCTCTGGTGTGGCTCGTGCTACCATCATACGCTCATGGGTGCGTGCCACCTCTACTTCCATGATCGTCTCATTTTTGGATGCCATACGCTTGGCTTCCGTGCCCGCTTCATGGTTTCTGCGTGACACGAAATCCGTCCCTTTGGTGCGGGCGGCGCATTTCATGACCGCTATGCCCACTGGGAGCTGTAGTGCCTTAATCAGCCTGTCCAATAAGGCTGCGTGCTGCACTGGCGTGCCGTCTGCTCGGAGGTAGCCCCTCCTCTTCCAGCGCGCTAGTCCTGCGTGCACTGTGGACATCACATAGGCGGAGTCACTGTACATCATTACTTCCTGGTCTGCATGACTCTCAATGGCGAGTATCAACGCCAATAATACTGCAACCTGTGCTGAATAATGAGATGGTATTCGTGCACTAACGAGTACTTGAAATTCTCTGTTTGCTATGTGTTTTATTACGGCAACGCCTGTATATCTTTGTCCGTCTTCTTGGTCGATTCTTGAAGAACCGTCAATGAAAACTCTTTCACCCTGGGGATTTCATCAGAGAATTGTTCATAATTTGCGCAGTCATGTATCGGCTCTCCTTCAGTGACTGGCTCATCTATGAACGTGGCTGGGTTCACTGTTTTACATCAAACTATGTTGATTGAATGGTTAGATATAATCACCTCATAGGCAGAGACCCTTTGAGATGTCAGTGTACCTTTCGGTTTCTCTAATATGACAAATAATGAGTGCTCTACGTATAACATCATGGAGCATCCCATTACAATGGATGACGCCTTCTCTATGGCGAACGCGACAGTAGCTAAACTTTGTTCGCATGGGATGTGGACGCTCATAACCGGGTCAAGACTCCCACTGTAATACGCTAAGGGCTTATACCCCAGCGAGGTTCGCTGAGCGAGTACTGCCGTCATAACATTGCCATCTGTATGTGAAAACAGGTAGAATTCCTCTGCATAATTAGGAATCCCGAGAACTGGGGCCTTACAAATCGCCCCCTTGAGTTCTGCAAACCCCTTCTCCATTGCCTCAGTCCATTCAATCTTTTCCTTTGTCGGCAGGGCTTTCTTTAGGGCCTGAAGCAAGGGCTTGGTATAAAAGCTGTAATCGAAGACCCATGCTCTGACATAATTTCACAGGCCTAGGAAGCTCTGCATTTGTTTTGTCGTGAGCGGTTTAGCCGTGTTCATGATAGCTTCAGCCCTTTCTGGGGTTACCTTTTTCCCCTCATGTGAGATTAGCTGGCCAATGTACAGTACCTCTTTTTGACAGTATTGTAACTTTTCCTTGTCAACCTTATATCCTTTCTCAGCCAGTATAGTCAGTAGCTGGATAGAGTCGCGCCTGCATTGCTCTTCAGTGGTGCTGCAGATCAGAATGTCATCTACATACTGCAAAACAGCACTGTCTACCGCAATATTGCTTAGGTCCATTTGCAGGAATCTATTGAAAATGGACGGAGACTCACAATACCCCTGTGGCAATCTCGTGCTCTTCAGACGCATTTGTCTGAAAGTAAACAACGTCAGATCTTGCGAGTCACGGTGCAACAGGATTGAGAAAAAGTATTTTTCAAGTCAATCACTGTGAAATATTTTGCCTCAGTGGATATGTTGCATAGGATTGTAGATGGATTAGGGACTAGAGGGAACTCGGCTTCGACTATGTCGTTTAATGCTCTTAAATCTTGGATTAAGCGCAAAGACCCTCCCTTTGATTTCTTGACGGGGTAAATCACTGTGTTACAGGGCGATTCTGACATCACTAGGATGCCCTGCTCCATCCTGGTGGAAATGGTCTTTACAATCCCTTCCTCCGCTTCTCTGGACATGGGATATTGTCGCGCTCTTGGTGAAATTGCTCCTGGTTTCAGTTTAATTTGCACTTCTCCTGCCCCCTTCAGGAGGCCTACGTCATAGGGTCCTGTAGTCCATACTGAGACAGGCACTTGGGCCATGTCATCATCGAAGCATTCTGGACACATCAGTGCCAACATCATTCTCTGTGAGACTTCTCGTTTGATCATTTTGACCCAAAATATGAGACTCACTTCCACCCTAGTCTCTTCTAGGTCAGGGTGTTCTTCGAACAGATCATCATCAGTGACATCAGTCACTCGACACCCTTCCTCAATGGCGATAATCGCGCACCATTTTCTGCCTTCGTCATCATACCCTTCGACCAGTGCTACCTTCCCTCGCACTGTGGCAGTATGTATCATTAAGGGAAATACTTGTCCCTCTTCTTCATGCATAGGTATTCTTGGTCTGAATAGGAAGTCATCATGGGTTCTCATAGTTTTATCTGCGAGGCCTGGCAATCCCGCTATGAGCACACGCACACCATACGCGAAGACTTCTGGCTCTAATGGTATAGCTTTCATGGCTATGCATCCGGAGTATTCTCTAATTACTTCGCACACGTTTGAATAATGCATTCCTGGAGTCGAACATACTATGACATCCTCTGTAAACGAAATTGTCATATTCAACTTTGTCATTAAGTCCCAACCCAAAATGTTTACTGGGGTCTGGCGTGAATATAATAAGGGTACATTCATCTCACAATCCCCCACAGAGACTGGTTGATTGTCCGTAAAGGGAACTCTACTGTGAGCTCCTGTGAAACTCTGAGTATCTGTGGCCTGGCCGGACAAGGAAAACTTGCCTTCTTGTATGCACGAGTGCGTTGCACCCATGTCAACTAAGAAGGAATATTCTTTCCCCTCTATGACGACATTTACCCTTGGTTCCCTGTTAGGGTCTGGTGTCACTGATAGGATAGAGCACATCAGAGTTCCGAGCGAGCTGTCCTATTTCATGTATGCGTTCGTTCCACTGTATACTTGTGGATTTCCTCCATTTCCAGGGTTGACTCCCCCTCCGGAGTTTGTTCCCTGTGATATTTTCGGCGGTGCCTGTTGAATTGTCCCTGTGGCATGTTCCCCATGTTCGAGGGTTGTACCCCTTGCTGCGCACCTTGCTGTACGCCCGGTGCCAGTTGCTGCACTGTGTGATTCTGTGCACCGCCCTGTTGCGGGAAGGCAGGCTGGTTCACCATGCCTGTTCCCGTTCCTTGTCCATTTTACCACACGCCTTGGTTTCTGCACGCGCGTGCCACATGTCCTGTCATTCCGCACAGCCAACACACTGGCGCTGGTCGGGCCATCTGACCATTTAGCATATCTGGTCTACCCATCTGCATGTTTTGAAAACCCCCTTGATTATTCTGGAAACCTCCCGGATTGGTTTGAAACCCTCCCTGATTACTCTGCCATCCTCTTCCTCTAAATCCCTTCCCCTCGGGTAAAATCCTGCGTTAGCCTGGTTATTCTGCGATGGGTTAGTCGCTTGTTGTGCACTCGGTTCAGCCGGGCTTGTCAACATGGCTCCTTCGAGAGCATACTTTGAGAGTTTCTTTTGCACCAGCTTCGCTTCCTCAACCTTACGAGTTGCCTCCTTTTTTCAATTCTTTTCTTGCAACAATCTACAGTAATGTGAAATTGTCAAATGTGTATTTCGGCTAATGGTTTAGCTTCTACTCCTACCAATTTCTTGAGCTGTTTTTGCACCGGTTCAGGCAACCCTTGGCACAATATATGGTAGAATACAGGGATAGATTTCGTCCAAGATTCATGCGTTTGGAGCACCCATGCGTCTTGAAAATTCTGGATATAAAGCAACGGATCCTCTGACTCTTTCATTTTTTGAGTCATTATAGCTCCCATATCGCAAGTGTCTGGGTACAGCACTCGTAGCGCTTTCCACACTGCTGCTCTACAATTATTGAATGGTGCTCCGTCATGGGTAGTGATAATTATGGTTGCCCCAGGGTACCCAGCCCGCTTCCACACATCGTCTGCCCTTTCACCAAGTATGGCGATCAGGAGACCCTTAATGTCCCCTATAGCCAACGTGACACCCCCTGTCATTTTTTCTAACTCATGTATCCACTTCCCAGCTCCCGATGTCAGCATTGGGAGCTTGTTTTTCAGGTTCTCTCGATCCATGTGTGGCCATGGAATATATTGTGGTCTTGTGCCCCCCTTTTCTAGCAGCAGGAATTGAAATGTGCAGTCTTCCTTCTCCTTCCCCATAGCTCTCCTGTCTATCGCTGGAGTAGCATTCCCGCATCACCGTCTACCTGGCAATGTCCTCAATCTGTCTACATAGGCAGGTGCTGGCACTCCCCTCTGACCGCGGTGTATTCCCTCATGTCGGCCAGGCTGCGCGGTGGACTCTGATGCCCTAGGGGCGGACTCGCTAGCGGCTGACCATTGTGGCCCTTGATCCCTTGGGTGCCGCTTCTCGCTCTGTCTCCCTTCTTCGTGTGTCTCGTCCTCCATCTCTCCACCGGAGTCGGACGCTGATTGTTCCCAGTTCACGCAACTCCTTGAGTCTTCTTCATTTTTACTCATTTCTAGCCTGTCCAGGGACAGTCCCCTGCTCCCACTACTTCAGGTGACATCCTCGGTGTCATATAGTTGAGTGCTTTCCAAGCGCTCGTCTTCCCTTCCCCCTTCGGGAATTTGTTCCAGCCCCATTTCATTGTATATTTTATCAATCGTTTCCCTTCTGGTGTCGAAGTCATCTTCAATGTTTGCCTCATTCGTGCCTAATACTGACTCATTTGCAGGGAAGAGTTCTTCAATATCTTCCCATTCTACAATAGGATTGGGTTTTTTAACTTCCCGCTCCAAATATTCAAGATCCCGTGCCCTTTGTCTACGTTTGCATTATATATCATCATCAACTTCCTTGCGCTTCCTTGCTTCTTCTCTAGTCTTATCTTCTTCCCTTCTTCTTTCATTTCTACGTTCCTTTGCCCTTCTAAATTCCTCATCTTCCCGCCTCTTTACTCTCTTTTCATGCACTCTTTGCTCTTCTTCCAACCTTTGCTGATTCTGACTGTATTGGTCATAGGCTGCCTTCTGTTTGCGATCAAGCTGTTTCTCTTGCTCTTCGCGATATAGTTGTTCTCGTCTCAGCCTATCCTTCCTTTTCGTTCCTCATTACCTTTTCCTTTTCTCTCTCCCTTCTTTGCGTCTCATCAGACTTCTCTCTCGGTCTCAGATCATCACTTCCTTTACCATCGAGTTTCAACAATATCTGTCCTCCAATCCATTCGTCTTTTGCGAATGCTATCTCATCAGTTCTACCTTCGCTTCCTTTCCATTTCTTTCCCTCTCTCTCTCCTTAAAGAGAGATCCACTAATCAGTGCCTTGCCCTTCCTTTCATCATCTTTGGTTTCATCACTACTGTACGTAGGTGACTCATACGCGGGGTTGCTATACCCGGTGACTGCCTTAAGCTCTCTTAATGGGTAGAGTCCCTCTGACTTACTCCCCTCGATCTCTGGCTCAGGCAGGTCTTGTGGCGCAGTAGGCGTCTCACCCCCCTCCGTGCATACGTTTAGTATCCAGTCTGCAGGAGGCTCTTCCTCCTTTGGCTGTTTGAACATTTTCCACAGTTCTAGAACAGCAAGACGTTTCTCTCGTTTCTTGCCTGTGTATGTGGCATGTTGATAAGTCGTCATATGCTGTAAAACGGCTTTAGATAAAGACCCGTTCTGTGGCCACGGCATAAACATTTTTTGGGCGGTACCCTTAACCCACTCTGTGCTGTATTTTTTAAGCTTGGGTGCATGTTTGGGCAACTGCTTGCACACATGGACAAGGGTGGGTTATCTCTTCCATACTTGAATTTCGTTACCAACAATATTTTATGCACTTTTCACATGTCCAACAGTATGAGCGAGCACCAAATACGCAAGCTCCAATCCAATCTTTCCTGCCAAAATTCTATATCATCAATTTACTCAAGAACATCAATCCATTGGCGATTCCCTCTTAGTTACGGAATTGCGTAAAGCCCAAACTTCATTTCAAACAATCAACAATACAGTTATTTACATTTGACATACAACAGTACACGCATGACAGACATTTGACAGACGAGACGGACACCAGCTGGACACACATATACCTGCCTTCTAATCAATACCACGACATGGGGTTTAAATGAACCCCATTAGTGCCGTCTTTAATCGTCACCGTAGCCTAATCGTCCCCCATTATGTGGGCTCTGAGTTCACGTTTCTTCTGACCGCTGTAATAAAGCACAGGAACAAGGCGATTCCTCTTACTTTTTTCTCTCGAGTGCCCTCCCGGTAACCTACTTTTTCTCTCGGGTGTCCTCCCGGTAACCTACTTTTTCTCTCGGGTTCCTCCCGGTAACCTAATTTTTCTCTCTTATACTCGAGTCATTAACCCCTTATATATACATATACAGTCTTCTCTACTTCTGACTATTTTTATTTTTCTCCGCCGCCCTCCGTTACCTTTCCCTTACTTGTTCTAATGCCTACAAGACATTTGCCAAAGTAATGAGTTTATTGTTTCACTCACCGCTCGCATATTTTCCTCTCTGGAACTTCGGGATCACAGCCCCTCCTTTTTCCCACCTCTTGCAGTCTTTTCATCCGATCCGCTGCCTGTGGGAATGAGAAGGGTTATGCTTTGAAGGGCAGGTTCCTGCAAACCCACTGCAGATTTATGGACTTACACTATCATTGTCCAGTCTACTCAGCCGAATGGCGAAGGACTCGTGATATTGCCAAAGGTCTAGAGTTACTTTGTGCTGTCGGTCTATTGGTGTCTTAGTATTAATTAATCAATAGTTGATGGTCGAACCATCCTCACGCTACCAAGTGTACAGGTGGGCGCAGCGTCCTCTGACGGGCCCATAGGTCAGAGCTCACCCTCTAGTACCTGTAAGACAAGATAGCTGCACCAAGAGGAGGTTAGGGTGCAGGATTCACTTACTCCAAGACAATTCAATAAGGACACTCAATAGTTTGGCAAAGGGAAGTCCGTTTAATGACAAGTACAAAAAACGTGGAAACAAATGGTAATTAACGGAGTCGCGATCGCCTGTCTCGCTTCAACTTCCAAATTCTCCATTCTAACAGCAATTCTTATTGGCAAAATTCGTCATCATTTGACGTGTAAACCTCATAAATTTGTCATGCAATTCTATTGGTCGGAAAGGTAACTTAAGTATAGGTGTTATATCTGTATATAGTAACAGAGCATGCGGATTGGATAACTCTTATCGGGTGGGTGTCTACGCCTATCCCACTACATCACTCGTGATAGACGTCACTACAACTACAACGTTTTATTGGTTCTACAAGCTATAGGACCCTAGATTATTTGGTCCATTGTGATTGGGTGGGTTTCACCCCTAGGCATAAATCTCCTCTTTAATTAGCAGCATGCAGAATGGACACCCAGATGCGGAGTGCCCTAAGATTCACCCTGCCTCCCTTCCATCAATCAGTACCTTCAGGGCTATGTGTCAATTAGTTGGCTAAGGCTGGCCTCGAAACTGTAGCTTCTTATCAGGAAAAGTTATACATCCCGGGTTCTGGGTGACATCAGACGTTGGTACCTCTTTGCCCTTGGCTGGTCACGTGTCTGTACACCATGAATCCGCTTAATTTTCCTGTCATTCGCGTATTTGATTCTTCCATAGCATCGCCACCTGCCTGGGGCCTCTTTACCTCGATCTTCACTGGCTGGCTGGTATGCTCTGAAGTTTCGATTCTCTGAGGCTGCAGCTCTCCTCCCTTGCTTAGGTTGACCTCGAATTCCCAAACGTTGAGCTGCTTCTTACTGAGTTTCGATTCCGATCTTTCCTTTGGCTTTGGCTGGAATATGAATCTTAGCCTTGCTAGCCTTCTCCAGCCTGGGCTTAATCCTGCTTTTACAAAATGGATTCGCACTTGTATAGTGTGCTTTTATTGAGGTAGATATGTAGTTGGCGCATGCCGCTCTATTCTTCCACTAAGCATTGCAAGCAATTCCGTTTACTTAGCTTCTTGCGTTTCAAGCCTATTTACATGCATTCAGTCAGTTACACAATTCGATCCTGGTTAGGTTCTTTGTGCTCCAATGTTGTATCTTCTTATACGCCTATCACATCATTATTCTTTACATTTCGTCCTTGTGTATCTCATTTTGCTCATTGTTTTATGGTTATCTGTACATTACGTCTGGGCTCTTATGTCGTCACCAGTTGCCTTCCATTAAGGCTCTGTGGGTCTCTTCGGGGACAGTCTGTAAGTAGTCTTCATTTCGTGTCAGCTGCTGGTACGGTTGTCTGAGAGGGTACCGTGCAGCCCATGGCTGTCTGGTTACAGGCATTTCAGCCGGTATTGCTCTTCTGATAGGCACCGGGCATAGGCCCAGTATAGCTCTCTGTTGGGTCAATTGCTCCTCATACGTCATGTATTTTGGCGAGTATGTTCCTGGTACCTCGAAATGGGGGGGAGGGGTGCAGGCCATGTCTTTAATTTTAATTATTTATATTTAAATTGTGGAATACGCGCGGGTGGAAACAAGCCCCGCTAGTCCCACCTACGGCGTGTGAGGGTTCAGAAATGTAAGGCAGACACTTTTGGATGATTTCGTAAAATATGCCATTTTATTTAATTGAAACGCCTCACTATTCCTACCCTGGTGAGGATTGCCCTGCCTATCAAAAACTAAAGGAAACACTCTAACAAAGGATATCTGGCCCTCACACTTAACATAAAGATGCACAAGAAAATATATGGCAATTCCCAACAGGTGAACTACCTTTCCCCAGGTTTCAAGGTAGATTCAGTTCCAACATTCAACAAAAAGAAACAAGAAAATCCGGGTTTGCAACAAAGTTCCAACTCAGTTCTTCGTTCCTTCACTTTGTCAAAGGAAATTTCTGTTAAATCAATGTTCAACAAAAATAAAAATTCTACTTCTTCGTACAATTATTTCCACTTCATCAAACAGCACCAATTATTTTCCTGGTCAAGGTGCTTGCCACATTTTATGACTGCCAAAGAAATTACACCACATTCTCAGATTCAATAAAAACAGCTTTGGGCCAGGGTTAAAGGTACACAGCTTCTTGACAGCTCTCTGCTTTATAGTATCATATATCACAGTATATATCTTTGTCAGGAAGACTTTGTAGCACCTGTTTCTACCTAGTTAACTCTCACCCCAGGTTCACTTCTACAAAGAGTCACCATGCGGGTCTACTCTCTTGCCCGATAGTGTTCCACATTCAGCAGTGCTTCTGAAGTTTTAAAACTACTGACAACCAGAAGTTTTAAAATAGCAGCAGATTGAAACTTTATGATTTTCAACAGCTTTTCATTAAAGGCAATATTCACCTTCATGTAGGCAATATTCACCTTCATGTAGGCACTCTTCCTCTGAACATTTACATTCCAGAAGGGCAGCCTCTTTGCCACTCTTGTCTTTCTGCCACACCAACAACCACAATACCTTCAAGGATATATTTCCACCTTTCCTCCTTATGGCTTTGGCAATGTGATTTTGTATAACAGCTTTTAGGGGAAAATTTGATCAACTACCTTCACCCTTCTACAACCTTGCATTTGTCCCTCTTCTGTCAACCAGAACAGCATAATTGTATTGCTTGTTGTTAGTCTCTTTTAGCTTTGGACAATGCTTGTACAATTCAATAGGCTTTGGTAAAGCTTGCACCACTCTTGGCATTGGGCAATGTTTGTTCCCTGTAACTCACAATGTCAAGTTCAGTCACTTTGATACAGTGCTACCACGATCTTCTGCTTTATAAATGATCCTTCCTGTTAGCCTTCACTTTCAGGATCATTTCTACGCACACACAATGTATATTTCAGCCTCTTTCAATAGTTTAATATACAATGATAGTTATTCTAGCAGTTTCACTTCTACGTGAGTGCTACTTTGGTCATCTTCATTCTTCAACAATCAACAATTGGGTTTGCCTTGCTTTTACTCATACGCGGGTGCTACTCTTGTTGCATTGCATTGTCTGACAACTAACGGCTGGGTTTACAAGGCTTTCACCCACACGCAAGTGATTATCCTTGGCTACAGTTGCCTGCCTCTTTTTGTGCAAGTGATCAGAATGCTTGCTAACACTCACTAGCTTCTGTCTTCTTTCCCTTTGCCTTCCGCAGGACTAGAAATGCCTCTGGCTTCTTTGAACATACATACACTCTTCCTTGGTGAAGGTCTTTGTACCTACCACACAGTCACTGAGTTCATCTCGCTACTGGGACCCTCGGCTGCACACCAACTTCCAGCCACGGTCTTCGACACGCTTCATGCTGCACAATCTCTGCAATCAGGTTCTCAGGGGGAAAAGCAATCTTTCTTCCCGCTTTCTGCTGCGCAAACTCTGTACTTCAGATTTAGGGGGGACAAGACCCTCTCAGGACCAGAGGTTGGAATCTGCTTGGTTAAAGTCCCGGCGTGCCTACTTTCCACCAACTTCTATGATTGCCACCAACGTGCTCTCCTTCTGCTGCTGCTACTGCTGAGACTACTCCAACTCCATCTACTAGCATGCGCCTTAGGGGACCTTTTAAGCCTCTCTCCATCCCTCATGTGTGGGCCATAATGCCTAACAAGCTGACTACTCCTGCTACATTGCTCTTGAGCCCTCTTCCTTGTCCCAGTACTTCAGGGATTATGGGACTTGTAGTCCCAACTAAAAGAACTAGGATTTGTGTCATCTTTCTATTTTTAAATGCAGATTTACTTCTCTTAAATGAATTTAAGGAAAAATCACAAGAGTTTATTTTTGTATTTTTTATTTTTATTGTTGCATTTATGCTACAAAAATACCTTACACAACAGTTTCAGTCAGATTTACATCATTAACAAGCCTTTAAGAATTAAATTATTGAAACATTTCTAAAATTAGAAATTCCCAGGACAGGTTCACATACCACTGAGTGAATTAAAAGACAGAACATCATCTAAAATATTTGTGACAAAGAATTCAGTTAGTATAAAAAATAAAACTAGAGTTACCAATAAACTACATTAATACTGATTTAGACCACTTTGCTTAAAAGAGCTTCTCCTTGAGTTATAACAAATGATATTTGTTCGAATATTTGTTTTAAAAAGTTAACTAAAGCTAAAATTAAGGACATTCTGTACTTGTCATCAGTCTATTCCATAAAAATACACCATGAAAAATTTCAAGTTGAGTGAACATAAGATTTAAAATGTTTGATTCTGTATTTTGTTAGTCCAGTAAATCAATAACTAGATGAAAAAGTGTCTCAGTGTAATTTTCTGTGCAAAGTCTGCAGGATCTAAGTTGATGTGGAATATTCAGTTGAGGTCCTAATATATCAAGTGTATGCAAGGAATTCAATTTGAATTTCATATACCATTGCCGGGACACGGCAGATGGGAATTTTTTTAGATTAAGCCTTAACTTTCTGGCAGGATACACATTGTCCCCTGAATGTTCAGTCTTTTTAGTCTCTGTAAATCGTCAATATTCCAAATTCTATCCCATTTTTTAACAGCTTTTTTTTAAGCCGAGTTGGAATTTCTCCTGTATCCATTAATGACATACAATTCTGACACATCTCTTTAAAGCCTTTGATAAAATTGTTTGTTCCACCATCCATCATTTACATTCAAAGAGTGGGTTATGCTTGAGTCCACATTTTCACCTATTTTGAGATATGGTGACAGACTTCTCTATATGTATATGGACCACCACGATTGGAGTCCTAATTCCACTCTAATCAAACTAATGCAGACATATTTAGGTATACATAGGGCTGCTTTCAGGGTTCACCCCTCCAGAATTTCTAGAGTTTTCTTATCTTTAAAAAACATAAGCTCTATTCCATACAGGACCATAGGAGCCACTTTAAGACTAAAGAATTCAATGAAAGGGACTAAGGAATAGGCGCAAAAGCACCTATAGATTATTCTGATCATGGAGGTACATGTTCTTTCTCCTCTGTATGGATGATGTTTTCTTTGCAAACCGAAAGCATAGATAAAATACTTTATTTCTTTAATTCTAGTCTGGTTTACTCTCCATACATAGCTCTTTTGAACCTTTCTGTTAGAGAAAATGATTATCTTTGACTTAAGCGGATAGAGTGTTAGTTTGTTCTCCTCCTGGTACTTAGCTACTCTGTCCAAAGCATGCTAAAGACCTGCTGGTGTAAAATCAAGAAGGAGCAAATCATCTGCATATGCAATGCAGCTAGTTCATAACCCGCCACATCTTGGGGGGTACAGAGACCATTCTTTACTACGTTCCCATAAGTCTGACATATATAGGTTGAACAATGTAGGGGCTACCACGCACCCTTGTCTTACTCCTTTGTTTATTGGAAGGTTTCTAGAAATGTTTATTGGAATGTTTCTAGAAAGATCCCCCTCCATATTTAATCTTATTTTCACACTGTTGTCAGCATGTAGTATCTGAAGTGTAATAAACACATCATGTTCCATTCCCTGTTTTTCCAATTTTTCCCATAGTATCTCTCGGTCTACATCATCAAATGCCGCAGAGAGGTCCAAAACTGCGCATATAGTGTCCTCCTCGTCTTACCTCCTGCCTGAGCTAAACATGATGATAAAGTAAGCCCACTGAGGATAGTGCTCTATGTCTTTCTGTATCCCATTTGATAATTAACCTCAAGAGAATATTAGAAAAAAATCATTGAGAATGCATCCATTAAAGATATTGGACGATAACTCGAAGGTTCCTTCCTGTCGCCCTTTTTAAAAATTGGCACTATAAGAGCCGTCTTCCAGGATGAAGGAATTATAAGTCTTTACTATATGGGAGAACAACAGGAGAAGGATTTCTGTCCATAAAGCAGGATTTAGTTTCAAAAGATTGATGACCCCATCTGGTACACAAGCCCTAGAGTTATTCAATGTATTAGTGACTAGTGTCATTAGATCCTGGCCTAGGACATACTTCCATAAAAACTTGTTGTGATTGGAGACGATGGTGCTCCTGCTTGTAGTGTTTTTAGTGTTATCTCAGAACATATTCCTATAGAAGTCTACCCAGTTGTTCTCCGATATGGTTGATGACTGCTTACAGATCTGGTTGCTCTCCTTCGAATTTAATTTATTTCATAACGACCTGGAATTACACTTAAACAGGACCAGAAAGAGTTCTTGTTTGATCTCGATATACTTCAACAGCTCGTGATTGTGCAGCCAGATCTTATATTTGTTCTTTAAGGAGCAAATATCCAGCTTCTTCAGTTGCCAGTCTCCTTTAGATTTAATTACTTGTCTGACATTTTACCTAAACAGGTATTTTTAAGGATTGGGGCTGAAAGACCGAATTAGAAATGTTCGAGGGAGAAAAGACCGAAGATAATTTTTTCAATATAATCTTTGGTGGTTTCTCCCATGAGAATTACTGACTTGGCCAACACCCCCTACCCACACCCCTACCCACACCCCACCCCCCACACCCCATCTCCCTACTTACCTTGCATTCCATCATTCTGTGTCCCTGCGACGTCTGTTCCCTTTCACTTCCGTGATCGGGAAACAGCGCTGCAGGGACCTTTCCTTTTTTTTCAGGACAGCTGCGGGTCCCATGCAAACCCCACTCACAATATAGTGAGCAAGAGTGTGGTGAACACACCCGCAGCCCCCAGCACCGAATGCGTGATCTGGTCAAACTTTTCGAGCATTCAGATATTTAGAACGGCCGAAATTCAGCCAAATCACGCATTTGGTATTTTTTTCTAACATTTTGGATGAAACCGTTATTAACAGTGATATCATGATCAGCCACCGAATATTTTCTTTCAACAAAGTTGAGTTTCTTACAAAACACAGATAACTGAGTCTTATGTTTAAGCATTGACAAAGTATTGTGTACCTCAAGAGGAGAACACCTCACAATTTTCTCCTTAATATCAATGGAGTTCCACCAAGCTACAATTGCCTTGTTAACTTGTTTATGGTTCTTCCCAAATTGTGAGACCCTATTCCCTGCTTCATTTGTAAGTAGACTTACACACTGACTTTGAGAAGCAGCCCTCTTACCAGTAGGAACTAGGACTGTTGATAGCAGCATAGCATGATCACTTCTGTTTGTTTTTCTTACCTCAAAAGAGGTTATGTGAGGGAGTTCACCGTTTGCTATATATATGTAATCAATTGTCAATTCGCGGCCCATTCCAAACCAAGTACCCGCTGGTTTTGGACAAAACAGTGTGTTCAATTGGCAAAAAAAAACATCTGGCCAAGAATGTGGACCAAATGCGTCCATTGCTCCCTCTGGGCACCTCAAGCTTGTGCATTGATCAAGCAGTCATGACTGTCGACTCATCTGGATTTTTGTCATTGGTATCTATGCAAGGACAATAGCTATTGAAATCCCCCACCATGATTATTAGTTGCTTCTCTGCAGCCCTGGTAGAGTTAACCAATGCAATATGTATCTCATTGATCAGAACTTCAACATCCTCACTTGCTGGATTCTAGTAGATGTTGATCACTAGGATAGAGACATTGGTTTCATTAGATTTGTCGGAAATTGTGGCCAATAACAATTAATCAGTTCTACACCTATGTTTTACTATTGCACATCCAGGAACATTCCTAACTGCAGTGAGGATTTCTCCTTTAGGAGGACCCAGTGGTCCTTTTTTAGCTTAGTTATCAAACACACAGAAAGCATCTATAGTAGGAGTGACACATAACCTAGTTTCCTGCAAGCATACAAAATCATTCTCACTGAAGATAACACTAATTTCCTTACCCAGGAAACTTTTGGGACCTCTAGTATTCCATGAAAAATGTTTTAGTTTGCATTTGTTTTCTTCAAGGTCCTTAAAGAGGGGAGAATTTGAACAGCAATGAAAGCAGTGCCCATCCCGCAGGTTGCAAGTCAATAGTGACTTGCCAACTGGCTCCTTTACTTTCTAGACATTTTATATCCACCTTGTCTGTTATGTCTTTGCATTTGTCTGTCACTTCCTCTAACAAAGGGACTGATAGTTTTTTCTCATAACAATCATAGCCTTTTTTTAAAATTTCCATGTGACAGTTCATAAAAATGTTCCTGACCAATAGTGAGTGGAAATGCACTTCACCATTTCCCAATTCGCTACAGCAAAACAAATGCACAAACCTTAGATCTTTTGACGATATATTAGAGAGCTCTGGTAGTAATGATAGTAAAAAGACAATTCTTGACCTGTTTAAATGCGCTTTTTCTTCATTTTTCATTACTGATTCAAAAACAATAGATAGCTACTCAGAGAACTGCTTCACCATTGAGTTTTTTTTACCCTCTGTGTTACAATTGTTGTTTCCTCTGCTGTTTTATCCCTTTATTTTTCGTCATATTCACCTGAACTTGATTATCTATCAGATTTTGCTCATCAATGTCGCTTGTACCATTCAAAGGGACTCTTATCACTGCCGCATTGCCCTCTTCTTCCCCATCACTATTAGTACCTGTATTAGAGATCATGCCTGCCCGTTCTCCCGTCTCTCCCAAAGTTTCACTTAGTTCTTCATTCAGACGATCTTCATCTTCGTTCCTCATTGTTGTACAAAACCATCCTTTAAGCCCTTGTTTTGTATGTGTCTGATTCCTACTGGGGTCAAGTCTTGTCTCTACTGAGCCCTTGTCTTTCCCACATATGGACTTAGCATTCTGTCTGACTGAGGAGTCTATACTCATTTTCCCCTTCCCATCACTAAATTGATAGTCAACATGTGTCTGAGTTTCATTGATTATAATTACATCGGGCAATTATGTACATTTTGTGACTGATCAGGGACAGAACCCGCCCAAAAGGAATTCATTATTTTTCTCAGGAACTTTCTAGATCCTCTGTTTTTGTGTTTGGTGTTTCCCTTCATGTTCTTTGTTTTTTTTAAATCTCCAGTATTCGTTTGATTGTTACCTGAATTTACTATGTTTGTGGGTGCTACTTTTTTAAACTTGAGAGGGGGTTCAATTGCAGTAACTTCCAAGATATCACTGGATGCTATAGAGAACTCTTTCTTATTGGTCTCTTCTGCTAATACATTAGCAATTAAGGAGGTATGTCCTGTCAATAGGAGTGTTTAAATTTTATTTAAGGTGTTTGTGTTTGTTCTAACCTACAAAACAACGGTGTCATACAGTCGAATGAAAGACTGTAAGACCAGATTCAATGCAATGAGTGGACTACCATCTATTATATGATATGATATGATATGATATTTTATTTATATCATACACAAGTGTTTCAGAGCGCAACGAGGCAAGGGAGGGGAACAAGGGAGAACAAAACAGCGATCTTACTAGGCTCAGTGACATTGAGAACGCGCAAGTGCAGGGGAGAGGGAAGGGGGAAGTGCAGGGGGAGAAGTGGAAAGTGCTGAGCAAAGGATAAAAACCAACAACAATCTCTGCTACATTTTGCAATATTGGCTTATTGTTCAGAGCTGCTGGATCAGTAATCCTCCCACTCTTGGGGTGGTCTTGAGGAGCAATTAAACTTTGAGCATAAGTTTCTTCACTCAAATAGGATGCATTAACAGAATCAGCATCGTTGTTACCATCTCTCACATGCATATTAGGTGAATCAAACATTATAGGTGACACACTTAAGCGAGTGGAAGGTATTTCAAGTGCCTGAATTTCATCTTCCAGGCCTACACTTATGTCCATTAGAGAAAAGCTAGCCTGCCTTTCGAAATCACTTAGCACAGGTCCAGAAATATCGCAGCTATCTTCCTGCTCATTTCTATCAGCTGTCGTAAAAGAATTTGATGGAGCGTGGCCAGTAGTGATATCTTTTCTCAATAACTGTGGATAAAAAGAGGTTATTTGAAAAAGGGAAGGCAGTTCGTTTAAGCCATTATTTATAGGTTTCCTTTCAGCGTACCTTTGGGAGTAATGGGGATTTTTAACCTTAGAAGTCTCCAACCGTCTTTTCTTTCTTCGGATGTTTAGAGACTTCACATCAGCATTACCTACATCAAAAGGCTTAATGTGTGATTCAGCCACATCATAATGACAACAAGCCATACATAACTTGGTACCTGTAAAAGGTTCTTCCCTTTTAAAGATAAATACTGTGTCTCATCACATCGGATCTCCTCACCACCCTGGGCCTTGTTTCCTCCCAGGTGATCTTCCCGCAGTACACACCCCCAAGGTCAGGATCAGGAAGCATCTGCCTTTCCGTGGCCACCTGGGAGGAGACTTTAGGCAGAGTTTGGTGAGAGATCCGCAGGATTCATCACAGGTGACTCACCTCAGTCCTCTTTGTAGGATTGGACCCGAGAAGAATTTATTTACTAGTTGTGAGTTCTTTCAGGGCATGGTGGTGGGTCGAATGGAGGAAAGGGGACTATGCACATGGAGGTACTACCATCATTACAGTGAGTAACTTTGTATTACTCCTGCGCCATGTCCCCTTTCCTCCATTCTGTATGGGTGATTGTTGGAGAACAGGTTTTTTTAACAGTGGCTGCCCAAAAGCTGCATATGACTGCGCTAGTGTCGAGGCAGTAATGTTTGCAGAATGCTGAAGGATATCCCCACATGGCTGCTCTACTTATGACAACCCATGGTACATGCTGGTGAAATGCCACAGCTGTGGCTTTAGACCTGACTGTGTGTGCATGAATTCATGTTGGCAATCATTTACCCTGTAGCTTGTAAGCTTCTGAAACAGCCGATATCATCCATCTGGCTATGGACACCTTGGGTGCTTGTCACCCTGGAGATGAGCCCTCGAAGGTCATGAAAAGGGTGTCCAAACTTCTGAAGTGCTTGTTCCTGTCCAAATAGAAATGTATTGCTCTACGTACATCTAGGCAATACAACACTTTGTCCACCTTCGAAGTGGAATTCAGTAAAAATGTTGGGAGAACTATATCTTGGTTTAGATGGAAAGCTGATACCACAGTTGGAAGCCCTAAGCACCGCCTTGTCTTTATGAAAAAAAGTGAATGACTCATTCGTCACCAACGCCTGAATCGCAAAGACCCTACGTGCAGCCATCAATGCAACTAGAATAGTGGTCTTCCACGGATCTACATGAACATTTCAAATAAAAAATACTGAGGCTGAAAAGGTAGTTTCTTTTATTCAAATTCGCTGACTTTTATGCACTTTTTAAAGAAAGGCGAGGGGGTGACCCTCTGCAGCCCCCCAAACATTCCCTCTATCCTAATCTATGTATTTGCAAACAAGTTGCAAAAAGGTTAAAGAAATTAGCCTTGTTATTTTGGTGTTCGAAATGTGTGGGCATTACCGTCTTCCACGTGGTAAATTTTATGTCAACTGATGCCATCACCTCAAAAGATTTATTGGCCAGTGCCGTAAGGACTATATTCAAGCCCCATACTGAATGTGGACGGGATACATGGGGATACGTTCTTGTGAGCCCTTGTAGGTGTCTTTTAACAATTGGATTAGCTGATGAGAGCAATACATGCTCAGAGTTCCAGCATGCATTTATAGCTGCAAGATTGGTCCTGCATGTAACCACCTGCAAGACTGAGTGAGCGAGGTGAGAAGCAAATGACATACATTGTCTAAAGAGCACTTTAGTGGGTCAATATTGTATTCTTTGGCCGAGAAGGAATATCTTGACCCTTTATTTTGGTACTCTGCTCTAGTCGACTCTTTCCTGGCCTGCTGAATTTTCAGCAAATTCTGCTGTGAGAGACCCAAGTAACCCAAGGTTAGTTCTTCAGGAACCAAGCCCTGAGGGATAGCTTGTCTAGTGCTGGATGCGTAAACGTCCCGGCCTCCTGCGTTAATAGGTAAAGATATCCTGTCTGTAAAGGAATAGGCTCTTTGTGTGCTAACTGAAGGAGATCTGAGTACCACATTCTCATTGGCCAATGTGGGACTATCAGTATCATTGAACAATTTTCTCAGTCCCTGATCTTGCAAAGGACTTTCTCAATGAATGGAGTTGGGGGAAACACATAACACCACATACCCTCCCACGAAATGTGCAAGGCGTCTCCCAGGGATCTGGCCCCCTGCCCCTGTCCATGAAGCATACAGGGGGCATTTGGTGTTCTCCTGTGTGGTGAACAGATCTACCTCTGGGTAGATGAGGACTGCTTTGTTGCATATTATTTTATGAAAAGCCCTCAGCGCTAGCACAATTACTAATAGCTCCAGATAGTTTATGTGGAACTTTTCCCTTGAAGATTCCACTTGCCGTTCATGGTGAAACCCTCCAAAGTCTCACTCCAGCCCTCCACAGAGGAGTCAGTCGTAATCATCACTGCATCTGTGGACTGACAGACTAGGGCCCCCACAGGACATTGCACTCCTGCTTCCACCATAGTAGGTCTTGGTGCAGAAAGGACGGGCCGATACCCTGTCTGATTTAATTCCTTTTTCTTGGTCCCACAAAATTGTTAGGTGCATTTGAAATGCCCTCATCTTGAGACTAACTAGTGGGACTGCCAAGACACATGAAGCTAGCAGACCCAGAATATGCTGGTACCAAACATGCTGATGTTGACTGTCTTATAGGAAAGTCATTTGCTGCTGAAACAATATCCCTGAATCTGTCCTGGATCTGGAGCATCTTGTCTGTTACAGTGTCCATTCTTATTACCAAAAATACCAAATGCTGCGAAAGAGCTAGCTCCGACTTCCCATGTTGATAGAAAACCCTAGCTTGAACAGTATTTGCATCAGCCTGTGTCATGAAAATGTCACATTCTGTGTAGATTTGGCCCGGATGAGCCAGTCGTCGGGGTAGGGATATATGTGGTGGCCCACCATCCTGATAATAGTGGCCATAGCATTCATTAACTTTGTGAACACTCGAGGGTCCGTTTTCAAGCCAAATAGGAGTACTTTGTACTGGAAGTGATGACCCATTACCGTAAACCATAAGATTAGCCTGTGTGACTTCCAAATGGGGGCATGCAGGTAGGCATCCTTTAGGTCCAGGGAGCTCATACAGTCTCCTGTGCAGAACGCCTCGGCTATGTACGCTGGAGTCACCATCTTGAACTTTTTTTACAGTGAGGAAAGGTTCAGTTAAGATAGATATAGGACTACTCTCATGCCAGCCTGGTTCTTCTTGTGAATAGCAAATATTCTCAAGTAGTAACCAAGGCCTTCCTCCTTCTGAAGGTATTTTCCCACTGCCTGGTCCAGAACCAGACTGCGTATTTCTGTAAGGACAGCCAGTGACCAAATTTGAAGGAGGAGAGGTGACGTACGATGTAGGGCAGGAAGTGGGATTCGTAAACCCACAGAAATGACAAAAATTATCCAGGGGTCTTGAAACAGGTGATGCCATACTAACACATGCCAAGCTAATCTCCTCCATACAGAAGTGTTGCGGATCCGGACGCTGTTCTCATTATTTTTTCGGGTCTGAGGATTGAGAGGAGGAGGGAGACAAAAATAACCCCTTAGTTGTGGTTCGCAGCTCTTTCTTCAGTGCTTACTAAGCGAACATGTTCCGCCTATCGAGGCGCGTGGTAGCGGCCAACGGGATGGAGACATAAAGAGGTCAGCATGAATGATCTCGCATAGAGACGTATGCTTGCGGCCGACAGTGGACAAGTTCAAAAGGTTTTTGCTCCGTTGGGATTTGATATCGATGATGGGGCATGTCAAGAATTTATTCAATGCATGTTTCTGTGTGAAAATCCATGGGAGTGTGTTTATTTAACAAGTTGTTGTTGGATACATATTGTAGACTAACTCTCACTAACTTAGTTCTTTAAGCTGGTGTTATCTCAAGAGTTTGGATGCATTACGGTAATATGAGGTATAGTGGAGAAATTCACCTGTCAAATAGCTTTAGGATATATACCGTGTTTTGGCAAGAGGGTAAAATGTCAGGTGGATGCTGCTCAGTGTGAATTTTATATTTGCATATGAAACGGTTGATGCTGTAAATCAATGGTATATATACATATTTGCAATGTGTTAGGGAATTAACATATTCCAAGCATTTTCAGGTAGATAGATTTAGCTTCTAGAGTGCATTATGAAGTGCAAAATGCGGGTGCAATGTGGAGCCTATTTAAAGGTAATTGAGCTATTTTAACAATTTGAGGATTTTTAGGTATTCGGCTTTTATCGTAGAAACAACTTGGACTTGAAAATGCTAGTGCAAGAGTGTAGGTACACGGGCAAGAGTATAGGTGTAAAGCATACATCCCTGAGTACATTAGCATAACCTTTTGAGGATTTTTAGGAGTAAGTTGTTACACAACAACTTGGACTTTTAGGCATATGTAATCATCATAATGTAATGTGAAGTAATACTGCTTATGCTAGGTATAAGATATACGAGTTTAAAAAGAAAATGTTAAATGAACATGTAGGAATGTCATGTATATCCATGTACTTAAGAAGTATGGAAGTGAAGGCATGTCACTAGTATATTATCCAGTTAATAGGTATGGATGTATAAAAGAATGAGTGGGTGCAACATTCGTTTTCATTTAAGTATAAGTTTTAGATATTAGGGAGGTAGCGCCTCCGTTGGTAGTAACATTAGGTAGTTCCACTGCTTTGACGAGTATTGTCAGGTGGTAGCGCCATTTAGTAGTGCATTATTTTAGTGATTTCAGTAGCACTGTTTGGGTCAGGGAGATTGCGTTTTTTGATGCAACTAGGATGAGGTAGCGCCTCTGTAGGTTTTATGTGTGAGTAAGGTGAATCCTGAAGGTAGCGCCTTGTCAGGAATTTTAATGAGTGGTTAGTGAGAGTTGCACTTATGTGAATATAAGTGGGAAGTCTAGTGTTTTGCATGGCGGTGGTGCACTCTTTGCAGAACCTGATTCTTATCCTAAGGGACAGCTAGTAGAACTCAGATGAAGCATGTTGCTGGTAGGGGACGCCCTCTAGTTAATACCATGTTAAAGTTGAAGATGCTGTTCAAGGTGAAGAGTCGCATGGTAATTTGTTTATCTTTATGTGTTTTGTGTTAATCCTGGCTATTGTTATCTGGTCAGGGTTTGTTTATGGGACTTGTTAGTGCTGCCATTGAGATTAGCAGTTAGTTCAACCTCATGTTTTGTTGGTAGTTTTGGAGATGGATGGCCAGCATCTTCAAGTTTGTTGCAGGATCTGTATATCTTGGTGTGGTTGGGTGGGCTCTGTTGGCATAGTTCATATATGTATCTGTTTGTATGTTTGTGATGCAGGCATAGTTGGCGATATCTGGGAGCAGTGTTTTTAGCGGTTTATGGGGTCTCTTAACAGGTATGTTGATTCTGTTGTCATCCTGGATGACTAGTATTGCGTCAGGATGGCAAGTTGTGCTTCAGGGTGGCAGCCTGAAGGCTCGCCTGTGGTGGGGGCGGGCGGAAGGATATATGTAATTGTAGTCGTGGTTTGGTTTGTAGGGTAGTCTTAGCCCTGTGTATGGGCTGGCATGTGTCTAGAGTGTGAGTCTAGAGTCTGTTCGTGGCAGGGACAGGCAGAATGTGATGTGTGTTATTGTTGAGGGTGACCTGGTTTTGTAGGTGAAGTTTGGAATTGCATAGCTGTGAGAGTATCTTGTGAAGTTTGATGGTGAATGGTAATGTGACTTGACTGAATGTAAAGTGCTTGTTGTTTGTGTTGGTGTTTCGGTAAGGAGGGAGATGTGTTATGATGTGCTTGTCTGAGTCTGCTGAAGCTGGTCATGTGCTCAGTGATGTCACGTCAGTGTCAAGTGGAATGTTGATGTGTGAGTGTGAGAATGCTGTGTGTTGAGTGTTCTGTAACAGTATCAGTTGGTCCCTCCCTCCCTGGGTGATGGGTGCCGGTGTCTTTATTGCTTATGTCTTATTCCTGATGTCTCAGTGTCATGTAACTATAACTAAGAATCTGAAGTAAACTTATTGAGAAGCAACATAAACCTGTCTGGACCTTGCTTCTTAACAGAACACACAGGTTACCTGACTCTTCTGTCCTGGAACCCATTAAAGCCTCTGAAGGAATGGGTCCTCTGCTCCGATCTTTGCTGGGATCTTGAAAATTGTTTTGTTGACAGCTTAGGCAAAATCAACAAAGACGTTTTGCCGTCTGTGTACTTGTCTTCTTCTTAGTCAGCTCCTCATCTGTAGAGGAGTGAAATAGGTCTGTACTGTCAATGGGAGATCTAGAATTCTTTCCTGCACATCTGCTGTATATGTAGTGACGTGCATCCATGCCAACCTCCTCATGTCTGTAGCGGCACATATGGTATGGTTCTGCTGGCCGTATCAATGTGGGAGATTGATGCCGCTAGAATATCTTGGGAAATAATCTTAGCTGCTGCTAGGCCTGCTTTAAACACTGCTTTCCTCTCTAGAGGTAGATCTCGCAGAGAAACAGCTATTTCCCTCCATAACCTCTGATTCTCTGCCATTAACAGAGCATCAGCAATAGCCTGCCAAAGGTGCAAACCTGCATTCATGTAGACCTTCTTACCAAAAGATTCTAAAATCTTGTCCACCTTGAATACGCAAGCAGATGCTGTTGAGGATGCAGAGTAAAGAGATGCAACAGCTACCACAGAAGAGTGCAGTTGAGGATGAGAGGCTACTAAGATCGTTTCCAGGCGCTTGTTTGTAGCCACGGTAGAATGGGGTTTGAGACTCACTTTTTTTGCCAGTGACAAGACATCCTTTTGCAAGGGGATCCCTGACTGGCGTGTCTGCCTGAACGATAAGATCTCCAACAGGACCCCTGCTTCTGATTGCTCTTTATGTGGTGCCGGCACTCCCAAGAACTCTGCTAGAGCTGACGTGCGTTCATGAAACGTTTTAGCTGAGTATGACGTGTCCTTTTCATCCTCCTCGTCTGTGTCCCTGTGGGGGACTTATCTCGCTGCGCAACCGGATGTGGAGCCACATTGTGAACTATGTCAAGTGGTTGGGCAGGTACAACGGGTGTTAACCGTGTTGGTGTATCCCCAACCAGAACCGGTGGAGGCAGAGAGGGTGACAGTGAAAGAGGTGAAGGCGGTGGAGGAGGCAGAGGCATAGCGCCAATCCCTCAGTATAAGGACTGGTGGTTGAACCTGTGGTACCACCTCCCTGATTAATCCCTTCAATATGCTTGTCATCTGCCTGGACCTCTTCAGCAACATAAAACGGTCAAAGAGCCTTTCCTCCGATGCCGCTTGAGATGCTGATTGCCTATGTGAAGCAGCTGATGCTGCAGCAGCCGCTGATGTATAAGTGGCAGAAGGAGATGGTGAATAAGTGCCAGTCACTGAAGATGTATACGTGGCAGAAGCCATTGTGGTATAAGCGGCGGAAGGCATGTCTGATGCCTGCCTGGTGTGGTAACTGGAATACTCGGCCTCTCTATTGTTGAATCACCATAACCCAAGGAACATTTGACTGGCTATGAGGCCCACTCTGTCAGAGAGGAACTCACTGAAGAGAGTAACTCTTCCCCTGGGGTACGCCCCGGTGTATCATTCTGTTTGGAAGACATAACTGGGCATGGTCAAAGGGGAATGCTTGGAGTCTGCTTGCTCAGAGTAGTTCCCGGACAACAAGGCCCTGTACTGCCCTCAGGATGCCTCCCAGTACTTGGACGACCTCGGACTTGTGTCCAGGAGGCTTATTGCCCTCATGCGAAGGCCTTGTAACCATATCACGCACAGGCACCCCCTCAGGGGTAGGCCTGGTATTAGAGCTTTGAAGCCCCTCGGACTGGCATCCGGTAGAAGGATCCTTAGACCCCTCAGCGACTTGCCTGGTAGAGTCCGACCACCACTCAGTACAAGTACTGCTATCCTCAGGGGTCTCAGGCACGCCACCCGTATTAGAGTCTCTAGGACCTCTCTCAGCCAAAGAACTTCTTGGAAGGAGTATCTGCACTGAGGTGGAGTGGGGAATATGTGACTTATCTGCTTCTTGGATCTCTGTCGAGTGAAGGCCTTGAGGTGCTCTGGTGAGGACCACGAAAAGATTTCCCTCCAATGCGCCAGATGTTTATTTAGTGAACGCAGAGTCAGGCCGTGCAAGAATCCCACCGGTGTTCAGCCCCCAGCACTCTAAACAGAGTGAATGGGCATCTGAAGCTGGGAAAAACCTCTCGCAGGAGGAACACCTAGAAAACCCTCTCAGAGCCGACATACACCAGGGAGCAAGGTGCCAGAGACTGGTGAATTGAAGAAAAACCACGGAGGAAAAAACATTGCACAACAAAAACGAACGCGTTATGTGAGGTAGGCCGATCTCTTTTGAGGACTGATGTGAGGTGCCACTGGGTGAGGCTAGTGGGGCGTGGTTATGCCCACAGCATGCCCTCATGCACTCCAAAATTTAAAGGGGATTTTTTTTTGTGAGGCAAAAGGGTAAAAGATCAAGCCACTGCATATTTCCCAGTCTGGAGTACGCTGTGGATGATATTATACACTCTGCTATAAGCCTTTGTTCTCAGCTCCAAGAAGATGACAGCAGTGAAAGCCAACCGTGTCCCAGACGTGGGGGAAGCAATCATGGTATCACCCTTTTCTGCCTACCTCAAGATAGAGTAGATGAACCACTGTATTCTCCTCTCTTCTCACAAGCTCAGGTAAGTGGCACCCATCATCTCTTCTAGCTCCAGATACAGTAGTGAGAGTCATACTTCTCTTCCCCACTCAGGAGAGACTAGTCAAACCACTCACATGCTCCCTCACGGAAGACAGTGGCTGTAGCCACGCCCCTCACACCTCTCCACCCAGCAAAGTATAGCATGCCACCCTCTCCTTCTCCCAAGGAAGAGTCCCAAAGTCATCCTTGTCCGTACCTACCCTGGAGACACGGCTGAAGCCACGCCTCTCTCCCACGTCGAAGAGTGATGTGGAATCCATCCTATCCCTCCTCATTAAAAGAGAGCAATGTATCTGTGTTTGTATTTATAAAAGATGTATTACCCTTTATAAATACAAATGCAGATACATCGACCGGTCATGGAGCCAGTGGTTTGCGATCAAGTTTCAATCACTGGACAATGAAGCAGCTGATGATAGTGGAAGGGCAGAACAGGAACGGGAGACAGAAAGACAGAAAGACAGTGGAACAGATAGGAGCATTTAAGGGGAGATCTAATCAAACATAGATTGGAGGTCAGACAGAGGGCTTCATGGAGTAAGCATGTGCCGGAATTATGAGGAGGGCTGCTTCAAGATGTAAAAGAAGTAGTGAGGGCCAACTTAAAAGCATGAATATTGGTGGTCTATTTGATAACAGGGGTAGGAAGTTCCAGTAGTGGGGTCGGTGTGAGGAGGAAGAAGGAGCACAATTGAGAGGATGAACAGAGAGGGCTAGAGGTGGGAATATTGGAGTTATGCTCTAATGAAAGGCACAAGAAGGAGAGTGGTGGAGGTCACTCCCTGGGAGACAGCATAAAAGCCTTCCTTTCTCATTGCTAAGGGGAGAGTACAAGGACACCTGCCATCTCTCCCCATCTCACAAGAATTGTAGGCAGCCAGACTCGCACCGGCCTACAGGCCCATGGCTGAACCCAAAACACAAGATACTGGTGTGGGACAGTTATTTTGCCAATTTGGGCTGGTTTGATGAGTAGGGCTGAGTCACTCTGCAACTAGTAGTTTCGACCAGTTTTGCTGAATAAACATTCTTTAAAATGCACAATTTGCATCACATTTCATCAAAAAACTCCCCCTTGGTTATTATTTAAACAGTGTCATAAAAGGAATGAATTGTCATTTACAAATCTGGGCCACTTTTTCATTGGCGCCCGAGAACAATTTTATGGCCCAGTCAGACCCTGTTGGAAGTCAGTCCATCTCTCTCTCCTTCAGGGGAATACTGGAAGGCAGCCTCCACTGCCCCCCTTCCCTAGGCAAAAGTATTGGAGGAAATCCTCTTTTTTGCCAGACTGCCATCATACCTTACCATACTCTCTCTCGCGCGCTCTCTCTCTCTCTCTCTGTCCCTCCCATTCTCTCTTTCACAGTCTCTCTCTTATTATGGAAGCTATTCTCATCACCCATAACCTCTCTTTCCTCATGATCAGAAACCTCTCCTTCACACGGCACTGCTTTTGTTATGTGTTTTTTGACAGGGACAATGAACCTTGGCCATAGACAATGGGCAGAGTTTCCTGATACAAGCCACCATGTTTCCCTGCAATATACCGCTAACATATTTCTATTTCAATCATCCAGTATTAGCATTACTCCACAGCATTGCATTTTGATTTCCTTTGAAATCACCTGCTGTTAGCATTGATCTGGATAGTGTTATGGGCAAATCAAAACAGTAAACTACTTCCCAACTTTGGACCCACTTACTGATACTTTTCCTATGTGTGCTCTGCTGTGCTACTTTCTGTTTTTGAGAAGAGTTCCTAACCCTTGACAGTCTCTAGTCTCTAAAATGTCGGTAAAAATGTCTGAGAGCCGAAAGAAAATAACATGCCATTAAGAAAATGCCTGTCCTGAACTAAAAATAAAAGTAAGTCCAAGGAATCCTTATGAGATAATCAGAAAAAATCGCAGTACCTTGCATATGTTGACATAGCAGTGGGTTTACCTTGTCTCTTGTTTGGTGTAACACTTCTTTCATTTGTGCAACTAGCACTTTAAAAAAAATCATTTATTGTGATAGGGTTAATAGAAACCTTTCACAAATTCCCTATCACCATTTTTAGGTTGGCTCGAACAACAAGATTAAACAGTTATTTTGAATATCTTTTAATAGTATTCAATGGACATCCTTCATTTATTATCGAACTCCGAGTATCTGAAGTCAGTAAGTATTTATTTTATGTCTTCGCCCAAAACATGGTAGTATAGCAATAAAAACGGATTACAGTTGTAATCTATTTCAATGCCATATTCACTGTGTATGCAGCCACTTTCTCGTACACAGCATGTCAGTGAATGGGGTGGCGGTTATAAATTATGAAGCCTATTTTAATGTAACAAAAAAAAGATGCACAGTAATAGCCTTATATGTCAGTCAGTCAAACAAGCTTAATGTTTTACTTTTAGCTCATAAAGTAGATAATAGAAAACAATAATCATCAACAATTCCTTAAAATCATTCTTATATGCGCGTTTTTAAAACATTATAGTATGTCAAACTCAGCAGGGGCCCTTTAAAATAAATTCGAAATTGTTGTACAAAACTGATCAAATGAAATACATCATGAATAAATAACCAAGTACGATCACTATAATCAAAGAATCATTTCATTGTTACCCTCTGAGCTCACAATATGTTTTACGAGTTTTGCACTAGCTATTTTAGGGAATGCCTTTTAATTTTAATTAATACAAATCTGATTTTCCACACGCTGTATATAAATTGGGAAACTGGAAGCCCACCTTAGCATCTCTGGGTCTAAAACTAGCATACATTTAATTTCATAGATGTTGCTTCTGCCGGGCACGAAACCCAACATGCACCGAGCAATGGAATACAACTATACACTAGTCTTGTGAAAAGAAAGGGAACATCGATGTATTGATGAGTGAAATGCAACAACGGGGATTTCACCTCTATTCCAATTGAGCCAAGGTTTTGAGGAAGCTGGCTGGTACATGAAATAATACATAGAGAGCAAACTAGATACTCAAACAAACAAACCAATGAACCTTTCCATAACTGGACGAATTTCTTATTTAGTTTAAGGAAAGCAAGGAGATTGTCAGAAGCGGCCAGGTCTGAGACGCTGGATGCTAGTGCGGTTTGAGATCTAGACGCCGCGTGGTCCTTTCCTCAAACCCTCAAGCAGTGCTGTGCTGCGATGATGCAGTGCAGTGCTTAGAACGTAGAGCAAGGATTCTGAGGTGGGTCTTGTGGGTGAGTCGGGATACGCCCAGCTTGCCCTGGCTTCCTATTCTTTGGCAGTTCTACGACCGGTACACTGTCCTCTAGTTTCCGGCTCTCATTTCCACTGTCCTTAAGTCCTCTTGAGTGCTCCTCCAAGTGGTATACAATAGTAAGGAGATAAGACTAATTCTCAGGACTGTAGTGTAGCGGTATGAGTAACGGCATAGGAATTGTCCATTGCTTTGCCGGGCATGCCCAGTCCTCCTTTGCCCCCACAAATGTCATTTGCAATTTGTTTGTATCCTGCTGTGTTTTACAGTGAGCACTCGTCTGTGTCAGTGGGGGTTTTGGTCCAGGATCCTCTGAGCAGTGTCGCCTAGCTTGATAGAGGAGTGCGGAACAGGACAGTGAGGTGAGGTTGGGTCCTGAATTTTTGGTGGTGCATCCTGCATAGTGTGCTATAGTGTGCTATGGTGGAGAAACTCCGGCCTAGCAAGGCTACTCAATCTGCCTCCAAAAAGAGGGGAGCAGCAGGCGGACACCCAAAGAGTAAGATCTGCAGGGGCATGCAAACACTCAAAGCAATCAACGATTAGCTGGGTGTCAGAGTCAGAAGGCTCTGGCTGGGGGCGGGGTCTCAGAGATGGCAGTCAAAGCTGATATAAGCTGTAAAAACTGCACTTCCGGCATTACAGTAATTGAAGATACATCTGTCCACGAGGTGGCCGTTATCTCACCTTTATTACCTGAGGCTGGAAACCACCAATGTGGAGAGTATTCCAGACTCTCGTGCAAGGAGTGTAGTATCTGCCTGTGCAGGGCTAAGTTCGAAAGTAAGCCCTAAGGCACCAACGTATTTGTGCTCCAACTCTATAAATGCTTTGGCAAGTTCAGAGATGGTGACCACAGGCATCGGCAGTGGCCCTTTAGCTGGCCCCCTCAGATAGATCAATTCTAGAGGCACTCTAACACTGCATTGATCGCTACTATGAGTAAAACTGCCTTTAGCAAACAAATATACCCATATCAGATAAAGTCCCCATCGAACCTATTGATCCTATGGAAGCTGGCCGGGAAACATATAATACCAGCAAACCAGCATATAAATCAGGTCTGGAACGCACATTGACTGACGTAGTAGGCTGTCCAATAGGACCAGAAGGAAATGGACAACCTGGGCCAAGATCATTTAAACCAATCCCGAGGATCTCTGATGTTATGTAGGATCATTTTATCACCCTGCCCGTTGCGGCTGGTAGCAATGAGCAAGGAATACAAGAGGTACAGGATCTCCTTTGCTTCTCTTGCCAGACCCTGATCACACTTTGGAGGGCAGCCCTGACATGGAGCCTCTGGGTCTAGCGGGTTCTCCTCAATCTAGCTTCTCCGCTGGTTGGCCTAGACTTGTATCTCCTGTAAATAATCAAAGATCCATAGGCAAATCAGGTGGTGTTACAGATATGGACATAGGAAATACAGGAATTACAGCATAAATGGTTAACTATTTAAACAGGGAAGGTGAGCACTTGCCAGGGGATCATTAGCACCCTGCCAAACATGTTGCCAAAACTGCTGGCTAGTGTTTGTGTTAACACAGGGAATACTGAGGTTTGCACGGTGACTGGCGGTGACTGGCCCTTGTAAGCCGGCACCCACGGATCACAGGGACATAAGTGGGACACAGTCCACTGCTGTAATACCTGAGATTCTGGGGGATGGTAACAGGATGTTGCCATCAGGGCCCGGTGCTGTGCCATTATGCAGCACCGCAACACAGACTACATGATTATTTGGCAATATTTCTGTGGAACAAGTCAACAGTGATTGGAAGTAAGAGGCAGAACCAGGACTCAGACTCACAGCCGCATAGCCTTGCGGCATGCTCTACAAGTTCTCCCATGCATGCACCCAGGAGTGGGGCAAAGCAGCCTGTGACTAATGAAGACCCCTTCATTGGAGGAGAGAAATACATCTGATATGCTGCTTTAAGGGCTTCACCCATGGCAACAAAAAGAAACGCATAAAGAAGATCAATGGCGAAAGCTCTGTCTGAAGTTCTAGGAGTGAATGACGTTTCTTTTAAACGTTTTCCTTGCGTATGTATTTTATCACATTGCCTGCTTTGTAAAGACTGAAATGCTCATTTTTGTTTTTGAAATCAGAATTTTGCAACAGCCTTCTGGACAGGCTAATACAGGGAATTTAAACATGGTCTCATGGTATATAGCAGGGGCAAAAGGTAAATTGGCTGAACCTGATATTAAGTCTATTCTAACAGGCTATGCCATTATTTTATTGCAAGAAACATGATAGGTGGGAGATATTGGGCCTCATTACAAGCATGGCGGTCGAGAACTACGGTACCAGTAAGCATGCTGATACCGTAGTTCCCAGGCCGCCATACTATGAGCTCTGCTCGCGGGTGTAACGGCAACCGCGAGCAGAGCACGTCGGATGCACCGGCACAACTCTGAATGTGCCGGTGCATCTGACGTCCCCATCCCCATTCAGCCCTATGGGGCACAATGGGGATCGGGAGGCCCTTGATTCCGGCACCCGCAAATGGACAATTACCGGGTCTGCCAAGCTCTGCATGACACGGTTTTTGCCCATTCGCGGGTGCCAGAAAAAATGCAACTCCGGCAGCAGCCATGCCGTTTTTAACGGCACGGATACCACCAGAGTTGTTATGAGGCCCATAGTCTTAGATGGTTTTACAGCCTACCAAATGAAGGCAAGAATAGCAAGTAAAGGGAGACCCTCTGGAGTGCTGGTGACTCTCTTTAAGGGGTGTCACAACTGTAAGATAACTGAGTTGGTTGGGCATTCGGGTTTCCAAATGCAACTGAGTGAAATTAACATTTGAAAGGGGTAAACTGTTGTATGTTTCCAATACATATACAAGCCCCAATCCTACCAATGCAAGGGATTATATTACTGTCATCCAAATGAAATTGAATAACTGTGCAGAAAGTAATCTGACAGACATAATGTTAAGATGTGGGCTGGGGGGATTTAAATGTTAAACTGGGAAATGGCCCACCAGAAGGGGTGTATGACCCCCGAGGAACATAAGGTGCTCGGTATTCCACCACCTTTTATCAAACCCGAGAATGTGTGCAGAAGGCTTGACATTCTGGAACTGGCTTCTACATATAGGGTTGCGATCAGTCAGTGGCAGATTGGGTGATGATATCCTGGGTTCAGTAACGTATAGGAGCACCAGAGGCAGGGCGACCATTGATTATTTCCTGGTGGCACTAAATTTATGGTCAAAGATAGAGCAATTATATATCCAGACAAGCTTTTATGGTGATCATTATAGTCTGGCTTTGACTGTTAAACTGAATATGTGTAATCCAATTAGTAATACTATGCAACATTTATGGGAGATCACTGGTAAGGGTTACTCCACTTAAAGATGACGGTGGGAAACAGCTAACAAATCAGTAATAGGAGCACAATTATTGAAGCAAAATCTATCTACCAAAATTCTTGACCTTATTGAATGAGGAGAAGCCAGCAATAATTGTTTCAACCTATGGGAAACGCACTAGGGAGGCCAGGAAATTATTTGTAATTAAAAGGAGAATGAATAATAAAAAAGGGAAAGACAAAGGTTGGTTTGGCGACCACTGTAGATTAGAAAAAAAGGGCACTCCTGATCTCATTGAATAAAGAAGATGCGCCCAGGAGGGAAATTATATTGGCGAGAGATCACTATAAGAGAACTCTTGAGAAACGGAAAATAGAATTATATATAATTGCCTGGAAACTCTGGAAATAGCAAGAAAAGGAAAGAACTCGCAAACATGTCGGGAGTCTGTGAATAAGGGGCCTGGGTTTATTGTTCAACAATCCGGATTGGAAACTATGATTCCAGCTATTACTTGTGTGGCACACTTCTCTAAACTATATACTGGTATTGAGGGGATGGCGCGACTGAGGAAGCAAATAGACATTAGTCAGGACGAGGATAGTATTGCTATGCTATGCAGAAAAAAACACTACTGGCCTGCTGACATTTTCATACAATAAGGTGGTAAAGTCCATCAAGTTGTCTAAATGAAATAAAGCTGCTGAAACAGGTGGGATCCCCACTGATTATTATCAGGATTGCATAGAGGTTTGGGGTCCCTTCCTAACAATGCTCTTCAATGCAATATTAAAGACTGGTATAATCCCAGATGAGTGGAGGAGGGCAATTGTTGTCTCCCTATTCAAGAAGGGCTGGAGAAAGTCTCCACAAGCATATCAGCCTATTTCTCTCCTAAGCACGAGTTATAAAATATTTGCCAGATCCCTTCTGAATGTTGTGGAGAAATGGGCAGCTTCAGAGGCAATACTTTCTCCCATCCAACTAGGGTTTTGCCCATCATTGGTAACATCGGAGCAAGGGTTGGATCTGTACATGATAATTGCACATTCCCTATAGATAAAAAGGAGCCTGTCTACCTGGCATTTGTGGACCTAAGCACAGCTTTGGATAAAGTAAACAGAAGCAAGTTATGGCAGGTGCTTAGGTCCTACGATTGTCCACTTGGGGTTCTGAACAGTCTCATCTCACAACAAGCGTATAATGAGGCCTGTGTAAGGTCTGGAGCAGAAGGACAATGTACTCCCTGGTTCCCAATACAGGGCAGGGGTAAGACAAGGGTGCATCCTACCTCTCTTGCTCTTCTCCTTATATATTAATATGCTTACAAGGTACTGGTAAACAGCAATTTGAATTTACCCAAGATAGAGGACATGTTAATCCCGCCACTGGTGTACGCGGATTATTCCGTACTCGTTGCTCACACTCCTAGAGCTCTAAAATTCCGAATTAATAAATATACAACATTCATGGCGGATCAAGATTACAGAAAAATCATCTGTGATGGTCTGCCACCCAACAAGGAAAAAGGTGAATTTCTCAACAATGTGGAGTGATGTTGATCCTATTCCGAGAGTTTACCATTTTGATTATCTGGGAATTTGTTTTTTGGAAATCTTTACACCAGAAACCCATTTTGAAAAACAACTACTATTCATGAGGCAGTCTATAGGGGTAATCGCCCATTTTATGAGGCACCATAAGCATAAACGGTTGAACATGATTAAGACAATCTATCTTGCTAGAACACGAGGGGCTGTTAAATATGGAGCATCAGTTTGGGGTTTAATAGATCGATTGGCCAAATATAAGACAAGGCCTTCTTGAAAAAGGTGTTGGCTCTTCCAAGTTCTGCCCCGAATTATGCTACTCATAGCGAGGGAGGCCTAACCTATATACAGGATGAGATAGCATTGGGACCCATCCTGTTGTGGATTAGGGTATGGGTTAATCCGAAGGCTACGTTGACTCACCATATTTAAAAAAAGATTCTAATGAAAAAAGGTGCTGAGAATATATAATGGCTCTTTAATATAAAATACATGCCACAGATTATTAATGCTGGGATGTACTTTGATAATCTAAGCCTATTACAAAGGTTGTTGAGTCGGGACCTGAAAAAAAGAGTGAAAGCATGGATAAACGATAGAAGGGAGACGATGGAAACCATGAAACCTTTGAATAGCTGTTTTATGATCCTAGCCACAAATCAAACAAAGGAGTATTTGGTTTGGAACAATAGTGCATTTCAAAGCTGTCCTATCACACAAGCCCGCTTTGACTGCTTACCGCAGGGTGAAGTGCAAGCAAGGTCAGGATTGAACTCGCAAAGATGGTGCCCACTGTGTGGCGCTGAGTGGGAGGATCTTGCTCATTTCATCTTCTTCTGCCTGGCATATGGAGTCCTGAGAAAGTGTTTACTAGTCCCAGTTTTTAGAGAGAACAGTTTTACACAGTATCGCCCGGCTTTATATTTTCTTTTAATGTGAATTCTCCCTGGGCTTTGTCTCTCTTTATATGTAGAGCCTTGTAAGTGTGACAGCGGAAAGTGAACTGAATAGGATGATATTTTAAATAGAATCCCCGTTTTAATTTTGGTAATGATGATTCAGTACTTTTGTGAGATAATAACATTTCTGGGATGGTCATTAACGAAAGGGTATTTGCACAGTCTGTCCCCTGTGGAGGAAATGGGGAATAGGAAGATTTTGAGCCTTTGTATATTTTTATTTTGTATTTATGCGAGGATGATTTTTAATTATTATTATTATTTTAATGTAATGATGGGTAAGCGTATATAATATGTATATTTTAAAAATGGTGTCTGTTGTCGCTTTTATGGATATGCATATCCGAATAAAGATTTGCTGACTAACTTTAGTTTAAGGCAAATTGCTTTGGGTGATTTTCTTGTTTTGTTGGTAAATGACATTTAGCTACTTTTTCCATAGGATGTTCTCTTCCTAATCAAAATGATGCTATGGTTTGTATATTTATTTTTGTGCTTTTCATTACCCCTGCACATTTACTTATATCGTTTGCTACTAAGTGTGATAGTTTTTTACTTTATTTTAATTTGGTGATCCAGATAAGGAGGGCTTCTTCTTTTCTCTTACTTTTTCGACTAGCTAACGTAAATTCTATGATATATTAAATGTTTGGACTGTAGAAGGTGTTGGGTTTGCTATCTAGTCAACAGGGTAGTAGCGCATGGTTTAACACCTGTAAAAGCGCTGAGTAAACGTGTGCAGCTTGATCGTGGTTGGGCCTGGGAAGAAGTACCAGCGTTCTCTCCTGAAAGGAGTTGCACAAAAAGAACAATGCCTTTTTTCCACTGAATTCCCTTATGCAGGTTCACTTTGTAGGATCCACAATTTACTACAATGTAATTCCCCTACATTATGCGCCAAATAGCATTCCGTATCTATTGTTGGTATTTTATTTTAATTTTCAATTGGGTCCAATTCAAGCTAGCCATTTTAGTTCACATCTAGCAAGTTTCATGCCTTCGAGCGCTTTCTCAAAATCACTGTCAGAAATAGCTGTTATGTTTTCTCGAGTTGTTTTAATTGTTCAATAAGATACCAGCTGGTTGACAGCTGCCGATGATTAAGACATTTTTCTTGACCGCCGTCAGGTGATGCGTGGAAGAATAATGCCAGAACCTCCATCATGCTTAATACTGAGAAGGTGGCTCCAAGCATTTTTTCTCTCAAATTTTATAATTTATAACATGCAAAACACTAAACAGTGTACCAAGCAAAAGCCACTCCATCTGGGTGCAAGTATTATATATAGTCAAATATAAAGGAAAGAAGTAAGAATTAGTGAACAAAATTAAATATTGATGGCTTAATTGCAGCTATAAATGTCTTAAACAAATGTGCCTTCAGCCGCTATATTTATGTATTGTACTGCATTGATTTTAACCCACCACTGACAGTCCAAACTGTATCACGGCATGTAGCTAAACCATCGATTGCTGATAAAGGTTCTTTTAAAAACAAGCATTGGCAACGTTTTGGCTTCTGTATAGGTATTAGATAGTCATTGATAGCCAATGCCCAAATACTTGCACCAGGTTGAAGCTGTTAAATTATGGCCAGGTAGTTTTGTTATGACAGTGCCTGGCAAATGCCTATCCCATGGCTACACAAAAGCCAAAACTGTTGGCTCTGATCTCTGAACATTCTAGTCGCCCTTGCACCATTGATCTGAAGTATGTGGCTAAGTCACTTGTTGCATGTGGAAAGAAGGGGCTCGGGTGACGCTCGGGTGACTCTGGGCTACAGTAGAGACCACCCACTTGGTGATGTAAACCATAGAGGTGGTACATGGGGTTTCAGCCAGAGCCCCTCTCCCTTTCCCATCCCCTTGTCTAGGGCCACAAGGGATAGAGACAAGTTGGCGACCCTCTCGGGGTGAACACATTGTCTCCAAACAGTTCACAGGCTACAGTGCCACACAAAAACTCTACTCCCAGGATTTTGAAGAGACGCCAGTGAAAGACAGAAACCCCAGAGTGGACGAGTGTCTTTCGAACCCACTTGCACCTCTGCAATCATGGTCACCGATGACAGGAGGTTGATTCAGATTAAGGACTCTCGCGGTCAAAGCCATCATAGTGCAATGAAGGAGCTAGTGAACATATAGAGATGCATGGAGTTCTGCAGTGGAGCTGTGACGCCACCATGACAAGGCCACCTCACAACAAGTGTACTTAGGTCCAGGGCCCACATGAGCAATGCCAATTACGCAAATACTAGAAACCAAGATCAGAAAAATCCACAATACTTGGAAACAATGAAAGGGGAAGAGGCACAACATCTAGAAACAGGGGGACTTAGAAACTGTGTGCAGTGGGGCAGTGGGTGACCTGGGGTTCATGTGAAACAGACCTAACCAATCCAAGACAATATTGAAACACTTAAGAGGTCTATTGCGGTATAAAACTGTGTAAATGTAGCTGTATTGTTTGTATACCACTGTAAAGTGCTCTGTTACTCCTCAAAGCTAGAACTGCACTCAATAAATATCATAGTAATAATAACAACAACAATAATAATTGCAGTATAAAACGAGCCAGAAGCAGACAGATTGGAAAGAGATTATGAGAGCTCGTGGATCTGAGGAGAAGGTGAAGAGGTCCTAATGCAATAGATCCTTTTCTTATGCCTTTACGTATGGGATGCATAGAGCACAACTGTAGCGGGGAAGCAACACAGCATTGTATATAGGCGATAAACCAAGGCATTACAGGTAGTATGCAAAGGTGTCAGAGGTAGCTGAGATGGGTAGGGCGAGCAGGGGAGAAGGACCTCCAGTGGTAGAGAAGTAGAGTGTAGTGGAGGGTTCAGGGGTTGCCAAGATGTTATTTAAAGAGTAGGGTCATCAGTTCCTTCTTGAAGTGTAGGGTGGATGGGGCCAGTCTTATCTGTGTGGATAACTCTTTCCAGAGTCAGGCTATGTAGCCAGAAAAGGCCTGTTTTTTTTAGATTTCCTCTCTTGTAGTTCTTTATTTCCAATTTCCTATGGTTGTGTCTGCTAGTGGTGTGGTGGTTTCTGAAGATGGTGGGTTCCTCAGCCAGTTAGAGTGGTATTTTGTTTGTAGGTGATGCAGGCTGTCTTGAACATGCTGCTTGATTGAAGGAGTAACCGGTGCAACACATCGAGGTCAGGGCTGATGTAGTTGAATTTTCTTAGTCCTGTGTTGAGGCATACTGCAGCCTGCTAAACGGCTTTCCAAATGGCAAAAGTGGCATCTGGAAGTCCTGTGAGTAGGGATTTGCCACATTCATGGTGTGAGATGAATATAGCCTGGACAACTCTCATGAAACTCAGGTCGAGAACGAAAGTATTGTCTTTGTGGTGGAGCATGAGGTGGTGCTATGCTGTTTGGGTCCTCTTGGTGGTGTGTTTTAAATTAGAGGTCTCAGTCGATGGTGAAACTGAGATACATTGCACCCTAACAAAACCAGACAAGAATCTAATGGCATATGTACTGCGGTCCTAGCCACCAACTGGGTTGACATTTTGGTGGACTCTATAAAAGATTTCATCTCCTCTCCCTGCCTCAATATTTGTGACAATGGATTTCTAAACTCTGCTCTGGTGAGCAGAAGTTTAGGGGGTCACCCTCGTTAGTGAAACAGAGAACACTTCTGGGAAGTTAGCCAAGACAATGCAAGGTAGCTTAGAGAGTAGCAAAGGCTAAGTCTCAGGAGTAGTGGGGGTGATCTGTGGTCTTGGATGAGCACACACAGTAGGACGACAAGAATTACCCTTAGACAGTAGTATATCAAACATATACAATGTATTAGGCCCAGAGATTAACACAAGTGAACAGAGAAAAATAAAGTAAAATCACTATTTAAACACACACTATGTAAAATAAATTTACAGTCACTTTTGGTCAATGCAGTGAAGTGCAGAATCCTGCCAAAACCAGTAAGGAGGAAAATCAGGCAAACATTATCACATTGGCAACCTCCAGAGATGGATACTTTATAAACCCAGCCCAGCGAATATTGGAGCCTTGTGCTCAATGTTAGAAGGGAGCGTAAAAACGCTCGGTCATGCGTAAAGGCACAACGTACAATAATAAAGAGGGTGGAAAAGTTAGTGAAAGGATTCTGAAACGTAAAAAATGGGTTCCGAGAGTCAGGGGAGGATCTGCTGCGGAGAACAAAGCTATTCTCAACTTTTGGACATCTTTAGGAAACAGAGGCCACCCAAGCCAAGGCCAGGACAACAAGGGATCTTTTATGCATAAAAATGCAATGAATGAACTAGGGGCCACCGGTAAGTGGTATGATTATTCACCGCCCTTAGCTAACACCGGGTCCAATCTTGGCAGGTCTAGAGAGGGTTGCCTGGAGTACAACATCTCACCCTTGGTTAAGCTTCCAAGTGCACAGGTGCAGCGGGTGCAGATGCATGTCCGGTTTACAACAGCTGTATCTCTCGTCTCAACTGCAGCACAAAGAAAGCACCAGTGGACACTTGAAGAAAGACAGGAAAGTCGCCAGCAGCGACCTCCACTGTCGCAAAGTGACGCAGGGGCACCCAAGTCTCGCGGTCTGATGAACGCTTCTCTCTCGCAGCCCAAAGAAGCTGGGATGATGACATTTGGCAAGAAGATGCTTTGCAGTGCGAACTAGGATTTCCCCAAAGCTCGAGGTAAAACTCAATAAGACAACGCTCCTTTGTAGGTGCTAAGATTCAAGCTGGTCAGTCCACTGAAGGGCCCAGAGATACTTCAGAGAAAGGTCTTATGTAGAGCAAAAAGAAGGCGTTGAGAGTTATTGGTCCCACCACTCCAAGGGGTTGAAGTACCCTTACAGTTCTTTGGAGATTGAGTGCCAAACAGGGATCTACCGTGACAACAGCAGGCTCAGGGTGCCAACCTTCTTCTGCGCAGTTTGTGGATAGTCCTTGGGTCTGCTCGGCTCTTCTGGCTACTTGGCTCAGTGCATAGGTTGATTCGGTTCCATGTCATTTCATCATGGGATGTTTTTTCGCAGGGATTTTTACAGCTGATTTGTTTTCCCTCCCAATACATATCCCCTTTAATTTTGTTGCTATTCTCAAACACCCACACCCCAAATAAATATTTGTCTAACTCCCCCTGAAAATGCAATGAGTTTTTTCCATTAAATAAATTGCAGTAAACCCCCCCCCCCCCGAAAAAACATCCCGCGAAGAAAGGACATTGTACCGTTGATTCAGACCTATTTGTGGTCTGCAGGTCTGCATTCAGGGCCCCTTCTCATATCCACAAGTCCAGTGAGTGCTCGCACCCAGCTGGCCAATGAGGAGATCTGCCCCACTCATGCATGCCAGCAGTGGTCCAATCAGGGACCACTGCAGCTCTCATGCCCTCGTGCACACCAGACACCAGTAGTGTGGACTGGGACCAGACAGTCACAGCCCACTTCCTGGCTACCTACACAGATGACATGCATTAGCCTGGGAAAAGCGGTGGCTTTCGCGGGTGAATGCATGCCCAAATAAGGACTCCCTGGGTCACAAAGATCAGGAGGAAGGCCAATGGACGAAATGGCCAAAGGAGAAGACAAAAGACCTTGTGGCGCGGCCATGACGGACACTAGCCACAGTCATGAGCCAAACGCACTAAGCGCGGCATGGCTTGATAAAAGTTCATAAAAATACATGAAAGAAGCTTCTGCTGCCACCATTCTACTCCAGGGCACATTGTTCAGATACCAAAACATCCTTAAGGGATGTCTAGGGCCCAAAAACACAAAGACCCCAGTGCACGATACTATAAGATACTTAGCACAATGAAATACAGTTGCCAAAAGTGACAACAAAGTCATATGACTAGAAGAAACAATGTTTTCCAGTACTGATTCTCTGGAGGACATGTCTGTTTTCCCATAATGGTAAGCGAAATCCCAGTGGCATGCAGCTGGAGGCTGTGCTCCACTGGCAAATTTCAAGAAAGGAGGCTGAAACAAAAACAAAAAGTTTGGGGGGTCCACAAATATAGAGATAAAATAGCAGTAAGTGAAATGTTCCCTAACAATATTAAGTTAAAGGCATTTCCGGGGATCGATTATTACCCCACTTGTCAAAAAGCCAAAACCTGACCCTAATGTAGCTGCCAATTTCCTGTCCCATAGTGGTTCTATCATGGATTGTTATAAAATCCTAGAACACAGTGTCATATAACAGCTTTAAATGAATGTGCACCTGGACTGCTGTTAATCAAGCTTCAGACCCAACTTTGGCACCAAATCAGCCCTGGTCAACATCTGGGATAACATTCTAATATCTGCAGCTGATGGTGCACTATCAATGCTTATCGTCCTTGATTTGCTGCCTACATTTAACACAACCTCTTCAATCACCTGGAAGAGCTAGATCAAGTTCTTGGTGTGTATGGATCTGCCTTGAGTTGGTTTGAAGTCTTTCTGACTAACGCTTAGCAACAAGTCAGACTAGGAGAACTTGAAGCACCTTGCTTCCTGATGTCGTACTGAGTGCCTTAGAGCATGCCTCTCTCCCCCACTTCTATTCACTGTCTACATGGAGCCTCTCTGGATCTTCTCTGTGATCAAATCATTAAATTACGCATGGGGTGCTCCTGGTGAGTACAGAGGTTTGAGCAGGGCAGAGATTCTGTGATTCAGCTTTCAAATACAAGCTGTAGCGCTCCCTCATAGTGCTCCTGCTGAGTGCATGCGGGGAGGCGGACATGGCCGGTAGCAGTCCACCGTCCTTAACAAGGCCATCACTTTGCTCGGGCCTTCCATGGCTCAGGCTAGTGGGCCGTTAGCAGCCATGTTGACCCCCCCCCCTGCTGGGGCGTGAAAGCCATGAAACCACATGGTGATAGTTTAACAGGCGCTGAATTGGACTCTCCAATTGTTATTGAAAAATCCTATGACAATCAGTTAACAGTAAAAACATAAAAATCCAATCAGTCACGAAAGACAAAGAACTCCAAGAAGCACCACTGTAATAGAATGTGTTCCTCAAGAAAATTCCTCAGGGGTTCATACCTTCCGGTAAAACTGAAGGAGAATACTAACAAGGAAGCAGCACCTTCCTTCCATTCAGCATACAAAAGGTCATATGTCAATGTTGGCATTTTTGCTTAGGAACCATGGCAAAACATTGGAGGATGCGTCTAAGATCTTGCTGAATAGTCCAGGGCTTGAGGATGGAATGGAGCCCGATCAAGTCCTTACCTTGTGGAAACATGTAGCGGTACCCTTCCTGATCGCTGCCGGCCCTCTAAGACCTTGTACTTCTTCAAAGGTGTCTGTTCAGGCCAATAAAGATGTTACCATGAATTTCTCTTGGGAGAATGATGGTAACAAATTATTTTAAAATATTGTATAGATCTAAGGAGGACTGCAAATTAATATTACTGTATAGGTTTGAAAGAAATCTTAAATGAGGGTCCCGATGTGATAGCCCAGTTTCACAAAATCCTGCATTTACTGTCAATTGGCTCTAGAGATTTTGCATTGATTGTGTTTACTAATCTTTATAGGATGAATGTAGTATGCATATATGCCTATATGTATACTCTCATCTGATTTTAGAACTAATAATTGGAGAGCTTGAACATCTAATATTACTTGAATATGAACTGTTTAACGTTGATTGCACAAAACATTTTAAATCTATTCAGTTAATGAAGCAGACTACAATCTTAATATCCTCTGTGGAGTCAAATCTGTAAACTGGTTCAAAGGAGGGTTTACAGATTATGTGCTACAGGGAGGACATAAATAAGAGAATAACCGAAGTGCATTCTGCCCTCTGTAGTGTGATCTTTGCACAACAACTTGACTGGACGGAGTTGCCTGCAGCCCTTCAATTGGCAGAATGTAAGACTGCGGTAGCTGAAAAAAAGAATTGTTAATGCCCCTTATATCAAATCGTTTACCTGGAATCTGTGTGTTTCCAAGCAGCACACATTCCTCAAACTTCACAGGTCTTTATATTATATTGCTGCAAGAAGTATGGTTGGAGATTCCGCTAATTGGGGCTGGATGCACAATTTTCCTTCAGTCTTCTAATAAAGATGTATGTGGCAGGCCATCTGGTGGAACACTAACTACAATTCATAACAATTTGCAAAGCTCCTTTGTGTGCTTGAAATATCTCATGTAGAGTATCCAAGCATCACAAGTTTAGGCCTACCATCTCCATGAATGAAAGGTATGTTAATTTCAATATTTATGGTAACCAAAAACAGGTCAGTTTGGATGAGTTTAAAAAAAATATAAGGCAATATATACAGTTCTGGATGGACTAGGGTTAAGCTAACTCTGATAGAATAGGTGGCGATTTCAAGTGTTTGTTCCCAAAAATACATAAGGGGACATATATTCTTGTACCTCTTTTGTGAATGTCAAATCATGAGTATGGCGTGCCCCATTAGCAGAGTTACTTGGTGATTGGGGCCTGCATAGATTATACAGGAATGTCAGGGGGGACATCCAGAGTGGGCCAACTTGGTCTCGGAATGCCAGTTTTACTATAATGATTTTATTTTGGTGACCTACCAGGTGTTCTTTGTTAGTTTCCAATTTAAAGTAGTTGATAGGCCATTGAGTGATCACAACCTACTACAGGCAATCTTTAAACGTGATCTACAAGTTCTGTGCAAAAAAGGCTGCTGACCAATCTTATGATATATTCGGCTAAAACCGGTTTAGGTTGGAACCCTTTTAATATCAAACGTTCAACGATAACCTATTTCAATACTATGAGAAGTTAACCATAAAAGAAATGATTGGTTGTTTTCCTCCAGAAAATGTTGATAACTTCTTTTTAGAATGTACCCTTGAATGCTGGACATGCATTTCAGAGGACTGTTTGCACTCATGATTCCTTCCCATAAAGAATGAAATCATCTTGTACAAGAGAAAAATTAGAATTAAACTGTCTCTCCAAAACCTGAATCAGGTGTCATTTTTAGAATAGTGTAGGAGGGAGAATAAATGTTTTAAAAAGGTGTCTTAGAACTGGCTCTGACCATATAGAATAGATATAGAATACACCAAAATGTATGCAAGAAGATGTTAAACATATTCTTCAAAAAGCAAGTGGATAGCTTTTGGGGCTTGATCTATAAGGAATTTCTGAGCCAGAAAGAATCATTAATTAATCAGATCCCTGAAAAGGAAGGGAAATCACACTTTCAAGCATCAACAAAACAGAGAACATTTGAGTTTGATCCTGAGGTGACATACTGGACACCGACTTCCACTAATGTAGATCTAGCGGCAACTATCAGAAAAGCAAATCCATCTAAGGTACATCTAAGGCTTGTGTGTCGGCTGCACTCGCAATTGGTACCCTGAAAGAATCCCCAAAACTTTGGGCAGAAATATTGACTACCTTATTAAAACAGATACTCTCCTGTTGAGCACTGCCTACGTCCAGGCACGTATCTTACATAATACCTACGTTCAAAAAGAATTCTAGGTCAAATCCTAAAAGCTATCACCCAATCACACTTCTTGATGTCGAGAATAAAATCTTCACAAAACTGGTACTAGAAGAGCTGTTATCCTGGGCGAATGAAACCTGAGGCTAAATATCTTCGGAATGGGTTTGTAAAGACCAGAGTACCACTCTAAATTGTTTGGTACTAAGGTTATTTTAACGTCAGGCAAGGAGGAAAGATGGTATGGCAGTGTTTGCCACTTGTATCGATTTAAAAGTGGCTTTCAATAGCTTAAATAGGTCAATGTTATGGGGAAAGATTCAGAGATGGACATATCATTATCTTTTTTGAGAACATTAATTGCCTTACCTTCAAATTTAGAACTTCAGGTCCGGTTTAGATAGTATGGGTTCTGTATCATCAAAAATTCAGATCCATAGAGGATGGATACAGAGCTGCGTATTAGTCGCCTGCCTTTTCAACCACTATATATGAGATTTAGGAGAAGCTTTAGCTGAAACTAGATCTTTTCCACCATGCTTAGTACAGATAAGGGTGCATTGACTAGCTTATGAAGACAAACTAGTCCCTCTTGATACTACTCCCATTGGTCTTGTGAAAAACCAAAAGGTGTCTCAGCCGCTAGTCCTCGGGGACTTGTCATCCAGGTGGCCATGACATGGCCATCGCTTTTGGATCCAGTTCAGGTGCGGAAGGATCACCTGGGTGACGGGTCTTTGAGGGTGGGAGTGTGGCAGCTCATGGCGATACGCGGTATTCCCCTTTTTTTGTACATCCAACTTATCCTATTTTTTTAGGATCCGATGTTCCAACTCCCCCCAACTTTCTGCACAAACACTAGGCCGAGAAAGAGGGCGACTGAGAGTAACAAGACTAACTCTTATACATTGTACTGGACATGTCCCGCTCGGGTCAGGCAAAGTCAGGTACTTGACTTCACGTGCATGCACCTGAATCCAAATAGCACTCCTCACATGGATGACAGGCGGTACCTAGAGACACACCATGACCAAGGTGGAATACAAGTATGAGCAGAACTTCCAGGGCGAAGGCGAACCTACTGGAGCAGAGCGAGGGACCAAGGGACAAGAGCAGTGGGTCAAAAACCCCAAGAGTTCCCTACAAGAGGTTGTTGTCCTCACAAGGCCGCAAAAGACATGCAGAGAAGGCTGCATTTTGCTTCAAGGACGCCAGCGACCCTCCCGGGTGAAAGACAGAATTGGCGAGGTGAGGCCAAGCCTGTGGTACTAACTCGTGAATTGGAAAGCAAGAAAGAACCGCACACAACCAGTCAGTTGGCATGCAACCTGAGAGACAGGTATGTGCTAAGAAAGATTGAGGTTTGCAACTATATATCACAAGTGAAGGCTGCACATGTGTGGATGAGACACAAGGAAAGGTAGACCTGTGAATGAACTTTAAGATGAAGACCGCTGTGGAATCAGCGATACTGAGTAACGGAGTGGTCAGGCGAAAAGGAGTAGCACACTCGAAAGTCTCTGTGAAAGGTACATTGTGGCGATTAAAGTGAATTAATTGTAAAAGCAAAAGTGACGAAGTTGACCCGAGGGAAGCGGAGAGGAAAAGTTGAACAGTGAATTCTGAGTCGAAGTGGTCCTGCGGTGGTCTGTAAAGGAATCCTGCACATGCAAAGTCTTTGACATCGAAAAGCGGTCCGAGCCCGACTGTGGGAAACCTGAAGTGTAAAAAGCTTGGGAAAGGGAGCACCAGCAAGTATTGTTGAACTGTGAAAGGTCCGAGCACAGCAGACGGGGACGAACGATCAACTGTGAAAGGTCTGACCCTGGCAGAGGGGGACCAACATTGAACTGTGCATGGGGTGAGCCCAGCAGAGGGGGACCAACGTTGAACTTTGTTTTTTGTTAAAGAGGTCTGGGCCTGACAGAGGGGAAGCGGTGTGAACTTTCTGTTTCGTTATTTGAGGAAGACTCGAACAAGAGCCTTTAACATGGAAAGCCAGGCGGGCCTCGATCCACGTTTCGAACTGTTTCAGTGTTAACGCCTGAGCCAGAGTGTGTCATCCTGCCTACATCCTGTCTAAATGTGGGGTGGAGAGCTGATTCAGCCACATTTTTTCTTTGTCAAACACTGATTTTCCTTTTATATAAATACCTCCTTTACACACATTTTTGTATAAGAGATAGGGCAGGTATTAGGTTTTTCTTAGCATAGGCCATTTTGATTTGACCGACACGACTAAGACTGTGTTCTTTATTATTTGATGGTCGAGACGACTCCCACCCTAGTTATAGGGCAAAGTACGAGTTTTTCCAAACCCCACAAAGTTAATAAAGGTTTTACAAATTGAATCTTTTATGTGAATGTCATACTTGTGATACCATGCCTCCCCTACATATGATGTCAGGAGTGGGATCCGTCTCAATTGATAAAAGTTGAGAACCCATGCTAATAATTGTCATCCCAACCATAAAGAGATCTTATTCTCCCAACTTCTGATCCCAGTTAGTCAACATGATCTGTTTTTCAAAACCCAGGTGCTATTAGACACCCTACCAATAGGACATTATCAAATACAACAATGGGACTGAATAGTCCTAAAAATAAGACCCTCCCATATATTCAATAGATCTAGCACCTTGAACCCACCTTTTCCCAAGCCTTTCTTTTTCGGTACCAAACCCCCTTTGTCCAAATCTAGCTCGGAATAGTCAGACAACTTTGAAACCCTCTCTGAAGAGTTTCTCTGAGTCAGAAAATCCTACAGAGGGAACCCTTACCCCTCCTGAAAATATGGCCGATATTGACGCAGTCATAGCTCAACTGGACGCCCATCTGATTCAGGCCAAGGTTCGCTTACAAGAAAACTTTACAAAGCTGACCGAGGTACAAGCTAGACCCCTATTACCTCAAGGGATATTACAACCCTACCAGGAGGGAGAAGACCTGGGGATTTTATATTTTTATTGCGAGCGATTGGCTGAACTACTGAGATGGGGAGAAAACTTAAATAAATGTTACTTGGTACCCCTATTAAAAGGCGTGCTACAAACCGCCTATCAGTTGCTTAATCTAGCCTTGGGAGCTATCTTCGTAGCCATGAAAGATGGACTCCTTAAAAGAGTAGGTCAGACCAGTAATTTTTATCGACAAAAACTAAGACCCATCAAACTAAACCCCGGTGAGACCCCCCAGAAGTAGGAGAACGAATTAAGAACACTGTCTCCCTTTGGATTGGTAAACAAACTCTAGAGGAGTTGGTAGAAAAGATCATCCTGGAATAGTTTACCAACTCCTTCCCTCCTTTTCTACAAAAAGCTGTGTTACAATTAAAGTGGCCCATCCTTAGCATGGCTATTGAAACTGCCCAAAATCATTCAGATGCAGTAAAACATTTCCACTCCTTACATAAGAACGAAGACTGAAAAGATCAAAGACCAACCTACCACTCTCCAAACCAGACATTAGAAAGCCGAGAGTGGACCCTGAAAGAGAGGGTAGAAATAAAAAAAATGACATTATGAGGAAGGAAGAATTATGGAGAGAAGAGCCTAGAGGGATTAAACCATTACCACCCATCTGTTTCTCATGTAGGGAAAAAGGCCATTTAGCACAGCATTGTCCGAACAATCAAAAGGAGGAGCCTATGGAAATAGGGTGCCTAAAAGGAGAAGAATGGGAAGAACAAGAGGAATGTTTAGAAACGTTTAGCATATGTTTCTGCAATCCTCAGCTGATTTTACATATGAAAGTGCTCTGGTCAATGGGAGAACAGTAAAAGAATTGATTGATTCTCCATAAAAGCTGATTTGGTCACTCCAACAGATCTAGAAAATGCAACTATGGTCAGAGTCACATGTGTACACGAAGATACCGAAAACTATCCCTGAGTACCAGTGTGGATTAATATTAGAGCGGAATCCCGGCTAGTGTCATCGGCTATGATCCCTGGACTTCAGTAAGAGTTATTATAGGAAGAGATTTTCCTGAATTTTCCACCTTTCTTCAAGAACCTTCTTTTCCACCCAGAAAATGTACACCACAAGATTGGTGGTAGTCTGATTTCTATTACCAGACCACCTCGGTATGGGAATGGACAGAAATAGGCCCTCATAGACATATTATTTGTGGGAAAATCCCTCAGGGGTATAATGTCAATATCCAGCCCCTGACAGCAGAAATGAAAGGAAATTACATGGATAAGCAAGAGCCCCTGGATAACATTTCCACTTGTCCTCTCCGGAGCCCTCAAACTAGAGGACTTCAGAGAAGACCCAACATATCCACCTTGCATAGGGGAAGGGTATGTGAGGATCTAAAAGGTGTCTCACCCGCTAGTGCACGTGGATTCATCTTCCAGGTGGCCCTGACACGGCCATCACTTTTGGATCCAGTTCTTGTGGGTGGACCAGTGTGGGAGGATCACCTGGATGAGGGGTCTTCAGGGAGTGGAAGTGGAACACCGGATGGCGAGATGTGGTATCCCCTTCCCTGTAACACCTTTTACTATGATACTTAGGAACTCAGCCCCCAAACCCTTTTCCAACATGAACTCTTTCTCATGGACAGCTCACAGTGAGAGTAAACGGACTAACACCCGCGCTGTATACCTGACATGTCCCAGTAGAATAGTCAGGCAGGGTCAAGCAACTACTGATCATCACACACACCTGACTTCCATCACACTTTCCCGCGTGAATTAAAGGCGGAGCATGAAAGCACACTCTGAAGCAGCAGTTCCAAGATGGCAGTTTAAAACAAGGAGAAAGACAGCAAGACCAAAGAAGGTTGCAAGGAGGGAAGTGCCCATGACCTTTTCAGAGTAACACTATTACTTCCATGAGCCTTCGAGAATAAGAAACATAAGACCCGGAATCAAAGCTGAAGAAACCTGCATTGTGTCAGAGGTACCCAGGGCTCCCCTGCGTCGATAGCCAAGATGGGGAGGATTGTTTGCCGCTGCGGTACTGTCCTTGGCTCCTACAACAAAGCAGTGCGGGTAAAGTCAGCACAGCCAGTGAGTTGGGGAGACTGATATCAGACCGGTCTGTGGTAAAGCTGAGGTTGCAAGCGGCAACATTGTATAGAGAAAACCAAAGAGAACAGTGTGTGAAGCGTATGTGAAAAGCGATGCAAATATAACTAAATAGCAGATGAGTGACTGAACTTTTGAAGCCAAGACAGATACCGCAAACAGATTGGTCTGGCACCACATGGGTGCTCATTCGAAGGTCTCTGTTAGGTATCCAACTGAAATGTGGCAAATGTAACAAGGAATTGTGAAATCGAAGTGGTCCTGCAACGGGTCAATCCAAACCCTGTGCAAGTTCAAAAGTCTTCAATAGTTGATGCCAACTGAAATTGGTCCGAACACGGCTGAGGGAGACCAATTGTATTAAGAAGGGGATCTGAGCCCGGCTGAGAGGGATCCGGAGTGAATAGTGAATCACCTGTTTTAAGTACTTTTAAGAGGAAGGAACTTTGTGTTTGTTTTGTTGTATCAGGCCCTCTGCATGAAGAGACTTTGATAGTCAAAGAGACTTGGGCACAGAATGCCCTGATGATAGTGACAGAACTGTATCCTCGTGCTAAAGAAGCCAGAGATTGTGCTAATCTCGATTGAACCGCCTTGTCCCGTGCTGAAAATGCGGGGAAGGGAAGCTAACCGCCTCATCATCCTGATGTATCATTTTGTGAACACTTCTTTCTTTTTCATAAGCACTACCCCCACAATATTTGTATTTAGAGGCAGGGATTGGCAATAGTTTTTTTTTAGTATAGGCCCTTTTATTTTGACAAGACACCACTAGGACTGCAGTAATATCATTTGATGGTTGTAGCTTGCTCCCATATGTAGAATTAGGATTAGATAGGCATTTATCATATCCTTGTTGAAGTTCAATAAACACGCCTGAACTGTGGTCACGTGTGTTTGTCTTACTGTTGATACCATGCCTTCCTTACATAGTCTTGCGTCAAAAGAGCTTACAAGATGCACAACTGGTCTGGTATCTTTCCACAGGAACCTTCGATTACACTTTGGGCAGAATTTAAATGGAGTATGCTCCATGTTTGAAATTGAAATAAAGAGCAGGGAGACAAGAGTAGCTGAAGCAGGGAATGCAGGTATACATTCTCATATGAAAGATTAGTCGCCCCACTCTCCCTGCTGCTTAGGCCGAAGACAGGTGTAGGCCAAAGTCTGATGCCGGAACAAACGTCTGTTTCGGCTCTTGAGTCTTCCGTCGAGATGTAGCTTTGAGCGGTAATCTGTAAAGTAGTAATTAACAAATATTAACTCAGAAGTAGTTTTGCTACAGGACTTCGTGAGAAACAAAACTGACCATGATGGCAGAAAAAAATAATCTGAGGGACCTTGACACGTGATGGATCATGGGCACAGTGGCCATCACACTAGGGATAGAATTACAGACAGGCCCTGTCGACATCCCTTTTCAAACTTTGAAAACTTCATATGTGATACTCTACAGCTATCACTAGATGTCAGCCTGTGCAACGCATGTGATTTTAAGCAGATCCACAAGCCTCAGAAATATATACATATACTTATGAAAACAGAAGTTAAGAACAAATAGTTAAAACAAGAATTGACAGTTGCATCTTGAAAAACAGCATGAGCTCAATGAAGGCAGGCAGAACGAGGGAGAGAAACACTCGCAGACACCACAACTAAACCTTCCATTATAAGACAGTATTGCCCCCCAGAGTTTTTAATAGCAATTCCCTTAAACAATTGAGTCCTATTAGTGTCTTAATAACCAAGCACGATAAATAGATTTGGGCCCTCAATATACTATTTCTGCATCATCCGTTCTTTTGCTAAATTCCAAGGCGTCGGAAGTAGTGCGTATTCCTGCTGATCTTAAGAAAGGTCCAAAACCAAATTCATATTTAATCCTTAGATAACTAGGGTCCAGCTTGAGGATGCTTCCTGCTGCTATCATATTCTCCCAACAGTGATCTACAGGTAATTTGCTTTTAATTCTGGTAGATATGGCTTTATTATTCTGCATAGGGTGTAGCCATAAGTCATGTTTGTTAAAGTCAAAGAGGCCTTTTTTAAGATGAACAACTCATGGCAACTTCATACCACCATCTAAGCTCATCACATAGGTTAAATCATTCCTAAAAGCGACAAGTTCTGGAGTCTGCCATAACCGCAGCCAGTATGCAACTGGTTTCGTTGCAGAAGTAACATCTATGGGGCACAAATTAATTTCTAAATGCAAAAAAAGTATTTGGCGTACACTGTGAAAGGAAGAGAAGGCTCTTTAATGTTCTATGATGGGCAGATTCTTAACATCAGTTTACCCCCAAAGTTTGTCCCCAAAGAGGGCAGCAACTGTGACCTGTTTCATATACAATTCTAAAGCTGGTATTATTGCTCCTCTGCCATGCCTATTAAAAAGTGCACGGGTCCTGCCACTATATTTTTCCAATGTAGCAGAAGACTTTTTCAGCTGTCTTGTCCAGTTTACGTTCTGATTGAAACAAATTCTGAGATAATCATATGCCTTGACTTCTTCCAGGATATTTCCCTCGACCCTGAGATCCAGTTTCTGACGTTTTCCAAAGTTGGGCTTAAGGAACAGGGCCTTGGTTTTGTCGATGCTTAAACCCAACCCTAGCTCCCCACACCTATTTGTAAAAGAGGCCAGAGATGATCGCAGCCCCTGAGGGAAGGTGGACAAAATCACGGCATCAGCCGCAGATTTTGGGGGATCCATGCCTTCCAAAAGCAAGGTTTTGATGACCTCCTCTATATATATACAAAATAGGAGAGGGACTAAGACGCATCCCTGTCTTACTCCTTTGGTCACATCAAATTGTGCAGTAACCTCTCTGCCTAACCAAATCTGACAACTGCTTCATTATTCCTGTACAATGATTGAATAGTTGAGATTTAATATTGAGGCATGTTTCTTTTGGCAAGCACATGCCAGAGGAGATACCGTGGGACACAATCGAACGCCATCCTAAGATCCACAAAGGTGGCATATAGTTTCAATTTTCCTAGGGCAATCTACTTGTGGATAAGGAGGAAAAGGTAAAAACTCTGGTCTATGGTACCCTTACCAATCTGAAAGCCCACTTGGAGCGTACTTATTATTTCATTTTGAGTGACCCATGACTGAATAATTTAGGACCACTTTGGATGAAGACTTTACCTGAGCTGTCCAATAGAGATATGGGGCAAAGATTTGCTGGATGCTCCTTGCCTCCTTTTTTTATAAATAGGCACTATTTTCCCCAGTCGCCAAGATTCGGGTACAGTGATTGTGTTGACACATGCTTTGAGAAGTCTCCAAATGACTGGGTCCCAAATAGATGGTTCATCTTTGAAGATGTCTATAGCACCTTGTCGGGCCCTACCACCTTGCCTGCCTTCCGTGATTCAATGGCAGTTTCAACATCTTCAACACTAAACAGTGGCTGTCTCTCAACAACCAGGGGCAATGTATGAACGTTAGCCACATATAATGAAGAAAAGTGATTCTGCCAAGCCTCAGCCGTTATACTACACTGTACATCAGCAACCCCTTTGATCTCTGCGTTCGACACTTATTTCCCAAAAGTGGCACTATCCCCACTATCCAGAGCAGTTGCAAGGCAGTCCCATTTGGACTTGAGATGGATTTCTTTTTTCAATAATTTTCGTATACTAAGATTGTCTCAAACATAATAAGTCTCTATCGACTGTGGATCCCTATGCCAGAGTGGCCACAAGGTCCTGTTTTGCAGAAATACACTTCTGGTCGTACCACTCAACCTTGGGCAATGCTTTCTTTTTAACTAGGGTATAGTGAAGGTAACAAGAGTGTAAATGTCTCCAGTTACTTTCCTAAATTCTTGGATAACCTTGATGTCATGAGCTCCATTGGAGCAAATATTCTCAATGTAGGGAACAGCCACCTCCTAGGGGTGAGGTTTAAAGTCACTGTGCTCAGGGACGTCCTTTTGGTGTTGCCAGGGGTAGCAAGTGCAACCCCTGTGGTTGCAGCAGCTACCCCTGGCGTCTTCCCTGCAACCTCAAATTTGAGGTGGGTGGGCCGGTCATAAGGGTTATATAGTGGGGCTGATTTTTGAACACACTTTTACATCCACACGTGTGTTTGTTTAAACTCTGTCTTTTCTTTCTCGGGTGGTGTGTGGCCTGGTGGGAGCTGGGCTTCTCTGCACTCTTTCAACTTGCTGGCACTTTGCATAGCCCAACTTGATACATTATCAGTACTTGAACATTACATTATTAATTAATTCTTTTAACACAGTTACAGAGCAGGGGACCGTTGTCTTGGAAACTGGATTGTTGCATTATCCTGCAGACAAAGGCATTGCCCCTGAGCTATCCACCCGGTCCCATTGCCTGGGTCTCTCCCTGGAAGCTGTTAACTATGCTGCCGCAGGAGGTGAGGCGAGCACAACGTGACAAGCGAGGGAGAGAGCGAGCCAGGGCCTATTTCATCTTGAGGAGGAGACATGCAAGCGGGCCAGCATGCTCTCGTCTCAGGTAAATCAAGTGAGACTGTGGCAGAATGGATCGCCATGTTACATTATCAAACACAGGGTGCACTGAGCCAGGAATCAAAGATGTCCTGGTTTCCATTGCCCTCCTCCGAGCTAAAGAATGATTTTGCTTGTGTTCGTTTTTCAAGCTAAAATACCGGAAAGTAGCATGGTGAGCTGGGGAGCGCTCTCGCACATTGCAGGCACTGGGAGGAATCCTGCTGAGCAGCAAACGGGCGCTGACTAACAAGGCACACCCCTTTTACAGCCACATGCAAGGTTTTTTTTAATTGAAATAGAACAGCCGTTATCAGGGAGCCGAAGTGGGAGCAAAAGCTCAGCGCCCGGCAGGGAAAGAAAAAAGGAGATTCGTGACAATGAAGATTACCACTGCTAGTTGTGCAGGGAGTCTTGATTCTATTAAAGACTAGGTTGCGAGCATTATGCTTCAACTTCTATTCATTTACTCTTCACGAGTTTCAACAAAACATAAGAAAACACTGAAAAGGATCCTCTTCCTTTCTTTTCTTTTCTCATAAACTACAAATCCCAATGTGTCTGTAGTCCTATCATACTCAGTCCAGCTATAACACCCTTCCTGTTCCTGGACTCCTCTTCTTCTTTACATGCTCTGTACTGCATTTCTCGAAATTCTTACAACAATGTCCAACCAACTGAGCGAACAAATTCAACTCTCTGCAAGCTCAACTTAGCTGCTTGACACCTGAGCTATTCGGCTTCTCCCAGGCCTTGCTGCCTAACAATGCTCGATTCTCAAATATTCTTCTGTTCTTCCCCTAAGGATCATACAAACAACAATGTCAGGGTGGAGTCATTGTACTGTCGCTCATCCATAGTTCATTACATATAACAGAGACAGTACATGAAATGGCGGGAATTTAATGCTCGCCTCCTAGTCTTCAATAGAATCAAGACTCCCTGCGCAACTAGCAGGGGTAATCTTCATTCTATGTCAAGACCAGAGGCAAGCATTATGCTGGTTCAAAGCATTCCCAACACAGTCGTGGCTAATCCTTCAATTGGCTTGAAATAAAACTCTTTAAAAGTATTATCGCTTGCCCAATCTACTGCTTGCATAATATCCAGCAGGGACACTCCTAATGTGAAATCTCTCGGCGCCATCGCACCCCTCACATAATGCGCCCCATACAAAGTCAATGCTTGCTAGCTGCATCACTTCTCTCACCCATCTCGCTATGGTGGCTGTCGCTACTGCTTGAAAGGGTATCCTACGCCCAATCCACAGCTGTGCAGTACCGGCTGCCCTGCACTCCACTGTCCTGCACTCGTACTCCTTAATAAACCTTGCTAAACACCGTTTGGGATTACTCTGGGAAATAGGGGTAGTGTACTGTAGTAGAGCCTGTCCTAGTCCTTTTTACTACTGAAAAGGTCACACCTTCTGGGCCGAAACACTTCCTGTTAACCTCAAGCGCCTTGACGTCCACTACTCGTTTGCAAGATACTAAACATGGCAATATTGCTAATTTGCTGGACAGTTGCTTCAGCGATAAATACCTGTCTGTTGGCCAACTCGCTAGCAACTGCAGCACTACTGTAACATCCTACAATTTATAATATTTTGGCTCCGGTGGTGCCTTATATTGCGCCCCTCTCATGAGTCTGGCTACAGCTGGATGTTCCCCTGCTGGGATCCCTTCTATCGGTATGTGGCCTGCTGAAATGGCTGACCTGTAAACTCTGATGGTACAAAAAACTTTCCCATCTTGCAACAGATGTGCTAGAAAATTCAATATAGCTACTACAGGGGCCGAAATAGGATGAAAACATCTCCCTCTACACTAGCTCCACCACTTGGCCCAAGCCACGTTGTAGCTCCTCCTAGAGGATGGAGCCCATGACTCTGCAATGATCTCTGCAGCCTGAGATGAAATGCCAGGCAACGCTCAGCGTCTCCTGATATCCTGCACGCAATTAGCAGTAGAGTCCCTCTCACTCTCAGAGGATGAGACAACCAAGCTGGGTCTGTGAGAAGTCATTCGGCATCCGGGAGGACTCAAAGAATGTCCGTCACCAGTTCCATGAGCATTGGAAACCAAACTTGTGACTTCCAAAGCGGTGCTATCAAAATCAACTCCACTCTCTCCCTCCAACACTTCGCTAGTGATCTGCTCAACATCACGAAGGGAGGAAACGCGTAATGCAGTTCTCCTGTCCACCTTTGGAGAAATGCCCTGGGCGCATGGATCCAGTCTCCAGCTGAAGTAGCTGGGCATCTGTGCGTTCAGGCGAAATGCGAACAAATCAGTGTGGACTGGACCCCACAGCTGATTCAGATGCCAAAAGACTTCCAGGTTCAGTCTCCAGTCTCTGGAGTCTGTCAGGTACCCCGAGTTCCAGTCAGCTATACTAGGTTCATTGCTCCTGGAAGGTATTCTGCAGCCACTGAAGTCCCTGACTGAAGGCAAAATTGCCAAAAGTCTTTCGCTAGATCCACTAGCAATTTGGATCTTTTTCCTCCTCAATGGTTTATGTACCTGACTGCCGATATATTGTCCATCTTGAGCAGGACGCATGACCTCACTCTGCCTCTCGTCAACGCCTTGATAGCGAATGAACCCGCTAGAAGTTCTAGGCAGTTTATGTGCAGACAGAGTTCCTCTTCGCTCCATTTCCCTCCGGTCTCTAGAGACCCGCATCTTGCTCCCCAGCCCACCCGGCTGGCCTCTGATTCTATTACTAGATCCGGTCAATCTCTGAAAAAGGCACGACCATTGCAGGCATCAATATTCTTCAACCACCATTCCAGTTCTGTAATGGATTCTTGATCTAATCATTTTAGTTGGTGGTATTTCAGACTTTGTTGCAGGTGCCTGATCTTCAGCCTCTTAAGCGCACAATAGTGCAGGGGACCTGGGAAGATAGCTTGAATCGACGCTGCTAGCATCCCTACTATCCTCACTAGTACTCGGATCGATATTGTCTGCTTGCTCAAGCAGTCTCTGATATCTTTCTTGATGTCCCTTATTTTCCCGGCTGGCAACTCCAGCGTTGCTTTCTTGGTATCTAAGACAAAACCTAGAAAGTGCAGTCTTTGTGCCGGCGTGGTGTCCGATTTCTCCACATTCACTAGGAATCCTAGGGCCGTCAGGAGGTGCTGCACCCACTCGGTCTGGTATATCAGCATCTCCTGATCCTCTGCTAGAAGTAGGTCATCCAGATATATAATCATTCTGATAACCTTCTCTCGGAATGCTGCTGCTACTGGTTTCATCAGCTTGTTGAAAGTCGAAGGCGCTGAGGCTAGCCCGAAGGGCATTGTTCTGAATTGCCATAGTTGCCTGTTCCAGCGGAAAGCCAGGAAAGTCCTGAGTTCCTCCTGTACTGGTACTGTCAGGTACATGTCCTTCAAATCTAATCTTGTTAGCCAGTCCCCCTCTCTTAGGGAGTCTCTGAGCTGGTGTATTCCTTGCATTTTGAAATGGCGTAACAAGATCCAGTGGTTCAGCTCTCTTAGGTTTATGACTGGTTGCACCTTCTCCTTTCTGTGGACCAGGAACATATTGCTTACGGATCTGGGGTATACTCTGCACCTTTCTATGGCCTCCTTGCTCTCTAGTTGGCGCAGTTCACGGACTAAACTGTCTTGCTCTGCATGCGCTAGGCACGGCTGTTGAGGCCATTATGGCTGTGTGGGCAACTGAATAAATTCCAGATGCAGACCTTTGACGGTTTGCAAAACCCATGTATCGATGGAAAGCGCACGCCAATTGTCCCAGAAAATCACTGTTCTCCCCCCACTGGTGGGTATTTCATACCTGGGGTAAAGCTTTGGCCTTGACCGTCTCCTCTTCCTCTGCAGCCTCTTGGTTATCATCCTCTGGCCGGAAAGAAGGAGTCCTGTTGCTTATTCTCCCACTATTGCGCTCTGGAATTCTGGGGCCTTCTTCCTCTTTGAAAGCGACCGGCTGCTCGACCCCGGTAGTAGCCGGCCCCGGCACAAACTCTGCCCGGGAAAATGTTCCGTAATGATGCTTGAGCTTTCTCCAGAGATGTACAGATGCTGATGAACCTGCCCATCTCTTTGCTAAAGATCTCCTCAAAGAGGAGACGTTGCGCTGCTTCCCTGGCTTCAGAGGAAGCTAGATCACTTAATTTAGGGTCTATTTTAAGTAGTAAGCCTCTCCTTCTTTCAAAGGAAATGTGCAGTTCGTGTCACCTAACAGGCAGACTGCTCTTTGAGCCCAACTAGCCAGTGCTTCGGCATCGACTTCTTCTCCAGGATCCCTGGCCATCTCCACCAGATCCATTATCTTAGCCAATGGCTGGATAATGGATCTGGTGGTATATATTTGCAAAAAAAGTATTTGGGTCCCTCTTTTGCAAAGTTTGGTGAGGATTCATCCAGGGGGGGCAAAGTTATAGGGGGGGGTCCCAAAACTTGTTTTTTTCCCATAGACTGAATGGGAAAAATGTTTTGCTCACGTCTACAGCCCAAACCGCTGGACGGATTTTTGCCAAATGTGGACCAGGAGCTGTGGCTTGGTCCCGAAAGCGTGCTTTTGCAAATTTGGTGAAAATCCGTCCAGTAGTTTTTTTTAAAATGACCAAAAAGTAGGTCCAAAAAAATGAGTGATATCTCTGTTCGGTGTGCAGACACACTTCCCTGTTCGCTCTGCGGACAGTGTCCTGATTGGCCAATCGGCTTGCGTGATGTCCGCGGACATGCGACGTGTTCGCTGATTGGACGGCGTGGAGCGTGAAGCGCATCAGATTTTCAGTAGCGCCGCCATCTTGGATTCGCGGACGTCCGCAGACAGCGCGGTGAAACTTTGTTCAAAATTTGTATTTAGTAGAGTGTGTTGGTGTGTAGGAGTGTTTGGGGAGGGTGGGAGTGTATGAGATAGGATGAAAGTTGTGTTTTTTTATGTGTTAGACGTTCTTTTTGTGTTCGATTTGTCTGCAGACATCACGGGTGTTCTGAAATGTTCTAAATAAACTGAATGGGGGGTGTTCTGAGGACTCAATATGTGTCCGTTTTGTTCGCAAGCAAGCTGAAACTGTTCTAAGAACACTTGCGGTGTCCTGAAATGTTCGCAAATAAACAAAATGGGGGTGTCCTGAGGACGCTGTCCGTATTGTTCGTTGTCAAGGTGAATGTGTTCTACGAACACTCGCGGTGTCCTGAAATGTTCGCAAATACACAAAATGGGGGTGTTCTGAAGACATTGTCGAACACTCGCTGTGTCCTGAAATGTTCGCAAATATGAATGGGGGGTTGTGACTGGCAAGTTGAATGTGTTCTAAGAACACTTGCGGTGTCCTGAAATGTTCGCAAATAAACAAAATGGGGGTGTCCTGAGGACGCTGTCCATATTGTTCTCTGTCAAGTTGAATGTGTTCTAAGAACACTTGCGGTGTCCTGAAATGTTCGCAAATAAACAAGATGGTGGTGTTCTGAAGACACTTCTAAGAACACTCGCGGTGTCCCGAAATGTTCGCAAATAAACAAAATGGGGGTGTCCTGAGGACGCTGTCCGTATTGTTCTCTGTCAAGTTGAATGTGTTCTAAGAACACTCGCGGTGTCCTGAAATGTTCGCAAATAAACAAGATGGTGGTGTTTTGAAGACGCTTCTAAGAACACTCGCGGTGTCCTGAAATGTTCGCAAATAAACAAAATGGGGGTGTTCTGAGGACGCTGTCCGTATTGTTCTCTGTCAGGTTGAATGTGTTCTAAGAACACTCGCGGTGTCCTGAAATGTTCGCAAATAAACAAAATGGGGGTGTTCTGAAGACGTTTCTAAGAACACTCGAGGTGTCCGGGGAATGTTCATAGGGGGTGTCCTGAGGACGCTGTCCGTATTGTTCTCTGTCAAGTTGAATGTGTTCTAAGAACACTCGCGGTGTCCTGAAATGTTTGCAAATACACAAAATAGGGGTGTTCTGAAGACGTTGTCGAACACTCGCTGTGTCCTGAAATGTTCGCAAATTTGAATGGGGGTTGTGGCTGGCAAGTTGAATGTGTTCTAAGAACACTCGCGGTGTCCTGAAATGTTCGCAAATAAACAAAATGGGGGTGTCCTGAAGACGCTGTCCGTATTGTTCTCTGTCAAGTTGAATGTGTTCTAAGAACACTCGCGGTGTCCTGAAATGTTCGCAAATAAACAAGATGGTGGTGTTCTGAAGACGCTTCTAAGAACACTCACGGTGTCCTGAAATGTTCACAAATAAACAAAATGGGGGTGTTCTGAGGACGCTGTCCGTATTGTTCTCTGTCACGTTGAATATGTTCTAAGAACACTCGCGGTGTCCTGAAATGTTTGCAAATAAACAAAATGGGGGTGTTCTGAAGACGTTTCTAAGAACACTTGCGGTGTCCGGGGAATGTTCGTAGGGGGTGTCCTGAGGACGCTGTTCGTATTGTTCTCTGTCAAGTTGAATGTGGTCTAGGAAAACTCGCGCTGTCCTGAAATGTTCGCAAATACACAAAATGGGGGTGTTCTGAAGACGTGGTCGAACACTCGCTGTGTCCTGAAATGTTCGCAAATATGAATGGGGGTTGTGGCTGGCAAGTTGAATGTGTTCTAAGAACACTCGCGGTGTCCTGAAATGTTCGCAAATAAACAAAATGGGGGTGTTCTGAAGATGTTTCTAAGAACACTCGCAGTGTCTGGGGAATGTTCGTAGGGGGTGTCCTGAGGACGCTGTCCGTATTGTTCTCTGTCAAGTTGAATGTGTTCTAAGAACACGTGCGGTGTCCTGAAATGTTCGCAAATACATAAAATGGGGGTGTTCTGAAGACGTTGTCGAACACTCGCGGTGTCCTGAAATGTTCGCAAATAAACAAAATGGGGGTGTCCTGAGGACGCTGTCCGTATTGTTCTCTATCAAGTTGAATGTGTTCTAAGAACTCTCGCGTTGTTCTGAAATGTTCGTAGGGGGTGTCCTGAAGATGCTGTTCGTATTGTTCGATGGCAAGTTGAATGTGTTCTTAGAACACTGGCGGTGTCCTGAAATGTTCGTAAATAAATGAAATGGCGGTGTTCTGAGGACACTGTCCGTATTGTTCGTTGTCAAGTTGAAAGTGTTCTAAGAACTATCGCGTTGTTCTGAAATGTTCGTAGGGAGTGTCCTGAAAACGCTGTCCGTATTATTCGCTGGCAAGTTGAAAGTGTCGTAAATCTCCCCCGTCTCATCTGTGATCGGGATCGCCCTTGTTCGGCCGCAGGACTCTTCCTGTGGGTGGTTCGGGTCTTGAATAGGCTCGCCCGAGCCTCGTCAGGTTGCAGAGCACGTTCAGAGTTCCGGGAAGTTCGTGGTTCCAAGGTGTCCAGGATTAGCGATAAACAAGCAATGTAGGGGGGAAGTCCAGGAACAGGAAAAAAGGCAAGGAAGGAAGTAAGAGGATCAAGGAAGCAAATGTAGAGAGCAAACACACGTCGGGTCACTATCGAAGATAGCGTTGAGATGCGCCGACCCGCAGGGGCGTGACCAATTTATAGTACGTGCTACGACGTGAAACCTAGTGCGTAGCACGGAGCTTGGTACGGCCATGTTGGGAGGAACAAGGAGTACAAGCCCTTCGTGACAATGACCATGAGGTCCAGAGGGGCAATTTCGCCGGGTCATGACAGCATGCCCCCTCCGAAGACTGGTTCCTCTAGGCTTGCCTGGGTGAAGAAGATGGAATCTTCTGAGCAAACGAGGGGTCTTTAAATAAGAAACTGGTTCCCATGTTCTCTCGCTAGGGGGGTAGCCTTTCCACTCGACCAGATACTGTAATCGACCCCTTCTATACCTGGAATCACATATCCTGGACACCTCATATTCCAACTGGTCGTCCACAACAACAGGTGTGGGTTTGAAGGGTTTTCGAATAGAACTAACGTAGGGTTTCAACAGGGAAGTATGGAAGACTGGATGTATCTTTTTCCAGGAGCTTAAGTCGGAAGGAGACAGGATTGATGATCTCCTTTATAGAAAATGGACCATAATAGCGAGGAGCCAATTTGTTTGGTCGTAGATGTCGAGGTAACAGTTTCGAGGCTAGCCAGACTTGATCGCCAACAGAATAGGAAGGTGATGGTCTTCTCTTAGAGTCCGCATATCTTTTGGTTCGAGTCTGGGCCTCTTCTAACTGATCCTTGGCCTCTCCTTGTAAGTCGATCAGCGTCTGAATCCAAGAGTCAAGGGTAGGTACCGGAGTAGATTCTGGAAGAACTGATGGTAAAACAGACGGATGATAACCTTGACTGCAATAGAAAGGGCTGATCTTGAGAGCTGAATGATCTGAGTTATTGTAGGAGAATTCGGCTAAAGGTATAAGGAGAGACCAATCGTCTTGAACCTTGTTGGCAAAACAACGAAGATATTGTTCCAGGGTTTGATTTACTCGTTCCGTTGCCCCATTGGTTTGTGGATGATAGCCTGAAGAAAGGGCACGTTGGATTCCTAGAACATGACAGAGATGTTTCCAGAATTGTGAAATATATTGAGGTCCCCGTTCCGAAATAATCTTGGAAGGGAGGCCATGAAGACGAAAAATATGTTTCAGGAAAATTCCAGCAAGTTCTGAGGAAGATGGTAGTTTATACAATGGTGTAAAATGAGCTAGATGAGTGAACAAGTCAATGGTTACCATGATGGTTGTATATCCTTGGGAAGGTGGTAATTCAACAATGAAGTCAGTGGCGATAACTTCCCAGGGTCTGGTTGGCAACGTAGGTTGTAGAAGCAGACCCGCCGGCCTCTGATTATCGTATTTGTTCTGACTACAAATTGCACAGGTCTTGATGTATTGAACTACACTGGACTTCATCCCTGGCCACCAGAACTGTCTTTGTATAAGACGGAAGGTGTTGGTTACCCCTCGATGGCCGGAGTGAAGAGTATCATGGCATAGATTCATTACCTTCTGTTGAAGTTCTTTTGTCGGAATGATCACTGAATTGTTCTTGAATAAATATCCTTCCTTGATTGTCAAACGCCAGGGATTTTTCTTGGATATGTCCTTCCAGAGTTCAGATGATTGAGTCTGTACTCTGATTTCTTCCAGGAGATTGATCGCTTGAGCTACAAAGATTGTAGGTGGAAACATTTTAGGATAGATCTTATCCTCCAAGGGAACGTAGTCGGGACGTCGAGAAAGGGCATCAGCAATCATTTTTTGCGGTCCAGGAACATGTGAGATTTGAAATTGATATTGAGCAAAGAAGTAGGCCCATCGAGCTTGTCTACTGTTCCTGCACTCCATGGATTGTAGGACCTGAAGATTTAGATGATCAGTACGGACTTGAACTGGATATTTAGCACCCAGGAGTAGATGTCTCCATTCAGTGAAGGCATGACGAATGGCCAATAACTCCTTCTTCAGAACTGAGTAGTGAGTCTCACTGGTAGTCAGGGTCCGTGAAAGGTAAGCATTGGGATGTTCCAATTTATCATCGGATTTTTGTTTTAAAACTGCTCCTATGGCGTAATTGGAGGCATCTGTTTCCACTAGAAAAGGACGATTTATGTCAGGTTGGGCCAGGATGGGGCCCTGAGTGAATTCTTTTTTCAAGCGTTGGAATGCCTTGTCTTGTGGTATAGACCAGTTGAATGGAACGTCTTTCTTCAGGAGATTAACAATGGGTTGAACAATCTCGGAAAAGGTGGGAATGAATTTCCAGTAGAAGTTGGCAAGCCCCAGGAAGGACTGTATTTGCTTTACAGATGTTGGGGCGGGCCAAGCCAGTATGGCCTTCACCTTTGAAGGATCCATACTAATTCCTTCTGAACTAAGGACAAACCCCAGATAGTGAACTGATGTAGCATGAAACAAACATTTTTCTGGTTTGGCTAAGAGTTGATTTTCACAGAGACGTTGAAGTACTGCCTTTACATGTTCTTCATGTTTCAAGGAATCCTTTGAGAAGATCAATATGTCATCCAGGTAGACGATAACATTGAGAAATAACATGTCAGAGAACACCCTATCCATAAAACGCTGGAAGACTGCGGGAGCATTAGTCAGACCAAAGGGCATGACTAGGTATTCAAAGTGACCAAAGGGTGTTCTAAAAGCTGTTTTCCATTTGTCTCCTTCCCGGATACGGATCAAATGGTAAGCACCTCGGAGATCCAGTTTCGTGAATATCACTGCACCTCTCACAGCTTCAAGAATATCCGAGATCAGGGGTAGTGGGTATCTGTCTTTCAGGGTGTGTTGATTTAGGCCCCGATAGTCCAGGCAAGGTCTGAGCTCTTTGGTATCCTTTTTAGGAACGAAGAACAATGAAGCACCAGCTGGTGATTTTGAAGGTCTTATCGTGCCATTCTCAAGATTAGTGTCTAGGTATTCCCGGAGGGCTCTCTTTTCTGGTTCTGAAAGGATAAACATCCTGCCAAAGGGAATCACTGCTGAGGGTTCAGTATCTATGGCACAGTCTTCAGGTCTATGTGGAGGTAAGGCTTGAATGATGGCAGTAGAGAATACATCAGCATACCCTTGATAGATCTCTGGAACTTGTACAATATTGGAAACCATGAGTGGTGTCTCTGGACACCTTGGTGGACCTTTAGGGGCTGTGACTGAGGTATCCAGGTTTAAACAATGGTTTATACAGAACTCCGAGCCCAGGAATAAGGATCCGGCCGTCCAGGTGATATATGGATTGTGCCTTTGTAACCAGGGCATGCCCAAAACCAAGGGGTAATGGGCTGATTTTATAATGTCAAACACAATTCTTTCTTGATGATGATTTATGGAAAGATGGATCTCCCTTGTTTGCAGACTTTTGGGTCCTGAGGAAAGAGGTCTTCCGTCAATCGCTTCCACTGGCTGTGGAAAACTTCTTGCTTCATACGGAATGTTATGACTTCTGACCCAATCTTGATCAATGAAGACTCCCATTGCTCCGCAATCCACCAAGGCCAGTATGGGGTAGACCTTGTCCTTGGATGGCGATAAAAAGGCCTGTAATATCACCAATTTGTTTTGTCCAGGAGAGTTCAAGGATGGAATTGATGTGGAGCAAACATCGCTGTCACAAAACCTTGCTCCATTTAGGATCGGGAGCTGGCGTTTCCCGAGCGTCGGGGAGGAGCCAGAGGACATTCTTTAACTAGATGTTTATCCGAGGCAAAATACATGCATAAGCCTGTGTGTATTCTTCTTAACCTTTCCTGCGGGGAAATTGGTCCACGAAAGGCTCCAAGTTGCATGGGTTCAGAATCAGTGCTCGGACTCTTGGCAGATTCTGTCCTTGTAGTATTCTCTAGGGAGTAACTTTGATTTGATACTTTATTCTTTTTCTTTTCGGCCTTTCTTTCTTGGATTCTAAAGTCTATTTGCATAGACAAGTCCAGGAGGGCCTGGAATGAACTAGGACGTGCCACCCTGGCTAGCTTGTCCTTAATCTCTTAATTTAGACCTCTGCGAAACAAAGTAAAACTGGCTTCCAGGGGCCAGTCCGCCTCTTTGGCTAGCTGTTTGAATCTGGTAACATAGGTCAACATGTCTTGGGATCCTTGTTGGAAGTCAAGTAACTTTTCTTGAGCACTGTGAACCAGCTCTGGTCGTTCGAACATGGTCTTCAGTTCCGCGATGAACCCTTCATAATCATCCAGGAGAGCATCCCCTGAATTGAGTAATGGAGTGGCCCATGTAAGGGCATTACCGGAAAGATGCGATATTATGAAGCCCACCTTAGCCCTAGGAATTGTGAAATAGTAGGGCTTAAAGGTAAAATGTACCAAACAAGAATCCAGGAATCCACATAAGGTCTTCGTTGAACAATCGTATTTGTCAACCACTCCTCCCAATAATACGCTGTCCTTGTTCGCTGAGTCGCGTGACAAGACGAGCTGTCTTAGCCCCGCATTCTCGGCTTTTATATTCTGCATCTCTGTGGAAAGTTCTTGCATTCCGCGCATCAGGTCCTGAATAGCATTCTCCATGATAGAATCCGTATTGATCGTTTGGCGTCTCAAACTGTTGTAAATCTCCCCCCTTCTCACCTGTGATCGGGATCTCCCTTGTTCGGCCGCAGGACTCTTCCTGTGGGTGGTTCGGGTCTTAAATAGGCTCGCCCGAGCCTCGTCAGGTTGCAGAGCGCGTTCAGTGTTCCGGGAAGTTCGTGGTTCCAGGGTGTCCAGGATTAGCGATAAACAAGCAATGTAGGGGGGTAGTCCAGGAACAGCAAAAAAGGCAAGGAAGGAAGTAAGAGGATCAAGGAAGCAAGTGTAGGGAGCAAACACACGTCGGGTCACTATCGAAGATAGGGTTGAGATGCGCGGACCCACAGGGGCATGACCAATTTATAGTACGTGCTACGACGTGAAAGCTAGTGCGTAGCACGGAGCATGGTACGGCCATGTTGGGAGGAACAAGGAGTACAAGCCCTTCGTGACAATGACCATGAGGTCCAGAAGGGGCAATTTCGCCGGGTCATGACAGAAAGTGTTCTAAGAACACTCATAATATCCGCGGTCATTAAAAGTTTCCATAGACCATAGTTGAAATGTTTGACTCTATGGATGTGATATGCTGCGGTGGTTGTGGCCAGGGCATAGAGTCTTGGGTGCATGGCCATGTGACCATGCACCCAAGACTATATGCCCTGGCCACAACCACCGCAGCATATCACATTCATATTTGCTTATAACTTTGGGTGAAAAACAAATGTATAAGGAACAAAGGTATTAGATACTATGGATGTGATATGCTGCTATGGTTCTCCTTATTATTGTATACTTACTGTTTGGTCTAGTAACCGGAGTACATGGATTTCTTGTTAATTTCTGTGATAAAAGAAAATAGCATGTTAGTATTAGTATTTTGTAATGACTTATTGCATTGTATAATCAACATACTTTTTTTTTGGACCCTCATATTTAGTAGATTACAAATCAGAGTACTGTGCAATTTGCTCAGTTTCTGTATTTGTTGCTAAAATCATTGGGTCTGTGGGAGAAAAACAAATCCATGTTGGATTAAAAAAAAAAACTTTTTCTGTTATGCTACAGTTTATTTGTTTGTTTGTTTTCAGTGTCCACTTGTTGTTTCTGGCTAATGCTTTATACTTTGGCTTGTTGCATTTTTTTGGAGCAGTAACATATTATTTATTTGTTTGGATATTATAAAATTTTGGAGCAGTTAGATACCAATTGGCTTATTCTAACTGTCTATTTTTTTGATATATTTTAGTGGTATTGATTTATCTATTTGGATATTGTTAAATTTTGGGACAGTTAGATACCAATTGGCGTATTCTAAATGTGTATTTTGTGGTCTAATTTAGTGGTATTCATTTATCTGATTAGTTGTTGTAGAATCTTTGAGCAGTTAGATAGCTTTTGGAGAATTCTAACAGTTTATATTTTTTTAACACAAGTTTACTTAGGGTTTAAATACAGTTTAGTTATCAAGTTTTGGTTTTAAGAACATCAAATAAGCGTTTGTAAGATTTGCTGGTAATCGCTGCTTTAGAGTAATGGTACTATCATTACATTCAAACCATCCACATTTCTTTTTTATATATGCAGTGTAGTGCCCTCAATTGGTTGTGGCTCCTGCGTGGTAGATTATACCTATTGTTGTGAAGGTTTTCTTACCAAGTGATATTTGACCATGTGTGAATCCAGTCAGCTTGCAGTTGTTTTTGGTACCATCTGCATTGTAACGTAGAAGCATTAGAATTATGTATTTACTATGTGTTTGTATTACTAACATGTGGCGATTATCTGAGTTGCAGGTAGAGCATAATCTACCATGGTTTGCATTTTGTACAAGTCTCTGAAATGAAATGGATTCACAATTTGGTATTGATATATATAATGAAGCGTTCATTGGGGATTTCTTCTTGTGTCACATTGTTGCAGAGAGTGCATGTATGTTTCCACATGTATGAAATCTGAAAGATTTCATTTATAGGTATGTTTTTGTTTTCCAGTACTTGTAGTAAGTACATTAGAAATTCTTGTGGATCTTCCTGTGAGTTTATAGTGAATTTCACCATTCCAGCACAGTAGTCCAATTGTTGTCTTATTCCATAAACACTATACGTGTTGTCAGGATTGTTTGCTGCATTTCTGTGAAGTACTAACATTTGCAAACACAATGGGTCTGTACTGTGTAAGTAAATGTTGTCAACAATTGGTGGTAATTGAAATAGAATATTTATTGCTACATTTGCGTAGCAACTTACACCAACTATATTTGAGAATTTAAATGGTCCAGGTAGTTCTGTATCTAACTGCTTTTTTTGGAGTTTGTCTTCCTTCTTTAAAGAAGTACCTGGTTTACTTTCCCTAATTGATTCTTTTTTGCTTGTGGTATTGATGAAGTATTAGTTTCTTTTACTCTCTTTGGAGGATTTGCAGTGAAATCCTGTTGCATTTCTGTTTGATTTATTTTTCTTTTATAGCGTTTTACTTTTTGTGGAACAGAATATGTGTTTAGGTGGGGGGTGTATAGTGAGCGAAGTCTATTGTATTCTAAAATGCAAGGAATATCAGCGTTTATTTTACTTGCATCAAAGTTGATTAGAAATAGACCGTCAAGTGTACGTAAGCGTGATAGTGCTACGTAGATCATGCCTTCTTTAAAGACTGTGTTACCAATATCTATTATTGCTTTGTCTAGGGTAAGACCTTGTGATTTATGAATCGTGACTGCATATGCAAGAGTTAGAGGAAATTGTTCTCTGTGTACATACATATCTTTGAAGAGAAAGAATCTAGCTGTTGAGCGTCCTATCCTTTTTACTTCTGAAAGTTTGTCAAAGAGTATATTGACAAAATGAATTTTGTTGTTGCGTGGGTATGTTTGAAAGCCAACAACTGTACCCAGTGCTCCATTAACTAGTCCTTGGTCCACGTCAAGTCTAGCTGTTGAGCGTCCTATCCTTTTTACTTCTGAAAGTTTGTCAAAGAGTATATTGACAAAATGAATTTTGTTGTTGCGTGGGTATGTTTGAAAGCCAACAACTGTACCCAGTGCTCCATTAACTAGTCCTTGCTCCACGTCAAGTTTACGTTTAAGCATTACTCTGCAATTTAAGGATAATTTTAATATCTTTTCTAAGCCTGCTGTGTTTGAGATTGATTTTTCTAAACTATTTAGTCTTGTTGTGGCTTGGTCACACATGGGTAGTGTCATACCATGTACATCTAGTTTGTCTGTGGCGCTAATTTCCATGATTGGTTGCATTTCTTTACTTAGCATGATTTCATTGAATTTGAAGCAGCTTGCAAGAGTTGGCATTAAGGCCATACAATTGACATTTTTGTGGGCTAATTGTTCCATAACATCTGTAGCACATGCATTATCGCCATAAAGTGCATTAATGTGCCGGGTTTTCAATATTGCTTCTGCTTCTTTAGAAAGTATACCAACTCTGATACTTTTTAAAATGTTGGCATAAGTGAGATCTCCAGATTGCTGCATGTTTTCTGTTAATTCTCTGTATTGGAAATGTTGCCAAAGGTTGACATTTCCAATGCTGCCAACAGTTTTACGGCAGAGTTTGTGTCCTAATATTTAAAAATAGGCTCACCTTTTACTGGTGTTAATTGTAGCAGATCTCCAAAAACAATAATGTGTTTTTCTGCAAAGAGCTCTTCATAGTCTGTTTTGAGTACTTCTTGTAATCTGAGGTGAATCAAAGCTAACATCAGGTTGGAGACCATGCTCACTTCATCTATTAGTAGCATTTTCATTTGGTTCAATACTCTGCGTAGTTCCATTGCAGCTTCTGCAGAAAGTTTGTAATAGTCTAATTTGTTCTGGTGTTCTACTGGTAATAGTAGTAATTGGTGTAATGTAACACCACCTATGTTGTAGACAGCTAAACCTGTGGGGGCAGTGACAACAGCTGACAGTTTGTTGTTTGTCAATTGTTGAAGGAACTTACTAATGATTTTGATTAGGGATGTTTTGCCAGAACCAGCTTCACCACTGACGTACAGTAGTATAGGTTTATAATTATGGCAGGAACATTCTTTATTTTCATTTTTTACACCATGTGCAATTTGTTTTGTTACTTCTTGAAAAATGCTACGTTGCTCATTGTTTAGTTTTGATTGTAGTATAGTTAAGTCTTCTTTATCTTCATACTCACACACGCTGTTTTCTACTTCTATCATAGCTAATTCTGCCTCATTTATTTTTAGTGGTTCTCCCAGTGGTTCTTGGCTTCCTGTTACAGAAGGTTGACTACTGTCAGGAGTGTCCTTATCTAGTTGGGCTTGGAGTTCTTCTTCGTGTTGCTGTTCATTGTGCAACATTGTTTTGTACTGTGTAAAGTTTACATCAGTTATAGTGCTTTGATTTGCTTTGAAAGCATCCTCATATGAGTCATAGTTATCTAGTATTTGTTCTTCTTTTCTCCATGGTTTGAAGAGTTGTAGCAGGGTCATGTAATATACTTCTTTATGTTGAGGAGTCTTTAATGACAATTTGATATGATTAATAAAATTTGGTTTAGCGAGTTTAACTAATCTACCTTCACAGTTTGTCACTCTATATTTACCTTTTTTTTCATCAGGTTTCATATTATTTTTTTTATGTGTAGTTTTGGGCTATGTGGTATAGACACATGTTTTCCAAAGTATTACTTCTGTTTGGGTAGTATGTGTCCAATATATTGTTTTTTAAAATGTCTTGGCTGTTGGGATCACGTTTGGCTATTGTTTCTATATCTTCATATGATTTTAGAACTCTTTTTCTAGATTTAGCTGGACCAAGACTTAGCCATACTATATTTTCAGATTTACCATACAATGCAGTACCAGTTAAACGATCAGCTGCTTCATATGATCCACATTCTCTATGGGTGAGCATTTGTATGCCCAAGCTGTATAATTTCTGAGACACTGTTTTATCTGATGACAGGTCATTCCAGAGGTCTTGGAGCTCTGTCTTTTCTGCTTTAGTTAAGTATGCTGTGACATATCGTGCAACTGCAGTAGAATTGTCTGCAATGTACTGCACATCTATGTTTGCATTCCATAAGTGGGCAATGATTGCATTATAATCATTGATATATTTTTCTTCTTCTTTTCTTTTTATGTAATATGTATTTTTAGGTGACTTACCTTTAACACTATGTCTAACTGAAGACATGAGGTTGTTCACCTGACCTGTATTTGTAACTGGTCTAGGGAAACCAAATCGGCATTTGGTGTAGTATTTCCCTTTGTTTTTGTATTTGCGACAACAATATTTTCCACATTTGTGTCTTTGAAATTGTAAAATTTGTGCATGAAGATCACTATTTGTGTCTTCTGATGGAATTTCACAAGTGACATATTTTTCAATAAACTGTAAAACACTGGCATCACTGTCTTGACCAAATTTAGGAGCATCTTTAATCCATAAAAGCATGTGGATATGTGGTGCTCCTCTGGCTTGGTATTCTTTTCTCCAAAAGAAGTGTTGCACTTCTCCAAGGGGAGTAACAGTTTTATTACAAATATAATGTAGCATAGCAATGAAGCGATGGTGAAAATATCTTGAAACATTAACAGGATCCAAAGAACAAAGTTCTCCAGGTGTTTGTATATCTATGTTTTGTTTTTATTTGATATGCGTAGGAAATCATGTAAATCTTCCCATGCATATTCTGCACAACTTAATGTAACAAACCAAGTGGGTGGGCCAAGGTTTCTGATCATACAACATACATCTCCATGACGTCGAAACCAGTACTCTTTAGTACCACGCATATTTGCTAATAGATTTGTAATATTTGATTGTAAAACCTCATCCTTTTGTTGCACTTTTTCTAATAATTGTGTAGCTGTCATATTTTGAAAGTGTGATCCTGATTTTAATATGTGTGCAACTCTGTAACATAAAGTTGCTAGTTCACTTTCAAAGAGTAGGTGGAATATGTATTCAACATTTTGTCTAAATCTGGGATCTTCAGAATACATACGTAATGAGCGGTATTCTGAAGCTGATATTTGAATAGGTCTATCATCATACCTTCCTCCTTTGCCAGTAGGAAAGAGTAGAGGAAAAGCACGTGCTTCTATACTTTTTTTCCATATGCTGATTGGCGATCCTTTTGTTTGACGCATTTGGTACGTTTCCAGTACATCTTCTATGGTGTCATTAGAGTGCAAAGGATGAATTGTATAATGGTCTAAAGTATTTGATATTGTAGCAGGATCCAGTAGCTCAAATTGACCAGCTTCTTGTGTTTCTTGAATTATTTCAGTTGTATCTTTCAAGTTTTCTTCAATATTAATTTCTTTGTAATATTCATTATTCTCTTTAAGATATTGGAAGGCTTGTCTAACTTTATGTAAATCTACCAGCTGTTGCCATATTTTTTTGTCTTTTGTAGGTACCCATTTACTAAGATAATTAAAGATTGCTGCATTGGACGTTGCACTCCTAGAGTATGCACATTTTCTTTTAGATCTAATGGTAAATAAACTACTTTTCCACGAATGCCTTTTACCAATTCAGAGGGAGGTAATTTTGCTGTTTTTGGTTGAAGGCATATTATTGCTTGAAATGCGTGTACTGTTTGAATTATGATGCTCTCATATTGTTGTAGGGGTTTTGGTAATGGGTATAATTCCAAATTATTTGTGATAGCACGTGAAGGAGTTTGGTTGTTGTCAAGTTTTGTAGTGCAGAAACTGTAAAGTATTTAGGGCTCAGTTATTTCGTATGCTACAAGGTAGAGAGCTAATTCAAACCATTTAGAATCTTCATTGTCTTCTATTTTGTATGATAGGTCTATAGTTTTTGTGTTACTTTTATAAAAAGTTCTATGGTAACATACACATACATGGTTTGGTACTTCAGCTGATGTACTTTTAAATTTTAGTATTTCTTTTTTGTATGTAATTAGCAAAAGGTTGCCATGTGTAGAATTGTTGCTTAATTGGTTTAAAGCTATTTCATTCTGTAAATGGCTTTCACTTCCAAAATATTTTTTCTGGATATAGTCAATTTCTTCAAGTAGGTCTTTTGCTGTACCATGTATAAGGATGTTATTTAAATTTGCTAGTGCTAAAGCAGGACTTTTAGCATAGTACAGTTTATAGACTAGATTTCTTATAGTTGAATGAGGTGTTGATATCCTTTTGATATCATGGAAAGTGGTTTTACAAGTAGGTCCTGTAATGCAGGCCAATGAATGTCCTTGTAGTCCTGTGTACTTGCACACTGGACAGGTATCCATATTTTGCAGTAATTTAATTTTGATTTTGTCTTTGCTTTTTACATATTTATTGAGGAATTGGCGTAAAGATTTGAAACATTGTTTGGGAATGTTACACATTGACGTGCATGGCCATTTGTACACTAGACGTTCTGATTCAGTTGAATGGAGGGGTAATTCTAAGTTTTCAGGGCATATTTTTGTAAGGAGTACTTCTTGTTCCATTATGGTATTATTCACTTTTTCATAACCTCGACCACTGCTATGTATGGCAATTGTATTTGTTTGCTTTTTTTTGTACGCTTCTTCATTAAAATATGGTTCTGTGCTCGTAGTGTGATTCCATTCACCTCCGCAGATACTTAAGAAGTTCTTTCTGTTGACATTTCGCTTATTGAGAAGTCTTTTTTGTAATTTAGTTATTAGTTTTGTTAGTGGTTTCATTTTGTTTAACAGTAAAATAAATAACTTTCTTTTGAGAAGAATTGCACTGTCCATCAACGCTTTTAAGATTAATTTACTACGATAGGTTTTAAGCATTGAACCTGATTTCTCTCCTGTTTTTATAAGATTTTGAAGGACTTTGTGACGGTACATTTTGGTTAAAATACTTTTCTTGGTATGCTTACTTTGCACTATGTTAAAATTTAAAGAAGTAGTTTTATCTGTAGTGATAGCTGATTTTCGGTTAATTGTTTTTTTGGTTTGTTTTACATTTTGATAGAGGAGGCAAAGTTTTTGTACTTGAAACTTGTGTTTCACTAAATGACTATTAGCTGTTTTGTTTCAACTTGTTTTACAAATTCTGCTAGAGATGGATGCTTATGTTGGACACTTTTATTTTCATTTGCTCTACTTCTGCGCTGCTTTCTACGGACTTGACTTTTGGTAGGCATTCTTTAGGGTCTGTTGAAAAAATAAAGAAGGTTTGGTTTGGGGTGTTCTGCAATGTATGTGTCCTGTGTGCATGAGTGTTTGAGTAAGATGATAAAGATGTATTTAATGGTGTGTGATTGTGAATTGGGAACTACAACTAGTAGGGATAGGTATTATTGAATGTATGTTTTACTAAACTGGGGTTCAGATGACAAAAAAAAGTAAGCTAGTGGTGTGGAAATGTACAAATAGTAAATCTAATGTATACAAATAAAACAGTTGTTTGTTCTATAATATGAAAATTGTAGCGGTTCAGTTGGGTAATTTGTGTGTCCAAAAATAGGAATTTGTGGGCCATTCTCGGTGTAAATCGCTGTTTAAGACATGGAGATTTTTGGACAAAATGGTACACAATCTCTATTTTTAGGCACAGAAATAGCTTGTATTAACTTTACAGTATGTTTGAGTAATAATACAAATATTATGGTGATATTCTACTTACTTTTTTTCTTAAATTAACAGGTAACTTCTTAGTTCTTCTTTGTTCTTCGAATTCGGCTGCTTCTTTTCAGGAGACTGCTCTTCACTGCAATTGTAAAAGCTTCAAATTAGTAACTTTGTTTGTATATAGCGCTGTTTTTAATTTAGATATTGATTTTTTTAATTGAAATCCTCAGTGCCTTCTTTAAAACCATTAAACTAATTTATTTACATAAGATACATTGCATCAGTTCAGTACATATGATATGTTCTTAATGAACAAATTGTATTGAATGACTAACTGTAGCAAAAAAAATATCTTTACTATGTCTTGTGCAATTTATAATATACCAGTGAATACCACTATTTCTGTAACTAAGCTGTTCTAGGTAATAGCGCCTCAATGGCATGTCTAAATTAAAGTAATTAAGTAAATAAATAAATAAAAACAAAAAAATATGAAATTGTATAAGTATTTTTTTAAAGATTTAAACATAGATTGTGCTTGCATGCAATTTTGTTTGAATATATGTAGTCTATATATTTCATTTAAAAAATGTTAGTTTAACATGATTTGAGTGTGTGTGTATATAAAGAAAGTAAATAGTTTAAAGGTTTATAAGTGATAGTTGATTTTAGGAAATTGAAAAAAATACAGTAAATTCATTTTACAGATTACACAAGCTAAAAGTCTGTTTGAAAATGTGTTCATCTACTGTACAGAAAATATGCATACCTGAAGTTTGTGTTCATGCATATGGATATGCAAGGAGCTGCAAGTAGAAATCTTGGAGACTTGTACAGTATTTCTGGTAGATGGTGCTTGCCAATGATATGACACTTGTACTCAGAGAGATTCACAGTACATTTGCAGTGCTGATCTATGATGATGCAGTTAGATGTAGAGGTCTTGAATGTGATTGGTGCATGGTCATGTGACTTCTTAGCTACATCCAATGAGGGAATGGCAGAGAGAGAGTGAAGTAGAAATGGTAGAAGGGCTGTTCATGTTACGATATGTCAGCGGACATGGCGGTAGTTCGCGGACATCGGGAGTTACATCCAGGGATTATTGGGTTCGGAAGTCATGCAAATGAGAATGAGTACTGAAAGGGATTGGTCAGGAAAGTTTAGTGGGTGTGTTGTGCCAGAAGAGAGTTTCTCATATACTGTTTTTGCTGAGAGAACAACAGATAGCTATGTCTGTGTGTTTTAGGAAAAAGATTGTATGGATTTTGGGAGATTCATGGATATATTGGTTAAAGGTGCATGCAGAAAGCTGTGGAGTAGCTGTAGATCTTGGATTCCCACATGTGGAAGTACACTTGCATGGAGTACGTGGAATTAAGTGGTTGGACTTGCTACCTCTCTGTGCTACTTTGGAGACAGAGCAACATCCAGACAGAATTGTAATTCATTGTGGAGGGAACAGTTTAGGACATGTGACTGGAAATTTTTTGCAATTTGCTATGAAAGAAGGACTTGGGAAGGTTATGGACATGTTTCCCAATTCTCAAGTGATATTTTCACGGATTGCGCAGAGACAAATGTGGCTTCGTTCTTCTTCATTTGGTCCACAAAAGGAAAAAGCAAGGAGCAATGTTAATAAAGCTGTTTGTGCCTTTCTAAAAGATTTTGGCATGTCTTCTTTTCACAATGAAAATATTCTGTTTCGTAGTACAAACATTTTTCACAGAGATGGAGTCCATCTTACTTATGGTGGCAATCAGATTTTTCTGAGAAATGTACAAAATGCATTGCGACCTTTTTTCGAATTACAACATCCATTTTGAAGTAGGTGTTAAGCATTTATAATTTTTGACTTACAAACACCTCCCAAAGGTTCTTTTCAGAGCCACCACTTCCTCCCAGAGAAAATTGCAATGTTTGTGACAGGGTAGCAACCCAATTTTTTAAATGTTCGCGAACTGTCCGCGGACTTCTAAAAACTACAAAGGGCCCTGCTTCATTTATTTTCACTTCTATTTTTTAACTGTGAAAGCAGATCTTCTCGTGCTCTGAGACGATAGTCTCAAAAGCACTATGAAGTCGCTCCCTCCTGCAGAGTACTGTGTCACAGTACATACATACAACTGTGACCCTCGAAAGGTAAGGGCCATCAGCATTCTGTATGGCCTGTGAGGCAGCTTGAGGAAGACGCTGTCCCACAGAGGTGGTCCTTGTGGTGACAGGATCAGAAACAGAGGATGAAGTAGAGGAAATCAACCTGCTACGTTCTTCGCAAGGTACAACCCTACGAATAGCCCCAGAGTGAAATGACCTCAGGTGTCGCTTCATAGTAGTGGTCCCAAAGCTGTACTTACTGTGCTTCCCATGACTGAGTATCATTAGGCACTCATTGCAGGTAACACGGTTCGCACAAGCCTTAGGACCATTCCCATGAATGGTAAATAACCGCCACACCCAAGACTCATGCCTAGTGCAGATAGTAGGGATTTCCTCTACCTCATTCTCATCATCCTCTTCTTCCTCCTCTGCATCCTCACTCCTGTTCCCCTCTTCAGGCCCTTGGGGAGGTGGTGATGGTGGAGGGGATGGGGTGGTGCTGAAGCAGGTGCAGCACCAGGTGGCAGTTCAGCAGCCAGGGATGCCATCTCGATGATGGTGTAATCTGCAGGTGGCAGCAAAAATCGCTGTGTTCTGAAGAATAGCCAGAAACATAATGAGAATAAGCTCTAGGACATGGTCTTTTATAGGGGTGCTTGTGCGCAGTCCGCGGACATGCGCGCTGTCCGTGGACAGATCGAACACAGAAAAAGTTTGAAAAGTTTCAAAAGGTATGTAGAAACTCAGGATTACTATGTGGGACTTGTGCCATGGTGAGATTTCATTGAAAAATATTATGGATTAATTGAAAATGTACTTTTAAATTGTTCGGGGACACGAACAGTGTCCGCATTCAGAACATGCGATCAGCGTGGGCGCGGTCATATGATCCGTTCGGGAACAAGTCCGCGAAGGAAGCGCAAGTCCGCAGGACACCAAATTCAAGGAGATTGGTTAGCGCATGCACGTTGATGTTCTACGGACACTGTTCGGGTCCTGAAGTAATTAAAAATGCGTCACAGGTGAAACGAACATTTCAGGACACTGCGTGTGTTCTTAGAACAGTTTAAACTTGCTAGCGAACAGTAAGGACAGATATAGTGTTCTTCAGGACACGTCCAATTTCGTTTATGTACGAACATTTCAGGACACCAATTGTGTTCTTAGAACAGTTTCAACTTGCTAGCGAACAGTACGGACAGGTATAGTGTTCTTTAAGACACCTCCATTTTCGTTTAATTACGAACAATTCAGGACACCGCGTGTGTTCTTAGAACAGTTTGTACTTGCTAGCGAACACTACGAACAGGTATAGTGTTCTTCAGGACACCTCCATTTTCGTTTACGTACAAACATTTCAGGACACCAATTGTGTTCTTAGAACAGTTTAAACTTGATAGCGAACACTACGGACAGATATAATGTTCTTTAGGACACTTTAATTTTTTTTTTACAAACATTTCAGGACACCGCTGTGTTCCTAGAATAGTTTCATCTTGCTAGCGAACACTACGAACAGGTATAGTGTTCTTCAGGACATCTCCATTTTCGTTTACGTACGAACATTTCAGGACACTGTGTGTGTTCTTAGAACAGTTTGAACTTGCTAGCGAACAGGACGAACTGGTATAGTGTTCTTCAGGACACCTCCATTTTCATTTATTTACGAACATTTCAGAACACCTGCACTGTCCGCGGACACCTACATTGTTCTAAAAAAAAAAAAGAAACTATTTACAACACAATATAAAAATTAAACTTTATTTAACATATATTAATAATTTATGACAGAGAAGGTGAGGCAGAAACAGAAACAAAAACAGGAGAATTAGGGGTTTCAACATGATTGTTATTAGGTGAAGAAGGGATGGAAGTCTCATCAAAATGTTTTGGGTTATGGAGAGGGTTTGGGGATAATTGACTGGTATATGTTGAGGAGGAACAAGTACATGTGGGGCAATGGTATGAGGTTTTTGGTTTAAAATGATCTTCCACAAAAGTTTTCAAATGATTAAAATTAGTCAACAATAAATCCATTTTTTCTTCTATACTGTGAAAAGTGTTATCCATAACAGGTTTTTCTGAAGCATTTTCTATTTTGGTATGCTCTGTACAAAAAACTATATATATATGTTAAATGTATACAAAATAATAATAATTAAATGGTTTATATTATAAAGTGTTTACCATTAGTTTCACTATCTTGTGACATTTCTTCATGTGGGAAATGCTCCTCTAGCCATTCCAGAGTACTAGACATTTCTGTGAGAAAAAAAAAAGATAATATATTTTTTTATCTAATACAGAAAGTTTATAAATATATGAATAAAATTAAGTGCACTTACTATTTCAGGTAAGATATGTCCTATGTACTCAGTGGGTCTGCTCTTGTTCTCAGTTCTGTCGTGTTTGTGAGGTAATTATGTTGGAATCCAATTTATCTTCTTGTGGTATATTCCATTTTAGAACATAGTGCTTTTAAATGAATGGTCAGTGTGTTGTATATATGGGTTACATGTCTTATGTATTAGTACATATAATGTGTTTTTGTGCTCATTTTTGAATTTGTTAAATGTTCCTATGTTATGATATAACAATCAAACATACCCCCCCAGAGTTTTTAGGTAGTTGTACTGTTCTTCGAACATGTCCGCGAACATTAAATGAGTTTGCGGACATCAAGTACAGTAGAAGAGATTCAGTCAGTTCCATATGACATGTATATAAAGGCAACGTCATTATTGTTAAGTTGCACTACTAAAAACCTATGAAATTCAGTGAAAAAACTTTGTTAAAGGGACGTTATTGTTAAGTTGCGCTGCTAAAAACCTTTCAAATTCAGTGAAACAACTTTGTTAAAGGGACGTTATGGTTCCAAGTAAAACTGAAAAACCCTTGAAATTTGCCAGTTATGGTAAGCTAAGCAACAATAACTCGTGCCACCACCGTGCACTGCTAAGCCTAACACCCAGGACATCAAAGATGACATCACAAATGTCATTGATGACATCACTGATGACATCACATGTACATTTACCTTTCATGAAAAGTCTGTACAAGGGATTCTTAGTGTAATGTTAATAAAAAAAAGTGTCAAAGATTTTTGGAATAAATATCAAGTGCTAATCAGTGCATTAAGCAATGCATTGATATAAATAGCATTCTATTATGAAGTTCCATCCAGTATACTAAGGTACTCATGTAGAAACATAGGCAGTGTGTAGCATACACGACGGACGTGCAATATTCATAAGCTTGCCATGTTGAATAGTGAAATGATAACTGTTTTCATATTACAGTTTTGCGTACAGTGAAACTTGTGATAAGTAGGTAATAAAACCCACTTACTACATAATTGCATTCTTATAGACAAATCACAAAGAGACAACACCACATACAAATATGACAAACAAGGGAATTGAAGTAAGAAAAAAAACAGCAATAGTAGCAGAAAGTGTTCATAACCTAACTGATTACCTTTATGCAGAGAAATGATTGCTCTGTTTCAAAGCTGTTACTTACCCTATCTATATATATCACATGATGTGTCTGGACCCTAAGGAAAATACTGTGAGTACAACATATAAAAATATAAGTATATACAGGGAAAGTACAGTAATAAAAAAACATCAAAACTATCAGAAAGTGCTAATAAATCTACTGATAATTTTAATGCACAAAAAGGATTGCTGTCTTTCAAGGTTGTGTCTTCCCCTATGTATGTTTCATATGATATGACTGGACCATAAGGGAATTATTGTAAGAACATACTTTAAGGCTAAGTCTACAAATATAGTACATTTACAATTTTTAGTTCCTGTTACTGAAGAAAATCATGTGGCCTAGATATGTCAGGAAAGGAAAAAAAGGGGGAGTCAGACATGTGATGTCATCAGTGATGTTATCAATGACATTTGTGATGTCATATTTGATGTCCTGGGTGGTAGGCTTAGCAGTGCACCGTGGTGGCGCGAGTTATGGTTGCTTAGCTTACCATAACTGGTGAATTTCAAGGGTTTTTCGGTTTTACTTGGAACCATAACGTCCCTTTAACAAAGTTTTTTCACTGAATTTGAAAGGTTTTTAGCAGCGCAACTTAACCATAACGTCCCTTTAACAAAGTTTTTTCACTTAATATATATATACACATATATATATATCTATATACACATATATATATATATATATATATGTTATGTTACTTGGCATTTGTATAGCGCCTTATATATATCATTGGTATGACCTCAAAGTGCTGGTAGGTTGAACGCCCTCAGGAACCGCAGTTCAAGTAAGTAGAGACAGAGAGTGTTGTATAGTGCGTGGGCGCACCGGATATGTGTGCAGCTGGTGTGGTTGTTGTAGGATAGCTGCTTCTTGGCGGTAGGTGTGGTGCTGAGGAAATCAGTTGGATGTGTTCAGTCTGGAGGGTGGACACCCAGACTGAGTTTTGGCTGCGTTAGGCCTGAGGAGACACATAAGCTAGCCGGAATGCGATCAGCTAGCTGTGTTTTATTAGGATGATGAGGTATTTGTGGGGTCATGTTAGTATGAGAACAGCAAGCCTGAATTTATCATGGTTTAGCTGTGTTCTAGTTGAGTGATGGTGCATAGGAGAGAGTAAGCATATGGTGATTATCAGTAAAGCGCCTGTGACCAGGTACGAAAGCAGGACAGAGGAGCGTACATAGCGGCATGCATATATAAAGCGACAGGATGGATAGGGTAAACATGTGATACAGATAACATGGGGATACAGGTACATAGCATATAGATTCCGTTCCATCCGTTCCATCCATTCCATCCACTCCATCCTTTCCCTCCGTTCCATCCATTCCATCCGTTCCATCCACTCCATCCGTTCCATCCAACATCCAGTGGCAACCGCAGAGCACTGCATCCTGTCCTCCTTCCTATTATTCCCTATTATTCCCTTTTTCCAATCATCCATCCATGTGCAATACATGGAGAAGAGAGAGATAAAATGGTACTTATCTACTGAAGAGCAGTAAAGGAAGAGGAGGAGTCCAGGAACAGGAAAGGTGTCATAGCTGGACTGAGCATGATAGGACTACATGGACATTGGGATTTGTAGTTTATAAGAAAAGAAAAGAAAAGAAAAGAAAAGAAAAGAAAAGAAAAGAAAAGAAAAGAAAAGAAAAGAAAGGAAGTGGATCCTTTTCAGTGTTTTCTTATGTTTTGTTGAAACTGGTGAAGAGTAAATAAATAGAAGTTGAAGCATAATGCTCGCCTCCAGTGGAACCTAGGGAATTGCAAACAACATTGTAAACTAAGCAGAACAGAGCAACCATTACAAAGATTGCAGAGGCCAAGAATTTAAAGCAGCTGCAAGTGTAAACAGACACAATGATTTTAGAAAAGCAACAGGAATATGCATGGGCAATCTAAACTTCAAGAGAAAAATGTGTCAATGCACCGCTAGTTTTATTTCTGCTTTCCAGACCTGTACAGTTGTACCACTGAACTGTTGCTTTATCTATGTATGTATAACGAAATTCCAATGAATATAGTTCGGAAAACAAATCAAATGCACTGCAGTTTATAACTTATACAGTAAATCGGACGCGTTGCACAGGGTCGGACTGGGACAAGAAATAGGCCCGGACACCCCAAAAAAAAGGCCCAGCCCTCGCCTCAAAAAGTGGCCCACCCCTCACCTCAAAAAAAGTGGCCCTCAAACGATCATCCGTGATTCGCGTCAGTTCACGACTTTACAGAAAATGCTACTTATGGAGGGTTCATGTGTCTGTTGCATGTTATGTTTTGTGTAAACGCTTGAGAAAGTGATAAGGCAGATGAAGACTGCACGGCTGGGTACCAGCTGCTCCCGATGCCTCCTTTCTGAACTGATAAGAGAGGGGGGTGCTTTGAAACACAATTTACTTGATGTATAAGCACCTTACAAATGCACGATACATAAAATGAAATAAATAGGCCAAATAGGCCTCTGGTGCCAGCCAGTGCCATGCCCAGTCACAGCTCACCTTCACTATGCCATGACCTGCCTGGCAGAGTCCCTTTGCCACATTCAGGAGTTTCTGGGCAGGATGTCACCCACCACCTCGCTCTACATTGACCCTTCCTCCATTCCCTCACCTCATTCAGCCGCATCCCCTCCCAGCTACCCCCACAATAAGCTCCCACCACAGGTCACGCGTCCACGAAAGTGAAAGAAGTAACCCTTTGCCCCTCTTTCCTGAGATCACATTTCTTTCTGAGGAGCCTCACAGCTTGGAAATCTGCACTACGGTGATGCACTATAAAGGGATCCAAAGGGTGAAAGGACTATTGAAAGCTGTGACATATGGGAGAAGCTTACGAGTTTGATGTGTGATTCAATGTCGTGAGATGGTGACACCTATGCAGAATTGCATAATGAGACAGATAAAAGACATGGATAAGTAAATGAACTAATGATGTTAGTGTGTCCAAAAAGCAAGCTAGCACACTGTGTGGCCCTACCTTGATGATCTCACTGACCACCAGAAGAAAACATAGAGAACGAAAAAGAAACACCAGCGCGAGAGACATACAACAGAGCACAGAACAAGACATAGAAGAGAAAAGGAAGCAAAGAAAGTGGGCAACAATAGAAATAGGAAAAACGAAATAATGAACCTAGTCTAAATACAAAAAACAATCATACATCTAAATCATCATCAGCATCATTACAAAAAATGTGTTCTTCACTAAACGTGTAAAAAACGATAGCAGACAATAAACGTCTTGGTAATAACAAAAGAACACCAGAAGTGAAGGGCAATGCAATGTAGGGCCTGCCATCCTGGTCAAATAATATTAGCAGGGGCGGCCAGTCGGGCACCTGGGGTGGGGGTGAACAACCACAGGCCTGGGGCCAGCCACACACCACCGCCGGCCCACTGAGGGAGTCACACTCTGGGAGGGTGGACTCGTGGACGGCTGACGGGCTGTCTGTCAGCAGGTGAGACTAGGTACTGTTTCATAGGGGGCCAGATCCTGGTGGTGGTCCACCACCGGTCCCGACTCCCTTCATGCCAGGCAGCAAGATGTGATGGCAGCAACGTGACTGCAGACGTTGAAGGGCAGATGACGGCTGCATGGCTGGGTACCAGGCACCAGTTGCTCCCGATGCTTCTTTTCTGAACTGATAAGAGGAGAGCTTAAACACAATGTACTTGATGTATTAGCACCTTGAGGGGACATGCTACTCCCTGGAGGTCAAAGGGGATGAGCTCTAATAGTGCCAATGCGATCCCAACTTATAGTTTAATTCCAATGTTACCCTGTCAGGAGGAAGTGACGCATGCTGGCACTCGAGATGCCAAGTCCAGGTCTGCATTGGCATGTAGCTTTGGGGAAAACCAGTGAACAAAAAAACGGAGAGATAACACAGTTAGGGATGCAGGCCGTCTGTCTAGTCCGAGTGAAACAGACACCTGCATTTTTGACTGTGCCCTTTTATACAAAGTAAAGTTGGTAGACTTTACTCAATGTGGTTTAATTGCCTATCCCATTTAACAACTGTAGAAAAGTATTAAATGTCACATGGACTGTAACGTGTTGCTTATGGAAGTCATGATGAGCCCAGGCTATGTGTGACTCGCTTTAAATATAATACAGTGCATTGAACACCCCTTTCCACTGCCGTATCCACGGGAGCAAGTGTAATCACTTCATCCAGTCCTGGTGCTTACTTGAGGTCATTTTGCGGTTGCCAATCAATATCCACTAATAATCCCATACATAAGGCAAGTTACTTTACACAGTTTGGACAATGCACGATAAGGCAGTTTTGAACTCCTATCTGTACTGTACGATTGAGAATGCACCTATGTCTGTACTCCAGTCTAGCATGCATCTCTTTCTATGTGTGCACACAAATGCACGATACGTAAAATGAAATAAATAAATAGGCCAAATAGACCTCTGGTGCCGTGCCAGCCAGTGCCATGCCCGTGCCCAGTCACAGCAGGGCGACACGATACACACATCACCGCCGGCCCACTGAGGGACTCACGTTCAGGGAGGGAGGACTCGTGGGCGGCTGACGGGCTGGCTGTCAGTAGGTGAAAGGAGGAGAAGAACTGCCAGGCTAGTGCAGTCAGTGCCTGGACTTTATTCTTACCTTACGGGCCGGCTCCTAGCTGCAGAGTCTCTCTCTGTCTCCTCTTGGATGTTGTCTGCTGGGCTGGCTGCTGCTGGCTGCCGCGGGGGCTGGCAGACCTGGGCTGAGCACTGCTGAGCCACCGAGTGAGGTGGTGGCGCAGGTACGAGGTGCCAGGCCGGGGCGGCAGTCACCAGCAGACAGTGTACAGTGCTGCCTGCCTGCTAGTACCACCAGTGCTGCAGACTGAGTTGACAGTGCCACTGCAAGCCGGTCCCTGGCAAGCAGCCGGATCAGCAAGAACTTCGGACCGGGTGCTGCCTGCAGCCGGTGTGGAGTAACGGTCCACTGTCTCGGTCTGCTGGCTGGCCTCTGCTGTGCTGCACGCAGCCCGTGGTGGTGTCGTGTTGTGGCTGGCTGACAGTGGCCCATGGCAAAAATCATCATGCAGGGCAGGGAGGAGAGGCTCAACTAATATCCTTTCTCTCCAGGGAGAGAGGGTCACATGTCACACGTCCAATGGCGGCACAGAGTCTGATCCGGATCAGTCTCATCCCCAGCCCCAGGCACATGTTGCTTTCAACTTTGCAAAGTGCAACAAATTCGTTGTTGTTACTTCCTGCAAAGTTGAAAGCAACTTGTTATGAGACTGCACTTGGTTGGTGCCCCCGTGCCCCCAGTGCCGGGCCCAGGTCAGCCCAGCCCCAGGCCAGCGGCCCTGCAGGCAGGAGGCGAGCAAGCCAGCCAGCCTGAGGCTGAGCCTGGCTGCAGTAGGTGTTGTAGTTGTAGCCGAATTCGCATTTCAGAGGAGCCTGGGCGGGCCCGAGCGGCGACTAGCACTGCACGCCGCGGCTCCCCCTGGAGTGGCTGCACCATGTCAGCGGCCCTACCCCAGGGTCCAGGCTACTTGATCAGGCATTAATAATATGCATGCATCATAATTATGATGCATGCAAATCACCAAAGCAAGGTAACAACTTGTTTGTTGTTACCTTGCTTTGATGAATAATTATGCGCACAGCCCCAGCCCCTCCTGCAGAGTGCCAGTTTCCATCACTGGCGCTGCCTGCTGCTAGCAAGGCGAGCTGCTGGCGTGGCCACTGTCGGCAGCAGCCAAGCCAATCCATAATTGTACAAACACTGCAGGCAACAAATAAAAAAAATGTTTCAAATGGCCCAGCTTGGCCTGCGCCCACAGCGCTGTACAGCACACTGTGACTGTGTGTCACTGGCTGGCTGCTGCAGCGCTGTGCTGGCAGCGAGTCAAATGTAATAATAAACAAACATTTTATTTATTTTTTTAAAACCGGTCCTGGGGTGGCTTCATAAAAAACCAGCCCATGGTGTCGCGGCCTGCAGCATTTATCAAAGGAAGGTAACACCCAGGTGTTACCTTTCTCTGCCTCTGCGGCGGGCTGGCGGCGGCGGGGCTGCAATTGCAAAGGATCTGTAAGATACTTACTTACAGATCCTTTGCAACTTGCGTCCGTCCGGCGGCGGCGAGGGGGAGGCCCTGGGGGCCGGTTCCTGAAGTGTGAAGGCACAGACTTGAAGCCCATGACTGAGCCGGAGACCGGCCCAGCGTGGGCTTCAGGAACCGGCCCCCAGGTCTCCTCCATGATTTTGTATCGGCCACGGGCCGATTGGCCGACGGCTCAGTCCAGCCCTGGCGTTGCACCTCGCGCTACAGCAACATTTTGAATTTTCTCCCACAAGATCTGAGATGAGGTTTCGGTTTCCACTCCTTACTGAAGAGATTGAATGTATAAATGATCCTGCTCACTGTGTTCCTTTCTCAGCAACCTGTGAAGAGCTCCATGTATTATTATGTAGCTTCTTTGCGCTTAGGTTCACAATTCGGTTACCACCTTCATTATTATTATGTTTTAATTTGTATTAGCATTCAAATATCCACTTTTCTATCCAAAACAAACACACAAGGATTTAGTGGAAACAGAGATTATCTGCACTTGCTTTCCTAATAGCTTGTAACTCGTGCGTTTAGATAGAAAGCCAGTTTGCAATTCATTCGATAAGGAAAGGCACAGCACCAAACACAAACAGAGCATTTCTATCTGTCTCTAGCATCAAAGCCCTGCTGCAGTGTTCCCTGCTCTCCCCGAATCTCATCAGACAGATAAAGCAAAAGCATGGGCAAAAAAGGGTCAGAAATACATATGCATTTGGATGCAGCATTTAGGAGGGAGTGCAGTGGCAGTGCCTCCCAAAGTGTATCCAGCGTTTGCCATTTTTGAAACCGCATTCCGATACAATCTGCTTTTATTATATATTTTATAGGATAGTCTTTGGTGAATAACTATGGGGGCCACGGAAATAGATGGCATCTGACCACTTTTTTTACCATCCCCCTGTGTGTTTTCAAGGAATTAAAAAACACTTTTGTTCCGCACCCACTGGAAGTAAAAAGCGTGTGCCTGGGATTCAAACACAGATCGCACAGTTTTGAGGCCAGACACTTACCGGTCTCACATCATGGGACTAAAATCTCACATTGATATTCTGCAATAAAGGTCATGTTTTGTTTACGGATTCTTAGGTATAAAAGGTGCGCAACTTTTATATTTAGCCAGCAATGTAATGGGAACCTCTGTACTCATTGCAAATGCTTCATTGTCCCGTGCACTCTCTTCAATTGGGAAAGACAAATTGATTGAAATGTGCAATATTTCTCTTTAGGATGTGCTCACTTCCTATGATGTCACTTCCCATTGCACGATTCAGAGTCCCCCCTCATCCCCCAATTTTCTTTTTTACGATTTGGGTCCTGATAGGCTCCATATAATAGCGTTGTATCCATCTCAAGTATATAACTGGATTATTTGCTGTTAATCTGCATTACTCCTAGACCTACCCTTCCTGTTCATAGTACTTATATTTGAGGTCATGACTCCATGACAGAAACCTACCCCAAGCTTCTCTATGCCTGCCCTGCCTCGTGCAGTGGTATAACAATGCCTATTCTCTTATCATCCCTAGTTCATTTTATCCACGGCCCACCCATACATCTGTAGAGGGGCATCAGTACTATGAAGTGGAAGGTAGCACTAGGAGTAGTGATGATTACTGTTAAGTAATCCAGTGATTACCTTCATAGCTCCATTCCACTCTCTCTAGTCCCAGTACTTACCTTAGAAGTATATTAAAGGCCTTGAATGTAAGGGGGCTAGGACAGACCACAGGGACCAAAGTTATGCTGCTGCACCACATCTCTAGTGAATACTGGACCTTATAGCACTCATACCAAAGGTGTTCACCAGTGGGCCATCAGCATTCAGTCTATACAATAATGCCTAATAAGTGTATTAGGATCTGTCCACATGTTCGCCATGCAAATCTCCCGCAGAAACCCCCCTGCTCGAACAGGTTTGGTGATCTCCCATCATGTTGCTGTGTAGGTCATGGTGATCACCAACCGTATCCAGTGGCCAATGGAAACCACTTAGGCTTTCCTGCTTGCCCCTGCAGCCTCCTATGTTACCAAATAATTACCAATCATTTTAATATTCTGTTCCTTTTGGGTACTCTAGCACTGTTCTCTTAATATACAGACAATGCTGAGTCTCCTCCACTGAAGAAGGCATGTGGAAAAAGGCTGGAAGAACAATCAAGCGATCTATGGAATTCTGTCACCCGTTTAAGGAGAAAGGCAGTCCCACCTTCGTATCAAAGCATCTGTTTGGATGTGCAGGAATGGGGGTCTACACTACAGAGTCTCTCTCTCTCTCTCTCTCTCTCTCTCCAGATATTAGGGCCAATGCAGGGCTGGACTGCCCCACCGGGACACCGGGACATCCCCCGGTAGGCCTCTGGCCGGTAGGGCCTCTTTTCGAGCGGAAGGATACATGCACATAACATGTGCTTGGTCGCAGCTGGCCTGTCCTCTTTTACAAATAGGAGGAAATGATGGCAAGAGCTCATCATAATGTATCGCTGAAGGAGCTCGAGGGGCGCAGCGCGATGCAGGAGGTAAGCATTGATGAGAAGGAGCCAGGGCCGCAGCTATCACTTCATCATTTCCCTCCTCTCGCATGTGCCGCGGCGCGGAGCGCCGCATCCCAGCTCATAACAGAGCCTGTTCCAGGGGACCTCCGTCTCCTGTCAGAGAGCGAGAGAGGGAGGGCTGTGTGCTTGTGGGGCAGGGGACCCCGTGTGTAGAACGTGCGAGAGACTTGCGCCCGTCCAGGGAGAGTTTGCACAGCAAGGTCGGCTGCGTGATCAGTACGGTCACAACACTCATATATATCCTGTCATGACGGAGAGAGGGGACTCCTGAAATAGTGCCCGTTCCTCCATATTGAGAGAAGCTCACACTCCGACCAGCCTTTCGGCACAACTTTGACTGCTGCATACTGAGTGTTTGCACAGTTGTTGTACACTGGAACTGTTTGTTGCACATCAGAACACCGCCTCAGGTTTTACACATTGGACGGGATGTTGTAGCTTCACACAGCTACGGCCATGTGTTTAAAGGTATGTTTCAAAAGCTGGTAAGATTGAGACTGAAACATCAACGTTTTTATACATATTATCTTCTGAGTACCCCACGATTGCTGTATCTCTCTTCTTCGCTCTTTAATGTCTTCTTCATTTAACAATGTGTGTGCATTGCTTTTCTTTCTTTCTTTCTTTCTTTCTTTCTTTCTTTCTTTCTTTCTTTCTTTCTTTCTTTCTTTCTTTCCCAAATGTCATCGTTTTATGTTTTATTGACTATACAAATATATCTGCTTCCCTCCTTTCTTTAAATGTCTGTTCTCTATTTTCAAATTTTGAACCAGAGTCCGTCCTTCCTTCCTTCCCTTCCCTTCCCTTCCCTTCCCTCTTAGTCTTTATTTTCCTCCCCTCTTAGTCTTTACTTTCCTCCCCTCTTAGTCTTTACTGTCCTTCCCTTCCCTTCCCTTCCCTTCCCTTCCCTTCACTTCCCTTCCCTTCCCTCCCCTCTTAGTCTTTACTTTCCTCCCCTCTTAGTCTTTACTTTCCTCCCCTCCCAGTCTTTACTTTCCTCCCCTCTAAGTCTTTCCTTTCCTCCCCTCTCAGTCTTTACCTCAGGCACAATTGTTGTCAAAAACAATATTGGCAATTAAACCATATTCATATCCCTGGTGGGCGCTATGAAACCTTTTCTGTATTAAGCGTGATGTCAAATATATATATATTTGTTTTACTTTATAAAATGCACAAAGCTGCCCTGGAGCACTGTTTTCAGATTTTCGATGCAAAGATGGTCAAACTAGGTCTCTGTTTTTAATCATAGCTACGAACATCAAATATCTTACGAATCCGTCCTCATGTACCATCTCTTACACAAAAAGCCCCTGGCTAATCCTGCAGTCCTTTCCGATTTCCGACCTAACTCTGGCCTCTGGTAGGTCAAAGGACCTAGAAACCATAGATACAGGCTCAGTTCTCTGCCCACTGCCCACTTCGAAGTACAAAAGCTATAATCATCAGCCCTGGAGACACTTTTTGGCGGGCAATCCTGGGGCTTCCAATATGTGTCCCAATAGCCTGCATAAGGCAAGAACTTAGCTTACTTTCCCTTGAGGGCTCATTTAGATGCAACTCCATTATGCTTTAACGCAAAAACCTGCTTGCGTAGAAACCTTCAGATCCTACAAGAATAAATGATTCAAGCTGTCAGATGTTAAACAGTTGGTCAAATCGGATCAAGGAAATTCTCCAAGAGGTCTCAACTGACATGGAGACCCTCAACAACAACCCAGTAAAGGTACTGAACAGAGTGAAGGAACTCGACTGGATTAAAACAGATGAGAAAGCTGCCTCTAATAAGTTAACAAGACATTTGCCTGTGAACCACAGCAAATTGAACAAGCTTCAACCGTTCATCAAACAGTTTCCGTCTAAGCAAGCAAGGTCCCTGTTATTGAGAGCAAGATTGAACTTGTGACACACAAATGAGATACTATCTATACGGGGGCTCGCGACATCAAATGGCTGTAGATTCTGTGGACTAACGGAAGTAGTTGAATCCATCCGCCACTTGCTGCTTTCTTGTCCGGGGACTTTGAGGTTAAGATCACTGTACCTGAGGCACATTTTTTCGGACTTCGTGTTGCAGGACGAAGCCCTTTGTTGGGCGAGGCTGATGGCGGGTGATAAGACTTCATGGCTGTTGGCATCCTACAACATCTAACGCAGCATACAAGAAGCCTTCCCGGCCCCAACAGACTTGGTGGCGACCTGTGCATCACCAACTTCATTCCTGCAACAAATCGCCCCGCCGGCAGCCCTATGACCTCCCATAGAGACTCAGGGAAAAACAAAGAAAAAAAATAAGAAAGATAAACAGAGAATAAACATTTTAATTGGAACATAGTTTTACTTTTTAGGTTTAGATCACGATCTTTGTTTTGTAAAAATCTTAAAGATTAAAATACAAATAAAAAAATAAATTAAAAAAAAGCTATTATTTAATATTTATCAATCCAGCTTCTGCCCGCACCCAACCACTGATGCAGCCCTCATGAACATTAGGGAATAGCAGCTCCAAACCAGAGACCTATGTCTTTTAAGTGGTCTGAAACCTCTTGATCTATCTCCGGCTCTTGGCATAGTTGACCATGCCTTCGTCCTCATTAGTTTGAATTGGTCTATCAGTGTCGTAGAGAAATCGCTGAAATGATTCATTGTTTTCTCGACAATCGCTCTAACTAAAGTGGGCCTTTTTCTTTCTTCACCGGCCAGGAATAACTGCAGACTACCCCAGGGTCCAGCTCTGTTAATAATAATTTTTGATATTTATATGACCCTACTGGCCCGGACCCTCAACATTAAGATGTTGGTTTTCATGTTGAGATGAGTTGTCACCTAGCTTCATCTGAAGCTGAAAGAAACTGTTAGAGGTGGCTGCCCCCTTGTCGACTATCATCTATGCTTAAGCACCTATGAAAATGGGAAATGTTCTACAGGGACCTGTCACTCACACACATCTCCCTTTCACATATCCTTCCAATTTGCGAGCACCATTACGCACACGTTATTAATCTGGGGGGTCATTTTCAACAAAGACCTCTCCTTCATACCACAAACAAAAGACGCCCCACAATCATCCGTCTATAACCCAAGGCTTGTGAGAGGAGTCCTCCCTTGCCTATGGATTCCACAACTATAGGCCCCGGTCCTGGCAGTAGTCCCGCCCTGACTTTACTGAAATGGAATGTATGCAGAGTTCCCTGCCACAACAAACACACTTTATAAATGCCAGGGTCTCCAACAGGTCCATCGAGAGCGCTGGGAGGTCTCCTGTGATGCTTCCCAGTCACTCGCCACCAGAATCTGTCTGCACGGTGAGAGGAGAGTCTGCAGCTTGCCTATCTGTTAGGTAATGCAAGTCTTTCCCCGCTCATCTTTGTTTTGAAACGATCGGATCGCGTGACTAGGTATATTAGGCTGCTACCCTGGTTAGCGTTCACACAACGCATCTGTTTCAAGCTGTTGTGTCTGACCTAGAAAGAAGTATTAGGAAAGGCACTGCACTACTTATTCAAAGATGTAACAGTATGCCAAATGACCAAATGCCAACGGTCCTCTGCCCATGATCTTTTGGACCTACATCAGTCACAATGAACCCAGCATCATCATCAAGGCTTCTACCATTGGAACGTGCTTCCAGCACAACTACACCTGGAGCCTCTGTGCATATAGATCTTGTTTTCATTTTCCGACCTTAGCTTTTACAAAGTGCAGCTCCTAGCCAAACCTCCTTCCTTTCCTTCTTTCCTTTCCTTTCCTTTCCTTTCCCTTCCTTCCTTCCTTCCTTCCTTCCTTCCTTCCTTCCTTCCTGCCTTCCTTCCTTCCTTCCACTATCCCTTCCTTAATGTCCTCCCTCTTCCCTATTTCTCGCTTTCTCAAGTTATTTCCTTCCTCCTTCAATACTTCATGTGTTTCCTCTTCTTTCTTTCTTTCTTTCTTTCTTTCTTTCTTTCTTTCTTCCTTTCTTTCTTTCTTTCTTTCTTTCTTTCTTTCTTTCTTTCTTTCTTTCTTTCTTTCTTTCTTTCTTTCTTTCTTTTCCCACTCCCTGCGGCCACCCCTCACCCTGTGTCCCAGACATCCTGTATAGTGGGATTTTACTCTCCCTGTCTGCAATTGAACTCAGAGTTGCGATATAATGTTGCCCGTATGTCGTGCTTGCTCAGGCTAAGTGGGCCCATGGGGAAGGGATGCTAGTTCCTAGCAAGTGAGCAGCAAAGTGTGACTCACGGGATAAAAATGTGTGGTGTTCCTGTAATGTACATCTCCTGTGAGAGCTGGAAAGTGCTAGGAGGAGGGCTGTATGAATCTGGGGAGGGAAAAGTCTACATGGTCCACATCTGATGACATCATAGACAGACCCCTGGATAAGGCATTTGTATTCCTTCCCATATTTTCCATAGGATAGCAAAAACTCTCAAGAATGCGCAACAACAAGATCCTGGCTGCGGGTGGGATCTACCTTCTGGGATCAATGACTTTGGGAAAGGGCTGAGTTGTCCTCTTTAAATGCAGAATTTTCTTGGAATTCAGGAATGGTTGTATCTGTTTATTTATTTCAGTGCACCAAACCCTTAGGCGTGTAGGCGCTAGTTACAGAAAGTGCATATTACATTAGTGAAGTGCGAGGGCACGCATAGGTGTTACAGAGCGAATTCAGGCATGCAGCTACACATATGAGACATACTAGAGGTGTGCGTATACAGACTGGCAAAGCCTCACGTCATGGCAACAGCCATAGTACAAAATGTGAAGACGTCTAAAAACATTTGTTACAATCCATGCTTTATTTGATATGTTGCTTACGTTTATTGAGACTGATATTGCACTCGTGGTTTGTCCATCTATCATTGAAGATATACTTTGCAAGATCATGAACTTATTTAAAAAATGAATTTTTATAATCCATACATGATTAAAACATGGTTTAAATGCACTAATTTGGACTCATTTGATTCAAGATCTTCTTGGGGATACTCGCAATCCCCTCATAGAAGGGTTGGGCTCACGCGCTGTGCTCGCTCCTTCGGAGAAATATGGGGCCGATTTGAAAATAATTTCCAGGGCCACTTTTGGTTTCCAGTCCAGCCCTGGGCCAATGTGATTACAACCAAAAAGGTTGTTTTCAATGTCAGTAACTAATTTCCAATGATAACGAAAGGTTTGAAACAAGATACATGTAGAAATGGAAAGACCATAGGTTAATACCAGGGAGGCATGCCTGAGTGGGCCATAGGACTCAAGAGCGAAGACTGCTGAGCAGTGTCCCCACTAGACCGTCGCCTTTCTAATCCTCTTTGCTATGCTCATGAAATGCCTTAACCGCAGCCCACTGCACCCTTAGTGGCGATACTGTCAAGACTGTTCACCAGTTCTTATATCATTGAGTATTACTAATTAAAAAAGCACATGTGCTTGTCTCTCTTTTTGGGAACTGAACTACCTCGTATAGATGTACCAGAAGAGGTAACCCTTATCACTCGTTGGAAAAGTACACTCTGCATGGTGAAGCACAGCCCAGTGTGCTTTCTTCATCACTGAACAGATGCTGCAGTCATTGTGCCACAAAGGCTGCAGAACAGATGGAATGTGCATTGCCAGTTGTAAGGAGAACGAGCCCTGGCACAAACAGACTGGAGATGATTGATGACTACTACAGCGACAGTTTGAATCTCCCACACATGTTTAGTTGTCATCTGGTGGGTGGAGCGAGGTAGTCTAAAGGGGGTATGCAATAGGTTAGTCATTATGTGTGCAGATACAATTAAACTGTTGTCATGCAAGGTAGCTACGTTCATAAGGCAGAAGTGTTTTGCAAAGTGTCTTTTGAGTTGTGTATGAAAGCAGGATGATGCCATTTCCTATGGTGTCAACTGGCGAAAGGTCTTGTGCCACCACTTCTTGTGATGTCACTTGGGGGTGGGGTCTAATGACATCACTCTGTGTGATGTCACTTGTGGGCGGAGCCAGATTACATCACTTCCTGTGATGTCATTGGGGAGTTCAAGGGTTGTGTGATGTCACTTTCCCTACCCCTGGCATTTTGATGAAATGTCATCCCTGACTGTGCTCTAGTTGTACCCATTTATTGCCCCTGCGAGCATGGGCAGTTATGGCCAAGGCCCGATTGGAAAAATGACGTTCTTGGATCAACGTGGGTGAAGACACTAAAGTAAAAGCATCTAATAATGGTCTATGGTCACTGTCATGTTTATTTAAAATCTCAGTTTTGCAATTTTCTTCCAATCCACAGCTCATAGAAAAATATAATCAATCAGGGTTGAGCCCCTAGGTCCCATAAATGTGTTTCCAGCAGGTTGGTCACTGATAAAACGTCCATTGCACACTCATATGTAAGAAGATTCAATTCAACACTACAGCTAAGTCAATGCCTAGTCTGGGATACTGAATGGAAACCCTTATTGATATATCTTTATGTCCAGTTCATGAGTTCTGGATGACTACCCCTATATAACACCCCTCTCTTAGAATCCCCCTGACCCCACTGAGCCAAGAAGTAGTTCTGTTTTGCAAGTTTAAAAGGTTTATTTGAGAAATAAGACAAAATATAGATACCACGCTTTTATAATAAATTAATAATCGATATCGCCCTTATAAATATAATGTTAATTAACAATGGGTAATCTGACACTAGCACACTTCTTTATAATCAATGAGGAGTTAGTATAGGATGGATCAAGTAGCAAAAATACTTTTATGATCTCAAGGGAAAAGCAATGAGGAATAAAAGTCAGTACAGAAATACTTGAGATGATTTTAGCAAAAGATAATTTAATCACTTTTTCTCTGGCAATTCACCCCCCTCCCCTATGCAATGTAAGACATGGAAGTAGATGGAAAGAGGAGCACACAGTTCTCAGGAATGCAATCAAATACAATACTAAATTCAGTTCCCCGCAGCAAGCTTAGAGAAAACGGGTATTAGTTTTAAAACACAGGCCCAAGTGCTTTGAATGTGGTGGCAATGAAGTGAGAAATATGCTGAAAATGCTTTTAATTCCCTTTAGGAGGTTCAGGGTGAGTGAGAGATACTTGGGATGAGTTCAGGCTCACTTTAGCAATGATTCAGAGATGGTGATTAAGAGGCAAACGAATTTTTAGCAAGGAAAGAAATGACTGCTGGTTACACGTGGCTGGATTTTTAACCAAATCGCAAATCGCGGTAAAATTCGCGAGTGCGTGAATCGTGATTGCGGAAAAAGTATAAGGAGGTCGGTTCTAGGCTTGTTGGAAAGCTTAGATCCTAAGCTTTCAGAGGAAAGTTAAACCAAGTTCGTAGCCCAAACGGTTCCAGAGATATGAACGATTTTGTAAAGGTCGTTTTTCGGATTTAAAGTAAACTCAAAATGACAGGTGACAGCTTTGCAGCTGCAGAATTGACAAGTGACAGTGGTGCACCTTTACAAAATGACAAGTGACAACTTCTAGGAGGCAGTTCTGGTTAGATTAAAATAGTTTGGATTAGATTATTTTAAACTAAGATCTTATTTCTGTCACAATCTGACCTAAGTACTCACAATATATTTTGGAAGGACTGGACCTCGTCACGGATCTGATCAATCAGGCTAGCGGCACTTCACAGCGATCTAGTCTCTGGGTCTGCGGTTCTGCACGGCTCCTGGATCTCTGCACTGGTCCTAGCAAAAGTTCTTGGCAAGGGATTCAAGCAGCTCGCCCGGCTGTGAGTAGCTTGCAATGATTTGAGGCCTGCTGCAGAGAACTCAGCTTGTGGTTTTAGGCCTCTGATTTAGGTTCTAAAGTATAAGTTCTAGGTTCTGGAGTATGTAGCTGGAGTCAGTCTGGAACTGGTATCTTCTGGATGTTGTGTGGTCCGGCAAAACGCTCTGCAGCAACTGGATTTGAATGTCCCTACCTGTCCCAGCAGTCTCTTTTTATGTGTTTTGAAAATGGGTGTGTGCCTGGGCCTAGCTAAGCCTGCCCCTCTCTACTGGTCATTGGCCCAATTCTCCCCTCTCCCATGATTGGGGGAAGGAAATGTGAGTCAGAGTGATGCTGTAGGTTTTATGGGTCAGAGGATCCTCCCCTGGTCAGTTTCCACACAAATCTATATTTGACCCAAATACATATTGCACAGATACACAGTTGTTTGTCATTGCATACACACATCATGCATTACTGATGAGAGGCACTGTTCCGACCCTGGAGTTTCTAGGAGCTTGGGTAAAGAAATGGTAACTTTTTGTGCTTTTTAGTAGCTTTCCCCATATCAGATTTTTCTCCAAATGTATACAATTGTGTGCAAGGCATGTGGGCATTTAGATAAGGAAGTGTCAGATTTTTAACCTGCATACATTTAGAGTAACAACCTCTTTTCTGCTCGTAAACCCCCAGATCATAACACCGGGTCCTAAAACCTCTTTAACTGTGGGCAGAAAAATCACAAGAATTATGGTATCATTTAGATAATTTTGACAAGTCCGCACCATGAGTTATACATCTTTCTTAAAATCATATTCTGGCCAACAGGGGTGTGTCTTCCCAGGTCAAATGGTTGAGAAACCAGTCTATCCACTTTCTTTAAGCTCAGCCTGTCCTCAGAGGGGGCTGCCCCTCCATGTTTCTGCCAAGAGGAAGCCACTTTTACGGCGCCCCCAATATAACTTCTGCCTGAGTCAAGGAAGGGCTTTGTTCAAAAGGAAGCCATTTACGATCCCCCCAATAAACCATCTGCCTCGGCCCTTTGTTTAGTTTCTTGCAGTCCCCTGGTAATTCAATCAGAGAGCTTGTGACCTCCTTTTGTCAGGGGCAACAGAATGCAGCCAGGCCTGGGAACCTGTCAGGCAGAATTGGAATCTCTTTAAGCCAGTTTTCAGCTAAAATGTCACTTTTTGTTCCCCAGTTTAAGTCAATACAATTTTTACATATGCAGCTAGAATGCTGATTCTAAGTTCAAAACTATGACATTTTAACAGTTACAAACTATGTGACACTCAAAAGTAGGTCACTCAGTTAATTTAAACATTTCAATTTTGGTGGTTTTAATCCAGTTTCAGTTAGGCTGCTGTCATGCATAGCTCAGCCAGTTTTGTTATGAACATTGTTTTGGGCTCTTCATCTTCCCAGATTTTGTATGCACACATACTTCATTCTGCCAGATGTCCGCTGGTGTTCAGTGAGATTTTTGGATGTGTTGCAATGTTTGAAAATAGGCATTTTGAGCTGGCATTCAGAGAAACCAAAGGTAATTTTAAAGCGTTTTTGACCTAACAGGCGCTGCTGTTTTACCTTTGGCACCCATTCCACTCATGGCACCCTGGCCCATCATGCTCGCACTGGTGGGTGGCAAGTTAGACAGCCATTTTGGTGTACGCACAAACTGCGTGGTTCTCCTGGATTCTGGCGCACATGTGGGCTTTTTGACCATCTTGGATTTTCTAAGCCCACAGCACCCAATGTTGCAGCATGATAGCTCAAACGTGGGTCAGGACACCCAACAAGGCCCCCCCACGGGACTGCACTTTGAATTTGAGTCGATGGGGAGTCGAGTGCACAGAAGGTTTTGACCCACGCACTGGTATGTCCGCATAATCTTCTTCCAATTCTGCAAATGGCAGAGTTCAGCATCTTTTCCTCCCTCCAGTCGATCAATCGGTTCTCCTTGCTGGTCCTGATGGGAGGATTGGGCGGTACCCTGGGCCCCTTGGGTCTCTGCTCAGGGTCTCCGGATCGTCCTCCTTGGCCAGTCTCCAGGTTTTCTTTCTCCTAGGACGACAAAGTAAAAGCGGCAATACCTATTCATGGACATTTCTCCCCCACCATTGATATAGTGGGGTGGCATATATATTTTAGAACTCAACAGATATGAACATGCATATTTTTTTAAATTACGCGACAGGAACACGTAAACTTGAGAAACACAGGATTTGATAGGGTATATGTAATATATTTTAGGGTTGGAATTGAATTACTCTGGGATTACAGAGGACTCCTCCAGTTGCTGCAAAGTGTGCCTGGGATGGCAACACTTCAACTGGTTTATGTGGACCCACTTGTCTTCCCCCTCTGCCAAACCGGCTTTGGGGATGCGGATCTTGTAGGCCACAGGGGAGATCTTGTCTATAATCTCAAAGGGTCCCTTCCATGTAGGCAAAAATTTGCGCTGTCTTGCCTGGTTTCTTTGGAAGTTGTATAAATAGACCCGGTCCCCCACCTGATATTCTTTCCTGGAAGTTTTCAGGTCATAGTGGGTCTTCATACTCTCGGCTGATCTTTCTAGATTCCGTTGAGCATAGGCAAAAGCATGTTGAAGGTGTTTCCTTAAATTCTCCACATACTCATGAGTTGTGGAGGCATTTATCAACGTTTGCTCTTGGGTTCTGTAGAGCAAATGCTGGGGAAGCACCATCTTGCGTCCAGTCATCAACTCAAATGGTGACATTTTGGTTGCAGATGAAGGGGTAGATCTGATGGCCATTAGGACCAGAGGTAATCGGATATCCCAACTTGGCCCAGAATCTGCCACAAACCTTTTTAAGATGCTCACAATGGTTCGGTTATATCTCTCCACTGCTCCAGAAGAAGCTGGCCGGTAAGCAATATGTAGCTTTCTTTTGACCCCCAGTATCTCCCACATCTTTGTCATTACTTCACTGGTGAAGTGGCTACTCCTGTCTCACTCAATCCTTTGAGGTAGACCAAAACGGGAAAAGATGTGGTTAATCATCAGGGCAGCTGCTGTTTCTGCCTTGCAGTTTGGGGCTGGGAGACATTCCACCCACTTGGTAAACAAGCATGTAACGGTCAACATGTACTTGTTTCTTCTAGACGAGCGGATTACAGGGCCTACAAAGTCGATTTGCAAATCTGACCATGGGAGTGTCATTCCCCTCTTTTGGAGAGGTGCCCGGTGTGTGAGGGATGTTGGCTGAAATTGTGCACACACAAGACAACCCTTCAAATATTGGTTGAGGTCCTGGCCCATGTGTGGCCAGTATGCAACCTCTCTTAAGATTTCCAGTGTTGTGTGAAACCCCCTATGACCGGCGGTGGCCGCATCATGGGCGTGACTTAACATCAGGCTTCGGAATGAGGTAGGAACCACCCACCGATCCTGGCCAGCTTGGGATTTCCTTACCAACAAACCGTCTTGGATTCGGAACATTTTTGGACATTTCATCAACACTCTTAGGTCCTCTTTCCCGATGTAATCGGTATCCATCAGGGGAAAGTTCTCAGGGTCCTCAAGGTGTTGGTAAAACTTACCAATAATTGGATCCCCCTTCTGAGCTGTAATCAAATCAGCATCAGGGGTCTCCTTGCTCCATTGGGCAGTTGAAAGATCATTGTGAGCATTTGTCTGGGACCCAGTGATAGCAGTGACCTGGATTTCCCCCAACAGGGACTCTATTTCGATTAGGTCCCCTTGGATGGCCCCGGTTTTGGCCAGCTGATCAGCTAAGTCATTTCCAGTTTTGTCTGGTCGCACTACTTTGGAATGACCCTTGATCTTTTTCCAGTAGATAGTCATCCCATTCGATGTGACCAGATCATCAATGTTTTGGATTAACTTCCCATGTTTCAAGGGTTTGTTATTAGCACATAACATGCCTCTGGTTTTCCAATTAACCAGGTGCTCCACGAACCCGTTCGGTACATAATCCGAATCTGTGATTATGACCAGTTCGTGGAGTTGATGTTGGACAGCAGTGAGGATGGCCTGATGCACAGCCATCAATTCTGCCACCTGACTACTTCGGGGACCAATTTTGTATCCAGCGGAGGGTTCTGGGAACTCATTCACCGATGCATTCCCTAAGCCAGCCACCAGTTCTTTCTCCCCATTGTTGTCAACATGGTAAGAGCATCCATCCACATAGACAGTGGGCATTCCCTCACACTTGTCTTCTTCAAAGACTTTGTGTGGGGAATTAAGGTATGCCTCCGTGTTGTCCTTGATTTTTAGACTTTCGTCCTCGAGACAGTTTTCTCTGGCACAATCATGCAAGTGAGCCAGACCTTGCGCGAGGGGACTCTTCTTGTTTTGGCCATATCTGACCTCCACAGGAAAGCCTTGCATTGACAGAATCCAGGAAGTAATTCGGGAATTACTCACATTTACGGCCCGGATTCTGTCACTTTGGAGATATTGCAGAGGCTGGTGTGGAGTTTCCACTATGATGTGTTCCCCCTGGATAAACGGGCGGTAATTCTTCAATGCCCACACCGTTGCCAGGAGTGCCTTCTCACAATCGTTGAATTTTTCCTCCACAGAGGATAAAGTTTTGCTCGCATAGGAGATTACTTTATTGACCTTGTCATGCTTTTGGTATAATACTGCCGTCAAGCACGTATTACAGAACCCCGTCTACAGGAAGAACTCCTTGTTTCTGACAGGGTAAGCTAGGCAAGGTGCTTGTGAGAGGCTTCTTTTGAGTTGTCTTACTGCCTCGGATTGTTCTGGACCCCATTCCCACTTGACCCCCCCTTCAGGAGATGAATCAGGGGTCTAGTGATCTCTGCATAGCCCTCGATGAACTTTCTGCTGTAATTAGTCAGTCCAAGGAGGCTCCTTAGTTCCCGCAGAGTTGTGGGGTCTTTCAGTTTCTGGAGTGCTTCCACTTTCTTTTCTTGGGGACAGAGACCTTGAGGAGTAATCTCATGCCCCAAGAAATTAACACAGGTTCTACACCACTGTGCTTTCGGGAAGGAAAGTTTTGCTCCGGCGGCCCTCAACTGTGTCAGAACATAACGGATCTCCGCTATGTGTTCCTCCACAGATGAACTTTTGATGAGGACATCATCTACATAAGCCAGGTTACCCCTCGCACCCAGGTCGGGCATGGCCTTATGTAGGAAAATGTTGAATTCATTGCCGGAGTTGAGGTATCCGAAGGGAGTCCGGGTCCAGGTGTACTGCTGGCCCCAAAGGTAAAAGCCAGTTTGTATTGGTCCTCCCTACTGACAGGCACCGTCCAGTATCCATTGGTCAGGTCTATTGCAGTGAATACTTGTGACCCTTGAATCTGGGCCAGCCCTTGGTCAATGTAGGGCAGAGGCCATCGGGAAGTATCGACCCGTTTGTTGAGCTCCCTGAGGTCGGCGCAGAGTCTCCACTGGCCGTTTGGCTTCAATATTCCCAGCACCGGGTTATTGAAGGTGCTGTGAACTGGACGGATTATTCCCCGGGAATCAAGGTTCTTAATTATTTCAGTAAGGGACTCCATTGATGCGAGAGGCAAGCGATATTGCTTCACAAACACTGGAGTCATGCCAGGGTCCGTGGGAATTGTTGTTGTGTGGATGTCGGTGCGACCACAGTCATATGAGTCTACCGCAAAGAGATCTTGGAAATCCAAGAAAACTTGTTTCAACTTTTGCTTCTGTTCCAGAGTCACACAGGCATCAGCTAGGTTGACTCTCTCTTCCACCATCTGCCTGAAGCCTGGAAAGACTTCTGGTTTGGCTATCTCAGCGGCCTCCTCCAGCTGGGTGGAGAAGTCCCTGGTCAGAGTGCTGATTTGGACTGGAGGCCTCAGGTGGGAAAGGCAACCCTCATGGACCTGGAAAATCACCTCATCCCTCCTGAAGTCACAAGTCACATCTTCCTTACCATAGAGGCAGGAAGTGTACACCAGGAAGTTCCCCCCGGGTAAAAATCCTGTCTGGTGTTGTATTGTCATCACTGTCACTGTCAACGCAGTCCTTGGGGATTGGTCCTAACAGTTAATTTCCTAAATCAATGGAGAAATGTCGGTCATCAATCGCCATTCCAATAATGGTGCCTGCGGCTAGAGTAATACTCTTTAAGTCGCTGTTATCCACCTCTATTGGAATGGTGTCATGTTCTATGTTGACTAATGGAGTTGGGTTTACCCCCAACCCTTGCTGTTGGAGAGAAGCGTTTAGATGTATGTAAGCATCAGGGTTTTTCAAATGTCCTCTTTTAACTTTCACTTCCAGGGAGAATTGTCGGGTCCTTTCTGGGATGGTGCTTCCTCTTTGATCTGAATTTCAACTGCATAAGGTAGCAATTGAGCTGATCTAAATGCTTTTTCTGGATCATCAAAGCCCATGGGATTATCCGCTAATCGGGACCAAGCTTTGAAGTTTATTAGGTCCAAACTAATGGCAAAGCGATTGAGAATGTCACTGCCTAAGTAAAAGGCGCCAGTGACGTCTCGCACGACCCAACAATTATGGACTATGCTCTTGTTGCCAATGGAGATTTTGAGCATACACCTGCTTGGCAGGAGATATTTGGAATTAGGTTCTTCCAGTTCCATTTCCCATTTGTCTATCAGTTTGAATGTGGGAATGGCTAGATCTTTTGGGAGTTGGCGGAACATGGCTTTGCTGATGAAGCTCTTACCGTTGTTCACACACACTCGAGCGAGAACAGAGTCCTTCCCATCATTTAACTGAACAGGGATGAACAACTGCTCTCCAATTTGCTGAATATCAGCCAGGCTCTGAGCTGATTTCACATCTTTCTGGACTATAGGAGTGGGAGTTTCTGATTGTGGATTAGTAAAGAATTTCAGGGTGTTTCCTTCCAGTGTGGAATACAACCTTAAACTGGAAGGAAGGTTGATTTTCAGAAATAGAGAGGACTCCCCATCACCAGTCTGTTGGCCTACTGCTATTACTGTCACGTCTGGAATTTGGTTGTTCTGGAAGTGAAATTCTACTTGGTCAGATTTTTGTTCAACCATGTGGCAGGTGCCGTTTAAACTAACATGGCTGACACTCTGTTTTAATTTTATTGGTCAGCTAGTCTGGGTCCAGAGGACCTTGTTTACGCAATCTATTAGGGGTGACAACCTTCTCAGGAGGTCATTCCCTAGTAAACAAGTGTTTCACCTTGTGTCGCCCAATTTTAATGTCCAAGTCTGCAGTCCCCTCAACGGGAATTTCCTTCCCGTCAAAGTTCTGCAGTTGTCCAGGAAGAGAGGTGAGAGGAATTCGGTAATTCTCCCCCCTTCCTGCATTTAGTTCCTCAAAGGCCCTTTTGGACAGAAGGGTAGCTTGGGATCCAGTGTCCACCAGTGCCAAAATTGTACCCTGCCCCTGTACTTGTACCGGGGCATAGTATCTTCCCTCCTTCTCCTCAAGGGGGCCCAGATAATGCACATTTTTGGACAACTGGTGGGCTAATTTTCTGGTTTTGGACATTGCTAGCGAAGAGATTTGGGCAGAATTCTGTGGAGAGCCTTGGGAATCTGAAAGAAAAAGTTGGCAACTGGAGATCAGAGCCATTGTGGGTTCCCCTGGTTCCGGTTCTGGGCCGCCCCGCCCTTTTTGGAGGCAGTCATCAGGATGGGTTTGAACCAGGGGATTTCGGTATTGTGGGTTCTGGGATGAGATGATGGGCGGCGGTAGCTCAGTCTCCATATCTCCCCAGTCTGAATTGGCATCTCTTGGGACCCATTTTTCCTTGGGAGAAGTTCCCCCATCTCTAAAGGAGAAGATCCTTTCCCCAGGATCCTCTGAGGATCCCTCTCCCTCAAATTGGAAGACCTGTACCTCCTCCACAAAGTGGGTCTGTTTGGGTCCTTTGTTTCTCCTACCCCCCCTCTGCTCCTTGGGAGGCAGGCTTTCAGGGGTAGGAGATTTTGTTTCCAGTTCCTGGTTTTCCAGGGGCTGTTTACAAGTTGGGAAGGAAGCTTCCTCCAAGGCTTTACACCCTCCTTCCCCTTGTGCCTCCTCCCTGGGAACCGGTGTGTTATCGGGGTGCTGCCCCCGTCATTGTTCTGGAGCACCAGGTCCAGAGTTTGGGGCATTCTGCGGTGGCATGCTCATCTGAGGGTTCTGTTGAGCCCTCAGTATGTGACCCAGATCCCGTGCCATATTTTGGACATGGCGCTCAAGTTGTGAAACCCGCTCAGGCTGATACGGGGCTCTATTTTCTCCCCTGGGCTGATCCCGGGAAGGGTAGCTATCCCTTCTCTGGTAGTACCCCTGGTTGGGAAGATTTTGGTACCCCTCCACCCTTGGCCTCCCCTCTCCCGGATTAGGTTGTCTGGGCTCAGGGAATTGGGGAAAGAAGGATGGATGATTTTGGGGCTGGAAATTGGGTGGATACCGGGGGAAAAAGTTCTGCCCAGGATTTGGAGAATTTCTGCCCTCCTGTGGGAAGTTGGGAGGGAAGTTCCCTGGGTTAGGTGCTTGGCTGGATCCCCCCCCTTGGGCTGGAGGAGTCCACACATAACCCAGGATTGGTCGGTTTCCCTTGTAGCGGGGACTTACATAGTCAGGGGAGCGGGGGACCCCATTTGTGGGACTACCTCCTCCACTCCCTGTCTGCGACTGGCCCGAGGGCCTTCTGGGCTGTGAATTATTTGGTGCAGGCAGGTTTTTAGGCCCCCCCATCTCCAAATCTAAAACGGGGGCAACCTTTACCTCTGCCACCTTGGCAGCAGCCGGGGTGCTGTTGGTTTTGGGGGTTTTCGGCACGTTATTTTTATTTTCGATAGGCTTCTGCACCTCATAGATCCGGGTAGCCTGTTCAATGACCCAGTCTAAAGATCTTTTCTCATGAAAATCTCTCAAGAGCTGGGTCATTATGTATTTGGGTAAGGCATGGCAAAACGTATTGATAAATTCTCTGCTATCCGTGCGCGCCCTTCTGGTGGTCTGCGCAAAAGCACGTTTTAATTCTTGCACAAACTCTTGCACATTGCAAATTATAGGCTGCCTTGCGAGCATCTTGAGGTTTTTCTGTGAGCAGAAAAATGTTTCAAGATGGCCGCCTTATAGGTGGACCATCTTAAATGATTTTGGTCCTCCAGCCCCGCAAAGAAACTGGAGTATTCTGGGGAGAATGTCCATTTGACATACTGGATGCAGCTACTGCTGTCCTTCAAATGGAAAGTCTCCATCATTTGCTCATAGAGCTCCAAGTGTTCCCAAACGGAATACTTGGCGTTCTTATGATAAGGCATGATGACACTCCTTATTGCCTTTATTTGCTTCAATGGGTCCTTAAGCAAGGCCCTTTTTGCCTTATTGGCCTTTTTGGTTCGGGTAACCCTGGTCCATTCATCCTCTGACTCAGAGGCACTGCTCCCAGAGGTTCCTGTCTGATCTTCCAGGTTTTCCCGGATTCTGCGAGCCTGGGAATGGCTGGCAGAATGTGGGGACCTGGTCTCCTGTGTCCTGCGCCGTTCAGAGGAGTCTTCAGATTCCTCCTTGCTGTCAGGATTTGATTGGTACCCCCCCCCCACTGACCTAACTGGGCAGAAGTTTTCAGGATGTCCTTAATGGGCCTACTCTCCTGGGGTTCCCCACCAAATTGCACTGTGCTTGGGTGCCCATACCCGGATGCCCGCCCATCCATTCCTGGGAGGTACTGGCCTATGAGCCCCATACTTCTAGCTGGATAGTAATCTGCCATCCCCGTGGCTCTGGGCTCATGTGCGCGAGGGGACATGGGGGTGGCAGAGTCCAGGGACTGGGAGAGATGAAGGCCTCTGGTACTAGGGCTCCTGAGGTTATGCTCAGGAGTTTCTCTTTCCCAGCAAACCTCATCTCTATCCGCCCCTGCTTCCTGTTGCAATGCAAGAGCCTGCGCTTTCAGTTCCTCAGTTAAGGCCTTACTCGACTCTATCAGTCTCTCCTGCATCGCTAATTGTTGCTGGAGCCTATCATTGTGCTGACAGAGAGCCTCATTTTCTCTCTGTGCCTCCTGATTGGTCCTGGAGTACTGGGCCAGTCTCTGCTGCAGGAGGGTTACCTCCTGAGCTGTGTCCCTATTGGCCTGCTCCTTTCTTTCCAGAGCATCCTCCACCCTCCTGGTGTGCTCTAACAAGTTCTGGTGTTCTTTTTGGAGGTCACCCAGTCCCTGGAGGGCCAGGTGATTTTCTTCCATTTTCCTTTTTAAGTGGCAGACTTCCTGGCCTAAGGTGTCCCTTTCCTGACTAAGAGCCTGCATCTGCGCTGCCAGGTCGTCCCTTTGCCTTTGGAAGGCACCAGCTTTCTGGTGCTCCTGATCAAACTCTGCCTGGGTATCCAGGTCTTTCAGAATCAATGTATTGCTTTCCTCTTTCTCTCTGTCTAATCAAATTTGCAGGGTGGCTACCTGTTCTGTGCATGCCATGTTGAAGTCCAGTTGTTGCTCCAGCTTTTTCTGGCTCTGCAGAAGGGAGTCCAAACCTTCTTGGTACTCCTTCTGCAAGGCCAGAAATCTGGTATCCTGGTCAGCCTTCTCCTGTTGCAGTCTATCCATGTCCTCTTTTATTTTAATGATAAATCTGGTATCCTGGTCAGCCTTCTCCTGTTGCAGTCTATCCATGTCCTCTTTTATTTTAATGATATACTGCCTACTATCATTTTCTGACTCCTGGCTCCTCTGCAGCCTCTGCTCAGAAGAGACCAGGTCAGATTGGGCCTTTTCTAACGCCAGCTGTTGCCTATTTGCCAGATCTTGGCCTTCAGCACATTTGTCCTGCATGGCTCCCATATATAGATACAAATATGCTGCTATCCTGGCAATCTTATTATGTTCATCTTTGGCTTTAGGGGCCATATATAGTTCACTCAGGGCCACATGTAGGGGACCCTGATCTCCCCATATATCTGACCCTGTTTCAGTGACCTGTTGCGCGATTGCCTGCAACCAGACTGTTTGGTCCTGATGAGTCCACTCACCTCTCACAAATAGCTTATGTAAGAAGTGCTCTCTGGCTATTTTGATGTCTACCAGTGTCGTCATTCTGGAATTTGAGTTCCTTCCTGACTTACATAAGTTTGTATTTTATTTTTGCAAAACAGACCGTTTCCTTAGAGCGTTCCTTTGAGGGGTACTTTACAGCGTAACACAGCGTGGTGATTCGACCGGATATGTGTATCTGGTCAGCTGGCACACTGAATTAATCTGCACAAATGGTAAATCTAACCCAGAATATCCCGGCTCGAGCCCCCACTTTGTAAGAAGATTAAATTCAACACTACAGCTAAGTCAATGCCTAGTCTGGGATACTGAATGGAAACCCTTATTGATATATTTTTATGTCCAGTTCATGAGTTCTGGATGACTACCCCTATATAACACCCCTCTCTTAGAATCCCCCTGACCCCACTGAGCCAAGAAGTAGTTCTGCTTTGCAAGTTTAAAAGGTTTATTTGAGAAAAAAGACAAAATATAGATACCACGCTTATATAATAAATTAATAATCGATATTGCCCTTGTGAATATAATGTTAATCAACAATGGGTAATCTGACACTAGCACACTTCTTTATAATCAATGAGGAGTTAGTATAGGATGGATCAAGTAGCAAAAATACTTTTATGATTTCAAGGGAAAAGCAATGAGGAATAAAAGTCAGTACAGAAATACTTGAGATGATTTTAGCAAAAGATAATATAATCACTTTTTCTCTGGCAATTCACCCCCCTCCCCAATGCAATGTAAGACATGGAAGTAGATGGAAAGAGGAACACACAGTTCTCAGGAATGCAATCAAATACAATACGAAATTCAGTTCCCCCCCAGCAAGCTTAGAGAAAACGGTATGAGTTTTAAAACACAGGCCCAAGTGCCTTGAATGTGGTGGCAATGAAGTGAGAAATATGCTGAAAATGCTTTTAATTCCCTTTAGGAGGTTCAGGGTGAGTGAGAGATACTTGGGATGAGTTCAGGCTCACTTTAGCAATGATTCAGAGATGGTGATTAAGAGGCAAACAAATTTTTAGCAAGGAAAGAAATGACTGCTGGTTACACGTGGCTGGATTTTTAACCAAATCGCAAATCGCAGTAAAATTCGCGAGTGCGTGAATCGTGATTGCGGAAAAAATATAAGGAGTAGGAGTTCTAGGCTTGTTGGAAAGCTTAGATCCTAAGATTTCAGAGGAAAGTTCAACCAAGTTTGTAGCCCAAACGGTTCCAGAGATATGAACGATTTTGTAAAGGTCGTTTTTCGGATTTAAAGTAAACTCAAAATGACAGGTGACAGCTTTGCAGCTGCAGAATTGACAAGTGACAGTGGTGCAGCTTTACAAAATGACAAGTGACAACTTCTAGGAGGCAATTCTGGTTAGATTAAAATAGTTTGGATTAGATTATTTTAAACTAAGAGCTTATTTCTGTCACAATCTGACCTAAGTACTCACAATATATTTTGGAAGGACTGGACCTCGTCACGGATCTGATCAATCAGACTAGCGGCACTTCACAGCGATCTGGTCTCTGGGTCTGTGGTTCTACACGGCTCCTGGATCTCTGCACCGGTCCTAGCAAAAGTTCTTGGCAAGGGATTTAAGCAGCTCGCCCGGCTGTGAGTAGCTTTCAATGATTTGAGGCCTGCTGCAGAGAACTCAGCTTGTGGTTTTAGGCCTCTGATTTAGGTTCTAAAGTATAAGTTCTAGGTTCTGGAGTATGTAGCTGGAGTCAGTCTGGAACTGGTATCTTCTGGATGTTGTGTGGTCCGGCAAAACGCTCTGCAGCAACTGGATTTGAATGTCTCTACCTGCCCCAGCAGTCTCTTTTTATGTGTTTTGAAAATGGGTGCGTGCCTGGGCCTAGCTAAGCCTGCTCCTCTCTACTGGTCATTGGCCCAATTCTCCCCTCTCCCATGATTGGGGGAAGGAAATGTGAGTCAGAGTGATGCTGTAGGTTTTATGGGTCAGAGGATCCTCCCCTGGTCAGTTTCCACACAAATCTATATTTGACCCAAATACATATTGCACAGATACACAGTTGTTTGTCATTGCATACACACATCATGCCTTACTGATGGGAGGCACTGTTCCGACCCTGGCGTTTCTAGGAGCTTGGGTAAAGAAATGGTAACTTTTTGCGCTTTTTAGTAGCTTTCCCCATATCGGATTTTTCTCCAAATTTATACAATTGTGTGCAAGGCATGTGGGCATTTAGATAAGGAAGTGTCAGATTTTTAACCTGCATACATTTAGAGTAACAACCTCTTTTCCGCTCGTAAACCCCCAGATCATACCACCGGGTCCTAAAACCTCTTAAACTGTGGGCAGAAAAATCACAAGAATTAGGGTATCATTTAGATAATTTTGACAAGTCTGCACCATGAGTTATACATCTTTCTTAAAATCATATTCTGGCCAACAGGGGTGTGTCTTCCCAGGTCACATGGTTGAGAAATCAGTCTATCCACTTTCTTTAAGCTCAGCCTGTCCTCAGAGGGGGCTGCCCCTCCCCGTTTCTGCCAAGAGGAAGCCACTTTTACGACGCCCCCAATATAATTTCTGCCTGAGTCAAGGAAGGGCTTTGTTCAAAAGGAAGCCATTTACGATCCCCCCAATAAACCATCTGCCTGGGCCCTTTGTTTAGTTTCTTGCAGTCCCCTGGTAATTCAATCAGAGAGCGTGTGACCTCCTTTTGTCAGGGGCAACAGAATGCAGCCAGGCCTGGGAACCTGTCAGCCAGAATTGGAATCTCTTTAAGCCAGTTTTCAGCTAAAATGTCACTTTTTGTTCCCCAGTTTAAGTCAATACAATTTTTACATATGCAGCTAGAATGCTGATTCTAAGTTCAAAACTATGACATTTTAACAGTTACAAACTATGTGACACTCAAAAGTAGGTCACTCAGTTAATTTAAACATTTCGATTTTGGTGGTTTTAATCCAGTTTCAGTTAGGCTGCTGACATGCATAGTTCAGCCAGTTTTGTTATGAACATTCTTTTGGGCTCTTCATCTTCCCAGATTTTGTATGCACACATACTTCATTCTGCCAGATGTCCGCTGGTGTTCAGTGAGATTTTTGGATGTGTTGCAATGTTTGAAAATAGGCATTTTGAGCTGGCATTCAGAGAAACCAAAGGTAATTTTAAAGCGTTTTTGAGCTAACAGGCGCTGCTGTTTTACCTTTGGCACCCATTCCACTCATGGCACCCTGGCCCATCATGCTCGCACTGGTGGGTGGCAAGTTAGGCAGCCATTTTGGTGTACGCACAAACTGCGTGGTTCTCCTGGATTCTGGCGCACATGTGGGCTTTTTGACCATCTTGGATTTTCTAAGCCCACAGCACCCAATGTTGCAGCAGGATAGCTCAAACGTGGGTCAGGACACCCAACAAGGCCCCCCCACGCGACTGCACTTTGAATTTGAGTCGATGGGGAGTCGAGTGCACAGAAGGTTTTGACCCACGCACTGGTATGTCCGCATAATCTTCTTCCAATTCCGCAAATGGCAGAGTTCAGCATCTTTTCCTCCCTCCAGTCGATCAATCAGTTCTCCTTGCTGGTCCTGATGGGAGGATTGGGCGGTACCCTGGGCCCCTTGGGTCTCTGCTCCCGGTCTCCGGATCGTCCTCCTTGGCCAGTCTCCAGGTTTTCTTTCTCCTAGGACGACAAAGGAAAAGCGGCAATACCTATTCATGGACATTTCTCCCCCACCATTGATATAGTGGGGTGGCATATATATTTTAGAACTCAACAGATATGAACATGCACATTTTTTTAAATTACGTGACAGGAACACATAAACTTGAGAAACACAGGATTTGATAGGCTATATGTAGGATATTTTAGGGTTGGAATTGAATTACTCTGGAGCGGTACCCTCTGGGATTACAGAGGACTCCTCCAGTTGCTGCAAAGTGTGCCTGGGATGGCAACACTTCAACTGGTTTATGTGGACCCACTTGTCTTCCCCCTCTGCCAAACCGCCTTTGGGGATGCGGATCTTGTAGGCCACAGGGGAGATCTTGTCTATAATCTCAAAGGGTCCCTTCCATGTAGGCAAAAATTTGCGCTGTCTTGCCTGGTTTCTTTGGAAGTTGTATAAATAGACCCGGTCCCCCACCTGATATTCCTTCCTGGAAGTTTTCAGGTCATAGTGGGTCTTCATACTCTCGGCTGATCTTTCTAGATTCCGCTGAGCATATGCAAAAACATGTTGAAGGTGTTTCCTTAAATTCTCCACATACTCATGAGTTGTGGAGGCATTTATCAACGTTTGCTCTTGGGTTCTGTAGAGCAAATGCTGGGGAAGCACCATCTTGCGTCCAGTCATCAACTCAAATGGTGACATTTTGGTTGCAGATGAAGGGGTAGATCTGATGGCCATTAGGACCAGAGGTAATCGGATATCCCAACTTGGCCCAGAATCTGCCACAAACTTTTTTAAGATGCTCACAATGGTTTGGTTATATCTCTCTACTGCTCCAGAAGAAGCTGGCCGGTAAGCAATATGTAGCTTTCTTTTGACCCCCAGTATCTCCCACATCTTTGTCATTACTACACTGGTGAAGTGGCTACCCCTGTCTGACTCAATCTTTTGAGGTAGACCAAAACAGGAAAAGATGTGGTTAATCATCAGGGCAGCTGCTGTTTCTGCCTTGCAGTTTGGGGCTGGGAGACATTCCACCCACTTGGTAAACAAGCATGTAACGGTCAACATGTACTTGTTTCCTCTAGACAAGCGGATTACAGGGCCTACAAAGTCGATTTGCAAATCTGACCATGGGAGTGTCATTCCCCTCTTTTGGAGAGGTGCCCGGTGTGTGAGGGATGTTGGCTGAAATTGTGCACACACAAGACAACCCTTCAAATATTGGTTGAGGTCCTGGCCCATGTGTGGCCAGTATGCAACCTCTCTTAAGATTTCCAGTGTTGTGTGAAACCCCCTATGACCGGCGGTGGCCACATCATGAGCGTGACTTAACATCAGGCTTCGGAATGAGGTAGGAACCACCCACTGATCCTGGCCTGCTTGGGATTTCCTTACCAACAAACCGTCTTGGATTCGGAACATTTTTGGACATTTCATCAACACTCTTAGGTCCTCTTTCCCAATGTAATCGGTATCTGTCTGGGACCTAGAGATAGCAGTGACCTGGATTTCCCCCAACAGGGACTCTATTTCGATTAGATCCCCTTGGATGGCCCCGGTTTTGGCCAGCTGATCAGCTAAGTCATTTTCAGTTTTGTCTAGTCCCTCTACTTTGGAATGACCCTTGATCTTTTTCCAGTAGATGGTCATCCCATTCGATGTGACCAGGTCATCAATGTTTTGGATTAACTTCCCATGTTTCAAGGGTTTGTTATTAGCACATAACATGCCTCTGGTTTTCCAATTAACCAGGTGCTCCACGAACCCGTTCCGTACATAATCCGAATCTGTGATTATGACCAGTTCGTGGAGTTGATGTTGGACAGCAGTGAGGATGGCCTGATGCACAGCCATCAATTCTGCCACCTGACTACTTCGGGGACCAATTTTGTATCCAGCGGAGGGTTCTGGGAACTCATTCACCCATGCATTCCCTACGCCGGCCACCAGTTCTTTCTCCCCGTCGTTATCAACATGGTAAGAGCATCCATCCACATAGACAGTGGGCATTCCCTCACACTTGTCTTCTTCAAAGACTTTGTGTGGGGAATTAAGGTATGCCTCCGTGTTGTCCTTGATATTTAGACTTTCGCCCTCGAGACAGTTTTCTCTGGCACAATCATGCAAGTCAGCCAGACCTTGTGCGAGGGGACTCTTCTTGTTTTGGCCATATCTGACCTCCACAGGAAAGCCTTGCATTGACAGAATCCAGGAAGTAATTCGGGAATTACTCACATTTCCGGCCCGGATTCTGTCACTTTGGAGATATTGCAGAGGCTGATGTGGAGTCTCCACTATGATGTGTTCCCCCTGGATAAACGGGCGGCAATTCTTCAATGCCCACACCGTTGCCAGGAGTGCCTTCTCACAATCATTGAATTTTTCCTCCACAGAGGATAAAGTTTTGCTCGCATAGGAGATTACTTTATTGACCTTGTCATGCTTTTGGTATAATACTGCCGTCAAGCACGTATTAGAGAACCCCGTCTCCAGGAAGAACTCCTTGTTTCTGACAGGTTAAGCTAGGCAAGGCGCTTGTGAGAGGCTTCTTTTGAGTTGTCTTACTGCCTCGGATTGTTCTGGACCCCATTCCCACTTGACCCCCCCCTTCAGGAGATGAATCAGGGGTCTAGTGATCTCTGCGTAGCCCTCAATGAACTTTCTGCTGTAATTAGTCAGTCCAAGGAGGCTCCTTAGTTCCCGCAGAGTTGTGGGGTCTTTCAGTTTCTGGAGTGCTTCCACTTTCTTTTCTTGGGGACAGAGACCCTGAGGAGTAATCTCATGCCCCAAGAAATTAACACGGGTTCTACACCACTGTGCTTTCTGGAAGGAAAGTTTTGCTCTGGCGGCCCTCAACTGTGTCAGAACATAACAGATCTCCGCTATGTGTTCCTCCACAGATGAACTTTTGATGAGGACATCATCTACATAAGCCAGGTTACCCCTCGCACCCAGGTCAGGCATGGCCTTATGTAGGAAAATGTTGAATTCATTGCCGGAGTTGAGGTATCCGAAGGGAGTCCGGGTCCAGGTGTACTGCTGGCCCCCAAAGGTAAAAGCCAGTTTGTATTGGTCCTCCCTACTGACAGGCACGGTCCAGTATCCATTGGTCAGGTCTATTGCAGTGAATACTTGTGACCTTTGAATCTGGGCCAGCCCTTGGTCAATGTAGGGCAGAGGCCATCAGGAAGAATGGACCCGTTTGTTGAGCTCCCTGAGGTCGGCGCAGAGTCTCCACTGGCCGTTTGGCTTCAATATACCCAGCACCGGGTTATTGAAGGTGCTGTGAACTGACGGATTATTCCCCGGGAATCAAGGTTCTTAATTATTTCAGTAAGGGACTCCATTGATGCGAGAGGCAAGCGATATTGCTTCACAAACACTGGAGTCATGCCAGGGTCCGTGGGAATTGTTGTTGTGTGGATGTCGGTGCGACCACAGTCATATGAGTCTACTGCAAAGAGATCTTGGAAATCCAAGAAAACTTGTTTCAACTTTTGCTTCTGTTCCAGAGTCACACAGGCATCAGCAAGGTTGACTCTCTCTTCCACCATCTGCCTGAAGCCTGGAAAGACTTCTGGTTTGGCTATCTCAGCGGCCTCCTCCAGCTGGGTGGAGAAGTCCCTGGTCAGAGTGCTGATTTGGACTGGAGGCCTCAGGTGGGAAAGGCAACCCTCATGGACCTGGAAAATCACCTCATCCCTCCTGAAGTCACAAGTCACATCTTCCTTACCATAGGGGCAGAAAGTGTACACCAGGAGGTTCCCCCCATGCTGGGTAAAAATCCTGTCTGGTGTTGTATTGTCATCACTGTCACTGTCAACGCAGTCCTTGGGGATTGGTCCTAACAGTTAATTTCCTAAATCAATGGAGAAATGTCGGTCATCAATCGCCATTCCAATAATGGTGCCTGCGGCTAGAGTAATACTCTTTAAGTCGCTGTTATCCACCTCTATTGGAATGGTGTCATGTTCTATGTTGACTAATGGAGTTGGGTTTACCCCCAACCCTTGCTGTTGGAGAGAAGCGTTTAGATGTATGTAAGCATCAGGGTTTTTCAAATGTTGTCCTCTTTTAACTTTCACGTCCAGGGAGAATTGTCGGGTCCTTTCTGGGATGGTGACTTCCTCTTTGATCTGAATTTCAACTGCATAAGGTAGCAATTGAGCTGACCTAAATGCATTTTCTGGATCATCAAAGCCCATGGGATTATCCGCTAATCGGGACCAAGCTTTGAAGTTTATTAGGTCCAAACTAATGGCAAAGCGATTGAGAATGTTACTGCCTAAGTAAAAGGCGGCAGTGACGTCTCGCACGACCCAACAATTATGGACTATGCTCTTGTTGCCAATGGAGATTTTGAGCATACACCTGCTTGGCAGGAGATGTTTGGAATTAGGTGCTTCCAGGTCCATTTCCCATTTGTCTATCAGTTTGAATGTGGGAATGGCTGGATCTTTTGGGAGTTGGCGGAACATGGCTTCGCTGATGAAGCTCTTACCGTTGTTCACACACACTCGAGCGAGAACAGAGTCCTTCCCATCATTTAACTGAACAGGGATGAACAACTGCTCTCCAATTTGCTGAATATCAGCCAGGCTCTGAGCTGATTTCACATCTTTCTGGACTATAGGAGTGGGAGTTTCTGATTGTGGATTAGTAATGAATTTCAGGGTGTTTCCTTCCAGTGTGGAATACCACCTTAAACTGGAAGGAAGGTTGATTTTCAGAAATAGAGAGGACCCCCCATCACCAGTCTGTTGTCCTACTGCTATTACTGTCACGTCTGGAATTTGGTTGTTCTGGAAGTGAAATTCTACTTGGTCAGATTTTTGTTCAACGATGTGGCAGGTGCCGTTTAAACTAACATGGTTGACACTCTGTTTTAATTTTATTGGTCAGCTAGTCTGGGTCCAGAGGACCTTGTTTACGCAATCTATTAGGGGTGACAACCTTCTCAGGAGGTCATTCCCTAGTAAACAAGGGGTGCCCTCTGGAGTCACTACTATGACCGGGTGTTTCACCTTGTGTCGCCCAATTTTAATGTCCAAGTCTGCAGTCCCCTCAACGGGAATTTCCTTCCCGTCAAAGTTCTGCAGTTGTCCAGGAAGAGAGGTGAGAGGAATTCGGTAATTCTCCCCCCTTCCTGCATTTAGTTCCTCAAAGGCCCTTTTGGACAGAAGGGTAGCTTGGGATCCAGTGTCCACCAGTGCCAAAATTGTACCCTGCCCCTGTACTTGTACCGGGGCATAGTATCTTCCCTCCTTCTTCTCAAGGGGGCCCAGATAATGCACATTTTTGGACAACTGGTGGGCTAATTTTCTGGTTTTGGACATTGCTAGCGAAGAGATTTGGGCAGAATTCTGTGGAGAGCCTTGGGAATCTGAAAGAAAAAGTTGGCAACTGGAGATCAGAGCCATTGTGGGTTCCCCTGGTTCCGGTTCTGGGCCGCCCCGCCCTTTTTGGAGGCAGTCATCAGGATAGCTTTGAACCAGGGGATTTCGCTATTGTGGGTTCTGGGATGAGATGATGGGTGGCGGTAGCTCAGTCTCCATATCTCCCCAGTCTGAATTGGCATCCCTTGGGACCCATTTTTCCTTGGGAGAAGTTCCCCCATCTCTAAAGGAGAAGATCCTTTCCCCAGGATCCTCTGAGGATCCCTCTCCCTCAAATTGGAAGACCTGTACCTCCTCCACAAAGTGGGTCTGTTTGGGTCCTTTGTTTCTCCTACCCCCCCTCTGCTCCTTGGGAGGCAGGCTTTCAGGGGTAGGAGATTTTGTTTCCGGTTCCTGGTTTTCCAGGGGCTGTTTACAAGTTGGGAAGGAAGCTTCCTCCAAGGCTTTACACCCCCCTTGCCCTTGTGCCTCCTCCCTGGGAACAGGTGTGTTATAGGGGTGCTGCCCCCGTCATTTTTCTGGAGAACCAGATCCAGAGTTTGGGGCATTCTGCGGTGGCATGCTCATCTGAGGGTTCTTTTGAGCCCTCAGTATGTGACCCAGATCCCGTGCCATGTTTTGGACCTGGCGCTCAAGTTGTGAAACCCGCTCAGGCTGATACGGGGCTCTATTTTCTCCCCTGGGCTGATCCCGGGAAGGGTAGCTATCCCTTATCTGGTAGTACCCCTGGTTGGGAAGATTTTGGTACCCCTCCACCCTTGACCTCCCCTCTCCCGGATTAGGTTGTCTGGGCTCAGGGAATTGGGGAAAGAAGGATGGATGATTTTGGGGCTGCAAATTGGGTGTATACCGGGGGAAAAAGTTCTGCCCAGGATTTGGAGAATTTCTGCCCTCCTGTGGGAAGTTGGGAGGGAAGTTCCCTGGGTTAGGTGCTTGGCTGGATCCCCCTCCTTGGGCTGGAGGAGTCCACACATAACCCAGGATTGGTCGGTTTCCCTTGTAGCGGGGACTTACATAGTCAGGGGAGCGGGGGACCCCATTTGTGGGACTACCTCCTCGACTCCCTGTCTGTGACTGGCCCGAGGGCCTTCTGGGCTGTGAATTATTTGGTGCAGGCAAGATTTTAGGCCCCCCCATCTCCAAATCTAAAACGGGGGCAACCTTTACCTCTGCCACCTTGGCAGCAGCCGGGGTGCTGTTGGTTTTGGGGGTTTTCGGCGCGTTATTTTTATTTTCGATAGGCTTCTGCACCTCATAGATCCGGGTAGCCTGTTCAATGACCCAGTCTAAAGATCTTTTCTCATGAAAATCTCTCAAGAGCTGGGTCATTATGTATTTGGGTAAGGCATGGCAAAACGTATTGATAAATTCTCTGCTATCCGTGCGCACCCTTCTGGTGGTCTGCGCAAAAGCACGTTTTAATTCTTGCACAAACTCTTGTGGGGCCTGATCCTCCCCACATTGCAAATTATAGGCTGCCTTGCGAGCATCTTGAGGTTTTCTGTGAGCAGAAAAATGTTTCAAGATGGCTGCCTTATAGGTGGACCATCTTAAATGATTTTGGTCCTCCAGCCCCGCAAAGAAACTGGAGTATTCTGGGGAGAATGTCCATTTGACATACTGGATGCAGCTACTGCTGTCCTTCAAATGGAAAGTCTCCATCATTTGCTCATAGAGCTCCAAGTGTTCCCAAATGGAATACTTGGCGTTCTTATGATAAGGCGTGATGACACTCCTTATTGCCTTTATTTGCTTCAATGGGTCCTTAAGCAAGGCCCTTTTTGCCTTATTGGCCTTTTTCGTTCAGGTAACCCTGGTCCATTCATCCTCTGACTCAGAGGCACTGCTCCCAGAGGTTCCTGTCTGATCTTCCAGGTTTTCCCGGATTCTGCGAGCCTGGGAATGGCTGGCAGAAGGTGGGGACCTGGTCTCCTGTGTCCTGCGCCGTTCAGAGGAGTCTTTAGATTCCTCCTTGCTGCCATGATTTGATGTGTACCCCCCCCTCACTGACCTAACTAGGCAAAAGTTTTCAGGATGCCCTTAATGGGCCTACTCTCCTGGGGTTACCCACTAAATTGCACTGTGCTTGGGTGCCCATACCCGGATGCCCGCCCATCCATTCCTGGGAGGTACTGGCCTATGAGCCCCATACTTCTAGCTGGATAGTAATCTGCCATCCCCGTGGCCCTGGGCTCATGTGCGCGAGGGGACATGGGGGTGGCAGAGTCCAGGGACTGGGAGAGATGAAGGCCTCTGGTACTAGGGCTCCTGAGGTTATGCTCAGGAGTTTCTCTTTCCCAGCGAACCTCATCTCTATCCGCCCCTGCTTCCTGTTGCAATGCAAGAGCCTGCGCTTTCAGTTCCTCAGTTAAGGCCTTACTCGACTCTATCAGTCTCTCCTGCATCGTTACCTGTTGCTGGAGCCTATCATTGTGCTGACAGAGAGCCTCATTTTCTCTCTTGCCTCCTGATTGGTCCTGGAGTACTGGGCCAGTCTCTGCTGAAGGAGGGTTGCCTCCTGAGCTGTGTCCCTATTGGCCTGCTCCTTTCTTGCCAGAGCATCCTACACCCTCCTGGTGTGCTCTAACAAGTTCTGGTGTTCTTTTTGGAGGTCACCCAGTCCCTGGAGGGCCAGGTGATTTTCTTCCATTTTCCTTTTTAAGTGGCAGACTTCCTGGCCTAAGGTGTCCCTTTCCTGACTAAGAGCCTGCATCTGTGCTGCCAGGTCGTCCCTTTGCCTTTGGAAGGCACCAGCTTTCTGGTGCTCCTGATCAAACTCTGCCCGGGTATCCAGATCTTTCAGAATCAATTTATTGCTTTCCTCTTTCTCTCTGTCTAATCGAATTTGCAGGGTGGCTACCTGTTCTGTGCATGCCCTGTTGAAATCCAGTTGTTGCTCCAGCTTTTTCTGGCTCTGCAGAAGGGAGTCCAAACCTTCTTGGTACTCCTTCTGCAAGGCCAGAAATCTGGTATCCTGGTCAGCCTTCTCCTGTTGCAGTCTATCCATGTCCTCTTTTATTTTAATGATAAATCTGGTATCCTGGTCAGCCTTCTCCTGTTGCACTCTATCCATGTCCTCTTTTATTTTAATGATATACTGCCTACTATCATTTTCTGACTCCTGGCTCCTCTGCAGCCTCTGCTCAGAAGAGACCAGGTCAGATTGGGCCTTTTCTAACGCCAGCTGTTGCCTATTTGCCAGATCTTGGCCTTCAGCACATTTGTCCTGCATGGCTCCCATATATAGATACAAATATGCTGCTATCCTGGCAATCTTATTATCTTCATCTTTGGCTTTAGGGGCCATATATAGTTCACTCAGGGCCACATGTAGGGGACCCTGATCTCCCCATATATCTGACCCTGTTTCAGTGACCTGTTGCGCGATTGCCTGCAACCAGACCGTTTGGTCCTGATGAGTCCACTCACCTCTCACAAATAACTTATGTAAGAAGTGCTCTCTGGCTATTTTGATGTCTACTAGTGTCGTCATTCTGGAATTTGAGTTCCTTCCTGACTTACAGAAGTTTGTATTTTATTTTTGCAAAACAGACCGTTTCCTTAGAGCGTTCCTTTGAGGAGTGCTTTACAGCGTAACAGAGCGTGGTGATCCGACCGGATATGTGTATCGGGTCAGCTGGCACACTGTATTAATCTGTACAAATGGTAAATCTAATCCAGAATATCCCGGCTCGAGCCCCCACTTTGTAAGAAGATTCAATTCAACACTACAGCTAAGTCAATGCCTAGTCTGGGATACTGAATGGAAACCCTTATTGATATATCTCTATGTCCAGTTCATGAGTTCTGGATGACTACCCCTATATAACACCCCTCTCTTAGAATCCCCCTGACCCCACTGAGCCAAGAAGTAGTTCTGTTTTGCAAGTTTAAAAGGTTTATTTGAGAAATAAGACAAAATATAGATACCACGCTTTTATAATAAATTAATAATCGATATCGCCCTTATAAATATAATGTTAATCAACAATGGGTAATCTGACACTAGCAGACTTCTTTATAATCAATGAGGAGTTAGCATAGGATGGATCAAGTAGCAAAAATACTTTTATGATTTCAAGGGAAAAGCAATGAGGAATAAAAGTCAGTACAGAAATACTTGAGATGATTTTAGCAAAAGATAATATAATCACTTTTTCTCTGGCAATTCACCCCCCTCCCCTATGCAATGTAAGACATGGAAGTAGATGGAAAGAGGAGCACACAGTTCTCAGGAATGCAATCAAATACAATACGAAATTCAGTTCCCCCCAGCAAGCTTAGAGAAAACCGGTATGAGTTTTAAAACACAGGCCCAAGTGCTTTGAATGTGGTGGCAATGAAGTGAGAAATATGCTGAAAATGCTTTTAATTCCCTTTAGGAGGTTCAGGGTGAGTGAGAGATACTTGGGATGAGTTCAGGCTCACTTTAGCAATGATTCAGAGATGGCGATTAAGAGGCAAATGAATTTTTAGCAAGGAAAGAAATGACTGCTGGTTACACGTGGCTGGATTTTTAACCAAATCGCAAATCGCGGTAAAATTTGCGAGTGCGTGAATCGTGATTGCGGAAAAAGTATAAGGAGTAGGATGTCGGTTCTAGGCTTGTTGGAAAGCTTAAATCCTTTCAGTTAAACCAAGTTCGCAGCCCAAACGGTTCCAGAGATATGAACGATTTTGTAAAGGTCGTTTTTCGGATTTAAAGTAAACTCAAAATGACAGGTGACAGCTTTGCAGCTGCAGAATTGACAAGTGACAGTGGTGCAACTTTACAAAATGACAAGTGACAACTTCTAGGAGGCAGTTCTGGTTAGATTAAAATAGTTTGGATTAGATTATTTTAAACTAAGAGCTTATTTCTGTCACAATCTGACCTAAGTACTCACAATATATTTTGGAAGGACTGGACCTCGTCACGGATTTGATCAATCAGGCTAGCGGCACTTCACAGCGATCTGGTCTCTGGGACTGCAGTTCTGCACGGCTCCTGGATCTCTGCATTGGTCCTAGCAAAAATTCTTGGCAAGGGATTCAAGCAGCTCGCCCGGCTGTGAGTAGCTTGCAATGATTTGAGGCCTGCTGCAGAGAACTCAGCTTGTGGTTTTAGGCCTCCGATTTAGGTTCTAAAGTATAAGTTCTAGGTTCTGGAGTATGTAGCTGGAGTCAGTCTGGAACTGGTATCTTCTGGATGTTGTGTGGTCCGGCAAAACGCTCTGCAGCAACTGGATTTGAATGTCTCTACCTGTCCCAGCAGTCTCTTTTTATGTGTTTTGAAAATGGGTGTGTGTCTGGGCCTAGCTAAGCCTGCCCCTCTCTACTGGTCATTGGCCCAATTCTCCCCTCTCCCATGATTGGGGGAAGGAAATGTGAGTCAGAGTGATGCTGTAGGTTTTATGGGTCAGAGGATCCTCCCCTGGTCAGTTTCCACACAAATCTATATTTGACCCAAATACATATTGCACAGATACACAGTTGTTTGTCATTGCATACACACATCATGCATTACTGATGGGAGGCACTGTTCCGACCCTGGCGTTTCTAGGAGCTTGGGTAAAGAAATGGTAACTTTTTGCGCTTTTTAGTAGCTTTCCCCATATCGGATTTTTCTCCAAATTTATACAATTGTGTGCAAGGCATGTGGGCATTTAGATAAGGAAGTGTCAGATTTTTAACCTGCATACATTTAGAGTAACAACCTCTTTTCCGCTCGTAAACCCCCAGATCATACCACCGGGTCCTAAAACCTCTTAAACTGTGGGCAGAAAAATCACAAGAATTATGGTATCATTTAGATAATTTTGACAAGTCCGCACCATGAGTTATACATCTTTCTTAAAATCACATTCTGGCCAACAGGGGTGTGTCTTCCCAGGTCACATGGTTGAGAAACCAGTCTATCCACTTTCTTTAAGCTCAGCCTGTCCTCAGAGGGGGCTGCCCCTCCCCGTTTCTGCCAAGAGGAAGCCACTTTTACGACGCCCCAATATAACGTCTGCCTGAGTCAATGAAGGGCTTTGTTCAAAAGGAAGCCATTTACGATCCCCCCAATAAACCATCTGCCTGGGCCCTTTGTTTAGTTTCTTGCAGTCCCCTGGTAATTCAATCAGAGAGTGTGTGACCTCCTTTTGTCAGGGGCAACGGAATGCAGCCAGGTCTGGGAACCTGTCAGGCAGAATTGGAATCTCTTTAAGCCAGTTTTCAGCTAAAATGTCACTTTTTGTTCCCCAATTTAAGTCAATACAATTTTTACATATGCAGCTAGAATGCTGATTCTAAGTTCAAAACTATGACATTTTAACAGTTACAAGCTATGTGACACTCAAAAGTAGGTCACTCAGTTAATTTAAACATTTCGATTTTGGTGGTTTTAATCCAGTTTCAGTTAGGCTGCTGACATGCATAGCTCAGCCAGTTTTGTTATGAACATTGTTTTGGGCTCTTCATCTTCCCAGATTTTGTATGCACACATACTTCATTCTGCCAGATGTCCGCTGGTGTTCAGTGAGATTTTTGGATGTGTTGCAATGTTTGAAAATAGGCATTTTGAGCTGGCATTCAGAGAAACCAAAGGTAATTTTAAAGCGTTTTTGACCTAACAGGCGCTGCTGTTTTACCTTTGGCACCCATTCCACTCATGGCACCCTGGCGCATCATGCTCGCACTGGTGGGTGGCAAGTTAGGCAGCCATTTTGGTGTACGCACAAACTGCGTGGTTCTCCTGGATTCTGGCGCACATGTGGGCTTTTTGTCCATCTAGGATTTTCTAAGCCCACAGCACCCAATGTTGCAGCATGATAGCTCAAACGTGGGTCAGGACACCCAACAAGGCCCCCCCACACGACTGCACTTTGAATTTGAGTCGATGGGGAGTCGAGTGCACAGAAGGTTTTGACCCACGCACTGGTATGTCCGCATAATCTTCTTCCAATTCTGCAAATGGCACAGTCCAGCATCTTTTCCTCCCTCCAGTCGATCAATCAGTTCTCCTTGCTGGTCCTGATGGGAGGATTGGGCGGTACCCTGGGCCCCTTGGGTCTCTGCTCCCGGTCTCCGGATCGTCCTCCTTGGCCAGTCTCCAGGTTTTCTTTCTCCTAGGACGACAAAGGAAAAGCGGCAATACCTATTCATGGACATTTCTCCCCCACCATTGATATAGTGGGGTGGCATATATATTTTAGAACTCAACAGATATGAAAATGCACATTTTTTTAAATTACGCTACTGGAACACATAAACCTGAGAAACACAGGATTTGATAGGCTATATGTAGGATATTTTAGGGTTGGAATTAAATTACTCTGGAGCGGTACCCTCTGGGATTACAGAGGACTCCTCCAGTTGCTGCAAAGTGTGCCTGGGATGGCAACACTTCAACTGGTTTATGTGGACCCACTTGTCTTCCCCCTCTGCCAAACCGCCTTTGGGGATGCGGATCTTGTAGGCCACAGGGGAGATCTTGTCTATAATCTCAAAGGGTCCCTTCCATGTAGGCAAAAATTTGCGCTGTCTTGCCTGGTTTCTTTGGAAGTTGTATAAATAGACCCGGTCCCCCACCTGATATTCCTTCCTGGAAGTTTTCAGGTCATAGTGGGTCTTCATACTCTCGGCTGATCTTTCTAGATTCCGCTGAGCATAGGCAAAAGCATGTTGAAGGTGTTTCCTTAAATTCTCCACATACTCATGAGTTGTGGAGGCATTTATCAACGTTTGCTCTTGGGTTCTGTAGCGCAAATGCTGGGGAAGCACCATCTTGCGTCCAGTCATCAACTCAAATGGTGACATTTTGGTTGCAGATGAAGGGGTAGATCTGATGGCCATTAGGACCAGAGGTAATTGGATATCCCAACTTGGCCCAGAATCTGCCACAAACTTTTTTAAGATGCTCACAATGGTTCGGTTATATCTCTGCACTGCTCCAGAAGAAGCTGGCCGGTAAGCAATATGTAGCTTTCTTTTGACCCCCAGTATCTCCCACATCTTTGTCATTACTTCACTGGTGAAGTGGCTACCCCTGTCTGACTCAATCCTTTGAGGTAGACCAAAACGGGAAAACATGTGGTTAATCATCAGGACAGCTGCTGTTTCTGCCTTGCAGTTTGGGGCTGGGAGACATTCCACCCACTTGGTAAACAAGCATGTAACGGTCAACATGTACTTGTTTCCTCTAGATGAGCAGATTACAGGGCCTACAAAGTGAATTTGCAAATCTGACCATGGGAGTGTCATTCCCCTCTTTTGGAGAGGTGCCCGGTGTGTGAGGGATGTTGGCTGAAATTGTGCACACACAAGACAACCCTTCAAATATTGGTTGAGGTCCTGGCCCCTTTGTGGCCAGTATGCAACCTCTCTTAAGATTTCCAGTGTTGTGTGAAACCCCCTATGACCGGCGGTGGCCGCATCATGGGCATGACTTAACATCAGGCTTCGGAATGAGGTAGGAACCACCCACTGATCCTGGCCAGCTTGGGATTTCCTTACCAACAAACCGTCTTGGATTCGGAACATTTTTGGACATTTCATCAACACTCTTAGGTCCTCTTTCCCAATGTAATCGGTATCCGTCAGGGGAAAGTTCTCAGGGTCCTCAAGGTGTTGGTAAAACTTACCAATAATTGGATCCCCTTTCTGAGCTGTAATCAAATCAGCATCAGGGGTCTCCTTGCTCCATTGGGCAGTTGAAAGATCATTGTGAGCATTTGTCTGGGACCTAGTGATAGCAGTGACCTGGATTTCCCCCAACAGGGACTCTATTTCGATTAGGTCCCCTTGGATGGCCCCGGTTTTGGCCAGCTGATCAGCTAAGTCATTTCCAGTTTTGTCTGGTCCCTCTACTTTGGAATGACCCTTGATCTTTTTCCAGTAGATGGTCATCCCATTCGATGTGACCAGATCATCAATGTTTTGGATTAACTTCCCATGTTTCAAGGGTTTGTTATTAGCACAAAACATGCCTCTGGTTTTCCAATTAACCAGGTGCTCCACGAACCCGTTCCATACATAATCCAAATCTGTGATTATGACCAGTTCGAGGAGTTGATGTTGGACAGCAGTGAGGATGGCCTGATGCACAGCCATCAATTCTGTCACCTGACTACTTCGGGGACCAATTTTGTATCCAGCGGAGGGTTCTGGGAACTCATTCACCCATGCATTCCCTATGCCGGCCACCAGTTCTTTCTCCCCGTCGTTGTCAACATGGTAAGAGCATCCATCCACATAGACAGTGGGAATTCCCTCACACTTGTCTTCTTCAAAGACTTTGTGTGGGGAATTAAGGTATGCCTCCGTGTTGTCCTTGATTTTTAGACTTTCGTCCTCGAGACAGTTTTCTCTGGCACAATCATGCAAGTCAGCCAGACCTTGCGCGAGGGGACTCTTCTTGTTTTGGCCATATCTGACCTCAACAGGAAAGCCTTGCATTGACAGAATCCAGGAAGTAATTCGGGAATTATTCACATTTCCGGCCCGGATTCTGTCACTTTGGAGATATTGCAGAGGCTGGTGTGGAGTCTCCACTATGATGTGTTCCCCCTGGATAAACGGGCGGTAATTCTTCAATGCCCACACCGTTGCCAGGAGTGCCTTCTCACAATCGTTCAATTTTTCCTCCACAGAGGATAAAGTTTTGCTCGCATAAGAGATTACTTTATTGACCTTGTCATGCTTTTGGTATAATACTGCCGTCAAGCACGTATTAGAGAACCCCGTCTCCAGGAAGAACTCCTTGTTTCTGACAGGGTAAGCTAGGCAAGGCGCTTGTGAGAGGCTTCTTTTGAGTTGTCTTACTGCCTCGGATTGTTCTGGACCCCATTCCCACTTGACCCCCCCCTTCAGGAGATGAATCAGGGGTCTAGTGATCTCTGCATAGCCCTCAATGAACTTTCTGCTGTAATTAGTCAGTCCAAGGAGGCTCCTTAGTTCCTGCAGAGTTGTGGGGTCTTTCAGTTTCTGGAGTGCTTCCACTTTCTTTTCTTGGGGACAGAGACCCTGAGGAGTAATCTCATCCCCCAAGAAATTAACACGGGTTCTACACCACTGTGCTTTCTGGAAGGAAAGTTTTGCTCCGGCGGCCCTCAACTGTGTCAGAACGTAACGGATCTCCGCTATGTGTTCCTCCACAGATGAACTTTTGATGAGGACATCATCTACATAAGCCAGGTTACCCCTCGCACCCAGGTCGGGCATGGCCTTATGTAGGAAAATGTTGAATTCATTGCCGGAATTGAGGTATCCGAAGGGAGTCCGGGTTCAGGTGTACTGCTGGCCCCCAAAGGTAAAAGCCAGTTTGTATTGGTCCTCCCTACTGACAGGCACGGTCCAGTATCCATTGGTCAGGTCTATTGCAGTGAATACTTGTGACCCTTGAATCTGGGCCAGCCCTTGGTCAATGTAGGGCAGAGGCCATCGGGAAGTATGGACCCGTTTGTTGAGCTCCCTGAGGTCGGCGCAGAGTCTCCACTGGCCGTTTGGCTTCAATATTCCCAGCACCGGGTTATTGAAGGTGCTGTGAACTGGACGGATTATTCCCCGGGAATCAAGGTTCTTAATTATTTCAGTAAGGGACTCCATTGATGCGAGATGCAAGCGATATTGCTTCACAAACACTGGAGTCATGCCAGGGTCCGTGGGAATTGTTGTTGTGTGGATGTCGGTGCGACCACAGTCATATGAGTCTACCGCAAAGAGATCTTGGAAATCCTAGAAAACGTGTTTCAACTTTTGCTTCTGTTCCAGAGTCACACAGGCATCAGCTAGGTTGACTCTCTCTTCCACCATCTGCCTGAAGCCTGGAAAGACTTCTGGTTTGGCTATCTCAGCGGCCTCCTCCAGCTGGGTGGAGAAGTCCCTGGTCAGAGTGCTGATTTGGACTGGAGGCCTCAGGTGGGAAAGGCAACCCTCATGGACCTGGAAAATCACCTCATCCCTCCTGAAGTCACAAGTCACATCTTCCTTACCATAGGGGCAGGAAGTGTACACCAGGAAGTTCCCCCCATGCCGGGTAAAAATCCTGTCTGGTGTTGTATTGTCATCACTGTCACTGTCAACGCAGTCCTTGGGGATTGGTCCTAACAGTTAATTTCCTAAATCAATGGAGAAATGTCGGTCATCAGTCGCCATTCCAATAATGGTGCCTGCGGCTAGAGTAATACTCTTTAAGTCGCTGTTATCCACCTCTATTGGAATGGTGTCATGTTCTATGTTGACTAATGGAGTTGGGTTTACCCCCAACCCTTGCTGTTGGAGAGAAGCGTTTAGATGTATGTAAGCATCAGGGTTTTTCAAATGTTGTCCTCTTTTAACTTTCACTTCCAGGGAGAATTGTCGGGTCCTTTCTGGGATGGTGACTTCCTCTTTGATCTGAATTTCAACTGCATAAGGTAGCAATTGAGCTGACCTAAATGCTTTTTCTGGATCATCAAAGCCCATGGGATTATCCGCTAATCGGGACCAAGCTTTGAAGTTTATTAGGTCCAAACTAATGGCAAAGCGATTGAGAATGTCACTGCCTAAGTAAAAGGCGGCAGTGACGTCTCACACGACCCAACAATTATGGACTATGCTCTTGTTGCCAATGGAGATTTTGAGCATACACCTGCTTGGCAGGAGATGTTTGGAATTAGGTGCTTCCAGGTCCATTTCCCATTTGTCTATCAGTTTGAATGTGGGAATGGCTGGATCTTTTGGGAGTTGGCGGAACATGGCTTCGCTGATGAAGCTCTTACCGTTGTTCACACACACTCGAGCGAGAACAGAGTCCTTCCCATCATTTAACTGAACAGGGATGAACAACTGCTCTCCAATTTGCTGAATATCAGCCAGGCTCTGAGCTGATTTCACATCTTTCTGGACTATAGGAGTGGGAGTTTCTGATTGTGGATTAGTAAAGAATTTCAGGGTGTTTCCTTCCAGTGTGGAATACCACCTTAAACTGGAAGGAAGGTTGATTTTCAGAAATAGAGAGGACCCCCCATCACCAGTCTGTTGTCCTACTGCTATTACTGTCACGTCTGGAATTTGGTTGTTCTGGAAGTGAAATTCTACTTGGTCAGATTTTTGTTCAACGATGTGGCAGGTGCCGTTTAAACTAACATGGCTGACACTCTGTTTTAATTTTATTGGTCAGCTAGTCTGGGTCCAGAGGACCTTGTTTACGCAATCTATTAGGGGTGACAACCTTCTCAGGAGGTCATTCCCTAGTAAACAAGGGGTGCCCTCTGGAGTCACTACTATGACCGGGTGTTTCACCTTGTGTCGCCCAATTTTAATGTCCAAGTCTGCAGTCCCCTCAACGGGAATTTCCTTCCCGTCAAAGTTCTGCAGTTGTCCAGGAAGAGCGGTGAGAGGAATTCGGTAATTCTCCCCCCTTCCTGCATTTAGTTCCTCAAAGGCCCTTTTGGACAGAAGGGTAGCTTGGGATCCAGTGTCCACCAGTGCCAAAATTGTACCCTGCCCCTGTACTTGTACCGGGGCATAGTATCTTCCCTCCTTCTCCTCAAGGGGACACAGATAATGCACATTTTTGGACAACTGGTGGGCTAATTTTCTGGTTTTAGACATTGCTAGCGAAGAGATTTGGGCAGAATTTTGTGGAGAGCCTTGGGAATCTGAAAGAAAAAGTTGGCAACTGGAGATCAGAGCCATTGTGGGTTCCCCTGGTTCCGGTTCTGGGCCTCCCCGCCCTTTTTGGAGGCAGTCATCAGGATGGGTTTGAACCAGGGGATTTCGGTATTGTGGTTTCTGGGATGAGATGATGGGCGGCGGTAGCTCAGTCTCCATATCTCCCCAGTCTGAATTGGCATCCCTTGGGACCCATTTTTCCTTGGGAGAAGTTCCCCCATCTCTAAAGGAGAAGATCCTTTCCCCAGGATCCTCTGAGGATCCCTCTCCCTCAAATTGGAAGACCTGTACCTCCTCCACAAAGTGGGTCTGTTTGGGTCCTTTGTTTCTCCTACGCCCCCTCTGCTCCTTGGGAGGCAGGCTTTCAGGGGTAGGAGATTTTGTTTCCGGTTCCTGGTTTTCCAGGGGCTGTTTACAAGTTGGGAAGGAAGCTTCCTCCAAGGCTTTACACCCCCCTTGCCCTTGTGCCTCCTCCCTGGGAACCGGTGTGTTATTGGGGTGCTGCCCCTGTCATTGTTCTGGAGCACCAGGTCCAGAGTTTGGGGCATTCTGCGGTGGCATGCTCATCTGAGGGTTCTGTTGAGCCCTCAGTATGTGACCCAGATCCCATGCCATATTTTGGACCTGGCGCTCAAGTTGTGAAACCCGCTCAAGCTGATACGGGGCTCTATTTTCTCCCCTGGGCTGATCCCGGGAAGGGTAGCTATCCCTTCTCTGGTAGTACCCCTGGTTGGGAAAATTTTGGTACCCCTCCACCCTTGGCCTCCCCTCTCCCGGATTAGGTTGTCTGGGCTCAGGGAATTGGGGAAAGAAGGATGGATGATTTTGGGGCTGGAAATTGGGTGGATACCTGGGGAAAAAGTTCTGCCCAGGATTTGGAGAATTTCTGCCCTCCTGTGGGAAGTTGGGAGGGATGTTCCCTGGGTTAGGTGCTTGGCTGGATCCCCCCCCTTGGGCTGGAGGAGTCCACACATAACCCAGGATTGGTCGGTTTCCCTTGTACCGGGGACTTACATAGTCAGGGGAGCGGGGGACCCCATTTGTGGGACTACCTCCTAGACTCCCTGTCTGTGACTGGCCTGAGGGCCTTCTGGGCTGTGAATTATTTGGTACAGGCAGGTTTGTAAGCCCCCCCATCTCCAAATCTAAAACGGGGGCAACCTTTACCTCTGCCACCTTGGCAGCCGCCGGGGTGCTGTTGGTTTTGGGGTTTTTCGGCGCGTTATTTTTATTTTCGATAGGCTTCTGCACCTCATAGATCCGGGTAGCCTGTTCAATGACCCAGTCTAAAGATCTTTTCTCATGAAAATCTCTCAAGAGCTGGGTCATTATGTATTTGGGTAAGGCATGGAAAAACGTATTGATAAATTCTCTGCTATCCGTGCGCACCCTTCTGGTGGTCTGCGCAAAAGCACGTTTTAATTCTTGCACAAACTCTTGTGGGGCCTGATCCTCCCCACATTGCAAATTATAGGCTGCCTTGCGAGCATCTTGAGGTTTTCTGTAAGCAGAAAAATGTTTCAAGATGGCCGCCTTATAGGTGGACCATCTTAAATGATTTTGGTCCTCCAGCCCCGCAAAGAAACTGGAGTATTCTGGGGAGAATGTCCATTTGACGTACTGGATGCAGCTACTGCTGTCTTTCAAATGGAAAGTCTCCATCATTTGCTCATAGAGCTCCAAGTGTTCCCAAACGGAATACTTGGCGTTCTTATGATAAGGCGTGATGACACTCCTTATTGCCTTTATTTGCTTCAATGGGTCCTTAAGAAAGGCCCTTTTTGCCTTATTGGCCTTTTTGGTTCGGGTAACCCTGGTCCATTCATCCTCTGACTCAGAGGCACTGCTCCCAGAGGTTCCTGTCTGATCTTCCAGGTTTTCCCGGATTCTGCGAGCCTGGGAATGGCTGGCAGAATGTGGGGACCTGGTCTCCTGTGTCCTCCGCCGTTCAGAGGAGTCTTCAGATTCCTCCTTGCTGCCAGGATTTGATGGGTACCCCCCCCCACTGACCTAACTGGGCAGAAGTTTTCAGGATGCCCTTAATGGGCCTACTCTCCTGGGGTTCCCCACTAAATTGCACTGTGCTTGGGTGTCCATACCCGGATGCCCGCCCATCCATTCCTGGGAGGTACTGGCCTATGAGCCCCATACTTCTAGCTGGATAGTAATCTGCCATCCCCGTGGCCCTGGGCTCATGTGCATGAGGGGACATGGGGGTGGCAGAGTCCAGGGACTGGGAGAGATGAAGGCCTCTGGTACTAGGGCTCCTGAGGTTATGCTCAGGAGTTTCTCTTTCCCAGCGAACCTCATCTCTATCCGCCCATGCTTCCTGTTGCAATGCAAGAGCCTGCACTTTCAGTTCCTCAGTTAAGGCCTTACTCGACTCTATCAGTCTCTCCTGCATCGCTACCTGTTGCTGGAGCCTATGATTGTGCTGACAGAGAGCCTCATTTTCTCTCTGTGCCTCCTGATTGGTCCTGGAGTACTGGGCCAGTCTCTGCTGCAGGAGGGTTACCTCCTGAGCTGTGTCCCTATTGGCCTGCTCCTTTCTTGCCAGAGCATCCTCCACCCTCCTGGTGTGCTCTAACAAGTTCTGGTGTTCTTTTTGGAGGTCACCCAGTCCCTGGAGGGCCAGGTGATTTTCTTCCATTTTCCTTATTAAGTGGCAGACTTCCTGGCCTAAGGTGTCCCTTTCCTGACTAAGAGCCTGCATCTGTGCTGCCAGGTCGTCCCTTTGCCTTTGGAAGGCACCAGCTTTCTGGTGCTCCTGATCAAACTCTGCCTGGGTATCCAGGTCTTTCAGAATCAATTTATTGCTTTCCTCTTTCTCTCTGTCTAATCGAATTTGCAGGGTGGCTACCTGCTCTGTGCATGCCCTGTTGAAGTCCAGTTGTTGCTCCAGCTTTTTCTGGCTCTGCAGAAGGGAGTCCAAACCTTCTTGGTACTCCTTCTGCAAGGCCAGACATCTGGTATCCTGGTCAGCCTTCTCCTGTTGCAGTCTATCCATGTCCTCTTTTATTTTAATGATAAATCTGGTGTCCTGGTCAGCCTTCTCCTGTTGCAGTCTATCCATGTCCTCTTTTATTTTAATGATATACTGCCTACTATCATTTTCTGACTCCTGGCTCCTCTGCAACCTCTGCTCAGAAGAGACCAGGTCACATTGGGCCTTTTCTAACACCAGCTGTTGCCTATTTGCCAGATCTTGGCCTTCAGCACATTTGTCCTGCATGGCTCCCATATATAGATACAAATATGCTGCTATCCTGGCAATCTTATTATGTTCATCTTTGGCTTTAGGGGCCATATATAGTTCACTCAGGGCCACATGTAGGGGACCCTGATCTCCCCATATATCTGACCCTGTTTCAGTGATCTGTTGCGCGATTGCCTGCAACCAGACCGTTTGGTCCTGATGAGTCCACTCACCTCTCACAAATAGCTTATGTAAGAAGTGCTCTCTGGCTATTTTGATGTCTACCAGTGTCGTCATTCTGGAATTTGAGTTCCTTCCTGACTTACAGAAGTTTGTATTTTATTTTTGCAAAACAGACCGTTTCCTTAGAGCGTTCCTTTGAGGAGTGCTTTACAGCGTAACACAGCGTGGTGATCCGACCGGATATGTGTATCTGGTCAGCTGGCACACTGTATTAATCTGCACAAATGGTAAATCTAACCCAGAATATCCCGGCTCGAGCCCCCACTTTGTAAGAAGATTCAATTCAACACTACAGCTAAGTCAATGCCTAGTCTGGGATACTGAATGGAAACCCTTATTGATATATCTTTATGTCCAGTTCATGAGTTCTGGATGACTACCCCTATATAACACCCCTCTCTTAGAATCCCACTGACCCCACTGAGCCAAGAAGTAGTTCTGTTTTGCAAGTTTAAAAGGTTTATTTGAGAAATAAGACAAAATATAGATACCACGCTTTTATAATAAATTAATAATCGATATCGGCCTTATAAATATAATGTTAATCAACAATGGGTAATCTGACACTAGCACACTTCTTTATAATCAATGAGGAGTTAGTATAGGATGGATCAAGTAGCAAAAATACTTTTATGATTTCAAGGGAAAAGCAATGAGGAATAAAAGTCAGTAGAGAAATACTTGAGATGATTTTAGCAAAAGATAATATAATCACTTTTTCTCTGGCAATTCACCACCATCCCCTATGCAATGTAAGACATGGAAGTAGATGGAAAGAGGAGCACACAGTTCTCAGGAATGCAATCAAATACAATACGAAATTCAGTTCCCCCCCAGCAAGCTTAGAGAAAACTGGTATGAGTTTTAAAACACAGGCCCAAGTGCTTTGAATGTGGTGGCAATGAAGTGAGAAATATGCTGAAAATGCTTTTAATTCCCTTTAGGAGGTTCAGGGTGAGTGAGAGATACTTGGGATGAGTTCAGGCTCACTTTAGCAATGATTCAGAGATGGTGATTAAGAGGCAAATGAATTTTTAGCAAGGAAAGAAATGACTGCTGGTTACACGTGGCTGGATTTTTAACCAAATCGCAAATCGTGGTAAAATTCGCGAGTGCGTGAATCGTGATTGCAGAAAAAGTATAAGGAGTAGGAGGTCGGTTCTAGGCAGCTTGTTGGGAAGATTAGATCCTAAGCTTTCAGAGGAAAGTTAAACCAAGTTCGTAGCCCAAACGGTTCCAGAGATATGAACGATTTTGTAAAGGTCGTTTTTCGGATTTAAAGTAAACTCAAAATGACAGGTGACAGCTTTGCAGCTGCAGAATTGACAAGTGACAGTGGTGCAGCTTTACAAAATGACAAGTGACAACTTCTAGGAGGCAGTTCTGGTTAGATTAAAATAGTTTGGATTAGATTATTTTAAACTAAGAGCTTATTTCTGTCACAATCTGACCTAAGTACTCACAATATATTTTGGAAGGACTCGACCTCGTCACGGATCTGATCAATCAGGCTAGCGGCACTTCACAGCGATCTGGTCTCTGGGTCTGCGGTTCTGCATGGATCCTGGATCTCTGCACTGGTCCTAGCAAAAGTTCTTGGCAAGGGATTCAAGCAGCTCGCCCGGCTGTGAGTAGCTTGCAATGATTTGAGGCCTGCTGCAGAGAACTCAGCTTGTGGTTTTAGGCCTCTGATTTAGGTTCTAAAGTATACGTTCTAGGTTCTGGAGTATGTAGCTGGAGTCAGTCTGGAACTGGTATCTTCTGGATGTTGTGAGGTCCGGCAAAACGCTCCGCAGCAACTGGATTTGAATGTCTCTACCTGTCCCAGCAGTCTCTTTTTATGTGTTTTGAAAATGGGTGTGTGCCTGGGCCTAGCTAAGCCTGCCCCTCTCTACTGGTCATTGGCCCAATTCTCCCCTCTCCCTTGATTGGGGGAAGGAAATGTGAGTCAGAGTGATGCTGTAGGTTTTATGGGTCAGAGGATCCTCCCCTGGTCAGTTTCCACACAAATCTATATTTGACGCAAATACATATTGCACAGATACACAGTTGTTTGTCATTGCATACACACATCATGCATTACTGATGGGAGGCACTGTTCCGACCCTGGCATTTCTAGGAGCTTGGGTAAAGAAATGGGAACTTTTTGCGCTTTTTAGTAGCTTTCCCCATATCAGATTTTTCACCAAATTTATACAATTGTGTGCAAGGCATGTGGGCATTTAGATAAGGAAGTGTCAGATTTTTAACCTGCATACATTTAGAGTAACAACCTCTTTTCCGCTCGTAAACCCCCAGATCATACCCCCGGGTCCTAAAACCTCTTAAACTGTTGGCAGAAAAATCACAAGAATTATGGTATCATTTAGATAATTTTGACAAGTCCGCACCATGAGTTATACATCTTTCTTAAAATCATATTCTGGCCAACAGGGGTGTGTCTTCCCAGGTCACATGGTTGAGAAACCAGTCTATCCACTTTCTTTAAGCTCAGCCTGTCCTCAGAGGGGGCTGCCCCTCCCCGTTTCTGCCAAGAGGAAGCCACTTTTACGACGCCCCCAATATAACGTCTGCCTGAGTCAATGAAGGGCTTTGTTCAAAAGGAAGCCATTTACGATCCCCCAAATAAACCATCTGCCTTGGCCCTTTGTTTAGTTTCTTGCAGTCCCCTGGTAATTCAATCAGAGAGTGTGTGACCTCCTTTTGTCAGGGACAACGGAATGCAGCCAGGTCTGGGAACCTGTCAGGCAGAATTGGAATCTCTTTAAGCCAGTTTTCAGCTAAAATGTCACTTTTTGTTCCCCAATTTAAGTCAATACAATTTTTACATATGCAGCTAGAATGCTGATTCTAAGTTCAAAACTATGACATTTTAACAGTTACAAACTATGTGACACTCAAAAGTAGGTCACTCAGTTAATTTAAACATTTTGATTTTGGTGGTTTTAATCCAGTTTCAGTTAGGCTGCTGACATGCATAGCTCAGCCAGTTTTGTTATGAACATTGTTTTGGGCTCTTCATCTTCCCAGATTTTGTATGCACACATACTTCATTCTGCCAGATGTCCGCTGGTGTTCAGTGAGATTTTTGGATGTGTTGCAATGTTTGAAAATAGGCATTTTGAGCTGGCATTCAGAGAAACCAAAGGTAATTTTAAAGCGTTGTTGACCTAACAGGCGCTGCTGTTTTACCTTTGGCGCCCATTCCACTCATGGCACCCTGGCCCATCATGCTCGCACTGGTGGGTGGCAAGTTAGGCAGCCATTTTGGTGTACTCACAAACTGCGTGGTTCTCCTGGATTCTGACGCACATGTGGGCTTTTTGACCATCTTTGATTTTCTAAGCCCACAGCACCCAATGTTGCAGCATGATAGCTCAAACGTGGGTCAGGACACCCAACAAGGCCCCCCCACACGACTGCACTTTGAATTTGAGTCGATGGGGAGTCGAGTGCACAGAAGGTTTTGACCCACGCACTGGTATGTCCGCATAATCTTCTTCCAATTCTGCAAATGGCACAGTCCAGCATCTTTTCCTCCCTCCAGTCGATCAATCAGTTCTCCTTGCTGGTCCTGATGGGAGAATTGGGCGGTACCCTGGGCCCCTTGGGTCTCTGCTCCCGGTCTCCGGATCGTCCTCCTTGGCCAGTCTCCAGGTTTTCTTTCTCCTAGGACGACAAAGGAAAAGCGGCAATACCTATTCATGGACATTTCTCCCCCACCATTGATATAGTGGGGTGGCATATATATTTTAGAACTCAACAGATATGAAAATGCACATTTTTTTAAATTACGCGACAGGAACACATAAACCTGAGAAACACAGGATTTGATAGGCTATATGTAGGATATTTTAGGGTTGGAATTAAATTACTCTGGAGCGGTACCCTCTGGGATTACAGAGGACTCCTCCAGTTGTTGCAAAGTGTGCCTGGGATGGCAACACTTCAATTGGTTTATGTGGACCCACTTGTCTTCCCCCTCTGCCAAACCGCCTTTGGGGATGCGGATCTTGTAGGCCACAGGGGAGATCTTGTCTATAATCTCAAAGGGTCCCTTCCATGTAGGCAAAGATTTGCACTGTCTTGCCTGGTTTCTTTGGAAGTTGTATAAATAGACCCGGTCCCGCACCTGATATTCCTTCCTGGAAGTTTTCAGGTCATAGTGGGTCTTCATACTCTCGGCTGATCTTTCTAGATTCCGCTGAGCATAGGCAAAAGCATGTTGAAGGTGTTTCCTTAAATTCTCCACATACTCATGAGTTGTGGAGGCATTTATCAACGTTTGCTCTTGGGTTCTGTAGCGCAAATGCTGGGGAAGCACCATCTTGCGTCCAGTCATCAACTCAAATGGTGACATTTTGGTTGCAGATGAAGGGGTAGATCTGATGGCCATTAGGACCAGAGGTAATTGGATATCCCAACTTGGCCCAGAATCTGCCACAAACTTTTTTGAGATGCTCACAATGGTTCGGTTATATCTCTGCACTGCTCCAGAAGAAGCTGGCCGGTAAGCAATATGTAGCTTTCTTTTGACCCCCAGTATCTCCCACATCTTTGTCATTACTTCACTGGTGAAGTGGCTACCCCTGTCTGACTCAATCCTTTGAGGTAGACCAAAACGGGAAAACATGTGGTTAATCATCAGGACAGCTGCTGTTTCTGCCTTGCAGTTTGGGGCTGGGAGACATTCCACCCACTTGGTAAACAGGCATGTAACGGTCAACATGTACTTGTTTCCTCTAGACGAGCAGATTACAGGGCCTACAAAGTGAATTTGCAAATCTGACCATGGGAGTGTCATTCCCCTCTTTTGGAGAGGTGCCCGGTGTGTGAGGGATGTTGGCTGAAATTGTGCACACACAAGACAACCCTTCAAATATTGGTTGAGGTCCTGGCCCCTGTGTGGCCAGTATGCAACCTCTCTTAAGATTTCCAGTGTTGTGTGAAACCCCCTATGACCAGCGGTGGCCCCATCATGGGCATGACTTAACATCAGGCTTCGGAATGAGGTAGGAACCACCCACTGATCCTGGCCAGCTTGGGATTTCCTTACCAACAAACCGTCTTGGATTCGGAACATTTTTGGACATTTCATCAACACTCTTAGGTCCTCTTTCCCAATGTAATCGGTATCCGTCAGGGGAAAGTTCTCAGGGTCCTCAAGGTGTTGGTAAAACTTACCAATAATTGGATCCCCCTTCTGAGCTGTAATCAAATCAGCATCAGGGGTCTCCTTGCTCCATTGGGCAGTTGAAAGATCATTGTGAGCATTTGTCTGGGACCTAGTGATAGCAGTGACCTGGATTTCCCCCAACAGGGACTCTATTTTGATTAGGTCCCCTTGGATGGCCCCGGTTTTGGCCAGTTGATCAGCTAAGTCATTTCCAGTTTTGTCTGGTCCCTCTACTTTGGAATGACCCTTGATCTTTTTCCAGTAGATGGTCATCCCATTCAATGTGACCAGATCATCAATGTTTTGGATTAACTTCCCATGTTTCAGGGGTTTGTTATTAGCACATAACATGCCTCTGGTTTTCCAATTAACCAGGTGCTCCACGAACCCGTTCCGTACATAATCCAAATCTGTGATTATGACCAGTTCGAGGAGTTGATGTTGGACAGCAGTGAGGATGGCCTGATGCACAGCCATCAATTCTGTCACCTGACTACTTCGGGGACCAATTTTGTATCCAGCGGAGGGTTCTGGGAACTCATTCACCCATGCATTCCCTACGCCGGCCACCAGTTCTTTCTCCCCGTCGTTGTCAACATGGTAAGAGCATCCATCTACATAGACAGTGGGCATTCCCTCACACTTGTCTTCTTCAAAGACTTTGTGTGGGGAATTAAGGTATGCCTCCGTGTTGTCCTTGATTTTTAGACTTTCGTCCTCGAGACAGTTTTCTCTGGCACAATCATGCAAGTCAGCCAGACCTTGCGCGAGGGGACTCTTCTTGTTTTGGCCATATCTGACCTCAACAGGAAAGCCTTGCATTGACAGAATCCAGGAAGTAATTCGGGAATTATTCACATTTCCGGCCCGGATTCTGTCACTTTGGAGATATTGCAGAGGCTGGTGTGGAGTCTCCACTATGATGTGTTCCCCCTGGATAAACGGGCGGTAATTCTTCAATGCCCACACCGTTGCCAGGAGTGCCTTCTCACAATCGTTCAATTTTTCCTCCACAGAGGATAAAGTTTTGCTCGCATAAGAGATTACTTTATTGACCTTGTCATGCTTTTGGTATAATACTGCCGTCAAGCACGTATTAGAGAACCCCGTCTCCAGGAAGAACTCCTTGTTTCTGACAGGGTAAGCTAGGCAAGGCGCTTGTGAGAGGCTTCTTTTGAGTTGTCTTACTGCCTCGGATTGTTCTGGACCCCATTCCCACTTGACCCCCCCCTTCAGGAGATGAATCAGGGGTCTAGTGATCTCTGCATAGCCCTCAATGAACTTTCTGCTGTAATTAGTCAGTCCAAGGAGGCTCCTTAGTTCCTGCAGAGTTGTGGGGTCTTTCAGTTTCTGGAGTGCTTCCACTTTCTTTTCTTGGGGACAGAGACCCTGAGGAATAATCTCATCCCCCAAGAAATTAACACGGGTTCTACACCACTGTGCTTTCTGGAAGGAAAGTTTTGCTCCGGCGGCCCTCAACTGTGTCAGAACATAACGGATCTCCGCTATGTGTTCCTCCACAGATGAACTTTTGATGAGGACATCATCTACATAAGCCAGGTTACCCCTCGCACCCAGGTCGGGCATGGCCTTATGTAGGAAAATGTTGAATTCATTGCCGGAGTTGAGGTATCCGAAGGGAGTCCGGGTCCAGGTGTACTGCTGGCCCCCAAAGGTAAAAGCCAGTTTGTATTGGTCCTCCCTACTGACAGGCACGGTCCAGTATCCATTGGTCAGGTCTATTGCAGTGAATACTTGTGACCCTTGAATCTGGGCCAGCCCTTGGTCAATGTAGGGCAGTGGCCATCGGGAAGTATGGACCCGTTTGTTGAGCTCCCTGAGGTCGGCGCAGAGTCTCCACTGGCCGTTTGGCTTCAATATTCCCAGCACCGGGTTATTGAAGGTGCTGTGAACTGGACGGATTATTCCCCGGGAATCAAGGTTCTTAATTATTTCAGTAAGGGACTCCATTGATGCGAGAGGCAAGCGATATTGCTTCACAAACACTGGAGTCATGCCAGGGTCCGTGGGATTTGTTGTTGTGTGGATGTCGGTGCGACCACAGTCATATGAGTCTACCGCAAAGAGATCTTGGAAATCCAAGAAAACTTGTTTCAACTTTTGCTTCTGTTCCAGAGTCACACAGGCATCAGCTAGGTTGACTCTCTCTTCCACCATCTGCCTGAAGCCTGGAAAGACTTCTGGTTTGGCTATCTCAGCGGCCTCCTCCAGTTGGGTGGCGAAGTCCCTGGTCAGAGTGCTGATTTGGACTGGAGGCCTCAGGTGGGAAAGGCAACCCTCATGGACCTGGAAAATCACCTCATCCCTCCTGAAGTCACAAGTCACATCTTCCTTACCATAGGGGCAGGAAGTGTACACCAGGAAGTTCCCCCCATGCCGGGTAAAAATCCTGTCTGGTGTTGTATTGTCATCACTGTCACTGTCAACGCAGTCCTTGGGGATTGGTCCTAACAGTTAATTTCCTAAATCAATGGAGAAATGTCGGTCATCAATCGCCATTCCAATAATGGTGCCTGCGGCTAGAGTAATACTCTTTAAGTCGCTGTTATCCACCTCTATTGGAATGGTGTCATGTTCTATGTTGACTAATGGAGTTGGGTTTACCCCCAACCCTTGCTGTTGGAGAGAAGCGTTTAGATGTATGTAAGCATCAGGGTTTTTCAAATGTTGTCCTCTTTTAACTTTCACTTCCAGGGAGAATTGTCGGGTCCTTTCTGGAATGGTAACTTCCTCTTTGATCTGAATTTCAACTGCATAAGGTAGCAATTGAGCTGACCTAAATGCTTTTTCTGGATCATCAAAGCCCATGGGATTATCCGCTAATCGGGACCAAGCTTTGAAGTTTATTAGGTCCAAACTAATGGCAAAGCGATTGAGAATGTCACTGCCTAAGTAAAAGGCGGCAATGACGTCTCGCACGACCCAACAATTATGGACTATGCTCTTGTTGCCACTGGAGATTTTGAGCATACACCTGCTTGGCAGGAGATGTTTGGAATTAGGTGCTTCCACGTCCATTTCCCATTTGTCTATCAGTTTGAATGTGGGAATGGCTGGATCTTTTGGGAGTTGGCGGAACATGGCTTCGCTGATGAAGCTCTTACCGTTGTTCACACACACTGGAGCGAGAACAGAGTCCTTCCCATCATTTAACTGAACAGGGATGAACAACTGCTCTCCAATTTGCTGAATATCAGCCAGGCTCTGAGCTGATTTCACATCTTTCTGGACTATAGGAGTGGGAGTTTCTGATTGTGGATTAGTAAAGAATTTCAGGGTGTTTCCTTCCAGTGTGGAATACCACCTTAAACTGGAAGGAAGGTTGATTTTCAGAAATAGAGAGGACCCCCCATCACCAGTCTGTTGTCCTACTGCTATTACTGTCACGTCTGGAATTTGGTTGTTCTGGAAGTGAAATTCTACTTGGTCAGATTTGTGTTCAACCATGTGGCAGGTGCCGTTTAAACTAACATGGTTGACACTCTGTTTTAATTTTATTGGTCAGCTAGTCTGGGTCCAGAGGACCTTGTTTACGCAATCTATTAGGGGTGACAACCTTCTCAGGAGGTCATTCCCTAGTAAACAAGGGGAGCCCTCTGGAGTCACTACTATGACCGGGTGTTTCACCTTGTGTCACCCAATTTTAATGTCCAAGTCTGCAGTCCCCTCAACGGGAATTTCCTTCCCGTCAAAGTTCTGCAGTTGTCCAGGAAGAGAGGTGAGAGGAATTCGGTAATTCTCCCCCCTTCCTGCATTTAGTTCCTCAAAGGCCCTTTTGGACAGAAGGGTAGCTTGGGATCCAGTGTCCACCAGTGCCAAAATTGTACCCTGCCCCTGTACTTGTACCGGGGCATAGTATCTTCCCTCCTTCTCCTCAAGGGGGCACAGATAATGCACATTTTTGGACAACTGGTGGGCTAATTTTCTGGTTTTAGACATTGCTAGCGAAGAGATTTGGGCAGAATTCTGTGGAGAGCCTTGGGAATCTGAAAGAAAAAGTTGGCAACTGGAGATCAGAGCCCTTGTGGGTTCCCCTGGTTCCGGTTCTGGGCCTCCCCGCCCTTTTTGGAGGCAGTCATCAGGATGGGTTTGAACCAGGGGATTTCGGTATTGTGGTTTCTGGGATGAGATGATGGGCGGCGGTAGCGCAGTCTCCATATCTCCCCAGTCTGAATTGGCATCCCTTGGGACCCATTTTTCCTTGGGAGAAGTTCCCCCATCTCTAAAGGAGAAGATCCTTTCCCCAGGATCCTCTGAGGATCCCTCTCCCTCAAATTGGAAGACCTGTACCTCCTCCACAAAGTGGGTCTGTTTGGGTCCTTTGTTTCTCCTACGCCCCCTCTGCTCCTTGGGAGGCAGGCTTTCAGGGGTAGGAGATTTTGTTTCCGGTTCCTGGTTTTCCAGGGGCTGTTTACAAGTTGGGAAGGAAGCTTCCTCCAAGGCTTTACACCCCCCTTGCCCTTGTGCCTCCTCCCTGGGAACCGGTGTGTTATTGGGGTGCTGCCCCTGTCATTGTTCTGGAGCACCAGGTCCAGAGTTTGGGGCATTCTGCGGTGGCATGCTCATCTGAGGGTTCTGTTGAGCCCTCAGTATGTGACCCAGATCCCGTGCCATATTTTGGACCTGGCGCTCAAGTTGTGAAACCCGCTCAGGCTGATACGGGGCTCTATTTTCTCCCCTGGGCTGATCCCGGGAAGGGTAGCTATCCCTTCTCTGGTAGTACCCCTGGTTGGGAAGATTTTGGTACCCCTCCACCCTTGGCCTCCCCTCTCCCGGATTAGGTTGTCTGGGCTCAGGGAATTGGGGAAAGAAGGATGGATGATTTTGGGGCTGGAAAATGGGTGGATACCTGGGGAAAAAGTTCTGCCCAGGATGTGGAGAATTTCTGCCCTCCTGTGGGAAGTTGGGAGGGATGTTCCCTGGGTTAGGTGCTTGGCTAGATCCCCCCCCTTGGGCTGGAGGAGTCCACACATAACCCAGGATTGGTCGGTTTCCCTTGTACCGGGGACTTACATAGTCAGGGGAGCGGGGGACCCCATTTGTGGGACTACCTCCTAGACTCCCTGTCTGTGACTGGCCTGAGGGCCTTCTGGGCTGTGAATTATTTGGTACAGGCAGGTTTGTAAGCCCCCCCATCTCCAAATCTAAAACTGGGGCAACCTTTACCTATGCCACCTTGGCAGCCGCCGGGGTGCTGTTGGTTTTGGGGTTTTTCGGCGCGTTATTTTTATTTTCGATAGGCTTCTGCACCTCATAGATCCGGGTAGCCTGTTCAATGACCCAGTCTAAAGATCTTTTCTCATGAAAATCTCTCAAGAGCTGGGTCATTATGTATTTGGGTAAGGCATGGCAAAATGTATTGATAAATTCTCTGCTATCTGTGCGCACCCTTCTGGTGGTCTGCGCAAAGCACCTTTTAATTCTTGCACAAACTCTTGTGGGGCCTGATCCTCCCCACATTGCAAATTATAGGCTGCCTTGTGAGCATCTTGAGGTTTTCTGTGAGCAGAAAAATGTTTCAAGATGGCCGCCTTATAGGTGGACCATCTTAAATGATTTTGGTCCTCCAGCCCCGCAAAGAAACTGGAGTATTCTGGGGAGAATGTCCATTTGACGTAGTGGATGCAGCTACTGCTGTCCTTCAAATGGAAAGTCTCCATCATTTGCTCATAGAGCTCCAAGTGTTCCCAAATGGAATACTTGGCGTTCTTATGATAAGGCGTGATGACACTCCTTATTGCCTTTATTTGCTTCAATGGGTCCTTAAGAAAGGCCCTTTTTGCCTTATTGGCCTTTTTGGTTCGGGTAACCCTGGTCCATTCATCCTCTGACTCAGAGGCACTGCTCCCAGAGGTTCCTGTCTGATCTTCCAGGTTTTCCCGGATTCTGCGAGCCTGGGAATGGCTGGCAGAATGTGGGGACCTGGTCTCCTGTGTCCTCCGCCGTTCAGAGGAGTCTTCAGATTCCTCCTTGCTGCCAGGATTTGATGGGTACCCCCCCCCACTGACCTAACTGGGCAGAAGTTTTCAGGATGCCCTTAATGGGCCTACTCTCCTGGGGTTCCCCACTAAATTGCACTGTGCTTGGGTGTCCATACCCGGATGCCCGCCCATCCATTCCTGGGAGGTACTGGCCTATGAGCCCCATACTTCTATCTGGATAGTAATCTGCCATCCCCGTGGCCCTGGGCTCATGTGCATGAGGGGACATGGGGGTGGCAGAGTCCAGGGACTGGGAGAGATGAAGGCCTCTGGTACTAGGGCTCCTGAGGTTATGCTCAGGAGTTTCTCTTTCCCAGCGAACCTCATCTCTATCCGCCCATGCTTCCTGTTGCAATGCAAGAGCCTGCACTTTCAGTTCCTCAGTTAAGGCCTTACTCGACTCTATCAGTCACTCCTGCATCGCTACCTGTTGCTGGAGCCTATCATTGTGCTGACAGAGAGCCTCATTTTCTCTCTGTGCCTCCTGATTGGTCCTGGAGTACTGGGCCAGTCTCTGCTGCAGGAGGGTTACCTCCTGAGCTGTGTCCCTATTGGCCTGCTCCTTTCTTGCCAGAGCATCCTCCACCCTCCTGGTGTGCTCTAACAAGTTCTGGTGTTCTTTTTGGAGGTCACCCAGTCCCTGGAGGGCCAGGTGATTTTCTTCCATTTTCCTTTTTAAGTGGCAGACTTCCAGGCCTAAGGTGTCCCTTTCCTGACTAAGAGCCTGCATCTGTGCTGCCAGGTCGTCCCTTTGCCTTTGGAAGGCACCAGCTTTCTGGTGCTCCTGATCAAACTCTGCCTGGGTATCCAGGTCTTTCAGAATCAATTTATTGCTTTCCTCTTTCTCTCTGTCTAATCGAATTTGCAGGGTGGCTACCTGCTCTGTGCATGCCCTGTTGAAGTCCAGTTGTTGCTCCAGCTTTTTCTGGCTCTGCAGAAGGGAGTCCAAACCTTCTTGGTACTCCTTCTGCAAGGCCAGACATCTGGTATCCTGGTCAGCCTTCTCCTGTTGCAGTCTATCCATGTCCTCTTTTATTTTAATGATAAATCTGGTATCCTGGTCAGCCTTCTCCTGTTGCAGTCTATCCATGTCCTCTTTTATTTTAATGATATACTGCCTACTATCATTTTCTGACTCCTGGCTCCTCTGCAACCTCTGCTCAGAAGAGACCAGGTCACATTGGGCCTTTTCTAACACCAGCTGTTGCCTATTTGCCAGATCTTGGCCTTCAGCACATTTGTCCTGCATGGCTCCCATATATAGATACAAATATGCTGCTATCCTGGCAATCTTATTATGTTCATCTTTGGCTTTAGGGGCCATATATAGTTCACTCAGGGCCACATGTAGGGGACCCTGATCTCCCCATATATCTGACCCTGTTTCAGTGATCTGTTGCGCGATTGCCTGCAACCAGACCGTTTGGTCCTGATGAGTCCACTCACCTCTCACAAATAGCTTATGTAAGAAGTGCTCTCTGGCTATTTTGATGTCTACCAGTGTCGTCATTCTGGAATTTGAGTTCCTTCCTGACTTACAGAAGTTTGTATTTTATTTTTGCAAAACAGACCGTTTCCTTAGAGCGTTCCTTTGAGGAGTGCTTTACAGCGTAACACAGCGTGGTGATCCGACCGGATATGTGTATCTGGTCAGCTGGCACACTGTATTAATCTGCACAAATGGTAAATCTAACCCAGAATATCCCGGCTCGAGCCCCCACTTTGTAAGAAGATTCAATTCAACACTACAGCTAAGTCAATGCCTAGTCTGGGATACTGAATGGAAACCCTTATTGATATATCTTTATGTCCAGTTCATGAGTTCTGGATGACTACCCCTATATAACACCCCTCTCTTAGAATCCCACTGACCCCACTGAGCCAAGAAGTAGTTCTGTTTTGCAAGTTTAAAAGGTTTATTTGAGAAATAAGACAAAATATAGATACCACGCTTTTATAATAAATTAATAATCGATATCGGCTTTATAAATATAATGTTAATCAACAATGGGTAATCTGACACTAGCACACTTCTTTATAATCAATGAGGAGTTAGTATAGGATGGATCAAGTAGCAAAAATACTTTTATGATTTCAAGGGAAAAGCAATGAGGAATAAAAGTCAGTAGAGAAATACTTGAGATGATTTTAGCAAAAGATAATATAATCACTTTTTCTCTGGCAATTCACCACCCTCCCCTATGCAATGTAAGACATGGAAGTAGATGGAAAGAGGAGCACACAGTTCTCAGGAATGCAATCAAATACAATACGAAATTCAGTTCCCCCCCAGCAAGCTTAGAGAAAACCGGTATGAGTTTTAAAACACAGGCCCAAGTGCTTTGAATGTGGTGGCAATGAAGTGAGAAATATGCTGAAAATGCTTTTAATTCCCTTTAGGAGGTTCAGGGTGAGTGAGAGATACTTGGGATGAGTTCAGGCTCACTTTAGCAATGATTCAGAGATGGTGATTAAGAGGCAAATGAATTTTTAGCAAGGAAAGAAATGACTGCTGGTTACACTTGGCTGGATTTTTAACCAAATCGCAAATCGTGGTAAAATTCGCGAGTGCGTGAATCGTGATTGCAGAAAAGGTATAAGGAGTAGGAGGTCGGTTCTAGGCAGCTTGTTGGGAAGATTAGATCCTAAGCTTTCAGAGGAAAGTTAAACCAAGTTCGTAGCCCAAACGGTTCCAGAGATATGAACGATTTTGTAAAGGTCGTTTTTCGGATTTAAAGTAAACTCAAAATGACAGGTGACAGCTTTGCAGCTGCAGAATTGACAAGTGACAGTGGTGCAGCTTTACAAAATGACAAGTGACAACTTCTAGGAGGCAGTTCTGGTTAGATTAAAATAGTTTGGATTAGATTATTTTAAACTAAGAGCTTATTTCTGTCACAATCTGACCTAAGTACTCACAATATATTTTGGAAGGACTCGACCTCGTCACGGATCTGATCAATCAGGCTAGCGGCACTTCACAGCGATCTGGTCTCTGGGTCTGCGGTTCTGCATGGCTCCTGGATCTCTGCACTGGTCCTAGCAAAAGTTCTTGGCAAGGGATTCAAGCAGCTCGCCCGGCTGTGAGTAGCTTGCAATGATTTGAGGCCTGCTGCAGAGAACTCAGCTTGTGGTTTTAGGCCTCTGATTTAGGTTCTAAAGTATACGTTCTAGGTTCTGGAGTATGTAGCTGGAGTCAGTCTGGAACTGGTATCTTCTGGATGTTGTGTGGTCCGGCAAAACGCTCCGCAGCAACTGGATTTGAATGTCTCTACCTGTCCCAGCAGTCTCTTTTTATGTGTTTTGAAAATGGGTGTGTGCCTGGGCCTAGCTAAGCCTGCCCCTCTCTACTGGTCATTGGCCCAATTCTCCCCTCTCCCTTGATTGGGGGAAGGAAATGTGAGTCAGAGTGATGCTCTAGGTTTTATGGGTCAGAGGATCCTCCCCTGGTCAGTTTCCACACAAATCTATATTTGACGCAAATACATATTGCACAGATACACAGTTGTTTGTCATTGCATACACACATCATGCATTACTGATGGGAGGCACTGTTCCGACCCTGGCATTTCTAGGAGCTTGGGTAAAGAAATGGGAACTTTTTGCGCTTTTTAGTAGCTTTCCCCATATCAGATTTTTCACCAAATTTATACAATTGTGTGCAAGGCATGTGGGCATTTAGATAAGGAAGTGTCAGATTTTTAACCTGCATACATTTAGAGTAACAACCTCTTTTCCGCTCGTAAACCCCCAGATCATACCCCCGGGTCCTAAAACCTCTTAAACTGTTGGCAGAAAAATCACAAGAATTATGGTATCATTTAGATAATTTTGACAAGTCCGCACCATGAGTTATACATCTTTCTTAAAATCATATTCTGGCCAACAGGGGTGTGTCTTCCCAGGTCACATGGTTGAGAAACCAGTCTATCCACTTTCTTTAAGCTCAGCCTGTCCTCAGAGGGGGCTGCCCCTCCCCGTTTCTGCCAAGAGGAAGCCACTTTTACGACGCCCCCAATATAACGTCTGCCTGAGTCAATGAAGGGCTTTGTTCAAAAGGAAGCCATTTACGATCCCCCCAATAAACCATCTGCCTGGGCCCTTTGTTTAGTTTCTTGCAGTCCCCTGGTAATTCAATCAGAGAGTGTGTGACCTCCTTTTGTCAGGGACAACGGAATGCAGCCAGGTCTGGGAACCTGTCAGCAGAATTGGAATCTCTTTAAGCCAGTTTTCAGCTAAAATGTCACTTTTTGTTCCCCAATTTAAGTCAATACAATTTTTACATATGCAGCTAGAATGCTGATTCTAAGTTCAAAACTATGACATCTTAACAGTTACAAACTATGTGACACTCAAAAGTAGGTCACTCAGTTCATTTAAACATTTTGATTTTGGTGGTTTTAATCCAGTTTCAGTTAGGCTGCTGACATGCATAGCTCAGCCAGTTTTGTTATGAACATTGTTTTGGGCTCTTCATCTTCCCAGATTTTGTATGCACACATACTTCATTCTGCCAGATGTCCGCTGGTGTTCAGTGAGATTTTTGGATGTGTTGCAATGTTTAAAATTGGCATTTTGAGCTGGCATTCAGAGAAACCAAAGGTAATTTTAAAGCGTTTTTGACCTAACAGGCGCTGCTGTTTTACCTTTGGCACCCATTCCACTCATGGCACCCTGGCCCATCATGCTCGCACTGGTGGGTGGCAAGTTAGGCAGCCATTTTGGTGTACGCACAAACTGCGTGGTTCTCCTGGATTCTGACGCACATGTGGGCTTTTTGACCATCTTGGATTTTCTAAGCCCACAGCACCCAATGTTGCAGCATGATAGCTCAAACGTGGGTCAGGACACCCAACAAGGCCCCCCCACACGACTGCACTTTGAATTTGAGTCGATGGGGAGTCGAGTGCACAGAAGGTTTTGACCCACGCACTGGTATGTCCGCATAATCTTCTTCCAATTCTGCAAATGGCACAGTCCAGCATCTTTTCCTCCCTCCAGTCGATCAATCAGTTCTCCTTGCTGGTCCTGATGGGAGAATTGGGCGGTACCCTGGGCCCCTTGGGTCTCTGCTCCCGGTCTCCGGATCGTCCTCCTTGGCCAGTCTCCAGGTTTTCTTTCTCCTAGGACGACAAAGGAAAAGCGGCAATACCTATTCATGGACATTTCTCCCCCACCATTGATATAGTGGGGTGGCATATATATTTTAGAACTCAACAGATATGAAAATGCACATTTTTTTAAATTACGCGACAGGAACACATAAACCTGAGAAACACAGGATTTGATAGGCTATATGTAGGATATTTTAGGGTTGGAATTAAATTACTCTGGAGCGGTACCCTCTGGGATTACAGAGGACTCCTCCAGTTGCTGCAAAGTGTGCCTGGGATGGCAACACTTCAACTGGTTTATGTGGACCCACTTGTCTTCCCCCTCTGCCAAACCGCCTTTGGGGATGCGGATCTTGTAGGCCACAGGGGAGATCTTGTCTATAATCTCAAAGGGTCCCTTCCATGTAGGCAAAAATGTGCACTGTCTTGCCTGGTTTCTTTGGAAGTTGTATAAATAGACCCGGTCCCGCACCTGATATTCCTTCCTGGAAGTTTTCAGGTCATAGTGGGTCTTCATACTCTCGGCTGATCTTTCTAGATTCCGCTGAGCATAGGCAAAAGCATGTTGAAGGTGTTTCCTTAAATTCTCCACATACTCATGAGTTGTGGAGGCATTTATCAACGTTTGCTCTTGGGTTCTGTAGCGCAAATGCTGGGGAAGCACCATCTTGCGTCCAGTCATCAACTCAAATGGTGACATTTTGGTTGCAGATGAAGGGGTAGATCTGATGGCCATTAGGACCAGAGGTAATTGGATATCCCAACTTGGCCCAGAATCTGCCACAAACTTTTTTGAGATGCTCACAATGGTTCGGTTATATCTCTGCACTGCTCCAGAAGAAGCTGGCCGGTAAGCAATATGTAGCTTTCTTTTGACCCCCAGTATCTCCCACATCTTTGTCATTACTTCACTGGTGAAGTGGCTACCCCTGTCTGACTCAATCCTTTGAGGTAGACCAAAACGGGAAAACATGTGGTTAATCATCAGGACAGCTGCTGTTTCTGCCTTGCAGTTTGGGGCTGGGAGACATTCCACCCACTTGGTAAACAAGCATGTAACGGTCAACATGTACTTGTTTCCTCTAGACGAGCAGATTACAGGGCCTACAAAGTGAATTTGCAAATCTGACCATGGGAGTGTCATTCCCCTCTTTTGGAGAGGTGCCCGGTGTGTGAGGGATGTTGGCTGAAATTGTGCACACACAAGACAACCCTTCAAATATTGGTTGAGGTCCTGGCCCCTGTGTGGCCAGTATGCAACCTCTCTTAAGATTTCCAGTGTTGTGTGAAACCCCCTATGACCAGCGGTGGCCGCATCATGGGCATGACTTAACATCAGGCTTCGGAATGAGGTAGGAACCACCCACTGATCCTGGCCAGCTTGGGATTTCCTTACCAACAAACCGTCTTGGATTCGGAACATTTTTGGACATTTCATCAACACTCTTAGGTCCTCTTTCCCAATGTAATCGGTATCCGTCAGGGGAAAGTTCTCAGGGTCCTCAAGGTGTTGGTAAAACTTACCAATAATTGGATCCCCCTTCTGAGCTGTAATCAAATCAGCATCAGGGGTCTCCTTGCTCCATTGGGCAGTTGAAAGATCATTGTGAGCATTTGTCTGGGACCTAGTGATAGCAGTGACCTGGATTTCCCCCAACAGGGACTCTATTTTGATTAGGTCCCCTTGGATGGCCCCGGTTTTGGCCAGCTGATCAGCTAAGTCATTTCCAGTTTTGTCTGGTCCCTCTACTTTGGAATGACCCTTGATCTTTTTCCAGTAGATGGTCATCCCATTCGATGTGACCAGATCATCAATGTTTTGGATTAACTTCCCATGTTTCAGGGGTTTGTTATTAGCACATAACATGCCTCTGGTTTTCCAATTAACCAGGTGCTCCACGAACCCGTTCCGTACATAATCCAAATCTGTGATTATGACCAGTTCGAGGAGTTGATGTTGGACAGCAGTGAGGATGGCCTGATGCACAGCCATCAATTCTGTCACCTGACTACTTCGGGGACCAATTTTGTATCCAGCGGAGGGTTCTGGGAACTCATTCACCCATGCATTCCCTACGCCGGCCACCAGTTCTTTCTCCCCGTCGTTGTCAACATGGTAAGAGCATCCATCTACATAGACAGTGGGCATTCCCTCACACTTGTCTTCTTCAAAGACTTTGTGTGGGGAATTAAGGTATGCCTCCGTGTTGTCCTTGATTTTTAGACTTTCGTCCTCGAGACAGTTTTCTCTGGCACAATCATGCAAGTCAGCCAGACCTTGCGCGAGGGGACTCTTCTTGTTTTGGCCATATCTGACCTCAACAGGAAAGCCTTGCATTGACAGAATCCAGGAAGTAATTCGGGAATTATTCACATTTCCGGCCCGGATTCTGTCACTTTGGAGATATTGCAGAGGCTGGTGTGGAGTCTCCACTATGATGTGTTCCCCCTGGATAAACGGGCGGTAATTCTTCAATGCCCACACCGTTGCCAGGAGTGCCTTCTCACAATCGTTCAATTTTTCCTCCACAGAGGATAAAGTTTTGCTCGCATAAGAGATTACTTTATTGACCTTGTCATGCTTTTGGTATAATACTGCCGTCAAGCACGTATTAGAGAACCCCGTCTCCAGGAAGAACTCCTTGTTTCTGACAGGGTAAGCTAGGCAAGGCGCTTGTGAGAGGCTTCTTTTGAGTTGTCTTACTGCCTCGGATTGTTCTGGACCCCATTCCCACTTGACCCCCCCCTTCAGGAGATGAATCAGGGGTCTAGTGATCTCTGCATAGCCCTCAATGAACTTTCTGCTGTAATTAGTCAGTCCAAGGAGGCTCCTTAGTTCCTGCAGAGTTGTGGGGTCTTTCAGTTTCTGGAGTGCTTCCACTTTCTTTTCTTGGGGACAGAGACCCTGAGGAGTAATCTCATCCCCCAAGAAATTAACACGGGTTCTACACCACTGTGCTTTCTGGAAGGAAAGTTTTGCTCCGGCGGCCCTCAACTGTGTCAGAACATAACGGATCTCCGCTATGTGTTCCTCCACAGATGAACTTTTGATGAGGACATCATCTACATAAGCCAGGTTACCCCTCGCACCCAGGTCGGGCATGGCCTTATGTAGGAAAATGTTGAATTCATTGCCGGAATTGAGGTATCCGAAGGGAGTCCGGGTTCAGGTGTACTTCTGGCCCCCAAAGGTAAAAGCCAGTTTGTATTGGTCCTCCCTACTGACAGGCACGGTCCAGTATCCATTGGTCAGGTCTATTGCAGTGAATACTTGTGACCCTTGAATCTGGGCCAGCCCTTGGTCAATGTAGGGCAGAGGCCATCGGGAAGTATGGACCCGTTTGTTGAGCTCCCTGAGGTCGGCGCAGAGTCTCCACTGGCCGTTTGGCTTCAATATTCCCAGCACCGGTTTATTGAAGGTGCTGTGAACTGAACGGATTATTCCCCGGGAATCAAGGTTCTTAATTATTTCAGTAAGGGACTCCATTGAATCGAGATGCAAGCGATATTGCTTCACAAACACTGGAGTCATGCCAGGGTCCGTGGGAATTGTTGTTGTGTGGATGTCGGTGCGACCACAGTCATATGAGTCTACCGCAAAGAGATCTTGGAAATCCTAGAAAACTTGTTTCAACTTTTGCTTCTGTTCCAGAGTCACACAGGCATCAGCTATGTTGACTCTCTCTTCCACCATCTGCCTGAAGCCTGGAAAGACTTCTGGTTTGGCTATCTCAGCGGCCTCCTCCAGCTGGGTGGAGAAGTACCTGGTCAGAGTGCTGATTTGGACTGGAGGCCTCAGGTGGGAAAGGCAACCCTCATGGACCTGGAAAATCACCTCATCCCTCCTGAAGTCACAAGTCACATCTTCCTTACCATAGGGGCAGGAAGTGTACACCAGGAAGTTCCCCCCATGCCGGGTAAAAATCCTGTCTGGTGTTGTATTGTCATCACTGTCACTGTCAACGCAGTCCTTGGGGATTGGTCCTAACAGTTAATTTCCTAAATCAATGGAGAAATGTCGGTCATCAATCGCCATTCCAATAATGGTGCCTGCGGCTAGAGTAATACTCTTTAAGTCGCTGTTATCCACCTCTATTGGAATGGTGTCATGTTCTATGTTGACTAATGGAGTTGGGTTTACCCCCAACCTTTGCTGTTGGAGAGAAGCGTTTAGATGTATGTAAGCATCAGGGTTTTTCAAATGTTGTCCTCTTTTAACTTTCACTTCCAGGGAGAATTGTCGGGTCCTTTCTGGGATGGTGACTTCCTCTTTGATCTGAATTTCAACTGCATAAGGTAGCAATTGAGCTGACCTAAATGCTTTTTCTGGATCATCAAAGCCCATGGGATTATCCGCTAATCGGGACCAAGCTTTGAAGTTTATTAGGTCCAAACTAATGGCAAACCGATTGAGAATGTCACTGCCTAAGTAAAAGGCGGCAGTGACGTCTCGCACGACCCAACAATTATGGACTATGCTCTTGTTGCCAATGGATATTTTGAGCGTACACCTGCTTGGCAAGAGAAGTTTGGAATTAGGTGCTTCCAGGTCCATTTCCCATTTGTCTATCAGTTTGAATGTGGGAATGGCTGGATCTTTTGGGAGTTGGCGGAACATGGCTTCGCTGATGAAGCTCTTACCGTTGTTCACACACACTCGAGCGAGAACAGAGTCCTTCCCATCATTTAACTGAACAGGGATGAACAACTGCTCTCCAATTTGCTGAATATCAGCCAGGCTCTGAGCTGATTTCACATCTTTCTGGACTATAGGAGTGGGAGTTTCTGATTGTGGATTAGTAAAGAATTTCAGGGTGTTTCCTTCCAGTGTGGAATACCACCTTAAACTGGAAGGAAGGTTGATTTTCAGAAATAGAGAGGACCCCCCATCACCAGTCTGTTGTCCTACTGCTATTACTGTCACGTCTGGAATTTGGTTGTTCTGGAAGTGAAATTCTACTTGGTCAGATTTTTGTTCAACGATGTGGCAGGTGCCGTTTAAACTAACATGGCTGACACTCTGTTTTAATTTTATTGGTCAGCTAGTCTGGGTCCAGAGGACCTTGTTTACGCAATCTATTAGGGGTGACAACCTTCTCAGGAGGTCATTCCCTAGTAAACAAGGGGTGCCCTCTGGAGTCACTACTATGACCGGGTGTTTCACCTTGTGTCGCCCAATTTTAATGTCCAAGTCTGCAGTCCCCTCAACGGGAATTTCCTTCCCGTCAAAGTTCTGCAGTTGTCCAGGAAGAGCGGTGAGAGGAATTCGGTAATTCTCCCCCCTTCCTGCATTTAGTTCCTCAAAGGCCCTTTTGGACAGAAGGGTAGCTTGGGATCCAGTGTCCACCAGTGCCAAAATTGTACCCTGCCCCTGTACTTGTACCGGGGCATAGTATCTTCCCTCCTTCTCCTCAAGGGGACACAGATAATGCACATTTTTGGACAACTGGTGGGCTAATTTTCTGGTTTTAGACATTGCTAGCGAAGAGATTTGGGCAGAATTTTGTGGAGAGCCTTGGGAATCTGAAAGAAAAAGTTGGCAACTGGAGATCAGAGCCATTGTGGGTTCCCCTGGTTCCGGTTCTGGGCCTCCCCGCCCTTTTTGGAGGCAGTCATCAGGATGGGTTTGAACCAGGGGATTTCGGTATTGTGGTTTCTGGGATGAGATGATGGGCGGCGGTAGCTCAGTCTCCATATCTCCCCAGTCTGAATTGGCATCCCTTGGGACCCATTTTTCCTTGGGAGAAGTTCCCCCATCTCTAAAGGAGAAGATCCTTTCCCCAGGATCCTCTGAGGATCCCTCTCCCTCAAATTGGAAGACCTGTACCTCCTCCACAAAGTGGGTCTGTTTGGGTCCTTTGTTTCTCCTACGCCCCCTCTGCTCCTTGGGAGGCAGGCTTTCAGGGGTAGGAGATTTTGTTTCCGGTTCCTGGTTTTCCAGGGGCTGTTTACAAGTTGGGAAGGAAGCTTCCTCCAAGGCTTTACACCCCCCTTGCCCTTGTGCCTCCTCCCTGGGAACCGGTGTGTTATTGGGGTGCTGCCCCTGTCATTGTTCTGGAGCACCAGGTCCAGAGTTTGGGGCATTCTGCGGTGGCATGCTCATCTGAGGGTTCTGTTGAGCCCTCAGTATGTGACCCAGATCCCATGCCATATTTTGGACCTGGCGCTCAAGTTGTGAAACCCGCTCAAGCTGATACGGGGCTCTATTTTCTCCCCTGGGCTGATCCCGGGAAGGGTAGCTATCCCTTCTCTGGTAGTACCCCTGGTTGGGAAAATTTTGGTACCCCTCCACCCTTGGCCTCCCCTCTCCCGGATTAGGTTGTCTGGGCTCAGGGAATTGGGGAAAGAAGGATGGATGATTTTGGGGCTGGAAATTGGGTGGATACCTGGGGAAAAAGTTCTGCCCAGGATTTGGAGAATTTCTGCCCTCCTGTGGGAAGTTGGGAGGGATGTTCCCTGGGTTAGGTGCTTGGCTGGATCCCCCCCCTTGGGCTGGAGGAGTCCACACATAACCCAGGATTGGTCGGTTTCCCTTGTACCGGGGACTTACATAGTCAGGGGAGCGGGGGACCCCATTTGTGGGACTACCTCCTAGACTCCCTGTCTGTGACTGGCCTGAGGGCCTTCTGGGCTGTGAATTATTTGGTACAGGCAGGTTTGTAAGCCCCCCCATCTCCAAATCTAAAACGGGGGCAACCTTTACCTCTGCCACCTTGGCAGCCGCCGGGGTGCTGTTGGTTTTGGGGTTTTTCGGCGCGTTATTTTTATTTTCGATAGGCTTCTGCACCTCATAGATCCGGGTAGCCTGTTCAATGACCCAGTCTAAAGATCTTTTCTCATGAAAATCTCTCAAGAGCTGGGTCATTATGTATTTGGGTAAGGCATGGAAAAACGTATTGATAAATTCTCTGCTATCCGTGCGCACCCTTCTGGTGGTCTGCGCAAAAGCACGTTTTAATTCTTGCACAAACTCTTGTGGGGCCTGATCCTCCCCACATTGCAAATTATAGGCTGCCTTGCGAGCATCTTGAGGTTTTCTGTGAGCAGAAAAATGTTTCAAGATGGCCGCCTTATAGGTGGACCATCTTAAATGATTTTGGTCCTCCAGCCCCGCAAAGAAACTGGAGTATTCTGGGGAGAATGTCCATTTGACGTACTGGATGCAGCTACTGCTGTCTTTCAAATGGAAAGTCTCCATCATTTGCTCATAGAGCTCCAAGTGTTCCCAAACGGAATACTTGGCGTTCTTATGATAAGGCGTGATGACACTCCTTATTGCCTTTATTTGCTTCAATGGGTCCTTAAGAAAGGCCCTTTTTGCCTTATTGGCCTTTTTGGTTCGGGTAACCCTGGTCCATTCATCCTCTGACTCAGAGGCACTGCTCCCAGAGGTTCCTGTCTGATCTTCCAGGTTTTCCCGGATTCTGCGAGCCTGGGAATGGCTGGCAGAATGTGGGGACCTGGTCTCCTGTGTCCTCCGCCGTTCAGAGGAGTCTTCAGATTCCTCCTTGCTGCCAGGATTTGATGGGTACCCCCCCCCCACTGACCTAACTGGGCAGAAGTTTTCAGGATGCCCTTAATGGGCCTACTCTCCTGGGGTTCCCCACTAAATTGCACTGTGCTTGGGTGTCCATACCCGGATGCCCGCCCATCCATTCCTGGGAGGTACTGGCCTATGAGCCCCATACTTCTAGCTGGATAGTAATCTGCCATCCCCGTGGCCCTGGGCTCATGTGCATGAGGGGACATGGGGGTGGCAGAGTCCAGGGACTGGGAGAGATGAAGGCCTCTGGTACTAGGGCTCCTGAGGTTATGCTCAGGAGTTTCTCTTTCCCAGCGAACCTCATCTCTATCCGCCCATGCTTCCTGTTGCAATGCAAGAGCCTGCACTTTCAGTTCCTCAGTTAAGGCCTTACTCGACTCTATCAGTCTCTCCTGCATCGCTACCTGTTGCTGGAGCCTATGATTGTGCTGACAGAGAGCCTCATTTTCTCTCTGTGCCTCCTGATTGGTCCTGGAGTACTGGGCCAGTCTCTGCTGCAGGAGGGTTACCTCCTGAGCTGTGTCCCTATTGGCCTGCTCCTTTCTTGCCAGAGCATCCTCCACCCTCCTGGTGTGCTCTAACAAGTTCTGGTGTTCTTTTTGGAGGTCACCCAGTCCCTGGAGGGCCAGGTGATTTTCTTCCATTTTCCTTTTTAAGTGGCAGACTTCCTGGCCTAAGGTGTCCCTTTCCTGACTAAGAGCCTGCATCTGTGCTGCCAGGTCGTCCCTTTGCCTTTGGAAGGCACCAGCTTTCTGGTGCTCCTGATCAAACTCTGCCTGGGTATCCAGGTCTTTCAGAATCAATTTATTGCTTTCCTCTTTCTCTCTGTCTAATCGAATTTGCAGGGTGGCTACCTGCTCTGTGCATGCCCTGTTGAAGTCCAGTTGTTGCTCCAGCTTTTTCTGGCTCTGCAGAAGGGAGTCCAAACCTTCTTGGTACTCCTTCTGCAAGGCCAGACATCTGGTATCCTGGTCAGCCTTCTCCTGTTGCAGTCTATCCATGTCCTCTTTTATTTTAATGATAAATCTGGTGTCCTGGTCAGCCTTCTCCTGTTGCAGTCTATCCATGTCCTCTTTTATTTTAATGATATACTGCCTACTATCATTTTCTGACTCCTGGCTCCTCTGCAACCTCTGCTCAGAAGAGACCAGGTCACATTGGGCCTTTTCTAACACCAGCTGTTGCCTATTTGCCAGATCTTGGCCTTCAGCACATTTGTCCTGCATGGCTCCCATATATAGATACAAATATGCTGCTATCCTGGCAATCTTATTATGTTCATCTTTGGCTTTAGGGGCCATATATAGTTCACTCAGGGCCACATGTAGGGGACCCTGATCTCCCCATATATCTGACCCTGTTTCAGTGATCTGTTGCGCGATTGCCTGCAACCAGACCGTTTGGTCCTGATGAGTCCACTCACCTCTCACAAATAGCTTATGTAAGAAGTGCTCTCTGGCTATTTTGATGTCTACCAGTGTCGTCATTCTGGAATTTGAGTTCCTTCCTGACTTACAGAAGTTTGTATTTTATTTTTGCAAAACAGACCGTTTCCTTAGAGCGTTCCTTTGAGGAGTGCTTTACAGCGTAACACAGCGTGGTGATCCGACCGGATATGTGTATCTGGTCAGCTGGCACACTGTATTAATCTGCACAAATGGTAAATCTAACCCAGAATATCCCGGCTCGAGCCCCCACTTTGTAAGAAGATTCAATTCAACACTACAGCTAAGTCAATGCCTAGTCTGGGATACTGAATGGAAACCCTTATTGATATATCTTTATGTCCAGTTCATGAGTTCTGGATGACTACCCCTATATAACACCCCTCTCTTAGAATCCCACTGACCCCACTGAGCCAAGAAGTAGTTCTGTTTTGCAAGTTTAAAAGGTTTATTTGAGAAATAAGACAAAATATAGATACCACGCTTTTATAATAAATTAATAATCGATATCGGCCTTATAAGTATAATGTTAATCAACAATGGGTAATCTGACACTAGCACACTTCTTTATAATCAATGAGGAGTTAGTATAGGATGGATCAAGTAGCAAAAATACTTTTATGATTTCAAGGGAAAAGCAATGAGGAATAAAAGTCAGTAGAGAAATACTTGAGATGATTTTAGCAAAAGATAATATAATCACTTTTTCTCTGGCAATTCACCACCCTCCCCTATGCAATGTAAGACATGGAAGTAGATGGAAAGAGGAGCACACAGTTCTCAGGAATGCAATCAAATACAATACGAAATTCAGTTCCCCCCCAGCAAGCTTAGAGAAAACCGGTATGAGTTTTAAAACACAGGCCCAAGTGCTTTGAATGTGGTGGCAATGAAGTGAGAAATATGCTGAAAATGCTTTTAATTCCCTTTAGGAGGTTCAGGGTGAGTGAGAGATACTTGGGATGAGTTCAGGCTCACTTTAGCAATGATTCAGAGATGGTGATTAAGAGGCAAATGAATTTTTAGCAAGGAAAGAAATGACTGCTGGTTACACTTGGCTGGATTTTTAACCAAATCGCAAATCGTGGTAAAATTCGCGAGTGCGTGAATCGTGATTGCAGAAAAAGTATAAGGAGTAGGAGGTCGGTTCTAGGTGGCTTGTTGGGAAGATTAGATCCTAAGCTTTCAGAGGAAAGTTAAACCAAGTTCATAGCCCAAACGGTTCCAGAGATATGAACGATTTTGTAAAGGTCGTTTTTCGGATTTAAAGTAAACTCAAAATGACAGGTGACAGCTTTGCAGCTGCAGAATTGACAAGTGACAGTGGTGCAGCTTTACAAAATGACAAGTGACAACTTCTAGGAGGCAGTTCTGGTTAGATTAAAATAGTTTGGATTAGATTATTTTAAACTAAGAGCTTATTTCTGTCACAATCTGACCTAAGTACTCACAATATATTTTGGAAGGACTCGACCTCGTCACGGATCTGATCAATCAGGCTAGCGGCACTTCACAGCGATCTGGTCTCTGGGTCTGCGGTTCTGCATGGCTCCTGGATCTCTGCACTGGTCCTAGCAAAAGTTCTTGGCAAGGGATTCAAGCAGCTCGCCCGGCTGTGAGTAGCTTGCAATGATTTGAGGCCTGCTGCAGAGAACTCAGCTTGTGGTTTTAGGCCTCTGATTTAGGTTCTAAAGTATACGTTCTAGGTTCTGGAGTATGTAGCTGGAGTCAGTCTGGAACTGGTATCTTCTGGATGTTGTGTGGTCCGGCAAAACGCTCCGCAGCAACTGGATTTGAATGTCTCTACCTGTCCCAGCAGTCTCTTTTATGTGTTTTGAAAATGGGTGTGTGCCTGGGCCTAGCTAAGCCTGCCCCTCTCTACTGGTCATTGGCCCAATTCTCCCCTCTCCCATGATTGGGGGAAGGAAATGTGAGTCAGAGTGATGCTGTAGGTTTTATGGGTCAGAGGATCCTCCCCTGGTCAGTTTCCACACAAATCTATATTTGACCCAAATACATATTGCACAGATACACAGTTGTTTGTCATTGCATACACACATCATGCATTACTGATGGGAGGCACTGTTCCGACCCTGGCATTTCTAGGAGCTTGGGTAAAGAAATGGGAACTTTTTGCGCTTTTTAGTAGCTTTCCCCATATCAGATTTTTCACCAAATTTATACAATTGTGTGCAAGGCATGTGGGCATTTAGATAAGGAAGTGTCAGATTTTTAACCTGCATACATTTAGAGTAACAACCTCTTTTCCGCTCGTAAACCCCCAGATCATACCCCCGGGTCCTAAAACCTCTTAAACTGTTGGCAGAAAAATCACAAGAATTATGGTATCATTTAGATAATTTTGACAAGTCCGCACCATGAGTTATACATCTTTCTTAAAATCATATTCTGGCCAACAGGGGTGTGTCTTCCCAGGTCACATGGTTGAGAAACCAGTCTATCCACTTTCTTTAAGCTCAGCCTATCCTCAGAGGGGGCTGCCCCTCCCCGTTTCTGCCAAGAGGAAGCCACTTTTACGACGCCGCCAATATAACTTCTGCCTGAGTCAAGGAAGGGCTTTGTTCAAAAGGAAGCCATTTACGATCCCCCCAATAAACCATCTCCCTGGGCCCTTTGTTTAGTTTCTTGCAGTCCCCTGGTAATTCAATCAGAGAGTGTGTGACCTCCTTTTGTCAGGGGCAACAGAATGCAGCCAGGCCTGGGAACCTGTCAGGCAGAATTGGAATCTCTTCAAGCCAGTTTTCAGCTAAAATGTCACTTTTTGTTCCCCAGTTTAAGTCAATACAGTTTTTACATATGCATCTAGAATGCTGATTCTAAGTTCAAAACTATGACATTTTAACAGTTACAAACTATGTGACACTCAAAAGTAGGTCACTCAGTTAATTTACACATTTCGATTTTGGTGGTTTTGATCCAGTTTCAGTTAGGCTGCTGACATGCATAGCTCAGCCAGTTTTGTTATGAACATTGTTTTGGGCTCTTCATCTTCCCAGATTTTGTATGCACACATACTTGATTCTGCCAGATGTCCGCTGGTGTTCAGTGAGATTTTTGGATGTGTTGCAATGTTTGAAAATAGGCATTTTGAGCTGGCATTCAGAGAAACCAAAGGTAATTTTAAAGCGTTTTTGAGCTAACAGGCGCTGCTGTTTTACCTTTGGAACCCATTCCACTCATGGCACCCTGGCCTATCATGCTCGCACTGGTGGGTGGCAAGTTAGGCAGCCATTTTGGTGTATGCACAAACTGCGTGGTTCTCCTGGATTCTGGCGCACATGTGGGCTTTTTGACCATCTTGGATTTTCTAAGCCCACAGCACCCAATGTTGCAGCATGATAGCTCAAACGTGGGTCAGGACACCCAACACATAACTTAATTTTTTTTTGTATTTGTTTACTATTTGTATTGTGCGCTAAACCCTGAGGTAACTGGGCTCTTGAAAAATGTAAGGGATACAAACATAGTAAAGCAGATTACGATCACGCGTAGAGACAACAATAGGGACCCTGGTTACAGGTGGGTCAGGCAGTGAGTGCAAAGTAGTATAAAACACAAGATGCTGAACAATAGCAAAGGTGGACAGTGATCGGCTAGTATGGTGATTACATCTTAGTGAAGAGGCTTGTTGCTCAGCCAATTTTTTATACTGGCTTTAAAAGTGAGGAAGGAGGGATCCTGTCTAAGCGGGATGGGGATAGAGTTCCATCGTTTGGCAGCTTGAACTGGGAAGCTGGCTCCTCCGGCTGTTTTCAGTTTGTATCTTGGTACCACCAGGTTATGGGAGTGAGAAGATCTGGTAGTGCGTGTGGGTTGGTGTTTACACATTTTGTCATCCATGTATTTCGGGGCTGAGTTTGTGAGGCATTTGTGCGTGATGGCTAGGGTGCATAGTGTAATTCTGTCACAGATGGGTAGCCATTTGGCGTTGTGTCTGTGAGTGGAAATGTGGCAGGATCTGTGATGATTGAGTGCTGTTCTCAGGGAGTTATTCTGGGGTACCTGGAATTTATTTAGATTGTGTTCAGAAGAGCTGAGGAATAGTGTGTTGCAATAGTCAATTTTAGATAGAGCAAGAGCTCTGGCCAACGTTAGGCAACTGCTTGTAGATAAGTAAGATTTGCATCTGTAGATCAGTTTGTTGGTGTAGGCCGTGGAGGACGCCACACTGTTGACCTGTTTTTTGAGAGAGTTGAATCGAGGTAGACCCCCAGTGTTTTTATCTCTTTGGGGATGTTGATTATATTGCCGTCAATAACAAAGGATGAGTATCTAATGTTGAGTTTATTCAAATGTGCCTGAGTACCCACAATCATTAACTCGGTCTTATCGTCATTGAGGCAAAGGCTGTTGGTGGCCATCCAGGATTGGATTTCGAGATAGATGCTATTTAGCAGTTTGGAGTCATGGTCGTAGCAGCCAGTGAGGGGGATGAGGACTTGAGTGTCATCTGCATAGTTGGTGTAGATGACACCCAAGTTGTCCAGTCGGTCGAAGAGTAGCTTTGTAAATACATTGTATAATGTGGATGAAACACATGATCCCTAAGGGACACCACACAGTATCGGAGTGGGGTCTGCTGAGGCCGAGGGAGAGAAGACTCTGGTGGTCCGATTTGATAAGAAGGATTTAACTTAGTCTGATGCATCAGTGGAGAATGCTGCCGCTGTATTGAGGTGCTTGGTGAGAATTTGGTGGTCAACGAGGTCGAAGGCCGCAGGTAGATCGAGGAGTAAAAGGATTGCTAACTTGCCTTTGTCCTTTGCCTCATTCATTTGGATCTTTAGATCTAGGAGAGCTGTCTCAGTTCCATGTCTGGGTCTGAATCCTGATTGTCTAAATCCTAGGAGTTCATTCTCCTCAAGATGCTTCTGAATTTGCAGATAGGCCACACGATCCAACATTTTTAGAAGGAACGGGACGATGGTGATGGGCCTATAGTTTGTGGGGACATTAGGATCAAAGTTTTTTTTTTTTAATAGAGGCATAACTCATGCTTCCTTGAGGTTGTTAGGTACCTGACTGGAAGAGAATGAGGAATTTATCAGCGTGGGGATGAAGGGGATTAGGTTTTTAGCTCCCTCTTTAATAATGATGGCAGGCCAGATGTCGCCTTGGCAGTGGGATGGTTTTAGGCTTTTAATTATGTCTTCAACTTCCTTTGAAGTTACTTGCAAGAAGGTGAAGGGAGTGCCAGGATGAGATGTTTTTTCTGAGTCAGGGGTATGCTGGGAGCCCATGGTGAGACTTGCCTTTTTAGCTCTGATCTTATTTTGGAGTAGGGTAATTTTATCTGCGAGGGCTCCATCTCATATAAAGTGTGAATGCTAATAATTTCCAATTCATTGGCTTTCTTAGGTTGAGTGACTATTAATCCCAGGCCGCGTCTTGATCATTCCAAATTCCCTCAAATGTAATAATAATATACATTGGCCATCCTGGATAAAAACTATAAGATATTGAAGGTCTAAAGTATTTGTTGTGCAAGGTTCCACCCTCCAATAATTCAGAGCTGGGTGTACCAACTCCTATTCCTTCATCTCCGGGAATAGAACTAGCTTTACTTGGTTCAGCGCTTGCCCTAGGGGTCAAATATGATTTACCAAAAGTCCCTTTCTGGGTTCCCTTTTCCACCCGCATTAGTCCCTATGTTTCCCTGAGTCTGTTCATATTCTGTTACGTATGCCCTCAGACTTATTGCAGTTCCCTTGGGTGGGTATGTTCTATAATCAATAGACAAAAACCTTCTTTCAGGTGACCGTTCACTAAGAATATTTGTATACAATAATGCAGGCCATCAGGCTACCTCCTTCGCAAACACCTGACTAAATCCTCCCGAATTATAGAGGTACACCCTTTCACACTCCTGATCCAATAAATGCATTTATTTGTCAGAGATGACCGGCTTTCTAAGGAACCAGGAGGCAATCTAGGAACTTTGTGCATTACCACAAACGGCGGGTCCACCATGTGATGTCTCATACCTACAGGTTCAGGCCCCTTCGTAATGATTTTGCCCCTCCGAGTACAATTAATCCTACCTGCTTGAATGTTCCAAACTACGTGAGAATCAATAACTTTAATAATGGGCCCCAAGCAGATGGCATAGGTTCTGCCTGTTTAGACGTTTGGTCTGATTTGGAACAGCTATAATATGCTGAACATTAATGCCCTGCGGTTGAGGCTGTGTCGAGCTCTGACCCACTACAGTGCTAGATCTTCCTTCACTGCTCATACTCATCACAGGTATTTTATGGCCAGGCCCATCCCTACAGTTTAGCTTCAGACCCAAATCATGAATGCTACTACCCAAGAGTTTAAACTGTTTCACCAATTCTTGGAGTGAACCAACTATCTGTCCCACATTGGGCTAACTATTAAGCTCCTTTTTTTCCGCTCAGATCACCAAGGGCCCTATTAGAGAATTCAATGTTATCGGAATGAGAGCTAACATTACTCGCACCTTAACAATCTGCATCACCTGCCACATCCTCGATGACCTTGACCTTGATGTCCGGATCTACGTTATAAAACCGAATCCCAAAAGATTGAATTACAAAATTGCGAAGTCCGCTTGTTTGCATTTTCTAATTCAAGCTTTTGGGATTTTGTTTCTCCCCACCCACACTGCCCATTTAATGTATGCGGCAGACACGCCCGCAGCCCATAATACCAAACTAGAGGAGCGGGGGACACCCCCACATCTCCCGCTCCCATTGTTCGATATTATGGGCCTCCATTTTTTATAACAGGCAGAATGCACAGTAAACGTTCATTCAACCTTTTTTTCTGTTATTTTGGGGTATACCCAGAGGTCCTCGCTCTCACCAAGACATTGGGCCTCATTACGAGTTTGGCGGTAACACGCCGGTGCTACTAGTGGGTTGCCGCCAAACTGGTAACACTGTTTCTGCTGCCTGCGATATCGGTGCGACCAGGACATTACAAGTCCCGACGGCCAAGGATATCAGGCGGCGGAAAGTGTAAGTCCCCATTCCCATGATGTCCCATAGGGCTCCATTGGAATGGGGACATGGAAGAACAGTTGCTAACTGTGCCGGTGCTTCCGTGACAACTCCAGGATCGTTGCACCCGGCAGGTCAGACCTGTTGGGCACAATGGCCCAGGAAGGCAGAGTTGGAGTGTGGTGGTCCAGAAAGGGTGCCGGTACGGTGTGACCAGCACTCTTATTTCCAGACCGCCACACTTGTAATGAGGCCCATGGTTAATGGCCAGCTCTGGGGGTCTCTGCTTCTGTCATTCCTACGCAGGCCTACTCCTCCTTGGAATACCTAGTCTGCAGGCTGTCTATCTCTCCTGGCCTCTCTCTGACTGTGACCACCATCTACAGGCCATCTGACCAGGTCACCCTCTTCCTCTCAGAATGGGCTGACCTCCATGTCTCAACTTCTCCTCCTCTGAGACCTCAACATCCACCTGGATGCCTCTAATCCCTCCTCTGGGCTTTTCCACAACATATGCCTCTCTCTCCCTTTGCATTCTACCCTCTGGTCCGACACACTACGCTGGACACACCTTGAATTTCTCATCTCCTCAGACATCACCTCTTTAACCCTCTCACCACTCTGCTTTATTGGACTGACCACTTTCTGCTCTCTTCTCACCTGAAACCTCTTGCCCCTCAAGCAAAGCCTACCCCAGCACCACCACCATCCTTCTCGGTCATTCGGCCCAAGAAGGGAGTGTCAGTGGACGCCCTTGCCTCTACTTTCTCTGCTTCTCCTACTCCAGCTTCTGACTTACACTCTGACACAGCCATCTCTAACCTGCATCTTTCTATCTCCAACACTCTGGACATCCTTGCTCCTGTCATGAGAATCTGTCTGAATCCACCTCCATTTTCAACTCTTGGTACGACTCTGACCTCGCCACCCTGAATGCAAGTGCAGTGTGGCTGAGAGGAAGTGGTGGGCTTTGGGTGCATCCTCTGACAACCTGGCTTCTCGCCTGCTCCAAAGGCAATACAGACTCTGTGTCCTCTCCAACAAGAGGGTCCATATCCAAGCCTGTGTCTGTGCAGCCTATAACAACACAACCTAAATCTTTAAAATCTACAAGGAGCTAGCCAATCCTAATGCAGTCTCCAACTCTCCTGTTCCCTCTCAGGCCCTCTGTATGGCTCTGGCCTCTCATTTCACTACTAAAACTCAGGACATCCTGTCCACCCTTTCCTCTTACTCTCTCAGGCCCCCGTTGGCCACCTCTCCCTCTCTTCTTCCTTATTCCTCTTTCGCTCTGACAACACCTTAAAATGTCTCTACACAAGTCCAATCCATGACACTGTCATCCAAACAGGTGCTCCCCTGCTCCTCCAGAACCATCAAGGACCACATTGCCACCCTTGCTCCAGCCTATGCTGATCCTATATGTCTGGCAAACTATTGCCTAATTTCTATCACTCCTTTCCTGGTCAAACTCCTGGAAAAGCTGGCCATCTCCCAGCTTACAATCCACATTGAATCATTTGACTGCCTCCATGGCCATGAGTCTGGCTTTCAACATGGTCAATCACAACACCCTGACAAACAGACTCTGCATGAACCTGGGCATCATAGATCAGGCCCTGGAGTGGCTGACCTCCTTCCTCCTGGATCGTCCCTCCCAGGTCCAACTTGGGTCTTTTCTCTCCACCACCTCTCTATCCACATGTGTTGTACCCCAGGGCTATATCCTCTCACCCCGGCTCTTCAATGTCTACCTGGCCCCTTTGGCCCACCTGATCTCCACCTTCTCTTCTAACTTTCAGTGTGATGCGGATGACACTCTCCTCTCTTTCATGCTTCCCTGTTCTGACTTGAGTGTCGTGTAGACCGTTGAGACCTCCGTCCCCAAGTGACGCACAGGGAAACCAAAAGAATCCCGCTGTGCAACCTTTGGGGCCACAGGTGGGAGATGTTACTTCCCGGATCCACGGAACCTCTGGAACACTGATGCTGCTGCAAAAAGAACGAGGTTAAGTACCAGGCAATCACAATATATCACAAGAATCAAAGGATCTGAATAGTCTTACCTATCCGGTGTTTAGAAAACCCAGGAAACCTAGGAGGGAGGTTCGAGACTCAGATGATGCGGTCCCTAGAACAAGAGGAACGCAGGCAAGCGTGGATACAGGATAAGCCACCTGTATAGCTGAAGGCGTAACTTGAATCCCAAAAGGGAAATAGCGTAGAAGTTCAACAAAGTACCAAAGGATGATCCGAAGACAAGTGAGGGTCGTGCCAAAATCCAGCAATAGGTAAACAGTTCCAAGCAGAGGTACAAAAGGGTAATCCGAAGGAGTCCAAGTGAGAGTTCCAAGATCAAGGTAACCAAATAGAGTTTATCTAACGTAGCGCCAAACAGGGTCTGAAGACAGCTGAGAAGCAATGAGTGTTCCGTGCATCAAGCCTTATATACTGTGCGTTTCGGGGTCATGTGACGTCCACCAAGGTCACGTGGGAAACGCTGCTCTGAATCACGTGAGCAAGTGAACGATCGGTGTGGAGGTGTACCGTCGCCCCTTCTGCTGTATGTTCTCCATGGCAACTGCCAGGGCAGGAAGGGCTGCAATCGAGCCCGTAAATCGTACCTGGTACGGAGCTTTCGGTCCTTTGGGTAAACCGGATCACATGAGCCTCGAACCCTGGAGGGAGTCGTGTGGGAACCCGAGGAAGGTGTTGGGGAAATGTGAGCAGTGTTCTGGTGTGCAATGGATCGGTGTGCAGAGGATCACCTAACATAGGCCCACCCAATGGCCCACGACCCCGTGGGCAGGACGGGTGATCTTTATGGAACCGGGCTACCAACCGAGGAGCGTCAAGATCCAAAGCGGAAACCCAAGAACGCTCCTCCGGTCCATAACCCTTCCAATCCACTAAATACTGGAGCCTACCCCTAAACCAACGGGAACCCAAAATGGCTGACACTTCAAAAACATCAGGGGAGGCCAGGGACACCGGGCTGCTGGGGCCCAAAGGTGGGAAGAATCAGGACAAGGTTTGAGGAGAGAGACATGAAAAACAGGATGGATTCGCCAAGAACTCGGGAGAACCAGACGAAAAGCCACTGGATTCACAACCTGAGAGATCACATACGGGCCAACGAAACGAGGCAGAAGTTTCCGACAACCCACCAGGCGAAGGTGACAGGAAGACAACCACACCCTAGAACCCACCACAAGGGGAGGAGCAGCCAGGTGTTTGCCGTCAACACGAGACTTCATAGAGGCCTTTGCTTCAGTAAGATGGACCAAAGTACTAGCATGAACAGCAGACAGATCCCTAAGACAAGCCGTGGCCGCAGGATTCAAAGAGACAGAGGTGTCAGGGACAGGCAAGACCTTGGGGTGTTGGCCATAGAGGGCATAGAAAGGAGAAAAGCCTGTAGCAGAATGAGCCACGTTATTGTATGCGAACTCGGCAAGCCGTAAAGCACTCAACCAGGAGGCCTGCTGCTGTTCTTACTTTCAGGAGTCTTAATGTCTTTTCAAACACTTCACTGTGTACATCCCTCCTTCGGGTTCATTCCTCTCAACACACTGTTCATGGGAATTTAGACTCCGTCCCCTTTTGTTAGCATCTCTCCACCGGGTTCACTCTTGCCAACCATTGCAACGTACTGTTCTTCTACTAGTTTCACCATGAAGGATTCATCTCCTTTTCTTTCACAATCATCGGTCGGTCAAAGACTTTCTGCGGTACAGAGGATTCTATAAGACCCCTGTATGACTACTTTGACATCTCTACACCTCTTCTGAAGGCCTTTCGGTTACGGTAGTCTCTACCATCGGGTATTTAGCCAGAGTTTCCTGTGCGAGCACCCATGTGGTGCCGGACGCCTCTGTTGCTGGTTCCCCCTCTCTTTCATCAATAGTTTCTGCACACCTTTCAAAGTTCAAATAAGCCGTTGGCTACTTTTCATTCAACACAGTTCGGTTACTTATCGACTCTACCCTCGACTCACCGGCTGTGATGGACCATTTGGCTTTCCTTCTCTTTGGAGTCAAGGTTGGTACCTCCGAGACAAGCGTCTCTCCCCACCTTGGTAAATCAGCAGAGGGCGGTCTTGCGTACTGTTGACATCTGCTGCAATACCTGCTGGCTATTGTTCTCGGTCCTAAGTTTCAATCTGCAGAGGTTTCACAGGTCTTGCTCGGAAAAGGGGAAGGTTGCTTCTCTCCCTGTCACCCTTTCGGTATACACTGTCTTTCACGTCCTCTTGAACTGCTGTGCTGAGTTAGCTCTTACGTTGTGCCTTGCTCAACCTGTGCTCTCATACTCCACCTTTTATCCCTGTGGGAAAGGAAAGGGCCGTCAGGTGTGTGTGATCCTGGTCAATTGCCTGACTCTGCCTGGCCCTTAGGTTGGGACATGTCAAGTAAACAGGTTTAGACTTAATCCTTTGTCTTCCGTGGTGTATGAACGTGTTCGTGTCGGAAAAGGGGAGGTTAGAGTATCTGAATATCCTACATGGTAAAATGGGAAAAAGGTATTAAAAGACTGGAGTTGGTTGGTTAACTCAGAAGGATGAGATGGATAGGGTTTGTGAAACATACAGGACTGACCGGGATTATTATCGTGAAAGGAACTGGAGGAATTGTGGGAATGATAGTGTTTTGTCAATGCCGTTTAAGAGTTTGGAAAATGACAATCAGAGGGATGGGATTGTTAGGGTTTTGTCAAGGTAGCTTGGGTGTTCGAGAAAGAATAATCTTTGGGATGTGGAAAGGAACAGTTGGGAGTATTTGAGCGGAAAACAGGAAAACAATGATTCTGGGAGTTGTGGTTTTTGAGGGTAACGGGGCTCCTAGTTAGTCTACCAGAGTTGTCGGGTGTCAGGATTTTATTAAGGGCACTTCTTTGGGCAGAAGGGCAGTCGCTGTGGAATAACCAAAGAAGATCTCAGGGACTTCATCCTTCTCTTCTTCTTCCGCAGTTGAGTACTGCTGTCATGATCCATGGCAGAGCACCAAGCATACGTCCTTACAGCCACCAGAGACATTCAGGTAATGTGGGTGGGCGATGGACAGAGAGAGTTGCTGGTTGGCGTGAGCGCCAGTATTCAGACTGTAAATGCACCTGCCAAAATGGCCACCGAGTTAGGACTCAGCCTGGGACTCAAGATGGCCCCAAGTTGTCCATACTACAATGCTCCCTGGTAGTCGAGTGGAAAGGTGTGGCCCAGGGCTATCAAAACCCCACCCTGGGCCACACCCAGTGCTTAGTGTTTTTTTCCCTCAGCAAGATGCAAGTGGCGTAACGCTTGCCTAAGATCCGGCTCTGCGTGCCTGCAGTCTTCAGCCTTTGCAGCAGTCCTGTGTTCCTTACCTGCTTCCTGGCCCTCAGTGCTCCACTTGCTCTCTGGGGCCTTTGCTGATTACCATTCTCACCCAGAGCGAACGCATCCATCCGCAGTCACGCCTCAGCTTGCTTGCACACGTCAGAATTCCCATTGCAGCGATCTTCTGTTCCTAGAAGAAAAGGGATAAAACAGTAAGTTCGGAGACTTTAACACCCACGCTGATCCCCCCGGAGCCCGTAGAACTTACTTGCTAAAGTAGCCGGCATCCCCTTCTGCACAGCTGACGACCACACTGACATCCGTGTGGTTCGGTGATACATTCTGCTTCTCCCCAGCTGACGCCCGCTTCACATCCGCAGCAGCTGAAAGAGAAAGCGAAAGGGGAATTATTTACAAAACAGAGCATAACACGCACACCGCGTGTTCTCAGCAATTCTTTCAAATACATAAGAACATTCAGAACAGAGCGAACATTCTAAAGACATTAAGGACACTCTGCACTGCCATCAGGCAGCGCAGCAAAGGAAGGACATTACTATAAGACTTACCTTATAGGAAGCGTTGTGTGTGCGGGAGCAGGTCTGGGCCACTGCCATCCACTAACGTAACTGGCACTGATGTTGTCCTGATCGCCTTTGCGAACACATCTGCGAACACAATAAGGTGAGCCCTGACTGGCCCTAGTCAACCAACCCACCTAGGGCAGTGCAGTGAGGGAAGGTGGCAACTGCAGAAGTCACAGGCACTAATGCTCTGCACTTGTTTAGGCTCAACTAGAAGCCCCATCATCCTTCCTTATACCATAGTGGGGGCCAACCAAACCACTCCCAACTGCACTGCACCCTGGGCAGTAGCCTTTCCGCGTAATCAGAGGGAAAGGAGTGGTTTGGATCTACATCTTGTTCCTGAATCCAACACCTCAGCTTGAGAATATCTCCCGGCGATCCGAACCTGGCACTCGTGCAGGGCAGCAGAGGTAAGCGTTACAACCGCGTCTCACCTCGGGTACTTCCCAGAGCACAACCCAGGTGATCCTCCCCCGCTGGTCCACCCCCAGGGTTGGGATCTGAGAGCAACATCCCTCCCCTGGCCACCTGAATAAGGGATTCCCGAGATCTACTTGGGAGAATACCCTCAGATGTCTCACAGACCCCTGCTCCCACGTTCCCTCTCTCACTCTGGCCACCCTCCTTGGGCCCTCTACACACGCCTTCCTGTGAGGCTAAAACCACTGACCTTGCCAAAAAAGCCCACTTCCAGCTGCATCTCCTCAGAGGTATTCTACCTTTCTTCACTTTCCCCCACAAGCTCACTGTCTCCAGAGCCCTGGTATTCTCCAGGCTGGACTACTGCAACAGCATCTTTCTCAATCTACCTACCTCTACTCTTCACTCCCTGCAACTAATCCAGAACAGGACTGCAGGACTTATCCTTGGGCTCAATCCCAGGCACTGGGCCTCATTACGACTTCGCTGGTCCAGAAACAACAGTGCCATTAAGCTTACCGGCACTGTTGTTTCTAGAACAACAAAGTACAAGTCTGCGGGAGGGTTGCTTTCCGCCTGCCAGTTCTGCCCTGGCAGGCGGAACGGCACCCGCCCGCACACTTTCATGGAAGCACCCGCACTGTTATTAATGTTGCTGGTGCTTCCTTGGTCCCCATTCCCATTGAGTCCTAAATGGGAATGGGGACTATCAATTACTGCCGCCTGACTTACCAGACCGATGGGGCTGTAATACCGTGGTGTTTCCAGGAAGCCAGGCAGCGGTAAATCATCACGAGTCCAGAAGCAGCCTGCCTGTTTTCCCGGCACGGCTATCGCCGGACTCGTAATGAGGCCCACTGTATCTCTCCAGGCCTGCAATCTTTCAACTGCCTCCCAGTGGCTGCAACGATCAAGTTCAAGACCCTCTGCATTGTCCACAAGTATTTCTGGGGTAGGGGCGCTCACTACATCCAACTGTCTCTTTCGAAATACCTTCCTTCTAGAGCCCTTTATTCAGATACCTCCAACTCTCTGAGGGTCAGACGCTTCTCCAGGCAGAGATTGGGGGAGTAGATCTCTCTTCTCTGCAGGTGCCTCTCTCTGAAATGGCCTTCCTGCCCCTCTCAGACTTGAGCCAGACCACCTGAAGTTCCGGAAGCGGCTCAAGACATTCCCTTTCTCCTCTGCCTTCTCTGTTTCTCTCCCTGGCTAACTTACCTATCTGCTGCGCTGACTGGTTGCTTGGCTCCCTCAGTCTCACTGGGTACCTGGCTCCTCCACTACCAGTCTGCCTTGCACTACCCCCTGGCCTACCGTGCACTTAGGGGCTGTAACTGTAACCTCTACAGCTCTCTGCCTCCTGCACTTACCCAGAGCCGCCCTGCCCTGGCTGCACTTACTCAGAGCCATGCTGACCTGATCGCACTTCCCCCTTTCCTTTCCCTTGCAACTCCCCTCTCCTTCCCTTGCACTTCTATTGTCGCACTTGCACGATCCAAATGACTAGTAGGATCGTTTATCTTGTCCTCCATATGTCTTCCCTCCCTTGTCTTGTGGCGCCTAGAAACAGTGCATACAATATCATATCATGAAGATCCATATCATTTTGTTTGGTGCACTTAGGGTTCCTACCATTCGTTATGATCTTCTTTGGAGCCTTGCAGGTATTGTCTTTCCCGCCTTTTTCTGCTTGCCCTGATGACTTCTGCTTTGTACAGAGGAGGTACCCTGTGGGCCCAGAGGACATAGTAAGGAGAACCCATTACAGAGAGGCCTCATCACGACTTTGGAGGTAACCCTTAAATCTGGCAGTCGCGCTATTACCACCGGATTTAAGGGTCCGCCAAATCAGGACTTCGGCGAATTTCGCCCCAGCTCTTGGCTGGGGGGAAATCCGCCGAGAATTTGCGCTATTACCGCCGGCGGGTAATCCGCAGGTGGTAAGAGCGCGAATTTTCCCCATTGAGCCTAATGGGGAATGGGGCATTCCCAAATTGGCTCAATGGGGAATGAGGAATTAAACCGAATCACGAGTTTGGCGGTAGGGCTAATACTGCTGGCGGTAATACAACCAGCATTACTGCCAAAGTCGTGATCAGGCCCACTAGGATCAATCACAGTAGTCTCCTCTATTAGTAGATCCTCCAGCCTAGTAGTTGAATCATGATTAACTCCTGTAATGTCAGAATCAGCGATATTAATGATGTCAGTAGCAGCAACAGGTTCTGCATATCTCGCTGGGGATGAATCTCAATAATATCACAAGGAGTCACACCCACAGACCCTACCACGTTAACCCTGTCCTTCACGCTTGTCACTCTCAAAGGCCTTAAGAGGGTATCGATATTTTTGATATTTCTACACCTACTTAACACATTGGTTGTGAAGCTACTCATTGGGGGGCCTTGAGCAACTGGTACACACAGAGTAATATCACTATCAGCCCCCACTACTGCATAATTGGAAACACAGTTGCTCACATCAGTTGTTTCTACTATTCTCGCACCCCACCTCCCACTGGTATGTAAGCAATCAATATCTTTGATTAAGTCCTTCATTTCAGCAATCAAGATGTTATCATGTTTTATAGGCCCAAACATCTTCGAAATCCTTATCTGTCGGACCTCAGCCGATATAGAGGACATGGCTTTCCACTTAGTCCTGGTGCAAAATGCTAATTTACGTATAATTTTAAAATGTTGGCCAAAAAATACAACCAATGGCCAGGCAGTGAATATTATAGACTAAAAATACAGTTCTCAACCAGAGCAGAAGCAGGGACAGGGCACACCCAAGTGGCTTGAGAGGCAGCCAGAGTCTGTCTCCTCCCCTCTGAAGCCCTCTTCCACTTACCATACTTGGGCTTGAGCGGCTGTTATTGCAAAGTCAACAGCAAGAGTCACGCAGTCACTCAAGAAACAACATAGAACAAGTAAAGTAGGTCCTTCCACGCTTGCCTTATTAAGAATGATCGCTTGTCACCTCTCCTTCAATCAGCAATCATCAGTATATAGAGAAATGACATATTCACCAGAGAAGACCTCAGCTGAAGAATAACGCAATCATCTACGGTGGCTCCTAAAGCCTCCAAGAAAGGTACTCTCCCATTCTCTTTCCCCAGCAGTCCCCAGCCAGAGATCAGGAGGATACAAACAACAGGAGTCCTCCGAGGAGTCAACTCCTGGGGTTATGTATCCCGTAACAACAGTGGCAGTCTCGTCCACAATGTTTAACCGAGGACGCCTGCAAGGCAGCAAACACCCTGTGGGTTGCAAACACCTGCGCCCTTTGTCCCCAGTGGGCTTCATCCTCGTGGGGGAACACAGGTGATTTTAAGGGCGGGTTGGCAGGGGCCAGGTAGCGGCTGCAACTTCCTCCTTCTGGGCAGCTCCCTGCGGGTTGAAAAAACCCGCTCACTCTGCCCCGCGCTGGCTTCCTTTTCAATATATAAGAGTAAATCATTATATATGGAAACTAGAAGGGTAATGGATAAGTTCTTATGTTTACGGCACAGCTGAAGAGAAAAATCAAACATACAGTTGATTTTCAATGATGACAATTATAAAAAAGCAATAACTCAAAAGTGACAACAGATGTGTTCTATGGGTTAGACATCACAGATTTGGGGATGGACGGATATAAGGTAAGCTTGAGGGTTTGCTGTGGTAACAGGTGCTAATTCTTCCGAATTGTGTACCCACTGCAATCATAAGATATGAATTGAGTATCCTACCTTGGTCAGCTATTTTAAAAAAGGCAACTGATTCAGGTTTATTTAAAGTTACTATCACTTCCAAAATTCTACATGAATCTGCAGGAGGAAATGGTTAATAAAAATTGGAAGATAATACATGAATTTTCTAATAGGTGTGAAACCATCCTAAAAGAATCACATTTTCAGTCCAATACCTCTCTAATAATAGAGAGATGATAAAGATAGAATGTCAGAGTGGATACAAGTGTGGGACTCTATCATGCTAAAAACATATTCGGAATGAGCCAAAAGAAGGGAAGAAGGTGGGGGTTGTGCCCCTGTATTTCCAAATGCGAACAGGAGAACCCAGTTCTGATGTTTACGATTACATTTGCTTCCCACATACAAAATCATAAGTGCAAGAATGGGGATTCCACGTGGGACTTTCTTTGAGTCTCTATTCCATCTGTGTGTCAGATATGCATATTTATATGACCAAAGACGAAATTATTTGAAAGTGTTTGTATCGAATTTGAAAAGTTGTGATCAGACGGAATTTTTGAGTCTTATAGTTGCAGTAAATCAAGTACCTTTGATACTTGCAACTCTCAATGTTTTTAATTCTGTCTTGGTTCAATAACTGATTTGTCTGTCAGGCTCTTTGCTTTGTAAAGAATATAGAGCAGAATAAATCTGCTATGTAACTTAAGTTAATACTACAGATGTTATAAAGTGTTGATAATGGTTTGTATAGGTTTTAGTGTGTATAACCAATTCTTTTATTTTTTTACATGATAAAAATTGTGTAAGGTTTAATTTTAATGATCAGACTATAAAAAACCAATTACATTCATGCACAGACAATGCCTAAATGATGCATTATTTATATAGCGCTTTCGCCAAAGCGCTTTGCATAGAATATATTTACATACAATGTCATCCAACTGAAGATGATACTTGTGTAAGGATCTCGGAAGGGTGAAAGCCTGAGATGGCTTTGCCGGGACTCAAACCTGCGACCTGCAGATCACACAGAGATTGCAGCAGCGAACGTTCAACAGACTGAGCTATCCTACATCTACCTGCAATACACTAAAGATAAGAGGCTTGCCCGCACTCAGCGACTCAATGAATAACGAGTCTGAAGCCCATTGGTGTGAAAAGAGAAATACATCTACATGACCCCAAATATTTACTAAGGAAATGCACATCTACTTGGCCCTCACCTTCTGTGCCTCTGCCAAATCCATTAAAAAAAACAGAGTTTCCTCTGGGACGCTGGTCTTAGCATGACTTTCAAATGTGCTAAGTGAGGGAATCATTCTTTATCTGGCCATCTTCTCAAGCAAATCACGCTGCCTTTGGTGGCTCCCTTTTAATCTCTCTGCTTGACTTTGGCAATCTTCCTGCCTATCAAATCAAAATCCTATATTTAGTGCACAAGAATGCTGACCACCTAATTTCTGACATTTGGAAACAGAAAACTATCTCCCATGCCTTTAAAAGCCCTATTTGCTCGGAGTAGAAAGAATCTAATTTAAACTCTTACGCTTGACCTACAAATGACTCCAAGACTCAGCTCTCACCTACCCTGAAGACAGGATCAATTTACAATCACCAAACCAAAGGGTGACCTCAGCTGATGAACGACTCCTAAAGGTTCCCATCTCCAAATGCTGCGCAGAGGTGACAGAAAGTTCTATGTGGCAACAATTCTTCAGAACACTACTCCTTTTTACATTCACCAAGCTACGTCTTTGCCCCAGTTCAGGGACCTACTAAAGTCCTGCCTTTTAAAAAACCGTCAGTCGCAGACCACGACTTGTATCCTTCTGTGATTGCTATTTGCTCTTGCTGTTACTTGATCACCCTAGCGCCTGGTTACGATGTATTTTGTGGTGAGCACTGTACAAACCTATAAATAAATAAATCAGAGGAAGCACTGGAATCAGCCCTATAACCAGCAGGATGGGCCAAGTAACTACTGAGAGGAGATTAGCAGGGCCGACAGGTCCCCGGAATGGGCTGAGGCACCTATGGGAGGGGCAGAAGGAACCTCTGGAACTGACCCAGGGAGTACTGGGAGGGAACAAATTAACACTGGGAAGAGCTGAGAGTCAGCAGGGAGGGAACGTGGGAACAATGTGAAGGGCTGAGAGAGAGCCGAGAGCAGAGAGCAGACAAAGGGCAGGGGCTGAAGAACCATGGGCAGGACTAAGGCCCCTGAAGAACAATGCCAGGGGCTATGGGTCCAATGGGGGCCACAGGAGAACTGAAAAGGGGCAAGGGAGTGCTTGAGCTGGGCCGAGGGAAGACAGGGGAAGCCTTGGCATGGAGAGACAGGGGGTAAGACAAGGGGACTGAGAGAGAGAGAGAGAGAGAGAGAGAGAAAGAGAGAGAGAGAGAGAGAGAGAGAGAGAAAGAGAAAGGGGGTGGGGGGTATCCGTGCATGATATGCCACTGGCAGGTACAGCTATTCTAGATTACAAGCACCAAACAATTATTCTTAGCAACAGACCACCCTAAATGTGCAGGGCAAAGAGCGGTTTTGTGATGAAAAGGCATTACATTTGAGTCTGTACTTCGCCATGCTCCCCATTTTAAATCACTGATAACATGAAATAACCTCGAGTATGGCCAGCAACACAGTCGATAGAAATACAAATGAGGGTCATTATTTCCTGACGTGTCCGCAGAATATACTGCAGCATTTCACAGACCCACACAATTTGAAAAGGTCATGTAACCCATCTAATTTTAGCCTCATAGTAACATTTCCCCTGTTCCCTGGCTGGGGCTGATGCCCGTTGAGGCGACGCCCTATACATTTCCCTTTTCAATCGACCCTTTCATTCTATGATCCTCAAATGCTCTGAGGGCGTGCCGGACTCTTCCCCTGCGATCTGAAGGAACAGAAAACAAGTGATTGTGGAGCGGGGGGTGAGGGACAGACGTAAACGTGCACAATAATCCGAGTGGACGGGTGTAACTGGACTCTAAGAATAAGGATTGTGGGTGCCCAAATCCCAACCTACGCGTTTGCCATCCTTCCTGCTGATGTGCAGAGTAGTTGCCCCGCCTGCGACATGGCAATGGGAGACCGAATGAACCATAATTGCATATTTGGGAGCCGAGCCATGGAAGGCAGGGTGGTGAGACACCAGCTGCTGCCACTCTAAACAGCTCAATAATCAGGGAGCGCCTCCAAGGGCTCCCTCAGCGTCAATGGGAGACCCAGTGCTTACTCTGTACATAAATAAGTGAATGGTTCTGCTACGTCAGGGTGATAGTCCATTCATGTCCCCCACAGTGCCAATATGTGTGGCTTTGCAGCTCATTGGGGGGATGTGCGCATCACCCATGGCAGATATGCGATTTACAAATGCCAAGCAACATAAATAGCACAGCATAGTAGTTGTGCGAAAATGAGATACCCAGGGCCACATTATGAAAAATTAGCGCAAATGAAAGGTGCCGACAATGCGCTCGTTTCAATGGCGCTCATTGCTTTGATGCTCAGGTTACCTTTTTCTCAAATGTGATTTGAGCCTTTCAGGGCGGGCTGTGCAATAGTGCAAAGTTGCACTGTCCAGCCCCCTCGCATGCATTAGTGGTGGCAAGGGGTCAAGTCCTAAAAATTAAAGTGGGGGCACTCAACAACAAATGCAATGGGATGTGACATGCCAGAAATTAGCATATCAACGTGAAATATGCACATTTTATTAAATTGGCTTTGCATAACCACCCTAATTGCACAGGAGGAATACTGGTTGCCTTTCATAAAATCAACACGCACACAAAACCAAGAGAGGATACTTTCTTCTGATAGTGTTTTTGAAAACCTTAAAAGGGGTGCATGTTTTAAACTCCACCAAAACAAATGTTTTCTCTGGGACTTGCAGTACCGCAGTAGGACATTTCACCTTAAGTTGTTTGCTATTTTGCATCAAGTTATATAGTGCAGTTGTGAAGTGTCCAGCCTGACGACTGTGGTTCGATTCCCGTGGTCAGCTTTAATGCATACATACATAAAGGACATTCAATATTTCTTTTTTTAGCTGTGGGGGGACTGGGTCCCCCCTCTGAAAAAAGTGGGTGGACTCTGTACCCCCGTCCCCCAGCCATTACTTACCCTGGGCTTGAGCCCTGGTGTTGGGCGTGTGCTCCCTCACTAATGTAGGAAAAGCTACCCGCAGGGATCCGTCCCGTTGGGGGAGTAGAAATGCAAGTATGACACCTCTAGTTAAAAAATCATGACACGGTCAGAAGTGGCTTGTCATGATTTGTGCCTCCTGCTGCTCCAGTTTAAAAGGCGCAGGGGTGATGCCCTCATTTCCGCACATTTAAAAGCGCATCCCATTTGTGAATTCGGGAGGCACTTTTAAATGCTGAGAAATGCCCCCTTATTTGCACAAATACGCAAAGGAGGAGAAAGGGCGCGTGTGTGCATCCAAGATGTACTTATTCAGACGTCCTTTGTGAAATGGGCTGCTCCTTTATATTTGCCGCATCTCCTCACTTGCGCCTGAACAAGATTTGAGGATCTGTACCCAAGGGTTTAACTCTTCTTTGAACACATAACCCTCATTATTACTTTCCGCTGATTCTATAGGTGGCAAGTGAACATGTTAACAATGTGTCGGCAGAAAATAGAGGTAAAGTGATTACTAATGAATTTGTCAAACTAATTAACTCGCATGTGAAACACCCCTGCAAGATCTTCTTTCGTAGGTCGACCTCAGCGGCAGTGGCCTTTTCCCCAGCCTGGCCTTTCCGGTGGTGAGTAGGCTGGTGAATGCAATGTTGTTTTCCTCTCTGTGCCAGGTGCCTCTTTGTCCCGCTATCTTTCTCAGCGCCAATCTCGGTCATGTGCTTGTGTGTGTTTAAGACTCAGTAAGTAAGTTATCAGCCTTTCCATGCACATTTATTGGTGCACCCCATGGTCTGTGCATACCAGAAGAAAAAGGGGAAGTGCCAAGCTTAAGAAGACCCTGTGTGTGCCATCTGAGTGCCCCCACCTGCAGAGGCACAGCAAAGCCACCGTCATACTGACACTGGCACATATGCATTTGCGTGGCCACTTGCTCCCCTGAAGTAGTGAGCAGAACCTGGTACTGTGGCTGAGCGACTGCTACCCACACTGCACAACGGAGCCACCAACCCTGCTGCATTAGTTCTGCCAGTTCTTACAGCAGCGCAGAAGCATCAATGCCATGTAGGATGACTAGAATAATGTCTTGACATGGCCAGTGCATGCGCCTAGTGCTGTTACCTTCCAGCTCAATATTATTCACAAAACTAGATAAGTAACACAGAAACCCCAGCTTGCCTCCCACTGTTTTTGTTTGTTGTGTGACTAATACTGCCTGACATTCACAAAAATAAAGTTGCCAAAGCACCACTAAGCAGAACCCAAGACAATACGAGCTGCTGCTCATGCTGCTTAGAAATAAGTACGGGGGCTCAGCCCTGGCAAACATCCTCACAATTTAAGCACTGGGGAGATCATGTATGCTGATGGTGCAGCTCTACAGGCACAGCAGGAGATTAGATGACAAGCAGCTGCCCCTGAAGACTAGAGGAGCTGAGTCTGACATGAGACTGAATTCCCAAGCCTCTCAATGCTTTCTCAACGGCTTATTGAATACTCTCATTTCTTTCAGTGCCAGAAATGCCTTGATTATAGATGGCAGAGACGTTGCTGGGGGGGGTTGGGGGGGGAAGGGGGGGTTAGGGGGCCCCAGGTCTTTTGGTTGTAGCCCCGGATAGAAGCCCAGGAGCTACAATCAAAAGGTGAGCTAGCCCTGAGTACCGACTGTTTCAACATTAGCGTAGCCCTGGACCTATTCTTGACCTAGCAACACCCCTGATAGATGGTAATCTCCCGATTCACCTCCCCTCCCCCGTCACCTTCCTCAGTCACTGATATAATGATTATTGCACAACAATACTTTTTTAAAGATGTCTTGCTCTTCTGACTCCTTTTGCTGTGTGGCTCCACCATGTGTCCTCCTGTGTGAGGATCTTAAATAGAACCATGGGCCCCTTTCTTCCAATTCCTGAGCGTTTTATGTCATTCCGGTCATGGAGCCTTGCATACCCTTATGAGCAAAGGCGGTGGGATGAGAGTGCATTGATGAGGGAATAGAGTTGAATTAATAGGGATTGCCATCCATAATCAAGGCATTACTAAGTACTGGCTTCACCCCTGATCTAACTCAGCAATTGATGATATACCAGAGAACAAAACACCACATATGAAATGCACCTGACCAGTGTTCATAGAGATGCAACACCATCTTTTCTTGTGTACCCATGCACAAATCTGCATAACCCACAGAGCAATCCATGGCCAAGGAGCAGAATTAATACAAGGAACAATCTACATCTACAAACCAAACAGAACACTAAGGTCCAGCAATGGCATTGGCTCGAACCAAAACAATACGCAGAGCAGAAATTTGGTGTTCAGCTTCCTCCTCCATGCCAGCAAAATTTTGAAATTTACTCCCGAAGTAAATACGAACAACAGAAGATCACCTAAAATTCATGAAACTGATAAAGCTATGGCTCTTTAACTCACTGAGCTAAACAGGAAAAACTGTTGAACAGGAACAATCAACACAAGAGGAAACACCCAAAAGAATGAAACCTGTATGTCCCCCCCTATGAGCAAATTGGCTCTGTATATTATAAATCTTGTAGAAGAAATCCTTGCAGATTTGGTCTTCCGCCATCCTTGAAAACAATATATGGTGGGAGGTGACTTTAATGCCGTTTGTAAGGAGGGGCATCCTATAAGGGGAATTTACGAAAGGGAGAAGATCTTGACTGGTTTAAGTGATCATACTGCTCTGCGCTATGAGATAGATGTTGGGATGATAATCCAGAAGAGCAATAGTAATATTAATGTGGTAGGCAATTCTAAGGGCAATAGATTGTTATTGAACTCTGCAAAGGTTCATACATTTAACATGAACCTTGTTGGTAATCTATTTGTGAAGGTACTGGACTGGGGTTTTATGGTTGGGTTGGGCAAAATTATTGTTATTTGGGTTTCGATAGGGGTTACGTATCACGAGCTCTTGGGAAGGGAAAAGCCAGTAGATATATTAAGGGATAAAGCTGTGCAGATATATGATATCATAGCTAAAAAGAAAAAGAACTAAGGAGGGAAATCAGAAAGATACGCTCCAGTAAATGTATGTTGATTGAGAAAGCAAGTATGATCGCTAATCCTAAATCCAAATATAAGAATTGGATAAAGATGCATAGGATTTCCTGTAGAACTGGCACATTGTTTATTTAGCTCTGCGGGAAAAAGATGGTCGGAAATGTTGCCTGATCCTGATCTTGGGGTTGGCTATCTGATAGAGGACCACATGGGGGAGACAGCCCTTGTGGATCTGGAGAGACATCGCGAGATGAGAGGTGGTAGTCCCCCTTTCCAATAGAACCTGATGACCCCCCTCAATAACACAGACCTTTATGGCATACTGTAATGTTGCATTGGAATGCCCCACAATGACTAATATCAAAACTCAGAGACATTCCCTCTTTACACTCAGAACATGACACCCCCCCAAACGCCCCTATTTTTATGGCTTATTGTGGTGTAGACCCAGTTCAACCACCTCACACCAATGGTAGAATGCTTTCTAACATCTTCTGTAAAAACACTGAGACTAGAAAGAGCATGGGAACAATACAGAGCACAGAACTGGAGACGCGTTCTAGTTGTTTATGGAGTCCAGGAGGTGGTGCAATGTTTAAAAGCAGGAAGTGTCAAGATGGAAGGAGATTCACTTCACCCGACGTGGGTTGGGAAGCGGAGAGAAGCTAAGCTGTCAGCAGGGCAGTAGAGCTCAGAGACGCCAGATGAGAGCAGAGAAATCTCCCTAGCTATGCTGGGAATTTGGAGAGTGGAGAGCGAGGCAGAGCAAAAGCACAGAGAGAAGAGAAGGCAGAGGTCGACCAGGAGACACATCCTCGAGGGCATTGAACATGCCAAACTGGGACATGAGGCAGTGGAGAAGCTTTGCACCAGCAAGGGAAGTCAGAGTGGTAAGCAAAAATTCCTTGTGCTGCAGGGCAGAGCCGCTCACACTGCAATGAGAAACCAGCACAGCTGCACCATGGGACAGAGAGAAGGGAAGGTGGAAGTCAGCCATGTGATGCATCCCAGAGGGCACCAGAGACACTGAACTGGGACTCGAGGCAGTGTAGAAGCTTCGCACCCACAAGGGAAGTCAGAGCGTCAAACATAAACCCTTCTGCTGCAAGGCAGAGCCGCTTGCACTGCCACAGGAGTCCAAATATGGAGAAAGGCCTGAGAGAGAGCGGGGAAGGCTGGGAAGCCATCACAAGGCCAGTGAGCCCACGGTGGAAGGTTGGGAAGCCGGTTTGTGCTCAGTGAACAAATTACTCACCGTAAGTGGGGACAGAATCCCATGGCTTGCATGCTCAGTGTTCTGAATAATCCCAGTGCTTGAGGAAGTTAAAGGACAAGTACACATAAGTAAATAACAGCAAAGGACTAAAAGAGGTACTTGGGGAAGAGGCATACCCTCTTGTGTCCTTAATGGTGATGAAGATTGTGAAAGACCTGGCAGGAGAGTAAACCAGGCACTGTGATTGCGAGTCTGCAACCCACACCCAAATACAGAGAACATTGTAAAGTCCTGACAGGAGAGTATCCCTGGCACAGTGAAGGTGAAGGTTCAATGGAAGTCTCATGTCCCTTGGAACTGAATGTTGTAAAGACCTGGCAGGAGAGTGAACCAGGCAGTGTGATTGTAAGTCTGGGACCCGCACCGAAATACAGAGAACATTGTAGATTCCTGGCAGTAGAGTAAACCAGGCAGTGTGATTGTGAGTCTGGCACCCACATGCAGAGAACATTGTAAGTCCTGTCAGGAGAGTAAACCAGGCAGTGTGATTGTGAGTCTGGGTTCCACACCAAAATACAGCAAACATTGAAAAGTCCTGGTAGGAGAGTATAGCAGGCAGACCTATGAGAAGTCGGAAACTGAAGGGAATGGAATCATACCTCTTGAGCTGTAAAGGTGAGTAAAATGTGAAAAGCGCATAGTAGAAAACAACTCTGTGAGTGTGTGGAATCCAGGGGGAAGGGAGGCATATCCCCTGGATTAGTAAATAACATATGATGGGAAAATAACTCACTTTAAGCTGGGAACAAGCTGAGAAACTCAGGGGAAGGGAAGGGAAGCCCCCCCCTGAGGATTGTGCAACTTTGTGGAACTTTGATCATTTGTTGGTATGTACACCTTTATTTGGAACTTTGTGTTGGAACATTGGAAAAGCTACAGATGGTGAGCTGAAAGATTTCTTTGAGTTTAGCTTGTAAGGGCCAGGATAGGAATTTGGACACAGGACGGTGAACTCTTTATTTATGGACATTCTGACACTGACATCCATTAGTTTTGTTGAGGCAGATAAACCCCTCATAGTGCTAGGGCGAGATAGGTCTTTCTCCAACCCTTCCTTTACTCGATAGCAATCATCAAACTGCCTCTGTGTCTGAATGCGAGCCGTGGTAGGACTGCAGTACTACATAGTGTGGCCTTCATTCCAACATGGCCACCACGATTTCCAGCATTGTAGTGCCTCACCTGCCAGCCCTGCCCTCCCTGTGATTGGCCAGCCTGGGTCTTGATCATCCAATCTGTGAATGGAGGATAGCACAGGGGTAACGTGGTGGACTTGGAAGCAAAACCACGCAGAGCAGCGGAGGTTCGAATCCCAGATCTGTGCTTAGAAACTGAACTCGTACCAGTATTAAGCGCATTAAAAGAAATCAATAAAGAAAATAAAAAATACAATAATGGGGGATCCGACAGGCTTGGCCCACTATAAGGCTCTCACAGTCCTGCTCTCCCCACTTTGCTCGCATCAAGGGAAGGTGCTTGAGTCATCCCTGCAAACCTTGTGGCCTAGAGGCCTTACCACTGCTCCTCACGGCAGCATACGACTCTGCTGCAGCACAGGTAAGCCCTGATGGGCTTAGAATGAAAATGTGCGCACTAACTGGTGCTCACGTATTTTATTGGGGGGAAAAGAAAAAATCTGCAAATTGAAGAGAGCAAGGCACGTTGACTTTTTCCACTGGGATGTGCAGCCTGGTCTAACCTGGAGCCCAGAATCATCTGCGAGCCCTGGTGGCGCTGCAGTAATACATTGTGTGGCCTTCTTTCCAACATGGCAGACACGATTTCCAGCATTGCAGTGCCTCACTTGCCAACCTTGCCCTTTCTGTGACTGGCCAGCCTGGATCTTGATCATCCAAATCGGGAAACCGGCAGGCTTAGCAAGCCCCCAGACGGAGGCCCACTACTATGTCCCTGTCTGAGCCTGTCGGAGTGTGAAAGGGACCTCTCCCTGTACCGCTTCAAACTTTTCTCTTTAAAGGATTCAAGGACTTCCACCTGCCCTGCAAAGAAGCCATGTGGCACTTTGCTTGCTTCTCTTTCATTTATTTATTTATTTATTTACATTTATATAGCGCACAAACAGCCCAGGGGCATTGAGGCGCTGTTACTTGCAATGACTTAGTTACATGGTGCAGGTAAGATAGCGGTTGTTGAAACAGTGTAAATGTTGCAGGATGACATACTGTTGTTACAGATATTGCTTTTGATCATATGATACAGTATACATGGGGTAATCGTGCTAGTATGTCTAACCTTATGTGAACAGGGTAGTCTTCAGCGTTTTGCGGAAGGTGGTGAGGGAGGCCTCTCCAAGGATAGTGTGTGGTAGGGCATTCCAGTGCGAGGGCGCAAGGTAAGGGAAGCTGGATCCGCCCGCTTTTAAAGTGGGTAGAGCCTCAGATTGTTATTTCTGTTTGAGATCACTTGTGGTTGTTGTTTTAGCTGAAATACGTGTGAAATAATTGTTGTATATATATATCTCTTTTTTTAAAGGTTTGTAACAAACCATATAAAAAAATAAATTTAAAAAAGATGCCTAGTGTATAACAGAGACCGTTTACGAGGATGGAGTGGTTGACAGTGTCAAAAGCAGAGCAGAGATCGAGGAGAATCAGCACAGATGGAGAGTTAGAGTCCATATTGGAGAGTAGGTCTTCTCTGGTATTCCGGAGAGTGGTTTCTATGCTTCTGGTTGCTGTGAAACCGGACTGGTGGTCATGGAGGCACCCAGCCATTTTGGTGTGGAGGGTCAGTTGGGGGATGACCAGCTTCTCTATGAGCGTGCCCAAGAAAGGGGTGATAGAGCTAAGTCGATAGTCCATTTGCGCATCTTCTGCCATAAGAGCTCACGGTTGATGCTGTCGAACGCATGGGGGAGATCAATGAATGCTAGATAGACACATTTTCCTGCCCTTATAGCTTCCATTTTCATGATGTTCAGGATGAGAAGGTTGAGCGCACAGCCTACCCCTTTCACAAAACTGTTTTTTCTAACGTCAAACCTCCCGGTAGATTTAATCCAGGCCAACAATATCTGTTGTAGCAGTGTGGCATTTACCTTGCCCAAAACGTCCAGAAGAGCAATTGGTCTGTAACCCTTGGGATTCGACCTGTTGCCCTTTTTGAATATTGGGACAATTGTAGCAGACTTCCATGATGCTGGAGTTAATTTTTCTCTCACAATCCTTGCAATTATTAGACCACACAGCTCAGCCCATTTTTCCAGATGTTGTTTAAGGGTAAAGTTCGTCAAACCATCGGGGCCTGGGGCTCTTGATGAACTTGCCCTATTGATGATACTTAAAATATCGTGTTCATCAAACGATAGATCCCATTTGTCAGTTGTTAAATCAGCACAGTCAGCTAGATGGCCCTTCTTGGCATAGAGCTCGGTATAGTGTTGTTCCCAGTCACTTGCAGTTACCATGTTCAGACACTGCAGAGTCAGGACAGGACTCTTCCATTATGATCCTCCAAAATTCGTGAGCATCTTTGTTTCCAAGTCTCATCAGCATGGCTTCGGAATCTTTTTGTTCGAACTGAGGTTTGTGGGCTTTCAACCAGTTCTTATATTTCTGTTTAGCAACTCTTGCTTGTATGAGTCGTTCGGGCAGCTCCAGGTGTACACATTGGCTGAGGTCTTGTCGGAGTGCTCTTTTCCTGAGCGCAATTGTGACCTCAAACACATGTTTTGGTTTAAATGCGAGATTTCGCAGCCCTTGGTTCCGCACAGTAAATTGTTTTAACTAATTTACATACTCTAAGTTGTTAACTTGAGATCTGTACGTGTCGACCACTGTGTTCACTTTTGATTCTCTTAATTTTAGTCAAATCCTACTAGAGTCGACCACGAGTTCAAGCCCTCTGCTGATAATTTCCATGGGTTCTGTACCTGCTAAGTTTATCGTGACCAGGTTATGATCACTCTGCGATGTGTCTATGATTTGACACGTTTAGCAAGGTTGGAAGACAAAAAGAAATGATCAACGACTGATTGTTGATGGTCTCTTTTCCATGTGGGTTGAGCTGGTATTGTGGTATTCCCATTAATCAGATGGAGTTCTTTTGTTTCCATCTCTTCACACCATCTAACAGATAATTCATCTCTGCGATCTTTTCTTTTGTTTCCAACCGTACCATGATCACGGTCAATGCAGTTAATATTTAAATCTCTGCATATAGTGATGTTAGGTGTCTCATAATGCTCGTTTAAGATGTCAATGACCTGGGTTATGGTATCAATTACTGTCCAGGAATCCTTCGCTTGATGTTGCCAGTATACATTTATTAGATAGATTTCGGTTAACTCCCATTTATTGGTGCCATCACGCACAAGTCTACTTATTTGAATATACAGAGATTTGATCCAAGATTCAGATATATGGAACCCTGATTCTGCCTGTACCATTTTCAGCAGTCCAGCCATCGGCCTTCCCTTGTTCTTTTTTATGACCGGATTAATTACTACTTCAAAATGATCTACCAACGGGCATACATCTAACCAAGTTTCATAACCTCTGGTGTTCCAGGTGCCAAGGTTTATACTTGTTCTTTGTAAGGACTAGGCATCACGGACAGGGCACTGGCATGGCTTACCTTATTCTTCTCTAACAGATCCTCTCAAGTTCCAATGGGTCCTTTTCTGTCCTCCACCTCATACGCTACTTGTGCCGTCCCTCAGGGCTCTATCCTATCGCCATGGCTCTTCAACAGCTACCTGGCCCCTTTGGTCCACCTGATCTCCACCTACTCTCCTCACTTCCAGTGTTACACAGACAACACACAACATCTCTTTCCAGCTGCCTTCCCCTACCTCCTCCCCCTCTTCTTCCTGCCATATACCTGACTGCCTGACTGCTATTCAGGCATGGTTCTGCCAATGATCTCTACCTCAAATGCAGCAAGACTGAGATCCTTCTCATTGGGATGCCTGCCCTCAGCTTCCACCTCAATCTCTGGCCAGACTCCTTGCGTCCCCTCCCCTCACCCACTTGTGAGGCAAACAACCTTGGGAACGTCTTTGACTCCTCTTTCTCCTTCTCTCCACACATCACAGACCTTGCCAAGACGTCCGATGTTCAGCGCCATCTCCTCAGGGGCATTCTACCTTTCCTCACCTTCTCCCATAAGCTCAATGTCTCCAGAGACCTGGTTCTCTCTAAGCTTGACTACTGCAACAGCCTCTTCCTCAACCTTCCTCTTTCCTCCCTTCACCCCCTCCAACTAATCCAGAATAGGGCTGCAAGACTTATGCTTGGCCTCAAGCCCAGGGACCACATCTCTCCCAACCTAAAGTCTCTACATTGGCTCCCGATGACTGCAAGGATTCAAATTCAAAACCCTCTTCATCATCCACAAGGCTGTCTGGGGCCTGGGACCTCTCTACATCCAGCTTTATGATAAGATATGATAAGTCATTTATAATGCGCCTGGTCACAAGTGTTTCCAGGCGCGATAAGACAAGGAAGAGTAGACAGAGGGAGGACAAAACAAACAATCGTACCAGGTCTTGTGTCATTCAGATCGTGCAAGTGCGAGGGGGAGGGAAGAGAACAAGTGCCAAGAGGGAGGGGGAGTACAGTGGCAAGAAATGGTAAGTGCTGGCAGACGCGATAAGTGCTCAGAGGCAGGGGAATGTAGGGTTGCAGATACAGTCCCTAAGTGGGTGGGAGGCCCTGAGGTGGTGCAGGGGGCTACTGGTCATGCAGGAGCCTGGTGCCCACGAGGTTCAGTGGGGTGGTCAGGTAATCAGTTAGCGCAGCAGACAGGAGCATCAGCAGGGGAGGGAGAGAGAGAGAGAGAGAGAGAGAGAGAGAGAGGGAGAAAGAGAGAGAGAGAGAGAGAAAGCAAAAGCAAAAGGAAGGTCTTGAGTTGCTTCCGGAACATTAGACAGTTTGAGAGAGGCCAGGAGGCTGTTTCATAGGGAAGTACCAGCCAAGGACAGAGATCTTCCCCCCCACTCTCTGCCTGGAGAAGCGTCTGACCTTCAGAGAGTTGGAGGTGGATGAGCGAAGGGCTCGAGAAGGAAGATGCTTAGGAAGAGAGAGTTGGATGTATTGTGGTCTCCGGCCCCAGAAAGCCTTGTGGACAATGCAGAAGGTCTTGAACTTGATCCTTGAAGCCTCTGTAGGCCAGTGGAGAGATTTCAGGGCTGGAGAGATATGATGCATAGGCTTGAGGCCAAAGACAAGTCCTGTGGTCCTGTTCTGGATTAGTTGCAAAGTGTTGAGGCCGACTGATTTAGAAAGAGGCTGTTGCAGTAGTCCAGCCTAGAGAGAGCCAGGGCTCTGGAGACAGTGAGCTTCTGGGGGAAAGTGAGAAAAGGAAGACTACTTCGGAGGATGTGCCACTGGTAGTGTGAATTTTTAGAGATGTCTGAGATATGAGGAGAGAAGGAGATGGTGGAGTCGAAGATTAATTGAAGGTTCTTTGCCTCCCAGGAAGGTGCAGGTGGAGGGCCCAGCGTGGGCGGCCAGAGTTCAAGAGGGAAAGCGGGATCAGGGGTCCCAATGAGAAGGATCTCAGTCTTACTGGCATTAAGGCAGAGATCGTTGAAGGCATACCATTCCTGAATCGCCTAGGAGGCACACCATCCCTAAATACCGCCCAGCCAGAAACCTTTGGTCCTCTGGCTCCAAATCTCTGCAAGTCAAACATTTGCCCAAGCAGAGAGTGGGAGGTAGATGCCTTTCCTCAGCTGGTGCCTCCCTTTGAAATAGCCTCCCACTCCCCATTAGTCCCGGGATGGATCTTCTTAAGTTCTGAAAACTTCTCAAGACCTTGCTTTTCTCCTCTGCATTCCATGTCCCCCTCCCTTGCTAAGCTCTCCGCCTGCTGCTGCGACTGGGGCCTCGTCCCTTCTGAGTCAAACAGGGACCAGACCACCCCGCTACCAGTTCCTCCCAGCATCCTTCGCCAGCACTTGCCCTTGGGCTCCCTTTCCCGGACTATCCCTACCCAGTCCGCCTTCCCACTGTACTTTGCCCCCACTTTCCCCTGGCACTTGCCGCCTTGGCCTGTACAGCACTTACCCCACCACCAGGAGGTCCCCTCTATACCACACTTCTCCCTCTACCCCCTGCCCCTTGCACTTATCTCCTTAAGCACTTGAACAGTAGGACTGTCACAAGGCCAATATAACTGTCAATTTTCTTGTTGCTGTTTTTCTTATGATATGCCATGCTCCCCCTAGGCCCCCTCTTGTCTGGTGGTGCCTGGAAACACTTGTGTATAGGCGCCATACAAATGTACAATAAAATAAAAAAATAAAAATGATGTTAGAGAGATTAATCCGACCCGGAAGAGGAATGGTAAAGATATGTTGGTCTTATTTATTACAATATATAGGATGATCTTTATCCTGATGATTCTGACAAGTTGTTGCAAGAAGATTGTTCTTCATGGTTCAATTTTTCAAAAGATGACATTGTTGATATAATAAATAAAGTAAAAGCATGTCGGGCCCAGGCCCTGATGGGCTTGCCAACTCGGTCATCAAAATAAATCCAATTCTCTAGGGCATCCTATTGAAGTTAATGTTCGACAATATAATTAAAACGGGGGTTATTCCACAGAATTGGAAAAAGGCTATATTAGTCCCTGTATAGAAGGGTGCTATATCTAATCTGGAGAACTATCGACTTCTGGCACTGACAGATTCTACATCTAAGATATTTGCTAATTGCATTTTGAAGAAATTCAATTCCTGGGTTGAGAAATGAAATATTCTTATGCCCCAAAAGACAGGGTTTTGCAAGGGTCGTAGTACAGAACATAATATACGGACCCTTGTATGTTTGATCAGAAGCACTCTATGTTGCAAGAATCCAAGGCTTTATATTTGTTTTGGGGATTACTCCAAAGCTTGTGATTCTGTTATAAAACGTAAATTATGGGATAAATTAGAACACTGGGTTATTGACCAAGGACTCATATTTCTTAAAACAACTGTATTCTAACACCTCTGTAATGGTTAAGCTTAACAATGAGGGATATCTGTGAGCTGAGATTGCCTCTAACCACAGACTTAAGTAAGGCTCTGTAATAGCTCCCTTATTATACAATCTACATGTAGCGGATCTGCATGAGACGATGGAGAGAGTAAAGAACTTCCCTCCTTGGATTGGTACCACAGCTTTTTCGTGGATATCCTATTCAGACGACACAGTTATACTCGATAGAATGGCAGTGGGACTTCAACACAGCTTAAATTCATTGTTGATATACTTTAAGGATAATGCTTTGGAAATGAATGCCCATAAAACTAAAATCATGAAGGTTGGTGGAATAAGAAGTAGGACTTCTTAATATGTTTGCAAATTAAATGAGATGCCAGTGGAGGTTCTGGATAAATATATAGACCTAGGTATAATGATTGGGACCAGCTAGGGTAGGCATATTTTATTCAAATTGATTTAACCTATGGTTTTAGGTACATTTCGTTTGATTAAATCATTTATTACTACCAATGGTGGATATTCTTTGGAGGGCATGGTAAAGTTATACAATAATAGCATTGTGCCCTCTGTTTATATGGGCTAAATGCATTATTGGAAAAAGAAACCTCTTGGATTACCAAACTGGAAGCTAGCCTTTGGTGGAAAATGTTGGGACTGCCGAATTATGTGCCCCCAGAATCTCGATGTGGCGAATTAGGTTTGGCCTCTGTTTTCACACAGTAGAAGATCTCTAGAAGTTCACTCTATTTCAAAATGCTCGGTGTGGCAGGAAATGATGATGAGCTATTGGGATTATTTGCAGCATTGAAACCTAACGATGTTGAAGCTTTCCAGGAATTTGAAAAGAGATTTTAGCCTTTCACTCTGTAATTGTATTTAGTGCTTGGGCTCCGAATTAATCTGGCTCTTGCTGAAGCAGAAAGCTGTTGGTTGGGTTAAGAGTGAGTTGTTTAAACATCTAGCAGAGAAAATAAAGTATCAAGATAATATTAAACTGAGGTTTTATTTTCCTAATCCTTTTAGCTATCTGTTAAAAAACAGTAATCAGCAGTTACTTGAGTTTATTATGAGACTTTGCTTCGATGTACTGCACACCATGGATAACAATGGAGCGTGGGCTCAAACTCCTAGAGACCAGAGATATTATAGACTATCAGCCTCATTACAAGTTTGCTGGTCTGGTAACAATGATGCCGGTAAGCAACCGGCACTGTTGTTACCGGACCGGCAAACTATGAGTTCTGTTTGCGCGTGCCTTTCCGCCTGCCAGGTCTGACCTGGTGGGTGGACCGGCACCCGCGAGCATTCCCGGACGGATGCTCCGGCACCATTCATGAATGGTGCCTGTGCATACGGCCTCCCACACACACTCATAAACCGAACAACAACTACCCTCCACCAACTACGCACAAACAAACCCAGCACACAGTGACTGGTTTTTCTGAACTGAAACTATCAACAGCACATTGAAGTTCTCTAGCAAGAGTTCTCCCTCTCGAACCCACTAACCAAACCCCGCCTCCCGAGCCTCCATCCTTTCCAGATACGCCAGAGCACCTGGAGACCATGAAAATGGCAGCAGTGCATGGTACAAATGAATATAACACAACATAACCTACATACACCATGTTCCGCTCTTGTACCCCCACTGACGACCTTTGTGAACTTTGACTGAGAATGTATAGTGCCTCATGAAAATCAAGGGAGGGGCTCAAGTGGCCGCTCACCATATGTCTTGAATTACGACTCCCAAAGCTTCTGCCTTATAAACCCTAACAATTACTAGGTGGATTAATCTGCAGAGAGAGGCAATGGTGGGCTTGGTACCTCTCTTGCTGCCTCCAAAATTCACAGCTATTTTCTCACCTTCCCTACTAACAACCAGGAGAACCAAACTCCATTCCTTTTCAGAACCTTCCAAGTGTCAGAATAATAACATCTAAATGGAAAGACAATCATATCTTGGAGAGGAAAGTGGGACCTGGTCCCAAGATCAAAGGATCTGGAAGAAACTGCAAATAGGAAGTCCTGGAACACAGAGCTCAGAGATCCCCCAACCTCCTGATCTATGATATCGCAACCAACAACAGCGTCTTACATGATAAAGCATGTAGGTCGACTTGCTGCAATAACTCATAAGAGCACAGAGTGAGGTTTCAAGCACCAGCAGAGCACCCTAGGAGGGATTAACTTCTTTCTTGTCCATCCTAACCCATCAAGGACCGCTAACCAAAACCCACCCCAGAGTTTCCTGAATGTTCTTGTGGCAACCCACCGTATCGTAAGGGAGAACACTTCATGGACGTTATGGAAGCCTTCCAATAGGAAATCCAATATTTTTAGTGGCTTGCAATACGGTGTGTAAAGATTATGCAATGTGTACCACTGCTGAAAGGAAACCCAGTGATAAGAATAGGACCTACTCTTGGAAGGCCTCCTGGACATTTGAACAGTCTAAGCCAGGTCATCAAATAAACATAGTCTCTACAACCTGCTTCTCAACCTCCAAACTGATCCATTGATGGGCTAGGACCTAAACCCTAATACTTGCAGTGGTGATGTTGGGCGAAGGAGATCTCAAGTCACTAAAAGCCCCAAAAGGGGAGGATACCAAGTCCCCCTGGGCCTGTGACACCCATCAGTAAGTTCTTAGCCTGTTTCTGACTTATCTTGCGTAACAACCCATAGATAAGATGGGAGGTAGGTAAGGCATAAATCCAAGACTTAGGTCAGGAAACCTGCAAAACACCACACCCCAGTCGTGAGCTTCAGAATTTGGGAGCAATATAATGCGCTACTGCATTCATTCTTGTTGTGAATAAATAAATCTATGGGGCCCCAAATATGGGGTAAGTATGGGAGAATGCCCTGGTTGTTAAGAGTCAGCTCAATAAATTATAGAAACTTCTTGCGTCGTCCATCCGCTACAACTTTCAGTTCAGACACCCTTCAATATGGATCTCTGTGAAAGAAATAATATTCTACTCAGCCCATTTAAATATTTCATCTGCCAATATTGCCAGGGAGGCTAACTGTGTCCCCCTTTGCTGGTACAGATAAGACTTTGTTGTTGTGATGTCTGTGAGCAGAAGCAACGCCATTGCTTTCTCTTGTAGGTAATTATTAAATTTTACCAAAGCACTATGAACTGCTTCAATGCACTCCAAGTCGAAGAGTGTGTCAGTTCCTAGGCTAGCCAAAGGCTTTGAGCTTCCAATGTCTCTTTTATCACACCTCTGCACAGCCGGCTGGTATCCGTGGTTATCAGAACCAGGTTAAAAGGATCCTAAGGCATTGCCTTTTGATGTGAGGTTAGCTTGTCTTTCAGTGGAAACAGATGTTTATATCTGGCATCAACAGGGAACAATTGGATCAGAAATATATTGAGTACCAGCTTGAAGTAGTACAATGCCCAAGGAACCATAGAGAAATGGTGCTGCACTTGACTCTGGGCTTTCAGTCAATCCTTGGCTGAAGATGATTGGCAGGCCAGCAATTCCAGAAGAAAGTTTCTCAGCTTCTCCCTTCATGGGTGGCAAATGTTCCCTAGATCTGTGTGAATTGGCACCCCAAGGTAGTCTAGTCTCTGCAATGGTTTTAGTTAAGACTGTGTAATTCTACATGTGGTTCCTTAATATTTCGATGGTCTGAATGACTATGAACATATCATGTAGATATCGATGTATCTGCATACACTCTTGGTGAAGAACTAAAATGACCACTGCAATCAACTTTGCCAAATGGAAAGACCATATACTGGAAATGCCTTCCAAGAATTCCAAATTGAAGATAACCTCTGGTGAGATTTCTTGATTGGCATGTGTTGGAAAATCAAGTGATGCTTGGTAAAGTCCCCCGGTGTAACATAGACAAGATCATCTGGATTGCCTTTAGGACAAAATGGATATTTGAAATCAAGGTATTCAACTTATTAAAATCAAGATACAGTATCCTCCAGAATTCATCTGCACAAAAGAGATGTGGGAATAAAAGCCACTTACCACTTCCCACTTCCCTCTTTATATGGACTCCACCTCACTTATTGTATTGCAGGTCTTCTCTCATCTACTCAAGATCCTCCAGCAGTCTGCCGTCTTCATAGACTGATGAAGTGTGGAAGATAATTGTATTGTATACCCCTGGGCCCATAGCAACTATCAACTTCACCCAATGGTTGTTGACCACATACCTCCATGCTTGACTGAAAAAGCTCAGCCGACTGGTCATTGTGTAATCCCAGTTATAGTCAGGAATGATGAGCTTTTCCACCCAGGAGGCGTGTTACCATGAATGCCTGGTTTAGTACTTAGAAAACCTCTGAATCTTCTGAAACATATCACTGGTTGGGGTTTTTGGTAAGGCTTCTCCTGTGACTTGCCTTCAAGTGGCTGTGAATATGTTCTTTCATTGAAGGACCTTTTTACCATTGCATCAAGCTCTGGGCATATGCAGTATGCCTACTTTTGGTCAGCATCTGCCTTCCAGACGTAACAACAAAAACATAATTTGGCAGCTGTTGTTGCTCAGTCCATCATGGCTGAGGCTGTGATTGTGTCCATAGCGGTGGCCGGTGTTAGATGTGTCAGATGCTCAATGTGCAGCAGTCATTCACTGTGGTTCTACTCATCTTCCATGACTTTGTACATGTCCTTCAAGTTCTTGTGTGAGGTTTTGGCCATATAAAACCTTTAAAATTGGGACCTCAAGAAAAGAATGGTTCATGCAAATCTCTTTTTGGGTGCCACTTCCACATTACAATCCATGCAAACGCTGGTGTCATACCTCCCATGACCATTGTAGATTTGCCTGTCAAGTTGGGATATATCCAGTCCACCTTGATATGTTCCGGCAGATATTGCTGGCTTCCTTTGGATTGGTAGTGCTTAGAAATAAACCTAGAATATATCAGATTCTCATGGATCAGTCACTGACCTAGAAACACTGATTCTCAAATCAACGAAGACGAAAAAAGCAATAGAAAGGGCAGATTGTATTGCAACTATAGACGCAATGGGCAAAGCCTCCTTTTCAGGCTCACTTATAATCTATGACAAAAAACATGGGTTGTTACCGAAGTACCTAAGACAATTCACTTACTGGAAAATGAGACAGAGCTTCCTCAGACTTCGTTTAAATACAATACACACAGGTGAAGTGCTTACACAATGGGGAAAGGGTGATAAGGCGCTTACACTGTGTGATGTCTGCAAAGACCCTAGATGACAGACAATCAGACACCTTCTAATGAAATGTGAGGGAACATGGAAAATTAGAGTCAACCTGTTACAAAGGTTTGTGGACAGAAAAGAAGGGCTAGTGTCAGAACTCGTCTGGGACAAACTAATTGCAGGCCATGAGACAGCTCTTACAATAAAGGTGATACACGTCCTACAAAAGTGCAACTTGATAGATAATCATTGAAAATGCGAAGAGTATTTTAGCAACTCATAGACTATTAGAGTGGTCAAAAGGTAATTCAAGAAACTATGTTACCCAAAAAGCAGTGTAATTGATGCTGGAGATGCTGTGTTGGTTGCAATCGATACCCCCTGTTTATGTCATTGGTGTTAAATTTGGCACTGTAATATCTTAAGTAGATATTGTGATTTTTTCTTGTTTTTAATTCCTGTACAATTTTTCTTTATTCTTTTTTGTTGCTTTTATTTTGTAAAAAAAAAACAACAAATTTCGTTATGACACAATAAGAAAAAATATATATCAGATTCTCATGGACTTGCCACTCTCCTATAATAGTATCTCATAATGTTTAATGATGGCAATATGCAAAGATCCTAATATATCGTAGGCGCTAAGGGAGTCCATCTCCTCCTCCTGTACTATGTCTTTGGCTGGGAATTCCAGGGTCTCGCAAACGCCCTTTGGTAGGGCCAATCCCTTAGTATTCAGATCAGATCTTTTAACTGCCTTGGTCTGTAGGTCTTTTTAAACCTTGGTTGGTGGTTTCTGGATTGCCACTCGTCACAATCACTATATCCAGTGTTGTGACAGTTTGCATCTGCAATGGCCTAGAAGACCAGGCTTTTTTGTATTGTAGTCAAATGATGCAGGTAACTCTGTTATTGAAGGGTTGTCTCCTAATCAGACACCCGTCCTTCAAACCCCCCTTTCAAAAGCCCTCTTTCAAAATGTACCATGCCAAAATCATAGTGCACATAGGTGCATTGCTTTAACCAATCTACTGACATCTATAGCGCCTGCTGTAGTGGCACAGAGCAGGTTCAAGGGACACCTGTAAATTCCTGACAGCTACTAGAATACACAGTCTTTGCATGCCGAGGTGGGATTTAAACTGTGTGCACATTAAACCTAAATTCTAATGATTGTGTAATCTAGGCAGTCTGTTGGCACATACATCTGTAAAGATAGGCCATGCCTCATTTGGCAGGATGACTGGTAGACTCACATAATGATAAACATACAAAAAGAGGTCTGGAAGCCCCTCTACCGAAAACAAACACAGCAAAATAACCCATTCTTTGGGAAGGTGCCCACTCGGAAGGGTCTTCAACCACGTTTTAGCTCACTCTACATTTCACAGAGGAGAAATGTCCAATTGCATATCAGTCTAGTCCCGCCTACTTGGGCAGTCCAGAACCGAAATGCTATGGCAATTCTATGAACAAGAGTACCAACAGCAAACCCAGACACATGTTTTGGCCTAGTCATGCCTCATCAGTGAGGTGAAGCGGTGTCTCTCTATGCATAGTGAGCAAGGGGTCCACGTCTGGATAACCTTGGCTAACTTAGGGTGAAACCCCAAGTTCCTAACCATACAAAAAGAGGTCTGGGAGCTCCTCTTACGAGAACAAACATGGCCAAGTAACCTGTTAATTGGAAAGCTGCCCACTTGTGAGGGTCTACAACCATGTTTTAGCTCACTGTATCTTTCACAGAGGAGAAATATCCATTTGCATATCAGTCTGGTCCACCCACTTGGGCAGTCCAGAACCAAAATGCTAGGCAATTCTCTGAACAAAAGTACCAAAGGCAACGCCAGACACGTGTTTCGGCCTAGTCAGGCCTCATCAGTGAGGGGAAGCTTGACATGCTCTGAAACCTCAATGGAGCTGTTGTTAATCTTAATTTTTTTGAATTGCGGGTTTAACTTGCCTGTTTTCTGAGGTGTGCCAAGGATTAACAGTTCTGTTTTAGCTTCATTGAGGGCAAGGGAGTTATTGGCCATCCATTTTTGTATGGCATTAAACACTTTGTTTACTCTCTGCATGTCCTTTTCGTATGAACCTGTCAGTTCGAAAACCAACTGGGTGTCATCGGCAAAGTTTGTAAACTGGACACCCATATTTTTAAGCATATCACATAGGAGTTTGGAAAAGATATTAAAGAGTAATGGCGACAAACACGATTCATGCGGGAATGCACATGTCAACGTTTTTAGGGAGCTGAAATTACCCTTCACAACAGCAGCCATTCTTGGTCCTAGGAATTATTTAAACCAGTTTATGGGTTATGAGGAGCATTTGCCTGTTGTTCTTAGTCTCTCGGCCAGGAGATCATGATCTATGAGATCAAATGCAGAGGAAAGATCGAGCAACATAAGTATGGCAAGATTTCCTTTTTCAATGATAATAGCAATGTTAACCTGTTCTTTGGGAAGATGCCCACTCGGGAGGGTCTACAACCATGTTTTAGCTCCCTGTACCTGTCACAAAGTAGAAATATTCATTTGCATATCAGTCTGGTCCACCCACTTGGGCAGTCCAGAACCAAAATGCTAGGCAATTCTCCTCTGAACAAGAGTACCAACAGCAACCCCAGACACGTGTTTAGGCCTAGTCGGGCCTCTGCGCCTCTCTAAGCACAGTGAGCAAGGGGTCCACGTTTGGATAGCCCTGGGTAACTTAGGGTGAAATCCCAAGTTCCTGAACATACAAAAAGAGGTCTGGGAGCCCCTCTACAGCGAACAAACACGGCCTAATAACCTGTTCTTCAGGGAAGGTGCCCACTCGGGATGGTCTACAACCACGTTTTAGCTCATTGTACCTTTCACAGAGGAGAAATATTCATTTACATATCAGTCTGGTCCCAGCCACTTGGGCAGTTCAGAACCGAAATGCAATGCGATTCTCCTCTGAACAAGAGTACCAACAGCAACCCCGGACCTGTGTTTCGGCCTAGTCGGGACTCATCACTGAGGTTAAACTGTGCCTCTCTGATATGAACATTGACATTTGTTCTCTATGTAGATCCTCATGAGCGGAAGAAATTCCATAGAACAGGGTATTTGACCCATGTTCGTTCTCAGTAGAGGGGTCCCACACTCCTTTTCAATTAAGTGAAACTTTGAGCTTCACCCTAAGTAACCAAGGGTAATCTAGATTTGGACCCCTTGCTTACTGTGCCTTAAAAAGGCTCAGCTGCACCTCACTGAGTAGGCCCAGTAAAGCCAAAACACATGTCTGGGGTTGCTGATGGTACCCTTGTTCAGTGGAGAATTGCCTAGCATTTTGGTGCTGGACTGCCCTTGTGGGTGGGACAAAGTCTGGCATGCAAATGGATATTTCTTCTCTGTGATGGGTGCAGTGAGCTAAAACCTGGTTGTATACCCTCCTGAGTGGAAGAAATTCTATAGAACATGGTATTTGACCCATGTTCGTTTCCAGTAGAGGGGCTCCCTCACTCTTTTTCACATAATTATAAAAATACCAAAATTTGATATCACACCAGTGTCAGCTCTGCGTGCAGATAATTAATAACTGTGAGAGACCAACCGAGTTATTTGAAGACGTCTGTTCCTGAACTCGTTTGAAAAGCCTTCTAGACAATACTAGACAAAAAGGGAACAGCACGACACTCTCCTCTGCAAACTCACCCTCAACTCCCACTCAAGGTCCGTAGACCAAATAAGGACCGAGATCCAGGTTTTGACAAGCAAATATAACAAAGTACAATTTTATTAAAGAAAAAACAAAATATGCAATCATCTTAAAAAAACATCAACACATCTTAAAAAAGTATAAAACATGGTGCACTCTTACTAAAACATCAAATACAAAACCACAATACCGTTCTAAATCAGTTTGAAAAGAACATTGAAAAACTGATAAAAAAACAATCACACCAACCTGCCTCGGTGTCACCTATACACCCTATAGACTCCTGTATATACAAATCTAGACAGAATAACACTACAAAATGAAACCTGGTGTATAGTAACGCTTTGGTATGTAGCACTTCCAAACAACCACTATGCTCGGTTTGTTCGAAGTGTGTTATTAATCAACTCTGTGTTAATAGTCTACCCCTTAAAAGTGCTACTGGGGTGACTGAAACCACTAAGTTGCGTGCAGAGCCTAACTATGACAGGAATTATGTCATTGGGGTCTAGGTTTACAGCTCCAATGTGGCACAACAGCCAAAATGATGTCCCTTTCGATTTACCAACCAGAAAGATAATACCTTCCCCCAATTCATAGAAACCTCTCCCAGGTGTTCACCTGTGAACGGTGCTTCAGAAGCAGCACTGAATTAACAAAGCTAGCCTCGCATCAGGGCACTGATCAGTGGCATTCTTTTGAAGCCAGGAGGCCTGGGAAGGGGTTAGAGTAGACAGAGACGGAAGGCAGGACTTTAGAAATGTTCCAGCACCTTGCTTTCTTTTGGAATTCTCTTCCTTTTCCTGGCTCTCCATTTCTTGTAAGCAAAGTACTCTAGGTATGATGGCATAAGGCAAGGGGCACTTTTTACAACGAGGATTGAATCCCTCAAAGAAGGCTTGCTTTGGATTAATCCCCTGAGGCAATTTGCCGATAAAAGGAGAGGGACACCCATTATTTTTATTACTCTTTGGAACATCAAGGAAAGAAGAAGGATACACTTTTTCGACCTGTAGGGGGAGTTCAATCCACTCCAAAATCCTCTACCACAAAGTTAAAGACAGTAGACATTCATGGTAGAGGAACTCTCTGTTCCATACCCTTTCCCAGGGAAGAGTGGGGGTGACTGTTGTTGGGCCATGGCCTCACTGCTGGCAGCACTGTAACTAGGACCATTTTCATTGGAGGTGAAGGATGCCCAGTAAATGCTAGCCTAGCTCCCCAGAGGGAGGGAGAGGAATTGAAGGATTCACCTTATCCTGGAGTCCCTGACTTGAGACTTGAAGAACCAAAGAAGTGACCACTGGCTCTGCCTCCATCTCTGAACTACCCATATGTGGGGTTGGGGACCTTCAACACTGTCCACGCTTCAGCACAGTAGCCTCTGGAGTCATCCTTGCCCGCGTCCTTCAACTGCCTCTACATCTCAGAGTTCACTCAATGCCAATGATGAAGCTCTGCCGTCTCCACGTCTTAGACCCACAATGACTTCTGTTGTACCCGAAACAGCACTGCCACCTGGTCCCCTGCCCCCTTGATCTCCAAGCCTGCACCCCTGCAGTGTTCTGATGGCTTATTGAGCCAGCCAAGCCCACTCGCCACCTAATGCAAGTCGACGAGTTTTTCAGCACTGCTGGCTCGACACCGCCCGCCATTCCCAGCGTCTTCAACCCGCAAGATAATGTCACTTCTGAACAGCACCCCATTGTTGGAACGTGTCACAGCTGCTCCATTATTCGACCACCGCCCAACACCGAAAGAGCCGAGACTCCTGGTTTGACACCAACAATTCTAGCTAAACACTGTTGAGCGCCAAAGACAAGAACTAAGGTACTGTGAAGAGGCCCTCTACCCCTTGTCCACTTTTGGGACAAGATCTGTGTAACCAATTCTCATCTACCCAGAGTGTCTTTCTACAAAAGTGTACATTCTGTGTGTTCTCTTTAGAAGGAGGGGGTTTTCTCGCGTTTTCTGATAAGTTGATTGAATTTTACTGTATCATTAAAAGTCAATAATTTTCATAGAACTTTGATTGGACATTCTTTATTTTGGACCATTGTACTGAAGTTATTTTGGTTGCTACTGTAAGCAGTTCACACCCCTCTGGAAGATATAGGCTGCCCTCAGCCTGCGCAACCAAAAGAGGTGAATGAGCTATACATTCCGGCCAGTGCCTGTTTCACATTTATTATTGGGATCACTTCTGGTACTAATAGTGTGGGGATCAGTAGCTAGTTTAGCCCATATGTATCCCTGTACTCCTGCAGAGCAGTAGTCATTTAGTCCCAAGTATCTCTAGAAGTGCTGGGTGTTGGCGAACTAGTAGACTCGATTCTCTTGCGAGAGGGCGATCTGGACACATACTTCTCATGCCTGTATGGTGAGGTTGGCATGAACGTTTTCCCATGGCAACAGCTGTTTGTAGTGCTTAGCCCTGATATAGCTAGACCCACGGATCCTCTCAGTACAGGTGGGTAAGATTGCTAATATACAGTCAACTTGCAATCAGAACTGGCAAAAACATCATTACTAACAACGTTCTTTGCCAGCATTAGGTTAGAAATGTTCACTTGGCGAGACACCAGTATAACTCTTACATTCTCCATGTCTCATTAGGCGGCACAAGAAATGTGGCTAAGCAGTTTGGTCTGCACTGCCCCTTTGCGGGTGGCACCAAGCCTTATTTGTATATGGTCTTTCCTCTTTCTGTAATGGCTTGGTAGGTTGAAGACCAATGGTCTGGAGGGTTGCCCGGAGCAGTGCCAGAGGTTAAGATTTATTCAAAACCTTCCAGCCATCAATCCTTTTGTTTTGCTTTAGTCATCCAGAGTACAAAGGGGTGCCCAGATGTGGCTCATGAGCCTGCCCATCCCGGTGCCCTACACTACACTGCACTAAAGCCACCCAATACGGCTAAAACATGTCTGCCATTTCTTGTGGTGTCATGCAGAAGGGATATTGCCAAGCAATTCAGGCTGGACTGGCCCTAAAGGGGTGGCATTCATTGGTTTTCCCCTTTTTGTGACATCTTAGCAGACTGAAGAACAATGATCTATCTGGAGAGGTGCTGCCCAGAGCAATACCGGAGGTTAAGATGTATTCAAAACCTTCCAGGCATCAATTCTTATGTTTTGTGTTATAAATTAATCTTAACCACTGACATCACACTGGGCACCTCGCACAGCATGCATTTAAGGCCATCACCCCAGATGGAGCTGCTAGGCCACGTCCTTTTTGGCCCTCATCAGTGAGGTGCAGCCTGGGTCACTGTGGCACAGGGAGCAAGGGACCCATGTCTGGGAATGCACTCTCTCACTTAGAAAGACAATCTATAACCAAAAAATGGTGATGGGTGGAAGGTTATGAATGTATCTTAACCACCGGCATTGCTCCCAGCAACCTTCCACACCATTGCTTTGATCCCATCTGTGCCATTGCAGAAGGGGACCAGCCATATGCAATTGTTTCTTGGTCCTGCCACAAATGGGAGCAGTCAATCCCGAACTGTCCCTGTGCACGGGAACACACGCAGCCTCAGACATGTTCAGACTGTCTGGGCCTCACCGGTGAGCATCGCTTAAAGAATCATAGCTGCCAGAGGCCTATAAACAATAGACTGAAGCAAAGGTACAACAAATAAAGAAATTCAAAGATACATAAAACCTGATAGAACCAAATCACATATGACAATGATGATGTTAACATGATCATTGTCATATGTAATTTGAAATACATAAATTCAAAGATACATACAACCTGACATATTTGTATGTGTCTTTGAATTTCTGTATTTGTTGTACCTTTGCTTCAGTGTATTGTTTATTTACCTCAGGGTGCTATGATTCTTTAAGTACCCTTGAGTTCCTTAATCTTGCATTTTACATATTTTTACATATTGTTTGTCTCGTTACATTCATGTTTTTGTGACTAAGGTGCTTTTCTAACCCACCATTTTTTTAACATTATGTATTAAACACACTCATTGTGAACTATTTGAGTGCTTTCTGAATTGTTTGCCATCTGTTTCATTCTATACAAATGTTTTTTTATTTATTTTACACATTTATTTGCCGTTTGTTTTACTTTGCTTTCGTGAGACACCACCGTTTTTTGTTGTGTACTTCATACCCACCCCAGGTGTCTACGAGTTTAGGGGTATACCCACCCTATAGTGAATACATACATTAATCTTAAATACTGCCATTGCTCTGGCCAACCTTCTACACCACTGATTTGTAAGCCAGTCAGTGACATTGCAGAAGTGGACCAGCTATATGCAAATCAGTATTCGTCCTTCCACCAATGGGAGCAGTCCAGCCTGAATGGTAGGGCACATCCTCTGTGCACCGAAACACAAGCACCCCAGACATGTTTTGGCCTTATTGAGTCTCATCAGTGAGTTGCAGGCCGGTTTCCTATGGCAAGGCGAATAAGGAACCCTCATCTGGACCTACCCTCTCTAGCTTAGAGAGACAAACTATAATAAGAAATAGGAAAAACATTCAGTCAAAACCAGTCCGGTGTTTTACAATGTTTATTAGAAGCTTTCTTACATAGATATCAAGAGAAGAACCAGTGCCGAATGGATTGGGATAAATATATGCTTTTGTAACACTAGAGTTAGTCACTATTTAGGGGTCGTTAGAAAGCACCATTATATATAATCGCTAGTTAATCTGTATGGAAAAAGAATCTATAATATGTGAAAGAGAATCAACGTAGAATGTATAGAGGTTAGACTGTGGGCGAATTTGAGTTGCATCAATCAACCAATGAAAATTGTATTCTGGTAAAAACTATAAAAGTTGCATATTCAAAAAACAAATCAGTTTCATTACACACCACCACAACAAATATGAAAGAGCAAGGAAGCAAGGACAAAATAACACCGGCAATCCTAACATCAACATCATTAATCTTAAATAAAAAGAAATCCAGATAAGCCTTTGATATAAAAATAAGTGCTCATTATTTTGTTTAGCTTTAATTCATAGTGCTCTAATAACATAAGACTCCTTGAAGTTCCCATGAAGCAGTTCTATAAGGGGTGAGATTTAGATACTAAGGAGAAGGGCGCCATTGTCAGAGACCTTTAGTATGATGCCAGGCGCAGCCTTTCATTCTGTTATCGAAGAGCCCATAAGCTTTCAGGCAATACTTACTTACTCTCCTCTGTGTCCTGGGAGCAACAATGTCAGGGTATTTATAACAGTATCCCAGATAATGCTAAATTGTATTTAAGTACAGTGTTTTTATTAATGGCCATGAGACCACTGGCATTAGAGACACGGATGCCAGCATCTCTGTGTGGATGGGACTTCTTGCAATCCGGGGCAAGTAAATACGGCTCCTCTAGAACCCACTAAGCATGGAAGAGGCCGTCTCCAGATGCACCCCATGCTACCTGTCACTCTCACTGTGAATGGCAGGAGAGTGGACATTCCTGTCAGTGTACAACCCGAGGGGTCTGGGACAGTTCTGCTGTGCAATGACTACCAGGGCTTCACTTCACCACTTTTGTTCATTGACTTTGAACGTGAGTGAGACTTTTTTAAGACTTTTTTTTTTATCTCACTCACCTCCTGCATTTACTTTTGTTCTCAGAATGCTGATCCCTTTATGAAAGGTTCCATTGACTCCCATTTGTTTTGGCTCCCATCCTTTCCTATGATAGCACTTTCCACCATAAGTGGGATGCTGCCAGAAACCCCTACAGTCCGTTTTGCAATGCTGTTTTGGGTTCACTAGTTAGTCCTTGGACCTACAAGTACAGGAGTGTCCATCTCCCTTTAGTGGCGTGTGTTTTTCCCTTTGCAGCACAACCCATCTTACATGAAGTGCTGTGGGGACACTTTGCGTTCCCTTTTCTTTGTTCTATATGGCTTTCTTACAACTTTCCGGGTATTCGCTGATCAGGCAGGGAGCAGTAATTTCTTTTTTAACTGTTTCCTGGATACATTATCCTGGACTGCCTTTTAACCGTGATAATGCGCTTAAGGGGACCAAATACTCAAACTGGCCTCTCCAACTTTTTAAAGCCATGTTCAAGATGGCCTGTCCTTTGTTGGCTATCCTTCTACCTTGCCAGGTGGGGAAGGGCTCCCTTTCTTCATTCACCTGTGCAAGCTTCTTGCAAGAAGCCCACAAAGGCTCTCCTTTGTGGTTTGGCTGGCAGGAAGTGGGACAGAGGCTGTCTGCCCCATCTATGTTTCTCCAGCGGCTTTGATCTTGCTGGGCAGATTCTCAGACACTGGCTGTCCAGTTTTGGACAGCCACCTCCAAATTTGAATGTTGCAAGTATCGTTATCTGAGAGCTTGAGTCACCCACAGACCATTTCCTGGATATATGCACTGCACTTGCCCCAGTTGGCCGTATTTGTATTTCTCTATTTATTCTTTTATCCCATGTACTGCACTGCCCCCCCTTCCCCCTCGCGTTTTCCCCCTTCCCCCCTCGTATGCACTTGCGTGATCTGAATGACACTGGGCCTAGTAAGATCATTGTCTATTTTCCCTCTGTTCCTTCTCCCTTGCCCTGTCGCGCCTTGAAAAACTTGTTTATAGGCGCGTTATAAATGCCATATCATATCATATCATATAAGGAGATGAGCTGGACCTGGAGCTGAAGAAGATCCAAAAAAGAAGACGATCGAGGGACACTAGAGGACTGCTGCATAAACCAGCATTGGCTCAGCCGATACCACTGCATCACAAACGTCACCCTTCTAATTGACAGGGAAAACATCTTGAAAAACATCTTGAGGTGCCTTCCTCCCTGACTGTTGGGACCAACCAACCATCTGTCCTGCTTGTGGTGCATTGCCTGTTTACAGTCATCAGAGTGTGCATCTTTGCATTTTCTCTTTGCTGCAAGGACTTCCGCCTGTCCAATTAGTTGGAACTCTACCTTGAGGCTCTGCTGGGACACTGGAAATCGACTGTGTTGTCCTCCACCAAGATGCAAGCCTGGTGGAAGACCTAGGTCCAGCTGCTGAGTTCCAGAGTGCCTTCAGACTCGTCCTGGTCAATGCAAGATGTGCATGAGGGTTTATTCTTCATTGTGGGACCAAATCTGGATTTCCCCACTACAGTCGGAGGTCTACAGAGGAACCTAGCAATGACTGGTTGTGCTCGTCATTCAACCTCAGGGATTTGCTGTCGCCTGGAACTGTGCTCAATTTTCTAGGTGCTGGGCGGGCCTGAGAAAACAGCGCTATGGTAAGCAAAGTCCTGCTTACCATAGCGCTTTCCACGGCTGGCCCAAGATGGTGGTGTCTGGGTCAGAAAGTCTGTGGGTCATCCTTGAGAACCCCAAGGGTGGTAGTTGCTCCTCCCTTCACAAGAAATGGACTCAATACTCTTAAAGGAATAGTGCACTTAAAAGATGGCCAATAATCAAAAACATATATTAAACATATTTTTAAAGAAAGTTCCTATGTAAACTTTTGAGCAAACGAAGCTCAAATTGTTTACATGGGAGCATCCATTTTGTCATTTCAAGCAGCCTCGTCTGCTCATGTTACGCTCTGCCCTGGAAGCACTAATCAAGCAGAAAAATCCCCCTACTGGGATCTTTTGCTTACTGCAGCCAGATCAGAGCTGAACATGGAGAGGAGGCTGCTTTCACTTTTATTTTACATTTTCGGTGCTCCCCAAGCACAGGGAAGCATAGAAAACATAAAATGAAAGGCAGAGCAATTATAAATACTTTGCCGGCTGCCAGCGGAGTTTTCATAATTGCTGCAACATTCTTTTCTAGTTTCCCGTGCGCGAAACTAGAAAAGAAAGTCACAGCAATTATGAAAACTCTGCTGGATGCCGGCAAAGTATTCATAATTGCCTGGACTTGCCTACAAGCAAAGGCTCAGCAATTATAAATACAACGTTGTTGTATTTATGATTGCAGTGGTTAGAAAACCACGGAAATCATAAATACAAAAACATTGTATTTATGATTGCAGTGGCTTCAGCTTTGAGTCTCCTGCACTTCCCTGGTTCGAGGAGCCCAGGAGACTCAAGGCGAAAGCCGCTGCAGCCATGAATACAACGCGGTTGTATGTATAATGGCTGTGGTTTTCTTTCTAAGCTTCCCCGGCTCCCCCAGCTCGGAGGAGCCCGGGGAAACTCAGAAAGAAAACCACAGCAATTATAAGTACAACAAAGTTGCATTTATGATTGTGGTGGTTTTAAAAAATAATTAAATTAAAAGCACTTACCGGCAGCAGCCTTCCTGCCTGCCTTCTCTGCTCTCCGGCACTAATGAAGCAAAAGCTGCTGTAATAAAAGCTACTAACAGGTGACTTTTGCTTCCTTAGTGCCGCAAGGGCAGAGATTAACACAAGCACAGGAGGCTCATCCCTTTCACAAAATGGATGCCTCCTAGTGCTTGAAATGTTTGACTTTGAGCCTTATTTGATCAAAAGTTTACATAGGAACTTTCTTAAAAAATAGGTTTTATATATATTGGCCCATCTTTTGAGCCAATACGAATTTTAGAGTGAACTATCCCTTTAAGTCCCAATTTTGCATGTTGCATTTGCCCTGCACTAAGTTCAGTACCTTTCCTGCACTAGCGGAGTGGAGCCTTCTGGAGTACACACCTCTTCTCTCAGGAACATTTTGGGACACCTAAAAGACTACCAGACACTTTATACAGGCTATGGACAGATATCTGAAGTTATAGTATATGGTGCCTATGTGTAGATGGACGCTTAGCATCTGTTATCCCTATGTTAGTGAATGCATTTATTGTTTGAATAACTGTTTTTTATTCTAAAGTAGTGTGTAACCTATAGTGGCATACCAAATTGTGAGTTGTATATATTTATGAACGTATTTTTATTTATCTTGAAATATTTAAAGTGTTCCTTAGTGTAGTATTATAATAGTGTTATGTTTACTACTTACATGTTTGGGTCTTTTCCTTATCAGTTCTTCAAAGTCATGACTGTACTTCACAACAGTGGTGCCTTCCTCCTGAGTGCAGCCTTGCTGCTTGGTCAACGCTACTTGAGAGAGTGGATTTGCTCAACTGATATTGTGAATAACCTTGCTTACCCCAGGTTGACTTTTCCAAGTCATATCCCAGGTCTTGATTTTAAAAACCCTCGGAAGAGCCGGACATCGGACGTCTTGGAAATAAAGGAATGGTTCTGCTCATTGCGTAAAACAAAAATCGGGACAAACGTAGACAAACCCACGATTTTTCTGAAGAAGGAATCCTCAATTGTTTTTAGATATTAGCATACTAATCTTAGCCCCAAATATACAGGCCAGTTGCTGGGGTTTGTCAAAATAGATCTATAGAATTGCTTCTATTGATTGCTTGCCAATATAGTTCATAGACTGCGAGCAATATAACTCCATTGACCTGTGTTATGGAAAGTTTGCTTGTAGGTATGAACTGCACAGCTAAAGGTTTCCAAAAATGCAACGCCAAGAGGCACTTTATCTGTTTCAAAGTTTTTCCATCAAGAGTAAAGCAGGACACAAAAATGCATTGGCCTCCTACTCTTAGGTTCAATTGGCAGTCCTCTTCTTTTCATATATGCCTGTACTGATCTAAGAGCTCCTGAGGGGCCATGGGGTTTGCAAGGAAGATTGTGTTATCTGTGTAGCTAAGTCAGGGAACTTGCCTTTCCCCATACATGGCAAGTTCAAATTTCTTTCCACTAACTCCCCATTCAAGGAGTTGGTGTACATGTTAAAAAGGAGAGGGGCCACGACACACCACTGCCAAATGTGCCTAGCAAATAGAAAATGCCCCATGCACTCACCTCCCAGTCCATATTTTACAGAGGCCCTGGTATCTCGATGTAGCAAGAGATCTCTATGGCCCGAAAGATCTCCCATAGTCTCGGCTGACTGACCACATCAAAAGCCAAGGAGGGACCCATGAAGGCCATGCAATGAAGAATCTCCTAAAGAATCTGGTAATGAACTCAGTGGCCGATGTAACTTCACTGGCTGCTACACCCTGCCAATACCCTCCTAAATCCTCCCTGTGTAGTGAGTTGCATTAATAAGACACATATAAGTGATTTGTTTCGTAATGTAGAAAGACAGTGATAAATAAAGAAGATATATCTTTTTAAATTGGTCTTTGTCCCCTATTCTAGATACTTAGGGCAGCACTGCAGATAATGGCCTGTGTTCCTAATAAGTGTTGCTACTGTAGGGAACAGATAGGCCTCATTACACAGATGGCGGTAAGGGTTTACCGGTACCGGTATTTTACCGGTACCGGTAAATCCTTACCGCCTTACTACGAGGTCCCTTTGCGGGTTGGGGAATTTAACGCCTGCTTTTTGCAGGCGTTAAAAACCAACCCGCAAAGGGACCAGGGAGCTAATTACGGTACCGCAATTTGCGGTACCGTAATTAGCCCCTTCCCCATTCCCATTGAGCCCTATGGGGCAAAAATGGGAATGGGGAAGGGCAATGGTGGAAGGGGGATTTACCGCCCTGCCAACCTTGGAATAGGGCGGTAATTCCCCTTTCCACCAAGGCGGTGCCGGTATTTTACCGGCATGAACCATGGCGCTAATAGCGCCATGGTTCACCGCTATCTGTGTTATTCATGCTTAATGCAGCAGCTTTAGAGCAGTTCCCAGTTTGACTGAGGTGTGAAAGTGAGAGAGCATTAATACCCTACCACTAGTATAACTAATTAAGGCCAGGGGGATGACTCCCTTCTCCTGGTTGCTGCATCTTTTCAGAGGGATTCCCTTGATTATTATGGTCCACTCAATAAGCTATACGCAGATAGTCATTTGTTATGCACTGGACCAAATTCTGCAGTTATCCTTAGGGACTGATCGTTTCTATTGTCTCTTCTGTAAGGATTGGTTTAGTTTCGCTCACATTCCTTCTTTCCCTCCTGCAGGATTTCAGACCCTCTGTTATATTACTCTCTCCTAGGATGACTGGTTGCTTAACTTCTAATTACAATTCGCCCACTCCCACAGTGCTCTTTCATGTATAACTCTTTTCTTCCTGCGCTCAAATGTTGGTACACCGCAAATGCCTTTCACTGGTATATTCCCTTTCTTATTCTGGGGATATCTGGTGACTTTACCCTTTTTCCATGGTGACAAGCTTTCAATGTTATTTCTCTCCCACTCTGTGCTTTGCTTATTTCTCATTATCTCTAGGATACAGTTTTAGTTCAACAAATTGCCTCCACTCCTTGTCTCGTTAATAATGGCATGGGTTTCATTTAACTTATAATGAGTCTCTAAAGACTTTGCGATATTCCCGTTCCCTGTGTTACCTTCTGTCTTCAGGAGTAACGTTGTCGGTACCTGCAGGATTCTGGACTCTCACTCAATGTGCTTGTAGCTCTGTGGCTTATTTCCAGAAGTGTCTCTTTCTTCTGCGTCCCGTTCTCTCTCAGCTCATGCCACTGATGCTGTGACTCGAGTCGGGAGTTGCTTACTCCCGTGGGTGGTATCGGCATAATTGCGTGGGCTGGCTGCTCACTACATTTGCTCCATGATCACGCCACAACCAACCTCTCTATTCCAGCAGGTCGAACCTTCCTCCAGTTTCATATGCCAGCCTTGCAAGCGTTTCTCGCTCTGTGTCAGAGCTGATCTGGTTTATGCAGGCTCTGCATTTGACAATGCCCCGTCTTACTTTGTTCTGCTATGCACAGGGGATTTCCCTTGCTCCCTTCGACCTTCCGCTCTCTTTCGGCTTGCTGGCCTGTCTCGTTGGTTCTTTAATCTTTCATCCCTTTTCAGACTCCTCTGCGCAGTCCATTGGAGACTCTCATGTAAAGGGAAATCCTCAAATTCTTCTTGTTGACCATATAGATTTAAGTTATCTTCATCAGACTGATATCCTTCGGAGTTATTATACAAGTTCATATAGGCCGTCATGTGGGCCCCATCAGGGAGTTCCTTGCGGGAACGGGAGTCCTTCTCCTCAAAAGGGGAGCCTCTCAGGGTGAGGTTCCACTTGCCTCGACCCCTAGCGAGAGTGTTGAGGAGCAGGCTCACCTCTGTAGCCTCAGAGGGGGGGAGCTCCCCCCTTGGAGAGAAGAGACAAATCCCCTCATTTCCTCACAATACACACATCTTCACAACTGGTGCATTCACACAAAGTCATGGTTAGACCCTGGCACCCAGTGTGAGCTTTTGGACCAGACATGTATTCTGAACACATTTTCTATGTTAAGTAGCAGTATTTGGCAATAGGCATCAAATGGTGTATATAGAAAGCACTGGACACATTACAAACAGAGAATAGTTTGCCAACATAAAGTCCCGCTCCTACTGAAACAATGTTCATTTTAGGATACAAGGGAACAGACAATGCTACCCAGGGAACATAGAAGGTACAGACAAGTGAGATGGGTAAACATCCTGAACTTGCAGCAGCATAAGCCACAAAACATGCATTTATATCAGGACCTAGTCATATAATTCATTAAAGATTCCCAATTAGCACCATAGAATGGTACATCTTTTCTTCTTGAAATAGCTGAAAGGTTCACACATCTTCACAACTGTTGCAATCACACAAGTTCATGGTTCGACCATAGCACCCAGTGTGAGATTTTGGACCAAACATATGTTCTGAACACATTCTGTATGTTAAGTAGCAGTATTTGGCAAAAGACATCACATGGTGTAAATATAAAGCACTGGACACATTACAAACAGAGGATAGTTGGGCAACACAAACTTTGGGCCTCATTACAAATTGGGCGGTGTGGGTTCAGTGTGGCGGTATTACCGTATACCGCTGCATTACTGCACCACCCAACTATAGGTTTGGTGGAAAGATGGAGGATTTACCTCCAGTCATGACCAGGAGGTAAATCTGCCAGAATTCTGCCAACTTTCGGTGGAATTACTGCTGCATTAATTCTGATGAAAATGCCCCATTGTGTCCTATGCATAGAAAATGGGGATTTGCACTGCCACAGACACTTGTAATGCAGCGATAATACCACCAGAGAAAATGGCAGTAATAGTAATACAGTTTGGTGGCATCTGGGAAAATGTACCGCCCAGATACCACCAAACTGGTAATGAGGCCCTTTAAAGGCTCGCTCCTACTGAAACAATGTTCATTTTAAATTATAAGGGAACAGACAATGCTATCCAGGGAACATATATGGGACAGACAAGAGAGATGGATAAACATCCTGAACTCGCAGCAGAAAAAGCCACAAAACATTAATGTATATCAGGACCTAGTCATATAATTCATTGGCCCTCATTACGACCCTGGCGGAGTGGGTTTACGCCAGCGTTATTCGCGGCGGACCCGTCCGCCCTACTACGAGTTCCCGTAGCGCCATGGAGCCGTTTTCCGCCTGGTTTTTCCGGGCGGAGAAATCCATGGCGCTACGGGACCTTGTTGTTAATTACGCCACCGTAGTTTACGGTGGCGTAATTAACGCCTTCCCCACTCCCATTATACCCTATGGGGCAAAAATGGGAATGGGGAAGGGTAAAATGGGGAATGGGGATTTACCGCCCCGCCAAGGTCGGCATGGGGCGGAAAATCCACCAACCTCCATGGCGCTATCGGCAGCTTTCCGCCGTGCTCCGCGGTGCATTTAGCACCGCGATTTCCGCCAGGGTCGTAATGAGGGCCATTGAAAGATTCCAATTAGCACCATGGGATCTTTTCGTCTTGAATAGAGCCGAAAGGTGTTTTCAAATGTTGTCAGCAAGGACATAGCCGAGATCCGCCTATGCACCAATGGTTTGGTTGCGGGCTGCCAAAATCACATTCTCTTGCACTACCGCCTGCTATGACAAGAGAACATTTGGGAAATTGACCAAGAGATGTATAGAGCCAACCAGAGAGGACAAGCATGTGTTGCACATTGTCCACATCTATTGGACAATTTTAATATAATGGCCTAAATATATTCTCTTGGTGTCCAAGTAAAGGGGATGCATGATAAAGCAGTGTACTTCTAAAGACACCATCTTTGACGATTGCTATATTTACTAAGCACATACCATTAACGTTACAGGCTCTTCATTTTCTCTGTGTGGGTCTTCTTTTAGAGCGCAGAACTTTGTAGGAAACTATTTCTGAACACTATAGGGCTTATTACAAACCAACCCAGATATAGATTGTCCCATTCATTTTCGGTGAGATAATGTTGAGAACTGGAAATGAAAGAGCGTTGCATGATGTTAAATGGCGTGCGCTCTGTCATTTAAACCCCATTAACAGTCAAAATAGCAGTAAGCCTATTCAGCCCACGGCCCTGACACGACATAAGGGAGCCTTTATGAATAGAGCCAGAAATCAACAAAACTGTCAACTTTATATTCCAACTTTGCAGTCATGTCCTAATGATGTTTGTTTTTTCTACCTTCTGGAGTACGTACCCTACAGCGGCCACTAGGTGGCAAAATGCAGTAACAATTCTGCCATTCTGTTTTTCCCGATTCCAAACAAGTGCCGCCCATGTGAAATGTGTTAGCTACTAGCTATTTTGAAGAGCTGACATTAGAAGAGCTCATAAACAACATCATAACAAGGTCTTAACTATAGTATGGCGTTCACTGGTGTGACATCACGGCAGGGCGTTCACAATGATTGTACACTAATCCGACGTTATAGCAGTGTTCAATCAAGCCCATCTGTATGCAGAGACGTCTTTATGCCAAGGCAAAAGGGGCACTTGCCCCATGACCCCACTTTGGTGGCAGCCCCACAGGGCTGTATCAGCTAAAGTAATTTCCCATTGTTCGCCAAATTTAAATAGCATGCGTCAGAATGTTGTATGGCCTGCTTCTGAGGCTCTAAACCTATTGCCTGCCTATTATAGACAAGTACATTCTGCTCTGATCAATTCAGCCAATAATGCCTTCTGTGTACACAGTGTTATATATAGTGTGTGCATTCACTACGGCACAACTTCTGCAACATTCTCACCTTTCTGTGGGAATTGGACAGAAATGTCTCTCTCTCTTGGACGGACCACTCTTCTCTCTTCACACTTGAAGCTATCCACTACTCTTGCATCAACACACCTGGCACGGCCACTCGGTTTCAAAGTCACCAGACCCATGAAAAGAGAGACCGCGGCTACCTTTTCCTCCACCTACTGTCTGCCTCCTATGCCTGCGGCAGACTCCCACCCTGCCACCGCCCTCGTTAACTTCAATCTCTCCATCTCCAACACTCTTGATACCCTTGCCCCTGTCCTGAGGGTCCGACTGAAGCCTTCCAAAAAGTGCAACTCTTGGTACAACTCCGATCTGGCGGCCCTTAAACGCAAGTGTAGGGCAGCTGAGCGGAAATGGAATTGGTCGGGCAGACACTCTGACAAACTGGCCTGCCGCCTTCTTCAAAGGCAATATTGACTGCATCCACTTCAAGAAAAAAGTCTTTATTCAAGCCCGATCTCTGCGGCATAAAACATCACAGCCAAACTTTTCAAAGTCTGTAAGTAACTGGCCAATCCTGCAGCAACCTCGCCTTCTGTCACACCCACCCAGGATCTTTGCTCGGCCCTGGATGCTCACTTCACGCAAAAACCCAAGACATCCTTTCCTCTCTCTCTTCCACACAACATCATTCACCAACACCTCTGGAGCCTCCCTTGGCCCCTCCACCACTTCTCTCTTCTCTCACTCCCGTCACACCTGTTGAGGTTTGCCAGACAAGTCTGGTCTATGAAGGTTTCCTCCAAACAGGTAGACCCCTGCCCCTCCAAAACCATTAAGGACAACATTGGCTCTCTCGCTTCAGCCTTGGCTGATCTCTGCAATCTCTCTTTTGCCGCTGGAGTTTTTCAAACTTCCCTTAAGCACTCCCTTGTGCATCCTGTCCTTAAGAAACCCTCTGCCGACCTCTCTGTTCCGGCAAATTACAGCCCTATCTCTATCACTCCTTTCCTGGGCAAACTCCTGCAGAAGTTGGCTATTTCTCAGCTTGCCCTCCACACTGAATCTGTTGGTTGTTTCCACGACCATCTGTCTGGGTTTAGAGCATCCAGAGGCAGGGAAACTGCTCTTCTGAACACCCATGAAGACCTGCTCTCAAATCTTGACACTAACACTCCCTCTGTCCTCATTCTTCTTGACCTCTCCTCTGCCTTTGACACAGTAGACCACAACATCCTGATAGCACGTCTCCTTGACTCCCTCGGTATCACAGGTGAGGCTCTGGCGTGGTTAACCTCCTTACTTTCCGACTGCCCATCCCAGGAGGAACTTGGGTCCTTTCTCTCTTCTATCACTCTTTCAGCCTGTGGCGTCCCCTGGGTTGTTTCTTCAATGTCTACATGGCTGCCTTGGCATGTGCGATTGCCACTTTCATCTCTAACTTCCAGTGTTATTCAGATGACACGCAACTCTCTTCAGGCTACCTTCAGCCTCCTCCTCTACCTCGCTCATATCTGACTGTCTGTCCGCAATTCAGTCATGGTGTGCTGCAAACAACCTCTGCCTCAATGTCAGTAAGACTGAGATCGTTCGCATTGGGACTCCTGCTCCCGCTTTTCCACTCTCACTCTGGCCGGCCTCCCTTGACCCTGGGCACGCAACCACCTGTGAGGCAATAAACCTAGGGGCCACCTTCAACTCCACTCTCTCCTTCTCCACTCAAATTTCGGACATCTCTAAAAACTCCAACTACCAGCTGCAGCTCCTCAGAGGTACTCTTCCTTTTCTCATCTTCCCCCAGCAGCTCACTGTCTGCAGAGCCCTGGTCCTCTCATGGTTGGACTACTGCAACAGCCACTTTCTCACCCTCCCTGCCTCTGCTCTGCGCCCTCTGCAACTCATCCAGAACAGAACGGTGAGACTTATCCTTGGCCTCAAGCCCAGGGACCGTATCTCTCCGGTGCTAAAATCCCTCCACTGGCTCCCTGTGGGTGCAAGGATAAAGTTCAAGACCCTCTGCATTGTCCACAAGGCTTTCTGTGGCTTGGGACCCACCTATCTGCAACAATGCAGACCTAAATACTGTCCTTCCTGAGACCTCCGCTCATCTACCTCCAACCTTCTGCGAGTGAGCCGATTCTCCAAGCAGAGATTTTGAGGGATATCTTTATCCTCTGCAGGGGCCTCCCTCTGGAATAGCCCCCCTGCTGTTATCCATCTTTAGCCGCATCTCCTTAAGATCCGGAAACACCTGAAGACATTCCTCTTCTCCTCTTCGTTCTCTTTCCCTCTACCTGGCTAACCTCTCTCTCTGCTCTACCCCTCTCTCCCTCTTTGTCCGCACAGCTTGCTGACTGGCCGCCTGGTGTACCTCAGAGTCCCACAGGTCGCTGGCACCCTCGCAAGTCCTCTCGCGCTTGCCTGCGGGCCTTGCACTTGCCAAATCGTTACTGCACTTGGTCAATGACCCTTGAGAGTGGCATCTCTAAGCACGTACCTGGGTGCACTTGGTTGATAAACCTACATGTACATGTACTTTGTTTTGTAGCACTACAGACGCAATTATCGGCACTGTAACTGCACCAAATAGCAGTTGCTATAAAAATTAACATGGCGTTACTACAGTGAAGGTCTAGAAAGTGGGTCCTTCAGATGGGGAGTTGTAAACATAGACAGGCACCCCAATGATGAGCTAGAGTGTTGATCCAGAGAGGTGATTAAGTACCATAATTCAAGACTGTCAAACCAAAGCGCTCATGATCATATCCTAGCTTTGTCAGCCGACAATACAGTGATCCGGGACAAATCATCTTATATTACTTACATTACTGTGTTGTCTTCAGCGAAAAGGTTTGACTTCTCACATGCTGGTGACATTGTTTAATCCATTACCTGATCTTTCTAAGATCGCAGGAATTTGTTGAGGAGACGGGGGTCGAGAATGGATCTCCAGCCCCCAGACTTATTCATGAGAAAGCTTCTCTAGTACATGTAACGCTCACCTGGTTCCCACGGAGGCGCGGCGTCGAAGGCGCAGAACTCTGAAGATGGACAGGAAGGGCCCCTCTATTCTGGCTTCCCTGGCTCGTTGGATACCCTCCTGTGCGTGAAAAGGGAGTATTACCAACTGTGGAACAATGCTCAAGCCTCCCACTCCCTTCCAACCCTCCACGATACCGCCTCCACGATTCTACGTGAAGCCTCACCTTAGGGTTTGGAAGGATGAGCTCTCCATCCTGCTTCTGATGCAGGGGCGCGTTGAATCCCAGTTACTTCACTGGATTGAGGATTGATGGGAGTTCAGGTAAACTTGACTGTTCAGGTAAGGCGCTGTAAAAGTTCTGTTCAAAAGTTCAAGCTTAATAATAATGTTCGTTGTCTAATTGCAGCAAGCACTAATGCTTATGTCTTTTTCCCCTTAGGGGCCGGGGTTCGGAGTGCTGTAGATATGGCGCCGACCCGAAGTGAAACAGTTCTGGATGAGCGCTCAGGTAATGTCTTTGCATTCGCTCATTCAATGTCTTTGTCTTTTTTCCCCATAGGGGCCGGGGTCCGGAGATGCCAGGAAGCGGCAGGACCCGAAATGCATTGGGAATAATCCAACAGGTAAGACTTAAAAAGAAACTGAGCTTTCCTTATTCCTTTTCTCCCTCTCACCTTTGTTCTTGTCTTTTTTCCTCTAGGCGCCGGGGCGTAGCTGAATCCGGAAGATCGCTGCTGAAGATGGAAGCGCCTTGCAAAGGTGAGTAAAATGCAGCGCTGCAGCGATCGAAACGAAATGCCTTTAAAATGATGTCTTCCTTTTCAGGTCCGTTGGAGAAATGACTCCGGAATGCAGATTTAGCAGGTAAGGGCTTTTCTTCTCCTATTCTCTTCCTTTCTCCCCTTGCAGGTGTTCCAGGGTGCTGGCAGGCGTGGCTGAAGTCAGGATGCAGGAGCTGACACGGTGAGCGTCCAGCTGCTAGGTGCAGAACAACGCGAAGCATGTGTGGCTGTTCGGGTGGGGTTTAAATAGCCTTGGAAGAAGTTCCTGGTATGTATCCTTCCACCAATCAGGTATGTATCCTTCCCCGACCACACCCGGGTGGTGAATTGGTCCTACAGGTTAAGTAGTCCCATTCAGGCCTCAAGAGGGCCTGGATGAAGCAGCAAGGTCTGCATCAGGTAAGTGTGCACCCAAGCACTTAAACACATATCCTCTTCTATGAGCCTGGCGCCTAAGGCGCCAGGACTGGGGTCCGCTATGAGCCTGGCGCCTAAGGCGCCAGGACTGAGTCCAAAGGGCCCCGACTTGGGCCCGCTGAGACTTCCCTGGGGAAAATGATGTCTGCCTCTGGGGTTGCTGGGCCCGGCCTGGCTCCTTAGAGGTAGGCATCATGACAGTACCCCCCCTCAAGGCCCCTCCCAAGGTCTTTTCCTCCGGGGGTTTTGGTTTGTGTGGGAATCTTCGATGGAATCTTTGAATTAATCGTGGTGCGTGAACATAGTTACTGGGTTCTCAAGATCTTTCCTGAGGTCCCTATCCTTTCCAATCAACAAGATAGAAGAGTTTCGACTTAACTATCTTGGATTCTAAAATGTCTTTCACTTCGAATTCTAATTCTCCATCAATTTGGACAGGGCCTGGGGGCTCAGACAGTCTGGTTCCAGGTTGTACTGGTTTTAGAAGAGATGCGTGAAAAACGGGATGAATCCGCATGTTGGATGGTAAATCGAGTTTAAAGGCCACTGGGTTGATAATAGCTTTGATGGGGTAAGGCCCAATGAATCTGGGATTAAAAGTTTGCTGACCCTTGAGGGGTAGATGTTTAGTTGCTAGCCATACCTGATCTCCTACTTGGTAAGGAGGAGTTTTACTTCGGTGCAAATCAGCGTTTTCTTTATACTTTTTCTTGGCTTGCTGTAAGTGGGTTGTAGCTTCTTTGAAGGCTTGGGTTATTGTGGAATGTAGGTGATTTACTGCAGGCATCTCCAGGATCAGAGGTGGATCTAGGTCAGAGGTCCGAGGATGGTGACCATACAGGGTATAAAAAGGAGTCTGTCCGGTTCCAGAATGCACTGAATTGTTGTATGCATATTCTGCAATCCAAAGGATGTCCTTCCAATTCAACTCGGATTGGTGTAACATGCACCGCATATATTGCTCGAGAGTCTGATTGGTTCTCTCGGTTTGTCCGTCGGTCTGGGGGTGATGGCTGGTGGATAACCGCACCTCTATTTGTGCTAGTTGGCAACATTTCTTCCAAAAGTGGGAGATAAATTGACTTCCACGGTCTGAGACTAATATGGAAGGGAAACCATGTAATTGCACTATATTTTCCATAAATTCCTTGGCCAAGGTGGAAGCTGACGGCAATCCTTTTAAAGGGATAAAATGGGCCATTTTGGAGAACCCAAAACAGCCTCAGCAGTTGCATGCTATAAAAGCATACATAGACAGTGGAGCTATTGGAAATTACATAGACCGTGAATTGGCTTCCAGGATTAAGCTTCCTCTCCGCCCGAAAGTAGCCCAAGATGTAATTACTACAGTTGATGGAACCGAAATAGCCTCAGGGCCTGTAACGCATTCCACAGTTGGAATCACTCTGGTGGGTCAGGACGGACATCGGGAAGCAATCGTGTTTGATGTGATCAAGGCCCCACAATTTCAAGTCCTTCTTGGAATCCCTTGGTTAGAAACACATAATCCGAGAATAGACTGGCGAGCAAAGAAGATAACTTTTCCTGATTGTGAACCAACCTGTTACCCAAGGAATCCAGCTATGGGTCTATCCTCTGTAACTTCCACCCCTGTACAGCTACCATCTGAATACCAAGAATTCCAAGACGTTTTTCAGAAAGAGCAGGCTAACACCTTACCTCCCCATCGATCTTACGATTGCCAAATCGACTTGGTACCCAATGCACAACTACCTTGTAGTAGGATTTATGCTCTTACCGAACCTGAGAACCTGCATTTGCGCCAGTATTTGGATCAATACCTGGCCAATGGTTTCATTCGCCCATCAAAGTCACCAGTCTCTTCCGCTTTGTTCTTCGTACCTAAAAAGGAAGGAGACCTTAGGGCCTGTATTGACTACCGTGCCCTAAATCAGATAACGATTAAGAATCGTTACCCTTTGCCCCTGATACCTGAGCTTATCGACCAAGTAAAAGATGCTCATGTGTACACCAAGCTAGATCTCCGAGGAGCTTACCACCTGGTACGTATAAAAGAGGGCGACGAGTGGAAGACTGCATTCCGCACCAAATTTGGGCTCTTCGAATATCAAGTAATGCCCTTCGGTTTGTGCAACGCACCTGCCGCCTTTCAGTACTTCATGAATGATGTTCTTCGGGAACTTATCGATGTTTGTGTCATCGTTTATATTGACAACATCCTGGTGTATTCCTCCTCAGAATCTGATCACAGAAACCATGTTAGGGCAGTTCTTGAGAAATTGCGCCAGCACAAATTATTTGCCAAGCTCGAAAAATGCGTTTTTCATACCTCAGAAGTGGAGTTTCTCGGATACATCCTGACACCTCAAGGAATCCGAATGGACTCGCGGAAAGTGGACGCCATTCTCAAATGGCCATCTCCTAGCTCTGTGAAGGGAGTGCAAAGCATGCTTGGCTTTGCCAATTTCTATCAAAGGTTCATCCCGGAATTTTCCCGAACTGTTCAACCCATCACAGCTCTCCTAAAGAAAAACAAACGCTTTGAATGGACTCTTGAGGCTGAACAAGCCTTTCAGGACCTGAAAACCAAATTCACCTCTGCACCTGTATTGAAGCACCCGCGCCCGGATCTCCCTTACATCGTGGAAACCGATGCATCCAGTTCGGCCATGGGAGCTGTCCTGTCGCAAAGAGAACCAGAAACTAACCAACTACACCCTGTAGCCTTTTGGTCCAGAAAATTCTCTCCACCTGAACTCAATTACGCAATTACCGACAAAGAACTACTGGCTATTAAATCAGCTTTCAAGGCTTGGCGTCACTATCTTCTCGGTGCAAGACACACCATCACCGTAATTACGGACCACAGAAATTTGCAGTATTTAAAGACGGCCAAAGCTCAATCTTCGCGACAACTCCGATGGGCTTTATTCTTTGCAGAATTTGATTTTGTAATTACCTATCGCCCTGGCTGCAAGAATGGTAAGGCAGATGCCTTATCCCGGATAGGCATGGAAGAACTCGAGTTTAGAACCTGTGGCAATCATACCGGAACAAAGAATTCTGGGCTTGACTTCATTGCAAACCATTGAGGACATCCAAGCTCAAGTAAAACAGCTTTTTGACTCTTCTGCCTTACTGGAATGGAGTCAAAAGGGTCCTCACTACACTGTTAAGGATGATTTACCCTACTTCCAAGAGCGGTTATTTCTGCCAAGTAAAGAATTGCAGGAACTTGTCATTACCCGTCATCATGAATCATTAATGGAAGGACACCCCGGTATCGCGAAAACAGAAGAAAAGATCAAACGCCACTTCTGGTGGCCTTCTTGGAGAAAAGACATAAAGTCATTTGTGTTGTCTTGCGGAATCTGTGCCCAAAATAAGAGTCAAAAGAAAAGGCCAGCCGGCATACTTCAACCTTTGGACATTCCACCAGCACCTTGAACGTGGGTCTTGATAGGTACTCTGGTTTCATACTTGAGCCGATCTGCTTTTCTATTTTGAAGTCTGTGATCAAGTTGAACCACTAAGTCTATGTAGTCTGCGCAGGCCTGGGGTGGATCTACTATCTGAGCTATAACATCTTTAAGCTCTCCGCACAGGCCTCGATTAAACAATGTGATCCTTTTATTTTCAGGCCATCCGGTTTCCACAACTAGTCTATTAAAGGTGGCGATATAGGACAAAAGATCCTGATTACCTTGTCGTAAGGATAGCAGTTCGTTGTTAAGGGCCTGTCCCTGCGAGTGTCGAGCGAACAATCTTTCCATGCTGGCCTGGAAGCCCTGGAAATCCCGGAGAATGGGATCATCCTGATTTACCAATGGAATAGACCAATCGGCAGCACAGTTACTGAGGTAAGATAGTACAAAGGCTACTTTGGTCTGGTCGTTGGGGAAGGCCCCGGGCCTGCATAAAAAGTGTAAACGGCATTGGTTCATAAAAACGGCATATTTCTTGGGATCCCCCGCAAAACGTTCCGGCGGGGCCAAAGGCATGTGTCCAGGTAGATTGATTTGTACCGGGTTATTCAAACCCATTGTTGTAGAAATATCTCCGGAAACAGGTAAAGGAGTGTGCTCTGCCTGGCCCTGCAATAACCTTTTGGCCAGATCATCAGTTCTTTCCTTGGATAGGATTAGTTCCCTTCTGAGAGCATTAGTCTCCTGGCGGGCTGAGTGCACTTCTGCCCGTAATTCCCCTAAAAGATGGGCCAGCTGATCTGTCTCGGAAGTCTCCATAGCGCCCAGGTGGGAAATTGTGGTAAGGCTTTGCGTTCTGTAACGCTCACCTGGTTCCCACGGAGGCGCGGCGTCGAAGGCGCAGAACTCTGAAGATGGACAGGAAGGGCCCCTCTATTCTGGCTTCCCTGGCTCGTTGGATACCCTCCTGTGCGTGAAAAGGGAGTATTACCAACTGTGGAACAATGCTCAAGCCTCCCACTCCCTTCCAACCCTCCACGATACCTCCTCCACGATTCCCCGTGAAGCCTCACCTTAGGGTTTGGAAGGATGAGCTCTCCATCCTGCTTCTGATGCAGGGGCGCGTTGAAACCCAGTTACTTCACTGGATTGAGGATTGATGGGAGTTCAGGTAAACTTGACTGTTCAGGTAAGGCGCTGTAAAAGTTCTGTTCAAAAGTTCAAGCTTAATAATAATGTTCGTTGTCTAATTGCAGCAAGCACTAATGTTTATGTCTTTTTCCCCTTAGGGGCCGGGGTTCGGAGTGCCGGAGATATGGCGCCGACCCGAAGTGAAACAGTTCTGGATGAGCGCTCAGGTAATGTCTTTGCATTCGCTCATTCAATGTCTTTGTCTTTTTTCCCCATAGGGGCCGGGGTCCGGAGATGCCAGGAAGCGGCAGGACCCGAAATGCAGTGGGAATAATCCAACAGGTAAGACTTAAAAGGAAACTGAGCTTTCCTTATTCCTTTTCTCCCTCTCACCTTTGTTCTTGTCTTTTTTCCTCTAGGCGCCGGGGCGTAGCTGAATCCGGAAGATCGCTGCTGAAGATGGAAGCGCCTTGCAAAGGTGAGTAAAATGCAGCGCTGCAGCGATCGAAACGAAATGCCTTTAAAATGATGTCTTCCTTTTCAGGGCCGTTGGAGAAATGACTCCGGAATGCAGATTTAGCAGGTAAGGGCTTTTCTTCTCCTATTCTCTTCCTTTCTCCCCTTGCAGGTGTTCCAGGGTGCTGGCAGGCGTGGCTGAAGTCAGGATGCAGGAGCTGACACGGTGAGCGTCCAGCTGCTAGGTGCAGAACAACGCGAAGCATGTGTGGCTGTTCCGGTGGGGTTTAAATAGTCTTGGAAGAAGTTCCTGGTATGTATCCTTCCACCAATCAGGTATGTATCCTTCCCCGACCACACCCGGGTGGTGAAGTGGTCCTACAGGTTAAGTAGTCCCATTCAGGCCTCAAGAGGGCCTGGATGAAGCAGCAAGGTCTGCATCAGGTAAGTGTGCACCCAAGCACTTAAACACATATCCTCTTTTATGAGCCTGGCGCCTAAGGCGCCAGGACTGGGGTCCGCTATGAGCCTGGCGCCTAAGGCGCCAGGACTGAGTCCAAAGGGCCCCGACTTGGGCCCGCTGAAACTTCCCTGGGGAAAATGATGTCTGCCTCTGGGGTTGCTGGGCCCGGCCTGGCTCCTTAGAGGTAGGCATCATGACAGTACACCCCTTGGCCTCATTAACGGAACAAGTTTGATTGCCCCCTTGGAGAGGAAGGACTCCACTTCACACAGCAGTACTGGCAAGTGCTTTACAACCTTTGACAATGGAGGCAAGGGTGATGGGCGCCCCAAAGAATTTCAGCGTGTGTCCCTGCTGGATTAATGTCAACACGCATTTGTTGATGGTGACGAAACGCCACTGATCGACGAACTTGGTGTGAAAGTGAAAGGCTGGGGTTCGAGCATGGTGAGGCCTGCTTGATTGAATGGCCCCTGGTGTACAAGAAGTTACAGCAGCGCTGAATCCCCGTGTAGGTTTGGGACTTCCTTTGGTAGCTGTCCGAGGCAGCAAACATGTTGTACCGGTAAGCGGGGACCGATATGAGGGCCTGTATTCATGTGACATGCTTAGGAACAGTGTCTTGCCTGACCGCAAAGGACTGATGGGAATGCTGGAGTGTAGTGGGAACAAACGGTATCAGTGTCCGGTTAGATGGCCTGAAGCGTTTTTGAAGCAGAATTAAACTGCTTGTCTTTCTTGTCGGGTGGAACTGAGCATGGAGAGGGCAGATTAACTGAATGCTTTTGGGCAGGGGTACTGGAAAGGTTTCTGGCTAGCATAGGTTTTGCACAGCAAATTGAGGAGCCCACACACATAAAAGGGAATATTCTAGATTGGATTGCTTCTTCTAATGTTAACAAAAGTAAACCCATAATTTCCCCATGGAAAGCAAAGTCGACCACTGGAACGAAAGAACCGGAGACGAGCTGGAAGAGGACGGCTGCTGCACCTACTGGACCGTTGGTTTGCCCGGTGGAGCCCTGCTGCAGGCCGAAATCACCAAGTTCACTTCGACAGAGAAGCCCTTCAAGAACGACTTCTTCCCTTGAGTTGGTGGGACCAATCAACTCGTAAGCCACCTGGATACCATTCTTGGAGCTGGTTAGGATTAACCAGGGGGAAGGACACCAGCTTGTGTGCTTGAAGAACAGCAACCGGAATCGAAGATTTGCCAATTTGCCAGCTTTGCAACCTGTTCACATTATCTACTTCTCTATCTTACTGGAGTGTAAAGTACGGACCATCACAGCCCAAAAACCCTGGTCTAGGTCTAGAAACATTATGAATTAAAACCCGAATACATGCAAGATTGGATTGCACCTATAATAACAAATTACCGCTCCTGCATACTGTGGAGGAGCTGTCTAAAGTGTTTCTAGACACGCTGGGAGAGGCGACGAAAACACTTGCTCCTTTGAAAACAAAAAGGTGCAGTGCAGGATACATAATCTCTGTTTTTTTGGTGAATTGTATTAAGAGTATGTAAAAGGAAAACGTTCCATATTTGGAAATGTTCTCAGACAGAGATGGATAAATCCACTGATAATACTGCAGCAAAAACCTACAAAGAAGCAGTGATCAAGTCAAGAAAATGCATGTATGACTCACGCTTAGCAGAAGCTAAAAATGACTCGAAGGAGATTTTTAGAAATCTTAAGGAATTAGAGAAGTCGGAGAACAATTCCCAAGAAAACATATCAAAAGATACAGCTTGGTGCTCCTTAATTCATGACTCCATGGTGGACAAGCTGGAAAAGATTAAAGCGAATATACACAAGGCAAGAGCCACAAAAGATTTGGAGGGTACAAAGGAAGGTTGCAGGCCAAGGGCTGTACGGCGGTACGGCGGTACTCCGAACCCTGGGCGACGGCAATGGACTTCAACAGCGGCAAAGTCCTGGTGCTTCACTTCGTTCTCCTCAGCGGTCCCCGTCTCCGGTCAGCAGCCTTTCGAGGGTCTGACTTCCAGGGAGCTTCGGCAAAGGTTAGCGGTGCTCGATGGTCCCTCGGAGCACGGGAAGAGGGCGCCTTACCAGGTCCTCTCTCGGATCAGTCTCCGACGAGTTCGGCAGCTTTCAGATCGGGTCGAAGCAAATGCAACAGCAAGTCTTCTTCTTCCAGCTGGGCATCGAGGATCAGCAGTTCCAGTTACTCTTCAAGTGTAGACACAGCTTCTGAACAATTTCCAGTGGTGAGAGGTCCCCAGATATACTATTCTGTCTCTCATCCACACTGCTGGGTCACACTCATCAGCCAATCATACAGAAGGGCATTCATGCAGTCAGTCAGCCATTCAGGCACACAGTGCATTCAGGCCATCCTCCTCCCTCTCAGACACTCACAACAAGGAATGTGGATTGGGACAAGTACCCAGCCATTCAACACTACACACTGCATTCAGGACAGTTTCGGGCAGGGCTGTCTCAGTCTTTGTCTCTCATACCAGAAAACAGACAGCCACAACAAGAAGTGCATATTGGTCACACACTCCATTCACCCAGGTCCCATCCACAGGGTGTACCCACAACATACAGTCACTGGGAAGGCTCAAGCCAGTCTGGACTGGACTTCACAACAATACCATGTATGGAACTTCCACCCAACAGCCAGTCAGGGGGAAGGGACAGAGTCAGGGCTTCCCAGGACTTTGGGGAAACAAGGTAACAGGCAATAGAAAGCAAGAGGCCCCAGGGGCCATCTTGTTTTCTATCAGGAAACAACTGATTCCAATGGCAGGGCCTGGGTATCCCAAAATGGAGGATACTCAGAGCACATGTCCAATTCAGCATGGAGCGGCCACGAGCACATACCCTGTTCTGTGGGCCATCCACAGATGCCCGAAAACATACACTAGGGGCACAGGGTTGTACCCCCACCCATGGGTGCCATAAGGGTATCCCATGCGTCTGTACACCAAACCAAAAACAGGAAGAGCTGCCCTGCCAGGAGTCCCACATGGACTCCTGGGCAGAAAACAATACAGAACACAAATGAAAAAGGACTACAGGACCAGGACAGGGAGGCCCTGTCCCTCCAATGCATTTCCAGCATCACAGTCGCCCCCCCAGACTGAGGTTAGGGTGCCTAATCTACCACGAGATAGACACCCTCATCCAGATGGTCAACATACTTTCTGGATAGGCCATCTGCATTATCGTGACTCTTCCCTGGTCTGTCCTCTATGGTGAAGTCTAGCTCTTGCAGGCTAATGGACCACCTGAGCAGTTTCGGGTTTTCACCCTTCATCTGCGTAAGCCACTTCAGGGGCTTATGATCTGTTTGGACCTTGAAGGTAAACCCCGTAAGGTAGGGCCTAAAACGCCTAAGGCTCCAAACTATACTGAAACATTCCTTCTCAACAGTAGCCCACCTAAGTTCTCTCCCCTTGAGTTGCCTACTGATGAAGATGATAGGATGTTCCCTCCCTTCGTCATCTAACTGGGACAAGACAGCTCCAATTCCGGTGTCGCAGGCATCCGTCAGGACGATAAAGGGTCAGCTGTAGTCAGGCGCACACAACACAGGTGCCCTACACAGACTTTCTTTCAAGCCTTCAAAGGCCCTCTGACAGTCTTCCGTCCAATTAACCTTCCTAGGTTGTTTGGGTGAAGTCAGAGCTGTCAGGGGTGCAGCTATGGTTCCATAGTCTGCCATGAAATTGCGATAATACCCAGTGATGCCCAAAAAGGCTCTCACCCGGGTTTGAGTAGTGGGAGTCTCCCAATCTTGTACATCCTGTACCTTACTGGGGAGAGGTTGGATTTGGCCCCCTCCTACCTCATGACCAAGATATGTGACTTTCTCCTGAGCTATCTGGCACTTGATGGCCTTGATATTGAAGTTAGCCCTTTTTAATGCCTGCAGCACCTTATCCAGATGTGTCAAATGCTCTTCCCAGGTGGAACTGTAGACAGCAATGTCGTCTATATAAGCCACACAAAAGGCTTCCAGCCCACTGAGCGCATGGTTGACCAATCTCTGGAAGGTGGCAGGGGCATTCTTCAACCCAAAAGGCATGACCCTAAACTGGTAGAGTCCCTCTGGTGTTGAGAACGCCGTCTTTTCCTTGGCATGGTCCATCAGAGCTATTTGCCAATTGCCTGAGGTGAGGTCAAAGGTGCTCACAAACTTGGCAGCACCTATGGTGTCCATGAGCTTATCAGCCCTGGGCAATGGGTGCGCGTCAGTTTCGGTGACGGCATTGACTCCTCGGTAGTCCACATAGAACTTCCAATCCTTGGTACCCACCTGGGAACTTGCCTTGGGGACAAGGACCACAGGACTGGACCAGGGACTGGTTGAGGGTTCAATAACACCCAGATCCAACATCTTGGCAACCTCAGCCTGGATGTGGAGCTTAACAGTATCTGACATACGGTAGCTCCTGTTTTTGACAGGCACGCTGTCACCAGTGTCAATCTCGTGCTTACACAACGATGTAAGGCCTGGCGTCAGTGAAAACAGCGAGGCATACTGCTGGAGCAAAGTCCTGCAGACCCTCTGCTGCTCTGTTGTCAAATCTGAAGAGAGGTGTACTCCCTCCACTGAGCCATCCTGAGGGTTGCTATACAGCAAATCAGGAAGGGGCTCACTCTCATCCTCTTCTTGCTCTGAAGCTAGCAAGAGACTTCAGACTTCTGCTCGCTGGTGGAAGACTTGAGCCTGTTACCATGGAATACCTGAGGGGCTACCCCAGGGACTCCCATGTCAACCAGATAATTGACCTCGCCTATCTTGGAGAAGATCCTGAAGGATCCAGTCCATTTATCTGCCAACGCCAGAGGCTTGGTGGACTCCATCACGAGGACCTCCTGTCCCGGAGTCCAATCCACTTGCGATGTTTTAAGGTCATGCCAGTACTTGTTCAGTTCCTGGCTGGCTTTGAGATTCGCTGTTGCTTGACCCATCATCAGTGTCATCCTCTGTCTGAGGCCTAACACATAGTCCCCCACTTGCTTGGCGGGACCTGGAGGGGTGGCTTCCAAACCTTCTCTGATCAAGGCAAGGGGCCCACTCACGGGATGTCCAAAGAGTAACTCAAAGGGGCTGAAACCAACACCCTCTTGAGGTACCTCTCTGTAAGCAAACAGCGGGCATGGCAGGAGGAGATCCCATTTCCTCCTTAGGGGCTCTTCCAAAGCACTGATCATGCCCTTGAGAGTTTTATTAAATCTCTCTACCAGACCATTGGTCTGGGGATGGTAAGTGGTGGAGAACTTGTAGGTTACTCCGCACTCTTTCCACATGGTTTTCATGTAACTAGACATGTAGTTGGATCCTCTGTCAGAGACAACCTCCTTAGGGAATCCAACACGCGTGAAAATGCCCAGGAGAGCCCTGGCAACCACCTTGGCAGTTACAGTCCGAAGGGGTATAGCCTCAGGGTACCTGGTGGCATGATCTACCAAGACCAGGATGAACCGATGTCCACCTGAAGTCAAGGGGACCGACAATGTCGATGCCCACCCTCTCAAATGGTGTTCCAGCCACTGGCAATGGCTGCAGTGGAGCAATGATACTGCCTCCAGTCTTGCCAGACAACTGACAAGTTGGACAGGTCCTGCAGTGGGACTCCACTTCTACTCCCATCTGAGGCCATTAGAAATGGGCAGAGAGCCTCTGCTTAGTCTTCTTGGTACCAAGATGACCAGCCAAGGGCATCTCATGCGCCAACTGCAGTAGGAAGGGCCTGTAAACCTGGGGTACCACCAACCTCTTGAGGGCACCAGGTTCAGGCTTAGTGGGCTCACTAACAAGGAGCTCACCCTCCCAATATATCCGGAAGGTCCTAGGCACTTCTCCTTGTGCCTGGGACAGGGCCTGTTTCCTCAGACCCTCGAGAGATTGGCACTCTCTCTGTCCCTTACAGAAGTCTGCCCCGGAGGGTCCCCCTTCAGCTAACAATCATTGAAGATCGGGACGATCCTCCGGGTTGAGAACCTCTCCCACAGGAGAGTCTTCTGGCTCTTCTCCCACAGGAGTTGAGACGGGGTTTACCACTGGACCCAGCCAGTCCGGAGCATGACTCCCAATGGGTGCTGTAGGAAGAGCAGGAAGAGAAGGAGCTCCCTCCAAAGAGGTGGCCTTCTTGGTCTTCCGTCTTCTTGCCTTAGGCCTCGCCTTTGGCTCGGGTACCTGACTCATAGCCAGACCCTTTGTCACCTGTGATCTAGTGACTGCAGCAGCAGTCATGGGAAGACCATCCGAGATCAATCACAACTCTACAAGATCATTACCTAATAGAATGTTAGCAGGGACATTGTCCTGAACCAGGACAGGAAGCTTTGCTGTCTTGTCTCCAATTATGAGTGTGACTAAGACTACAGGCGATACTTTGGGAGGCCCACCAGCTAACCTGGTGGTTCTCAGAGGAGCACCTACATAGTCCTCCGGCTTGAGTAGGGTCCTGTCCACCACTGTCATGCTTGCCCAAGTGTCTCTCAAACCAGTAGAAGGCTGGCCATTTAGGAGGACACTTCTCAAAAACCTACGGGTGTTCTGTGGGATAGTTGCCAGTACTTCCACGTACTGGTCCCAGGCCCCAAGGGACACTAAGGAAATCTCTACAGGAGCACCAAATGTGATCCCTGTGGAGGAGGGGAGGACAGTGGCCTCCACCTCAGACATGGGGTAAGGGTAGGTCAGGCTGACAGCCTGTACTCCAAGTGCCTTACCTTTACACTCGGAGTCACCCCTCTTGTGATCCAGAGCCCCTCAATCCCAACAAGTGCCGGGAGTGCGGGGTACGGTACTGGAACCATTGGGAGCCTGCTTTGCAGCAGGTGCACCACTACTCTTATTCCCACCCACAGATGACTTATCCCCACTAGATTTTTGGGTCTTAGGAGAGGAGGGTTTAGGTTTACCCGACTGTGACTGCTTTTAGGACTCCTCAGCTTCCTGAGAGGCCCCCTTTTCTTTGTCCTTGTCCTTCCCACTGGAGTCCTTAGGGGACACCCGGTAGGAGACCCACTTGTCAGCCAACCTAGCCAGCTTAAAGGGATCCAAAATGTTCTGGTCAGCAACATACTGACGCAGGTCTGGTGAACAGGCTTCAGAAAAATGCTCAAAAAACAACAGCTGGGACAATCCAACAAAGATTTTCACCTTGTAACCATCAATCCACCCCATCATGTTCATTTGTGCAGCACTCACCCAGTCAGCTCAAGACACATTCTCTCTTTTCTTAAATTCCCTGAACCTTTTAAGGTATTGGGTAGGTGTTTTGCCAAACTTGGCAATCAAAGCGGATTTCATACACTCATACTGACCCCTTTCTTCCACACTCGGCTTCAGAATACATTCATACCCAGTCTGAGGCACTCTGCTTAACAAACACTTAGCCCAATCTCTTTTGTCAACATCATGAATTGCACAAGCCATTTCAAATGCTTCAATCCACTGGAGGATATCCGAACCCTCCACAAACACACCAACCAAATTGTTCATAAACTTGGTGGCTGGGGACCTGACACTCCCATTGGGTTTAGCTGAAGTCTCCACTCTAGCTTTCTCTAGCTGGATTCTCTGACATTCAGTGTCCTTGTTATTGAGTTCAAAGTCCTTATTTTTGAGTTCATGATCCCTATTCTTGAACTCCACTTGTTGAGGCAACTCCTCCTTCTTAAACTCAGCATCTATTTCCCACTTGTGCTATTCAAAGGCCAATTTCATCCTTGAATAACACATGCTCCAAGGAATTGCTGGGGGTTGGAACAGAGGCAGCAGGAATGGTGGCATTCCCAGAAACAGATTCAGCAGAAACCCCAGGGGCAGAGTCCTCATTGATTGCATTCCCCCCTCATCAAGGGTTTCACCATCAGTCTGGTAGTCCATCAGGGCAGCTATCAGCTCAGCCCTAGACTTATCCACAAAGTCTAACTCACTGGCTTCACAAGCACTCTGGAGATACTCTAAACTCATCCTAGTCAATTTACCATTTGCAATAGACTCCATTGCTTGTAATTCAGTTATTTTGTACACAACTAAGCCTCAATTTAATAAAATGCAGATATTTTGTAAGTGGCACGGTTATACACTGATTCTTAAAACCATAAGCATCCCACCGCTTCCACCAGTGTAAAGACTGGAGGGGGGTGTCTGTACTTCTGCTCTCTATATGGTAGAGGAGAGGCACAGACGACTCCAGCCAAGATGCTCTATTATTGGTATGTGGTCGAGCAATCAAGGCCTAGCTTCTCAGGAGGTGATGCAGGCCTGGTTCTTAAGTACAGTGTAGTCCCCAAGCCCCCACAAAGGAATGTCCACACACTGTATTACTGAAAACACAGTCTTTATATAACTGATATTCAAGGTTATGTACACTATCACAATAACTCACTTTGTACTCAGAAAATCAACAATGGTAAATATATACAGTTCTACAGTGGTACCACAAATATTATTAGATCTCACTAAAGTGCATCAACTATACTGTAAAAATGTCACACAGATCTATAAAGAGGAAACCAACAGTAGAGAGAGGAAGGAGAGCAAGGTGGTTGAAACAATAGCCAGATTATTGGCCAGCTATCTAGACACAGTTCTGTGTGGAGATCCCCCCACCTGGGCAACCTGTAAAATAAAGATATATCACAAGCCCAGTCCATATATTGATCATTAGTTTTATTCTCTCCTATAATGTTTTTACCCCCCCAATGTATCCTGTGGAGCAGAGTTCTTCGAAGTAGCGTAGACGGATCCTTCTTGGGTGACTCCCTTTAAAGCAGGAGCCACGGATCGTCGAGAGGCGTCGAAGAAGGTGAACTTGGCATTGACGGCGTCGATGAGAAGTTCGAGGGTGCCGAGACCACGGCGTCGATCCAGGCGGTGCTCGTCGGCGACGTCCTGCGAGGATGAGGTGTGCGGGGCACCTCGGCGTTTGATAGTTCTGGACCGCAAAGAGTTTCTGAAGAACTGTGGCCCAGCAAGGGCATCGAGTCGTCGGAGTCTTGTTGGCCTTCAGGTGGCGGGAAACCCACCGGCGGATTCTCCTCGGCGCGTCGGCGTCCTCGACTTTATCCGGTGGGAGTAAGTGGTCGTCGGTGCGGACAGGGGAGTCCATCAATTCAAATGTTCTTAGGCAAAGGAGTGGGCGGCTCCGGTCATCGGTGGCACAGCGTCAAGCAGTCCTCTCTTCTGGAGCAACACGCTTCGACGGGCCTTCAGCAGTTACGGCGGTACTCCGAACCCTGGGCGACGGCAATGGACTTCGACAGCGGCGAAGTCCTGGTGCTTCACTTCGTTCGCCTCAGCGGCCCCCCTCTCTGGTCGGCAGCCTTTCGAGGGTCTGACTTCCAGGGAGCTTTGGCAAAGGTTAGCGGTGCTCAATGGTCCCTCGGAGCACGGGAAGAGGGCGCTTTACCAGGTCCTCTCTCGGATCAGTCTTCAACGAGTTTGGCAGCTTTCAGATCAGGTCGAAGCAAATGCAACAGCAAGTCTTCTTGTTCCAGCTGGACGTCGAGGATCAGCAGTTCCAGTTACTCTTCAAGTGTAGACACAGATTCTGAACAATTCCCAGTGGTGAGAGGTCCCCAGATATACTATTCTGTCTCTCATCCACACTGCTGGGTCACACTCAGCAGCCAATCATACAGAAGGGCATTCATGCAGTCAGTCAGCCAAACAGGCACACAGTGCATTCAGGCCATCCTCCTCCCTATCAGACACTCACAACAAGGAATGTGGATTGGGACAAGTACCCAGCCATTCAACACTACACACTGCATTCAGGCCAGTTTCGGGCAGGGCTGTCTCAGTCTTTGTCTCTCATACCAGAAACCAGACAGCCACAACAAGAAGTGCATATTGGTCACACACTCCATTCACCCAGGTCCCACCCACAGGGTATACCCACAACATACAGTCACTGGGACAGCTCCAGCCAGTCTGGACTGGACTTCACAACAACAGCATATATGGAACTTCCACCCAACAGCCAATCAGGGTGAAGGGACAGAGTTAGGGCTTCCCAGGACTTTTGGAAAACAAGGTAACAGGCAATAGAAAGCAAGAGGCCACAGGGGCCATCTTGTTTTCTATCAGGAATCAACTGATTCCAATGGCAGGGCCTGGGTATCCCAAAATGGAGGATACTCAGAGCACCTGTCCAATTCAGCATGGAGCTGCCACCAGACCATACCCTGCTCTGTGGGCCACCCACAGGTGCCCAAAAACATACACTAGGGGCACAGGGTTGTACCCCCACCCATGGGTGCCATAAGGGCATCCCATGGGTCTGTACACCAAACCAAAAACAGGAAGAGCTGCACTGCCAGGAGTCCCACATGGACTCCTGGGCAGAAAACAATACAGAACACAAATGAAAAAAGGACTAAAGGACAAGGACAGGGAGGCCCTGTCCCTCCAATGCATTTCCTGCATCACAGAAACGACTGGCATATGAAGCAGTCACACATCTCGTGGTCAGGATAAAGACAGTAGTGGTAGTCGTTGTGAAGATCCTCTAGATAACCTTTCTTCAAGTGACAGATAGCACAGGCCTTGAAAAGGCTCTTCTTCCTGGTGTCAGCCATAGCTTCACAGACACAATTCCAAGGCCTCAACGAAAGGCAGCCAAAAAAGTTACCTCCAGAGGCGTCAAGCAATTTGAACAACACCTCCAACGGGCGGAGGAAGTGCCTGGCATCGTGAAGAACGGAAAAACAAAGAAACAATCATCAATTATCGAAGAATGGAGAGATTTCCTAGGACTCTCAACACTGCACGTGCAGTACAATAATCAGAATTTCTCCTCCAGTGGTGGAGCCAAAATAACTCTAATACAGCACTTAAGTGTCAGCAGTTTTAAAATGTAAATGTAAACTGCAATAAAGTTACAGAGGACTCCGAGCCTGACGACAGGGAATATTCAAACAGCATGTGAATCTATGAAAAATCCATTGGTGGAAAAGTTGGGTAAAGGCCTTGGTTTTAGGCCCTCACAATACAGAGAGGCTAGCTTAGACAGTAGGGGTTACCTAGCTATAGAATTCCTGCTAACTGTGGGTGTTACGGAAGCCTGGTTAGGGTGAAGGGAGCCTAAGGGAGGTGGAGGATCCAGCCAGAAATGCCCCAGGGCCAATTCCACCTGCAGAAGGTTGAAAACCCCTTTTCAAAATATTGTCAATTAAAAACCTTGAACTATGTATCAGGCTCTTGAGATTCTTAAGGCTACCGATGCCAATAACAATATCATCACTTCAGAACTTTTGATTAAATATACTGTAGAACTCAAGAATCACTGTGCGTGGAAAACACAATGGCATTAATCGAACACTATTCATAAAAATAACCTTTTTCTCATGGATGCAGTGTGCAGATCCTATTCATTCATGTAAAAATAAATCCAGTGCTTTGATGTGGATATCACCATCATTTTTAGTTTGGGCTATTAGGTGTTGTGTGCGACACCTACAAGCCGAAACTATTGCATTTGAGTACAGATAGGGAGAAATTGCATATGAGGGACACACAGCTTGCAGGTGTTGTTTGGTTATTTGCCCACCCATTGGCTGCCCATGGCCATACTAATACCTATGGCCATTCCCACCCTTTCATCTCACTTTAATCAAGACTTACCATCAAAACCCTGCACTAGAAGTGCCTGCAGGTGTTTTTCAAAGCAGTCTTCTGTGAGTTAGTGGGCCTCATTACAAGTTTGCCAGTCTGGTAAATGCGGTACCGGTAAACTTGCCGGTACCGTAGTTACCAGACGGGCAAACTACGAGTTCTGCTCGGGGGTGCCTTTTCACCCGCCAGGTCAGACCTGGCAGGCGTACCGGCACCTGCGAGCAGAGCATGCCGGATGCACCGGCACCATTCTGAATGGTGCCATTGCATCCGGCCTCCCCATTCCCATTGAGCCCTATGGGGATCAAATGGGAATGGGGAGTAAAAGTTTAGTGTCCACCAGGGTTGTAATGGCCCTGTATTTCTCCATTGCCAGAGGTCGGAAAAATGTGCAAGTTTGGCGGCAGCTTGCCGGTTTTACCAGCACGGCTACTGCCAAACTTGTAATGAGGCCCAATGGCTTAATGGGAGATGTAAACCCGCTACTGGTGTAATACAAATATCTCAAATGTCTGTCTTCAGCTACTCGATTTATAAGTACTCAGCGTGACCTTCACGGAAGTCCTGTTAAAAACAAGCATTGGCAAAGCCGACCGTTTTGGCTTCTGTACAAGTATTAGGCATTTGCCAGGCACTGCTATTTGATGCCCAGGTACTCGCACCATTTTGCACCTGCTTCCATCAATGGCCAGTTAACACCACTACAGCTGTGCTGGCAAGTGCCTTTGCCATGCCTACACAAAAGACTAAACTGTTGTCATTCCCAATGCTTGTTGAATATGTCATAAACTTAAGAGGATGCTCTAGTACTTGTATGTGGAAGAATTGCAATTCTTACTTTTTGTCGGTGTCTGGAAAAAACTGGAAAAAAGAACAGGAATAATTTCGCAGAACATGCAGTTTTTGTAACCATCCAGGCATGTACTTCAGAGTCTCATTTTGATGCTCCAGGCCACCTGCTCTACAGGCATGAGCCCCTCGCTGATTGAAAAATATGAATAGATAAAATGATTCATGCCATGTACAGGTTAGACACTGGGAATTAACAATGCTAAAAACATGCTTGAGAAATCATGTCAACTCCAAATCAAGAGTATTTTTAAACCACTTCTTCTTTGAAAATAAGATGCACATTTGACAAAGGTATATTCTACGAAAATTAATTATGACTAAGATACCCATAACTGTCACAGATTAAATAAAAGATGTGTTGCCCATTGGGTGCACAGAAAATTATGACATTTTTCTATGTAGTTGGGAAACAACCAATATCTGATATCATGCTGCACCTTAGAGAAAGCCGTCTGTGTAGGGCGAAACACGTGGATTTTTATAATATGTTTCAATAAACAAGAATCCGTTTATATTTTTCTAAACCACCGTGTTGGACTGATTCTTTGAAAAATCTTATGGATTCCTGGCTGCAGAAGTTTCAGGAACGTGCTTTTTGTAATATATGTATAAATATACATCTCCTTTCAACCATACAAGGATTCGAGTCGCCCCCCCCAATGGGCTGAAATCCACATATGTTGTCTGAGTCCAGATAAAGATTTAAAAAAATGTATCTTTATTATATTGCTTAAAATCTACAATCCCAAAATAAGACTAAAATCTGGCGGCATCATAACGAAGCATTTCGCAACGATCTCGTTGCTTGTTCACATTACCTAACATTCACTAAAAGAGAAATGGAAAGGATACTTAACATGGAGGCAAGCTGTCGTTGGTTTTCGGATCATAGTCCATCATTCGTGTTTGATCTCGCAGTGCACTCAACACCTGTCTTCAAGGGGTACAGAAAACGTATCCACAATCTTGGGCTGTTAAAGAAGTAATCAAGAGACCATCATAACAGGTACAATCAATTTCTGTAATAAATGCACACAATAGTCACAATATACCAAGTGATGCATGTGCACCTAGCACGTGTTTACGTCTGCAAATTATTTTCTCATATGGAGTTATGTATTGCTGCGTGCTCATGTAACCTGCATATGCACTGAAACCACATTAAGTTTCTTAGAAAGCTATATTTTCCGCAACACATAACCCAAGTTCTAGTGAATCCTGTTGATAATTATGGTAATTCATATACATCATACCAAAATCTAGGAACGCAGTTGCACCGGCTAACTATGACCTGCATATATCTAATGCAGAGTGCTATGAATATTATTATAACTGATTTCCTAACTGTGAGTAGATTTAATTGCAATGTAACAATTGAGAGTTGACTCCATAATCTACGTATCTTATCTACTGCGCACAGTACATGATGTTGCATACTCAATTATGTGGATTGTATTTCACAATGGCAAAAAAAAAAACATTTCAAGTAGGAAATTATTTAGTCATTCCAGGTATAGCCCTCACAGTGACACATCTCAAGGTGATAAATCCACAGTGGGTATGTTTATGGACCGAAGTGCATAGTGCTGTAATGCTCCATAAATATGGATATAATACAAGCAACATATGATCTTGAAATACAAAGTTGCAATGAACCGATCATAAAAACAGGGGATCTCCAACTGTAAAAAAGCAGACTGCAATACCCATAATGTCGGATATTGCATAATCCAATCCTAGGCAGCATACAATATTAAGGTGCAACAGGTAGGTTGTAATGAATATAATGCTCAATATCAAACAATCGTGGCATATAATCCTACAGTGCAAAATACTGTACACTTAAAAAATACAAAAGCTTAAGCAAAGTGCCACGTGATGTAAATTTCATACTATAGGATACAATCCTAGTAGCAAAAGGTCTTAAAGTGCATAGTGCAACATTGGACCAAAAATTTAAATGGTTACTCTCATGAGCTAACGAGGTGCTTCAAAACCACACAGTTTACAACATTAATTGATATCAACGAGTAGTCAGCAAATTGCACACAGTACGAAGCATGTAAACCAGCCACCATTCCTGAAATTATGCACTATCCTGTCTAGTAACCATAACGTGTCATCTGCTTGTCTCCTTTACATGAACTGTATCACAACCCATGGGTCATGCCACATCAACAACTCCAAACTTATCTTGAATGGAAAAAGAACAAAGAACGGAGAGAAAGGCGGTGGGGCAGTGGGGGGAGTTGGAGTGAGGAAAAATAAAAACAAAAGGAACCAAAGAAAATGTCAGAGGAAGAGAAGAAACACATACACAGATCAAAATAACAAAATATGTATGTGTAAATCATCAAAGCATAATTAAATCATAAGAGGGAAAGTTATCTGAATAGAACTAAATTGGTCAGAGAATAGAGCAAAGCAGAATTGTTTTTTTAAAAGAAATAAGAACACTAGAAATGTCTAAAACAACATATACACTTAAATAGATCATATTCAATCAAAGTTAACCAAGAAACGCACAAAATTTGAGAGCTATCTCAGAAAACCTGTGAAGACACTAGCCTAGAAATGTGTAAAGTTATTCATCAGTGTTATGTCCTAAAGGGTTCCTTGTTTCGAAGTCTATAATGTAACGGGTTTCTTGTTGGTGTAACAGATGTTCTTTGTCCCCTCCTCTGAGCCCTGTCTCTATTTTATGAATATCAAAGAAAGTGAAACCATCGGGATTCTCTCTATGGAATTCTGCAAAATGTTTTGCCATGGGATATGCCGCATCGTGATTGTTAAGAGCTCTTAGATGCTGCAATATACAACCTTTTAATTTACGGTTGCTGCTTCTGATGTACCACTTGTTACAGTGGCATCTAAGGACATAGACCACAATTTCTGATTCACACCTGATCTTACTGTTAATCTTCATTGGATAGCCCAATATAGGATGTTGATATACCATACAATTATGGGCATACTTGCAAACCTTACATTCAGTACATTTGAAAAACCCTTTACATCGAGTACATTTGAAAAAAACGTGTCCAGAGCTCTTCAACCGATTGCTAGGTCCGATGCTGTCATCACTCTTCATGAAACTGCTCACCAACACATCGTTAAAGGAGCAAGACTTATGAAAACTGAGAACTGGCTGTGCATTTACAGTGTTATTCAAATCATTATTCGCCATAAGAATCTTCCAATGTCTCTTAAGAATCTGACAAATAGGCTGTGCATGTGTGGCAAACTTTAGAAGGAGTCTTGTGACATCTTTGTTAGATTTACCGTCTTACACTTTGAACGTTCTAGCAATAGGTTTTGTCTATCACATAGGCGGGCCTATGCTCAATAATCCTTTTGGGGTAAGCTTGCTTTTGAAACACCCACGCCGTGACTTTGCTCTCTTTATCGAATTCTATTGTAGAACAATTTCTCTGTAATCTGAGAAACTCCCCATAGGTCATACTCCATATGAGGTTCTTTGGGTGACCGCTTGTTGCATGGAGAGAAGTGTTGGATCTTGTAGGTTTTCTATACAGTTCATTCGTAAGTTTTCCAACTTCTATTTTCACAGTCACATCTAAAAACACTATTGAACTCCGACTGTGATTTTCAGTGAACTCAAGATTACATTCATTGATGTTAAGAAGTCGTACAAATTCCACCCATTCTCCCTCACTTCCCCTCCAGATTATAAACAGATCATCGATGTAGCGATGCCACATCACAATGTTATCTGTGTATACTTAATTGTTCTCTGATCAGGCTATACATTTCTCCTAATAAACCATGGTCAGATATGCATAAGCTGGTTCGAAAGTAGTACCCATCACAGTCTCTTGCATTTGTCTGAAAAATTCCTTGTTAAAGAAAAACACAGTATTCTTGAGACATAAGTCAATCATGGCAAGGACCATTTTGGTGTGTCGCAAGTAGTTGAGTGACTGGGTATTTAAGAAGTATTCACACGCCTTTTTCCCAAAGTTGTGTTGAATGGATTTATAAAGTGATACCACGTCCATGGTGACTAGCATACAGTTGGACTCCGGTGGCATGCCTTCTATCATAGATAGAAGATCTTTAGTGTCTTTCAGATAAGACGGTAGAGAGCATACAAAAGGGAATAATACCTCATTGATATATTTAAACACATTTTCAAAGAGTGAGCCCACCGGTGTGATAATAGGTTTGCCCGGGGTCTGATCATACTCTTGTGAAGTTTAGGAAGAAAATATATGGTTGGAATGATGGAACGGAAATAAAAAGAAATTTACAATTTTCTTCTGCCAAGATTCTTTTGGATTCCCATTCTGTTAGAAACACCCAGACTATCTTCTCCAGTTCAGGCAGAGGATTTAGAGTAAGTCCTTCGTAGCAGATTTTGTCATTCAGTTGTGTGTTCGTCTCTCAGATGTAATCGCATCTATTCATAACAACTTTGTTGCGTCCATTGTCTGAAGGTTTGATGATACAGAGAGATGGTTCAACTCATTCGAGACCTCTATATTTTTGGGATAAGTTATTTTTTGTTTGACTTTATCACCTTTCCTGATGTTTTTTAGATGTTCAATAAGCAAATATTGGAAGGCTCCGATATTACTCCCTGACATGATAGATGGATTGAATTTCAATTTGAGTTTCAAATTACTCTTCTTTTGCCATTCCACATTAATTTCCAATTCATCAACAGCTCCTACTTCTGAGTCTTTCTCAAAGTATACGAGAGATGACAGAACACAGAGTTCTCCAATGGTAATATCAGTTCTACCTTCTAGAGGTGTTCTGGGGGGTCTGAAGTAGGAATTAGTAGCAAAGAACTTCTTTAGCCATATTTTACATATGAAAGGTTCAAAATCTATACGTTTTTGTACATAATGAAATGGGGCAGTAGAACAGAAATTGAGTCCCAAGCCAAGCATTTTATATTGATATTCAGTCAAAATATGATTCGATAAGTTGACTACTTTCATTTTCATACTTTCTTTCATGTTCTCATTATCTATTTGCCAGAGCGTAGTGACCTCCATGATGCATCGATGGTCATATGTCCTGCCCCTCTGCCTCCTATTTGTTTTCTTCTTCCTCCTCTCCCTTGTTCCTCTGTGTGGTTTCCTCCTCTTATATATACATATGTATATATACACTGTGAATTACACAGCACACAAAAAGAGATAAAACATTCATTAATCTAGTCATACTTGGACTAATATGAGGACCACTATAGTAAATTGGCAAATTAGTAAATTGGCAGTACTTGTGATAATACTTGGTTAACATGATCGATTGGTGTCCCCTTACTTTATGCCCGGTTGCCCTACCTTTAAAAACTTAAGGGAAAGTAGTAAACCAAATGAGTTACAAAATACATATATAAAGTGCCAGGCTACTACAGTCAATGGATATGCAGAATGATATTTTCACATAAAATGAGTGAAATACAGCAACCATAGTACTTTCATGTTCATCTGATAGTATGATCAAACGCGAGATGGACAGAGGCAAATCCGAGATGCTAACAACATGGCAAAAAGAAAACATCTTGCTTTTGGACACCATTGCCTCGAACGAAGACAACCTCATTCACAATCCATGTAGAATCCTGCGAAAACTGAAGGAAGCAGACTTGGCAAAAACGACTGAATTAGCTGCAACCTCAAAGCTCACCTCTCATCTTCCAGGCAATACAAGAAAATTAAATGAATTGCAAAACTTCATAAAGAGATTTCCAAGCAAACAGGCGCGCAATCTGATTTTAAGAGCACGGTTAAATCTCCTACCAACAAATGAAATTTTGCACATTAGAGGACTATCACCAACAGCCAACTGTCACTTCTGTCAAAGCACTGAGCCTCCTACACATGAAACTATTAGACATCTTCTGATGGTCTGCCCTGCGACACGCTCAATGAGAAAAAGGTATTTTTCGTATGTTTCAAAAGACACCTCTCTGATGGAAGAACAAACATGGTGGTGCAGACTTATTGGAGGCGACAAAACCAGCTGGCAAATAATCACAGCCAAACTACTGGAATTTATCGTAAATGACCTACTAAAAGACAAATAATGACTCAAAGAAATTAAATGTCATCCAGCCATCAATCTCTGTTGATACGAACTAAAGTATGAGAGACAAGCTATGGACACAAGGAGACAGATGTATTGTAAAAATCTTATTTTTTGATTAAACGAAAAAAATAAAAAATAAAAAAATACATATATAAAGTGCCAGGCTACTACAGTCAATGGAAATGCAGAATGATATTTTCACATAAAATGAGTGAAATACAGCAACCATAGTACTGTCGTGTTCATCTGATAAGACACACAAATGTTTAGCCGCTAAGATTTTAACATGAAATTAACACCATTAGCAATGATGTATGCTGATCTAATCTCCTTTCGGGTGACAAATATGCAAAATGTATCAGTAAATGTTCTAGCTTTGATGAGTTCATTGTTCATTACACTACCAACCACAAACTATTAGAAGTATAAAAGGTCCTTTTTTCAGTCAATTTGATCATGGTAAAGGTTGGAAATTGCATTTTCAATGCTAAATGTGGTCTGTCAGTACCAGCTTAGTTAATGGGGATAATAACTTGTCCAACTGCCATCCACGGGAGACATGGGGGATAAAAAGGGATCAAAATGGGCCTTTTTGAGACTGGGATGTTCACGGTTTCGAAGAACGGAGTACCAAAGGAGTTTAGTCGTGGAGCTCAGGACTAGGCTTTTCGTGCCATCTACTTATCATTACTGAAGAGGTCTGACTGACTGGTGGATCAGTGCCTTTTCTCTTATTAAAAGAAGCATTGGCAAGCCAATCATGTTGAAATTTGTTTAGGCATGAGATGGGTTTTCGCCACGCACTGCGATAATGGTACCACCTGGCTGTACGATCTTTACAATCTAAAAATTGTGTATTTATCTGAGTCTATTATAGCAGCCCCTCTCAAGTGCCTATCTAATACACATACACAAGCCAAAACTGTTGACTTTGTCAATGCTTGTTTTCAAAAGGATGTCAGTGCAAGGAGCAGATATAAATCAAGTGCTTGAAGGCACACTTAGTCAAGATATTTTTGGACGTTAATAGATCATTGAAAGCCGCAATTAAGACATTAGCTCTCTTGACAGACTGCTTACAAATAACAGCGGTAGGCCCAACTTTAATGTTAATGCTTGATAGTTTACCCCAAAGAGATCCCAGCAGGATGTATCCAGGGTGGGAAAGGGCAAGTAGTGTGTTTGCATGGCCAGAAGGATTATCATTGCCATGGGCAGAGAATGCATGGGCAAATAACCAAACAACAAGACAAGCTGTGTGTCCTTCCCCATATGGCATCTCCCTCCTATTACACCAATGTAATAGGTTTGGTTTATATGTGGGGATGAACTGCCACCTAATAGCCAAAGATAAAAAGAAAACTGCTGACCAGATAATTACTAGAAAGTCAATCTTTAAACCAGTCACATTAACAAGATTACAACTTTTCTTAGTTTTGTAGAATTTGATAGAACTGGACAAGTACACATTTAAATACCTGCCCAGCTTCACTGTCCTGCAGAAAAATAATCAGTGGAAAATGTAAAGTTAATGGCTTCCCAGCATAGAGTGGCTTGGCCATAAGGTGTGATTACCCATCACTACTCTTACCGATGCATTTTAAATGATGTGTTTGTTTCATATAAATGTGACACTAGCTCAAGGTTTGCATGGCTGTGAATATTGCAGCTAAAAACAAACTGCTTAGGAAAAATGCCATAAGATTTGCTTTAGAACACACATTTCTTTTAATAACAAAACAGTGTGAGTGTCGATTGAAAAGATAAGGATGTATAGGTATTAGAAATAACAAATCAATTGATTTATATACTTATCCATACAAATACATTTACCAGAATATTAATCACTGTGCTAGGCTCAGGGTAAATGACCTTCAAATTCTTCCACTCCTTCATATGACTTGCTCAGTCACGTGACTGTACCTAAAGGGTATCCGCTGGTATTAGCCACAGAGGATCTCATTTTCAATAGTAAGAGAGGGCAATGCTTTTATTATGTTTGGTCTTCCCTTTTTTCAATACTTTCCAGCTGGACTGTCAAGCAACATCTAGAATTAATGGAAAGACCCTCTTCTAAAAGCCTTATCCATGGCTATAGAGAAGGCTGTGAGTGTCTGTAAGGTACTTGACATGTCTTTCAAGAGGTTTGGAGCAAGTCTTGCCCTTTCAGGAGGCACTATGAAAGTAATCTTTTATATTACATCCTATAGAATTATTGTTCAGCATCAATTAGAAATCCTTAAAAAGGCTTTAGGAAATATGACCTTAACTTCAGGCATCCACGTGACAGAACCATAGTCTAAACTGATTGCACGTCTTCCAGATGTGGCTACATGTACGTTTCTTTATAGCCGTTTTGTGATCCTCCATGTTGAGAGCATGTTCTACATTGCGGAGCATTTTAAAAACCATGCTTTGGCTGGCAAAGACACTGTGATCTTTTTCGTTCGCCCAAGCCTTTTCACAGTGGAAGTCACACAGTAATATCTTTGTGTCTACAATAAAAAAAACAAATAATAGTTAAACATAAATACAATTACTTTGCTCTATTTAATGTATGCAAGGTAACATTACTTTTATGCTCTTACAGATCATAGCGTAGAGTCATGTGTTCTTAGGTCTCTTGAAAAGAGCAATATAACAGGCGTTTGGCTACCAATGCACAGGATTCACTGGCTCTTGTGCACTTTTTATCTTATACAAAGAACATCCCATATTTTTAAATCTTAGAAAAACACCAGGCACTGCAAAGTCAGTAGTATTAAAAATCTAAGAAGTCAAACTACCAACTGCACCTCCTCAGAGGTATTCTTCCTTTCCTCACTTTCCCCCAGAAGCTCACTGTCTCTAGAGCTCTGGTTCTCTCTAGGCTGGACTACTGTAACAGCCTCTTTCTAAATCTGCCTGCTTCTACTCTACGCCCTGTGCAACTCATCCAGAACTGGACTGCGAGACTTGTCCTTGGCCTCAAGCCCAAGGATCGTATCTCTCCAGCACTGAAATCTGTGCATTGGCTCCCAGTGGCTGCAAGGATTGAGTTCAAGACCCTCTGCATTGTCCACAGGGCCTTCTTAGGCCTGGGTCCTCAATACCTCCAGCTCTCTCTTTGTAAATACCTTCCTACTCAAGCTCTTCGCTCCTCCACCTCCTTCAGAGTCAGTCGCTTCTCCAAGCAATGAGCTGGTGGTAGATCTCTTTCTTCAGCTGGGGCCTCCCCCTGGAACAGCCTCCCTGCCTCTCTGAAATGCGAGGAGAACCATCTCTGGTTCTGCAAGCACCTCAAGACCTTCCTTGTTGCTTCTGTCTTATCTCTTCCTCTGCCCTGCTAATTTCCTGTCTCATACTGCACTGGTCACCTGGCTACCCTCTAATTTCGGACCCAGGTCCATACCCGCCCAGTTGCGTAACCGCACTGCCTCCCGGCAATCCTTGCACTTGGGTCTGTACCTGTAACCCTACAGTCCCCCTGCCTGCACTTTTGGATACCTGCTGTCTGCACTTAACCTTGCACCTGCCACTTGCTGGCCGCATTTCTTGTTATTGTTTTGATCCCATGTACAGCACTGCCCCCCCCTTTACCTGGCACTTTTCCCCTCGCCCTCCACTGCACTTGCGCGATCTCAATGTCACTTGGCCTAGTAAGATTGTTGTCTCTGTCCTCCCTCTGTTCCCCCTTCCTTGCCTTGTGGAGCCTTGAAACACTTGCGCATAAGCACGAGAGAAATGTCATATCATATCATATCATCTGACAATTAAAAGTCCTTGAAATATTAAGAATATGTTAAGATTAAATTACTGAAAAGATTGAACAATGTAGCTCAACTTTTAACTTCTAAATTTGATGTTTATATTGCTTTTCTATTAAAAGTTATGACTATTACTATTGACTGACAAAAGGTTAAATAAATATAATTTTAGCTTTTTATGAAGTGCATTTTTGCAGATTGTATAGCAAAGATTATAAAGGATTTTAACCACAAACAATGGCTGTTTGGATATTTCCCTTAATGAGAGTTGGCATTCCACAGTTACTGGCAGATAATTTACAAAGCCATGCAGTGAGTTGAAGAATTTATTTTAAATGATAGTACAATGCTAAAGATATCAGCAATTTAGATTTATTCAAAATATAACCCTCTGGGAATAGCATATTGTTTCATATTTCTTAACTGTTTCTGTTGAGGAATAACACATTTAAAATTGATTTTCCATTGACCAAAGATATGTCTCGTTCAAGACACCGGCAATAAGTAGATATTCAAGCATTAAAATAAGTGTAAAGGTAACCATCCCTGACATGCAATCTGCCTGTACTCTGTGACTGCACTCATTTTGGTGGTTTACAGTCACATTTTTGTTGGGAAAAAGTGAGGAAAGAAATGTTGTTATTTTACATTTTTGTTTAGAAGAAAGGCATAGGGCCTCATTACAAGTCTGCCGTTACGAAATCAGTTTTTCCGGCATGCCGGTGACACTATGTCCGGCAACCCGTAATGCCGGAATCTCCGGTTGATTCCATGTTGTCGTGCACGTGCATTCCGGCATGCCGGAAACAGCGGTACCAGCATGCCGGAAACACCATCAAAAGCCCCCCAAAATGACAACACTGTCGTTCTTGGAGCCGGTGACTCCGAATCCGGAAACACGGTCCCAGAGCCACTGGCACCGATAGAAGCGGTGCCGCTAATATCGTGACCGGAAATACAGTGATCGCCGGGACAGAAAATCGTCCAGCGGCCATTACTTAAACACAATCCATTGTAATCCTGAGAGCGCAGGCGACTTCCACCACTCCAGACCACAGAAACTCTAGCCTTACCATGGCATCAAGAGTCTGTGAGACCCAGAGGTGCAAGCCACGCTTCAGTGAGATGGAGCTCAACATGTTATCGGACACCATAGTCCAGCATGCTGCAGAGCTCTTGGCAAATGACCAGCACAGGCTGGCCCATCTGCGCAAAAAGATTATCTGGGAAGAGGTTGCCCAGAAAGTCTCTGGAGTCGGCACAATCACCCACACAGTGCGATACTGCCACACGAGGTGTGGCAGTCTGTGCTTGAAGGTGCACAACCTCTTCTCGGCCCAGCGCAGAGAGGGCGTGGCCAAAGGTGGCGGTAGTGCATCCCCAATACGCCTGCTTCCCTGGGAGGAGAGGTGCAGCAGTGTGCTGCACCTCGATCAAAGGCGTTGGTGCTGCGGAGACCAGAGCCAGGACACCTGAAGAGTCTGGTGAGTACACGTAACCCCAATGTAATGTCACCCTCCATGTCCACCCTGCACCCACCACTGTATCAACATATGACATGAATGTCAAGGGCATCGTCCACAACACCAATAAAGCCCTGCATGCCCCTCCTCCCCCAAGAGACCAGCAACCTGGATGAACACACTGACATACACCCTCCCCCAAAACATCACTCACACCAATAATACACCTGTAACACAGCAAAAGCACCCTGTACTGCCAACAGAACATGCTTCTGCTGCCACTCAGACACACATCTACCTGCCACAGCTTACTTGGTGTGTGCCCGCCGTGCTTCCCCTGGCACAAAGTCACATCAGTGCTAAGCCCCTTCTACACCATCAAACGACCAGCGTCACACACAAAGGAGACATGTGACTCCCTCGTCCCAGCCATCCCGAACCATGAGCAGAAATGGCCACCTATCCAAGTAAGTGCTACAGGCAGCAGGCACATGCCGACCCCATCCATGGCAAACCCCTCCCCAACCCAACATCACACAGCATGAAGGCCACGAACTGTACCCAGCAATTGTCAGTACACTATAACAGTATCACCGGTACACCACCCTACCATGTACGGACATCACACACCCACCCGCACAGTATGCATGAAACAAGCATGTGTGCATCATGCCATGTCCCCTGCCATGTCCCAGACACAGCAAAGGCAAAAAACAAGATAAAGCATGAATTTCTGCCTCATCAATCCACACAGTTCACTGCACTTTCCACTTCTCCCGACCTCCCTTGCACTTTCCCTTTTCCCTCTCCCATGCACTTTCCCCTTTCCCTCTCCCATGCACTTGTACGTTCTGAATGTTATTGGTCTAGTAAGATCGTTGTTTTGTTCTCCCTTATTTCACTCCCTAGCCTTGTGGCGCTCTGAAACAATTGTGTACGAGCGCGATACAAATAAAATATCACTATCAATAACCTGCCTTTCTGACGCCCTCAGGCACATCATCTGACAATGAAGAGGCCCATCTAAGCACCTCAAGGAGTAGCAGCCGTCGACGCTGCCACAACTGCCACTGCCACCCGAGCTGCACCCGGCGACACATCACCGGTCCCACAAGATCAACCCATTGAGCCACCGCCAGTCCCACAAGCTCAACCCATTGAGCCACCACAGGTCCCACAAGCTGCACCCACCCAGGCAGCCCCAGCTGCAGCACTACCACCACCACAGCAGCCATTTGCACATGCACATGCAGGCATTGTAGAGGACATAGCAGACGATGGTGGAGTAGACACGGGGGAGACTACCGACCACAGCACCAATGAGTCTTTGCTATTCAGCCCCATGGGCCCAATTAGCCCACAACGCCCACCATTCCCCAGTGTGAGGGAAATATATGGCAGACTCAGCCCCATGGAACAACGCCAGGATACCTTGACAGCCCTTGAGCAGAAGCACCACCAGGAGGCGCAGCTGATGCATGAGAGCGTCCAGGCTAGTGGGCGCCGTAATGCCCATGCACTTGGCCGTTGTACACAAACAATGGTACAGATGTCTAGGAGTGTACGGGAGGGGAACAGTGTAATGTCATCTATTGCCGAGACAATGGCTATGTTCCTCCAGGCCGTCCTAGAGCGACGGCCCACAGAAATCCACCATGCACCATCCACCAGTACAACGCCTGCTAGTTCCATGCAGAGTAGCCAAAGGGGGTGTTGTATGCGGCTGTCCCGCTCGGCACACAGCCGTGCGCCTGAACCAAAAAGGGGATGTAAATATGCCCAGGACAAGCATGTGCCCAGTCTGTGACTTGTGCAAGTCACCCTTGCAGAAAATGACAGGAGTTGTGTAGAGACAGTTGGGCAGAGGGAGTCGGAGTGATAGTTGGGGAGGGGGAGTGCGGAGGCATAGTAATGCCAGTTTTTCTTTCTACATTTGTAAATATTTGTTAGGCGGAAACCTGTGCAGTTCCCTCTGGGACCACTGCAAAAGATTTAGGACTACAGGTGTTTGGCAGTAAACCCACTTGGTAGCAGTCTGTACCACACAGATTCACTTGGTAGCTGTGGCTGAGCAGTCAGACCTCCCTCAAGAAGAGTTAGGCAGTATGTGGAGTATACAACATAGGGCAATTCTTCACAGTAAGACAAGCAAACACGCAACAAGGCTTCAGTGTAAAGATATAAAGGTATTTATTTATAACGACACATCTATAGAAAACACTCTGGCACTATTACGGCAAACACTTCAATTACAGTTACTCTACGAAGGAAAAGATCAATCCCCCTAACAATAGTTCGACAAGTCTAGGTTCTACCAGCATCACTTATTTGCAGACAGAGGTGTATGCTTCAACCTAGATGGCACTCTAGTATTCGTTAGGTAGGGAGAGAAAAATATGCAGGTTACGAAATCAACACAGCTCAATACTTCACTGACAAATGCAAGGCAAGAAGACAAGAACCACGATAGATCATAAAGTTCAGAGGCCAGGCCTACTCCGGGAGAGGCAAGGCGATATGTCCCAAAAGTCTCTTAGTGGAAATGCGTTCGAGTCTTTGTAGCAAATTGTTATCGGAAGATTGGACCAGTTCAGAACAACACGCTAAAGAAAGCTTGGAGGCGACCCAAGGAAAAGGCGAGGATTAAGACACCTCACTCGATCCGGCAGAAAGGGAAGCCAGGTGGACACGGTACCTTGTTTGTGGAGAGACAGCTCCGGCGGGGGCAGTTGTTCCTGGTGGTGGATGCACGTCGGGCCTTTGCCAAGAGAAGAGATGATCTCGTCGTCAAAGAAAAGTGAAATCCGGTGCACCACCAGGGAAGAGACCAGCCGCGGTGTGCTCCGTCACAAGGCACCACCTTTTGGTCACGGTCCAGGGGTAGTGGCTATCCGGTTGCCGAGGTGCTCTGCACAGGCAATTCGACCACTGCTTCCGGAAGCGAAGAAAAAGCAAAGGGTCTGGTTGTTCCCACCAGTCAGGGGAAGAGACTCTCCGGCAGGGGTCTTCGGGAAGTGGTGAGACGGTTCCGCAGGGCTCCACCGGAGGTGTCGTCGTTGCAGGTCGGCTCAGCGTTACCCTGGTCAGATTCTTAGGTTCTGTGGTGACTTCTGAAGATCCAGTCCCAAAAGCCCTGCTTTTATGCAGAAAACCCCCATTCATTCAGCCTAGCTGTCAATCAACACACGCTAAGTGGTGAGCGGGGAGGCTCACCACTTGGGCCAATCACACCAGAGTGCGACCGGAGTTGGCAAGGCAACTCGGTCCAGGGTGCCTAAAGCCCCTCCCACACCCCTGTGGTAACCCAGACAGAATGGCATCACTTTGGAGGGTCTCTGTACAGAAGCCTGCCAAAAGTGGAACAAAGGGCTCAACCTTTGGTTTAGGAGTCACAGAGACGAACACAGACGCTATTTTAAAAACCGAGTTCTGGCAGAAAATACCATCCGATAAACTTATTTAAGATAAGTAAACTGATGGTATGTTAGAGTTTAACGAGGAAAAGTATCAATCTCCAACAATGGGATGAATCCCATAGGGTTATGTTCGGGGTCGAACATAACAAGTAGTTTCCACTGCCACCAGCCAAAACTCGACAAGGGGGGACGGGACAGTGCCCCCTCGAATAACAGATCTAGGAGTAATCGAATTACCCCTACTAGCACGTCCACAATAAGATGGTGTGTACTAGTTCTGTTAGTAAATTTAGGTCTAGTAAAGCCAATGGTGACTTTACATGCCCGGGGAGACAGTAGTCAGTCCCCGGGTATGGAGTCTATGATGGAGGTTCGCTAGGACGCCCCAGTGTTACGGCACGTAGGGTGCGGTGTAACACATATAGAAAAACATATGAGACCCTATGGAGTAAAAGACCCCATAGCCCATAGAACACATGGACACTCAAAGGAATTACACACATTCATGTCCAAGAGTGGGAAAAAAAGTGTCTCACTCTTGGCAGGATGGAAAAAACAAACTCCAGAAATCCAGCAAAGCTGCTGGGGGACTCACTAGGTTAGGAAATTCAGCCTAAACAGAGAATTCTTCCTAACAATATTTTCATTGTACGAATTACAGTTGGTGTTGCATAGAAATCATGAATAGACATTGCTTTCTCAGTGTAAGTGAGTGATTTATTTACTGTGCAGTGCCCTGTGTGCTAGCTGGCCTGTGCCACGTGCATGTGTGAAGTGATCAGAAATAGTGGTAAATCAGTTCCTCATGTGCAACATGCCCATCCATGCCATCACAGCGATGTGCAAATGGCAGTTCATCATCACTCTCATCCCCCTCTGCCTCTGGTGGGTGCATGTCCATGTCGGGGGGCAGTGGGATGTTGCGCCTGGTACACATGTTGTGCCACAGGCCAGGACTATCTTTCCCAACTTCACAGGGCTGTACATAAGTGTGCCCCCCGATCTGCTCAGGCAACGGAACCTTATGTGTATGTGAGGGACATGTGTTCATTTCCAAACTGGCAATTGGGGTTCTATCATGTTTTTGCCATTTCTAAGTGGGTGGATGCAATACTCAGGTGGGTGTTTGGCATTTGGAGGCTGACCATAAGCGCCAGGGATCTAGATTGTGGTGACATGTTGGCTGGGGGACATGAGTGGGGGCCTGGTGGAGGGTGCCCCTGGTGGATGGGGGGTGGGGGTGGTGGTAGACATGAGTGGGGCCTGGTGGAGGGTGCCCCTGCACTGCTGGGGGTGGGGTGGTGGGAGACATGAGTGGGGGCCTGGTGGAGGGTGCCCCTGGTGGCTGGGGGGTGGGGGTGGTGGGAGACATGAGTTGGACATGAGTGGGGGCCTGGTGGAGGCTGCCCCTGCACTGCTGGGGGGTGGGGGTGATAGGGGACATGAGTGGGGGCCTGGTGGAGGGTGGCCCTGGATGCTGGGGGTGTGGGTGGTGGGAGACATGAGTGGGGGCCTGGTGGAGGGTGCCCCTGGTGGCTGGGGGGTGGGGTGATGGTAGACATGAGTGGGGGCCTGGTGGAGGGTGCCCCTGGATGCTGGGGGGTGGGGGTGGTGGGAGACATGAGTGGGGGCCTGGTGGAGGGTGCCCCTGGTGGCTGGGGGGTGGGGGTGATGGTAGACATGAGTGGGGGCCTTGTGGAGGGTGCCCCTGGATGCTGGGGGGTGGGGGTGGTGGGAGACATGAGTGGGGGCCTGGTGGAGGGGGCCCCTGGATGCTGGGGGGTGGGGGTAGTGGGAGACATGAGTGGGGGCCTGGTAGAGGGTGTCCCTGGATGCTGGGGGGTGGGGGTGGTGGTAGACATGTGTGGGGGCCTGGTGGAGGGTGCCCTGCACTGCTGGGGGTGGGGGTGGTGGTAGACATGTTTGGGGGCCTGGTGGAGGGTGCCCTTGGATGCTGGGGGGTGGGGGTGCTGTGAGACATGTGTTGGTGATCAGTAGTGCAAGGTGACATGTGGGTTGGCTGGTGGGCATGGCCATGGTGGATGGGTTGCCTGTGGGACATGAGCAGGGGTGCAGGGTAGTCCCCTGTGGTGTGGGCTGCCTGCAGGGGCCGTGGCGGGTGTAGAGGGAACACCTGGGAGGACCCACACGACCAAATCACGTGTAGCATTCCCCGGCACCACCGAAATACACGTACCCTGCTGAAATCGCGTGTGAATCTTCCCACGCACCTCGGAATACACGTACCCAGGCCAATCGCGTGTGGAACTTCCCACGCACCCGAAGTACACGTACCCAGCACAATCGCGTGTGGAACTTCACGCGCATCCCGAAGTACACGTACCCAGGCCAATCGCGTGTGGAACTTCCCACGCACCCTGAAGTACACGTACCCTGGCCAATCGCGTGTGGAACTTCCCTCGCACCCCGAAGTAAACGTACCCAGGCCAATCGTGTGTGGAACTTCCCGCGCACCCCGAAGTACACGTACCCAGGCCAATCGCGTGTGGAACTTCCCGCGCACCCCGAAACACACGTAGCCAGGCTAATCGCGTGTGGAACTTCCCGCGCACCCCGTAGTACACGTACCCAGGCTAATCGCGTGTGGAACTTCCTGCGCACCCCGAAGTACACGTACCCAGGCCAATCGCGTGTGGAACTTCCCGCGCACCCCGAAACACACGTACCCAGGCTAATCGCGTGTGGAACTTCCCGCGCACCCAGGAACACACACACACGCTACTTTTCACACAGCGGGTGTCCGTGTTTGTCGGTACCCCTTTGCACCTCATTTGTCCTAGAGGGCCACTGTATGGACCATTCATCATGGCTGTATATGGGTGCTTTTTGTTAGTGCACATTTTGGCGCACATTTTTTACAGGCGCAGGGGCGCTACCGCCTGCTTTCTTGTGGCGTACTTGTTTGGCCCTGTCCGCGTCTTTGACCGTGCGCTGGTTTGCCCTATTCGATTCCATGAATACGGGTTGTAGGCGAGCGTATGGGCGTTCCGCGCACTTGCCTCCTGTACTTCCCCCGTGACGCCCATATTTTCACGCGTTGTTCCCCATTCCGAGTGTTACGCCCCGTGTTCCGCCTATTTTTGTGATGTGCGCCGCGCTATGTGCGATTTTGCAGTGGCCGTGGCGCACGCTGTTGGATGACCTGTGCGCCGGCGTGCGCGGCGCACATTTTTAGCGCACATCCAATGTTTTTCTCGCGCACGGACTTTCATGAATCGATGTGCGCTGGTTTCCCTGCGATTTTTGCACTTGCACTGCGATTTTCGCACTTTTACTGCGAATCGCACGTTTTGGCACCTCTGCGCGGGAGTTTTCGGCGCACATTAATTCCATGAATCGACCCCTATATTTCTTAAAGTGACATCTGTATTTTAGAGACGATTGTTTAAAAGTACAATTTGTTTTACATACATACCTCACTTGCTGCCCACAGTTGAATTGCCTACATTCTGAGAAAATACATGTTTGTTTGAGAAGCAAAGTCATTATCTGATTCAAAAGAATATATACATTAAAATGTTATGAATATTACAAAAGTAACCAAAAAAGAATAGTGCGATTGATATAGCTCAACAACCTCTTCACAAATGCACATACTGGAGATTAAAATGTTTTCAAATTCACCTTCAAATGTATTAGCGATTGCACTAGTCTCCTGGCAAAAGTCAACTGGGAAACATGAGGGTTTCCATTACTCACTTCACTTGCATGATATATGCGCAACGCTTCCTGGATACAGTTGGCAGTCTCTTGCTGAGTTACAAACGCTCCAACAACAGCATAACAAACGCGCGTATGCACACAGATAAAAAACAAGCATTGGCAATGCCAAGTTTTGGCTTTTATTTAGGCATGAGAAAAGCATTGTCAGGCACTGCCATAGTGATATTAACTGGCCATTGAAGGTAACAGCTGCAAAATGGTGATAGTACCTGGGCATGTAGGTGTATGGACCAAAATCGGAGAATGTTGCAAGTTTGAATAAGCAGCTCGGATTTGAGGGGAGTCTGGACATTGCTAAAGGAGTGGAAGGTTTTACTTACAGATACTTGATGGCTATGGGTAATATTCAATTTTCTCTCACAGAGTACCCAGGGGGGCCACTAAGGGCTTCTCCCTTTCGTTTCTCGCCCAGAGATATATGTTGCACACTTTAAATATGTCCGTTTTCTTTTTGATATGACAGCTCAGTGTATGGTAGATTAGCCTGGCTACATTAGTTTACTTAGCATTCAGTTTCTTTTGTAGCTGCGCTGCTATGCAGTTGATTAGCTCAGGCGAGCCCTATGCATTTAACACTCCTGATTAATACATCCCTTTGATTCTGTAATTGTAAACAGGCTGCGCAGTTGATTTGCTCGCCCACTTCCTCTCAATTCCTTTTTCGTCTCCTTTTGTGTGTCTGAATAAACCAGATACTAATGAACAAAAATGACTCCTTCAAAGAGAAAGAAATATCCAGCTATCTGCCCATCCAGCGGAAGAAACAGCATCTTTATATATCAAGCTCCACAGTTGTGTTCTAAGGAACCGAGCACAGCCCGAGAATCGCATGTCACTTGCAGAAGAGCTTTAGATAAAGTCAATATATATATTTGCATTCACTGATATAATGCCAAAGCATGGGCATTACTGACAATCTGTTTAGTAGTAGCATGATACCCACTGGCCCTCATCAGGAGGTTGGAGGTAACCATGCCGCTTTTAGCGGCATGGTTGCCTCCTTACCGCAATCCGGCCCCGGGTCCCTCGAATGAGGACTTACCGGGACATCGCAACCTTGGCGGACCCGGTAATTCCCCATCTGAGGAACCCGGACCTGGGCCATCCCCATTCCCATTCGAGCCCCCATAGGGCTCAATGGGAATGGGGATGGAGCTAACAATGGGCCCGTTGTTAGCTCCCTGGTGTCCTCGCGGGACCCGCTATGGACGCCTGGTTTTTCCAGGTGCCCATTGCGGGTCCCGTGAGGAGACCTCGTGGTAGGGCGGAATGGGTTTACCGGCACCTTTATCGGTGCCGGTAAACCCATTCTGCCAACCTTATGATGAGGGCCACTGTCTGCTCAACAGCTGGTGGGACGGCTGCTCTCCACGGGGCTCTGGGTTGCTTGACCTAACTAGGCTGGCAGCAGCGTCTCTGGAGAAAAAAGAAATTGTTTGTGTTTTATAAAACCATGTTTCCACTGTGACCAGAATCCTAAAGAAGGCAGGGACTCAAGGGGTTTCTACATGTAGCCCAACGGGAACAGGATAGTAGTTAAAATATATTCCAACTCCCTCTAGTTGCAAAAAGAAAGATCACTACACAGCCCCAGCTTTGAAAGAGACACAGACACATGGCATGGTACAGTACTACTGATTGGGAGAAAATGTGCTAAACAAGCCGCTATTGGAGTACATCAGCGTAATGGAACAAGAAATAACATTTAGTGTGTCGGGTGACTATGACACATCATTTCCAGTTGTCATGCCAACCACAAAGTTAGATTTCTGGCACCACTTTACTCTCTCTCTTCTCTGTAGGAATGGTGTTTGCAATATTTTGGTGGCTGCCCACCAAAATGCATGAAAACCAATAATGGCAGATATTTAGTTTCCCTATGGGGGCATCCAACACAGTGAACTGGTTACCATACACTTTTTGTAATGTTTTTTGCAATCAGTTTGTTAACAAAAAAGAAAATTAAATTTATCATCAGAATGCTCTGCAGTTGTAGTTGGCCAACAAAAAAATTATGTTGTGGTCTTTCATGTTGCCATTTATTAACTATGTCGATCGCATTATCTTGGTTTAATGTTGAGCAACCCCCCTCTGATCTTGCTTTAAACATGAGATTGTAAATACTCTTTCTTATTGTATAAAATCTATGGGCCTCATTACGAGGTTGGCGGTAGAAACCACCGGTAGGCGGCATGCTAGCGCCGACCCTTTAACACCATTTCCACCGCCTGACATCTCGATGCCACTGGGATATCACAAGCAGCAGCAGAACGATATAAATCCCCATTCCTGTGGAATCCCATAAGACTCCATGGGAATGGGGACACTGAAGGACTAGCGCCGTTGTTAACGGTGCCAGTGCTTCAGTGAAAACACTACCGGTAGGGGCCTGAACTCCCGGCAGGTCAGGCCTGCTACGAGTACCGTGACCCTACCGGCAGACTCGTAGTTTGCTGGTCCGGAAAGGGTGCCGGTATATTGCTACCGGCACCCTTATTTCCAGACCGCCAAACTTATAATGAAGATTGTTCTGGGCAGACCCACCAAGAAAGATTGTTTTGGTTACATGGGCATTCAATTTTCTCATCATTTCAGAAATGTTTTCTAACACCACTCCATGTTAAAGCAATCACTTTTTGTTTTACTCTTTAATCAATCTGTTCACATATGTTGGCTAGCTATTCAAAAAGAGCATTAAGAGTACACTTATATTACGTATGTCGAAAAGTATAATTTATGGCTTACACTTCTTTTTGTAATATATTACGTACAATAGGAGAAACTAAAGGTCACTTGCTGGGAAAAAAAAAGATTTCCGTGAGGCATGTAATATATTGTCATCACAGAAGATGCTCTAAATGTATTGTTTATGGCTGTGCATGATCGTATTTAAGTACCTTCCCCAAATCACATTCACATTCTACGTCAGTACCTAATGCATCCAATAATAGGAGCTATCTATCAAGGTGTGGAAACTAGTAGACAGGCAAACGAAAATACAATTTGAAATAAGGAAAGATGGGGGTGATGATTTGGCAAGGACAAAGATGGTGCTGCCTTCCTGATGCTCTGCTTATAGCCTCCTTGGTCTGGCTGCTTTTCAACAGTACCACTCAATGAGGCAGTACCAGAGCCAGAAGAAATGTGGGCAAGACATAACAATAAATAAAATCCTAATTAAAAGGCCATAACTAGAAAGAATATATGAACAATAAAATGTACTTGGTTGTTTATTATCCTGCACCATTTGAATATTGCAAACATTTATTTAAATTATTCATACCTCACCACTAACCTCATGGAATTTCTGATGTGATTACTTAGGACATTTTGTTAAGTAATTATGCACCCCTTTAATTTTCCAGGATCCTCCTGAAGTGCCTCAATTTCATAGTTGCATTTTTCTGTCTCCTTTTTTTCAGTGCCTCCGTCAACTTAAGTTAAACAATAAACACAAATAATAAAATATGAACTTGTAATTTCTTTTAAAGAGGTGAACTGCTTGCAAGATTTGGTCAGCAAGCAGAGGTCCATTATTTCGCTTTGAATATGCTATGTATCTTGCAAAATGATCTGAGAAGGCTCTTATTTACTTATGGGCTCTTAATTTAAGCAATCATAAGCCAGAAGGAGGGTATGCACGGACTAGTGCTACTTTTAAGAGGATTAGAGACGAGACAGAGGATTTTCCATGCTGACCATCATAAATTAAACATTGCAATGTGCTATCTGAGACACACGGTTGTTCAATGCACGTGTGTTACAAAAGATTTAAATACAAAACCCTTTATTTCAAATTACACACATGCCATTTGTCTTTCAGATGTATCTATTCTCAGACAGACCACATCATGAAGATTCTCCTTAACACACCATGACAAAGTCCCATGCTGGAAGCTGAGTGATAGGACAGGGGTGACAGTGGGGACCAGTGCCTCACCCACTCCATGATGTAGGCCTTGGAGGAGGTAAACAGAGGAAACCCCAGGTTCCCTAGTCCATCACGAACCTCAATGTAAAGACATATGTGGATACCTAATGGTACTCACCAATCCTGCAGCAAAAACTCCACTCTTCCTGACATTGACTTACAAAGCCTGCACCATAAAGTGTGTGGTTATATACTGGTAATTATGCAATTAGATAGCTGCAAGCACATAGTCATATATATATATATGTTAGTCAGGTTAGACAACTGTAGGACTTTGCAAGTACATCAAATCATGTAAATTGCTATTGCTATTAATATATTGGCAAGTACCATCAGGTGTTCTGATATGTCTTTCTGAGTGCATGTAATTAGGTATGCAGGACTTATAATAGAGGTCTCCTTACTATATATACAAACCTACTGAGCAACTGGTCTTATTTAAGAGACCTGACAACATCACCCACCAAAACATGAGCATTAATCAATTTTTATTGTTATGACTAGTTCCATGATGTCTTGTTTAATATGATATTGCTGATTTTCTAGAATTAGAGAATTAGAGACAGGCTACTTTTCTATTTTTATAGATGAAGGATTGTTTGCAATTTTCAAATCTTGACTGCCAGCAAAAGTGAGGCAAGTACAAAGTCTCCCAGACCTCTTTCCACTAGAGATTTTAGTTCTGACGGTCGTTCGTGAGATATAGGGTTAAAACCAGAGTATACTCCGTTATTGATTTAGTATACTTCCCCTACAGAAGCAACTGGTTGATTTATAGTAGTGGCCTTGCATTGTTTTAACTTGACTGGGCAAACCTATATAAAATCGTTTTTTTTTAACGACATGCTAATTAAATAGCGCCCCTCATGAGATGAACATTTGCAGTAGGTAATTGTGCATGACAAAGAACAGAACCATCACAAGTACCCCAAAGAGCTTTAGTCAACAGGCTTGATGTACCCAATGTATCCTAAAGCAAGATAACCCCCACTGTCTTTACCTTCTATATTCTGGTATTGAATGATCATCCCCTTTTGGTCCACAGACTGGGTTCACAAGGGTTCTCCACCAGTCTCTTCCCCTCACATACTCTGTCGTTCTCCTCTATTTCTCTCTCTAGATCTGTCTCCTCTGTCTTCCTTATGTGATCTTCTTTGTCTCCTCCGCACTATATCTGCATTATGTCCTTCTGCTATCACTTCGCTCCTTTCCCCCTCTTTTCCTCACCCCTTTCTTTCATTACCCTCATACTACCTGCTGCACCTTTACCCCTCTCTCTCTCTCTCCCCGTCTCTCTCTCTCTCTCTCTCTCTCTTTCTCTCTCTCTCTTTCTCTCCACCTCAACACCTCTCCTCTCATGTCTCTCCCTCCCTAACCCCTGGCTACTGATCTTACACACACTGTCCACCAGTCTCTCCTCAGAACCTCCCTCCTTCTCGCCGCCCTCCCCCTACTATTTCTCCTAGTATCATTCACGTTCTCACCACCCTCCTGCCCCACTCTCCATCACTTACAATCACTCTCACACCATCTCTAAATTTCCCTACACATCAACCCTCTCTATCTTTTTTACTCACCTTTGACACACCCCTCTCACCACACTATGCCTAACTGGTACCACCCTCTCCTATACACAATGCCTTAACTGCACCCTCTACGAACACTGCCAGTCTCCTCAGTACGCCACTCCACTGTACCCATGGACTCTTAGTTCACCAGCTATCCACTGGACCTTAGCCAAACACCTTTCAATCTCCTATCAGCTGGCTGAGCATTTACAGCCAAGCCTTCCCTCTACTAACGCTCCTCCTGGCTTCCACTGGTCTGGGTGGCAACATTCTCTCCGTAGCCTATCTCTGACTAAGCTCTCCTTGGAAAGCTTTTAGCCCCGCCTCCTTTAATATCTCAATTTACATGGTGGAATTATGTGTTCAGGCTGCTTCTTTTCCTTGTAGCTTTCTCCATGCGCTAGTGAGTTTTGTTTCCAAATGGTTTTGTGTCTGTATCCCCTGCAGTCCTTTCTCACTCTCGGTTCTTTTTCTGTTGCCCCACCATTCCCCTGGAGTCCATCTGCGGTTGGTAAGTCAAGTGGTGGGTGTCTCATCTTTGTGGGCAGGAAAAACTCCCAATTCTTTCCATGTCTGTTCTCAATTCCATTCCCCTGGCTCCAATCTAGGTTTTCTTGGTTGCACCCAGATGCGTTCTGGGAGTCAGAGTTCTGAAAAAGACAAAAGAGAATTCTGTCCAGAAAAGCAGCTGACATGCATTCTATAAGCGGCAGCAATGCCAGAAGACTTACACAATGCACACTCAGTGGGGTTAAAGACTGCCCCCTCCACCCACCTTTGTATTGGTAATTGTTGCCTCCTCCAAGGGACCAGTGCCTCACCCACTCCATGATGTAGGCCTTGGAGGAGGTAAACAGAGGAAACCCCAGGTTCCCTAGTCCATCACGAACCTCAATGTAAAGACATATGTGGATACCTAATGGTACTCACCAATCCTGCAGCAAAAACTCCACTCTTCCTGACATTGACTTACAAAGCCTGCACCATAAAGTGTGTGGTTATATACTGGTAATTATGCAATTAGATAGCTGCAAGCACATAGTCATATATATATATATGTTAGTCAGGTTAGACAACTGTAGGACTTTGCAAGTACATCAAATCATGTAAATTGCTATTGCTATTAATATATTGGCAAGTACCATCAGGTGTTCTGATATGTCTTTCTGAGTGCATGTAATTAGGTATGCAGGACTTATAATAGAGGTCTCCTTACTATATATACAAACCTACTGAGCAACTGGTCTTATTTAAGAGACCTGACAACATCACCCACCAAAACATGAGCATTAATCAATTTTTATTGTTATGACTAGTTCCATGATGTCTTGTTTAATATGATATTGCTGATTTTCTAGAATTAGAGAATTAGAGACAGGCTACTTTTCTATTTTTATAGATGAAGGATTGTTTGCAATTTTCAAAGCTTGACTGCCAGCAAAAGTGAGGCAAGTACAAAGTCTCCCAGACCTCTTTCCACTAGAGATTTTAGTTCTGACGGTCGTTCGTGAGATATAGGGTTAAAACCAGAGTATACTCCGTTATTGATTTAGTATACTTCCCCTACAGAAGCAACTGGTTGATTTATAGTAGTGGCCTTGCATTGTTTTAACTTGACTGGGCAAACCTATATAAAATCGTTTTTTTTTAACGACATGCTAATTAAATAGCGCCCCTCATGAGATGAACATTTGCAGTAGGTAATTGTGCATGACAAAGAACAGAACCATCACAAGTACCCCAAAGAGCTTTAGTCAACAGGCTTGATGTACCCAATGTATCCTAAAGCAAGATAACCCCCACTGTCTTTACCTTCTATATTCTGGTATTGAATGATCATCCCCTTTTGGTCCACAGACTGGGTTCACAAGGGTTCTCCACCAGTCTCTTCCCCTCACATACTCTGTCGTTCTCCTCTATTTCTCTCTCTAGATCTGTCTCCTCTGTCTTCCTTATGTGATCTTCTTTGTCTCCTCCGCACTATATCTGCATTATGTCCTTCTGCTATCACTTCGCTCCTTTCCCCCTCTTTTCCTCACCCCTTTCTTTCATTACCCTCATACTACCTGCTGCACCTTTACCCCTCTCTCTCTCTCTCCCTGTCTCTCTCTCTCTCTCTCTCTCTCTTTCTCTCTCTCTCTTTCTCTCCACCTCAACACCTCTCCTCTCCTGTCTCTCCCTCCCTAACCCCTGGCTACTGATCTTACACACACTGTCCACCGGTCTCTCCTCAGAACCTCCCTCCTTCTCGCCGCCCTCCCCCTACTATTTCTCCTAGTATCATTCACGTTCTCACCACCCTCCTGCCCCACTCTCCATCACTTACAATCACTCTCACACCATCTCTAAATTTCCCTACACATCAACCCTCTATATCTTTTTTACTCACCTTTGACACACCCCTCTCACCACACTATGCCTAACTGGTACCACCCTCTCCTATACACAATGCCTTAACTGCACCCTCTACGAACACTGCCAGTCTCCTCAGTACGCCACTCCACTGTACCCATGGACTCTTAGTTCACCAGCTATCCACTGGACCTTAGCCAAACACCTTTCAATCTCCTATCAGCTGGCTGAGCATTTACAGCCAAGCCTTCCCTCTACTAACGCTCCTCCTGGCTTCCACTGGTCTGGGTGGCAACATTCTCTCCGTAGCCTATCTCTGACTAAGCTCTCCTTGGAAAGCTTTTAGCCCCGCCTCCTTTAATATCTCAATTTACATGGTGGAATTATGTGTTCAGGCTGCTTCTTTTCCTTGTAGCTTTCTCCATGCGCTAGTGAGTTTTGTTTCCAAATGGTTTTGTGTCTGTATCCCCTGCAGTCCTTTCTCACTCTCGGTTCTTTTTCTGTTGCCCCACCATTCCCCTGGAGTCCATCTGCGGTTGGTAAGTCAAGTGGTGGGTGTCTCATCTTTGTGGGCAGGAAAAACTCCCAATTCTTTCCATGTCTGTTCTCAATTCCATTCCCCTGGCTCCAATCTAGGTTTTCTTGGTTGCACCCAGATGCGTTCTGGGAGTCAGAGTTCTGAAAAAGACAAAAGAGAATTCTGTCCAGAAAAGCAGCTGACATGCATTCTATAAGCGGCAGCAATGCCAGAAGACTTACACAATGCACACTCAGTGGGGTTAAAGACTGCCCCCTCCACCCACCTTTGTATTGGTAATTGTTGCCTCCTCCAAGCAAAGTTTTACAAGCTTACCATTGGAAGTGTTAGTTATGTATATAAGCGTTCAGTCTTTATTAATACAAATCCACACTGGAATCATTTATACAATGTGCTAGATCACTTTGGAGTGAGAATATTTGGTGCTAGGGGTATTTCAAGATAGAGCGAGTTAGCATAGTCCGGTCTGGAGGTAATGTAGCTTTGACAGCTACTGTATGGTGGCTGAGAGGGTCTTTGATCAGCTAGTATGATGGGATACAATAATCACTGATCTAATCTGTGTTTGGAGAACCATTTTGAAATCAGGTTATTAGGCTTTCTGCCTTGAAGCAAAGCGAATTTGACTGACTATGGTTAAGTCGTAGAGTTTGAGTAAAGTGGAAGTTGGCATGGGTTTAAAATCCAACGTTTGTTTTGCATCTATTTATTTTTAAGAAGCTCTTTGCCATTCAGGAGCAAATGACAGTTGTATTGGCTTTTTCATACATTCACTGTAGACGTAGGGTGTGGTTGGCATTGCCACAGTACAGTAGGTCACGGGGATGTACATTACTGTTGACAGAGGAGACCCTAGTGGGGAACATCATACAACTTCACAGGAAAGGCAGTCTCGGACACTGGTAAAAGTTGGATAGAAAATATACAAACAAAACATGGGTAGGATTCAAAGACTATCTCCAAAAGATGCTGGAGGATAATTTATTGGTCTAGGTTGTCAAATGTCATGCTGAGATCTACATGTCCTAACATATTTGTTACATGTTTTGCTTGCTCACTACTGTCATGGGATTTTTGCAGATTTTGTGGAAGGAGGTTTCTTTGCCATATCATGTGCTATGTATGTTTGGAATCTTAACTGCAGGGGTCCAAGCAGTGTATGAATGTCAAGGTGAGCCTGATATTGAGAAACAAGAATTTACTCAAGAGTGTTGGCATAGACACAGGCAGTTGGCCTATACTTATAGAGAAGTGAGTTGGGTTTGTTTGTTCAACAGTGTGACAACAGCTTAAGAGCAGCTAGAACTAATGTTTTACCTTAGGCACCACTTCATGGAGTGCACAAGGCAGGGGCAAGATGTATTCATACCTTTTGAGGATTTGGGAAAGTTGCCTTTGGTAAAGGAGCCCTTCAGATAATATCCTTATTTGTAGTTTAGGAGAAGAGATAAAATGTGACATGTGTTTTTTAGGTAGTGAACTGGAGTTGCCAGCCCTTTAAGATGAGGTAGCAATACCCTTCAGATGGATGGGGATGCAGAAATTATTCAAACATCAATAATCGAAATAATTCAGGTAGTTGGCAAAAGGATAACTGTTTTCATATCAATTATCTAAAACAGGGACTCCAACGGACATCAACGGATGTCTCAGCGCAAAATCTCTCAATGCATCTTAGAAAAAAGCTTGTTTATATAACAGAAAATCGTCATAGGTGACATTAACTTGCGTATTACTAACGTCATCCTACGTGGCAAAATACAAAAACCTAGTGGCAAGTGTGATAGGGTCTAAGAAAACATTTAAGTATACCATCCATACTCGTTTAGGCAGTGGAATAAAGTGATAGGCTGTTTAACATCAGGTGGGGCAAATAAACCCTCCCTTCAAACAGGTCACTATGAACGTCACTAAATATACAATGTTCTATTGGCTAAATAAGTATAGGACTCTTGATCCTGTGGTCCCCTACCATTGGCTGGCTTCTAACCTCTGTCAGTACCTTCCCACCTACATATAGGAGAACACAAGCTAAGCGTCTAGGTGCTGGTGAGCTCGTCTTAACCATGGCTTCCCACCAATTAGCATATCCATCCATCATCACCTCAGAGGTCTGCTGTCAATTAGGACTTTGAACTTGTCCTTGGGAGTGTTCTTTGCTCTGGGAAATTCAGGGGCGTGAAGGCACGCTCTGCCCTTGTGCGTAGGTGTGACCATCATGTTCTTCCAACTTCTTCTCCCCACGTGACTGAAGACCACGAAATCGAGCTTTTAGTGTATTAAAATACTGTGTTTTAATAGACCTCTGACATCTTCTTGTTTTTGTCCATTCCTCCTGAACAGGAGCTTCATTCTTTCACACGATTTGTATCCAATATCAGCTCACCCGAGCCTTATACTGCCTTGGCTTCTTGGCTCATCCAGACTCGCCTTTCTGAGATTCGCCTGTGATTCACTTATTTTTCTAACTGCGACATACTGGAAAAACGGTCATACTGCTTTGGCTCAGCTCTGCTATTGTACGTAGTGAAAACATCCATTCCGTACTCACTTATATATATATGTAAATGTTGGTGCATGCCGCAATCTATTCACTATAAAGCTAGCCTCAATAATACTTTGTCTGCTTGCGTTTCTTTGCATATGTACACGTGTAAAACAGCTCGATATTTTCATCTATCTCGTTAGCTTCTTCATCTTGATCACAAAATGACACTTATCTTTGATACTTTCTTGATGCCTCATAGAATTGCCTGCATTCTCTCATCTCTGCATCTCTTTTTATGCACGTCAGCAATGTTCTGCATGATGTCATCACTCTTTTCGTTCAGTTATTGATCCTGTTTCCTTCAGAATTTAATTCGAACAACCATCACATTGTCTCGCATGCAGGTATGACTTTTTCAATGGGAACCTTGCTTCCATGATTCTCCTTGGAATCTGTAGTTTCAATGGCTCTGTATGTGTCCCATACTCTGGCTCTCAACATATAGGCAATATGGGCGAGGTTATTGAGGTGGAGGTATTTGGATCCTTTTTTACACTCCCCCCTCTGGGCGATTCATCAACCACTCTCCCATCATTCTTCACCTCTAGACATCCTTGTCTAAAGAAATGCTTCCGAGGGATCCATACCTTTATGACTCCCTTCAGGCATCCAGCTGATTTCACATGCTCATCCTTGTTCCAGGTTATGAGCATGCACTGTCCACTTGGTCTGCAATAGATCCATATTCCCACATATTTCTTATGGTACTTTGGATACAGGAATTTCGTTCCATTAGGTGCATGGATACTGGCCTGGTCTCTGACCTCTTCATTTGTCAGATCTCTGACCTTCCATCCTGATTCAACATTGATCATGTTTTCTTCCCCATGGCTTTCTTTGCTGTCTTCTTGCACTGTGTGATTATTATCTTGATCACACAGACTCCCAGCAACACTAACACGATCAGGGCTCCAAGGAACTTGAACATGTCTGCCATCCATTGTGGAACCCAAGAAATGAGTGATCCAAACCAGCTGTCATCAGCAATATCTTCTACTTCATCTATCATCTGGATGTGTAATTCATTAGCATCTATATAGCCTCTGTCAAGGTTCTATTTTCGTCATTGTGAGAAGGTATGAATGTGCAATATGATTCTCAGAATTTTGCACAAACACCTCCATCCATAGCTGTGATCATGTCCAAGACATATCTATTCTGAAGAGTCATCGGTCTTCTGGCTCTCATCATTTCTCTGATAGCATTGAATCCCTTTATGGTTGTATTGATCGTCTGCAGCAATTCCCATCTGGTAATCTGTAGCCATTTGTTGTTTGCTCCAACCTGGATTCTCGGCATGAAGATCAATGTGAAAACTGATGAGATCTTGCTGAATAGTGTATCTTCATACGGGATGGAGTCAAAAGCTTCTATTGATTTGGCAGAGAAATAGTTCTCCCTTTTCATTCGGTTTATCAGCTCCACAGATCTCTTCTTCCTCAGGTGAGCATCTGCTATCGGTAAACTGTCAATATTCAAGTCACTTTTTGTAATCACTAAGGCAGAAACATGAACATTCACCAAGGTGCATATTCCACCCCAGTCTGTAGGTAGTCTCATATAAGCTCTTGCTCCAATGGCCCAATAGTGATCCATGATCACTGTTGTTCCAAGATTCATCTTTGGTCCATCAAAGATCCGACTACAGTTTTGGTTCTCTCTGACTTTTCTTGTGCCATTGTTTCTGAAGCATAGCTTTGAACATTCCAAAGGCACTCTCTGCAAGTGTCCTCCTCTGTCTTCGACCAAGGTCAACGGTTTAGCAAGTCTCGGCCACAATGGTTTGCACATCACCTGTGCATTCCAAACAGTCAATTCAGGACGATCATATATCATCCAGGCTCTGCAGATAACCACTCCTTCTTCCCATCCATTAGGTGATAGCACTGATCCCCAAATCTGCATCTGGCCTCTGTTCATCCAATGTCAGACGTCTTCTTCAGTTTTTCCCGGACTCTCAAGTCTTTTGTTTACTTCCCATCTGATTCGAGCTCCTTTTACTCCAGGCTTTTCATATCTGATCACGTGATTCTTGGTGTCGGCTCTATCTCATGTCTTTGTGTCTTGCACATAGTCATATTCATCTGGATCTGTCCATTCAGTTGCCCATTTGAGATAGGCATCTTGACCCATGAACTGGCCTCTTGTTCTGCAGAGTGCTATGTGTGACAGACAATGTGCTGTCTGGACATCTATTTCAATAGCTATGAAGATCTTAGACTTCCCCATGCTATAGGGCAGGAGTGCACACACAAAGTATTCCTCCTTCGAGGCCCTCCTTCCCACATGCTTCATATGCTGATACCAAATGTTATTCCCCAAATGTGCTGTACTGTCCAGGTCATCATTTAGCACATGATCATCTTTAATAGCACTTCTCTATGGATCTCATTCCTTTCTTACAAGTTTCTTTAACCTTCTTATGTAACATGTCAGCATAGTTCTTCTTTACTAGCCCACTTATAGACACATTCATCAGTAGACTGGGTGTGTTTACATGTGCTACCTGTGTAGGAGAAAATTCCGGAAGTTTCATCCTATCAACATAAACTTTAGGCATCAAAATATCTCGCATAATCTCCACACGTGATCTCTTTCTAAAAGGTGACCCAAGTTTATTCATCACAGGACCAGATGCTCTTGTGTGTACCTCTAGAGTAGGAACAATCACATAAGGTCTCGGCTGCCGTGTAGTTGCCACATCTGTACCCTTTTCTTGTATAGGAGGCTACACAAGAATCTTCACTCTATTTACATCTACATAATAAGCCGTTCATACTGTAAGTGAGAGCAGTATTACTATGAACAAAATACAGGTGTAAATAGTAAACATACATGACCACTTATAGCAATAACCTTTGGCATATCGTGGACGTCTCTCGTGATCTGCTACTGATGCTGCCCATCTTTACTTTTAAGGAAGGAAATAATAATCTTTAATGGGGCAACATTATGCACTATTTCTTGAATCTGCTGAGTCGGCTCAAAAAGTTCCTTAATCAGTTTCAGCAGGCTGATTTATGCATAAATGAACTCAAATTCCAAATGGATTCTACGAATTGGCCTCTGACCAGATGACATGAAGATATTCTTTCAGCATGAAACTAAAGTTTTTTAATTAGTAGACCTTTGGATCTGTCCCTCTCGTAAGCCTCATTCAGTTCTCAGCGTTCACTCTGAGTATCCATTCACTTGGATAATGATGTCTCTCAATATTTCATTGAGCGCTGCATTGTTTCTCGGGTCCCTCAGGAAAGTTCGGATGTCGGTCTGTCTCCCAAGAAGATGTGGACATTCGTCTATCAGATAGCAGAATACCAATCTGGCCAGTCTATATGCATTATCCGGTGACAGGGGCATTTGTGTTTTCCACACTGAACTCAGGAAGCTGAAGGATCTGTTCAATGATAGCTGCAAGCAATCTTCTTACAATTGGACCATTTTTAGGATTTTGCAGGAAAAGATGAACGTTAGTAGTTCTCCCACCAGAGCAGGGTAGCCGCGCAAGATGAACAAGAAAACAGTTAGAACGATCCGGGAAACGTTATCATTGGGCACCACCATGTGTGCCTCTAAACAGGAACTCAGTAAGAAATGAATCTGGGTACTGCTCCATTTTCCAATTGTCGAAAAGGAACTCCAGATTTGGCATATCGTCTTCTTTTTAATCAAGGCTTAAGCATGCCTCAGTCCAATGTCAACAAATTCCTGTGGGTCAAGATCATAATAACTTCCCTTAACGCCTTTTTAAATGACTGAAAAGAGTGTCCCGAAATAAGCTACAGTCCAATGAACTCTTTGTCTTTATTCAGCAGCTTCTGCGTGCTTCATCCTCGTCATAGACCTAGTCTGCACATGCCTTGGTTCTTCCCTGATGCTCTCTTCGGGTGGGGGTGATGTGGATTCTCCTCTATAGATCTTTACATCGCTGAGAAATATCCAAACGTGTCTGCCTTGCACTTTGACTGCAGACGGTGTTATGTCTTCCACTATGAACGGGCCATTAAAACAAGGTTCAGCCACTTCCTAGTGAAATTGCGTATTAGGACCGCATCTCTGGGGAAAAGCTTAGGCAGACAAAGCTGGTCAAATCCGAAAGTTGTGGCATCTCCTTCTGTGTTCTGCGTTGCCCTACACCCCTTTCTCTTGAGCTGATCTGAAATGACACAGATATTTGAAGTCATACACGTAAGGTAATCACGTCGCGCCTTTCCTAACAATTCTGCTGTTGGCTGGGCATTACTTCTAACCCTAGACGGAGGTGTGAGAGGTGTCCGCATTCGCCTCCCTGTCACTATCTCGTGTGGGGTAGGATGGTGGTCTGAACCTGGCTGGTTTCTCAATGCATACAATGCCAGTGGTAGACAATGCAACCACTCTAAACTTCAGAGTCAATTTCAATTTGGCTATTCTCTCTTTAAGCAAGCCGTTGAGTCTCACACAGACACCATTTGCTTGCAGGTGATACGCCGATGAAAACGTGTGCTTCATACTAAGCAACAAGCTTATTTGTTCAAAGACTTCATTGACAAAATGAGGGCCATTATCTGATCTTAATACTTCACATATTCCCCATCTAGGAAACAGTTCTCGTACTAATAATTTGGCTGTACAAGTGACGTCTGTGTGTGTACACGGTCCAGCTTCAATCCACCTTGAAAAGGAACATACTACAACAATCATATATCTGTTTCCATTACAGACTTGCAGCATGTTGACATAGTTGATATGTAAATGCTGAAAGGGACCATTAGGTCTTGGAATAACTTCTCTAATTGTGCGCAATGTGTGCCCAGCAGTAAACTTTTGACATACGATACAATTTACTCCATAAAATGTAACGTGTTCTACTATATTTGGAACAAAGCAATCCTCCACTATTGTTGCGGCGAGGCTCTCTCTAGTACATGCGCAGGGTAGTGCAGCTGTTCCAACGCCACCCTTAATAAGGCTACAGGCATCACCGGTTTACCAGTGCTGTCTTGTCTCCACAGAGCCTCAGAGGGGTTTAAAGAACAACCTCTCTGTGTCCACAAGTCTTTTTCGTCTTGCGGCGCTTCCCCTTTAATTTCTCCCAACTGAGTTCTAGACAAATTATTATAACAATTTGAAACACTGATCATCCCCACCATGCTTTCATTCACATCAGGCGTATCAAATGACATAATTACTTCTGTATATGCAATATGTTTTGCTTCCTTATCTGCTTGTTGATTTCCACATGAAATCAAAATCTGCCCATTTAGTATGAGCTGCGCACTTTACGACTGCGATGGCTACTGGGAGTTGTAGTGCTCTAATGAGTCTGTCCAATAAGGCTGTGTGCTGCGTCAGAGTGCTGTCCGCTCGGAGGTAGCGCCTCCTTTTCCAACGTGCTAGTCCTGCGTGCACTGTTGACATCACATAGGCAGAGTCACTGTACACTGTCACTTCCTGGTCTGCATGATTCTCGAGCGCAACAATCAGCACCACAAATTCTGCAGCCTGTGCCAAAAAAGGAGACGGTAGTCGTGCACTTATCAGTACTTCAAACCCTCCATTGGCCGTGTGTTTTACCACAGCGGCACCTTTACAGCTTTGGCCATCATTATGATCGATTCTTGAAGAGCAGTCAATAAAGAGAATTTCCCCAGCTGCCAATGCATTTTCCTTTACCCTTGGGAGCTTGTCATAGAACTCCTCATAGTTCAAACAATCATGTGCGTGCTCACCCTCTGCCAGTGGTTCCGCTACAAACATGGCAGGATTCACTATTCTGCATCTGACTATTTTAATTGCTGGATTCGATATGACCACCTCATAGGCAGAAGCCCTTTGAGATGTCAATGTGCCTTTAGGTTTTTCCAAAATGGCAAATAATGCATGTTCGACAAAAACGTCATAGAACTTCCCATTACTATAATGGCAGCCTTCTCAATGGCGAAGGCGGCGGCTGCCAAAGATTGTTCTCAACAGAAATTATCCCTCATTACTGGGTCTAAAATCCCACTGTAATATGCAAGGGGTTTGTACCCCAACGTGGTACTCTGTGTGAGTACTGCTGTCATAACAGTGCCATTTGTGTGCAAAAACAAAAAGAATTCCTCTGCATAATTAGGAATCCCTAAAACTGGAGCTGTACAAATTGCCTTTTTTAATTCATCAAACCCTTCTTCCATCTCCTCTGTTCAAACAATTTTCTCTTGATTTGCCTGTGCTTTCTTTAGAGCTTGCAATAAGGGCCTTATGTATGAACTGTAATCAAAGACCCATGCTCTCACAAAGTTACAAAGTCCCAAAAATCTCTGCATATGTTTTATCGTAACTGGCTTTACTGTTTTTAATATAGCCTCAGCTCTTTCAGGAGTAACCTTCTTTCCTTCATGTGAAATTAACTGGCCAATGTATAACACTTCTTGTTGACAATACTGTAACTTCTCTCTGTCAACTTTATATCCTTTGTAAGCAAGAATAATCATTAGCTGAACAGAATCGCGCCTGCACTTTTCCTCTTTGGTGCTGCAGACCAATATGTCATCCATGTACTGCAACACAATACTTTCTAAATCAATATTGCTTAAGTCCATCTATAGGACCCTATTGAAAATCGATGGAGACTCACAGCACACCTGGGGTAAACAAGTGCTTTTTAGTGTCTTGCAAATCTTTATGCAATGGGATTAAGAAAAACGCATTTTTCAAGTCAGTCACAGTGAAATATCGTGCGTCAACAGGTATATTACATGAGATTGTCGCAGGATTAGGAACTAGAGGGAACTTGTACTATACAATCTGGTTAATTGGTCTCAAATCTTGAATTAAACGCCACAACCCTCCTTTCCCTTTTTAATCGAATAGATCGTGGTATTACACGATAACTCCGACATCACTAATATACCCTGTTCCATCATAGCAGATATCGTCTTAAAAATACCTTCATCTGCCTCTCGAGACATTGGATACTGTTGTGCTTCAGGTAAAATTGCTCCTGGTTTCAGTTTAATGTTTACTTCCCCAGCACCTTTCAATAGGCCTACGTCATATGGGCCTTTTGTCAATAAAGAAACTGGAATCTTTGCCATGTCCACATCGTAATACTCAGACGTTTCTGTGCTAACATCATTCTTTGAGGAACTTCTCGTTTGATTGCTCTCACCCAATAAGTAATGCTTGTTTCAAAGATGCCTTCGTCATCTGATGGATGATCTCTGAACAAGTCTTCATCCGTGACGTCAGTCAATCTATAACCCTCCCCGATGGCAATCACGGTGACCCATTGTGTGCCATCATAATCAACTCCATCAAGCATAGCTAATTCTCCTCATACTATAGCAGCTTGTAACTCTAAAGGAAAGACTTGTCCGTCCTCTTCGAACATAGGTATCTTGGGCCTGAATATAAATTCATCAGGTATCCTCACAGTCTTACCCACTAAGCCTGGCAGCCATGTCAGCAAAATGCGTACACCATAGTGAAACACTTCTGGTTCTAATGGCACTCCTCGTATGGCTATTTGACCTGCAAATGCCATAACAAACTCACTCATATTTAAATAATAAATTCCTGGTGTTGAGAACACTATGCCTTCATGAGTAAACGAAATTGTCACATTTAACTTGCTCATTAAATCTCGACCCAATATGTTGACAGGTGTCTGTCTTGAATATAGTAACGGTACAGACATGTCACACTCTCCTATAGAGACTGGCAGTGTGTCAGTAAAAAGAACTCCACTTGTAGCTCCTGTGAACCTTTGAGTATTTATGGCATTTCTAGACATCGAAAATGTCCCCTCTCGTATACATGAGCGTGTCGCACCTGTGTCTACTAAGAAAGAAAAAGATGTGCCTCCTATATTAACGTCAACCATCCGTTCCTATTGAGGATTAGGCGTTACTGATAGTATTGAACACCTCAAGTTCCTAGTGAGCTGTCCTATTGTAGGTACAGCCTCATCCCTGTACCTGTGAAAGGATTCCCTCTGTCAACAGTGACACCCCCTATTCTAGGAGTCATTAACTGACCTGTGCTTGTGCTTTGCTGTATCTCCATAGGTGACTGCTGTGACTCTCCCTGTGGTGGATTCATTGCCTGCTATGTTTGAAAGTCTTGCTGCACTCTCTGCGCTTGTGTCTGCTGTACTGTCTAATTCTGGGCAAACACACCTCCATTCTGCTGCAAATATGCAGGCGGGTTTGAAGTCCCCCTCTAGAAAATTGACTATTACGAATCCTTGACTTTTACACATGCGAGCCAAATGACCTGTCGTATCACATGTCCAACATATAGGTGGAGGTCTCTCCATCTGTCACCCCAACATGCCTTGATTATCATTCTGCATGTTCTGAAACCTACCTTGATTATTCTGAAAGTACCCCTGATTATTCTGAAAACATCTTCCTCAAAAACCTCACCTTCCCCGTGGTATAAACCCATTACTACCCTGGTCAAACTGCCTCTGGTTATTCGTCTGTGGCATGTTTGCTGATTGCTGTGGACTTGATCCATATCCACTAGTCAACATTGCCCCTTCAATAGCATACTTGTAGAGTTTTATCTGCACTAACTTTGCCTCTTCGTCTTTTCTAATATCGTCTTTCTTACGATTCTTTTCTTGTAACAGCCTGCAATAATGCGCAATGGTCAGCTGAATCTCCGACCATGTCTTTGCTTCCATGCCCACTAACTTCTTGAGCTGCTTTTGTACTGGACCTGGCAGCCCTTGACATAGTATATGATAAAACACAGGTATAGATTTCCCCCAAGTCTTGGGTGTCTCCAAGCTCCACTGCTCTTGTAAATTCTGAAAGTAAATAAGCGGATCATACAGCACTCTAAGCGCTTTCCAAACTGCCGCTCTGCAATTATTGAATGGTGCTCCATCATGAGCAGTGTTTACCTTGGATATCCTGCTCTTGACCAAACGTCATCAGCTCTGTCCCCAAGGATAGCAATTAGGAGACCCTTGATGTCCCCTATAGCCAACATATTTCCTCCTGTGATTTTCTTGTATCCATTTCCCAGCACCAGCAGTTAAACCCAGGAGTTTACACCTTAAATTATCCTTGTCTATCTGCGGCCAAGGTATAAACTGTGGTCTGGCCCCTCCCTTCTCTAACAAAGGAAACTGTGAGACCCCAAATTCTCTTTCATCTCCCATTATTTGCCTATCCATAGCAGGGACAATGGTTCTGCACTGCCTTCCTTCTGGCAGCGACCTTAAACTGCTCACATAAGGTGGCGATTCCCCCCTCTGACCATGGGTTCGCCCTTTGGGTGGCGGATCTAGCTGTGTCAATGATTCTGATGCCCGAGATATAGGTAGGTCTAAATCTGACCATCAGACTTCCTTATCTATTGTAAAACATCCCTTAGGTCCACATGTGTTACCTCCCTCCTCCCCACAGAAGGCTTCTCTGTCTTCGTCTGACATCTCCTGTGCCCTCTCTCCTCTTCATCTCTATCCAGAGTCAGTCTATCTAGCGACAGCTCCTTTGGCTCAAATCTACATGAGGCTCCCTCTTTGTCGTACAACTGTGTACTCTCAAGTCGATCATTTTTACCCTTCCCCTGCAATACTTTCTTAGTCTTCATATCATGATAGACTTTATCGATTGCGTCCCCAATGCTTCTAGAGTCAAACTCATCCTCTAGATTTGCTATACACGGACCTGCTATTGGCTCATGCCCCGGGGAGAACTCTTCTAAATCTTCCCATGATACTATTGGATCAGGATTCATTATTTCCTTCTGCATGCGATCAAGATCGCGTGCTCTCTGTTTTCTATTTCGTTCTATTTCATCATCAAACTCTCTTCGTTTCCTTGCTTCTTCTCATACTCTGTCTTCCGCTTTTCTTTTCATGTCCCTTCTCTCATTTGCCCTTTGTATCTCTTCATCTCTACGTCTTTGCGTTCTTTTATCCCTCAATTTCTGTTCCTTTTCTTCCCTCATTTTTCGTTCTAGTCTTTCTTGCTCTTCGATCGCCCTCTGTCTGTTGTCATACTTTCTCTGTACCTCTGCTCTTTCCAGTTTCCTCAGTTGCTCCTCTTGATACAACTGTTCCTGTCTTTGTCTATCTTTTCTTTTTGCCCCATTGTCTTTCAATCTTTCTTCCCTTTCTTTATCTGTTTTATCCTGCTTGTCTCAATCTTCCCTTTCCCTTATGTCCTCGATGTTTTTACCATCGAGTTTGAGCAAAATCTGACCAACCATTCGTTCTGTATAAGCGCTAACTCATCAGCCTTATCCTTTTCTCCTTTCCATCTCTTTATTTCTTGTCCTATATCTAAGATGTACTTGGTTTATCACGTTTCTCCTTATCACATCTCTCCTTGTCCCTCTGGATCTTAGAGATTTCATCTCTCTCAGAATTTTTGTCTGGGCCCTCGTTGCTGCTTTGCGCAGGCGACTCATGCCAGGTTACTATACCCTGACTATAAAAACTAGAAGAGTACCCTCGCTGTTGTAACTATAACCACAGAGATTCAAGAAAAGCAGGACAAAACAATTCTTTGGCCTGATATCTCGGGCTGTTTAGAAAAGAAGAGAGTTGCTTCATTCTAGCAATCCCAAAATAAATCAGCAGCTCAATAAATTTTTACCACCCATTCGGGAGTTTGATTCTAAACAGTTCAACAAAACAATACAACATTTAAACCAAAAGTTGATAAGAAATGTATTTTAAGAATAAGAGCAAAGGACATCAACAGCTTTTTAGACAAGTTATAAACAGATAATACAGACAAGTTTCATCTATTTGGAACATAATCAAACAGCTCAAAACGAATAATGCTTCAAATTGAGTTCAGTAACAAATAACAAAAACAAAGTATACATGCATGTGCAATTTAGTGAAAAATTCATCTATATTGATCAGATATCTTGCATCGAAAGACCCTGCATAACTGATTGACTCTCTTGTCAAAAAACTCTAGCCCCACTAATGAGGAACTAATGTACCAAAGAAGGGGGTTTCATGATGCAATTAATTTTTCACTAAATTGCACATGCATGTATACTTTGTTTTTGTTCTTTGTTACTGAACTCAATTTGAAGCATTAACTTGTCTAAAAATCTGTTGATGTCCTTTACTCTTATTCTTAAAATACATTTCTTATCAACTTTTGGTTTAAATGTTGTACTGTTTTGTTGAACTGTTTAGAACCAACCTCCCGAATGGGTGGTAAAAATGTATTGAGCTGCTGATTTATTTTGGGATTGCTAGAATGAAGCAACTCACTTCTTTTCTAAACAGCCCGAGATATCAGGCCAAAGAATTGTTTTGTCCTGCTTTTCTTGAATCTCTGTGGTTATAGTTACAACAGCGAGGGTACTCTTCTAGTTTTTATAGTCTTAGTATTTGGCCTAGTACCCTTCCTGAAAGGCCTCTCCCTATTAACCCCCTCCAGGGGTTTACCTGTTACGGGTTACTATACCCTGTCACTGCCTTGAGCTCCCTTAATGGGTACAGCCCGTCATCCTTCTTACTATCGCCGTCTGTTTCAGGTGCAGCGGGTGGAGCGGAAGGCTCCTCTACCCCCTCTGTGCATACATTAAGTATCCAATCTACAGGAGGAAGGTCCTCTCTCTCCTCCTGGTACATTTTCCAGAGTTCAAAGCTCGCTAGTCCCTTGTCTAACATTTTCCCGGTATATGCAGCATGCAAATATGTCATTATATGCTGCAAAACTGCCTTCAATAGCGATCCCCCATGTGGCCATGGAATGAACATTTTGTCTGCGGTTCTTTTAACCCATTCTGCACTGTACTGTCTAAGCTTAGGTGCGTGTTTCGGCAGCTGTTTGCAAAGAAGTATAAGCAGATTAATATCCTCCATTTTGACACGTCACTCTTTGACCGTCAATACTCACTGTTTACTCTTTGCAAATTTCAATAATACTTTTCAAGAAAATAAAGCAATATGAGCGTGCACCAATCGTAGCAGTTCCAAACCCTCTATATCATGTTTTTTACTTTAATCTACTAAAAATACCATAAATTCAAGTTTGTTAAAAATACACGCTTAGTTCTTTAACTCTTGCATTTCTCCTCTCTTCTTTTATCAATTTCATCTATTATTTTGTCATTATTACACAATCACATAAAACAAACAGACAAACAAACACATTTGGCCGGCCACATGTATCTCAGCCTTTTTCCTCAAGACTTCTCCTGCCTCCAAAAATACTCCTATGGCGTTTTAACAGCCCTCTTAAAACCCGTCTTTAACCGAGTTCGTCTCCTAAGTTTTACACTATGGGATTTTAGGTGCTGTTCCTTCTGTTATGTTCTTTAAAATGCAGGTATCTAGGTGTACTCTTTATTGTGGACTCCCCTCATGAGACTTCTTAATTGCTTGGCCTCCCCTCAAGTCAATTTACTCAATATTTAACACTCATTATTCTCAAGTTGCTTTATTCCCACCTCTCTCCGTTACTCGTTTTCCCTGTATCACTTTCTTCACCCACTGCCCTTGCACACTTTTACCACCTCACTCAGTTTTACTCACCATTCGAATTTTTCAACTTCCGACTCTCTGGTTCGTGCGCCTCCTCAACAGCCTCTCCAACTTTCCATTCGTTCAGCTTCCTGTAGATGCCGGGAGGGGTTTCTGCATGAAAACAAGGGGACCCATCTAACCTGGCTTGCAAGACTTTGCTTTACTCTAAACCACTATCTACAGGTAGCTTCAAGTCCTTTCAGCCGAATGGCAGAGGTTGTGCGATATCTCCAGGACTCAAAAGCTTACTTATCTCGATGGATATCTAACCATCCTCTGCAACCACGTGAACTGGAGTTCCCAGTCCTTTAAGATGAGGTAGCATTATCTCTGAGATGGATGGGGATGCCGAAATTATTCAAACATCAATAATCGAAGCAACTCAGGTAATTGGCAAAAGGATAACTGTTTTCATATCAATTATCTAAAACAGGGAGTATAACAGACATCAACGGACATCTCAGCACAAAATCCCTCAATGCATCTTTGAGAAAAGCTTGTTTATATAACAGAAAATCATCATAGGTGACTTTAACCTGCATATTACTAACGTCATACTACCTGGCAAAATACAAAATCCTAATGGCAAGTGTGATAGGGTCTAAGAAAACATTGAAGTATACGATCCATATTCATTTAGGCAGTGGAATAAAGTGATAGGCTTCTTAACATCATGTGGGGCAACTAAGCTCTCCCTTCAAGCAGGTCACTATGAACGTCACTAAATATACAATGTTCTATTGGCTAAATAACTATAGGACCCTTGATAGTGCAGTCCCCTATCATTGGCTGGCTTCTAACCTCCGTCAGTACCTTCCCACCTACGTATAGAAGCATGGAGGCTAAGCATCCAGGTGCTGGTGAGCTCATCTTAACCATGGCTTCCCACAAATTAGCATATCCATCCATCATCACCTCAGAGGTCTGCTGTCAATTAGGACTTTGAACTTGCCCTTGGGAGTGTTCTTTGCTCTGGGAAATTCAGGGGAGTGAAGGCACGCTCTGCCGTCGTGCGTAGGTGTGACCATCATGCTCGTCCAACTTCTTCTCCCCACGTGACTGAACACCACGAAATCAAGCTTTTAGTGTATTAAAACACTGTTTTCTAATAGACATCTGATGTCTTCTTGTTTTTGTCCATGCCTCCTGAACAGGAGCTTCATTCTTTCACACGATATGTATTCAATATCAGGTCACCCGAGCCTTATACAGCCTTGGCTTCTTGGCTCATCCAGCCTCGCCTTTCTGAGATTCGCCTGTAATTCACTTGTTTTTCTAAATGCGACATACTGGAAAAACGGCCATACTTCTTTTGCTCAGCTCTGCTATTGTACGTAGTGGAAACATCCATTCCTTACTCACTTATATATATGTATATGTTGGCGCATGCCGCAATCTATTCACTATAAAGCTAGCCTCAAGAATACTTCATCTGCTTGCGTTTCTTTGCATATGTACACGTGTAAAACAGCTCAATATTTTCATCTATCTCGTTAGCATAAGCTTCTTCATCTTGATCCCAAAATGACACTTATCTTTGATACTTTCTTGATGCCTTATAGAATTGCCTGTATTCTCTCGTCTCTGCATCTCTTCTTATGCACGTCAGCTCTGTTCTGTATGACGTCATCACTCTTTTCGTTCCGTTATTTGTCCTGCTTCCTGCAGAATGTCTTTTGAATGACCATCACATTGGGCCTCATTACAAGTTTTCCGGTCCGGTAGTAATGGCACTGGTAAGCCCTATGGGGCTCAAATGGGAATGAAGAGTAATTATTACCGGCACCCAGCAATGGAGATTTACCGGGTCCGCCGGGGCTGGAATAACCCGGTACATCCCCATTGCCGGGTGCCGGTAACAAACCGGTAATTATCGGCACGGCTAACGTCAACGTCGTAATGAGGCCCATTGTGTTGCAGGTATTACCCAAATTGATCTTTTACAATTGACCTTTTGCACAATTTACCTAATTATAGTGGTCCTAATTGACCTTCTGCACAATTGACCTTTGTATTATTTTAGTTATTTTATATATGTATTGGGTTGGTTTTGGATTATAAATAATATAAGGGGATTGGGTGAGGGGTTGCGGGGGGTTTTGGATTGGGTGGGGGGCTGCAGGGGGTTTTCCCCCGCATATATGTCCTAATTGACCTTCTAAATTAGGTCAGTTCTCCCGAGGTCAATTCTCCCAAGGTCAATTGTGAAAAGGTCAATGAGTATACAACCGTCTTGCATGCAGGTATGGCTTTCTCAATGGGAACCTTGCTTCCATGGTTTTGGATTGGGTGGGGGGCTGCAGGGGGTTTCCCCCTGCATATATGTCCTAATTGACCTTCTAAATTAGGTCAATTCTCCCGAGGTCAATTCTCCCAAGGTCAGTTGTGAAAAGGTCAATTAGTATACAACCGTCTCGCATGCAGGTATGGCTTTCTCAATGGGAACCTTGCTTCCACGATTCTCCTTGGTATCTGTAGTTTCAATGGATCTGTACGTGTCTCATACTTTGGCTCCCAACATATAGGCAATATAGGCGAGGTGATTGAGATGGGGGTATTTGGCTCCTTCTCCATACTAGTATATGGGGCAATAAGTACACACTTTGGAGAAAAGTATTGTTGACAGTGCTTAAAATGTAGTCTCTACAATTGCTGAGTGGCAATGCTGAATGCTGTTAAAAGAGGGTAAAAGATTTACTTCAGGGATCGTGTCTGGTGTGTAAGGGTTACTGGACATCAGGCACTGTGTAAGTCGATTGTGAAGGAGATGGCCTGGAGATCGATCCGAGAAAGAGCTTTTAATCCAGGGCTCTTGTCACAACGTTCTTTTAAAAGATTGAGTCAATGTTGTAGTTACAGATGTGCATGGCCTTGAGATTGCCATTTTAGTATGAGTTAGTGGGGCATCTTGGGGGTGGGTGAGTTCACCCATTAGTTGAAGTCTCAGAGTAACTACAGGGTAGTTTTATTGTAACCATAGCAATGAAATAAATAGTGTGAGAAACAGTGTTTGGTAGCCAGGAGGTCTTTTGCAGAGCGGTGCGAAGATTGTTTCTTTTGTTTGGTTGGAGTATCCATGTTGTATGACTTGAAAGAATCTGAGCGGGTGAGAAGTGATTTGTTTGCAGCGGTTAGGCGTCCTCATTAGTTTGAATGTAACAACACCTAGAGGGAAAGAGAGAGAGGGGAGGGTAAGAGAGTAAAAGAAAAGGGAAAGGAGTATAGTAGAATAGAAAAGTATGGGATATAGCAAGAGAAGTGTGATGGGTAGAAAGTCGTGGGAGAGGTGTATACATAGAGATAATATAGGTAAAGGAGAGAGAGTATGGAGTTTACCAAATGTGATTTACGGGGCCTTACATTTTCAGTATAAGCAAGAGCAAACACTGCTTTGGGCTCTTTGTAATGCACAGAAGATAATTATGGGAGATGAGGTGGGAGGTAAATTGGGGAAAGAGAATCAATGTAGAGAGACAGAGTGATAGCAGAAGGCATAAGAGAGAAGATGCTCATATGGAAGTAAATAAATCAAGAAGCTTGGATAAGGGGACATGGGGTTAGGGGGGAGAATAAAGAAGTATGGGAGCAGGGCTGGTAGGGTGAGAAAGAGAAAGGATAAAGCCAGAGGAAAGAAAAACAAATTGGATAAAGGGACACAGAAAGAGCAATGGAGCTAGCAAAACCCTAGGCTTTTACCTTGACGCCACCTTAAACTTTGGCAAACAAGTCAACTCCCTAGCCTCTTCTACAGCATATACTTGCAAACTCATTAGAGCCAGCAAGCAATTCCTCTCTACAGACAGCTGCATCACGCTTGCCAGAGCCCTTATACTGTCCAAACTGGACTACTGTAATGGTCTCTACATTGGGGCTAACAAACAGACTATCCAAAAAATCCAGGTCCTACAGAATAATGACCTGAGAGCCGCGCTTAAGATCAACAGGAAAGAGCATATCTCCTCTATAAGATGAGAATATAAATGGCTATCCACTCAGGACAAAATCCAACTCAAAATTGCCTCCCTTACTCACAAGTGCCTTAATAACATGGCACCACCCTACCTCATGGACAGGCTACACTTAAGAACCTCACCTAGACCAACAAGAATGGTCAATGCGAATTGCAGCTATGTCCCTTGGTTTAAACGTGCCACTATTGGAGGACATAGCTTCGCAGTCAAAGCAGCACAGCTTTGGAACTCCCTACCACATGACATAAGAGAACCCCAGCCCTTTGCGAAATTCAGGCAGAATTTGACCAAGTGGCTGAGAGCTAATGACATCTAACTAATCCGACTGTCCCTACTAGCGATCCACCTGCATGCCCCAGCTCTGATACCACGTTCTGTATTTTACACCATTGTATATTACTGTACTTATTCCACTGTATATCACCTCCACATTGTTAAATATTCCTGTACCCTTATCACCTCTTGTCTGGACCTAGCTCCAGCCCTGCTCATTCTTGCTTATTGTATACTGCATTATGACCATGCACATGTACCTGTATATATTTTATTTATTGCAGAATGTACTATGATTATGTAGATGTACCTGTAACAAAGTTGAGCATATTCTTGTCTTGTGCGCCCTGATGCTCCAGGGCTTGGCGCGCCCTACAAATAATAATCTAAACTAAACTAAACTAAAACACAGTGGAAGAGGATGAGAGAAGTGTGAGGAAGCTGGTGTTAGAAGGGGAAAGACATAGTGAGTGAGAAATGGGGAGATGGGAGAGTATATGTATGACAAAAGAGGGAAACAATGTGAAAAGGGAGTTACAAATGAAGCAAGGAAATAGAAACTAATGGGACCCAGTGGGTGAGAGGAAAGAAAAGAAATTGATAGAGGGGTAAAGGAAACAAGTGGTGCATTGCTTTTTACACAGGGAGATTTGGGAGTGATAGTAAAAAAAACAGCAAACCAAAGAACGTGGAGGGGACCAGTAACAAAACAGCAAGAATGGAAGAATTAAAAAGAAAAGGTGTGACAGGAGGGATTACCGAGAAAGAAAGAAAAGTCTGCCCAAGATAAAATAATGTGTGCTAGTGACAGACAAAAATGGGGACAGGGATTATGTGTGTGCATGCGAACCGTGCATGTTATGAAGAGAAAGGGGTGTGATGCTTACATGTTCCCAAACCGTTCGCAGTCCAGATTAAACCAAATCTTGAAACAACATCCCTTGAGATGCGATAGCGTCAAGGTAGCAGGTTAGGCCTGAGTGTACAAATTGCCACCCATTGTTGAGGTTGAATAAACACTTAAAAAAGAAGATAAAGTTACAAAACCTAAGTTTGAAAGATTTGATGAAGAGTGTTGAATTATTTATATCATACTATATATATCATATTATACCAATGTGGCAAATCTGTATATGAATACTTTGTTACTAAAAGAATTAAATATTTGACTAAAATGTGTTTTTCTATGAGACCTGATGTAGTACCTCAATGTACACATCACACGTACCAACTAATGAACACTTACCTTTAATTCTTTATATCTGATAATATGAGTAATGTAAATCTCAGCAGGACAGTCCATTTTTTGGTGTGTCTTAAGATGGGTTTCTGAACTCTGACCTGGTGGGCAGAGATTCAGAAGGCCAGCCTAGTTTCTTGGAACAGGGTAACCTTCCGGACAAGCCAGACCAATCGAGGTAGCACTGGCAGCGGTCAAGACTAGGTCTCAGGAGGGGTCAGGGTGATCGAAAGTCCACAATGAGCACTCTCAGTAAACAACACCACAAATTACTCTCAGTCAGGTGTATAAGTAAAGAAATCATATACATGTATAAAAGGCCTTTTAAATCAAACAAGGTGAAACCACACCATATTAACAATACTAACACAACCTTATACTAGGGAACATATATACATTAACTATTGGCCTAACATAATAGTAAAACAATAAAAATCCACAACCTGTAACAGAAAAGGGTCAGACAGTGCACATATACTTTAGGCAATTCTTCAAGAGTCTCCACCATAACTAGGCAGTCCAATCCCTATGAAGTGTGGAGCTTTGTGCTCAAAAGTACGTACAGAGCGGCAGCACCCGATCGTACATTGAAGTACAAAAACAAGTCTCTTCAAGGGGCTGTCGTGTCTCAGGAACGGGGGTACGCAATGAAGAATAGAGTTCCACTATTCGAGGAAGGTCTCCACAAGGGCACAGAGCTATTTCCAGGAATCAGGGAATAGGATGGTAATTCAGACTATCTTTACAAAGTTGAGTGGCCCTTGGGGGACACTCGTGCATAAAAGTCAATGGTTGTGCCAGGGGCCACCGGTAAGGATTGCAAGTACTCACTGACCTTCGACGCAGTCTGGACCAAACTTTGCCAGTCAAGTCCAGTTTGCTTGCAGGTTTGAGTCCAGCAATTGCGCGTCCCTCTGGCTTTCAGGGACTGCGTTCCGGGACCTCAGTCCGTGGCGGGACAGTGGGGATTTCTCTGCTTCTGGGAAAGGGATCGGGACAGTTCCACTGCAGTTCATTTTAGGGCACAGGGAGGCACAGCAGCAAGGCACCCACAAAGCTCGTCACCACAGCGAGGTAACACAGGTAAGCGTAGGCTCGGGTTCCGACGGACTCTCCCAATTCCAGACCTAGGAATGCTAGGTGTACGAAACACGGCAAGAGAGTGCCTTCTACCAACAGCTTACGGTTGCTTAAGTCTCATGTCGAAACTCGAGACAGCAGCGATTCCAAAGCAAAGGTCCCGTACAAGCTTGTCAGTTCACTGGGCCGTCTAGGAACACTTCCAAAGGGGCTCGTTTGCAGGTTAAGCAGGAGGTGCCGAGAATAGTTAGTCCCACTACTCCAACGGGTAGAAGCGCTCTGCATGACTTCTGTGATAGATGAGAAACAGGGGCTCCAACAGGACAACAGCGGGGTCAGGGTGCCAAACCTTACAGTGGATCTGTTTCTTCAGTTTAGGATACTTGGCTCCTTTACTAAGTTCGGTGTGAATTCAGAAGATCGACCTGGAATAGGTCTAGAGTGCCTTCTCTTATCCAAAATCTCCTTTGTGCCAAAACAAAGAGAAACCAATACGAGATCTGCTCACATTCAACCATTCCAGACGTGGGCCAATCACGGACCACAGTGGTCCCAGTCATCCCAGCACACCAGACATCCTGGCACCCAGGATGTGTATTGGAATTAGACAGCTCCAGCCCACATCCTGGGCGCACACCCAGAAGGCATGCAGAAGCCTGTGAAAGCTTTGGTTTGCGCAGGGGTTTGCATGACCAACTCAGGAATTTCCCGGTTCTGCTTGACCTGGGAAGGCAAAGGGAGAAATGGCCAAAGGACAGAACAAAGGACCTCATGGCATGGCTATTTTAGGCACTGCCCACTGTCCTTTGCCAATAGCGGTAAATGCAGTTTGGACCATTGAAAAGAGTCAACAATGCTTTAAGTAACTGCTACCACCAGCTCTGTCCAGGGCACACTTGTACATTCACAAATAATCCTTCAAGGGTGTCTAGGGCCTTACAAATGAAAAAGAGACCCTAGCACACTGTACTGGAGGGTACATTGTGCACTGATAAAAATGTTTCCAAGAAATGGCAACAAAGTGAAAGACTAAGGGAAACAAAGTCTCCCAGAACTGACAGTCCGAAGGGCATGTCAGTTTCCCCTTAACATGGTGAGCAAAAGTCCAGCCGAGTACAGCAGAAGGCTGGGCTCCACTGGTAAAAGTCAGGCTACGATGGTCAGACAAAATCAAAAAGTTGAGGGTTCACAACTGGAGGGAAAATTATACATAAACGAAAATCTTTCCTAACACTCGCCCCTCCCAGACCAAGGACAGGGGGAACTAATCCACCCCTGGATGAGCTTCTTGTTCAGGTCGGTTAAACATTCTGGACAACCCATCACCATTGCTATGTTGGACACCAGCCCTATGCTCAATGGTAAAGTCAACCCCTTGCAGGTTTATGGACCACCTGAGCAACTTTGGATTCTTTCCCTTCATGTTAATTAGCCACTTTAAGGTTTCATGGTCAGTTTGCACAGTGAAGTGGGTCCTATAGAGGAAGGGTACTGGGTGGGGTGACAAAACCTTGTTTGGTGTGGGCGCTGGCAGTTATTGCTGGTCCAATATTTGAAACACTTGATACTTGTTGGAAATTATCGACAATTCAGTCTTGGATTAGTGTTGTACATGGTGCTTTAATTATCTGATACAACATGACAAAACAAAAAAGCCGACGTGCGTTTCGACCGTAGTCTTTATCACAGTCTGGTTGTGTGGAACCACACAGATCGGACTCACAAAACCAGACTCAGATGAACTATACAAGCCTCAACTCAGCACCCTATTTAGGGTGATCTGCCTTCCACTCCAATAGGAGCCCGCTCAACAATCTTCTTTGCCTTGATGAAGACTACGGTCGAAACGCGCGTCGGCTTTTTTGTTTCACCACATTTTGCACCAGATGCCACAATTGTCATGTTGTATCAGATCATTAAAGCACCATGTACAACACTAATCCAAGACTGAATTGTCGATGATTTCCAACAAGTATTAAGTGTTTCAAATATTGGACCAGCAATAACTGCCAGCCCCCACACCAAAAAAGGTTTTGTCACCCCACCCAGTCCAAACCTCTCGGGAACCCTGGAGTTTGGTTCCCAGACAAACCATGTGCCAGGCTGCAGGCAAGACCCTCACCTCAAACTGAACGTGTGCGCAGGGGACCGGCCGTCCCGACACCAAACTCATAACCCCTTGAAACCCCATAGAGGAAGGGCCTCAGCTTCCTTAGGGCCCACAAAACAGAGAAACAGTCTTTCTCTACTGTGGACCACCGGTGCTCTCTGTCCTTAAACTGGCGACTAATACCACCAATAGGGTGTTCCTTGCCTTTCACGTCTACCTGTGATAGTACAGCACCTATCCCAGTGTCAGAGGCATCTGTCTGCAATATAAAAGGTATTTTGTAGTCAGGGGCCCTGAGAACAGGGGCCTGGCACAAGGATTCTTTTAATCCATTGAATGCCTTACCACAATCCACAGACCAAGAGACCTTCTTGGGTTTCTTTGAAGTTGTGAGAGCAGCCATAGGGGAAGCTATGGTGCCATAGTCTGCCATAAAGGTTCTGTAATGCCCAGTGAGACATAAAAAGGCCCTCACCTGAGTTTGAGAAGTGGGGGTAGGCCAGTCTTGTACTGCTTGTACTTTACTGGGTAGAGGCTGAATCCTCCCTCCATCTACTTCATGCCCAAGGTAGACCACAGACCCATGACCAATCTGGCGCTTGCTGGCCTTTATGGTCAAGTGGAACTTCTGAAGAGCCTGCAACACAATTCTGAGGTGCTTCGCATGATCCTCCCAGGTGGCACTGAACACTGCTATATCATCCAGACAAGCAAGAAAGAATTCATCCAACCCATTAAGGACATGATTCACAAGCCACAGAAAAGTGGCAGGTGCATTCCTTAATCCAAATGGCATTACCCTGAACTGGTAAAGACCTTCTAGAGTTGAGCACGCTGTCTTATCCTTGGCATGTTCTGCTAAGGCTATTTGCCAATACAAATGTGATGAGGTACTTGGAGGCACCCAAGGTATCCACCAGCTCATCAGTTCTAGGCAAGGGGTGAGCATCTGTCTTGGTGACAGCATTCAAAGCCCTGTGGTCTAAACAGAACCTCAGCTCAGAGGTCCCTGCCTTTGGTACCAGAACCACAGGACTGGACCAAGCACTACCGGAGGGCTCAATCACCCCAAGATCCAACATCTTGTTGACCTCTGTCTTGATGTAGGATCTCACCTTATCTGACATTCTGTATCCCCTACTTTTGGTAGGCACACTATCTCCTGTGTCAATGTCATGTTTGCACCAAGGTGTCAAACCACGAGCTAGGGAAATCAAGGGGCAGAACTACCTCAGCAAAGTTCTCACCTCATCTTGTTGAACAGAAGTCAGGTGAGGGACCACTTTGATGCCCTCAATGGAGCTGTCTAAAGGACTGCCTTGCAACAGGTGAGGAAGAGGTTCTGATTCCTCCTCTTCTATATCTGATGCCAAGAGCAGTGCAGCCATTTCAACCCTAGGGAAGAAAGCCTTCAGTCTATTCACATGCAACACTTTTGGAGCCTGTCCAGCCCTTCCAAGGTCCACTATATAGGTCGCCTCAAACAGTGGCTCCACTATTGAGTAAGGGCCTGACCATTTATCCTGTAAAGTTCTAGGGTCCATGATCAGGACTTGTTGGCCTGGTGTAAAGTTGATAAAGGGAAGCCTTCTGGCCATACCAGTGTTTCACCAGAGCTTGCCCAGCCTTCAACTTATCACTGTTCTGAGGTAGTAATTGGGGGAGTAGGCATCTCCCACCCCTCCTTGACTATAGCCAAGGGTCCCTTAACAGGGTGACCAAAAAGAAGCTCAAAGGGCCTGAAGCCAACCCCCTCTTGAGGTACCTCTCTGTAGGCAAAAAGTAAGCATGGAAGAAGGAGATCCTATCGTCTCCTCTGGGGTTCTTCCAGAGCCCCAATCATTCGTTTGAGGGTACTATTGAACCTCTCAAAAAAGCCATTGGTTTGTTGATGATATGCTGAGGAAAACTTATAAGTGACCCCACACTCCTTCCACATGACTTGCATATACCTGGACATAAAGTTGCTGCCCCTATCAGACACAACCTCTTTAGGGAAGCCAACCCTAATGAATATGCCAAGCATATGTCAAGCAAAAAAGATTGTAAATTATTCGTACTCGTCATTTTAAATTTCGTATGCTCCATTTTTTCACTATTTTAAATAAGTATTGTGTGTTTTTAATAGTACCCTTTTAAGGAAGCTATTCAGCATATATCTACAGCAAACACTTGAATAAGTTACTAGGCTTTACTTCTTTTAGCAGACACAGTGCGATTTGAATCAGGGGAGTTTCTCTCCTCTGCACGCACTCGAGCTACACCGAAACTACAATCCCCAGCCAGATTATAGTTTCTGGAAGTAAATTTGAATTGAAACCCGGCACGGAACGGCATTGCGCGGACGGGTTGGGGCAGTCTGCGGTAGCTATTTAAGGTTGCACTGCCATCTGGACTGATTAGATTGTAAATTATTCGTACTCGTCATTTTAAATTTTGTATGCTCAATTTTTTCACTATTTTAAATAATTATTGTGTGTTTTTAATAGTACCCTTTTAAGGCAGCCATTCAGCATATATCTACAGCAAACACTTGCATAGGTTACTAGGCTTTACTTCTGTTAGCAAACACAGCAGGACTGTAGTTTCCGGAAGTAAATTTGAATTGAAACCCGGCTCAGTCTGAGGTAGTCCACGGCAAGAACGCGCGGGTAAGCTAAGCTCCCAATGATCACATCATGGGTCTAGCTGAAGTCTTGGCGATTATACAAGCAGAACGTAATAAATCTATAAAACGCTCCACTGATATTTTTTCCCAGTATAAGGCAGTCAAGTCTCAGCCCTCTTCACCGCAGTGCACTCTTCATGCAGCTAACAGCGAGGCACTCATGGAACATACTATCAGCACTGAGAAAGCTCATGTCCAAACAGAAGCACCTCTGGATGTGCCAAATATCACTAACAAATCTGATGCTATATTATGTGATTCCTTTAGCTCTTTGGAGAGACCTGCACAAGCGAGTAACTCAAATCAACTTGTGATTTCTGCCAATGTCAATATATGCACCCCTATACCACCACCAATCATAATAACAACAGAACTACACTGCCTACTCGTTAATACACGCTCCCTAGTTAAGCACGCCCTAGAGGTGGCAAACTATATTGAACAGAAAAATATAGATGTATGCACCGTTACAGAGACCTGGGTCTCTGAAGCATCCGGGCCTAGTCTTAATCTGGCAGTCCCAGCTGGATACATCATGGTACGCAAGGACAGACAGGAGAGGAGAGGGGGCAGTGTTGCCTTTATTCTTAAAAAGGAGCTATCCATCTGGGAAGCGTGTGGGTTCATCAAGGAAGAAATAGATTCCTTGTTCATCAAAAGTGGAATGAACGTGGAGTCTACAATTAAAATTCTGTTGATATATCATCCCCCATCCATGAAGGATTGCTGGGCAGAGGCGTTGTTTGACCTTGTGCTCCCACAGTTGAAACCCTTAACCTGCTTTATAATTCTGAGAGATATAAATCATTGGTTAGGTGACATAGAAGATTCTCATGCCACTGATTTAGAACACTCCCTCTCTGATCTAGGTTTCTCTGAGCAAGTGACGGTACCTACCCACATACTTGGACGCATGTTAGACTGGGTAGCAACCTTAACACCCTTTGTTTTGATGTTTCCGCCACGTTGTGCCCATGGTCGGATCATGTGTTAATACATTTCTCTATAGCAGTCCCATTCCCGGTGAAACCAAGAAATCATACCAAAGGCCACGTGCTGGCCCGCAACCTAAAACGCATTACTCTTAACAACATATCTCCATTATTGGATAATAAAATTGGATTCTCCTCAGAAACCTCCCTTAATCACATGTCCTCTCACTTGGCTAGTAGTATGGCTAGCATATTTAACATCCTAGCCCCACTAAAACCTAAGAAACAAAAAAATGTAGAGTTCAAAAGTCAAGGCTGTTTGACGGAGGAGCTGAGAAAGCATAAAGCTGCAACGAATAAGGCATATTACTCCTGAAAATCCGTTCCCTCCTCAGCTTCACTTCAATCAAACAAGATTGTAGTAAAGGACTACAAACTAGCGGTCTTAGTTGCAAAGCAGAATTTCCATAATTTACGAATTGCCAATGCCACTTCGGATGGTAGGGACATTTTTAAAATCTTAAAAGAACAGGAAGCAGCCCCCCCGCCAGAGGATCAACTTGAGACTAGAGAGTCTACTTGGTGCCAGCGCATACAAGACGGTATGCAAAATAAACTTCTGGGAATAAGAACAGGGATGCTTGTAAGAAAGAAACAATTACCCTCTAAGGATCCAAGTCTACAGCAGACGTCCTTGAGCATTGAGGCAACAGTAGCTGAATTTAATTTTCATACAATCACAGAGGAATCACTTCAAAATATTATTGAAAAACTAAAACCTTCCAGCTGTAAAGGGGATTTCCGTTCCTCACTGATGATAAAAACCAGTCCCCCGCTGCTCACTAAAGCCATTTGCACGTTTGTTAACACCTCGCTAAGTGAAGGTAAGGTCCCAGATGACCTGAAGCAAATAATGGTTACACCCATCCTTAAAAAAGCTGGTTTGGATAGAGATAACCCCTTGAACTATCGCCCCATACCCAACACACCTTTCTTATAAAAATGTTTGGATAAGGTGCTGTATAGCCAGATATCGGAACACCTTAACAAATACCCCATATTAAACATGCATCAATCCAGTTTCAGACAGAGCTTCGGAACTGAGAGCTCACTTCTCGACTTAAAGGCAAAACTCTTGCATCGCCTGGATAAAAGTTCCCTTTCCTTATTAGTATCGATTGACCAGTTGGCGGGGTTCGACTTGGTCGACCACTCTATACTAAAATCCAGAATGTCCGAGATAGCTCACTTTTCACCTTTGGTGATCTGATGGACTATGTCTTTCCTGGAGAATGGACCCAGCAGAGTCTGTTTAGATATATCAGATGCCTCTCCTATTCTGGTTCTTTTTGGGATGCCACAGGGGGCGAGCACCTCCCCTTGTATATACAACCTATTTATGGCGATGTTCTTCTCTAATCTAGCGGAAGAGGGGATTATATTCTCAAATTACACGGACAACACGCAATGTGTTGTCCCGCTCTCAGGCTGTCACTCACAAGACGAAGCGGAGCTAAACAGAGTATTTAATATAATTGAAACCTGGATGCTCAATAACAACTTAGCCCTGAATAAAATCAAAACAGAACTTATGAATATAGGAAGCTCTGTTGCCCTCAGCAAATTGGACAGCAAATTTCTATCTTTCAGGCTTGGGTCTGAGCATATTATTCCTGTCCCAAAACTTAAGATTTTAGGGGTGACATTAGATCAGTCTTTGTCTATGAGCCATCACGTCACTAGCGTTATCTCGGCCACAGCATATTATGTTAAATTGCTTCACCACCTCAGACCGCTCATCACACAGGCAAGCGCAGAAACAATTTCCAGAGCCATTGGGGCAAAGATAAGACTAGTATTAGATCTTAAAAAAAGAGACGCCTATAGATTACAGATAATGCAGAACAGGGCTGTCAGAGTAGTTTTGGGGCTGACCCGAAGAGACCATGTAACAGAGGCAAGGCGCTCACTCCACTGGCTTCCAGTTGAAGCACGTATCAAGTATAGGATCCTAACCATCACCTTCAAATACAGACAGGGCATCATGCCATCCTATCTGCAGAATGTCATTAATGAAAAAAATCACGACAGAGAGCTGAGATCATTCGGTCAGAACCTCCTGTTAACCCCCAGGAGTAGAATCTCAAAGGCTGAGAAAGGAGCCTTTCACTTTGCGGCCCCAAAACTCTGGAATCATCTCCCTCCCTCATTAAGACTCCAAAGCTCTCTGCAGATTTTTAAGAAAGATCTTAAAACGTTCCTTTTTGCCTAAACCCAAGACCCTTTAGTCAGCCATTCTACTGGGATAGCATCCTATTTGATGTTATATTTGTTTGCAATCTGTTCGTATCAATGCCTGCGCCTTAATGCCCATGGATACACAGAGCGCAATATAAATATTGTAAAGTAAAAGCTTTAGCAACTGACTTGGCAGTTGCTGGGGCTCATTACAAATATGCCGGCCTGGAAACAACGGTGCCGGTAAACTTACCGGCAACGTTGTTTCCAGACCGGCATACTACAGGCTCAGAGGCCACAGTAGGCTGACCGCCACGGCAGCACCAGCACCAGGAAGTCAGGCGTTGGTAAATATGTACGGGTCTGGCAGCAAACCGCCGGCAGCACCAGCATGGTTACCACCAGACCCGTAATGAGCCCCACTGTCTTTAATGGGATGGCCTCAGGATATCTGGTGGCATGGTCGACCAGCACCAAGATAAACATATTGCCTGAGGATGTCTGAGGGTCAAGGGGACCAACAATGTCAATCCCTATCCTCTCAAATGGTGCTCCCAAAACTGGGACTGGTACCAATGGAGTCTGGATTGTTGTGCCACTTTTCCCAGATAACTGGCATGTGGCACAACTCATGCAGTGGCTTTCTACCTGGACCCCCATCTTGGGCCAGTAGAAGTGCATGGCTACCCTTTGCTTGGTTTTCTTGATGCCAAGGTGACCAACAAGGGGGACTTCATGCACCAGCAGCAAGAGGAAGGGTCTTATATGAAGGTGAACCACCAACCTCCCATGGTCTCCTTCTGTAGTCTCTGTGGGCTCACTGTACAGGAGCCCACCTTCCAATAGATCCTATGCTCCCGAGGAGGTTCACCCTCAAGCTGGGAGCAGGCCTGTTCCCCACCTTCAACCAACAAACTTTGGAGTTAAGGATGGTCATGTGGGTTGAGAATTTCAGGCAACACCTCTACCTCGTCAGGTTCAGGTGTTTGGCCAACTACCTCCCCCTCAGTGGTAGGTGAGTTAGGGGTAATGTTTTCTTTCTCTCTCTTGTCTTTTTTGACTCCTTTAGCCTTGGGTTTCCCCTTTGGCTTTGGGTTTTTATTGGACTTGGCTAAGGCAGCCGTTGTTTGTGACCTTGTGTATGGTCTCTTTGCTGTGTCACCCACAAGACCTAAGTCTCGGGGATCATTCCCCAGCAGGACCTTGTGTGGCTGCTATACGATTGATATTCTCATCACAGAGAAACAACTGAGTGGGAACAACTGACATTATTGTTTGAAATACTTGCTTTACAAATAACAGGGTGTGATATGATATGATATGATATGATATGGCATTTATAACGCGCCTATATACCAGTGTTTCAAGGCGCGACGAGGCAAGGGAGGGGGAACAGGGGAAGACAGACAACGATCTTACTAGGCCCAGTGTCATTCAGATCGCGCAAGTGCATGGGAGGGGGGAAAGGGAAAAGTGCGAGGGGGAGAGGGGAGGGGAAGTGCAGTACATAGGATAGTAGAATAACAAGATAGTAACTGCCAGAAGGCGCCAAGTGCAGGGTAAGTGCAGATAAGTGCTGGTAGGGGACCATAGGGCTACAGAAAATAGTCCCCAGGTGCAATGGTTGCCAGGGAGGCAGTGCAGGTGTGCAGCTGGTGGGGCCTGGGCCCGGGAACAGAAGGGTAGCCAGGTAACCAGTGCAGTATCAGCCAGGAATTCAGCAGGGGAGAGGGGGAGAGAAAGCAGAAGCAAAGTGATAACACTTGGACTTAAAAACAATTATTGAATTAAATGTGTGATGATAACACTTGGATTTAAAAAAGAATTAAAAGAATTTTGAAAAACAAAGACTCACCAAGACGAATTTAATTTTCAAAGTTGGTGCATTTGAGTAAACTTTATTCCTCGTTTCAACTTTCGTTTCACTAACAATTGTGTAGCAGCCACACAAGGATTGGAGAATTACTCATGCAGACAACAACATCACGTGCAGCAAATAACAGTATGTAAAGAGCAGACGCCAGGGGAGAGCTTTACTGGTTGCAACTTTCTTTATCTACAAGATATCTCAATAAAGTCCCCAGGCTGACGCCTAATACGACCTTTTTTCAAAATGGAAGAAACTTTCAACATTAGAGAAGCACAAGCTAATGAACTATTTCTAAGACATCGCCAAACAGGCTCATCAGCCTTATCACAGAGAAACAACTGAGTGGGAACAACTGACATTTGAGTGGGAAAAACTGACATTATTGTTTGAAATACTTGCTTTACAAATAAGGTGTGATGATAACACATGGACTTAAAAACAATTATTTAATTGAATGTGTGATGATAACACTTGGATTTAAAAAATAATCAAAAGAATTTTGAAAAACAAAGACTCACCAAGACGAATTTAATTTTCAAAGTTGGCACATTTGAGTAAACTTTATTTCTCATTTCAACTTTCGTCTCAGGACCTTTCCTGTGACTTGCCTCTGTATGCTCACTGGAATCCTGACCATTGTACCATTGATAGTAAAATGTACAGGCATTACTGGGAACTTGAGAGGGGGACCATCAGCTAACTTGGTGGGCACCAGGGGAGCTCTGGCAAACTCCTCTGGGTTTACCAAAGTGAAATCCACCACAGTTCTGCTGGCCTCACTATCCCCGAGGGAAGGAGTATCTACTCCATTGATTAGCACACTGTCTTTAATGTAGTGCTTGGTGTTATCTGGAATGCTAGCATAAGCCTCTGAGACTTTAGGCTCCCAGGAACCCAGGGAAACTAGGACTACCTAAGGTTTTATCCCACTGGGGAAGTAGTCTGAGGAGAAGGATGCCCCGTGATATCTTCCTTCTCAAAGGAGGGGAAGGCCAGACTCACAGAGTGGACCCCCAAGGGTTTGACCTTACATCTAGGGACCCCCTTCACATGGTCACTTGCTCCACAAGCCACACAAGATCCACTGGGTCTTGAGACATAGGGAGGCTTACTGTAACCAGAGTTCTGTATGTCAGGATAACTCCCACTGCACTGAACATTCTCTTGGGATTTACCCTTGTTTTTCCTTTTGTGGCCCTTTTGGGATGAAGTTTTATCATATCCCCCACCCTCCTTCTCTTTGTTCTTTTTCCCCTCCTCCTGCTTACCAGGAGTTGTCTTGTCCTTATGGGACACTCTGTGTTACACCCACACATCTGCTGCACTGGCTAGCTTCTTAGGATGTGTCACCTTAGAAATAAGCTTAGGGGAACAAGATGCAAAAAAATGTTCAGGCATGACCAAACATATCATACCATCAAAAGTAGAAACCTTATATCCCCCTCTGTCCCCTGTGATACTTGTATGCTCCCCTCCCCCCTCTGTCCCCTGTGATGCTTGTGTGTCCCCCTCCCCCTCTGTCTCCCATGATGCTTGTGTGCCTCCCTCACCCTTCTGTCCCCCATGGTGCTTGTGTGCCCCCCTCTGTCCCCTGTGATGCTTGTGTGCCCCCCTCTGGTCCCCTGTGATGCTTGTGTGCCCCCCTCTGGTCCCCTGTGATGCTTGTGTGTGCCCCCCTCTGGTCCCCTGTGATACTTGTGTGTGCCCCCTCTGGTCCCCCGTGATGCTTGTGTGTGACCCCCCTGGTCCCCTGTGATGCTTGTGTGTGCCCCCCTCTGGTCCCGTGATGCTTTTGTGTCCCCCTCTGATCCCCCGTGATGCTTGCGTGTGCTCCCCTCTGGTCCCCTGTGATGCTTGTGTGTGCCCCTCCTCTGGTCCCCTGTGATGCTTGTGTGCCCCCCCTCGTGTCCCCCGTGATGCTTATGTGTGCCCCCCCTCTGGTCCCCCGTGATGCTTGTGTGTGCCCCCCTCTTTTCCCCTGTGATGCTTGTTGGCCCCCCCCAGCTGCCCTCCGTGATGCTTGTGTGTGCCCCACTCTCTGGTCCCTTGTGATGCTTGCGTGTGCCCCCCTCTCCATCTGGCCCCTCTTTGTCCTTCCCCTCCTCCCCTTGCCTCCAGCTCCCCCCCCCCATCACCCATGCACTGCAGGAGTTGTCTTGACTCATTATGGTTTTCCCCATCTCCGACATGTTGCCTACGCCTGGATTTGACTTTATGGACACATTGGGCCTCATTAAGGACTTAGAGTTAATGGAAAAACGATGCCGGTAAAGGATTACCGGCATCGCTTACCGCTCCGCTCCATTATGACCCTCCAACCCGCTATTAGCGGCACTGTAAATAACGGGACCTCTAATAGCGACATGGGCGCGGGCACGCGACCCTACATGCCGGCAATAGCGGCATGGCGTAAACAGGAGCTGAACACAAGTCAGGCGGACATGCAAATAACGGCCTACTGAAGCCCGAAAAGTACCTTACCGGCATGGAGTAAATACCGCCATCACAAACCACCCGTAAACGGCCATGTGCAGTGTTCCCAACTGCCCCAGGTGCACACAATCATCACATGTGGAGGCAATGTAGACTGGGCCAGCACAAAAGGAGCACACCCCACCCCTTCCCACACCCAGTCACACACCAAAATGATACCAATATCAATACTAGTAGCTATATTGGGGCTGGAGGACATGATTGCAGTGGAACTCCAGCAACAACTACAACAACAACAACAGGCAGCAAAGAGGAGACGCAGGAGGAGAAGGAGGGTGAGGCAGGCACAGCATGCACCACCAGTGCAGGCAGTTGTACCACACAGGCAGCCCCCAATCCCTCGAATCAGAGCCAGTCCATTCAGCCTAACCCCTGAGCAGATCCACACCCTGTACCGTCTGGACCGGGACACCATCACCACCATTGTGGACATGATACATAACGACATTGCCAGCCTCATAGACATCCGTACCGCCATCCCCCCTCTACTCAAGGTGGTGTCTGTGCTCCACTTCCTGGCCACAGGCACCTACCAGCACACAGTAGGGCAGATGCATGGCATATCACAACCATTATTCTCACGTACGCTGAACCAAGTGCTTGATGCCCTCCTGAACCATACAGGCGACCACATATTCCTACCACTAACTGCCCAGGAGATCTCCAACACCAAAGTTGGCTTCCATTCACTGGCAGGCTTTCCAGGTTGCATCAGTGCCATCGACTGCACCCATGTGGAATTGGTGGTCCCACATGCCATAGAGGTAGTGTACCGCAACCGTAAATTGTATCACTCCATCAACGACGTGCAAATGGTATGTGACTCAAACAAGATCATCACACATTATTGTGCCCAAATTCCCGGATCAACCTATGATTCAATGGTCATGTGGAACTCCGCAATACCACGCTACATGGAGCGACACGCAGGGCAACGATCCTGGCTACTCGGGGATTTGCTTGTCATGCTCATGGCATTGTGATGTGGGGAGATGATTGGGAGGAGAGATGCATACATCACCTGGCTGAGAAGGGGGGGGGGGGATTGCATACTTCACCTGGCTGAGAAGTGGGGGGGAGAGATGCATACTTCACCTGGCTGAGAATGGGGGGGGGAGATGCATACTTCACCTGGCTGAGATGGGGGGGATGCATACTACACCTGGCTGAGAGTAGCTCTGAGGATGGACCATGCTCACGCCCCAAAGCTGGCCAGACTGGACCTGACACCTGACAAATGCAAGATGTAAGATGCACTACTATGAAAATGAGGCACTGCTGCAACCATTCCATAGCCATCAACATGTACACTGCACATAATCAGACCGTAGCCCCTGCAACACAATGCAGCGACATGCTGTTAGTATGGCCAATGCACATGAGCAATTTACATCATCAAGAAGGATAGGTGTCCATAAGTGCGTACAAAGGAGTCACATGAGGCCAAAATACATGATCTCACTCCTACACCAACACAGAGGTCCAGCATACCAGCATGGCAACATCAGGCGCGGAAAGTGAGATCATCTAGAGTCTGGCATCAACGGTGACAGGATAACAGCATACAATAAACTACACATCACCTAGAACATGGGAACAATCGGCGTGGGGAACCACAGTGCATGAGCACTCATAAGGAATAGGATACCCCTGCGCCCACTAGACGATGCCACGCACACCAGTCTATCAGATGGATACACATATTGTAGTTACATTGAGAAGCTCTATTCATGCATGGGTATGAGGATGCAAACAGGAAATAAATGCATGCTATTGTGTCATTGATACCGGTCCCATTTGATGTAACCACTTACACATTACCATTGTTGCATACATGCAGGTGATGCTGGCTATCCCTTGAAGAGGTGGCTCCTTACCCTTGTCCGGAACCCGCAGAACAGGCACGAAGAGGACTACAATCGTGCGCATACACGTACCCGTGTGGTGATCGAGTAGACATTTGGCCTTTTGAAGGCACGGTTTCGCTGCCTCTGCAGGTCCGGTGGGGCACTCCTGTACGGGCATGAGAAGGTGGGCAAGATCATCATGGCATGTGTCATGCTACACAATATGTGCATCAAACGGAATATGCCTCTGCCCCCTGACGTTGAACTACAACCACCTGACCAGGGGGATGAGGAGGGCAGAGATGGGGCTGCACATCAGGGGGGTAGCGATGCACAGGAGGGACGATCCGTGTGCCAGACTTTGATTAACCAATGTTTCTAACACACATGGATGTGGAGTGTGCGATGGAGGTGGGACTCAGGGCACTGGGTGTGTCAGGGACATGGACGCTGTACACTGTTCACCAATAAAGCACACGTACACAATAAGCAATGTCCGGACATGTGAATTCTCATATCACAACAGGTGTATTGAACATATAGAAAATAGAATGTGCACAAGCCCTCCACCCCACACACCCTCTCCCCTCTCCCCCCTCAACTTCCCCGCACACCCTGTACCCCCTCCCTCTCCCCCCTCAACTTCCCCACACACCCTCTCCCCGCCCTACCCACTCAACTTCCCCACACACCCTCTCCCCCCTCCCCATACCCCCTCAACTTCCCCACACACGGTGTGCACTTGCATGCACCATTAGTCTTCAAGAGTTCGGAATGGCAGGCTGCACCTACACCCCTTGTCCACTGCCAGCATCGGGTGGACACCTGTCTGACCTGCGCACGTTCCGCCCAGACCTACGCAGGGGGCTGATCTGTGTGGAGCTGGCATTTGAGGAGGTGCCTGGTTGTTCAACCACCTGTGCGGGATGCAGGGCCTCCAAGGCTTCCACCATGCGGGTGAGGACCTGCCTCACAGCCGCCAATTCGCTGCATGTTTCTCGATGTGGACTCAATGGCAGCTTTGAGGGACACTGCATATTCCCTGAATTCCTCTCTTGTCTGGCCACTTTCAATGATGTGCTGGGTCACCAGCCCAGTCAGCTCCTCCTGGCGCTGTTGGACTACCGTGTTCCCCTCTTGCCTGTCCCGGACACTGGTGGATGTCGAAGGTGCATGCGACATGGTTGGTGCTTCATGCATGCTACCGGTGGGGCTGAAGCTCCCTGGCCATGACTCCACAGCAAACAGCTCATGGCTGCTGGTATTGTGTATGCTGGGTGGGGAGAGGTGGGGTGACTGCAGGGGGCCTGTAGCGGTAGGTGTTCCGGGTGTCAGAGTATGTGCTTCATCATCGGACACGGCTGCCGTGGCAGCTGACTCTCCGACAGTACTGCTGGCAGTGGATACAGTGCCTTCAACCACTGGCTCATGTGTGGTGGTGGCTGGTGTGGGTGCTGTGGTTGTGGCCCTATTGCACATTGGTGCTGTAGGTTCTTGGGGTGTGTTGGGCTTGTGATGTGGTCCTGGTTTCACGCTTCCCCTTGATGTTGAGGCCCTGTTTGCCCCCTCCATGCCCTTGGATTTCTTGACTGGTGTTGCAGGCTGCTCCCTGGGGTCCTCATCATCGCTGTCAGATTGTGTGCCTGTGGGGGACCAAGAGAGGGAGAGCATTAGTGATGGGTCTACATGTATCAGGCATGCATTAGGGTAGCTGCATTTCTATGGAATGGCAGGTATTTGTCCTTGGAGTACTGACATACAGGTTGCTTGCCTTTTGGGTGGGTCATGCAGGGATGTGTCTGGGATGACACATGTATGGGGTGCATCATGCATGTGGATAAGATGGTGCTGTGCACTGCCTTTAGGGAGTGTTGCATACATGTGTCTGGTGGACCCTGCTTTGGATCATTTCACTGTGAGTTCGGGGGGACATCTTCATGGTTTGCAATACAGTGGTTTATTTGTGACACCTACCTGCATCATCCGATGACGGGGCTCCACGCTCCATATCCCCCACTCCCTCGATTGACTCCTTTCCGATGGTGGTCGCACAAATCTCCCCCCAGCGAGTCATCTTTATGGGTGAACTGCCTCCACCACCTGTTGCCATTCCCTGGTTACGGTTAGCTGTGAGGATGTTCCTTACACGTTGGCGCAGGTCATACCAGCGCTTCCGGACATCTTTCACCGTGCATGGGGTGGTTCCTACAGTACTCACTTTACGCGCTACCTCCGCCCAGATCTCTTTTTTGCGCAACAGTGCTGGTCATCGCATATCAGTTGAAAACACTACATCCCCATTTTCAGCAAAGGTGTCCAAGAGCATGTTGAGCTCTTCTTCAGAGAAGCGCTCCTTGCGCAGGCACGCAGCTCCTTTTTTAAGTGCCTTGGGCATTCTTATATGCTGCTGGATTATTTTGGGACATGTGTGGTGGTAATGTGGATCCTGGGTGCAGAGGATGGCAATGGATTGTGTTTTTCAAGATGGCCGCCCTGCTCTTTCCCATTCCTGTGCGATGACGCTACTTCCGGTTCTGCTTATTTACGGTCACCGCTATTAGCAGTGACTGCTATTAGCGGTCTCCGATGATAGCGGTCACCGCTAATGCTGGAGGCATGGATGGCGGTGTTGCTATCTGCGCTTCTCTCGATGCCACTAAGGGCGATTTTTGGGTCTTTTACAGCATTGCGGTAAGGTCCTTACTGGCATGGCGCAAAGGTCGTGCCCGCGAAGTTGTAATGGCCCTCTAATAGTGGGCTCTTTGCAACACAGACACGTTATTTGCTCCATACCGGTAAGGACACCGACTTACCTCCAAACTTGTAATGAGGCCCATTGACTTGGTGCTCACCTTCTCTACCCTCATGCTATCCTCCCTGGATCTCGTACTCAGGTTGGCCCTGATTCATGCAGTGCCCAGCGTTTTAAATCCTTGCCCACACTTTTTTGTTCCCTGCAACATTGTGTTATTGACCTCTGCAAATGCATTTCGCTCTCCCCTCTGCTTCTCTGCTCTCTTTACTGTCTTATTCTCTGTTCTCTCCTCCTCACCTTTCTCCCTCTCCTCCCTCCCCTACTTTTTTCTTTGCACTTAGTCTATCTGATTTGTCCTTGGACCTAGTGTGATAGCAAAAATTGTTTGTCTCCTCCCTCCACCCATACTTGTTCTCCTCCCCTTCCCATCCAGCACTATCTGAAATGTCATCAGGCCTAGTACTATAGTTGCTTGTTTTGTTCCTCTCCCTGCTTTCTCCTCCCCTCTTGTAATATTCCGGCTCTACCAGAAATGTCGTCCAGCCCAGTACGCCTGTGTTTCCCATTTTCCCTCCTATCTGTGTCATAGCTCTTGCACTATCTGAAATGTCGCTAGGCCGAGTACGATAGTTATTTTTACATTCTTGTTGTTCATGGCCTGTAAGAATGTAATTGTATTTTCCCTTGTTGCCTCCCTTGCCTGAACTGCTTTGAAACACATTGGGCCTCATTACAAGTACTCCGGTCCGGAATTAACACTGCCGGTAAAACCATACCGGCACCGTTTCCATGTCCGCGCAATCATGACCCGCGGCCCCGGTAATAGCACCACCCTAAACCGCCACCGCGGAAATAGGGTTCCCGTTAAGTCCGTCTGCACGGAAACCCCTCCGTTACCGTCAACACGAAACACCGTGAGCATCACAACTAGCGCGGACACAGAAATACCGGCAAAAAAATGGCGTAAATACCGTGATCACGGTGGCGGAACCGCCGCCACCGCGAACATGGCGTTATACACTGCCTGCTGAACTGAATCAGGGCACAGGTGCACCAAATCAGCCCAGCTGGACCTAGCAGGCCACTGGGAGCCTACAAAAGGGCCACACCCAGCCCAACACAACACAGAACCATGCAGGCAGCAGGTCTAGTAGCACTGGGACTGGGCCTACTCAACCAACAGGCAGCACTGCACATGGTGGCAGTAATGGCGCAGAGGAGGAGGCGTAGGCAGCGCAGGCGGCAACCAGCCAACCCTGCAGCTATGGCAAACCCCATTGCCCAGCCAGCCCGACCCCGCCGCCAGCCACCAATACCACGCATCAGGGCCTCACCCTGGAACCTCACCCCAGGACAGATCCACACCCTATACCGGCTGGACCGCGCAACAATCCTGCACATCACCGCCATGATTGTGGACAACATCAGCAGCCTAATTGACACCCCCACCGCCATCCCCCCCCTCTTGAAGGTTGTCTCAGTTCTGCATTTCCTTGGCACTGGCACCTATCAACACACGGTTGGTGAGCTGCACGGCATATCACAACCGTGTTTCTCAAAAATCCTGGTACAGGTACTGGATGCCCTGTTGCGCCATGTGTCGTAACACATAGCCCTACCCCGCACCCTCCCCGAGGTCATTGCCACCAAGTTGGCCTTCCATGCCATAGCAGGCATGCCAAATTGCATAGGCGCAGTTGACTGCACCCACGTCGAGCTGACAGTACCACATGCAATTGAGGCGGTGTTCCGCAATAGGAAACAGTATCACTCTTTGAATGTCCAGATGGTTTGTGATGCCATGCAACTGATTACACACTGCTGCGCACGTTTCCCAGGCTCATCACATGACTCAATGGTACTGCGGAATTCCACGTTGCCACGGTACATGGAACGCTATGCCGGACAAAGCACATGGCTATTGGGTGAGTACAGCTGACGATGCTACAACCCTGTCGGAGTGGTGTGTGTGTGTCCAGGCCAATGAGCATTGTGAGTGTGCCGCTGTGACCGCACATGCATCACCCCCCTTCCATCTACCAAATACACAGCGGATGCCAAACTTCATGAAGGAAGACATGACAGGGCACCACAATGTGCCCGTGCACACGCTGCCACAGCCAATCCCGTCACTGTCCCATGAACCCTGTGCCACTGCAGACACCCACCCTCAATTGAAACACTGCCCCAAAAAGCATGAGAGGCGTGTAAATGAGACGACGTGTATTTACTACTTCCGTACAGTGGAGTCACTCTGCCATGTGTGGACAGCACTGCACCGTGACATGCACACAATCAAATGTCACCCGCAGGGCACAGTAAACATGCAAGTTAATGTGTAGGCCCATATGCAGTCAGCGACATACCTCGTGATGCCCAAGACATACCTCCATACACTGCATGGTACATATGCATGAATGAATGATGATACACGAATGCACAGCAGCAGATGAGGACATGATGCCACAAACACTGACATGTTCCCCCATCTACATCCCATGTAGGTGATGCGGGATATGCACTCACGCCATGGATGATGACACCTGTACGGAGACCAAGGAACAGGCATGAAGAGGCATACAATAGGGCACATATCCGCACACGTGGAATGATTGAGAGGACATTTGGACTGCTGAAGGCCGTTTCCGCTGTCTGAGCAGATCTGGCGGATCACTGCTGTACAGCCCAGTGAAGACGGGCAAAATCACGCTCGTATGTGCCATGCTGCACAATATATGCCTGCGCAGGAACATCCCAATGCCACCAGACGCAGATGAGGAAGATGGGGATGGAGATGGGGATGGGGATGGGGATGGGGATGGGGATGGAGATGGAGATGGGGATGGGATGGCACCGCCTCCCCCTGGGGGTCCACATGATGGCCAGAGAGCACGGGATGCCCTGATTCGCATTTACTTTTGAGTCACAGCACATTCACAGAAATGCACAAACATGGTGACGACAATGAATTAATAGTTGCACTGCAAAATAAATGATCAATGTCCACACATGTATGTCTTGATTTGAAATGGTGATGTATTGATGTGATAACAACAGGGAAGAAGGTGCATTGGTCAGGGAAGCTGTACACCCGGGGCCACCCACCACCCAAACGTGCCCACCCCCACCCAGAGCCCATTGTCCAAACCCCCAAAACTACCTACCCCACCACCCAAACGTGCCCACCCCTCTCACACCCTTGTAGTCTACATGTGTCCTGCACTGCCCCACACACATGCCATCATTTCCGTGTGCGCTTCTGTGCCTGTGCAACCTTGCCCGAAGGAACCGTTAGCCTACTCGAGCGCCTCCTTGGACTGGCAGTATTGGAGCTGGATGGGGTGGTAGTGTTTGATGGGCCAGAATCTGGGATTGAGGGCATCCGTGCCAGATTTGCCTGTTGGCCAACCAACATGGCCTCTACAAGCCTGGAGGTGTGGTCATTGCCCTCCCGCACATGGCGTGCAAGGGTCACTATGGTGCTCGCAAAGCGTCCAATGGACCTCGACAGGCGACGCACTGAGGCGCTGTAGCTCTCCCTCTGCAGCCTGGATTCCTCTAGCTGCCTCTCCACCAGCTGGGTGAGGGTAGCCTGCTGGTCCTCCATCCGCTGCATGCGGGCATTTAGTTCGGCCATAGATGGGGTGGGCGACCTCATGGGACTCCCCAGTGAAGTGGGGCTGAACCCCAGCTCATGGAAGGAGCCCAGGTCTTCCAATGTGGGCATCTCCCCCTGTGGCCCCGTTTCCGAGTGCTCTTGCGGGGCACTGTTATCACTGCAGGCCGCCCCCTCTGCAGTGCTGCTGCCTTCGGTGTTCTGTTGGGTGTCCATGATAGGTTCCCGTGGCACCTGTCTAGACTCAGCCAGTGTGGAGACGGTGGGGATGTCGGTGGTGGTGGTGTGCCGCACATCTGTAGTGGCTGGTAATGTGGCCAGAGGTGCAGAACTGCCGGCAGCATCCTCCTGTGTGGTGGCGGTGGCTAGTGTACTTGCCGATGCAGATTGGCTGGCCTGTTGTGCAGTATCACTGTCACTTGAAACGGCTGTGGGGACACAAAGGGCATGCAATTAGTGTTGTTGTGGTGGCAGATGGGTGCATCACATGCGTCATTAAGATTGTACATTGAATAGTGTTTGTCACATGCATCTGATTGCTCGTGTCTGCATTCAGTGATATGTGTTGCCATACGGATCATGATGGGTCCTTTGGCCCACACATGCACTGCCTGGGGGGGGGGGTTGTTAATGGGTCCTTTGGCCTACACATGCACTGCCTGGGGGGGGGTTGTTAATGGGTCCTTTGGCCCACACACGCACTGCCTGGGGGGGGGGGGGTTGTTAATGGGTCCTTTGGCCCCCAGTACTCACAACTGCATATTTACATGTGGCATTCATGTTTGGGCACTTACCGGCATCTGCAGGTGGGCTCACTCCTGCCTCCCATGGATTCCCTCTAGGTGGAGGACGCTGCTGCAATGCTCCTCCCATGCTTGCAGCCTCAGTGGGGAAGGGGGTCCTCCACCTGTCCCACTGCTGCGTTGGCGGTGCGTGGAAATGAGGTTGCGTACCCTCAGCCTCTGGTCGTCCCAACGCTTGTGGCAGTCCTTCACGCTCCTCACTGCCACGCCCACGGCGGTGCACTTGCGTGCAGCTTCGGCCCACACCTCCTTCCTCCGCTGCTGTGTGGCACGCCGTTGGTCGGCGCTGAACAGCATCTCAGCATTGTCCACAATGTGCTCCACCAAGATGGTTAGCTCCGCCTCGCTGAAGCGCTGTTTGCGCTGCCTCTGAGCAGGAATCCTGGCAGACATGCTGGTGATCCCTTTTGGCTTCTCAGAGTTAGGATTGTGCTTGTGCTGGCTCTGGATGGCAATGGATTGTGCTTTTATATGATGGCCGCCTCTCTGTTTCCTGTTTTGGCGATCATGGTATTTCCGGTTCCGTGTCCGTGGCGGCGGAGGCGGAAACGGGTTTTGCGCCACTTGTGGCTTCGTTATTTCCATTTCCGTGGGGTTTTCCGTGACGGCGGTAACAACGTTTCCGAGTCCGTGTGGTGCGCGCGACCGACAGCGTGTAATCGGACGGTTTTTCCGCAACCTTGCGGACACGGAAATGTTTTTACCGCCGTCACGGATTTTGCACGGTCCCGGACTGGCAGGTTGTAATGAGGCCCATTGTGTATTGGTGCTATACAAATAAACTATCATATCATATCAAATCATATCTTTAATCCAGCTAGTCAAGTTTTTCAAGGAATCAGTAACATAGGACACCCAAGTGTTACCTTCTTTCTTTGTGTACTCTCTAAATCTATTTAAGTATTGAGCAGGTGTCTTCCCAAACTTTGAGATGAGAGTTTGCTTCAATATTACAAAGTCTTTCCTGTCAATCTTTGACATTTCCAAAATGTCACTGCAGCCAGAATGGGGTTGTCGACTGAGCAACCCTACAATCTTGTCAGCATCCACAACCTCTTGTACTTTAAATGCATACTCAAATGCAGTTAACCAGTACATGATGTAATTCTTTTAATCATACATACTGAGCAGATCTTTAGGAAACCGTGGATGAGAGGAGGACCCCGACCCATTTCCAGATCCCTTAGAGGAGCTAGTTGTAGACTGAATCTTGGCTAGTTCCAACTGGTGATCCCTGTCCTTTTGTTTTGCTGCTTGCTCAACTCTCAGCTTTGCCATGTTGAACTCAAGCTCCCTCTGCTTAAACAGCGGCTCTTGTTTCTTGAATTCAAGAATGGCTTCAGCATCAGAGCCAACAGACAATATGTGGGACTCTTCATCATCCCCTTCTTCATGGGCTCCATGAATGATGGCAGCAACAGCTCTTCTAGAGCTATCAGTGAAAGCAGCCCCACCACCGGCTGCACTATCATCTGAAGTAATCGCATCGAGCTGAACTTCTTGCCAATCCATGGTGCCTTGGATCATTTCATCCGTGCTACCTTCAGCGGATAAGCCTCTCCTGGTAAACAACATTCTCAGTGTCTCTGATTTGGAAACATTCAAGGTTATGTTAGTTATTGCTTCCATGCTCTAAGATAGGTTGTTAGCTTTACAGTTAAGTTTCTACTAAGGTCACTAACTATGTCTCCTGGGTAAGTGTAATATGGGTACCTTTACCAGTGAGCAACACTGGGTACCTTCGATCCTATCCCACCGCTGTAAACCAATTTGTTAAGATGGATTTCTGAACTCTAACCTGGTGGGCAGAGGTTCAGAAGGCCAGCCTAGTTTCTTGGGACAGTGTAACCTTCCAGACCAGACCAATCAAGGTAGCATTGGCGGCGGTCAAGACTAGGTCTCAGGAGGGGTGTGGGTGATCGAAAGTGCACAATGAGCACACACAGTAAACGACACCACAAATTACTCTCAGTCAGGTGTATATATCAAAAACACATATACATTTATTAAAGGCCTTTTAAATCAAACACAAGACGAAACCACAGCAAAATTAACAATACTAACACAACCTTATACTAGGGAACATATATACATTAACTATTGGCCTAAAGTAATATTAAACAAGTTAAGATCCACAACCTGTAACAGAAGAGGGCCAGACAGTGCAAATATACTTTAGGCAATTCTTCAAGAGTTTCCACCCTAACTATTAGGCCGTCCAATTCCTACGAAGTGTAGAGCCTTGTGCTCAAAAGTACGTTCAGCACGGCAGTACTCGATCATGCATTTAAGTACAAAAACAGGTCTCTTCAAGGGGCTGTAGTGTCTCAGGAAGGGCGGTAAGGTGATGAAGAATAGAGTTCCACTATTCGAGGAGGGTCTCCACAAGGGCTCAGAGCTATTTCCAGGAATCGGGAATAGGATGGTAATTCAGACTATCTTTACCAAGGTGAGTGGCCCTTGGGGGACACTCATGCGTAAAAGTCTATAGATGCAACAGGGGCCACCGGTAAGGGTGGCAAGTACACAGTCTGGACCAAACTTCGCCAGTCAAGTCCAGTTCGCTTGCAGGTCCCAGTCAAGCAGTTGTGCGTCTCTCTGGCTTTCAGGAGCTGAGTTCCGGGGACCTCAGTCCGTGGTGGGACAGTGGCGATTTCTCTATTTCTGGGGAAGGGATCGGGCCAGTTCCATTTGAGCTCGTCTTAGGGCACAGGGGGGCACAGCAGCAAGGCACCCACAAAGTTTGTCACCACAGCGGGGCGAAAAGGGGTACCGCATAGGCTCAGGTTCAGGCGGACTCTCCTACAGAGGCTCTGACGGGACAACAGCTGGGTCAGGGTGCCAAACCTTCCAGTGGGTTGCCAGTTGTTCCACGGATCTGTTTCTTTGGCTCAGGATACTTGGCTCCTTTACTAAGTTCGGTGTGAACTCAGAAGATCGACCTGGAATAAGTCTAGAATGCCTTCTTTTATCTGAAATCTCCTTTGCGCCAAAACAAAGAGAAACTAATAGGAGATCTGCTCACATTAAACCATTCCAGACCTGGACCAATCACAGACCATGGTGGTCCCAGTCATCACAGCACATCAGACATCCTGGCACCCAGGATGTGTATTGGAACTAGACAGCTCCAGCCCACATCATGGGTGCACACACACAAAGCATGCAGAAGCCCACAAAAGTTTTGGTTTTCATAGCGGTCTGCATGACCAAATAAGGAATTTCCCAGGTCTGCTCGACCTGGGGAAGGCAAAGGGACAATATGGCCAAAGGCACTGGCCACTGTCCTGTGCCACAAGCAGTAAACGCGGTTTGGACCATAGAAAAGAGTCCAAAACGCTTTAAAAGTAATTGCTGCCACAGTTCTGTCCTGGACACACTTATACATTCACCAAAAATCCTTCCAGGGTGTCTAGGGCCTTAAAACTGAAAAAGAGACCCCAGTGCATTGTACTGGAAGGTACATTGTGCATTGATAAAATGTTGCCAAGAAATGGCAACAAAGTGAAAGACTAAGAGAAACAAAGGGCCTCATTACACGGACGGCGGTAACCATGGCGCTAGTAGCGCCTTGGTTGCTGCCGGTAATTTACCGATTCCGCCTTGGTGAATGGGGGAATTACCGCTCCATTCCAAGGTTGGCGGGGCGGTAATTTCCCATTCACCAAGGCCCTTCCCCATTCCCATTTGAGCCCCCATAGGGCTCAATGGGAATGGGGAAGGAGCAAATAACGGTACCGCTGTTAGCGGTACCGTTATTTGCCCTGAAGTCCCTCAGCGGGTCCCTTCCTTAAAGTGTGGTCTGGCCACACGTTAAGGACGGGACCCGCTGAGGGACCTCGTAGTATGGCGCTAAGGGATTACCGACACCAATGCCCTTACCGGTGCCGGTAATCCCTTAGCGCTATCCGTGTAATAAGGCCCCAAGTCTCCCAGTACTGACATTCTGAAGGGCATGTCAGTTTACCCTTAACATGATGAGCAAAAGCCCAGTGGAGTACAGCAGAAGGGTGGGCTCCACTGGTAAAAGTCAGGCTAGGATGGTCAGACAAAAATCAAAAAGTTGAGGGTTCACAACTGGACGGAAAATTATACATAAATGAAAATCTTTCCTAACAGTGTGCTGTACAAAATGTCGTTCTTATAAAGCTGTGATCATCTTTAAGTAAAAATCAGGAAGGAGTTCCTAGAAATGGAAGACATGCATTTCTCACCTTAATAGCATTTCTGATGATTGTATCTGCTTAGATTCACATGCTCTGCATGTAGTCCAACATCTAGTGGTAATTGCAGAGTATTGCATCTTTCTTTAGAGGATCGAAAGGGGACGTCGACATGGGCGTGAATGTAACACTATCCCTAACGTGATGTGTAGTGTACCCAAAATCCCTCACGTGTCGAGGTCCCTACGATTGTGTTATTTCTGCTGTGACTGAGTCTTTTAGTCAGCCTAAGTGGGTACAGAAGAGAGAAGGTGTAAGATGTCTATGTTCCTTGTACTCCATGAGGGAAGGAAGGGGGGGCGCGTGTGAATCTAAGCACATACAACCATCAGAAATGCTATAACGGCGAGTAATGCATGTCTTCTGATGTTTGTTAATCTGCTTAGGATCACATGCCTTGCATAGACTAGAGAGCAGTACCCAGAGATGGTGGTGGGATGTGAGATGGAACAGTAGCAAAGAGATGCCTTAGCACCACTTGGCCCACCTGAGAATCAGACCTAGAGTGTGTATCTAGGCAGTAATGTTGTGTAAAGGTGTGAACAGAACTCCAAGTTGCTGCCTTACAAATGGACTCAAGAGGAACATTTGCAATGAATGCCATGGTAGCCCATGTCCCCCGAGTATAGTGTGCTCTAGGCATGAAGGGCAGATCTCTCTTGGCAAGAGTGTAGCATAGTGTGATGCAGTTTACGATCCACTTTGAAATAGATGATTTAGAGACAGGGTCCCCTTCTCTACCAGCTGCCAATGAAACAAATAACTGTTTGTCTTTCTTAGTGGTTTTGTCTTTTCCAGATAATAGATCACCGCTCTCCTCACATCTAGTGTGTGGAGGCTTCTTTCTCCCACGTTAATGGGGTTCTGGAAAAAGGTGGGTAGTTCTATGGATTGGTTCACATGGAACTTTGAAATAAATTAAGTCGCAAATCGGGGGCGATTGTGCAGGACCACTTTATCCTTGTGAATCGTGACAAATGGGTCCTGAACTGAAAGGGCTTGCAGTTCACTAACTCTCCTTATGGATGTGATCGCCACCAAGAAGGTGGTCTTGTAGGTGAGCGCTTTAAGGCTAGCCTTGTGCATTGGTTCAAAAGGAGGCCCCATTAGTCTAGTAAGTACAACGTTGAGGTCCCACCGGGGAGCTGGGTTGGAAATAGGAAGATGAAGTCTTTTTACCCCTTCTATAAACGCTTTAATTACTGGTATTTTCCACCACAAAACCTTTTTCTGGGACATGGTGTATGTTGAAAGCGCAGCTAAGTGGACTTTTGGGGAATTGACCAGGCCTGAATCTAGCAGGTGTGTTAGGTACAGGACAATATGTGTAGGTGTGTATTCAATAGGATTGATGTTTTTGGCATTACACCAAATGACAAAGCGCTTCCATTTGCTGGAGTAACAATGTCTAGTGTTAGGTTTTCATGCTTCCCTAAGTATGTCTATACATCTTTGAGGGAGTTGGAGATGCCCAAACTCTATGACCTCAGGAGCCAGTCTGCTAAATTGAGAGTTGGAGGGCATGGATGTAGTGTCTCCCCCTTGTCTTGGGACAGCATGTTGTACGGGCATGGCAGCTTCCTGGGAGGGGAGACTGTCATTGCCATTAGATAGGAGAACCAAGGTTTGCCGGGCCAACATCGTGGCCACCAGAATCATCAAGACTAATTCATGGTGCATCTTGTGCACTATCCAGTTGGAGTCGGGGTTGGGGGGAGCTTATACAAATTTCCATGATAATGTTATGTAGAGACGGTTCCACTTGGAGCGGTTCTTAGGGTTCCTGGAGGTGTAATCTGGTCATTGTGCGTTCTCCAGAGTTGCGAACAAGTCAATTTCTGGGAAGCCCCAGTCTGCGAAGACACTGAGAACAATGTCTTCATGTAATCACCACTCGTACTCTACAGTTAGGGGAAAATCCCTGCTGCGTACGTCCGCCAGAAGACTGAGTTACCCTGGAATGTGTTGTGACAGGAGGAACATCTTGTGTTTGAGAGCCCATTTCCATATGTTCTGTGACAGTTTGAATAGCCCTGGAGAGTGAGTGCCCTCTTGTTTGTTAAGTTAATACATGGCCATAATACTGTCCGTGAGGACTCGAACTGTCTTCCGCTGGAGGTATGTCTGGAATGCCTTCAGGGCCTTGAACACTGTTAGCAGTTCCAACAGGTTTATGTGGTTGGTTGCTAATGCTGGGGACCACATGCCGTGTACCGTCTGATGAAGGAGGCAGGCCACCCACTCTGTCAAAGATGTGTCTGTGGTGAAAGTGGTTTCTACTGGGTGGCGGTAAAGGTTTTCCACTGCAGGTTTTCCCTTTACCACCACTGCAGAGACTGAAAGAGGGCAGCCGAGACAACCACTAGATCGTCCCATTGCAGAAGGTTTTCTTTTGACCACCACTGCAGAGACTGAATGAGGGCTGCCAAGACAACCACTAGATCGTCCCATTGTCTGCTGGCCTGACACCATTGGCTCAAGAGCCACTCTTGCAAGGGGTGCATGCACAGATGTGCATGTGGAACTAGGTAAATGCAGGAGGCCATCATCCCTAACAGTCACTAGGCCTTGCGTATGGTCACCTCGTGACTGGCTACATAGTGAGGGATCTGGAACAGCATGTTTTGAACCCTCTTGTTGGAGGGAAAGATGAGGCTGTCTTTGGTCCGAATTAGAGCCCCCAGAAACTGTTTGACTTGACTGGGGTCTAGGCTGGACTTTTTCTCATTGATCGAGAACCCTAGACTGAAGAGGAGATCTACAGTCTTTTGGGTATTTGTTAGGCATGTTCCGTAAGAATTCCCTGTTATTAGCCAGTTGTCGAGGTAAGGGTATACTGGGATGGACTGCCTATGCAGGTGAGCAGCTACTACTACCAGTACCTTTGTAAACACCCGTGGAGAAGAGTCAATGTCGAAGGGAAGAACCTTGAACTGATAATGCGTGTCCTCTATCATGAATGTTAGGTACTTTCTGTGCGCTGGCAACATTGAAATAGGAAAGTATGCATCTTTCATATCCAATGTTGCCATGTAATCCCCCTGTACCAGCAGTGGGATTACTTCCTGCAATGTTGTCATTCTGAACTTTTGTGGTTTGACATACTTGTTCGCTGGGCGAGTGAGACCCGAAATTACTGGGTGAGACCTGAAATTACTTAATATGCAAAACAAAGGGGGTTCTGGGAGTCTCTCTACCAGCACGAACACAGCCCATTGACCTGTTCTTGGGTGGATGGCCTCTGGGAGAGTCTCACCCAAGTCTTTAGCTCACTGTCCCTTTTACAAAGAAGAAATATCCCTGCGTATCAGTCTTTGTCCTGCCCAGGAGCAGTCCAGCACCGAAATGCTAGGCAATTCTCCTCTGAACAAGAGTACCAACAGCAACCCCATACACATGTTTCAGCCTTGTTGGTGTTACGCTCACCTGGTATCCACGGGGGCGCCACACGATACTGGATGGAGGTCAAAGAGCTATCCCGGACCCCTCTCTGCTTGGTTATGTGCCAGACGTTGGGTAGCACCTATAACAGGAGAATGAAGGGTTAAAAAACTGGTTCTGTGATGGGTGGACTCCCACCTCCCTCTGGTCCAAATCCCCTCCCTTGGGGTTATTGCTCACCTTAGGTTTTTGTGTGTTGAACTCTCTGCCCTGCGTCTCTGTGCAGGGCCGCGTGGTTGGTGCGGGCGTTCCGTGGATCTTTTTGCTTCACTGGTCCGTGTGCCCTTATGTCGGGTCCAGACCGGCTGTTACTCCGACTATGCTTGCTGTCTTCCAGGTGAGTTATAAAGTCTTTTCTGTCTTTATTCTGTCTAATTCTTTCCCTCCGTTTTCTCTGCCTTCTCGGCGTCTTGCTCCACTACGCTGTTCCCTAACAATGTCTCTTTTTGTTTTCACAGGGATGGTTGCAATCTCAGAGTTGCTACACCTATGGCAAAGACCATAGTGAGTTATTGATGCGCTGAGCGCTGCGCTGTTTATTGGTGTTAATTGCTAACCTGTGTTCTCTTCCCTTCTTTGTACAGGTTGCAGTGATGGTCCGGAGTGAGGAGCGATCGAAGCGCTGCTTGCCCAGGTAAGTGCTTTGTTAATGCTGACCTTGTTCCTTCTCTCTTGCAGGTTGCGGTGAAACCCGGAGATGGGCAAGGTAAGAGAAGCGCAGGGTGCTGCCAGGACTCTCTGCTTGCCCAGGTAACAATTGTTATTAATGTTGTCCTTGTTTCTTTACCTTTGCAGTTTGCGGCGAACTCCGGAGATGGGCGAGGTAAGCGAAGCGCAGGATGGATTCAAGACTGGTTACTTCACAGTTAAGTGTTCTTGCTCGCTAATGCTGTTCTTGTTCTTCCAGGTTATTAATGGAATCCAGATCTAGGGGCTTCAGGATCGGGCCGCCGGAGAAGCACATGAGCGGGAGCTGGACACGGTGAGCGTTACGCTGCAGGAGTACAGAATAACGCGAAGCGTGTTCTGCTGTTTGTGTGTGGTTTAAATAGCCCAGGTAAAGTAGTTCCAGGCCAAGTAGTTCCAGGCCCAACCACACCCAAAACACTAGACCGCATGGCTTGGTTCTAGAGAACTGAGCTGTGTAATAGGCCTCCATGTTGGATTAAGGTCCAAAACTGGTATTTGCTTTATTCCTGATAATAAGCCTGGCACCAAAGGCACCAGGACTGACTCCATGTATGATTCTGATGGAGTTTTAAGGCCCTTGGGGCCAGTGTGGAGGGCTTTAGCCCCACTGCTGCCAGGGGGCTGTTATACCTAAGGGAGTCAGGGGCATGGAACGTGACAGTTGGGCATCATCAGTGAGGTGGAGCTGTGCCTCTCTGAGAACAGTGAGCAAGGGGTCCAGATTTCCTGGGACCATTTGTGTCTGAAAGATTCTCACTGGTGGGCTAAGTCGGGTGCCAGGATGACATAATATTCTGGGTAGTGGAGTGTTCGTCCAGCTCTCCTCGCCCTAACAACATCTGCCAAAGCTCTAATCAGAGGCATCCACAAAGTCACACCTCTACACAGCCTCCCCAGGACCCCTTGTTTACAGCCTGATCGAGACACATCTATGCACAACTCCCGTCTAGACCCCACTCTCCCACTCTGCACAAGCGTAGTCCATATACCCGTTTTCCCTGCCCTATCCATACCCTTCTCTATATTTATTTATTTATTGGGCATTCATAATGTACCTATATAGAGTGTGTTTCAAAGCACAACACGACAAAAGGGTCGGGGAAACAGGGAGGACAAAACAAAAACGATCCTACTAGGCTTTGTGACATTCGTAACGTGCAAGCGTAGTAAGAAAAGTGCAGGGGAGAGCGGTGGGGTTAGTGCAGGTCAGGGTGGCAGGGCCCATGAGCAAAAGAGTGCCAGGGGAGGCCAGGTGGACAGAGCCAGGGGAACAGAGAGTGCAGGGGGAGCAGAGAGTGCAAGGGTGGGAAGGTCCACAAGCTACGTGCGAGGTAAGGGGCTGGAAGGGCTACAAGGGTGCAGGCCTAGCCAGGCAAGTTCATGTTGGAGGGGGATGTGGGGTAGGGGAGACCAAGTTCAGGGGTAGACTGGAATATGTGGCCCTGGTGCCCTGTAAGACTCTGAGGGAACCAGGCAGCCAGTCAAGAAGCAGACATGGACATTAGCAGGGGAGGAGGACAGGGGAGGAAAAAGAGAAAAGGAAGGTCTTGAGAAGCTTCCGGAACTTAAGGAAATCCGACTCAAGTCTGAGAGGGGCAGGGAGGCACCTGCAGAGGAGTGAGATCTACCCCAAACTTTCTACTTCGAAACGGGTCTGCTCTGCAGAGAGTTAGAGCAAGATGACCGAAGGGTTCTAGCAGGGAGGTATTTAGGGAGAGAGAGCTGGATGTAGAGGGGTCCCAGGACCCAGAAAGCCTTGTGGATGATGCAAAGTGTCTTGAACTTGATCCTTGCAGCAACCGGGAGACAGTGGAGAGATTTTAGGGCTGGAGAGATGCAGTCCCTGGGCTTGAGGCCAAGGATAAGTCTTGCAGCCCTATTCTGGATTAGTTGTAGGGGACAAAGTGAGAAGTTAAGGACAAAGAGGCTGTTGCAGTAGTCCAGCCTGTAGAGGACCAGAACTCTGGAGACATTGAGCTTCTGGGGCAAGGTGGGGAAAGGAAGAATGCCTCTGAGGAGGTGCAGCTGAAATTGGGCCTTCTTGGCAAGGTCCGTGATCGTAGGAGAAGAGAGAGAGGAGTCAAAGATGACACCAAGGTTTTTTGACTCACAGGAGGGTGAGGGGAGGGGGGCCATGGAGGGCAGCCAGAGTGAGGGAGCGAAAGAGAGAGCAGGGGTCCGAATGAGAAGGATCTCTGTCTTTTTGGCATTAAGGCAGAGATTGTTATCCATGCACCGTGCCTGAATAGCAGACAGGCAGTGAGGAATGAGAGAGGAAGAGGAAGACGCAGAGGAGGAAAGCTTGAAGGAGAGCTGCGTGTTGTCCGCATAACACTGGAATTTAGGTGTTACACTGCTCTGCCATACGGCTTCAATTACCTCGAGGGGCCTCCGGACTGGACTTTGGCATGCCTACCCCCACTGGCGCTTTCCTCGGCTCCGGTCAGCGAAGTCACTGTGTTTTGTGGCGCGGCCATGTTGGAACCACTGCGCATGCGCAGACTGCCGTGGTCCTCGTTCCGCACATGCGCGGTGTACAGGGTTCTGGGCAATAATAATTTAACATTTATATAATTATTTAACATTTATAAAGTGCTACGTACCCTCAGGTATCTGAGCACTGCTTATTATTACTCATGGTGTGTGGTGCTCATTTATTGACTTCGTAAGGATGAAAGGCTGAGTTTGGCCCTGTCAGTATTCAAACCTGCATCAGCAGACGCTGCACACATGTCAAACCAAGCGCTCTACTCGCTGTGCTATTGGACTGGCAATGACAGCTTTGCCAGCCCCCTTATCTTCCGTTTCTTTTAGTTTCCTGTTGGTCTTTCCTGCCTCACTGGCTTCCTTTTTTGTCTTTCCCCCTGCTGCTGTTCCTGCCTGTTCCCTTGTACTACTCCCAATATCAACCTGCTTGGGACCACACTTGCACGATCTCAATGTCACCTGGCCTAGTAGGATTGCTGTCTCTGTCTTCCCTCTGTTTCCCCTCCCTTGCCTCGTTGCCCTTTGAAACACTTGTGAATAGGTGCGTAATAAATGCCATATCATATAATAAATGCCATATCATATTGCACTATTCTCGTCCATATTGCGACCTGTTTGCGACCACACCATTCCCTGGAAGTCTTCGCCTACCATCTACTTCCACTGCAGAGACAGCCTTGCACTTGGAGATCCAGTCTGACCTTTCCAGTTAGTGCTTGCACTCTTTCTACACCACGTTAATCTGGGAAGGTTGTCCTGTGGCGTGGGAAGTTGATTCCGGACCCCTCAGTTGCATCCTAGAGGGTCTTCGGTTGGTTTCTCGTGTTGCATTATCTTCACTGCATAAGACAACCTGGCATCATCCACACACGCACCCGAAAAATCAGGAATGCAGCGCAAGCATATTAGGAGAGAAGGTGGAGATCAGATGGGCTAGAGGGGCCAGGTAGATGTTGAAAAGCCAAGGGGAGAGGACAGAGACGTGAGGGACTCAGCAGGTGAAGAGTGAAATGGTGGAGAGAAAATGGCCCAGAACTGGGGAAGGACGGTCCAAGAGGAAGGAGGTCAACCAGTCCAGAACCAGGTCCGTGATGCCAAGGGTATCACAGAGCAGATTTATCAGGGTGGCATGATTGTCAGGGGCCACAATAATAAACATAGTATTCCAGTGTTGGGAAGGGCTCAGGAACTAATGACGATCAGCATCAAGAAGATGCAAGCCACAAAAAACAAAATACTTTTGTACAAAAGGCTGTTGTGTCCTTTCTGCAGGAGGAACAGCTCACGGACCATATCTCCCAAGCACCCCCGGGCCAAGAACTACATGTTGAAGCCCACGTCGGGCGGGGCACGCACGCGCATGCGCACGCGTTCAACAAGAGCACGGGGCTTGTGCTCAGGACAGCAACCAGAGAAGACGTGTTCTTCAGAGCTCCAAGCAAGGGGAAGCTCACGAGGGGCCATGCCCCATGCAACCTCCACCTGGGCCCCTCAAGCCTTTCAGATAAGTACCGCAGACTATCAGCAGCGTAAGCCGATCTGGGGGAAGGCGCGCAGCGCTGTGCAGAATCATAGAGAGTCAGAGGATACCACCAGCAACTGCGGTCAGGGGCACACGCAGGGGGGCTCCGCCCAACCTCCTCATGTTCCCCCTCTGCTCCAGCAAGCTAAGTGTTGAATATTAACGCCATAAGTGCCTGCAATTGAACTACGCGCAACAATAGAAAAACACACAGCGCATAGTCGGGCATGTTTAACCCACTAACAACCATCTAGATAATGCCACGAGTTGTTGCTGCGCAGAAGCCTTTGGGGCAACACAGTTTGGGCAATAATGGACGCGGAGCCACGCGCGGCAGTCATCCGCTCGTAAAGGGAAAAAGCCTGCATAACTTTTGGGCAATAAAAGACGCGGGGCCACGCGCGGCTGCAATCCGCTCGTAAGGGGCATATTAACAGCTGCATGTACTAAACTATTGAGCACTGAAGGGTGCATGAACTTCTAGTGCAAGAGTGAGTGAATGTCAACATTTGGTGTGTGAGGTAACACGCAGATGGTAATTCCCACTCTCTTTTCAGCATAACACTGCTCTGGATTCCGGACCTGAGAGTGTGCAGGCAGGAGGCCAGCACTCACCCCTTGAGATAAGTCCCTTTCTGGTTATAAGCCTTGTTGTGGGGTCTGGGGGGGGGGGAAATGTGCATGTTGTGAATGTCTATGTCTATGAATACCAGCTATTGCTTTGTGTTATCCAATGTCCCCTTCCCTGACCACCTCCCCTCTCCCAGTCCTCTTTCCGGTTACCCTAACTACTGAACCTATCCAACCATCCAGATCCTAACCCTCTTTCCCCGCCCGGGTCGCGGAAGCTTGTGTAAGTCTAAACTTGCAGGCGCCAAGACCCTGGAGGGGTAAGTTGGTTCGTGCCACTCCTGAGCCTGGAAGCTGAAGTCGTGACAATGATTGACGATATCAAAGGCAGCAGAAAGTTCAAAAACAATGAGATTGGAAGGAGAGCTAGACTCGATGATTAGAGAGCAGGTCTTCACAGGTGTTCAGGAGAGCAGTTTCTATGCCTCTGGCAGCTCTGAAGCCAGACTGGTGGTCGTGGAGACAACCAATAGATTCAGTGTGGAGGTTAAGCTGGGAGATGGCTAGCTTCTCCAAGAGATTGCCCAGGAAGTGGGCAATGGAGAGACAGTGGTAGTTTGCTGAACAGCAATGGTCGGCAGAAGGCTTTTTGAGGAGAGAATGCACAAGGGAGTGCTTGAGGAGTAAGGGGAAGGAAACAGTGGCAAAGGAGTGATTGCAGAAATCGGCCAAGGCTGAAGCAAGGGAGACAATGTTGTCCTTGGTAGTTCTGGAGGAGCACGGGAGCTCCTGCTTGGGTGAGACTTTCATACAGTGGACTTATCTAGAAATGTCATCAGGTGTTATGCGAGAAAAAGAGGAGAGCAGGAGGGGAGGAGAGAGGTAGGCCAAGGGCAGCCTGAGAGTGGGTGAAGGAGAAGGGAGATAGAGGAGAGTGAAGACAAGATGTCCTGACTTTAAGAAATGAAGTGGGAGGCCAGAGAAGTGCAGAGTGCCAGGGAAGGCAGAGGAGAAGTGGAAACTGCAGAAGGGTTGGAGAGTTCTTTGCAGATTTTGAAAAGTTCAGCCGTGTTGTTAGTGACCACAGAGATGCAGGCTTGGATATAGGAGGCCCTTTTCTTCGAGCAGATGGAGAGTATGTATTGCCTTTGGAGCAAACAGCAGGCCAGTTTGCCAGAGGATGTGCTCGAAGCCTGCCACTTCCGCTCATCTGCTGTGCATTTGTGTTTTAAAGCAGCCAGGTCAGAGTCAAACCAGGAGCTGTACTTCGAGGCAGGTTTCATGCAGAGATGGATGTCCGGAGTGTTGGAGAGGGAGAGCTGAAGGTTAGTAAGGGCTGTGTCAGAATGGGAGTCAGTTACAGGAGTAGGAGGGGGAGTGAATATGGCGGCAAAAGAGGCAACTGATACTCGCTTCATAGGTCGAATGACGGAGAAGGAGTTTGGCAGTGCGGGCGGGGGCTTAGACAGGGGATCCAGGAGGTCCAGGTGAGAGGACAGGAGAGAATGATCAGACCAGAAGAGAGGAGTAATGAGGGGGTGGTGATGGGGATGCCTGGAGAGATGAGAGCATCCAAGGTGTGACCAGCTGTGTGCGTCGGCCCCGAAGGAGAATGAAGAGGGAAAGCGTGTCACAGAGGTTGCGGAAGAGCCCAGAGGCTGCATCGGGGGAGTCGAGGTGAATATTGAAGTCTCTGAGTAGGAGAAGCTTGGAGGAAGAGGCAAGGAGAGAAGAGTTGAGGTCAGCCCATTCAGAGAGGAAGTGGGAGACCTGGCCAGGGGCCTATAGATGGGGTCCAGATTCAGGGAGAGGCCAAGAGAGACACTGAGCCTGCAGACAAGGCATTTCAAAGAGGAGTAGGCCTTAGTGGGTATAATAGCAGGGACCCATTCAGGGAAGATCATGGCAACTCTGCCCCCGTACCGGTTAAGCCTGGGCACGGAGAGGATCTTGTACCCCTCAGGGAGGAGAGTGCCAAAACTCGTGACAGGGCTGGCAGCGATCCACGTCTATGTGAGAGCGAGGGTGTCTAGGTCAAAATCTTCAAGGATGTGGCAGATATCAGAGGAGTGTTTGATGGCAGAGCAAGAGTTAAGGGTAGCTAAGTGGAGCAAGTTACCAATTTTTAAGGTCTTGCGAGGAGTGGTACAGGAGTTTGGTACACCCGTCAGAGGTGGCAGTGGGGCATAAGGAGTAACAGAAGGAGGAGCAGCAGGAGGGGGGAGTAAGTTGGTGAGAGATGGAAGACGCCTAACAAGAAGGAAGAGGTTGGGCTGAGAGCCCAGGACCATGACAGTGCCATTTAGGTAGACATTAATGATACACCTAGTGGCCAGGAAGGATGCCAAGAGTACCTCCCAACGGATTCCACCATTAAAGGGAGAGGAAGAGAAAGAGGAGAGCACAGAAACCATATGGGGAGTCCAGAGGTCTGGTGAAGGGACGACAAAGATGATGTCAGTGAGAGTCTACCTGGAAGAAGCGTTGACATAGGTGGCAGCGATGGGCAGGCCTGGATTGGAGACCACTTACCCAAAAAATCACTATCCAAACACTCTTAAAAAGGTACATGAAGGCGCCACTACAAAAGAGGCCCACTCATGCCACCTGACAAACGTCCTGAATCCTCTAGAATGACCTTTTTACAAACCCGCATCCAGACCCACTTGACAAGGGCACATTCAGATCCCTGATTCTAAAAAGCCAGAGCCATATGCTTTGCCAGGTCACATTACCCCTCTCCAAAGTGTTATCAAAAAGCCCTCTGTCAAGGTCCAAACCCGTCCCACATAAAACCATATTCAAACCCCATCCAGCATAGTTATATCCTGAGGATTCTCTACAAAGCCCCACAGACAAAACCTCTCAAGTCCTATCCTTCACAGGTCCTACAAAGTCCCATCAAGAACACCTATAGAAATGTCCAATCCTGCCCCCACTCCCAAAGCCCCATCCCATGGAGACTGCTCTTCACAGAACGCAAACCCAAAATGTAACATGGTTTACTGCAATTCGCCTCTCTGCACAAAACCATAAGAAATCCGCCCCCTCTGTGAGAAACCTGAAGGTGTCTCACCCGCTAGTCCCCAGGGACCTGTCATCCAGATGGCCAGGACACGGCTATGGCTTTTGGATTGAGTTCCTGGGGGGTGGACCAGTGCAGGAGGATCTCCTGGGTCAGGGGTCTTCAGGACATGGGACACAGGATTGCGAGACGCGGTATCCCCTTCCCTGTAACACCTTCATTCCATCCTACCAGATAGGATAGTTAGGAACTCAAACCACGCCCTTTCCTTCAAAACACTTACAAGTTCTCACGGACAGCCAGCTATGAGAGAAAATTGACTTACACCCGAGCTGTATACCTGACATGTCCCAATACGATAGTCAGGCAGCATCAAGCAATTACTGACCATCACACACACCTGACTTCCATTACATTTCCCCACACAGATAAAAGGCATAGCACGAGAGCATGCGCTGAGCGAGGTAAAGCACACAAAGAAGCAGCAGTTTCAAGATGGCAGTTTAACACAAGGCAAATTGACGGCAAAACAGATGGGGATCGCAAGGAGGGAAGTGCCCTTGACCTTTTTGACGAGGAACCGTTACTTTCACAAAACCTTAAGAATAGAAAGTATAAGAACAGGAAACCAGGCTGAAGAATCCTGCATTGTGTGTCGGGGGTACCCAGGGCTCTCCCGCGTCGATAATCAAGGTGGGGAGAATCGCCTGCTGCCGTGGATCTGTCCTTAGCCCCTACAACAAAGCAGTGCCAGTGAAATCAACACAGCCGGTGAGTTGGGGAGGCCGATACCTGACCGGTCTATGTTGAAGCCAAGGTTGTGAGCAGCAACATTGTATGGTGAACGCTGAAGTGAACAGTGTATGAAGCGCATGTTATAACCAAGGCGAGTAAAATTGGACAACAGATGAGTGATTGAACTTTGAAACCAAGATGCCGAACCTTAGACAGAGTGGTCCTGCACCACGTGCGCGCTCTTACGATGGTCTCAACGAAAGAGTGACAAAGGATTGTGAATTGAAATGGTCCTGCAACGGGTCAAGCAAAATCCTGTGCACAATCGAAAGTCTTCGATGTTAACAGAGTAAAGTAAGTTGATGACAAAGTAGATAAAGTTGGTCTGAGCCCGAACGAGGGAGATCAGCTGAGAGCTTTTTGTTAAAGAAAGTTTGTGTTAAAGTAAATAAAAATTGGTCTGAGCCCAGCCGAGGAAGACTGATTGAACATTGTGTAGAAACGGATCTGAGCGTGGTGTAGGGGAATCCGGGGTGAACCGTGAATCACCTGAGCGGAGAGCTTTTGGATAAAGCAAGTTTGTGTTGAAGTAAATTCAAATTGGTCCGAGCCCGGCAGATGAAGACTGATTGAACATTGTGTTGAAACGGATCTGAGCCCGGCGTAGGGGAATCCGGGGTGAACCGTGAATCACCTGAGCTGAGAGCTTTTGGTTAAAGCAAGTTTGTGTTAAAGTAAATTCAAATTGGTCCGAGCCCGGCAGAGGAAGACTGATTGAACATTGTGTTGAAACGGATCTGAGCCCGGCGGAGGGGAATCCGGGGTGAACCGTGAATCACCAGAGAAATTGGATACATGAATTGGATACATGAAAATCCTACGAGCATTGTGTTAAAGAGGATCTGGGCCTCACCTAGGGGGATCCGAGGTGAATAGTCAATCACCTGAGAAATTGAGTGTGTGTGATATCCTGAGAAGAAAATAACGTATTGTTTGTTTGTCGCATCAGGCCCTCTGAAAGAAGAGACTTCGAAGGGCACAGAAGGCCCTGATGCTGTTTGAACTGCACCCGCATGCTAGAGAGCCAGAGACTGTGCTAATCTCAAGTCTGTCACCTTGTCCCATGCTGAAAACATGGGGAAGGGAGGCCAATGGCCTAAATATCCTGACTCATCATTTCTTGGACACTTGTTTCATTTGGATAATAATAATAATAATAATAATAATAATAATTTATAATAATAATAATAATTTCGCATTTATATAGCGAAACACTGTTTCCCACACTATTTGCAATTAGAAGTAAGGATTGGCAATCGTTTTCTTTTGTATAGGCACTTTTATTTTGACAAGACAGCACTAGGATTGCATTTGTATAATTTGATGGTCGTAGCTTGCTCCCATCCTTAGATTTAGGATTAGATAAGCATTTTCCAAACTTTTTTTAAAAAGTTCAATAAACACCCTTGAACTGTGGTCACTTGTGTCTGTCTTACTGTTGATACCATGCCTTCCATATAGCTCAGTGCAGGGAAAATTGACCACTCTGCACAGGACCAGAAAATATCCATTCTGAAACATATCCCTTGCTCTGCACAGGACAAATAACATCCATCCCACACTTCTGCTGCACAGGACAAACCTCCAAATACCCCCTTCTGGGCACGGAAATCTGATCCCACTCTCTTCATAGAGCAAATCCCCAACTCTGTACTTTTGTAAAGTACAACTATCCCCTGGTCAAATAACCAAATACCCCCCTGCTGTGCAAGACAACAAATCCTATACTTCCCCTGCTCTCGGTACAGGACAAATACCTAAGTTTGCACTCTCCGCATAGGACAAATACCTAAGGTCGCCACTGCAAACAATAGCCCCCTTTGCAACACATTACAAATAGCCAAAAACACCCTTTCAGTGGACAAACTTCTCCAGTATACTGGATCACAAGTAGTCTGACATTCTTCGCTACCCAATTGTGTCCCTCTTCACAGGATAAATGCTCAAGTATGCCCATGTTCATCAGCCCTCGACCAAGGTCCTGCCTTCCTGCTTGTGCATTGATGACAAGGTGCTAAACTGAAGGGTGCTGGAAAGCTCAAAAGCTGGAAAGCTCAAGTACGCCCCGTTGCACTAAACACATATAACCCTCTGCTGCGAATAACAGATCCACAAAATAACCCCCTCGCCAGGCAGGCCAAATCGCCCCTCTTCTAGGGTGACCAGTTGACCTGATTTTACCAGAATTGGGGCCTCTCTCGCCCCCCCACCCCAAAAGTCTTTAAACTTAAAGGAGGTGACCACTGACAGTTCTATCATGAAATGACTGAAGGTTGATAGCGGGCAACACTTATAAATCAAACAAGCATCCAAATGCGTATTTTCCTGTGTCACATTTCAGATCTGACATCTCAGGGTGGGCTCAAACCACCAACCTTTCAGGTACCACCACACTCCTTAACTGATTGTGCAACAAATCCTGGCCACAAAACGCATACATATATATTAATTGGAGCAATCACAGCAAAGGTTCCTTTACTAATGAAGTACTTACATTATAAACAAAAAACGCATATTCTATATGCAGGGTAGCAATTCAGTCCTAGAAATACTGTATGATGGGATGTTTTGAGAGTCCGCCCTCCTAGTACTTTTATGTTTGTGGCCGTCAATGTTTTTTGTATCTTGAAAATCTGGTTGCCCTACTGTTTTGGCCCTGGGCAGGGCTTGGATATGCTGGACTGGAACATGAGGACAGAGCAGGTTTCTGGGAGGCGCAATGAGGAAGTGACAAATAAAGGATCACGTAGATAGAGGTGTGCTGAACGTTATTCTTTAATATCCCTCTACAGAAGTCCCCTTCCCGGGCTCTAGTAGCTCCTCCTCTTCCTCCCTCATTTCCTGTGCCATTCCCTTCCTTCTGTCCCTTAAAGTGGCATTTCATTTAAGGTAGGCCATCCTAGGAACTTCATAACCAACATCTCCCCCCAATTTATCGTTGTGTTGCCCCCCGTTTCTCCTTTTATTCTCTGGGGGCCTTGGCAGTATTTGTCTCGGCCTTCTGCCCTCAGCTTTCCATAAACGTGCCCTCTGCTCCAGCTGTTGCTTGGACACCACTGCATCAGTTATCTTACTGTGCTTACACTGTCCTTCATTCTTTATTTCCTCCCAAATGCGCTTTGTGTCCTGCTGTTCTCCTTCGAGTTGTACACTAGTATGACCTGTATACATCTTTTTCAGATTGTCCTGTGCCATCTTATTTATAACTGTCCTTGCAGCACTTCTTAGTCTATTGTTCATCTGTTTGAGGTGGGCAGTGTGAATCTGTAGTTGCTCACGATGTTGCTGGATCTTTAATTGCAGCTGCTGGTTTCCTTTGGTGTTGACGTGCATCCTGTCCTGCACTGATGCATCCTCGTTTCTTCCAGTATCGCCACATTCTCTTGCTTTGAGTTCAATAATGCTGCGGTCCTGTTTCTCCTTTCTCTGTTTCATTGTTGATAGTTTGACCCGTTCTTTGCACCATTATGCTCTTCTTTGTAATTGTAATACCTTTCTCCTTTGTTTTTGTCTCCACAGTGGCACATGGTATGTCATGTTTCTTCTTGGTTTCTTTGTCGCAGCACTATGTTCACCTCTTTTCCCAGTACATTTATGTCCACTACTCTCCTGTGCCAATAGCTCATTTTGTACATTTTGCAACGGATTCTTTCCTTTTTCCTTTCGTTCCGGAGGTTCCTTGGGTTCTCGGCTGCACCCATCTCAATGGTAGTGGAGAACTTGTCAATGGTTAAGATATCCATCACCTCAAACCGTACCGCCACTCTCTCAAACTCATTCTTATACTCTTGAATGCTACCATTGTGGTCATCGTTTCTCTTACTCTTTCTTTTGTCTAGTCTCTTTATTTCCATCTTTGCAGGGGAAAACTGATCAGCTTGTGCGTGGGAGGATGGGGTGTTGGAAAACTTCATGGCCTTTCTGGAAACAGGGTTTATGCTTTTTTTTACGTCCACATGGTGTTCTTTATCCCTCCTCCCCGTTGAACGTATTTGTTGTGGCGAAGTTGTTTCCTAACGGAACTGCTTCTGAGGCATTGTCCTACAGAGTCAGCAGGGTGCTGTAAGGTACTGGAGCAAGCTGGAGGTGGCGGGACGCCTCTTGAAGTGGGAAGGGCGGAGGTGCTGTCTGTGCTGCAGGTGGCAGAAAGCCTTGTCTGTTGTAGGATAGCGTAGGTGCCTTGTCTGACGGAAGATAGCGGATGTGCCTTGTTTGACTGAGTACGGCGGAGGTGCCTTGATCTACAGCAGAGGTGCCTTGATGGAGGAAGGCAGAGGTGCAACTCTAGTCTTTACGAACTGCGTGCATCTCGTGCTGTATACTTCTGGAAATGGTGATGGGCTACTGTCACCTCAGCTATTTACCTTGCTCTAGTGCAGTAGGCGTGTGTCCCTTGAGCGCTCTTTGAGTCTTCTCTTAATGCCTTTGCAGGAACAGCATCTGTAGTATGTTGCTTTGACCATGGGACTTTAGTATGTGCTGGCTTTGGGCAGGAACACTGTCAGGAGTATCTGCTGTGGCTTGGAGTTGTAGTGTAAATGGTGGTGGGACTGAATACTTCAGTGCTTACCATGATGCTCTCTTGTACTGGTGCCGGGAGGGCGGTGCTGCCTCATTTTCTTTCTGTATGTGGGCGGATGGTGAAATTGTTGATGGGTGCGTGGTAGTCTTGTGCCGATGGAGGTGCATGAGTGGTATTACTGCCTGTGGGCAGCGTTCTTTTGGATGTGGCAGTGTGAGGCGCAGCCTTTGTTTTGTTGTCCTTTTTTCTCTGGTGGGGCGGCTGTCGAGCATCAAAGCAAGTGGGAGTGGCTTCGCTCTGTCATCTACTTGTCACTGGTGTTGTCGGCGGTGGAGCTCACAAGAGTGGGCAGTGCAAGGTGTGTACTATTTGGAGGACCGGACGTCATCGCAGGCTTCAGTGCTGTTTGGAAATGCTGGGCAGGCATGTGGGTGCAAAATCACATCATCACCAGTTGTTTTGGCCCTGGGCAGGTCTCAGATATGCTGGGGCAGAACAGGAGGACAGCACAGGGCTTTGGGAGGAGCAGTGAGGAAGTGACATATAAAGGTGTGCTGAACCTTTTTCTTTAATATCCCTCTTCCTGGGCTCTGCTAGCCCCTCCTCTTCCTCCCTCATGTCCCTGTGCGATTCCCTTCCTTCTGTCCCTTTAAGGTAGTCTCGTCCTATGCACTTCATAAACAACACCCACCAATCCAAAAAACACCAATCCACTTACTGTAAACTGGTATGCTGGAAATTTGTACCCAAAAGTGTCCCTCTGCAGATAGTCAAGTATGCACCACTGTACAAAACACATCTCCCATCTCTGCTGCACAGAACAAATCCCCAAAATACCCCTCTCTAGTGAGCAGGAGAAAAAAATAATAACTATCTTCATTACTGTAAACTGATATATTGGATATTCACCTACGAATGAAGGCATGTCCATGTTCAGCCCCACTGCACAAACAACACACCCTTGCACATAACGAATCCCAAAATACACCGAAATCACCTCCTCTGGGTAGCCAAATCGCCCATCTCCACTAAAATAACAACCTAATACATACATGCCAACCCTCCCGATTTAGGCGGGAGACTCTGGACTTTTCAGTGAGAAATATTGCTTTTTTTCCACATTCACCTGCCTAAAATAATTCCAGCGCCAATACATTCCTATAGGGAAAACTACGTCTCCCGATTTTCTCTCACAAAACTCCCTCCTAGGTACTTGGAATGTTGGCATGTATGCTAATTTGCGATAGCTTTAAGGTTTACTGTAAACTAAAGTCGCTTGGTAATGGAGGAATGATTGTGCTCATGAACTCTTGGCCATTATACTGTCTTAAGCTTCGGCCTTCCCCCGCTCTGCCACGAGGCTACGCCAGCGTTCCCGCTGGATCTTCGATGAAGTGCTCAATCTAAGGCACGTGACTTCCCAGACACCGCCGAACGTGCAACAGCCCACGTGATGAAGCGCAGAGGAAGCGCTGTTAAGGTCCGTTTCTCTGATGGGAACTAGACATTATCGTTTTGAGGTGAGTGTTTTCGGGAAGGGCGCTTGGGCGGGGTCTGAGCTCCCACCATCACCTTCCTCCGCATGAGCAACCTGTTCGCTTCAGTCAACACAACCTAGCAAACCACTCCAACATATATGAGCCACCGCGATACCCTTCCTTTTAACGGCCGTTCGCGGCACCAGTAACCCACACAACCTTACAAATTACGTGAATCTGTTCCAGCAACCACCACTTGCACCTACAGTCACTGTCCCCTCACATTTCCTCATTCTCCACCACAGCCTTAATCCAACACCACCTTCCTTTAAAGAGCAACCTCTTTATTTCGCCATTTTAGCTTGCCCTGACAAATGGCACCACCTGCTCAATCGGTCATCATCGCATACCTTGTCTGACACTTTCCAAGACCCCAGCACCCACCGCCCAGCCATTATAACTGTCCCAGACCACTCTGCGCCCAAGCCAAAACCACCTTGGTAAAAACGACCGTCATCTTTCCCAGTAACACCACAACCTTACCTGTATCATTAGCCATTCTCACTATATGCCATGCCTCCTCGGCCATGCATTGGTCTACAACCCCCACACCCAGTATGGCCCAGCAACCGCCACGCCACCTCCCCCCAGCTTCTAGCCTGTAATTCATTAACCTCTAATAATCTGATTACTTATCGGTAATCTTCACTACTCCTAGTCTTACTATCAGATGTGGCTGACGGTCTGTCTCAGCTCGTGGGGGCCCATTTAGACGTGATGGTTGGATTAACCGCCATGCTAGAGCAGAGAGCAACAGTTTGAAGATCCTGTGGGGTGCATATATTAAAATGGAGACAAAGAAATTCAGGCAGCTGGTTGATAGACGCCTATTAAACCGAGAATGCCAGTCAGCAAGAAGCTGAAACACTAAACATCCACTGAAAAGCTATCCTTGTTTCAACAAGGTACTCATTGGAGAAACTGAGTAAAAAGGTATACCAGAAGCCCAAGGGCGGTGACGCCCTTAAGGGCTTCAGCAAATGCAGCTTGTAATGTGTGCGTTGAAAAGGTGAAAGGTGTATTATGCTGTGGCATAAGACAGCAGACTGCCACCGTGGGGGCACTTGTTGGGACCCCCAGACTCGGGCACCTTTCATCTGAAAAGGTTGTAAGGCCCTGACACTATCCCTGCCTACTATTCAGCCTCCATGATGGGACCCATTGCACAATTCTTTTAGTCATGCTTCTTTTCCCTCTTGAATATATGAACTATGACAGGAGGTGCTATGCACATGCAACATAACATAAATGTCTCCCCTTACCCACAGTCCCTTAGTTATTTTCACCAATGGGCTCATGTCCCCGCCATCCACCAAGTGGACATCGAGATAAGTCAGTACTGTGACGAGGGAGAGTAGAATTAGGTGAATGAAGAGTACTAGTAAGTAATCTGATCTTTACCTCCTGCTTTCACATCCCAGTACTAACCTCAGAGTTAAGCCAACACATCTAAGAGGAGGCCTATGCTTAACCACAAAGGCCACTGAATGTTGCTGCCTCCCCCATCACTATTAATCAGACCTTGCACTTCTACCAACTTAGTTAGATCCACATGTGTGTGACAGGACCCCTCAAATCATTGTCCACATTCAATCAATAATTCTTGATGAGGGTGTTGGGATCCATCCATGTGTCTGTTCTGCAGACTTCCTGCAGTGAGACAACCTGTGGGTATGCTTAGGATGCCACATGGAGTTAGTGCAAGGAGGCCTACCTGTCTATCAGTAGCCCATGGTCATGACAGATCTAATCCAGTGGATAATTGATGCCACTGAAGCCTTTGATCCTGCCCCTGAGGATCCAAAGGTGATTAAATGTCTGACAGACTTTGGGAAAAACTCTGTCCTTCTCGTATAGTTCAGCATGGTTCTGTTAGATTAAGCCAATGCTATACCTCATTGTTGGGGAGGAAGAATTCTGATAGGTTGGCAACACTACCTTGGGACATAAGGAATGTCAACATTACCGTAGGCAGAAATGCTGAATCACATTGCAAAATGAGGGCATCGGGATGAGTACTTGGCTTGGCCCCTTTCTTAATCTACCTTTTGATGTAATTGCAATTGTGAAGGTCTTCTTCAGAGTCCTGTACTTGGTGACTAGAATCGTTTAGTACACAGGGGTACACCTTTAGAGATTCCACCAACAAAGGGTGATAGCAAGGTGGGGTACTTGCATGTGACAAGGGTTTCCCCAATGAGAAGCTTTTAAGTAATTTTCGCAGGAGCCTTCCCAATTTTTTTTATCATTCACCACCAATTCTCATGGAAGGCAAAAAGCCATCCTGCAAAAACTGTAGCATGCATAGAATTCTACACTAATGCAGAGACATTTGTTCCGCACCACAAAATTAGCAGAATACCGATCAGAACTCTTGAAGGGAGCCGGGTGTCTGCACTGCTGAAGGGACACTTCCACCTGTTCTGGCAGACAGAGTCCTCGGGCACCTCCTCCCAATAACACCCTCTTCTCTGGAACCCGTTGAGGTCAGGACACAATGAAACACACTGGTTCTATTGCTAGTTCCAACAGAATTGGGGACCAGCCCCTTGTTGGGATCACGCCTTCCTGATCAATCGACTCTGTGAGAACCTGAGCATCACGATCAGGCCCTGGAGTGGCTGACACCCTTCCTCTTGTACCGCCCCTCCCAGGTCCAACATGGTTGCTTTCTCTCCGCCACCTCTCTTTCTACCCGTGGGGTTCCCCAGGGCTCTATCCTCTCACCATGGTTTTTCAACCTCTACTTGGCCCCTTTTGCCCACCTGATCGCTACCTTCTTCTCTAACTTCTAGTGTTATGCAGATGACACTCCACTTTCCTTCAGGCTCCCCTGAGCCTCCTCCCTAGTTCATTCCTGACTGTCTAGCCGTGATTCAGGATTGGTGCACCTCCAACGATCTGTGCCTTAATCTCAGTAAGACAGATATCCTTCTCATTGGGGCCCCTGCTTTCCCTCTATCACTCTGGCCGCCCGCCTTGGGCCCTCTTCCTTCGCCTTCCTGTAAGGCAAAAAACCTTGGTGTCATCTTCTACTCCACTCTCTCTTTCTCTCCCCACAACTCAGACGTCGCCAAGAAGTCCCACTACCAGCTGCACTTCCTCAAAGGGACTCTTCCCTTTCTCACTTCCCCCAGAAGCTCACTGTCTCCAGAGCCCTGGTTCTCTCTAGACTGGACTACTGCAACAGCCTCTTTCTCAGTCTGCCTTCCTCTATTCTCCGCCCTCTGCAACTAATCCAGAATAGGACTGCAAGACTTATCGTTGGCCTGAAGCCCTGGGATCGTACCGCTCCAGCCCTGAAATCTCTCCACTGGGTGCCGGTAGATGCAAGTATCAAGTTTAAGAAAGACCCTTTACATTGTCCACAAGGCTTTCTGGGGCTGGGGCCCACATTACATCCAACTCTCCCTTCCAAAATCCCTTCCTTCTTGAGCCCTTCGCTCAACTACCTCCAACTCTCTAAGGGTTAGACGCTTCTCCAGGCAGAAAGTGGGGATAGATCTCTCCTCTGCAGGTGCTTTTCTCTGGAATGGCCTCTCTGCCCTATCAAACTTGAGCCGGACCACCTGAAGTTCCGGAAGCAACTCAAAACCTTCCTCTTTGCCTCAGCTTCTTACCTGTTCCTCCAAAACCATCGGCCGAACTCTTCAAAATCTGCAAGGAGCTGGCCAACCCTGCTGTAGTCTCTACCTCTCTTGTCACCTCCCAGACCCTTTGCACTGCCCTTGCCTCTCACTTCATCTCAAAAACCCAGGACAGGCTGTCCACCCTCTTCTCCCTTCTCCTTCTATGAACTCTGGCCCCCTGCAGCTGCCCCCACCCTCTTTCTCATACTTTCCTCTTTTCTCCCCTGACAAGTTCTCTAGACAAGTCCGATCTATGAAAGTCACATCAAAACATGTTCTTCCCTGTTCCTCCAAAACCATCATTGAACACATTGACACCCTTGCTCCTGCTGATTTCTGCAACCTCTCCTTCGCCTCAGGACCCTTCCCCTCCCCTCCGAAGCACTCTCTTGTCACCCATTTCTCAAGAAACCCACTGCAGACTCTTCTTGCCCGACAAACTATCGCCCAATCTCCATCACTCCTTTCCTGGGGAAACTCCTGGAAAAGCTGACCATCTCGCAGCTTAACCTTCACTCTGATTCTGATCAGCCTGGCTTTAGAGCTGCCAGAAGGCCGGATACTGCTCTCCTGAACATCCGTGAAGATCTGCTCTCCAACCTTGACTCGAACATCCCTTCTGTCCTCATCCTACTCAATCTCTCTTCTGCCTTTGACACAGTCAACCATGCCATCCTGCTCAACCGTCTCCGTGACAACCTGGGTATCACTGAACAGGCTGTGGCCTGGCTGACTTCTTTCCTCTCTGATCGACCCTCCAAGGTCCAACTTGGGTGCTTCCTTTCCTCTATCTCCCTCTCTTCCTGCGGTGTTCCCCAGGCGTCTAACCTCTCATACTGGCTTTTCAACCAATACCTGGCAACTCTTGCCCATCGCATTGCTGTTTTCTCCTCAAGTCTCGATGCTATGCCAATGACACTCAACTCATTTTCAAGCTTCTCTCGGCCACCTCTTCACCTTCTCTCATCTCTGATTGCCTATCTGCTATTCAGGAGTGGTGTGCTGCCAACGATCTTTGCCTGAATGCCATCAAGACGGAGATCCTCCTCATCGGCACACCATCACCCTCCTTTCCTATCGCTCTCTGGCCGGCCTCCATTGGCACTCCTCTACCCCCACCTGAGAGGCTAAAAACCTCAGCGTCATCTTCGACTCCACACTTTCCTTTTCTGCCCACATCTCTGATGTCTCTAAAAAGTCAAACTTCCAACTGCACCTCCTCAGAATTATTCTGCATTTCCTCTCGCTCCCCCAGAAGCTCACTGTCTCTCGAGCCCTGGTTCTCTCTAGGTTGGATTATTGCAACAGCCTCTTTCTAAATCTACTCTCCGCCCTTTGCAACTCGTCTAGAACAAGACTGCGAGACTTGTCCTTGGCCTCAAGCCCTGGGATCGTATCTCTCCAGCCCTGAAATCTCTTAATTGGCTCCCAGTGGCTGCAAGGATTACATTCAAGACCCTTTGCATTCTCCACAAGGCTTTCTGGGGCCTGGGTCCAAAATTACCTTCAACTCTCCCTGCTTAAATACCTTCCCGGTCAAACTCTTCGCTCCTCCAACTCTCTCCCGATCAGTTGTTTCTCAAAGAAACAAGCTGAGGGTAGATCTCTTGTCTTTGGCTGGGGCCTCCCAGCCACTCTGAAACTTGAGGAGAAAGAGCCATCGCTGGTTCCGGAAGCACCTCAAGATCTTCCGCCTTGCTTCTGCCTTCGCTCCTCCTCTCCCCTGCTGATCTGTTCAGCTTCGGCATCGTGCCCCTGGTTATCCTCTGATTTCGGGCCCAGGTACTTGCTCACCCTGCCACGCACCCTCAGTGCCTCCTGGCAAACCTTGCAGTTGGGTCTGTATCTGTAACCCTACAGTGTCCCCCCCTTTTCTGCACTTATCAGACACCCCCTGTCTGTGCCTTAAACCTAGCACTTGCTGCCTGCACTACCACTGTTGTTTTTTTATTCCTTTGTTCAGCACTTTCCACTTCTCCCCCCTGCACTTTACCCCTTCCCTCTCCCCTGCACTTGCGTGTTCTCAATGTCACTGGGCCTAGTAAGATTGTTGCTTTTGTTCTCCCTTGTTCCCCTCCCTTGCCTCGTTGCGCTCTGAAACACTTGTGTATGAGCGCAATACAAATAAAATATCAATATCTGCTTTCTCTCTCTCTCCTCTGCTGACACACCTGTCTGCTGTACCAACTAGTTGCTTGGCTCCCTCAGAGTCTCACTGGATACCAGGCTCCTTCTTGATCAGTCACCCTTGCACTTTCTCTGGCCCTACCACACACCTAGGGGCTGTAACTGTAACCCTACAGTCCCTTGTTCTCCTTGCACTACCCAGATCCACGCTGCCCTGGTTGCACTTATTCAGAGCATTGCTGCCCTGTTTTTCTCCCTCCCTTGCACTTCCCCCTCCCTTTCACCTTGCACTTCTCTTTCTCGCGCTTGCGCAATCTGTATGACACAAGGCATAATAAGATTTTGTCTTGTCCTCCCTCTGTCTTCCCTCCCTCATCTTGTCGCGCCTAGAAACACTTGTGTACAGGCGCATTATAAATGAATTATATCATTGGCCATTAGGGAACCAGTAGGATGACTTCTGCACGACTGACCCTGATCTTCCTCAGTACACTGGGGTAACAAGAATCGTGGGAAAAGGCATATGAGATCCCTAAACCATTCCAATACCATGGCACCCAAGGCCCTCTGCAATTGAAATCTTGAACCGACTCTCCTGTTGTGCCGTCTCAGGAAGGGCTAATAGATCTAGCACAGAAATCCCAAGCCTCCCACACAAGTTTCCAAAAATGCTCTGGTGAAGCAAAGGTTCCTGTGATAAAGTGAAGACTGGTGAACCAATTTGCCACCCCATTTTCCACTCCCCTTATGTGAACTGCCGCCTGCAAAACCAGGTGGGCCACTGTTCATAGGTCGATTTCCTTCGCTAGCACTCCCCCAGTGGTTAATATATGCTACTGCCAAACAGTTGTACATCCTGATCAGCACCACTTGATTGGTAACCAGAGCAGAGTAGGCGTTCAAAGCCCTGTCAAAGGTTACCTCTGTCTTTCCGGTTTCAGTGATCCCTCTCATTCAGAGCCCACTTCTCCTGATGTACTTGATGCTTTAATGTTCCAACCCCACTCTGTGCCGTTTCGATTGATAGGGATTGTGACCCTGGTCTCAGAAATCCCCATTTGAGCCTCTGTCTCTAAGCCCTGAGACTGAAATACAGTCCTCGAATGCTTCGGAATCCCAGAATCCAAACCCTATGAATGTGGGAAGGCTTTCGATGTAGCCTTGCTCAAGGATCTCTAGCATTGCTTTGGCTGAGGATGATTCCTGCTTGAGGTCTGCTCTCAAGACCTTCATATGGTGGTTATCCATGCTCTTTGAAAGGAACATCTCCCTTCTCTAGTAAAAAAACTGGGCCCGATGAATATCAATGACTGAGTTTTCCAGATTTTTATGAATTTAAAGACACCGCACACTGCAGACCAGGACTCGTACCACTGGTGAGGGATGTGGCGCACAATAAAAACGCCTTTAATTTATTGATTTTGGATTCTGCTTTGAGAAGGCACCCAACCCGTCTCACACACCCCTTGACAAACTCCCTGTGTCGCAATGAACCATGCCGATGTGTAATTGTTAGGCAGAAACCTGTGCAGTTCCCTTAGGGACCACTGCAAAAGATTTAAGACTACAGGTGTTTGGCAGTAAACCCACTTGGTAGCAGTCTGCACCACACAGATTCACTTGGTAGCTGTGGCTGAGCAGTCAGACTTCCCTCAAGAAGAGTTAGGCAGTATATAGAGTATACACAATAGGTACAGAGACACAGTAGCACAAGCAAACACTGACCAGAGCTTTGGTGTAAAAGTATATAATTATTTATTTTGACACACTTGTAAATTACACTAGCACAAAGAGGTAAGTAAATTCAGCACACAGTCACTATTATATATATATACAACCCTAATTACTTATTAGACAAGTCTTAATGAGAAACACCACTTATTTTCAGACAGAGGTGAGCGCTTGACATAAAATGGCACTCTAATAAGTCGTTAAAAAGGGAGGGAAAAGGGCAGAGTTATTGAAGCACACACATTTCAATATTTTTTAAAGAACCACAGTAAGGCAGGATAGGCAGAGTTCTACTGGAGAGCAAGGAAGTCAATTGCAAGGCCCACTCTTGGAGAAAGCAAGCAGAAGGGGTCCAGGTTCACACAGTGGGGTTATGCCCAAAGAGTCTTGTAGGTAGTTCGCACACAAGGAATGAAATTAAAGTCAGGAAAAGTTAGCTAGGTCGTCCCAGGCCAGCCCAGGTTAGAAAGTCGAGGCTTTACTGTCACCCCGAGCGATCTGTCGCAAGGGAAGCCAGGTGGAACACAGTACCTTAAGTGGGAAGGAAGCTCCAGCGGGGGCAGTTGTTCCTGGCAGCGGGTGTGAGTCAGTGTTTCGTCCAGAGGAAGGAGGAGGTCTCGCCGTGGAGGAAAGCTGAAGGTCGTTGCACTGCCAGGGAAGAAACCAGCCACAGAGTTCTTCGGTTAAAAGGTACTACCCTTCTCTTCGCGGTTGTGGTAAGCCGTGGTATTCCGGTTGCCTGGGTGCTTGGCACGGGCAAGGCGGCCACGAGATGCTCCAGGAAGGTGAAAAGAAGGCAAAACTGGTTATCCCCACCAGTCAAAGGAAGAAGACTCTCCGGACTGGAGATCTCCTCTGTCGTCGGGAAAAGTGGTGAGACGGTTCAGCAAGGCTCCACCGGTGGTGTCGTCGTTGCAGGTCGGCTCAGCTTCTCCCTCCTCAGATTCTTAGGTCCTGTGGCAACTTCTGAAGTTCCAGTCCCCAAAGCCCTGCTTTTATGCAGCAAACCCCCATTCATTCAGCCTAGCTGTCAATCAAACATGCTCGGCTCACCACTTGGGCCAATCACACAAGAGTGCGACTTGAGTTGCCAAGGCAACTCAGTCCAGGGTGCCTAAACCTCCTCCCACACCCCCTGTGGTACCCAGACAGAGTGGCACCACTTTTGGAGGCTTCTGTGGAGAAGCCCGCCAAAAAGTGGAACTAAGGGCTCGACTTGGGTTGGAGTAACATAAGAGAACACAAACGCCATTTTAGAATCGAATTCTGGCAAAAAATACCAACCGATGAATTAATATTAAATAAATAAACCGGCGGTATGTTCGAGGCTATAGGAATTAAATAATTAAAGTTGGTAGCCTCGAACAATGGGAAAATCCCATAGAGACATATATGCAGTTGAATATAAAAAGTAATATCCACTGCCACCAGCCAAAACTCGATCAGGGGGGACGGAGACGTGCCCCCTCGAATAACAGACCCCGGGGCAATCGAATTGCCCCGACCAGTACGTCCACAATACGATGGTTTGTACTGGTTTCTGTTCATAATTTGGGACTAGTAAAGCCAATGGTGACTTTACATGCCCTGGGAGACAGTAGTCAGTCCCAGGGTATGGAGTCTATGTTGGGGGGTCGCTACGATACCCCCTGGGTTACGGCACGGAGGGTGCTGTGTAACCCACATCAAAAACACATGAGACCCTATGGAGTAAAAGACCCCATAGCCCATAACACACATGGAAAGACAAAGGAACACCTCAAATCATGTCTAAGAGTGGGAGTAAAAGAGTCTCACTCTTAGCAGGAGAAAAAAATAAACCCCAAAAATCCAGCAAAGCTGCTGGGGGATTCACTAGGTTTGGGAAATTAGCCTTTACAGAGAATTCTCCCTAACAGTAATAATACAATATTTATTTATTTTTAAATTCAAAATCAAACAAATCAAAGGTAGGGCAGCAATCACCAGTGTGGTGATAATATGAAGCAAAATGTTGTGATATACTTAATATAACTTTCTGACACTTGACACAAAGTTTAAATGGATGTGGAAGCAAAGTCACTTTTTGGGCATACTTAAGGATGGATGGATGCAACAATCCCCAAACATCTGCTAAGTTTTGTGTGGGTGGAAAGGAGTGGCAAGGAGTCCCAAATAAGAGGGACAAATCAGATTGGAAATTCAACCTAGCACCACAGAACGGGAGGCCAAAACGACATGAAAAACCCTTGAAAAATGAGCAAAATGCCATTCGGAAATCACGGGATGATTAGAGGTCAGTTAACCTATGCAGTAGAATGGATAGGACAGGAATTTGTGTGGCTGTACTAAAAAGCAAGAACGCTTACCAGCTACAGGGCAGGGAACTACAACAACATGAATGCAGGTAAGAAAATCGACTTTGGGAAGGAAAGCAAGGCAGCAAATATCACGCGTGGCAGAATTACAATTTCTTTGTTTTTCCTGGATTTAAACAAGCAAACAGCTTACGAAATGAGCTAAACAGTCCAATTGAAAATCGTTTTTTCTGATGGGTTACCAAGGCACATAACAGGTAAAATACTAAAGTGAAAGGATGACTTTTTATGGGATGACAGTATGGGATTCTTTATAGGAAAGGTAAATCGGATTTTATAAAGACTATTTCACGGGCAAACTCGGTTTTGTTAACAGAAATGATTTGGTTCTACTGAGGCTGTATTTTAGTGACTAGATCATTAAAGAAAGACACTGCACGCAAGGAGGTTAATTTGCAATTTTAACCAATTCGCGCTGTGTTCCTCTTTATATGGGAATTAATTACTTTATCTAAAAATGGTACTAAGGAATTACACAGATTGCTGAAATGATTTGAAAAGAGTTGCACTAACGTATGGAGACTAACACGGATTCTTCTAAGGACAGGATAAACATGATGCTGACAATTTGGCAAAAATTGCTAGGGTTTCTTATAAGATTTTTATAGGATTTGGACAGAATGCAAGATAACAGAGCGGTGTATGCAGTTTTTTTTGGCACTGGGGAGGGTGATACTTAGAAAATGCAATGGAGTTGGATTATTGGGACAGCTTAGCTGGTCACTGGAATGCAAGGCCAGGATCTGGTCACTGGGCAGCGGCTGGGCTTTACTTTATGGGAACAACAGGGCAAAAGGGGTCTGTTCTCCGGATTCTCCCAAAGGGGATCAGCGGCTTCTCTTTTCTCCCTGGATTAGTGGGTCTGCCTGGACCAAGATGGGTGGTTCTGCCTGGATCTGTATCAGTTGGCTCTGGATCCGGTTCTTGAGTCTAGGAGTCTTGCAGGGTGCATTTTGAATGTACATTTTTGGATGTCCGGATTCTTGAATGTCCTGAATCTCCCTATGCCTCCTTCTTATATATGCAGGATGACATCAGAGGATTTTTACAATGTGGGCATAAGTAATCTGAACATACCCCTTGCAGAGGATAGGTCGGGCTATGGGTGTCCTCTCCTCCCTGCGGGTGGATTGGTTCCAAGGAAGTGACATCAGTGTAAGTGTGGTTGTTTTATGACTGGGTTTGTTTCACCGCAGTTACTTTTACCTAAATAAGTTATGGAACAAAACCCTTATATTTACAAACATCACCATTATAAAAATCAGATAGGCAAATCCCATATTTCACAAGGAATATGCCTGTTCAAATGCCCAGTCTGTGCGATGCTGCTTCACCCTTTTGGCACTCTTTTGCAATTTCTCATGGAAAACATTTTAGCAAAAATTCTACAAATAGCTACACATAAGCCTAACAGTGTTGGGCATATTTCCATTAAGTTTCATATCTGTGCCATTTACGCTTTCCCCCAAATTACCTTTTTACTGCTTTTCATGTCCGCCACATGTCAGGAAGACCCACATGGCCTTATTTTACTCTTGCAAAAATTACATTAAAACTGTCATAATTTCACGTTACTGTTTATTCAGATTACTGAAATAAATATCTTAATGTAAAAAGTCTTTTCAATCAAATGGGCTGGATTTGTCCCCAAATCTGGGTGGTTTTTCCAACCCACCCCCAACTCCTCCACGCCCAGCCAAATGTCTTCCCCTGGTCAGCTTGCACAGGGGTTGCCATGACTCCCACTTTGAAGTCCTCCAGTTTGAATGGAAGGGAACTCACGCTTCTTTGTAAAGTGCTAATTCCTTGGTCCATTGTCCCTTGCTGGGGAAATTCCAGACAGTCTGACGAGGTCGCAAATTTCCACACCTTGGACCTTTCACATTTGTAAAGGGATGTCCTTCCCCATGGGGCTGGATTTTTTTGAAGTGCCTGCCTTGCCAAACTGGTTCTGGAGTCTTCAAACACTTTTTTTCTTTTTCTCTCTTTCTTCACCTGAACCCAAGTCCTTTTGTAAATAAATATACATTTAAACCACCCCAGCCCCACTCATTTAATACTGTTTCTGTGCAAATTTTGGAATGATTTCACATTTAGCTTTCAAAAGAGCAGTTTTCTTGCTTTTGCAAAATCAGATTTCACACGTGTGTTTATTTCAGTTCATTTTGAGATTCCCAATGTGGTTTCTGTAACACACATTTTCTTTGGCATTAACTTTCTGAAAGCTTTTCATATGACCAAAGGGGAAAAGGTTGATGCCGTTCTGAGCAGAGGTCATATTCAGCTTGATTTAGATGAAATAAGCAAATGCAGCCATTCAGGGTTTAAAGCCTGCCACCCCTGCACCAGGGAAAGAAATCACAGCCGCTTTTGTGTGAAGTTGGGATATGTATATATAGATTTTTTTTGGTGTAGGTTTTTTTGTTTGGGCTGGCAAATGTACCCTATATGTCCACCACCCCCTCTCATGCTCTGCTGCGACTTCTTGTTGAGGGAGAGTAGGGCAGAGTGGGGTACATCTGGTGGAGTTCTTCTTCGTCAGGAAGCGGCACACCATGATCTTTCTTTCGTTGGAGGGTGTGGAGAGGAACCCCCTTTCCTTCCTTCCATTTCCAGGTCCCAGGGGAGGTCCTCACCAGTCTAGGAGGTAATGAAGTTAATAATCTAATAGGAGATAGATATAAACAGGTTTTAAAATCTTTCACTGACAATCTTCCCGGAATAATTACAACAGCGGAACAATGCATACATTTTCAATTCTCACGGTTATTTGAACACTATCATCAAACAAATTACTTAACAGGGCAAAGACATCATTGGACTTTCACACCATGGTTTCATTATACATTTTGGCAATAACAATAAAGAAAAGTACTCCCTGTTAGATAGCTATACCTATGGACCTACCTATTTCCTTCTGCTTTTTCTTTTTCTTCTCATTCTCCAGATGTCTCCTGACAACTTTTTAACTGATTGATGTGGACCCACTTCTCTTCTGACAGCTCTCCTTTGGGGATGCGGATTCTGTAGGCGGCAGGTGAAATTTTGTCTACAATTTCAAAGGGACTGCGCCAGGAGGGGAGACATTTTCTCTCCTTAGTCTCGTTCCTCTGAAACTTGTACAAGTATACCCTGTCTTGTAATTGGTATTGTTTTTTGGTTGTTTTTAATACATAGTGAGTTTTCATCCGCTCTGCCGATTTCTCTGAGCGTACGGAAAAGCATGCTGAAGGTGTTTTCTTAGATTCTCAGCATATTCATGTGTTGTGGAGGCGTTTGTCAGGAGTAGACCCTTAAGCTTATTAGTGTCTGTTATAGAGCAGATGCTGAGGTAACAACATTTCTGGTCGCAGAAGATGGTGTCCATCTGATGGCCATCAGGACAAGCGGTAATCGGATGTCCCAGCTTGGTCCAGAATCTGTCACAAACGTGTTGAGAGTGTTCACAATTGTTTTATTGTACCTCTCAACTCCGCCACTAGAGGATGGGGCGGTATGCAATCTGTAGTTTCCTTTTTACCCCAAGTATCTCCCGCATCTTTGTCATCACTTCGCTGGTGAAGTGACTTCTCGGCCTGACTCAATCCTTTGGGGAAGGCCAAAACATGAGAAGATGTGGTTGATCATCAGGGCAGCTGCTGTTTCTGCCTTGCAATTTATGGCCGGGAGACATTCCACCCATTTGGTGAACAAGCGTGTTATTGTTTGTTCCCCCTAGAGAAGCGAATCACAGGCCCGATGAAATATACTTGTAAATCCGACCAAGGCAGTGTCATCCCCCTCTTCTAGAGGGGAGCTCGATGTGTGAGTGAACTTGGCTGAAATTGTGCACACACGACACCCCTTCAAATATTGGTCGAGGTCCTGCCCCATGTATGGCCAGTATGCAACCTCCTGCAAGATTTCTAGCGTAGTATGAAACCCCCAATCACCGGCTGTAGCCGCTTCCTGGGTGTGACTTAGCATCAGGCTTCGGAATGAGATAGGTACCACCCACTGGTCACATCCAGAGATGGATCTCCTTACCAACATACTGTCTTGGATTCGGAACATTTTGGGACACTTCATCAACACCCTGAGGTCCTCTTTCACAATGTAATATTTTTCCGTCAAAGGAAAGTTCTCAGGGTTCTCAATATGTTGGTAAAATTTCCCAATAATCGGATCCCCTTTTTTGTGCCCCGATTAAATCAGCATCTGGGGTCTCTTTACTCCACTGGGCAGTTGAGTTCATTGTGAACATTTGTCTGGAACCTGGTGACAGCAGTGACCTGCATTTCCCCCAACAGGGAATCATTCTCAAGGAGATCCCCCTGAATGGCTTCGGTTTTGGCCAGCTGATCATCCAGGTCGTTTCCAGTTTTGTCCGGCCCCTCTATTCTGGAATGACCCTTAATCTTTTTCCAATAGATGGTCATCAATATGTTGCATGAGCTTGCCATGTTTAAGTGGTTTGTTATTTGCACACAGCATGCCTCTGGTTCTCCAGTTGATTAGGTGCTCCACGAACCGGTTCCGGACACAATATGAATCTGTGATTATGACCAGTTCGTGGAGTCGGTGTTGCACGGCAGTGAGGATGGCCTGATGAACTGCCATCCACTCCGTCACCTGACTACAGCGGGGACCGATTTTGTACCCAGCGGAGGGCTCCGGGGCATCATTCACCCAGGCATTCCCAATGCAGGCCACCAGTTCCTTTTCCCTGTTGTTGTCAACATGGTAGCAGCACCCGTCCACTTAAACTGTGGGCATCCCCTGGCACATGTCTTCTTCATAGACCTTGTGCAGGGAATTCAGGTACACCTCCATATTGTCTTGGGTTTTGAGACTCTCGTCCTCGAGACCGTTTTCTCTGACACAATCATGCAAGTCAGCCACACCTTGCGCGAGGGGACTCGTCTTGTTTTGGCCATATCTGACCTCCACAGGAAAGCCTTGCATTGACAGAATCCAGGAAGTAATTCTGGAATTACTCACGTTTCCGGCCTGGATTCTGTCACTTTGGAGGTATTGCAAAGGCTGGTGCGGAGTCTCCACTTTTATGTGCTCCCCCTGGATGAACGGGTGGTCATTTTTCAATGCCCTCACTGTTGCCAGGAGTGCCTACTCACATTCATTGCATTTTTCCTCCACAGAGAATAACATCTTGCTTGCATAGGAGATGACTTTATTGACCTTGTCATGCTTTTGGCATAGTACTGCTGTCAAGCATGTATTCGAGAACCCAGTCTCCAAGAAGAACCCCTTGTTTTTGACAGAATAAGCTAGACGAGGCGCTTGTGAGAGACTTCTTTTGAGTTGTTTTACTGCCTCTCCCTGTTCTGGACCCCACTCCCACTTGACTGCCCCGTTCAACAGATGGACCATGGGTCTTGTGACCTCTGCGTAATCCTCAATGAACTTCCTACTGTCAGTTAGTCAGTCCAAGAATGCTTCTTAGTTCACACATAGTTGTGGGGTCTTTTAGTTTTAGTAGTGCTTCCACTGTCTTTGCCTGGGGACAGAGACCCTCTTGGGTTATTTCATGTCCCAAGAAGTTGATACGTGTCCTACACCACTGCCTTCTGGAAGGACCGTTTTGCTCCGGCAACGCTCAACTGGGTCAGAACATAGCGGATTTCCGTTATGTGTTCTCCACAGTTGAGCTTTAATCAGGACATCATCCACATAGGTCTGGTTGCTCCTTTCACCCAAGTCGGCATGGCCTTGTGTAGGAAGATGTTGAATTCATTGCCAGAGTTTATGTATCCGAAGGGAGCCCGGGTCCATGTCTACTGCTGCCCCTCGAAGATAAAAGCCAGCTTGTACTAGTCCTCTCTACTGACGGGCACGGTCCAGTATCCATTTTTCAGGTCAATGGCGGTGTACACCTTTGACCCCTGGGTCTGGGCCAGCCCTTGGTCAATTTTGGGAAGAGGCCATCGGGACATGTGGACCCATTTGTTCAGCTCCCTAAGGTCTGCGCAGAGTCTCCATTGGCCATTTTGTTTTAAAATCCCGAGTACCGGATTATTAAAGGTACTGTGGACTGGACGAATTATCCCACCGGACTCTACATTTTTGATAATTTCGGTCAGGGACTCCATAGACACGAGAGGCAATCGATAATGCTTCACAAATACAGGAGTCATCCCAGGGTCTGAGGGAATTGTGGTAGTATGTATCTCTGTGCGACCACAGTCATACGAGTCCACAGCAAAGATATCTTAAACATCTAAGAACACCTGTTTCAACTTTGCTTTTGTTCCTCAGTCTCAGTCATTAGCGAGGTTGACCCGCTCTTCAGCCATCTGCCTGAAGCCTGGAAAGACTTCAGGTTTTGCAATCTCAGCGGCCTCCTCAAGCTGTGTGGAGAGGTCTCTGGTTAAGTTGTTGACCTGGACAGAGGTTTTCAGGTAGGAGAGGCAGTCATTGTGGACCTGGAATATCGCCTCATCCTTCCGGATGTCACAGGTCACCTCTCCCCCTCGCCCCCCTGTAAGGGCAGGAAGAGTACACCAGAAAATTCCTTCTTTGCCGGGTGAAGATCCTTTCTGCCGGTATGTCGTCATTGTCATGGCAGTCATTGGGGATTGGTCCTAGAAGTTCATTTCATAAGTCCATGGAAAAATGCTGGTCATCGACCGCCATTCCAATAATGGTGCCTGCACCCAGAGTGATACCCCTAAGGTCGCTGTTATCCACCACTATTGGAATGGCGTGTTCTACATTCACTAATGGTGTTGGGTTTAACCCCAACCCCTGCTGCTGGAGATGGGCATTGAGGTGTACATATGCGTCTGGATTTTGAAGTTTCTGTCCTCTCTTAATTTTTAAGTCAAGTGGGAATGGTCGGATCCGTCCTGAGATGGTGACCACCTCTCCAATTTGAACTTCAACCGCATACGGCAGCAAATGAGGTGACCGAAATGCCTTTTCTGAATCATCAAAACCCCTAGGGTTGCCCCCCAGTCAGGACCAGGCCTTATAATTTATAAGTTCCAAATTAATTTCAGACCGATTGAGAATGTCGCTGCCTAAATAGAATGCAGCAGGGACATCTCGCATGACTCAACAATTGTTCTCTATGCTTTTGTCACCTATGGACATTTTGAGCATACACCTACTAGGCAGGAGATGTTGGGAATTGGGAGTTTCCAGACCCATTTCCCTCTTATCAATCAATTTAAATGTGGGAATTGCCGGATCTTTTGGGAGTTTCCTGAACACAGCTTTGCTGATGAAGCTCTTTCCCTTATTCAGGAGCACTCTGGCGAGAACAGACTCCCTCCCCTCATTTAACTGAATACGGTCGAACAGCTGTTCTGTTTCTGAATGTCAGCCAAGCTTTGAGCTGGTTTTTCATCACTTTTGACTACAGGGTTTGGATTTTCAGATTGGGGATTGGTATAAAATGTCAAGATATTTTAAACTGGAAGAAAGGTTGATTTTCAAGAACGGAGAACAGTTCCCATCACCAGTTTGTTGTTCTACAACTGTAATGTTCCTCTCTTGGCCCGGCTCCTTTGTGCTGCGGTCATCACTGTGATGGGCTAATCGAGAGAGAGAATCCAGCAGTAATCGTATCCTCACTCTTAAAAGTTCCAAACACCTGTGGGGGGAGTTCTGGCCAAAGGCTATTTGTATTTTAAATACAAGCAAAGCAGAAGTAACTAAGATGAGCCTTCGATTAAGCAAACTGTATTATGTTTGGAAAAGGCCAATATTTGTGTATTTCTTTTAAAGTCCTCCAATTCCGTTCCCAAAAATGTATAATTGCAGTATTTCTGTAAAGCACTGCATTGTCTCCATTTATTTCAGTACAGTTTCGGTCAGTGTATCTAAATCGCATTGTCAATTATATTTCATTTTGTAGGGGAAGGTGCATCATATTGATGAATGAAGACTTTTCAAAATGTGCATGATCACACAGCCACAGCCACATGCTTTTGGTGGAAAAACTAGGTCTGTGACCTGCTGATTACATATATCTGTGCAACTGGTGCTCAACCCATGAGGTGAGCCCAAACTCCTTGATATTCAGTTTCTTTATACCTGCTACCCTGAAGGTTAGCTGTCCGCAAACTACAATATTCCATCTAGTTTGCCCAGTTCTCTGCCTGCTACTCCATCCAATCTGCTTAGCCTCTTACTTTCTTTCCTCTTACATAATGAATCCACAAAGCTAACTAGATATTTATGCAAAGTAGGGATCAATAGTACTACCAGTCTGTACATCTACAAATCTACTGCAATACAATGCACTGTAGTTAAGTCTCCAGAGCGGGTAAGAAAAACTCAGCCTTTGACCCTTCTGAAGTTGGTCAAATAAGGAAAGTTAACATGGGGAATTGTAAGATTGCATGTCAGATCATCAGTGAGACATAGTTGGGCACACCTGGTCCTACTTTTCATCATTCAGAGGTTAACGAATTGAATATTATTGAGGTCTATAATATTAGAATATATGGAATTCATAACAGACATGGACCTCTAAAGAGCCAATGGTGCTGCTGCAGAAGTCTGTCATGCTTTAGGGGTGTATGAAGTTGCATCCTGATGAGTTCTTTTCCATGAGGATTACTGAGGTTATTTATTTAATATTGGGGTGAGTCCATGGCTGCAGGTCAGTGACTTCCCAGTTACCAGTAGGGCTGAGGCAGGGTCTGCCACATGCCAGGCATTCCTCGTATAGACTCCGACATTCCTTAAAGGAAAACCATTTAGTCAGGTAGGATTGCAATGTTGTGGAACAGGTGCGCAGCGTAGGTACAGTGCATTACAAGTTCATTTCTGGCCCATTTTTACACCTAACAGCAGAAACTATTATCTGAGAGTACAAATAGGGAGGAATGGCTTATGAGGAGGGGGGACACAGCCTGTACGTGGTGTTTGGTTAGTTGCCCATCAATTGACTGCCATTGGCCCTGCTAATCCCTATGGCCATTCCCACCCAGTTCCTGCGCTCCCTGCCCAAAACACCTCCTCATGGGCACTCTTTGAGCTCACTTTAATCAAGCCTTGTCATCAAACTTTGCATTCAAAGTACTTGCCTGTGTGTTTTCAAGGCAGTCTTCTGAGATTGAATGACTTCTTTTGAGTTGTAAACCCACTACTAGTGTAATAAAAATGTCTTACCAGATCTGCCTTGAGCCACTCGATTTATAAGCACACTGTGTGTCCTTCACTGAAGTCCTGTTAAAATCGAGCATTAACAAAGTGAACAGATTTGGCTTGTGTATACATATTAGGCATTTGCCAGGCACTGCTGTTCAATGCCCAGGTACTCACACCATTTTGCACCTGCTACCATCAATGGCCAGTTAATACCACTACGGCTGTGCCTGGCAAGTGACTTTCCCATGCCTATGCAAGAGCCCAAACTGTAGGCATTGCCAATACTTGTTTTAATGTCGAACAGCAGCATCATGAGCCGTTGCTGTCTCACCACCTACATTAGTATCCCCCAAACAGTGATAGTAATGCTTTTTTAAAGAAACATTTCACAATGACAGCCCATTCAGGGCCCTTTATGATGAAATACACCCTCATCCTCCACCTGGGTGCAGGGAGTGCCATAAATGTTCTTGACAGTGATCTATGTAAGGGTGCTGTCCACCACATAATTTGAGCAGCAACAGAGCCCCCTGGAAATATGCAGGCCACCTTTGGGAATAAGCTGACCTCAGCATTTATCAAAATAATGCAATTTAAAAAACATCCTCAGCACATTTTTCATTTGTGTGAATTAGGCACTGTTTTATTTAAAATATTATATTTTTTTACAGCTACGCACAGAATTATTTTTGGTTTCTATGTTGAAGAAACATTTGCAAGCCATTAGTAATTTACACACATTCCTTTCTTTTAGCATCAATGGCAGGAAAGGCCAGCGGCTGTTCTTTTAATTTTATACTTTGTTGATCTCTTCAACCCAATGTTTACAGCAACTTCTGATCGGGATGAAATAGTCATTAGCTGAACCCAAATCTATCACCCTAATCTCTTAAAGGTTTGGCCAAGAACGACTACTGTGAAATGTTGGGTCCAGCTGAATTTATACTGCAAGGCTTATTCCTCAGGGCTGCTTTTGTAGCCTCGGCAGTCATTTCAAGAAAACCCAGTACCAACCCATAGGGGACAAGTTCTCTTCAATCCCCGAAGACTGGTCCTAAGGAGTTAAGCTTCTGCCTCTGCTTTTCTCAGAATTCTGTTTTTTAATACTTTTTTGGGGCAAAAGACCCACGGGATAAGACCACCATAGAAGTCATAGGTACATTTAGCCCAACATAAAATACACTTATGCACCTTTGGTGTAATTCTTTGCATTAGGCATTCAGTTTTACAAAACTGCGGAGAGATGGGGTGAGGTGTGCATTGCTATTTTGTCAATGAGTTGTGGGATTTCCCATGACTGTATTGTAGTGCACTAACTTTTCTAATGTACAATAAGAATACTTTGGTGTGTATGTGTCTCTCTCGCGCTCATTTATATATCTCGCTCAAGCAACGTTACCTATTTCCAAAAATGTATTTGTCGTGTTAACTGTGTTAATTATGACTATACTGTGCTTACGCCCCACTCCCTCCCCACTAAATCCTTTGTAATCCATTGTATGTTAAAATATATCATAATACATAGGAAAAAGGCAGCATTATCTAATCCAAAAAGGGAATAGTGGGAATGTAACTGAGACCTAACCAAATTTTGGATTATGTATGATCGGAGCTTGCCAGAGAAATTAAGACCTAAAATAAGGCGTTCGAGCAAACTGATCCCTCGCCAATTTGGCAGAAATTATGACATAGAAGCTTTGGGAATCCCCTACAGGGGCTAATCTACGATAATAAGCATTGTGAAAGCCAATGGGTCTGTCTTTGCAAATATTTTTATTTATATTTAAGGAAAAATCTTACCCTCGACATTTACAAAGCCAAGCCTGTTAGCTTTGCTAATGCTTGTTGTATGCATATCCTTGCTAGTTATGGTTATTAAATATACACCATATCTTTTGTTTTTGTACCAAAAATTAATAAACACAGCAACCAAGATCTAGAGCAGATGTATGTATACTGGTTTGTCTCACAACCGGGCTGGTATCCCAAAGAGCCCCAGAGAGCGGAGCAGACTTGTCAAATATCCGGTGAGCCTCACCTTTAATTGTGATTTATAGTCTCAGTACCTTTTTGGGACTGGATTCTAAAATGAAACTGCCCAATAGTCCTCCTCTGAATGATACTTGGACTGGCAAACATGTCTTGAAAGAATGATGAATTAGAAAACCTGAATCATGTATGCAAGGAAACTGTACACCAGATCATCGCAGATGCCTTTTTATTCCAATGCAACATTTTGATATTGTTTTGCAAAATATAAAGTGATGGGATAAAGGAATACATTTTCAAATATATCTTGGGTGTTTCTCATAAACAATTAGGACCCTTGTGTTGCTTCATTGGGCTGAAACATTTTTCTGCAGCACTGGTATACTGATGTCTACGTTTATCTATATAAATATAAGAAGCAGATTTCCAAACTGGAGGGATTTTTACTGCATGGTTTGGTATAACCACAATTTTCTTTTCTACTTCAAAGAACGGTGTTGGGTAACCTGAGCAGCTTTTTCGTTTTGATGTATCTCTGCTTTTGCTGTTCCAGTTTTGATGTAAAGTTAATTCAGACTACTCCAGCTCAGTTGACAGTTGTAAGTTTGTTTAGTTAAAAAAAAAAATGAAGGAACACTTTCCCTGAACCATCCATTAACACGTGAATTTTAGTTTGGACTATTAGGTGGCGCTGAAACCGCTACCTTTAAGCTGAAACTATTGCCATTAAAATAAGAGCTTTAATATAAGAACTTCAAATATGGGCTATGAATGAGGGTCTGTAATGCTTTTCCAATGGAGATGACATTTGAGGAGCGATACACAGCTGTTAGGTTATTGAATTCCTCCCATTTCCTGCCCATATCCATGGTAATCCCTATGGCTAATCCCACCCATTCCTGCCCATCCCGGAACTCTTTGAGTCTTCATGGATGCAGCCATTTTGGATTTCCATGCTGCTGTGCAGCGATGGACAGAGAAACTGGCATTCCAATCGTAGCAGCTCATACAAAGATACCAGTAGGCTCCCTGTTTCTGGAATAAGAATGGCTACTTGAACAATTCTATTTTTCTGCAAGCCGTGGTATTAGAAGCTCTCCAAGCTTCAATGTTTGTGCTTGGGAACAACTTTTGTGATCTTTGAGATTACACTTTTTAAATATTGCTTGTCAGTTTTGCTGTGGTTTTTTTCTTTGCCTTGCGCACAGGCTAGACGACACCCCGAAGAAGGACCTACCTAGACTCGAAATGCTTTGGCGTCTACCTGTATTGTTGAATAAATAAGAATTTCCCACCAAAAATGATTGTAACTATCATTATCATTTTAGTTTGAGCTAATTATTATGAAAATTTCATACATCGGTATAGCTGTTGTTTAGAGTGCAGCCCTTAACGTGGGCTCATGCACTGGTCTTTTCTTCACTGGTATACTATCCCATCCCAAAAATATGGCCTGAGCACAGAAGCCTCTGTGTTTTTTTTGTTTTTTTTAACCTCTTTATTTATTGGTTTTGAGTGAGTCATGGGTGACAGCCCAGATAACATATACAGGCACGAATGTATACCATAAAACTTCAATGAGCGAAGGCACATAAAGGAAACCTATATGCATAGGATTGTTGTGACACTGTCGTGGACATTTCAACTGATGGCGCACAAGCCCATTCCTAGTCTTAGAGTAGAACTAGATGTTTATATAGCTTGGGCTTGTATGCTCCCTGTTAGGCCTCTTGTGTGTAGTCTAAAAAGGGAAGCCAAGTTGCCACATAGGAGAAGGATCTCCCTTCAGTCAGGGCTGTTATTTTCTCAGAAGCCAACATCTACCAGAGTTTTCCCCCACCACGTACCCAGCACCGGCCCGTCTGCAACTTTCCAGTTACAGGCTAGGGCGATCTTGGCTGCAAGAAGATGAGTAAGAAGCCTAGCTTTGAGGCCAGTGAGCGGGTAAAGCCCATCCCTGCAATCTCCCTACAAAATGATTAAAGGGTTTAAGGGTAGGTCAAATGCTAACAAGGATCTAATATATGAGAGGACCTCCTTCCAATACGTTTGGGCCTTGGGCAAAGCCACCACACGTGGAAGTAGGTACTGCTTTCTTGGCAGCTTCTCCAACAGTTCTCAGTGTGCGAGGAGGGCCATGCAGTGTGTAATACCATCAGTAGCAAAGTTTAAGTTGGTCCTCCTTGTCCGTGGTACACCTGGAGACCTTATGGTTGTGTTCCCAAATTTGATGCCAAGAGTTCTTTCTCCCAATGGCCACACCAAAAATGTTTTCCCAACCGGCATATATGGCAAACGTTCCTGTGGGTCAAAGCGATCCAGCAAATTGTAAAGCCCTGAAACTCTGCCCGCCAGGTAAGTAATTCCTAAACCATTGAGGTCTCGGGTGATCGCCCCGGTGGCGCAACTGAACGTACCAGGACCACTCCCCCTACTGTAATCAAAATATCTGCTTGCATTCCTCAAAGGTGAGCGTGGAACCATCCCTGAAGAATTGCCTGAGTTCATGCAGGCCCAAGTTGTAAATGTTGCTGCGTGTTTGCCATGAGTAAACTCAGGGTTGTTGACCACAGGCGATAGCGGGCCCAAGCCCGTGGGAGTGCTCCATCTTTTAGTTGCCAGGTTCCATCATGCAAGTGTGCGGAATGTTGAGGAGAGAAGCGCGGCCTGATTGGGCTGCCACGCAGTTTAGCAAACAGCAGTTGTTTCAAGGGGATCGGGGATGCTGCCTGTTCAGCCTGTGCCCACTGTGGGATCTCCCCGGATTGTACCCATGTACACGTGAGATTGGAGGCCAGGTAGTATCGGTAGATATTGGGGACCCCCAATCCACCCAGGTGCTCCTTGCGCAGTAGGACTCTTAGCTACCCATGGCTTGTGGTGTTGCCTGATGTAAGGCAACATTTTCCCCTGTAGCTCGTGCAGTTTTTGAATTCGGATGGCGGTGGGGAGGGCCCAGAACACACCCTAGCCACAAAGTTGTTTGCTTATGCAACCGCTTCAGATATGATTCCATGCCCGTAAGTAAAGAAGGAAAGTTGTCGGAGTATAGGGATTTACTGGAGCTAAAGATGTTAACGCCCAGGCATTCAATGTGATCGGGCAGATGTCGGTGAGCATTTCTGAAGCTCCCCAGGTGCTAATGCAACTGCCAAAACGAGGGATTTAGTGTAAATGACTGCGGACGCAGAGGCCCGGCCTAAATCCTCAAGTTTGACCATCCGGGCCAGGTTTGAATGCCGCACCTCAGTCAAAGAGCAAGACGTCAATGTAGTGGGATATTTTATGCTCCCGACCCTGATAAGAGATACCCCGAATGTCTCAATGATTACGAACATGGGCTGCCAGGGGTTTCATAGACAGGGTCGAACAGGGAGCACCCCTGTCTCGTACCTCTAGGAACCCTTTTAAGAGGGTGTGCCTGCAAGTAAGACCCGGGTAATTGGGTCTGTGTATATGGGCAGAACCGACTGTTGGAATTTCAGTCCCAGGCCAGACTTTTGGAGGACAGCTGCAAGGTAAGACCAGTCCATCCGGTCGAAAGTCTTGTGAGCATCGAGGGCTAAGAGGCCGGCCTTCATCTTTGTCCTAACTGCTATCTCAACCAAATTGAGGGCCTTTTGGATGTTGGCCTGGGTGGAACAACGAGTGAAAGAGCCAGAATGGTCAAATTGGATCAGGGTTGGCAGAACCGTCATCGACCACGTTGCCAGGACTTTAGAATATAATTTAGCGTCCATATTGATGAGGGTAATCGGGTGATATGAGTCGAGGAGGCAGGGGTCTTTATTGTGTTTCGGAATCAGGATTGGGGAGGTTTCAAGCATTGTGAACGTTACTGTGCCGGCATCAGGGAAAGAGTGAAAGAGTCGGGTCAGGTGAGAGGGGAAAGGATCTCACAGTAGGCCTTATAAGTCAGAGGTGACTCCATCCAGCCTAGGCCGTGTTTTTCAGGGATTTAATGGCCACTATGATCTCTGCCACCAATATCGGTTGTTCAAGTTGCATGATCTCAGTGGGAGCTAAGACCAGGAAGATGATGGGCCCCAAATAGTCCCTCAGGGTATCTGTACTCAGGGGGCAGAGGGGAAGTGTGATGCCGCCCGCATATTATTTAGTTTATCCTCCATCATCAAATAAGGCTTGAACCTTATTGCAGGGCTCTATATTTATCCAATATACAGTCTAAGATCTTGTTGGCTTTGCTCCCTCTGGTGCAGTAGTACTGTTACCTTTAAAAAAGCACCTGAGACCTACGTTCCGCTAGGTGGGCAGTAAGTTTACACCTGGCTACGTTCAGGAAACGCCTTGCCCTGAGGGTGCCTGAGAGCTTGTGTGCGGTCTCCTGTCGGTGGACTTCTTCCTCTAGGTCCTGGTGCAAGCTGGTTCTAGTCTTTGAGTAGGAAAAGGTAAGGTTAATTACCTCCCCCCTAGCCACCGCCTGCATAGAATCCTACACAGTAGCTAAGGGCACGTCGCCCGTGAGATTGTTTTTGAAGTAAGTAGTGATAGCTGTCCCAATCTCCTGTCAGATAACCGTATCCATGAGAATCGGGTTATAGAACTTCCAGGGACTACCCGTTGGGGGAGGGAGACCAGAGTTCGAGAGGGAGAGAGACAAGCGCATGGTCTGTGTTGGTCACCACATGAATAGTACCCTACGGGATGAAGGAGGACAGGAAGGGGGGAGGCCAGCAGAATATCAGTGCGAGACTAACCCATGTGTACGTGAGAGTAATGTGTGTAGTCTATTGCAGCCGAATTCCGTAACCTCCATATATCCACTAACCACGGCTCTCGCAGGAGGCGCTTGAAAGCCAACGAGTTCCTGTAATCAGCTCTAGAGGACGGGAGAGTTTGTTCTATACTAGGGTCTGGTGTCGCATTGAAGTCCCTGCCTCTGACAAAGGTGCCTTCAGCGAAAACAAGCAATTTGTTCAGGAGGCCCTGCAAAAAATGGTCCTATCTGTCATTAAGGGAGTATACAGTAACAAACGTAAAACTGTGGCCCATGAAGGTGCCCTTAACCCCGAGATACCTCCCTTTAGAGTCGCGCAGGATCCTTATTTCAAAGAAAGGAATGGCTTTGTTTTTTAGGATGGCTACCTCTCTTCTCCCCACCCCACTAGAAGCAAAAACCCCGTTTGAAAACGGTATATCTTCCCGCCTTGGAGGGCATGGCTTTATGCCCACTTGTCTCTCGTTCTGGTTGTAAATCAGTGGGCACCGCCGTCCATGATCACACTGAGCTTGGACACCTGCGTCCTGGACAGTGACAGAGGCAACATTTACATGGCCTTGTGGCTTCTCGTTTGCATACCAACCAGTCAACTTCCTTAATGTGCCACATCTCTAAACATGGCTGCATACTCTGCATCATCTCTTGCCAAGGTTGTGGCTTTCCTCTCTCCATGGCTCATGTCGAAATAAAATGTTGTCATCTTTTGACAGTTTCTTCCAGCTGCCATCTATCTCAAGGAAACACAGTGGAAAACATTGTAGAAACATACAGGTCCACTCTAAGGGTGTCGAAGAATGAAGTTGACACACAGGTGGTATGGTGGTGGCTATAGACCTTTATTTATAAAAGAAAGACGCTCACTATCCTTGTCCTCTAAAAGGGGTTTCCATGCCTCAAACTAATCTAAAGGATCCATCAGAATGTCCAACAAAGTCCACCGTTTAGTGTCACAACCTACTTCTCACCCTTTCACTACAACTAAAGATTAATATAATCCAACAGAAAGTTCCTTCTCCAGGAGAATGACTCCCTTTTCCTGGTATTCGGGTGATGTTGAAAAGAAAGTTGTCTCGAGAAAAGTTTGCCAAGGGAATGACTCCCTTCCCCTGACTTGCGTATACACACAATCTTTGAACAACTCCATGTTCTGGACTAGGAGAATGACTTCCTTCTCTTGGTACTCGTTTGTACAGTTCACAACAAGGCAAGGGGGAATGACTCCCTTCCCCTGGCGTCTCCTGAACATGCTCCAATGGGGTTTGTGGTGTGCCCAGGAGAATGACTTCCTTCTTCTGGTATTTCCAAAAGTTCCTTTTCGTTCCCTTCATTTTGCTGTATGTTTTTCCACACTCTCTTGGTACCAGCAAAGTCCAAAACCCGTCTCTGCAGGTCACTGGACTTATCTTTGCCACTCTGCAGAGGAAGTTCTCATATCCCTTGTATTGGGGTCCCAGACTGTTATCTGGTTGTCGGTGGGCTTGTGGTTGCCACTGGATCGAGAAAGGTCTTCTTGTATGCTCAGTTCCTTCTTGTTGGGGGTCTGGGATTTAGTGCGGCTACTGCGGCAAGCAAGTTCGCCTGGAATGCTTTGTTCCCACTCAGTAGGGTCTCAGGCTCTTCTCCGATGGTCAGTGGGCTTATGGCTGCCAATCCGACGAGGAAGTTCTCCTCAAATGCCTTCTTCTCTGTTGCTAGGGTCCCAGACCCTTCTCTGGTGGTCAGTGGACTTATTGCTGCCACTATACAAGGATGTTCTCTTCAGATGCTTGGTTCACTCTTCCAGTGTCCAGTAGTTATCTCGTTACTACTTGGATGAGGGAGATCCTCCCTGATGCACTCTTAACAGTTCTGTTCCCCAGTAGCCGTACAGCTGGCACTGGGGTGAGGAACATCACACTGTGTTCCTATTTCTGCCTGGCCTGTAGCCTTACCGGGTCTCCCGTACCCCCCTTAACCTGCTCGTTTGATGTGGCACATCACTTGTCCTTCCTAGGATGGGGTTTCTTGTCTGCTTCAGCAGTCCCGGTGCACCTTGGCGGTCCTCTGCTTCTTACCGTCTTCGCTCCGCTCTTGGACCGACGGTCCATTGTTGTGATCACGCCACTGCTTCTTCCCTTCAGCCTCACAGTTAGGTCTGCTTCTTTCGGACCCACAGTGGACTCTCGCAGCCTACTGCCAGCATCCCCGACACAGCCTTTCTTCCTGCCCTCACTCGGAGTTCGAAACACCCGGGCTCCAGCGGGTTCCTGTCTTCTCCGTGATCAGATTTCCTTTAGTCCCACTTCTTTCTTTTTAACCTGGCGCAGCGTCCACACCTGCAGATAATGTCTTGTTGGCATTCCTCATGCCTCTGGCGAGCCTCCTCTTGGCACTACTTCAGAGTGGTGTTACTCTTCATTGTTCCTGTGTTCTTCCTCATCTCAGTATGTACTTTTCCGGCACTATTCCATGTGTTTCAAAAATACATGGGCTTACACTCAATGAAATGGCTTGGTATGGAAGGGGGAGCTAGGGAATGTTGGGGAGTGACATGTTTCAACAGGCTGCACCCTAGTTGATCGTCCTTGCCCCCAAAGGGGGAGCTCCTCCCCATGAGGTGCTTCTGCATTAAACCACCCTTAGGGGGACTATAAAGTAGCAGCCGCATCACCCTAGCCTCATCGAAATGGGCTCCCCGTTGGGGAGCAGTGAAGACACTTTGCGAATCTTCGCATTACCTATAGTATTTTCTTGGCAACTGATAAGAATTATTTTGAATGTATAAGGGATGTTAGACGAATATCAAAAAGAGTTTAGAATATTTGCATATATTTTAGTGCAGACAAAATAACTTTGATGAGAATGACAGGAAATTAAGCGCCCTCTGTTTTTTATGAACTACCCAAGGGAAATGAGTTTCACATTCATGCTACATTATTTTTTTTAGGATGAAAGGTAATCAGCGCATGAAAGAACCTGCTATGGTTTGGTATGATATTGTTTATTCATAAGTTTTAAAAAAAATCAGATAAGACAGCGCCCAATCCAGTTGTGCAGGAAGAAAGATTTAATTGGTCTGATTGCCCTTCTATGACGACATGTGTTTCGGCTATATCCACCAGCCTTTTTCAAGTCAGGGCCTTTAGTATTACAATAATCAAAAACAGTGACCAATAGAAAGTGAGAAGGTAGGGGGATGGGAGGGGAGACAAGTGCGTTTGGTTATGAAATTGTTTGACACATCAAATCAAAGATGAACATACATGCCATTCGTGACAATATAGTAGTGAGAAAAATTATCTGTAGTCACAGAGAGACAAGGGTTGGCATAGGGGAGGATTCATAGGGTAAAAAATAATAAATATGATACAACATGTTTGAAATGGAGAGAAAAAATATATGAAATAAAAAATAATAAAAAAGTTTCATTAGTACATATTCAGCTTCAAAGTCCATTGTAATTTTCTAAAACATGTAGTACATTTCTACAGTTGTTTGTTACCTTATTACTGTATACTTTCAATTGTTTATCTCAAATCAGGTTCTCAAATAGATGGGTTCAATCCCTTAGAAACAAAAATATATGTACACGACACTCAGTATTTTTATATATATAATGTAATGAGCATAGATCCTCAAATTTCCAATGTATGGTATTACTTGGGAAGTCGTACAATATAAGTACAGCTATCCGTCTTTCCATGTCCATTTTAAAAAACCATTTTGAAAAACTCGAGTTTGAGGCTCCAGATACTGTTAATGTAAATGTCACAAGATATCTTTGCAACACTTGTGTAAAAGTATTGCACGTGAAAACAAATCGTGCTCACATTGTTTCCGTTATTGTATGCGTTCGTGATTTGTTTAAATAAACCAACCGAGTTGCATGTTTTGTAGCTAATTTGTAAAGTGGGCATGTAAAGTATTATATTGAGTTATTATAAGAATACCGTGTGCAGGTTCATATAGGGTCCCGCATACACGTTGCATTGAAAAAGGCTAGTGTATATAGCCAAAACACATGTCATCATAGAAGGGCAATCAGACCAATTAAAACTTTCTTCCTGCACAACTGTATTTGGCGCTGTCTTTTATCTGAGTTTTTTTAAACTTGTAACTTATACCTGTGGTTTAATTGGCTTTTCTAACCACAACTCAGACTAGACGCGACATAGAATCTAATCTTTTATCTTCAAACAATTGTACTTATAACTTACATCTGTCACCTTGACAGACTGTGCCTACAAAGCCATAATTTGAATACACTTGTTTATTTATAAAGTGCCTATACACAGGCAGTGTTTCAAAGCACTCAAGCAGGGTGGGAACATGGAGGAAGAAACAACCTGTGCAATTAAGGGGTGACGACAGGGAAGCCAGACAGACTAACTTTGCGCATGGTGTGTATGGATTGTGCAAGTGCACAGACGGTCACAGGGCGGGGAGGTCTAAGTGCACCTGGTCGGTGGAGACTGGGGTAAGTGCAGAGAGAGCCACTCCCTTTGGTTATTTCTCAAGTGCAGTGAGTGTGGGTGGGAAGCAGGGCCCTGAGGCAAGTGTGGAAGAGGACTGGCTGGAGTGCCAAGGACCCGTGAGACTCTGAGGTACACCAGGCGGCGAGTCAGCAAGCTGTAAGGAAGAGTAAGCAGAGAGAGGAAGAGACGAGAACTAGGTTAGCAGGGTAGAGGGAGAGAGAGATGGAAGAGGAAGGTCTTGAGGAGTTTCCGGAATTTAAAAAGATCAGGCTCAAGACGGAGCACGGCAAGGAGGTTATTCCAGAGGGAAGCACCTGCTGAGGCTAATGATCTCCCTTCAAATCTCTGAACACTCGCAGAAGGTTGGAGGTAAAAGAGCAGAGGGCTCGTAAGGGACAGTATTTAGGAAGGCAGGGTTGCAGATAGGTCTGCCCTGGCCCCAGAAAGCCTTGTGAACAATGCAGACGGTCTTGAACTTGATCCTTGCAGCCACAGGGAGCCAGTGAAGGCATTTCAGTGCCAGAGAAATGCAGTCTCCGGGCTTGAGGTTCTGTTCTGGATGCGTTGCAGAGGGCGCAGGGCAGAAGAGGGGAGGTTGAGGAAGAGACTGTTGCAATAGTCCAACCTAGAGAGAACCAGTGCTCTAGAGATAGTGAGCTGCTGGGGGAAAGTTAGAAAAGGGTGGAGTACCTCTGAGGAGGTGTAGCTGATAGTTAGACTTTTTAGAGATGTCCGAAATGTGAGAAGAGAAGGAGAGAGTGGAGTCAAATGACCCCGATGTTTCTTGCCTCGCAGGTGGGTGTGGGTGCAGGGCCAAAGTAGGCCGGCCAGAGTGAAAGTGGGAAAGCGGGAGCAGAGGTCCCAACGCGAACAATCTCAGTCTTACTGGTGTTGAGGCAGAGTTCGTTTGCAGCACACCATGGCTGAATAGCAGACAGACAGTCAAATATGAGCGAGGAGGAGGAGGATGCGACTGAGGGTAGCCTGAAAGATAGTTGTGTGTCATCCGCGTAATATTGGAAAGTGGCAAGCACACGTGCCAGGGCAGTCATATAGACATTGAAGAACCAGGGGAGAGGTTAGATCCACCGGTTGAGAGAGCTATAGTTGAGAGAAAGGCTCAGATTTGCACCTGGGATGGGGGGTCGGAGAGAAAGGAGGTTAACCACGCCAGAGCCTGACCTGTGATTCCCAGGGTGTTGCAAGGTGTGCTATCAGGATGTTGTGGTTAACCGTGTCAAAGGCAGAGGAGGGGTCAAGGAGAATGAGGACAGAGGTGGTGTTAGTGTCAAGATTTGAGAGCAGGTTTTAACAGGTGTTGAGAAGAACAGTTTCTGTGCCTCTGGTTGCTCTAAAGCCAGACTGTTGTTCATGGAAGCAACCAATAGATTCAGTGTGGAGGGTCAACAGAGAGATAGCTAACTTCTCCAGGAGTTTGCCCAGGAAAGGAGTGATGGAGATAGGGCGGTAGTTTGCCGGAATGCAGGGGTCGGCAGGGTTTTTATTTTTACAGAGGGTGGACATGGGAGTGCTTAAGGGCAGTTGGGAAAACTCCAATGGAAAAGGAGAGATTGCAGAGATCAGCCAAGGCTGGGGCGAGGGAGTCAATATTGTCTTTAATAGTTTTACAGGGGCAGGGGTCCACCTGTTTGGATGAAGCCTTCATGGATCACCTCATCAACCGGGCCAAAGACTGCAGTTCAAAACATTCTAGCATATGAAACCTCACCTCTTGTCTCACAGGTCTCATACAAGTAGACTGCCTAAAACCACCTCAAAATGTTCCCCTCAGTCATGGACCACTTCACTGGCTCATTATCACTTCAAATCTCAGACACAAAGCAGGAAACGGAACACTGTCTCTCTTCATATTGTATGCCTCTTCCCATGATTTTACTTTTACTTGCTTAGGATGTGGCTGTTCACCTCCTGTGCAAGGCCATTGTCTGCTATAATTAGAGGTGCTGCACTTTAAAAGGAAAGGTCACGGCACTAAAATGGTGAAGGGTTAGCTCACCAAACATTTTACTGAATTGGCATGATCAAACAGCTTTAGTGTTCATAGTCAGTGTCTTAATGTCCAGTAGATGCTCCCAAGTAATGTTAGTGCCCACACAGATAGCTTTAAACCATATCAATCGTGCCCCAAACCCATCACCTTGATTTGCTTGGCCTTGGGTAGAATAATCACTCTGCAATTGCTTGTCTTCGAGTAGTTGATCATAGCACTAAGGGGGGAATAAGGAAGGGGCCTGCTGCTGCTGCTGCTGCTGATGCTTCACCACGGCCAGCCACATGATCGTGGCAGCAGCCATCCTTGACTACTCCTGGGCTGCTGCTTCCTCGCCTCCAGTGACGGCCAGGGCTGCTGCCCAAGGTGCCCTCTCCATCTGGCCCTCACCTGCCCTGACGTACTTGGAAGTAGGAAGGAACCTGCTGCTGCCAATGCTCCACCGCAGCCAGTGACATGATCGTGTTTGCAGCCATACCGTGCTGGCCTTCCTCGCCTCCTCACTGCCTCCAGTGATAGCGCGGGCTACAGCCCTAGGTGCCCCCTCCATCTGGTCCTCCCATGCACCCGCTTACCTGAAAGAAGGAAGGGACCTGTTGCCGACCATCGGGAGCAGTCAAGTTATCCTCTTGCTGCCCCTCAAATTTCCATCTTACAGGGTGTCACCTTTGAATGGCCTAAATTCAAGGGCTACCTCTCGCCCTGTTTGCGCCGTGTTCACCCATACACTCATTTGTTCAGGCTTATAATACCTACTTTCTGCTCTTCGCATCTGTAATTAAAACAATGTCATATATCTGTATCTTTACTCTTGCTTTCTATAATCCTGTCCTCCACAATCCCCCCTTCCTCCATCTCTCGCTCTTCTTGCCCTCCCTTCATTCGCCTTCGGTCCCCTATGAATCTTATCTATCCTCCTATTTCTCCTTTCTTTACTCTTATTCTTACTGTTTGACTTTGCAACGCTCGTTCCATCTGCAATATGTTCCACTCCATTCTTGATCTGTTTGTTTGTCTTAACTTGCACATTTCTATGGTTAGCTGAAACTTGGCGTACTACTCACAATACCTCTATCCCTGCTCTTTCTCTCCTCTTTTAACAAACTTGCTTTTCTTCTGACTTTCGCAACTTTCTCAATTGATGATGCTTCTACTACCCTTTTTATAGTTCTTTCCAACACCCTTGTGTCACTCTATCCTTCTGAGTCTTTTCTCCCTTCCAAAAAAAAAGCCCCACAGCCATGGCTGACAAATAGCCTTCACTCTCTCCGCCCGTCCTTACAGATGGTGAATCTGCTCTTCTGTTGTCACCCTATTGTCTGTATTTCATTCCTCATATGATGCCTCACTCCTTGAAAACATGACTTCTCGTCTACTCCATCCCTCTCATGTTGCCCCCCACTGCCATTTTCATGTAATTATCAAGATGCTTTGTCCTCCTGCTTCTGACCCATCTGCCTCTTCTTTCTTCTTCGGACTTCTTTGTCTCGAACGTCACTACTTTATGCCCAACATTGACGCACTCCCCTCCTTGTTCTGCACCTTCCCACCCATCCTCCTATTCTTCTCTCATTCTCACCTCTTACTGAATTGGACATTGTTTCTCTTCTTGCCCATGCTCATCCCACGGCTTCCCCACTCAATCCTCCCTCGTTCCCTCTGTCTATCCTTCTATCATTCTCTTACTGACCTCTCATTTTAATCTCTTGCTGTCCCCCACCTTTTTGTTCCGACCACACTATCTCTTCTTGACCATGCTTTCTACTCTCAAATCTCTTCTACCTTAATCTTTACTATTCTTCTTTGACCCAATCTGTCTTATACCCCACTCATTCTACAGAAACCGCTCTTCTCCATGCAACTAAATCCCTTCTTACTGCATGAGCGCCTGGAGAATGCCCTTGGGTGGTAGCAGTGCATGGTATAAATCGACATAACAGAACTTAACACGTCATAACAAATCTTCCTCTTATCCTTCTGGATTTATATGTGCCTTTCAACACTGTTGGCCACCCCACTCTACTCTCTCCACCACACACTGGTTTTGTTGCTTTTTAATTGTTTTTCTTACTATCTTGGGCCAGGCACATTTCTCACCCTTTCTCCACCTCTCCCATACAAGTTCCCGCAAGGCTCAGTACTTGCCCCCCTGCTCGTCTCTAAATATACTATACCCTAATCCTCTATCATTGAATCTTTCAACCTATCGTCACACTATTATGCCGACGATTCACAGATCTTGTTCTCTTTCTCTACACTCTTGACTCCACGCCTCTGTATCATAACGCCTCTCTGCTGATCAGGACTGAATGTGTTCCATTTTCTTCATCTTAGCGCTGCAAAAACTGAAATTCTATTCTTTCCACCTACCTGTCTTACAACCACCCCAGCCCCCTTGAATGCATTTGTTCCCTTTTTGTTTTCCCTTTTTCTTATGCTCACAATTTTGGCATTCTCTTTGATTCCTCTTTCATTTTCTACTCATACTGCCTTAATTGCTCGCACCTGTCGCTTCCTTCTCTTTAATATTTGTTAAATTTGCCCTTGATTGTCCTTTCACGCCACTAAATGTCTCATCACTTCTTCACTCTTCTCATACCTATAATGCTGTTCTTATTGGACTACCTTCTTCACATCCGACCCTTCTTCGTTCAGTATTCAATTCCGCTATTCGTCTTCTCTTCTCACTTTCCATGCGTTCCTTTATTGCTCCCTCTCCCATCTCTATATCTCTCGTTCCCTGCGATTCTGGTCTTTCGACTTTCTGTGTACTGTGTGGCATGGTATCCCAAGTAGACGCTGACACACGAGCTAGATGTTTCAAAACCTTTATTGATAGTTGAAAAGGGGTTGGAAAACTCCTATCTTGCACTATAACTAAGATGGGAGTATTTTTGACCATCAAACAAAAAGAAATTACAGTCCTAGTCAGTCCCTAGTCAAAATAAAATGGCCCTTTATAATAAACCTAAGGCCTGCCCTCTTTCTTATACAATAAATGTGTAATGCAAAAAGGAAATCAGTATTCAAAAGAAATGTCAGTATGGCTGAGTAAGCTCCCTTCCCACATTTTGTAGCACAGGGTATGGTGGTACATTTGCACCTTGCGACACACTCTAGCTTCAGACACAAGAATCCAGTTTATTTCGTGGACCCGGGCCCACTTGGCCTTCAACGAAAAGTCACTAGTTTATCCACTGGACCTCTTTGCTTTCTCTCCCTGCAGCCCAGGTCACCTTTTAGCGTATCATACAGTTCAACAAAGTTTTTTTCCTTCTGTTACCACAATTCAGTTCAGGTTTCCCTCTGCCGGCTCAAACCTTTCAATCAAAATTTGTGGGGGTTCCCTTCCCCAAGTTTCAATCACACATAAGCTTCCCTCCATCGGGCTCGAGCCTCCTTTCATTTTCCTTCTGCTGTCGAAGACTTTCAAAACTGCGAGGCTTTAGCTATTACCTCGGCATGACCACTTCGACCTTCTCTCCTTAAACGTTACTTTTTCTCTCCTACACCAAGGCCTCTTGGTAAATGTAGTTTCGAGCACAGTACTTATTTCAAAGTTCAAAGATATATCTCTCATATCCAGGTTTCGCTCTGCCGGTATCAAACCTCAGAGTTCCAAAACAGTTCTCACATCCAGGTTTCCCTCTGCCGGGATCACACCTAACAGTTTAAATCTTAAATCTCAGTTTCTTTCTCTTCCCGCCGCTTCTACGGCATCGGACATTTCAGAGACTTTCGATTGGGGACACTTCTTTCGCCGGACCACTCTGTTATTTTGTAACTTTCATTTACAATTCTTTACAATGCTTTGCTTTCTCTCGCGTCTTATAGGCACACGCACAACCATCATTCGTTGGCTACTGTTGGTGTCAAGCTTCATTTAACATCAACTGACCGGCTGTGTTAATACATTTTCGTCTTTCGTGGCTTTGATCCTGAAGTCAAGGCTGATACTACAACTGCTGCTGCACCTCCCCAACTCTGCCGTTCACCCGCGAGCGTGGCTGGTATCCTTAAAAACAAGAGGTTTGTCTGTTTTCTCCAGCTGAGCTTCCTTGGGCAACCGTCAAGGGTCTTCGGAGGTAACAATCTCTTGCTGGGGTGTCCAAGGTTTCTTCGTACCTCGGTTCCGTCCCTCTGCCTGTCGCTCTGCTCGACCTGGTTCACCGCTGCCCTGGAAGAACTACTCCTTCTCGTGCATCGTCTTGCTCAGAGTGTGTCTCAGTGTTCCACCTTTTAACCATGTGGGGAGAGCTAATAGGTACCAGGTGTTTGTAATTAAGATCAAGTGCCTGACCCTGTGTGATATTATTAGTGGGACATTTCCAATGTATTGCATGGGTGAATTGATTTGATATTTTATTTCTATCACGCTCATACACAAGTGTTTCAGAGTGCAACAAGGCAAGGGAGGGGAACAGAGGAGAACAAAAACAACAATCTTACTAGGCCCATTGACATTGAGAACACGCAAGTGCATGGGGAGGGGATGGTAAAAAGTGCAAGGAAGGGGGAGAAGTGGAAAGTGCGGAGCAAAAGGAGAGCAGAATAATAAATAATAAAAGCAACACAAGTGGTACTGCAGCCAGCAAGTGCTGAGTTTATGACCGTGGACAGGGTAGGTCAGATAAGGGCAGGAAGAAAAAGGGGGGGTCTGTATGGGTACAGATACAGACCCCAGTGCAGTGGGTGGCCCGGAGGCTGTGCGGGAGGGTGGCAGGGTAAGCAAGAACCTGGGCCCGGAGGACAGAGGGTAGCCAGGTGCACAGTGCCAGGAGAGAACAGATCAGCAGGGGAGAGGGGGTGGGGGGCGAAGGCAGAAGCAAAGAGGAAGGTCTTGATGTGCTTGCGGAACCGGAGATGGTTCTCCTCAAGTTTTAGAGTGGCAGAGAGGCTGTTCCAGAGGGATGCCCCAGCCGAAGACCGAGATCTACCCACAGCTTGTTTCTTTGAAAAACGACTGACCCTGAGGGAGTTGGAGGTAGAGGAGTGAAGAGCTCGAGAGGGGAGGTATTTGCGGAGGGATCGCTGAATGTAATTTAGACCCAGGCCCCAGAAAACCTTGTGGCCAATGCAGAGGGTTTTGAATTTTATCCTTGCATCTACTGGGAGCCAATGGAGAGATTTCAGAGCTGGAGAGATACGATCCCAGGGCTTGAGGCCAAGGACAAGTCTCTCAGTCATGTTCTGGATTAGTTGCAGAGGGCGAAGAGTAGTGACAGGTAGGTTTAGAAAGAGGCTGTTACAATAGTCCAACCTAGAGAGAACCAGAGCTTGGGAGACAGTGACCTTCTGGGGGAAGGAGAGGAAGGGCAGAGGAGGTGCAGTAGGAAGTTTGACTTTTTAGAGGCATCGGAGATGTGGGCAGAGAAGGAAAGTGTGGAATCAAAGGTGACCCCTAGATTCTTAGTCTCGCAGCTGGGGGTAGGAGGAGGGCCAAGGGAGGCCGGCCAGAGAGTGAGCGGAAAGGATGGAGAAAGTGTGCCGATGAGGAGGATCTCATTCTTGCTGGCATTCAGACAAAGATCATTGGCGGAACACCTAGTCTTGAAAGGTACTAAGGCAATAAGAGATTAGGGAGGGAGAGGAGGTAGCTGAGGGCAGCCTGAAAATGAGTTGGGTGTCCTCAGCGTAGCACTGGAAATTTGAGCAGAAAATGGCAATGCAGTGGGTGAGAGTTGCCAGGTATTGGATGAAAAGCCAGGGCGAGAGGTAAGACCCTTGGTGAACACCACAGGTAGAGAGGGAGCTAGATTATAGGAAGTACCCCAGTATGACCTGGGAGGGTCGATCGGAAAGGAAAGAGGTCAGCCAGGCCAGAGCCTGATCGGTGATACCCAGGTTATCACGGAGACGGTTGAGCAGGATGGTATGGTTGACCGTGTCAAAGGCAGAAGAGAGATCGAGTAGGATGAGGACAGGGGGAATGTTGGAGGCAAGGGTTCAAGGTTGGAGAGCAGATCTTCACTGATGTTCAGGAGAGCAGTTTATGTGCTTCTGGCAGCTCTGAAGCCAGACTGGTGGTCATGGAGACAGCCAACAGAATCAGAATGAAGGTTATGCTGGGAGATGGCCAGCTTTCCCAAGAGTTTGCCCAGGTAGGGAGTAATGGAAATTGGGCGATAGTTAGCCGGACAGGAAGGATCAGCTGTGGGTTTCGTGAGAAGAGGATGCACAAGGAGTGCTTCAGAGGGGAGGGGAATAATCCTGAGGCAAAGGAGTGGTTGCAAAAGTCAGTAAGGGCAGGAGCGAGGGTATCAATGTGGTTCGTGATGGTTTTAGAGGAACAAGGATGAACCTATTTTGACAAGGCTTTCATAGATCGGACTTGTCTAGCGACCTCATCGGGGGAGAAAAGAGGCAAGGATGAGAAAGGGGCTTGTGGGGGTGGCTGATGTAGGGTCAGCAAGCACAGATGAAGAGGGGAGGGGAAAGGGATGGAGAAGGTGGACAGATTGTTCAGTTTTTTTAGATGAACTCCGAGGCAAGTGCATTGCAATGAGCCTGGGAGGCAACAGGAGGGGTAGAGACTGGAGCAGGGTTGGCTAGTTCCTTGCAGAAAGTTCGGCAGAGTTGTTAGACGCTGCCGAGACACGGGCTTGAATGTGTACTCTCTTCTTGGTGAAGACAGAGAGTCAGTATTGCCTTTGGAGCAGGTGACAGGCCAGTTTGTCAGAGGATGAGCAAGAAGTCCTCCAATTCCTCTCAGCCGCCCTACACTTACGTTTAAGTGTAGCTAGGTTGGAGTCATATCAGGAATTGCACTTTGCTTTGGACTTCAAGGGGATCCACATGAAGGGGTCAAGAGCATCAAGAATATCAGAAATAGAAGAGTAGAGAAGGGACAGGGCTGTGTCTGTGTCGGGGTGTGAGGAGGAGGGGGTGGAGAGAAGGTGGCAGCAAAAACCTCAACTGACACGCGCTTCATGGGCCAAATGTCCGAGAAGGTGGGTGGCAGTGTAGGGGTAGGCTTGGTTTGGGGGGAAGAGAGTGAGAGATGAGATGAGATGAGAGGAGAGGCGGCAGTGGTCACTCCAGGCGAGAGGAGTGGTCAGAGGGATCGAGAGTGGGAGGCCAGAAGAGATCAAGGCATCAAGCGTGTGACCAGCAGAATGCGTCGGGCCAGAGGAGAGGATAGAGAGAGAGAGGGATTCGCAGAGGTCGGCGAAAAAGAGCAAAGATGAGGGACAGGGAGAATCGAGATGGATGTTGAGGTCACCAAGGTAGAGGAGTTGAGTGGTTGAGGCCTGGAGGGTGGAGGAGAGGTCAGCCCACTTGGAGAGAAAAGAGGTGATTTGACCAGGGGGCCGATAGAGAGTAGCCACAGTAAGAGAGTGGCTAGGAGAGATTGGGAACCTGCAGACAAGGCATTCGAAAGAGGGGTAGATCTGAGTGGGAATGATAGTGGCAGGAATCCACTCAGGAAAGATGGATCTGGGTGCGGAGAGGTCCAGTTCTTCGAGGAGGTGGCAGATGTCAGAGGAGTGTTTGACAGCAGAGTGAGCGTTGAGAGTGGCAAGATGCAGAAAGTTGCCAGCCTTAAAGACCTTCCGGTATGCCCTGCAGAGGCGTGGAGGTAGCCTGAAGTGGGGCAGAGGAGGAGGAGGGAGGAATGAAGGTAGCCAAGGAATGAGAGGAAGGGACAGCCGGAGATGAAAGGAAGTTGATGAGGTGAGGGCAACACCTATCGAAGAGGAGATTTGCCTGAGGACCTTGGACCATGACAGTACCATTAAGATAGACATTAAGGATTACTCTGGAGGAGTCGAAGGAAGCCATAAGGACTTTGCAGCGAGTGCCACCATTAATGGGAGAGGAGGAGACAGGACAGAGCAAAGAGATCATATGTGGGGTCCACAGATCCGGCGAAGAGGATGTCTGTGAGGGTCTGTCTGGAAGAGGCGCTGGAATAGATATCAGCGATAGGGAGACCAGGGTTAGAGGCCAAGATATCCTTTTTAAACTTATTCTTTCCAGATTTAGTGTGAAGGGAAGGATAGTTCATATAGAAGCAGTTGGAATAGACGAGGGGGAACACAAAGCGCCATGGGTGGTAATCCTTTTAGCCTCAGATCTCCTCTTCCTTGGCTCAGTGTTTGTGTATAAATGGGAGGGGATCTGGGAAGTTGGAATGTCCTATAAAATAGGACGGGACAGGGGTATTTGGAAAGGGGGGAATACCATGTCTCGCCATTGGGTGTTCCACCCCCACTCCCCGAGGACACCTCACCCAGGTGATCCTCCCGCACTCGTCCACCCCAGGGTCTGGCTCCAAAGGTGATGGTCGAGCCCTGGCCACCTGAGTAAGGGATCCCTAGGGTCTAGCCAGTGAAACATGCTCTGGTTTTTCACAGTTTCATCTTTAAGTGCCACCATGGTCCTTCCCCTCCCAATCTTTCCTCCCTCATCTCTTTGCTCTCTCTCATATTCTCTTGGTTTTCAGCATCTTCACCTTCTGACTACCCCTAAGCCTCCTTGTGCTCACTCACACTTTCTCATTCTCTCTGCTGGCCCCTGAACTTTGGAATGTTCTTCCCACTGACATCCATGCTTCCCCCCTCCACATTTTCCATTCTCATTTAAAGGTTCATCTTCCTCTTAAGCTTTTTCCTTACTGCTGTCTCCTCACCATCAAATCAGATGTTTTCTGTACAGCTGTTTGGCGAAAGCGCTCTGTAAATTGCAATACATACAAATAAACAAAACATTTTGTGGGTGATCAGTGATGAATGCAGTAGTGTTCAACACAGTCTTGTAAAAAGGTAATATAGTTTAAAGAAAATATGGCATGTATCATTTTAATAGTATCCATTAATTTATTGGGGTACCCTGGCTTCATCAGGACCATTGAGCATTAGGGAAAGGGTGGGCAAAAATGCAAGAAAAAGAAAATGGCTGTTGGTGCAGAATTCCATTTTTACAGGTTCTGCTGTACCTTTTTGGGGACCCCTAACGTGTTTGCTTTTTTTGCCCCTTGTTTCTTTTTTTTCTTTCAGAATCTCAAACTTCTTTTTGTGGACATAGCAGCGTCTTCTGAAGTCCCCCTGCCAATCAAACCTTTTTTATTATTATATGGTACCCAATACTGCTCCAACAGTGGTGAATTTTAAGCACAGCATTTTGGCTATAGGGTAATTATATCACTGTTAGTTGGTTTTAGGGAGAGGGCTAGTGGAATCTGTAATTTACTTTTTTGGCATCTCCAGTGGTGCTAGCTGATCTAATGCATTTGGAGCGCAATGTACCTTTTTGGTAGCCATTGTGGTACTAATGTGTATTTTGTCCTGCTCCTGCTCGCCACCATTCTGTTTCTGGGGATTTCTTTGTTTATGGAAACCATAAAGCAGACCTAACATGGCCTTTGTGCACACACAGCTCAGCCCAGCCCTGCACTCTCTATAGTAGTTTTGACTTTTTATGCCAGTCCATTGCCCTAAAATGGCCATTACGAGAGAAACAACAAAAGGGATCCTACCATAACACAAAGATCCACTTATTATTTAAGATTAGTCAGGATCTGTTTTCATGTATGAGTCCATTCAATATTTCTCAGGTATGATAGCAGAGGTTATATTATTATTACACGTAAAACATTATGGTTTATTCAAATGTTTATTTAGTATTTTTTTTTAGATCATATTTATAAAAACAGAGTTAAGGTCCTATCCCAAATGGATGTGTTTAACTGTTGGTTAATTAACAATACATAATGGCTGAATATCAATCACCCAGTTGTGACGAGACACAAGACAAGAAGTGACAAAACTGATAGAACCTAACCAATCAATTTGGACGCACCTAGACATGGTGATCTAAAAAACAGCACAGTTGAGTTGCAGGATTTTCCAAGGTTGGCGCATACACTGCGCTTCTGCAGAGAGGGAAGTACCGCCTTCTTCAGAACCAAGTACCCTGGACTAAATCTCACAAAAAATAATTGGGAATAGATTAATTACCCTAAAGTGCTACCACCTGGCTATAGGGTAATTTTAATTGTCTGAGCAACTACTCACCAGATTCCTTCCAGATCCGACCATCCCGGTTTGAATGGAGTTAGTCAATAAATGGCTTGCTCATAAATTCTGAAAAGTTCTTTATTTCAATTCTTGGGAGAGGAGCAATCATAATGAACTTAATAAGGTCCTATATATGTTTTGGGGACCAGTAGTCTGTAGGTTGAAAGGATCATATGTGTGCACATACCTAGTAGATGGTAGTGCTTTTTCTTCTATTTTGGCTTCTTGTGGAAACGTGGGGGTGTGAGTCGTCAGTGTTCCAGTTGTACAATTCTAAGGGGGATGAAGGGTGAAGACGAGATCAGTAAAGGTCTTTAAGAGAATAGTTTATAATTACAGGGAAAAGCATAATATAATATGTCCCTCTGTGCGGAGGCAGAGGAAGTTGTGCACTTACATAGGGACAGTGCTTGTCTGTGATCAGCATGCCCTTGTTAATGCATCCATTTGCTCAATGGTGCAATCGGAGGAGTCAGCCTCGGTATCTATTCTGTGAAGCAGTACCCTGTGCGGGTATTTAGAAAGAGGTGTAAAAAGGAGAGACAAGCAAAAGCCTAATTAGAATAAATCACTCAATATGAGTCGGTCTCTAAGTAGAGAGAAAAGCATCAGTAGCAGCACTTCGAGATATTAGACACGTAATGCTATTGGATTCTCCTCGCCTGTTTATTAGGCCGGTATAGGAGAGTACGCCATATAGCAGGGCTACACGGGGAGCGTGATCAGGGATCCTTAATCCCTGATCACGTGGACGTGATGACGTGTTAAGCACATCTAGTAATGCACTGTCATTCGGCATGGAGCGCGATATATTCTAAAGATGTGATGTGCATTAGAGCACCATGGGACTAGTTGTATTATAATTTTATATGCAACCCTAACCTATTTCTTGCATATCAAGCGCAATTGGATCGATCATAGTGTAATTTTAAATCACTACAGTATAGTTATGTTGGGTCACAGAAAAAGAAAGCATTGCTGTAGCGAAAGTGACATAACACTTTATCTGTAGTCGGTCATTACACATTCTATGTAGGCTGTCCTGAAAGTTAGGCGTTTTGGTGGGACACAGATTGGGGCCGTCAAAACCTTTGTCCTGTGAAATGATTGTAGGGCTGGTTTAGGTCATCCCATCAGTGTGTAGTTTTATCTAAAGGAGAGCCTGATCCTGCCATCAGTTCTGCTGGATATTTCGTAGGAGCCTGCTGGGTCACTTACCTATATTAAAAAAGTGTGGTGCCGAAAAGCTGCTGCTGAATTTAAGGCCAAGTGTTTCCACACTGGCTGGACTTGTGCCTCTGTACACTAGCTCCGGTTTTGATTTCCGGTTGCCAGACATCCTTCTTGGGCACTCCTCTTTGTGAGCAGGGCTGTGAAATCAGTGATGGACTTTCTCTGGGTCCTTTTTAATTCCTTAGTTTTTTGCCTTTGTGTAGGTAACTGCCATCAACCAGAAGAGTATTGTCGCTCCAATACCCCTCCTTTCCTGTGCGTTTCGATCATACTGGGTCACCTCCACCGTAGTCATCTTCTTAGGACAGTGTTCTAATGGCTGGCTGCTTTCCTCTGACCTCCAAATCGTCGGAATATGCTTGGACATCTCTCCTCGGTCTTCCATGAGCAACCTCTGTCGTTGCTTCCCCTTTTGATAGGTGAGCCCCAATTTTGGTAAAAACAATGATTCCTCTTTTTGGCTGTTTGGGCCTCGAATTGTGTAGTGTTCAAGTCCCTGTGTGACGGATCCTGTAAAGCGCAAAGGTAAAGAAAAGCTTTACTCACTGGGCTTTTTCATTCTCCTGAGCTGCCTTTTTGGGAACCACAACCATAAGTACTTACCTTTGTGGTTGGTGGGTTATTCTAGCTACTTGCCTCTAGGCTTCCCTGTGGTTCAGGGTCAAAGGTTTCTGTAGATCCCCTTCATCTGCGTTTTTGGTTTCAAACGTGGCAATGGAGCTTTTCAAGGGGCTCTCATCTAGCGTCTCCTGGGGTGGGTTGCTGTCTTCTCTGCATCTGTGGGGTAGAACTAGTACTTAACTAACTTTTCTCCATAACCACAGCAATGCCTATTGACTTTCTCGTTATTCCTATGGGGAACTTGCCTGGAACTCTCCTAGAGCGACTTTGGTGTTGCTTGCCTGCATCTGGCCATGCTTCCTGGGTGCCCCTCAAGTTCAATGATTTTAGGCCAAGGACTGGAATTTTAGCTTGTGCCAATGATTTCTATAGGTCTTTGCCTTATTTTCACTGTTTTCCATGAGAAAAAGCAACACAAAAAACAGTATTGCATATCAATTTGCTATGCACTTGTGTAACGCATCTAGATATTTAAATTACCTATATTCAACTTAAGCATAGCTCTCACTGCATTCCTCTTTTGACCGCACGGCTCTCTCCACCGTCTTTTCTCTGTTCACTGCAAGTTCAAAGGGGCTAATGGAGAGAGTGCAGCAGGAATCATCTTCTCCACTCTCAAAAGTGCCAAAGTCCTCCGTGCAAGTGATGTGCAACAAAAGTTCTATATTTTTCAAATAATTGTAAACCAGAAGTAATCGGGATCATACAATATTTGTTTATTTCTTACGTGCACCAGACAGGAAAACTGCATTCGGGCACAGATGTTAACTAGAGGTCGAGTTTTAGCTTTGATGGCCTATAAACTGCCCTGAATACTTAGATTTATTTAAATAAGAAGGTTTTCAGTTCTTTTCTGATCCTTACCAATGTGGTGCACAATCGTATACTAAAAGGTAGCTCTTTCCACAGCTTTGGTCCAAACACAGAGAACCTCCTGTCACCCTTAGAGGTGCGTTTTGTCAGGGGCACGTATACCAAGAGTTTGTCTCCTGATCCGAGGTCTCTAGTTGGATGATGCTGGTGGATTCTAGTATTCAAATATCTGGGTGCGAGTTTGTGAAAACACTTGTACACAAGACACACCACCTTAAATTGTATATGGTTCTCCACCATAAGCCAGTGGAATGCTTTCCGAGATGTGGAAACATGGTCTCTTTTTCCTAGATGGGCAGTTAAAGGGATAGTCCAGTAAAAAAATGTTATTTTAAAAATAGATAGGCAACATTCAAAAAATAATACTAGCACTTTTTTTAAAAAAAAACTTCCTATGTAAAATTTTGAGCTATTCAAGCTCATAATTTGCAAAAGCAAGCACATGGGCGCATCCATTTTGTGAAATGGATGCCCGCCTGTGCTGGCTTTTGCTTTTGCGGCACTAATGAAGGAAAAGCCAGCCAGCTGTAGTAAACAAAAGCTACCGCTGGGTGGCTTTTCCTTCATTAGTGCTGTACACGGAGGACGGGGACCGGAGACCAGAGCAGGAAAGCTGCAGCTGAATCTCGGTAAGTGCTATTTATTTTTTTTTTAAAATAAGCACTAGCTGCGTTTTCTTTTCTAAGTTTTCCGGGCTGGAGGAGCCCGGAAAACTTAGAAATAAAACCGCAGCTTTAAAAACGTTGTATTTATGTTTGCGGTCGCTTTTGAAGCGACCGCAAACATAAATACAACGTTGTGTTTGAAAACGCTGCGGTTTTTCTTTCCAAGTTTCTCAGGCTCCTCCGGATCCCCCCAGGGGAGGGGAGCACCGGAGACCCAAAGTGAAAGCCAAGGCAGGCAGAAACACAACACGATTGTGTTTACATGCCGCGGTGTTTCTGCCTACAGCTGATTTCCCATTTGGGGCTCTCGGGCTCCCACGGGGGGCCCGAGAGCCCCAAATGGGAAATGCTGCAGTGTTTCTGCCTTAATCTGATTTCCCATTTGGGGCTCTCGGGCTCCCCACGGGGGGCCCCGAGAGCCCCAAATGTGAAATGCTAAATGCTGCAGTGTTTCTGCCTAAATCTGCCTTCTCATTTGGGGCTCTCGGGGCCCCCCGTGGGGAGCACGAGAGCCCCAAATGGGAAAGCAGATTTAGGCAGAAACACAACCGCGTTGTGTTTCTGCCTGCCTTGGCTTTCACTTTGGGTCTCCGGTGCTCCCCTTGGGGAGCACCGGAGACCCAAAGTGATATCCACAGCAGGCAGAAACACAACGCGGTTGTGTTTGAAAACGCTGCAGTTTTTCTTTCTGAGTTTCTCAGGCTCCTCCAAGCCGGAGGAGCCTGAGAAACTTGGAAAGAAAAACCGCAGCGTTTTCAAACACAACGTTGTATTTATGTTTGCGGTCGCTTCAAAAGCGACCGCAAACATAAATACAACATTTTTAAAGCTGCGGTTTTATTTCCAGCCCGGAAAACTTAGAAAAAAAACCACAGCTAGTGCTTATTTTTTTTTGGGAATAAATAGCACTTACCGAGATTCAGCTGCAGCTTTCCTGCTCTGGTCACTGGTCCCCGTCCTCCGCGTACAGCACCAGTGAAGGAAAAGCAACCCAGCAGTAGCTTTTGTTTACTACAGCTGGCTGGCTTTTCCTTCATTAGTGCCGCAAAAGCCAGCACAGGCGGGCATCCATTTCACAAAATGGATGCGCCCATGTGCTTGCTTTTGCGAATTTTGAGCTTGAATAGCTCACAATTTTACATAGGAAGTTTAAAAAAAAAAAAGTGCTAGTATTATTTTTTTAATGTTGCCTATCTATTTTTAAAATAACATTTTTTACTGGACTATCCTTTAACCTAACTGATGCATTCTGGGCCCTTTGGAGTCTCGACATTTGTTTCACAGGGATCCCTGTCATGAGACTATTACAGTAGTCGAGATGGGAGCTTACCAGAGCTCCTACAAACACTGGATGATCTTGAGGTGTTAAAAAAGGGAGTACATTCCTAAGCATACGCAGGGAGTAATACACTGCTTTTACTTTGGCCCCTACCTGGGCTTCACTGGCCAGAATTTCTTGCCAGATACACCCGAGGTTTTTCACTCTCTTTGAAAACGGAATGTCTACACCTAGGATATGTGGAATTATGTTTGTTCCTTCATTTCTGTTTTTTTCTCTGATCTAAATAATATTACTTCTGTTTTGGCTGTGTTAAGCTGTAGTTGGTTGCATGCCATCCATTTTTTTTATGTCTTGCATACACCGGTCAATCCCTTCAAATGCCTCGGACAGGTTGTCTGTCTCCACGTAGATTTGCGTGTCATCACCATATAAATGGAATCGTAAGCAGTGTTTCCTCAGGATATCAAACAGCGATCGAATATACAGATTAAAGATCAGAGGTGAAAGCGCTGAGCCTTCGGGGACTCCACATCTCAGTTGTTTTAGCTCTGAGAGGAAGGCTGCCAATGTCACCTGCTGGGTTCTGTCCTGTAGGAAGGAGTCAAAGCAGTCCACCACTACTTTAGCGGCTCTTCCTATGTCTCCAATCCGTTGAAGGATGATCTTATGGTTAATTGTGTCGAACGCCGCCACAGGTCGAGCATCAATAGTATCGTATCGCTTCCCCTGTCTGCAGCTTCCAGCAAATCATCCTGGACTGCCAATATTTTTTAAAGACAGTCCTGTAATTTCATTCCTGAATATTTAAGTTGATACATAATGCTTAATTACAGTATTGCTTCTATAAAACACTGCATTTTCTATTTTCCAGTAAAGGCTAGGCTGGTGTGTCCAAATCTCATACTGTCAACTATATTTCATTTTTTTGCGGAAAGTGCATCATATTGGCGAGTGACCACATTTGAAAATGTACATGATTACACGGCCAAATGCTTTTTGATGGCAAAACTAGTTCTGTGGCCTGCTCTGGTTGCAGGCATCTGTGCAGCAGTTGCACTACCCAGGAGTTGATCCCAAACGAGTTGAAGTTCTATGTTATCACCCTGTTGCTTTATACCAGCTATCCTGTGAGATGGCCGCAAACTACAATATTCAAACGAGTTGGCCCAGTTCTCTGCCTGCTATGCCATCCACTCTGCTTAGTCTATTACATTCTTTCCTCTTACATAATAAATATACAGAGTTAACTAGATGTTTACCCAAAGTAGTGATCAATAGTTCCATCCAGTCTGCACGTGTACAGATCTACTGCAATACCATGCACTGTACTTCGCCAGGAGAGCTCACTTCGCTCTACGAATATGATTGTTTTATATATTGCCATCTGCAGGAGAGACAGGGAACGCAAGCAGAATCTGCAAGTATCCGCTTCCATTTCATACTAGCCCAGCCTTCACATTTCCTTTGGAGGCGATACCACAGGACAGATTTCCATCGGACTGTCGCACCTCAACCGCCCACTCATCTGCGCGCCTCCTAGGTCAGAAATCGGGTCCTGGAAATACTTATTTCAAATAACGGACATATTTGTACGGGAAGCATGAATTGCGCAAAACCTGGTTTCCGTAAAAACAAAAAACAATAAGTACCAGCACCCCAGATGGTGGCTTTTAAATGCCGCTTTCATGCGTTCACTGGGCTAGAATGCTGCACTTTGGGGCAGACCTGGCCCTGGCTTGAGGATCTTTCGAGGCCCATCTCTTCCCGAAAAGTTGTATTGAAGGCCATATTGAAAACCGTTGATATCAATGACGGCAAAGGCCATCTTGTCCACCTGATTTTGACATTTACCCTGCATGCCTCAACACTATATAACATACTTCGTCTCAGGCTATGACTTTCCTTTAACATTGTGAACTTTTTTGATTTATGAAACTTCCAAGCTTTTCCTTAGGTAGCAAATGATCAAGCATACAATATATGGGACACTGCCCTGTGCAACGCCAGCTGCACCCAGTTGCACACAGCCTTGCAACAAAAACTGTTTTCAGATTATTTTTTTATCATATCGTTTTATTTGTGTCCATTCTGGCAGTTAACCTTTACATTTCACAGGCACTCATCTCATTGATGTCTTGCTTCAGAGGTACACACACATGCTGTATTGTTACTCACTTTATGTCTTGGGTGCAAATAACTTCTGGTGACATTAAACATAGTACAAAATTGCTAATCAAGTATGTTTGTTTGATAATCAACACAATGTTAATTAGCATACTCTGCTAATCCGTTTTTGAAAACAAATGTATGCCTGGTAAGATATGCTTGGCTGGGGGTGGGGGGGCGCTAGAGAGCCCGATCAAAATGGCCGCGAGCCTGTGAGAGCTCTACACTATGAGAAATATCCGTGCATAATCCGGCCGATCTACTGCCCTGAAATCAATTTCCACGTTGGGCACTGCCTGACTGAGAGTCCCAGGCACACTGTTGCAAACCCTGGTGCTGCTGAGATATAAGCGGAGAACCTGGGCCGCAACAACACCGAAGACTAGTATGGTTGGGGAGAGGAGACACCGGGGAGGCTGCGTCAGAGTTTACCTTGGGTAATCATCCGAGCCACCCAGCGCGCCAGCTGTCTGACGTACAGAGACAGAGAGTGGTATCCTCTAGAGGCCCCCCTGTTACCTGCCAACGCTCCGAGAGGGCTGGGAGCGGGCACCGGAGATCCAGTGCACACAACGAGATGCAGGAAGGTGTGGGGGCCGAGCCGTGGAGTGATACTGGCATCAGAGAGATGGAAGCGCACACAGAGCAGACCGATCTGCCGACTGCCTGGCACCCGCAGTGAGTTTTCCTGGGCGAGGGGCAGTCCTCAGATGGAGGTGCAGAGCCCCCAGTGCACGGCAGGTTGCAGCGAGAAGAGCCCAACTTCCCGCAGCCAGGCATGACAGCAGCAACATGGCACAGCTCCCCGGGAGGGGGAGGTAGCCCCTACTGAGGCACAACCACCGGATACAGCACAGGTCCCTTGACCGGTGGTGTGCCACCGCCCTGGAGCCCATCCACCCCACAAGTGAGACTGAGGGGTGTTCATCGGTACACTACCAGCTGCTCTGGATCAAAGGAATGAGACCTGAGACAAAGGGAGTCTGCGCTTGATTGCTGAGACCCTGGGGAGATCGCATGCATTGTGGACACTGCAGCCGCATCATCCGCATTACTGACAGACTGGTGGGCCTTCATTGTGGTCCCCTATGCTCAATGGCCCAGTGAGGATCTCATATGCACAGTGGAAAATAACACGTGGGGACACAGCAAACCGGTGCCTAATCCAGCGAACACTCAGCCGCTCCAGCTAGTTCCATTATCAAGCGGCCACCTGACTACAGTAAAGCACCTCTGGAGGAATGTTATAACATCAATTAAGCCGAACACCAGGACTACTAGCCCGTACATTCCGAGGCCACTATAACCACCAAGGACCCACATCCAACAGCATTGTGACAATAGACAGCAGCTCCTACTCACCTACTCCAAAGATTGTACACTGGGCAATACAGGGGTGCCCCATAAGAGGAGGATCAAGTTCTCAACACGCTGGGAACCAGACTCCACCACGAAGGGCAGTGCGCGGTGTGGTCATCCTGCAGGAGTAACCCCTGTGTGTTACCATACAACCACACACTGCTTGACCTGAGGGAGCCGCCTACACCAGCGGGACAAAGGAACTTTAACCCCATAAAGACGCTGGAGACGTGAGCAACAGACAAGGTACTTCAAGACAACCCACATCCTCAACCTGGCACCCCCGGGGACCCCTGGCACCTCCAGGGACATATCATCTGTATAGAGGCCTAAACAAAGGTGGGCATCACCCCATTCTATTTCTGAACAGGCTAGGCGGGGGAGAGGGCAAGCAGCCGAATGCTAGAACCACGCTCCACCCCCCTCAAAGGAACAGAAATACAGGCACCTCTGGGTGGCGAGACGTAGACCCGGAGAGAGAGACCGCAGGAGAGTTAACTACACAGCCTCAAACCACGCACATACAGCTTCCCAAGCAGATAACCCCCAAGCCCTCAAGCCGAAGGCACGCCACAAACAAAGAGGCTTGACCGGAAGAAGGGGAGATACTGGTGAATAGTGATAAACCGGAGGATGTCAAAGGCAAACATGGGTAGTAAACAACAGTCTAAACCGCAATTTGAGGCTGGGTCACACTCCAGGCAAGCCGAGATGATGAACACTCCCGAGAGCAAAAACCCACAAACTATCCATGACCCCTCAACAGCATTCCATGACCTAAAGCAAATGTTTAGTCAGCTGCAAAGTAGCATAGAGTCCCTGGATGGGAAGATGGACACGCTGACCTGCAAAGTAGATCACATGCAGGTCCGCTTGGATAAACAAGGGGACAGGCTAGATGAGGAGCAGGGGAGGATCTCGGTTGTTGAAGATGAGACCACCACGGCGTCAAGAGACTTGCATCAAATGAAGAAAACTCTTGAGGAACACACCGAGAAGCAGGATGACCTGGAATCAAGGTTGAGAAGAAATAACCTACGAATAATTTGCGTCTCTGAGACAGCTCAGCAGAACATGGAAACCATGTTGGAGGAGATCCTAGGTGACGCACTGGGGCGGGAAGGCTTCTCAAATATCTTCATGGTGGAAAGCTTGCATAGAATACCTAGTGGCCGGAAACCAATCCCAGGGGCACCGCCTTGGCCGATAATTGTGCGTATGCTGAACTATCTAGACCAGGATTCAGCCCTGCGGAATGCAAGAGAGAAAGGTCCCTTAACGCCCAAAGGGAACACAATAAAGATTTCCCCATATTTCTCTGACAAAAGTCGAGGCGTTGCGCAGAACTTATATAGACGTGAAAAAGAGACTGAGAGACCGAGGCATCCGCTACACCATGGTCTTTCCAGCCAAACTCTGTGTGGAGCATGAGGGACGCATGTTATTCTTCACCACCCCGGCGGAAGCTGACAAATTACTTGAACAGCTGCCTTGGCACCCGAGGCACAGGGGGAACAACGACTGACATTGCACTGAGATGAACACGATTTATGGGAACTAAGAAATAATGGTTCATTGAGAGGAGACCGAGGGGACAGTGCCGGACCCAATCACTGTTAGTGTGGAGTTGGGGTCGGGACACTAGCTGCCACCCAAGCGGAAGCAAGCTAACCAGTTCTACACGCTGGCAAGTTGGGGATGCCAGCTAAAGTGGTGGGAACATGCATAACTGACAGGTCGGGGTTGTCGGTGGCGGAGTGGGTGGGCAAGAGGGGGGTATATGCCCAGCAGAAGTATCACAATATATAGCAAGCCGCAAAAAGGGTGATGGGGCAGGTCTGGTACGGTTCAGGACACACCTGATTCGAGAAATAATGGTAGGCGGGGCGTGGGTGTAAACTTGGGATATGGCTGCTTCGATTAGATACCTAACATGGAATGTACATGGGCTCAACTCCCCATCGAAATGCCGCAGGGTCCTGCTTTACCTGCAACGCCTCAAGGTTGGAGTAGCGTTCTTGCAGGAGACACATCTCGCGACAGCAGTTGAGGCAGGCTTTGGCAAAATATGGGGCTGTTGCCGCTATTTTTGTCCTACTCATCCTACGCAAGAGGGGTATGCACTCTTATTCACAGGTATCAGGTATTAATATTGCCACATATATGGTCGCTGTAAATAATATTGCCGGGAAAATGTTGTGGCGATATTATTTGGGTGACCATATATGTGGCGATAGGGGCAAAAAAATAAATAATAACAAAAGAAATAATTTTAAAAAAATTTGGGGGTTGCGGGGGTGTCCCCCGCATGTTCCATGCAATAATGTTGCCACAAAAAACGACCATTTTTCGGCAATATTTTTGTATGGCGATATTTTTGTGGCGATATTATGATATAACCTATTCACAGCACTCTCTGATTCAACTTGATCTCCATAATCAAGGTTTGGGAGGGGACGGGTCTGATAGTGCGAGGTACCATACAGGGCTGCCTATATAGTCTGTTAGTACCCGGAGAGAGCGCAATCAGAATGAAAGAGCCTTTCTGATTGGCCCTCGCCGAGTTGTTACCAGGCCGAGAATCCCTCCATCGTTTTCCCTTTCCATGGCGGCCATTTTCTTTGAAATCTTTTTGAGAGAGAGAGAGAGACTCTCTCTGACTAAGCAACTTATGCAGCAGTTTGACACAGGGAGGTGAAAATACTGTGGTGAGGAGCAGCTGTAAGGCAGTATGGGCAAGGGCCAAAACCAGAGAGGCTGCTGGCAAGAGGGGCTAGGTTAGAAACAAGGGTTGGGTCACGTCTATAATAGACGCACGGGGGATAGAAAGATTTGAGTTATGCTGAGATAACGAGGGAGTGTGGCCGCTTCTACACGGACCTATACTCGTCTCAAGTAAAGGCCTCCTAAACAGAGCTAGAGGCGTATCTGGACCAGATGGCCTTGCACTGGTGTACGGACTGGGAAAGGGCGGGGGCTGAAATCGGCACATAACCCTAGAAGAAGTACTTGCGGCCATTAAATCACTGCCATCCTGGAAAGCCCCTGGACCAGACCGATTTGGAGCCAAGTTTTACAAGTACTTTGCACCCAAGATAGGCCCATACCTCCTGCAAATGTACCACCAAAACATCCTAGCTGGGAAGCTCCCGGACTCTCTGAGGGAAGCCCTATTGACAGTTCTACCTAAACCTGGCAAACCGTTAAATGATTGTGCTTCATATAGACCGATCTCCCTCATTAACTTAGATAACAAGATACTAGAAAAAATACTGGCCTCCAGACTGGCACCCTTAACGAACAAGATGGTAAGAGCTGACCAGGCGGAATTCATCCCGGGCCGATCCACGTCCTTCGGGATAAGGCAGATGTTTGGGTTGATCAGTGAATCAGGAGGACTGGATAGTCGCAGCGCTACTGGACGCCACTAAAGCGTTTGACTCCATTGAATGGCCCTTCCTATTCGCAGTCCTGCGCAGAATGGGGCTCGGAGCGCAATACATCGCCATGGTGGCGCTACTATACGAGTCACCCACTGCTAAAGTGAGAGTAATTTGCCAACTCACCCAAGGGATTACTCTCTGCAGAGACACAAGGCAGGGTTGCCCCTCTCCCCACTCTTATTCGCTCTCGCAATTGAACTGCTCGCAGAACAGATCAGAGCGAACCACATACACAGGGGCATTCAAATCTTTAACCACAAAGAGGTCATCTCATTATATGCCATACCAAACCTGTTACTTGGGATGTGCCCACAGTATTTGAAAGCAAAATCGGAAAGTGCTTGATCTGGCGAAGGGGGCCACCATCAGGTGGAAGTGCCTGCCACTGAACATGTTCGGCAGGATTTCTTTGGTCAAATGGTACTGCTCCCCCGATTTCTCTATCTGTTTCTAATGTACCCATACAGGTCTCTGCAGAATAGTTCTGGGAAGCAAAATCAGTAGTCACCCAATTTATCTGGGCCGGTAAGCAGCCAAAGTGGCATGGGCTAAGCTTATGGCACCCATACACAGGGGAGGACTAGCAGTGCCGGATCTGGAAGCCTACTAGACAGTAGCGCAGGCCGGTTTTGCCATTTACTGGTTTGGAGGTCAGGGGAAAGGAGACACGTCGCAGTGGAGAGGGAGCTCGCAGCCCCCTTTCTGCTAAGATCCTTTATTCTCACTGCACCAGGTAGGGGACTCAGGGCAACAAATATGGTAGATCTAACCTGCATGGCCTGGGCACACATAAAGCAGAAACCAAGGACAGAGGTCCTTTACCCCCCTTCCCCTGGGACTCCCGATCCTGTTCACTCCAGGCATCTCGCCTACCTCCAAAAAGGGCTTTGTTAATCTTATGCGGAGACTGGAGATGCATAGTTACCGCGACCTATTCCCCAAGGGGAAATTCATCACACTGGAAGAATTAAAGACCAAAGGGAGCCTTAATCCCCTAGAGGTATTTCTATATTATAGGTTGAAGACTGCCCTCCAGAAGATGTTCTCAACCTTCCCAGAGCAACCACTGGTAGCCCCGATACTCGATAGAACGATCTCTGGGGGCAACATAGGAGGGTGGTCTTGTCCATACAGGCCTTGTATCAAGAATTCAGACCTCAGGTGGCGTCAACTAGGGAGAGGTGGGAACATGGCCTGGGACACGAGATAGCCAGCAGGGAGTGGAATTATTGCTGTGCAGGCACTAAAAAGAGTGCAATAAATGCTAATTACAAATTATTGCTCTGGAAATTCCTACACCAATTCTAATATACCCCCACCCAGATTCACAGCTACTTCCCAGGGGCATAAGCGGGCTGCACTAGATGCAATGCACCAAGTACTGACTTCATTCTTCACCTTCAAAACCATGTGCATAACGCACAGAGCAATCAATGGACAAGGATCAGAATTCCTACAAAAGAAAATAACAATCTACAAACCAAAGTGGCCCCTCCAATCCAGCAACGAAATCTGCCTGGTACAAAAACCATACCTTAAGAAAAAACTTGGAGGCACCTCCTTCTACCACTTAGCCGCAAAAACCTGGAACAACATCCCAAAAGAGATCAGAAACACCGAAGATCACCACAAATTCAGAAAATTACTGAAAACCTGGCTCTTCAAGACCACAGACTCAACCTGAAAATCGAAACAACAGGGAAAAAGGATAACAGAACTGGAAAGGACACTAACATCCCTAGAAACGACAGGAAAGCTCCCGCAATGCCGGACAGGTGACACAGGATAGACAGAAACACAGGTGACACCCATTGAGACAGTCAATTATCCCAGCTAATCCCCTCTTCACCTCAGTTGCTACCATGTACCAAATATCAATTGAATTGCAGAGACACTGGCAATTTCCACACTAGCTGATTGGCCACAAGTGCAGGTAAGGAGGACAGGAGAGGCTATGATGGAGGCTGATTGAGGAGGGGGCCAGATGTGAAAGGGAGCTTAGTGCAAGATGGGCCCAGATCAGGACAGAGCAGCATCAGGAGAGACTTCTAAAGATGCCAATTTACCAATCTACTAACAATTTCCACCTCTGCACACACCTCTCGAACTCCAAACCAAACACAACCACAAACCTACAGCACAACAAACCGCACAAACTTCACTACACTGCAACAACAAAACAAAAACACACACACAACAGTACACAATGACTACTGGCTACAAACACCCCAAGCCCAGCCAACGGACCCACTGGGCTGTGGCCGTCAACGGCACATCACTGCTCTTTTGCACTTTTCCTACTACTTCCCACTAACTCACCTCCCTTCCTCTTCCAGAGCCGCCAGTGCGCCAGGGGACCACTCCGGTGGTGATAGTGCGCGGTACAAATGTCCTTTAACATTAAGGTAACATTAACATGCACATTGCGTGGGAATGCTCCACAGTAGGTTCTTTCTGGAGGTCTATATTCCAAATTATTGGCAAAATTATAGAGGAGGGACTGGACTCGAACCCCATGACGGCTCTCCTGGGATATACCAAAACTGTACCCAGGGACAGGAGGCGATTGGCAAAGCTGCTACTACTGCTGGTGAAAAGGAGGGTTGCAATACAATGGAAAGGCCCGTTTCCCAAAATAGAGGACTGGCACGCAGATGTGGTGCGGTGTAATGATATGGAGATGGGATACAGGGGCCTAACATCCTATCGCTCGACCCCCGTCTACTATATGGGACCTGTACATTCACTACCTTCTGAAACGAGCCGAGGGAGAAAGCCAAGAACCACGTAGGTTAGTTAGTCCAGATAACATGTAATAGCTCGACCCACCACAACACGAGGAAATGAACGGCCTATGCCAACAGATCAACCAGGAGATGAAACGCACGATTGCTACCCATGTATAAACGAAAAGCTGGAATGATCATAAGACCCCCAATTTGTCATACTCTGAGGAAGCAGGAAAGTGAACTGATACTGCATACATACCTGCCCAGACACACTGTATCGAACTGTGGTAATGTAAAGACTTTGCTCGACCTGTGAAGCTTCCTATGATATTATTTTTGTTTTATTGAGCTTCTATCCCTCTTTTCTTCTTTGATATGTTTGTTCTACTGTTAATGTTATGTTTTATGTTTACGAAATGCCAAAAAATAAAAATATATTTTAAAAAAATATACTTGGCTACAGTGTATGACTTTGATGTGTTTGTACTATCATTCTAAATGTATTCTAACCTTTAGTGGATTCTATGAATGTGTTCCCAAGTATTCGCCCCTTTGTCCTCCCTTTAGGTCTTATATTTACTTTTAGGTGGGTATATAAGTCCTAGAGTGTCTACTGTTGGCATTTTGGGTCCTGTTTATGACTTAATTGCTGTGTGTTTTATCTACACATTTCTTTTCTTCCCACTCCTTTTTAATCATACGTACTGTACTGTTCCTATCACCAGATAGTGGTCTTGATTTTTAGTTGTGTTTTAATTGGCAATTGTTTTTATACTTGCACCTGTTTCACTGTGTTATTAAGTACTTCCTTTAACTAATGGTTATCTGCATGTGTAATTTAATTAAAGTGTATATGTTTCAGTGTACCAGTGTGGTGTGTTTTCTTTGGTTAACTGGTTGTACGAGCTGTACTTCCCTATCAGCCATTCTCTCCTTAATTTAAGCCAGACAGCACTGCCACATCTTCTACCCTTCGAGGAGTGTGGTCTTTTCTTTTGTTTTGAATACTGAAAACCTTAGATTAAATGGTTACAAAGGCCTTACGAGAGGGTTTTGCACAAATCAGCTGAACAGCAGCAAAATAAAGAAGAAATGATTCAAAATGGTTTCTCTAAAAGTAATAATGTTAACACTATGGTTGAGTATCCCTTCCGAAATATGTTTATGCTCTAATTGTACTGTCCGCAGCTGTCCTCTCGACGGCAGCAGTGTACACCAGGTTAATCCCAATTACTTGGAAGTCGTTCTGTGGCCGGCTGCCATTCAAGCCTGTTGGCGAAGACCAGCTTGGTGGGGGAGCCCTGGAGCAGCTCTAAGGTGGTTGTGTACTGATTACTAAGCAGTCTGCCTACCCTGATGTCGAGACGGAATTTCCATTTTGGGGATTCTAGGGCTACTTTTTAGATCCCCTTAAAATGTGTGTTATTTATTCCCTTTTTTATTTTCGAATCTCTGACCCATTTGTGTGGTCAGAGGGACTTCTAATGTAATCGCCTTGAAACTCTTCTTCACCTTTAAGTATGTGGTCCTTGGTCTCCCACAAGGCTATTGGGACAGAGGTGCTCTTTCTAAGCCCCCTATTTTGGTCGTAGGGTGATTGTCACCAGACGTTTGTTTTAGGGTGTAGACTGGTGGCAGCTATAATATTGTTTGGTCTTCACCATGGGTGGAATTTACTGCATTGATAGCCCAGTGTAGCTTTCCGGTCACCAGTTTAAGTCCTGCTCGAGCTCTTTTGTTTTTGGTGCCTTTCTTTGCTTCAGGGGAACCACAATGCAGGCCTAATATGGCCATTGTGCACATATGAGCTCTTTGTAGCACAGAATTGCACCCTCTATAGTGGTTCAATTGGTGCAGACCAGTTGCTGCCCTTGGGCCAGCCATTTCATATCCTCCAAGGGTGGGCTGGTGTGATTGGCTGTTTAAGGGGCCAACCAGATTGGCAGCCGCCTAATACTATGTTTTTATCTACTTAGTGTGATTGGTGGGCTGTGTGTGTGTGTGTTTGTGTGTGAGAACATATTTCTGAGGCTTGTGAATCTGCTTATGCTCTGCATAGTCCGACATCTAGTGGTAGTCGCAGAGTTTTACAAGATTTGTTTTCGAAAACAGATGTCGACAGGGCGTGTTAGTAATACTATCCCTGGTGTGACGTGTACTGTACCCATGGTCCTTCACGCGTCGAGGTCCCTCAGATTGTTTCTTTCCACCATCATGGTCGGTTGCAAGTTGTGGAGTTTCTTTCCAGGCTGATGCGTTAGACTGGTTAAAGTTTATTCGTAGACTTCTCTCTCTTTCTTTTACTGTTTGATTCGACGACCAGATGCAGTCTTTACGGGCCTCTTCAGGCCTTGGCCCTTACAATAGGGAGATCTGGGAGAGGTCTCATAAAGCACTCAATTTCATGGATTGCACTTTCTCACAACACTCTTCCCTTTTTCTCGCCTAAATGCCCTTTCCATTTATTATGAAAAAAAAACACCTAAATTTTGCCCTACATGCCATAGGAAGTTCATGTGGAAGGACACGCACTCGGTGTGAAATTGCTGCTGCCCTAGGGGCCACCCAGGTAAGCTTTGCAAGTCCTGAAAACTCAAAGACCACCGGAACAAACACTGGGCTGTCCACGCCATTCAGGCCAAAACCTCCATCGATGTGATGGGGGAAATCCAGCGAGGGCAGTATCTGTGTGCCTAGTGATGCCGAAGGTGACCAGGGTGCGTCTGAAACCCATGTGCGGGCCCTCGAATCCACTAAGGAGGCACGTGACAACCCGGCGGAAATAGCACACACACATCCAAACACACCAAGCACATGGCCGAAATTCAACGAAATCGTTGACTGTCGAAGTCCATGCTGTGTCCATGCAAAAAGCGTGTCTTCCCTGTCCTCTGGGCCATCGCTTAACGCCTTCACCGCGTGACATACCTCTCAAACTGTCATTGAAAGTCGGTTCGGACACCGCGCATAAAAAAGCCCTCCTTTCGCGTGCCGAAAAACAGGAGGCGAAAGGCGCATCGGCATCTGCCAAATATACGCAGAAAATGCAGGAACTGATTAAAAAACATGCCCCTGCAACCCTTTTAAAGACAAGCTAACAAAAAAAGAAAAATCATTGATGCCTTTGTCTTCCCAGACGTCTAGCTTTCAGGTTATGGGTTCCTCCTCCCCTATAGACACACTCACAGGGGCTATGTATCACAAAGATCAGACACCCTCCCAAAACACCCCTACCCCTTCAGGTTGTACACCGTCCTGTGAATGGACCCCTGAACAATTCAACAAAATTATGAAGAGGATGTCATGTTTGTTGACTTCATAGCCAAGCACCCAGAATAACTAACGTACCTTAGGGACGCCTCCCAGTCAGGGGCTGCAAAACATCAAACCTCGCCAAAAAGCTACATCTTGACCCACAGCGAGGCACTTCTGCACTAGGATCCCCCAGCCTGCACTTACCAAGACCTCTCTCGAGACACGTATGCAATCGATCCCTCAGGGTCGCAAGACCCCGACTCTCGAGACCAGGGAGATCTATACAGTCGGGACCAGTACTACAATGACGACGTCCATGTCATCCAGTTGCCTGATCACCTAGATCAGCTTGTAGCAGATTCATCTCTAGATAATCAGCTCCAATACAATTTACTGCTGCTGAAGGCTGCCCAACATTTCAGTATTGACACCAAAGATGCACAAGGAGACAAGGACTTTGTGGAGGATATTCTTGGCGACAAGAAGTCCGGCACTCAGTTTATCCCACTGTTACAGTCTATACAACACTTATACAGCCCTCCTTACACCTAACCTCACAAGGGCGGTTAAACCTAGAACTGAAAAGTTATTCAGGTCAGCACCCACAGACCCCCTGTGTATTAAGGGTCCGCTAAAACCTGACTCGCTAGTCACCACTACTACGATGAGGGCTGGCACTCCTCTGGTGTCGGCTGAAGTTCCGGCAGTCAGAAAAAGTATGAAATCTACACTTTCGGAAGGATGGTCGCATCCTCGGCTGCTTATCAGGCTAGGATTTCAAATAACACTACCCTCTTAGCTAGCTATGGCTGCCATAAGTGGGATGATTTGAAACATCAGGTTGAAGCGGTTTCTGAACCCCTAATATCACAACTAAGCACCATCTCAGAGGTCAAGCAGATATCTAACTGCATCTTTAAAAACAATCTTGATGCAGCAGACAATGCGGGCTGCATCATCGCAGAAGGCACACTCGTCAAGCACCATGTCTGGCTTAGACAGTCTGGTTTTAAATTAAAGACACAGGCCACCCTCCTTAACATGCCAGTGGAACCTAATTTCCTCTTTGGCAAGGCTGTCGAAGACGCCCTCAAAAGCACAAAGCAAGAGTATGATACTCTTAAATCCCACGACCAACTAACCAACAAACCCCTGCTCTCTGGCTACCCTTTACCAGTGCTGGGACTTTCTCCCAGTGCCTTGGCTTTAGGTAGGGACCCTGTGACGGACCCAGCCTTGCAGCCTTTCTTTATACACCTGGACGATGTTAACAGGCTGCAGGTGCTGGGTCAGGGTTGGGTCTGCCTGACTCCATTAGTGGGACTCTCAAGGTGTGATAGTCTGTTTTCTGTTTCCTAAGGTGATTTTCCTTGGTAATCCTTATACTCTTAGTCCCTCTCTTCTTCGTCTCAGTCCTTGGGTATTTCAATAGGGGAATGGGATTATAGGAATTATGGTGTTCTACAAAAAAGGAATAAAGATGTTGTAGATTTTTGACAGCAGAAGGGATTTGAATGTAGGGTTGTTGAAAAGTGGGTTTCAAGGAAAGAGGGCTAAAACTCATGTTGGAATTTAGGGATGGTCTTTGTTTTCCCTGATGGTTTTGCCTTTTCATTACAGATGGGTACTGGGGTATGATGGGAGTCTGTTGACAATATCCCATGACAACTGAGGGGATGTTGGGTAGGGGTGTATCGGAACGGGAGGAATGCCATGTCTCGCCCGAGGGCATGTCTCCCATAGTCCTCAAGGACCCCCTTGCCAGGTGATCCTCCCTCGCTCGTCCGCCCCCAGGGTTGGGATCCGAGAGAGATGGCCCTCCCCTGGCCACCTGAACAACGGATCCCTGAGAATGCCCTGGGAGAAACGCCTCCGGTTTCTTACACTTACCTGCCGCAGGACATTTTACCGTATCCATCGTGGGCACAGTGAGTTTTAGCCCAAATACTATAATATTATCTTACACCTGTGATTTTGTTAATTTATAAGTACTACTGCTAATGTAAATGTCTGATTACAATGTCCCACTATCTATTTTTTTTCTTCTAATGGATTGGTGCTCTCAGCTTAAATGTATCTTGGCTTCTGGTGGAACCTGGCAGTGTGTTAGAATTATAGCCCCCCTCCCCTTTTTATAGGTTCAGGGTCACACAATCCATGGCAGAGCCAGCAAGAGTACAAGGGGGCCCATCGCCCCCCCGCCTCAACCCTGCTGTGCCTCCATACCTCCCGCAGGGCTGGGATGGTGCCCAGGCAGGTTTGGCGCTGACTGAGAGCCAGCCGTGATATTACAAACACTTGCACCGTTGCTTGGCATCTACATTGCTCAACGGTGCAGTGCCAGCACACTCCAGGTATTCAAGTGCTTCCAGGGTGTGCCGATGTTGTGCACCTGGATTCTTGCCACTCACTTGGTGGTGGTGCTGTTGTGTGCCTGGCTGAACCTCTGTCCCTCTAAAGGGAAGACAGAAAAGTAGAAGACCTGAGTGGGTGATTTGTCAGGGTGATGGGAAAGTGGGTGATGGAGAGAGAGAGCGAGACACCATGAGTGCATTTGTTTGTATGGTTGGTCACTAACTCCTTTGCTAAGGCTGCTGGCACAGATGGGTTGTGTCACAGCTTCATGCATGTGATTCCGAGCAACCTTGTCTGACAGACGGGTTCTGTCAGCAGCTTCAAGCATGTGATTTAAAGTGACCATTACTGGCATAGATGGGTTGTGGCAGCAGCCTCATGCAAGCGATTTATACTGACCATTGCTGGCATAGATAGGTTGTGCATGCAATTCCATGCATGGGATTCACAGTGGCCAGTACTGGCATAGATGGTTGTCAGCAGCTTCATGCATGTGATTTACATTGACAACTTCTGGCAAACGGAGATTGTGGCAACAGCCTTGTTCATGTGATTTACAGTGAACATACTAATACTAGTATAGATGGCATGTGGCTTACAGTGACCAGTATTGGCATAGATAGGTTGTTTCATCAGCTTCTTGGATGTGGCCAGCCCTACGTATAAGGGGTGCAACAGCCTCTTCTACTCCCTAAGAAATAAAAATAGGCAGCAAAAATTCTGCCGACAAATATAGGAAAAGACACATAGGAGCCTTATGCCCTGCTTTCATATGTTTGGGCCAGTGGTACACAAAGTGCTACATGAAGAAACTATTATTATTACAGCCTGATCTGAAGGGGTAAAAACATGCCCAAGGTTGTGGAATTCCTATAGGCCCTATCCCAGGACAATTTCTTTGCTGTCAGGGACAAGACGATTTCATAAACCTATTATTCCCACAGCAAGTGGACAGTAGGTAAAGTCTGTGTATGTTTTTTGTTCTTCAAAATACTCTTAACTATTGTCTACGTGACAGCACCATGGCTACCAATCATGTGTTGGTGACTGTGCTGCATGGCTCCAGTAACTGTGTGTTGGTTGTGTTGTGTTTGGAGAATAGTATTGCTGGCTTTTATTGGGTGTGGCGAAGTGACCACATCAACCTGGAATGGTATCCCGATGTCCACAAAAGCACATGTCGGCAATAAAAGCAAAGACCATTCTTTTTGGGCTAAAGAAACCAGAAACAACATGTCCCATGATTCCCCCCTTGAGCAAAACCCAGACTGGATCCAGGGAAGGACATTTTGGACTTTAGAGGGAATGGACCATACAGAAGATGCAATAAGGACACTTGGGTCAGACAGAAGACTGGAAAATATGTCCATGATCCAGACAGCCCAAAACATGTTAACAGTCCAACAAGAAAGGGATTACATCTCCCATAATGCCTCTTTCCCAACAGAGGAAACCCCGGACGGGACTCTCAAAACTTGCTTACAGATGGGGGATCCGTAAGATATTGGAGAAAACTGGAGTAACCCACAGGGCATGTTTTCCGCCCCACCCACCGGGGACATTCGCTGCGACCACCCCTCACATATTTGACCTCTAAAGGACAACAGCAAGCCCACTCCTCACCCATACCGTTATTGGACAAATAGAGCCCCACTTCCCTCCCACACTACGAGGAACACTGGAGAGGAGAGTACGCTCTCTCTCTCAGAATTGCTTGCACAAAGAAGACTGCATCACCGGCAGTTGCAGCCTCGATTATAAGAAAGGGAAAGAATACCAGCACTGCAAAACACAAAGGAGAAACGTCATTTCCAAATACCCACCCCAGAGGAGTGTTGCCTACCCAACCTAAGAGGGGAACAAACTAGGAGTTTTTTTCAAGCCAGCCACAAACACAGACTGAAGTGGGATCCAATATGGCAGTTTCCCCATTTAAAGACCCCTTACCCCCCAATCTTAGGACTACAACATATCCAATTCCTGGAGCATGCCCAGAGCAGGGATGTGACCCCTCTGGCCAATCAGCTGGAAGCTAGTCGTTCAAACACTGAAGGCCAGCCCCCATGCAGGGTTCGAAATTTCTGAGAGCTATTTAGCTCCTGCTTCTAGCATTGGAGAGCCAGATTAGCTTGAAACCAGCCGCTACCAGGAGCTATTTTGGACTTCCCCATGCCAACTGGTACCTTACAAACATGCATATTAAGTTTGAGTATTTGAGAATGTTAATAAAGAAGAATAAGGGCATATTTAAAGATAATGGATCATACAGAATGAGCAAAAAGGTAAGGGTTGCCTTTCCTGTGTAAGTTAGCTTTGTGATTCATCGTGTACTCGTTCCTGGTTCCCCACTGGTAGCTCCTGCCTATTGGGTGATTCCGGACACCCAGAAGATGGTTTTAGCTCCTGCTCTACGAATCTTAATTTCAAACCCTGCCAGGACAAGAGTGGAAGGAAGTTTTGTGGTACAGAGAAGGTGAGTTGTAGTGTTAGCGGAAGAAAATTGCTGGAGCTGAGAGGAAGGTTGCTGCGCTGGCTGTTAGACCTGAAGTGGAAGACCGGGTTGCAGCCCTCCAGATAAGATGCGTATTGCGCCTTTTTACGTATGTAATTATAGCAAATACGTAACATTTCATTTTCCATTGCATACTATTTTCACTGTTTTTTTCAGCAAATAATGCGTCCTCTTTCCTCCACTAGATGACACTGCAGGCTGCATCATTTACACTCTGCAATGCAACTTCGGGGATTCCTTTCCAGTTGGCTGGCTAGGTAGGGGAGAACAGGGCCTTCGTCAGATGCCTGGTCCCTTTGCCTCACTTAACATATACCCAAACACAGTGCAACAATTCCCTATCTGTGACTGACAGCAGACTTTGCCCCGCATGAAGCCAGGGTCTGCTTTCAATCCTGCACACAGTCAAAAGCCATTGGCCTTTCTTTATAGCCACTGAAGTTTGAAGGTGTGCTGTGTGGCGATGGAGTTTAACTTTGTAAGTGGCCGCACCATATATCCGCACATGCATCAACTGGAACACTAGTCATCAAGAGGCCCCAGCAGCAAGATGAAACTCTCCCAAGGGGAGTCCAAGCTGTCTCATACTGTCCTCTTATCTGTCTGCCTCAGATTCCCACCAAGAAAAAGGTAGGTGTTGACTTGGGGTGCTGAGTTTATTTATACTTTTCATAGAAAGGAATGGTCTGCAATGGATAGGAATGTAATGCAATGGAAAGGCAGCCATACCCTTTGATACTATCAAACAATTTGTTCCGTTTTTAAACGTTACTTGAAGTGAGGTAAATGTATGTGCAGAGGCCAGGTACAGTCAGGGGAGAGATGTGGTGGTTCCTGGCATGAGACTCTCATGAGACTCAACAAGAGTCTCCAAACGCAGCCAAGCCGTGCTCCACACCAGGCTTTGAATAAAAGTGACAAATGTGCCCCCAGATGTATAGGGATTTATGTGCCCCTGCCATGTGCTATGTCAGTGGCGCAACAACCATTGGGCACATCAGGCTTTAGCCCATCACAATCCTGAGCTGTGTTGACTTGATCTGGTTGTCCTAAAGGGCTGTGGCCAGAAAGAACAGAACAGACACACTGCTTAGGGTTGCACTGTTAACAAAGGCCCAGAAATTATGAATGTAAAGAATTTAATTGTTAGCCACTTTTTTCGTATGCAGACATTTTTAGGCAATTTAAATTGTGATGGGGTGTTAGTACTTGTATGTCAGGGGAGTGATTGGAATGGTGGGGGGGCTGGAGACAGCTCCTTTTCAGAGCAATGCTTAAGTGTGTGGTTTCAGGCGTGAAAGGAGAGTTCATTGTAACATTGAAGCTGCACTAGAATAATCTCATTAGAATGTGTAAAGAAGTGAGATGTTCCTACACAGGTCCTCTCTTACCCCTTGCACAATCTCTGAAGTTAGTCCCTCTCCCAACATTTGAAGGGTTAATCGGGCCCCCCTGAAATGTTAGCCTAGGTGCACCCCGAGCCCTACAGATGAGAGGTGTGTCAGCCACTTTTTTGGTCAATAAAAATTGGCAAATACTCACCAAAAATTTAATTAGGAAGGAAAAATACTCCCAACAAAAAATAGGAAAAAGACATGTAGAATCTTCCCCCTTGCTTTCACCATCACAGCTCCATTGTAGTGCACATAAATTACTATTTTAACTGCCTGATTGGAAGAAGTGAACATGTATCTTTTAGGATCTGTGTGATTTATTTGCGGCAGAATTTCTGGTGTCCGCATTTAAACGTGTTTTTTTTTTTATATTATTATTATTTTTTTTTTGTTGGTCAGCTGCGGGGATGTCCCCCGCAAACCCCACTCACTATACTGTAAAGTATGGTGAGCGGGGGACCCCTCGCAGCCTTTTTTGAAATTTTGTTTTTACCGACCCCCACCAAAACATACATACCACCAAAGGTTCAAACTTTTAGTAGTTAGAACATTTGGTGGTAAGCTTTTTAGGTCTTTTGGTGTGGTCAGTAATTTTAACTCTTTAATTTTGTCCTATACCATCTTTTAATGTGCATGAATAACGAAGTGCAAAGAAATACATATAACAAAAACATTTTGATTTTTCAGATATGACATATTTGTACTTGCTTATAAAATACTCCCTTTGGGATTTGGACTTACATTTGTACTCCCTAAAAAATCATTTTACTCCCACCTTTAAAAAATAGGGAGTAAAATACTCCCAGTTCAAAATCTTATCTGTAACACTGCTAGATTGTAAAACCCAAAGAGGAAGGGACGATATGTGGGCAGATTGTTTGACCTGTAGTGAAGCTGTGTATTTAACTCCTGGAGAAGAGTGGCTAATTGTAAGATCCAGATAGTAGAGACTGATTGTATAATCTGGAGATCGGAGGAGACTGAAACGTGGACTCCAGAAATACAGAAAAGGAAGGAGATTGAAGCAGAGACAGCATGGGAGTCGAATAGGAACCTGGCTGCAGACTTAGTCATGGAAAGGGCAGTGGAAGGAAAGGTTGAGACCTTTTGAGGGAAACAACGGGAAGGTGAAGAAGATTGCTCTGACCAGTGCGGAGGCAGGGCAGAAGCTCTCCCAAGAGAATGAAAAGAGAAGAGGAAGACGTGCCCAAAGGTGGCAGAGAACGCAAGGGTAGAGAGCCTGGCCTACGAGAAATAATGGGTGTCAAGTAGGAGGAGGCGAATAAAGTTGAAGTTCCCCAGGAAAAAAACAATATACACTGTCCTTGTTAAGTGGCTGGGAACACTAACAGGCCTCAACCATCCTGACACCTTAAATATAAAGCATAAACTTGAATGTCCTTGTTGCTTCATTTGTTACAACTTGTGACAGTTGGATTGTCAAAGTTCTCCACCTTTTTAGAATTGCAATCAGTATTCTTTAAAGTTGAAATGTTGTTCCAACTGCAGTCACCCATCAAAATGCATTGGACGGAAATCCGATCTTGGATGGCCACAGCTTGAAAAGGACTGTTTTTGAAGTAAGGATGCGTTCTCTTCAATGTAAATGACTTTCAGTGGGGGTGTTTTTAATACGGGAGAAGTGGCATTAGCTCAACAAGGGAATTGGGTGGAATTAATGTAGGTGTCGTCCAGAGTGCCAAAACCATACAGCTGTCTGGAATGTTCACAGCAAATTGGCAGTGAGTCGATTATTTAGGAGGTGACAATTGGGCAATTTTATGTTTGCACATGTAAATATGCAGTTTGCATGGGGCGGTTATGCACCAACTCAGTTTTCAAATTAATTACACATGATCTGAAGTAGTTGTCATGCTAAATGCTGTGACAGAATAGTGGTAATACCATAATGTTTCCTTCATCTTTGTGCAAACCCCAGCCTTTTACTCTTTTTCAGCTTCAAGGCCAGAATACCACATTCTCAGTTTTTCCGCTATGGATCAAACCTTCAATTTGTCATTAATGCTCTGTCCCTCTTCCTCAGTCCTCCCACACCTACCAAAGTGAAGTGAGAATGAAACGGCCTAATATTCTCGGAATACCGACAGTTGCATCGCTGTCCTAGAAAGTCTGGTCTGGAAACTTGATTTTTTTAGTTTTGGTAAAAAGAAATCACTTTTTTGTTTTCCTCAGCAAGTGCTTAATTGTGCTTTTGAAGTCATATATACACACATTTTTCCCATAGTGCGCACTACCTTTTCATTTCTAGGTATAGAGCCATACACTTTGTAAGACCCAGTTTTATTTGCAGATGGTCATGCTGTGTTGTATTGTTTCTGTCTGGTGTGTGTACGAGTTATCAAGTATAAAATCTGTGTGCAAAATTTGCACTTGCCTCAAGCCTTTGGCCAATCACTCTTGGCGAGTAAAAAATTGTGTGCTGTGTGTATGTATAGAACTGAGGTGGCCAGTTACTTTTTATGGCTGGCTAGTACCTTGCAAATTGCATTTTTCCCCCTTATAAAATAGAATGTTGTGTCTGTGTGTCATATCTAATAAATGTAGGCCGCAGAGTGATAAGTAGATTTTACCGCTGAGCAAGTAGATTTATGTTGTTGTTGTATAATCCTTTATTCGACTTGTAGTCTTCAGACAGCATAAAACATACACAACATGATGTAACAATCAAAATCGAAATTTCCGCACAAAATAAAATGGTCATATCTTAAAATGAACATACATAATGTATGGCGATGTGTACTACCCTGTACATGCCTGATAATATACCTTAAACAGATAAAACACATCAGAATTGAGCTTGGATGTGCAGGTTCCATATCGTGCATTGCTACATAAAATAAGACTATCTGAAACAAATATCCCCAAATATCAGCTGCAGTGAGAATTGCCTTAATAAGCAGATAACTACTTAAGGTTTGTTCAGGTGGAGCCTCCTTAGCCAGGCCCAGTAAATGTATTTTGAGACAAAATAAACACCATCCCAATTTTGCGTTGATTTGCAGAAAGTTATGTCCTCTTTCATTGTCTGGATCTCATGCAATGTAGCAATGGCTTGAGATACATGATCCTCAAGCATCTCATACCATTGCACATAAAAATAAAATGCATCATGGACTAATCCTCAGCCCCACAGATAGGACATTTTCTGTTGGCCAAATCAACCCAAATCTTTGTGATTCTGCGGACTTTTAGGCAACCCAAACAGAACTCTATAAATATTATAATATCAAGGTAACCCTCATAACCATAGTCACCCCTGTGTATCAGATATTCAGGGTCCAGAAATAGAGATTGGCAAGGATTTTGAAGGTTGGCACATTTCTGGTAATTGACGGCCAATTTTACCCTCGTCTTGACCTTCCTTGTGATTTCCTGCGGGTCGTCTCAATATTGTCTCATGTCCAAAGAAATCAAACACTGTTTAACATGAGCCAGCCAGGGCATATCAGGGCCACCATCTAATGTCATTACATGGCCCATGGCTTTACAGTACTTGGAGAGCTGTGCGGCAGCCCAAATCCGCAGCCAATAAAAGACAGATCTGAACCCTGCCTCCTCGTCATTTGGGACCATATCACATTCAGAGTTCTTTGAGGGCACTTTTCGGAAGCATCAAGATAGTCTTCACAAATTTATTTTCAGCAGTACGCAGGGGTTTCATATTGGTGCAACTCCAGATCTCAGATCCATATAGTGCCGATGCCTTGGCCCTATAGACTTTGAATGCTGGTCTTATTGACCACCATGCCGCAAACATTTTTTTTAAGAGAGCCACTGTATTTCTCCAGGCTAGTGACGGCCTTAAGCAATTGTGGGCCTCAGCTAGTGTTGCCTGAGAGACAGGTCCCAAGTTAGTCGTACCAAGGGACCTGTTCCAGTTTCGTGATGCTGGTTCTTACATGAAGAGCTGTTTTTTTTTTCTCACCCCCGCCCCCTGTGTGGTGGGAAAAGTACCATAATCTTGGTTTTGGTGATGTTCATTTCTCAGCCAAGCTCACCACATTTATTTTCGAAGCACTGAAGAGATGCACGTAAGCCTGCCAGGGTTGTCGACGGGGGTATGACATCATCTGAGAAAGTGCAGAATCCCGTCATTCCCAAGATGGGGTATATCAAGATATTGCAGATGCAAAGAGTTCTTCAATGATGCAGTTGTTGTAAATGCAGAAAGGTAGAGGGCCAGAACACAGCCCTCGCTGACCCCTCTAGGTACATCCAGAGGTCTGGTTACATTGCCTGCTAGGCTCCAGCGTACCACCAATGTGTTGTTACTGTATAAACGTTGGAGCGGTTTCACAAGTTTGCAGGGGATATTCTTAGTCAACACCTGACATAGCCCCCTCCTGGGGATGCTATCAAAGACAGTCTTTAGGTCAACAAAGGCAACATATAGTCTTGCCTTCATCAATATCATGTACTTTTGTACAATCAAATGCAGGTGAAATCCCTGGTCCAGCGTACACAATCCGGATTGGAATCCTGCCTGCATTTGGCTTAATAAACCGTTAAGTCAACCCACGACAGTATATGTCGCAAAAGTGCCTTTACATAGATCTTCCCAGAGATCCAACAGGGATATTGAGTGGTAGTTTTCTGGCTTGTCCCTCCCCCATTTCTATATATAGGCACTATTTCTGCTGTCTGCCAGGATCTAGACACTACATTTGTTTTGAATAAGGCATTGAAGACCTTCAATAGGAATGGCCCCTATATTCTTGGTTCCCTTTTGAATAGGTCGACTGGTATTCTCCGGGCCCACTGCTTTCCCACCCGTTTGAGACCTGACGGCATTGTCAATGTAATCTAGGGAAAACTGGAGATATTGGGTCGGGCTCCTGGCTACCACTTTATCAGTGGGTTAATGTAGTGTGTAGGTGAGGCATGGTATCACAAGTATGACACTGGCACACTGGGTACAATGTGTGAAACCTTTATTGAAATGGTTGGGGTTGGACAAACTCCTACTCTCACTATAAGTAAGATGGGAGTAGTCTCGACCATCAAATAATAAATAATGCAGTCCTAGTGGAGGCTGTCAAAACAAAATGGCCGATACTAACAAAACCTAATGCCTGCCCGATCTCTTGAACAAAAAGTGTAAAAAGGAAAATGTATGCAAAAGGAAAAAACAGTGTTCAAATGAATAAATGTGGTTGAACCAGCTCTCCTCCCCATGTTAGACCTCAACGGGTTAGGTTGTCCGTGTGGGCAGGATGACGCAATCTGGCTCAGCTTCTGATGCTAAAAGCAGTTCCAACACAAGGATCGAGGCCCGCCTGGCCTTGCACATTGTAAGTCTCTTTTCTTGGGCTTCAAAAAACAGTGTTCCATCAAAACAGTTTGCAATGGTCCCCCTCTCTCTGGCTCCGACCTTGTACCACACAGTTCTCGCAGGTCCCCCTCTCCTGGGCTCAGACCTCTCAAAATTAAAGTTCAAACACAAGCAAGCAAGAGACTCCCTTCCCCAAGCTTATCTCACTTCGCGTATCCCTCTGTCGGGCTCGGGCCCCTTTCGGTTGTGCACTGGATTTTACAAAGACCTTCATAGGGCTACTTCGACTAAATGTTCACAGTTCAACTTACACTTTCCCCGCTTCTCTGGGAGTTAATCTCTTCTCTTCACTTTCGCTGTTCATACCTTATCGTTTCAAACAACTCCCTTTTCACGAAAACTTTCGAGTGGGTGACTTCCTTTGACCGAACCACTCCGTTACTCATTATCGCTGTCTTTGCAGTTGTCTTTTACTTCAAAGCTTTTTCAGAGGTCTGCCTTTCCTCGCGTTTCACTCACACGTGCGCAGCCTCCTTTTGCGATATACTGTTGTTAATTCAAAAACTGTTAACACACACCAGGCTTTCAGGTCGCTTTCCCAACTCAACGGCTGTGTGCGTCTCTTCATTTTTACGATTCAAAGTTCACGATTCAAGGTTAGTACCACAGGCTTGACATCGCTGTCCCAACTCTGCCGTTCAACCGGGAGGGTCGCTGGCATCCTTGGAACACAATGCAACCGTCACTTGCGGGATCTGGCCTTCTCCCCGTGTCTTTTGTAGCCTGTCACAGGCAACGACTTCCAGTAACGAACTCATGGGGTTTCCAACCCGCTGCTCTTGTCCTTTGGTGCGTTGCTCTGCTCCACCAGTTTTATCTTCGTCCTGGAAGCCCTACTCATTCTCGTGTTCCGTCTTGCTCAGACTGCGTCATTGGTTTCTGCCTTTTATTTGTGTGAGGAGAGCTAATTGGTATCAGATGTATGCACTTAGTCAAGTGCCTGACTTTGCCTGACCCGATTAATGGGACTTGTCCAGTACGATGGGTGTAAGTGAATGTTGTTACTCTGTCACCCTCTTCCTGAGCCCAGTGTTAGTGTAAAAAGAGGGCGGGGGGTGGTGTTGGGACCTCAGAGCATCCTAAAACAAAGGATGGGTTAGATAAACAAAATAAGGGGGAATACCGAGTCTCACCATCAGCAGCCTCACCCTTAATCCCCGAAGACCCCTCTCCCAGGTGATCATCCCGCACTGGTCCACCACCAGGGTCTGGATCCAAAGGCGATGGCCATGCCCTGGCCATCTGAGAGAGATCCCCGTGGACTAGCGGGTGAGACACCCTCTGGCTTCTCACAAATGCCAAGAGTACAGACTGCTACAACCATATTTTGCTGTATCACCTTTTAGGTCTTTGTCTGTCACTGCTTTCCAAAAGCCTCCAGAATCCCCTCGCTTAATAGCGTCCAGCATTTCCCCCCATATATTGTCCAGGAAGTCTTTTTTTCTGGTTCTTCAAGATGGTTTTGTAATTATTTATTAGTTCCTTTAAGTGGACCCTATCTAGCTCCTGGTTTGACTTAGTGTATATTGCATTGTTTTGGGGGATTCGCGGCATATGTCCCTAGAGAAACAATTGCAGACATATTGGCTTTTATCCCATTTTTCTCAAAAGTTGTGCTGCAATATTTTCCAGCACAAAACATTTATCAATCCCCCCCTTCCAAACACTGCATAATTACTTGGGGACCCTCCTTATGCTCTGTCGCTTATGCTAATTTGAGGAAATGAATAGGCCCCTCCACTGAAAACATTCACCACCCCGTCGGGGCTCACCCATGAATCATTTACAATCTTGGTGCCCCTTCAAGAGCTGTCTATATCCCCCGCCCCCGCACCATAAGTTGCCTCAGCCAGTTGTCACACTGACTGTGTTATGTTTGGCATCTGGGTGATTATTAATACTGTGTGGCTCTTCCCACCCCTTGTCTCTACATGTAATGTACCGGTCACTAGATAGTGGACCTCCAGTATAGAATGGTAGTGTTGTGTGTCTTTTATGGCAGTTTACTCTGTTTGTACATGCACTAGGTATTTTGGGTCTATGTATATTACTTACTGAACTAATAGTTATTTGTTTTTTTTTTTTTTTTTATTTATTTGTTTTTGGTTTTAAAAGAAAACCTTTACAAAAGAATAGTGCATTTCCTTAGATAAAATTACGAACGGTTCTCGGAAACCAGGGAATAACTAGATTACTGAGAGGCCAGTTATTTGTGTAACTTAATAAAGGTGTATATTTCACAGTGTTACAGTGTGGAATGTTTTCGTTGGATACATGTGTGGAATAATGGTGCATTTGTGTCAACCTCCTTGCCCACTTTGGAGTTAAGCCTAACTGCTCTTTCACTCTACCTTCCTTAAGCGAGGTTTGGCTCCTTTTTGAGTTGGGTGCACCGCTTTAAGGTTAGTGGTTGTATAACCCTCCCAGAATTGTATAAAAGCTGCCTTAACAGGCAGCCCCATGAATGTTGTGTCCTGATGGTTGTGGGGGAGTGTACCCTGCACAAAAGGAGGGTCGGGGAGTGGAGAAGGGGGGAATGCAACTAAATTCCCTGCAGCATCAGACATTGGGAAACTGGTCTCTCCAAAAGTGGCCTGCAGGCAATTTTCATGCAACCAGACAACCACTGGAAAAAACAGCATGGTGAAAACACTGATTGGGAGACTGCTGTGGTAACGTCTGATGTTTCCACAGGGAACCCAAAACAGAGCTTCCTTCATTCTAGGCACACTGAATAGTGGAAAGGCAGTACGTTTTTAATTGTCGCTAAATAGACTACTGGTCTTCATTCTGACTTTGGCATATGCTTTTCTAGAAACTGAAACATTTGTGTTAATTGCGCACTGTATCGTACGTTCTATATAGAGAAACCAGACAGGTAAAGCAAAAAAGCGAAACAAACCGGATTTCAAAAGATTTCAGCTATCCATATTGTTGAGCCAGAACTGCTTTGTTTCCATTTCCATTGACATACCTAGTTGTAGGAAGAATAATTTAACCTAATGTAATTTGGCGCTTTTGGAGGGGTCTTTATCTGGAAACTACTTTACATGGGTTGTTTGAAAGTTCTGAACAAATGTCCTTTTGGCAAGAAGTATGGTTCTGTATTCAGGGTATTGTTGACATTCAACAAGCACTTTCCTGAGGTGGTGTGTTCGTTCTTTATAAGAGTTAGATATTTGAATCCAGTGTTAAACCTCCAAAGTGTGCGAAGCTTTGCACAAGGTACGAGCCTTTACAAATCGTCAAATTTAAATGTTGTTCATTTTATTGTTGTTTATTTTGTTGTAAACTATGTACATCGAGCATGGCTCCAAAAGTCTTGATTGTTGAAAAGTGTATTTATGTATTGGGGCCTAGTTTTAATACATATGCACTCTTTGTAAGTGGTTTTGTGTTATAAAGATTGATGAAATGCTCTATCATTGGTACCAGGATTCATGTGCATTTGTGCACCTATTTTATGAAATTTGTAACTATGAATTTTAGATTGATGCCTATTTTGTAGATGTTTTATTAAAGTGATTGGTTTGTTTCTTAGCATGACTGATGTACTTATTGATAAAATGTTTTGCCAAATGACTTTCATGTCGAATCAAGGCTTGCTTTACTGAACTGTATATTATGAGCAGAGGTTTATCAATGGACGTGCACACTCGTTAATGTTTTTTCCAAAACGCAGTCATCAAGATAACGTTTTCAGCCAGTCATTTTCTATTTTCATTCACAACTGCAGCACTTTCTGCTCCCCTGATATATAATGAACACAATCTTATGTGCAAATAGACACAACGGAATGTTGGCATAGCGACTCAGTTGGAGGGATACATTTCCTAATCAGCAATATGTTTTCTTTTTCTCGATGTACCTTCACAGCAGTTAAATGGCACATTGTTTTTATCTACAAACACTCTGGGTGTTTGAATTCAGAATTTGAGAGTGTGTCAGCAAACCAGTTTGTCTTTAGGGAGTATTGGCAAGTTTTACCAGGTTTTTTCGTGAACATTTTCTCATGTGTACCAACAGTTTTAAAACGGAAGGAAATCCACGTTTCCCAGATTAATAACCACTGAGAGTCCACATTGTTCTCTTCCTTGTAATCTGTACCTCTGTCTCTTGCCATCTGTTATCACCTCCACATAATTTTCTCTCTCTCTCTACAAATGGAATGGTCAGACTGAAAGGCTGTTTCTCTCATTACTGGCTACTTGTGCCAGATTATTCGTCTGTCTGATGTTGCCTTGGTTGAGCTGTGTGATCGATGCATAGACTAATTATGGGCATGTTTTCTTCCAGTGCAGTGATGATTCATAATCATGGTATTTGCAAGCGTTGTGGTCATTATGAATTGCCATTGTCTCTTTCTCTGCCAGACTCCGATGAAACACAGTCCACAATGACGCACTGTTGGCTTTTAGGCCTCATCTCTTCCTGCAATTAATATTTCGTTGCCATAAGGTGGAGCTGGAGCAGCAATGGCAGACAGTGTAAGGACCTTCCTTCAGGACCTAGGCAGGGTAAGTGTAAGAGGGTCTGAATGCTGAAGTATGCTTCACCTGCCAGAATGCTGGGTCTGCAGGTGGTCATCTCACAGCTTTGTCCTGTGAATACTGCGGTCACACATTTGACTAAAGATTGTTCTCTGGTTACTCTGGTTTAGAAGTGTGCAACTGCAGTATGCAAAGTCTGCTAGTGCTAGGGATACATTTACAATGGGTTCAGTGGGGGTTGGGCAGCAGAAGAGAACTTGTGCGTTTCCTCCTGCTCAGAAGAGGAAATGACTTAGTGGTGACTTACCAACAATTCTCCCTCTAGTGGCTACCAGAGGCATACCATGCTCCAGAAGGATGCCCGGTGGAAGAGATAACCACTACTCCGGCTACCTCTCAATCCCTACAATTCCTGGCTACTTCTGGAGAAAGTAGTGTTGTTACCTCAAACCGCTGCCTCTGAAGGAGGATCTGAAACGTCCATTAGTGAAGGAAAGAATGTTCTGCTGTGTGGTATTGCCTCAGAACCTCCCAATAGGTTCTGTTACAGTTTGCCTCTGAATTGACATAGCATCTTCATTCAGGCAATGAAGAGCTTCCTCAAAGGATGGCACAGCATTCAATCGGAAAGAAATCTGCCTACCCTGACATCAATATATTGCACATGTGAATTGTAGTGAAGATGTTTGGGTGATAGCTTAAGTTTAGCGGGGCGTCTGTACATTGATAAATACCAAAATGCTTTAATCGAGATCAGGATTGCGCTCTCAGATTGCCCACACGTCCCTAATTCCAGTGATGTAATGCAGAAGTCAACAAAGTGTAAAGCTGCCAAAATATTTGTGTCTTGATGCATGGCATATGCTGCATTTCCTGTTGGGCAGACTTGCTGTGACTATGGGCTGCCATAAGCAGAGCTTGTGTGTCTCAATATGTCAGAGACTCTAGTGGATTGCACTGAAGCAGTGCCTATACTACAGTACCCCCTCCCTGCTTGGTGCAGCCTGACTGCTCAGCCTTGCTACCTAAAAGAGAATGGTTAAATTTAACTCTAGTTTAAAAAACTGTCTCCCCAAGTAGAGGCTATCAAAAACCCTCCTAACAACCTACAATATAATATAGGATTGTGATGGTATCTTTTTTAGAATTTTCTTGCAAAAAGAAATAAACACTAGGTATATTTGTACTATGTTTGGTAAACCAGTTTGGTGCATTTTCTATGGATAAGTGTATTGACTAATTGTACCTTTGTGTCAGCCTACTTCCCATCCCTTGAGTTAAACCTGACAGCTGTCTAACATAACCATTTTAAGAGGTTTGGCTTCCCTTTTGTGATGGGTGCTCTGCCACACCTTAAGGTTATTGTTTGTACATCCCTCAACAGAGGTTTGTGCAAAATCACCTTTATTTCAGGTCTGCTAATCGTTGTTGGCTGTTGCATGAGGGAAAACACAGAGAGCACCGTCCAGGTTGAGAAGGGAATGTATGGGCACCATTTTGGCTCCTGGTGAATAAAGATCATCCACAAAGGGGAGACTGAAACGTGACCATCAAACCTTTGCTTCCTTCTGCGCAACCCCTAATGCCAAACACTATGTTGACACCCTCTGATTTTGGATGAAATACCTTCTAAATTGAACAGAATATCAGACTCTGATTTCTTTCATCCCCCTCCTCAACTTGTAGATAAAACACCATCTGTGGCACTGGACATGAGGGTCTCACGGGGCTATGAACTGACCCCAGGTAAATGGTGACTTTTTCTCCACTTTGAGGGATCTCGTTAGCTAGGGCCCTGTATGACAACATAGTGTGCTTTGAGATGGTCTATAGACAGGGTTACTAGTATGTCAAATAACTCTTTGACAGTTCTTGATGGGAGATTAAAAAAGATGGAGGAAGTGGTGGTGGGCATTGAAGACTCATGGCTTAACACTGAGAGAATTTGTAAGCAGCACTTTCTTTTTATTTGAGTCGAGCAGCGAACTTTGGGTAGGAGGTGCTTGGATTCATAGTTGTGTTACCAATGGAGAAACTTTTATTAAGGTTGTTGATTTTATTGCTTCGCTGCTCTGCATGATCAGATATTGTGCTGTTAGGAAGAGGATTTGGGTGTTTGGCAGGACATTTTAGAACAGTACTATCTGTGGTGAATAGGATAATAGGTTATAGAGGTATGAACCTCAATTCACTCCACCTCCCTTGCCCCATCCCCTTACTCACCCTCCTATTTGGGTGACTGCGTTGGGTTCTTCTCTTCTTGTTCAGTTTATATTACACATATTTGAAAAAGTTAAAAATGAGGGTTGGATGTTGTAGGTATTTTTGGAGTAGTGGTTTTGTCCTGTACAAAAGAGATTTTACTTGATATTCTGTTTTCATTGCTGTTTTGTTATATTGTTCAATAAAATGTATTGGAGAAAGAAACTGACACACATTCGCCCCACTCCTTTCGATCCCTCTCCTTGTACATAAGTAACATAATTTCTTACATGTTGCTCCCTCTGATATCAGGGAATCAAGGACTCCATTTGGGGAATATGCACCATCTCCAAATTGGATGCTCGTATCCAGCAGAAGAGGGAGGAGCAGCGGAAGAAGAGAGCAAACAGTGCCCTTGCCCAGCGCAGAGCCCAAAGTGAAGAGAAGAAGTTGGACAAGTAAGAGCTACTGAATCCTTTTTTAAGAACATCACACTTCTACACGTCCTGTTAGCACACACACACACAATCCTACTACTTGGGGTACAGTGTGGACATGTGTATCCTGTGTAAATCAGTCAAAATGTCTGCAAGTTTTCAGCAAAAGCACATATTTGCGTATTGTGTGCAGCTTGGGGCATGCTTGGTTATCAACAGTCTAGCCTTTGCAACTTGCAATACAGCCATTCTGTTTGACTCAAATCAAACATCAACTCCTATTCTGTGCAGCCGATAGCACACAATTGCACACACACAATGTATGAATTACATCACACATGCACTTCCTGTGAATTGACAACATATAAATATATTGTAATTATAATGGGTTATTTATAATGCGCTTAATACCCAGAGGTTTCTAAGCGCGGACCCGGGGATCAAACCTGTGTTGCTCAGCGTCTTCAGCTTCCAAGACGAGCGAGTTGCCCCTAAGCTATCCTCCTGACGTCATTATACTCTTGCACCCAGTCTTACTGATTAAGTACCTACCATATACGTTTACCCCTTTTAAAAACAACAGGCAAATACTCCTTACAAATATAAATGGGGAGTAAAAATACTCCCAACAATAAATAGGATTCTGGTAGTTTATAGGATTGTGCCCCCACGTGCAAAAGTTTCACAGATATGTTCGGATCAGTAGTACCAGCAAAGCAGAAATAGAAAAGAGCTTTCATATTATTGCTGCCTGATCTGAAGATGAGCTTTAAGGTAAAAATGTATCTTGTAATTTACAGAAATACTTGAAGCAAAAAAGGATTATTTTCAAAAAGAGATCTTAGAGATTTTATATAGATTTGAAACAACTCTCATGATCCGCCAATTTCTGACTGGCCCAATACACAGGGCTTACCTGATAGCAGCGTCTGGCGTTATCGTTCAAATGTTCTGATGCCGGAGTCACTTCATCTACTGTTTCAAGGCTTCCTTCACTCTCTGCCATCTTCTCGGGTGCCTTGCTGGCCCATCACATTCTTTTTTTTCGCAGTGAATTGATTTCTGCCAACATCGCCACAGGCATCTTGACCACTAATGCGCTTACTCGTCCACTTTCTTCCTTCCCTGTGTGTACGATCTTCTGTGACGGCTCTTTTTCCGGAAAGCATGTTTTCTGAAGCTAACAATCCCAATCGGTGAATTACCCCATTAGTACTTGAGACCCTGCCACTACGTGAACTTATAACATGTGTCTTTTCTGGGTTGTAAAGTCACAGGAAGTCACCTTAGCAGTTTCTGGCTTTTAACTTGTCCCCCCCCCCCCCCAGGCATGTCAGGCCTATGCAACACATTCTGCTATGTGAAAGTGCCTATTTGTAAATTGGCAGTGGCTGCACCAAACATATTTCACTGTAGTCCTATGCCATGTTTGGGGTAGCATGCATGTCCTAGACAGATCAGCCTTTCTGATTGGAGAGACATGGGGGAATTTGGCCTCCATATCTAATGCTGGCATTAGAAATAGTAAAACATTGAATGGATTTTCAGCACATATCCACAGCCACTATATGGATATAGGAACCTCAAGCTCATTATGAGAAATCTTGTGTTCAGCATGGGACGCACTAAAGTCTGGAGGCTGAATTTGCACTTTGAATGCCTTTTTGACCTTAGCAGACCCAGCTGAACCCACAAGAGTGGACGTAGACCTCATTCTGCTAAGAAAGCCCACCTCGTTCCATGAAACAGGTGGCTGTAACAGCAATCCCGATTAAGACCTTGCTTTTCCCCCCGCAAAGGAAAGAGGTTGGTTACAAATTAAGGTACAGCTTGACGGCCGTACCCCATTACCTGCACTTGTTGGTGAACCTAGGAACTCTCCTGCTAATAGAGTCTGGACCTGATGTATCCACTCTTGATTTGATGGTTGGCCGTTTGTTCGGCTGTTCCTGGATTGCAAAGATTCTAGGCCATAAAGAACCTTGCTACTTGTACCTGCCCACTACATCTTTCTTGGTGGCTTAAAAGACTGATTGCAGCACAATGAACTGCAGCACAAAAAATAAAAAGGTGTCCAGAAACAACATCTCTGCTTACAGAGCTGCCATGAGCTTCAAAGTGCTGCACATATGGCAATATAGGATCGTCTTGTGATCAACAGGAGACTTGACACAGAAAACGTCAGATTTTAACCTTGTTTTGTTTTTGTCAAATGCCAGGGTTGGCAAAAGAACTATGAGACTATTGGGCAAGACATAGAAGAAAAAAGTGATGTAGCTATGTAGCTATGTATAACATGGCAAGGGTATAGGAGGAATACAAAAATATCCTAGTTCAAATAGGACCTATTTTTCTGATTCCAAATGTCCCTGTGCCTACTGAATCAAAGTTCAGAGCTGTATCACTCTGGAAGTTGGTTCACATGACATTTTAGAATGCCTGGCAGACTGCTTTATTGTTGAAAAAGAAAGTTCCCCATTTGGGGAACTCGCGTCTCCTGCACACTGTAATTGGCTCAATGAATGAGTCCGACTTTTTAGAGTATTTCTTCTTTCGCTTCTATGAGGGTCTTTTTTAATATTTATTATATCCATATTTCACGTGAAAGAATGATCAATGTTCAAATTCTTATGGTTTCAAATAAAACACTTTCAATTTGCTTGTTTCTTCGAATGCAGTTCTTTAATGCCCAACGCGTTTCGAGATTTATTATCTCTTCTTCAGGGGCTATCCTTTCTATGGATAATCTGTTCAAGTAAATAATAATAATAATCGGGATATTTGCTTATCTCAATAATATTCACAATCATTTGTACAATCTTTAACGGTTGTGTTAGTCAAAGATTTAGAGGTTCAAGTAAAACTCCAATATCTGGACATGCATTGTGTCATCAGAGAAAGTAATTATGCGTATCACACTTGATCATAAAACAGGGTGACCAAACAATTACTCATTTTAAATTATCCAGTCGATCTCTATTATCATCTTACACATTTATGTACTCTAATATCCAAATTTTATCCACAAATCTATGTAAAATGCTAACATGAATAGTTTACTCTTCTTTCTTTATCTAAAGTGCGCAATTTTAATGTTCTTTGTCCTTTCCATCTAGGTCATAATTCATATATATGTATATCCTGTTACGCTCCCTTTTGTCATCTTCAATGTCCATAACATTCCCTGAAAAGATTGTATAAGATATTGATACTTCATGGAAAGAACAATGGTATACTAGTCCTTTTCTAGTAGGTGAAACTACTTGCATATCCTTGCATTTTCAAATTCAAGCTTAGATAGTTATTAGCACTGACAAACTCCAGTATTCTCTTGAGGGGTAAGAAATGTGAAGTTCAACATTGTCTCTAGGATCAGTCAAGAATATGAGAAAATGTCTCATCTGTGTGATCTTTGTTATTACCTTAGTCAATGGCGCAACAGGATAGTAAATCCAATAAGGGGAGAATCCCGTCTCATATGTTAAGGATTTCATCGTAGTGCTCTAAAACAAGCATAATAGTTTTCAATTAAAGTTCCTATGCTATGTATCAAGGTCAGGAAAGGGTTTCAGTGTCTTATGGATTACCAATGTTATGGAAAATATCTCACCTAGGGTTGTTATGTAATGCAACATTCGAATTACGGGCTGCCACTCGTGTGAATGCCCACAAAATGGCTGCTATTTATATGCGCGTCATAACATGGTGCTGACGTCATCGCGTTACGTTAGACATGAATTACGTCATTAATGTAAACAATGTGCCATGTGGCAAAAAGGTGTATTACGGGCATCAAATATCTTGGATTAAATGGTAACAGATTCTAGTATGAGAAGAAGTGCAATAAATGAATGTAATCCTTTATTGAGGGCTAGAAACACTCCATAATCAAAGTGTCCAAGTACACTCGTCGTATGTGTATTTTTGCTCGCAATAAAATGTAAAATAAAGTCGTATAGTTCCCCAATGTGTAAAAGAATTTAAGTAAGGATGCTGAGTTAAAGAGGGTTAACTATCCTTGTTGAACACGTTAGTAGATCGCGGTATTATTGAAATACATGATCAGCTGGTCCTAGGTTTTAGAAACCGCTGTTGCTACATGATCTTATTGTATTTGGATAATAAACTGTTTTTTATTTGTCGTGTGTCTCTACATCTGCATAAAAGGCAGTATGTTAAGATAAGCTATCCCAACCACACCATTCTCATATTTAATTCATTTAGCAAGGGTACCTAGACTGTTCATGTTTTAAGGGTCCAGGAAGTTTCGAAGCTAGTCATATGTAATGTAGTATTCCCTACTGGTAATGTTAACAGATAGTTGTTAAATATGGTGTTATTGTCAAAAAGTTGGCACTTCTTACATGATTCTCCTCATCTGAATACATGTGATCCCAAGAATTAAGTAGAACCTATAGTTGTCGAATGTTACATTCAAATACATGAGTTAGACATTCACATTTTTTTTAAAGATGATATGAGGTTGTGATAAACATTAATTCTCATGTTAGATTCTTATCTATGTACAATCATTACATGATGATTCTCTTAATGCTTTGTCCAAAGATGAAGACAACATGTTAGTCATTGACCGGTTTTAAGAGTTTGTCACAATAGTTTATATTGATTCCATAAAGGTTATTCTGCCATGTCTGTATTTCTAGCAGTATGGTCCCAAGTCATATTCCTCATTTAACCCCAATGGAGACATGGAGTCAAGTCTGTGGATCCAGAATAGCTCTCTTTGGGAGAGAGTCTTGGAGATGTTACTCCCTCTTGATGGGGGATGTATAATTTCCAGTATTAAGCATCGTAATTGAGCTATTGTGTGTTTGTTGTCACGAAAGTGTCTGTAGACTGGGGATTTGAGGTTTTTCGTCCTGATATTTGACCTATGCTCAGCCCAGCGTTCCTTGGCTTTCCTCATTGTCTTACCTACGTAGTATTTCCCAAAAGGACATTTGAGAGCAAATATGACAATTTTTGAGTCACATGTAGGAAAGTCTCTGAATGGTATCTTTTTACCTGTGTTCGGATGCATGATATGGTCACCTTTAATCAGATGTGAGCAGTGCTGACATTTCAAACATGCAAAAGTACCCTTCTTTAGTTTTTTCAATAAAGTCTGTTTCTTATTATTTAGTCTTTCAGCTTTTATCAAAGAGTCACTGAAATGTCTGCCTCTCTTGTAGGCTAACATTGGGGGTTCTGGGAATAAACGATTCAAAGTCTGATCACTCTTGATGAGATCCCAATTTTCCATTATAATTTTCTTAATTTAAAAGCTTTGGGAAGAGAATTTCAAAGAATGTACCAATCTAGTATTTTCTTTTTTCTTAGTGTATTTGAGGAGGTCAATTATTTCCAATGGTTCCATTCTTGTTTTGGCCTTTTTCAGGATGTCTCTGGAAAGCCTCTTTCCAGGAATTTTGTCCTTGTATTTTCATATTCCTTTTGTAAATTCTCAGGGTCTAATGTTCTTTTTAGTCTAAGCAATTGACTAAGATGTAAATTCTCTTTAAGGTGATTCGGTTGGATTTTTTTATAATCCAGACTGTTGTTTACATCAGTTGGTGTACGATATATAGAGGTTACGAATTCTGTTCCTGTGTGTTCAATCGTAACATCCAGAAAATGTATAGATGAGTTTCCAACCTCAAGGGTGAATTGGATCCGTTCGTTACATCTGTTCAGATAGTTGTGGAACTGGTGGAGTTCTTCTTCTGTTCCTGTCCATATTGCAATGATGTCATCAATAGAGCTTTTGCAGAATATACTTGTGTGTGTCCATTCCTGATTATTCAACACAAAAGTCTTTTCAAAGTTATACATGAATGTATTTGCATATGCTGGTGCTGCTGATGACCCCATTGAGGTGCCTGAGATTTGTAAATAGTATTTGTTGGTGTCTAAAATAATTATTGTATAGGATAACATGTAGTAGTTTCATGGCAAAAACCTTTTGAATGGTACAATTCTCATGTGTCAGTAATAGCCACTCCATTGCCTCTAATCCTTCTCCATGTGGAATTGAAGAGTAAAGACTGGTGACATCCAGTGTGAAGAGTATAAGTGGGATGTTTGTCAAATTCTATTGACTGAGTAATTGTAAAATGTGTGAGGTATCCTTCAGGTAGGTTGCAGTAGCCTGTATAAGAGGTTGTATTGCTGCGGCCAAGTAGACCGCTAGGGGTTGAAAAATGCCCCCTGTTCCAGCAACTATCGGTCTGAATGGAGGTTTGGTTTGATTTTTATGAATCTTGGGTAAAGCGTAAAATACTGGTGTTGTCGGAGTCTTGTTTATTGGAGTCTGCTTTATTGTCCCCAGTCGTGGAATAGGCCTCTTGAGGTCAATTTGTGGCAAACTCCTCCCAGGACATGGCCCTTCGGTGTCCTAGCTTCTAGACTTTGGTAGGCTTGCCTTCTCAAGCCCCACCTCCCTGGGTAGATTTTCTGGGTAAATGTATTCTTCTGGCCCACCAGCTAAGGCCTTTTGGATACAAGAAGAGCCTACTACAGACTCAACTTCAAAAGTGTGATTTCTATGGGTTCGCCTTACCCTCATGTCTGTGACCTTTATCCCCACAAGGTTGTTTTTATGTGGCTCACAGGCTCAGGCCAGGATCTAGACTTTCCTCTCAGCAGGCAGTGGGTACTGTCCTTCTCCTGGAGCACCTGAGATTGAGACTCCTTCTGTCCTCATTTCTCCTCCTCCTGATTCTTCTTTCCTCCGCTAATCTTTTTGCTTGCTGCCAAACTTCCCTTCACTCCTTCCCCTCTCACGCTGTCTCCTCCTCTGTACATAGAATGTCATCCTTACTCCATCAAAGGTGGCTTGTTTCTGGCATTTCATAGGGTGGTGCCAATGCCATGATCTCCTGTTTGCCCCCTGATTGGTGTGCTAATCTGGTTATTTATCTGGGCTCGGGAGATTGGCTCTGGCCTGTTATTCCTTACTCTCAAAGATTCTCCCATTCTCTACTCATAGTCTTTAGGGGCAACTTATTTTTGTACTTGGGGTTTGGTCACATTAATACTGACCCATGGCTCTGTGGTCAATGCCTCCAAAAGGGGGCAGCCATCATCTTATGAGTCGGTGGTCCAAAATGGAGGCTGCCTGACTTCTCCATGGCTTCCTCATGGATCCTGTCTCTCTTGCTCAGTGCAGCCCCTCGCCACTGTTTGTGTCTTGTAAGCAAGCTTTCCTGCTGTTTCCCTATGCCCAGGGCATATCTGAGCAGTTCTGCTCATTGACTGCTATCTCCTGTATGCTTTTTTTCACATCAACCCTCTCTGTCAATGGTCCGGGGTTAAGATCCACCATTATTAACTATGGTATTCCGGGCCTATGTGTCACACTTGTAGGTGTTCAGGGGTATGGAATTACTGGCAACAAACCACAATCAAAGATCACGCTAGAAGTTTCCCCTTGCTGGCTGTCACATGTTCACACAAACCAGAGCCATTTTCTTTTTACAAATGGACGTGCCCTGTCACTGTATCATAAACAGATTGATTGGAGCTGGCCCTCGGATAGTACAATGGCGCACCACCTTTCTTAAGACAGTTTCTGGGTACCTAAATCCCATCTCGTATCTATGAGAAATAACATGCTACCAAGCACTGGGTCTTAAACTGCTAACTTAGATCAACATTACGTTTGCCTTCTAAATCAAAGGCCTAAAAGCAATGCTTCCCAGAGTCCTAACATGTCTTACAATTATTCAGCCAAACATCATACCCTTTGCTACCTGTTTTAAAAAAAATAAACGCCTTCAAACCGCTTCACGCCAGGGAACAAAGCGTATGCAAATCCTACGCCTGTATTTGAATCTACTGGTTACACCTGTATCATCCACTTACTGCCTTCTTCTGGATAGCTGGTAGTATGATTAGGAATGTTTTTTCTTTATGTATTCATGTCCATTTGTTTTAAAACAGACCTTATACATATAACAACAATGCGTTCCACTTTCTATTCAAACCCTATCGCTATCCCTGTATTTAAAATACAAGTCTTAAACAAAATGATTTAAAATATAGTTACAGTTTGGACGTAGAGCTAAAATCGGCAATTAGGAAATGTATGTGGACCAATTCTTTTAGCATTTATAGGCAACTGGACTTTCTGTTCCCAAACAGCCCCTCACACGTGTAACCCTTGCCGAATCTGTGGAGACACAAAAAATTGAATAACTCACTGTCTCTATATGCATTTATTCTATAGCATTACAAAGGGTTAGAGACCAAAGAGCTTGGTATACCAACGAATGTTATCTTTTTTAACCCTTTTTGTGAACTTGGGATCCTCTTCCAATTGTTTTCACAGTACACCTGGAAAAAAAGAGACCAGTAATTGCTGCTAGGTGCTATAAAGACAGATTAATTTTGGGGAATTCGATAGGTCCTTTTTAGTAACCCCTTCACTTTTTACTTTTTCTCTTCCTATTTTCTTTGATCTCTGACCTATTTGTGTGGCCAGAGGGGCTTACTTAATGTATATGATCCCAAGGTAGCCCTCAAGGGCTCCTGAGAGGGGAGTCTTTCTAAGCCATCCGTTTTTTGTCCTATGGTGATTATATCGCCAAACGTTGGTTTTAGGGAGTAGGCTGGTGACGGTACAACATCCATTTATTTTTTACCGGTCATTTGTTTTGATGTTTTTTTTATGACCTATTATTTTCGAAAAACTCATAGAAAAACACAGGGGAGGTGTGGGGAAGGCCATATAAGGCCTGGATGGGTCGGGAATAGAGTTAAATTAATAGGGGAAGAGGGAGTTTTGGGGGGAAGCCCCAACCCCCCAAAAAAAGAAAAAAAACTATTTTTCTATGGGTTTTTTCGAAAAAAGAATTTCTCCAAAAAACCCATTTAAAAAAGATTACTAGCGAAAAACGAATTTAGAACCGCGGGTGACAGTAGTAATTTAGTTTTGGCTTCACCAGGTGCGCAATTTTGCTTACTGCATTGGTAGCCCAATATATCTTTTTGGTCGCCCTTGGGCTACCAATATATTTTAAGTCCTGTATTCTGTTATTTTGCTTTATGGGCTTCCTTTGTTCAACAACAATGAGACAGGCATACAATAGCTGCTGTGCACTTAAGGGCTCTTTGTGAGCCCACCCATGCACCATCTATAGTAATTTGAACTGGGGTAGAGCAGTGCTTGGCCCTGGGCCTGCCATTTCACATCCTGTGGGGGTAGTCTGGGTGATTGGCAGTTTTAAGGGCCAACCATATTGGATGGTCGCCTAAGCCTTTATTTAAACCCCTCAGTGTTATTAGTGGGATGGCTTAGGCCAGCCGTTGTATGTGGGCGGGTATATCTGGGGGAGACCGGGAGTTTCACTCAATTATTTTTCAGATTTTCGTGAAAGGCAGGTCGTTTACTTACCTGCTGAAGGATTCCTACCATTTTTTCAGTACTTGTGTCCAGTGGTCCCTATGGTCCGTGGTCGTGCCTTTTTGCAGATGGGTCTCCAATGCATTTTCTGATTTACATATGTTGGGGCTGATTCCTGCTTTGCTACGTCTCCTCTCAGGGCTGCTGATTCTCGAACCTGCTTCTGAAGCTCTTCCTAAGATTCACTTCTGTCATACATTGGGGGTGTTTTGTTGCCAAATCCGCAGCTGTGGGGTAGAACCAAGACTTGACTCGCTTTTTTCTACAAACAGAAATCGGCTTTTTGACATTGTCTCGTTAACTCCGATGAGGAACTTTTTCCTCACATGAAACTTTTGCAAAGTGATTTTGCAGGTACTTGCCTGCCCCAGACTATTTTCCTGCAGCCATCTCTGGTCAACTAGTTTAAGGCCAAAGACTAGAATTTTCGCTTGCATCTGTGTTTTTTATGTTTCACATCTGCTCATGTGAAAACCAGATTCCAATGTAACTCTTTCTAGTCACACTATTTTTCCCCGAAGTGTTATGTCTCGGTGCCCTTAGCCTAAATGTATTTGTATTTATTTATTTATATCGCGCACCTGACCCCAAAGGGGTAGCAAGGCGCAGAGGTAACAAGAGGATTGCAGAGCTTGGTTACATACAGGGTAATGAAGTCCAGCCGTGGTTACAATGCTGGACACGCCAAAAAGAAACAACGCGCGCCGAAGAGGCATGGGTTACAGAAATATACAACATAGGCGATACTATATACAATACATCGGTTGTCTAATGTATTTGATCTTCTAGTGACCTCTGGATGTATCTTAGAATTGTTTCCCCACTGTAGGCCCTACATGGACTGTGAGTTGTGTATTTGTATTTTCCAAACGCTATGTACTAGATATTTAGAGTCACAGGAACTGTGATATGTTTGACATCTTGGGGTGCTGTGATGACTGTCAATTTTGTATGTCTTAATGCCTGGTTCTCACTTTGCTTCACACCCCTTTACTCTATATGTAATGTGCATCTCACTAGTTAGTGGACCTGCTTTACAGTTTAAGAGTGGGTTATGTATTTTTAAATAATTGTGATGATTCACGGGATCTCGTCACTTCTACCCATTGGGGAGCACTTCCCTGTAAGGCTAGGGATGTGAGCCTGCTATGCAACAAACCTGCTAGGGGTGGCGGAATGCGGGACCTCACAGGGAGAGACTCCCCTCATGGGGACAAGGACTCCCATCCATGATGGAACTCCCTATAAACCCCTTACCTTTGAGACCATTCAATCCTTGAGGTCCTCCAAGAAGCAACCTGAGAAGACTGTCTGTTATTGCAATATTCCCTCCTTTCCTTACATAAGACATCATAATACTGAGACGGGAGTGATCTCCCTTGTTACAATAGACCAGAATAAGAACAACATGGAATATATATTGCTAAGGAAGAATAAGTGTTGGACATTTAACTAAGCCCAGAGAAGTCCCTGGGAGGAGTTAAAACTACTTATCAGAACTGTTGCCAGGGACTATTAGAAGTCAGCCCTTAAGGCAGAACCAGTTGGACCAGGAGAAGGGAGTCATTCTCTGGGTTGCATTTCTTTTTGCTAAATACCTTTGGTTAGTGCTAGGGTCAGAGTATGATGGTTTTGGACAGAGGACGTATTCTTTCGTTTGACAACCACCCTGACGATGAGCACCAGAGTTAGAATTCAGTTAGGTAGGGCAATCCCTTTAGTTGTAGGGCAAGAAAGGTCCTTTTCGTATTGTTGAATACAAATCTTGAGTTGAAATGCCTCCCTTTCTCCGACTCCTTCTGACTTGCCTCATAATGTACTGTTTTTATGTACACTCTTGGTGTTTTTACTATGTGTTATGTCTACTTAAAGAATTTATGGAACTAAAATAGAGGTATGTGTGCATCACTTAATAAAGGTGTATATTTTACAGTATACAAGTGTGGTTTGTTTTCTTTGGATAGTTGTGCGGACTAACAGTACTTGTGTGTATCAGCCTACTCTCCCTGCCTGGAGTTAAGCCTCATTGCTCTGGCACACTACCTTTCTTAAGAGGTGTGGCTTCCCTTTTGGTGTTCGGTGCACTGCTCCACCTTAGGGTTGGTGGTTGTGCAGCCCCAGAGGGTTGTACAAAAAAACACCTTAACAAGTGCTAATGTGGCTCTTGTGGTTACTCAAGGGAAGACATGACTCCCCTTTTGTGAACCCTGTCAATTTGTGAAAAACTAACTAGTGTTGTAGCATATGTAAAAATGAAATGCAGAGTACGAGGCCGCTTAACTCGAGCTTAGTATGGTACTGCTTTGTACTGCTGCCACATGTGTGCAGTAGGGGTGTCACGGTATTAGTTTTATGACGGTACAATAACCTTCTTGCCAAATGACGGTATATCATGGTTATCGCGGTATAGCAGGTGGAGCTAACTAATCTTAACAAATATTTTCTAAAAGGTCATAAATTGTCAGATTTATCATCACAAACAAAACCAGGCAACCAGACCCAGAATTGGGCTTTTCAACATACTTTCCACTGAAATACCACCCCTTGCTTCCACCAAACACAAACACACGTGTGGAGAGGAGAGGAGGGGAGCAGGGGGGAGCACTGCTGCGACTGGCAAAGCAAACTGAATAGCTTTTCTTAAGTGGTCATTTAGGCTTTTAGCTCCCTCACTGGCTACTGGTGAAGATGAACATGTTGCCATCTTGATAACCTGCATGGCACAGATCAATGAAGGCTGATGGTAGTATACGCTTGTGCGCATACACACACACACACTCTTTATGTTACAGCCTTTACTTGTGGGCGAAAAGGTGTTCAGTAATCACGGACATGTTACCCTTTGGTATGGCAGCAGGGAATACCCACAGAGACTAATTATAAGTAAATTCAATGATAGAACCAGGGAAATCCCCCATTGTCGTATGTTTAGAAAACATTATCCATTATAAATATGTAAACCCCAAAGCCGCCAACCCAAAGTAAACCCTCTTCCTTCTTGGCACTGTATTTATCCTTCCTATTGCTAACATATTGATTTTGTGTCAGGCACGTGTGGTTTATGGAATGGCATTAAAAACTGCTCCAACTGAAACTACTTGGCAGACGGCACATCCAACAGTGCAAGACCAAGACTGTGCAGCACTTGCTTACTGCAACCTTTCCAAATTAGATTGAAAAGCACACTTAACGGTATGAACGGTATACCGGTATAAACAATGTGACGGTTATTATTGTTCGATTAAGTGGTTCATGGTATCTTTAACGGTATACTGTAATACCGTTACATCCCTAGTGTGCAGTGAGGGCCGATCTGATTCTTAATGACTCGTAGAGCATCCTACTTCCATGACACACTCTCTCACATATGTAATATAGATAATTACACATCTTTGTACCACAGCCACTTTACAGTGGGATGCTGAGAATTCCCCTCTGTATTAACCCACGCTCCACAGCATAGAATTTGGGTATCATTTGTAAATTCATAGAGGTTGAAATGGTCCCACAATTGAATGCACCGGCATGATAACTTTCCATTCTATTCCACGTATATATGGTTTGCTTGCTCTTCTCTTGGATAGTCCCTACTTCTTTCAATTAGGAAATCACATGTAATAATCACGTTCGGACTGGACCGGGGCTATCTAAGAATGGTATCTGACGTTCATCATTTCTGTAATCCCATGTGTTAGTCACATGACTGAGCGGACAGACCCCATCTTAGAATGCTAAGCATGGATCATGATGATCCTTGACTCGCATAAGCAGGAGTTGCCTCAAATTGATCTTAACTGCGGGGTCATTTTCTTCTTCATTCCCACTATGCAGGGTGAGAAACAACCATGCATCTAAAACTATGAAAAGATGGAGTAAGTGCTGGCTAATACTTGTGTGTGCCCTCTGCGCCGACATATGTTTCACCTAGGCTGATTCAGAGGGCAGAGATACATCTACTGTGGTCGCTTGTGGTTGTGAAATCTTGCAAGCCTTCCGAGTCTTGTTCTCCTGGGTACCGGGTGCCTGACGGCGGCAGCAATGGTCGGGCCTTCGGTACAGCGAGTGCAGGTGAGCAAGAGAAGTGCGATATTTTTCTCAAGCTCTGAATAGCCCTTTGAAAAGTCAGTCGAAAAACCCAAGAAACCCTGAGACCGACCACCAGTGTTAGGAAGAATTCTCAGAAATGTGCTAATTCCCTTTTACCTTAGAGACCTCCAGCACTTTTGCTGGACTTTAGGACTTTTTAAATTCTTACCTGGAGAGAGTGAGACCTTTTTCCCACTCTCATGTATTTTTCTGTGATTTGGATTTGGTCTGACAAACTCCATAGGCATCATCTTTACATTGTGACACACAGCACCTTCATTGCAGTGGCACAGGGAAGTCTCTTAGATTTCCCCAAAGTTTAAATACCTTCTCTTGGTGAAACTACTGACTTTACTTACATTTTGTAACTTTCTATACCCAGCACACACTATCGTACCATAGAGTGCTGGAGGGGTTACTTAGTATCCCCTTTGTCTAGTTTCTCATGTAACATTTTTATGTTACCCTTTCTACAATTAATGGCTGGTTGCAGTGGTTTACTTTTTACTACTGTTGTGTGTTTTTACCGCAGGCTGCGTTCGCAGCTGCAGTAAGGCACCCAAGGGTGCCCATTTTGTCAAAATGGCCCCGGTCTTGTTTTATCGCCATTTCTTGCTGGAAAGGTCGTTCTTGAGATTTTCTCTGCACGCCAAGCTAGGTTTGTTCCCTTTGTTCCGTTTGTCTTTGGCAGGATTCACAGGTGAATCCCGCCTCTGGCTCCAGTATGTCTGTCAGGGGCAGGAAGTGAGGGAGGTGCCCGAAACTCCCTGTGCTTAATCACCATGGTTACAGGAATGCACCCATAAGTGATTGGCCAGCTGGCTGTCCGGCAAGGACAGTAACCCTGCTGTGTGATTGACAGCTAGGCCAGAATGAATGTGAGAAACCTGCATTAAAGGCGAGGCTTTTTGGCTTGGAAGGCAGAGTTGACCCCTGGACGAAGGAATAGGAAGAAGAACTTGGAAGAGACGCCTGCTGCAACTCCTGGACAGTTGGTTTGCTCGGTGAAGCCCTGCTGCTGTGCTGAAGCTCCAAATTCGTTTGGACTAGAGAAGCCCTGCAAGGACGACTTCTCCCTTTGAGTTGGTGGGACCAATCAACTCCAAAGCGAACTCGTTTGGACATCCTCTCAAAGCTGGCTGTACTTCTGCTGCTGTAACCGAAGTGCCAGTGAGAGGAACACCAAATCAAGTGAATCGCTTTTAAGTTGGACCCGAGCGCCAGGGAGATCCTCCAGGCTACCCTGAATCAGGACTGACCAAGCCTGAGCCACCTCAACAGAGTGCTGGACCGCAGATGCAAGGAAAGTCTGAAGTGGTATCCGAGAACCGCAGTGTTGCTATTTGCTGCCAGACACGATGAGCTGAAACGTTGAAGTGCCACTGAATTTAAGTTTGCCCATTGCTGCCGCCGACCTTCCCATTGCAGTGCAGGAGTCCCCAGACGTCCTCCCTCTTGTCCCCACGACTGAGGCACAGGAACACCAGGATCTGCAGAGCTGTACAGTAACAGAAGCCAGCTGGAACCATTTCATCTAACCAAAGACACTGTAAAGTTTAAGAGGACTTGCCTCTTGTGGTGTAGCCTTACTTGTTCTCAGCTGAGACTCGTCTTGGTTAACCTTGCAGAGTTGCTTACAACTTTGTCTCTCACAAGCCTCCCAGCTTGTGGCCCTTCAAGTGATCTTATTTATACAAACTTTTCTAAAAACATTGTGCAAGACTTTTACTTGCCTGCAAAGAAGATATTCAGCTCCCCTAGACATTGCTCAACTAAGATTGGCTGTCCTGGCTCCCTGACTTTGTGTCTTTACCTTTCGGAGGAAAGGGTTAATTTACTTTGTATTGGCGGGTTCAAAAAGTACTTACCAGTTTTATGAAGTATTTGTTAACCTTTGTTTTATTCCCTTATCTAACCTTTGCACCAAACTCAGTATTGCTCTAAATGTACCAGTGATAAATCAATGTCCACAGTGTCCTAGCTATTTAAGTCCTCTGAGGGTGTAGGAAGTGTCTGTGTGCCATCCCCAATGGGTATCATCTGAATTAGAGGAACAGAATGTGTTTTGAAGTGTTACGTGTTTTGCTCCCTTCTGAAGAAGGCTTATTTATTTATTTTAAAGAGTTTTTATTGGCATTTTGTATAGAATGAAAGGCAGTTAAGCACGAATGCATCCTAGCATCCGGAGTGTTATAAGATTTATCCAATAAACATTACAAAACAATAACAGTGAACAAACGAACATTAACTTGGCCGTCCCATCCCCCACCACCATAGAGTTACTTGTTAGCCCTGCTCCGGGCCGCGATCCAGGCACCGCTTGGCTGTCTCAAAGAGTCGCAGTGCCGGGGTGAGCATGGGTGTAGTTCACCGGTCTTTTCCATGGCAACTGTCTATGACAATGGATCTGCTCAGGGGGGCTTGAAGTCCGTCGAGAAGATCATGTCTCTCAGGAGGGCCTTCCAGGATTCCAGTGCTGCACTCACATCCTCGCCTCCCCGATTGTTCCCTACTTCCCAGGCCCTGGTTTCAGCACTGGTCCATCTCCATTTCCCTGATCCAGGGTTCAAATCTGGGGCCTCCGGGAGATTTCCAAGCCATTGCTATCGTCCTCTTCGTTAGAATACAGGCCATGTCCATTAATTTCACTATATGCTTAGTTTTGCTCGGTCTGGGATACGTGCTCAGGAGGCATTCCTTGGGTGTCCACTCGTATCTTTCCACTCTGGCCCCCCTGCAGGTCCTCCCGACAGCGAACCAAAGTTTCTTAGTTCTGGAGCAGGTCCAGAACATGTGGATTAGGTCTGCAGGCTCGCTGGTACACCAGGGGCACACTGGTGGGGCTTTATCACTGAATGTGGACACCCTATGTGGGGTCATGTAGGTCCTGTAGAGGACATTCAGCTGGATGAGCCTGAACCTGGTATTGCGGGATACTTCCTTCGGGTACATCAGGGCCCTGCCCCACTCGTTCTCCGTGATGTTGGTCTCCAGATCTGCCTCCCACCTTTCTTTCAGGTGCTCACTCCTCGGGTTGCGTCTGTCATTTAGCTGGGCATATAGTCTCGACGTGGGTTTCCAGGCATCGCTCAAGTTGTGCATCTCCTGCACTAGGGGGTGTGTTTCCGGTTCCTAGGGCCATGTGCTCCAGGTCTTCTTGGCAGCATGTTTCACCCTCTGATACCATAAAAATTGGCCAGCTGCAAGCCCTTCTTCCGTCTGTAATGAGTCGAAGTCCCGGAATATTCCGTCCGCAAACATGTCCCCCCACGTGTAGAGGCCAGAGTTCTCCCATTTCCTCATTGCCGGTAGGTCGGTAGGTGACTTGCAGACACCTGCGAGCAAGGGGATTTCGGGCATATATGGTGGGCTCGGGCCGAGCGATGAGCGGACTTTGTTCCAGACTTGTCTCCCCAGCTTGACCAGCATGGGGGGATCGGAGGGCCCTACCTGCGAGTTCCATATTACTTCTTTGGGGTACATTGGTGCTATCAGTTGGCGAAGGAGGCCTGTCTCAGCTGTTGGTTCATCGGACAACCACTTGACAACGTGTGTCAGTTGTGCTGCGAGGTAGTATTTCTGGAAGTCGGGGAGTTGGATTCCACCCTCCCTGTGTGGAAGTGTGAGGGTATTCAGCGAAAGTCTGTGTCTGGCCGGGCCCCATAGGAAATCTCTGAGTAGGGATTCCAATTTCCTGAAGAAGGGGGGAGGAATGTAGTACGTTATGTTGGTGAAATAGTACAGGAATCTCGGTAGTATTATCATTTTAGTGATAGCCGCTCTGCCCATCACAGAGAGTGGGAGTCTGGACCAGAATTTGGTGGATTTGCGCACCCCTCGCATTGCTGCCTCCGTGTTGCTTTCGTGCGTGGAAGCAGGCGTGTGCGTAATGGTGAGTCCTAGGTAGCGGAACGCTTCTGTCTGCCACTGGATCCCAATCTCAGGTAGTTCATCCGTTCCCCTCCCCAGGAGCCCGGCCAAAGGAAAGGAGCATGCTGAACTTGATCCCGGAGTATTTCGCAAAGTTGTCTAGAATGTCTAATGCCAATGGTGCATTCATTCGGGGGTTGCTCAGGTACAAGAGGACATCGTCTGCGTACAGCGAAATGATGTTATCCGTCTCGCCCGTCCTGATCCCTGCATCAAAAAGCTGCTTCCTGAAATAGATCGCTACAGGCTCTAGGCCGAGGACGTACAGCATTGGCGACAGTGGGCATCCTTGCCTCGTTCCTCTTTGAATGTCCCAGGATTTTGACACCATGCCCCCTGTCTTTACCCTCGCCACTGGGGTGTTATAGAGCACTCTGACCCACCGGATGAAGTGCTCGCCGAGCCCGAACTCCCTCAGGGTCTCAATCAGCCATTCCCAGAATATTGAGTCAAATGCCTTAATGGCGTCCAGCGAGAGTACTGACAGTTTCTCCTCACTCTCTGCGGTTTGAGCTATGACATGTTGGAGCCTCCTCAGGTGGGCTGTGGTACTGCGTCCCGGGACAAAGCCGTTTTTGGCCCTCGTGTATTATAGACCCCATCACCCTGGACAACCTTTTCGCCAGTATGGTTGTTAAGATTTTGCTGTCATAGTTCAGCATTGCCAGAGGACGATAAGAGTCGCACTCATCAGCGGGTTTACCAGGTTTAAGCATTGGGATAATAAGCGTCTCTCTCATGGTGCCAGGTAATGTGCCAGTCTCGTATGCCTCTTCATACACTCCGTGGAGTATCGGGGCTATGATCTCCTCATAGGCTTTGTAAAATTCTGGTGTGAGGCCATCCGTTCCGGGAGTCTTCCTTGTGGAGAGGGACCTGATTGCCTCTGAAATATCCTCCGTCGTGATGGCCTCGCCCAGCATCTCTCGTTGCTCCGAGCTCAGTCTGGGGAGGCCTACTTCAGCCAGGGTGTCCCGAATGTCCTCTACTGGGACTTGTTCATCATGAGCGTAGAGCTTGGCATAGAAGTTTGAGAAGACATCGTTGATCGCCTGTTGTGCCCTCTGGGTTGCGCCGTGTTCGTCCTTGATTTCCTTGGGAGTGTGCCTTGGGTGCTCCTTCCTGCACAGCCAGGCCAATATCCTGCCTGGTTTATCCGCTTCCTTGTGCGCCTGTGCAGTGCGTGTGGAGAAGTCGAATTTGGATAGCCTCTCCCAGGTGAGATGGCAGCCGTCCCTGATTTCTGCCAGCTTAGGTTCCTTCTCGCTGGTTGGGGTCGGGCTGTTTTCCAGTTGTCTAATCTCCTCTTCCATGGTCTCAAGTTCTCTTTTTAGTTGCCTCCTGATGCCGCCTGCTTCTCCTATCGCTTGGCCTCTGGTCACTACCTTCATTGCCTCCCAGAGCGTGCTCCACTTCTCGACCGACCCCTTATTGAGCCTCACGTATTCTTCCAGCCTTTCCCCTAGGGTGTCCTTGAAGGAGGGGTCGGCCAGAGTTTCCGTGGGCATACGCCACATCGGGATGGGGGGCCTCGGGCCTTTCAGACTTAGTTGCATGAGCAGAGGGGAGTGATCCGAGATCGACCTGCCCAGGTAGTTTACGGAGTGCACCTGTGGGAGTAGTTCACCGTTGACGAAAAAGTGGTCTATCCTGGTGTGGAGGCCATGTGGAGATGAGTAATATGAGTAGGATCTATCGGCTGGGTGTAGGTCTCTCCAGATGTCGACCAGTGCCAGGTCGTCCACTGCTTTGCAGAGCGCCCTCGAAGCGGAATTGTTGGAGGCTCGTGGCGTCCTGGACCTGTCCAGCTCTTCGTTCATGACGCAGTTGAAGTCTCCCCCCCCCCATAGGAAGGTGTCGTTTCTGTGGTGCGCAATTCTGGCGCATATCTGGTTCAAGTGGGAAGGCACGCCGTGCTGGGGGAAGTATGAGTTTACAATGCATATTCTTGTGTTCTCTATCATGCCCCACACCACTACGTATCTTCCGTCCTTATCCACATCTGTCCCCATTTGATGGAATGGTGTGTCTGGGCTCACCCATGTATACACTCCCCGTGCGAATTTGGAGTAAGATGCGCCGCAGCCTTGGCCCCCCCAGTAGTCTGCCAGTTTGTGTGTGGCGTCTGCCAGGAGGTGTGTCTCCTGGAGGAGCGCGATCGACACCTTCTTGCGCCTCAGGTATGAGTAGACACGGTTTCTCCTTACGTAGGATCCCATCCCCCTGACATTCCATGTGATTATGTTAAGTTGTGATGCCATCCCTTGGGTGTGGTTGTCGTCGTGGTTGGCCCCTTGTCTCGCCACCACAAGGTCTCTTGCTACTGCGCATCATGTCTTGTTCTGCATTTGCGGCTCGGCCAGCCTCATTTCTCGGCGTCGGGTGCTCATTGATTGCTTGGGTGGTTCTGGGGAGAGGGACGGTTTCAACGGGAACACAGAAGAAAAGAAGGAGAAGAAAAAAAGAAAAAAAACAACTGTAACTGGTGCACCCAGCTCCTGCCGGTGAGGTGCAGTGCTCAGGTGCTCTCGCGCAGTCTGGCCCCATCAGGGTTTCCGGCGCGAGCAGGTTTGTGCTGGCAACAGGCCTGCACTGATCTTCCGGGGGTTGTCGTTGCGTGCCCATGTGTGGGAGGCCCGGCGGGCCACGTAATCTTGTTGCTATCTCTTATTATAGTGGTGTTCCAGCTTGTTTGTTGTACCCTTTTGCAATGAAGTCCATTGTACACGCCAGGAGGGAGGGGCTCCAGCGCCATGTTATCTGTCTTTGCGGGTTACAGCGCGGTTCTCGGCGGTGGGTTCTTCGGGGACCTCGGCCATGTTGTTATGTTCCATCCACATGGTGGCTGCATCTGGAGTTTCAAGGAATATCGCTCTTCCCTTGTGGATCACTTTCAGCCTGGAGGGATACAGCAGCATGTACTTCAGGTTTAGCTGCCTCAGTCTGGCCTTTATCGGGATGAAGGAGTTCCTTGCTCTCTGTACCGCTTGCGTGTAGTCCGGGTATATGGTGATTTTGGAGTTACTTCTGTCTATCACCCCACCCTCTCTCTCGAGAATTTCAGGATCACTTCCCTGTCTCGGAAGTTAAGGACCTTCGCGATGATGGGTCGGGGGTGGGAACCCGGAGGGGGCTTCTTCTGTAGTGATCTGTGGGCTCGCTCTATGGCGAAGCCCTGTGAGAGCTTCTCCGCCCCAATTTCCTGCTGAATTAAGGATTCCACATATGCCATCGGGTCGGAAGTCTCTGTCCCCTCAGGGACACCGAGGATTCTGATGTTGTTGCGCCTGGCGCGTCCTTCCTCCTCCTCCGACCTTGCCTCCAGGATGCCCACCCTCCTCCTTAGGTCTACCACCTCAGCTTTAAGGTCTTTCGTGTCTTCCATCGTTTCCTTCTGGGTGGTTTCTATATTGGTGACACGCTCTGTCAGGTTGCGGGCGTCTTGACGTATAAGCTGTATGTCGGCCTTTACCTCTCCTATCTTAGTGTCTATAAACTCCCTTAAGGCCGCTATTGCTTCCAGTACCTGACTGTCTTTGGGACTTTCCTCCTGGGTAGCCTGCTGCGTCGCGCCTTTTGGAGTGGATTGGGCGACGGGGGGGGCCCTGGTCATGAGGAAAGGGTCCATCGTGGCGGTCTTGGCCTTGTTTCTCAGGGTGGACATTGCAGTGTTGCTTGAGCCTTCCGGTTGGTGCTGGCGGCTAGCTCGCCTCTTCAGGCCGGGTTTTTGTATAGGCCCGTCCAGGGCCGCGTCCCACCCAAGCTCGTGGGGTGTATTGCTGTCCTCGGTGGAGCCCCGCCTTGGGTTGCCACGGTCCTGTGGCCAGAGAGACCCCGACAGGCGTGAGGTCCTGGGGGCTTATCCGCCCCGAAGGTGCAGGGCCTGCGTTCGTGGCGGGCAGAGGAGGCGTCCCAGCGGGGCCGGGTGGGCGGTGCCGCTGATGAAGGGCGCTTGGCGCCTATTGCCGCAGTGTGCCGGTTAGCTTTGGGCCCTCGGGGGGGCAGTTCACCGGGTCCAGGCCGTCTGAGCCCAGCGAGTCAGGCAGTTCGTAATGCGCGCTCCCACAGCGCGGCGGCCTCCGGTCAGAGTCACCCAAGGCAGCTCCGCCTCCAAAGGGTCCCCCAGGCCCCGGATCTCCTCCGACTCTCCAGGCGGCTCCCACCGCGGGCTCCCCAGAGGGGGCTCCGCCCGATGTCCGCCACCCGGGCGGTCCGGAGTGCGAGGTGCTGGTGGCAGTCTCCCCCCCGAGGCCGCCCGGGCGCAGAACGCTGCCTCTCCTCGGCCGACCGAGGACGCACCTCGGCTGGGTCTCGCGGCGCCGGACCAGCGCTTTCTTCGCCCCGCCGTGCTCCTCCGAGCGGCGGCCAAGGCAGGGTCTTAGTCGGCCGCTGCTGCTGACGGAGCGCCGCCTTCACTGCTCGCGATCCCGTCTTATCAGGCGGTCATGGCGGCCATCTTGTGTATCTCGCCCGAGGCCGAGGGGGGGACGCCGAGTCGAGGCTTCGCACTCGGTCCCCAAGCTCCGATTCTTGTCGGGTGAAGCTGGAAAGTGGGCAGATTCGCCCATGCTTCAGCTGGATCTGCTTGGTTTCGGCGCCACTGGTCGCAGGGATCGTTGTGCAGGATCGAATTACGGGCTCGTCCGGAGCTCGAGGTTTTAGCCTCCTCACTCCATGAGCACCAGGCCACGCCCCCCTGAAGAAGGCTTATATAACTGACGGTTAAATTAATAATTGTTTAATCAAGAAACCTTGAGTGTAAGAGTTTATTTGAATACTTGTCACTGTGAATCTCTGTGTAACCACTCCACTGCTCACATTGACCCCTCTTGAGAGGAGCCTGGCTGCTCAGCCACATTACCAACCTGTGTAGTACAGACCTATACCAAAGGTTGGGGTTCCTATTACCAGGAGGTCAAGGTTGCTGTAGTCTTCCAAAGGATACTGCACACAATCTTGCCTAACAACCACCCACTTCCCGCTTGTATGTTGAGCGAGTTCTGTGCCTTTAAGCAGTACTTTTAACAAACATTGGATGGTGTTCCTGGGCTCTGTTGCAGGGAGGCGAGTCTGGTGAGTCTGGGTGTAGTGGAGTGGATCCGGCAATAATGGTAAGGCTTGCAAGTCTGGCAAGACCCCCCCGATATCCCTGATATTCCCTGGAAAATTCTCTGGCAAATGACAACAGCAACTCAGGGATTACCAGTGACCTGGCTGAGGCCGCTGGGAAGAGTTTTGTAGAGTGTGCTGAAGGTGCCCTGTCACTGACAATTGTTTCCACCATTGCCAGCACTACTGCCAGCACCATTAGGTGAGCTGTGAAGTGAGCTGCTAAGTGTCACCCATCTGCTGGTCTGCCCATTCGCTTGGAGCTGCTGTCGCCCGAGATGGTGCCTGAGCTGGTGCTCCATCATTGTGTCTGCTGAGAAGTAAAGCAATGTCCAGTAGCTGTGCAATCCACACTTACCTATGGGCAAACAAAAAAAGCATTGCAAGTGGAATAAGCGCAAATACTTTGCTTTCTGCTAGGATTAAAGAGCATCCTAGATGTGCAAGGGGTAAGCCAGACCAGTAAACAAAGTTATACTTTAAAGCAGTCAACAATTAAATGGGCTCTACGGAGCAAGCCAGTCGTCAATCTTGCCTCAAGCCATGCAGCCCTGAAGTCCGCACAAGATTTTTGCCCCATTGGCTACATCTCAGCTATCTATGCCATTGGATGGACTCTTTACCATACCCGAGAATGATCTCCTCTAGCCTGTGCTCAAGAATCGCCTAGTCAACCTGTGGCTGTGTGCAATGCCCTAAATGAAGAGCAGGCACAGCCCTCTGTGGGCAATGGATTGGGCAAAAGCATGGGCGATAGACTGATTGAGGACTGTATAAATGTATTGAATGCTCTAAATAGTTCAGTATTTTCTTCTCCTCCTTCCTCAGAACTTTCGGATAGAGCCACTCTTGAGGCATTGAGGGCATCTATTGATAGTCGTCATGAGAACTGAGAGCACAGGCCGTCCAGGGAGTTCAGTGAGAGTGTATGCAGTGGAGGGGCTGTGTGGATAAATTTGCTTTTGGGCACAATTGATTTCGACACCCCTAGCCCTGTTTGAATTCCTCCACGTGAGAAAAACCTTTTCATTCATCCCTACTTTTCCTAATGTTATTGTGGACCAGTTTGTGGCTTCGCCAGTGACTACCTATAGCAAGTCTCAAAAGAGGACGGTAGTCCAAGACTCTGCTCAGCCCTTAATGATTACTACTTTTTCTTGTACTTAATCAAATCGTTCTCTCCTGGCTCAAACGGAGCAGGTGGATACCTGTGATATTTATGGAGCACCTTTTCTGTCGGCAGTACATGATGAGTTATCTGACTCTATAACCAAGGTGGCCTGGAAAGAGTCTTGGGCAGCTCTAGTATTTTGGTAGATTGTGTTAATCGTTTAACGAATACTGGTCGATCAGAGAGCAAAAGATGTTGCATATATGGATGCGTGTCTCAACATAATTAGCTCTCTGACTCATACGCTGGAGGGTCTCTACAAGTAGACAACACCTGAGCCAGCGGGGCAGCCTGTGCTTGTGATGGTATCTAAGGCTGCTGGGGTCAGACCCACAAATAATGAATGTAGGGCAAGATAGTGGGCCTGAAGGAGCTGGTACTAATATGCCAGGTCCGCAGGCTGGGTCGTTCGGGTTCAGTGACCAGCCTGCTGTATTTAAGCCACAAGGTTCGAACCGACTATTGGATAGGTGGGTTGCTGTCTTACCTCCCTTTGGCCACAATGATCAGAAAAATCAGATTGTCTCTGGCCCACAGTTGGCTGAAACCTCTGTGCCAAAGATGGCTGATACGAGCACAGAGAGACTTTGTTCTATACCCATGAGTGAACCCGATACAAGAAGAATGTTGCCCGGTGAAGACCCCTTGAATGGTTGGAGAGAGGATAACTTAATATTAAGCTTCAAGGGCTACACTCGCGGAAACAAACATTTGTATAAAAGAATGCTAATTCGAGCTCTGTCTGATGTAGGAGTCAACAATATATCATTTTAATTGTTTCCCTGTGTTCGAATTCTTTCTGACTGTATGTATTGCAAGGGCTGCAATCTTCATTTTTTCCTTGCAAATGAACATTTACGCTTGTATGTATTCTGAATTGTTGTGAGGTGTTGGCAGATAGAGGGATCAGGGTCCACAAAGATGTAAGGTCCCTTGTCTGGCCCCTCCATGACACATGGCACACTTCTAGCGACTTGGGAAAATGATGTTGGCCGCTCCACTTCCCTAGGGCCATGTGCACAATCTGACAAGTTAAGAGTTAGAACACAGATTGACTCGGTCACCCTCCCTAGGGTTTAACATATCCAAACAAGCCAAGGAGAAAGTGTACAGCTTTATGCAGCAGAGTGTGCCTGTTTGGTCACTTTAGCTATGGTTGAATCAGAGCCGAGCTGCACCTTTTTAAGGATGCGTCTAACCCTGGAGAGACTAGTGTTCGCATCAGTGGGAACAATTGTAATGTTTTTGGTAAGGTAAAAGATTCACCTAGTTCTTGTCCATCTGTAGCACAATTGCTCTGTTGGAATGTGGCAGGGGTTTGCAATAAATTGGATGATCCGGATTGGTTAAACTGGGTAAAAAAGCATGATATAATATGTTTTCAAGAGACGTGGCTGTGCGACGATCCCCTGCTGGTGAAACCTTTCCCTGAATAGTGGATAACTTCTTGCCCGGCTATCCGGGACGGGGGTGGTAGGCCACGTAAGGGTCTTGCTACCATGGTCTGTAGGACTTGTGATTGTAGCTTAGGCAGTATCCCTTGCCCATTAGACCAAGTTCTATTAGCTTCTATTACTCTGTGCAACAAGGCCAAATGCAGGCTCCTTATATGTAATATTTACTTGCACCCAAAAGAGTATTTAAAAAATATATCTCCAAATGGGTGGCTAGCTAACCTTTTAATATCCGAGTGTGAGCCGCGCATTGCCGTTGTGGGCGACTTTAATGCTAATCTGCTGGGCCATAAGACGCTCTTAGACAGGCTCCTTCTTGAAACAGCATGTGGTATCTCCAAGAGAAATAAAAGCATGTCTATTGGGGATACACATGGGGCTTTATTGGATTCCTTTTTGCATTCTACTTCTCTTGTCGAATTGAATGGGAGGCGTTTGGGTCGATGACCCTCCAAAATACACCTATAGTCTAGCTTGCAGAAATTCTTTGATCGCGTACTGTCTGGTTGATTACTATTCTTTTTGGAGGGTGAAAAACTGTGAGGTATGCCCCGACCTGAGAGTGGCCATAATCCTTTAATCATATCTTGGAACACAGCTTTTCCATATACTGGCTCAACGTCTTCCGCTAATTGCAATACATTGCTTATAGTATCCCGCTCGAGAAAGTTACCTAAAGGCAAGTTGGTAGAAATGTTAGCAAACGCAGAGATTGCAAGGGAAAACCTTTTGGTTCAGGCATTCGCAGAAGATCCTGGGACCATTTTAATGCTGTGCGAGAAACTAATTGGTTTAATTTCTGAAATGTGTGTGCATTCTAGTATTACTATTCCTGGTAGTTGTACAGAAGAGTGAAACGATGCCCCGTGGTTCGATGCCGATTGTCGTAGAGCAGAACTTGGCCTATGGTCTGCTGTTAGAAATAAAAGTTAATACAGCTGGGTTTAGGCATAATCTTAAGCGCAACTAAAAAAACTTTTGAAGTTGAAGAAGAGATTGGTTATCGAATCACAGAGGGAGATGTTGGAAGGAACTATACGAGGCAGGGACATAAAAGGCTTTTGGAATTTGGTTGCAAGTGGATTCTCTGAGGGTGCACAGGACGTTGTTTTCCCCAATATCAGAGCCCGAGTGGGTGTCGCAATTTCAAATCTATTTTGTTTGAAGATGGTGTACCATCTACCACTTGATTAAAGAAACCTGTCTAGCTATAGTATAAGTATCATCTTCGAATGGATTGTGTCCTCCCACGTATTCCTCATCTATGATATCCAGCTTTAGCTGCTTCGGAATTTTGTTTTCGGCAAAGGGTGCTGTGCGTTGAAGGCGTTGACTCGATGTTCATCGAAGGCCTCCGTCTCGAGGATGATGTCATCAAAGGCATATATAGCACGCACAGCGCCCGTTGGCTACAGTTTCATTTTTCCGTGACAGCTTTAGCTTCAAGAAATACGGCACACTTCTTTACTTTGTGACGACTTGATTATTTCAAGAAATGTCTTCTTCATCAACACCGACAACCCGAAGACCGGGTTAAAAAGTGTCGGGATTGTAGGTCGAAAATGCCTTTGACTGATCCCCTTCAAATCTGTTTGTGGTGCCTCAGGACGGACCATAACAATTCGGACTGCTCCAAGTGCCAGCCTAGGACTGCAATGGCCTTGAAGGAATGCAAGGGGAAGTTGAAGCTAGGTCGAATCACTAAATCTCCTACCCCGACCAAGAAATCTTCGACTGACGAGTCGAGAGGCGACTCTCCTCGGAGGAAGAAGGCCAAGTGGTCGAGGAGTGGCTCCCACCACTCTTCCTCATCCTCGAAGAAGTCGAAGAGAAGGCACCGTAGGTCGACTTCGTTGTCGGATGCTTCCACCGAGAGGGTTGCTTGCCCAACCAAAACTTCCACTCTGGCCGAGTGGGAGGCCTTCAGAGCAGAGATGCTCAAAATATTTGAAAATCCTCCAAGCCATGCTCCTACCGCGCCTTTGAAAGAAGCCGGGAAGGAAAGGGCTCAGCCTAATTCTTGCGTGCCCTCGAGCCCGGGACGAAGATCCGGTCCTCATCGAGAGCCGTTGAGGCCTTGATCCGATAAAGTCTTATCGAAGGATCAGTCGAGCCGGAAGCATAGGTCAAAGTCATTGACGCCATCGACACCTTCAACGCCAGCTAAACCCTTGATTTCGACATCGACACCAAAGGCATCGACGCCAGCTGTGCCATCATAGCCAACTGCGCCATCGACTCCGATTGCCCCAGTAAAATCTACAGCGCCAAAGAAGACCATTTCGACGACTCTTCCAGCGTCAAACCCGTTATTTGCAAAATCCCCCCTTCCTGAGAAAACATATGTACCACTACCCAGGAAAGACTATTTTAAGTCTTTCTTCCATTTATGAAGAGAATGAGCAGTCAGATGAAGAGGCTCCATTTGGCTTCTAATTTGGTATGCCAAATGTACTTGAGAGTTTTATTGCAGAGTCGTCAAGGTTGAGGGACTTACATGACAACCTACAGACTGCAAGTGGGGTGACTACCTCACATGAGTTGGAGTTTGGGAGACCAGAGGCTGGGGAGCGTGCAGTTGCGCCCTACAGGCAACTCATGTCTAAGGTAGTGGACTACATGGGGTGGAGTAAACGTCCATTGCCATTCGAACAAGATGATCTAGCAAACATCTTAGATAAGGGTCCTCAGTCATATACCATATTACCATTTCATGTTGCTTTTCAGAAAAGGGTGGTGACGCATTGGGAAACGCCAGATACCAATCCGGCTGTTAATAAGAACTTGACCAATAAGTACTGCCCTTACAGTAGGGACCCCGACTACCTGTCAAAACACCCCACTCCAGAGAGTTGGGTGATGCAGGCAGCTACTGCAACATCTAAGCAAGTAGATGGATGGGCAAGGAAGGTGTTTTCCGCAGGGAGTATGGCACTCAAATCTGCCAACTCCACGTGTGCCCTCGCAAAATGTACGTTCACTCTGAGACTGCATTTCCATGGCGGCAGAGCACATTCCCGAGGGGGATGAAAGAGACAGGTTCTTAGCCATAGTTACAGATGGCAAAGAAGCCATGTGCGAGTCTCTTCAGCAGTCAGGTTTGGATTCTGCTGATAGGATCAGCAGAGCCATGGCTACCAGCACCGTTTATGTGCAGGTTTGCGTGGATGTGCAGTCCAGACTTCTCAACATTCCCTTTGACGGGTTTCACCTTTTTGGCAACAAGGCTGACAAGAGACTTGAGAAGTTGCAGACCTTGAAGGCGGCAGGCAAATCTTTAGGTGCCACTATTAGGCAACCTCAGCCTTTTCGACCTAGTGGACAATCTTTGAGCCGTAGATGTTTTTGCTACTACTTAGTTGGAAGGGCTAGAGGAATGGCCAGTCAAAGAGCCCAAAGGAGATTCCCTTGTGGTGGATGAGGTGCAAAGCAAGCTCAAGCAGGGGCTTCTTTACCATCTACTGCTGCATCAGCTACCTCAAGAGGTCTTGAGTCACAGCTCACCAGTGGGGGGGGGGGCAGACTGTCTCAGCATCTAGAAGAATGGCAAGACATTACTTCGGATGCTTGGGCCTTGGAAACCGTACTTCACAGTTACTGCCGCTGAGGTCTCTGTATAAAAGAGGACAATCCACTGGGGAACCACTCTTTGAGGATTCCAGAGGCGCTCCTTGTGCCGGAGATTTTAACCCTGTTGGAGAAAGGCGCTATAGAACTAGAGAGGAACAAGGGTTGGTATTCCCCTTATTTCCTATTACCCAAGAATGATGAAGGACTGAGACCCATCTTGGACTTGAGATACTTAAACAAGTTTCTCAGGAAGGACAAGTTCAAGATGGTCCCACTTTCTCAGACCCTTCAGGTGTAACGCTCACCTGGTACTCACGGGGACGTCACTCAGCCTGTTCTGACCTCTTACGACCTCGAACCCTTCCCATGAGTCTACTCGACTGGAGACTGGGCCTTGTTTTCTTGCAAAGTGTGCTCTCCGTCCTGCTTTCAGCGCAGAGGCGCGTTGATTGATGCAGGCTCGTTGCTGCCTAGTTACTTCACTGGCAAGAGTCCGACAGGTAAGTATAATGAGTCTTTTGAACAGTTCTCTAACTTCGTTCCTTTCCTTCCTTAGATGATGGCCGGCGTCCGGGGATGGCGACGTGCTGCTGAGATGAGTAGCGCTGAAGGTTGGTGAGAGCACGATGCGCGATGCGACCCTTTAGTATTTATATTGAACTGAGTTATTTTTCTGTGTCTTTTCGGTGCCGCAACGTTTTCAGCGTGGATGCCGGTTATGAAGAAGGAATGCAGTGAGAAACCGCGGTATGCGGTGCCTCTAGATGTTTCCACGCTAACCTGGAGTGTCTTTTCCCTCTTGCAGATGGATGAGAAGTTCCGGAGACAGAGTTCCCCCAGAGCGGCTGGGATTCGGGTAAGCGTTTGAAGCTCGTACAGTCTTTCAAAATAAGCGAAGATTTGCTGAATGCTTACTAATGCCTTTTTTCTGTTCTTTTCCCTTTTCCTTAGGAAACGGCGTGCCGGGATATGAATGACACCGCCGAAGACGCCCGCAGGACAGAAGGAGCGATGACTGATGGGCAGAACCGCTGCAAGGTAAGGCTGTTCCTAACAGTGTTCTTGTTCTTGCAGGAGCTGAGTGCAGAAGAAAGATGCAGGCCTACTGGAGACCGATCCGAACACGGTGAGTATTACGCTGCAGGTTCAGAAAACGCAAAGCATGTTTCTCAGCCTGGGCATGGCTTAAATAGTCTCTGGGTATCCCAGGTGTGTCTGGGCTGAAACACACCAAAAAGACTAGACTGCACATGCAGTTCTGGGAACGGAACTATGTGGGGGCATCCATCTTGTCCCCATCAATGCACTACAAGTCCAATCCCCAATGTTATCCTATGGGAGTGAGTGAGTCTGGTGCCACAAGCGCCAAGTCTGACTACAAGTGGGTCTTTGGCGGGATGAAGAGGCCCTTGAGGGCAATGTAGGTGATCGTGGCCTGGCTCCAGGCTGACATCTTGGAGGGCTGAGGACATGAGGGGCAGGAATCATGACATCAGGCCCTCCAACCCCGGGATTGTTTGGTGTCATTGGACCTTCAGGATACTTATTTTCATGTGCCAATCCATCTCAAGCACAGAAAATATCTGAAGTTTTCAGTTGGCGGTTCTCATTATCAATTTGCCATTCGGGCTGACCTGGCGGTGATGGCAGCGAGTCTCAGGAGAGGGGGGAGTCACCTCTACTCCTAACTGGATGATTGGCTGATCAGGACACTTCGTTCTCCCGAACAAGTCCTGGATCATCTCAACATCACCTGCCACTCCCTTCACAGACTGGGCTTCTCCCTCAATTACAAGAAGTCCCATATGATGCCTTTCAGAAATTCCGATTTATCAGACCTGTTCTGGCTACATCTTGGGAAAGAGCTTGCCACCTGAGGTGAAAGCTCAAGACATTGTTCAGATGGCCACCGCATTTCGAAGTGCCTAGTGTCTCCCAGCCTTCGATTTGTTTTGAGGTTGCTCGGCCTCATGGCATCCTGCATTTTTCTGGTGCCATAGGCGCCTGAGAATGAGATCTCTTCAATGGGCTCTAAGAACTCAAATGGTCCCAGATCTCAGTAAAGATGTCAGACCTACTTCAGGCTCCTGGCAGGGTCGCACAGGATCTTCTGTGGTGGGCCTGCAAGGACAACATTCTGAAGGGAGAACAATTTTGGCAACCATAGCCGGAGATAACAGTAGTAACTGGTGCCTCACTGAAGGGGTAGGGGGGGGAACCCACACCAACGATCTGGCAGTCAGCTGAGTCCAAACTACATATCAATCTTTTGGAGCTGAGGGCAATCAGACTAGAACTGAAGGCCTTGCTGCCCTCTGTACGGGGAAAACATTTCTTTATAATGATGGACAACGCAGTGGTGTTGTACTACCTCAACAAGATAAGAGGAGTAGGGTCACTACCACTTTGCAGAGAGGCAATGCAGCTCTGGTACTGGGCAATACAAGAAGGAATCTCCCTATCAGCAGTTCACCTAGCTAGAGAGGAGAACACGGCGGCGGACGCTCTGAGCAGGCAGTGCAGTCCCCCACGAGTGAGAACTAGCTCAGGAAGCCCTTCAAGAGAACTTCACCCTTTGGGGAACCCCTCAAGTGGATCTGTTCGCAAACGGTGTCGACCAAAAGTGCGAACTGTACTGCTCCAGGGAATTTCCTCCAAGAGGAGCTCTAGGAGACGCATTTGTGGTGAACTGGGAATTTCTACTCCTGTACGCCTTTCCTCCTGTTCCCGTCATTCCTCAAGTGATCAGGAGGTTGAGAAAGTTTGGGCATCACATGATCCTAATTGCCCCAGATTGGCTAGTAGGACGTGGTACCCGGACCTTCTGAATATGTCCATTTGCCCTCCAATAAGTCTTCCACAAAGAGAGGACCTTCTCTTGCAAGAGGAGGGTCGGGTTCTCCATCCAGAGTTCAAGACACTCAACCTTCACGCTTCGTTTCTGAAAGGTTGATACACAAGAATTTGGACCTCCAGGATGACATAATGGAGATTTTGCTTTCGGCCAGAAGGCCAGAAACAGTCTTTGTGCCATTGGAATAATTTCTACAACTGGTGCAGAGAAAAGAATGTAGATCCTTTTCTATGTAAAACACCAGATGTTTTATCTTTTCTGCTATCTTTAGACAATCTGGGGTTCCAGATTGGTACTATTAAAGGCTATTTGGCGGTGCTGTCCTTATTTAAGCACTCCTCAGAGGAATGTTCATACTTCATAATTCCACTGGTGACACAATTTCTAAAGGGGCTCACCAACGTGTTCCCTGCATCTCCGTTCCAGGTTCCAATTTGGGATCTTAATCTGGTTCTAAAATGTCTAATGTGTGCATCTTTTGAACCTTTACATTAATGTCCCTTAAGGTTGTTAACCTTTAAGACCATTCTATTGGTAGCTCTAACGTCAACCCTTAGAATGTGCGAGTTGCAGGCACTTTGGTCCAAGCCACCCTCTACTATCTTCCACAAGGATAGGGTTGTTCTAAGGGTTAAACCTTCATTTTTACCCAAAATCATTTCTGATTTCCACCTAGGACAAAAAATAGTTTTGCCTTGTTTTTATCCCCCTCCTAATCATAGCAAGGAGGAAGAGGGATTATATAGGTTGGCCCCTCGTAGAACTTCCTTTTATATATCTAGAATGTCAAAACTCTGTATTGATGATCAGTTGTTCATTGGCTATACGGGCCACAAACTGGGTCAGTCTCTAAGCAGACCTTGTCGATATGGATAATTTTGGCCATTTCAGAATGCTACATGTTGGCAGGGAAGGGTCCTCCCTAAGGATTAAGGGCCCATTCCACCAGGGCCATGGTTACCTCTACAGCCCTGCAAAGGGGTGTCCCAATAAAAAATATTTGTGAAGCGGCAACATGGTCTACTATCCACACTTTCACAAAGCATTACTACCTGGAATATTCCCTCGGTCAGGATGGTAGCTTTGGTAAAGCAGTCCTGCACTCGGTTCATGAAAAAAATTAAAATACAAATTCTATTCCGGCCACCAAATCAAATACTGCTTTGGGAGTCTATCGAGGATGAGGAATATGTGGGAGGACACAATCCATTCGAAGAACAAGTAACTTACCCCTGGTAACGCTCTTTCAACTGGATGTTCCTCCCAGGTATTCCTCATCGCCCTCCCAGCCTACCCCCGAGTAGAATTTCCCATGTTATTACAGCTTTCGTTCCTTCAAGGCTGAGTACGGTGATTCCTGCAGTTATGCAGGTATTTCTGCTGTAAGAGAAAAAACGGAACTGAAGCCAACGGGCACTGTGCGTGCTATATATGCCTTTGATGACTTCGTCCTCGAGACGTAGGCCTTCGAGGGTCATCGTTTTGACGCACAGCACCCTCTGCCGAAAGAACATTTCCAAAGCAGCTGAAGCTGGATATCATATATCAAAGATGAGGAATATGTGGGAGGAACATCCAGTCAAAAGAACGTTACCAGGGGTAATTAACTTGTTCTTCTCAGCCGATCAGGTGTTGATGGCTATTGCAGGCACTAAGCCAGGCAAGGCACCGGGTCAGTATGGCATTAGATAGGAACATGCAAGTGATTTCCTGAATGGTGGATGCCGGTTTTGTTAAGGGTGTTTAACTCAATTGCTGCATCCTTGACTATTCCAATGTCTTAAGCCAATCTAAAGGGCTCACGGTCGGACTCCCACTGCCTATATTATTGTTGGCCAGTATGTCAAAAAATGTTGCCAATTGTATGCTGGCTAGGCTTGAGTCATGGGCAGTGGAAAATAATCCTATCAGGTAGGGTTCAGAAAAGGATTGACTTCATTTGACCATGTCTTTGTGATCTCAACCATTATAGACAGATATCTGAGCGTAAGAGAGGGTGTAGTGTATGCAGGCTTCTTGGATTTAGCAAATGACTTTGACTCTATTGAACACCCTCTTCTGTGGAAAAAAACTCCAAAGAATGGGCGTCCCAATTCCCCTTCAGCAAATGATTATTTGCCTATATTCTAACACTTGGGCTTCTATCATTGGCCTTTCTAAAGCTAGGCCTACTAGTGAGTTTTCGATGAATAAAGGCTTGCGTCGGGGGTGCCCTTTGGCTCTGTTGCGGATTATTATCTTTCTAGCAGATTTTAGGTCAGGCCCATCCCAGTCAGGTTTAATTTTCCCACCCCTTAATGGGTCCATGTACCCTACCTTTTCATATGCAGACGATGACATTCCAGCATGACATAAAATACAAATATAGAAAACCCGTACATCTTAAAATCAACTTTTGTCCTTAAAGTATACAATATTGCGATATACTCTAAATAACAATCAGAGATAAAACATTCTATAACTAAATCCACACTTATGATGACAGAAAAGAGTAAAAATAGTTTGAAAGCTCAATAAACCCTGTGCCCCCCCAATTTAAGACGTGTGCTTAAAGTCATCAGTCAGTTGCAACACAAGTCATTGTTTCTAACAATACAGCTTCAATTTTAAACAGAAACCGTCCGACTGCACACAAAAATGATTTAAAGGGATTATTCATACATTTTGACCAAAGTAGTTCCCTCGAGAAGTTGGTACTAATAACATTCATTTTCCCCCTAGAATTGTGTGAATTGATTCATTCATGGAAAGCCTGTCTCTTTCTAGGTCTGTCACGATAGGGGCCTCAACACTAGCTCTAATTCCTAGTCCACTATTTTCATTTAACACAGTTTTGACCCCATTTGATTCATGGAAGGAGACGCTTTTACAACATGGTTAGGGGTTTCATAATCCTGCATGGTATTTGGAAAGCTAGTAACTCAAATTTTCTCAATGAATTGTGTTCCTTTGCAAGGTAGAGTTTCACCTAGCTCAATTATAATTTCATTCATAGCACTTGTCTGCTTAATCATCGACATTAATTGCATTTGCATTTACATATGTCACATTCCCATTTCTTTTATCGTCATCAAGAGCATCTGGTTCTAAACATATAGGCTCATGCTGCTCATTAGACTTTGTTTGCATGATTTGGAGAGAAATAGGTCATAATTTTGGGAGTTTTCTCTGTAGTGAGACAGCTCGATTTAGTAATCGTTTTTTGTACGCAGGCTGTACTCGCCCGCTTCGGTCTCTAAATCGCAGCCCCTTTGATGTGGCGCACGTTGTTCTTTACTTTCACGTGGGCTGGTTATAGATGTGAGTTTGTTGTTGGGTCTGTGTTTACGGCAACTATCATTTGTGGCAGACCTATTTCGTCTTCAGTCACGGTCACAGCCTCCTTTTCTGTCAGAAATGCAGTAGCTCAGTATGTCTGGATGGTCTAATCCTTTTCTCAAGGTTTCTCTGAGAACTTCCTAACAAGTGTAAATCAAGAGGAATTATTCTGGTTTACAGGATTTGCTAATAATCAACCGGGTTGTCACACGGCAGTCTAGAGGAGTACCTAAGCCACTCTAAGGAGCCGCTTGCTCCATATAGACCTGCCCCACGCCCTCAGCAATACACTTCCTGAGTGTGCGTGCGCGACTCCCGGTTCAAGTAGCTTCGGGGGGGGGGGGTGGCCCTCTCAATCTACAATGAAAAGTACAGTCATTTAGTTTTAGAGTCGAAATAAGTCCAAATGGTTGTAGTAGTATTAATACTCTAAACACAGTTGTGGAATCACAGTTTGCCTGGCAGAGTTTGGAATGCTTCACGGCAAGACAGCAAGCCCTCAGCACAAACAGCACTTCCTGGTGCACTTCCTGGTGCGCGCCAGCGAATGCCGGTTCAGGTAGCTGCAGGGGCGGTGCCTCTCAATCTACAAAGAAAAGTAGTTATTTAGTTTGAGTCCAAATGGATAAAGTATAGTAGTGTAGTAGTATTACTACTCTAAACACAGTTGGGGAATCACTGTTTTTCTGGCGGAGTTGGGGAGGCTTCATGGCAGGCAAGACGGCAAGTCCTCAGCACAAAAACAGCACTTCCTGGTGCATTTCCAAGGTGCGTGCACGCAGATGCCTGCGGCTCCTGGTTCAAGTAGCTGCAGGGCGCGGTGCCTCTCAATCCTTTTCTTGGCAGGGTTTGGGAGGCTTCCCAGCAAGATGGCAAGACCTCAGCACAAACGGCACTTCCTGGTACACTTCCCACTAGCACCAACTTCGATCCCTGTATCCACAAACACTGCAACCGTACCCAGCGTCAAACGTAAGTGATCCCAGTGATTCTGCATATCCTGGGGGCAAGGGGTTATGGAAGAATCAGACTTTTCCCCACAAGCCTGCAACCCAGTTTTCTCACCCCTGCCATAGAGATTATATTGGCTTAAAGCCCACTTGCCTGGCTATGATCAGTGGAGTTCTGACGAAGCATCCTGCCCCCTCCCCGGGGGTAGCCCTTAGTGTAGTGGGATTGGGAGGGTATCCCTAAATCCTCTTTACTTTCCTAAAAACTGCCAAAGTGCTTTTACTCTGGATCCAGGACACGGGTAGTTCTTGGGGGACTTCTGCACCCTACACAGGTATCTACTTTGTATTTTCACTTTGGTGAGGAACGAGGCCTACTTACCTAGTAGGAAAGTCCTGCTGAAGCTGTGGAGACCTTATAATTAGAACTTACTTTTTTCTCAATTTACTTATAGTTTCCCTGCTTCATTAATTTGAACTACGTTTCACTTTGCGATCACCAACTGTGTGTTTGTGTATATGTATGTGTGTATATAATATACACAAAAATCTAGGGCCGAATGTGTCAGTGGGCCAACGTAGAGGCTCTACCGATCTTACGGTCCAGCCATTCCCATATATATATTGCACTTCGAAGAATTTGAGGGTAGCCTACGTATTGCACTTAGCTGAATTTTGAAGTTTAAACACTATTGATTAGGGTACTGCTGCCCTCTGAATTCTGGCTCTGTGTTTGAAAGCATACTACACTCTGAATCCTTCCACTGTACTAATTACCCTCCTCCAGCTTCTCTCTGGCATACCTTCCAAATACCACACATGCCCTAAAGGGCCATCCCACTCCAAACGAAACACACTAACCACACTCACACCACAACCAACATCTGCAAACAATCCCAGACACTGGCCTGTACCCCTCCAGACACAGCAAGCCAGTACACACAAATAAAATAACACTTCAGACACACACAGATGCCAGATTCTCCTGGTTCTGCAAGCATCCAGATGACCACAACCTCTAATCAGTTTTTCCTCTTAATTTCATGTTCTTGCTTCCTTACTTTTTGTTTCTTCCCGTTAGTCTTGGATGTCTGTTGGTGTGTTCACACAGGGCCTGATCTTAGAGTTTCTCTTGCTCAGTCTCTCCTGTGGCCCTTTACACTGTATGTTCTTTTATTTAATTCATTACTTATAATGTCCTTATGTCGACCAGAACCCGATTCACACTGCCGATTGTAAATTCCCATGTGTTTTGATTGCTGGTCCGACATCCCAAATTCAGAGTTCAATTTTTTTGCTTTTTGTGCAGTGAAATATCTTTTCCTTGGCAAATACGAATCTCATGTGTGTGTCTTATTGTTTCCAGTGAACCACGAATCGTCAGCCGGATTTTCCAGTGCTGTGCTTGGAATGGAGGAGTGTTTTGGGTGAATATAGTTCTTGTTTCTATTTGTCCATAGATGTTGCATTTATTTGTCTATTTAAACATTTTGAAGCATTTTGGTTAATAGTTGACATCGGAGGCTGGTTGCCCTAAGGATGTTCCCTATTGCTGATGGCATTGTATTTTGTGTTGCATGACAAGAATGCCACTGCTCCCATGGTTACCTTATGCAAGCTGTCCAGAGGCCATTTTAAACATGTTTGTTGCTACCAATCAAGTGCATGGTGGGCCAGGCTATTCCTTTTAACTTACACCCATATCACCATGACAACTTGGTATTAACTAGCACCTTTAACTGAGAGGCCATCGACGGACTGGCCATGGGAGAAGAATTTTACACACTCTCCTGCAGCCTCTCTGTATCCGAGGTGAAGGCACCCAACCCCCAACTACCACTTTACTAATGCTGTTTTATCTCCTTTCCCAGAGTTCTCCTGTCCAATGTATCGATGTTGGCTCCATATAAAGCACTCTGCGTTAATCACATACGTCCCACTTAAACATGGATACAATTTACACGGTTGTGGTTTTAGTTGAAATCCTGGTTTTTGGCACACACCCTTTGATTTTTGTTTGATCTCCCATTGGCTAGATTTTATTAAATTACAACTGATACAGCGTGCTTTATTTTCCGTAAAACGTAAAAGTATATGAATACATTATCTCTTTTAAAATGACAAAATGATAAACTACCATGGCACTTGTTGCATTTGCTTGAACTGCGAATTGTTTTTGTACGTGCATTAGTGTATAACTTGGCAATATTTCACACCGCTCGCAATATATTTTGTCATTGTTTACAGAGACTCATATCCCTTTTTGTGTATTTGACTGATGCATCATATTAAGTGCCATATCTGGACCATAGTTGTTCTTTGTTAAACCAGATCTCCATGACACCATTGGCCTGGACTTTTCTTTATCACTGGCCAATGAAGCGGTCTATACTTGATTGCAAATAGCCATTCTCCATTTCCTGTGTTACCTATGTCATCTAGCCACATCTCCGGATAGTCTTACTTGTAAGACACGAGAGCAAACACGTGCCACTGACCCATCGGTCCTGTGGACTGTACACTGCCATTCCTCTTTCATGTGCAGTATGAGTTCTGCTACTGATACCAGCTCATGGTCTTTTTATTGACTTTCTCCACAGCTTAGTCTCCTGTTGTTCTATCGAGTGTTTATACCCGTGCTTCAGTCGGTGACAGCTCAAATAATTGGTAAGTGACGCATTGGTTAGTAATCATTCTTCTAGGGTGGCACAGTGTTCTGTATGCATATTTTTAAATCACGGGTGTGACCTAGGGCAGTTACTTTGAAGTCGAACATTCATTAGGTGGAATAGCAAGAATGTCCTGTTTTTGATGCCCTAACAAGCTACTACTCTGCCATGCTCATAGGTGCAAGGAAATACACGCATTCATCAGTGGTAATAACCTAATGAAGTTTTAGTTGTAAAATTCGCAAATCAATGTGTTGGGAAATAGTACTTTTTTTGCTATCTATAACCAATATGAAGTGGACTATATTGTGCCTACTATACTTTCCTGTGCCCTCAGGTTTACAAACCCAACTGCTCTTCTATTCCTTGTTCACCGCAAGTCGGATCGCTTTTGCAGTAATTTCTACTTCAGAGAGCGACTTTGCTGGGAGCTATGCAGAGCTTGCTTGTAGCCAAAAAGACCCTTATTAGCTTGACACTAATATCTACTGCGAGCTACATATGACTGACCATGTCAACTGACACCATAAAAGAATGCCCCTGTGACATGTGTCTTTGAGTTTAATTTATAGTATAATTGGACATATGTAATGCCAAAGTGATCATCAGCACCTCATGTGATGTAGTGCAAATGGTGACCCTGTCCACCCAGGACGGCTTCTTTTACACTGCAGATTGAATGTGTCCAGGCACATAGGGGCACCTGTGACCCTTACTGTACTATAGCCTACCCCTTGCTGTTTATCTTCATTCCTCCCTCTCCTTTCTGGGTAACATTCATGGTCACTTTTTGTAACAACCACAAGATCTAGCAGACGTAGTTTCTCAGCCCCTTATGCATCACCTCGTTCAAAGACATTTAAGGTGCTCCCATTGCCTTCTACTGGAGATTCAGGCCCTTCTCGCATTCCTTATCTGAGTCCCTCAAAACATATACAAAATGGGCCTTCTTTTTAAAAATAATGTGTATTGGAGACATTCGGCTGCAGCTTTCCTTCCCACTAAATTGATGTATTTGCAAATGCTTTTAAAACTTGTTAATGTTGGTTAATTGTCTTTACTCGATATTTGGCATATTTCTGCAATTGGGTACAGCCATTTATTGTTGCTTTCTGCAAATCTGGATTAATGGGCTTGCACTTTGCTCCTAACCTCAGTGAAATATGGCTTTTGTGTTGACCTTTCTTCTTGTTCCCAGGTGATCCTTCTTTACACGGAGATGTGTGGTCATGGTTGGAGTTTATTCTCACTTCAATTTTTAGTGCACTTTGGGTACTACCTCTCTTTGTGCTCAGCAAAGTCGTCAATGCGATCTGGTTCCAGGTAGAGTAAACCCACTTACTCATTTGATATATCTAAATTAATTTAGTAAACATTGCCCTTTCTTATAAATATGTAGATTTTTAAATGGGCTTAAATTATGTACGTTTAATTACATTCAAGTGTTTCGTGCTTTGTGAAGCTTTAATGTTATCATGCAAGGTTAACAAGTGTAATATGCCACTGAATTATCTATTCTGACTACATTAAAACAGCAAAAATAGCAGAGCACAATAGCACTGTTTTTGCATTTTTCATGAAAGTTAATTGTATTAATAGTCAAGACAACTTTGCATTATTGGATTCAGAAGTGACCTTGCACATGAAATATTCCATATGGGGACAAGATAAGTCTGTCAGTGATACCTAAAAGAATTCCATCAAAAACTCAATCATATCCACCTCTACAATACACTGGAGGGTGATGGACGATGCAGTCTTTAATGTTACAGAGTAAATAAATGTGGGCTCTTTATTATCAAATATATATTTGTATGGTGTGAATTTTTGTACTTTGAGCTATGCCCTATGTTTCATAAGCAAAGCCAAAGTTTGGCACACATTCATATCATACATTGTATAAATATAAGTGATTTTTATATAACGATGCAAGCTATGAAGCAGCGGAACTAGACGATAATCAAAAAATGTCATGGGTAGGGCTTACTGCAAAGAGGGTCCGAGCGGGAATGCCAATGCTTATTGGTACACAGTGCTATTTAAGGAATTTCTTGAACATCAATCTCTCTTTCCTCAACTGCAGTCGCAATGTATTGAGATGGTGTTTCAATGTGCGAAAAAGTAATGGGAAAAGGCATATTTTTTAAGTTTCCAATCTCACGATGTTGCAGTTTCTTGGATTTCTCTGGTTCAATGAGATTACCAATTTTTCAGCTGGGTACTGTTCATTTGAGTTGCTATAGCATCATATGTGATAGTTGTCTTTAAAATGAACCCGGTGGGTATTGGTAGCCAATGTTCGTCCCTCAGGGGAGATGTTGATGCTGTTTCATTTACTGTTGAGTTGTGCAAAGGCTGTGGTGGGGATGCCAGTTCCCCTGTCTGTGTATTAGTATCCGTGATGGCGCAGCTGTTCAGTACTCCTATGGTGTCAGGATTGGCTTAATTTAGTGCATCAGTGCTAGTTGGTACCACACCGTTTGGGTACTTTTATGAATGGTTGCAGTCAATGATGAAGCCTAGTGATTTGTATCTTGAGCTCGTTTTGAGCTGGGCTAGCCATGATTGGCGAAGTGTGTGACTGAGTGTTGCATTCATTTCTGACAAAGCGTAAGTCTCTTTACACCGATGATATTTAACCCAAATATAATTTTGTTTGCTTCAGATTTTAGCTAGAATAAGAAGGCATCATTTGCTTGTTTGCACCAACTCTGTTTTGAAATTGACAGTGACTTTTTCGATTGCACGTAGTGGAGGCTTGTGCCGAATCTTATGCCAAATGGTTCTCATTCTATTCCCACTGATGCATATAATACTTAGTAAATTGTGTACTGATGTTAATCTCTGCTGGTGTCCATGAAATCATAATTTTTCCAAACTTGAGCACTCTTCATGTTACTACTTGATTAATATTTTGATCATGCCAACTACTTTTTCATCAGTAGAATCATGACAACTCTGAATAACAGAGTGGCCTTGCAAAATGGAAGACACTTGATTGTACTTTACTTGGGGGTGGAAAGTGGCAATTCTTTGCTGCCAGCTTTCAATTCGTTCAACTGTAATAGCAGCGTATGGTCTTTTGCCCACAATCTATTTCCTTCACTATTGTCTCCTGTCCAGCTCAAAATGTTCCTATTCAGTCTGTCCTTGCCCATTCTGTCCTATATTCCTCCCCAGCAGGACCCCCTTCTGATGTTGCTTCCACTTTCATTGTGGCTGATCTTCCTCACCATTTCTTGAGCTCCCCTTCACAAAGCCCGGTGTCCTAGTTGGAGCTGAAGTTGCTTTGTTGTTCGAAGAGGAAGACATCTGTGCAGTACACATATGCACACTTTTGTTGATAAAATGTCTGTCTCTTGCAGTGTTGATGGGTCTGTGAATGTGTCAGTCAAAAGAAATGTATTTAGAGGCTAGTCTCATGGGGTAGCTGAAGAAGTACTAATAAAGGAATATTTGAATGTCTATATAAATGTGTCAAAACACAATATGTTTAAAAGATATAAGGAAAGAACACATTGTTCAGAGGAGGTATGGGATATGTCTTCCAAAGCCAAGGGCTTCGAAGCAGGTTTAATGACACCCTGGATATCTTTGACTATATTTTACTTTCTTTTAAAATGCCTTGTGGTACTGATGCACTCTGCATAGTACAAACACACAGACAGGGGCGTGGGGATCGGTTGGATGACAAGTTGTGTGTGGCAGTGAATCTCTAAGCAGCACACTAATGGGCAGTATTGAAGACCTGCATAACAAACTTTGCTTGGCTCTCTTTTGTTGCAGGACATTGCAGACTTGGCCTTTGAGATGTCTGGAAGAAAGCCACAGCCCTTCCCTAGCGTCAGCAAAATCATTGCTGATATGCTTTTTAACCTTCTGCTGCAAGCCCTCTTCCTTATTCAGGTAACAGGCTCCTGTTTGTTGGTAGTTTGGCAATGCAGAACTTTCAAAGGGCAGGTTCAGCTCCACAGCAGTCCAATGATAGCATTGATACAAGGTTTTAAAATGATGTGGACGTTCTGATTAATGAATATTTGGTCAGACATGAAAACACATATGCTATCCACTACAGACCTCCTACGACCCTCTCTAGTAAGAGAAGTCGGCGGGTGGAGTGCTTGAGCTGGAGAGAAGCAATATTAAGGTACAATGTAATTGAGTTCCATAGACACTAAGAGATGCGCTGCTGTCCACACCTAACTGGGAGACTGCTTTAGGCCCTGGGAGTGGTTAAGGAATTTGAATCAGTGACCATATTTAAGATTGTCAGCAGTTTCTGTCCCATCCTCGGTCTTTCTCTCTCTGTTCCTTAGAAGTTCCTACCTCTCCCAGCTTGTTCCTTGACTGGTCAAGCAAGGGTGTGGACTTTTCGTGCATTATGTATAAGAAGATTGATGCATAGATGGCAACATGAGGACATCCTGTCATTTCTGAGCTACTGAATGCTGTGCATAATTCCAAAAACAAAAAAGTTAAGCATGTATTGTTTTTAATTTACTTTGGTGGTATTGCAAATTACCTTACTTCTAATTTGATTGATTATTGTTTAATAATGGGCTCCTGACCTTAAATGTAAATAGCCTACATATGAAATGGATTTGTGCATAGGGGGACACTGTTTTGGGATTTTACTTTTAACGTCTCCTTTTTTATTCTCTGAAGTGCATCATAAATTCATATATATAGCGGGGGATGTGTTTTTATTAAATCGCATTACTTCTCCATTACAGCTGTGATTGTGATAAGAGCATATAAAATAGCAGTAGATTGTGATATGTTGAGACTACAAAATATAGACAAGCCATATTTCCAGGGAGCTGTCGCACCTGAGTATCTGTAGTTCAGCATAACAGTGTAAAATAGATTTGGCATGCACAGCTGTTTGTTTGTTTTGATTTTTTTTAGAAATGTAGTTTTAGAAAAGCTCCCTTTGGTCAGCAAAGGACAACTGCTGTGCCACAATATTTTACTACTCCAATGCCCCGTCCTCTTTCTGCGCATGTGTGTAATACTGCTCTTGCAGTGACAGAATTTGAGCATTTTGGACAGCAAAACTATTTTTTCAAAAAGCAATGTCTTGGCTCATGCACGTACCAGCTACATTTTTGAGTCCACTCCTTTAGCACTTCCCCTTGGCTTAATTTGCCATTTCTGTTCTCTGTGCCAATGGATTTTCCATCTTCATCAATGACTTCCTTAACCTATGCTTTGTGATAAAAGGTTTTCCACATGCCAGTCATGTGTCTGGCTGTTCTTTGAGCCGGGTCCCTCCATGCTCTGCTCAGAGTGTATAGATCCAGCGCACTCCTGGCAGCACTGTGTAGCCTCTGACAGACTTTGTTTTAGGGCGCTGGCATCAATGCGCAGAATCTGGCAAGAGAGCTTCGGTTAGATCCTAGTTTTGGCATTTTGGGCCTTGGTGAATGAAGACATTGTAGTTCAGTGATGCACCCCTTTTCTGTACAACACATCACCCTGATGAAATGTTACTACGCCTTACACGCCCGGGAGGTTACCATTCTGTGGTTAGCTGATAACTGGCATGCCCCTATAAGCATTGCTGCTTAAGAAGAAACACGGGTATCCTTTGAACCGAGAGCTTTTTTTCAGTCCATTACACCCACGTACCTATGAGGTGGTGTTTCAGCTCCCTCGAGTGACCAATAGCCTTAGCGGCTAATATTGAATTCTATTCAAGTGTGATGCAGAGGCTGCATCCAAATCTTTCCCCAAGGATACTCCGCACCATTGTCGAGTTATCGCCCTGAAGGCCCTCGTTAGGCCACGAGATGCCAAGGGTGGAACAAGCTCAGCCTTGTTCTCCGCCACCAGGAACAGAACAACGAATCATAAGAAAAGTGTTGGAAGCGGCTGGTTGCTAAGCAAAGTCACTTTTTAGGCCCTCGCACATCCCCTTAATCAGTCTTCAGAAGGGCATCTTGAAACTCCTAAGCCAATCCAGGGGTTCAGCCTTTCTCCTTCCAGTATCGGACGGAAACTCGACTGCCTCATTGTTTGCCTTCGAGCAGGCCTTCAGTAGCGCACAGGGAATTGATTGGACTTCAACTTTTTTGTTGCATCTTTCATCGTTATTTTTAGTACACCATTGCTGCTTAGGTTTAGTAGAATATGGGCTGCAAAGTGTCACTAAATGACTACTGCTCTGCAGGAGTACAGAGATGATTTAGTGAATACAACTTCTACTCAGCCCCACACTACTACTAAACCAGTAGTGATTCAAATCAAAAAGGTGAAACCGGCAGAGGCTGGCGGGTATACCTCTTTCGTCTTTCATCTCTTAGGGCAGCACAGGCTATACTCCTAAGGAGGCATGCGAGTTGACAGAAGCAAACCAAACAACAATATTACTATGGTACCAAATTAAAAGAATGTCCAACCATGTTTCTATAAAAATAGGGTACTAAATTAAAACTTAACAATAAAAACGAACTGATAAAAACACTACACACCAAATCTTATAAGAAAAAAAGCAGAGAATGCAGACTTTAAAATAAAGGGAACTCTCTAGGTTGAAGCTAGGAGTGCGCAGGCACAGATTACAGAGGCAAATGTCAAAGTTATTGAACATGTCTTTAAAAAGGTAAAGAAGGAGGCTTACAAGTTCTTGGGGACCTTTAAGATGGGCCAGCAGGACAGCATTACTTCAAATACCTTCTATTATCTTGTCTTGGAGGCTCAACAGCATCAAGCCAGGCATCTTGGCGCTTTACTGTAGTTAAGCTAGGTCGAATTGTGCTTCCCAGTGGCAGGTTGTTGGAAAGACGATTCGAAGCGAGGACTCCCATTGGATCAAGGTGGCGTTTGGTGCAGGTTGATTCGATGGCTTCCAGTGGGTTAAGTTTGTGATTAAATCGTTGTTGAGGCAAAGCTTCTGATTGGTCAAGTCAGCGCTCAGGTTCTGATGATGTTTCCATTGGATGGAGTTGAGATGCTGCAAGTCACTTGCATCTACAGCTTCAATGGGTCCAGTCAGCATTGAGGTGGCTTGAGAAAGCAGGTAAGTGCATTGAAGGGTTGCCAGTCATTTGGTCGAAATCAATTGGTCGACTGGACAACTGGTCGAATCAATTTGGTCGAAAACCAAATGGTCGAATTTTTTTTTTTTTTTTTTTTTACCCCTTTTTTTTTTTTTTTGGGGGGGGTCCCCCCCCCAACCCCCTTTTTTTTCTTTCTTTTTTTTTTTTTAACACGAAAACCCACAAAACACATATATAAATAAAAAAAAAAAAATTCGACCATTTGGTTTTCGACCAAATGACGTCGACCAAATTGCAGTCGACCAGTTTGTAGTCGACCAAATGACTGGACACCCATTGAAGCGCTTAGAGTGCCAAGTGCAGCGCTGCAGTTCCTGTAGCGGCTCAAAGTGAGCCGAGCAAGGTCGACCTGGCTTGAAGGGTGTCTTGAGGCGGGAGACAGGCTTTAGGGGGACCCAGTCCAGAGTCCTAGGTGTAAGGAGAGACCTTGGTTCTGCACTACCCATCTAGGAAGGTTGCCGGAGAGCACGTGTAGCGATCCTTCATCTTTAGTGAGTAGAATCCCAGTTTCAGAGTTCAGGCAGCACATAGTACTTGGTCCACAGAAGTCACCTCAAATGTTGCCTTAGGATTGTCGGAGTAGAGCATGACTCTTCCTTGAAGCTCTCTGATATCACCTATGTGGTAGAGAACTTTGGACCAGCCTGTACTACCAACAGCGAACCAGGTTAAACCACCAAGTAGAGGGTCTACCTTCTTACGTAAGGAAAATGCTGCAGCGCATTGGTCCATACCTGACCTGTTGATAAGGGTCAAATCCAGACTGCTGTAACAAGAGTATTTTACCTTCTGATGTCATACTCTGAATGCTTTATGTTCATGAAGTAGGGAGGGAAACAGGAGGTTTGGGAGTCATAGCAAAATCCAAGATGGAGAGACTTGTTTGGGACTGAAGCGCTCTCCTGGGCTTCTCTCCCTCCTCCCTCTTCCTCTGTCTGCCTACATCAAATGGACTGCAGTAATATGCACCCTGGTGGTAGGTGGCCATTGTAAGGGCAGGGCTGTTTTTGACGCATCGGTTCCCATTTGAACCCCAAAGGAGTGTTCCTGTTCAGTGGAGGATGCGACAAGCCATCTCAGTGGGATCAACATTTCCTGGGTGGGTCTCCAATGGTTGTTTTGGGTACAATCAGTCCAGATAGCTGGATACATAATAGGCCCTGTCATGAACAAGTCAATGTCCACCAAGCTGACATTAATAGTGCATCAATTTCTTGTGTCTATATAATTTTGTTTTCCCAGGAGCCACCATTCCAAAACCAGCCATCGCTTAGATTTAATTTTTACCAACTGCCACCACACTTCTACGGCGCACAATTATAATATTTTGAACACAGGGCAATTACATTTAACTAGCCACACTGCCTTTTGGAACTTTGGGTTGCAGGAGCTGTTTTCAGGAATGCACATGTGACCTTTGAGCCTGCCATGTTGCCACTACAAGGTAGGTGATGGGAGATGTTAGTAGACCGACACAGCAGAGGTGCACGTGTGCAATGTACTTCTGTCATGGAGCATTATGGGAGTGAGCTTGATTAGCATAGCTCACTCTCAGAAGCACAATTACCACTTGTCACTACAAATCCAAAATAGCTCATGCTATTTTTGCCATCACAGATGACATTCTTTATCGCAAAGTATCGGCTAGGCAATACAGGGAAGGAGATAGACCAGGTAAACTGTTCTCATGTGCCATTTCTACAGTTAGTCCCCATACACTAATCACTGAGATAATTGAAAACGGCAAGGCGGGTGTTCGAGGGCAATGCATAATGAACGCATTTGTCAGATACTATACTGCACTATATTGTAAAACTGTTGAGACCCCTACTGAAAGGTTGGGGCCAGTACCTAGCGAACATAGAATTAGCATGGGTAGTAGATGCACACTATGACCCGCTAAATGCCCCTATTTCAGTTCTAGAGATAAGAAGGGCTATTTTTGAAATCCCGGGTAGTATATCTCTGGGACCGGACGGAGATATCTATTTAATACTATAAGGAACATGTGGCCACGTTGGCCCCCTCGCTCTTAGAGGTATACCAGGAAGCGTTACCAGGACATACGTTCCCTCCCACAACAAGGGATGTTATAATTGCGTTAAATCCTAAATTGGGGTAAGGATAAACGACTATTCTCTTCATGTAGGCCTCTCTCATTATTACATTGGGATAATAAGATATTGGCTAAACTATTTGCCAACAGACTTTCCTCCATAATGAGCAAACTGGTTCTAACAGATTAATGCAGATTCATACGGGGGAGAACCATACAGTTTAATCTTAGTTTGTTTGCAGTTCTCTCCTAAGTGGATCAGGGACTTCAAGCTGCTTGCTGCAATGCTATTAAATGCAGAGAAAGCGTTTGACCCCTTGAGCTGGTCCTTCTTGTTTATTATTCTTTAGTGCCTTCCCTGTTCTGACTAATCAGGTTATTATATGTCATACCCATGGCCAGGCTGCTCATAAATGGTATGACATCTACTCCATTTGAACGATGTAGAGGCACCAGGCAGTGATGCCCCCTATCGCCCCTCCTCTTTGCAGTGGCTGTCAAACCTTTGGCCTGTGTGCTATGCAAGGACCACATCCAGAGAGGCCTCAGCTTCTATACGCAGGGAGTCCTGTTGCCGGTGTGTGCGTATGATCTCCTTGTCTATATCTCAGATCCAGACAATAATGTAGACCCCATAGTCCGCACAGCAAAGGATTTTAGCGAACATTCGGGGTTAAGAATAAATTGGACAAAGTCGGAACCGCTCCCACTTACGCCCATGACGACTCATGTCAAACCCAAATCGGGTTAAATATCATGCCATACTTGTCTCTACGGATGAGCAAAAGTTCTCTATGGACAACTGTTTAGCTGCAGTTGATTTGGCAGAAGCCATGCTTGATCGTTGGAGCAAACTTCCTCTTTAGCTCATCGCTCTCACATTTATTGTAAAGATGCCAATTCTCCACAGACTCTTGTCATACTCCTTAATGTCCTGATAGACCACCTAAAGTTTACTTAGCAGAATACGTACAATGTTAACCAGGTTCATTTGGGCAAACACGCAAGAGAGGCTTTGAAACTTACTACCTCCTTGCCCAGACTAGCCAAATAAAATACCAGTACAGGCCTGCATCTTATGCACAGCAGGTTGCGCTGGAAAGAGCCATAGGTTCACCGTATAGACTGACTCACTGCTGGGTTGGTGGGTAAGCAACGCATACAGGGACATAAGATAAAACAGTACACACACTGTTGCAGCAGTGTGCGGGCTTCACAAGAAATATAACCAACCGAGACCCGTGCTCACAGAAACTGCATTTAATAAAATTGATGGGCTTGTAAGCACATCAGATCCGGGAAATTTGGTGCAATAGGTATTGGTAAGATAGACGATTGGTTTAGAGCAGGTGAATTCATCTCGATTGCTTACTACAGAAATACAGCGGGTTGCAACACTTCAGTTTCAAATGTATTACCATAGAGTAAAGGGGTATTCAGAGACTTAATACATTTCCTCAACTCCCACAGTCCTCGGAAATGGTGTTCGTCATAAATATTGATGTACCACATCACATGATATCTAAACTCTATGCAATAGTTCAGGGCAGGCGTAAGGGGATATCCATGAACGCTAGGATGAAATGGGAGAATGCACTGGAACAAAGTATCAGATAAGAGGATTGGAGTTATGTTTGCGTGCAAACTAGAAAACTCTCCATGAATTACAAGCATAAACTCCTGCATTTTAAATTCGCACATCAAGCTTACGTCACCTCTATAAAGATTAAAAAATATGACACAACTTGTTTGGGGCATGACCACGGTACAAGGCACAAGGTGCAGACTTCTTACATTTGAGTTGAAGATGCCCTGAGATTACTGCTTATTGGATCACAATTTAGAGTACCCTTACTAAGATTACTGGTTGGGAGATACCGATCAGCCCTGAGATGTTCTTGTTAAGCCTAACCAGAGATATGCCAAAAGATCACCGTAGATTTCTGGGCTTAGCTCTCCTGATTGCCAAGAGACATATAACAATGAGGTTGTGGTCACAACTGACCCCCCACGATGGAAGATTGGCAGAGAGATCTGCTGTGGTGCAATGAACAAGAATAAGCATACAGAGCACTTGTTGCTCCCACATCTCGATCATTAGATTATTGGCCTCTGCTTAGATCACACCTAGAGAGCAGCAGTAATCCTTAGAAAAATACATTGGTGATGGCTGCCGAGTTGTGTGAATAAGCATGAAGGTCACACTAAGATCTGACACCATAGTGTAGTTGCTTCACTGATCTGAGTACTATGCGAATGTTGAATTGTACAATGACTCCAGTGCCTAACAGTGGTGTTATGTGTAGGCTTTTTATACCCTCTGAGGTGGAGTTAGCTTTGTGGCATATACACTCGGCAGTGAATGGAGCAACGGGTGCAGAGGGTGGTTGGGTGAAACCTCAGTGCAGACGTCTTGCCGATCCAATGGACTAATTTGGTTCAAGTTGTAAACATAATGATTGCATCATTTGTATCTGTTTGCCTGAACAACACTTTTTATTTATTGTATGTAACACTATAAAATGTAAAAATAAAGTAAAAGAAAATTAGAAGGCATTCTTTCACCCCTAGTATCAAGCTCTGGTACATATTTAACACACCCAAGCACATTGCTTTTGCCAAGCACTCCCTCTTCCCACGTTAGTATCAGTCCCTTTTCTGGTGAATATCAGGGTTTTTTATGAGCTTTCCAGCGCCAAAATCATTGTTCCTTGCAGATGCACAAATACTAACGGAGGGAACCTAGAAAGCTGACCTCCACCTCCTAGAAGCTCTAATCAAACTGTGCAGGATTCACTATGTCCCTCTGAACCTCCACTTGTGTTACGCTCACCTGGCTCCCACAGAGGCGTCGATCGGAACTGGACAGCTGCGGTCTCCACCAATTTGACGCGTAGGGCCGAGATGATCGACTGGACTGGCTCACCTAGCTTCGTTTGCTTGGCCCGTAGGAATATTCTTCTGCAAATGGAGAAAGGGAATTAACCACCCGTGGAGTTGAGCTTAAATCCCCCCACCCCCGCTGTTCTCCCCACAGATCACCTTTGATGTCCCCTCTTATAGTCTCACCTGATGGTTTGAAAAGATGAGCTCTCCATCCTGCATTGAGCGCAGGGGCGCGTTGATAACCAGTTGCTTCACTGGCTCGAAGGAATTGGTGAGTTCCAGAACAATATTGACTCCGAGATTCCCGGCAAGACGCCGTAAGTATAAAGTTCGTAAGAGTTCAAATGCCTGACTTTCACTCTTGTCCGATTCCTTGCAGGTTGCAGCTTGACTCTAATGAAGAGTTCCTTGTGGCAACCGGTAGTATTCTGGTAAGGATTTGTATTTTCCAACACAGTTCGATTAAATAACATCAATATGTAACCTGTTGCTTTCTCCCTTATTCAGGCGCTGAGATAAAGTATGAAGTCTCAGGGAATAATACCTCTGGCAATAAAATCAGGTAAGTCTATTGTGGTTTGGAGGGTTCCCCTTGTTAGTCCCTTTGTTTCACCTTGCTGTCCTTTTGTTTCCCCTTTGCGGCCGGGGTTCGGCGAATATGCAGTGGAAGCTGCGCCGACCCGTGAAGAGGAATAGTACCCCCGGTGGTAAAATCAGGTAAGTCTATGGTGGGGTAACTAATATTCCTCCGTGTATTCCCTTGGCTCACCTTGCTGTTCTGGTCTTCTCCTTAGGTGCCGGAGTGCGGCGGGAACATGCAGGAGGATGCGGTGGAATGTGAAGATGCTGCGAAGGCCGGTGAGTTCAGCGCGGCGCTGCAGCAGGCGAGGCGACGCGCATAAAATAACTTCTTTCTTCCAGCTCGAAGGCGCGATGGATCGGGAATTCAGGTAAGGATCAAAGGTATTGCTCTTGTTCCAACCTTTTCTCCTCCTTTCTCCCTTTTTCTAGGATCTCCAAACTCGAGGCGGGCGTGGCAGAAGGCTGGATGCAGACTTGCAGGCACGGTGAGCGTTACGCTGCTGGATGCAGAATAACGCGAAGCATGTGCTGCTCTTCGGGCGTGGTTTAAATAGCCTCCAAAGTAGTCCCAGGTGAGTATTCCTCCCCAGCCCCGCCCGAGTAAAAAAATAGTCCCTAAGTAAAGTAGTCCCTTCCAAGCCTCTTTTGGCTTGGATCTCTTACAGCATGGTCTGCATCAGGTAAGTTTGCAGCATGGTCTGCATCAGGTAAGTTGTAATCTATGAGCCTGGCGCCTATGGCGCCAGGACTGACTCTCCATATGAGCCTGGCGCCATAGGCGCCAGGACTGGACCCAAATAGCCCCTAGCAGGGGTTGTTGAGCTTGCTTAGGATAACTTGATGCCTGCTTCGGGGGTTGCTGGACTTGGTCTGGGTCCCCGGGGGTAGGCATCATGACAACTTGCTCATATTAATCCTGCCCAAGATCTGGCACTGATGGCAACTGACCCCTAGCCATCAGAAACTTAATTTGAAGTAGACCTACCATCTGGCATGGGCCTTGCTGAGACGGAGGGCCATCATCTTTTGTCTGCTGTCACTTTCTATTCAAGGATGATCACAGTGATGGAATTCCTGGACCTAAATGTTCTAGCCTCTCATCCAGTTTGGGTAGCTTTCTGGCCCTGGTACGTTCAGGAAAATGGGTGGTCCCGGACAAATCCCGAATGTGTTGGTGACCGTGAGGATATCGGAGAAACATCACTTTATCTTGGCTGTAAAGAAAATGATTTGTGCTTGATATAGAGCCCTCCATTGGAGAAGGTATCTGTACAAATTCTTAGGCACAGTTGTCTACCATGACAGCGGCCAGGCAGTGGGACAAATGGTACTGTGGCTTTTTGGTATCCCCTCTCAGAAATTAGAATGATTCCTGGATGCAGTGGCGAATTGAGTGTAACAGAACCTTGTCTTACATCTAATTCAAGCTAATGTGGTTTCTGTCCTTACAAGCTATACTCTCAAGCTCTGGAAGGATCTGGCTGAATTCCCTTAGGACTTTGATGGGTGGGTGTGCTGACTGATGTGGGGCTGAGGTTATTACTTTCCCCTACCTCACCCATTCACCCTTTTTCTTGCCCCTCCCCATCCTCTACTAGTGTCCGGGACCTGGAGAAGATGATGGTGTTGTGCGGCCAACATAATCCATCCCTGTGGCCTAGCTGTCATAGGGTTTTTTCTACACTCTCTTGAACCTAATCAACACATTGACCACCATGAAAGGTGCCCTTCTACAAGTTGGACACACTTCGATCTTTCCTTATGAAATCACTAAATCCTAACACTACTCCTCAACATCATCCAGTCTCCCTTACACCAGGCTTCTTACATGATCCTCTCAAAACTGGAAAGATCTTTCCTCTGTTCAAGAGATCCACTCAGAAGGCCATTGGCATTCAATTGCAGGACAGGCTAATCAAACATGACTTCCTGCATGTCTAATGATCCGGCTCCAGAGGAGAATTCAACACCAAGACATCCACGATCCAGTCCATCACTCCCTCCATCCCATCTTCTAGTCCTGCTCAACCTCCTAGAAGTATTCGACACCATAGACCACATGACTATGATTGCCATTTGCTTCCATGTCTCAACCGTACAGTTGAGCCTTTGGCTTTATGCTGTTTCCCCACTCTTTTCCTCACCTCATGCAACAAGGTCATGCTTCGAATGGGGATGATGATAGGCAGAATTATATGCAGTACCATTTGGGAACACCACGCAAAATTAGGACTACAAGTGACAGTACAAATTCACCTTTGGTACAAACCTGTACTACATAGTAAAGTGGTAGCGATGGCTGAGCAGCCAGACTTATCTCAAGAGTAAGTGTGCAGTATCAGTAGTAAGGACAGAAATTACTATGATTCAAACAAACACTGACTCAAGGTTTCTGAGTAAAAGAATTTCTGATGTTTGTTAATCTGCTTAGAATCACATGCTGTGCATAGGTCCGACATCCAGTGGTCACTGCGGAGTATTGCATTTTGTTTTTCGTAGTCGAAAAGGGGACGTCGACAAGGCGTGTCTGTAACACTATCCCTATAGTGACGTGCGTTGTACCCACAATCCCTCACGCGTCGAGGTCCCTCAGATTGTTTTTTTCCGCCCAGTTTCTGGTCGCCTTTCGCGGAGCTCCTAGAGAGACATTGCTATACTTGCCACGGACCTCGGTCCTTTCGTCATAACTTAATATACTGATAACGATCCCTCTCCCTCGACGTTAGCTGTGAAGCTGTTTCTCCGCCGAACTGATTTTCGACGGAGAGGAAGAGCGGAGGAGAACCTTCGGCGCTGCCGAACACGTGGCCTGGCCTCGACGCCCAACTTACAGTAGGGAGAGTGGGGGTTAGAACTTTGTCTCTTCTCTTTGAGAATGTCTTTCTTTCTCCCCTTTCTTTCCCTTGTGGTTGTTATCGCCAGCTATTATTGCCTCAGCTATGGAGAGGACACCATTTAAGTTTTGCCCACGCTGCAGGGGCAAATATACTTGGAAAGATAAGCACAAGCTCTGTAATCGTTGCTTACCCCTCGATCACATAGAGAACAGCTGCGCAGCCTGCAAGCTCTTAAAACCCAGGACTCTTAAAGAACGTAGGGTTAAGATGTGGGCGGACTACGCGATGTCGAAGTCAGTTTCCTCACCCGCTGCCGCTGTTACTGAAAGTGACGAGGAGTGCGATAACTCGACGTCCGTTACTGAAGTCATGAACCCCCAGAAGGAGCGCTCCCGCTCCTCGTCGTCCATCCCCGGCCCCGACGGGCTCGGCTCACGCCCTGCTTATGGGGATGAACACCCCGGCGACAAGGACGCACACAAACCCCATAAGGCTAAACACACTACCCACGGCTCTTCTTCGTCGAGAACGAAGGATCCATCAGCGCCGAAGGGGACGCAGGGCACTCCGGCGTCTACCGCAGACCGTAAAGGTCACAAGCCCCACCCGCAAACGCAGCCGCGACCAGCGATTGGGCTTCCATCTAACACGGGCGCTACCCCAAAAACATCCGATGCAACGCTCCATAGAGCGACCGTCGAGGTACAACGCGCAACGCACACAACGTCGACACCAGAGCCCTCGACGGACAAGATCGTGGTCGAGAGCCTAGCGAGAATTGTCGCCGAAGACAAACGTACGCGGACAACGAAACAAACGTCGAATACCGCGTCGAAAAAACATAAAAGTAGCCAGGAACTGCCCCTTTCTCCAAAGGACACTTCCGAACTACCTGAAGGCTTTTCAGAAGGAGACGGGAACCTCTCGTCGACGTTGTGGGAGCGTTCGAAACGATTCGAAGGCGAAAACACTAATTTCCCCCCTCTAGACTATTCAGGGGTACCCCATGAGACCCTTGAAAGACTCCATTCTTGCATGGAGAAAATGGAAAGGTTTCTAGGAAACCAGGACCCACCCACTCACAAATGACAAAGAGAATGGCCACAGGATGACCCTAGAGTCAAGATTCCTAGGCTGGTTGACCTCACTGAGGAGGAGCAATACCTCCAAGAAGATGAGGAGTGTTTGGGTGGAGAAGAAGAGGTAGAACTTGAGGAAGAGGGGTTCGAAGAAGATCCTTACACCACTGCTACAGGTTTTGAAGAGGATACAGCTACCTCGCAGCCCTGGCATTCACCGTCAGTGCAGCCTTGGCAATCCCCATCAGTACATTCAGACCCTGATGCCTTTCTCCCTTCTCCTCTCAAGGATTCACATGGGAACTCCTCTCCCATAGATCACCAACCTTCCCTCAATGCACTATTGCGCAAGGCAGCAGCGCATTTTGAAATTGATACAGGGGAAACTCTTCCAGACATTGACTTTGTAGAAAAAGTCATCAAAGAAAAAGCCCCTGTTAGCCAATCTATTCCACTCCTGGCTTCTATTAAAAGAAGAATTTCTCCTTCCCTTACTAACCCAGCTTTAGTAAGAGGGGTCAACCCTAGAATAGAAAAGCTCTTCAGCCCTTCATCCTCTGACCCTTTATACATCAGAGGACACTCTATTCCGGACTCCCTTGTGGTTACCAACACAAGAAAAAGAGCAGGGGTGCCACTATCCACTAGTGAAGCACCTCCAGACAAAGAAGGCAAAAAACTCTACGCACTGGGGAAGAGAATCACGACCTCCGCCGCCTTCTCTACTAGAATTGCTAATAACAACTCACTTTTAGCTAGCTACGCAGATGCACAGTGGAACAAGCTGCGCAGCGAAACAGAGGAAGCACCTGAACCTCTGCGTTCTCGCCTGCTAGCTATAATATCAGAGGGCACACTGGTAAACCAGGGCATCGTTAAGAACTCCCTAGATGCCGCTGAGACGGCTGGCCGCTCCCTAGTGCAGGGAATACTTCTCAAACGCCACGTTTGGCTACGCAATTCAGGTTTTAAGCCCGAAACCCAAGCCTCCCTCATAAATAAACCCATTGAACAGACGCATCTGTTTGGGAAAGCAGTAGATGAGGCCCTAGAACATGCTAAAAAAGAGTTTGATACCATCAAGACTCTTGATCAAATTTCTAGGCCTCCTAACAGGCGAGGCTATGGTAATAAACGCTCCTTTCGTGGCCAAAGACAGCAGCAGAACCAACAACAACAATATTACTCTGGCTCCAACTGGCCCACTAACCAGGGTAACACCCAGTTCAGTCAAAGAGGCCAACGCCGTGGCAGAGGAAGAGGTTGTGGCTCCAGCCCCAGAGGTTCCACGCCCAATACCAGCAAATGACCCGAAAATTCGGGTCCCCTCCCATGCATCACCGGTCGGGGGCCGGCTAACATCGTTCCTTTCAGCATGGGAGGGAATCACGTCAGACCGTTGGGTATTATCCACCATAGCCCACGGATACTGCATCGAGTTCAACGGTTCCCCGAAGTACAAACCCCCACTGAACCGACGCATGACACCGCAACACCTCTCCATTCTTCTTCAAGAGGTGGAAGAACTACTGAAGAAAGAAGCTATAGAGCCCGTCCCCCTATCACAGGTAACAGAAGGTATTTATTCAGTGTACTTCCTTGTACCCAAAAAGGACTTTCGTATGGTGACCTTACAGGAGGTAATCCCACTGTTATCACAAGGGGATTACATGACAACACTGGACATGAAAGATGCATACTTTCATATTTTAATGTTGACATTGCACAGAAAATACCTCAGGTTCAAGATAGAGGACAAACACTACCAGTTCAGAGTACTACCCTTCGGGATAGCATCTGCACCAAGGGTATTCACGAAAGTACTGGCAGTGGCAGCGGCCCACCTGCGCAGATTATCCATCCCGGTATACCCTTACCTTGACGACTGGCTCATAACAGGGGATTCTTACGAAACATGCTTCTCCAATACCCAAAAGACCGTAGACCTTTTGTCCCAACTGGGCTTCTCCATCAACGAAAAGAAGTCCAGCTTAGACCCCAGCCAAATCAAACAATTCCTAGGGGCTCTAATTCGAACAAAGGACGGCCTCGTATTCCCCTCCAACGAGAGGGTCCAAAACATGCTGTTTCAGATTCCCCATTATGTAGCAGGCCAAGAGGTGACGGTACGCAAAGCAATGCGCTTGCTAGGGATGATGGTGTCATGTATTTATTTGGTACCTCACGCGCGCCTGCGCATGCGCCCAATGCAAGAGTGGCTCTACAGCCAGTGGTGTCAGGCCAGCGGACAATGGGACGATCTAGTGGTGGTCTCGCAGGCCTTGGTTCTCTCGCTACGGTGGTGGACAAAAGAAAACCTGTTATTAGGGAAAACCTTTGCCACACCCGCAGTGGAAGCCACTCTAACCACAGACGCATCCCTTACAGGATGGGGGGCTCACCTATCCCATCAGACGGCCCATGGAGTTTGGACTCCGAGCTTAGCATCCAAGCATATAAACCTGCTGGAACTACTAGCGGTGTTCAAAGCACTGAAAGCCTTTCAGAAACAGCTACAAGGAAAGACAGTGATGGTCCTCACAGACAGCACCACAGCCATGTACTACCTCAACAAGCAAGGAGGCACTCACTCTCCAGGACTGTCAAAACTGTCCCAAAACATATGGAAGTGGGCTCTCAGACACATGTTCCTACTATCACAACATGTACCAGGGGAACTCAATCTTCTAGCAGACAAACTCAGCAGAGACTTCCCCCTGCCCGGAGAGTACGAATGGCAATTACACAAAGACATCGTCTTAGACGTCTTCACTCAATGGGGATTCCCGGAAATAGACCTGTTCGCAACTCTGGAAAACTCACAATGCCAAAGTTACGCCTCCAGGTACCCCCAGAACCAGTCCAAGGGGAACGGTCTGTCGATTCTATGGTCAGGGAAATTTGTTTACGCCTTTCCCCCGACTCCCCTTCTCAACAAAGTGGTGCACAAGATGCATCAGGAGCAGGTTACAATGATACTAGTGGCCCCAATGTGGGCCCGGCAGCCATGGTTCGCTCACTTGATGGAGATGTCCCTATCTCCCCCAGTGAAACTTCCCTGCCCGTACAACATGCTGTCACAAGACAAGGGCAGAACACTGCATCCATGCCCTCAGACCATGAACTTAGCAGCCTGGCTCCTGAGATCATAGAATTTGGACATTTACAACTCCCACAGAGATGTATGGACATCCTCAGGGAAGCCAGAAAACCTAATACTCGACACTGCTATTCTAGCAAATGGAAAAGATTCGTTATCTGGTGTAGAGGTACTAGCATCAACCCAGTTGACTGCTCTCCTACTGACATTATTCTATACTTGACCCATTTACTGGATTCAGGTTTAGTGTTCAATTCCATTAAAGTCCACCTAGCGGCACTTTCTGCATACACCACTTCCCAACTTAAAGTGTCGTGGTGGAAGATACCAGTTATCAAAGCCTTCATGGAGGGGGTAAAGAGGATACACCCTCCGATAGCTAACCCAGCTCCCGGATGGGACTTAAATGTGGTACTTTCCAGACTCATGGGCCCTCCCTTCGAACCCATGCACAAGGCAACTCTTAAAGATATCACCCTTAAGACTGCTTTCCTAATAGCTATCACCTCCATTAGGAGAGTAAGTGAACTACAGGCTCTTTCTGTACTAGACCCCTTCGTAACAGTTCACAAAGATAAGGTGGTTCTACGCACACACCCAAGGTTTGCACCTAAATTCATCTCGAAATTTCATGTAAACCAAACTATAGAACTACCAACGTTCTTTCAAAACCCTTCCAGCTCGGGAGAAAAAAGTCTGCATACACTAGATGTACGCAGAGCTGTCATGTTCTACATGGAAAGAACCAGACCACTGAGAAAGACTAATCAGTTCTTTGTCTTGGTGGCAGCAGGAAGAGAAGGAGATGCGGTCTCAAAATCCACTATATCTAGATGGATTGTTCAATGCATCACTCTCTGTTACACTCTTGCTAAGAGAGAACTACCCTTCAAGCCAAGAGCACATTCCACTTGAGGCACGAGGGCTTCCATAGCATTCATTGCAAATGTCCCCCTTGAGTCCATCTGCAAAGCGGCAACCTGGAGTTCTGTGCACACCTTTACAAAACACTACTGTCTAGATGCACACTCTAGATCTGATTCCCAGGTTGGGCAGGCAGTATTAAGACATCTTTTTTCTACTGTTCCTTCTCATAACCCACCACCAACTCCGGGTACTGCTCGCTAGTCTATGCACAGCATGTGATTCTAAGCAGATTAACAAACATCAGAAGACAATGCATTACTTACCGTAAAAGCATTTCTGATGGTTGTATCTGCTTAGATTCACATGCGCCCACCCTTCCTCCCCGCTCGGATGGAAGGAACATAGACATCCTTTTATATATATTTCTCTCTTTTCTGTACTCACTCACGGCTAAAAGTCTCCCTCAGGGCAGAAAAATACAAACAGAGGGACCTCGACGCGTGAGGGATTGTGGGTACAACGCACGTCACTATAGGGATAGTGTTACAGACACGCCTTGTCGACGTCCCCTTTTCGACTACGAAAAACAAAATGCAATACTCCGCAGTGACCACTGGATGTCGGACCTATGCACAGCATGTGAATCTAAGCAGATACAACCATCAGAAATGCTTTTACGGTAAGTAATGCATTGTCATACATTTATTTACACATCAGTTGTAAAACATTTCACTAAAGTAAAGCAGTTGAAAAATCACACTCTTAATACACTACACCGCACCCAATAGATTCTGGACAAGTTAGGCTAAAAAAAATGAAGTGTGAGCAAAATGGCACTCCAGCAATTTAAAAGGGAGGGAAAGACAAAGTTAGACAAGAATTGAGCAGTACCAACAAGTAAGTAAGCGGGGCAATCTAGAAAAAGGAACTACACTGAGGAAATCAAATTAAAGGGGCCTGGCCCAAAATCAAGGGACCAAAGTCTTTTCTCAAGATCACACAGTTCAGGGTAGTTCGCGGTTATGTCTTTGCCAAGAGTTCAGGACGAAGTTGGTCGGCAGAAAGGTTAGCTTTAAGAATGGAGAAGGACAAGCCCTCGGATTGGCAAAAGGTTTCAGACGCTTTCACCGCGGCTGGACGAACCGAACACCCGGATTTGAACAGTACCTTAAATGGAGAAGGCGGCTATAGCTGAGGCGGACGTTCCTGGCAGGTCCTGCAGGCTCACGGTTCCTGAAGCGACTGTCGGACTGACACCTAGTAGGAACGCTGGAGGGTCCTGCACTGCCCAGGGATGAAACCAGCAGCAGAGCAAAGCAACGAATAAAAGGTGCGCTCCTTAAAGCGCAAGCAGGGTCTGTTTCTCCTGGCTATCCGGTTCACTGTAGCTCTGTACAGCAAATTCGACCAGAGAAGGGAGGCCTGGCAAGCAGTTTGGTAAACTGCTTGTTCCCACCAGCTCAAGAGGAGAACATTCCTTGCAGATCTTCCTTGTTGTTGCCCTGCAGCAGGGCTTCACCGGGCGGTTCAGTCATGGTAGGGGTCCTCTTCTGCAGCTCCTCTTCGGTTTTCTCGTTCCAGTGGCGACTCTGCCTTTCCAGCCCCACAGACCTGTTTTTTATGCAGTTTTCCCCCATTCACACAGCCTGGCTGTCAATCGCACAGCAGGGTGGCTGTCCCGCAGGTACAGTCACCACAGCCAATCAGATCAGAGTGAGACATGGGTCTCCATGGAGCGCCTTTGCAGGGAGCTAAACCCCTCCCTCACATCCTGCCCGCCCCCCCCCCCAGACATACAGGCGCCTAAGGAGGGCTTCTGTGCAGAAGCCCGCGAAAGGATGGCGAACACAGGAACCAAACCTGGTTTGGCACGCAGAGTAAAACACTAGAAAGACTTTTACAAAAAGAAATGGTGAATAAACCCAGCGCGCACTGTTTAAAAACTTATATGGTCTTGCGGGTTTAAGTTCGAGGCTACCAAGATAGCCGAAACAATACCAGGGCTATTTAAGATAACCGCGGTAGGAAAATTAGGGTAGTTACTACTGCCACAAGCCAAGTCTTAATGAAAAGGGAGCGAAACAATACTCCCAAGAGAAACAGACAAAAAGGGATAAGTATTAACCCTTTCCAGAACTCTTTTTAAGATAGTTTGTACTGGGTCTGTGAGTTTTAAAAGAGACTAATAAAGTCAATGGCAACTTTACATGTTCTGGGAGACAGTAGTCGGCCCAAGAAAATGGAGTCGGAGTTGGGAAGTCAAAAAGACATCCCTGTGCCACTGCACTGAAGGTGCTGTGTAACACACAGTAAAAAGATGATGCCTATGGAGCAGGTGAGGCTCCACAGTCTATGAACACAAGAAAATGTTAAACACACACAGCAAAACACATGTAAGGGTGAGGAAAAAAGGCTCACACTATAAATAAATCCTAGAAATCCAGCAAAACTGCTGAGGGATTCAGTAGGTAAGAGAAATTAGCCATTCTGGAGAATTCTCCCTAACAGACGACCACTGTTTATCCCCATCACTCATTTGGATTGTCTCTTAGAAGGGGTGGTCCCCTCCCTTCGTCCAGTCACTTTGTCCCATGCCCCCCTCTCAATCCAAACATCCATTGATGCAGTAAAGACCTGCACTTCTAATTTCGAAGCACAAAAGACATGTTACACTGCCCTTTACTGTGTACCTCTTCCTTTCACAACCCCTCCATGCCCCCTCCTGACCCGTACATACTTGCAGCTGTGCAGCATTAGCAGTGTGGTAAAGACATGTGCTGCTTATGCGGCAAGGAAAAGATCTGCACTGCCATTGCTTTGCTGGAAAGACATGTTGCATACCATTCTACCCACACACATTTGATTCGACCATACTGTCCTGAAGTGGTTCAGATCAACAAACAACCATTCCCTGACCCAAGCCTCAACAAAAAAACTCTATCTTGTAATAGGTTTTATGTTGACCATATTGCATCATGCTGGGATTAAAGCAATCAATTGTGTAATGCCCAACTAACTACTGTCTTGTCCTTACATGTGAAAACACTAAATGTAATAATTTAACATTAAAACAACAAAAACAAATAATGATGATTACAAATTATAAAGTTAAAACAGTGCACAACATTGTTTGTATGCCTGTCTGTTTTCTTATTGTCCACCCTATTTATTCCTCGTGGATTGATGCCCAAATGTGCTTCAATTCTTCTTGCTGGGATCATCTTCAGGGGGATCTGCTTTTGTAAAAGGTACCAGTATCGCCTTATAGCAGCAAACAGAAATCTAATATTTCTGGCAGGGATAGACAAGGTGTTGTTGTTTTGATACCCTTCCTGTCTTCAAAAACTGTGTCCCTCTTATTGTTCATATTGTGGTTCTCATTGTACCTGATTAAACACCAACCGCTCGTTCAGTTGGGCACCAGCAGATTACATTGTCGACCACTGATATGTGGATTCTCTCGAAAGATCCATCCACTCACCTATCATCTTAACATCTTAAATCTCTACTTTGTGCCACTTGGAGCTTTAGTGGCCAACCAAGACATCTAATCATTCAATACCTGGACAACATCCAACTGTATCTTCAGATCATATCATTCAGTGAGTGACAGCAAGTAGCACTGACTGATCCAAGATTGGAAATCTACAGTATACCCAAAACTCAACCAAACAAGAATCAGAATCATTCTTAGCAACAACATGAAGCAAGTGCCAATCTAGACCAAACTTGATGACGTGAACCTAGACTGCTTCACCTCTCACCTCACCAACCTTGCAAAATCACTAGGATTCTACATCAACTTAAACCTCTCTTCAGCACTCGCATCTACATGAATAGCAAACCACATGTAGCCAACTCTTCACCCTCCAGATATTGAAGTCCTACTTCCTGAAGCAAATTTCAGTACAGTTGATTACTCATCTCTGACCTGCATGATAATAGTGCCCTCCTCACAATTGCCCCTGGCACCATGCTTGCCCACTAGAAGAGCATCCTGCATACGGTACGACATTGTTTCATCGCCTGCTGTTACATCGCCAGGCTTTTAAATGTGCACATTACATCGTATGTGCTCATCGAATTTTTTAGGGGGGGTGAGAAAAGGCAAATAAGGGGTTGGGCGGGTGGGCAATAGTAAAAAAAATAAGTGTGGGCGGGGGACCATTCGATGGAATGTGCACGTTTAAAAGCCTGGCGATGTAAAAGCAGGCGATGAAATCACATGGAAACCCTGCATACCTCTCTCCAATGAGTGAGGAAGTACAATAATATCCCATTGACCCTGGGTAACATAGATCAGCTCCCTCTACACACTGTGAGAAACTAAAAGCTGTCTCACCCGCTAGTTCTTGGGGGATCTCTCTCTCTCAGGTGGCCAGGGCACGGCCATTGCCTTTGGATCCAGACTGTGGGGGTGGACCAGTGCGGGAAGAGTTGGGGAGGCGAGGCCAAGCCTCTGGTACTAACCTTGACTCGCAAATTGGAAACACAGAAAAGAAAGAAATAACCGCATGCAGCCGGTCAGTTGGCAAGCGACCTGAGAGACAGGTGTGTGTTGAGAAAGATTGAAGTTGGGAACAATATATCGTAAGTGAAGGCTGCACTGGTGTGGATGAGACGCAGTGAAAGTCAGACTTGTGTCCGAACTTTAAGATAAAGACAGCTGCTGAACTGCAGCGATACTAAGTAACATAGTGGTCTGGCAAAGAGGAGTAGCCCATTTGAAATTCTCTGTGATAGGTACATTGTTTGAATTGTTTGAAATGACAAAAGTAAATGAACTGTAAAAGCGAAAGTGAACGAAATTAACCCAGAGGGAGGGGAAAAGTTGAATAGGAAACTCAGACTCGAAGTGGTCCTGCGGTGGTCTGAACAGTAAGCCCTGCACACTCGGAAGTCTTTGACATTCGAAAAGTGGTCCGAGACCCGTACTATAAAAAAGACTTGGAGATGGGAGCCCCGGCCAATGAACGTTGAACTGTTGTATTTGATGAAAAGTCTGAGCCCGGCAAAGGAGGACCAGTGTTTTGTTGAAAGAGGTCTGAGCCCGACAGAGTGGGACCTGTGTGAACTTTTTGTTTTTTATTTGGAAAGGACTGTAACCAGAGCCTTTAACGTGGCAAGCATCAATCCACGTTACAAACTGTTCCAGTGTTAAAGCCCAAGCCAGAGCATCATCCTGCCTATAGAGACTGCCTTATTCCGTGCTATTTGCATGTGGGGAGGAGAGCTAATCCAGCCACATTTATTCTTTGTCAAACACTGGTTTTACATACATACATACATACTTCCTTCTCACACTTTTTGTACTAGTTGTAGGGCAGGCATTAGGTTTTTATTAGCATAGGCCATTTTATTTGACGGTCACAACTAGGACTGATTTGATTATGATTTGATGGTCGAGACTACTCCCATCCTACCTATAGGGCAATTTAGGAGTTTCTCCAACCCCATTGAACCTTTAATAAAGGTTTTACAAAATGTATCTTTTGTGTCAGTGTCATACTCGTGATACCATGCCTTCCCTACAATACCCAGCAACACTTTTATTAAGAATGTTTTTTTCTTTCTAGCAACTTTGCCTCCATTTCTGTGGACACCCAAACTTTTTACTTTTTGTTTTTGTACTCTGTCCTGACCTTTTCTAGTGCAGGCAAGCCTTCAGCACTGCTTTTTTCTCATTGTTCTGGGGAAACCTATCAATCCTTCAGTCTGTCAGTACTGGGAAACTGATTCCCATTTGTTTTTACATGTTACCTATTTTTTGGGTATCTTTTTATCATTGCACAATGCACTGCTATGGGGTTTCTTTTTATATGGCACTAGACTAAACTCCAAGGGAATCTTTGGTTGCTTTAGATGTGCCTAAGGACAAACTGGTGGCAGCATTTACTTTTTGATAATTAATACTTTACTTTTTGTTAACCTTACCACATTTGGCTACTAATAGTGGCTAGTGTCCCAACATGGCGGTGCCACAAGGTCTTTCATTTGTTCCTTGGCCATCTTGTCCTGTTACCTTCTTCCTGCCTTGCCAGGTCAGGAAATTCCTTTTATGGTCATGCCTGTGAAACCCAGAGAGAGAGAGAGAGAGAGAGATACATACATACATAGAGTTGGCTGAGTTTCTTTATAAGAAGAGTCTTGCCGCCATTCCCCAAAGATCCTGAAAGATGCTTGAGGAGCCAAGTATCCTGCCCAGCGGTAACAGCGTCAGTAGACCGATGGACCCGTCCGGAGAAGGCCTAGTAACCAACTTTTGCTGTTGTCCTGTCTGGCTGTTTATATTTAAAAGTCCTTTAGTGGAGCTTCGACCCTTGGAGTGGTTGGACCAACCATTCCCGAAGTCTGCCCGGGTCCTCGCGTCTTGGAGCCCTCAGAAGTGTTCCTGGACCATCCAGTGGACTGTCCAGCTCTAAGTTGGGCTACTACGATGGAGGCGTCGTCATACCGAGTTTCGGCCTGAGGCACTAGGGGTTTTCAGCTTGTTGAACAAGAGTCCCTTCAGTGAACATTCATCCTTCCACCATCGACAGGACCCGAGATATAAGGTTGAACGTGACACCTGTGTCCCCTGCTTTCAACATGCAACAGTGGCAATCATAGAAACCTGTTTTCCACTGTCTGGTCATGTGCCTAGAGGAGGCCGGCCTGCATCTGTTTGAATTGCATTCATCAACAGGAACAGGTTGCGCCAGCTTCTGAATCTTACCGGGACATCTCTCGCACCCACCTACTCCTGAGCTCTGGCGACCAGAACCAACAGTATGGAAACAGACCTCTGACAACTCCAACGATCTTCCAAATCTGAGGAGAAACCGGAGTACGGTGTGGGTTACAGCAATACTTGCCTGAACCGCTATCTCTCCACCTGTAAAGGTTTTGATTATGTCATGATCTCTGCTTCCAAAAGATCAGGACTTGCCCGACTCCCTTGGAAGCAGACCCATAACCCCGGTTCCGAGTGCCAGCCAGTCCCAATTGGGACCTTTTGGACCCTGTCCTGGCGCCAGTGGCACCAGGCTCATAAAGATGCCCAGTCCCAGCGCTGGAAGCGCCGGGCTCATAATGCTTGGGTGGACTTACCTGCAGCAGACCATGCTGCTTACTTACCTGCCAGTTGAACCCCTGATCCTCTTCTGTTTGGGACTACTTTTCCTGTTGGGTGGGGCAGGAGCCACTCCCTAGGTTCAGAACACTGGAACTCTTCTGGAAAGCAGGAACTCTTTTCTTACCTAGGCGTGGCTGTGGAAGGAGACACCTAAGCACTACAGGAGGCTATTTAAACCACACCCGATGGATGAATCTTGCTTTGTGTTATTCTGCATTCTCTGCAGCAGAACGCTCATCGGGTCTTCTGCTTCTGATCCTGGGCCTAAGGGAACAAAGGCTTACCATCCTGGAATCCAGTCTTCAGCAGCACCTGTAAAGACAAAGAAAGAACAGGTTAGCACTACGGTCTTCAGTGGCAGCGCATCTCTTACCTGGTCCATCGGCTGTCCCCAACGCCTCGCGCTGCATTCCGGCATCTGAAAGACAAAGGCTTACCTACTCTTCGCATGCTCCGGAGGTCTTCGCACTGCATTCCGGCATCTGAAAGACAAAAGCTTACCAGCTCTTTGCACGCTCCGGAGGCCTTCGGCGCTGCATCCCACATCTGAAAGACAAAAGAAGGTGCGTTTAAAGACATTGGGCAACTTTATTACTCACGTGCCATTACTCCTTCCCACGCCGAATCCAGTGGGTATTCCAGCACCCTTCAGCTTCTCTAAAGCTCCGAACTTGTACCTGCAAGATAAAAGGGACAGTTAGTGCGCATCGTGAAGCAGGCTACAAGCGCTTACTTACGTGCTTCCAGGCGCTTCTATTCCTCACGCGGGTTCGATCCTCAACTCTCATCAGCCCGCCATCCGCCATCGCCGGAACCCTGCAAAACAAGAGATATCATTACAAAAGACTTTTAAGACATTTGAAGTGCCCAGAACTTACCGTTCGTGCAGTTAACGACGGACAGCAGTCCTCTGAGGTCAAGAGGCCTGCACCCTTATCCAGTGAAGAAACTGGTTACGGCACCCTGCCCCGAGGCAGGTGGAGAGCTCGGCGTTCACTTACCTAAGACATCTTACTCTTCAAGTCAGACATACAGTGCACAGAGGTCCAGCCCAAAGAGCCAACCTTGTGTTAGACATCACCTTTGAAGATACGGCATTCACCCAGTCAAGACCGGCGCCTCTGCGGGAATCAGGTGAGCGTTACAGATTACTTGAGTTTTACAATAGTTTGGCTTTGGCAAAACGTGTTGCTGAAAGCCCTCCAAAAACTGGGAACAGTTTTATTCGCTAGAATACATCCTACTCTGACTTTTGGAACCATTTTCCCATCCAAAAAACCCTACTCCCTATGTTTTACCAGCTCCCAAAACTTCTGGAAACTTTTAACTTTTTGGGCAGAAGGCTCCAGTCAACTTAGGGGTTGGACATTTAAGTTAGGGTTGTATTGTTGTGGTCTGCCATTGCAAATAATAACCACTGCCTTCTCTTTCAGTATTGTGGGGTGGGGAGATTGTGATTATATTACACTTGCTACAGGGACTGTATATATGTTTCGAGGGCATTGTGTCCTCCGACGTATTCCACATCTATGACAGGTAATCACCACATAAGTGCTGCTTCGGAAAATGTTTCGGCTCCTGCGTCGATATGCTGTCCTCGAGGGCCATCCATCGAGCTGATGTCACCGGATGTTATAAGTAGGACGCACGATACCCGTAGCCTCAGTTGCGTTTTTTCCACAAACGTGTTCGCTTCGGAATCTCGGCGTGCCTCGGTTCTTCTCCTGATTGAATCGGTTCTTCGTACTTGGTTTTTGTGAATAATCATGTCTTCATCTTCTTCTACCCCGTGGTTGGGCCTCAAGAAGTGTCGGGACTGCGGTTCCAAGATGTCGCTTATGGACCCGCACGATGTCTGCCTCTGACTGTGACGATGACCAGTCTTTGACGTCGAAGGCCTTGTGGGAGCGGAAGAAGAAGCTATCTGTAGGTAGGGTTTCCAAACCCCGAAAGTCGAAATCCGCTGGGCTTTCGACCGATGACTCACCGTGTCGGCGTAAATCCAGGGCTTCTCGGTCCCGGAGTGGTTCCCGCCATTCCTCTGCCTCTTCTAGGCACTCGCGGAAGCGCCGTCACCGGTCGCCTTCCCCGTCCTTGTCCCTAGAAGCATTCCTCCCTGCGGAATGGGACGCATTTTGTAAAGAGATGGCGATTTTCGAATCGCAGGGCTCCGTTCCGTCCGCGCCTTCGAGAAAAGCCGGCAGGGAACACGCTAGGGCCACCGCTCGCACGCCTTCGGGCTCAGGCGGTCGGCGCGATCATTGGTAGCCGTTGAGGTCCCGATCGGACAAGGTAGATCGCTCTAGCCATGCCCGCTCTAGCCATGCCCGCTCCAGGTCCCGGTCCTCAATGCCCTCGAGACCGTCAGACCCTGTGAGGTCTTCTAAGAAGACGTCGACGCCATCGGCACCATGTTCGTCGAGGGACTCTCTCGAGGCTCGGCCTCTGAGGAAGCCATCGGCGCTGAGGCCGTCCAAGGACACGCTCAGGGCTTTGGCCTCGAAGCCGTTGTCTAAGCCGTCGGCGCTTCGCTCTGCGTCAACGCCGATTCAGTCGACGCCCTCAGCGCCTTTTGAGGAGGCTTTATCGGAGGTACCCCGGAGACCGGTTTATACACCGAGGAAGGTCCTGAATAAGTCGGTGAGGTCTGTGTTTGAGCCTTTTTCTGTGACCTCATCCGAGGATTTGTTCCAGCCTCTGGATTATATCTCTGAGGTGGATGAAGGTCGGATGTGGAAGGTTTGGTTCCTCAGGAGGTTCTTAATGAACTGTTGTCTGGTCATAACCAGTTGGAAGACCTGCGTCAATCTTTGCATGACACTAGTGGTCTGAACACATCCCCGAAGGTTGAATTTGGCAGGCCTGAGCCTGGTACTCACGCCAAATCTTCATACAGGTGTCTCATGTCGAGGGTGATGGAGTATTTGGGGTGGTCTGCTCCACCCGTGGATTTTCTGCAGGATGACCTATGACAGATATCTTGGACCAAGGTCCACCCACTGACCCGGTGCTGCCATTTCATATGGCGTTACAAAGAAGGGTGGCGGCGGCTTGGACTGCTCCGGAGAGTCTCCCTGCAGTGAATAAGTAGTTGCCGAAAAAATACCATCCAGCCAGTGGCGACCCCAGCTACTTGTCTTTGCACCCCACTCCGGAGAGTTTGGTGGTGCAGGCAGCTACGGCCCCAGCAAAGCAGGTGTCGTACTCTACCATCCCTCCTGATAGGGACGACAAGCGATTCGACGGTTGGCCAAAGAAAGTGTTTTCATCTGGGGGTATGGCTTTAAAGGCAGCCAACTCCATTTGTGCCTTAGCAAGATTCACTCACACTCTGTGGAATTGTGTATCTTTGGCGGCTGAACATATTCCCGAAGGGGAGGAACGGGATGGTTTTCTTGCCCTCGTTCAGGATGGCAAGGAGGCCATGTGTGAATCCATTCAGTCGGGTTTTGGACGTGGCAGACGGTCCATTGCAGCAAGCACGATGATGCGCAGGTTTGCGTGGTTGTGGAAGTCGGGGTTTGCTCCTGATGTACAGACCCGGCTTCTCAACATGCCCTTTGATGGTGACCATCTTTTTGGCAGGAAGGTAGACGAGAGCCTTGAGAGGTTGCAGACCTCCAAAGCTGCAGCGAAGTCGTTGAGCGCTGCAGTTCGTCAACCTCCGCCTTTTCGTCCTAGCGGAAAGCAATGGAGAGGAGGTTCCTTTCGATACTACTCGACCTTTGGTAGATCGAGGGGAGCTGCCAGTCAAAGGGACCAAAGTAGATGTACCAGAGGTGGAAAACAAGGTACTCGAGGTGCCAAAGCCGCTCGGGCAGTTGCCTCTTTGCCCTCAGGCACTGCTGCAGCAGCTTCAGCTCAGTCATGAAGCCATCTCCCATGGTTCGCCGGTTGGGGGACGGCTGGTGCAGCATCTTGTAGAATAGCGTGCCATTACTTCAGATGTGTGGGTTCTGGAGATCATAGCCCACGGCCACTGTTTTCCTTTCCGGCAGAGGCCTCACGACAATCCACCAGGAAATCTCTCTTTGAAGAGTCCGGATCTGCTCCCTGCGCAGGAAATCAAATCCCTGCTGGAGAAAGGCGCCATAGAACTGGTGCCTGTCGCGGAGAGGAACAAGGGATGGTATTCCCATATTTTTTGATCCCGAATAAAGACGGGGGATTGAGACCCATCATGGACTTGCGTGGTTTGAACAAGCTCCTCGGGAAGGACAAGTTCAAGATGGTTACTCTTTCTCAGGTCCTCCAGGCCCTTCAACTTCAGGACTGGTTGGTGTCTCTCGACCTCAAGGATGCTTACTTTCATGTGCCGATTCATCCCAAGGACAAGAGGTACCTGAGGTTCGCGGTTGGCGACTCGCATTTTCAGTTTCGGGTCCTGCCGTTCGGATTGACCTCCACCCCGGGGGTCTTCACTAAGTTCATGGTGGTGGTGGCAGCGTTTCTCAGGAAAGGGGGAATTCACGTCTACCCCTACCTGGATGATTGGTTGATCAGGGCGCACTCTCCCGAGCAGGTCCTGGATCATCTGTCAGTCACCTGCCACTCCCTTCACAAGCTGGGCTTCTCCCTCAACTTAAATAAGTCATACTTGACACCTACCCAGCGGCTCCAGTACATCGGAGTAGTGCTCGACACATCTCTGGGGCAGTGTTCGCCTCCCCAGGTGAAGGCTCATCACATTCTGCAGATGGTGGACAAGTTTCAATGTGCCCAGAGACTCCCCACCTTCGAGTTATTGAGGTTGCTCAACCTCATGGCATCCTGCATTCTTCTGGTGCCAGAGGCCAGGCAGTGGATGAGATCTCTGCAGTGGGCTCTCAAGATGCAGTGGTCGCAAGCCTCTGGCAGGATGTTGGTTCCCGTTCAGGTGCCACCCTCGGTCTCCCAGGATCTTCTGTGGTGGGCCGTCGAAGGCGATCTGATGAAGGGGGCTCCATTTTGGCTACCCTGGCCGGAGGTGACGTTCGTGACGGACGAATCCCTCACGGGATGGGGAGATCATCCCAACGAGTTGACAGTCAGCGGTTGTTGGTCTCTGTCGGAGTCCAAACTCCATATCAATCTGTTGGGGCTGCGGGCCGTCAGGCTAGCCCTGAAGGCTTTTCTGCCATCTATGTGGGCGAAGACTGTCCTGATTCTGATGGACAATACAGTGGCCATGCACTACCTCAACAAAAAGGGGGGGGGGGCAGGGTCTCTCCCTCTGTGAAGAGAGGTGATGCAGATCTGGTTCTAGGCCATCCAGCAGGAAGTTTCAATATCAGCAGTTCATCTGGCCGGAGACGAAAACGAGGCGGTGGACACTCTGAGCAGGCAGAGCACGGTCTCTCACGAGTGGGAGCTGGCTCAGGAGGTTCTCCTGGAGATCTTCACCTTTGGGGGACCCCACAAGTGGATCTCTTCACGACCAGTGTCAATCGGAAGTGCGAAAGTTTCTGCTCGTGGGAATTTCCTCAAAGAGGAGCCTTAGGGGACACATTCGTAGTGGAATGGTCATTCCCACTGCTGTACGCGTTTCCGCCAGTCCCCGTCATTCCGCAAGTGCTGCGGAGGTTCGGTTCCCGAATGATCCTCATTGCTCCGGCATGGGCCAGGAGAGCGTGGTACCCGGACCTTCTCGACATGTCCATCTGCCCTTCATGCCGTCTTCCCTACCGAGACGATCTGCTCTCACGGGAGGGTGGTCAGGTTCTCCATCCAGAGGTCAGGTCTTTCAACCTTCATGCTTGGTTTCTGGAAGGTTGAGGTATAAGGATTGGGACCTCCCTGAAGACGTGATGGAGGTGTTGCTTTCGACCAGAAGGCCCGCAACAAAGTCCCTGTACCATTGCCGTTGGAGAAAGTTCTGTGACTGTTGCAGGGTAAATTATGTGGATCCTTTTTCATGTGCCATTCCTGTGGTTCTGTGTTTTTTGCTTTCGTTAGCCCACAAGGGCCTGCAGGTGGGGGTACCATTAAGGGTTACCTGGCGGTGCTGTCCATATTTAAGCGCTCGTCTGAGGAGTGTTCTTATTTTAAGATTCCTTTGATTTCTCAGTTTCTGAAAGGGCTAACCTTTCCAGGTGCCTGGTTGGGATTTGAACTCAGTTCTGAAATTCCTAATGGGAGCTCTGTTTGAGCCCTTACATGCTTGTCCTTTGAGACTGTTGACCTTTAAAACTGTATATTCGGCTGCGGTTACTTCTGCTCGCAGAGTGAGTGAGTTGCAGGCACTATCCGCCAAGCCACCTTTCAGGGTGTTCCATAAGGACAGGGTTGTCCTTAGGGTTCGTCCTTCTTTTATTCCGATGGTTGTGTCGGACTTTCATTTGAGCCAGGTGGTCATTCTTCCGGCGTTCTATCCTTCTCTGCATCCTGGTAAGGAAGAGGAGAGGCTCCATAGGTTAGATCCTAGGAGAGCTTTAAGTTTCTACATCTCACGGATGTCCACGGATCAGAGTGGACGATCAGCTCTTTGTAGGATACGCTGGAAGGCGTTTGGGTCAAGCTGTTAGTAAGCAGACCTTGTCCAGATGGATTATCTTGACAATCTCTGAATGCTACCATCTGGCGGGTAAGGACCCTCCGGTAGGCTTACGGGCCCATTCTACTAGGGGTGTGGCTGCCTCCACTGCTCTGCAGAGGGGTGTTCCCATTCGTAAAATCTGTGAAGCAGCCACATGGGCCTCTGTCTATACTTTTGTAAAACACTACTCCCTGGATTCTATCCATGGCCAGGATTTGGCCGTTGGCATGGCGGTCCTATATTCTGCAATTTCATTGGGCATTCTAAAATTCTAAATTCTTTTCCCACCTCCATACGTTGGTACTGCTTTAGGAGTCTGTCATAGATGTGGAATATGTCGGAGGACGCAATCCCTTCGAAGAACAAGTTACGTTCTTACCTGGTGACGTTCTTTCGATTGGATGTTCCTCCGACGTATTCCACAACGCACCCTCCCAGCCTGCCCCTCTACAGAATTTCTTATGCGATTGCAGCTTACGTTTCCTCAAAGCTTTCTGTAGTCATACTGGCAGAAGATTGATGCCACACGTTCTGAGAAAAAACTACAACTGAGGCTGCCGGCGTCGTGCGTCCTACTTATAACATCTGGTGACGTCGGCTCGACGGAGGCCCTCGAGGACAGCGTATCGACGTCATCGATGCAGGATGCAGACGCTGAAAATGTTTCCGAAGCATCACAGCTGTGGTGATTACCTGTCATAGATGTGGAATACGTATGAGGAACATCCCATCGAAAGAACGTTACCAGGTAAGAAAGTAGCTTGTTCATTGCATTGTGTTGTGTGGGAGTATTACTTGCCTATAGTCCTTGTTATTGCGTTTGCATGGCCATAAATAAATATAGTATTTTTATAACTATCTGTAATCCTTGATTACCTACCTTGTGGACTCCTTTACCAGGCTCACATTTCCTGAGACTTCGCCTTGACCACTCTCCATGCTTCTTTAATTGGTCTGGCTACAGCTCCCAGAGTGTTCCCTGTTCACTAACTAGGTTGGTCTCCTACTCATCTGTCCATCCGGTCAGAGTGGAGAAATCCAGAATAGCAACTTTTATGGCGGCCTACATCACCTACATGGAACTAATCACGAGTGCCCCTACTTACCTTGCCCACATAAGTATCACCTCTAGCAGTATATTCAAAACCAATGCTGAAGCCTACATCACCAGATTTCAAACTAAGAACTGCAAAAAGGCAAATACCAAGAAGTAAGCCTGCTCAACTGCACACTGATAAAAGGAACAATATTCCACCTGATACCAGACGGCCCCCCTCTCTCCTACAGCTTAGAAAGGTTCTGAAGACGTAAGACCAATAATCTGCAGAACTTCCCTGACCCAGACTGTGGGTCCACCGTTCGCTGCCTAACCTAAATGCCTTCCCTGTAATACTCTATACCCCTGTTCCCCATATCCTTCTTAGTGTGCCCTTAATGTTCTATCCTTCCAATTGCATCCATATTTCTGTATCGCAGGTTCATGGTCGCAATGCACTTCAATTGGGACAATTGTACAGTTTATTTTCCAGTAAAATAAAGAGCATTTATTGCTATATGAAACCCTAAACATAAATACATGCACTTTGCCCCTTTGCCCTTGAAGTTCTAGTTATTCACACTGCTGTGATCACGTGTCTGCGGTTCTGTTGATCTGTTAATCAGCAGGAGGGTTTGGCCTCCACCACTTGGCAGTATGGTCTTTGTGCATCTTACTTTGAGCTACCGCAAGCTGCAAGACAACCTATTTAGTTATAGTATTTTGTTTTTTCCCAGGTCAACTTTCCTTCTTTTAAGACTTGCCTAAGTCTTGTCCTCAAGTTGAACCATGCCATGCTTATTTAGCAGCACTTGGAATTTATTCCAACTGCGTATTTCTCCTTTGTTATCCAATTGTTATAATACTTTTACAGAATTATCCATGTTATTCCACCTATGAAATCCCAACATCTGTCAGGTAACTTGAATGTTGTTCTTTCAGTTTAAGCTCACAAGTCCTTTAAACCATTATTAACTAATTTATGCCTGGTTACTTATAGTGGGTGCTCTTGTAGAGGGCATGTCGACATACCCCAGGTACTTTCGCCCTCTGAACATTACATTGTTTTCAGAAAAAACAAGGTTCTATTCCGCACCTTTTTCTAGCTTAAGTTCTGTTGGATCTCGTGGTTAACATAGAATTGTAGCACTCTGCTTTTTTTCGACAAGTCGTTCTCTGATGGCGTAAAGGTTTGTAACTACCTTTGATGCCCGTTCAATCCTTGCAGTTCTATCTTGAGTGACAAAGTCATTTCTCTCCTCTGACAGGTTACTCAGATACTCAAATGGGGACACCTAGGAATCCAATGACTGGCCGATTTATTGCATGTAATTTGGAGAGTATTCCTCCTGCAAAGGAATAGACTCCCATTCTGTTAGGGCAAAGGTGCTATAAGTGCTTTTCAGAAGCCAGTGACATTTTGCAAAGATTTGAAGGCAGCTACATGGGCCTCCCTCCTAACCTATTGTAAATACTATTTCCTGGACTTGAGCTCCAAGAGAAATGCTCACTTTGGTCAAACTATCCTTAATAAGTGTTTGGCTAGAATATGGCTTTCAGATCCAACCTCCTACTTTCTTTTTGGGATTTATAGTCCTTTACAAGTGGGAGGGGCAGGGGGCGGGGAGATGGACAGGTGGGAGGCATAAATAATACTATAGTGACTACTGTACTCCTACTCAATAGAGCCTTTCACCAATACAAACCTCTTTCCTCCCCCTCTAAACTCAGCTGTCACTCAAGCTGCTGTCTAGATGTATGGAAAACAATTTGTAGGTTGCAGGTAGACGAGGAGTCTGGCACGGGCAGTGGCTCGCATTAATACTGCCTTCGCTTTTTGGAGAAAAAAATGGTTTTGTCTGTGTACGATTCTGTCTCATTTTTGCAACGATGGATGTCCCCCAAGTATGAAAACAGACTATAGAATAGCAGTACAGTAGTCTCCACAGTGAGTAACTTACACTTTTGATCTTGACCACCTTTTTTCTGTAGTTTTCCCGAAGTGACCAGCAATTTTGCCTCTTTGCTCCTTAGGGTATGATTGTAAGCCTGTTCCCTATTGATGTCATTGGGCAGCTGATAAGTCTCATCCACATGGCGCTGCTCTACTCTCTCTACTGCTTCGAGTATCGTTGGTTTAATAAAGGTGAGCAAAATAAAAATGCAGGTACGACTAATGCAACCCACATCAAACAGTTGACAGGCATTTGCTGGGTAGCTAAAGAATAACGTTCTAGTATTCCTCTAAATAAGGACCATAATGTTGATAATTGCCCACAACCACAAAGTTTCTGTTTGAAATGTCTTCTAGTTAATATTCACTAAAGAGAAAGTTAACCTGTTTTGTTCAAAGGCTTTAAAAGGAAAAGTATCCTCTTTTTTCCTCTGAAATCGTGGGAATGCATACCTTGAATGGGAACAAAAGACTTTAACTAACTCTACAACACTTTGACCATGATCGTTCTCGCCTTTCTGGTCTTTTTGAATTAATTACAAAATGAGATATTTTTATCTTGGCATTACGGATCAACACATTTCTGCATACATGTTATTTGGCTCCATTAATTTCATCTCCATCCTCGTTAGTACTGGTGTTTAGGTGGGACTGGTGTGAATGATGTTTGCACAATTGGAAGCATCTGAAGGCATGTTTGCTTAAGGCTGTCTTTTGAGAAGAAGTCCTTGGGAGTCGTGTCTAGTTTCAGAGAATTCCCATTTGTAAATTCGGTATTGGTATTGAACAGTTTTTTAAAGCACATTTCACTCTTTAATATTTTCCTGCATACCATTGTTATTATATTTACTTGCCCATTTCATATTGTATATACTCTTTGAACTTGCATTTGAACCATGAAACACTGAATAGTTGAGAATTTTTCCTCTGGCACCTTGACCTCATACTTTTATTATTAATTTAATGGAGGATAAAAACTTCACATTAAAACCAAAACGCACACACCAGAATTGAAAGGTTCTTTACAGTGTTTTTTACAGATCTACCCTATTAATATGTTAAGCAAGAAAAGGGCACTTTGTTTCTTCCAAAATTCAAATTATTTTACAATTGAAGATGTTCCAACAAATGATATTAGACTTCACACAGAGAAACAAGCTTGAAGTTAGGGAAAGTACAAATGGGAGACAAATAAAAAAAGGACGTAGACCAGACTAAATAATAGACACACAAGACACACATAATGCTCCCTATATTCCTTACATCTATTATTCATATATTCTGTTATAGGTCTTTAAATATCTTCACATCTATTCCCTTTCACCTACTTAAGTACAAGGCCCTCTCAGGTGGTAATAATTTGCTCCTTTCAAGCAACCATTACGTAGTTGATAAATTACTAGTGCAGGAATTTGGCCAGACTTTCCTGTATCTGGCAATAATTCTCACCGGGACTCCGCTCCGGAAACCCCAAAGCCCATGTCCCAATGAACACTGCAGTAGTCAGTGTGCTTGGGGCTCTTTTAATCCATGCCACAGCTGGGATTCAAACCCAAGTCATTGGAATCAGGGGCAGACACTTGTCGACTATAACTTGCAAAGTTGTGATCATGATGCCTGTGAAAGAGCTAATTACAACTCTACTCTGCCGGAAATGTTGAAATACAGCTTCTTGGGGTTAAAAGGTGTGAACCTTTTATACTTTGTAAGAAACATTGTAGGAAATGCTCATCTCCTGTGTTATTTTGCTTGTGTTCATTTTGAGACAGCAATACAAGTATGGGGGGCCAACAATCCCTTCCCTCGTCACTGGTGGGAATCCCAAAGAAAATTATTTCCAGCACTGTGAATAACTAAAGCCTTGTGACATTTGTCAGCAAACCCCTCTAACAATGCAAAAAAAGACATCTATCAGAATTAGAATAGTCTGGGCCACTATAAAAATGACAAGTTATTAATGTTTACATATGTAAAGTTGCCAAAACAAATGATGTAATGAGCTAGCAAAATAGACAGTGGGTACAAGGGAGGTTGGCTGTAAATGCAAAAGGATTTTTTTTTCACTTTGGACACACAGTGATAGGCCTCACATTGGATATTAAATATGGAGGTGGAACTCCAATAGTTGTAAGACTTGTACATGAGAGAGGAGTTTTTGATGGAACAATGTGGTTAGAGTTTGCTTCTGCAGCCTGAGACAACCCTGTTATACAATGAGACTAATATTTGACCATATGCACATTCACTGAAATTCACATTGTGATGCTAATATTTATAGAAACCAGATGGAAATGTTGGATGGCTAGTAAACTTTAGGATGTTAGAGGATGACTTTGGTGTTAGACATGAGGGGAAGGTTTGATACTTATGATTATGGCTTGTTGTGGAGGAGTGTTTGATTTCAAACGGGGGCATGTATCCGATCTTGGAATTCTAAAAAGCTTTGCCTTGGGACTGTTGTGGCCAATATAGTTCTTCAACTGGTTGAAGTGGCAATCATCAGTACCTACACCCGCAGCCAGTTCTAAAAGAGCTGAGATTCATGAGTGGCCACAATTTCTTGCACACATTGCAAGTGTGCCTTGTTTATATCTCCTGCATGTACCAACTGAAGCTGCTTTGCAAATTTCTCCCACTTGCTTTCCAAACCAGAACAGCAGCTGTGAACACATTCATCTCTTCGAACCTAGACTATGACAACAGCCTTTGCTTGGGCCTCTGGAATGGATGCCTCTAGTGTTCAAAATATTCTAGTTGGGCATCAAGCCCCATCTGTCCCCTTTAGTTATCTGATTCTAAAAGAATTATATTTAAAGCAGCCTAAATGGTCCCTAAATCCCTTTAAAGATTGGGCCCTGAATTCCAGAACCCCGAATTGTCAATCCACAATTTGACAAACTGTTATGCTCATCTGATACCAGATGACACAGCATCCATAAAATCAGGAAAGCACCACAAAGATGCAGAGCTTTCACTTGTTTTGTCAAAATCTCAGAACTCCTGTGTTGGGAACGATTTTCTTTTTGCTGCTTTCCCTCCTTAGATATCTACGGTACCCACACAAATGTTGCTGTTGCTTTGGAACTGTTGGAGGAAAGCAAAGCCCTTTTACTTCACTTGCCTTGCTAGGCTCATCTGTTTTGAGGGCCCACTGGCCTGTCCATAGGGCTATCCGAGCAGAAGAACTTTGTTCTCCATTGTGAAATTCTCTGTTTATTTTACACTGCACTCTTCACCTTACACTGAGGTGTGGTAATGATACTTTGTGTCCCTATACCTTTGTGGTTACTTGGATGATGTGTCGAAGACCAACTGATAGCAGTGGATATTTTTCTATCATGTTTCTTTTAATTGTCTTGTGCACTTTTTCCACTTCATAACAAAACAAGAGGTGATGGCTGGAAGGTTTATAATTCAGCAATATAACCCGAGCAAGGGGGGATTACCTGTCAGACTTCTAATTTATGCCCCAGGGTATTACCTGAACAGTAATCACCTGCGAGGATTATACTGCTGTTGGTACCCTGGCACGTTGTACTAATAGGGTACTACTAGGGTTTTCAAAAGTTAAAAAACGGCATGTTTGCCGTTTCTCAACTACAAAACAAGATGGCCGCCATGGATCGGGGAGAAGAGAACTACATGTAGTCCTTTCTCCCTTTCCATGGTGGCAGTTTCCGGTGAAGGAGATGTGCCGGGAACACCGAGTGTTCCTGGCGCCGGCGAGGGATGGAGGAGCTCAAGGTGTTTGGGGTTGTGGGGATTGGGGAAAGGGTCATGGGGGTGCGGAATGCTCACTTACCTGATTTCCTGGTGAGGGAAGATCGCGGCAAACAGCTCCGAGGAGGCTCGGAGCGGGGGTTTTAATGTCTGGTAAAGCCCACGTTCTGATCATCTGGATTGGCTGGGAGGCCGCCACACCCCCCTTGCCATGTACTAATTAATCTTAACCTCTGGCATTGCTCTGGGCAACTCTCCAGACCATCGTTTTTCACCTTCCAAGCCATTACAAAAGGAGAAAGACAGCTTAATACCCTTTAGTGTACCATATAATCTAAAATGACTGTGCCAGGAGATTTTTGCCTGTCTTGTCCATCTTGTATTTTGTCCTTCCTGCCTTCCCCGGATTCACCATATATCGTAAGCCCTTTGCCAGAGAAAAGTCTAGCTTTCCAGGCAAAGTGGTGGTGTGTGCTTGTGGCTGGATATGGGTGCTGTGACTGTCTGGTCCCAGTCCACATCCATGCCAAAGTGTGTCTGTTGTTGGACAGATGTGGTGGCCGAAGGCTCTCCATTATTGGGCAGCTTCTGCCAGTTTGAAAGGTGCAGTTACTTACCATTGGTAGGTCTGGGGGCGACTCAAGCTTGAATCCTGGATAAAAGGAGGTATTTTGCAACCATCCATCAGCTCGTTGTTGAAGCAAGGACTCCTATAAAGAGGAGCATCCTACCGAAGAACTGGAACTCGTAGTTGCAGCCAACCTGCATTGTCTTCTTCAACCATCCTAATGAAGCCCTGCTCCTTTTCTCATCTCCAGATGGCCCTGATCGGTGCTTTGACCCCTGGCCTGGAGGTTACAATTAGTCTTGACCTCCTGCTTGAAGATCCTGCCCTTGGAAGCCTTCAGAAGTGTCCTGGAACTATCCTGTGGTCAGACCAGCCTCGTTGGCTATGTTGCTGCATTGGTTGCCGTCCTGAGTTCAGACTTGGGACTCTGCAGACCCTCGATTATAAAACAAGAGGCTTCCCCCTGCATTTGTAGCTCTCCAGTACAAAGAGCAGCCTTGCAGGACCAGCCTTTTTGGTTCTGTCATGATGGCCATCGTCTGCCATTGCTTTGAAGTGGCCATCACTGATCTCTGCCTGCATAGTGTCCTGCGGGTCCTACGAGGTTAACAATGTGGTGGTCCTTTATTCTTTGTGCCATAGTCGTCCATCTATCAAGTCCCAGGAACCGTCTCACCAGAGCGCAGAAGCACAGTCTAGACGGACCTAAATCCCTACATAGAAATGACCTCTGCACCTTCGACCCCTGGACCTCCTTCATTAGAACCTAAACAGAGAGCACATGGGACCAGCGATTTTCGGATCTACCAATGTGGTCCCTTAATGAATTGGTGTACAGGAGGTGAATAAACATACCTCTTCCTACCCCCCTCCTCCATAGCGTTTAACGGGCATCAAGTCCTTGCCCCAACTTTCCCTTGCCTGACAGTGATCGGTGGAGTTCTGGGGCTCTTCACTTAAGGTGGTTGGATTGGGAGAGGGTCTGCTAACAACTGTTATACAATTGTTCTACTACTTGAGAACACTTACAAATTGCCTGTTGGCATTGCCAACTCTCGTTCAAACTCTTTAAAAGACTCCTGGCTTACTGAAAATAACTACATTTGGTCATTTGACTCTGAGGCCACTAAGCCTCTTCTTTTCTAGCTAGAGAACCTTTTTCAGAAGTCTGTGGCAAGGTGTTTCTAATGCCTTCCTTTTCTGCATATTAGTTATTTTATCTGGTTTCTGCTTACCTTGTTCTTATTCAATTGCTTTGCTACACTTCAGTTGTTAAGTTTAACTGTGTTTAAAAGTAAAGTGTTAGTGCTCTGTGGCCAGACAACCTCAAAGGTGAATGTGTATAAACTACTATTGTATGTTTAGTGTAATGCTTAACAGTGGTTTATAAACGCTAAGAGTTTGTCCTATACCTAAATATATAATTGTAGTTTTATACATTCTGTCTAACTTGTATGAATTCTCTGTGTGTGCTTACCTTGACCCTTCACCGTTCTCGCACTCTCCTAAATCTGTTTTGCTGCTCAATCACACTACCCAGATAGTTTGCCTAGCCACTATTCTCTTTCCCTGTTCACCAGAATAGGATGGTCTCTCTGTATCTGTCCACCGGGGTGATTCTGAAAATCCCATTTTAACAGTCTGGTTTGGTATTAAGAGGAGATCTTCCAAATACAAGACACAGACGAAAATGGGAACTCATGTTTTAGAGGTTTTAAAGTTTTTGAAGATGCTTGTCCTTAAGAACACAGGTTGATATAGAGACATGCGTTTCATGACCCACTATACCGAAATTTGAAATCTAGCACATCAAGCAACCTTCAGTGTGAACATTAGCAATGTTTAAATCAGGATCATGTGAATGCTACCGGGTTCGAAATTGCTTGTAGCTTGAAACAAGCAGCTACCTTTGGCTCTCCAGGACAACTGGTACTTTTAAACATGCATATGCCACATTACATTTAAGCATTTGAAAATGTTAATAAAGGACACATTGAAACCTAATGTATCATACATAAGGGACTAAACATCAAAGTTTCGCTCTCCTGTGGAAGTTCGATCTGCGGTGTGTTTTGTACCTGCTCCTGATTCCCCAGTGGTCGCTAATGCCTTCTGGGTGAAGCCTGACACCCAGGAGCTTGTTTTATCTCCTGCTCATCGAATCTGCATTTCAAACCATGGAGCTAGCATTTCCACTTGCCAAGACATAGGATTCACACAGGATTTGCCCACACCTTTTAAAAAAGGACTGTTCACTATGGATCACAGCCAGTGCTCCAGATAAGATTTTGAGGGTGGTGTATTTTACTCTCTATTTTTAAACTTTGAGAGTAAATGTGATTTTAAGAGTGTAAAAATTACTTTTCTCCTTTGCAAGAGATTAAAATGTATGTGACATCCAGCCAATGTGTGCAAAAACTGTATGGAAATTATTGCTACGTGGCTAGGTCTGGCCATTTGATCTCTCCTGTATATATTTAAATGTTGAAAACACAAAAACCTAGCCAATTACGTAGTAAAACAAACCTGAATTGTATTGTGTGATTTGAGGTTCAATAGCAGAATTGTCTTTTGATGTTTAATGAAAGTTCTCATTTCCTGGAGCTATTACTACCTAATGGTATGCCAATGTTATGATACAACACTGCAGAGAGGCAAGGACTCCATGCCAAATTCTATATCTAATCTCATGGTTAAATGGTTATTTATATAGCGCTGTACATAGAACATATTTATCACCATTATCACCAAACCGAAGTCGGTACTCCTTTATCGACCTTGAAAGGATGAAAGGCTGAGTTGGCATTGCTGGGATTCAAACCTGCAACCTACAGATCATGCACAGATCGCAGAAAAGAGGGCTCAACTGGCTGAGCTATCTTATTGGCTAACATCTTTCAGAGGTTGGTTAACCGAGTATCGATTGAGGTATAATAATCACAGTGCCTAGATGTTGGACGAACCATGCATTAAGCGATACATAAAGTTAAATACCTATCTAGATTATCCCAGGGACAGATTTTGCTGAGTTTCTATTTCAATTACAAAGGTAACTTTCATTTGTTTTTGAACAGCGCTTGCACTTCCTGGAGAGTCGGGTTTTGGATGTTTTAATTGTAGTCTTGAGGATTTGAGAGGATAGAACACCTGTGATTGGTGTAATGACAATCACACACCCTTGAGCAACGACTCTGCTGCCACTGACCATTTACAGTAATGTACCCCATTGACTACAAGGTTGAATGGATGTAAACTTGACCGTGCATAGTCATCATTTGACACAGTTTTTTATAATTTGAGTTTAAATTTAATTATGTGTGAAAATTGTCGGCCTCCACACGATTATGTACACAGCACAGGAACTCTGAAAAATAGAATTGGGCAATACTGGTTTGCTTTCACTGGGGAAAAAAGAGCATAATTTGTTACAAAATATTAATTCTCAATTGCAACTTAGTTTTCCGTCTTCAGAAAATAGTCCATAGGCGCCCCTCTTTGAGAACGTACACAGCTAAATGACCTGGTCTTTGGGAAGGTACCCACTCAAGAGTCTGCAGCCACACTTTAGCTCACTGTACCTTTCACAGAAGGGAAACATCCATTTGCATATAAGTATTTGTCCTGCCCACATGGGCAGTCCAGCACCCAAATGCTATGGCAATTCTCTTGTGAACAAGAGTACCAACAGCAACCCCATATACGTGTTTCAGCCTTGTTGGCACTCATCAGTGAGGTGGAGATGTGCCTTTCTGAGCACAGTGAGCAAGGGATCCACGTCTGGATGACCCTAGGAAACTTAGGGTGACTAAACCTACGTCCCTTAAACAATCAAAAAATGGTCCACTGTGGTCAGAGAGTCACAGCTCCACCTCACTAATGAGGCCCAGCAAGGCTGAAACATGTGTATAGGGTTGCTGTTGGTACTCTTGTTCAGAAGAGAATTGCCATAGCATTTCGGTGCTGGACTGCCCATGTGGGCGGGAAAAAGACTGATATGCAAGTGGATATTTTCCTCTGTGAAAGGTACAGTGAGCTAAAGGGTGGCTGCAGACTCTTGAGTGGGTACCTTCCCAAAGAACAGGTAATTTAGCCGTGTTCGTTCTCAAAAGAGGCACCTATGGACTATTTATTGATAGTTTTCCATCTTATTAATTTTACAATCCTAAAATGCTAGGAAAATAAATATGCACAGTGCTTCTATTTGCTCCATGAGCAGCAGCACAGCAGAAGCTGAATGGAAATAAACCATTTATTTTATCACAGTGTGCAGTTGCTTTTTTTTAAAGGCTTCAGAGAAATGCATTCTGTTTCATAGGTTTTTATCCATGACTTGCAATTACATTCATGTAGATAAAAATCAAAAGAAGCCTTCTCGTTTCTGTCAAGTAACCTGACCTTTGCACTGCCCTCTGCTGTAAACCTGTGTGTAAATGTACACAGGAAAATAATAAAGCTGTCATATTTACAAGATTTTCATGAGTAAAAAGGTCTGGTACGTACCTTATCTGGAGGTCTGATCAGAGCATAAAGTGCCTTTTGCAAAGTATCAAGTGTTGGAATCACTGCAGTCAATAAAAAGGCTTACAGAAGAAGCATCCAGGATTGAGAAAATTTCCAACGTTGAGGCAGATGTGTTCAACAATGCAATCTTAGCTGTGAAATGAATACACTATAAAGTGCTTCCTTTGCATTTTTAAAGCCTGCAAAATAAGACTTTTTTTTCAGTTTAAAAAAATTAACTGTTTATTGATTTCAAAACACATACCAACAAACCACAACGTAACAACACAATTGTGCCATTACAACAAAAGAAAGAAATACATAACCACATCCTCCTCCATGTCCCCGGATATCCTTGTTCATTGCAACCATATTAGTCCAGTTAGGCCGTAACATCATACACGGGCCTGCTCTGCCCCCAGTTGTTTAGAGTGTCCCTCCTGCCGATGGGACCCTCCCATGACTCCATTCCCCCCACTCTCACAGCTCTACCATATGCCACATGGGGGCCTGATGCGTTCAGTCAAGTATTGCCGGTGTTTCGGGTTCAGTTAACAAAAACTGGACATACGGTCCCCAGATATCTGGTCGGTGTGTTTGTAGTGGTAATTTGCGAACATAGGCCCCATCAAATTAATAACAGTACTCCACAACCTCCAGCCATTTCTCTTTCCTCGGCCTGGTCCCTTCCACCATGTAATAGCTATCCATCTGCAAGCCAGAATCAACAGCCCGCCAATCGCCTGTACGGCCGGGCCAGGCCTGAGATCAGACCCAGTAGTAGATGCATCAAGACTGTCTCCCTGACTATGGCCGATAACATTCCGAACACCTGCCCCCAGAACTGCTTAATGGGAGGACATCTACACGCCAGATGCATAAATCTGCCTCAGCGGACTTCCAGCGAGAACATTCCACCGATACCTCTGTATAGTATTTTTGTAACTTGAGTGGTGTATAATAGGTCTGGTGCATATAGTTAAAATGTATTTGCTTATACCGGGCGTTAAGCGACACATAACGGGTTTGGGCCCTGATGTAGCCCCATGCCTCATCTCCAATCCGTGCCCTCTGCCACCTACATCTCGCCTTGTTCTCGGCTTGTGTGGTGGCAGCCCTAATTTTCTCATAAATCTGGGAAACCAACCTCCCTTCACCTTGTGCCTCCATCACCTCATGCAGCAGGGGGGAAAGGTTGGCGGCTGCTGTGGGAAGGTGGGGAAAAGGGCCCTGAACTCATTCTTAATCTTAAAGTAGAGGAATATATCCAGGGCGATCACACCCCCTTTCTGCTTAAAGTCTTTCGGGGTCAGAAAGGTATTATTCACATAAAATTTCCTGAGCTTCGGTACTCTCAGCGTATCCATCAGTGCTGTATATACGCGCTCATTGGTGACACTCAAGCCAGGAATGCACTTTGCCGGGAGTCCCAGAGAATACAGCATGCTCACCCCTAGGTAATCTGCCAGGCTCCGCCATGCCACATATGCATCAACCACCACCCCCATACTCCCACCCCACTGGTTGGTCCTTCCCAGGATCGCCGCCCGTGATACATGTGGGGCAACTATCGCTGTATCAATTTGATTGTGATGTCTACTGGGGCTCTCCTCATACCAAAATGACAGGAAATGGGCTAGTGCCGTCCGGCAGTTATGTTCAAAATCTGGGAGCGCCAGGCACCACCCCCTCTCACACCTCCTCCTGCTGAACCTCCCATCACACTCTCAGGACCTTTGCTGCCAACAGAAACCCCACCAACATCCCTGCAGCTTTTTTAAAAAGCATTTTGGGAGAATTATCGGGAGATTCAGAAATAAAGAAGGAAATGTGGGTAGGACCACCATTTTGATGGCCACGACACAGCCAATTAAGGAGAGGGGGGAACCCCTTACACCTATTTAGCTGCTTCTGCAGCCTGTCCACCGCTCTGCCATATTTCTCCCTAAGTTGAATATTGCGGTCCTTCGAGTCCTCAATGCCCAAATATCTAGTGTGAACGGACTCCCACCTGAACCCAAATTCATCTTCAAAGGGCTACACCCCAATCATGAGAGGGAGTATTACCGATTTATTAGAATTGGTTTTTAACCCTGACATTTCCCTGAAGTCTATTATATGCTGCATTACCGGGTTAAGTTTTTCTCTACGGTGCTTCAAAAATAAGGCAACGTCATTCGCATATAAAGTCAGAATAACCTTATGACCTCTCTGCAGGTGACACTAAGTCAGCATGTTATGGCCGGGGGCTCCCTTCCCCGCGTTTTTAGCACGAGACAAGGTGGGACTCTGGAGCACAGCACATTTCTGGGCTTCTCTGGTGTGAGCTTACAGTTCCTTTTCTCTATATCAGGGCCTTCCGTAGCCAAGACTCTTCTCATGCAAAGTCTTCTTCTTCAGAGGCCTGATATGCCAAAACCAACAAAACAAGCCGTTCCTTCTGGTAACCTTCACGTTAGGTGATTACTCACCTAGGATCCCGTTTAGCTGGGCTCTGATCCTTCTTTCAGCATTAGCCTCTCAAAGCGCTAGCCAATTTAAACAGAGGCTTCCCAAGGGTGATCACGTCTCACTGGGTGACTCCGTTATTCTGTGCCAAGTGCGTGTTTCATAATATCACAGTTCGCACAGCATTCCCTACGCCGGGCGCAAACAACTGTTTCCCAATTCCCTCAGTCAGGTTCACACTTTCCACAGTTCACAATTCCATCAGAAAGCATGGGTTCCCTTCCACTAGCTTTCTCTTGGCATCCCTCCACCGGGTTCACATTTGCCACAGTTCACATTTCAACAAAAAGTCCTTCTTGACCCCTTAGATTCTTCCCTTTTCCTAAGTCCGGGTCTCAGCCCCCAGTCAGGCTTTCTCTTAAACCCCCAGTCAGGCTTCGCACAGTTTAAGTTTCCACAATCTCAGTTTAATACACTCTTTATTCAGGAGAGGGGTATCAGCCAGAGACCTTCAAATGAGCACCCACATGGTGTCTGACCACTCTAACTCTGGTACCTGTTTTACTCACAACGTTCCCAAGGATCTCCCTTGCCGGGCCCCGGACCTTATGAAAGTTCACAACCTTCAGGGTTTTGGGACTTCTAGTCCCAGAATGTACTGTCAGGATTTTGCTCCCTCTTCTCAGCTCCCCAAAACTGCTTTCGCCATTGGGAGTTGCAGGAGCTAAAGGGGGATATTGTGCAAGGGTCAGGATCTCTTTCGCTGACCCTCAGAGACCTGAGTTCGCCTGACTGGCCCAGGGGAGGAGTCTTACTGTGGATACTGCCTGGCAACCCCAGCTGCCCCTGGTCTTGCCTTCTGGAGGTACAACTCCCTCTCCACAGTGTAGTCTCCTCTGGACTCACAGGGCCAGTGTCAGGGTGGTTTTCTCCTCCAGGTCCCCTTGGGTCTCTGCAGCTCTTCCAGTCTTCCTCTTGCTTCGGGCACCTTTCAGCATCCCCAACACACTCAAAGTGTGCTTTCCTGCCCCGCCTTGTATACTTCCTGGGAGTAGTGATTGGATCCAGGTGTGAGTGGTTGGAAGGGAATGCCTGACCCTGCCTGTCCCCATTAGCAGGACAACTTGGCAGCCATCCATAGGAATTAATGGCCCAGGGATTCCTATCGGTAATCCTTATTCCTCCCTGCTGCGTCCTCTTCTTCGCAGTATTTTTTGTGACAGAGTGAATGAAGGGGATTTTGGGAAATGTAGCGAGTTGCAGATTTTGGGAGAAAATCGGCTGAATTTTTTTAAAAAAACGTTTGTCAACAAAATAACTGAGATGATGGGGTTTGTAGTGTTCGACTGAAGGGGAGGGAAGGTTATTGCCAGAAAGGGGGGAACAGATGGGTTGTTGTGAATAAATGTTTTTCTCCTGCCTTTTCTTAAAGGGAAGTACTGGGGTAGGATGGGACTGTGGTGGCAATATCCCATAAAGACGGAGGGGTTGTCGGGTAGTAGTGTATCGTAGAAAAGGAGAATCCTGAGTCTTGCGTTCCTTCCGTGGTCCCAAGGGACCCTTGCCTAGGTGATCCTCCATCGCTTGTCAGCGCCCAGTGTCGGGATGCAAGCGCGATGGCCCTCCACTGGCCACCTGAACAAAGGATCCCCACGGTCTACCAGTGAGAACACCCTCGGGTATCTCACAGAGGGCAGCCCTGGCGTGGCTCCTTCTCCATCCGCAGAAGCGCTGAACGTTCTCCATTTACGGCTACCCTTGCTGCAGGGAGGTCTATAGAAGAGACATATTGTAGAAACCTATGCCACAAACCCATTTTCCAGAGTGCTAAACAGAAATGGCCACTCAACCGAGTCGAATGCCTTTTCAGCATCTAGTTAAACCGCTACCACCGGTATGTTCTGACTTACCCACTCAAGAATGGCAAAAAATTGCCAGAAACCAAAAGTGGTGTTTCTCCCTGGGATAAACCCTGATTGATCTGCCAGGACTAGCTCACGTATAAAGGGGAGTGGCTTATTTGCAAGCTGTTGGGCAAGACTGTATGCAGTACCCTTTGGGTGCACTACAACAACCCTGACCTCATGGCAATAGGAACCCAACCTTTGGTATAAGTCTGTACTACACAGGTTGGTAGCGTGTTGAGCAGCCAGGCTTATCTCAAGAGGGGTCAATGTGAGTTGTCGGGGAGTTGCACAGTGATTCACAATGACAAGTATTCAGATAAACTCTTACACACAAGGTTTCTTGATTAAACAATTATTAATTTATCAATCCGTTACAATAAGCCTTCTTCAGAAGGGAGCAATATAAAGCAAAACACAAATATACCTTAAAAAAATACACACACTTAGTTTTCTAAATCAGCAATTACCCATTTTGGATGACACACCGGCCCTCAGGTGACTTCAATAGCTAGGGTGCTGTTGACGTTAATATATTACAGTTGCATTTAGAATATTCTTGGGAGTAGTGTTAAAGAGAAGAGACTTCAGAATAAAACAAGTATTCACACAGTTATTCTTAAGTAGGTAAGTACTTTCAAAACAACCCCCAATGCAAAGTCAGTTAACCCTTTCTTGGAAGGAAGGCAAAACACATAAGCAGAAGAGAGAAGAGTCATTCAGGGAGCCAGTCCAGCCAATGTTAAGTTAGCAAAAGTCAAGGTGAACTGAAGCACTTCTTGGAGGTAAGTAGAAAGTATTTTCCAATGTTTTAAAAAGTCTTGGTAGAATAGAAGAAATCAAAGTAGGGCTACAAGCTGATTGGGCTTTTGATGTAAAGAAGCTGATAGCAACTCTACAGATGCAAGCAAGCAAGTCTCCAACGAGGACAAGTGGCTACACAAAAAGAGGTAAGTTCTCTTAGACTTTACAGTACCTTTAGGTTGAAGAAAAAGTGCAGGAGATGACTTCTGTTCCTGTGCAGCTCTGCAGATATCGCTGTTCCTGGGCCTCAGTTGTAGGGACAAGAGGGAGGACTTCTGGGGACTCCTGCACTGCAGCGGGACGGTCACCGCTTGAAACCGGCAATCTTCAAACAAGTTGCACTTCGGTGATTCAGCTCCTGGCATCTACCGCAAATAGCAACACCGTGGTTCCTGGCTGTCGAGATGGACTTTCCTTGCATCTGCGGCCCTGCACTCTGTTGAGGGGGCTCAGGCTCGGTCAGTCCTGCTTCCTGGGAGTCCGGAGGATCTTCCTGGTGCTCTTGGCCAGCTTAAAAGCAATGCATGCGAACTGGTGTTCCTCTCCCCGGCTATCCGGTTCCAGCAGCGACTGCAGTGGAGACTCAACCAGCTTTGAGAGGATGTCCTGGTGGCTTACTTTGGAGTTGATTGGTCTCAACAACTCAAAGGGAGAAGTCATCCTTGCAGGGGCTTCTCTGTCGATACGAATTTGGAGTTTCAGCACAGCAGCAGGGCTTCAGCGGGCAAACCAATGGTCCAGGAGTTGCAGCAGGCGTCCTCTTCAAGTTCTTCTTCGGATTCCTTTGTCCAGTGGTCGACTCTGCCTTCCAAGCCAAAAAGCCTTTGCTTTTATGCAGGTATCTCCCATTCATTCCAGCCTAGCTGTCAGTCACTCAGTAGGGTGGCTGTCCTTGCCGGACACCCAGCCAGCCAATCACCTAAGAGTGCATTCCTGTCTCCTAGGAGACTAAGCACAGGGAGTTTCGGGCTAAAGAAACTGTAAAACACCTACTGACAGAATGTGTACCAATTATGCTATAGCAATTATGTGCATGACTTGGAATCCTTCAGAGAACCCATGTTTTGGCCACGCTGTATTCATTCCCAAAGCTTCAAGGTATTCATTGCTTTGTTTAATGTCTGGCTAAAAATTGAAAATCTGATGGGTATCTCCATCGAAGATCACTCCTCTGCATTAACCATCTCAAGGGTTGGTGGCCTGTTTGAATTGCAAAGGTAGATCCATTCAAGTATGGTCTAAACTTCTTCAAAGACCACACAATGGAAAAACATTCACGTTCTATGGTTGCCCACCTGTTTCAGGTTCCTTAATTTTCCTACTGATGAAACAGATTAGGTGTTACCTGCCTTTCTCATCCAGCTGACTCAGAACTGCACCTACACCTGTATTGGAAGCATCAGTTTATACAATAAAGGATTGGTTATAGTCAGGAGCTCTCAAGTTGGAGCTTGATAAAAGGGCTTTCTTAAGTCCTTCAAATGCCTTAGTGCACTCCTCATTCCACCTGACTTTCTTGGGGAATTTGGGTGAGATCATCACATTTAAGGGAGAAGCTATGGTCCCATAGTTCCCAATGAAGTTTCTATAGTAACCTGTGATACCTAGACAGGCTCTCACTTGGGTTTTAGTAGTAGGAGTGGCCCAGTACCTTACTAGGTAATGGCCTTATTTCACCTCCTCCTACCGCATGTCCAAGGTACACCACTTTACTATGACCATTTTGACATTTGCTTGCCTTTATGGTCTGATTGGCCTGCTCAAGAACCTGCAATACATATTCTAAGTGGTCAATATGTTCTGTCCAAGTAGGGCTGAACACTGCAATGTCATCCAAGTATGCCATGCAGATGTCCTTCATCCCATTCAGGACATCATTTACCATCCTTTGGAATGTAGAAGGTGCATTCTTTAGTCCAAAAGGCATAACCTTAAACTGTTAGAGGCCTTCTGGGGTTGAAAATGTCCTTGGCATGGTCTGTCAGAGCAATTTGCCAAAAGCCTGAGGTTAGGTTAAATGTACTGAGGTACTTGGCTGAACCAAGTTTGTCCACCAGCTCATCTGTCGTAGGTAGAGGATGGGCATCCATCGTGGTGACTGCATTAAGAGCTCTATAGTACACACAGAATCTCAAATCCTTGGATCCTGCCTTTGGTACTACCACAACTGGAATAGCCCATGGACTGGTAGAGGGCTCTATTACCCAGATATCAATCCTCTTCTTGACCTCTTCCTTTATGTGGGTTCTTACATGGTCTGACATTCTGCAACCCCTGTTTATGACAGGTAAACAGTCACCAGTGAGAATCTCATGCTGGCCCCAAAGGGCAAGCCTGGTGATAGTGAAAACAGGGGGGCAAACTGATTTAACAGAATTTTGTACTCCTCCTTTTGTTCCCGTGTCAGATCAGAAGAGAGATTAACTCCTTCTATCTTTCCATCTCAAGGTTGTCCCCTGAGGAGTTAAGGTTGAGGCTCACTCCCCTCCTCCTCCTGAGCAGAGGCTAGAAGCAAAGCTCCCAGTTCTGGGTATTGATATTGATATTTTATTTCTATTGCTCTTGTACACAAAAGTTTCAGAGCGCGACAAGGCAAGGGAGGGGAACAGGGGAGAACAAAACAACGATCTTACTAGGCCGAGTGACATTGAGAACGCGCAAGTGCATGGGGGAGGGGAAAAGTGCATGGAAGGGGGAGAAGTGGAAAGTGCAGAGCAAAGGAGAAACCGATTAATAATACATTATAAAGGCAACAAACCGTGGTAGTGGTAGTGCAGCCAGCAATTGGCAGAGTGAGCAGGCACCTGGGCCCTGAGGACAGAAGGTGCCCAGGTGCACGGTGCCAAGAGAGAACAGGTCAGCAGGGGAGAGGGGGAGCGAAGGCAGTAGCAAAGAGGAACGTATTGAGGTGCTTCCGGAACCGGAGATGGTGCTCCTCAGGTTTTAGAGTGGCAGGGAGGCTGTTCCAGAGGGAGGCCCCAGCCGAAGAAAGAGGTCTACCCGCAGCTCGTTTCTTTGAAAAACAACGAACCCAGAGGAGTTGGCGGTAGAGGAGCAAAGAGCTCGAGAGGGGGAGGTATTTTGGACCCAGGTCCCAGAAAGCCTTGTGGACAATGCAGAGGGTTTCGAATTTAATCCTTGCATCCACTGGGAGCCAATGGAGAGAATTCAGAGCTGGAGAGATAAGATCCCAAGGCTTGAGGCCAAGGACAAGCCTTGCAGTCCTGTTCTGGATTAGTTGTAAAGGGCGGAGTCCAACCTAGAGAGAACCAGAGCCTGAGAGACCATGAGCTTCTGGGGGAAAGGAGAGGAAAGGCATAGTAACTGTGAGGGTTCGAGACATAGGCCTTTAGGCGGTTGGTGTGAAAGACCCTGAGGGCCTCCTTATGATTGCCTAAATCCACCAAATAATTGACCTCTCCAAGTTTCCCACAACCTTGAAGGGTCCAATCCATTTGTCCTGTACGGCCCTCTGCTTTGTAGGTACCATAACTAGAACTAGCTGGTCTTGAGTAAACTCAACCATGTTGGCCTTCTGGTCATGCCAATATTTAACCAGAGCAAGGCCTGCTTTCAAGTTATCTGAAGCTTCTGTCATCATGTGTGTCGTTCTCCTTCAGAGACCTAACACATAGTCAGTGACTCTCACTTGCTTGTGGGAAGGAGCACGCTCCAACCCATGTTTTATTAGGGCCAATGGGCCTCTAACCGGATGACCATAGAGAAGCTCAAAGGGGCTGAAGCCAACCTCTTCTTGAGGGACTTCTCTATAAGCAAAGAGAAGGCATGCCAGTAGAAGGTCCCACTTTCTTCTAAGGGGTTCTTCTAAAGCATCTATCATGCTCTTCCTGATTTGATTAAACCTCTCCACCAACCAATTGGTTTGGGGATGATAGGCTGTTGAGAACGTGTAGGTCACTCCAGTTTTTCAACATGGCTTGCATGTAGTGGGACATAAAATTGGTCCCCCTCTCTGATATAACCTCCTTAGGAAAACCTACCCTGGTATTAATACCAAGTAGGGCCTTAGCCACTGCCTGAGCAGTAACAGTCCTCATAGGTATATCTTCAGGATACCTGGTAGCATGGTTTACCACAACCAATATAAATCGGTTGCCCAAAGATGTTGGAGAGTCTAAGGGACCAACAATGTTGATTCCTACCCTCTCAAAAGGGAATCCCACCACTGGGAGAGGCACCAAAAGTGCCACGTTCTTGGATCCACTCTTGCCAGAAGTCTGACAAGTGTGACAGCTTCTACAGAATGTATCTACATCAGACCCCATCTTAGGCCAGTATAAATACAGAGACATCCTTTCCTTGGTCTTCTTTAAGCTCAAGTGACCAGCTAAAGGAATCTCATCGGCTAACTGTAGCAACTGGGGTCTCACCTCCTGGAGCACTATGTATGTGTAGTCCCCTGGGGTAGACTCAATAGGTTCACTGCAGAGGAGGCCATCCTCCCAGTACAACCTTTGCTTCCCTGGCTCTTGCCCTTCAAGTTGGGAAGCTGCCTGTTGGGGAAGTCCTTCGAGAGTAGGACACTCTCTTTGACCTCTGCTGAAGTCTGCCCTACAGGGGCCACCTTCTGCAAGCAAAGTCTGCAGCTCAGGATGGTCTTTAGGATCCAGCTCTCCTACAGGGGGAAGGTCTTCCAGCTCTGTCTCATCAGTAGCCGATTCATCATGTTCTGGTTGAACCTCACACTCAGCCTGAGCTGGTGGAGGAGTCACAGCTTTGACTTGGGACTGTCCTCTCGAGGAGGTCTGGGTTTTGTGCACAGGAGTGCTACTTTTCTTCTTTCCTGAGACCTTCGGTTTCCCCTTTATCTCTTTCTTCCTGGAAGTAGAAGTTTGCTTTTCCCGTGGACTGGGTGTTATAGGTTCTTCTGTAACAACCCACTGAGATACATCTAAGGTTTGCTCTCTGGCCTTCTTAGTTTGGCCCTGCTTCCTTTAACCCAGGAGGCCTGGGGGTGCTTGATACAACTCCAAGAGTCTTTAAGTCATTCCCCTGCGGGAATCTCCCAGGCACCTCACACTGTATACTGACAGGTATTCTTACAGTCATATTGTTGCACTGGATGAGAGCTGGTAGTATTGGAACCACTTGAATAGGGCCTCCAGCAAGCTTAGTGGGGCCTTTGGGTGCCTTAGCAACATCCTCAGGTTTGAAAAAGGTTTCATCCACCACTGTGATGCTGGCCCCAGTGTCTCTAATGACAGGGGACTCCTGACCATTTACAAGTACACTGTCCTTGTAGTATTCTATTGTGCTATCTGGTATAGAATTATACACATCTAAATTCTGCTGTTCCCACAGACCCAGGGACACTAAAGAAACACTGTCTGAGACTCCAGTGGGGTCTTCAGCCAATAGATGAGTTTCCACTTGCCTGTTACACTTCGGCAGAAAACTACCACTACCCTGCGGCGTACGTCCCATTCACAGGCTCCTTTTTTGGAGCAGATACAGTTTGCCATGGCGTCTGTACAAGCTACGGCGGAACCCGTGTCAGCTGACACGTCCCGTACGTGAACGACGTACAATAAGGCATGCCCCTCTTACTAGTTTAAAACTGCTGCCTTCCAGCGGGCTTGTTGCTGCTAATTAGTGTTTCTTACTATTTGCGGTTACGTCCGTTTACCTTCGTGAAATCCTGTCCCGAAATTCCAACTAGATCTCCTGGTTCTGACCCTTGCCTGAACTTTTGGATTGTTATGTCTCTTATTCCATTGGCACTTCTTAGACCGCTACGGTATCGACCGGGACTGTCCCTGGACTGCTTTCTCTACGCCCTAATCATTGTCGTGATCTTCTGGTATTTGACACGGAACGTTATTTGGATTGTTCTTCCTGCTCCTGCTGTCTTTTGCAACTCAGTCATCAGCAGTACTCGGAACACTTAATTTGCTCCAATCCTTGTTTGGGAAGCGTGTTTTTCAGGTAACCAACTGTGTTTATTTACTTCCATTCCGGCCAGCGCCATCTTTGACTATTTACCTGCTGTTCTGTTGCTATTCCTCTCTACTGGATGTGGGACATTTATTGAACTACAACACTCAATGAACTCATTTTCAAAGTGCATATTGACGCTCTCCTGTTCCTGCACCAACCCGGCTCCCGTGCGACCCTCGTGCCGCCCGGGTTTACTTCCCTGTACTAACTTCCCTGTTTATTATTTTTTCCTGTCGTTTTCTCCAATCCTGGAAATTACTTAATCGTGAGAGTCCCACTATTCAGGTCTGTAGTTTTGGCTAAAACTCTCTATAGGAAGAATCCATTAGATCAAATCACTCAATTGGGTTTACTTCTTTACTTGTAGGTCCATTCTGGGGAAAGTTCCACTCCGATCCCTGCCTAGGTATTTCCTGTCCCATACTGTGCTTGATTGCTTGCTTGTTTTCTCAGCACTGTCTAATATCTTTGCATTCCTTTTCAGCTTTGGTATTGGCGGTGTGTGTTCTACGCGCTCTTTTATTCAACTGACATCTCTGCCTGTTCCACTAGAACAGCAGAGAGGTACGTTGTAAAGAAGAGCCCCTCTCTTGAGGAAGCCTGAGTCTTGAACTCAGGGGAGCTGGAATTGGAGGCTGAATATCGATTCCTGTGTACATATCGTCTCCAAGGTCAACTATCTATCTTCCTGACCTGTTTACGGAGCAGTGAGTAACTTTGCCATATTTACTTCTCCCTCAGGGAGGAAGGCTAAGGAGGCAGTGTGGACCCCTGAAGAGTTACCCTTACATCTGGCATCCCCTGCAAGCATAATATTTACCAAATGTTTCCTGGAATGGGGGTTTCTGCTGACCTCCCTCTGGTTTGGCACCAGAGGTTTCACTAGACTGACTTGGTTTCCCAAATGGCTTACCCTTCTTATGTTTGTGGCCCTCTTTTGGATGGGAGGTTTTAGAATTCTCTTTGTCCTCTTTCTTGTGCCGCTTCCCCTCATCCTTTTTGTGAGTGGCCCCAGAATCCTTGTGAGTGGCCCTGCTGGCAACCGACGAGTCTGCAGCTTTTGCTAGATTCTTGGGATCAATCTCTTATGAGTCAGTCAAGTGCTGTCTCAGCTCTGGAGAGCAGGCATCAAAAATAGACTCCAACAGAAATAGATTTCTCATTCCTTCAAAGGAGTTCACTCTCTAACCCTTAACCCAACCATCTACATTTTTCAAACATTCCCACGCCCAGGTAGCCCAAGGTGTACTATCAGTCTTTTTGAGGGTCCTAAACCTCTTAAGGTACTGGGAAGGAGTTTTCCCAAATCTAGCTATCAAAGCTAGCTTCACATTTTCATACTCCAATCTTTCAAGTTCGCCCACCTCCATGACAGCATCAGTTGCAACCTGGGGGAGCCTAGACAAAAGCCAAGGAATCAACTGATTTCCTGTGAAACCCTGAATCCCAAAAAGCACCCAACCAATCCGAAAGATCAAGTTTCACATCATGCATTCTCACTTATGCTTTAGGCATGCAAGGTCTCTTTGGACTGGAAGACCTAGAAGACTATGGGATAGAAACTTTTTCAAGAGACAATTTCTTCATTTCAAGAGTATGTTGCATTTCCATTTCCCTTAGTTTGATGTCCTGGTGTTTGGTTTCAGCTTGGATTTGTAATCTTTTGATTCTTCAAGCCCAGAGATCCTATTCTCTTCCTCGTCCAGCCTGGCACTGTGCTTATCCAGCGCAGTTGTATGAGGTCCACCTTCCTATCTAGGGCATCCAGTTTGGTTTTGAGTTTTCTGATACCTGCCTTGAGGTGCAGTAGGCTGTCACGACCCTTGCCCCTGACACTCACTGGCAAGTCAGCCTTCCAGTTAGGGCCAGGTCAAAGGCCTTAAAACCTCATCCAAGACTTGCTTGGAGTCGGTCCTGGCGCCTTTGTCATAACCATCATGAAGACCAACATTTCATAACCATCATGAAGACCAACATTAGAATGGGACTATTTACTTGGGACTATTTAACTTGGGAGGGGGTTCAGCCAACATGGAGGCCCACACATAGCTCAGTTACAAGGAACTGAGCTATGCGGTCTAGTCTTTTGGGTGTGGCAGGCCTGGGACTACTTTATCTGGACTACTTTGGGTGTGGCAGGCCTGGGACTATTTTACCTGGACTACTTTACCTGAGACTATTTAAACCACGGCCACACAGCAGAACATCCTTTGTGTTATTCTGCTGTGGCCAGCGTAACGCTCACTGTGTCCGGTTCTTTGATGCCAGCTTACCTGAAACCAAGGACCTGCAGAGAGAGAGAGAGAGAGAGAGAGAGAGAGAGAGAGAACACTACGAAACTTACCTGGAACAGTATCCTGTCTTCAATCCATCGCTGACTTCAGTTCCACACACCTGAAGGTACGAACTCCATCCTCCAGCACCGCTTGCATCCTGGAATACCATAACCTGGAAAGAGGAGAAAGAAAGACAGCATTAGTAAGCGTTTACTCACGTTTCCTCCCGAATGAAGAAAGCCACACAATTCTTACCTGGGTAGTCATCTCCTGGTCAGTATCATTGCTGGAACATTACGACGCTTGGCGAGGAACATCGCAACCTGCAAGGTGAGAAACGACACAGGTTAGCAATATAAAAGGCGAAACAGGGCCGCGCATTGCACATTACTCACCGGGCAGCATCGCGCACACCGCGCTTTCGCCTACCGGCCCATGCTCATCTTCAAACTGCATGACAACACCAAAATACCTTTCCATACCTAAAAGGAAAGAAGCAAGACATTATTATTCGAACTAAGAGGAACATAAGAACTGCATATAAAGACTGTAAAGCAGCAAACCTACGGAGTCACAGCAGGCTTGGATACCCACAGGGGGGCTTGCACCAGTGAAGTAACTTGGTCGCTGCTCACCCCACACATCTACGCGCCCCTGCCACAAGGAGCAGGACGGAGAATCCACCTTTTACAATATTAAGGTGGGGAGAAGGCCCAAGGGGAAGGAAGGAGTTGAGGCTAAGGGAGGTGGGAAAACAAAGACAATCTGGTATTGAATCCAGCTCTCCTATATTGCAGACCCATCTTTAACCAGAGGCCTTACCAAGGGACCGGGAGAGGGTTCGAGAGTGCAAATCATCCAACCAGGGCTGGGTGGCGTCCCTGTGGATACCAGGTGAGTGTAACAAGTCTCTCCCTCCTTTCCAAATCAGAGTCTCTGCCAGACTTTCCAGACGGGGTTGGGGGCTCCTCCACGGTTTCTGCCTGCTTTCCAGCCTCCTGTCCAAAGTAGAGCGTGCATTTGCTCTTGTCTCCTTTACCCATCCTGTCGTCCTGGTATCTCATCTAGGGGAGTCCACCACCTTCTTGGAGTGTCCCCCTCTGGTCGCTACTGCCTCGGACGTATCTTCCATTGTCTAGGGCGCATTCCGTGCTCTCTGTCCCTTGCAATGATTCTATGGACCCGCATTCCACAACTTCACCTCCCATCCCCCCCAGCACTCCACTGGGGTCTCGATCACTAAGCTGCTCCATGCTGTGACTGTCTTTGCCGCCGGTAGGCGCCGTCTCCTTTGGGCAACACCTCTGCAGGCTCACATCAGGGTCTTCCCTGAAGGTTCCTCCCAGCTAGGCACCCAAAGCCAAGCCACATGCCCGTGGCTAGCAAAAATGACCAGTATCTCTGGCCTTCCCCTTCTGGCAACCCTGTTACCCAGGGTCCTCCCCTGCAGGGTGCTGATGGCAGGAGTTTGCCCCCTCGACTCCGTGCGAGTGCTCTGCTCCAGGCACCCAATTGCACTGTATGTTCCACCGTCCTTACCGCTGTCTATTGTGGGCTCGGCACCTCTCACAGGCCTCCATCCTCACCTTCTCGGGCCCCCGCGCCCTACTCGAGCACCCTCTCCTCCCAGCAGTACGAGGCAAGCCCCCTGCTGCCTACTTAAGGCCTAGTCTGGTCCACTGTTGACTGGCTGCTCCGGCCGTTGTCAGTGGCCTCCACTCCAAACCAATAGCCCCCACGCCAGCAGCAACTGCTGTCCGTGTGCGGGATGTACTCTGCCACCGTTGGGAGTCCGTCTTGGCACCCCGGGCCACCTCTACACCACACAGCCTCAGCTGACACAGCTGTCCACAACGCATTGCCTGTCCCAGCCACCAAGCAAGTTGGCTGTACCGGAGGATGCCGTGGCGCCGGCGATTCCTCCAACCTCTCAATTCACCACTCAGCCCAGATTTTCCCGAGGCTGAGCAGAGTTGCTGCATGTACTTCAGGGTCTACCTGCATGCTGGCACTGCAGGATATTTTTCAGGATGTCTGGGTCGGTCTCGGAGCTCACGCAGGAGCCACCATGCTGCTCCGGCCCCACCCCCACAATAAGACAATGTTACTGTGGACAGAAATATATGCCTTTCTAAATTTACCAGGCCCTAGTTTAGAAAGCATGTCTCACATTTTTGAAACACAGAATAGGCTGAACAGCTTTAACTATGTAAAATGCAAACCTCTTTTAAGCCATGGAATATTTTTAACTGCTCTGTTTGCAAGCTTATGGGTCTCTTGTTTAGATTGTAGCTGTTAGATTGGCATCCATGCATGGCACACACTTCTTAAACGTTCCCCATGCTGCACATACTTCTCAGGAGTACACGTCATATAAATGCACCCTCCATCCACCGCCAGGTCAACCCACACTTCATTATAGTTCTCCAAATGCCCGTATTCCCCTGGGCCTGGTTGTGCTTTATAAATGAACCAAATACAAATCTCTCGGCTGTTTCATGGTTGTGTGCCATAAAGTGGCTATTATATCCCCTGTATTGTAAATGGCCACCACGCGATATTTAGGTTTGTCACTTTCCCCTGTTTGTACTTGGGCTTCCCTAGTACCATGAGACATTTTCCCGGTCTTATTTGGATTGCCCACAGTCGCCATCATCATTGCACTATTAGGAATTGCCTCTGCACAACATTGTACTCCCAGTTGGCACAGACAGAAGATCAGCAGGAGGAAGACAATAATAGGAACCACTAACTTCATTGCAGTCCTGAGCCATGATGGTACCCAGTCGAATGCTGCGCTAAACCAGTCACATGCTTCAATGCCACCTTCTTCTTCCACCCGCACCCTGAGTTCATGCACTGCCGATATCACATGCAAGAGTGTTCTATTTTCAGCATCTGCAGAAGGCACGAAAGTGCAACATGCACTCTCGGTTTTTCGGCAAACACTGTCTTCCATAGCCGTGAGCAGGTCGACCACACAACGATTTTGCATCGTCATCAGTGTTAGTGCTCTTACTTCTACCTTTATCACATTGAATTACTTCTTCTGTGTCGTTGGCCAGCTGGATCAGCTCCCAGTGCACAATTTGAAGCCACTTGCCGTTTGCTCGTGCCTGGATGCTGTGGATAAGTGATGCAAATATGTCATGAGTTGAATAGCTTATACTGATCAGGTATTTGCGACAAGAAGTTTGAAGAGTCGTTTGAGAGGTAATTGGATACTCTCTTCCTGCAGTATACTTGATCTTGTAACTTGTCTTCGGATAGCATGTCATAGATGGGGGGGGCTCTTCGCTCGCAGGTTTGGGTGCCAGCCGCCTTCGATTGGGCACTGCCTCCGCCTTGATGTGGTCCTCCGGAATCAGCAGCAGTGCAGAGTGCTGCGTTGCCACAGCACAGTGGCCCCTCTACGATGACAGGACTTGCAAGCATGCCTGTTTGCTGCACACCCAATAGTGGTCCATCAATGTGCCTCATTGCCTACGTTTTGTCACCTGGCACTCCTGTTAACTTTATTGTACTTTCATTTATGTGGGACGTTCAGCACTACTTGTGCCCACATTAGGGATTACCATCTCCCCGACCTAGGACATCCAGACGCTTCCACTAGCCCCGCGTCTGCAGGCTACTTTCACTTGTTCTCACAGCGCCACACTAGCGTTGCTCACAGTTCTCTATGAGTGGCATCTTCTCATAGTTTTACGGCCTACCCGCGGTGTCTGCAGCACGTCTTTTTCCTTCCGCTGCAGTCACCGCCGGCATTACGAGGCGGGCGTGTTCGTTTGAGGAGGCAGCATTTGGTTGCTATTACTCCGTTCCTAACACGCATGCGCAGAGGTGTAGCATTAACTTTACTGCACCTGCGCACCCACGTTCCGGGGACACAGCTTCATTCTGTGCTAAACCTAGCTCCCAAACCCATGTATCTACACTGGCTTGTGTACGGCAGGTAATCCATAGGGGCACCAGAGCCCGGCGCTTCATTTATTGCACCATGCAATTCCTTTGGGCGCTTTTTCACCATAGTGCCATTTTTATTTTATCTTTGGCTCCCACAGACTTTCGCAGCTTCACATAGCCGCCGTGGGACAGGCATTCCCAGCCCGAATTTTCCAGTTCCCAAACCTACAGGGACACACAAATATTCAATTTGGATCCTTTCCTCACAAGTTTAAGGTACATCCAGCCGCGTCCATATTTATTACGCAATCATATGTTGAAGGCTTTGGACATTGTCGAATGTAGAAAGTTAGGGGGCTCTTACTTTTACTTATTAGAGCCTCCCTCTGCTTTTTCTTTTCCAGGCAACACTTCGCTGTGAGGGGAACCCACCACGTCCCAGATGAGGGGTTCACCCTATTTCTTACGTTTTAGCCTTCCGGCTTACACTTAGGACCCAGTCCTGTGCAAGGTCAGTGCATGACCACCAATATGAGAAAACTAGTGTTTTGATTTTTTGTGTCCTTTCTTTTTAGTGTTTACATGACTATGTACATAGGTTTTAACCACTGCGCTCTCACATTATTCCTTACACACTAGGTGTTGTAACCTCCACTCCCCTTTATTTTCAACAGGGGACACCTTACCTTGGCTCCATGAAGAAGGCTGTGAACCACTGAAAGCCGAAACGTCCGGGGACCTTTTCACCTTCAGGTGTTGTTAGGTCCCCTTAAAATCTTTGTTTGGATTCATTTCAGTGACGTCAATCCATTACTTTGGTCACCCTTTAGCTTAGACCTATCCAAGGTCTTCATCTTAGAAGAACAACAGGTTATGTTAGTTTTACTTTGGTTAGGAAAACATGCTTAAACCTGTTGTTATAACATGGTAAATAATGAGGAGTACAGAATGTATTAGAAGCATTTTTTCATGTATAAGTATTTCTCTCTACAATTGTTACCATGCAATATATTCATGCATCAATTTGTTTTGATTATGCTCACTGCATATTGTTTATGCATTGTTGTTTGTTATATGTGTGTAATGATTGCATCTTTTCACATTGAATTCATAGTTTTATATTAAAAAAGTTTTACAAGTAGATGAGGACAGCAACTTAATAAAAGCTGTACCTCTTCTTCTAAACAAGCTAGCACATGTGTATTATTATTTTCTTTTTTCATGTACACCTACCCTAGGATATGCGTAAATAGTGCCACTGATGGGTAGTGAATACACAACAGATTTGATTTGCACTAAATAAATTGCAACTAGCTCAGATTCTCACAGCCAGGACACAACTCCCTTTTTGTACACAGTGGTCCATCAATGCAGCTGTTCCTTTTCGCATGTCGGGTATTGCGAGAGTTCTGTTGCAGCGTGTGTTAGAGCCCATGGGTACTCTTCCCTCCCCCTGGAAACACAGTTCGTATTTTTCTTCATGCCGCAGCGTGATTGGTTTTTCGAGAGCTGTGACTCACGTTAGTTTTGTGATGTGTTGTGACCAGTCGTGGGAACATGTGTCTTCCATCCATTGCAGTCTTTTTTCTGATAAGGTACGTAAAGCTTTTGCCTTACACATCACTGTTGCTTCTTGCCATTTGTTTTCAGCGAACATTGTCCCCTTTATTGCAAAGAATGGCTCTTTAAAGCATGTTGTACCTTGAGGCTTCATCAGGAGGAAGCAATTGTAGGTTTACTGTGTGCGCCTGGAAGGTGTTCCTTATCCTACATAGTGCAAGATGAACGAGACACTGGGCTTCCACTAAGGGGGATTCTTTAGGCATCTAAACCTTAGGCATCCCCGACGCATGAGGTATCAGTGAACACACCTAGCAACTACCATTTGTGGCCTGTCTCCCTGTGGTGTTCATATCAGAGTAACACTTTTTAGACTGGTCTGGATGACGAAGATCCTCCACCTCATCCAACCCCAACCCGAGGTATGCGTCATATCTTGGTTTCTTTGTTTGCCGCCTCTGCCTACGTATTAAATTAGTTAATGATCATTGTACCGTCTACTATCGACACTGGGCATTTTGTGTGCACTGAAAGCATATGAGTGATAAATGGGAAAGAGACCCAAGTCAGATGTTGCATTAGTGTCATTGTTAGGCTGCCAGTTTTGAGTGTTCAGAAATGCTTCTGGCATGTTAGTGGGAGACAGAGTATATACACTATTTACATTTGAGTTAGGATATCTAGTGTACAGGTAACTTGTGGGTATTGTAAACATTGCTGAAGTGGAAAGGGAGTCGTCATATACATGAATTACATTTTCGCTTTCATTCATTGCAAATGGCTCAAGCTGTGATGATACTGTTGTACAATTTTTGTGTAGTGTGGTGATATTTAAAAAAGTATTATGGTCACAGAGGGCGCTAGTGAGCCCACCAAGATGGCGGCTCCTCTCTGAGCTCCTTGAGGGGCTCCTATTAATCCTGGAAAAATAGCCATGTGAAGTGCGAAACTCAACAAATTGCGGTTGGTAGACGCCGCGGTGTGTCCCACAGAACGAAGCAACACACAGATCCTGTCTGTCTGGGCCTGCAAGGTGTGTGTTCAGGCACGGTTCGGCGTGCGAAGCTGAGAGCCGGTGCGGGGCTGCCTTGCCCACCAAGATCCTGTGCTGCGTGGCTGTCGAGAGGCTCCCATCGGGTGCGCCCGGCCTCGGCAACCCTGGGTGGTGGACGAGGGGTGCAAATGGAGACCTGAATTGGTGTGGCAAAATATCACTTTCGGGGGACCGCCTCTGGGCTGTGGGGGCTTCCGTGTGAGCCATTGGCGCCGCCCAAAAAACTAACATCAGGTCAGGTGGCCTGCCCTGCTGCGCCCGCGGGAGTCCAGAAACAACAGGCCTGCATCCAGGTAGGAGGCGACGCGGGGCGCTGCCCTCCCAGTCTGGGTCAATGGGCCCCCGCTGCCAGCCCAACATCATCAAGCCTGGTGAAGGCTCGCTGACACGCCCGTGCCTGGGGGGACCTGCGGGCTCGCAGGCTTCAATGCCATTTTGACCTCGCCCACCCGGCCCCTTGGAGCAGGAGTGGCGGCGAGGCGGAGACTTGGGGGTGCCCTGCAGAACCCACACTGTGCGATACAGCCGGCTTGAGCCTGCAGTGCCGTTAGAGGTACACCTTGAAGAGGGCCACCACGGCGCATGGGCATATCATACCCCCATAGTACACCCAGCCAGCACGCCACGCACCTCTAGCGGAGCACAGTGTTCAGGAGCGCCGAGCACGGTGTGCCCGGAAAACTGTCGCTGGCAGGGCCCCGCAGGACACCAGTCTTAACCAGCCTTAACCCAATACCAGGAGCTGACATCTCTGACTGCTCTGCAGCTCTTCAACAGGGTGTTCCTCACCAAGGGAAACAGAAGAACTGGTGACACCTGTCGCAACGGTCTCTGGGGCGCCGCTGAGCCAATGCCAGCCGAGCCATCCCTGAACAGCCCTGTCTCCCCTCCTCTGCCGCCCTCGCGGTGGGACGCCCTTCACCGCCGGCGCACAAGAATGGGTAAAACGGACAAAGCACAGCAGAAGCTGACCTTCGAATCTGGGGCTGTGGTTAAAACGCCTAAACAACATTCACGACTAGAGTCCCCTGCAGCTGAGATGGGCCCTGACACCGACGTGCCCCTTGTGCCGACACCGGATATTAGGGAGATGCTGCTAGATCTAAAGTCAGGCATTTGTAACCTCGACTCCAAACTGGACTCCCTCTCCTCCAAGGTTGACCTTTTGCAGCACCGCTTGGACAAACATAACGACAGGCTGGAAGCGGTGGAGCAGCGGGTCTCCGACCTCGAGGACAGCAGGGTGTCGCTGGGGGCCAAAGTGACAGTGCTAGAAAAACAAATAAAAGAGGTGGGCGCCAAAAATGAAGATTTAGAAGGCAGGGCCTGGCGCAACAACATTAGGCTGATTGGGGTGAGAGAAAGGCAGATGCCTGGTAAAATGGAAGACTTCATTGAAAACTTGTGCAAAGAATTATTTGGTGCCGCCATGTTATCCCAGTTCTTCGTTGAGCAGGCGCACAGGGTGCCATCTGGTCGACCTGCCCCTGGCGTGGCTCCACGCCCGATAATTGCCAGGATGCTCAACTTCAAAGACCGCGACCAGATTCTGAAATTGGCAAGAGAGAGGGGGGAACTGCGGTTTGAGGGGGACAACATCCAAATATACCCCGACTTCTCCCAAGTGGTCCAAACAACCCGGAGATCCTTTACCGGAGTGAAACGCAGACTGCGAGACAACAAAATGCAGTATTCTATGATATTCCCAGCCAAGCTGAGAATCCTACATGCCGGGTCAACTAAGTTCTTCACATCACCGGAGGATGCGAATAGCATTGGATGCCGCCCCGTCAGCAACAGCATCCTGCGGCTGACAAGAAACGACAATGCAAGGAGGAACCAGCCCTAAGATCCTAGCAACCGTATCACCCACCCGGTGAGCTTTTTCCTGGCACCGCTCCAATGGAGCACACAGCAGAAGCAATGTATCCTACACTGTTGGGAGCTTGATCCCTTGGTTAGGCACTAGCGCCCCTAGCACAGCTCAAAGTTCAATGGTAGATGGTTGTGGACACGGAGGAGGGAGTTTTAACGGGCGGGTTGGGGGTTGCCTGTGTGTGGGTGGGGGGGAGTTCTGTGTTGGCTTCGGCCCAGCCACGGAGGAGACTGTTCTCTAGTCTCTGTGGCACAGTTGTTGGTACACGGCACTGAAGGGAAACCTGGCAGTGTGTGCTGTGGCGGTTGTAATAGAGAAAAGGCATCGCCCATTTCCTTGTTGTGGTTCTTTTTATGGATAGAGGAACGAACTGTGAGGGATACCATAAGTGAAACGCCCCACCCCCCTCATGTAGCCCACTACGTCACGCAAGGTGGTTCTGTAGACATCGACCCCGACCTGGAGCCCTATTGGGCAAGTGGCTGGTTGCGCCATGACCATACTCATCCACAAGCCCATTCAAGGTAGCAACGTGGAACGTTAGGGGTGGCAACAACCCCACCAAAGCCCGCAGGGTGACCCAAAATCTCAGGAAGCATAACGTCAACGTTGCACTGATCCAAGAGACTCATCTCACCCCAGCGACCGAGGGCAGATGGGCACCCAGCTGGGCTGTCATACATACTTTTCGTCGTATTCATCATATGCACGGGGGGTTACCACCCTCATCAGTAAAAAGTTTAAATTCAAGGTAGCTCTGACAAAGAGCGACGAGGAGGGCAGGTTCCTCCTAGTGCGAGGAGTCTTGAACAGGGAGGATGTGACCTTTGTAAACTCCTACGGCTCGAATGTGGACAGGCCCAATACTTTTCATTGGGTCATGGCCAACCTGGCAGACACAGACCGTACCACAATTATCTGGGGTGGTGACTTGAATACTACACTCAACCCGGTCATTGACAAATCTCAGGCAAAGAGTGTGACCCCATCCAAAGCCAGTTCACAGATACAAGAGTTATGCAGGACGTACAACCTTGAAGACGTCTGGAGGGCGGGGAACCCTATAGCGAGAGACTACACCTTCCATTAGTGGGTGCACAACACCAGCTCCAGACTTGATTATTTACTGGTGTCCTCGAATACTAACATCAGGTGGGGAAATTGCCAGATACTCCCACGAATGCTTTCGGATCACTCTCCGGTGGTTCTTCAGGGCTCCCCAGACGGAAATAGAGGCGGCAGGCCCCCGTGGAAATTCAAACAAGGATCTCTACAAGACCAAGCGTTCGCCCAAGAACTGCGCGCCAAAATAGTATCCTTCCTGGACATAAATCGTGATTCTGTTGAATCAGCAGGGACACTGTGGGAAACCCTCAAGTGCTTCGTAAGGGGGGTGTGCCTGGCTAAGGAACATGGGATACTGAAGACAATTGGGTCGGAATTAGCAGCCTGTGAAACACGCCTGAAAGACCTCGAACAAGTTTACGACACACAAAAAGACAACCGCACCCTTGCTTCCCTTAAAGGAGAACTTGACAACTTGAAAGGGAAGCCAAGTTCCTTGCTCTGGGGCACAGAATACGCCAGTATGGGGAGGGCCAAAAGCCGTGCGCCCTGTTGTCTAGACTTCTGGCGGTAGACAGGAGACTCCCCTCCACCCCCCAGATAGAATGTATCCAGAATGTATCCGGGAACCCAACAGCACTATGGTCTTCACGGAAGACGACATGGTAGAGTCCTTCCGAGCTTTCTACCAAGACCTATACAACTCCAAATCAGACAACAGACCAGAACCCCTCCTTCATTACCTAGATCAGATAGAACTTTTCTGGGCAAATCAAACATTGCGAGAACCACTAAACTCCCCCATTTCGCTAGATGAGATCACAGAGGCCGTAAGGACGCTCCCTAGCTCCAAAGCTCCTGGGCCGGACGGCCTGACTGGAGAGTTCTACAAGGCGTTCGTCACACTCCTAGCGCCTCTCCTGTTACAGGTGCACCAAGAAGCGGTTGAGCGAGGCTGTCTCCCCACGACACTTAGAGAAGCAACATAATTCTTATACATAAAAAAGACAAACCCCCTGAAGAACGTAGCTCATACCGGCCCATATCCCTAATCAATCTCAATAATAAAATCCTGGCCAAAATTCTAGCCACAAGACTGCTCCCTTTAATGCCCGCACTGGTGATAGCGGACCAAGCGGGCTTCATTCCTGGGCACAACACGACCTTTGGCTTACGTCGCCTTTTCGGTGCAATCAAGGCCAAGGACCCGGAATCCAAGCAGTGGCGTTCCTTCTCGACGCCTTTCGGCCTTATTATTCACGCTGCCAATGGAACCCCTAGCAGCCAATCTGCGCTCCCGACACCTGCACAGAGGCCTAAAGCTCGGCCCGCACAAACTGATTCTGCCGCTCTACGCAGATGATGTGGCCCTTTTCATACAAGACCCGTCCACAAATCTGAATACGGTGATGCGGGAAGTGATCCGCTTTGGGGAACTCTCCGGCCTAAAAAATCAATAACACGAAATCAATAGTATTTCCCCCAACGGATGCCACAGCGACGTTCACAGATGACTAATGGGCTTAAGTGGGAAGGGTTGGGGGACCGATACCTAGGTATCCAAGTGTCAAGAGACCACAACACCCTCCTACAGGATAACTACGGGAAAACAATGGAAACGCTACAAGACAAAGTTTCCAGATGGAAGCATCTCCCGCTTACAATAAGGGGCCGTGTCTATCGTTAAGATGGTCGTTCTCCCTAAACTCCTTTATTTGTTTGCGAATATCCCCATCATACTCCCCCAGAAACTGCTGCTCTCGTTACAGAGCATGATTCTCAAACTGATCTGGGCCGGCAAGCCAGGAAGGGTAGCCTTCACAACATTAATTCGGTTGCAAAGGGGGGCATGACCCTCCCGGATCCTCAACGTTATTTTTGGGCAGCCCAGGCGCAGTTCCTAAACCATTGGTATACCACACAATTTATAAGACCCCATGTCCAGGTCGAACGGGCCCTAATGTCCCCCTACATGCTGCGCGCGCCATTATGGGCAAGATACAGACTTCACCCAAATCCCTAAACATAGTCCACGCTACATAAACGATTTGGACAAAAATAGCAGCGAAATACAAGGTTGACGTCCGGTATTCCCCGCTCATACCCGCAAAATTCATCCCCGGGGTCCCCCTCACTAGTGAACGTGTCTTATCTCCACTGGGCCAGCAAGCTACAAATTAACAATCTGGGCGACATGTTCGTCAAGGGAGTCTTCATGACACTTCAGCAGGCGTGGGTGCGAGGCGCTTCCACAGCACAAGCCACATTCATTTCTCCAGCATGGGGTCTGGCATGGATTCACATGCTCATGAATATTCCCCGTCGTCAGGCTGGGAATCCTCGGTAAAGAAAAAACCAGTATCAGTTTCGTTTCTGATCTGTCTTTCGTAGTAATAACCAATCACTGGTCTCTGCGTCATACTGACCACAGCCAATGACTGCCCTCTACCTAAGCACCGCCTCTGGCAGCCATCTTCAGATTTTTACCGCACGTTCATGTGTTGGGATCCTCGTGCTATTGCTCTCGAGCGTTAGTGCTATTTTTTGCGCTTTTTCACAAAAAACTTCGATTCTTTCGGTCAAAAGAGCCTCAAGCTCCACCGATCCTACATCCGATCAACGGGGACCCGTGTCGGATTCATCTGTGCCCCTCAAGGGTGAAGATTTCGTCGAGCTACACTTCGGAGGACTCCAGAAGCTTCTCAGGCCCGGTCTCGGAGATGGCCCAGGAGAAGGGAAGCTCGACGCCCGGAAAGCTGTTCAGGGTCTGCCCTGGATGCCAGCTGCAGAACGTCTTCAAGGAGGACGAACACTCTTTCTGCCTTTACTGCCTTCATGAGGACAAGACGCACGTGGAGAAGGACTGTGCGTTTTGCGGCAACATGTCGGAACGGACCATGAAGGACCGCCATCAACGTCTCGCCAACTGGCTGGAGGGTAAGAGCCCGTCTGGCGAGAAGAAGAGGAAATCCGAGCGGTCTTCTAAGACCTTTGAGGGCGCCCCGGCGACGGGGGCCCAACATAAGGCCAAGCACCGCGAGTCCGCTGGCACCGGGAGCGCCGAACGGTCGGGCTCTACGGGCGCCAGGCAGGGCGCACCCTCCCCGGCACCATCAACCACGAGCCAACGCTCTGGGTCGGGTAAGAGGAAGGCCGAGCACCCGGCGAAGCTCCTGGAGAGGCCCCGGTCGAGCTCTAAGGCAGAGGAGGAGCGTGGCAGTGCCCCCTCCCTCAAGGATAAGGCGGTGAGCGCACCTAAGGTGGTGAAGGCCTTGATCCATCCGACCAAGCCCTCTATCGAAACGGTCGCGGCGGCCCTGGCTCAGCCTGTGGTGGCTGCACCAGTGGTGGCGACCTCAGGGCCCAGGATCTCCCTGCCTCCTCGGAGGGAGTCTTCCTTTGTGCCCATCGATAGGACCCCCGTGAAACCCTCCGTGGGGAAGAAGAAGGGGGGGCAGGGCGTCGTCGTAGATTCGGCCTCAACCTCAGAAGAGGAGCTGATCGAGGTCTTAAGCCACGGCCTAGGCGTGGAAGAAGGCCAGCCCGTCGGAATGGACCCCGACGCAGGTGACGACGACGACATCGTCGAGGATACCGACGGGGCCCCTGCTCGCCCGTCGGATTCCCCTCTGCCAGCGCCGCAAGACAACTCGGCGGCCATTTTGTTGGCCATACAGTCCTTATGCTCCGAGATAAGGACGAGGCTACCGTTACCGACGGAGGAACCTCTCCCGTCGGGTGATCCAGAACCGGGACCTTCTGGTGTTCCCCCTACCAAGAAAAGAAGGATCCATCCACCACCTCCTTTTCAACCGTCGCGCCCCGTCCAGCCCTCCTCCCCGTCCACCCGAGGGGATGATACGGGGACTGACACGGCAGCGACGGGTACGGACGACGAGGCATACGACGAGGATTTTCCGTCGTCGCCTCCCACCAGGGCTTCTCCGCCCGACGAGATCGGATCTTTCCACTCCATGATCTCCAGGGCTTCCGAGCTTTTCCAACTCTGCCCTGAGGAGAAGAAAAAGGAAGGCTTCCTTTATCAGCGGCGCGAGGCCAAGAGGAAGACGGTCCTCGCAGTGCCTCTGTTGGACAACATTTGGGATGAGGGCCTTTCCCTCCTCAAGAACCCTTCCACGACGCCAGCTAGAAGAGACCGGTACGAGAAAAAGTACCGGGTCCCGGACACGGCCCCCTTATGCCTCCGGGCGCAGCCTACCCCGGACTCCGTCGTCTCCGCGGCAGCCAGGAAGAAAGCGGGGGGGGGTGCGGCCTCCACATCGACTTCCCCGCCGGACGGCGAGGGAAAGAAATTGGATGCTATGGGACGTAGAGTCATCTCGTCGGCAGCGACGATGATTAAAGCGGCCAACGCCTTGGCTATCGTGGCCCGCTACAACAGGGAGCTCTGGTACAAGATAGCTCCCCTGCTGGATTTTCTGCCGGACGACAAGAGGGCGGAGGCCCTTGAGATCCTGCAGGAAGGTGAGGTGGCTTCGGACCACGCCATCACCGTGGCGACGGACATCGCCGACACTGGGTTCCGCCAGCTGGGCAACGGCGTTTGCCTTCGACGTCGTGGATGGCTCAAAGCTACGGACTTTCGGCAGGACGTCCAGACCAGAGTCCTGGACATGCCCTTCGACGGGAACAACCTGTTTGGGAAGACAGTGGACGACTCCCTTCAGGCCATCAAGGCGGATACTGAGACGGCCCGGGCCCTTGGAGTCCTGCAGCAACGACGGACGCCCTTTCGGAGCGGCGGAGGCAAGGGCGCCTCCAAAGGTTCCGGCGGCGGTTTCACTTCCTACCGTCAAGCGGCCCGCTCGTCGTCGCAAGAGGCCTACAGAGGACGAGGCAAGTCTAGCGGACCCCGCCGTCGTCGCCAAGGAGGTCAAGGCGGCAAGGCCGCGTCCAAGCAGGATTGAACCGGCCGTGGGGTCGGGCCCCCACCGAAGCACCCCGGTGGGAGGCCGGCTGGCGGGCTTCGTCAGCGTGTGGGAGTCCATCTCCACCGACCGTTGGGTGCTGGACGCCCTGGCCCGGGGCCACGCGCTCGAGTTTCAAAGAAGGTGCCCGCGCGTCCCCCCCGTGGCCAGGAAAGAACTTCACGTCCCTCAACTTCTCCTGGAAGTAAAGGCGATGCTCAGAAAGGGCGCCATCGAACTCGTCCCAAAGAGGCTTCGGGGCTCCGGAGTCTACTCGCGGTACTTCCTCGTGAAGAAGAAGACGGGAGGATGGCGCCCCATCCTAGACCTGCGACGTCTGAACAAGTTCATCAAGGCGCAGAAGTTCCGGATGGTCACCCTCCAGCACGTCCTGGGTCAGCTGGAGGAAGGAGACTTCCTATCGTCGTTGGATTTGGAGGATGCCTACTTCCACATTCCCATCCTGAAGGGGCACCGAAAATTCCTCAGATTCGTGGTCCAAGGGCGTCATTACCAGTTCAAAGCCCTTCCCTTCGGACTACGGTCTGCACCCAGGGTATTCACCAAGTGCCTCGCACCGGTGGCGGCGCAGCTGCGCCGCGAGGGGATTCACGTCTACCCCTACCTGGACGACTGGCTCATCCGCGCCAAGACGAGGGAGCTCGCCGTGGTCCACACGGCAAGGACCGTCCAACTCCTCACGGACCTGGGATTCTCCGTGAACTACGCCAAATCCCACCTGGTGCCCGCGCAAGTCGCACTGTTTCTGGGAGCGAGGCTCGACACAGTGTCCCTTCTGGCCTCCCCGTCGGAGGAGAGGACCAGGACCATCTTGGGCAAGGTGCAACGGATGTTGGTGGCCGACGCGGCCAAAGTGAGGTCCATCAAGTCCCTCCTCGGGATGATGTCTTCCTGCATCTACCTCATTCCCATGTGCAGGCTCCGGATGCGCCCGTTGCAAGAATTCCTGGATGCGCGCTGGATCCAGACGACGGGCAGCTTCGAGGAAAGGATCAAGCTCGACGAGAGTTTCCGACGAGCGATACGGTGGTGGGGCACCCGCGCGCATCTGACGGCGGGCATGGACTTCCAGACCCCAGCCCACCAGGAGACTGTGACCACGGATGCCTCCCTGGAAGGGTGGGGAGCGCACACCGAAAATCTGCACGCAAGGGGACTCTGGCTCCCGAGGGAGAAGTCCCTGCATATCAACGTCCTGGAGCTCCGTGCAGTGTTTTGGGCCCTCAGGTCCTTCCTTCCGTCCCTCAAGGGCAAGGTGGTGAGGATCTTCACCGACAACACCACCACCATGTTTTACATCAGGAAACAGGGCGGAACCAGGTCCCCAGCGCTGTCCAAGGAGGCGCAGGACCTGTGGCATTGGGCCGTCGCCCAAGGGATTTTTCTGGTGCCGTTTCATCTGGCAGGGATAAAAAACACCATCGCCGACTCACTCAGCAGGGAGCTGCGCTCGTGCCACGAGTGGGAACTACGGCAGGATCTGGTGGATCGCCTCTTCCGACGGTGGGGCACACCCCAGATCGACCTGTTCGCGACGGCGACGAACACCAAGTGCCGGAGGTTCGCCAGCAGATTTCCCCAGACGAGGAGCATGGGCGATGCTTTCTCGTTCCCCTGGGAGGGCCTGTTCCTCTACGCGTTCCCTCCCTTGCCTCTGCTATTCCGGCTCATCAACCAGCTCAAGAGGTCACGGTGCAGGATGATCCTCGTCGCACCTGCGTGGCCGAGGCAGATATGGTTCCCGGACCTTCTGGACTTGTCAGCGTCCCCGCCGATCAAGCTGCCGGCGGACGCGGATCTACTCTCCAGGGAAGGAGGCGCCATCCTCCACCACGACCCGAAGTCGCTGAACTTGCAGGCCTGGCTCCTGCAGCACTAGAGTTTGGAGGATACGACATACCGGCCGATTGCAGAGAGGTTCTTGCAAAGGCCAGGGCGTCCTCGACTCTTAAATGCTACGGACACAAATGGAAGAGGTTCTCTGTCTGGTGCCACGCACAGAAGATTAACCCTCTACGGATTACGGCTCCCCAAGTACTGCCGTACCTGCTGACGCTGGCCAAAGCTGGTCTGGCACACGCGTCCATCAAGATTCATCTTGCTGCGATCTCCCGATACACCAGAACCACGGGGCGGACGTCCTTGTGGTCTCATCGTCTGGTGAAAGAGTTCATGAAGGGACTGTTCAGATCGTTCCCGCCGGTGAAGGCTCCGGTCCCGGCGTGGGAGCTCAAGGTGGTGCTGACCAAGCTCATGGGACCTCCGTTCGAGCCTCTGCACTCGGCCCCGTTGAAGTTTCTATCGTGGAAAACAGCTTTTCTTGTGGCCATCACCTCCGCACGACGAGTGGGAGAGATCCAGGCCCTTTCCTGCAAGGCCCCGTACTTGACTTTCCACGACACGAGGGTAGTGCTCAGGACGCACCCCTCCTTCATGCCCAAGGTACCGTCGGACTTCCATCTCAACGAACCCTTGGTGTTACCTGTGTTCTTCCCGTCGCCTTCATCGCCGGCTGAGAGGACTTTGCACTCGCTGGATGTAGCTAGAGCGCTGAAGTTCTACGTGGACCGCACGAAGGGTTTTCGGAAGACGTCACAACTCTTTGTGAACTTTGGACCTGTCAATCAGGGGAAGGCTCTCTCGAAGGCTTCCATCTCCAGATGGCTCTCCGGCTGTATCATGTGCTGTCACCGGTTGGCAAACCGACCGCTGCCTGGCCGTCCGAGAGCCCATTCCACCAGAGCGATCGCAGCTACCACGGCGTTCCTATCTGGTGTGCCCCTGCTGGACATATGCAGGGCTGCTACGTGGAGGTCGACGCACACCTTCACGAAATTCTACTGCGTCGACCGGGATTCCAGGGAGGAGTCCAGGGTCGGCCAAGCAGTGCTGCGCAACCTGTTCGCCTGAGGTGAGCCTGGTGAGGAGGTAAGATGCTTAATGTTGAGTTGATGTGATGCTTAATGTTGAGCCTTTGCCACCTCCCGTGGTTGTGCATGTGTGTACTGCTATGTATTCTTTATTCATGAGCATGTGAATCCATGCCAGACCCCATGCTGGAGAAGGAACAAGTTACTTACCTGTAACTGTTGTTCTCCAGCATGGGTCTGGCATGGATTCACATGCGAACCCTCCCGCCTACCCCTCTGCGGCTCTTCACTTGGTCATACTGCCACTTCACGTGCTTCCAAATCTGAAGATGGCTGCCAGAGGCGGTGCTTAGGTAGAGGGCAGTCATTGGCTGTGGTCAGTATGACGCAGAGACCAGTGATTGGTTATTACTACGAAAGACAGATCAGAAACGAAACTGATACTGGTTTTTTCTTTACCGAGGATTCCCAGCCTGACGACGGGGAATATTCATGAGCATGTGAATCCATGCCAGACCCATGCTGGAGAACAACAGTTACAGGTAAGTAACTTGTTCCTTATTTCAGGCTCCGTCAGACCATTCAAATGCTCTTCCCCATCTTCCCTGCCGAACCGCAGACATGGCAGTTGCTCCACGGCGCAATCCAGGCCCAGGGCGAAGGTAGGCTGGTATCGTGGCTATATAAAAACCTCCTCAATGACACTCTCGTGAGCACGACATCCTCGAAACTCAGATGGGAAAAGTCCCTTGGGGGGCATATATCCTTAAACAAACTCAAAAGGTGGCGCTAAACTCAGGATTCAAACAAATACAATTTAACTATGTGCACCAGACCTACCATACTCCGTCCAAACTCCACAAACAAAGTGCTGAGATCCCAGGGTTGTGTGGCCGCTGTGGAGCGCAAGACGCAGATTTCATACACCTGGCGTGGGACTGCTCGGTGGTGAACGTGTTCTCGGGGGAGGTATGGGACAAGATGACTGCAATCGCAGGAGATACTATTGACCAAGACCCGATGATAGCACTACTTGGACTCACCAGCGGGGTCTTAATTCACACACGTAAATTATTGGGCCTTCTCTTAGTTCTAGCCAAAAGAAGAGTGGCAATGGCATGGGGGAGGAGCCAACCCCCAAGCTCCCAAATGTGGCTGAAAGATGTGGCCTACTGCCAGCACACAGAGACCATGTACATCAGAACTCTGCCACTCCATGCGAGACCTCCTGACATTTGGGGCCTCTATGTGAACTACTTAATCTCCTCAGCATCTGGCACCTCTTCTCCCGCTTCAAGGTACTAACTCTTCACCCTGGAGTTGACCCATCTGGCCACGATGACATAATGGACCACCGGCCTCTTTGTGTTTATCCACCTACATTGTCTGGGTTATGATGGCAACAGTGGGGGCGGGGGGGGTCATAGACCAACTGATACACAGCTTGTCCCCTTGGTTTTGCGCTTTGTTTTGATTTCCTCTTCAGCGTTTTTATGTTTATTGAAAACCAAAAATAAAGTTAAAAAAAAAGTATTATGGACCCATATTAGTTTCACACAGTGACATATTGTTCTGCTCCCTTCCTGTATTAGTTGCCCCCCCTATTTTATATCTCCAACAATAAAAGTAAAACTCCAATACAACCCCAAACACAATAAGATGGTGGAGAAAACTGTAACGCTCACCTGATTCTCGCAGAGGCGCCGGTCTTGACTGGGCGACTACCGTATCTTCAAAGGTGATGTGTAGCACCCGGTTGGCTCTTTGGGCTGGACCTCTGTGCACTGTATGCCTGACGTGTAGAGTAAGATGTCTGCAGATAGAAAATATGGGGTTAATGAACTGGGGTTATTGGGGTGGCCCTATCTCTTTCCTCTTCTCCTCTCCTGTAGACCCCCAAAGGTTAACGCTCTCACCTTAGGTAAGTGAATGCCGAGCTCTCCATCTGCCTCGGGGCAGGGTGCTGTAACCAGTTTCTTCACTGGATAGGTAGCGCAGGCCTCTTGACTTGAGAGGACTGCTGTCCGTCGTTTACTGCACGAACGGTAAGTTTCGAGTCATTCAAATGTCTTTAAAGTCTTTAGTAATGATGTCTCTTGTTTTGCAGGGTTCCGGCGATGGCGGAAGATGGGCTGAAGTGAGTTGAAGATGGAGCCCGTGTGATGAATAGAAGCGCCTGGAAGCACGTAAGTAAGCGCTTGTTGCCTGCTTCACTATGCGCTCTAACTGTCTTTTTATTTTGCAGGTACGAGTTCGGAGCGGCTGCAGGGTGCCGGAATACCAACTGTATTAGATGTGGAAAGGAGTAATGGCACGTGAGTATTAAAGTTCCCCAATGTCTTTAAACGCACCTTGTTTTGTCTTTCAGATGACGGAATGCAGTGTGAAGACCTCCGGAGCGCACAAAGAGTAGGTAAGCCTTTGCCTTTCAGATGCCGGAATGCTAACCTGTTCTTTCTTGTCTTTATAGGTGTTGCTGAAGACTGGATTCAGGATGGTAAGCCTTTTTCCTTAGGCCCAGGACCGGATGCAGAAGACACGATGAGCGTTCTGCTGCAGAGGTTGCAGAATAACGCAAAGCAAGATTCATCCACCGGGTGTGGTTTAAATAGCCTCCTGTAGTGCTTAGGTGTCTCCTTCCACAGCCACGCCTAAGTAAGAAAAGAGTTCCTGGTAAGAAAAGAGTTCCTGCCTTCCAGAAGAGTTCCAGTGTTCTGAATCTAGGGAGTGGCTCCAGCCCCACCCAACAGGAAAAGTAGTTCCAAACAGAAGAGGATCAGAGGCTCAACTGGCAGGCAAGTAAGCAGCATGGTCTGCTGAAGGTAAGTCCACCCAAGCATTATGAGCCCGGCGCTTCCAGCGCTGGGACTGGGCATATTTATGAGCCTGGTGCACTGGCGCCAGGACTGGGTCCAAAAGGTCCCAATTGGGACTGGTTGGCACTCGGAACCTGGGTTATGGATCTGCTTCCAAGGGAGTTGGGAAAACCCTGACCTTTTGGAAGCAGAGATCATGACTGTACCCCCCCTCAAGGCCCCTCCCAAACCGGGCTTCTCCGGGGGTTTTGGCTTGTCAGGAAATGTTCGGTGAAATCTTTTGATTAGGCGAGGAGCGTGGACATATTCAGCAGGTTCTCAGGATCTCTCTTGGAGGCCGTAGCCTTTCCAGTCAATTAGGTAGAATAGTTTAGATTTGGAGATCTTGGAGTCCAGAATGCTTTTGACTTCAAACTCGAGTTCTCCATCCACTAGGATAGGTTTTGGAGATTTGGTTAGTCGGGTTTGAGGTTGCACGGGTTTTAATAGAGAGACGTGGAAGACCGTATGTATCTTCATGTGCGGGGCAAGTCCAACTTGACCGCTACTGGGTTTACTATGGTAGTGATGGAATAGGGACCAAGGTATCTTGGGTTGAATGTGCGTGGCCCTTTTAGAGATAGATATTTGGTGGATAACCAGACTTGATCCCCTACTTGATAGTGAGGGGCTTCCTTCCGATGTTGATCTGCTCCTTTCTTGTATTGTTCTTTAGCCCTTTGAAGGTGAGAAACAGCTTCCTTAAAGGCTTGGGTGATTGTAGAATGCAGGTAGTCTACTGCTGGTGTTTCAAGATCTTGGAGGGGATCCAACTCCGAGGTTCGAGGGTGACTGCCGTACAAAAGAAAAAACGGGGTTTTCCCAGTTCCCGAATGGACAGAGTTATTGTAGGCATACTCGGCTATCCAAAGGATATCTTTCCAAGTTTTTTCAGTTTGTTGCAGCATGCACCGTAAATACTGTTCCAGAGTTTGATTGGTCCTCTCGGTTTGTCCGTCGGTCTGAGGGTAGTGACTGGTCGATAGTCTCACATCAATTTGAGCCGACCGACAGCAACTTCGCCAAAAATGAGAAATAAATTGACTACCTCGATCCGAAATTAGAACCGAAGGAAAACCGTGCAGTCGGACGATGTTTTCGAGAAATTCTCGGGCCAGAGTTGCTGCTGTTGGCAAGCCTTTGAGCGGAATGAAATGCGCCATCTTGGAGAATAAGTCCACGATTACTAGAATCGTATTGTATCCGGAGCATGGAGGTAGATCAGTGATGAAGTCCATAGAAAGCGTATGCCAAGGGCGAGGTGGGATGTCAATAGGGCGTAAGAGGCCTGCTGGTCTTTCCTTTTGACTCTTGTTTTGGGCGCATACTCCACAGGACATTATAAAGTCTCTGATATCTTTTTTCCAAGACGGCCACCAGAAGTAGCGCTTGATCTTTTCTGAGGTCTTGGCTATACCGGGATGACCTTCCATTAAAGAGTCGTGATAACAAGAGATTACTTTTTTCTGTAAATCTGTGCTGGGTAGGTATAATCGTTCTTGGAAATACAATAAGTTGTCCTTTACTGCAAAGTCCTTTCCCTGCAGATGCCAATTCTGTATGTCTGCTGGAGTTACAAGTTGCCTGGCTTTATCCTTAACTTCCTCTATGGATTCTGTGGCGATTACACCCAGAATTCTTTGTTCGGGAATGATTGGTACAGGTTTAGGGTTGACCAAGTGTTCTTCCACTCCCATCCGAGAAAGGGCATCGGCTTTACCGTTCTTTGTACCAGGTCGATAGGTAATTATGAAGTCAAACTCGGCAAAGAATAATGCCCAACGGAGTTGTCTAGAGGATTGGGCTTTTGCGGTCTTCAAATATTGCAGGTTTCGGTGATCCGTAATCACAGTAACGGTGTGTCGGGCCCCCAGCAGATAATGCCGCCAAGCCTTAAAGGCAGACTTGATAGCCAGAAGTTCCTTGTCAGTAATCGTGTAATTCATTTCAGGAGGCGAGAATTTGCGGGACCAAAATGCCACGGGATGCAACTGATTGGTTACCGGGTCCTTTTGTGATAGAACTGCCCCCATGGCAAGGCTTGAAGCATCAGTTTCCACGATGTAGGGGAGTTCGGGGCGAGGGTGTTTTAAGATTGGTGCAGAGATAAATTTAGTCTTCAAATCCTGGAAAGCTTGTTCCGCCTCGGTAGACCATTCAAAACGTTTGTTTTTCTTTAACAAGGCAGTGATGGGCTGGACTATTCGAGAGAATTCGGGGATAAACCTGCGGTAAAAGTTAGCGAAGCCTAACATGCTTTGCACACCTTTTACGGAGGATGGTGATGGCCATTTGAGAACTGCATCGACCTTCTTTGAATCCATACGCACTCCGCCAGGTGATAATATGAATCCCAAGAATTCAACTTCAGTCACGTTGAAAACACATTTTTCCAACTTAGCGAAAAGTTTGTGTTGACGCAGTCTTTCGAGGACCATTTTCACGTGTTTCCGATGTTCAGATTCCGATGAAGAATAAACGAGGATGTCGTCAATGTAAACAACAACACATACATCTATGAGCTCTCTGAGGACATCGTTCATAAAATATTGAAAGGCGGCCGGGGCATTGCAAAGTCCGAAGGGCATGACCTGATATTCAAATAGCCCATACTTGGTGGGGAAGGCCGTCTTCCATTCATCGCCCTCTTTTACTCGTACCAAGTGGTAAGCTCCTCTAAGATCCAGCTTTGTATATATGCATGCTTTTCTGACTTGGTCCAGGAGTTCAGGGATCAAAGGTAACGGATATCTATTCTTAACGGTGATCTGGTTCAGGGAGCGATAATCGATACAAGTTCTAAGGTCTCCTTCCTTTTTTGGAACGAAGAACAAAGCTGAAGAAGCAGGGGACTTGGAAGGACGAATAAACCCATTTGCAAGGTATTGATCCAGGTATTGTCGAAGGTGAAGGTTCTCAGGCTCGGTGAGGGCATAAATTCTACTACAAGGAGGAGTAGATCCAGGTATCAGGTCTATCTGGCAGTCATAAGACCTATGAGGAGGTAGAGAGTTAGCCTGATCCTTCCGGAAAACATCTTGGTATTCTAGGTATTCGGGAGGTAACTGGGGAGTCTCTGAAGAAATTGCGGCCAGTGCAACACCAGGTGGAGGGTGACAAGTAGAGACACATTCTGGAAACTGGACCGTTCTTGCTCGCCAATCGATCAGAGGATTGTGTTTCTCTAACCAAGGTATTCCTAGAATAATCTGAAACTGAGGGGCCTTGATCACATCGAACACGATCTTCTCATGCTGTCCATCTTGACTTACTAGCGTCACCTCTTGAGTGGTATGCGTTACTGGCCCGGAGGCTATCTCTGTACCATCCACCGTAGTAATGACGTCCTTTACAGCCTTGGGACAAAGAGTTAGATTCATCCTCAAAACCATTTCATGATCCACATAATTGCCGATGGCACCGCTGTCGACGTAAGCTTCAATTGCATGTAATCGATCAGGATTATCAGGGCTAATGAGGACCATAGGTATCACGAAATGCGAGGTCACGGAACTGGTTTTCACGCTCGGCAAGAGGACCTCTATTCTTGTCGGGCGAGGTTGTTTCCCTGCTCAGAGTTTGTAACTTTGGTAACTGCAGCTCCTACTGCCTTCTTGGCAGGTTTCACCGGACAGTCTCGAAGAAAGTGCCCTGAGTTTCCGCAATATAGGCATAATTGCAACTGTTTCCTCCTTTCCCGCTCCCTTTGTGTTAGAGGACCTTTCAGACCCCCTATTTGCATGGGTTCCCCGGAGTCTACTCCTTTGGAAGGAGTTGGCGGTTTGGAAAATACTCGAGCATCAAACTTGGAACGATCGGCCTTCCTGTTCTGCAGCCTGTGATCTATTTGAACGACCAAGTCTATATAATCCGAACAGTCTTGTGGGGGATTCACTACTTGGGCTAAAACGTCTTTGAGCTCTCCACGTAGACCTCTATAAAACAGCGTAATCCTTTTGTCCTCAGGCCATTGAGTTTCCACTATTAGTCTATTGAAAGATGCAATATAAGCCAAAAGGTCTTGATTACCCTGTCGCAACGAAAGAAGCTCATTGTCCAAGGCCTGCCCCTGTGAATGTCTTGCGAACAGTTTTTCCATACTAAGCTGAAAGGCTTGAAAATCATGGAGAACCGGATCATCTTGATTAACTAGAGGGATCGACCAGTCTGCCGCATTGCCACTAAGGTACGAAAGTACAAAAGCTACTTTTGCTTGATCAGTTGGAAAGGCTGCTGGCCGGCATAAGAAGTGCAACCGGCACTGATTGATAAATACTGCAAACCTCTTTGGGTCACCAGAAAATCGTTCGGGCGGAGCCAGAGGTACATTCCCAGGTAGGTTGATCTGCACTGGATTCATAGAGGATGTTGAAGGAAGATTTGCCCCTGATGGGGGTAACGGGGTCTGTCCGGCTTGTGACTGTAGCACTTGTCTAGCAAGATTGTCTGTTCTCTCCTTGGAAATAATTAGTTCCCTTCTTAGAGCATTAGTTTCCTGACGAGCTGCATGCACCTCTGCCCTTAGTTCCCCAAGTAACCGGGCTAGGGGGTCAGTATCCGAGGTTTCCATAGCGCCTGGGCGAGAGTTTTGCGGTAGGCTTTGCGTTCTGTAACGCTCACCTGATTCTCGCAGAGGCGCCGGTCTTGACTGGGCGACTACCGTATCTTCAAAGGTGATGTGTAGCACCCGGTTCGCTCTTTGGGCTGGACCTCTGTGCACTGTATGCCTGACGTGTAGAGTAAGATGTCTGCAGATAGAAAATATGGGGTTAATGAACTGGGGTTATTGGGGTGGCCCTATCTCTTTCCTCTTCTCCTCTCCTGTAGACCCCCAAAGGTTAACGCTCTCACCTTAGGTAAGTGAATGCCGAGCTCTCCATCTGCCTCGGGGCAGGGTGCTGTAACCAGTTTCTTCACTGGATAGGTAGCGCAGGCCTCTTGACTTCAGAGGACTGCTGTCCGTCGTTTACTGCACGAACGGTAAGTTTCGAGTCATTCAAATGTCTTTAAAGTCTTTAGTAATGATGTCTCTTGTTTTGCAGGGTTCCGGCGATGGCGGAAGACGGGCTGAAGTGAGTTGAAGATGGAGCCCGTGTGATGAATAGAAGCGCCTGGAAGCACGTAAGTAAGCGCTTGTTGCCTGCTTCACTATGCGCTCTAACTGTCTTTTTATTTTGCAGGTACGAGTTCGGAGCGGCGGCAGGGTGCCGGAATACCCACTGGATTAGATGTGGAAAGGAGTAATGGCACGTGAGTATTAAAGTTCCCCAATGTCTTTAAACGCACCTTGTTTTGTCTTTCAGATGACGGAATGCAGTGTGAAGACCTCCGGAGCGCACAAAGAGTAGGTAAGCCTTTGCCTTTCAGATGCCGGAATGCTAACCTGTTCTTTCTTGTCTTTATAGTGTTGCTGAAGACTGGATTCAGGATGGTAAGCCTTTGCCTTTCAGATGCCGGAATGCTAACCTGTTCTTTCTTGTCTTTATAGGTGTTGCTGAAGACTGGATTCAGGATGGTAAGCCTTTTTCCTTAGGCCCAGGACCGGATGCAGAAGACACGATGAGCGTTCTGCTGCAGAGGTTGCAGAATAACGCAAAGCAAGATTCATCCACCGGGTGTGGTTTAAATAGCCTCCTGTAGTGCTTAGGTGTCTCCTTCCACAGCCACGCCTAAGTAAGAAAAGAGTTCCTGGTAAGAAAAGAGTTCCTGCCTTCCAGAAGAGTTCCAGTGTTCTGAATCTAGGGAGTGGCTCCAGCCCCACCCAACAGGAAAAGTAGTTCCAAACAGAAGAGGATCAGAGGCTCAACTGGCAGGCAAGTAAGCAGCATGGTCTGCTGAAGGTAAGTCCACCCAAGCATTATGAGCCCGGCGCTTCCAGCGCTGGGACTGGGCATATTTATGAGCCTGGTGCCACTGGCGCCAGGACTGGGTCCAAAAGGTCCCAATTGGGACTGGTTGGCACTCGGAACCTGGGTTATGGATCTGCTTCCAAGGGAGTTGGGAAAACCCTGACCTTTTGGAAGCAGAGATCATGACAAAAACAATGGCTGTGAAATGAAGGCCACACTCGTAAGAATACGCTCTAGTGGCACTTATACCATTCCTACTTCTATCTAACTGAATTCTATTTGTAACCAAGGAACTACTTTCCGCCATTGTTGCACCTACAGAGTGGGATATAAGGGGTTAAACATATTTTCAGTTCATCAGCATTGTTGAGAGAGAGAGAGCATGACAAGCAATACATTATTTTGGAAAACTTAAGTTTCTCATGTACTTTTGCTAGTGCTCAACTGTCTCTTACATCACTGTGCAGTTTTATCTTGTTATTCATTAAGGAGTTGCTGTCTCTTGGTCACCTTGCTGGAGTGTTTCTGGTACTACACTGTCATGTGACTTTCTGATGACTGACAGATGGATCCAGTATTTCAGGCCCTTCACCGCCGAAGGCGTGCAGTATATAACCTCATAAGGGCCATGAAATCTTGGACTGTTCCACATGCGCACAAAGCTGCGGACATATTCTAGTTCTCCAGGCATTAAAGGACTTGATGGGGTATATGCGGAGGGTGTTGAAGTATCTGTTTCATTTTTCCTAGTAAATGGTGGAGCTGCTCATTTTAGAATCACCCGTACTGCCCTTGTAAGTTGCATAAGGTATTCCTTGAATTCCTTTCCTAGCACTGTGGCACTTCTATGGGCATCGGACATTCTTCTTACTAGGCACAAGGGTGTGTGCATTCATCTCCCAGTTACTATTTCATGGGGGGACAAATGGTGGTCCTTACTTGGCTGGGTGCGCAGGTGAAACAGGGCCAGTGTGAGACAATAAACCCAATTCTTAGTGTGACACAGTTTGGACAGTCTACTTTTGAGGAGGCCGTTTATCTTTTATACCATTCCATTTTCTTGCGGGTGATAAATTGAACACATTTTATGCTTAATTCCCAATAATGTTGTTACTTCTTTGAAGAGGTCATTCACAAATAGAAATGGGAATAGAAAAAGACCCACTACAATTAAGTACCTTGCTCCATTGCATCTTTCTCCCATATGTGCATAGTCAATGTGCAGTACACGGAAAGGTCCAACGGGGCGGGGCAACGTTCCCCGCAATGTTCTGAGAGTCATCAACAGAGCTAAATATTTGGCATCTCATGCACTCGATTGTCAATTCATTCATGTATTCTGGGAGGTTCGGGATGAACCAATCCTCCTGGATGTCAGCTGCAATTGTGTTGTTTTGATGTGTGGGCTGGAAAATGTAACTGTGCAAATGCTATTTGCAACAATACTACAGGCATCTCTACTTTCCCTGTTGCATCTTGTCTCCATAAGAGGTCTGTGGGTGACTGTGTGCAGCCCCTTTTCGCCCATAATTCTTGTTCTGGCTGGGGTGCTTTTTTCTGGCACTCTATTTGTGCTGTGGGGAGGGAGTTATAACCATTCTCTTTGGGCACCTCTGTTCTCTCTTTCATCACACATTCTTTTGCTAAGTCTTTCTGGAAGTACGCCGATTGTTTGTGGCATTTTACCTGGGCTACTATTGATGGTTCTGCGAGTGCCTCTATCAATTCATTTAAGTGTCCTGCATGTTGCACTGGTGACCCATCTGCTCTCCTGAACCTCCATTCTAGAGAGTCCAGCATGTACTGTGGTGGTTACATATGCTGAATCTGTGTATATTGTCGCTGAATGGAGAGCTTCTATTAACACAAACTCTGCTGCTTGAGCTGAATAATGCATTGGCAATCTCTTCTGTATCAGCACCTCGTATTCTCCTTCCTCCAATCTCACTATTGCTGCACCAACATGCTTTTCACCAGTTTCTGTGCAAATAGACGCTGACCCATCTACAAAATAAACTTCTCCTTCACTCAAAGGAATCTCACTTGCTTTGGGAGTGTCGTCTCCTTCTCCCTCTTAGGTGGCACAGTCATGTGTTTGCATATCTTCCAATGTGCATGGCTCTGTGAGTAATGTGGCTGGGTCACTGTTTTACAATGCATCACATGAACGTTTTGGCTTGAAATCATGATAACTTAAGCAGTGGCCCTTTGTGTGGTGAATGTGGATTTCGATCACTCAAGTATAGCAAACGGAGAATGTTCAACGAACAACGTTACTGAACATCCCATCACAATTGTGGAGCTCTTTTCAATTGCGAAGGCGGCTGCAGCAAGAGCCTGTTTGCACACAAAGTGTCCTTGCATCACTGAATCATGAATACCGCTGTGTTTATGGCCCAATGATATTTTTTTGTGTCGATACTGCCGTCATCAGTGTTCCATTTGAATGTGAGAACAAGAAAAACTCCTGTTCATAATCGGTGTGGCGAGGACGGGTGCTGTGCATATTAGTTTTTTAATGTTGTGAAAACAGTATGCATTTTAGGCGTCCGTGTTATGGCTGTGTTCTCTTTCTGTGCTTTTAAAGCTTGCAGTAGGGGTCGTGTGTACGCGGCATAATATAAGATCCATGCCCTTCAATAATTACATATGCCAAGGAACTATTGCGTGTCCTTCACTGTCTGGGGTCTTGCTGTTGCCCCTACTATCGTTGTTCTGTCAGGAATTATTTTCTTACCATCTTTGGATATTAATTGGTCCAGATACAATCCCTCTGCCAAACAGTATTGTAGTTTGTTCTTATCTACTTTGTACCCCTTGTGGGCCAGTAACGTTAACAAAGTTACTGAGTCTTTTCTGCACATTTCCTCCCCTTCACTGCGCACTAGGAGGTCATGCACGTATTGAATGATGGTGCTTTGAACAGTAATATTGCCGAGGTCTTCGTGCAATATTCTGTTAAAAATGTTTGGGCTTTTGTAGTACCCCTGGGGCAGTCGGCAATGCTCGAATCTTTTCCCTTCTAAGGTAAATGCTGTCAGGTATTGAGAGCCTGGGTCGAGGGGCACTGAGAAAAAGGCATTTTACAAGTCCGCCACAGTGAAATGGGTGGCCTGTTTTGGAATACTGCACAAGGTGGACGCCGGGTTCGGGACACAAGGGGGAACTCTTTTTAGACAATATCATTAAGTGGGCGGAGGTCCTGCACCATCCTCCACGACCCCCCCCTTTTGCTTTTTTAATCAGATGCTCCTGGTTTGATCTTTATTTGTATTGGGGGTTTGTAGTCCATCAATTGGGTGGCACTAATTGTAAATCTTGGTCACAGAAAGATGGCGGTGCACTGACGATAGCCAAGAGGGGTTTGTTACTCGTCTGTTTTGTACCATTATGTCACAAGGCATACAAACTTCTAATATTATTTTGCCTTCAGTGTCCTCGTCAGTGAACAACATCGGTTAATTCGTGCAGTGCTATGTTTGGGTCAATACACAATACTGTCCTCCACTCGCAACCATGCCTGTCCAATTCAATTGCCACAATATGTTTTGCAGAAACCTGAACCCCTTGCAAATCAAGAGACAAAATGGTGCTGGGCACTATCTCGGGGGTCGCTACTGGGCGAAAACCCAAATCAGAAGGCATTCTCCAGTCCTTGCGGGTAACCTCTGGCACCACCCTTGCTAGTACCTGCGTTTGTTGGTACCGCTCGGACAACTGTCTTGTTCGCTATTGTTTGTATTGGAAGCATTGCTTGCATTGAGCACATGCCCGGGGTGGAACATACTACCCCTCTGTCTGTAAACGCGATGGTCAAACTACTCAGTAAGTCTCGTCCCAGTAAATTCATGGGCGAGTCCTCCTGATACAGTAGGGGTGCTTGTGCCGTTTTTTCCTTCTATTTTGACATTCAGCTCTTCTGTGTAAGGAACTGTGACTACATCCCCAGAAAATCCCACCGTCTTGAGATTCTTGCCAGATAACAGAAAATCACCTTCACATAGCCATGATTTCTCCACCCATGAGTCCACCAGGAAGATGAACTGTCTCTTTCCTATCTCTGCTCCCACCAGTGGTTCCTCGTCTGGACGTAAGGTAGTGGATAGGACTGGACACGCAAGGGTTCTCTGTGGGCTGTCCTAATCTGGGTGGGCGTTTGTTCCTGGGCAAGAGTAAACATTTTCACTTGGCACACCCGTTCCTTGATAGGGTGCTGGGGCTCCGTTGGCTGTGGTGGCGAATGAGTTTGCATGTGTATGTACAATGCGATTTTGCTGCATTGGACATGTTTGTGCAGTGTACCCCTGTGCGGGCCTATTGTCGGGCTGCCCACCCCGTGTGCAGGGGTCCAAAGGGATTCCATATGGGCTACCTGGGTGTGGGTGTCCATATTGTTGTTCACTGATGTACCTCTGTAAATTCTGGTAATTGGCGACAGGGCGGATACGGCATTCCCTGGCAAAGTGTCCCCACCTCCCGCATGACCAACTTGGTCCAGGGCCACCCCCCCATTGGTCCTTGCCCACCATATGCATATCCACCCCTCCTCCTCGTGATCCTCAATACCCACCTCTTCCTGTTGCCGGTCTTCCCTGCCATTGAGGTCCCATGTACCGTTCCTCTCCACCCCATTGCTCTTGTCCATTGTCTAACCATGCATCTGCCATTCTGGCCTGTAGTGCTAGCGGCTTCTCCCCTTCTTCTCCCTGCCGTTCTGAGGGAGCTTACTCTGTACCAGCTTTGTTTCGTCTGCCAATCTCCTCTGAGCTATTTCTTTTTCCCTTTCTTTGATCCTCCTGCAGTGGTGCACTATAATACTTTGTATTTCTGGCTACCCCTTGGCTTCTGTCCCAGCAGTTTTTATCAATGGCCTTCTGTACCTCTTTTGGGAGGCCTTGCTTGTTCATAAAGTAGAAAAGGCAGGTAGACTGGGCCCAGGCCGTGCCTGTCTCTGCCCGCAACAGCTCCTGCACCCGAAGAATGAACTGCGCAGCATCTTCCTCGTCCCCCATTGTACATTGCATTACTGAGTGTAAATCTGGGGTGTCAAGGAAGGTCCTCCGCAGTGCATCCCATACTTGCGTCTGCACATGGTTAAAGGATACCCCGTCATGCATGTCATTCCCCATGGTCACTCCCAGGAACCCCTCTTTCAACCATACTGAGTCTGCCTGATCTCCCACTGCCGATATTAAAATGCTCTTTATGTCCCCAATTCTTAATGGCACTCCTGCTGTATTCTTTTCAAATGCATATATCCATTTTACCGCACCCCCTGAAAGTGGAGGGAGCGCTTTGAGGATATTGTTCTTGTCCATCAATGCCCAAGGTATGTAATGAGGTCGCCCTGCTCCCTTGTGGATGAGGGGCAGCGGCAATTTTGATCTCACCTTCCCCTTACTCACCTTCAATACTTTCTTTTTCGCCAATGCCATCCTTCCTAACCTGTTTTGGAGCCTTGCCTCCCGTCCTTCCTTTATTGCCATTACTTGCGGGGTAGTCCATTGTATTGGCTGCACCCCTCCCGCTACCCCTTCATCGGTTTCATCAAAGTCACTCCAGCATTCCTCGTCCCTTTCTGAGGCTACTGAATCATATCCCACACTTTCTGCCTCACCTTCTCGTTCCACTCGTACTGCATTTATTGGGACACTATTTTGAAAAGTAAATCCCTGGATTTCCATCCATTTTCAGTTAATTCAGCTGTACTTAGTGGCATGGGTGGTGATGGCAACTGTCCGCCTCCTTACAAAGGCAATGTTGCTTTGCATAGTGTTCGTAATCGAGCCAGTTCTGCCTTGGTAGATGTTAATACTACCTCTAAATCTCAATTGGTAGGCCCGGTGGGGGCTGGAGTAATGCCTGATGTGTCATATGGAGGAGGTGGTGCAGTGGCCGGAGTCAAAGGTGCAGTGGTCCCTGGCACATACACAGGGTCCACGTACCCTTCTGCGGGTCTTGTAAGCAATGGGTATATTTTCTTGGGTTCTTCCCTTTCTTTCCCCTTATCCCCACCTTCATCGTTTGGCAATGCTATATGCTCCATTTCCTTTTCCTGTTTATTTGTAGGGGTTGTTTCCTTGAACATCCTCCACAAATTTAACACTTCTCGTCTATTTTGAAGCTGTTTCCCTTTGTATTTTGCCATTAGATAGGTTGCTACATGGTCCAATATCCTTTTGTCGAAAGACCCTCCAGATATGAGGTAACCCCCCCCCACTTTTATTTCAGTTACCCATTGGCCATGGTATTTTTTTATTCAATCACTATAGAAGGGGAGATGCTTACAAATGTGTGTAAGTGGTGTATCTAAAGCCATATTTATCAAAATGATTCATCTCCCTCTCCCCTATTTTCCCTGTGCTGTAACACCTCAACCTCTAATGCATCAATATTATTCAATTGTTTACTTTTCAAAACATTAGTTATGCATTTTCATATCAGTTACGTAAAAACAATAAACATTTCGACAGGACAAACCAACAATTTAACCAACAACATTGAACAAAGAACATAAAACACTCTAACATAAACCCATATGCCCCTAGTTCCCCTTTTAACACAACCTTGAATTTGACTTCCACCCCTCCTCCCCACTCAACACTCACATCACCCTCTGCCCCTCCTGGGCCTACCTCCACAAGAATTATAGGACAGTATAGATACTAAATACTACCATTTCCGAGCCTACTAAATATACAAGGCTCCTACTTTATTCCATTTCCTCACTTATTTCCAGCACTGGTCGGGACAGTGCTACGCGGCGCCACCTTCCACCCCTTTTTAGAGCTAGCTTCCTGTGTCTCCTCTTATTTTCTCACTTTACTCGTTTATGTAAAACCCTAATGGCCATGAAAAAAGAAAGAAAAAACTTTGTTCTCAACAATCACTCTATTCAGTCACACTAAACCCAAGTTTTGCGTGTTCCTCTTAATTAGTCTTCTCCACACATTCCCTTTCCCTCCTTTACTTCCCCTTGCAATCAATACTCACGTGCCTGTGGTATTCTGAGAGCCTCCGTTTGCGGTCAATCCACAAGTGGGGGCCTCCCTGTCATGGCCACTGCCCGGCTCCAGCGAGCAGTTGGGTATTCGCAACACCGGGACCAACAAAACCTGCCTTGTTGCGTACACGTTTTTTTTTTTTTATTCTGGTCCGCCGTAGGTGGGGGTCGGTCTTTCCGGGGAAGCCCTGGATCACACTGCAGTACGGAAACGTCAGGGAATCACGTCGGATGATCACCAAATTAAGGTGCCCACTTCCTGACGCAATATTCCAAAAACAGAATAATGGACACACCCCAATAGGGAATGAGGCCAGGAGAGAGATTGCAAGTAGAACAAAGTTTCTATAAGATGAAATGTGCATGCAGAGAACTCTGCTGCCCGGAGAGCGCTCTGCTAACAGATACACGGGCAGCACATTAAAAAGGCATCCAGCGTCATAAATGACATCACGTTACAGTATACAATCCCGCAACTCGATTGGGTCAAATCATCAGCGCAGTATGGATCCATGATTTCCTCATTAGTAAGTAATTAGCACAGATTACAGTTGGGGGGCAAGGAGGGACATCTCCCACCTTCAGCACAAGTGAGATCTGTGAATGTGGGAGTGGTGAGTGGGGGTGGAATAGACCATCTCCCTCCCAACACTCCCCCCTTTCGTTACTCCTAAAGTAACAAATACCCTCCTCCGGCACTTCTACATTCCTCTGCCCTTTTTACTGCTTCATCCCATCCCAGGTGCCCAATTTGGGGGTTTTGATCTACCTAATGCCTCATGGTACGAATAGACAAGTGTTAGGATTAGAAAGACTGTATGTGTGTCTGGGGTCAGGGCTCTCGGGGGTGTCTTTGTCGGGTTGCTAAAGGGGGCCAGATGTGTATCTGTATCAAAGGGCAGAGCAGCATGGGCCTAGTAGTTTACAGCTCAGCAGGGTGGGGGTTGAAAGGGGCCCAAGCAGGTTAGTGGAGACAGATGGGCTCTCAGGCGGGGACCTGTTCTGGTCTCACACAGTGCAGGGAGCTCATCTGTTCTTGGACGGCACTAAAGGCTGCAACAATGAATAGCTGAACTTCTGTGAGAACAGAGTTTGTGCGAAGCTGGCAGCAGGCAGAGGAGTGGGGGCCTCGGCTGGTGGTGTGAGGCGTAAGATAGATGGAGAGACATGCTTTTAGAGATTATTTTCAGCCTAGTAAAAGATGGCGTCTGGTGAACAACCCAAAATGGGGACTTTGTGCGTTAGTAAGGCCAAATTACATGATTTCCTAGTTAGTAATTAGCACAGATTACAGTTGGGGGGTCACCCACCTTCAGCACAAGTGAGATCCGTGTATGCGGGTGTGGTGAGGGGGGCGGAATAGACCCTCTCCCTCCCAACACTTACAAGCCTTGTATGCAAAACTCGTATTGCTGTTTCTTGCCCCTCACTCTGCTCTCTGTGACTTCGAAAGCTCATACATTATTGTATTTCTGTATAATATTTTCAGTTGGTCCAATCAAAGGTTTCAAAACTTGAACACTTGGTCAATGTCTTTGCACCTTTCTTGACACTAGCCTATTTAAGTTACAACTCACCACATTTTTTGTGGTTCCTACCCACATGCTCTGACTAGCCTATAGTGTAGTGCCCGAGGGCTAGTCCAATAGGCACATGTGGGCTGCTTTTGTGGGGCAATGTGGGACAGTTAAATGGCTTTTTGCAATGTGTAACTGGCCCAATGTTTATTTATTTTATTTCTTTGTAACGCGCCAGATCCTCTGAGGGCCTCAAGGCGCACAAATATGGCAGACCTATGTGTTTTAAAAGGCACTAAACGATACATGTTTTTACACAAAATTAGCTTCCAGGTAGCACGCAACAGTTTTTTGTGGAAAAGGTCCTGAATTGCAATTTGCAAATGTGGGCTACTTTTTCTTTTTGTTTCCAGGGCCTACTTTTTAGCCCATCCTGACCCTGCCCATCCACCCACCTCAATCAAATAAAGCATTGCTTTGAATACAGTGGACAGAGGTGGAGTTGTTTTCTTTGACAGAGTTTGACTACCATGTTCTATGAATGTCACTTTTGAACATCTTGTGTTGAAAGTCTGTTCTAACGCATACTTCCACATATTGGCCCTCATTAGGAGTGAACCGGTCTGAAAATAAGGTGGCGGTAACAACAATTCTGGCACCTTTTCCGGACCGGCACACTCAGTCTGGCGGTAGGGGCTGTGAACTACCGGCAGACCTGACCTGGTTCAAGTCCTTACCGGCAGAAAAATCACTGAAGCACAGGTACTGTTAACAACGGTGCTGGTGCTTCAATATTTCCGTGAAGTCCTATCGGACTCCACGGGAATGGGAACTTACTGTTCTGCCACCCATAATATCCCTGTATTACCGGGCTATCGGGCGGCAGAAACTGTAAGCCGAGGTTGCCACTGGTGGGCCAACCAGCAACCTTTCTTTTAATGAGGCCCAATGTCTCTTCCTTCCATTCGCTCCACCTTAGGATGCGTGACTGTTCTGTTTATTTACTACACAATACAGTACTTCCACGTGGGCAAATTTATGTGCTAATGGGAAAATGAAGAACAAAATATCTGGAGCAGAATGTACGTAAAGTTTTTGTAGGGCAGGAGCTCCAGTCTTTTTTTTCCCCCAAATTGTAAGGAAAAATTTCCATGTATGGGTAATTTTTTCCTCCAGTTGTGAACCCCCCAACTTTTTGCTGTTGTCTGACCATCCTACGCTGATTTTTGCCAGTGGAGCCCAGCCTTCTGCTGCACTCAGCTGGGCTTTTGCCCATTTTGTTATGGGGAATACTGGCATGCCCTTAAAACAGTCAGTACTGGGAGGCTTTGTTTCCCTTAGTCTTTTACTTTGTTGCTACTTCTTTAGTAAAATGTTATCAGTGCACAAAGTACCTTAAATACAGTGCGCTGGGGTCCCTTTTTAATTTTTAAAGCCCTAGACACCCTCAAAGGATCTTTGCTGAATGTACAAGTGTGCCTTTCAACTCTTTTCAATGGTCCAAACTGCGTTTACCGCATTTGGCCCAGGACAGTGGCCAGTGCCTAAAATGGGCATGCCACAAGGGCCTTTGTTCTGTCCTTTGGTCATCTTGTCGTTTTGCCTGGGAAATTCCTTATTTGGTCATGTAGACCCCCGCGCTAACCAAAGCTTTCGCAGGCTTCTGCATGCCTTGTGTGTGTGCCTCCAGGATGTGGGGGGGAACCGTCTAGTTCCAATACACATGCTGGGTGTCAGGATGTCTGGTGTGCTGGGATGACTGGGACCACAGTGATCCGCGATTGGTCCACATCTGGGATGGCTGTACGTGAGCAGATCTCCTATTGATTTCTCTTTGTTTTGGCTCAAAGGAGATTTTTGATAAGAGAAGGCATCTTAAACCCATTCCGGGTTGATCTTCAGAGTTCACACCGAACTTAGTAAAGGAGCCAAGTATCCTGAATCAACAAAGCAGATCTGTGGAACTACTGGTGACCCGCTGGTAGGTTTGGCACCCTGAGCTGCTGTTGTCCGTCAGACCCCCTGTTTCTGATCAAACCTAGGCCTGCAAGGGTGCTTCGACCCATTGGAATAGTGGGACTAAATACTCGCTGCACCTCCAACTTAACCTGTAAGCAAGTCTCTTCGGAAGTGTTCCTGGACCGCCCAGTGAACTGATCAACTCGTAAGTGGCCTTTGCCCTGGAACTACCGCTTTCTAGAGTTTCTACTTGGGCCTTTGGAGACTATAAACTCTGGGTATAAGGAGTTTTATACGCCTAGCATTCCTAGGTCTGGAATTAGGCAAGTACGCCTGAACCCGAGCATACACGGTCACCGTGTCATCCAGCTGTGTTGACGAACTTCGTGGGTGCCCTGCTGATGTGCCCCCCTGTACCCCAAGACTCGCTACAGTGGAACTGGCCTGATCCCTTCATCAGCAGCAGAGAAATCGCCATGGTCCTGCCACGGAATTATTCCTGGAAGGCAGCCCCTGAAAGCCGGAGAGCCATGCAACTGCTGGATTTGAGCCTGCGACCAAAGAGGACTCGACTTGTGAAGTTTGGTCCGGAGTGCGCCGAGGGTCGGTGAGTACTTGCAACCCTTACTGGTGGCCCCTGGTGCATCCATCTATTTTTAGGCACGGGTGTCCTCTGATGGCCACTCAACTTTACTGAGGTAGCCTCTGCTACCAAGCTATTCTAAACTCTTGGATCCTGTTCTGCCCTCTTGTGGAGACCCTCCTCGAATAGTGGGAACTTATTCTTCACTGCCTCACCCACCTTCCTGACTCGCTACAGCCCCTTGAAGATACCACGTTTTGACTTAACTGCACGATCGTGTGCACCAGCACCGAAAGTCCTTTTGAGATCAAGGCTCCACTCATCTTGGTGACTGGACTGCCTCTTAGTTTGGGGGTTGAATTCTGAAGGACTGCCTAAACGATTTACGCACTGTGTGACCCCTTTCTTTACAGGTACTCAGTCAATACTGTGTACTATTCCTTAGGCCATTGGTTACTGTATATATGTTTGCTAGATTAGTGTTGTGTTGGTTTTGTTATTACTGCTGAATATTTACTTTGTGTTTTACTTAAAAGAACTTTAATAAATGTATATATATATTTTTAACATACACCTGACTGAGAGTAATTTGTGGTGTTGTTCGCTGTGTTTGCTCATTGTGGGCTTTTGATCACCCTCACCCCTCCCGAGGCCTAGTCTTGACCGCTGCCAATGCTACCATGATTGGTCTGGCTTGTCCAGAAGATTACCCTGTGTTTAGGCGAGGAGTGCATTTTTGCAGTTCATTTGTCTGACTTTGTGGATCCCCAAACATTTTGATCGCTTCTGTGGTTTTACAACTTTCATTTGTGACCAAAAAGTCCCCCTGTCAATGCAACCTCTTTTCTTTTGTTCTGTCATTTTCAGTCTGTATGACTGCCAAGGCAGAGTTGCTTTTTAAGCTCCCACTTCTGGTCCCAGTGGGGGGAATATATCCCTGTAAAAATGTGTTGGGAGAAGGCTGGAGGCTGCTATAACTTAGTGTTGGTTATACCTGGATCGTAGCCATCTTTTCTGATGCTTGTGTATCAATCTGCTTAGAATTGAATGCTGTGCATATAGTCCGACATCTAGTGGTAATTGCAGAGTATTGCATCTTTTTTTCAAAGATCGAAAAGGGACGTTGACATAGGCATGACTGGAACACTATCGCTAGCATGACGTGTAGTGTACCCAAAATCCTTCACGCGTCGAGGTCTCACAGATTGTTTTTTCTGCATAACAAGTCGATCACACATAATTCAGAGCTCGTAAGAGTTTATATTGCTGATTCCTGTTCTTCAGCATTTCGCTTGCCTTTGTCGACAACTTGACAGCTGTTTGACACCTGATCCTGTCCGCTGACGATCCATGCTTGACTTGTCGACTACTGTTTTCCATGTGGCCTTGGCCCTCCGGCCTGTCCTTTACAGTAGGGAGTGTGGCGCCCTGTTTGTATGGCCTTCTCTTGAGAAAGCCTTTTCTTTACGTCTTCTCTCCCCTTTCCTTTGGTCTGGCTGGCGTTTCCCACTGCTATGGAGGGACGCCTTTTTAAATTCTGCCAGTCTTGCAATGTCAAATTCCCTTTGAAAGGCACCCATCGCTGATAGTATCGGTGTCTCCCTCGTTATCACAACAGATGCCACTGTACAGCCTGCAAACTTTCGGCCTAAAACCTGAAAGACAGGTGTACGAAATAGTTGGTGGCCTACGCAATGCTGGTCAAGAGTCACTAACACGATGGCACCGTTGCCTCCGACGAGTAATCTATTGACAGCCACGGCTCCGATCGGAGGCCGTCGACCTAACTGTGGTGGAGCCCTTGTGCTCACACGTGTCCGTCCCCGGCCCTGACAAGCATGCCGCCGGCTGTTCTATGGGGAAGTTACATCCCAGCAACAGGGACACATATGCACCATGTGCTCAAAAGCACACAACCCATAAACTGTGCTTGGCGGATCCATCGAGGAAAGTTTCTATGCCCACAGGCACGTCAAAGTCTTCGGCGGCGCCTTCCGAATCTTGCGGTTCAGCACCATCTGCGCATCCTCACCTGAAGCCTATGCATGGCACTAAATCTTCTTCAGGAAGCGTCTTAAGACACGATAGCGTCGAAAGATGTGCCAAGACGGGTCCACTCTTCAAACACTCATGAAGCTTCGGGAGAAGCTTTCCAAAGCTAGTTTGCATGTTTCGGACCCCAAGAAGGCCTCCAATTTGCTTGAGGACTATTCTCCACCCTCTTCTCCTCTTTCTAAGGCGCTGCACCAGGATCAAGATCCTTCTACACAGCCTTTTCCTCCTCGTGATCCCTCGGACTCCTCTGAATGGACCAGGGACAAATTTGAAACTTATATGAACAAAATGGCAGAGTTCATTAATTTCTCAGGCCAGTTTGATGACCTAGTAAAGAGACATGTGGATGTTGATACCTTTCCTGTCCCTCCTAAGTCACAGAGGCTCCACTCCCCAGGTGCTCAATTCTCGTCCCTGGGAGAATCCCATCAGGACCCCCAGGCAGATATCTTTCTGGATGGCCCAGATGTTCCTAGCCTGCACTTTTTCTATGCCCAAGACTTTGGCCAGGGCGGCCAGGGTCCTACTTATCAGGACCCAGACTGGACTGGAGCACTGCGGATGACAAGGGCACATGGCATTCCACTCCCTCACATGACTCTGACCCTCAGAACATTGTTCTGGACGCTCCTCTGCCACCCAATGCAGGGACTCATCGCCTTTAGATGACCAGATGATGTTCAATAAACTTATGAAAAAGGCTGACGATCTCTTTAAAATTACGTCAGAAGAAGGGGTCCCTGACTAGGATTTCGTGGAAAGTATCCTTAAGGAAGAGACCTCGGTCATCCAAGCTATCCCTTTGTTGAATTCAATGAAGAAGCACCTGGCCCCTCATTGCTCACACCAACGCTCATGTGCGGTCAATCCCTGTGTGGAGAAAATGTTCTGCCCGGCTCCTTCAGACCTGCTGTACATGAGGGGCCATGCTGTTCCGGACTTCCTGGTTGTCACTACGACACAGAACGGGTGGGGGATACCACTGTCCTCGTCGGAATCCCCTCATGACAAGGATTGTAAGAAATGATATGCCCTTGGCAAGCGTGTCATCACCTCTGCCACTTTTTTTGACCAGGATTGCCAATAATACCAGTCCTGGTGAGCTATTGTGACGTTCAAAGATGTCTCGTCCAAGACGGCCTCCAAGATGTCCCGGAAACCCACTTGCATCCGCCTTTTAACTGTGGTTGTGGCAGGGTGACCAAGTCACCCAGAATATTCTTAAAAATACCTTGGACGGTGTCCTTGCCCAGGATTTCTTCTCAAGGGCCATCTAGCTGATATTAAACCGGAGACCCAAGCTTCCCTGATTAATAATCCAGATGAAGAGGCCAACCTTTTCTGGAAAAAGCGGTTAATGAGGCCCTGGAGAACGCCAGGAAGGAGCATGAGACCTTAAAATTGCTCAATCAGATCTCAGCCAAGCTCTTCGTCCAGCGAGGTAGTATCAACACCTGCAAGCACTTTTGCGGGCAGTCCTTCTCCCGCTCTACTCAAGGACAGTATGCTTCGGGGGGGATCCAACTGGGCTTCCAGACTGGGCTCCCGCGTTTGTTTCCAATCTCCTCAACAAAGAGGGTTTCGAGTGGGGCGCTGTTGCACGGTGAGCATATGAGGACCTGAGCCTCTGCAGCTCCGCGGGGGGCAGCTGAAATCCTACCAAAATTTCCTATTTCCCATGAAGAAATATGGGAATTTGAGGCAGCAGGAGATGGCTGAAAGGCTGCCGCAAGGTAGCCAGGAGAGCAATTCATCACTGGCAGCTGGAGTACCGAGTTCGCTCTGAGCTGCTGGTGCAGGACCTGGCAGAGTTTGTGGCGGCCGAGGCAGACCGGTGCACGGAAAAGGTGGGGTCTGGGGAGGCTGCTACAACAAGAAGCGACTCGCAGGACAGGGCGTAGAGTGGCCACAGGAGCCGCCTGCGTGCTGTACGGTAACATAGAAGACACCAGAGGGAGTAGGTGCGACAGCGCCTCAGTGTGAGCCTGCAAGCACCGGACCGACAGGCTGACGCTCTCGCCCGAGGCCGGTGGACATACTTGTGGTAAGGTGCCGTGCCAGCAGCGGTTAAACATCTGGATGTGCACAAGTACTGGAATCCCTGGGGGCCACAATAGCTGGCGGGCCAACGCGGACATAGTAGCAGTTGGAGGTGCAAGGGCAGGTGGGGTGGATACTCTAATAAGACTGACCAAAAACTCTCAATACAGGGTTTGTTGACCAGCGAGCACTGTAAGGCAAGCCGGGATACACAAAGGGTCGGTAGAACAAGGATTATTCTGGATAGGAGAGAGCCTGGGGGGGGGGGGGGTGTTCTCCCAGCCCTGGACAGCCTAGCGCCTCTCCGCATACACGATGGCCCAACGTACATGCAGAATCGTCACCCTGGCAGCGCAGGGGACTGGCAGCCCCGGGGGTGGACTAAGAATAGGAGGCCTCTATATATCAAGAAGCTGACGGAGGAAGACAGCTGACACTGCGTAGGTCCAATGTGTTGACAATAACATGGGTGATGCAGCTCTGAGGAGCCGGTTTGTGGACACACATTAGTACCGGGCTAGGTAGAAGCAGGGCCCCGAAGAGCCGGCACAGCCGAGGAGGAGTGCACAGTGAGGGGGCGAAGTGGTGACCGCACCTGCATCGGGCACGCAGACAACCTGGTCCAAGACGAGGTTAAGAGAATGGGGTCTCAGTACAATATCGACCGATACACAGTGGGTGGCCCTCTGCCCGTGGCAACCTTGATCCCGGCACTGCTTGTGTTGAGAAGCTGGGACGATCGTCCCAGGCCCCCATAAGGTTCTGGATGAGGTGGAGACCTGTAAATGTGCTATAGGTACTAGGAAGGCTATAGAGGGCAGGGGGGGCGTTGATGGAAAATGCCTCATGGGTAGATATTATTTGCTTAGGTATAGGTTGTGCTGAGAGTAAAATATTTAGAAACCAGCTGCCATTTTGGAATCGAGGCCTAGTTCCACGCCAGAGTTATCATGACCTCGAGAGTATCCTCTGTGCCCATGTCTGCAGTAACAGGTGAACATTAGGCCACAGATAGGGAAGGCTATGACTTGTACTTTTAATTGGCAGTTAGGGACCTCACACCCAATGACGTGCGAAAAAGAACCCCACGTGTAAGAAGATGGACAGAAGAAGCTTGGACTAATAACCTGGCAACCCATATGGAGCAGGCCGCCTATGTATAGGGTTACACCAACCAGATATGCGAATCAGTAACCTTATGCAGTGTACGTCAGTTGTGACACTTTGTACCTTCATAAACTATCGCCCATGTTGATTTTGTCAGATCGCTTTGTGGCAGCAGAGTCTTTTGCTGGCACGTCCTTGTCTTTTTATGGAAATAAACATTGTTTTCCTTGCAAGACGTGTGCTCAGCCTTTTTCCCTAGTGGGTTGTATTTTTTCTGGTGTTAGCTTTGAGGCGCTTCTCTACACTTACCACAGGACAAGAGGCGCGAGCCTTGCAGATTTCCCCTCACAAACTTTAAGTGCTATTGGGGAGTCCAGATCATTAATCGAGAAGAGCTAAGGAACCTTGCATCATGAGTGTGAGAGGAAGAGCAGCGCATCTCGGACTCCAAGGATGCGCTCAAACGATGGAGAAGCAAACAGCAGCGGTCTCACAGAAGCTCCCCCATCTAGAAAGCAGAGCTGAAGACAGTAAGGGGAGGTCTAGGTGTAACAACCTGCGCATCCTTGGGGTGACTGAGGAGGAGGAGGGGCCCAGAATGGAGCTCTTCCTGGAATGATGGCTAACAGAGCTCTTTGCCCCAAGAAGTTCTCCAAGTTTTTCTCCATTTCTAAGGGTCCATAGGATGCCAACGGGCCGGCCGGTGCCACGGTCCCCTCCCCGCACGATAATTGCTAGATTTCTGAATTTCCGGGATGCTTTGCTGCAGATGGCGAGGGGCTTGGGCCCTATAATTTACATAGGATACTGAATTGGGTTATTTCCCAATTATATGCGAGAGGTCCAGAAGCATGCCACTTCTTTGACTCAGTCAATAGGAAGCTGATCTCTCTTGTGTATGAAATATGACCTTTACTTCCCCGCGCTGCTGAAGGTATACCACAGATAAGGTACAGCTTTTCAGTAACCGCAAGGACGCATGGAATTGGTTGGAAACTCAAATGTTGTCTGCACCAAGACCCCAGCAGCTGGAAGGAAGACCACAGCTTGAGCCTGGCTCATCCGCGGTTCTTTTCGAGACTCAACCAATGGAACCTTCGGTTGACGTTGAAGTGGCCTTGGAGTCGACGGACAAAGGCTGAACCACAGCTGGGCGGACATAGGCATATGCCTACCAGATCCTTCTAGCAGGTTTGTGATATAGGGCGAACCGAGCAGGGAACCGGGGACGGTCCGTGCTGCTCTAGCAGCTACTCCGCAAATGGTTGCAATGTTTCTTCCACGTCAGTTTGACGTGGTGTTAGGGCGACAGGTGCCTCTGGTTGGGGGTCGGGGTGTTTAGGGAGGGGGACAGGGAGGTTTTGGTTGCAGTTGTTTGGTTTACTGCCTGCCTTGGGAATTCCAGAAGGGGTGGGGCAGGGAAGGGCATGGATCACAAGGTTCACAGGACACTTTGGGAGCCAGGGGTGTAGGTAGTTTGGCAGTGGGAGGTAGAATTCAGGACACAACTCCCGGGGAAAGATGGCACATGACTGGGTGGTCTCATCGATGACGTGGAACATCAATGGATTAGGCTCCGGCATCAAATGAAGGCTGGTACTCCGGTACCTTAACAGACACTCACCAGTCCTTGCTCTCCTGACAGAAACACACTTGGCTGGGACGGAATGCAAGTTCTTTAAAAGATCCAATTATACACTGGCCTAGCACGCCGGTTTTTCGAGGGGGGGAAAGGGGAACACTAGTCCTCATACACAAGAGGGTACCATTTCAATTGAGGGAGGTTCAGGCGGACCCCAGAGGGATGATTTGTTGAAGTGACAGGTGAACTGTGGGGGACCAAATGGAGTTTTGTGGAGTATCGTGGCAGAATACACACCTCTCCCTCTCAAGCTTGTGCTGTTGAATGACCATCAAGCTATATTAATCCTAGACCAAGTTGGCACGTGGGTTCTGGGCGGGGGGCACTTCAACGAGGTAATGGGAATGAGCATGGATAGAACACACATTAGAAACAGAAATCCGACTATTCCTACCAAGCCACTCTCCCTTGCAGCCTTTCTGGGGTTGGTGGACGTATGGAGGGCATTACATGCATCAGAATCTGGGTTCTCGTTCTTCAATGTGCATGCCTCCCTTTCACACATATATTATTTCTTTGTCCCTCGGGGCATGGCTCACAGGCTGTTTTTCGCGTTGTTAGGCAAGATTGTATGCAGTACCCTTTGGGTGCATTACAACAACCCTGAACTCCTGGCAATAGGAACCCAACCTTTGGTATAGGTCTGTACTACACAGGTTGGTAGCGTGTTGAACAGCGAGGCTTATCTCAAGAGGGGTCAATGTGAGCTCTAGGGGAGATTCACAGTGATAAGTATTCAAATTAACTCTTACACACAAGGTTTCTTGGTAGAGTAAGCCTTCTTCAGAAGCGGGCAATATGACAGTAACACACAAATCCACTCCAAAATCCACCCTCTTAATATTTCTAAACCAGTAAGTACCCTTTTAGATGGCACACCGACACTTCCTACACCCTGTGGTGACTTTAGTAACTAGGACACTGTGGACATTAATATTCCACTGTTTGCATTTAGAATCAGACTTAAGAGCTTGGGAAAGAAAAAGGTTATTAGAACAGAACAAGAGATCACACAAATATTCGGAAGCAGTTAACCCCCAATGCAAAGTTAGTTAACCCCTTCCTGGAAGGAGGATAAAACGCAATGTCAGAGGGCAGACAAGTCATTCAGGGAGCCAGGCTAGGCCAAAGTCAATTAGGCAAAAGTCTAGGTGAGCTGAAGCACTTCTTGCAGGTAACTAAAAGTCTTGCACAATGTTTTTTTTTTTCATGACAACATTTTATTAAGTTATACAAATCAACATATTAGCAGTGACAGTACAGAGACACTTAATTGCTATATTTCAGTGGCACCGGATATTGTGATGGCCAGGGATCAGTGGACGCCAGCAGGAACTCCGTTGTTGGCCTTCGCGTTATTGCGGTGCATTTCGAACAACACAGGGGCAGTTGCAGCCAGGGGACATATATATATATATATATACAGATCAATGCATTGGTCAATAGAGGGGGCTGCTTTGTAGCCATCTTGTTAGCGGCGTCTTCTAGATAGCACCGTGAATCTGGTTGCATAATCCATGAAAGGACCCCAAATGTTCATGGCATTGTTGAAAGTATTAGTTCGAATTGCAGTCACTTTTCCCGCCACCGCAAAGTCCCAACACTTGGACCACCATAATGCGACTGAGGGACCATCTGCATTTTTCCACTGTCGGGCCATGGCTATTTTTGCTGCAAGGAGTAAATGCGTACACAGACGTGGAATATGCCCCGAGATTGGTAGAGCCCCCCTACCTGTTTCACCCAGGAGAAAAATTCCCGTATCCCAGGGAATGGTAAGTCCCGTGATGTCCTTGATATGTTTGATCACCTCCCTCCAGTATACCTCCGCCTTTTGGACAGGCCCATACCATGTGAAATAGGGAACCGGGGTTGGTGCAGCCTCGCCAACAGCGGTCAGACAGTTTCGGATTCGTTCTGTTGATCTGGACTGGTGTCACGTAATATCTATAGCAGAGCTTGTATCCTCCCTCCCTATCCGTTGTACATTGTGAGCTGTTGTGCAATCTTGCTCATATTTTAGCCCACTCTATTTCTATTTCCCGACCCAGATCCTTCTCCCATTCGGCCATGTACCTTTCTTTTTTCATGGGGTCAGCCCTGTCCAGGAGGTGGTACAGTGCCGAGATCTTGCCTCTTTTGTTTGGGGTTGTGAGAGCTATCTCTAGGGCTGTCCGCTCTCTGGCGCATTTCTCACGCACCGCCTTGTGAGACAGTCAATGCCGTATTTGCGTGTAGCGGAATCTCTCCCGCTCTTCTATCCTGAACTTCTCTTTGCATCTTTCAAATGAGATGGGAGATCCCTCGTCCATAAAGTCACCTACTCTGTGCAGACCACCCTCCTCCCAAGCCTGAAAACTATTGGTACAGCAGCCCGGTGAAAATTCCAGGTTGTTCCACGTAGGCGTGAGGGGGGTCAAGTGTGCCCCGTATACCCCATTTCCTCGCTGCTGCTTTCCAGCTTCATATAACTGTGATTGTGGCAGTTAAGGGGCCTTTATTTGCTTGCACTTTAATTTCCGGCAAGCGCGGCAGGTCCGCAGGATTACCCGGGCACCAGAACTCCTCAATCTGCGTCCATCTTGGCGCATCCTCTTCTTGCACCCAGGAGAAAGCGTGCGATAGCTGTGCTACTAAGGTGTATCTAGCTATATCTGGCACTCCCAACCCGCCCTGGTTCTTGTCTCGCAACATTATTTGTTTAGCGATGCTAGGCTTCCCCCCCCCCGACAAAACCCTGCAATTTCTTTTGCATATCTACCAGCACTGGGCCCGGAGCAGAAATATAGCCATCTGGGAATTATGTTCATTTTTATGGCCGTAATTCGCCCGAGCCAGGAAACCTCCCCAGAGGTCCACTTCTTTAGATCCTTCTTAAGATCTGTGATAAGTTGTGGGAAGTTTGCAGCATATAGCTGGGTCGGGTCTCTAGTGATCCGCACCCCCAGATATTCGATTGCATCTGTCGCCCATGGGATCGGCAACAGTCGGTTTAGGAAGGACCTACCTTGTTTGGAGATATTGATAGCCAGAGCTGATGATTTGTCTAGGTTAACTTTGAACCCTGAGAATGCCCCAAAGTCTTCAAATTTCCTTCCATAGGGATTCAAGAGATGAAGCCAGATTTGATGCTGTTATCAATACATCATCCGCATAAAACTCAATTTTGTATTCCCTGCCTCCTATCTCGATTCCCCTAATCGTAGCATTCTGCCTGATCCTGGCCGCCAGGGGTTCCATAGACAAAGCGAAAATCAGAGGCGAGAGTGGGCACCCCTGTCTCGTGCCCCTGGAAATCCGTATTGCCTCGGATCTCCTGCCATTGACTCGCAGCTGTGTCGTGGGGGCTTGGTACTTGGTCATTACCCATGTGATGAAATTGGGGCCAAATCCGAAATGTTCTAGAGTTGCTCGTAGGTACACCCCAGTCCACCAGATCAAATGTTTTATGAGCATCGAGAGATATCACTGCTGCCCGGCTCCCAGATCTGTGAACATGTTCAATAATGTTTATTGTCCTTCGAATATTATCATGGGTCCCTCTTCCTGGTATAAACACCGTCTGGTCACCATCAATCAGGCCCGGCAATACCTCTCCCAATCTGACCGCCAATATTTTAGGAAAGATCTTACCGTCATTGTTAATTAGCGTGATCGGGCGGTAAGAAGTGGTCAGTTCTGGAGCCTTCCCGGGCTTGGGAAGCAAGACTGTTAATGACTACGCCATGGACCCAGTTACAGAGCCAGATAACAGGAAGGAATTAAATAAATCCACTAGATTGGGAACCAGATGCCTGCAATATTTCTTTTAAAAAAGTGCAGATAGGCCATCAGGGCCGGGAGCCATGGATTTCAAGGCTTTAATAGCATCAGTAATTTCTTCAGCAGAGATGGGTCGCTCGAGGTGCTCCAGCCTAATCGAATGCTGTCTGGGTAAGGACTGTAAGTACTTTGGTAAGTTTTCTAATGCTGTTGGCGATCCCTGCATAATGCCTGAATGGTATCGCACAAGTTCACTGATTTTGTCCGCATCGGTGTAGAGGATTCTCCCATCTGCCCCAGATGATGTGAGGATGTTGTTCCTGACTCAGGCTTTCCGCAGTTTTTGCGCTAGAATTTTGTTCGCTTTATTCCCTTTTGAGTAATAAAACTGTTTTGTGAAGGCTAAGGATTTAGCGGTTCGATCAGCACAATGCATTTCGAGGGGCGTTTTTGCTTTTCTCAGTTCTCTCTCCTCTTTCCTGGAATATCGCTTTTTAAGTTCAGCATCCAATTGATTCACTCTCTCCTCCAGTTTGGCTGCAGCGAGGTTCGCGACCTTCCGTTGTTCGGCTCCCGCACTGATTAGCGTGCCTCTAACTACTGCCTTCATAGCATCCCAGATGATATGACTTGGAGAAGTCTCAATGGTGTTTTCTTTGAAGTAGTTAACAATTACGTTTTCAACATCCATTTTTATGGCTTCATCCAATAGCAGAGCGTTGTTCAGTCTCTAGTGTCTTTGAACAGGGCTCTTTTGGCCCGAGACAGCTAATTTTGCAGTCACCGGGGCATGATCCGATACCATGCAGGTTTGTATTGCCAAATAATCCAAACACAGGTAGAGAACCCCTGCAATCAGCAGTAAGTCAATTCTCGAGAAGCCTTTATGCACCTGGGAGTAATGGGTGTAGTCTCTTGCTGTCCCGTTAAAGAGCCTCCAGGCATCTGCAGTTTCCATTTCCCTCAGTAGCTTGGCTAATGCTGATGCTTGGACAAAGTCCGATTTGGTGGGAGGGAGAGTTTTGTCCATTTGGGGGTTTGGCATCGCGTTGAACTCCCCGCCCATGACCAAGTGTCCTTCTTGAAATGACAGAATGATTGGGATTAAGCTTGTAATGAAGGCAGCCTGAGCAGTATTGGGGCCATAAATTGCGACAATCGTGATCAGGAGCTCCTCAAATAGCCCTTTTAGCAAAATAAACCGCCCATTTGGATCTCTTCTAATAGTAATTTTTGTCAGGGGGATCCTGTCACTCAGGAGTATGGCTACACCTCTTTTCTTCTGACCAGAAGTGGCAAAGAATGCTTGTTTGTACTTGCTGAATCGTACTAGATGTGTTTCTTGGAGAAGAACAATGTCCCCAGCTAATTGCCCGAGTCTGTGCTCAACAGATTTCCGTTTCCGAGGCAAATTGAGACCTTGCACGTTCCATGATAGGATTATTTCGCTTACGTCAGCCATGGCCTTCGATTCCTTGTTTGCCTGCAAATTGGTACCCTCTCGCCTGCTGGTTTCGGACGTTTTTCCCGACTGAAGTCCCCTCAAGTCATCGGTGTTGCTTCACTTGTGTCTCTGCAGTGTCATGCTGTGGGCGCAAGCCTGGGGTCGAGCCACTGGAGCTCCCAGACCCAATGCCGGTATTTGACTGTCGATTAACCCTTCCCCCACCCACCCCCCGTCTGAACAAGAATAGGTAATAATAACAGCACCCTGCTGCCACTGGGGAACTGGTGGCATCGATGCGCTTATGTTGGCCAACTGGGCCACCGAACCAACTGACGATCAGAACTGATGTTGAAAACCCACACCGCCGATTCATCAACCCCCGTCAATGCCGGCCGTTATAAGAGTTTCCGTTACCCTCCACCGTGGTGGAGCTGTAGAATCCAGGTCAGCCCGGCTCAGAGTTTTTCTTAGAAGGGCCACAAGGTCTACGCCGACGGGCAGGCCTCGACCATGATCCTGCTGAAGGATTGTTGTGCCGAGATTGGGATGGATCTTCGGAATCTGAGGCGCCTTCCTTTTCTCTGATTCCCATAAATTTGTCGGCCTCTTTCGGTGACCTGATTTGCCTCTGAGCCCCCTCCCATATAAACTTGACCACGGTGGGGAATCCCCATTGGTAGGCAATCTTCTTCCCTCGCAACTATTCTGTGAGTGACCGCATTGCTCTCCGCTTCTGCATTGTGGAATTCGCCAGGTCTTGGTATAACGATATTTTAGACCCTTGAAAAGTTATTTGTCCCATCTGTCTTGCTTCGCGCATAATTTCATCCTTAACTTGATAGAAATGAACCCTTACCAAGACATCTGGGGGGAAGCTTGATGCAGATCTCGGAACTGATCTGTGCACCCGGTCCAGTTCTAGTGGTGCATCATCCGGCAGGCTAATATTGTATCTGAACAGCTCCGAGACATGGCTCCTGAGCTCTGAGTCTGCTACAGATGTTGGAAACCCCCGAACACTGATGTTATTTCTCCGTGACTGGTTTTCTGCATCCTCTTGCTTAGCTTCAAAAAGGGCACACCTCTCCTCCATTGATTCTGTCCCTGCCGAGCTCACCCTCAAATCACTGGTCACATACTTCCGACTCGAGCTCTGCCGTCCGTCCTCTCCACCTCCCCATTTTTACCGTAACTACTTCTGTACTTTTGCGAATTTCATTTGTCGGTGCAGAGAGTAGCTCCTGCAAATCCGCCTTGGTCACTGTTTGTGCATTGTTGTTAGCTGAAGATGCGCTGACAGGGGCATCAACCCCCGATAGGCCTTCAGACGTGTCCCCTTTCCTGGATCTTTCGCTCTGTGAGCTGTCCATTAATGTTGCAATGTCCGCCTGTTTGGACATCGTCCCACTCCTCGACATCCTGGCACCCGAATGCCACACCACTCCCCACTTAAGTATGTATTCACCTACTTGTTCTGCCACTGGGAGCCAGGGCGCAGACGGAGTGCGATGGCTGATGAAGTCAGGCAGGGCGGATGAGGCCTCGGAAGGAGTGCTGTTGGTCAGAGCCGACGGAGATCGTTTCGTACTGTCTCTGCCTCCCTTATGGTCCGGGCCACACTAATATTTATGTAGTGCTTTTGCGGAGTGTACAGCCAGTCTGGGACCAGAGCAGAGGAAACGTTGGTTAATCTGGCCGTTCCCGTTTCTGCTCCCGCGATTACGCGGGGTGCCGCTCCTCCGTGTCGGTCCCCGCACAGCTGCCGGTGCACATCGAAGTCTCCCGCTGGCCCCGTCGTGGGCGTATAGCAGAGATAATGCAGAAGCAGTGGGACGATTGTTCCTCAGGACTCCGGCACAGCAGAGGCCCCGATGCACCGCCCACAGCAGCCGAGCCAGCCGGGCTGCCTGGGGTCGATTCCTGTATGCTCGCTTCAACGCTGGGGCTCACAGCTTTCCATACCTTCAACGTAGGCGCACCTCTGATAAGCTCAGCGGTCACTGGAGACGACTCGGGGAGGTGAATCGGGACCCCTGCGGCTCTTCGGGAAGGGACCAGCTCTAGTCACATTCTCGTGAAGGACCTCCGAGACCGGGCTCCTGCTGCCCAGATCCTCCTTCCCTCAGCTGCCGGGCGCCTCCCCGCAGGATTCCCACGGCGGAGTCCCCGATGAGCCGTAAACCTCCCGGTGCCTTCCTCTGGGGAACGGGCATCAGACATCCGCCGCTCTACTCTCAGGCGGTGCGGGATCGCTTGGGTCAGTTCGCCCGGCGGCCCGCGTTATCTTCATGGGGCTGCACCTCCCCCACTCTGCATCTTCGTTTGAGTCAGTGGTGAGGCCGCCATTTTGCCGCTGGGGACTCCGCCGGACCTAAACGGTGTCCGAACATCAAAAATCAGCCACCCTCCGGGAATCCGTTCAACATGCAGCTGCAGCTAGTCCTCCCACATGCTGTGGCACGATTTCAACGAAAAACGGAGGCTGGAGACGGTGCTACCTCAGAATGCGCATCGGGCCAGCCAGGAGCTTCTAAGAAAGCATACCGCGCGCGGCCGCTACAAGCCTCGCCTTACACAATGTTTTAGAAGTCTTTGTAGAAAAGAAGAATTCAAAGTAGGGTCACACGCTGTTTAGACTTGTGAAGTAAAGAAGCTATCAGCAACTCTACAGAGCAACCACAACAGGTCTCTCCAACAGAGAACAAGTGTGGTTACACAAGAGGTAAGTTCTCTTCGACTGTACAGTACCGTTAAGTTGTTAGGTTGAAGAAAAAGGGCAGCAGATGACTTCAGTTCCTGTGCAGCTCTGCAGATCCTGGTGTTTCTGGGCCTCATTCATGGGGACAAGAGGGAGGACGTCTGGGGACTCCTGCACTGGGATGGTCACCGACTGCAACCAGCAATCATAAAACAAGTGCCACTTTGGTATGGATTTTCTTTGCATCTGGGGTACAGCACTATGTTGAGGTGGATCAGGCTTGGTCAGTCCTGCTTCCTGGGAGTCCGGAGGATCTTCCTGGAGCTTTTGGCCAGCTTAAAAGCAACGCACACGATCTGGTGTTCCTCTCCCTGGCTATTCGGGTCCAGCAACAACTGCAGTGGAATTTCACCCTGCTCCGAAAGGATGTCCAGGTGGCTTTCTTTGGAGTTCATTGGTCCCACCAACTCAAAGGGAGAAGTCGTCCTTGCAGGGGCTTCTCTGTCGATACGAATTTGGCTTTTCAGCACAGCATCAGGGCTTCACTGGGCAAACCAACAGTCCAGGAGTTTCAGCAGGCATCCTCTTCAAGTTCTTGTTCGGATTCCTTCGTCCAGTGGTCGACTCTGCCTTCAAAGCCAAAAATCCTTGCCTTTTGTGCAGGGTTCTCCCTTCATTCCAGCCCAGCTATCAGTCACCCAGCAGGGTGGCTGTCCTTGCCGGATAGCCAGCCGGCCAATCACCTAAGAGTGCATTCCTGTCTCCTAGAAGACTAAGCACATGGAGTTTGGGCACCTCCCTCGCTTCCTGCCCCAGCCGGACACCTTGGAGCCAGAGGCAGGTTTCACTTGTGAATCCCGCCAAAGACAAAATGAATAAAGGGGCCAAACCTGGTTTGCAGCGCAGAGTAAATCTCAAGAAGGACCTTTCCACAAGGAAATGGCGGAAAAAGACCGGGCCATTTTGACAAAAATGGCACCCATGTGTACTTTACTGTGGCTGCGAACGCAGGCCGCAGGAAAAACACACAATGGTAGTTAAAAGTAAACCACTGCCACCAGCCATTCAGTGAGGAAAGGGTAACATAAACATTTTACATGAGTAGCTAGACAAAGGGGATACTAAGTATCCTCTCCAGCACCCTAAAAAAACAAGGGACCAGGGCCTCCACAGAACCACAAGGAGCATTGCAAATAGCCCTATAAAAGTCTGTTCCTGAAGGTCACCAAATGGTGGGTGGGTAGGTCACTGGAAGAAGTGCCCCATAAGAGTTGTAACTCACACAGTGGTGTTGGAGCCAAAGACTGCCACAGTTCTAAATGGTGTTGGAAACCTCGAAATACTACTACTCACTGAAGGGGTTCCACCCGGATTGTAAGGCACATCCTTGGGGCAGTACAGGTGGGCAGCCTGTCCTTCCAGACTGAAGGAGCCCATAGGCGTCCCTTCAGAAAAGGTTTTGGTGTTCCTTTACGTCGGGAAACATAATTTGGAAGTCGTGGATGAGATTTATACAAATACTCTTCCTTATCTGAGAGGTATCTTTATCAAAGGCATGGGAGCCACTGCTGTGAGTATCACAGTGATAGAGCAGACACTGCTTAACCCTGAGGACCTGTTAACCGGACCCCAGAAGCCAACTAGACTAGGTAATTGTTCCCCAATTACATTTTTTATACTGCTGTAGTTAGCTGTTGAGTAAAAGGGGAAATACAAAACTTTAGAAATGCATATAGAATCAAAGATCCAAGGTAAAATTAAAGTCTTTGACCAAAACTCACGGGACCCAAGATGGATGCAGGAAAATGTCCAGGGGCAGATAAGTTCCCCTTGAGTAGCTTTGATGGAGTTTTAGGTTAGTCTGATGTTCCCCAAAGAAATAAAAAGGTTAAAGTCAGTAGGCAATCCATATGAATAAGGGAAATGCAGGTAATTTTGTAACTTCATTTTCATGTCCCACCTGTTCAGTCTTTGAACCTTGTAAGGCGCTCTGGGACTCTCTGTTCTCAGAATAAGCCTCAGTTCTACCCAGAGGTGTGGATATGGTGGGAACCAGCATTCGGGTATGTAGGAGGAGACCTTAAAGAAGAGATTTAGGCATAGGGCTGAGAACCATAAGCCCTGAGAAGAGACGCAGCACAGCAGGAATCTGCCCCAATGGATGTGACCGGGATAATGTGGTTATAGCCTTCCTGCAAAACGCTTCAGTGTGCACCGCTAGCACTCCTGAGGGTAAGTATTGGGAATAAACCTCCAATCCATTGCATAGAGATAGGTTCTTGCAGTGATGGTTCCCATAAATTCTGTTCAGGAAACCCAAAACAATCCAGTGAGTACAACTCCTCTTTTCAAGTGTGGTTTACAGGAACATGAACACTGGGCCAAGGATGACCCCGATGATGGAAATGAACAATGGTGCCCTGACGATGATTCAGACCCTCAAGCCTGAAGCGGCAGTAAGAGTGAGGCCGACTCCAGAAAGGTAGGATGTTTCAGCAGCTCGATGGACAAAGGAAGGTGGCCGCCCATCTAGAAACGATCCCACGGCAGAGACTAGAGCAGGGCACCCCAGGACAGCCAGGGAGCAATTGACTCTCAATACCCTTGCAGGCGACGGTAGCTTTCAACAAATGTGTGACACCAAGGTGTAAGAACTCAAAATCACCAGTAAAACAGCTCTGAGACCATCCCAGCAGCAATGCGTGGCCCACCAAAATGTCCAGCAGCTAAAAAGCAGAACCTGGGAGAAGCCCAGAACACACCCTAAAACCTTTGATAAAACCATTCCAGCGCCGCCAAAATAGGGTGCTTAAAAAGCACCCCTGTGCCAGGGGCCATATGGGGACCCCAGAACCCCCAAAAATGAAATTCTGTTTTACCACTGGACTGGTAGCATGCTTGCCCATTATGTAAAGTCCCTGAGAAGAAGTTGTGGTCTCCTGTTAGCATGTCTCTTGTTTGCCAACAGTCATTTGCAGCAGATAGGAGCGAAGTACAGCCCCCTTGTGCTCCTTTTTTAACACCATTTGATGGCCACTCTGTCAATGTGTGATGGTAAGGAAGCCCTCATAATTCAGCCCTGGTTATGGTATTCTATGTGGTTAGCTTCTGTAAATAGATGGCTTAACCCATGAGAAGGGAGGACAAGGGACAACCCCCAAGCATTCCAGGCCTTGGCCAAAAAATTGTATGATTAGAAGGCAGTCTAGGTTGTTTACCAAGAGATCCTCATGATGGAACCTACAAAGTCAAGGATTTTGTGGATAAATGTTGTGGTCACTATACTGTTCCACAGACAAGAGAAAAAACAATTAAATTGGTGCCCCAAGTGGTCCTAAATGGGCGTTCCACATTGAAGCTCTACCTTCCCCTTGAGGCACTGGCTGCACTTCTGTTCATCTAAAAAATGAGACGGTAGAAAGTAAGCCACTCGCTGACCACCTCCAAATAGTACCACAGGCAACTCAGTAGAAGAATTCAAGCTCTTTCTATGATTGATATCTGGGCAGCAGCAGGACTCTCAAACAATGTTTAACTTTTGACTGTTAAACCCAAACTATGTTTGCCTTCCTTGGTTCCCTCCAGGTGAACAGTTATCAAATGTCATAAAAGGTTCATGATTACATCAAAGCTGAGATCATCTTAGACCTGGGGCTGCTTTAGCCTTCTCAGAGTCCATCTTCCAGTCCATTTGTCCTTGTAATGTTCCCTTACAATTCAGGTAGAAATGGAGCAGACCGTCTCACAGACATGAGGAGAGACGATGGGAGCGGGATGGACCCGAGGGCTTGCGACCACCACCCGTTCCATTATGCACGCCACAGCGGCAGTATATGGGGATCCCCTAGTTTCCCCACCCCATCAATAGCCTTGCCTGCAAACAGACCCCTACATTCCCACAAAGCCTGCTTTCACCCGAAATGTTTAAGGCGTTAGGGGCTATGCAACACAGGAGTCTGGTGCTTGTGGACCCACATCCACAAGAGTCTGCGAGCCGGGTCATAAATATTGAACAATCCAGACCTTTTGTGCATTTTGTGCATGTGTAATTCCCGGGCACCACTCACCTCCAAGAGAGTCCCTGGGGTGTCAGAATAAGATATGAAGTGGGGAGGAACTGCAGCTAGGGGACCCGCCAGCCCCATCAGGGAATGGGTTGGCTAAATTCTAAATAGACAACTACCACTTTATCACCCAGCAAGCAGAGACGCGTGGCAGAGCATCATGCAATAACTGTTAGCTATGAGGAGATTGATAAAGTGCTGAATGAACTACAATCATCATGCCCACTCGGAACACATATGCAGCTGACTTCAGTTTCACACTTATCGGTCCTGGGCCAATGCAACTCTAAAAACACTCCACAACAACAGGGAAGAGTGGGTTTTAGAAGGCAAAACACAGAGGTATTGGAGGAACGGGTGAAGAGTAGAGCATGACTGAGTGGCAAGGATGTGAAGGGGAGAAGAAACAAAAAAGAAAGACAGAAAGATGCAGAGCAGGGAAGTAGAGCAAGAGAAGGGGAAAAGGATGAAGATGTAGAGAAGGAAAAGGAGGAAGAACAGCAATGGAATATAAATAGTAAGGAGAAAGTGAAGTAGACCGTAGGAAAGGTGGAGGAATACAAGAGGGAAGAGAAAGCAGGACAGTAGGAGAACAGCAAGAAGGAAAGGAAGAAAGAAGAGGGTCAGTCATAAGTGGTGAGGAGGTGAGCTACAGCAAAGCTCAGAGAGCAAACGAGTGAAGTAAATCTCTTAGAGGGGCGAGATAAAAGGTGAACCCAGGAAGGCTGGCCAAGTCTGGAAAAACCTCCACAATCTGGGCGGATCGAGAATTCTTGAAGTGGGGGGGGTAGGAGAAGAGAGGGTAAGTAAAGGGCTTAAAGCACAGGCTATGCTAGGGGGTGGCTGGGTGATAAAACGGGTTTAATCTAGCATGCAGCCAGGAGGATAGCTCTGAGGCAACCTGGGAAGCAAGACAACTCAGAGCAACACAGGTTTGAATCCCGGTCCCGCGATTAGACACTGGTCCTCGATATTAAGCGTGTTCTAAAAGTTCAATAAACCCAAAGCTTCTGTAATAATCCCAAGGGAAAACTGATGGAGCCCCCGAACCCCAGCCTACTAACTAGCTTCAAAGTTGCCCAATAACTGAAAGCGGTTGGAAAACCAAAAGTTACCTGATGTGGAGGTGTCTGGTAAGAAGTGTCCATGTGGGCCAACGTGTGGCCCGAATGACTTCAGAAACGACAGAAAGACACTGCGAAGGTCAAGAAATACATGCATGCCTCTGTACACCCCAGAGACTGGAAGTGGCTGTCGGGTGCAGAGGAGGCAGTCTTGAACTAGAGGAAGAGAGGGGGGAGGGCTGAGTTCCAAGGCAGGCAGATTGGTAGTTATGAGCCTAGCCCTGTCTTGTGGGCTCAGTCAAAACCATTTCCTTGCTTTAGTTATACAAAATAAAAGAAACAGTGAACATGTGTATGGTCGCAAGTCATCTGTTGCTTCATTGGCTGTGACCGGGCTCGGCGCGTTCACCAAGACTGATGAGAGAAAGCAATGACAAAAAAGAAAATACAAGGAAACAGTCTGTTAAATATGAAAAGATGTGGGCAGTCACCCTGTTTCAGCATCACATCAAGCAATGCAGTGGAACTGAGTTTATTTGTCATGTATTGCTGACAAAGGATTCTCTTTTCATTGTCCTTCCTTTTTCCTAGAGACTCTGGAAGGAAGGAAGGGAGGTTTATGAATTTAATGAAGATGCCCATGATGGAGACCTAGGATTTACGAATAAGTTCTTTTTCATTTTCCAGCAATATGCGTAAACACTGAATAGAATAGCAAGTTTGTTCCTTACCACTGAGATGTGGCCAAAGGAATGAAACAAGTAAAGGTTGAAAAAAAGGATTGATGTATATGTACAACATTTATTTTTCCCCTCTTGAGCAGCTGCTTTGGCTTCAAGACTCTAGACAGTAATGTAGGCTGTGAGAAACCTGAGGCTATTCTCACTTCTACTCCCTTTGGATCCTCTATGCAGGTGACCAGAGAAAGGCCATCACTTTTGAATCCTACCGCCGGGGGTGGACAAGCGAAGGAGCATCACCCGGATAGAGGGTCTTTTGGGATTGGAAGTTGGATACCTTTGGGTGAGACACAGTATTCCATATCTTTTTCCAAACAAATCCCAATACCAGAGAAGGTTATGGGATATTGTTTTTCTAGTCCCATGATCTTTGAGACGGGTAGGCACCAGTATTACATCAGACAGGTTAAACAAAGGGAGTGAAAGGGTAGAGATGAGATATGTAAATCTCAGTATCCCCATTATCCTCAGGGTAGTCACCGTGTCCCTGATCCTTTCCTGACTTGTATGGGTAATTATAAATATGTTCCACTTCTCTCCCCATTTAAACTGTATGACAATACTGGGACGAAGAAGAGGCCTGGAGTTCAGGCATGTCCCACTAATTCATTTAATTTTGATCAGGCAAGGCATACCCTTGACAACTCCTCTATCCTGTTAGCCCAACACAGGTGTATAAAAACCGTGGCCACAGGAAGAACAGAGAGCACGGGTCGGAGCAAGAGTCGGAATCCGAGCGGGAGAACCATAGTGGAAGACGATGGAGAGGAGAAGCCGAGACGCCAGAGGAAACCCTTGGGATCCCACTGGAATGGGAATGTGGGTTACAGGTCCCACTCATGGCGGGCGAGCAGCAGGCGCTGCATGCAGCCAAAGGCGCAAAGCTCCATTTATTAGCCAGCGGATGCAAAGAGAAGCGCCCGGCTATTTGGCGGTCCCTTGGGAGGAAGAAGCTAAGTGAAGGAGCTGCTGTGACTGGGTGTTGAGGACACTTATAACACCCAGGGTGCTCGAAAGAGGCAGTGCAGATAATAACAGTCCATATATTATGACCGAAGCGCATGAACTGAGTGAAAGCAACGTCCCGCATTGAATGAAACCGATTACGTTAGGTCTATTGAATACCGAACTGAATGAAATATACTGAATTAAGTGAAATAAGTAAAAGCAAAAGCAAAGGTTCAAAGCTTCAAAATATTTCCTTTTGATATCAACATTAAGCTTCGGGAGGGGAACCCTGAGTTTTGTTGTCCTGAAACTGTGTTAGCTTGGAACTGTGTTGAACCTGGGAAAGGGCACACTAACTTTCATAAAACTGTATTTCCTCTAACATTCAAAGGAGGACAAATTGAACTTTGTGGTGAACTTAATGACCTTTGAGAGAGAAGGCTGACAAATAAGCCAGAACTGGAAGTAGCTCAGGACTTTGTTTTGAACACTATTTTAGTTATGGTTGATGTCCCTACACATGTGTTTATATTAGTTGGGAGGGCAAGTATAGGATTTTGACACAGACAGATGTTTATGTGGAACTTACTAACACTGACGTTACTTCGTTTCTTTAGGTAGGGAAATTCCACCTTCAACATCAATGACGACACTGAGACACGAACTAGCCATAAACTCATTGCACAGCAGAGTGGTTTGGAATTATATTATGACAATGCGCAAGATGGCTTTAAAGACACCGGCACACCAAATCTTCGCCAACGAGTATGCCCCTAACGGCCAAAATCTACTTAACCTATGGTTTCGCAAGCTACTGTCATTTTTGATGGCAGCTGATATAAATAACCAAGAGAGTCTAAACCGCCCGCAATGCGCCAAAAAGAAATGTGATAATTGGGCTTGGATTGTGAATCAGGAAACTCGCCAAACAATGCAATCAACACAATTCTTGGGATGTGAACCTAAAAAATTAAATGATCAAGCACGATACCTATTGCCTTGTCCATCTCTCCATCATCGCGAACAATTTTTTAGTTTTCGGACAAACATCCTGAAAACAAAAGAAATACTTTGGCTAAGGAAAGACACATCTACAAAAGATAATCTTTGCCGCTTCTGTGGATTGTGTGTGGAAACCTCTAAACATCTGCTTATTGAATGCACCCAGACAGCCAACCAATGCATCTTGGAAAGTTTGCCCCACTCGATAAAGATATGGATGAGTGGTGGACAAGGAGTATCTCTGGGAACAACATAAAACTTGTCTGTGCAATTGTGAACTACATGGACATGATCTTGAAAGTAGATGTCTATTGTAGCGCATCATAATCGTGACTTTTTGAATGGTTTTGCGATTATGGAATGAATGAACACAATGAGTTGTGAAGTTTTTAGTGTAAAGAAGTGAGAGAGTGAATGTTAAGAAACTTGCCGTGGACCTTACTCTCTTTGGTTCTTGGTGGATTTAGACGAGTTCTTTTTGAAACAAAAGTGTGTTCCTTGTGTATAAACTGTAGTTTTTTTCAAATAAAATTTAAAAAAAAAGAATTCCGCCTTCATGAAGGGCAAGTTAGGCCTTCATTCATCCTGACTTTCATTTAATAGCATATTGTTCAACTTTGAATCTGTTGTCTGTGTCTACTTTCATGATGCCAACATCACAAGGCCAAGGTAGGGAATAACTTCCACGAAACTACTTGGAAAATGTAAAAATGACATGTCATTTTTCTTTTGTTGTAAAAGTGTTTGCTCTCAGTTATTAAAAAGAGAGGGCAGAGATACTTACGCCCTGATTCATGGAAGTGTTTTATAATGGCGCAATGCCACAGGAAAACATTCTGTGAATCAGACCCTCAGTGTGTTTGTATTTAATGAAGATGCCAAGTATGGAGAATTAGGGTGTACAAGTAAGCACCATATCTGTTTTCTGCTGAATTTAAGAAATAATGGAGTATCATTTGCATGTTTCATGGTAAAGGAGTCCCTGTATTTTGATGAAATCAGCTGGTGTGAAGAATGTGCATATTTGTTTTTTTACATTAATAAAACGAGATGAATGGAAGATCAGCCTTGACTTTTTGTGGTTTCTCGCTCTCCTTAATGAATATTTGTGAGGATAGGAAATCTGTGCTACTTGTTGGAATGTGATTCTGTTGTTTTTGACCAATGAATACTGTTCTTCTACCTCACCAGGAATTGAAATGCATCAACGGTTATCAAATATAGAGAGGAACTGGCCCTATTACTTTGGATTTGGCTTGCCACTAGCCTTCCTCACTGCAATGCAGTCCTCTTACATCATTAGGTAAGGACTATCTCCTCACTTGATCTCTGATCCACATGAAGAATGCTGAATCTCAAAATGTCTGACCTGAAGACCTGATGTTACTGCATATTGCTTAGGAGGTTTAATTTTCAATTGTATACAGCCAAAGTAAAGCTTCATCAACCAAATGTGTTGATATCAAGGTATTCATAATAGCTGGGAATTCATGATGTATTGCAGACAATTTCACCAATTGGAAGGGTGTTCACGCGTTCCCCGTACTATGAGCAATTCAATGGTTCCCACTCTAAATTAAAAGTATGTATACACCCATAGGCAAAATGATCCCTACTAGATTCCAAAGCAGCGATATCTCCCCACCTCAAAGAAAGACCCCTTTGACTTTCAATTTAGGCTAGCTAAAATATAGGGAGGTGTGTCGAGTTCCTGGACTTCATTATTTATCAGAAGTTGTATGTCATAAAAACAAGTTTTTGGATTCGGGCAAATCCACTGATGTGCCAGCATGAGCTTGCCTAGAGGCTGCTCTGATTTCTGTTAGCGTTTTCTATTTATTTATTTATTGTGCGATTTAGTTTTTAAACAACACATTTCACACACATAAAAACTAGTAACCATGAACATAACTTGCCTTCTTAGTACAGTGCTAAAATACAATACAATTGAACACAAAATCTCTTATAGGATAGAACAATTACAGTCCTAAAATCACATCAAGAAATTCCAGCACAGCGTTCAATAAAGATACTTCATTGGCATTCAAAATATGTATCCACAGTCAGATAGGCAAGGCCCCAACCGAGTCACGCCCAAATCATTCAAATTCTTAAGCACAAACTACACCCAGAGCATTCGATACATACATGATTTAATGTCTCACTGTTCCCAGAACAGAAACGACAGAGCCTTCTGTCTTTAGGCATTCTTAGTCTGTCTCCAAGAACCTCCTTTGTTGGATATAAATTCAATTTAAATCTCAAAACTGAGTTCTTAAACTCACTTGATGCCTGCTTCAATAAGTAAGGTGCTAAAACATTATAGCCCTTGATCGACCAGTTAAAATGATCCTCAAAACCACTGTAAATGATTAAAACCTCCCTATTTAAAATCCAATCCCTGTTAAACAACTTTTGTTTTTCTTGGGTTGGCAGTCAATTCTTGAGCACAGAAATGTATCTTCCCAAGGAGATCCTGACCATGGTCACGCCAGGTTATCAGTAACGGGTTTGTTTTCTTTACGATTACTTCGTACATTTTGGTGTATAAGGAGGCCTGCGGAGGTGGAGAAGGGGGAAGTATTTGTTCATAAATCTGTAAAATCCTCCAATCAACCTGCACTTGAAAATAAAGCATGCCCATATCATGTCTGAGGCCAGCAATAAGGACTGAATACGGAAAAGAAAGTACTTTCCTCCATACCTCTGCTTCCAGTTTAGACCAATCTATTTTTCGTGTTGTCACAGCTAAAAAAATTCAACGTGCGAGTAATGTTTACTTATTCAGTTCTGCCAGTTTTACAGTTTTATATCGGCCAAATTTCAAATCAAATTGACGTAACTGGACGGCGGCTGCTAAAAATGTGTGTTGAAGAATAGTCTTATACAGAATATATTTACACTTCTTGCATGGATATAATTCCCCAAGGACTTGCAACGTTCAACCACTTCTAGGGTCTGACCTTCAACCTTACAAGAGAAGGTTTTCCTCTTCGACCTTTCTACATTTCATTTTAAAATGTTTGATTTTGAAATACTCAGGTGAAGATCCAGATTCAACAAATAAGAGTTTAAACGTTCCAATGATCTCTGTAGGTCTATTGGTGTAAGCTTGCAGATGATCATATCATCTGCTTAATTCAGGTAATGAACCTTAATATGGCCTATGGATGGGGATTAGTTCAGACCTTCTCCCAAGAGGTACTCGTATTAGCTTTTGCTATGATGCACCGCCATCCTGTGATTTAAAAGTAAAACACAGAGAATGTGCTAATAATAAAATCCTACATTGATGTATGTGTTCCACTTTCCAACTGAGGCATGCACAATGTTCTGTATTCTCCTAGCACCTGGCAGTTGGCAATAAGCCAATCTGGATACTTGGTTTGCAGGCTTTAACTGCTGGTACATCCCTACGTTTCGAGCATCCTAATAAGCTGCTCCTGTCTTCTCATGCCTACTTTCCCCTCCCCCTGCAAATTGCTAATTAATCACTTACCTACCAGCAGAACTGCACCAGTGCTGACATTCCCCTTTCATTTCTCCATCACTGTGTGCCATAGAAATGGAAGTTGTCTCCCCTGTAGCGTCAATCTGCTATTTTTATGGTGGCCATCCTTCTAGTTTTTTTGCTTTTAAACTCTGATCGCACACTCTGCAATGCCTGTTTCTTTCCTCAAGAAATGGCCCTTAGCACCCAGGATGAATTTGTAATTTGTGCATTTTGTGAGCCGTACTGTGTGGTGGCGGTACACAGCCCGCGATGGGTGGCAGCCTGTTACTACCTACTATGGCCTGCACCAAACTTGCTGTTATGCCATAAGTAATGATTCATGGGTTGGACGCAAGTATGTTGTATGGGAAAGAGGGGAGTAAAGAATGGGAGAAGAGAAGGGGGAAGATGGCTGGGGAGATTAGCATAGCCTAGTGTTCTGAGCTCACGCAAGAGTTTTGTAATACATCTGCATGTTTCATGGTGTAATCTTATATCCTACTACATGTTATCCTATATAATCAGATATTACTATCTAATGCCACCAAAGTGATAATGGTATCAGCGATATATAAATAAAAGAATCACTTATAAATCCTATTTCTGAAGCTTGTGAATCTGCTTAAAATCACATCCTGTGCTTATAGTCCGATATCCAGTGGTAATCGTGCAGTATTGCATTTATTTTCCCAAAAATCGAAAAGGGACGTCGACAGCAGTGTGACTGTAACACTATCCCTAATGTGACGTGTAGTGTACCCAAGATCCTTCAAACGTTGACATCCCCCATATTGTAATGTATGTTATATCGGATAAATAACCACAAGCCTGGGTATATAAGTGTGTGTGTGTGTGTGTGTGTATATATATATATATATATATATATATATATATATATATATATATATATATATATATATATATATATATATTTCGTAAAAACACACGAGGGTGGAGAGTTGTAACCCTACAAAAAAACTCCCCATCAATATGTCGCACAGACCAGACCACACAGACCTTGCACACATGACCATACCAGTATCTCGTGAAAAAAATAGTCTTTATTTAATATAAAAAGACACGTAACCAACGAAAAATGCAATTAAGCATTATCAGGGTAGGCACAAAATCAATGGTCCCTCCCCATGGCATACAGGTCTAGAAAACACTCACCGCCTTAGGGTGGAAGTACGCCACGCGTTCCGCTTGTTCACCAAGCTTCCTCCGGCTGATTTACCTCCACATTCGTGAAAAAAATCATTTAAAATGAAACAGGAAGAAACACGGCTCGAGCATTAGGCTCCTCCCCTTCCTCTTGTTCTTCTAGGTCATGTGACCACATCTGTTCACCTTCACATTGATGCAAATAATGCCACCATGTTTAGCTGGCTAATTCGCCTAATAGGCGAATGGTAAAGTGAAATGAAATGGTTACCATTGATGGTCAAACATATAATTGGCTATAAAGCGAGGAAGGAGGTAAACGTAAAGCTCAATAACCGTGTTTCCCATTCCTTACTAAAAAAATGTTTGTAACATGTATAATTTGTAGCTGTTGAGCGCTAATGCGCTATATAGTTACATGGTTGTTCATCATACTTGATAAACCTCTAACCATTACGCCCCAAGATTTGGAGTGTTTATTGAGGCCATCGGTCTAAGCGCAACGCAGACAGCTCTTCTAATTTAAAATGACGTTCAGTGTCGTGCACTCTCATAATCTTGGCCATTTGATCAGTGCTACTTGATGGAAATTTCCTGGCTTCTTAAAGTGCAAGTGCAATATAATTCACAGACTTGAAGATAATACAACCGTATATAAATCAAATATAGTGCAGCATGGTCTTTCTAAAGTACAAATGCTTTAACATGATCATGACTGCAATTCTTTAAAGTGCAAGTGCAATATGATTCAGAAACTTGATTATAACACAGCAGCATATTGATTAAATGTAATGCTACATAGTTTTTCTAAAGTGCAAGTGTGTTGACATGTTCATAACTGAAATTCTTTAAAAATGCCAAACTCTCCAGCGACATGTTAGAAAGCAGCATATAGATTGGTTTAGAGGCAGCGTGCTCTTTCTAAGGTGCAAGTGCGTCGACATATTAATGAAAAAACAGCATATAGATTGAATTCAAATTCAGAGCAACATAATTAATACCATAAGTGCTAGTGCAGTAATGGAGCATCATCTATAGATGAATAGTTGATAAAAATGCTCATGCATCTTAACCCCTAATTATATACTGAGACAGATACAAAAAGTAAGAATCTGCTAGGTCTCAACACCAAGTTCATCTCTAATGTCAGAAGGATGTCTAGACATAAAGGCCACCTCAATTGATTAGATAGGCCACTAATAGTAGCCACTTAAGTCATTCATAGGTTAACTTCCCACAAAAGATTAGAACTATTTACTGTAAAAACACAAATAGTTCTGGGTCAATGTTAAGCCATTGGGTCTCCGAGTGTCAAATTTGCAAATCAAAGATGCCTCCAGTTGTCTTAACTTAAGTTCTCTGTTACCCAGTCTCTTATGTATTGGGACATGAGCAAGAGCCACAAATGTAATTTCATTCACATTTCCTCCAAAAAATGTCCTGTCAATGGATTGGTAACATCTCCATTCTTAATGGCTCTATAGTGCTGCAAGATGCGTAGCTTCAAAGCTCCTATGGTTGAGCCAATAAAATGGAGACCACACGTACATGTGATGGCATACACCACAAATTTAGTGATGCATGTCATTTTGTATTTATGCTTCCATCCTATTCCATTGGGACCAGTAAACGGTTGTTTAGATACAAAATCACACATTTTGCAATTGGCACATTTACGAAAGCCTGCCACGTTAGATTTCAAAAATTGGCTGGAGGACTTAGTTTCAGTAATGACCATACTAGGAGAGAGTATGTTTTTCAGAGTGGGGGCCTTGCGATATGTAACATTAGGGGTTTTTCCCAGTACTTGTCTCAAATCAGGGTCTGTAAGGACATTTCATTGTTTACTCATAATGCGTTTGAAATTTCTAGCTTAAGGATTATACCCTATGATAAATCTCATCTTTTCTTCCTTTTGGTTTTGCATGTTTTAAATAGTTCTGATCTATTGATAATTTCAGCCTTATAACAGTCTGTTACCACCTTCTTATTGTTACCACGTTCAACAAATCTGCGGCCTATATGTTTGGCTTCTGTTTGATATTCTGATTCTTTACTGCAGGCTCTTTTTGCTCTAAGGAACTCTCCATAAGGGATAAAATTTTATATATTTCTGAGGCTTGTGGAATCTGCTTAGATCACATGCTGTACATAGGCCGACATCTAGTGGAAGCTGCAGAGTATTACAGTTATTGTTTTTGAAACTCGAAAAGGGACGTCGACAGGGCGTGCCAGTAATACTATCCCAAGTGTGCCGTCCACTGTACCCATGGTCCTTCACGCGTCGAGGTCCCTCAGATTGTTTTTTTCCTCCATCGTGACGGACGCTTAATCGCAGAATTCATTCGGCTGACACCATTTAATATTGAAAAATTAAGATTAGTTACTCTTTCTGTCCTTTCTCGAAACCGACTTTGACTACTTCATTGATGCCGGTGGAGAGGACGGCCGTCGAATGAAGTCCCAGACTCTGCAGACCTTTTCGGCCTTGGAAGGCCACACCAAGCCTACTGCATAACAGTAGGGAGAGTGGGGGGTGGTCATTGTAGAATGCATTTTCCCCTTCACCCTCTCCTTTCTCGCCTGGCTGCCATTTCACATAAACATGCAGAACACTCCATTTCTCCAGCATGGGGTCTGGCATGGATTCACATGCTCATGAATATTCCCCGTCGTCAGGCTGGGAATCCTCGGTAAAGAAAAAACCAGTATCAGTTTCGTTTCTGATCTGTCTTTCGTAGTAATAACCAATCACTGGTCTCTGCGTCATACTGACCACAGCCAATGACTGCCCTCTACCTAAGCACCGCCTCTGGCAGCCATCTTCAGATTTTTACCGCACGTTCATGTGTTGGGATCCTCGTGCTATTGCTCTCGAGCGTTAGTGCTATTTTTTCGCGCTTTTTCACAAAAACTTCGATTCTTTCGGTCAAAAGAGCCTCAAGCTCCACCGATCCTACATCCGATCAACGGGGACCCGTGTCGGATTCATCTGTGCCCCTCAAGGGTGAAGATTTCGTCGAGCTACACTTCGGAGGACTCCAGAAGCTTCTCAGGCCCGGTCTCGGAGATGGCCCAGGAGAAGGGAAGCTCGACGCCCGGAAAGCTGTTCAGGGCCTGCCCTGGATGCCAGCTGCAGAACGTCTTCAAGGAGGACGAACACTCTTTCTGCCTTTACTGCCTTCATGGGGACAAGACGCACGTGGAGAAGGACTGTGCGTTTTGCGGCAACATGTCGGAACGGACCATGAAGGACCGCCATCAACGTCTCGCCAGCTGGCTGGAGGGTAAGAGCCCGTCTGGCGAGAAGAAGAAGAAATCTGAGCGGTCTTCTAAGACCTTTGAGGGCGCCCCGGCGACGGGGGCCCAACATAAGGCCAAGCACCGCGAGTCCGCTGGCACCGGGAGCGCCGAACGGTCGGGCTCTACGGGCGCCAGGCAGGGCGCACCCTCCCCGGCGCCATCAACCACGAGCCAACGCTCTGGGTCGGGTAAGAGGAAGGCCGAGCACCCGGCGAAGCTCCTGGAGAGACCCCGGTCGAGCTCTAAGGCAGAGGAGGAGCGTGGCAGTGCCCCCTCCCTCAAGGATAAGGCGGTGAGCGCACCTAAGGTGGTGAAGGCCTTGATCCATTCGACCAAGCCCTCTATCGAAACGGTCGCGGCGGCCCTGGCCCAGCCTGTGGAGGCTGCACCAGTGGTGGCGGCCTCGGGGCCCAGAATCTCCCTGCCTCCTCGGAGGGAGTCTTCTTTCGTGCCCATCGATAGGACCCCCGTGAAACCCTCCGTGGGGAAGAAGGGGGGGCAGGGCGTCGTCGTAGATTCGGCCTCAACCTCAGAAGAGGAACTGATCGAGGTCTTAAGCCACGGCCTAGGCGTGGAACAAGACCAGCCCGTCGGAATGGGCCCCGACGCAGGTGACGACGACGACATCGTCGAGGATACCGACGGGGCCCCTGCTCGCCCGTCGGATTCCCCTCTGCCAGCGCCGCAAGACAACTCAGCGGCCATTTTGTTGGCTATACAGTCCTTATGCTCCGAGATAAGGACGAGACTACCGTTACCGACGGAGGAACCTCTCCCGTCGGGGGATCCAGAACCGGGACCTTCTGGTGTTCCCCCTACCAAGAAAAGAAGGATCCATCCACCGCCTCCTTTTCAACCGTCGCGCCCCGTCCAGCCCTCCTCCCCGTCCACCCGAGGGGATGATACGGGGACTGACACGGCAGCGACGGGTACGGACGACGAGGCATACGACGAGGATTTTCCGTCGTCGCCTCCCACCAGGGCTTCTCCGCCCGACGAGATTGGATCGTTCCACTCAATGATCGCCAGGGCATCCGAGCTTTTCCAACTCTGCCCTGAGGAGAAGAAAAAGGAAGGCTTCCTTTACCAACGGCGCGAGACCAAGAGGAAGACGGTCCTCGCAGTGCCTCTGTTGGACGACATTTGGGATGAGGGCCTTTCCCTCCTCAAGAACCCTTCCACGACGCCAGCGAAAAGAGACCGGTACGAGAAAAAGTACCGGGTCCCGGACTCGGCCCCCCTATGCCTCCGGGCGCAGCCTACCCCGGACTCCGTCGTCTCCGCGGCAGCCAGGAAGAAAGCGGGGGGGGGTGCGGCCTCCACGTCGACTTCCCCGCCGGACGGCGAGGGAAAGAAATTGGATGCCATGGGACGCAGAGTCATCACGTCGGCGGCGACGACGATTAAAGCGGCCAACGCCTTGGCTATCGTGGCCCGCTACGACAGGGAACTCTGGTACAAGATAGCTCCCCTGCTGGATTTTCTGCCGGACGACAAGAGGGCGGAGGCCCTTGAGATCCTGCAGGAAGGTGAGGTGGCCTCGGACCACGCCATCACCGTGGCGACGGACATCGCCGACACTGGGTTCCGCCAGATGGGCAACGGCGTTTGCCTTCGACGTCGCGGATGGCTCAAGGCTACGGACTTTCGGCAGGACGTCCAGACCAGGGTCCTGGACATGCCCTTCGACGGGAACAACCTGTTTGGGAAGACAGTGGACGATTCCCTTCAGGCCATCAAGGCGGATACTGAGACGGCCCGGGCCCTTGGAGTACTGCAGCAACGGCGGACGCCCTTTCGGAGCGGCGGAGGCAAGGGCGCCTCCAAAGGTTCCGGCGGCGGTTTCGCTTCCTACCGTCAAGCGGCCCGCTCGTCGTCGCAAGAGGCCTACAGAGGACGAGGCAAGTCTGGCGGCCCCCGCCGTCGTCGCCAAGGAGGCCAAGGCGGCAAGGCCGCGTCCAAGCAGGATTGAACCGGCCGTGGGGTCGGGCCCCCACCGAAGCACCCCGGTGGGAGGCCGGCTGGCGGGCTTCGTCAGCGTGTGGGAGTCCATCTCCACCGACCGTTGGGTGCTGGACGCCCTGGTCCGGGGCCACGCGCTCGAGTTTCAAAGAAGGTGCCCGCGCGTCCCCCCCGTGGCCAGGAAAGAACTTCACGTCCCTCAACTTCTCCTGGAGGTAAAGGCGATGCTCAGAAAGGGCGCCATCGAACTCGTCCCAAAGAGGCTTCGGGGCTCCCGAGTCTACTCGCGTTACTTCCTCGTGAAGAAGAAGACGGGAGGATGGCGCCCCATCCTGGACCTGCGACGCCTGAACAAGTTCATCAAGGCGCAGAAGTTCCGGATGGTCACCCTCCAGCACGTCCTGGGTCAGCTGGAGGAAGGAGACTTCCTATCGTCGTTGGATTTGGAGGATGCCTACTTCCACATTCCCATCCTAAAGGGGCACCGAAAATTCCTCAGATTCGTGGTCCAAGGGCGTCATTACCAGTTCAAAGCCCTTCCCTTCGGACTGCGGTCGGCACCCAGGGTTTTCACCAAGTGCCTCGCACCGGTGGCGGCGCAGCTGCGCCGCGAGGGGATTCACGTCTACCCCTACCTGGACGACTGGCTCATCCGCGCCAAGACGAGGGAGCTCGCCGTGGTCCACACGGCAAGGACCGTCCAACTCCTCACGGACCTGGGATTCTCCGTGAACTACGCCAAATCCCACCTGGTGCCCGCGCAAGTCGCACTGTTTCTGGGAGCGAGGCTCGACACAGTGTCCCTTCTGGCCTCCCCGTCGGAGGAGAGGACCAGGACCATCTTGGGCAAGGTGCAACGGATGTTGGTGGCCGACGCGGCCAAGGTGAGGTCCATCAAGTCCCTCCTCGGGATGATGTCTTCCTGCATCTACCTCATTCCCATGTGCAGGCTCCGGATGCGCCCGTTGCAAGAGTTCCTGGATGCGCGCTGGATCCAGACGACGGGCAGCTTCGAGGAAAGGATCAAGCTCGACGAGAGTTTCCGACGAGCGATACGGTGGTGGGGCACCCGCGCGCATCTGACGGCGGGCATGGACTTCCAGACCCCAGCCCACCAGGTGACTGTGACCACGGATGCCTCCCTAGAAGGGTGGGGAGCGCACACCGAAAATCTGCACGCAAGGGGACTTTGGCTCCCGACGGAGAAGTCCCTGCATATCAACGTCCTGGAGCTCCGTGCAGTGTTTTGGGCCCTCAGGTCCTTCCTTCCGTCCCTCAAGGGCAAGGTGGTGAGGATCTTCACCGACAACACCACCACCATGTTTTACATCAGGAAACAGGGCGGAACCAGGTCCCCAGCGCTGTCCAAGGAGGCGCAGGACCTGTGGCATTGGGCCGTCGCCCAAGGGATTCTTCTGGTGCCGTTTCATCTGGCAGGGATAAAAAACACCATCGCCGACTCACTCAGCAGGGAGCTGCGCTCGTGCCACGAGTGGGAACTACGGCAGGATCTGGTGGATCGCCTCTTCCGACGGTGGGGCACACCCCAGATCGACCTGTTCGCGACGGCGACGAACACCAAGTGCCGGAGGTTCGCCAGCAGGTTTCCCCAGACGAGGAGCATGGGCGATGCTTTCTCGTTCCCCTGGGAGGGCCTGTTCCTCTACGCGTTCCCTCCCTTGCCTCTGCTAATCCGGCTCGTCAACCAGCTCAAGAGGTCACGGTGCAGGATGATCCTCGTCGCACCTGCGTGGCCGAGGCAGATATGGTTCCCGGACCTTCTGGACTTGTCGGCGTCCCCGCCAATCAAGCTGCCGGCGGACGCGGATCTACTCTCCAGGGAAGGAGGCGCCATCCTCCACCACGACCCGAAGTCGCTGAACTTGCAGGCCTGGCTCCTGCAGCGTTAGAGTTTGGAGGATACGACATACCGGCCGATTGCAGAGAGGTTCTTGCAAAGGCCAGGGCGTCCTCGACTCTTAAATGCTACGGACACAAATGGAAGAGGTTCTCTGTCTGGTGCCACGCACAGAAGATTAACCCTCTACGGATTACGGCTCCCCAAGTGCTGCCGTACCTGCTGACGCTGGCCAAAGCTGGTCTGGCACACGCGTCCATCAAGATTCATCTTGCTGCGATCTCCCGATACACCAGAACCACGGGCCGGACGTCCTTGTGGTCTCATCGTCTGGTGAAAGAGTTCATGAAGGGACTGTTCAGATCGTTCCCGCCGGTGAAGGCTCCGGCCCCGGCGTGGGAGCTCAACGTGGTACTGACCAAACTCATGGGACCTCCGTTCGAGCCTCTGCACTCGGCCCCGTTGAAGTTTCTATCGTGGAAAACAGCTTTTCTCGTGGCCATCACCTCCGCACGACGAGTGGGAGAGATCCAGGCCCTTTCTTGCAAGGCCCCGTACTTGACTTTCCACGACACGAGGGTAGTGCTCAGGACGCACCCCTCCTTCATGCCCAAGGTACCGTCGGACTTTCATCTCAACGAACCCTTGGTGTTACCTGTGTTCTTCCCGTCGCCTTCGTCGCCGGCTGAGAGGACTTTGCACTCGCTGGATGTAGCTAGAGCGCTGAAGTTCTACGTGGACCGCACGAAAGGTTTTCGGAAGACGTCACAACTCTTTGTGAACTTTGGACCTGTCAATCAGGGGAAGGCTCTCTCGAAGGCTTCCATCTCCAGATGGCTCTCCGGCTGTATCATGTACTGTCACCGGTTGGCAAACCGACCGCTGCCTGGCCGTCCGAGAGCCCATTCCACCAGAGCGATCGCAGCTACCACGGCGTTCCTATCTGGTGTGCCCCTGCTGGACATATGCAGGGCTGCTACGTGGAGGTCGACGCACACCTTCACGAAATTCTACTGCGTCGACCGGGATTCCAGGGAGGAGTCCAGGGTCGGCCAAGCAGTGCTGCGCAACCTGTTCGCCTGAGGTGAGCCTGGTGAGGAGGTAAGATGCTTAATGTTGAGTTGATGTGATGCTTAATGTTGAGCCTTTGCCACCTCCCGTGGTTGTGCATGTGTGTACTGCTATGTATTCTTTATTCATGAGCATGTGAATCCATGCCAGACCCCATGCTGGAGAAGGAACAAGTTACTTACCTGTAACTGTTGTTCTCCAGCATGGGTCTGGCATGGATTCACATGCGAACCCTCCCGCCTACCCCTCTGCGGCTCTTCACTTGGTCATACTGCCACTTCACGTGCTTCCAAATCTGAAGATGGCTGCCAGAGGCGGTGCTTAGGTAGAGGGCAGTCATTGGCTGTGGTCAGTATGACGCAGAGACCAGTGATTGGTTATTACTACGAAAGACAGATCAGAAACGAAACTGATACTGGTTTTTTCTTTACCGAGGATTCCCAGCCTGACGACGGGGAATATTCATGAGCATGTGAATCCATGCCAGACCCATGCTGGAGAACAACAGTTACAGGTAAGTAACTTGTTCCTTACGTTTTGCCCCACGTGTAATAAAAAATTCCCCTGGATAGACAAGCACCGGGTGTGCAATTTGTGTCTAGCACGGGATCACGACGAGGGGCATTGTCAAGCCTGCAAGCTCTTCAAGCCAAAAACACTTTGGGACCGAAGATCGAACCGCTGGGCCCATCACGCCATGCAGGCAGAGGCCGCCATGGATGTGGATGGAGCCTCCATTGATGGCAGCGTTGCAGTCTTTACGGACAGCGAAGGTGATGGGGAACCGTTAGATTCCCAAGTGCAAGCCCCCGACACCAAAAGACAGGCTGGCGTTTCTGTTACGGGGATGACACCTGGCGGCGGGAGCACTCTCACTACCCTCAGCACTAAACACATAGCCGGGGGCAAGGAATTGACATTATTGTCGACCAAAAGCCCACACACGGCATCAAGGGAGAGGTCCACCTAATCCCTGTCCTCTTAGCACTCGAGGTCCCGATATCCTTACGACTGGCCCCAGAAGTTGAAAGACAAGCCAGACGCTGTGCTCAAACCCTCTGCCAAACGTCGGAAGACGAGGCTTCGGTCCGCCCCACCGCCGAAAGTCAACACTCCACATCAAAAACGGCTGTAAGCTCCAAAAGCACTAGTTTAGCCCACGTATGATATGATATGATATGATATGGCATTTGTAACGCGCCTATACACAAGTGTTTCAAGGCGCGACGAGGCAGGGAGGGGGGAACAAGGGGAAGACAGACAGCGATCCTACTAGGCCAGGTGTCATTTAGATCGCGCAAGTGCAGGGGTAGGGGGAAGGGAAAAAGTGCAAGGGGACGGGGAGGGGGGGAAGTGCAGTACAAGGTAAGTAGAATAAAATAAATAAATAGGGCCAGCTGGTGGCAAGTGCAAGGTAAGTGCAGGCAAGTGCTGGGAAGGGCGTCTGTAGGGATACAGAGACAGTCCCGCAGTGCAGGGATTGCCAGGGAGGCAGTGCAAGTGGAGAGTGGCTGGGCCCAGGACCGAGGTCGGTGAGAGTGGCCCAGTTGCAGATTCAGTGCAGTTTCAGTGAAGAATTTAGCAGGGGAGAGGGAGAGAGAAAGCAGAAGCAAAGAGGAAGGTTTTGAGGTGCTTCCGGAACCGGAGATGGTTCTCCTCAAGTTTCAGGGAGGCAGGAAGGCTGTTCCAGAGGGAGGCCCCTGCCGTGGAGAGAGATGTACCCCCAGCTTGTTGCTTCGAGAAGCGGCTGACCCTGAGGGAGTGGAGACGGATGAGCGAAGGGCTCGGGAAGGAAGATATTTAGGAAGCGAGAGTTGAAGGTATTTAGGCCCCAGCCCCCAGAAGGCCTTGTGGACAATGCACAGGGTTTTGAACTTAATCCTCGCAGCCACTGGGAGCCAGTGTAGAGATTTCAGTCCTGGAGAGATACGGTCCCTGGGCTTGAGGCCAATGACAAGTCTCTCAGTTCTGTTCTGGATGAGTTGCAGAGGGCGGAGAGTGGAGGCAGGCAGATTAAGATAGAGGCTGTTACAGTAGTCCAGCTTCGAGAGAACCAGGGCTCGGGAGACAGTGAGCTTCTGGGGGAAGGAGAGGAAGGGAAGAATACCTCTGAGGAGGTGTAGCTGGTAGTGTGACTTCTTAGAGACGTCCGATATATGAGGAGAGAAGGAGAGTGTGGAGTCGAAGATGACCCCGAGGTTTTTTGCCTTGCAGGTAGGAGCAGGAAGAGGGCCAAGAGAGGCTGGCCAGAGAGCTGCAGGGAAGGAGGGAGCGGGTGAGCCGATGAGTAGAATGTCAGTCATACTGGCATTAAGGCAGAGTTCATTGGCGGCACATCATTCCTGGATAGCAGATAGACAGTCAGAGATGAGGGAAGGAGAGGAGGAGGCCGAGGGTAGCCTGAAAATGAGCTGGGTATCGTACGCATAGCACTGAAAGTTGGGGCAGAGAGCGGCGATGCGGTGGGCAAGGAGTGCCAGATACTGGTTGAACAGCCAGGGAGAGAGATTAGATCCCTGGGGGACACCACAGGTGGAGAAAAAGATGTCAGAGAGGAAGGACCCCAGTTGGACCTGGGAGGGTTGATTGAAAAGGAAAGAGGTCAGCCACGCCAGAGCCTGACCAGTGATACCCAGGTTGACACGGAGACGGTTGAGCAGGATGGTATGGTTGACAGTGTCAAAGGCAGAAGAGCGATCGAGCAGAATGAGAACACACGGAGTGTTGGAGTCGAGGTTCAAGAGCAGGTCCTCACGGATGTTCAGGAGAGCAGTTCCTGTGCTCCTGGCAGCTCTGAAGCCAGATTGATGGTCATGAAGACTACCAACAGATTCAGCATGGAGGTTAAGCTGGGAGATGGCCAGTTTCTCCAGGAGCTTGCCCAGGAAGGGAGTGATGGAGATTGGGCGATAGTTAGCCGGTCGGGAGGGGTCGGAAGAGGGTTTTTTAAGAAGAGGGTGCACAAGGGAGTGCTTAAGGAGGGATGGGAAGACTCTAGAGGCGAAGGAGTGGTTGCAAAGTTCAGCCAGGGCAGGAGCCAGGGAGTCGATGTGGTCCTTGATAGTTTTGGAGCAACAGGGGTGAACCTGTTTAGACAAGACTTTCATAGATCGGACCTGTCTGGAAACCTCGTCAGCAGAAAAAAGGGGAAAGGCAGAGAAGGAGGGAGGAGGGGTGGCTGCAGAAGGGCCAGAGGAAGAGCCGGGAAGAGAGGGAGGGAGGGAGGTTATAGGAGGAGAGTGAGGACAAAAGCATGTCCCTGAGAGCCAGCTTAAGTCTAAACATTCAAAGAAACACTCCTCCAAGAGTCCCCCTCATAAGGAGAAGTCAAGCAAGGACAAGTCAACCTCTACTCACAGAGAGAAACACTCTGTTCCCCAGGAGGAAGGGTCCCTAGCACAAGCCTTAAAAACTAAGGGCCAGTCTCAAGCTGAGAGCCAGTCTACAACCCAGGGCCAGCCTACACTCCTAGGACAGACCATTACTCTCCAGGACCCTGGTGTCATTCCAAGTATATTGACAGGGTCATGACTAGGGTGGCCTTGATGGCCACCTTCTTTGAGAAGAACCCACAGCATACCAGAACTTCCAAACCACACCTCCAACAACCGAGGCTTCAACCTCCCAGGCCCCAGGTAAGAGGATATGGCCAAATACTCTTCCTATTTCGACGCAAGTCGAACCAGTCCAGTGATATGTATGATGTACAGACACTGACGAAAATTAAACCTTACACGAGACAGACCATTATTATTATGAGGAGGAGGAGGAGGAGGTGTATAACCTAGCCTCACCAATTCAACAGGACTCACCAGTGTCCGATTCGCCAGTTGGCAATCAGCCACTCTTTAATGATATGCTTATAAAGGCAGCTGGACACTTTGGAAACCAAACCCAAGAGATTCAGCTCAATAAAGATTTTGTGGAAGATATATTGGGGGGACAAAATATCCGCCACCCAATTCATTCCTATCCTGCAGTCAGTCCAAAGAAGGATCCAAACGTCTCTGGATACCCCAAATCAGACACAGGCAGTCAAACCCCGGGTTGAAAACATTTCCGTCCAGCACCAACTGACCCACTTTACATCAGGGGCCAGCTTAAACCAGATTCGCTTGTGTTTACCACGTCTCGAAACAGGGCCGGAACACTGTTAGCCTCGTCATAGGCGCCCCCCGATAAGGAGAACAAAAAACTCTACACTATGGGGAGAAAGGTGGCCACTTCGACAGCTTTCCAAACAAGGATTGGAAATAACTCGACATTACTGGCAAGCTACAACTGCCACAAATCGGACAAGGTAACTACACTGATAGCTTCTGCTCCCGAACCTCTCAAATCACAACTGGCCCTGGTAGCAGCAGATGGCAAGGCAACATCTAGCTGCATCTTAAAGCGCAACCTAGATGCCGCAAACAATGCGGGCAGGATTATTGCTGAGGGAACCATCATCAAACGCCACGCATGGCTGTGCCGGTCTGGCTTCAAGCATGAAACTCAGGCAACACTACTTAATATGGTGGTGGAACCCAACGTCTTGTTCGGGAAAGCCGTAGAAGACGCATTAAAATCCACCAAGGAGGAATATGATACCTTGAAGTCCCTAGGCCAGCTGACGAACAAACCACCAGGCCAAAGAGGTGGAAGTAATTTTTTTCGGTTTCGTGGCCAAAACTCCCCGAGAGATTCAGGTTATGCACAAGGTCAGGGCTCTTCCTGGGGTAACAACCAGGGTCAAGTCTCGCAGGGATTCCAGAGAGACCAGCGCCAATCTCGTGGCCGGGGAAGGGCCTCCACATCCAGAGGTGGAGCTACACCTCCTAAACAATGACATCCCGCTCCAGGTCTCCTCCCATGCCTCTGCAGTAGGAGGGCGCATTTCACATTTCACCCACGCATGGGAGGGAATAACCACAGACAAATGGGTACTATCGACCGTAGCAGGAGGTTATTGCATGGAGCTCTTCCAACAACCATCCAACCATCCCCAGCGACAAAGGAAATCCACTAATGAAGAACAACTCATCCTTCTCGAGGAGGTCACTGCGCTGCTACTCAAGGACGCCATAGAGGTCGTACCAGCGAACAAGGTAAACAAGGGTATTTATTCAACTTACTTCCTTGTGCCAAAGAAAGATCTAACTATGCGACCAGTATTAGACTTGCGCCCTGCAAACACTTAGGTAAAGCCAAAAAATTCTGCATGACAATGCTACAAGAGTTAATTCCTCTGCTAAAGCGGGGAGACTACATGGCAAAGATGACTATTTTCATATTTCAATGTTCCCAGCGCACAGAAAACTCTTGCATTTCAAGATGGCAAACCAGCACTACCAATTCAAGGTGTTGCCCATCGGACTAACGTCTTCTCCAAGGGTGTTCGCCAAGGTACTGGCGGTGGTGGCAGCGCACCTGCGCAGGGAGGCAATCCCAGTGTACCCCTACCTGAACGACTGGCTGATTACAGGGGATTCACCCCACCTTTGCAAACAAAACACACAGAGAACCATAAACCTTCTCTTCCAATTGGATTTCTCAATAAACGGAAAAAAGTCAAGCCGTGTGCCAAACGCAACAAAACAGTTCCTAAGAGCTGTCTTAAACAAGGAAGCAGGGTTAGTCTTTCCATCTATGGAAAGGTTTCAAAACATGCTATGGCAAATACCTCTGTATCAAGCCGGTCACAAGATAAGCGTACGCAAAGCAATGCATTTACTAGGCATGATGACATTGTGCATATACCTGGTCCCACAAGCACGGCTCTTCATGCCCCCCTACGCAGGAGTGGTTGGTAAAACAATGGTCTCAGGCAAGCGGTCAGTGGGACGATCTAGTGGTCGTTTCGCCAACACTAGTGCAAAACCTATGCTGGTGGACAAAGGAAAACCTGTCAAAGGGCAAACCCTTCCACGACCTGGCAGTGCAAGCGATAGTTACAAAAGAGGCATCACTCTCCGGGTGGGGAGCACATTACCTTCACCACACAGCAAATGGTCTGTGGACTCACATCACAGCACAGAACCACATCAAGTTGCTGGAACTCCTAGCAGTATTCTTCAAGTATTTGAAGCACAACTAACAAATCAGTCGGTACAAATCCTAACAGACAGCACCATTGCAATGTTCTGTAGCAACAAGCAGGGGGTACACACACTCCAAATCTGTCCAAGCTGGCACAGAAAGTATGGAGATGGGCCCTCAGACGGGGGATGTTCTTATCCTCCCAACATGTTCCAGGGGTACTCAACACTCTAGCAGACTCACTGAGCAGAGATCCCGTACCAGAAGAACATGCGTGGCAACTAGACTCAAGTGTTGTAGACCACCTCTTCTCACAGTGGGGTTACCCCAGCGCTAGACTTGTTCGCTACAAGATAAAACAAGCAATGCCCAGACTTTGCGTCCAGGTTCCCCCAAGCAGACTACAAGGGAAACGCCGTATGGATGAGCTGGTCGGGGAAAGTTGCTTACGCTCCCCCCCCCCAACTCCTTTGATGAGTAGGGTAGTGAACAAGATTCACAGAGAACAGATGAAGCTCATCCTAGTTGCTCCCATGTGGGCAACGCAGCCATGGTATCCACATGTGTGCAAACTGGCGATGTGTGATCCCATCAAGCTCCCGTGCCCGACCAAACTATTGACCCAACACGGGAATAACAGTGCACCCTCAACCACACTCAATGAACTTGGCAGCATGGCTCCTGAGATCATAGTTCTGACATCTTAATCTACCTTAACGGTGTATGGATATCCTCAAGGAGGCACGTAAACCAAACACTAGACACTGTTATATCGGCAAGTGGAGGAGATTTGTAATTTGGTGCCAGTATAAACAAATAAACCCCATAGATTGTACTCCATCCCACATTCTTAATTATATGCTCCACTTTTTAGACTCAGGGTTTGTATTCAACTCTATAAAGGTCGACCTGGCGGCTTTATCAGCTTACACCACCTCTAAGAGTAAAGTATTGTGGCGGAAAGTTCCAATCATTAAGGCATTCATGGAGGGAGTAAAGAGGCTCCACCCTCCAATTTCTAATCCTCAGCCAGGCTGGGATCTCAATTTTGTACTCTCAAAGCTCATGGGTCCCCCCTTTGAGCCTATGTATAAGTCAAGTCTTAAACACCGGACATACAAAACTGCCTTCTTAGTGGCTATTACTTCCATAAGAAAAGTTAGTGAACTGCAAGCATTGTCCGTGCAGGACCCTTTCTTTGTCATACACAAGGACACATTGGTTTTATGTACACACCCTAGGTTTTCACCTAAATTAATTTCAAAATTTCACGTGAACCAATCCATCAAGCTAACAGTCTTCTTCCAGAATCCAACTAGCTCAGCTGAGAACAAACTCCATACACTAGATGTAAGGACGACGGCCCTTTACTATGTAGACAAGACCAGACTGCTTAGGAAAACAGACCAACTGTTTTCTCCCTAGCACCAAGCAGAGACGGAGACTGCATTTCCAAGAAGGCCATCTCCAGGTGGATAGTCTGATGCATACAGCTCTGTTACTGATTATCAAGCAAAACTCTGTCTTTCACACCAAGAGCTCACTCCACAAGGGGTACAGGAGCTACTTTCATCGCAAATGTCCCACTAGACACCATTTGCAAAGCAGCTACATGGAGCTCAGTACACACTTTGACTCAGCAGTACTGCATTGACACTCGTTCCAAAGCAGATACACAGGTGGGACAAACGGTTCTTAAACATCTATTTTCTGCTGAGCCTTCTCACAACCCACCACCTTCTCCTAACACTGATTGCTAATCTATGCACAGCATGTGATCTAAGCAGATTCCACAATCCTCAGAAGGGATACATTACTCATGGTAATCGGATTTCAGATGCTTGTATCTGCTTAGATTCTCAAGCGCCTACCTTTCCTCCCCTCGGAGTGCATGGATGTTTATATGAGCTTCTCGGATACATATCTGCTTGGATACACCTCTACTCGTGCTACACTATGTCAGAAACAAAACAATCTGAGGGACCTCGACGGGTGAAGGTCCATGGGTACAGTGGACGTCGCACTAGGGATAGTATTACTGGCACGCCCTGTGGACGTCCCTTTTCGAGTTTCGAAAACAACAACTGTAATACTCTGCAGCTTTCACTAGATGTCGGCCTATGCACAGCATGTGAATCTAAGCAGATACAAGCATCAGAAATACGTTTACGGTGAGTAATGTATCATATATTACAACAAGCGCCACACTTCCCTCCCCCCCTCCCCTATTGACTAATTTCAAATTAATGAATAATGCGACAATCAAACAATCTAGTCGCTACACATGGATCTTCCACTTAGAATATATGAAAATATGAGATTTATATGTCTCACCTTTGTCAACTCATCTAAAAAATTACTTACAATACATATATTATTATAAGGTGCAAAAAAGTGCAATGGTCTTAAAGGGCCTTGTGTGCGAAATACAGTACTTATGACATTTACGGATGCATGTTCATACATGCTCACAGTGGGAATGCAATCATTCTCTTGATATCACTCACTTTTCAGACCAACTTTAGTGTGATGTATTTTCTCAACTGACACTATTCGATTTTCAAACCATTCGCAATGTTTCCAAACACTCAAGAGAGCACAGTATCTCTACAATTTCCCTTCGGGATCGTTATTGCCTAGTATCCCAATTCACTTAATTTGTATAGCAAACAGGATGCGTTAAAAACAATGTCGACAACAAAGTGTTTCAGCCCTATCTTCAGAGATTCGCCCATTCACAGCGGTCTCTTGGTAATTATCTACTAGGCCTTCATCAGGACAGGAGCTGATAATGTTATCTGAGATTCAATCTGTGTTACACCAAGATAATTCTGTTCAGTCTTTGTATACCAATACCAAGGGAGCACATTGCTTTTCTTTGAAAACTGCGTAATTGCTTTTCATGATGCAGTCTTTTGTGATAGATACTCTGTGGTGTATATGGATGTCTTCCGGTTCAATCTTACAGTCCCCAGCACCCATCGCCCTTAGTCCTCTCTTTTAGTATTGGGTATCTGGGTAGAGAGGTTTTTGTGGAATAGAATGGCAACCACCTTCCCTTTCTCCCATAGTCTCTGAGTGACTACTTGGTCGACCCATTGTTCTTTAAGTCTGAGCGATTCCTTATCTGGAAGGTGTGCTTCTTGGATGAGGACTACATGCGTCTCTAACTTCCTCATATGGGTCAGGGCCTTTCTGCCACTTCATGGGAGATTTAAGTCCTTCAACATTCCATGTGGTAAAATTAAGCATTCATATTTGAGTTAATGTTTGGTAGTTCATAGAATTGTATCAGCCAAGGGGAAAGGGCAGCATTGGTTGGGCAGAGTGGCCTGTCAATCCCATTAAACGATTGTATTATGCTGAGATATGGCCTGTCATTTTGGCAGGACTCTTGACCACTGCTGTGACAAAGTAGGACCCTACTAACTATTACAAGGTTAACAGTAAGGCGATGGAAGAATAGGAACAGCACAAAATAAAATAAGGAGGCTGATTGACTACTGTTCACACCAATGGTGAAACAGCACAGACAAGACCTCAAGTAGGGCCCCTAGTGAGCGGGCTTCTGGAGGTATACACCTGCAAAATATATCTAACAAAACTGGATCCAATAGGGGTGTCTAGGGTGCTACCAACACAGAGACCACTACCCCCTCACCCCAACCTGTCTCAGATTACCAACTTGGTTAGCCTGCGGAAACGAGTATGATTAAGGAATTAACCTTGAACAGAAAAGAAAAGAGGGCCAATGGATGCTATCCAGCACTTTTACGGTCAGGTAGTCAATTTACTTTCGGCGCATGCTTGGTTTTCAATGGAAATCTGGATTTCTCTCTGTCTGGGACGGGTTCACGTCTATGCAAACAGCCAACAGGTGCTGAGGCAAGGCAGGCCTGTACACAGTTCATAGTCTAACATTAGCAAACCCTATATTTAATATTGGGTTTGAATTGTCAGGTATGACACTGCACTTATATTCTTAAATGTATCATGTGGCGGATCAGAAGGTGGTCACTGACTCTTTGTGGTCATTTCAATGTAGGTTTTATTGAAGAATAATCAAAATGCCTAACTGTCCCTATTTCTATGGGGTGTTCCCTACCTATGAAACTAAGGTGCTCATCAGTGAATGTCCGAAAGAAAAGTGTCTACCATCCAAACTAAACGTAACTGACCCTACCACTATTCTAATAACTAAAGACAGTAGAATGAGTCCCTTCGCTTGGAGTTTGCTCCCTGCAGGTTTCTTCTTCTTTCTTCTCTTTTAGTAGGATATTTTTTAGCTATTCCCTTGTGACTCCTTTTATCAATTCATACAGTTCTTAAAGGCTGTATTACAATCCTTTCCTTTCCTGGAATGTGGTTTCTTGGGTCTTGAATAATTACTTGGCTCATATAGGGTGACGTTCCCCTCTTGATACCCTGTCTCTTGAGTTTTTCACTCTATCTTTCTCTCTTACTTAGGTTATGGTAGTCTATCTCTTCAGCTTCTCTGGCCTTTGATAGATATTCGTGCTTGCCCTTTTCACCAGGCATGTTTCTCTCACTCCTTAAGCGCCTCACAGTCTCTCTTGCCTTCTACTCTGTGTGACAAATCCCTAGATGTCGTCGCTTCTGCCCGAGGCGGAACCCCTTCCCATGAGGGCAGGGAGGTGAGACCGCTACCAGACAGTCCCCCTGGGGGTGGTACACAACGGGAGGATCTCTTGGGGAGACTCTCCCTCTCTGGGGACAGGGACAAGCATCTAGGGAAGAGGCTATATGACATCCCTCACCCAACACCCTATAGACCCTCCTACCCCACCCACCACACTTCCACATCACACACCAGAAAACCAGAGAAGCTGTGCAAGACCCAAACTCGGAGAGAAACGATCCCAAGACCGACTGGAAGACACCAGGTTCAGCCCTGAAGGTACAGGGGTTACCGGAACAGTTGGTGGGGATACCAGAGGGTCACAGAGGCAACAGGAGGGGAATGAAGAAAGGTTTCACAGTACAGGGACAAGAGGGAAAACCCCTGTGAAATATCAAATGACACTAATAATCATTTGCAAGGAAACACAGAGACCAGTTACCAGTCATCTTCCTCATGGCAGTACTTGGCAAAGGAGTGAGCCAAGTCTTCCAGAAGAGAACAGTAGAGAAGCACAGGTCTGAGACCTGCACCCACAAAAGAGGATCAATATAATTAATCTTCTTCATGGCAGTACATGGCATGAGTGAACCATGTCGGCCGAACACAAAACAGAGGAAAGCCGGGGTCTGGTGCCCGCAACTCCAAAAGGAGAATAGTATAAATCATCCTCTTCATGGCAGTACCTGGCAGGAGAGTGAACCAGGTCTGCCATAACAAATGTGCCGAGAAAGGCCAGGGGATTGGAGTCATTCCCCCTGTTGTTGTGAACTGTGAAGGTGAGTCTGAGAAAGCCTGGGTAAGGGAACCATTACTGTGGGTGTTGTGAACTGCGAAAGCGATGCCAGGAGAAGGGCGTAATTCTCCTGGTGGCTAAACGTGTAAGGAGGATCAAACCAGTGATCCAGGGGACGGGTGGTATTCTCCCCCCCCCCCCCTAGAAACAAGTGAACTTTTAATAAAAAGTATTAGGGGATCAACAATCCGTTGTTCATAAAGTACTAAGACCAAGGGAAGGGAGTCATTCGCCCTGGTGAAGAATTTGCAACCAGATTTGTGCCATCCAGTCCAGGAGGAGTGAGTCATTCCCCTGGATCAAGAACATTGGTGCAACCCATTTTAGTTTAGTTATAAGTGTAAGGTATAGAGATGGGGACATTTTGACACAGGACAGTGAAGCAGAGAAACTCCTCGTAGATAAAGGGAAAGAGAGGTTCTCCAGAATGGGGTCTGGCATAGATTCACATGCTCATGAATATTCCCTGTCGTCAGGCTGGGAATCCTCTGTAAAAGAACAAAGTTTCACTGTCACTTAAACTGTATTTCTCCTCTAAACTAATCACTGTCCTCTGGGTTATACTGCCCCATCCAATGACAGTCCTCTCCCTAAGCCCCTCCTCTGGCAGCCATCTTCAGATTTTTACTGTACTCTTCAGTGCTGGGAGTCCTCAAGTTTGCTCGCGTGTTTTTGCTAAGACCTTGTTGGTGACTGCATCGACTGCTACTGCCACGACAGATAAGGGCACTGATCCTCTGAGGGTAGCCCCCACAGTGCGACACAACCGCAGTGACTTTGGCAAAGTCTGCAGGCACGCCAGAAGGGGTAAACCAGCTCAGGCCAAGGTTCAAGACCCTCAGGTGAGGGTGTGAGGTGGACAGGGGGGTATGAAGAGGCCACGAAACAGCCTGCCGTCGCCAAAACCATGGAGTTCTCATCCACGGACGACAAAGACCAGTTGAAGAGGACGGTGACAACGGCACAGGGCCTAGTTTTCTTGTTCTCCCTTCTCAGCCGAGCAACATTTCCTTGGATATTTTGTCGGCTCTACACACCTTGGTGTCGGAGATCCAGATGAGGATGCCTCCAGCTCCGGTACCTGTGGTCCCCCAGGTCCCTGATCATCCTCCAGCGAAAGTGTCACCCGATGCCCCCATTTCAACCTCTGCCACCACGTCGGGTCCCTCCTTCCCCAGCAGACACAGGTACGGGGACAGCCACGATGATGGATGACGAGGATATCGTTTCAGCGGACCGTGAATCTCCACATTTGGATGCTCCAAATAGGGTGTCCCCACCGGATGAGGTGGGATCGTTCCACTCTGATCTCCAGAGCCTCCGAGCTATTGCAGCTAGTGCATGAGGGAACGAAGAAGGAGGGCTTCTTGTACTAGAGGTGCGAGGTCAAGAAGAAGACAATCATGGCGGTACCCCTTCTAGACGTTTAGGAAGAGGGTCTTGCCCACATGAAGAACACTTGCTCGGCTCCAGCCAAACAGGATAGGCTGGAGAAGTAGTATTGGGTGCCGGACTCCGCACCCAAGTGCCTAAGGTCGTAGCCATCGTCGGATTTGGTGGTATCGGCGGCTGCGAAGAAACAGTCGGCCAACCCATCCTCATCTTCGGTCCCTGAGGACAGCGAGAGGAAGAGGATGGACTCTATCAGGGAAAAAAGGTGATTTGCACTGCGTCATCCACTATCAAGGCGGAAAACGCGCTGGCGAGGTAAGACGGGGAGCTGTGGTACAAGCTGGGGCCTATTCTGGAGTTCCTCCCCGATGATAAAAAGATGGAGACAATCACTCTCTTCCAGGAAGGGGAAGTGGCGTCTGATCACGCCATCACAGTAGCTTTGGACGCCGCTGACACAGGGTTCCGACAAATGGGGAACGGTGTCTGGCTACAAATTTCCATCAGGAGGTCCAGGCAGAGGTGCTGGACATGCCCTTCGGAGAGAACCTGTTTGGGAAGGTCGTCGACGAGTCCCTCAAGGCCATCAAAGCGGATACAGAGACGGCCCATTCCTTGGGCACTCTCCAGAAGCACTGCTCTTCTTTTCACTCCTCCAGTGGAAAGTCAAGCAGATCTTCCAAAGGTTTCTCAGTATCTTACCGACAGTCTTCCAGATCCACAACCTAGGAAGCCAACAGAGGCCGTTCCCAGGCCTACGGTAGCGGAGGACAGCATTGCTGTCGCCCGCAGGGTCGGACGCCTGCGCAGAAGCAAGCCTGAACCAGCCAGGACGTCGGACGCCCACCCGTGCACCCCAGTGGCAGGCTGTCTGAGGTTCGTCAGCGAGTGGAGAAAGATCACCACCGACAGATGGGTGCTGGATGCTCTCGCCCAAGGACACACCCTGGAGTTTCACAGCGGGTGTCCGTGGATCCCTCCTGATACCCGCCAGGAGCAGCACACACCTCAGCACGGTACGGACCATGCTGCGAAAAGGGGCCATAGAGCTGGTTTGCCAGTGGCTCCGGAGTCTATTCCAGATACTTTCTGGTCAGAAAGAAGACAGGGGGCTTGGAGGCCCATCCTAGACCTACGACATCTGAACAAACACCTGAAGTACAAAACATTCAGGATGGTCACGTTGCAACACATGCTCGGCAAACAGGAAAGAGGAGACTTCTTGATTGATGTCGTTGGAACTGGAGGACGCCTACTTCCACGTCCCCATTCACAGGAAACACAAAAGTTTCTACTTTTCGTGGTGCAGGGACAGCACTACCAGTTCAAGGCTCTATCTTTCAGCTTGAAGTCGGCCCCCAGAAATGCCTGGCAACAGTGGTGGCCCATCTACGTCTACAGGGCATAGACGTCTACCTGCACCTGGGCGACTGGCTGATTCGCGCCGGCTCGCGGGAGCTGGCCGACGGACACACAGAGGCGACCGTCCGGCTACTAACGGATCTGGGATTCTCCATAAACTATCCAAAGTCCTGCTTAACGCTATTACAGAACGCGCTGTTCCTAGGCGCCAGACTCAGTACTGTGTCTTGCCTAGCAGCCATTCTAGTGAAGGTGCAACGGCTGTCGTCGTCGAAGACGGCCACTGTGTGGGTCATCAAGTCGTTATTGGGTGTTAGGCAAAATTATATGCAGTACCCTTTGGGAACACCACACACAATTAAGAGTACAAGTGACCGTACAAATTCACATTTGGTACAAGCCTGTACTACACAGTAAAGTGCTAGCGATCGCTGAGCAGCCAGACTTATCTCAAGAGTAGAGTGAGCAGTATCAATAGTTACACAAAGGACATCAATTACTATGATTCAAACGAACACGGACTCAAGGTTTCTGAGTAAAAGAATATACATTTATTTACACATCAGTTAATAAACATTTCACTATTATCAAGCAGTTGAAAAATCACGATCCTAATACACTACACCACACCACACCCAATAGATTCTGGACAAGTTAGGCTCAAAATGAAGTGTGAGCAAAATGGCACTGCAGTAATTTAAAAGGGAAGGAAAGACAAAGTTAGACAGAAATTGAGCAGCATCAACAAGTAAGCAGGGCAATCTAGAAAAAGTAACTGAGTGAGGAAATCAAATCAAGAGGCCTGGGCCAAAGTCAATGGACCAAAGTCTTTGCAAAGGATCACACAGTTCAGAGTAGTTCGCGTTTAAGTCTTTGCCAAAAGTTCAGAACGAAGTTGGTCGGACGAAAAGTTACTTTAAAGAATAGAGAAGGACAAGCCCTCTGATTGGCGAAAGATTTCACACACAGAAGAATGCTGTAGCTGAGGCAGATGTTCCTGTCAGTTCCTGCAGGCTCACGGTTCCTGAAGCGACTGTTGGACTGACCAGAAGGAGGAAGACTTGGAGGGTCCTGCACTACCCAGGGAAGAAACCAGCAGCGGAGCAATGCGACAAATAAAAGGTGTGCGCCTTAAAACCCAAACAGGGTCTGTTCCTCCTGGCTATCCGGTTCACTGTAGATGTGCACAGCAAATTCGACCAGAGGAGGGAGGCCTGACTTGCAGTTTGGTGAACTGGTTGTTCCCACCAGCTCAAGGGGAAATGATTCCTTCTGTTCGATTCGCTCTATCCAGTGGTGACTCTGCCTTATCAGTCCCAGAGACCTGCTTTTTATGCAGTTTTCCCCCATTCACACAACCTGGCTGTCAATCACACAGCAGGGTGGCTGTCCCGCCGGGACAGTCACCACAGCCAATCATACCAGAGTGCGGCATGGGTCTCCAAGGAGACCCTGTGCTGGGAGTCTCAAACCCCTCCCTCGCATCCTGTCCCCCTCGGTCATTCAGGTGCAGAATCCTGCCAAAAGTCGGCGAAAAAAAAGGAATCAAACCTGGTTTGGCACACAGAGTAAAACACGAGAAAGACTTTTACAAAAAGAAATGGCGAATAAACCCAGTTGCAACCGTATAAAAGTAAATATGGTCCAGCGGGTTTAAGTTCGAGACTACTAAGATAGCCTAAAACAATACCAAGGCTATTTAAAATAACCGCAGTAGAAGAAATAGGGTAGTTACCACTGCCACCAGCCAAATCTTAATGAAAAGGGAAAGAAACAATGTTCCATGAGAAACGGACACAAAGGGATAAATATTAACCCTTTCCAGAACTCTATTTAAGATAGTTTGTGCTGGGTGTGTGAGTTTAAAAAGATTAATGAAGTCAATGGCAACTTTACACGTTCTGTGAGACAGTAGTCAATCCCAGAAAATGGACTCCGAGTTGGGAAGTCTGAAAAAGACAACCCTGTGTCACTGCACTGAAGGTGCTATGTAACACACAGTAGAAGGATGATGCCTATGGAGTAGGTGAGGCTCCACAGTCTATGAAAGCCAGAAAATGTTAAACCCACACAGCAAAACACATGTAGGAGTGGGAAAAAAGGCTCACACTCTTACCAGGTGAAAACAATAAATCCCGGAAATCCAGCAAAGCTGCTGAGGGACTCAGTAGGTAAGGGAAATTAGCCATTCTGGAGAATTCTCCCTAACACTGGGCATGTCGTCGTCCTGCATCTACCTCACAGCTCTGCAGATTTCAAATGTGACCCCTTCAGGGATTTCTGGACGCCCTCTGGAAACAGGTGTCCGAGAAGCTTCACGAACAAGAGATCTCTCTCTCTCAACAATGAGTTCCGTCGGCGATCGTATGGTAGGGCGTACGCTCCATTATCGCCCAAGGCACGGGATTTCAAAGCCTGCCATTCCAGGAGACGGTCACCACAGGTGCCTCCTTAGAGGGATGGGGAGCACACCGGACATCTGCATGCTAGAGGCATTTGGCTGCCAGAGGAGAAGGATCTTCATATTATCCTGGAGCTACGGGCAGTGTTCTGGGCCCTCAAGTCGTTCCTCCCGTCTCTGAAAGAAAAGGTGGTGAGGATCTTCACAGACAACACCACCACCATGTTTTACATCAGGAAGCAGGGAGGCACTCTATCCTCAATGCTCTCCATAGAAGCGCATGGCTTGTGGCGCTGGGCCGTCGGACAGGGGATGTTCCTCATCCCTCTCCACCTGGCGGGAGTCATGAACACCATTGCAGACTCCCTCAGCAGGGAGTTGGAGCTTGATCAGGATCGTTTGGACTGCCTATTCGTCAAATGTGGCAGACCCCAGATCGATCTGTTTGCGACAGCGGTGAACTCTAAATGTGCTACGAGTCATCAACACACTCAGACAGTGTCAATGCAAGATGGTACTCATTGCCCCGGCAGATTTGGTATCGGGACCTTCTCAGCCTGTCAGCGTTGCCTCCGGTCAAGCTGCCAGTGGTTCCGGATCTTCTCACCAGAGAAGCAGGCACAATCCTTCATCACGGCCCACCATAGCTGAACCTGAGGGTTTGGATTTCTTGGTCTGGCGGCTATCTCCCGATACACTAGGTCACCAGGACGTTCTTCACTTTAGTCCCACTAACTCGTCAAGGAGTTTCTCAAAGGACTTTTCAGATCTTTCCCACTGGTGAAGTCTCCAGCCCTGGGAATTCAAGTGGTTCTGGCAAGGGTCATGGGGGGGCTCCTTCGAGCCTTTGCATCACGCCCCACTCAAGTTTCTCTAGTGAAAAACGGCTTTCCTTATAGCCATCACCTCTGCTAGAAGGCTAGGCGAAATCCAGGTCCCATCATGCAAGCAACCATACCTGACTTTCCACGAATTGAGGGTGGTACTGCGTACGCACTCCTCTTTCATGCCAAAGGTTCAGTCGGAATTCCACCTCAACAAGCCTTTGGGTGTTTGTTTTCCTGAAACTTTTGTCACCGGCGGAAAGGCCCTTGCACTCGCTGGACGTTGCTCATTCCCTGAAGTTCTACATGGCACAAATAAAGGGTTTTTGGAAGACATCACAACTGTTTGCAAACTTTGGTCCTGTGAACAATGGGAAGGCCTTGTCCAAGACTTCCATTTCAAGGTGGCTCTCCAGCTGCATCACGCACTGTCATCGGTTGGCAAACCGACCGCTGCTCTGCCTTCCAAGAGCCCACACCACCAGAGCGATCACTGTGACGACGGCGTTCATGTCTGGACATCTGCAATGCTGCTACGTGGAGGTCCGCGCACACCTTCACGAAGTTCTACTGCGTCAACAGGGATTCCAGGGAGGAGTCCAGAGTCGGCCAAGCAGTGCTATGCAACCTGTTTGCTTGAGATGAGCCTATTCCAGAGGTAAGGGTTAATTGCGAGTCTTGCCAAGTGTTAGGGAGAATTCTCAGAAATTTGACAATTCCCTCCACCTTAGAGACCCCCAGCAACTTTGCTGGATTTTGAGGACTTGATTTTCTTTACCTGGAGAGAGTGTGACCCTTTTTCACACTCTCTCATGTATTTTAATGTGATTTTCTACACTGTTTCTTTTGGTCATAGAGTCTAACAAACTCCATAGGGATCATCTTTTACGATTGTGTCACAAAGCACCTTCAGTGCAGTGACACAGGGATGGCTTCCAGATTTCCCAAGGTTTAAATACCTTCTCTGGGATAAACTGTTTTCCAGAGCAGTAAAGTGAAATTGACTTTTACTTACCATTGTAACTTTCTAGACCCAGCACACACTATCTTAGAATAGAGTGCTGGAGGGGTTACTTAGTATCCCCTGTGTCTAGATCCTCATGTAACATTTTTATGTTACCCTTTCCTCACTGAATGGCTGGTGGCAGTGGTTTTGTTTTAAACTACCATGGTGTGCATTTACCGCAGCTGTTTACAGCCTCCGGTAAAGCAACCGCGGGAGCCATCTTTTTCAAAATGGCACAGAGCCATCTTTGACAAAATTGTCCCTGGGCTTCTTTTTTCTCCATGTCTTTGTGCAAAGGTCCTTCTAGAGATTTTCTCAACGCGCCAAACTAGATTTGGTCTCTTTGTTCATTTTGCCTTTGGCAGGGTTTCTGAGTGAAACCCGCCTCTGGCTCCATGGTGTCTGGGGTAGGCAGGAAGTGAGGAAGGTGCCAAAAACTCCCTGTGCTTAGTCTCCTAGGAGACCCAAATGCACTCTGTGGTGATTGGCTGGCTGACTGTCCGGCAGGGACAGCCACCCTGCTGGGTGAGTGACAGCTAAGCTGGAATGAATGGGGGGGGGACTGAATAAAAGGTGCGTCTTTTGGCTTGGAAGGCAGAGTCGACCACTGGACGAAGGAACCGAAGAAGAGCTTGAAGAGGACGCCTGCTGCAACTCCTAGACCGTTGGTTTGCCCGGTGAAGCCCTGCTGCAGTGCCAACTTGCCAAGTTCACATCAACAGAGAAGCCCCTGCAAGGACAACTTCTCCCTTTGAGTTGGTGGGACCAATCAACTCCAAACTAAGCCACATGGACATCCATCTCAGAGCTGGATGAATTTCCAGAGACTTGCTGCTGGATTCCATAGAGCCAGGGAGAGGAACACCAGATTGTGTGCGTTGCTTTTAAGCTGGCCTAGAGCTTTTGGAAGATCCTCCGGACTCCCAAGAAGCAGGACTGACCAAGCCTGAGCACCATCAACAGAGTGCGGGACACCAGAAGCAAGGAAAGCCCACCTCAACAGGCAGGAACCGCGTTGTTGCTTTTTGCGGTGGTCGCAAGGAGCTGAAACGCGAAACAGCCACTGAAAGTGAAGTTGCCTGTAGCAAGTTTTTGCCAGTGCGTTGCAGGAGTCCGCTGACTTCCTCCCTCTTGTCCCCACGACTGAGCCCCAGGAACAGTGAGACCTGCAGAGAAGCACAGGAACAGAAGTCATCAGCTGCATCCTTTCTTCATTGCTAAGGTACTGTAAAACATGTCTAAGAGAACTTACCTCTTACTGTGGAAGTGATTGTAACTTCTGCAACCCACAAGTCTAATCAGTTTGTGGCCCTACATTTGATTCTTTTTTTATTTTTTTTATCAAAGACTCCTAAGAATTTGTGCAAAGACTTTTCCTTTTACTTACCTGAAGTGCTTAATCCTATACAAACTTTTACCTATTGACTTTGGCTTAGCCTATTGTATGACACTTCTAAGAGGATCTGAAAGTATTTGCCCTGGTTAAGACTATTGATGATCTCTTGTGTTAATATCCTTTGCCTTTTACCAACTTTTAAGAGTGTTCTGAATGCCAATAGTAAGATATTAATTTCCCCAGCACACCTTTTTACTGAAGTCACATGTGGGTGTAGGTTGTCTCTGTGGGCCATCCCAAAAGGGTCTTGTCTGATTCAGAAACTCAGAGTGTACAGTATTGAAGTGTATTTGTGTGTTACTATTATATTGCTCCCTTCTAGAAAAGGCTTTATAACTGATTGATAAATAAATTAATAATTGTTTATGCAAGAAACCTTGAGTGTAAGAGTTTATTTGAAACCTGGAACTGTGAATCTTTGTGTACCTCCACTACTGCTCACATTTCCCCTCTTGAGATTAGCCTGGCTGCTCAACACGCTACCAAAACTGTGTAGTACAAGCTGATACCAAAGGTTGGGTTGCCTATACCTGTAGTCGTATTTGTTTGTAGTGTTCCCAGAGGGTACTCCGATCAAACTTTGCCAAACACCAACTCCTGTGTTTTTGTAATTTTATACTACTATGTATTTGTTATTCATGGACATGTGTATCCATGCCAGACCCCATGCTGGAGAAGGTTTACGTTACTTACCTGTAACTATTGTTCTCTAGCATGGGTCTGGCCTGGATTCACCTGCGAACCCTCCATCTGATCCCTCTGCAGCTCTTCTTGGTCATACTGCCACTTTACATGCTTACCAAATCTAAAGATGGCTGCCAGAGGACGGGCTTAGGGAGAGGACTGTCATTGGATGGGGGCAGTATGACCCAGAGGACAGTGATTGGTTTGAAGGAGAAATACAGTTTTTAAATGAAAGTAAAACTGTTTTTTTTTCTTTTACCAAGGATTCCCAGCCTGACAGGGAATATTCATGAGCATGTGAAAACCAGACCCGTGCTGTAGAACAGTAGTTACAGGTAAGTAACTTAAACCTTTTCTTTTACCATGAAAAAAAGTCTATAGCAATCACTCTGCCACCTGTGTGTCAGACTCCTACTTCTCCACCCTTTCATCTGGTTCTTTCCTCAGGCATTTGTATATTAATTGTAGTATGTTTTCCATTACGAATTGTACTCTGGCTTCTTTTCTCATCATCATTCCATTTCTTTACTTTTTCATTCTGAATACTGGAACAAATATGAATGATCCCATAGCAATTTCTCATATTATCAGTCACTTGTCTTATTCTTCCATTTATATTACTTGGATGAATATGAATGGTCCCATAATGATTACTCTTAGGCCTCCCGGGTCTTCCGTTTTCCCTGTTACCTGTGTTTGCCTGGGGTAATATCACCAGGGCCTTGGTCTGCTCAGGGTATGCTGTTTTCTTTTTCTCCTGGTCCGGCTTCAGAAGGGCGTTGCGATACCCGTATCCTTTCTCGATATGGTTTATCAGCTCCTCCGGTAACCTTCTGGCAGGAGGTCATATCTGCCTGGTGGTTTTGGCCTTGTTAGAGGGACCCTCGGTCCACCACAAAACAATTGCCTTCTCTCGTCTCGGCTCCCTCTGGATGCTCTGTCAGTTGTTCCTCTTGTGGCTTCCTAGCAACTTTCAAAGACGCTGGCTTTGCCAGCGGTAGATATCCTCCCCTCACAGGTTTTGTCTGCCTGGGGCTTCCCTGGCTGACATATGCGTCTCGCTGTGTCAGCCGACTGCAGTGTCGTCTTCCACTTCAAATGGCATTGCCTATTTAAAGAGACATATGCATCTTCTAGTTGGAAATAACAAATGGTACTATCTTCTTCTTTCCAGTCTTTACCTTGTATGCCCTTCACGTTTTCTAATATTCCCAAGTAGGCCATAAATGAATTTGGGAGTTCCTCAGAGGAACGGGAGTCCTTGTCTTATGTCTGCCGGTGAGGTCCCTCTTGACTCAACCCCTAGGTAGTGTTGTGGAGCATGCTCGCCTCCCTAGCCTCACAAGGGGGGTGGGCGGGCCCCCCTTGGGGAGAAGGGATGAATTCCTGTGATTTGTCACATACCGTTCCCCTTGTGTCCCTGGCGCGCCATTCTTCATTGATCAGAAAACTACTTAGAACGACAACATCACCTTGTTTTTGTCCCTTGCAGTGTTTGACCGTGATACAGAAAGGTTGCAAATCCAGGAACCACCTAATTATTCTGGTGTTGGTCTCCTTCCGTAAGCTCATTCAGGTTAGAGGAGAATGATTTGTGACCAACCTACATTTTCTGCCAGTCAGGTAGTACCTTAAGTGTGTAACAGCCCACTTAATAGCCAAGGCCTCTAACTCAACAGTAGCATACGATTGTTCCCTGGCAAACAGTTTTCTACTGGTATATATTAACAGATGTTTGACACCATCATGTTCTTGTGAGAGTAAGCACCTAGTCCTATTTTGGATGCGTCAGTTTGTGTCGGTTATTTTTAGGACAGATTAATTACTCAGGAGATTTTTCAGTCCCTCAAAACGTGTCTGCTCTTCTTTGCCTCATAGGAGTTTCTGGGGTTGCAAGTTGGGGATGAACCTTCTATAATAGCCGGTTAACCCTAGGAAGACGCGAAGATCCCCCTTAGTCTTAGGGGTGGGAGTTTGCTGGACACGTTGACCTTCTCACTCTGTTGTTTTACCAGACCATTGCCTACAAAAAACCCAAGGTATCATACTGCAGATTGGGCCAGGTGAGATTTTCGTGGGCTGGCCGTCAGACCGTATTTTCTTAATGTCTGGGTGATTTCATATAGCTAGTGAATGTGTTTGTGCACACTATGACCATAAATCACTGTTGTCTAGGTATGCTCCATCAAATGCTGTATAGGATTTCAACATTTTGTCTATAAGACGTTGGAATGTGGCGGCGGTCCCATGAAGACCAAAAGGTAAAACCTTACATTGAAAAAGGCCTTGCAGGCGGTTTTCTCACGGTCAGGTGGATTCAAGGGGACCTGCCAGTAGTCCTTAGTTATATCTATGGTTGATATGTACTTAACCAAGCCTAGTTTTTCAATCGGATCCTTACTCCTCCGCATTGGGTAGTTATCAAACACGGAAATCGAATTGAGTTTTCTGAAATCGATGCAGAAATGCCACAACTGATAGGGTTTTGATACCAATACAATAGGGTAGGACCAGGGGCTTTCCGAGGGCTCAATGTCTGCTTTGAGCATTTCCTCTACCTCTCTTTCAATAATTCCCTTTCGAGCTTCAGGTATTCGGTAAATTGATGGTTTTTCCCACCAGGGTTCTAATACAATGGAAAAAATGCAAAACCCTGCCTTGTTGTTTGACGAATACTTTGAATAATTAGGCGAGTAAATCCCTGACTTGCTGGGAGGGTAGAGGTTCTGGTGCAATTAAGGTGTTTACCTCAGGGCCGGTCTTTTTGTCAGGCAGCTCAGGCCTGACGTCAGTCAGCCTCTAGGGGGCGCCACACCAGCAGTCCACATTTCATTAAAAAAAGAAGTTAAAATAAATTAGTGAAAAAATAACAATATTTCACTGTGTTTACCATCTGTACCTGAGACACACATTGTCTGCGCCACGGGGCACCACCAGGGGACCGGCCAGACAGAGTGGCGGGCAGGAGCGCATGGAAGAGATAGCAGTCTTTATCTGCATTATTATAGCTTGAGATGCTCCTCCAAAGCCAGCCACATTCATTTTTATATAAATAATGTATTGCTAGCACTGCAGCCTCAGCTCAGGGCAGCAATTAGCAAATAAGCAACATTTGTTGCTTCATTTCACCTCCCCGGCTGGCGCTGGTGCCAGTCAGCCAGGCCCCATGCCCGGACGCACGTTCCCTCCTCCAGCTCATGTGAGCACAGTGCACTGACACAGGGGGATTGATTGGAGCTGGTCAGCCTGCCCTTCCTTGACCTGCTGTCCCTGTCTGTCTGTGTCCATCGGAAATTGCGGATGAAACGGATCGGAATCCAGATCAAGGCCCAGCCGCAGCCAGACCCAGTGAGCCAGAGCGTGACTTTGACTTCTTGGGGCACGAGTCCATGCAGGCAGCCCTGGGGTGCTGAGTGCTTCTCGTCTGCCGATCAATAAGGTAAGTGGAAGTATTTGTACCCTAAATGCCACTGTCAAGGGGTGCCAAGATGCGGCAGTTTGCTTACTAGTGTTGAATCTGAAGTCTGATGTCTGCCGGGAAGGTGGAGAGGACAGAAGCGCCGGGAAACATTGCATTTTTTAGATAAAAAAATCCTATTTAATGTTGGCAGAGGCTTGGTTTTACAGATGCTGCCGCCAATTTTCACTTAGATTTGTTAATGTTTCAAATATGTCCCGGTGGCGGATTAATGTTGTTAACCTGCCACCGGGACCTATATTTGCAAATGTTAGTTAAACAAATTGAAAGCTGGTGGTATCGGGAAAGCCGAGTCGCCGACTTTCACTTTGTTTTACTAAAGTTGCACAGCATTTTTTATGTGTCACACCGCCGTGGTCAGTAAGCATTTACAAAGCACCCTATGCTGCCTGGAAGTCATGCACAGTAGAGTCATGCTTGCTAATGTCAGCAACAGCTGCTTCGGTCTGAGCATTGACCTACTGGGCAGGTTCTGGGCCATGAACAAGATAAACCATTACTTCAGCCACATTGAAAATGGCAAGCCTGTTCATGCAAATTGAAAAAACATTGTACCTGTAGGGAAATACTGACTTGCAGTGTCCTCTTTTAAAAGCTGGAAGGAATGAAAGTAGGCTATATTTACAGGGTTTTGCAAAGGGTTTGACCCTTGAAACTACATCCATCTGACCCGCGCCACTCTGCCCAATACAAACATAAACACGAACCAGTGCTACTTCACAGAAGACCTCAAAATCTGCCTCCAACAAAGTAGCTGCATGGGCACAGCCCCTCAATGACTGCAAGCTGCCCAAAACATTACTTCTGTCACAGCTTCATGCCAAAGCATGCCTCTGCCGGCACTAGCATGGAAAGAGGCTCCAATTAAAGGCTTTCCCCTTCCAAAAGCTCCGTTTGACAAAGCAATTTATTATAAGGCTGCAACAATTCCTTACTTCAAACCATATACAATTTTAATACATTGCTTACTAGCAATTTAAGGGAAATTGTCCACCTTGCTTCCGAGTCTCCTCGTAAACCAGTGTGAAGCTTGATCTATCAAATGTGACTCGGAACTAGGCAACTTTCCTCTTGGTTGAGTCATATGTCTGTAGTAAAAATAGATCGAACTATGTAGTTATGCATGGGTGACTGAACTGCATTGCAAATGCTTATCGGATTGTTACTCGGAACCATTAAACCAGAGAGACCTTGAATTGGCTAAGGCGACTTGGAACAGAGTAGGAATATTTCCTATAGGACAGCCATGTAGAACTCCAGTCAAATTTTCTGATTCCAGAGGTTGAAAATGTTGATCTCCATTAAGGTTTTGGGGCTGTAGGGAATAGCCCAGTGAGGTGATTAGCTGGAAAAACCAGTTTTGGCTTGTGCTTTTGGTAACTCCAGTAATGTCCTGCCAAAACGCTTTGAGTTAATAATGAACGACTAAGCTTTAGACCCTATCACCAGTTGCATGTCCAAACTGGTTTACACTGGAATTTTGTTTTTGGCAGTTTACTAGAGGGCAATCTATATGATATGATAGTTTATTTATATAGCGCCTATACACAATGTGTTTCAAAGCGCTTCAAGGCAAGGGAGGCAAAAAGGGAAAATACAATGACATTCTTACAGGCCATGAAAAGTAAGGATGTAGGAGCTGTCGGTAAAATACAATTGCCAGCACTAAAGAGATCAAATGGGTTTATGCTACATTGATATGAAGAAATGGAGCATAACTGATACGGGACTGTGTACCAATGTTAACTTGGTTGCATGTCTAATACGACACAATGGTCTGTGAGCACCAGGGGTAGACGGGGAGCAAAAGGGAAGTGAGCAAAGGGGAGACCCCATATGCAGACCACAATTTGCACAATCCTCTTAGTGAGTGAGAATTCACTTTAGATGACCAAGAAATGGTGTTCTGTGCATGTAGGGAGGAGCTGGCACTCCTATCCGGGCCAAGGTTTATGGCTAGGAGCCTGCAACATCCAATTCTTACCTATTAGACCGTTTTTTATCCACAGCCACCTCTCGGCATGATTTGCACTCCTACACCTGTATTTTGTTGCCTATGTATGTTCGGTTGTCACAACCTGCAACCAGTGTTGCTTGATTCATCAGCTCAACACGACCTGGAAGCCGTGCTGGCCCCAGGTCTCCCAGCACCCTGTGCGAGATGTTTGGGTGTGCTCCACAGCGTTCTGGTCCGTGTGCACATAGTATAGGCCCAGAATAAAATGTCATGCCACAATACAAAAACAGCTGGACCGGCGGCATGAAAATGCCAGTCTAGCCAAATAATAACACATACCATTCAGTAAAATCTTTAGAAAAATCAAATTTTTGCTGCCATGGCACAGGCTGCATCCCTTTGTAGCCAGTGAGTAATGAACTCAACAGCATGTTTTTTTGTCATCAGACCTCAGTCACCTTGCAGATCTATGACAATTAAAGCATGCAAAAAAATAAAGTACCCTTTGAAATATTTCTTCACGCGCATAATGTCTAATAGCTTCACATGCTAAAATGTACAGTTTGCTTTGATGTCCTAGTTGCATGTTCTTAAAACCATACATAACACGCTGGAGGTTTGTGATGAATCTCCAAACCTTAGTGAGTTTATTACACAACTTCTTTTATTGCGTGTCTTAAAGCCCCAAAAGTAAAGTGGGTAAATAGATATTTTGCATCTTATAGTTGTCCATTCAGGATGTGGAAAATAAAGGTACACAAATATTATTTTGGCTCAACATGCTGCTAATAAGGATTTACATGTTGTCATGATGCTTTACTATGCAATTTGTGTATTTTGCAATTAAACTCTATAGGCCTTGACACCCAAAACTTAAATTTGTTCCAAGTAAAGCGTGGAAGAAGTTGGCCGTGCCTAAATTGCAGAGTGGGTAAAAATCCCTGCTTCGCTGTTTAGCGTAAGTGTGTGATCCTGGGCAAATAATGTAATCTCACCCTGACATCAACTGCAAAAATTGGAGTGCTTACAAGTGATTACGTTTACACCATTACAATAGGACAGTTTTAATAAGTGTAGGGACACTGGTCCTATTGACAACATTTGCAACACATTTTTCTGGTTGTCATTTTGAGGGGTTGTGGTCCGGGGGGTGCGCCAATGATGCTTCCTGCCTGGGATGCAATGTGCTGTAAAACCGGCCCTGGTTTACCTTATCTGAGTCAGTACGGCGCGTGGCCATGGTGGCAGTTGTATTCGCACTGTGGTTTACTCGCCACTCCTTCAGCAAGTTCACATGATAGATTTGCTTCTTTTGTACCACCTCAAAACCATTTCATTTTTCAAAGTGGGCAGGAGAAAAAAAACTGATCGTCTAATGTAGAAGGTACATGGTACCGTCCATTTGTTATAAACAATCTTTTGATGTTCTTGAGCCTGTCCCAGATGTTTTCGGACGATCTCTCTTTTTGTTTTTGGGTGGTTTGAGAAATCTGTAAAGTGGCCTCTTCTCTTTCCTCCCACCTTTCTCTCAACATACCTGACAAGTTTCTAGGTTCCCTCCCACAGAGGAGTTCAAATGGCGAATACCCCACCGCATAAACAAATTTCGCACCGGACGTATAGCGGCTTCAGAGATCGGCATTCGACGGGTACAGTTACAGGCCCCGCCCTTCACAGTAGGGAGAGACATTTACACTTAATATCAAGGAGAATGCCTCCTTACATTTCCCCTATAATATTGCTTATTTAGCTGTCCTCCAGCTTCCGATATGGAAAGTACCCCTTTAAATGTTGCCCCACATGCAGCAAAAAGTTTCAGTGGCAAGACACACAAGGTCTGCAATTATTGCCTTCCTAGGTCCCGGGGTTGACAAATGCCGATCATGTATGGTTTTTAAGCCTAAAACACCTCAAAGATTAGCAGTGAAAACGCTGGGCGGCTTTCGCGATGCAGGCTTGGCTGAAGAAATATCTGATCGGGAATCTCAGGATTCTCATAGGCCAGTTTCGAGCTCCGAACGGCAAGCGTCACACTCTGCTATGGAGCCTTAACCTAGCGACAAGTCTAAACACATTAATTTGCTTACGACAACATATTGGCGCCCTCCATAGGAATGACGAGTAAGTCAAAACACATTTCACCCACTAAAACCTCCAAAATCCAAAGCGGCGACGGCACCCTCAGCGCCTTCTAGGTTGGTTGAACAAAGGACATCTGTCCTAAAGTTTCTCACTCGACAGATGGCATAAAGCCTCCGTCCACCACAGCCACTTCCGCACCAAAGGATATTGCAACTACAACAAAACAACACAAGCCACAAAAACTACTTTTGCGACGCATGTTGAAAAGAGAAAACATACAAATGTCGAAGCTAGTTATTCTTCATCTGATAGTCTCAAAAAGAAGAAACGACACAAGAACAGGGCCAAACATAAGCAAAAGTCAGTTTTCCACCACAAGATCCCTAGGTTCTTCAGTCGAATGGACAAAGAGGTCTGAGGTAACCATGAACAAAATGTCCTCATTTATGGAATTCTTAGAAAAACACCCTCTTTAATACAAACCAGGGAATTAGAGGTACCATGTAAAAGTTTAAGAACTGAGCCTTCTGTTACTTATGACGAGCCAGTAGAAATGGAGGTTTACACTGTCGAGGACCCCATCTCCAATTCGCCTATTGATGACAACTTATTGTATAATGACCTGCATAAGAAAGTGCCATATTATTTTAAAATTGGCACACATGAATCTGAGGATAGAGATTTCGTAGAGAACTTCAACGCGAAAAGAAGTTAGCCAATACATTCCATTGCTTAAGTTTGTAAAGAGATGACTAGACCCCTCTTTGTCCACTCCAGTATTAACCAAACCAGTTAACACACGAGTAGAAAAAAGATTTAAACCAGCGCCCACTGCCCCTTTATTTTTCAGGGGTCACTTAAAACCAGACTCACTAGTCGTAACCACAACATGCAAAAGGGCAGGTACCCCTTTGGCTACATCCGCGACCACTTCTGATAAGGAAAGCAAAAAGCTTTTTGCCCTAGGCAAAAAAGTGGCAACCTCTGCAGCATATCAAATGCACATTACCAACACCACAGCCTTAATGGCTAATGTTAATAGAGCGCAGTGGGACCATGTAGAGGAACTTGCTGCTAATGTCCTAGATCGTCTAAAGTCGGAAATACTTATCAAAAGAGAAACAAACAGCTAAGGCAGTATTTAAAAATGCCCTTGACACAGCACATACTGCTGGGAGAATCATTGCGGAGGGCACCTTATTAAAAAGACATGAGTGTCTCAGGAAATCAACCTTTCGAGCAGAGACTCAACCTACACTTTAAATATGCCAATAGAAAATGATGTTCTATTTGGAAAAGCAGTTGACCAGGCCTTAGAAACTGCAAAGAAAGACCATGAGATTCTAAAAACCATCAGATTTCAAACCGCTCTTTTCAGCAAAGAGGAGCAAATTCAAGCCGTTGGGGTTTTTTTTTGTGACCAAAGTTACTCAGGGTCTGCAGCACAGTCAACTTACCCTTCAGTAAAGGTTCCCCCTTTTGGTTCAGACAATTTAGAATGGGGAGAGGCAAAGGGAGAGGCCAAACCTCAAGAGGTTTTCCCCACCTCTGCAATGATTCCTTGTTCCAGGTCCCCTCCCATTTCACCGCAATCAGGGGTGCGTTTAAAACATTTGCCCCACGTATGGAAGGGAATCACCTTAGACAAGTGGGTGCTGTCAACTGTGAAAAAAAAAAAAACAAGTATTGCATTGAGTTCTTGTAACAGCTACGTAATTACCCACCAATTGACTGAACTTGTGGGGTATGAAGACGATCATCTTGCGGCACAGATCTGATAATTCAGTAATGTTTGTTCAGGGTATGCCCGTTGCACTTCGGAATACAGAGGATTGCCCCTTCCTTCATATACTACTAATGACATTTGGGTATTCTTATGTTGCGCCAGACATTGAAAAACAAGCACATTCTCAATATTCGGTTTAATGTTTTCAATGTACCTTGAAGCCCTTTTTGTTAACGCGTGTTTCGGCCTGTGGGCCTTTTTCAAAACGGGGCTATTTTAAAATTCCAAGACAATAATTTTCAATTCATTCAATCTTGTTTGCATCCCCATTAAGCACTAATGTTGTTTGTAATTACTCCAAATATCTGTGTTAGTTCCCAGTCTTCTTTGTATTTCGCCTCCATGAATGCAACCAGTCCTGATTGGCTGGCTGGCTTTCCTGCTATGTGACTGACAGCCTATGCTGTGTATGAATGGGAGAAATCTGCTTAAAAGGCGAGGGTTTAGGGACTAGAGTCGGAGTCGACCACTGGGAGAAACACCGGACGAAGAAACCATGAACGAAGCTTGCTGCATCCTCCTGGACCTTTGAATTGCCCGGTGAAGCCCTGCTGCTGTGCTGAAACTCCTTTTTCTGATGGACAAGAGAAGCTCCTGAAGGGATGACATCTTCCCTTGGGTTAGTGGGACCAACTAACCCCGAGACGAACTCCACTGGACCATCTTCCCTGATTGCCTGTACTTCTTCGCTGCTGCAAGAACCGAGTGCCAGGGGTCGAGAAATCTATAGTAGAGTGCAACGTCTGCAATCCGGCCAGAAGCTTGAGGAGTCTCCTAAGGACCCTCCAGAAGCAGGACAACCCTAGCTCAAATCCCCTCACCAGAGTGCAGGACTCCAGGAGTGAAAGTAGCCACGGTGGTGCTGTTTACCGCAAGCTGAAACCACAAAGTGCTGCTTATCCGAAAGGAGCCTGCAGCTGCCGACGACCTCCAAATTTCTGCCGCAGGAAGTCCTCCAGACATCCTCCCTCTTGTCCCCATGACTGAGGCTCAGGAACCCAGGATCTGCATCGCTGCAACGGGACAGAATCCAGCTGGACCACTCTTCTTCAAACCAGAGATACTGTTTAGACTTGGGGTACTTACCCTAGTGTCTTTAGCTGTGCTCTTCTCAGTTGAGACTTGCATTGGTTACTTTTGTTAGAGTTGATTCCAACTCTGCTTTTCACGGGCCTAACAGCTTGTGACCCTACGTGTGATTTCTACAAAACTCTCTAACTTTGTGCATGACTTTTTTTTAATCTAAGGAGTGACTCTGATCCATAGACTGTGCTCCAATTGACTTTGGCTGTCCTGGCTCCCTGCAGACCCTTCTAGTCCACAGACTTTGATATTTCTGTCTCTCATAGGTGGTAACTTGTTTTAGATTGTTATTGCTGGGAAAGGCTTGTCTAGACTTCATTGGAAGATTTAGGTATACTCACATGCCCTGAGAACGTGTTTAACCTTTTTTCTTTCTTTAACCTTTCCTTTCTGCAACCTCAGAATCTGCAAAGTATAATTAGTGATATAGAAGTGCCATTACTGTCCTTGTGAATGAAGTCACCTCCGGGTGTAGGAAGTGTGTAAAAAGCATATCCAAAGAGTATCCACTAACTTGTGCCGATTCTGGAAAAGTATTTGAAAGTATATTTGATTGTTACATATCTTGCTCTTTTTAAATAACGCTTATTTAAAAATGTATAATAAATAAATAACTATTTATAACGGACAGCTTGAGTGTAAGTGTTACTTGGCTACTTGTATTTGCGAATTTCATTGCTACAGCTCACATTTACCCCTCTTGAGATAGGCCTGACTGCTCAGTCACACTACCAACATGTGTAGTACAGACCTATACCAAAAGGTGGGTTACCTAATACCAAGCAGATAATTGTTGTGTAGTCTCACACAGTGTTACTACATAAATTCTTACCTAGCAAAAGCCAAAGTTCAAGATGATTAAAGAGATCATCCCACTGGTCAAGGAAGGAGACTTTAATGGCAACAGTAAATATGAACAATGCATAGTTTCAATTTTCAATGGTGACTACACATCGAAGTGGGTCAATTCAAAGTGCTCCACCTCGAGATTGCATCAGCCCCTTGTGTATTCACGAAGGTACTAGCAGTAGTGGTAGTGCACCTATTCAGAGAAAGCATTCTAGTGTAACCTTATCTGGACAACTGGCTAATAATAGGAGAAACGCCAAAAATGTGCCCACTAAATATGCATAATACAATAAATCTTTTGCATAAATTGAACGAAAAAGAAAAAGAAGTCCAGCCTGGTATTGGCTTCAAGAGGCTTCAAGAGGCCACACCTCCCTGATTTTAATTTGCGACTCACCAAAGCGCACCTGCTCCAGATAAAGGAGCCATGCCCCCTCTGTGAAAATCACTGCCTATTGAAGCCAGTGTGCACACACCCATGCGTATTGCCAGGAAGTGCCTGATAAGCCTGGAAGAACTCACCTCTGCTTCTGCGTGACAAGAAAGAATTTTAGTGCCTCCCAACGGCGAGTTGCAAGCCACACCCCCTCTGAAAATCACTGCCTGTTAAAGCCAGTGTGGGCGCGTGCGGCCACGCGAAGTGCGAGGAAGCGCCGGATACGCCTGGAAGGACTCCTGCTGCTCCGTGACGAGAATTGTAGTGCCTCCCAATGGCGAGTTTCAAGTAACTTGGACACTCTTGTGGACATTATATGGACTAATATAGGCACTTAGACTTAGTGTTGTCTTATAAGTTATTTTGAAACAGTGCATTTAAGCTCTAAAACGTATTTTCTTTTCAATATAGTCCACGCCTTCTCTGAAAATCACTGCCTATTAAAGCAAGTGTGCACGTGCCCATGCGCACGCACATATGCGAAGTGCCAGGAAGTGCCTGATAGGCTTAATAGGCGTGAGAGGCTTGTGAGGCAGTGGGGTCGCTCGCGACTTCCATCTTGGCTTCACGTTCACAGTGGTAACGGTACGGCTGCAATGTTGTTTCATGTTTATACATTGCTGTTTAGTCTTCCAATGATATGAGAACTGCTGTGATCACCTATAGTTCATCTGTATTACCATTTAATTTAATGTGCTATATCTGTACTTCACTCTTTGACAGGAATTCTCAGAAAATGTTGTTCTCACCTCCACTTGTGCAACCTCACGCACAGCAAATGTCGGTCTGCAATCCAACCGCTGCGCACGTGATTACCTGAGATAACTTCTAGATAACCTCTAGGTGACTTGTATAGCTCACAAAGAGTTTTGTCTCAGTATCTCACTTGTATGTTTTAAGCAGCATGGAATTGTCAGTTTTTCTAAATAAGGTGGGAGGACTGCAAAGTGGGACGTGCTTAAATAAACAGTCGGTTCAATCAGAATTGAACACACCACCACCCATTCAATTTCATGAATCAACTGAACACGGGAAATAATTTTCCACAGCATGTAATCCTGAATGAACGTGTCATGGACTCTGACACAACACCCTATAGTCCACAATCTATTGCAGTAGAACCTAGCGACATAAATGACGCACACAGGCACCCTGCGCGTGCGCAGATTCATGCTTGATCTTTTGTGCCTCCTCAAAATAGTGAGGGAGAACCTCAGTGTGCAGCGTCGAAAGCTTCAATGGCTGCAAATAGCTTTGTGAGAATGAATTCTCATTCTGGCTTCAAAGAACGGTTTGACAATCAAGTGTCTGATGTTTCGATTTTGGCACCACCACTTAAGGCTGAATGGGGCTTGCGCTTTAGAGTTTCATTAGGTGCCTCATATCCTGCCTCGTTGCTGCCTTCGGAGGTTGAAGAAACTTGTTTGCATAGTTATTACAGGTAAAATGTTGTTGGTCATAACAAGTGGCACGGCCAATCTCATGCTACCATGTCCGAGCGACCTCCTTCTACCAGCTCTCCAACTTCTCCCATTTTGGAACCTATAATCAATACTGGAATTAAATCGCATCCCTGTACATATGGGTTACCTAATACTGTGGTTACTGGTCCGCTTCACAACGAATTTAACGTAACGTCCCCTCATCACACACTTTCAATTCTAACTCTTGTGACACTAACGAATCTGAGAATGGTACCTTTCCTGTGATAACCAGGATACTTAACCTTCTTGACAAAGGACATGAGAAGACTCATCTAGAAATAAGTAACACCAAACCGTTTATTCTGGATCTTAGTACCAAATTAAACAGACATGCTTGCTCATGAAAACTTCCAGGCACAGAAGCTAATAACACTAGACACACTGATAGAACAACTCCAAGTGCCTAGTTCACATCCTACAGCTATCAAATCTACACAGACTTTTACTTATCCCGAGCCATGCCCATCTACGCCCAGAACATATGCAGAAGCTGTGTCTGGCTTAAAAAGGTCCCCAGAGGGTGAAACATCAGCTTCTACTTTATTAGAAGTTGTTAACTCAAATGCTGGGAACTTGGTTGATGTATTTAGATATTTAATATCACAAAGGAGCATGCTGCATGGTGAGCATATGCAAACGATCTCGCAGTTCAAGGCTCTTGAAGTGGCGGTCGAACTATAGGCAGAGGCGCCTAATAGTCCATCGCCACTTACAGATATTATTGAACTGCCTGAACAAGCTAAAGATGATGTACCTGATGCAAATGAGCCTGCCATAACTAATGAGTCTTTTGACACAACAGCGCAGTTATACTCGCGTAAAATGAAGCGTACTCATGCTAGAGCTATCAAACACAAAAATAATGCAAAGAAAAAGCAAAACCTACAGGGAAAAAAAACAAAAAATCAACCAAACAACAAAGTGCAAGGACATAACTCTAACACAAAAAATGTGTGTAATATCTCAAAAGGTGAAGAGATTATAGATTTAAACCAACTGAACGAAGAGTCAAAGTCCCTTCTGAATATAGGAAAACAGGAATGCAATGGCACACAAAGTATTGCCCTCAGCACATATATTAAAATTCTAAGCAGTCATTCTCATTTTGCTCCTTCTAGCACTCAAGGACCTGTATCTTCTTCGGGACCTGCTCTAGTTGTAAACTCAAACACTTCCCCAAAACCTCTTTCAATTAATGCAAATCCTAAACAGTATCAACTATCGAAATTGTATCTGATCATTTGCAGTAAGCAAGTTAGAGTTGCGAAAACTGGAAGTGGCAATGCTCCAAACACAAATTTTTCCATTCTACCTACGACAATAAGACAATCATTAAACCATCGAACCTCAAAAGAATGTCCCCAACCTAAGTCCGTGGGTGCTCCCATCGTGCAATCTCAATCCTCAGCATCCAACACATTCAATTGTACGTCCGATGAGCCACAAACTCAGAAATTAAAAGAAGCTGACACAATAAGCATTGCTGAGGTTGCCAAACATTCTCCATCATGCAGTATTGACAAACAAACTGCTTTAAATGTTCCTAATGCTTCATTCTCAATTCCTGCCTCAGTCCTACCACTCGGTCATTCTGACAATGTTCATCATAATACTGAAGTAACTACGGATACTCCTAATGTATTAGGCTGGATAAGTGACCCAGCAATTAATGGCAACCAAAGAATAAATAGTTTGTTCCTATTTAACGCCTTTAGCCTTAGCCCCCAATTTCGAACGTTGCACTCTGACGTAGACTGGATCAGACTCTCTACTCAAAACAACTACCGTATGATATGCGGTACACCCACGCACATCATTACTAAACTAGTGTGGGATCATCGAGCAGACTTCCTTTTACGGGGACTATCTCTTCGCCTATGTCAATCTTTGGAAGAGGCAAATTAATTTTTAGATACTCGAGTTCCCGTTATAGGAACAAATATTGAAAGTTCTTGCACAAAGCTGGAAGCTATACATTCAAATGTGGATGTATTGGCCCAGCTTTCTTCATTGGTTCGGACAGCCACACATTTAATTTGTCTTGCATCTCTGCTTACTAGTATCTCAGAAATGATGAAATCAAATGTGTAGCCAGGTAGCATTTAATATTGTGCAGTGGAATTGTTGTGGGTTCTCAAACTTACATCTATGGCTTAATTCACTTTCTAGTGTAGAGTTACCCACTATACTTATCATTCAAGAAACCATGAACACTAAGACCTTTGGTATTGATGGCTACACCACATATAGTCTTCCAGCTGAGAAGGGTTTGGCTGGTAGTCTCTCAGGTGGATTGGCGGTTCTGGTGAATAACAAAGTCAAAGCTCAGTCAACGATGTTAGCAAGTATTGATGACATATTGGCAATTGAGTTCTCTCTGAGCAATGGCCCTAAGATCACAATTTTAATCATATGCATCTACTGGAATCCAGCCAAAATTGCTCTAGATGCCTTTTTTACACAACTGGATTCCGTTTTGGAAGATGCTTTTTTAAAGAATCCCAACTATCACATTATATTGCGTGGGGATTTCAACTCAGTATGCCTTAATCCTATCAAATCACATTACCCTTCAACTTCTCCTAGTACACAATCTCTTTCACAGCAGAGAGGTTAACTATGGGTCAACTACCTAGACGACTGCAAACTACACCTCGTCAATTTCCGAGTGGTTCACATACAGGTACTTGGAAAATGGGATTAATATCTTCCTACATTAACTTTTATTTGGTACTGTTTAATTTGCTCTGGGTGGTGGATCCGGTAATCATCGTAGACACAACCATAGGAGACCATATGCCCATTCACTTATGGGTTAATCTAAAAATGCAGCTACACTCCACTAACCCTACTTTGACTTTGATTGGAACGGATAGACCGCGTGTATCGGTTCAATGGAATCCCGGTTTGTGCAGAGAACTCACATATCGTGTTAACAGGGATCTTTGCCCCGTTTATGATCCAAAATACTTGTAAATCAATTCGGACCAAAGAGAGAGTTGGAATACTTTTATTATTAAATTCAGTTTAAACAAAATTACCAAAAGTGTCAAGACCCAATTTAAGACACCTACTCTCCCAAATAACTTGGCAAATGCACAGTTAAAATGCGCCATGAATCGCAATTTGAGATCGCTCAAGAACTCGACGTTAGGGCAATTTGAGTATAAAGAACTCAAACATCCTATTTGTCAAACCCATAGAAACAAAACTAAATTAATTAAATACCAGCATCATCTCATAGAGAATCAAAGAATGATGACATTGTTATGCAAAAAAGACACATGCAGTGTTTGGGCTATAGTAAGAGGAAAATCTTGCAAAGCACATTGTATCTTAACTTCTTCTATTTTTCCTCTGATTGTTGGCAATCTTATATTACTGCAAAATTTCAATTGCCCTGCCAATTCCAACCATGTAACTCTAAGGTACCACACTTCCCAACTACTGAGCACATCTCATTCTTGTTTGATGACATCTTGTGGGCCATTGGGCGGTTAAAACCTTCTAAAGCAGCCGGTCCTGCTGGAATTCCTTCATGTATCTTAAAATCTGACCCATATTTTTGAGCAGCCATTTTGCATAGCAAATTTGATCAGATCCTGCTCTCTAGTAACATTCCATCTTCTTGGCGCAATGCCATTATTATTCCAATCTTAAAGAAGGGAGGATCTCCGCGATCCTGCCAATTGCCGCCCAATCGCCCTCATGGATGCTGCAGCCAAGGTTTTTGCTATTCTAATTCTCAAACGCCATGAAACCTTCATTTCTGAGAATGACATTTTCTCGAAAATCAAGTGGGTTTTCTTAAAGCAATGGGCACATCACTCAATGCCACTATTATTGCTCATTTGCTGTCCAACTCAAAAACTACAAATTCGGGACCCATCTATCTACATGCCGGCCCTAGACATCTCCCCTGCCTTTGATTGCGTAGTCAGAGAAATATTGTGGGGAAAAAATGTTGCGGTTAGGCTTCTGGTGCAGCTTGTTGCTATGTTACACACCAACACAACATTTCAAGTATGCATTAATCGAGAGGGTGCTTTAACCTCTCCAATTCCGACTTCAGCTGGGGTAAAGCAGGGGTGTAACCTTGTTGCTACATTGTTTAATCTTTATATATGTGACATGGACGATATTTGGATTGATCCCTCTACGTATGCAATGAGACTAGGTAGCTTACATCTACATTGGTTGTGCTTCGCTGATGATATTTTTTTGATAGGACCCCCTATGGTCTTCAACATAAACTAAACATCTTTTCTACGTATACTCAAAACACGCAGCACATCCCCAAGGATCTATTTAATCTTGAAGCTAGCAGTGCCCCTCATTCTGCAGAGCTGCTTCTTACCAGGGAGGGCAGGAGCCCTAACCTTCCAGCCTTCGCTGCTGTTCGGACTCCCCGTGACGATGTTCGACGGGATCTGCAAATTTCATAATCATGGTAAGCAGGTCCACTGCATCCCATCTGGGAACCTGATTAACAGCTTCCAGGCTCCATTTCACAGTTTTCCGCTCCATTTTGCCATAAGAAATCCAATGCAAAGACGAGGAGCTTGGAAATGACAGCAGCGCTTATTGTTTACTTGGTTGCCTAGCAACCGTTCCAGGCGGTGTTCGCTTCCCATTGGTTGGGGCTCTCCATATCCTGCTGTAAACAGAGCCAGAAGGTGCGAGCCGGCACACACTACAAGGCACCCATCTGTCTGTGCCGGTCCGTGCTGCAGTACTCTGCAGTGTCAGATGCGCAAGAAGCTACTATCAGTCTCGCCTCTCCAAGAGATGCAGTAAGAATAGGCTGCATCTAGTAACACTGCCCGATCTCCCTAGACACTTTTCAATTCCATGTGGGTATTCACCACCGCTTACTAGAACCAAGACAATTCGGCCAGAACAATATTTTAGTAACCTATACCTGATTAATGATTGCAATCAATTTCGCATGCCTGACATAAGTGCATCCAGTGTCAATCTCTGCCCCTCACTGTTGTTATTCTGTCATTGTTTCCCGCTAACCATGCGGCTGTTATTGTACCTTTTACCCCTTGGTCGCCAATTGCATTAGCTAACACCCAGCATTTAGGCATGCACGCTCGCGTCTATCTCTCTCTGTGCAGGAGCAGCGCACGAGCGCTCTAAATTTTATCTAATCTTGTCGCTTGGAGCAAGACTTCTTAACTAATTGTGCCTTAGCCTATCTGCATGCTGCTTTGTACCTGCAGCCTACTTTTGAACAAGCCTACTTGGCTGCAAATATCATCACTAGCCAATTGCTTACTTTCTGACCTAGCATATGCACCACAGATCTATACAATATATCAGTACTGAACCAGCCTAACAGATTATGCTATTGTACTTTAGTAGATTGCTCAACGTTGAATCAGCCTAACGGCCTGTAAATATGACTGTCAATCTACTGTGTAAATTATATACTAGCCTACCTGTTAGTGAAAATGCCTCCTAGCATATTGATCGCTTGCCAAGCCAGACAAATTGTTAGCCCTGTTGCAAGTGAACTAGCCTATTGCTAGTGAAATGCCCTTTTGCATATGAGTGATCTAGCCCAACCTATACCATCCCGACCAGCCTACTGTGACAACTGTATTAACAGATATTTGACTAGCCAATTATGTTGAACCTCACCATAACTACTTCTGACTAGTCCCATCCTCCTATACTATATCAGCCCATGCCCAACTAGCATACTTGTTCAACTGTATTAGTCTAATTTAGATAGTTGACCTCATGCTTGACTAAGCCCGCAAGCATACTGTGCTGAACTACACTATCCTAAGTATGTTTAACCAACTGTACTGATCTACTAGGTCCTACTGTGCAGATTAGTGTAGTACCATAACGTTATACTGCTAGGCTGTGTTCTACCGTACCTGAGGCAATACGCCTACTACCCTGTTAAACATAGTCTCCCTAGGCATACTCCTCACAATAAGCGCATTAACTAGTTTCTCTAGTATACCCTCCCATATACCATCTATTCAGCATATCCCATCTATGATGTCAACATCCTTAACCACTATGCCCATTGCACCCTCTCCCTTCACTCTGACTCATGAACAACTATCAAGTAAGTTAAATCCCATTCAGGGATCACCTATCCTAAATAACTACTGCAACATTACCTATAGAAATTCTAGACTTAGTTCTCGATTACCTAAACTATTTGAACCGCTGGCCAGCTCTGTGACTATCATAAACTACCAGAGAATGAGCCGACCCAATAGACAAACCACACTTAAAAAAATGACTAAGCTTGATATGTCATTACATCATACACCACCTAACCTCCTTCAGCACAAACACCATAAATCTAAGCCCCATGTTGGCATACTTACCACTGGAATTATCTCCAGTATCCCTTCCCCCCCTCTCGCTAGACAGCTCCGCATCAGACCTTAAGGGGGCCTTAATAAACGCGAGATCATTAGTCGCACACGCTACAGAGATAGCTGACCTCATTGCAGCAGAACTACGACTTCCTAGCCATCACTGAATCTTGGCTACATGTTGCAGCAGGTTCTGCCCTTTCCTTAGCAGTCCCAGGCGAATACACTATTATGAGAGTAGACAGACGCGAGGCACAAGGAGGAGGCATAGCGATTATTGCCAAATCGAATCTATCCATGAGATTAGCCCCTTCTCTATACATCAAATCTTGTGAATCCCTTTTAGTCAAAATTCCCACTGCCAATTCCCAAACTCTTAATATTCATCTCATATATAGACCACCTGGTCCTATTGGCACCTTCAATGAAGATATCTCTACTATGTCGGATAATCTAAAAAGCACCTCTCAAGTCATACTGCTGGGGGATCTCAATCTAGGATTTAATGATCCTAAAGACCAAGATGCAACTACTATGGCTAACATCCTATTAGAACTTGGCTTCACTCCGAGATTGAACTTACCTGCACACAACAAGGTGAGAATAGGGTGGCAGATTACAATTGTAATGCTTCAATGACTACTATCACCCCCCCAAGTCTGGACAGACCACCACCTTCTGTCATTCACGCTGACAACCATAAGGCCCATTTCCAAATCGACCATACCCTCCCCACCTACACTAGCTAGAAATAAAAAGAATATTACACTAGATAGACTTCTACCCCGCATCCTACCCACTCCTAATTCATTACCCGATAGTATGGACCACAACTCGGTAGTCAATGAATCTAACACAATTATGACTACAACTCTTGATGATATTGCCCCATTAAAACTGCAAAACAGCAAGCCTAAAAGCCACCTTAGCTCCTGATTCACCCCACACTTGAAAAGCCTTAGAAATGATAAGAGGAAATGTGAAACTGCATGGAGACTACTTCCATCTGCTGAAAATAAAACGGCTCTAATCAACATATCTTCTCAATGCAAGAAAGATATCCTCTTGGCGAAACAAGAAACTTATAACAATAGAAACAAGAAAGCTAATTCCAGCATGAAGGAACTATTCACAATCATAAAAGAACTAGAGACCCCAATTCCAGTGCAAGACAACCGTGTGAAAGACAATATTCAGCAAGCCTTAGTGAATAAAGTCTCTGATGTCCAGAACAAGGTAGCACAAAACAAACTCTCCCTAACTTCCTCGACTCTACCTAACAAAACTCTGACGCCCCCCCAAACAAACAACCTGCTTTAGCTTCTCGAAAATCTCTGTTCTCGAGGCTGAGAAGGCTATATTTTTGCTCAAACCCTCAAACTGTCAGGGTGACCAATGCCTAGCACAAGTAATCAAGGATGCTGCAAGAGATCTAGCACCTTTCATCTTGATGCTTATCAATACCTCCTTTTCAACTGGTACTATCCCAAGCAACCTTCAAGGATCTTGGGTACTCCCTCTCCTCAAGAAACAAACACTAGACCCCACTATACTGACTAATTATAGGCCGATCACGACAGTGCCATTCCTTTTAAAAATATTAGTTAAGGTAGCATACACCCAAATTCAGACGTTCCTGGAACTGAATCAACTTCTAGGAGCCCGCCAATCAGGTTTCCGGCCACAACATGGCACGGAAACAGCACTAATTGATCTCAAGGCCCAAATTGATGAGCTAGGAGACAATGGAAAATCAGCTCTGCTACTCCTTCTCGACCTCTCGGCTGCATTTGACCTGGTTGACAACAAGGTTTTATGTAACCACTTGGACTCAGCAGCCCACTTCTCCAAGGAGGCCATAGTCTGGATACATTCCTTCCTCAGCAACAGGACTATGAGAGTCTTCTCTCCTTCAGCAGCAGCAGACCCTATCCCTAACACCTGTGGGGTGCCCCAGGGATCATGTGTCTCTACGACTCTGTATAACATATTTACCAAGCCCCTTTTTGTTCTAGACCATCTTGGTATCACCTACACCAATTATGCAGGTGATACCCAGATTCTCTTACCACTTACTTGGGATTATGATAAGCATTTGGCCTTGGTGAATAGAATTTACAGCATCATTCAGGCATGGATGGCCTCCCATAGTCTCTGCCTGAATGACAGTGCCAAAAACAATTTCAACTTTATCTCCCACCAATACAAAGCAGCCATCACCATAGCCAAAGAAAACGCCTTTAACACACGCATCTCTGATGCTAAATCACACTCAAAAGAAATGTTCTCCATTTTCAATGAGCTCATCTCCTCACCTAATACACCTGATGAAATTGTCAAAGATGAAGCATGGTGTACTAGTATTCAATCTGCCATGTAACATAAAATTGACCTCCTCCAAAAGAAAATTCAGGACCACTGCAAAGCACTGCCACCGCATACGGGGGACTAAGCCAACCAACTCAACTCCCGGCTCAACCAACTCCACCAAACCCAGCTTCTCCTTCAGGGACATCACTGAATTAGAAGTTATGAACCTACTCAAAAACCTAAAACCCTCTCCTTGTAAATGGGACATATGCCCACCTAAGCTCATCAAGGGCTGCGCAGACCGCTTCGCATCGCTCCTCACGGCTTTCATTAATGCTTCCTTCAGAACAGGCATTATCCTGGACAGCCTCAAAGAGGCCTGGGTCCAACCCCTCCTAAAAAAAAACAACGCTCAACCCACTACAACAAAATAACTACAGACCTATAACCACTGTCCCTTTCCTCCTTACGTTATTGGACAAAGCCACACATAGCCAGATCTAACTCTTCTTGGAAACCCACTCCATTTTAGGGACTAGGCAATCTGGTTTCCGGAAAGGACACAGCACCGAAACAGCCCCTGGGGATCTAAACCAGATCACCCAAATCATGGACAAAAGCAAGCCAGCCTTGCTGATCCTCTTAGATCTCTCGGCCGCTTTCGATTTGGTTGACCACAAGACGCTCACATCACACCTTACACATTCAGCTAACTTTTCCAAAGAAGCAGCTCTCTGGGTCACCTCCTTCCTCAAAGGAAGAGAAATTAAAGTTTTCTCTTTAAAGTTTGCAAATGCTACACCCACCACAATCCACTGCGGAGTCCCACAGGGATCTTGCACAGCACCCACGTTATACAACTTGTTCACAAAGCCTCTCTTCGACAAGCTTGACTCACTTGGTATTGCGTATATGAATTTCGCTGACGATACACAGGTACTCCTACCTCTCTCCGGCTCATACCACGAAGACGCCGAGGCGCTTAATACGATCCATTCCACCATCCAGGCCTGGATGGCGGTCAATGGCCTCGGCCTCAATAGGGACAAGACAGAAATAATGATATTAGGTCAAAAGAACACCCTAGTCAAACTTGACAAATTGTGCGCCAACTTTACCATTGACAACTCCATTATCCCCGTGTCCACAGCCGTCAAGACACTGGGGGGTCTACTTAGACGCCACTCTATCCATGACTAGACAGGTTAGCGCCATCACTTCCTATTCTGCGCATACCACCAAACTCATAAACGCGATAAAACCATACCTATCCAAACCTAATTGTCTATCAATAGCTAGAGCAACCATTGGAGCCAAACTAGACTATTGCAATGCCCTTGTGGCAGGCACATCTGCAAAAAACCTACAGGCTACAAGTCACGCAGAACAATGCTCTTCATGCCACCCTAAGCATCTCAAAAAGGGAGCATATCTCCCAGGCCAGACAATCAGCTCAGTGGCTCCCGGTTAAAGAGTGTATCACATTCAAAATCCTCACCCTCACACATAAATGCCTCACTCTCTCTGCACCATCATACCTATCTGAGACTATCACCAAATCCTCCTCCACAGGGCTCACCAGGACACAATACACCAACCAACTCCACATCCCACAAATAAATCAATAGAGCCAAAGCCCGTGGCCTAGGCTTCCCATATATTGCTGCCAAATCCTGGAACGCACTACCCTCAGACATCAGAGCAGAAAGCTCACTCCCTGCCTTTCGAAGAAAATGCAAAACCTCACTCTTTGCCCTGTAAAATGTAACTTTCTTTAACTGTCACTGTAAATTCTCTGTACAATCTCACTTGCCTGTAATTTTATGTATGCTCATTTAGATGTTACTAAGCTATGTCTGTAACAAGCGCCACGATGCCCTAGGGCTGTTGCACGCTTAACAAATTCCGAATAAAATAAATAAATAAATAAAATGATGACAAAACGGAGCTCCTCATCCTCCTCGCTACCTCCCACCTCATAAAACTAGGCCCCAAATACACATCCTTTACCATTGACGGGAACCCCATCAAAGTTGCCAAAGAAGTAAAAAATTTTAGGTTTTTACCTTGACTCTACCCTTACATTTACCAAAGAAGTAAACACTTTGGCTTCTTCCACTGCATATACATGCACATTAATTAGAGTTGGTAAACACTTCCTATCCTCCAATAGTTGCATTATCCTGTCCAAATTGGACTACTGTAATGCCCTTTACATTGGTGCCAAGAAATACATTGTCAAGAGAATACAGACACTCCAGAACAATGCCCTCAGAGCCGCACTAAGCATAGCAAGAAAAGAGCATATCTCAGAGACTAGAAGACAACATAACTGGGTATCCACCTATGATAAAATCCAACTGAAAACAGCATCTCTCACCTACAAATGCCTAAATAATAGGGCACCATGCTACTTGACAGAGAGAATTAATAGAAAGTTTTCAAGTAGGCCTACTAGAACAGTCAACACCAAATGTCTTCTTGTGACAAGATACAAACTGGCTAAAATTGGGGGCAGTAGCTTCCCGGTCAAGGCAGCTCAGCTTTGGAACTCCCTGCCACCCCCGCTTAGAGCTGACCAAACATTTACCAACTTCAGACTGAATCTCATTAATTGGTTCAAAGATAAAGACAAGTAATATACTAGCCACCATGTCTCTCGCCTTGAAAGTAGTATTAATCTGCCTTGTAAATGTTGTTACTGCCTGCATTGTGTGAACCACTACTATATGCTTTCTATGCATCTACTCTACCCTGTATTTTCTGTATATTATGCCTGTATATACTGATCTGTACCATATGTCAATTTGTAACTAAGCTGAAAGCCTTCTTGTAACTTCTGCACCCTGATACCCTTGGTTCTGGTCTGCATTATAAATAATAAACAATCTCCATTCTAATTCGGTGAAGTCAAAAATTATATTTATCAACAAAAAGAGAATTAGATCCTGTCATTGGAAAATATCTGGCACAGTATTGCAGTGTGTGAGTTCCTTACGCTATTTGGGTTAAATTCTTTCCGATTCAACCTCTATTAAATCATGGTCTTCCGGACTTAAAATCAAGGTTAGGCCTCTGCTGTCGCAAATGAGAATAGAGTACAAAAAATATTGTACATTTTCTCTATTGCCTATTATTAACTTTTATACTCTAAAAGTTTAACTGATTTGGAACTGGTTTGGATACTGGTCTACTGAATCTAGATTCTTTGCTTAACAGAATACAAGATCAAATTTGGAATCAAATGCTCGGTTTTCTATAAGTCATTCCAAGAAGTACTGGTCCCGAGACTGACAAAACTATACTACACCTTCAAACTACAGGGAAACATAACACCATCAAGGGACGATGCGGAGGTAGTGATATTTCCCAAATCAGGAAAGGACCCGACTCAACCAGGGTCATACCACTCAATTGCCCTAATCAATCTAGACACTGAGATATACAACAAGATACTTGCTGACAGACTCTCCACACGCCTACCAGCGTTGGTGGACCAAGATCAAGCAGGGTTCATCCCAAGGAGAGACACAGTGGACAACACAAGAAGGGTTTGTCACCTGATAGAAAAGGCAGAACGCACTAATACAGAGGCAATATTAGTTGTGCTAGATGCAGAAAAAGCATTCAACAGAGTCGAATGGCCGCAACTCTTCTCCACGATGGAGCGCATGGAATTCGGACAATCTTATCTAAGGATGGTTAAGGCCAACTATAAATCCCCCTCAATGAGGATATCAATAAATGGTCACCTATCACCCAGTCTGGCCCTAACGAGAGGTACCAAACAAGGATGCCCGCTATCACCCCTTCTCTGTGCTCTTTTTGGAACCCCTTCTGGTGAAAATACGATTGCAGTTCCAGATCCATGGCATCCAGATGGGAGGGAGGGAACATAAAACGATGGCCTTTGCAGATGATATGCTGATATCCATGACAACCCCACAGAAGTCTCTTCCGTCGTTGCTTCATGAGCTAGACATATTCAGCACCATCTCTGGACTTAAAATCAATAAACACAAGTCAGAGATCTTGAACTTAACAATGAACCCCCGGGATCTCGAAGAACTTTCCCACAAGGCCAGCATGAAAACGGCAAAAGACACCATTACCTATCTAGGAATCAAATTGACATCATTGGTGTCACAACTATATGCAGCAAACATTCCGAGCCTACTAGTGCAGCTGAAAACTATACTGGGGAAATGGAACCCCCTCAGCATATCATCGTGGGACAGGATGATAGCGGTCAAAATGACCATCTTGCCTAAGATCCTCTATCATTTTCAGGCGCTCCCAATAAAGCTCCCGAAAACATTCTTCAGGGCACTCAACAAGATGGTGTCGGCTTTCGTGTGGAACAATAAGAAACCAAGAATAGCAATGACGACGCTAAAACCACAGAAACAAGAAGGGGGGCTGGCATTCCCTCACTTTAGGAAATATGAGGCTGCACAACTACGAGTGATAAAGGAGTGGGTGGCATACACTCCCCAATTTATCTGGGCGAGACAGGATGAGGTGGTGGCGGGCACCCCCTCTCGAATATCCTCTAGAGAGACAAAACATATAGGCACCCCAACGTCAGAATCAGCAAAGTTTTGTTGAAATGTTTACTGTTTTGTACTGGTGAAAAATAATTAAAAAAAGATTCTAAAAAAAAAAAATCCACAAAATCTTTGACGCCTTATCGGCCAAGTCACCCTCCAAGATGGCAGCCTTTCCCACACTCTTTCAGGAGACTTGCATCACATGGAACCTACACGCTTACAGGACACTCCTACATCCTCAGGATAAGGTTATGAGGAGAATAGCCTTTTTTGTGGACTTCATGGACCGGCACCCTGAGGAACTTTAAAACCTTCGGGGACCTACACAAAAACAAGTAGCTAAAGATCAACCAACTTCTAAAAGACCACGTCACAGCCCAGCACCTCCACCCATACCCAGGCAACCTCACAGTGCCCTCACCTCTCAGGATCTATATTTTATAGACACCTCAGGTTCTCAAGCTCCTGGAACGTGGGGAGATCAAGGGGACCAGTATGACCAGGATCAATATTACGACGATGACAACGCCTACATCACCAGTCCATCAAAATCAGCCAGTGTTTGACTCCCTAGTCTATAATCAGCTCCAGTATAATGAGCTACTCCTCAAGGCAGCCAAACATTATTATTTTTTTTTAAGAATTTTTATTGCATTTTTATAACAACAAAAAAACAACACAAAATTGAGTAATATCTGCAAACGCAATATTGTCGAATCAGCACTTCAACCCCCCTCCCTCACTACTAATCCCCCACCCCACCCTATGTGACCTATCCCTTTTATACATTCACAATTGCAGTGCAACCCGCCTCTCTCAATGTAGACTCTACTGCCTCCTCTCTGTTTCTATCATTAAACAATGTCACGTTTAGCGCTATCCAGCGTTGCATGTCTATTCCCACCTTCCCTTAGTGCCCTCTCGCATGCCCCTGTCTCGGCCGAAACACATTTTTCCAACTCCCTCCACCATCTGGCTATGCGTGGCTCTTTAGTGTCTTTCCATCTCATGGCTATGCTCCGTTTAGCCAGTATATACATCAAATCCTTGATTTTAGTCAACGGTTTGTCTTTAGTTTTGTTTATTTACTTGTATAGCGCACCCCACCCAAGGGTATCTGGGTGCTTTTTCTTAGATACACAGATATATGGTTACAGATATAATTCACAGAGCCCGTTGTGCAAGGAGGTGGTGTGTTACAGTTCACCTTTCTTACAGGTAAACGTACTGGAGGTGTGTTACAGATAACCTTGTAGGCAAAGGCAGTGAGCAATAGATCACAAAAGCAAAAACGAACAGCTAAGCGAGCAAGTGACTAAACAGGAAGAGGTATCCTAGACTTGATAACCCTGAAGGAGTGTTATATGTATTAGTATGTTTGGTCTGTGTTGGCAGCATACCGTACACCTTTTCGGGTTAGGGTGTGATGTATGTGGAAATGTTCTTTCCACAGAATGGTGGTCCTTCAGACTGGAAGCGAACAGTACCTCTCTAGGTTGTGGATTTGCCACTCTTCGTGTGTTAGTCCTTCAGGAGTGGAGGCATGAAACCCTCTGAGGGAGGTATATATCTTGATAGTGTGCCTTCAGGTCGGAAGCATACAGAACCCTTTAGTTTGAAGGTGTGCTGCCTCTTGGAATAATGCATGTTATTCCCTTAGGCGTGCAGTCCCTCAAGCAGGAAGTATACACCAACACCCCAAGCTGAAGGTTTGCTACCAACTGCAAGAAATGCGTGTATTAGAGATGTAGGCCTTCCCCCCCAAGCAGTTACAGTGCCCCATCAGGTTTAGGGTTTGCTGCCCCTTGGACAGCATACATGTTAACCCCTTAGAAGGGTGGCAGGGTATCTCAAAAGTGAGGTATATTTTGGTGCTGTTCCCTTGGTGAGAGCTTGGTAGTGTTTTTCCTTAGGTTGAGGATTTGGCTACCACCTTCAACATGATGCAAAATGTTATTCACTTAAGCGATTTATCATTCATGCAGGAAGGTCATGGTACATATCGAAGTTGAGGACTTGCTTTCCCTTATTTGTGACCCATTATTCCATTAGCAGGGGCTCAAGCAGCCTTCCATAGTGATGGTTTCAGCGAGACTGGTCTGGTTATTTGTCTTTGTCCAGAAGTGTACCGTTCCCATTCTTCACACAGAGGAATTACAACTGCATTTTAACTAATGCATCATTTGTTTCTAATTGGAACAGTGGCTCTCGTATGACTATTTGCCACCTCTGGGGTATCCCCCATGTAGCGGATCCTCATATTGGCCCCTTGAGCAGCTAGCTTTACAAAACCCATCCAGGTGAAGAATGTTTTACCGCTTGGACACACCACCATAACGCTCAACCTTTTCCAACATCAAGGCGGGTGAAAAGAGAATGGTTTTTGGCAGATGAGCATATTGACATATATGGACATGCAATGGGCTTGACGGGTGATCAACCTGATGCCAAGGCGGGTGTGACCCGCTAAAAGCATGAGTTGAGAGGTACGCAATACATTTTGCTCCTCAAAGCAGGAGCACGTCCATTTAAAAAATTTTGACATGTAACTAGGTGGGTGGGCATGATACCTCTCCTGCTCTTAAAGCAGGTTTTTTTGGTGTGATTAATTGTTTTAAAAACGAGTAAATAAATCTTCTCTTCCGTTTGTGGGAGAGTAGGGAGGGTACGTGACATGACCTCATACCCGCAAAGAGATTTATAACAGTATTTTTGCCTGGCAGGAAGGGCTAGTCTGCTCCAAAGTGAACATTTTTCCGCCTCCTTCTAAATGATGTATGTAGGTCTTTGGGGTAGCAGTCGCTCGGAGAAGACGAGGCCAAAGCAGCTTTTGGTGCCTCCTTGGGAGCAATGTGTTATCCTCTCAGAGACTGTCTTCCCCTGGCTGTGCGTGCAAGCTGCACATGTCGCTCCATCTAAAGGTGGAAAAGCAGCGCCCGGAAATGGTGTCTGACCCTCGGGCGTGCCAGCCTCACACAGAGGATCCATCCGGTGCGTCTGCCGTCTGGTGAGCTGAAGGCTGCGGGTGAGTGCGGCGAGGGAACAGTGCGAGGGGGAGGAGGCGAGGTTTTTGGGGTAAGGTGCAGGCGGGGGAGGCTTTCAGATGTTAATGTTAAAGGTCATTTGTACCGCGCACTATCACCACCGGAGTGGTCCCCTGGCGCTCTGGCGGCTCTGAAAGAGGGGGGGAGGGTGGGTTAGTGGGTGGAGGCTGGAAAAGTGCAAGATTGCAGTGATGTGCTGTTGGCAGCCTCAGCCCGATGGTTCCGTCGGCTGGGCCTGGGGTGTATGCGGCCGGTAGTCGTGTGCTGATGTGCGAGTCTGTGTTTTTTTGTTTTGTTGTTGCAGTGTAGTGAAGTTCGTGCGGTTTGCTGCGCTAGAGGTTTGTGGTTGTGTTTGGTTTGGAGTTTGAGAGGTGTATGCAGACAAGGAAATTGTTAATGGTATTTGTTAGTCATCTCTATCCTGGACTGAACCGGTTGGGCTCGTATGATCCTACCCGACGGGATGCTTGTACACCCTGAGCCTCAGGAGGAACGTGCCCGATTTTCCATTCGAGGCCGTTTGAGGATCTAGCTGTCCCCTCCGCCCGCTCCCTTAATAACCTTGCATGCTCCTCACCCCCTCCACATGACTAGCGCCGCTGCTAGTGTCCATACACCCGGTTGTGTGGTGATTGGTGGTATCTTATCCGTTCCACAGCCTCGTGGAACCTAGTTGTGGCTGTACGGGCGGTGGGGGATGGTAAGGGTTGGCTGGAGTTGTTGTATCCGTTTCTCTGGGTCTCGCGGGTGGACCCCTGTGTCCAGCGTCAGCCCTACTGGTGCCCAGGGTACTTCTGTCGGTTCTCAATGTCCTTTTTTGATGAGTCATTTGTCTTATTGTTGTTTCGGTTTTAATCTCCGGTGTTGAAGAGGCAGGTTTTTAGTAATTTTCTGAATTTAAGGTGCTCTTTGGTGTTCCTTATTACTTTTGGGATGTTGTTCCAGGTTTTCGCGGCTAAGTGGTAGAAAGCGGTGCCTCCGAGTTTCTTCTTGATGTAAGGTTTTTGTTCCAGTCGGATTTCGTTGGTTGACCTGAGCAGTCTCGTTGGCTTGTAGATTGTTATTTTTTTTTGTAGGAATTCTGCTTCTTGTCCGCTGATTGCCCTGTGCATTATGCAGATTGTTTTGAAGATGATACGCTGTTTTGCTGGGAGCCAGTGTGGTGTTTTTAGGGCCGGGGTGATGTGGTCTCTTCTGGATAGTTTGAGGAGTAGTCTGGCTGCAGTGTTTTGGATCCGTTGTAGCTTCTTCAGTAGGTATTCCGGTATACCGAGGTAGAGGCTGTTTGCATAGTCGATACTTGACATGATGAGGCCGACGATGGTGAGTGTTTTGTGTGTGAAGGAGAGGAAAGGTAGTATTTTTCTTGCCGTGTGGAGGAGGAAGAAGCATTTCTTGACTGTTGCGTTTATTTGCGGTTCTAAGGTTAGGGTGTTGTCCATCAGGACTCCCAGATTTTTTACTACCTTAGATGGTGATGGTGTAGATCCCATTTCCATTGGCCACGGGATGGCGGTTTCCTTCTCTTGGTCTTTGGATATGATCATGATTTCGGTTTTTCCTGGGTTGATTTTCAGGTTGTTGGCATTCATCCAGTTGAAGACTTCTTTTAGACAGTCGGTTAAGTTTGAATGATGTCACATTCCTCTTGTATCGGCCTAGCATGCAAGCATCTGGTGTCTGGATATCTAGTTCTAGCCCACTCTGGGCAGCTTTGTGTGCCACTTCCCTCCAAAACCTCTGTACCTTCGGGCATCCCCAAAACATATGCATCAGGCCAGCCTCCGCCTCCCTGCATTTGGGACTCAAGGCCACCAAGCATTTTGAAATAGACACCCAGGAGGCCCAAGTTGACAAGGACTTTGTGGAGGACATTCCTGAAGACAAGAGGTCCGCTACACAATTAATTCCCCTGCTGCAATCTATTCAAAGACAGATTCAGCCTTCTCTTCTGACACCAAACCTTACGAGAGCGGTCAACCCCTGCTTCAAGAAGGTGTTCAGGCCAGCCCCTACTCACCCTTTGTACATCACGGGTCGGGTCAGTTGAAACCAGACTCCTTGGTTGTCACCACTACAAGAAAAAGGGCGGGCACAACTCTAGTGTAGTGTAGGCCCCGCCAGATAAGGAAAGTAAGAAAATATACACTTTTGGCAGAAAAATTGCTTCCTCGGCTGCCTACCAAACAAGAATATCAAATACCACCCCTTGGCTAGCTACAGCTACTATAAGTGAGACGCACTACAACATCAAATTGACAGTCCCAGAGCCTCTAAAATCACAGCTCCTAGAGACTGTGTCTGTGGGTAAGCAGGTAGCCAACTGCATTCTAAAGAAGAACCTGAATGCTGCTGACAATGCAGGCCGCATCATAGCCAAAGGCACGTTGATTAGGCAATCAGGATTTATGCTTGAAACACAGGCCACGTTGCTCAACATGCCCATTGAACCTAATGCTCTGTTCGGTAAGGTGGTGGAGGATGCCCCTAAAAGTGCCAAAGAAGAATATGACACCCTGAAATCGCTTGGGCAACTGTCCAACAAACCATTCGTGCGAAGGGGCCCACAGCATTCCTCCAGTTTTGGGCAAGGTAGCCAATCAACATCATGGGGCACCTCACAGGGACAGTCCAGTCCGCCTCTTGCAATGTTCAAAGAGGCTACAAAAGATCTAACAGCAGAGGTAGAGCCTCTTCAGCCAGAGTGTCCACCCCACCCAAGCAATGATGGCCCGCTCCAGGTCCCCTCCAATGCCACTCCAGTAGGAGGTTGCATCTCACAATTCACCCACGCATGGGAGGGGGATTTCCTCAGACAAGTGGGTGCTATCCACTGTAGCGGGCGGATACTGTATAGAGCTTCTACAAAGACCATTCAACCACCCGCCAAGACAAAGATGACACAAGAGGAAGAACTCGTATTACTGGAGAAGGTGAAGTCACTGCTGGAAACAAACCCCATAGAAATTGTCCCTGCAAACCAGGTAAACAAGAGTATTTATTCAATGTACTTCTGTGTGCCAAAGAAAAAACGAACAATGCGCCCATTACTAGACCTGCGACCAGCAAACAACTATGTCAAGCCAGAAAACCTTTGCATGACAACGCTTCAGGAAGTAATTACCCTTCTACAGCAAAAGGACTACATGGCAACATTGGATATGCATACTTTCATATTTCAATGTTCCTAGTGCACAGGAGGGGCTAGTCTTCCCCGCAAACGAAAGAGTTTAGAACATGCTGTTGCAAATACCTCATTATCTAGCCGGTCGACAAATAACCGTATGCAAGGCAATGCGCCTGCTCAGGATGATGGCCCATGCATTACCTAGTTGTGCCCAATGTAGGAGTGGTTAGCAAAACAATGGTCTCAAGCAAGCGGTCAGTGAGACGGTCTAATGGTTGTTTCGCTAACCCTGGTACAGGCTCTTTCCTGGTGGTCCAAGGGAAACTTGTTAAATGGAAAACCCTTTCGCAATCCACTAGTTCAAGTGATTAACAGACGTCTCAATGTCAGGCCTGAGGGCCCATTACATTCATTACATGGCTCAGGGCCAGTTGATACACACTACGACCCAAAGCCACATCAACCTCGTAGAACCTTTGGCGGTTCTCAAGGCTCTGCAAGCTTTTTTTAGCAGCATCTACTAAGTCAGGCAGTGCAAGTCCTCACAGAGGGCACCACTGCCATGTTTTACCTAAACGAGCAGGGAGGCGCACACTCTCCAAGTCTGTCCAGGCTATCCCAAAGAATGTGGAAGTGGTCACTCGAGCTAAACATGTTCCTATTCTGAAAAGGTTCTAGGGGAACTCAATTCTCTAGCAGACAGTCTGAGCAGAAATCCTCTACCCGAGGAGCACGGGTGCAACTCAACAGAGATATTCTAAACAAAATCTTCTCCCTTTAGGGTTGTCCTCCTTTAGACTTGTTTGCCACAAGCCAAAATGCACAATGCCCAGTTTGTGCATCCCATTTTGCCCAAACACAGTCCAAGGGGAACGCCCTGTGGATGAGCTAGCCAGGGAAATTTGTTTGCGGTTTTCCACCCAACACCACTCCTTAGCAAGATAGTGCACAAGATGCACCAGGAACAAGCCACGCTTATCTTTATAGCTCCAATGTGGGCAAGCCAACCATGGGTTCCACACATGCTCAAACTGGCGATGTACAAACCAATCAAACTTCTGTGTCCCTACAACATGCTGTCACAGCACAAGGGGACAACACTCCATCCACATCCTCAGTTTATGAACTTGGCAGCATGGTTCCTGAAGTCATAGAGTTTGGGCACTTAATTCTTCCTCAAAGATGTATGGATATACTAACGGAGGCTCGGAAACCCAACACCAGACTCTGTTACTTCAACAAGTGGAAAAGGTTTGTTATATGGTGCCGATCACAATCCTTAAATCCAATTCATTGTTCACCATCCAACATTGTACATAACATGCTTTATCTACTAGAATCTGGCCTAGTATTTAACTCCATCAAGGTACACCTAGCTGCTCTGTCCACATACACCACTTAGCAGAACATGGTGTCTTGGTGGAAAGTTCCTGTTATCAAAGCTTTCATGGAGGGGAGTACAAAAACTATACCCTCCCATTTCTAACCCTTCACCAGATTTTGGGACCTTAATGCTGTGCTCTCAAGGCTCATGGGGCTGTCCCAAACACGTAACCTACAAAACCACTTTTCTGGTAACCATCACCTCAATAAGACGAGCTAGTTAGCTACAGGCATTATCTGTACAAGACCCTTTGTCATCCACAAGGACAAGGTGGTCCTTAAAACACATCCTAGGTTTTCCCTGAAATTCATATCCAAGTTCCATATAAACCAATCCATTGAACTACCTACTTTTTTTCCAAAATCCATGTAACTCAGCTGAAAGGAGCCTAGATATAAGGAGGCCGGTCTTGTACTACGTAAACAAAACAAAACCTGTAAGGAAAACAGACAAGCTCTTGGTTTCCATAGCACCTGGTAGGGAAGGTAATCATATTTTTGAAAAACACCAAATGTAAATCTCCAAAATCTCCAAATGGATAGTCAAGTGAAAATCCAAGGTCCCTGACACTACTCCTAAGGGTAAAGTTGTCCCTCCCACTCCTCATGATATCAGCATGGATGAGGAACCAGAGCAAGAGAGGTTTATTCCCAGTTCCAAGGAATGGAACTCAGCTGATATAGATAGGGTAAGGAGAAGGATGTCCTTTTTTGTAGACTTCTACGAAAAGGACCCTAATTATTTCCATAACTATGCAAATACACCAGCTACCTCTGCCCCTTCGGGATCCAAGGACTCTCAACCCCCTACTAAAAGGCTCCGCTCTGAGACTCCATCGCAGGGATTGGTTTCAGACCCTTTGCTAATTGAACCTTACCATCCAGAGTCATATGGGGAGGAGACAGAAACACAAATGCTGGACGACCAGACAGGGGTTGCTTACAATGGGGATGATGAGAACCAGGAAGAGGAAGAGGAAGATGAGGCGGAAGCCTACAATCTTGAATCCCCTATTCCGAAGCATCCCCCGGTGAATGACTCACCGATTGATAATCAGCCACTCCTCAATGAGTTACTAGCTAAAGCAGCAGTCCATTTTCAAATAGACACAAGGGTGTCCAAGAAGATGGAGATTTCTCAGAAGAAATCCTAGGGGACAGGAGACCCATCACCCAAGCCATCCCCATATTAGAATCAATCCAGCGCAGAATTGATCCCTCGCTGGTAACCCCAAATCTTACTTGTGCAGTCAATCCACGAGTGGAAAATTATTCGGGGCCGCTCCCTCCGATCCCATGTACATAAGGGGTCAATTAAAACCTGACTCTCTGGTAGTAACAACCACCAGAAAGAGGGCAGGCACACCACTAGCTTCTTCAGAAGCACCTCCCGATAAAGAGGGCAAGAGGATAAATGCTCTGGGGAGGAAAGTTGCATCCACGTCAGCATATCAGGCATGTATTGCTAACAGTACCACTCTGTTAGCAAGCTATAACTGCCACCAATGGGAACAAGTAGCTGCTCTAACAGCCTCTGCACCATAACCACTAAAGAGCCAGTTGGCCCAAATTGCATCAGATGGAAGATCTGTGTCTGGATGCAGCAGATAATGCAGGAAGATAAATAGCAGAAGGCACAATAATAAAGCGCCATGTTTGGCTCAGGCAGTCAGGGTTTAAACCCGAGACCCAAGCCAGGCTTGTAGACATGCCGGAAGAACATAGCGTTCTATTCGACAAGGCAGTTGAAGAGGCACTAAAGACAGCTAAAGATGAGTACGAGACCTTAAAATCTCTCGGCCAACTCACAAATAAACCCCCAGGTCAAAGAGGAAATAGTAGTTTTCGTCTCTTTCGCAGCCAAAGCTCACACAGGGGTTCCAACTACTATCAAAATCAAGGAACCTTGTGGTGCAACAATCAGTTCCCAATATCACAGGGATTCACTAGAGGCCAGCGCAGGGGCCGCACTAGGGGCAGAGGCAGCCCCGCCAGGGGTGGCACGCCACCTAGTAAACAGTGACGTTCCGCTTCGGGTCCCCTCCCATGCATCCCCAGTAGGGGGGCGCATTTCCACCTTCAGCCACGCACTTCGGACAGATGAGCGCTGTCCACAGTGTCTGCAGGATATTGTATAGAACAATTGGCGCGCCCCCACAACCATCCTCCAAGACAGAAGGTACTCTCGTTGGAGCACCAAAATATCCTTCTCGAGGAAATCGCCACTCTACTTGCAAAGGACGCCATAGAACTCGTCCCGGGCAACCAGGTAAACAGCGGTATTTATTCAACCTACTTCCTTGTGCCAAAGGAAGATCTAACAATGCGCCGCCCAGTATTAGATTTGCGCCCTGCAAACAAGTATGTCAAGCCACAAAAATTCTGCATGACTACACTGCAAGAGGTAATCCCCCCCCTAATAAAAAAGGGGGATTACATGGCAACATTGGATATGAAAGATGCCTATTTTCATATTTCAATGTTTCCAGCGCACAGAAGATTCTTGCGTTTCAAAATAGACAACTAGCATTACCAGTTCAAGGTGCTCCCCTTCGAGATAGCCTCGGCTCCAAGGGTATTCACCAAGGTACTGGCAGTGGTGGCGGCGCATCTACGCAGGGAGGCAATCCCAGTGTACCCTTACCTGGACTGGCTCATCACAGGGGAAACTCCAAGTAATTTGCCGAATAAACATTCAAAGAACAATCGACCTCCTCTTCCAATTGGGCCTCTCAATCAATGAGAAAAAATCAAGCCTGGTGCCAAGCACCTCAAAACAGTTCCTAGGAGCTCTTCTAAACACCCAAGAGGGGTTGGCCTTTCCATCAGAGGAAAGAATTCGAAATCTGTTGCTGCAAAATCCTCATTATCAGGCCGGTCCCCAAAAAGGGTGCGCAAAGCAATGTGTTTGCTAGGCATGATGGCATCTTGCATTTACCTGGTTCTCCATGCGCGCCTGCGCATGCGACCCATGCAGGAATGGTTGGCGAAACAGTGGTCTCAAGCAAGTGGTCAGTGGGATGATCTTGTGGTCTTTTCGCCAAAACACTAGTACAGAGTCTTCGCTGGTGGACAAGAGAGAACCTCGCAAAGGGGAAACCCTTCTACGATCAAGAGATACAGGCCGTCGTCACAACAGACTCCTCCCTGGCAGGGTGGGGAGCACACTACCTTCACCACACAGCTCATGGTTTCTGGTCTCACACAGTGGCTCAGAACCACATCAGTCTGCTAGAACTGCTGGAAGTCTTCAGAGCGCTTCAGGCATTCAAACCCCTCCTATCCAACCTGTCAGTGCAGATCCTAACAGACAGCACGACAGCGATGTTTTATTTAAACAAACAAGGGGGCACTCGTTCGGAAAATCTGTCCAAGCTTGCCCAGAAAATTTGGAGATGGGCATTCAAACAGAATATTTACTTGTCATCCCAACATGTTCCAGGGAATCTCAACTCGCTAGCAGATGCTCTGAGCAGGGATCCCATTCCAGAAGAACACGAGTGGACACAACACGAAGAAGTCGTAGGAGACCTCTTCTCTCAGTGGGGTATCCCCACTCTAACTCTAGACCTATTTGCCACAAGCGAAAACAGGCAATGCCCAGACTTCGCATCCAGGTTCCCCCAGCCAGGCTCCAAGGGGAACGCCCTATGGATGAATTGGTCTGGGATGTTTGCCTACGCTTTTCCACCAACCCCTCTGATGAGAAAGGTGGTCAACAAGATCCACAGGGAATCGATGACGCAGTTGTTCCTATGTAGGTGAGACCACTGTGATACACACACTTATGCAAACTGGTGGTGTGCGACCCAATCAAACTCCCGTGGCGGTACAACCTACTCTCCCAGCACGAGGGGCTAACAGTGCATCCTCAGCCCAACTCGATTAACTTGGCAGCATGGCTCCTGAAGTCATAGAGTTCGGACATCTCAATCTACCCCAGAGATGTATGGATACCTTGAAAGAGTCAAGAAAACCTAACACAAGACACTGTTACTATGACAAATGGAAACGATTTGTGGTTTGGTGCCAGAATAAGCAAATCAACCCAGTTGATTGTACTCATTCTAATGTCGTCACCTATATGCTCCACCTATTGGATGCAGGGTTAGTATTTAACTCACTTAAAGTACACCTGGCAGCTTTATCAGCCTACACCACTTCCTATAACAAGGTGTCATGGTGGAAGGTGCCAGTTGTCAAAGCATTTATGGATGGGGTAAAGAGACTCCACCCTCCAATTTCTAACCCGCCACCAGGTTGGGACCTTAATGTGGTACTTACTAAACTCATGCCCCCCCCCCCCTTTGAGCCCATGCACAAATCCAGTCTCAAACACTTGACTTATAAAACTGCCTTCTTAGTGGCCATCACATCCATAAGAAGGGTCAGTGAAATTCAAGCTCTGTCAGTGCAGGATCCTTTCTTTGCTGTTCATAAGGATAAACTGGTTTTACGCACTCACCCTACGTTCTCACCTAAGTTCATTTTCAAATTCCATGTTAACCAGTCTATTGAGCTACCAGCCTTTTTCCAAGAACCCAAAAGCTCTGCTAAGGTGAAACTCCACACACTAGATGTGAGGAGGGCGGTCCTCTACTAAGCAGACAAAACCAGGCCGTTTAGAAAGACAGATCAACTGTTCGTCTCCATAGCTCCAAGCAGAGAGGGAGATTGTATCTCTAAAAATGCCATCTCTAGATGGGTAGTCGGTACTGGAGCCACTCTGGCTTTCATTGCAAATGTACCCCTTGATACCATTTGCAAAGCAGCTACATGGAGCTCATTTCACACCTTTACTCGGCACTACTGCATTGACACTCATTCCAAGGCAGATACTCAAGTGGGACAAGCGGTTCTAAGACATGTGTTCGCTCGTGACCCTTCTCACATCCCACCTCCTTCTTCTAACACTGCTCGGTAATCTATGCACAGCATGTGATCTAAGTTGATTCCACAAGCCTCAGAAGGGATACATTATTCACTGTAATCGTATTTCTGATGCTTGTATCTGCTTAGATTCACATGCGCCCGTCTTTCCTCCCCTCTGAGCGAAGGCGCATGGATGCTGGTAGTCTTATCTATCTTATCTGCTTGGATACTCTGTACTCACGCTACTCCTCATGCTACCTCATGTCAGAAAAAATACAATCTGAGGGTCCTACACACGTGAGGTGTCATGGGTACAGTGGACGTCACACTAGGGATAGTATTACTGGCACGCCCTAGTTCGACGCCCCTTTTCGAGTTTCGAAAAACAAACTGTAATACTCCGCAGCTTCCACTAGATGTTGGCCTATGCACAGCATGTGAATCTAAGCAGATACAAGCATCAGAAATACGATTACGGTGAGTAATGTATCCCATATATGTATTTATAATATGAAGCAAACACTATCAAAATTATGGTGGCTTTAAAAAGGCTTGAAAAAATAATTTCACATGAAATGTGAAAGTAAAATATTCTGTTTGAGCCAAGTCGCAGATGCCAGAACACTGCCTAGTAACCATTGCTGGAAGTTCACCACCAGTTCTGAGCCACATCAGCAAGGCATTGTGGCTATGCACATTTGCTGAAATGCAAGTTGGGCAGTGCTACTTTTTACAGATCTTTATCAACCTAAAGACATTTCTCAAGACTGCAGACCACTACATACCTGGCTTGACCCTATTTAGGGTTCTATAGTTAAGTTGAGTATCAAGTTCCATAGCAAACGCAAAAACTGAATTGCTAATAACTTTTCTCTTTGGCTCAATGGGCAGTGCTACTTTATACATGGGTTGATTAAGCTAAGCCCCGTAGGGGCCTAACAACTACCGCCCAATCACTACAGTTCTCTTCCTGCTCAAGATCCTAGACGGAGCTGCAAACATTCAGATCCAACACTACCTGGAATCGAATAAGATTGTAGGGGCTCAGCAATCTGGCTTCCGCCTAGGCCATGCTACTGAATCAGCCCTATTGGATCTAAAAATCCAACTCTATGCCTTCAGAGTCCTACCGGATATCTCAGCCGCTCTACCACTTTTGACGTTGTAGACCATGAGACCCTTTGTCACCACCTCTGCTAACTTCTCTGATGAAGCTACCGCTTGGATTGCATCCTTCCTAGATGGTATATCCATTAAAGTCTTCTCAGACACTGCAAGTGCCCTGCCCATCCCCATACCTTGTGACGTCCCTCAAGGCTGCTGCGTCTCCCCTTCATTGTACAACATATTCATCAAACCCCTATCCGACCTACTGGACAACATCGGCATATCCTATACCAATTATGCCGGTTGACACCAAAATACTCCTTCCCCTGTCAGGCTCTTACGACGAAGACTCCCTCAGGCTCAACAAAGTGTATGCTACCATCTAAATCTGGATGGCCACGAATGTCTTATGCCTGAATGACGACAAGACGAAGATCTTGTTGGTAGACTCTCCCTTCATGTTGCAAAGCTCAGCCCCCAGTACACCGCTTTCAGAGTAGATGGAATCCAGATCCCAGTATCACCATCAGTAAAAACACTGGGCCTCTTTATCGCTTGTTAGGCAAAATTGTATGCAGTACCCTTTGGGTGCACTCCAACAACCCTGACCTCCTGACAATAGGAACCCAACTTTTGGTATAAGTCTGTACTACACAGGTTGGTAGTGTATTGTGCAGCCAGGCTTATCTCAAGAGGGGTCAATGTAAAGTGAGCTGTAGGGGAGTTGCACAGAGATTCACAGTGACAGTATTAAAATAAACTATTACACACAAGGGTTCTTGATTAAACAATTATTAATGTAACAGTCCGTTAGATTAAGCCTCCCTCAGAAGGGTGCAATATAACAGTAACGCACAAATACACTCCAAAATCCACACTCTTAATATTTCTAAACCAGAAAGTACCCTTTTAGGAAGGCACACGACGCTTCCTACACCCACAGGTGACTTCAGTAACTAGGACACTGTGGACATTAATATACCACTGTTTGCATTTAGAATCAGACATAAGAGTTTGGCAAAGAAAAGGGTTATTGGAACAGAACAAGAGTTCACACAAATATTTTGAAGCGGGTACTTTGGTAACCCCCAATGCAAAGTTAGTTAACCCCTTCTTGGAAGGAGGTGAGCTGAAGCACTTCTTGCAGGTAAGTAAAAGTCTTGCACAATGTTTTAGAGGTCTTTGTAGAAAAGAAGAATTCAAGGTCAGAAGCTGTTTAGACTTGTGAAGTAAAGAGGTTGCTATGTAGAGTTGCTGATAGCTTCAACAGGTCTCACCGACAGAACAAGTGCAGTTACACAACGAGAGGTAAGTTCTCTTAGACTGGACAGTACCTTTAGGTTGGAAAAAGGGTAGCAGATGACTTCAGTTCCTGTGCAGCTTTGCAGATCCTGGTGTTCCTGGGCCTCAGTCGTGGGGACAAGAGGGAGGACGTCTGGGGACTCCTGCACTGCAATGGGATGGTCACCGACCGCAACCAGCAGTCTTCAAACAAGTGGCACTTCGGTGTTTCAGCTCCTCGCATCTACCGCAAATAGCAACACTGCGGTTCCAAGCTATCGAGATGGGCTTTCCTTGCATCGTGGGTCCAGCACTCTGTTGAGGTGGCTCAGGCTCGATCAGTCCTGCTTCCTGGGAGTCCGGAGGATCTTCCTGGAGCTCTTGGCCAGCTTAAAAGCAACGCACACGAGCTGGTGTTCCTCTCCCTGGCTATTCAGTTCCAGAAGCAACTGCAGTGGGATTTCACCCAGCTCCGAGAGGATGTCCAGATGGCTTACTTTGAAGTTGATTGGTCCCGCCAACTCAAAGGGAGAAGTCGTCCTTGCAGGGGCTTCTCTGTTGATACAAATTTGTAGTTTCTGCACAGCAGCAGGGCTTCACCGGACAAACCAACGGTCCAGGAGTTGCAGCAGGGGTCCTCTTCAAGTTCTTCTTTGGATTCCTTCGTCCAGTGGTCACCTTCCAAACCAAAAAACCTCGCCTTTTATGCAGGTTTCTCCCATTCATTCCAGCCTAGCTGTCAGTCACTCAGTAGGGTGGCTGTCCTTGCCGGACAGTCAACCGGCCAATCACCTAAGAGTGCATTCCTGTCTCGCACAGCGAGTTTTGGCCACCCCCATCGCTTCCTGCCCCCACCAGACACCCTGGAGCCAGAAGCGGGTTTCACTCGTGAATCCCGCCAAAGACAAAATGAACATAGGGACCAAACCTATTTTGGTGTGCAGAGTAAATCTCAAGAAGGACCTTTCCACAAGGAAATGGTGAAAAAAGACGACCGGGCCATATTGACCAAAATATCACCCTAGGGTGCTTTATTGCAGCTGTGAACGCAGCCCGCGGTAAATGCACACCACAGTAGTTAAAAGTAAACCACTGCCACCAGCCATTCAGTGAGGAAAAGGTAACATAAAAATGGTACATGAGAAGCTAGACAAAGGGGATACTAAGTTACCCCTCCAGCACCCTATTGTAAGATGGTGTGTGCTGGGTCTAGAAAGTTACAAGTGTAAGTAAAGTCAATTTCACTTCACTGCTCTTGGAAACAGTAGTTTATCCAAGAGAAGGTATTTAAACCTTTGGGGGAAATCGGCAAGACTTCCCTGTGGCACTGCACTGAAGGTGCTCTGTGACACAATGTCAAAAGATGCCTATGGAGTTTGTCAGACTCCACAACCAAAAGAAACAGAGTTCAAAATCACATTAAAATAAAATCACATTAAAATACATGACATGAGAGAGTGGGAAAATGGGGTCTCACTCTCTCCAGGTTAAAAATTCAAGTCCTCAAAAGCTGGGGGTCTCTAAGGTAGAGAGGAACTAGCACATTTCTGAGAATTCTCCCTAACATCGATCACCAAACAAGTGAGTGCACTGGCATCTTACACCGCCACACTTATCAATTTAGTTAGACAATTCCTGTCGTCTAAGAGCTGCCTAACCATTGCAAGAGCAATCACAGGGCCAAGACTGGATTATTGTAATGTCCTCTTTGCTGGGACCTCCAAATGGAACATAAATAAGCTACAAATTAATCAAAATAACGAGCTGCTCTGAATTTTCCCAAAAGAGACCATATATCAGCCTCCAGAAAAAAGATGCACTGGCTCCCTATTAGGGTAATAATGATGTCAATTACCCACAGATGTTGAGCAACCCTGCCCCACAATATCTGGCTAAGAAACTCACACAATCAAAATCCAGCAGACAGGTAAGGTCCCTCTAAGCAAATTGGCTGGTCCTCTCCAAAGTGAAAAGGAGGTGGAGTGTGCTTCCCATCGGTGGCCGCGAACCAATGGAATGCCTTTCTCCGAGAACTAAGAGCAGAAGACCCCCTATTGGGCCTTCCGCAAGGTCCTGAAAACCTCGGCATTTGCCTAGTGGTCCTTCTAGAACACAACTAATGACTACCACTCAATCTGTACTGTTACCACGCTGGTGCGTCGGGAGCGGTATGACTCTCTATTTGAAGCTTTTTGTATTATGTAACTGGTTTGCAACAGCGCCCTGATGCCTCGGGGTTTAGGCACTTTACAAATGTAAAAATAAATAAATACATTTCTGGAGCTTGTTGATCAGCTTAGACCACATGCTTTGCATACGACATCTAGTGGAAGTCGCAGAGTATTACAAGATTTGTTTTCGAAACTCGAAAACGGACGTCGACAGGGCGTGATTAGTAATGCTATCCCTAGTGTGATGTGTATTGTACCCATGGTCCCTCAGATTGTTTTTTTCTGCCATCGAAGTTGGTCGCAAATGCAGAGTTCTCTTCCAGGCTGATGCCTTTGATTTACTAAAGCTATACTTGTAGTATTTCTTCCTTTCCATTGTTCGCCTCGCCGCACCACTGCTCATCCACTCGATGGCTCCTGACGAACACCCACAGCATCGCCGACTGAAGATCGACACACAGCCACGGCCTTACAGGCCTCTTCGGGCTTCGGCCCATTACAGCAGGGAGAGAGGGGTGAGGTTCTCTATACTGACTACTTTCAGAGAATGTTTATCCCATTATCCCCTTACTTTTTTTCTCACCCCAACTGCCCTTTTGAAACACAATGGACGAAACCCCATTTAAATGTTGTCTCTCCTGCCACCGTAAATTCTTGTTGAAAGACACACACCGAGTGTGCAATCACTGTCTCCCGAGGGTTCACCCCGAAAAGCACTGTAAATCCTGTCAGCTTTTATCGGGCCAAAAACCCTAAAGGATCGGCGGACAAAAGCTGGGCCGCTCAAGCCATGCAGTCCGAGGCCTCCATAGACGTCACAGAAGATTCCAGCAAGGGCAGTTAGAGAGTCATGAGTGACGCTGAGGGCGATCAGGATCCGTCTGGACCCCAAGTGCAGGCCCCCGACTCCGAGAAGCAAGCCGTTGGTCCTGTGATGGAGAAGACACCTGGCAGCCACAGCAGACACAAGCACGCTAAGGAAATACCCCACGGCCCACTCTCGACGACACCATCGACCATCAAGGCCCATGCGTTGACCGGGGATAAAGCCTCAGGTTCATCACTGTCCTCTGGCCCATTGCACATGCGTTCGCCTACTGACAGTTCCCCAAAACCGAAAGCTAAGGTCGGTTCAGACACTACATATAAAAAGGCCCTCCTTTTGCGTGCCGAAGAACAGGCGTCGAAAGGCATCTCGGTGTCTCCTAAAAAGCACTGAAGATACAAGCATTTAAAAAACAGGTTAGCACTTCACTACTTAAAGGCAAGGTCACCGAAAAAACACAAAATGTCGACGTCCCTCACCCCCAAAGTCACCCAAACAGAGGTTTCTACGCCCTTAGACGCCCTCTCTCGGGCTATGCGCCACAAGGATACCATTCCCTCAAAGCCCACCGCTGCTAAAGATGCCACTCCCTCCCAGGGCCCTGTCATCTCGGGCTTCCCACCAGAATTTCATTTTACACCAGAACAATTTGCCACAATTTTTGGGAGAATGTCCTGTTTCGTGAACTTCATGGACAAACACCCCGACCAACTAACGGAACTTAGAGATGCCTCACTGCCATGGGCATCAACAGAGCCTTCTCCTCTCAAAAAGTCTTGCCTTGACCCACAGCCGAGCACCGCCGCTCTAGGCATTCCAACCTCAGCTTCCCAAGACACCACTCATTACCAAGACCCATCTCAGGACTTGTATTATGACGACTAAAGCAGGGTTTCAGGGGGACTTCTATAGCCAGGACCAAAACCAGTACTACGATGACGACATTTCATAGTACAGTCACCATACCATCAGGACCAGCCGGTTGCAGACTCTCCGGTTGACAACCAACTCCAGTACAGCGAGTTGTTGCTAAAGGCGGCGCAACATTTCAACATTAGGAGACACAGGTCGATATGGACTTTGTGGAAGGCAACCTGGGGGACAAGAAAGCAGTCACAATTCATACCTCTCCTGCAGTCAGTCCAGAGATGTATTCAACAGTCCTCAACAACACCTCATTTTACAAGGGAGGTCAACCTAAGGATAGAAAAGCTGTTCCAGCCCGCGCCCACTGACCCCCTAAACATTAGGAGCCAGCTCAGTCCAGATTCCCTGGTAGTTACCACCACCAGAAAAAGGGCAGGCACTCCCCTGGCGTTGGCAGAAACCCCGCCAGACAAGGAGAGTAAAAAGATGTATGCGTTTGGGAGAAATGTTGCTTCCTCTGCAGGATACCAGACAAGAATTGCTAACAATACGACACTGTTAGCTAGTTACGGCTGCAACAAATGGGATGAGCTGGAACAACTAGAAGCCGTTGCAGGACCACTAAGGGCCCAGCTGCTTAAGACTGTATCGGAAGGCAAACAGATCTCAATCTACATCCTGAAAAACAACCTTGATGTGGCGGATAACGCAGGACGCATCATAGCGGAAGGGACCCTCATTAAGCAGCATGCCTGGCTTAGGCAGTCAGCGTTTAAGCTAGAGACCCAAGTAACCCTCCTCAACATGCCAATGGAGCCAAACTTACTATTTGGTAAGGCCATGTAAAGAGTGCCAAGGACGAGTACAACACTCTGAAGTCCCTTGGCCAGCTAACAGACTTTATTCCCAACAGGGTTCCCCAAACTCGAAGAGATTTCGCGGGCCAGAGTGGACAGCGTTCCTCTGGCTACTCCCAGGGAGGACAGCCCTCATCCTGGAACCAGTCTCCCGGCCAAGGTTCCTCGTCCAGCTTTCATTGAGGTAATAAAAGAGGCAGAGGAAGGAAGAGGCAGAACCTCACCTGGGAGAGGCTCAGTCCCTCCCAAACTGACACGCTGTTTCAGGTCCCCTCGCATGCCACTCCAGTAGGAGGCCGAATCACTCAATTCACCCATGCATGGGAGGGGATAACATCGGACAAGTGGGTGTTGCCCACCGTGGCAGCCGGGTACTGCATCGAGCCACTTCAGAAACCACCATACTGCACGCTAAGACAAAAGAAACTAACAGCAGAAGAAAAAGCCATACTGCTAGAGGAGATAAAGGCGCTGCTTGAGAAGGACGCAATAGAAATCGTCCCGGCAAACCTATTGAACAAGGGTATTTATTCAAGGTACTTCCTTGGGCCAAAATAAGACCTCCCCATGCGCCCTGCAAACAAATATGTCAAACCACAAAAGTTTCGTATGACCACGCTTCAGGAGGTGATTCTACTCCTGAAATGGGGGGACTTCATGGCGACATTGGACATGAAAGATGCATACTTTCATATTTCAATGCACCCTGTGCACAGAAAATACCTGCATTTCAAGATGGCGCCAGAAAATTACCAGTTCAAAGTACTCCCATTCGGCATCACCTCTGCACCAAGAGTGTTCACCAAGGTGCTTGCAGTAGTGGCAGCACACCTGTGCAGAAATTCCATCCCAGTATACCCTTATTTGGACGACTGGCCAATCACCAGAGAATCTCCTCAAATTTGAAAGTTAAATATGCAAAAGACGGGGGTGTGGCTAACTGCCGAACGAGGTGCATGTGAGCCCGCAGAGCTCTCGTGCTGCCGACAGAATCCGGGCAAAATCATGCATGTAAAAGCCCCGCGAACGCAGCTTAGTCGGAAGGGGATAAAAGCTGGGGGATTGGAGACAGGGATGTCTCACCCTGAAGCGTGAACGAGGTGAGATGCACTCAGTACAGCTGTCCAACATTCCGCGGCCTCGGCGGGAAGGAAATATCCAAGATGGCCCCTGCAATGGAGTGAGAATGACGGCTGTGGTCTGCCTGGGTCTGGAGGGACGGAAACGGCTCCGGCGGTGAAGGTGTGCCAGGATTAGCTGTTTTTGACGTGGCGAACGGCGTTGCATCGCTCTCCCCGCCCCCCGCGGGAACAGCGGTGCGATAATAGAGAGGAGAGGGCCCGTCTGGAAGTGGTGAGGTGGCAGAGTCTGGCTCTCTTCCCGGGGTGGAGGCGATCGGCCCCCGGGGAGCTGGGGTGGCCGACGACCAGCGAGCGGGACAAGGAAAAAAAGGAGCAGATACCAGGGCGAGCTGAAGAGGTACCCCTGGAGGCGGTCCTGGCGGAGACGGCGTGCTGGGGCCAGCTGCCTCGTGAAGCGGTGAGACCCCACGGGGTCGCGGAGGAGAGCCGGGGAAGACTGTGCACATTCCCCTGGAGTGGAGGCGGTCGGCCCTTGGGGGGCTGGAGAGGCGGCGGGAGAAGTGATCCTGAGGCTGGGGGCTCACAGTCCGGAAAGCCCAGAAGACCCGCAGATAGTGCAGGGACCGGGAGCGGTGGTCCCGCTGGCGCAGTGATAGGGGGCGCACCTGGATATTTCCCTTATTGGTGGGACCCTGCTACCCGGGGGAGAGGAGGAGCGCCCCCCCCCGGAGCCAGGGGGGGTGCCAAAGGGGGCGACCCCTGGAGACTGAGGCAGAGGACAACTGGAGGTGAGGAGAAGGATGGGCGGGAAAGCGCCCCCAACCAGGTTGGAGGAGAGTGCAGACCCCACTGAATGCTCAAAGGGGTCGGCGCCGGGGACTGTGGTGGTGATCTAGAGAGGAGCAGCAAGTGGTGACTGTGGCCTTTGGAGTCGGTGGACTGGGTGAGCAGGGGGAGAGAGAGTGGACACTGGGCCGTTGGGGAAGTAATAGACTTGGTGAAGGGCCCGCTGGGATTTGCGGCAGTGGGCTGGGCCACTGGTGGGGGACCACTCATAATAAGGGGGTGCCTCGCTGAAGAATATAGCCGAGAGAAGCAGCGCTAACTACTGGGGCGCCACTGGACTGCGAAGTGGTAGATTTGGCATCGAGCTATAAAGGCCTTCCTGACAGTGGGTAAAAGCCAGCAACGCATCGAGAAATATACAGAGGCAAAGGATAAAACGCTCAGACAAGAAGGACTGGATCGACATGTGGGGGGTGAACCCGCGGGGGGGGGGCAGTTCTGTGACCCTGGACTCGCTGATGGAGGCGATACAGGTCTCCAGAGACACCCTTCGGGAAAGTATTAAGGAGATGTGGATGGATTTCTCCCTTGTGAGAGCGGACCTCTGCAAAGTATGTCAGAGGGTAAAAGAAGTGGAGCAGCGAGTCAGCACGGTGGAGGATGATGTTAGGAAGTTGCAGAACCAGGTGGCGGGCCTGGTGGGGGCGACCCGGGTACTGGAACTGAGAGGGGAGGATGCGGAGGGTCGCTCTAGGCGCTGTAATATCCGCCTGGTGGGTGTCCCGGAGAGGGAGGAGGGGCCTAGTGCAGAGCTCTTAGTGGAAAATCTGATATTGAAAGTGTTAGGTATTAAGGGCCTCTCCAATCTGTTTATGGTGGAGAGGGCTCACAGGGTGCCGGGATGGCCTCCTCCTCCGGGTGCCCCAACAAGAGTGATGGTGGCAAAAATCATGAATTTTAGGGATCGGGATGCGATTCTACAAGAGGCTCGTAGGGCGGGCTTCTATGAAATTGGAGGGGCAAGATTGAGGATTTTTCCAGATTTCACGTTGGAGGTGCAACGTCAGAGGAGGTCATTTGATGCGGTGAGAAGCCGCCTGCGGGAACTTAATTTGAAGTACATGATGTTTTTCCCAGTGCAATTGAAGGTGTTGTCGGAGGGAAAGTTGTGGTTTTTCACTTCCCCTAGGGAGGTGTGGGACTGGCTGGACACAAGAGGACAGAAGGTGGGGGTCCATCCGAGGGAGTTGGAGGGGAAGGGAGCCCGGGGGGTGGAGGAGAATGGGCAGGGATGAGGGGGAATGAGTTAGGTATGGTGCATTAGCATAGGGGATAGCTGGAGGAGTGCAGGGTGGATAGAAGCAGGGGTTTAGTGTCGGAGGTGTGGCATGGGGGACAGTAGTAGAGCCCCTAATTTATAAGACTCCACTGTTTACTAGCTCTATGGATGGGGAGGGCTGAGTAGATCAGGGGGTCTCTGGCTACAGGAAAGGGTATGGGGGAGGGTGGGAGTTGGGGGAGGAAGGGGCACTCAGGGTAAGGGGGAGTGGGAGGAGGTTAGAAGGGACGGGGGGAAGGGGTGAGGGGGAACGCACCAAGTTGGGGGTGGGTGCAGGGGGGAGGGTAAAGTGTCCAGAGAGGGGACAGGGCTCGACTCAGCAGGGAAAGAGCGGTAGGGGGAGTATGAGGGTGATGTTGGATGTCGGGGGTAGCATTGGGGAGTAGCGGGAGGGGGTTACTTGAACACGGGGAACGCTGGGGATATGGCTAAGAGAGAAGGGTTGAAAATTGGGACTTGGAATGTTCGGGGATTAGGGAGTTATCAGAAGAGGCGTAGGGTGGGGGAGTTTCTGAAACGACAGGGGATATAGGTGGCCTTGATACAGGAGACACACGTGGGTACAGAGATATTGGGGAAACTGAGGAAACTATGGGGGGGCAGATAGTGGGTACGACGTACTCCACCCAGTCTCGAGGGGTGCTTATCTGGGTGGCGAGGGGGGGGTCCCGTTGGAAATGGAAGCGGCAACAAAGGATGAGGTGGGTAGAACGGTATTGGCACGATGCTTGTGGGAAGGTAGAATAATCTGTCTGGTTAACTCGTATGCGCCAAATGTGGACGATAAGGAGTATTTTCCCTCAGTATTGCGTACGATGGGGCAGTATAGGGGAGAGATGATAATATGGGGAGGGGATTACAATTGCACATTGGATGACAGGTTGGATACATCGGGAAGTATGGGGGTCCCAAAAAGATATATGGCGGGGTCCCTTCGAGAGATAGTATGGGAACTAGATTTGGTGGAGGTGTGGAGGGAGAAGCACGGGGAGGAGAGGGATTTTTCTTACTACTCGGGGGTGCATGGCTCGTATTCACGTCTGGACTATGTGATAACGGGAAGGGAACATTGCCAGTTCTTTGGAGAGGCAACGTACTTGGGTCACACTTTATCAGACCACTCCCCTTTGGTGGTAATGCTGTGTGGGGCCAGCGAGATCTGTCAGCGCCGGACTGAACAAAGGCTTGTTGGCTTCTAGGGGAGTGCTCTGGGATGCCTTTAAGGCAACAATGCGGGGGAACTGCCTATCTATGCCGGTAGGAATGCATAAAAGGCTCTCAGATACGCTACAGCGGACGGAGGCTCAGGTGGCGGAGTTGGATAGGGAGGCAGCAGGGGTGGAAGGTCTTGGCGCAGAAGCTGGTGTCCTATCAGGAGACTCTGGCTGAGCTGTCACATTTCGATTCTGGCAGGCGTGATGTTCGGTTACATGGGGAGGGTGACAGGGCAGGTACATTGTTGGCGTGGCTGATTGACAAGGAAAACCTTTGCCGTGTAATAACTCGGTTAAGGTCGAATACGGGGGAGGTAGTGGGAACTCAGAAAGAGATTAATAATGCTTTTGCAGCATTCTACAGGGAATTGTACACAAGCGAAGGTGGGTATGTAGATGAGGAGGTGGAGGACCTTCTAGGCTCGTTGCACCTGCCAAAACTGGGGGATGATAGGCAGGAGGAGTTGGAAGCCCCGATAGGGGAGGGGGATATCCGTTGGGCGATTTGTACGATGAGGAACGGCACAGCGCCTGGTAGCGATGGGCTCCCGGTGGAGTTTTATTCTACGTTTGCCGAGTTACTGGCACCGCAACTGCGGTTGGTCTATGAAGAGGCTTTTCAGAAGGGCTGCCTCCCGGACTCGATGAGAGAAGCGATGATAACAGTAATTCTGAAGGAGGGGAAAAACCCGAGAGAATGTGCAGCGTATCGGCCCATTTCCTTATTAAATGTAGATGGGAAAATTCTGCCGAAAAATTTGGCGGCTAGATTGGCGGTGGTGGCGCCGGACTTGGTCCATCCGGACCAATGTGGGTTTATTGGGGGCAGGAGCACGTCAGGCAATATTTCCCGACTGCACCACGTGATGGATTCTGTAAAGTTGCGACGAAAGGCGATGGCGATAGCCTCGTTTGACGCCATGAAAGCGTTTGATTGTTTGGAGTGGAAGTGGCTGTTTCGGGTGCTGCAGGAATTTGGGTTTGGGGATAAGATGCGTCGGTGGTTGGCTCTGCTGTACACAAAGCCGGTGGCAATGGTGTGGACCAATAACTGGGTGTCTGAAAGATGGGAATTGGAAAGAGGGACGAGGCAGGGGTGCGCAGCCTCCCCAATTTTGTTTGCCCTAGCCCTAGAACCGCTGGCGGCGTTTTTGCGGCAGGAGATGGGGGAAGCTGGAATAGAGGTGGGGAGACAAAAACATGTAGTGTCCCTTTATGCGGACGATCTGTTGTTATATGTGACTCCCAGAGCTGCTAGAGATTTTACAAAACTTCAGAAGGATGTCGGGCTTCAGTATAAATCCGGGGAAGTCGGTCCTCTTCCCACTGGGGGCCTTGAGGGGGCGGCCAGTGGGAGAGCTGCCAGAGCTGGGGATAAAATGGGACCCGTAATCATTTCAGTATCTGGGGATACAGGTGTTCCATGAGATTACGGAAACGTTTGTACATAATACGGGGAGAGCGCTATCCAGAATAGGAGACTCCATTCAGGTATGGAAAGTATTGCCCCTTTCGTTGATGGGTAGGATGGCGCTTTTTAAAATGGTGGTCCTCCCGCGACTTCTTTACTTCTTCACCAATATCCCGTATGTGGCTAAGAAAATATTCTTTAAAATGCTGGATGTCAAAATTAGGGAGCTACTGTGGGGTGTTGGGAGGAGAAGGGTGTCTTTGGGAATTCTGCAAAGGACTAGGGAGAAGAGGGGCCTAGGTCTCCCTCACTGCGAGCGATACTTTGTAGCGACACAATTACAATCGGTGCTAGCATGGAATCAATTGGGAGGGGAAGCCCTCAGGGCATTGGTGGGGACTTGGCTGCCGACTATTAGGCCGGTGGAGTTACTATGGCGCCCGGTAGCCGCGATAGGGAGGACCGTAGTGTTTGAAGCAGTGAGGGAGACGTGGAGGAAATACATGGGTGGTAGGGGGGTGCAGGGGAGGTATGAAGGTGGTCTTCCGTGGGGTGTGGACCAATCGCTTTATCAGGTGATTGGGAGGATGGGAATACAGAGACTTAGAGAGAAGGGTTGTGAAACGGTGGGGGATTTCTTTGAGGGGGATAGGATGCTTACTTGCGAGGAATGGTGCCAGAAGTTTGATTTACCGCAGGCTCTCTTTTTAACGTATGGGGCAGTGGTCCGGAGAATGGCGGAATTATGGGCGGGGATTCCTGCAGAGCCAGAGCCCTGTCCAGTGCTTCGAGTGCTTTTAGACCGAACGGGTGGTAGGGCACGTATTGCACGGGTTTATAGGGCACTCCAGGAGGAGAAAGCAGAGGGGGTATTAAAGGTTAAGGAAAAGTGGGAGATGGATATGGGGCGCCCAATACCAGATGAAGAATGGGCGCAGATCTGGGAATTGGTCCGGAAAACATCCAGAAATGCCCGGTTTCAGTTGGTCCAATTCAATATCTTACATAGGGTATATGTGACCCCGGTGATACTCAACGCTATGAGTAGGGAGCGCTCAGATACCTGTCCTAGGTTTGGATCAGCGCAGGCAGGATTTTGGCATATGGTGTGGGAGTGCGCGATAATAGCTGAGTATTGGGAGGAGGTTCTTAAAGGAGTTAATGAGGGGCTGGGAACCAGTTGGGACCGCAACCCGGAAATTTGCTTATGTAGTAAGTTGCCAGGGCGAAAGAAGCACAGACTACAGAATAAAATGGGCCGGTTCTTGCTGGTTTTAGCTAAGCGCCGTATGGCGATAGCGTGGAAATCCCCACATGGCCCGACGTTCAGTCAGTGGCAGAAGGATGTGCGGAGATGGGGAGTGGCAGAGTTAACAGTGCTACAGAAGGCAAACTCGGGGGCGGAGCGGACGGATGTAACGATTCATTGGGCTCAACTGTTGGGGGATTTATCGAGAGACAATGATCTGTGACCTCTGTAAAAGACTAGAGGCAGGAAGGAATAACAGAGAGGTCAGAAATGCAAAGAGAATATGGTGATGGGTGCTGATGGTTGGACCACCTGGTTGGTGTTTGCTCACGGACAAAGGAGAGTAGTGGGCTGGGGACGAGGCGGGGAGTGAGAATTGACAGACTGCTATGAACACTGAGAGGGGGGAGAGTTTTGGGGTGTGGGTGGGATCGGGTAGTTGTTGATATCGTTTGACTGGACATTTGGTAGAGGTTCACTGGGAAAATTGTTCGGGGGTGGGCGAGAGTGGAGGGTGGGGAAAGGGGTGTTTTGAGGTTGTTATAATAAAATGCCAATAAAGAGTGTTTAAAAAAAAAAATATGCAAAAGACAAAAAGCCTACTCTTCAATCTGGGTTTCTCTATCAACAAGAAAAAAATCAAGTATAGTCCCCAGCCAAATAAACCCATTTCTCTGGGCTATCCTAAACACAAAGGAGGAGCTGGCATTCCCCTTAATCCAGAGAGTACCACATTTGCTGTTGCTGGTACCTAAATACAGGGTCGCCTGCCAGATAGCGGTATGCAAAGCAATGCGCTTGCTAGGTATGATGGCCTCTTGCATTTACTTGGTTCCTCACGCGTGCCTGCGCATGCATCCAATACAGGAATGGATAGCGAAACAGTGGTCTCAGGCAAGCACACATTGGGACAATCTAGTGGTTGTTTTGCTAACTCTGGTTCAGGCTCTTCGGTTGTGGTCCAAGGGCAACTTGTTAAAAGGAAAACCTTTTTGCGCTCCACCAGCCCAAGCAATCCTAATTTCAGATGCCTCACTCACTCGCCAGTTGGGGGGCGCACTACCTCCACCACACAGGCCACGGACAGTGGACACATGCGACTGCCCAAAGACAGATCAACTCCCTGAGGCTCTTGGTAGTCCACAAAGCTCTTCAGGCCTTCCAGCTGCACCTACAAGGTCAAACAGTGCAGGTCTTCACAGACAGCACCACAACCAAGTTCTATCGGAACAAGCGGGGAGGCACACACTCTGTCTGTCCAAGCTATCCCAAAAAATATGGAAGTGGGCACTCAAGCAGAACATGTTCCTAACATCTCAACACGTTCCAGGGGAACTCAATTCTCTGGCAGACACTCTAAGCAGACACCCACTGCCAGAAGAACACGAGTGGCAACTCGACAGATATCCTAGCCAAAATATTCTTACTTTGGGGTCCCTCCCCACTAGACTTGTTCGCCACAAAACAAAACGCACACTGCCCAGACTTCACGTACAGGTTTCCCCAGCCAGGGTGCAAGGGGAACGCCCTGTAGATGAACTGGTCAGGGAAATGTGCTTACACTTGGGCCTCCCCTGGCCCCTGACACCACTCCTGAGCATGATAGTGCGCAAGATGCACCAGGAACAAGTAACCCTAATCCTGGTTGCTCCTATGTGGGCGAGACATCCTTGGTTTCCACATCTGCTCAAACTGGCGATGTGCAACCCAATCAAGCTCCTGTACTCGTACAACATGTTGACACAACACAAAGGGACATCCCTCCACCCACACCCACAATCAATGAACTTGGCAGCTTGGCTCCTGAAGTCATAGAGTTTGGCCACTTAAACCTTCCACAAAGGTGTACAGATATCCTTAAAGAGGCATGAAAACCTAACACCAGGCACTGCTATTTTAATAAGTGGAAGAGATGTGTGATATGGTGCACATCACAATCATTACACCCATTAGAATGTTCTCCAGCTAACATTCTACACTACATGCTTTACTTACTAGACTCCGCCTTAGTATTTAATTCTTCAAAGGTGCACCTGGTGGCCCTATCGGCTTACACCACTTCACAGAACAAGGTGTCCTGGTGGAAAGTCCCTGTCATTAAGGCATTCATGGAAGGGGTAAAAAGGCTATACCCCGCAATTTCCAACACTCGCCCACGGGTTGGGATCTCAGTGTTGTGCTCTCCAAGCTCATGGGTCCACCCTTTGAGCCTATGCACAAAGCAAGCCTCAAGCATCTTACCTATAAAACTGCATTCCTGGTAGCGATCACCTCCATAAGGCGAGTCGGTGAGCTTCAGGCTTTGTCTGTACAAGACCCCGTTTTCATTATACACAATTACAAGGTTGTCCTCCGAACACAACATAGGTTTTCACCGAAGTACATTTCAAAATTTCATGCAAACCAATCCATAGAACTTCCCAACTTCTTTCAAAGTCCATCAAACTCAGCAGAAAGAAGCCTCCATACATTAGATGTACCGATGGCGGTCTCGTACTATGTCAACAAAACAAAACCCCTAAGGAAAACAGACCAACTCTTTGTTTCCATAGCGCCTGGTAGAGAAGGCGATCACATGTCAAAAAGCGCCATCTCCAGATGGATAGTCCGGTGCATACAGCTCTTCTATTCCCTATCCAAAAAGGTTCTACCTTTTACACCAAGGGAAAACTCTACCAGAGGTACAGGGGATATCTTAGCTTTCTTTGCAAACGTCCCTCTGGATGCCATCTGCAAATCTGCTACATGGAGTCCCATCCATACGTTCACACAGCAATACTGCATTGACACACATTCTGAAGCAGATTCACAGGTGGGACAAGCAGTTCTAAAACATCTCTTTGCAGCTGTAGTTTCTAACTTCCCACCTCCTTCTCCAGATACTGCTCGCTAATCTATGCTGAGCATGTGATCTAAGCAGATCCACAAGATCCAGAAGGGATACATTACTCACAGTAATCCTATTTCTGGTGCTTGTATCTGCTTAGATTCACATGTACCCACCCTTCCTCCCTAACTGCAGTAGAAGGCAAATGGATGTTTTCTTGGTTATCACTTTCTGCTTTACAACATCTGTACTCCAGCTATACTTCTTGCAACCTCATGTCAGAAAGAAAAAGTCTGAGGGACCTTGACGCGTGAACGACCATGTGTACAGTACACATCACTCTAGAGATAGTATTACTAATCACGCCCTGTCAACGTCTGTTTTTGAATTTCAAAAACAAATCTTGTAATACTCTGCGACTTCCACTAGATGTCTGACTATGCAGAGCATTTTAATCTAAGCAGATACAAGCACCAGAAATGCAATTACGGTGAGTAATCAATCCCTTCTGAAGACTGCATACAACTACATACGTGATTTCATCCTTATTAGGGATCATCAGTGTAGTATAATCTGACAGTCTTGTGGTTGGAGCATGTTTAACAAATGCCAGCAAAGTTATGGCAGGTTTAAAAAGGCTTGAAAAAGCCCTTTCATATGAAATGTGAAAGTAGAATATTCCATTGAGCCAAGTCACACACGTCACACCACCACCTAGTAACCATCGTTGTTCACCACCAGTTCAGAGCTACATCATCAAGGCATTGTGGGTATTAGCTAAAATGCAAGCTTTTAGCAAGGCAGTGCTACTTTATACAGATTTTTATCAACCCAGGACAGACACTTCTCAAGACTGTAGACAGACCCTATTTGGGGATCTCATAGTGCGGCAGTCACTGCACTATATTTGAGTATCAAGTTCCATAGGAAATCCGAAAATGGAATTTCTAATAACTTTTGAGTTGCATGACTGATTTGGCTGATTCTATCACAGACGCTCCAGACTGGACATTTTGGGAAAGATTTGTTAAAAAATGAAAAGGGTATCAAAGCAAAAAAAGGCTGTTTTCGGCCTAACACGATTCATTTCCCCATAGAGAAAATGTCAAAATTTGCACACAGCACAGCAAAAACTGCTGGGCGGAATTGGACCAGGTATGAAACAACTTGGGCACGAAGCATTGACTCGAATTCCGGGATGGTTCTGGGGTCATTCCGTCCAGTAGTTATAAATATTCCAAATTATAGCTATATCTCCCCTGGTGCTTTGCAGCATAGAGGCAGAAATGAAAAAGCCACCATTTTTCGATGCAAGAGATAACCGATGTTATAGCGAGTATAATTAGGGTTAGCCGACAAGTGGAAAAAATGCCATTTGGAGGAGGGAAAAAGATGAAATGGCATCAGGCTAGGGCTGGAGAGGGGGAAAAAGGACACCATGAAAAATTCGGGAGTTTGGTGGGGACCAAGTTCAGAGCTCTAATGTTTTTGCATAGCCGGGGTTATACTGGGGACAACCATGGATATAGTAGAAAGTGGGATCTGGAATGAAAGATAGTCACAGATGGCTAGTGAGGCAAAAGAGACTTAAGGGGAATGGGGGTGGGAGGTGGAAAGAGGAGGGAGGCACTTGGTGAGTGCCAGGGAGGGCAGGGAAGAGTTTTGGATTTTGTGCACTTTTTACAGAAAACCAGGATTGTTTGTGGTACATTGCTAATATAATCGTGATCATGGGAAACACTTTAAAAAAAAAAAAAAAATGTAGAAAAGAGAGTTAAACAAATAAGATTAATACAACAAAGTGGAATTTTACAGATAGTGAGGTCGGGGGTAATGGGGGTGGTCAAAGGATATGGCTACTGGGTTACTTTAAGGAACCGAACGGTGCAATATGAAAAGTGGCTGTGGCTAGTGTGCCCTTAAGAAACCTAGTGGTGTAACCACGCCTGAAGGCCATGGCTAGCGGGCCTGTTTAGCAAACCTAATGGAGCAATATGTAGAGTGGCCACAGCTGAAGGCTGTGGGCACTGGCCATGTTCAAAGGCCATGGCTAATGGGACCGTAAGAAAGCTATTGGGGCAACATGTGAAGGGGCCACAGTAAAAGGTCATGGGCAAAGGCCAGGGCTAGCAAGTAATAAGGAAAGATAGTGTTTTAAAGTCGCCATGGCCACTTAGTGGGTCTAAAAGAAACATTGGGAAACATGTAAAATGGACACGGCCAAAGGCAATTGCCACTAGTCATGGCAAATTACAGGGTAGTGTTTTGATGTACACTGTGGACACAGCCAAAGGTCCTGCTCACTGGACAGGGCCAAAGACCCTGGCCAGTGGGCCCGAAAGACGGCTCCTTTGTGGTCTTGCCACCACCTTCCCTCAAAGACATGGGAGTGGCCACCTAGTGGGTCCAAAAGAAACATATTGGGGGAACATGTACAGTGGGCACAACAAAAGAAAGTGTCCACTGGCCCATAAAAGAATTATGGTATAGCAAAACTCTTAAAATTCACTGAAAGACCTTAGTTGAGGTACAGTTAAGATGCGCTGATTTAACACAACAAAACCCCTACAATTCAGCGGATGTGGGAAGTCATCAAGAGCTTAACTCGGTACATTCCCATTACAAAGCCCCTTGGCACATACATATTATGAGAGAAGGGATTCCCAATGACCAGTGGACGGGAGCGGTTGGGAGTGGTGATCTACTTTTTTTAATTAGGTTTTACTGTTCTATACTTTTATTTTTAAATGAAACCATTCCAGAATGGTTTCCCTTTAAAATAAGTTTAGGAAGAAGTTGAAACTTGCACTTTCAGTGCACAGCACTGAACGTTCCCTTAAACAGCAGACGCATGTGTTATGGGGTTTGCATTATGCGTGGCAAGGGGTGAGGTGATTGGGTTTGTGGAGAGCGGGGGTAGGCCTGTAGGGAACATAGTTCTACTACTTTTTTTCATACACTTCGTCCAATGACATACAAAATAGCATTATGGGGGACATGAACGTGAGGAGCATGCCGAGTTAAGCTGGTCATGATTTCCCACATCTGCTGAATTTCAAGGATTTTGTTGTGTTAAATCTGCCCAACATAATAGATATATAGTGTATAGATTGTCGCGAGTCAGGAGGAGGACTCAGACACTTTGAAGACATGCTTCACATGTTTTTATTAAAGTAAAATTGCGAGATCTATCTTTCCCTATCACCATGGGTAGTCCCTGCCTTTGTTACCAACGAAGGTGCTCATTAGTCATTCGTGAGTGTCCGTTGAAATGCATTTGCTGTCCAAAAGGAACCTGGAAAACCTTGACATTTTATGAAAAGTGCAGGAGAGACGATGGGGTACCAATCTTGTCAATAATAAAAACAGAATTGGAACAGGGCAAAGAGCTGCAGATCCCTACTAGAACAGTTTATTGCACCACTGGAGGAGCTTCACAATAACCCGACAAAAGTGAAAAAAAAACATCAAGAGTGGGATTGGATACTAACTTGCGAAGAAGCAAGCCGATTCAAAGTGTTTCGAAGCTTAGCAGCTGAAACTAGAGCCTTGGGGAACATATTGCCCCTTACATAAGGACTTTTCCGGATCCTCATTATCAGACCAAATGTATGAGGTTGAGACTACATTTCCCCAAACAAAAGAGGTCCTATCGGTGCACACACAAAAAGGCCCTAGCGACACCATACGCAGATTCGGCAAACGCGATGATGCACTGGAAAATCTGCAGCTTATTTTCGCAACCTGTATGACACTGTCCCAGACCAAGGCTAGATTCTTTTCACGTTTTCTGGAGACCACACCTTCACTCTCAGGGGAGGATTGATTATGTACATAAACTTGGAATTGGTTTTAAAGGTTTGGATAAAGAAGAAGGAAATGTGATGATAATCTATGTTGCTAAAGGTTTTAATAAACTCAAATGCAAAACAAAACACACAGAAAACTATGAAACTGACCCTACCAATATGAAACTGACTTCTATCCAGAGAATGACCCCCTTCTAGCACCAGTCTGTAGGATTCTTTATTAATACACCATCCTTAAAGAGTCTCTTGTGATTTCTTAGATAAGTCTCTGTAACTCTTCAAATGGGCTATTGAGTTTTCCCTCTTCCTTGGAAGTAACTTTTGGGGATCTTTTATCAGAGATATATTCCTGGCTGATTCAGTGTATCGTTGGAAGATACTATTGTTCTGTAGGCTTTCCCTCATTGGCAATTACAGCTTAGTCTGCTTTGGCCTACTTGATTTTGTACATAGTTCAATTGAATAGTTCCTCTGAACTCTGGTTCATAATATTTTCTCCTTGATATTCTGTTCTTCTTACACGAAATATCTAGTTGCTTTCCCCTTTTTCCCAGGGTTTTATTATCTACTGTACTTTTCTCTCAGTATTCAGATTTTCAGTCATTCTTTCTCTGTTAAAACAGCATTTTAAGTTCATTGGTTTCAGGTTTAACTTTGCTCTTCCCCCTTTCCCAGGGTATGGTTATCCACTGTTCTTTTCTCTCAGTATTACCCTTTCTCTTGTTTCACAACAGATACGTCCATTCCTTTCAAGGTTAACTTTGTCTCATGACTTCCACTGTGAAGAGTTGCTTGCATGGTATAATGATTGCCTCGGGACCTCCCATTATTCCCGTTCTCCCAGCTACCTTTGACTGTGAAGTAGAATGTCTTCGGGACCTTTCTTCCGCGGGGACCTTCTCTCTGGTCCTGAACTACTGTTGCCTTATTTTCGCGAGCGCTTTGCTTCTCACGGTCTCTCTTCTCCTTGCACTGTTCCTATGAAAGACTGGACACCCTCCGTCTCTCTACGTGTGGTGGTATTGGCAATGGTTTGTGGACCGGCTGCCCACCACGGCTTCTTCGTGGTCTTGCCACCACCTTCCTCTGGGTTCCTGCCATCTCGGTTCCCTGTGCTGGGGATTCACTGTGGCTTTAGCATCTCAGTTTGATGTCTCGAGCGAGTTTCAAACGTGTGGGCCTCTTGGCTTGTGCTCACTCCACCTTCTCCAGGTGTTAAGCAGCACAGGACCTTTCCGTGCCTGTAAATGCATTCCTCGCTCTCTTCTCTCTCTTTCTGTTGCTCCCCAACGGCACACTTTTCAATTTGCTCATCCCATGGGATTGGCTCGATTTAAAGGGACATGTTCTTTTTCTATGCGATAATGACATCTATTAAGTGTTTCTTTGTCCCAGTCTTGCTGATTAGAGCATCCCATGTTGGCCACAGTGGGCACAGTTTTTGGAAGTTCCTCACAGGACCAGGTGTCCCTGTCCCCTAAGGGGGGAGTCTCTCATGTGAGGTCCCACTTGCCTCAAACCCTAGGGAGGGTGTTGCAGAGTGGACTTACCTTCCTAGCCTCTGTCGATACTACACTTACCCTTCACCTTGTTTATGTGGCTTCTCCTTCTTGACTGATGGGTCAGCGGCTCACAAAATCAAAATTCCTCTGTTCTTATCCAACTGAAAAACAGAAAAGATACAATTCCAGGAACCATCTCATTACTCTGGCGCTGGTGTCTTTTCGCAAACTCATCCAGGTCAGGGGAGAGTGGTCAGTAATTAATCTGAACTTTCTGCCAGTTAGATAATACTGTAGATGGGTGACAGCCGTTTTTATGGGCAAGGCTTCCAATTTCACAGTAGCATAGTACTGTTCACTGGGGAAAGGTTTCCGGCTCGTGTACAATATGGGATGTTCAATTTCCTCATATTCTTGTGAGAGTACAACTCCTAACCCAACCTTAGAGGCATCAGATTGTAATAGAAACTCCTTATTAAAGTCCAGCATCATAAGAATGGGCTTGCTGCAAAGGATGTTTTTCAGGCCACTGAAACCTTTACGTTCTTCCTTATTCTAGACCTGTTCCTGTGGTTGTGCTTTTTTCAACTTGTTTGTTAGGTTGGTGTTGATGCTTCAATAGTTGAGGATAAATGTAGTAGCCCGTCCACCCCAAAAGACAAGGAGTTCTCTCTTGGTCTTGTGGGTAGGTGTTTTAAGGACCTCCTTGACCTTTTCTGTTTGTGGTTGAATTAGACCATTCCCGACCAAAAACAACTAGAAAAAAACGAGATATTTGACTGCGGACTGGCCAAGATGACATTTCTCCGGGTTGGCTCCTAGGCCGGTTTTTCTCATTGCCCAGCTGATCTTGTACAGATGGTAAACATGCTCAGGCAAATGTTAAGGATTTTAAAGGCACGGTGCACTCCAGACCAGGACTCTTTCTACTGGCCGGGGATGCAGCGCACAATTAAAACACTTTTACTTTATTTATTACGAATTCAGTTTTAGAAGGCCCCCAAGCCGTCTCTCACCCACATTTACAAACACCCCGGCTCGCAATGGACCATGAACCAGACTGGTGTGTAATAATACAATATTTATTTATTTTTAAATTTCAATTAAAATAATATAGGGCAGCAATTACCAGTGTGGTGATAATTTACACTGTAAATTGATAGAATACACTTAGTTTCACCTTGTTACAAAAGATATGTAATGCACAATTGAATAAAAGCTAATTTACTTTTCGGGGATTATTTGCAGATAGCACCACAGTTAGTATTTCCCCCTGCAACACTCCCTCAAACCCCTGTTAACCGAATTGTGTGTGGGTAGAAAGGAATAGCAACGAGTCAGGTATACTAGGCAACATACAGAATGCAAATCCGACCTTCCTCCTCTGAGGATTGAAAACCTTTGAAATTGAGCAAAATAGCACTCATAATGACTCAATACTTGTTTTATATGTGCAGTTGAATGAATGAGGTAAATTAGTATAGCAGTATCAGAAAAGTAAGAACACTAGCAAACTACATAGCAATGTACTAACAACGGGCATACAGTTCAGAAAATCGACTTGGGAAGGAAAAACACAGTGCAGCCAAATCACAAAAGGCATTTGCTTATTTTCACTGGTTTAAAATGACAAAACAGCTTGAGAAAAGGGTTAAACATACAAAATCAGAATATGGTTTTGATGCTAAGGGACAAAGGCACATCACGGGTATAATATGGAAGTGAAAGGGTGACTGGATTGATGACAGTATGAGATTCTTAACAGGAAAGGAAACGCGGTTTTTAAACGGGAATAATTTCACAGGACAACTCGGTTTGAAAAGGAAATTACTTTTACTGAGACTATATTTTAGTGGCTAGAAAAGAGGAACGCCGCCTGTGAAAAGGGTTAAACTGCACTTTTAACCCCCTCATGCTGTGTGCCTCTTTATGGGGGAATTAATGTATTCAAAATAGTACTAAAGACTTACACAACGGCGGACTAACAGGATTGGAAAGAATGGTGTTAGCAAATGGAGATTAAAGGACAAGATACACAGAGGATTCTATCAATTGTAAGTCTTTTGCTAGGGCAGTTATATGATCTCTCTTTGGGATTGGACCTAATACAAGGTAACAAAGCAAGGGATGCAGTTTGTGGTTACTGGGGAATAGAAATACTAACAACAAGCACTTGAATGGGGTAGTTTGGACAGCGAAATGGATTTATGGGCAGCGAGGCAAGATCTGGTCACTGCACACAGCGGCGGGCTCTCCTTGAATGGGACAGCCAAGCCTAGTCACTGGATAGCGAGGTCCATCAGCTGGGCTCTTCTTGAATTATTCAGATTTTTGTGGGGGTTTTCTGGATCAGTGGTTCTGCCTGGATAGGGTCAGCTAGCTCTGGCCTGGCAGTGGAATCTGGAATGTCTGGATCTCTGGATGCGCGGGAGCTGGAAAAGTCAGAAGAGTCCCGAGCTCCCTCTGCCTCCCCTTTACATAAGGAGCATGACATCACAGGATTTTAATATGGGGCAGACTCAAGCTGGACACACCTCTTAAAATCGGATAGGTCAGCTGTGGATGTCACTGCCTCCCTGGAAGCAGATTGGACTGAAAGAGGTGACTCAGTTTTATGGTGGGTGTTTTTTACAATGTGCTTTGTACTACCGAAGTATCTTTTGCTAAAATCAGTTATGGAACAAAACACTCATATTTACAAATGTCATCATCCTGAAACTTATACGGGCAGACTACATATTTTACAAGACACATGCTGATCCAAATCCCAAGACGGTGCGATGCTGTTTAGTCATTCTGGCAATCTTTTGCCATTTCCATGGAAAATATTTCACCTAAAATTCTACAATTTTATATATGTATACATATTATCACTGGTCATGTTCTCATTAATTTTCAAAGTTGTATCATGTGTGTTTTCCCCAGAATTGACATATTCCAGGCGTTTGCGCCCTACCATGCTAAGAAAAACCTACAATGTCTTATTTTAATGGCGCAAACCTGACATTTAAATGGTCATAATTTTAGATTAATATTTCTTTTGATTACTGAAATAAATGTCATAAACTGAATAGTCTCTGAAATCAACTTGGCTGGCTTTGTTTTCCAAATGTGGGCATTCCTTTCCAGCCCACAGCCAAATGTCAGGCTCTGGTCAGTTTAGCCCAGTGTTGCCATGGATTCACCTTTGAAGTCCTTCAGTTTAAGTTGAGAGGAGGGGTAACCAGGAATTGACACCTATGCGCCCTGGCAGTCCACACCTATGTTCCCTGGCAGCCCATTGTCTCAGGCTGGAGCAGTGCTGCTTCATCTGATGAGGGTGCTAGATTCTCCCCCTTGGCCCATCCATAGTTTCCAGGGGGCTGGTCCACTTGGGGAAGGTGATTCTGTTCCCAGGAAAGGCAGAGCCCTTTGAAGCCAGGGCCTGCCAAACCTGTTCTGCTGGCCACACAGTAATTCTATTTATTTTTCTTTCTTTAATCAAAAAGCAAGTTTTTTTGGAATAAATATCCTATATATATTTTAAAGCAAAGCCTCATCACATTTCTATGCAAGCACAAAACCTTAGTTTAACATTTCACTTTTTAAAAAGCATTTTCTTGTTTGGCAAAAGCAGCATTTTACACGTGGGTTAATATTCCTTGAATGTTCCTTTACAGATGCGTTTTTTTCCTCGCATTTGTATTCTGAGCTTTTCCATGGCCCTAGTCAATTTCTTCTACACAGAAATCTGTTCAAGGCCAGGGTCCTTAGAAACTGACACAAAGAAAGGGAGAGAGGGCTTCTTGTGAAGGGTTTGCCTGTGTTATTTTGTTGCAAAACGTAAAGCATTTGCCTTACGGCTTGGAGTGAAGTTCTCTGCTATTTCACAGATTATGCCTGACACAACAGGCCATTCAGTGAGGAATTCCCCCATTTTCTGGTGTACACCCTGAACATGGGTTTGTCTTACTGGAACCAAACTCTGCAATGTTGAAAAGATGGAAAGGGCGTAAGTGTGCAGTCATTTTAAATGCAGAACATTTTCTTTTTTCAGTGGGAAGTTTTGAGCTGGCCGCATAGTAGCGCTGCCTTTGAATTCTTTTCTTTGGTGCACATAAAAAAACAGCCATTCTCGGGGTGTTCCATCTCGCCGCATATGTGCTTGGCAAAGAGAGCGCAGCTGTTATTTTGGTGACTGCAAAACGCAGTTTTGATGCAAGACAATAGTGCTCAACATAGCCAGTGCAGCCGTTCTACTGGTGCTGCTGAAATGCAGTTTGGTGATGTACCCCACAGATTCCCTTCCCCCCTGCTTTCCCGAGACTTCTTGTTGAGGGAGAGTAGGGCAAAGTGGGGTTCATCAGGCAGAGTTCTCTTTCCATCAGGAAACGGTACGCAACGATCCTCCCTTCATGTTTTGTTGGAGTGTGTGGAGCAAAACTCCCTTTCTGGGTCCCCGGGGAGGTCCTCATGAGGTCTACCAGGGAATGGAATTAGTAATCCAATAGGAGATATATAAAAAACAGGTTTTAGATTCTTGCACTGACAGTTATCCCGGAAGGTTTGAAGAGCGAAAACAACATTTTACGTTCATGAGGGTATTTGAACAACATCAGCAAACAATGTACTTAACAATACAAAGAAAGGACATGTTTACCCCACATTTTAATTACATATATTTTTTAATAACACTGAAAAAAAGTACTCCCCGTAGATAGATATACTCATGGGCCTACCTATTCCCTTCTTCTATTCCTTTTCCTTGCTTCTTATTCTCCAGGGGTCTCCTCTATTTGACTTTCCTTGGGCTCCTCTATCAGCTGAAAAGTGTGTCTGCGGTGACAACTCTTTAACTGATTAATGTGGACCCGTTTCTCTTCTGACAACTCTCCTTTGGGGATGCAGATTCTGTAGGCGACAGGTGAAATTTTATCTACAATTTCGAAAAGACAATGCCAGGAAGGGAGAAATGTCCGCTCTTTTCTCTGGTTCCTTTGAAAATTGTACAAGTAGCCCTTGTCTCCCACTTGGTATTCCTTTTTGGTTGTTTTTAAATCATATTGATTTTTCATCCCCTCTGCTGATTTCTCCAGATTCTGCTGAGCATACGCAAACGCATGCTGAAGGTGTTTTCTTAGATTCTCAACATATTCATGTATTGTGGCGGCGTTTATCAGTGTCTGCTCTTGTGTTCTATAGAGCAGATGCTCAGGTAGCACCATTTTTCGTACATACATTGGCTCAAATGGAGACATTTTGGTCTCAGAAGATTGTGTAGATCTGATAGCCATCAGGACAAGCGGTAATCGGATGTCCTAACTTGGCCCAGAATCTGCCACAAAATTTTTTAGAATGCTCACAATTGTTTTATTGTACCTCTCAACTCCCACACTAGAGGAAGGCGGTATGCAATATGAAGTTTCCTTTTTACCCAAAGTATCTCCCACATCTTTTTCATCACTTCGCTGGTTAAGTGACTTCCTCGGTCTGACTCAACCATTAGGGTAGGCCAAAACGCAAGAAAATGTGGTTGATCATCAGAGCAGCTGCTGTTTCTGCCTTGCAATTTGCGGCCGGGAGACATTCCACCCATTTGGTGAATAAGCATGTTACTGTTAGCATGTACTTGTTCCCCCTAGAGGAGCAAATCACGGGCCTGATGAAATCTACTTGTAAATCTGACCAAGGCAGTGTCATCCCTCTCTTCTGGAAGGGAGCTCAGTATGTGAGTGAACTTGACTGAAATTGTGCACACACAAGACACCCCTTCAAATATTGGTCGAGATCCTACCCCATGTGCGGCCAGTATGCAACCTCCCGCAAGATTTCTAGAGAAGTATGAAACCCCCGATGACCGGCTGTGGCCACGTCATGGGCGTGACTTAGCATCAGGCTTCGGAATGAGGTAGGTACCACCCTCTGGTCCCAACCAAAGAAGGATCTCCCTACCAACAAACCGTCTTGGATTTGGAACATTTTGGGACACTTCATCAACACTGAGGCCCCCCATTCCCAATGTAATCGGTTTGCGTCAGAGGAAAGCTCTCAGGGTCCTCAATGGGTTGATAACATTTTTCAATAATCGGATCGCTGTCATGATCTCTGCTTCCAAAAGGTCAGGGTTTTCCCAACTCCCTTGGAAGCAGATCCATAACCCAGGTTCCGAGTGCCAACCAGTCCCAATTGGGACCTTTTGGACCCAGTCCTGGCGCCAGTGGCACCAGGCTCATAAATATGCCCAGTCCCAGCGCTGGAAGCGCCGGGCTCATAATGCTTGGGTGGACTTACCTGCAGCAGACCATGCTGCTTACTTGCCTGCCAGTTGAGTCTCAGATCCTCTTCTGTTTGGAACTACTTTTCCTGTTGGGTGGGGCAGGAGCCACTCCCTAGATTCAGAACACTGGAACTCTTCTGGAAAGCAGGAACTCTTTTCTTAGGCGTGGCTGTGGAAGGAGACACCTAAGCACTACAGGAGGCTATTTAAACCACACCCGATGGATGAATCTTGCTTTGCGTTATTCTGCATCCTCACAACAAAACGCTCATCGTGTCTTCTGCATCTGATCCTGGGCCTAAGGAAAAAGGCTTACCATCCTGAATCCAGTCTTCAGCAACACCTATAAAGACAAGAAAGAACAGGTTAGCATTACGGTCTTCAGTGACAGCTCTTCACTTACCTGGTCCATCGGCTGTCACCAACGCCTCGCGCTGCATTCCGGCATCTGAAAGACAAAGGCTTACCTACTCTTCGTGCGCTCCGGAGGTCTTCACACTGCATTCCGGCATCTGAAAGACAAAAGCTTACCAACTCTTCGCACGCTCCGGAGGCCTTTGGCGCTGCATCCCGCATCTGAAAGACAAAACAAGGTGCGTTTAAAGACATTGGGGAACTTTAATACTCACGTGCCACTACTCCTTTCCACATCTAACCCAGTGGGTATTCCGGCACCCTGCAGCCGCCCCGAACTTGTACCTGCAAAATAAAAAGACAGTTAGAGCGCATCGTGAAGCAGGCAACAAGCGCTTACTTACGTGCTTCCAGGCGCTTCTATTCATCACACGGGCTCCATCTTCAACTCACTTCAGCCCGCCATCCGCCATCGCCGGAACCCTGCAAAACAAGAGACATCATTACTAAAGACTTTAAAGACATTAGAATTACTCGAAACTTACCGTTCGTGCAGTAAACGACGGACAGCAGTCCTCTGAAGTCAAGAGGCCTGCTCCCCTTATCCAGTGAAGAAACTGGTTACAGCACCCTGCCTCGAGGCAGATGGAGAGCACGGCGTTCACTTACCTAAGGTGAGAGCGTTAACCTTTGGGGTTCTACAGGAGAAGAGAAAGGGAAGAAGAGAGAGACATTCAATAACCCAGTTCATTAATCCCACATTTTCTATCTGCAGACATCTTACCCTTCGAGCCAGACATACAGTGCACAGAGGTCCAGCCCAAAGAGCCAGCCGTGGGTTACACATCACCTTTGAAGATACGGTATACGCCCAGTCAAGACCGGGGCCTCTACGGGAATCAGGTGAGCGTGACAATCCCCCTTTTTCCCCGTTTCAGCATCTGGGGTTTCCTTACTCCACTGGGAAGTTGAGAGTTCATTGTGAGCATTTGTCTGGGACCTGGTGACAGCCGTGACCTGGATTTCCCCCAACAGGAACTCTATCTCAAGGAGATCCCCCTGGATGGCTCTGGTTTTGGCCAGTTGATCAGCCAGGTCGTTTTCAGTTTTGTCTGGCTCCTCTATTCTGGAATGACCCTTAATCTTTTTCCAATAGATGGTCATCCCATTAGATGCAATTCAATATTTTTTGTATGAGCTTGCCATGTTTAAGTGGTTTGTTATTGGCACACAGAATGCCTCTGGTTCTCAAATTAATCAGGGGCTCCACAAACCCATTCCGGGCATAATCTGAATCACTGATTATGACCAGCTTGCAGAGTCTGTGTTGCACGGCAGTAAGGATGGCCTGGTGAACTGCCATCAACTCTGCCACCTGACTACTGCGGGGACTGATTTTGTACCACGCAGAGGGTTCCGGAGCATCATTCACCCAGGCATTCCCAACACCGGCCACCAGTTCCTTTTCCCCATTGTCAACATGGTAGGAGCACCCGTCCACATAAACTGTGGGCATTCCCTAGCACTTGTCTTTTTCATAGACAACCATGTTGTCCTGGGCTTTAAGACTTTCGTCCTCGAGACAGTTTTCCCTGGCACAATCATGCAAGTCAGCCAGACCTTGCGCATGGGCACTATTCTTGTTTTGGGAATATCTGACCTCCACAGGAAAGCCTTGCATGGACAGAATCCAGGAGGTAATTCTGCAATTACTTACATTTCCTGCCCGGATTCTGTCACTTTGGAGCTATTGCAAAGGCTGGTGTGGAGTCTGCACTATGATGTGCTCCATCTGGATGAACGGGCGGTAATTTTTCACTGCTCACACCGTTGCCAGGAGTGCCTTCTCACAATTGTTGAATTTTTCCTCCACAGAGGATAAATTCTTACTTGCATAGGCAATTACTTTATTGACCTTGTCATGCTTTTGATAAAATACTGCTGTCAAGCATGTATTCGAGAACCCTGTTTCCAAGAAGAACTCCTTGTTTTTGACAGGGTAAGCTAGACAAGACGCTTGTGAGAGACTTCTTTTGAATTCCTTCACTGCCTCGCTTTGTTCTGGACCCCGCTCCCACTTGGCCCCCCCTTCAACAGATGGACCAGGGGTCTTGTGACCTCTGCATAATCCTCAATGAACTTCCTGCTGTAATTAGTCAGTCCAAGGAGGCTTCTTAGCTCGCGCAGAGTTGTGGGGTCTTTTAGTTTTAGTAGTGCTTCCACTTTCTTCTCCTGGGGACAGAGACCCTCAGGGGTTATTTCATGTCCCAAGAAGTTGAAACGGGTCCTGCACCACTGTGCCTTCTGGAAGGAAAGTTTTGCTCCGGCAACCTTCAACTCAGTCAGAACATAGCGGATTTCTGCTATGTATTCCTCCACAGTTGAGCTTTTGATCAGGACAACATCCAAATAGGCCAGGTTACCCCTTTCACCCAATTCGGGCATGGTCTTGTGTAGGAAGATGTTGAACTTGTTGCCAGAGTTTATGTATCCGAAGGGAGTGCGGGTCCATATGTACTGCTGCCCCCTGAAGGTAAAGGCCAGCTTGTATTGGTCCTCCCTACTGACGGGAACGGTCCAGTATCCATATGTCAGGTCAATAGCGGTGTATACCTTAGACCCCTGGATCTGTCCCAGCCCTTGGTCAATGTAGGGGAGAGGCCATCGTGACATGTGGAACCGTTTGTTCAGCTCCCTAAAGTCTCCATTAGCCATTTGGTTTTAAAATCCCGAGCACCAGATTACTAAAGGTTCTGAGGTCTGGACAAATTACCCCACGGTACTCTAGATTTTTGATTATTTCCGCCATGGACTCCATCGATGCAAGAGGCAAGCGATATTGCTTCACAAACACAGGAGTCATCACAGGGTCCGTGGGAATTGTGGTAGTATGGATCTAGGTGCGACCACAGTCGTATGAGTTCACAGCAAAGGTATCTTGGAAATCTAAGAACACCTGTTTCAACTTTTGCTTTTGTTCCTCAGTCTCACAAGCATCAGCGAGGTTGATCCGCTCTTCAACCATTGGCCTGAAGCCTGGAAAGACTTCAGGTTTTGCAGGATGGAAAGGTCTCTGGTTTAAAGTGTTGACCTGGACAGAGGGTTTCAGGTAGAAGAGGCAGTCATTTTGGACCTGGTATATCACCTCATCCTCCCTGATGTCACAGGTCACCTCTTCCTCCCCATAAGGGCAGGAAGAGTACACCAGGAAATTTCCCCCTTGCCGGGTGAAGATCCTTTCTGGTGGTATGTCGTTGTCATAGTAGTCATTGGGGATTGGTCCAATCAGTTCATTTCCTAGATCCATGGAAAAATACTGGTCATCAACCGCCATTCCAATAATCGTGCCTGCGCCCAGAGTGGTACTCCTAAGGTCGCTGTAATCCACCACTATTGGAATGGTATTGTGTTCTACATTGACTAATGGTGTTGGGGATGGGCATTGAGGTGTACATATTAGTCTGGATTGCATAGTTTCTGTCCTCTTTTAATGTCTAAATCAAGTGGGAATAATCGGTTCCGTCCTGGGATGGTGACCTCCTCTCCAATTTGAACTTCAACTGCATGCGGCAGATATTGGGCTGGCCAAAATGCTTTTTCATAATTATCAAAGCCCACGGGATTGCCCCCTAGTCGGGACCAGGCCTTGTAATTTATAAGGTCCAAATTAATTTCAAACCGGTTGAGAATGTCACTGCCTAAATAGAATGCAGCATGGACACATTGCACAACCCAACAATTATGCTCTATGCTTTTGTCACCAATAGAAATTTTGAGCATACACCTGCTAGGCAGGAGATGTTTGGAATTGAGAGTTTCCAGGCCCATTTCCCACTTATCAATTAATTTAAATGTGTGAATGGTTGGATCATTTGGGAGTTTTCTGAACATGGCTACGCTGATGAAGCTATTTCTGTTGTTCAGGCACACTCTGGCAAACTCCTTCCCCTGATTTTACTGAATAGGGAGCAACAGCTGTACTCTAATTTTGTGAATGTCAGCTAAACTTTGAGCTGGTTTTTCATCACTTTTGACTATAGAATTTGGATTTTTAGATTTCCAATTGGTATAACATTTTTTTAAGTATTTCCTTCCAGTGTGGAATGCCACTTGAGACTGGAAGGAAGTTGATTTTCAGGAATGGAGAGGAGTTCCCATCACCAGTTTGTTGTGCTACAGCAATTACTGTAATGTCGGGTGTTTGATTATTTTGGAAATGAAACTCAATATGATCAGATTTTTGTTCAACCATGTGGCATGTGCCATTTAAACTAACATAGTTGACACTTTGTTTTAATTTTATTGGCCGGTTAGTCTGAGTCCAGAGGACCTTGTTCACACAGTCTATTAGGGGAGACAACCTGCGAAGGATGTCATTCCCTAATAGACAGGGGGTTCCCTCTGGAGTCACGACTATGACCAGGTGTTTTACCTTATGTCGCCCAATTTTAATTTCCAGATCTGCAGTCCCCTCGACAGGAATTTCATTCCTGTCGAATTTCTGGAGTTGTCCAGAAAGAGGGGTGAGAGGGATCTGGTGTCTCTCCCCGCTTCCTGAATTTAGCTGCTCAAATGCCCTTTTTGACAGAAGAGTGGCTTGGGATCCAGTGTCCACCAGTGCTGGAAATGCACATTGCCCTTGCACTCGGACAGGGGCATAGAAGCTACCTTCTTTCTCATCCAAAGGGCAAAGGTAATGGGCATTTTGGGCAAGCTGAGCAGTCAATTTATTTATTTTGGACTCCGATACTGTGGGACTTTGGACAGTTTTCTGTGCCAGAGTCTGGGTATCTGTAACAAAAATTTGGCATCCTGAAATATGTGGGATTTTGGAAATCCCCTTTTTCCCTTTAGCTCGGTGCAGCCCCCTTTACCTGGAGACAGTCACTAGAACCAGTTTGTGGGCGGATCCCTCCATTAATATTTCATTCTCAGGATGACAATTCTGGGGTTCAGGGATGGGTGACTCTGAGATCAGTCCCCATACCCACCCAGTCTTCATTCAGGTCTCTTGGGACCCTTTTTTCTTTGGGAGGAATTCCCCCGTCCCTGAAGGAGAAGATTTTCTTCCCAGAATCCTCTACGTATTCTTCCCCTTCAAACTGGAGGACACTGACGTCCTCCAAAAAATGAGTCTTTTTGATTTCTTTGTTTCTCCTACGCACCGCACCCTCTGTTCCCTGGTTTGCAGATTTTCGGAGGCAAGAGATTTTAGTTCCGGTTCTGGGGTGTCCAGTGGCTTTTCACAGGTGAGGAAGGAAGCTTCCTCTAGGGGTTTACACCCCCTTTGCCCCCGTGCCTCCTCCTCTGGAACAGGTGGGTTGTTGGGGTACTCTCCCCGTCATTGTTCTGGGGTGCCAGACCCTTGGTTTGAGGATTTCTGAGCTGCCATGTTCATCTGAGGGTTCTACTCGACATGTGACTCGGATCCTGCGTGAGGTTCTGGACCTGCCGCTCCAGTTGGGACACCCGTGCCTGCTGGTACGGGGGTGTTTGCTCAAACCTAGGTGGTTCTCGGGAAGGGTAACTATCCCTTCTCCCGTAGTACCCTGGGTATTGGGTATTCCCTTGGTAACCCTCTGCCTCCCCTCCCCTGGATTAGGTGGTCTGGACTCCTGAAAGCGGGGAAATAAAGGAGGGTTGTCCTGCAGGTTGGGGTTTGGAAGATACCGGGGGAATAAACTTAACCCAGGATTTTGGGGAATACTGCCCCTTGAGGGAAGTTTGGATGGAAGTTTCCTGGGGCAGTACTCACCTGGTTGGATCCCCCCCTTTGGCTGGGGGAGTCCATACGTACCCCAAGATAGGTCGGTTGCCCTTATATCTGGGACCGATGTAAGCAAGAGAGTTAGGGCTCCCATTGGTGGGGTTACCTACCTGACTACCACCTGCTGCTGATTGACCAGAAGGCCTTCTTTGCCTCTGATTTGGCTGGTTTTGGGAAGATGTGTTTTTAGGCCCCCCATTTCTAGATCCAAAATGGGGTCAACCTTCACCTCTGCCACCTTAGCAGCAGCGGGGGTGTTGGTTGGTTTGGGTGTTTTTGTCTGGTTTTTGTTTTCTGCAGTTTTTTGGACCTCATAGATCCGGGTAGCCTGCTCTATTACCCAGTCCAGGGTCCTGTTGTCATGAAAATCCCTTACCAACTGGGTCATTATATATTTTGGGTGCGCATGAAAATAGGTGGTTATGAATCCTATTCGTGCGCACCCGCCTGGTGGTTTATGCAAAGGGGCGTTTTAGCTCCTGCACAAATTCTCTTGGGGCCTGATCCTCTCCGCATTGCAGATTGTAGGCTGCTTTGCGAGCCTCCTGGGGGGTTTCTGTGGTCGGAAAAGTGCTTCAAGATGGCCGTTTTATAGATGGACCACATTGAATGATTCTGGTCTTCCAGCCCTGAAAAAAAGCTGCAGTACTCCGGCGAGAACTTCCATTTGTCATAAACTATGCAGTTCTGGCTATTTGTGATGTGAAAAGAGTCCATCATTTGTTCATATAGTTCCAGATGCTCCCAGAAAGAATATTTTGCATTTTTGTGATGAAGGGTTATAAAATTCCTAAAAGCCTTAATCTGTCTAATGGCATCTTTCACCGGAGCTCTCTTTCGTTTATTGACCTTCCTTTGCCACGTTACCGGAGTCCACTTGCCCTCAGACTCAGAGCTGCTACTGTTTGAGGTCCCCTCTTTATCTTCTAGGCGCTCCCTGATTCTTTGGGCTGTGATTTGCTCTCAGAATGGTGGGGCCTAGTTTCTTCTCCCCTGTTATACCTTGGGCTCTCTGGTTCACTCTCCTTGGACTCCCTCTTTCGAACAGGAGAGTGGTCTTCTGACTTCTCTCTGCTTCCAGGGTCAGCCTCTCGGCTTCCAGGGTCATTGGAGGTGGAGGGTCCCTCCCACTCCCCTGTTTGCATGGAGGTTTTTAGAATGCTCTTTTGGGGTCTCATTTCATGCTGTTTTTTTGCAAAGTGAACCAAATGGTTCCTTTGTAAGTGATGCTTCTGTATGTCTAGCTCCCTGAGTTTCTCTTCCTAGGAGTCTTCCTGATCAGATATTTCAGCCATAACATTTCGGAATCTTTGCAGCGATGCTCGTCCATCAATCTATGATGGGCGGTGGCCTACCTGCTCAATCATGCTAGGCCTATTTAAGTCTGGCTGCTTCATGACTCCCAGTTCTTGTGAGCCGGCGGACATAAAGTCAGCTGTGCCTTGTGCATACAAATTGGTAAATGGGTTTGAGGCCCTTAGTACAGAGGGCATCACACTGTGATCAGGGGTTGCCCTGTCCCTCTCTATTTGTTCGGGACCCCTCAAGTTTGGATTAAGCCTAGAATACTCTTTCTACAACAGTTCCAGTGTCTCCTTTTCAGCCCCTAATTCCTGACGGTAGGCAAAGGCCTGAGCCTTTTGCTCTGCTATCAGGGATTGGCTTACTTATATGACCTTTTCTTGAGCTGCTACCTGACTCTGGAGTCCACTGTTCTCACAGAGGATCTCATTGTCTTGTTGTGCTGCCTGTATCGCCTGGGAATACGGAGACCATTTTTGTTGCAGGAGATTCATCTCTTGGTTTTGTACATTTTTAGCTTGGGTGTTCTCTTCTAGATCACCCTGCACTCATCTGGTGTGCCCCAATAACTTTTCATATTCTACTTGTAGTTCATTTAGTTTCTAGAGGTCTAACTCCCTTTTCTGTAGATCTGATTTTAGGTTGCTCACTTCCTGACAAAGGGCATCTTTTTCTTGATACAGGGTGCCCCTCCGTTTAGCCAGCTTATCCCGCTGTTGTTGGATAGTATATACTGTCGGGCGTTCTTGGCTAAATTCTGTCTGGAGGTGGAGTTCTTTACTGGTTAAACTCTTACTTTCCTCTTCCAACTTTTTAAGCTGATTTTGTAACATGACTATTTGTTCTGAGCCGACCCTGTTGTATGTTAGCTGCAGAGAGTCAACATTTGTCTGACGCTCCACTTTTAATCCATCTAATTGGGACTCTTACTCTGAATTATTTTGTTGTTGTAGATCCAAGTCCTCTTTTAGCTGTTTGATATCATTTTCCAATCCTACCTCAGAATCTTGGCTCTTTTGCAATTTCTCTCCTACTAGTTTTAGTTCAGTCTGTATTTGGGTTAAGAGCTCAGATTGGTTTTGTGCACCGGTTCTATTTTCTTCATATTTTGCCTGCATAACTCCCATATGGAGATATATGTAGCCTTTGATTCTGACCATTTTAATCTGCTCCTCTTTAATTTACAGAGTCATATACAACTCGCTCAAGGCTTGATGTAATAGGCCACGTCTGCCATACATCCAGGTTCATGGCGGTGACCTGTTGCATCATTTCTCCTAGCCAGACCTCCTCATCTTGTTGTGCCCATTCCCCTCTGACAAATAATGTGTGCAGAAGGTGCTGCCTAGCCATGTTTATCTCTACTGTGGTCATTATGGCAAGTGTTCTTTATTTATTTATATAAGGGTAAATCTGTATTCTGTTACTTTTTGTCTAGTTCAGGGTTGATTTTACTTTATTTTTACACACAGGCCTGATACTTGGTGTCTACGTTTTAGGAAGGCGCTTTTACAGTGTAACACGGTTTTCTAACCACAAATCACTACCTTTTCTAGGTTAGCCTACTGTGTTAAGCTGTCACGGGCGGCAACACTATCTCAAATCACGGATGAGCCCCAATTTGTTAAGGATTTCAAAGGCACGGTACACTCCAGACCAGGACTCTTTCTAAAGGCCGGGGATGCCGCGCACAATTAAAACACTTTTACTTTATTACGAATTCAGTTTGAGAATGCACCCAACCCGTCTCACACTCACCTTAACACCCCGGGTCGCAAAGGACCATGAACTAGGCTGGTGTGCAATAATACAATATTTATTTATTTTTAAATTTCAATGAAAATCGCACACATTTAATATAGGGCAATAGGGCAGCAATCACCAGTGTGGCGATAATGTACACTTTAATTGATACAATACACTTAGTTTGACTTTGTTACATAAGATATATAATGCACAGTTGAATAAAAGCAAAATTACTTTTCGGGGATTATTTGCAAATAGCACCACAGTTAGTATTTCCCCCTGCAACACTCTCTCAAGCCCCTGTGAACTGTATTTTGTATGGGTAGAAAGGTGTAGCAAGGAGTCAGGTATACTAGGCAACAAACAGAATGCAAATCCGACCTTCCTCCTCTGAATGGGAGGCAAAATCGGATTGAAAATCTTTGAAATTGAGCAAAATAGCACTCTGACTAAATACTTGTTTTGCATGTGCGGTTGAATGAATGAGGTAGAAATGAGTATATCAGTATCAGAGATGTAAGAACACTAGCAAACTACAAGGCAATGTACTAACAACAGGCATACAGTTCAGAAAATCGAGTTGGGAAGGAAAAACACAGTGCAGCCAAATCACACGTGGAGAAATTGCATTTGCTTATTTTCACGGGTTTCAAATGACAAAACAGTTTATAAAATGGGTTAAACAAGCAAAAATTGGAATGCGTTCTTTTTGCTAAGGGACAAAGGCACATCACAGGTATAATATTGAAATGAAAAGGTAACTCTGGAGGGATGACAGTATGAGATTCTTAACAGGAAAGGAAACTCGTTTTTTTAAACAGGAATAATTTCACGGGACAACTCGGTTTGAAAAGGAAAATGTTTTACTGAGACTATATTTTAGTGACTAGAAAAGTGGAATGCCGCCCGTGAAAAGGTTTAAGCTGCATTTTTAATCCCCTCACGCTCTATGCCTCTTTATGGGGAAATTAATTAATTTATTCAAAATAGTACTAAGGACTTACACAACGGACTTACAGGGTTGGAAAGAATGGCGCTAACACTTGGAGATTAAAGGACAGGATACACAGAGGATTCTGACAATTTTAAGGAATCTGATAGGGCAGTTATAGGATCCCTCTATGGGATTGGATCTAATACAAGGTAACAAAGCAAGGGATGCAGTTTGTGGTTACTGGGCAAGGGAAATACTCACAACAAGCACTTGAATGTGGTAGCTTGGACAGCGAAGCGGGTTTCGGGGCAGCGAGGCAAGATCTGGTCACAGCACACAGCGGCGTGCTCTCCTAGAATAGGACAGCTGGGCCTGGTCTGGTCACTGGAAAGTGAGGTGCATCAGTTGGGCTCTCCTTGAATTATTGGGATTTTTGTGGGGGTTTTCTGGATCAGTGGTTCTGCCTGGATAGGGTCAGCTAGCTCTCGCCTGGCATTGGATTCTGGAATCTCTCAGGGTGAATCTGAAATGTCTGGATCTCTGGATGCGCGGGTGCTTTAAAAGTCAGAAGAGAGTCCCGAGCTCCCTCTTCCTCCCCTTTATATAAGGAGCATGACATCACAGGATTTTACTATGGGGCAGACTGAAGCTGGACACACCTTAAAATCGAATAGGTCAACTGTGGATGTCACTGTCTCCCTAGAAACAGATTGGGCTGAAGGAGGTGACTTAGTTTTATGGTGGGTATTTTTTACAACGTGCTTTGTTCTACCAAAGTTACTTTTGCCAAAATCAGTTATGGAACAAAATACTCATATTTACAAATGTCATCATCAGGAAACGTATACTGGCAGAGTACATATTTTACAAGACACATGCTGTTTAGTCATTCTGGCAATCTTTCGCCATTTCCATGGAAAATATTTCACCTAAAATTCTAGAATTTTATATATTTATACATATTATCACTGGTCATGTTCTCATTAATTTTCAAAGTTGCACCATGTATGTGTTCCCCAGAATTGACATTTTCCTGGCATTTGTGCCCCCAACATGCTAGGAAAACCTACAATGTCTTATTTTAATGGCGCAACCCTGACATTTAAATGGTCTTAATTTCAGATTAATATGTCTTTTGATTAATGAAATGAATGTCATAAACTGAATAGTCTCTGAAATCAACTGGGCTGGCTTTGTTTTCCACATATGGGCATTCCTTTCCAGCCCACAGCCTCTGTCAGGCTCTGGTCAGTTTAGCCCAGTGTTGCCATGGATTTGCCTTTGAATTCCTTCAGTTTAAGTTGAGGGGAGGTGTGACCAGGGATTCACACCAATGTGCCCTGGCAGTCCACACCTATGTGCCCTGGCAGTCCATTGTCTCAGGCTTGGGCAATGCCGCTTCGCCTGATGAGGGTGCTAGATTCTCCACCTTGGCCCATTTATAGTTTCCAGGGGGCTAGTCCACTTGGGGAAGGTGATTCTTTTCCTAGGAAAGGCAGGCCCTTTGAAGCCAGGGCCTGCCAAACCTGTTCTGCTGGCCTCACGGTAATTTCTTTATTTATTTTTCTTTCTTTTGGGAATAAATATCCTATATATATTTTAAAGCAAAGCCCCATCACATTTCTATGCAAGCACAAAGCCTTAGTTTAACATTTCACTTTTTAAAAGGCGTTTCTTGTTTGGAAAAAGCACCATTTTACACGTGGGTTAATATTCCTTGAATGTTCCTTTACAGATGCGTTTTATTTCCTCGCATCTGTATTCTGAGCATTTCCATGGCCCTAGTTAATTTCTACTACACAGGAATCTGTTCAAGGCAAGGATCCTTTGTAACTGACATAAGCAAAGAGAGAGAGGGCTTCTTGTGAAGGGTTTGCCTGTTATTTTGTTGCAAAAAGTAAAGCGTTTGCCGTACGGCTTGGAGTGAAGTTCTCTGCTATTTCACAGATTTTGCCTGACACAACATGCCATTCAGTGAGATTCAGTGAGTAATGCCCCCATTTGCTGGTGTACACCCTGAACATGGATGAACATGGATGTGTCTTACTGGAACCAAACTGTACAATGTTGAAAAGATGAAAAGGGTATCAGTGCACAGTCATTTTAAATGCAGAACATTTTCTTTTTCCAGTGGGAAGTTTTGAGCTGGTAGCATGGCAGCTCTGCCTTTGAATTCTTTTCTTTGGTGCACATGAAGAAAACACTGGCAGCCATTCTCGGGGTGTTCCATGTTCCATCTCGCCCCATATGTGTTTGTCAAAGACAGCGCAGCCGTTATTTTGGTCATCTGCAAAAGGCAGTTTTGATTCAAGGCTATAGACGCTCAACAGAGCCAGTGCAGCCATTCTGTTGGTGCTGCTGAAATGCAGTTTGGTGATGTGAGGGAGTTCTGCTGGGCTGGTAGATGTACCCCATGCCAACTATCACTATGAACTACAATGCCAACCAGGTAAGCTCCACAGAAGGTTGAATAGGATTTAATATGCTATCCATTAACCTCTGAAAGGTGGCTGGGGCTCCATGAAGGCCGAAAGGCAAGACCTTATATTGAAACAGACCCTGTGGTGTTGAAAAGGCTGTTTTTTCTCAGTTGGCTGGATTAAGAGGTACCTGCAAATGTCCCTTTGTCAGATCTTAAGTTGGTATGTATTTAGCTGTGCCCAATTTTTTGATTAGTTCATCGATTTTCGGCATTCGATATTTATTGTATAATGAGATTGAGTTCAGTTTCCTGAAGTCCATGCAAAAGCGCCAGGTCTGATCGGGTTTGACGACTAAAACTGTAGAGGAAGGCTCGATTATGTCTGCCATAAGCATGTCCTCTATCTCCTGTTTGATTACTTTTTTTTGGGCCTCAGGAAATCGTTCTGGCTTGAGATGTATGGCTTTCCCATGCCGTTGTCCTAATAAAGGGAAAAAATTAGCAACTGTCCCCTGTTGCTCTGAGTATACCTTGGGGAAATTGTTCTAATAAATCTCTAACATCAACATGTTGTGAGGCCCACAGCTCGTAAAAGACCAAGGTATTTTCATCAGGGGAATCAATAAGTAGCACTGCCATGGTACCGGTGGTATTTGCATTAAGATCTATTTTCCACTACTTAAGTAAGTTTACATGATAGACCTGCGTTTTCTGCTATCTTATCTAGTTGTGATACGGGATAATTTAACTATCCCTTCTGTTCCAGGACTTTATAGGGACCATACCATCGGAAAGTCATTTTATTTTTTGATGTGGCTAAGACAACCAATACTGACTGTTTGACCAAAAAAAGTATAAGTGACTGCACGTCTATTATCTGGTGTGGTTTCTGGGCCTGTCCCAGATGTTTCTTTACAATTTCTCGCACTGCTTTCACATGGGATTTACATTTTTGTGTGGTTTGAGAAATTGGCAAAAGGGCTTCTCTCGCCTCCTAGGTTTCCTTCAGTATGTCCAAGACATTGCGGATCCCCTTCCATACAGAACCTCAAATGGAGAATATCCCAGGGAGGCTTGGGATTTTCCTGACTGCAAAGAGGACCTAGGGTATGTAAAGAAGGCATAGTATCAACAGTAAGACAGACACAAGTGACCACAGTTCACGGGTGTTTATTGAACTTATAACAGGGTTTGAAAAACGCCTATATAATCCTAAATCTACAGATGGAGCAAGCTACGACCATCAAATAATAACGCAGTCCTAGTGGTGCCTTGTCAAAATAAAAGGGCTTATGCTAATAAACCTATTTCCAATCCTTCTAAATACAAATAGTGTGGGAAAACGTGTTACAAGTAAAGAAAGAAGTGTTCACAAAATAATATGTCAGGATGTCAGGCCATTGGTCTCCCTTACCCACGTTTTAAGCACGGAACAAGGCTGTACATTCAATCTTTGGCATCAGGGCCTTCCGTGCCCAAGTCTCTTTGCCTTTCAAAGTCTCTTCTTGCAGAGGGCCTGATGCGGCAAACAAAAAATACATCATTTTCCTCTTAAGATTTCACAAGTACTCAATTTCTCAGGCGAATCACTATTCACCTCGGATCCCACTCAGCCAGGGTCAGATCCTCTTGACACAATGTTCAATTAGTTTCCCTCGGCCAGGCTTGCACCAATTAGAAGTTAACCTTTTTAACACAAACTTGCTTTAACCAAAAGCTCTCAGCTGATCTCCCTCCACGGGGCTCGGACCAACTTCATCTAATTTGTCATCACCTTTCTTTACGCTATTAACATCGAAGACGTTCCATTGTGCATGGGGTTTTGCTTGACCTGTTGCAGAACAACTTCCATTCACAATTCCTTGTCACTCTTTCGCTTTTGCCACCTTTTAGTTGAATACCTTACAGAGCTTATTGAATGAGCATGCACGCGGTGCCGGACCACTCTAAGGTATTGTATCTTGAATTCAAAGTTCAATCACTCATCTGTTATTCCATTTTACTTGCGTTGATTATCACATATGCTTCATACACTGTTCGCTTCAGGGTTCACTGTACAATGTTGCCGCTTGCAAGCTTGGCTTCGACACAAACCGGTCTGGTATCAGTCTCCCCAACTCACCAGCTGTGCTGACTTCACTGGCGCTGGTTTGTTGTAGGAGCCAAGGACAGTACCACAGGGGCAAGCGATTTTCTCCACCTTGACTATCGACGCGGGAGAGCCCCGAGTACCTCTGACACACAATGCAGGATTCTACAGCCTTATTTTCAGGTATTACGGTTTCTATTCTCAAAGGTTCATGAAAGTAACAGCTCCTGGTCGAAAAGGTCAATGGCACTTCCCTCCTTGCGACCCCCTTCTGTTTTTTCCGTTTTTTGCCTTGTATTAAACTGCCATCTTGGAACTGCTGCTTCCTCGTGTGCTTTGCCTCGCTCAGAGTGTGCTCTAGTGCTCGCCTTTTATCCTTGTGGGGAAGTGTAGTGGAAGTCCGGTGTGTGTGTGTTTAGTGGTCAGTAATTGCCTGACCATTGCATTGAGACATATCGGGTATATGGCTCGGGTGTTAGTCCATTTTCTCTCATAGCGAGCTGTCCATGAGAAAGTGTTTGTTTTGGGAAAGGGGAGGGGGTTTGAGTTTCTAAATATTGTACCTGGTAGGATGGGGTAAAGGTGTTGCAGGGAAGGGGATACCGTGCCTCGCCATTCGGTGTCCTACTCCCCGAAGATCCCCCACCCACCTAGGTGATCCTCCCACACTGGTCCACCCCCAGGAACTGGATCCAAAAGTGATGGCCGTGTCCTGGCCACCTCCAGGACTAGCGGGTGAGACAGCTTCAGGTTTCTCACAGCTATCATCCGGTCCCAATTCTTCCCATCTGTCTCCACCAGCTTCCATAATATTCTCTTTAATATTTGCTTGAAGGGTTCTACGAGACCGATGGTCAGGCAATAATACGCTGACATCCTTGAGGTTTTGATATTCAGTATCTCTTTGACCTCTTGCATCAGGTGGGACATAAAAGTGGTACCTTGGTCCGTAAGGATTTCTTTTGGAAACCCTATGCTGAAGAGGAAAGGTAACGGGTGTTTCAAAAATGTGTTACATAGTATTGTGACAAAGAGGAAAGGCTTTCAGGTAGTGAGTGGCATAGTCAAGGATTACAAGGATGAAACAATTCCTTAGTTTTGATGTTTCTAGGGGTTCCACTATATCCATGGCAAGCCTGGAAAACAGAACTTCAATTATGGATAAAGGTTGAAATGGGGCAGGTGGTACGGGATGTTGGCCGCCTTCTGACTGATATCACAGGTTGATATTGTCAACAAAAGATGATTTCACCTGAACTTCGGTGTCGCTGGAGGAAACTTCAGATTCCGAAAGGTCGGCGGTACTCTTCAGGAGATCCCTTCTTTTTTAAGAGATAGGGTCTGTTCCGGAAACTCGCCACCGTCGTTGGACTGAAAAACAGTACCAGTAAGAATGGCGTCCTCCCTGCGCATCCCTGGAAGAGGAAAAAGCCAAAGGCAAAAAAAAACCTAGTCGGTATTCCGGGAAGTTGGCAAGTCCACAGAGGAAATATGATATTCTGCGAGGCGGTTAGTTTGCAGAGAAAAGAATTCCAAATAAATGTGGAACCAAGGTCTTCTTCAGTCGGAAGAGAAAGAGGGAGGTTCTGGTCTGTCAGAACAAGTTCTGTGTTGATATGCTGCATCCCAATACTCAGACTGATAATGGGGACAGCAGAGTAAAAAATGGGTGAAAGGTAGTACCCAATGAGGAGGAGGGTAAGGGTGCAGGAAAGTAGAAGTAAAACACAGAAAAGAAAGAACACCAGAAAAAACAATGAAAGCGGAAAGATTAAGGACAGGCTTATTACCTTGAGACAACAAAACAACCAGATGCAGTGCACTGCATATCAGCTGAAAAAAGAGCGGAATGGAAGCTACTGCAGCCTACTGAAATGCAAGCAGACCAACAGTGACACGGACGGAAACAAAACAGAGAGGAGGAGCGGGAGCCGGTACGTTGGAGGACGGGAGGCAGAAGGATACCGGCACCGCAGAAAGGAGTGAAAGCAGCAGGTAGTGGACAGAAAGAGAAGAATAGGAATAGCGAGAGCCGGCTGAGATGGAACGCTAGGCGGGACTCGTGGCTGGCACACAGATGTAGAATATCAAACATCAAGAAACGGGCAAAACAGAAAAAAGCAGACAATGGGGGCTGGAGAGCAGGAAAGCAAGCCGGCCCAAAATCAGAGAGAGGGAGAAGTAAGGGTTCACAAGAGCAAGAAGTCGCTAGTAGGCGTAGCGCACAGGCAGAAGCGAGTAAACTACTAGAGTTGCAACGCACAGGTGGGAGGGGCAAAGGGACAGATATAGAAAGCATGAGAGAAAGACTAGACCGTAACAAAGTAACATGGTGGTACATTTATGGCGGATCCTCTATCTTGACCATAGCTTCCAAGCATCTCTCCTCATGACGGATATAACATTCTTGATGTCACCAAAGACACCCGGCCAATAGAACCTAGATATTATTTGGTTCTGGGTATTCCCTATTCCTTGTTGAGCTGCGGATAGATGGGAGTATGCTAATTCTAACACAGTTCGGCTATGACTTTGCGATACCACCAGTTGCGTTCAGCGTACCCCCTCAGGTGTTACATCGCGTCCATAGGGTAACCCTTTTTTTAAGAAAAAGATGGGACTAGCCTGATTATGCCCAACTTCTTCTGAGATTCTCTTATTAAAGGCTTCCATGAGAATGGGATAATTCCTCATAGCAAAGTCCAAATCGGGCTATGTAGCAACCTCCTCTAGTTTTTCATGGGGTTTCTCTATAATGGGGAGGTCTGCTTCCCTGAAGCCTTTTGAACCTCATTCTGTCTCATCTTGTTCTGCTACTTCTTGAGGAACTGGGAACACAGCTTTTTCTAGAATGCCTTAAGCAACCTTTTCCCCTCTCTCACAGTATACAGATTATTTCTGTGGTTATGTAAGAGAAGTTTAACATTCTCTCAGAAATCAGGATATAGGACTCCAGCCATAACATCTAACCCATTTCTCCAAGCCAGACCAGAATTGAAGGCACGTCTAATATAGGATCCTTTTGCAGGGGCTAATTTTAAACCTGTGGGGATCAGACGTCTCTTACATTTCTTCAGTACTTTGTAGGTCAAACCCTATGAATTCAGTTGTGGCTATGGTGGGATTTTTGGCTTTGGAACTTAATTTTGTGTATCTTATCGGTTCCCAACTTCTATCAGCTGGTATACATCCCATGCATGAAACCATATGTGGCGAATCAGAAGGGGAACGTGGACACTCTGAGGACATGGTTCACAAGTTTTTTATTAAAGTAAAATTGTAGGACCTAGCTTTCCCTATCACTATGGGTGGTCACTGCCTATGTTACTAAATGAGGTGCTCGTCAGTCATTTTGGAATGTCCAAAGGAATATGTCCGCTTTCCAAAACTAACCTAACTGACCATACCACTATGAAAACTAACATATCTGTAGAATGACTGCCTTCTCCTGAGGGTGCTTCTAGCACCAGTTTGTAGGATTCTTTATTAATACATAATCCTAAAATAGTCTCTTGTGATTTCTTGGACCAGTCTCTGTAACTCTTCAAATTGGCTATTGTGTTTTCCCTCCTCATTGGAAGTCCCTTTGGAGGATCTTTTATAAGAGGTATATTCCTGGTTGCTGGTCAAGCTGATCCTTGGAAGATACTATAGTTCTGGTAGGCTTTCCCTTCAAGGGCAAGTATAGTTCATCTTACTTTGCCCTACTTGATTTTGTAAATGGTTCAATTGAATAGTTCCTCTGAACTCTGGCTCATAATATTCTCTCTTTGATATCTAGTTAGTTTTGCCTTTTCCAAGGGTATTTCTTATTTTGTTGTTGAAATTGTTATTTATTATACATCATTCCAGAGTTCAGAAGCATACCACAGTGGGTACAGCTTAGTGAGGTCTGGTCTCAACTAATAGTTTTTCTGTGACGGCCCAGTTTTATAAATTTCTAGCCATTGTCTCTTGGTGATGACGTCTTTTATAAACATATAACAAGTCCCTAATTCCCACCCCCTCCCCCTGTATTTAACATATGGAAAGTAGGATGACCCTCGAACAGGCTATCAGGCACTCAGACTCCTATTAGTCACATAAAGTGTCTCCGTTGTTATCACAAGACGGACAGGTTCTTAAGCTTAGTAGGTCTAAAATACTGTCGTTCTCTATCTCGGACGAACACATGGAAGGCGTACTAGACCTTGAGATATTTTTGGTAAGACCCTGTAGCCAGAGCACCAACTTTTTCCATCGCCAATACTCACTGTACCTCCACCCACCACCATGCTATTAAAGCTCCCTCCTCAGTTTTCTATGCTTGGGCTAATGTCATTCGGGCTGCTGCTAATAAGTGTGTGATTAATGTCACTCTAGGTCCACTAGCCTAAAAGGCATCTTCTGCTGTCGCCCCCAGCAGCCCCACCAGCGGTGAGTTAGGTAGTTCCGCACCTGTAATCTCCTTAATGTGGCGCAGTATCTCCTTCCAGTAAAATTGCGTCTTTGGGCACGACTTTTAGGCAGAATCCTATGCAGTTCCCTTAGGGAGCACTACAGAATATTAGGACGACCGGTATATGCAATAAATCCCCTTTGGTATCAGTCTGTACCACAAAGATTTAGTTGGTAGCTGTGGCTGAGCAGTCAGACTTATCGCAAGAGGGAGATGAGCAGTACTCAGGGTTTACACAATAGGACCACAGTACTTTAGAACAAGGAAACACTGACCAAAGCTTTGTATCAAAAAGAATATATATATTTATTTTACACACTCTGAACTCTACACACAAATCATGATTATTAAAGCAAGTTAAAACAGTCAAGAAATGTATACACAACTCCCTATTTAAATTGTAGACACGTTTGAGCAAGAGTGAAAACTGAGCAAAATGGCACAGTGTAAACCAAGCAGAAATGGGACTCTAACCCTGCATACCTTGACCTTTCCCTCCCTCTGAAGAAATTGTTAGACTCCTAAACACACCAGCAACACTTCCCAATTGGATTGTGAACAAGTTAGACAAGGTAATATTTAGCATAAGCAATACTTAGGTGAAAACCGAGCAAAATGGCACTTCAACAATATATAAAGGGGAAGGAAAGGTGGTTATAAGACATTAGGTTCACCAACACATTTCTTGATGAAAAGCAATCTAGAGAAGGCAGTTGTAACTGAAATAGCCAGAGTCAATAGGCCTGTGCCAGAGTTAATGGTACAAGGCAAAGTACCCAGGTTCAAACGGTTCTAGTAGCTGCAGTCAGGTCTTTGTTTAACGGTTGAAAAGGAGGGTGCAGAAGGTAAAAAGACAATGTTAGACGATAGGGACGGCCAGCCCAGAAGGTAAGTAAAGGATTTAAAACACCTTTAGCAGTACCTAACGAAACGGGAGGCCTGGTGGAACAATGTACCTTAAAAGTGGAAGAGGTTCCTGCGGTGGCAGTAGTTCCTGGCAGTTCCTGCAGTTCTGGAGATCCAGCAGCGGAAGAGAGGCTCTCGTCGTGGAGGAAGGTTCAAGTTACTGCACTGCCCAGGTTTGAAGCCAGCCGCAGTGATGCCAAATCGGAATAAAAGGTACGCTCCTTTAAATCGCGGTCATGGTGGACCGGTGCCTGGCTATCCGGTTTCGTAGTGCTGGGCACTGGCGATTCGACCAAGGCAGATCCGGAAGGCGATTGGCAAACTGGTTGGTCCCACCAGCTCAAGGGAAGAAGGCTCTTGCAGGTGAAGATCTTCTCTTGTCGTTGGAGAAAAGTGGTGAGGAATCTGCAGCAGGGCTTCACCAGTGGTTCAGTCGTTGCAGATGTCTTTTGCTCCCCTCCTCTTCGGATTTCTCAGGTCCAGTGGCAACGTCTGTCTTCCAGTCCGCAGGTCCCTGCTTTTATGCAGAAAAACCCCCATTCATATAGACTAGCTGTCACTCACACAGTGGGGTGGCTATCCTGGCGGGATAACCCCCTAGCCTATCGGGGCAGAGTGTGACTTGGGTTGCTTAGGCAACCCTGTCCAGGGTGCCTGATCCCCCCTCCCACACATCCTGTCTACCCCAGACTCACTGGCGCCTAAAGGAGGGCTTCTGTCCAGAAGCCTGCCAAAAGGACGAACAAAGGGCCCCGACCTCGGTTTGGATTACAGAGAGTGACACGAGAATTAAATATTATTGATCTGGCAAAAAAAAACACTGGAGTAAAGTTAATATTATAATAACCCGGCGGTACGTTAGAGGCTGTCAGTAAAAGTGGTAGCCTCGAACAATGGGAAAATCCCATAGGAAAATATTTGCGGTCGAATAGTTATGGCAGTAACCACTGCCACCAGCCAGAAACTTTTGAGAGGAGGACTGGACAGTACCCTCCCGAAAATGAACACCAGGGAAACTATTAACCCTTCCCAGTACCTCCATAGTAAGATGGGTTGTACTGGTTTTGGTCATAATTGACTAGCAAAGTCAATGGTAATTTTGCATGCCTTGGGAGACAGTAGTCAGTCCCAGGGTATGGAATCTATGTTTGGGGGTCACTATGACATCCATGTGTTACTGCACTGAGGGTGCTTTGTAACACACATATAAAAAGATGATGCCTAGGGAGTGAGCAAAACTGCATAGCACATAAGCACAAAACGAGCCTGAAACACACATCATACATATGCCTAAGAGTGGGGAAAAAGAGTCCCACTCTTAGCAGGAGTAAAAAGAATTCTCACTAAAAAACGACCACCACATATGGCCCAGTGTGCTGCATTTCCTCCAGCAGAGAGGAGATCATTCTGATTTCAACTTGTTTAAGCGCTGGGGGGTGAGGGTGAGGTACCATCTGTAGCAGATTTTGAATGATGACTCTTTAATGGCTGTACATTTGGAGGCCCTTTGTGCTTGCCCTCACATTTGTCCCTATACCTCTTCGGAGATATCTATATCCAGGTCTTTCTCCCATCTATCCATATATGGTAGCCTATCATTTATCTGTGCATTATCTAGTAGGCGGTATAGTCGCGAGACACCATTCTTTGCCCCTCCCTCTTTCATTGTAATTTCCAGCCCTATCGGCGTCTGTCTACCAGCTTCCTTCACTTCCTTCTGGGATATCCAGTGTCTTATCTGGACATATCTATATCGTTCCTCCTCTCCCACCTGGAAACTAGTCTTGCAGTCCTCAAAACAGAGTGGCTCCCCCCAACACCCATGGTAGAAGTCCATCAGTCGTAGGGCTGTGCGCCTCCCCATTTATCCCAATATACTTTGATCCAGCCTTGGGAGAATTCCTGATTAAAATCCATCAGACTGGGCGGCCACCAGGGGGCGCACGGATGGAGACTTTCCCCGTGTGAGCTCCGCGCAAGGGTCCCGGAAAGTGGGTTGAGCCCCCACCACGAGACCCCCGCCGGCCGGAATAGCGTCGGAACCTGGTGTCGGAACCACCCAGGCATCGTCTGGTTCCAACTCCGATCGAAATCGGATCTTGCATTCTGGAGAAATACTCTCCCGCGTCACATCGAAGGGGGACGGGTGAGGCCTGGAAGCTTCCAGCACACGTCGCATCGACACGATCCCACGGAGCCTGCTGCGACGCGGACTCCCGGTTCAGCTGAACCCCACGAGAAGGTACGTGCAATCAAAAAGACGCACGGACCTGCAGGAGGTTTACAGGGAGTGAGCCACCCACGGGCTTGAACGCGGGAGACTCGGTCCCCGACTCTAGGCCGTGGCCCCGCCTGAGCCACGCGACCCACCTCAAAATCAGTGGCCAGACCGCAGCAACCCCCACGTCGCGGTGGCCTCACGTAGGTGGAGACCACATACGCGTCCATAGTGGACCTCCCCTGGACTCCTGGGCTGCGTCTTGCGCGCCGAGCCCCGGTGACCCGTGCGCGGGTTCCCGCCCGGGCGGCGGCGGAGGTAGGCCCTTTCTACGCGGATCTGCCAAACCCTCCCCCGAACTTTCAGCTCTTCTGTGGGCTCACCTGAGGAAAGACACACTCAACATGGGGCAGACACAGCCCCATTCCGGGGTACTGGGACTACGCGCGTTGCGCAGCACGGCGCTTCATATTTCCACTTTCCCCAGGCTTCAGTGGGCTGAGGGTTGGGCCCCTGGTGTCCAGGGCGTGTGCCCTCCTCGGCCCCCATCGTGACCCTAGCACCTGCTGGTCCCATTGAACTAACACCCCGCCTGGCCAGGACTTTTCCTGCGGGGACCTCCGGACACAGCTGCAGGTACCCCTTGGAGGTGGCTCCTTTACGGAGGCCCCCGCCCTCATACAGCGTTCCGATACACCATCTATTGGACATATAAGAGATTTGTCCTACCTCAACAGGTCTCAACTGAATCTATCTGGACCGCAAGAAGCACTGCACTACTGGAACTCTGTGCAGACGTTGACCTGAGAGCACCCCACTGTATGGATGTGACCCCACTACTCATGGACCCTAATGACAAACTGGCAAAGTATAAGTTTGCCCCATCGCAGGAAGACCCCCAGGGCCCCGACGAGCAAATGATGGCTTCCCAAGGGTCTGAGGCCGCCGCAACCAAAGGGGACGTAGCTGACCTACTCAAAGAAATGAGAAGTATGAGGGCAGACATAGGGGGTCGGATTGACAAGATTACGCAAAGGATGGATAAAATGGATGACAGAGTGGAGCAGCTCGAACACAATCAGACCTCCTTAAACACGCTGGAAGCCCAGATGGACCTTCGTATTGCACAGTTAGAGCACAGGGAAGAAGAAATAAAGCTGAAAGTGGACGATCCTGAAAACAGAGAACGCCGCAACAACATACGTGTCCACGGTATTCCTGAAAAAGAAGGAGAAACTGACCTTGATTTGAAACAAACCATTCACAGCATCCTAAAACTCCTCTTTAAAGATGATCTGATAGACGAACCCAAAATTGATCGCATTCACAGAGCAGGAGGCAGGGCAGGGGGCCCACGTTCAGTCCTAGTCAGATTCCATAACTACGCTGATAGGACCCGCATCTTGGAAAAAGCTAGAAATGCCCCGCCACTCACCATGGGTGACACAACTGTCTCTCTTTATCAGGACTTATCATCACTCACGCTTGCCCTGAGGAGGAAATGTATCCCAATTACAAAGATGTTGAAGGACAAGGGAAACAGATATCGCTGGGGTTACCCGTTCTCTCTCACCTTTGAGTGGCAAGGCTCGACAATAAAGCTCGCTTCGGAAAAAGAAATTACAGACTGCACAGCTGATCTCCTGGGCGACCAAGCAGAGGACTCCTCCCAGGGAGATCCAAACAAAAAGGGAACTGAATGGCATATCAAGGGTCCCCGTCGAAGGCAGATCCAAGGGTCCAGGAAATTTCGGAGGATGAATAACTCGCAAGACATGGAACATTAACTTGGACAGATGACTTGTGTGCAAAATTGCTGAGGATAATGGCTTCTTCTGATGGGCACTTTTGCCCGACCATGCCACTTAGGACCCCGCCCGGGGTGGCGCGTAACCAGGTCGCAGTGTCGATTGGGATGGTACTCGCATATTGAAGATCATTGTTCCACATGTCTCCCTTGAGGCGCTCCTCGACTGCAATATGTTAACCTGCCTGAGCGCATGGAGCACTTGATTCTGTATGCATGAGAAACCTGGCGAAGGATATGAGGTAATATCCACGCAGTAAGGACACCCTGGGGGGGGGTTGATAGTACTATTCCGAAGCTGCGGATTGTTAAAATTTTTGTATGAGTTGTTTGTTGGGGGCTCACTGTTATATATGCTTGTAGTAAGATGGGACCGCTTGTTCTTGCGGTCACCACTGATGGTCCGAGTTCGACTGGGTGAGGTTAACCCAGACAGATCGGGCGCCGATCATAAAGAGGACAGGGGGAGGTGGGGGCGGGTGGGGAATATTTCATCGAGCACAACTCAGACTTGAAGAGAGGAACAGCACAATATGCGTAAATGTGAGGGCTCCACACACGAAAATGGCATGGAGACAGGCGTACTCGAGGCGCACATACACGTACATAACTTAAAATGGCACATACACTCTGCACGGACACGATACGTATCTGCACACTTAATGTCAAGGGACTGAACTCCCCTACCAAAAGATCCATGGTGGCCAGGGAATTTAGGAGATCGAAAATTGACATTCTTTTCCTTCAGGAAACGCGATATCGAAAGGGTGAGGAGAGAACAATCCCATCCCGGGAAATTGGCCCCACTTTTTGGAGCTCGGGCACTTTGAAGAAAGCGGGATTGGGGATCATAATCCGCAAAAGCCTGCGGAGCACAATCATGGAGACATGGACAGATCAGGAGGGGAGGGCTCTCATAGTCATTGCGAACATAAGGGGCACGATAGTCACCCTTGCTACACTTTACGCACCTAATCAGGGGCAAAACAGATTTCTACATAGAATCAGTGAGAAGGTCTTTGGAATGGCCAGAGGACACGGTCCTCGGTGGGGATTTTAACACATGGATGGATAGCTCCTTAGACAGACAATCTAAAGCAGATACAGTAGACCCGCCCGGTACCAAAAACGAGGCAAGCATCAAACTGTCTCTTGACCTCTTTGGCCTCACTGATTCCTGGCGCCACTTACACCCGTTGGAGAGAGGCTTCACTTTCCATTCCCGCCCCCATGACACACTTACGCGCATTGATTACATTTTCCTCTCAGAGCACCTCTTGCGCATCTTGCAGGCAGCTAGTATTCAAATCTCCTCATGGACGGACCACGACATGGTGATGGTGGATATACCCTGGCACGATCTGGCCCCACGAAACTCCAAATGGAGATGTAATGATTCCTTATGGGCTGACTCGGTCTTCAGGGAAAACCTCGAGACTGAAATCAAGCAATTTTTCCTTATCAATGATACAGGGGAGGTGGGGAAGACATACGTTTGGGAGGCCGCCAAAGCAACGCTGAGGGGAATACTAATAAAGGAGGGAGCCGATAAAAAACGTGAACGTGCCCTGGTAGAGGCAGATATAAGGGGAAGGCTTGGGAAGGCCCAGGATATGGCACAGTCATCTCCATCCGAGAGGTCTGTATATATTGCTGAAGCCCGCCGTCTCAGGGAAGAGTTGAAAATACTCATCGCCGGTAAGACGGCCCAGACCCTGCAATATCTCAAGCAAAAATACTATGAGAAGGGCGACTGGGCCGATGCTCTCTTGGCTGCCCGCCTTCGCGCGGAAAAAGTGGAGAGATGGGTTGAAACGATCGAGAGACTGGACGGCACTCTCACGGACACGGTAGTCACAGCCCCCGAAGAGATACAGGAAGCATTTGCCAGCTTTTATGAAGACTTATATATGTGCGACCCGCCCCCCCCCCGAAGGGAACATAGACACATATCTGAAGGATTTGCGGATCCCCACACTAACACCCACTGAAGCGGATTCCTTAGACATGCCTGTCCTTGAAGAGGAAGTCATAGAGGCCATCAAGAGGTTGAAGACGGGGAAAGCCCCGGGGGACGATGGATTCACACCTGGGTTTTACAAAACGTTTTCCCCCTTTATTGCCCCTTTCCTTACATCATTGTTTAACCACATCTTTGTCACAGGCCAAGCACCTCCATCCTTCTCACAAGCCCTCCTTGCTGTCATTCCAAAAGAAGGCCGTGACCCCAGGCACTGTAGCTCATACCGCCCCATCTCCTTACTTAACATCGATGCGAAGATATACGCTAGAGTGATTGCGGCCCGGTTAGAAACATTCCTCCCTAGATTGATAAATTCCGACCAAGTTGGATTCGTCCTTGGCAGACAAGGCGCGGATACGATGAGGAAAACGCTGCATTTAATCCATGAAGCGCAGGAGATGGAAGGAGACCCGTCCCTTCTGTCTCTCGATGCCGAGAAGGCCTTTGATCGGGTCTCATGGGAATTCCTGGAGAGGGTACTGAGTTCATATGGGCTAGGACCACAGCTCTCCCGTGCCATTAAAGCACTTTATAGCTCCCCCATGACGTCAGTGGCGGTGAACGGGGGATACTCTCGTTGGTTTCCCCTTGAGAGAGGCACAAGGCAAGGTTGCCCACTGTCGGCAATCCTATTTGTGATGTCTCTGGAGCCACTGGCACAAAAGCTGAGAAATGACACCAGAGTTAGGGGTATCACAGTGGGCGACCGGGAATATAAATTGGGCCTATACGCTGATGATATTTTGCTACATGTCACTGACCCCTTAGACTCGATCCCGGCAGCATTTAGTATTATTGAGGAATATGGAGAGCTTGCGGGGCTGAAAATCAACACAGGGAAATCTGTCCTCCTTCCAATAGATAAACGCAGAGACTCGGATGCCAAGCGCTTCGCCCCTTTGGGAGTAAAAGTCAGCCTCACTACGCTCCGATACCTGGGCATTAATGTCACCCGTGAACTTGGATCCTTATATGAGGCCAACTTTCCCCCAATGTCCCTTGCTCTTCAGAAAGATGTCCAAAGGTGGTCCAAACTTACCATTTCATGGCTAGGGCGTTTAAATGCTATAAAAATGGTCCTGCTCCCTAAGATACTATATCTCTTTCAAATGCTCCCTATTAAAATGCCCCCAGAATACTTTACAGATACGAGGAAATTGATATTAAACTTTCTATGGCACGGCCAGAAGCCAAGAATCCCGAGATCTCTCCTTCAACTCAGAAAAGATAACGCTGGGGTGGGTCTTCCAGACATTGAGACATATTATAGAGCCACTCAGCTTAGAGTCCTTGTCCCACATTTCAGACAGCAGTCTGAGCCCCAATGGATAGCACTTGATAATTATCAGCTTCGTCCCTTCATCATGTGTGAATGGCTATGGGTGCCCGGACCACAACTACGTAATACTGTCAAATCTCACCCCATCATAGGCACGATATGGTCAATATGGAAACCAGGGAGGAAAATGGTGGGTGTCACAACATGGCCCGCCCCACTGGGGCATCTCTGGTCACCTGGGATCCGCGACGCAATTCCCGAGCCAGGAAGTTTTGAAACATGGTACCAGGCGGGGCTAGAAAGGGCAGGCCAATTGCGCCGAAACGACTCCTTCATTACCATTCAGGAGTTGCAGGAAGCCCTAGGCATAGGTAACCTCTCGGTCTTCCTGTATCTTAGACTCAAGGGGGTAATGACTAGATCAGTATGGAAACAACAGTTACAGAGAGACCTCACACCGTTTGAAAAGATTCTTGATTCATGCACAAGCTCCAAAGGCCTGATCAGTGCTATGCACCTTGCACTCATTGATATTGATATTAAACCCTCCTTGACACTCAAGGGCAAATGGGAAGTAGACATGGGCAGGCAAATCTCTCCAAAGCTATGGTTACAAATGTGCAGACGAACGGCGAAATCATCCCTATCGTGTCAATACAAATTACATGCTATCAAACTACTATACAGGTGGCAATACGACCCTGCCCGCCTGGCCAAAATGTACCAGGGAGTAAGCCCGAATTGTTGGAGGGGATGTGGGAGGCGGGCCGATTACTGGCATATGTGGTGGGGATGTGCACAGGTCCAGATCTACTGGTCAGAAGTCCTTAGCTGGATCAGGGACCTTGACGGAGAGGAAAGAGAGAAGCACCCACTACTCGTTTTGTTTTCCTTAACTGAAACTGGGGATAGGATGGTGGTGGCGTGCAAAATGGTACAGGGCCTACTGATGGCGGCTCGAGCATGCCTTACCATGACATGGAAAAGGCCCACGCTCCCCAGCAAGAGTGAATGGCGAGCAGTCGCACTGAGCATATACAGAATGGAATGCCTGACTGCAGCATTGCACGGGGACCGTGCCACTGTAGAGAACACTTGGTTGGAGTTTCGCTCCGCATATGCTTCGTGAAACGTGCCTGAATTACGCTTTATCTAAGGTTATTATGGTTTAGTGCCTGAAATGACTCGAGTGTGTGTCAGCTGAATCAATGCATGACTTCTATGCCCAACACCATGACTAAAATGGCGGTTTAGTGGTTTTGTTTAACGCTCTCTTTAGTTCCAGGTCTGTTATCATGTGCGGGGGGTGGGAGTTGAGGGGTGGGATATAATTAGAAACAAAGGTTCGGTTTTCTTGTTATGCGAAATAAGAGATTGTATCTCTACTTACATGCTCGCTTTCTTTGTAAACAAGAGATGTAAGCTGCATTTATGTGATTGTAAAGCTTTCGAAAACCAATAAAAGTGAAATTTAAAAATAAAAAAAATCCATCAGACTATAGGGACCAGGGCCCGGAGTCAGACCTTTCATTCGCATTGCCTGATCCCACCCTTCTAAGGTGTTTTGGGTGGACTCCCAACAGTTGCCCTTTAGCCTCCCAAGCCTTCTGTCCCATAAAAGGGAGCATGCTGAGCGGTTTTATGGTCACCCCTTGTTCTACTTTGCACCATCCTTTCATGGATTACTCTCTGCCCAGTATAACATGGGTGCTACATGTGCTGCAAGTATGTACCGTTTTATTTTCAGTTCTCCCAATCACCCCATCATCTGGGTTCTAAACAGAACCCATCTAGGGACCCTCAGTCGATTATTGTCCCATATGAATCGTAAATCTGCTGTTTGTATTGATTTAACCATCTGCGTTGAGATTCTGATGGAGAGTGAGCTTGAAAATTAAGAGGAGTCGGGGTAGTAGGGTCATTTTAATCACAGAAATTCTGGTGAGCCATGAGAGCTCCTGACTATCCCATCTGTTTAGGTCGTCCAGCATTGTCTTCCACAAAGGAGGAATGTTTGCCCCATATAACTCTTTGTATGTTTTAGTTAATGTTATCCCTAGGTGAGGGGGCGCTGTTGCGCTCAATGGCACTGGCAGCCTGAGTGCTGATCTCCAGACTGGGGAGATCCTTCTTCCAAAAATAACCGCCTTACATTCATAGTACCTTCTCCATTTCCCTACATCTTGTGGACAGACCTCCTAGGACTGCCCCTGCTGCTCCATGGAGTCCGGGATCCAGCGACTACAGAGAAACCGCAGTGACTAGCATCGGCGGGTGAGCTTGCGGGCCTCTCTGCGCTGCGGCTCTAGGGGGCGTGGCAAGCCAGACTGCTGGGTGCCGCGGCGTGGTGGCCTTGGAGGGGGAGGGGTGATTTAGCCCTTGATTCGTGCCTGTTTCCTGGCGCCCCCCCCTTTGAAACACTGGAGACACTCATTCGTGCCGGGAGCCTGTGGGGAGTGCAGGCGGATGCCGCTGGACTCCGGACACCTCCAGCTCCTATCCTGCTCCCCGGTGGGGGGCCCTGCAGACGGGCGCAGAGCTAGCCCAGTGCGACACTGAAGGATCGCGGCACTGTGGTGGGGCTCGCGCTGGCTTCCCGCTCCTTGCCGTCCCCCCACCGGCTGAAGGAGCCCACTGCTACAGAACACGGTAGGGGGCTGGTGAGGGTGGCTGGGCTTGGCTGTAGCCACCGGGGCGATTTTGCACAGTAGATGTGCCTATGACTGCAGCCTATTGTGCCAGATTTTTTGAGCTGCTGGCACATAATGAAATAATACCTACAATCAATACACGTTCCCACCCACGCCACTGGAGGTACCCCCACTTTGCATTTAGCGGTGTGATCAACTGATCTGCAGAGGACATCCCGCCTCGCCATCTACCATCCGCTGGGACCGGGGGCAAATCACCTGGTGAACTGGAACTCAAGCACCTCCACTTAATTAATCAAACCCCAGACTTGGCACCCCACAAGTGACCGCCACGGGTTGAGCCATACCCACTACCCCTGCTCCATATGGAACCAATCGGCTATCCTGCACACAATCAAGCGAGGCTTCTAACCCCAACACTTGGCGCGGCGCCCTCGGCAGGCGGGGCGGGGATACGACCTCGGCGACAATATAGTTACAACCCCCCGGAGGAGCAAGGGCCATAACTTACCTCAGAAGCCCGAACGCAGGTCTCTCGAGTGGCAACAGAACGCTGACATCCCCAGCCACCCACACCAACCCAGACTCCCAGGTCCCCCGCCCACCCACACACACCATGACCAAGAGAGCGGGAGCTGGGAAGAAACAGAGCTCCCTGAACATGTTAACAAAGACACCAGCTAAGTCAGCAATGGAGATACTTGAAGAAGCCCCTGCAACATCGACCACACCAGCACCTGATGACTCACAGAAGATGCTAGAATACATCCGCGAGGGGTTCACCACTCTACACACCAAGATGGATGATATGAATGGCACCATCTCATCCATAAAGGCACATATTGAAAAAACTGATGGTCGGGTGACGGAGGTTGAGGCGAGGGTAGGTGCCGCCGAAGATGAGCTGGGTTCCCTACGGGCCACAGTCTCCTCGCTCTCCAGTCGGGTGCTGGCGGTGGAAAAAAAGAACAATGACTTAGAATCCCGTTCAAGACGCAGTAATCTGCGCATAGTTGGTGTACCCGAGGACAATATCAATGAGCCTATGGGGGACTTTGTGGAACACATGTTGCTGTCAGTTCTAGACTCTCCAAAACTCTCCCCACAGTTCGCAAAGGAAAGAGCCCATCGTTCCTTAACTGCAAAACCTAAGCCTGGCGCACCTACACGCCCCATCATAGCCAGAATTTTAAATTTTCGCGACCGAGATGCTCTCCTGAGGGCGGCAAGAATCAAGGGGGGGCTACGAATGGGGGCGGCAAGGATCCATCTGTACCCTGATTTCTCTGTGGCGGTCCAGCAGGAACACAAAACCTTTGTGGCAGTTAAAAAAAGGCTCCGTGATCTAGGGGTAAAATACTCCATGTTATTTCCCGCCAAACTAAGAATAGAACACTCCAATCAGACATTCTTTTTCACGATCCCTGAGGAGCCCTCAAAATTCATAGATGAACACTTCTCTGGCTGATCCTTCACCACTGTTTTGACACCGCTATGGCTCGATCATTATGCACCGAATTCTTGCCTGGAAACAGGCCCTTCAATGTCCTCACGCACAGTTGAGGCTATGTTACATGGAAATGCATTAACAGTTTGGTCTTGTTATTCCATTGAACTGCTGATCCTCAGATTAGGCAGCCTATACTAAAATATCCTTAAATGTTCCCCAGTCTGGTGCGTCACCGCCAAGCCAGCTAACAGGCTCCCAGGCGCTGATGCTGATGAGTTTATTGTTGTTATGGTCATGTTGGGTTATCATTCCTCTGTTTGGGGGAGGGATCTAGGTGAGGGGGGATTGGGTGTTATGTTAAAAAGGACTTGACAACCACAAGAGATGCCACACATACCGCTGTATTATATCATGGGTTTACAGATGGTTCATTGTACCCGCCCCAGCTTGGCTGGAATTGGCTACTGCCACTTCGGAGACCGGAAGTCAACCAACGCCCCCACACGAATGGCGGATAGTAGCTTAGCTTTCATGAGCTGGAATGTAAGGTTTAGGTAACCACAAAAAGATGAGACAAATACAATTGTATGCGGAACGCCATGGCAGTATAATCCAAATCCTATGCCTACAAGAGACCCATGCCCGCTCTGAACAATGCGAAAAATTGGCTAAACAATGGGGGCCTCAGAGGTACTTCACCAATTACTCTACCCAAAGACGAGGTGTCCTAACTCTGATACACAAAAGTCTTCAGTTCTCATGCTGTCACTCACGAATAGACCCACAGGGGAGGTATGTACTAGTCCTTGGCAGACTGCAAAATCAGGAGGTGGCCATATTAAATATTTATGGCCCAAACATTGACAACCCAGATTTCTACCTACACCTAGCCTCGGTATTGGAAAGTTACCCCCTGGTTCCGATCACATGGGGTAGCGATTTTAATACAATACTAGATGTCAACCTAGACAGATCAGGCTGTAAACCTTGCCAATTATCCAAGGCAGCCCACACTAACCACGCTTCCTTGGTTGGCGATATACTCTTGACTCCCACACTTACTCCTACTATTCCTACGTCCATGATTCACATTCTAGGATAGATAGGTGGCTTATATCAGACATATTGGTCAGGTCCCTATCCCACCTAGCGATCCTCCCTAGAACTTTATCCGATCATTCACCGGTGATTATCTCCATGAACTGGGGTCAAGACTACGATAAAACGAGACAGTGGAGAATGAGGCCCCATGCCCTACTCGATCAGGTCTTCCCATCTGAGATTGAGTCTGCCATCGAGGAATTCTTTGAGTTTAATACTAAATCGGTGTCATCACAAGCCACCGTTGGGAATCCCTTAAAGCATACATCAGAGGTATTGCCATCTCCAAGGGGGGTGGTATCCTGAAAGAAATCTGCTCGGATATCACTAGTAGTGAGTCGACACTAGCAACCCTTGAGACCCAATATGCCCTGGATCAATTTCCTGAAATATTGGCACAACTAGGGTCAGAGCTAGACACATTTCGCAGCCTAGCCGAACGGGAAGTCAAGTTCTTAGACAGCCCTCACTCGGTTAGGAAGTATGGCGAGGGAGAGCGCCCAGAAAGATTGCTCGCTGGGTTGATACGCCTAAAATTTTGAGCTCCCAACATACCAGCGATGGAGAGACCTGATGGAACACTGGCCACTTCACCACAAGACATTAACTCGGAATTTCTATCATTCTACACCTCCCTATACTCCAAAGTCAAGGGCCCCCAGATATCAGAAATTCACTCCTATTTAGAGCGCCTCCCTCTATCGGTCCTTTCCACTGATGCCAGCATTTCTCTGGAGAGACCGTTCACTCCTGAAGAGCTCACGGAGGCCATTGAATCGTTGGCATCAGGTAAATCCCCTGGCCCAGATGGCCTCCCCATCGACTTCTATAAACGGTTCAAATCTCTCCTGGTCCCACATTTGCTGGCCCTGTGGGAGGAAGCATGTGAGAGGGATATTCTCCCCCCCCACACTGCGAGAGGCACTGATAACAGTCCTTCTTAAACCTGGCAAAACTCCCACCCAATGAGGCTCATACCACCCCCTTTCACTAATTAACTGCGACGTCAAAATATGTGCCAAACTACTAGCCACCCGACTAGCCTCATTCATGCCCCACATCATTCATCCTGATCAAGTGGGATTTGTCCCGGGCAGATCCACTTCTTTGAACCTGAGGAGACTCTTTAATGTGATCAGTAGGATCGATCCGGGGGTACATGCGGTAGCGGCCACCCTAGATATGCAGAAAGCATTTGATTCAGTGTCGTGGGAGTATCTGTGGCGTGTGCTAGAGAAGTGTAAATTTGGTCCCAATTTCCACAAATGGATTAAGTTGCTCTACACCGGCCCATCGGCCAGGGTCCGCACGGAGGATAGGTGCTCCTCTCCCTCCGCCTTCCAAATAGCCAGAGGAACACGACAGGGCTGTCCTTTTTCCCCGCTAATATTCGCCATAGCTATGCAACCCTTTGCCGATATGATGCGCCAGTCACACTCTCATAGAGGCTTGCGTACAGCTGGCCAGGCCGATATTGTTTCTCTGTATGCCGATGATGCCCCACTGTATATTCGCTCCCCAGAAGTCAACCTTGCCCCAATCTTGGAGGACGTGGTCCGTTTTGGATACATATCTGGGCTAAAGGTAAATTGTTCCAAGTCTGTCCTATTCCCCCTTACGGACTGCACGCAACCCCCATCGGACCTAGGAGGATTCACATGGTCCCAATCCAATATTACTTACCTTGGGGTGGTGGTCTCCCAGCAAACTGTGAAGCTACGTGAGGATAACTACCGGAATTACCTCACAAACCTGGCCACAAAAACGGATAGTTGGGCTAGACTTCCCATTTCATTAGGGGGTTGGATAGGTTGGATAGGCATACTTAAAATGGTGGTACTGCCCCAACTCCTTTGCCGATTTACTAATCTCCCCCTGTGGCCAGGCGATGACGACTTCCGATCACTACGCAGCATAACCAACACCTTCCTATGGCACTCCGGCTCAGTCCGACTCTAATTAACAACACTGACCACCCCTATGGAGCTGGGTGGGTTTGGCGCCCTGACTTCGCCAGGTATTGGTTGGTAGCCCAGTCCCAATTTGCTTCCCACTGGTTTAACACCACCGACACCCCCCCCCCAATGTCCGGCTAGAGAAACTAACGGTCAGTGATCGAGTAATTGGTTCCCTTATTCTCAAACCCGTCCTGGCTGACCCAGACTTGGCAAACCCTGTTGCCAGTACATCCTTGGCTCGCACTAAAATCTGGAAACTGGTGAAGGCACCTCACCCCTTCCACGGGGAACTCCCACTCTGGAACTTCTTCCCTGATGTCCCACACATCCCACAATCCATTGTAGCTCGCTGGGCTGATGAGGGCTTCTTAACACTCCGAATGTCTATGAACAGGGCAACTTCCTCGAATGGGCAGACCTCCCAATCTCCCTCAAACGAAAGCCTTCAGCATGGCTGCAATACTCCTCTCTCCGGAAAAATATCAAAGCCAGATACCCCAACTTCCCTACAATACCACCTGACGAACCCATAATAGCGGAGCTGTGCTCCTTTTATTCCTTTAAGGGGAAAGTATCAAGGCTTTACACCCTACTGCAGACTAAAGCGGCCCCCTCCTTCACTAAACCAAAGCATAGGTGGGAAGAAGACCTCGGAGTTGAGATCACTGATGAACGCTGGTCCCGGATGTGTGCTCGCACTCACAACGTATCGTATAACTCACGGTTCAAATTAATACAATTCAAGGTGTTGCATAGATACCATCACACTCCAGGCAGTCTACACCATATGTTTAGTGATCTCTCGCTCAGCTGTCCTAGATGTGGTGCGGATCAAGCCCCCTCCATTCATATGATCTGGTTCTGCCCGCGGCAGACGCAATTCTGGTCCGAAGTATGCTCCACAATTTCTGCTATACTAGACCATACTATAGACTAATCCCCAATGCGTTGCCTCTTCCACGACTTCCCCCAACTGGGTCGTGACTCAAGGAAACTGGCTGGACTTTGCATGATACTGGCTGTACGCTGCATTTTGATGAACTGGCTTCAGCCTAGAGTACCCACGTATGCACAGTGGCTCAGGACGGTCACATGGGTGCGCGATACTAAGGCGACCTGGGGTGCACTGCAACATCCGCACTCGAGACCAAGGGATATCTGGCGGAAGTTCCGTAGTTGTATGTCCACCATAACCTCGAACTCAGACACTGAATCCTCTATCCCCACCCTTTCCACCAAATAATGCCATCCCATGAACTGTGACTCTTACTCATATACCCAAGACGTTATCTAGTCCTCAACCCTTTTAATGCACTCGAAATGCCAGCACTGTATTGTAAAAGTTGCATTGTGTTATGTTGTAATTTATTGCCACACTGTAAGCATCTTGATTTGTTGGTGCGTTGTCAAGTCAAATAAATAAAGGTTTAAAAAGAAAATGTTATCCCTAGGTAATCTGTCCCTTTCTTCTCCCAGACCAAGTTGGCTATGCTATCAGGTCTGTCTTTGGATTTTGAATAATTAATAGTCAAACCAGAGGCCTCTGCGAATTCCCAAAGCTTCTTCCTAACTTTTGGCATGGTCTGCTTCGTATATCTCTCATGAAAAGCAGAATATCGTCAGCATAGACTGCAATCTTATGCTCCATCTGTTTGTACTGGACACCCGCTATTCCCTGATCTTGCCTGATCATTGCCGCTAATGGTTCCATAACCATTGAGTCTATGTTTGGGGGTCACTATGACACCCATGTGTTATTGCACTGAGGGTGCTGTGTATCACACATGTAGCGTGGAAACATCTAGAGGCGCCGCATACCGCGCTTACTCACCGCATTTGTTCTTCATAACCGGCATCCACGCTGAAAACGCTGCGGCACCTAAAAGACACAGAAAAAGAACTCAGTTCAATGCAAATACGAAAGGGGTGCATCGCGCATCGTGCTGTCACTCACCTTCAGCGCTACTCATCTCAACAGCACGCCGCCATCCCCGGACGCCGGCCATCATCTAAGGAATGAAAGGAACGAAATTAGAGAACTGTTCAAAAGGCTCATTATACTTACCTGTCAGACTCTTGCAAGTGAAGTAACTAGGCAGCAATGAGCCCGCATCAATCAACGGGCCCCTGCGCTGGAAGCAGGACAGAGAGCACATTATCCAAGAAAACAAGATGAGCTGTGGATCAAAGGGAAGGGTTGGACCCCGGGGAAGAAGGGTTTCAAGCACACAGAGACAATAGGGAGTTAAACTCTACCAATCCTGTGTTTCAGGCCCAGTCTCCAGTCGAATAGCCTTGAGGGAAGGGTTCGAGGTCGGTTGAGGTCAGAACAGGCTGAGTGACGTCCCCATGGATACCAGGTGAGCGTTACACCACCTTGTTTCCGGTTCCTTCAGTTTCCTACTGATGAAGCAAATGGTGTTCTCCCTACCTTTCTCATCCAGTTGGCTAAGGACTGCACCTATACCTGTATTGGAAGCATCTGTTTACACAATGAAGGGTTGGTGGTAGTCCGGAGTCATAGAACTGGAGCCTGACAAAGGGCTCTTTTCAGGTTTTCAAAGGCCTGATTGCACTCCTCATTCCATTTGACCTTTTTACGGAATTTTGGAGAGGAGATTACATTCAGTGGAGAAGCTATGGTCCCATAGTTTTATATGAAATTCCTGTAGTACCCAGTGAGGCTTAGAAAGGCTCTCTCACCTGGGTTTGAGTAGAAGGGGTTGTCCAATTTTGCACAGCTTCTATCTTGCTGGGCAATGACTTTATTTCAACACCTCCTAACTCATGACCAAGGTAGACCACTTTACTCTGACCAATTTGACATTTTCTTGCCTTTATGTTCAGCTGGGCCCTTTCAAGACCCTGCAAAACATATCGTAGGTGGTCAACATGTTCTTGTAGGGCTGAACACTGCAATGTCCAAGTATGCCATGCAGAAGTCCGCCATCCCATTCAGAACCTGATTAACCATCCTTTGGAATGTAGCAGGTGCATTCTTTCATCCAAAAGGCACAACCTTAAATTGGTAAATTGGTATAAGCCAGCTGGGGTGGAGAATGCATTTTTCTCCTTGGCATGGTCTGTCAGGGCTATTTGCAATAGCCTGACGTGAGATCAAATGTGCTGAGGTACTTGGCTGAACCAAGTCTATCCACCAGCTCATTTGTCCTGGGCAAAGGATGTGCATCAGTCTTAGTGACTGCATTTAGAGCTCTATAGTCCACACAGAATCTCAACTCCTTGGATCCTGCCTTTGGTACTAACATAACTGGGCTAGACCATGGACTAGTAGAGGGTTCTATTACCCTGAGATCAATCATCTTGTTGACCTCTCCTTTGATGTAGGTTCTTACATTATCTGACATTCTGTAACCCCTGCTTTTGGCAGGTAAACAGTCTCCAGTGTTGATATCATGCTGGCCCCAAGGGGTCAAGACTGCTGAAAGTGAAAACAGGGGGGCAAATTGATTTAACAAAACTTTGCACTCCTCCTGTTGTCCAGAAGTCAGATTAGAAAAGAGATTAACTCCTTCTATTTTCTCATCTAAAGGTTTGCCTCTGAGAAGGTCAGGTAGAGGTTTGCTCTCCTCCTCCTCTTAAGCTGAAACTAGACGCAAAGCACCCATTTCTGGTCTCGAGACATAGGCCTTCAAACGGTTGGTGTGAAGGACACTGGGAGCCTCCTTAGGATTGCCTAAATCCACCAGATAGTTCACCTCTTCAAGCTTTCCCACAATCTTGAAGGGTCCTATCCACTTGTCCTGCAAGGCCCTCTGCCTTGTTGGCACCATCGCAAGAACTAGCTGGTCTTGAGCAAACTCAACAATGTTGGCCTTCTGGTCATGCCAATGCTTAACCAGAGCCTGACCTGCTTTCAAGTTGTCACTTGCTTCAGCCATCATGTGTGACATTCTCCTCCGGAGTCCTATCACATAGTCACTCTGACTGGCTTGGGGGAAGGAGCACTCTCCAACCCCTCCTTAATCAGGGTCAATAGACCTCTGACTGGATGGCCATAGAGAACTTCAAAGGGACTGTAACCCACTCCCTCCTGAGGGACTCCTCTATCTGCAAAGAGAAGGCATGGCAGTAGAAGATCACACTTTCATTTAAGGGGGTCCTCTAAAGCTCCTATGATGCTCTTCATGGTTCTATTAAACCTTTCTACCAACCCATTTGTCTGAGGGTGATATGCAGTAGAGAACTTGTAGGTAACTCCACAGTTTTTCCACATGGGCTACATGTAGTGGGACATAGAATTTGACTCCCTGTCGGATATTACCTCCTTAGGAAACCCAACCCTGGTAAAAATACCAAGGAGGGCATTAGCCACAGCCTGGGCTGTAACAGCCCTCATAGGAATAGCTTCAGCGTACCTAGTAGCATGGTCTACTACAACAAGTATAAACCTGTTGCCTGAAGAGGACCGACAATGTCAATTCCCACCCTCTCAAATAGTACTCCCACCACAGGGAGAGGCACTAAAGGTGCCACGTTCTTGGAGCCACTCTTACCAGAAGTTTGGCAGGTGTGGCAACTCTTGCAATACTTATCTACCTCAGCCCCCATTTTAGGCCAATAAAAGTAGAGAGAGAGCCTTTCCTTGGTCTTCTTGAAACTCAAGTGACCAGCCAAAGGTATCTCATGGGCTAGTTGGAAGAATTGGAGTCTGTTCTCTTGGGCAACTAAAAGTCTTTTGTAGTCTCCAGGGGTTGACTCAGTCGGTTCACTGTAGAAGAGGCCATCTTCCCTATACTTCCCAGGCTCTTGCCCTTTAAGCTGAGAAGCTGCCTCGTGGCGAAGAGCTTCCAGAGTTTGGCATTCTCTTTGTACCCTACTGAAGTCTGCCCTGTTGGGCCCACCTTCTGCCAGTAAAGACTGCAGCTCAGGATGGTCCACAGGGTCCAGATCTCCAATATGATCCTGGCCTTCTACTAGATCTGAATCCTCAGGCTCTAGTTCAACCACACAGGGTTGTACCTCACTCTCAGCCTCAGCTGGAGGAGGAGTCACAGGTGTGACTCTGGACAACCTAGGGGATGTCCTGGTTGGAAGCACATGAGTGCTTCCTGCTGGTTAATTCCTAGAAGTCTTGGGTTTCCTCTTTGCTTTTGGTTGCTCAGACATAGCAGTTAGTAACTCCATGGGAGTAGGAGTGATTTCTTTTTCTATCATTTCCTCAGGAGACCCCCCTCAAGGTCCTCTCCCTGGCAGGTCTGGTGAGCTCCTGCAGTCTTTTGCTGGGAGGTCTAGGAGTATTTGACACTACTCCAAGATCTTTTAGGTCATTTCCCAACAGAACCCTTCCAGGTACTTCATATTGCACACTAACAGGTATCCTGATGGTCATGTCATTGCACTGGATGAGAGCTGGTAACTGGGGAAGCATCTGCACAGGCCCTCCAGCTAACTTGGTGAGGCGTTTGTGCGCCTTAGCAACATCCTCCACCTTCCTTGAAAAAAGATTTGTCCAACACAGTTATGCTGGCTCCAGTGTCTCTAATGGCAGGGGACTCCTGACCATTCACTAGGACACTGTCCTTATAATACTCTTTAGTATTATTTGGGATAGAATTATAAACATCTAAATTCCGTTGTTCCCACAACCCCAAGGACACTAAAGAAACACTAGCTGAGACTCTGATGGGGTCTTCAGCTAGTATTATAAAGTTTCTACTGGCCATTTGTGCTTCCTTCTCAGGAGCGAAGGCTAAGGAGACAGTGTGGACCCCTGAAGGTTTACCCTTACATCTGGGATCCCCTTTCACATGGTCAGTTGAACCACAAACATAACATTTCCCAAATGTCTTTATGAATGGTGGCTTGTTCTGACCTCCTTCTGGTCTGGGACCAGAAGGTAGACTAGCCTGATTCGGTTTCCCTTGTGGCTTACCCTTGGAGTTTTGTTTGTGGCCCTCTTTGGAATTGGAATTATTTGAATTCTCTTCATTGTCTTTCTTAGGCTGCTTTCCCTCATCCTTTTCCTGAGTGACCCCTGAATCCTTGTGAGTAGCCCTGTTGGCAATCCAAAAGTCAGCAGCCTTAGCTAGTTTCTTGTAATCTATTTCCTTTGAATCAGCCAAGTGCTGTCTGAGCTCAGGAGAGCAAGTATCATAGTTAGACTCCAACATGACAAGATTTTTCATTCCTTCAGTGTTTTTCAAACACTCACTCACCCAGGTAGCCCAAGGGGTACCATTATGCTTTTTGAGGGTCCTAAACCTCTTAAGGTACTGTGAAGGGGTCTTCCCAAATCTAGCAATTAAAACTAGCTTCACACATTCATAGTCCATCCTATCCACCTCCCCCAACTCCTTTACCACATCAGATGCAACAGGGAGGACCCTAGAGAATAACCAGGGAAGCAACTGATTCCCTGTGATTTCCTGGAGCCCATGATTGTACTCAAACATAGCTAACCAATCTAGCACATCCAACTTAGGTTCATACATACCCACAATCTCTTTAGGCATCCATGGTCTCTTTGGACTGGAAGATCTAGAGGATCCGGGAAGTGAAGAATTTCCATAGAGAATTTCTTCATCTCTTAATTCATGATTGAGCTCCATTTCTCTGAGCCTTAGTTCTTGGTGCTTCTGTTCAGATTGGGCACTAATTCTTTTGAATTCAAGTTCAAGCCTCATTATTTCTAGTGAGATAAGCTCAGGACTTAATGTGGGACCTGACAAAGGTCCAGTAGACAAGGCTTGATGCCTTTGAGCAGGTAGAGGGCCAGAAGGGGTTATATTGTCAGCCTCCTCTTCCTCATCTGTCTCAACAATAACATCATCAACATTATCATCCTCAAGATTTGCTACATTTTCTGGAGTAGTAGGCACTACAGCCCCACTCTCCAGACTTTGTTTTTCCAACAATCTTTCAATCAACTCTTTTCTTGCCGTTGACGGGAAGACTTTTCTGTCTGCACAGATCCCTTAAATAATCAGCAGTATTTAAAAGGAGGGTCTCCTGGCTATAGCTTTCCATATTTGACTTTTGTTTTAAAATAAACTATTAGTGATTGTTAAGCCTTGTGGTTAGTTGAACCAAGATACTAGCAGCACTCTAAAATGTAAACTCAATACTTTATCCTCACCGCTGTACACCAGTGTTAGGCAGAATCCTATGCAGTTCCCTTAGGGAGCACTACAGAAGATAAGGACTACAGGTATATGCAATAAATCCCTTTTGGTATCAGTCTGTACCACAAAGATTTAGATGGTAGCTGTGGCTGAGCAGTCAGACTTATCTCAAGAGGGAGATGTGCAGTATTCAGGGTTTACACAATAGGACTACAGTACTTTAGAACAAGGAAACACTGACCAAAGCTTTGTATCAAAAGAATATATATTTTTATTTTACACACTCTTAACTCTACACACAAATCACTATTATTAAAGCAAGTTAAAACAGTCAAGAAAAGTATATACAACTCCCTAATTAAATTGTAGACAACTTTGAGCAAGAGTGAAAACTGAGCAAAATGGCACGTTGTAAACCAAGCAGAAATGGCACTAACAATGGAGGGAAAGGACAAGTTATACAGGGTTAGACTCCTAAACACAACAGCAAAACTTCCCAATTGGATTGTGAACAAGTTAGGCAAGGTAGTACTTTAGCATAAGCAATACTTAGGTGAAAACCGAGCAAAATTAAGTGCACCAACACATTTCTTGATGAAAAGTAATCTAGAGAAGGCAGTTGTAACTGAAGTAGCCAGAGTCATTAGGCCTGTGCCAGAGTCCATGGTACAAGGCAAAGTGCCCAGGTTCAAACGGTTCTAGTAGCTGGAGTCAAGTCTTTGTTTAACGGTTGAAAACGAGGGTGCAAAAGGTAAAAAGACAATGATAGACGATAGGGACGGCCAGCCAAGAAGGTAAGTAAAGGATTTAAAACACCTTTAGCAGTACCCAACGAAATGGGAGGCCTTGCAGAACAGTGTACCTTAAAAGTGGAAGAGGCTCCTGCGGTGGCGGTAGTTCCTAGCCGTTCCTGCAGTTCGGGAGATCCAGCAGAGGAAGAGAGGCTCTCGTCGTGGAGGAAGGTTTGAGTTACTGCACTGCCCAGGGATGAAGCCAGCCACGGTGATGCCAAAAAGGAATAAAAGTTACGCTCCTTTAAATCGCGGTCATGGTGGATGGGTGCCTGGCTATCCGGTCTCCTAGTGCTGGGCACTGGCGATTCGACCAAGGCAGGTCCGGGAAGGCGATTGGCAAACTGTTTGGTCCCACCAGCTCAAGGGAAGAAGGCTCTTGGAGGTGAAGATCTTCTCTTGTCGTTGGAGAAAAGTGGTGAGGATCTGCAGCAGGGCTTCACCGGTGGTTCAGTCGTTGCAGCTTTGGCTTCTCTCCTCCTCGGATTTCTCAGGTTCAGTGGCAACGTCTATCTTCCAGTCCGCAGGTCCCTGCTTTTATGCAGAAAACCCCCCATTCACACAGCCTAGCTGTTACTCACACAGTAGGGTGGCTATCCTGGCGGGATAACCCCCCAGCCTATCAGGGCAGAGTGCGACTTGGGTTGCTTAGGCAACCCTGTCCAGGGTGCCTATTCCCCCTCCCACACATCCTGTCTACCCCAGACTCACTGGCGCCTAAAGGAGGGCTTCTGTCCAGAAGCCCGCCAAAAGGACGAACAAAGGGCCCCACCCTCGGTTTGGATTACAGAGAGCGACGTGAGAAAGAAATAATATTAAAGATCTGGCAACAAAAAAAAACACTGTAGTAAAGTTAATATTAAAATAACCCAGCAGTACATTAGAGGCTGTCAGTAAAAGTGGTAGCCTCGAACAATGGGAAAATCCCATAGGAAAATATTTGCGGTCTAATATTTATGGTAGTAACCACTGCCACCAGCCAGAAACTTTGGAGAGAGGGTCTGGACAATACCCCCTCGAAAATGAACACCAGGGAAAAACTATTAACCCTTCCCAGTACCTCCATAGTAAAATGAGTTGTACTGGTTTTGTTCATAATTATTGACTAGCAAAGTCAATAGTAACTTTGCATGCTTTGGGAGACAGTAGTCAGTCCCAGGGTATGGAGTCTACGTTTGGGGGTCACTATGACACCCATGTGTTAGTGCACTGAGGTTGCTGTGTAACACACATTTAAAAAGATGATACCTAGGGAGTGAGAAAAACTCCATAGCCCATAAGCACAAAACGAGCCTGAAACACACATCATACATATACCTGAGAGTGGGAAAAAGAGTCTCACTCTTAGCAGGAGTAAAAAATAAACCTTGGAAATCCAGCAAAGCTGCTGGGAGACTCTCTATAGGTAAGGGAAATGTGCCTTTTAAGAGAATTCTCCCTAACAACGACCACCACATATGTCCCAGAGCGCTGCATTTCCTCCAGCAGAGAGGAGATGATTCTGATTTCAACTTGTTTAAGCGCTGGGGGGTGAGGGTGAGGTACCATCTGTAGCAGATTTTGAATGATGACTCTTTAATGGTTGTACATTTGGAGGCCCTTTGTGCTTGCCCCCACATTTGTCCCTATACCTCTTCGGAGATATCTATATCCAGGTCTTTCTCCCACCTATCCATATATGGTAGCCTATCATTCATATGTGCATTGTCTAGTAGGCGGCAGAGTCGCGAGACACGATTCTTTGCCCCTCCCTCTTTCATTGTAATTTCCAGCCCTATCGGTGTCTGTTTACCAGCTTCCTCCACTTCCTTCTGGGATATCCAGTGTCTTATCTGACATATATTTATCGTTCCCCCTCTCCCACCTGGAAACTAGTCTTGCATTCCTCAAAACAGAGTGGCTTCGTCCCAGCCCCCCATAGTAGAAGTCCATCAGTCGTAGGGCTTTGCGCCTCCCCATTTATCCCGATATACTTTGCTCCAGCCTTGGGAGAATTCCTTATTAAAACCCATCGGACTATAGGGACCAGGGCCCAGTGTCAGACCTTTAATTCGCATTGCCTGATCCCACCCTTCTAAGGTGTTTTGGGTGGACTCCCAACAGTTGCCCTTTAGCCTCCCGAGCCTTCTGTCCCATAAAAGGGAGCCTGCTGAGCAGTTTTATGGTCACCCCTTGTTCTACTTTGCACCATCCTTTCCTGGATTACTCTCTGCCAGTGTAACATGGGTGCTACCTGTGCTGCAAGTATGTACCATTTTATTTTCAGTGCTCCCAATCGCCCCATCATCTGGGTTCTAAACAGAACCTATCTAGGGACCCTCAGTCGTTTATTGTGCCATGTGAATCGTAAATCTGCTGTTTGTATTGATTTAACCACCTGCGTTGCGATTCTGATGGCGAGTGAGCTTGAAATTTAAGAGTCGGGGTAGTAGGGTCATTTTAATCGCAGAAATTCTAGTGAGCCATGAGAGCTCCTGACTATCCCATCTGTTTAGGTCGTCCTGCATTGTCTTCCACAAGGGAGGAATGTTTGCCCCATATAACTCTTTGTATGTTTTAGTTAATGTTATCCCTAGGTAATCTGTCCCTTTCTTCTCCCAGACCAATAGGTATGTGTTACTTAAGTTGGCTATGCTATCAGGTCTGTCTTTGGATTTCGAATAATTAATAGTCAAACCAGAGACCTTTGAATTCCCAAAGCTTCTTCCTAACTTTTGGCATGGTCTGCTTCGTATATCTCTCATGAAAATATCGTCAGCATAGACTGCAATCTTATGCTCCATCTGTTTGTACTGGACATCCGCTATCCCCTGATCTTGCCTGATCATTGCCGCTAATGGTTCCATAGCCATTGCAAAGACTAGCTGAGACAGCGGGCATCCTTGTCTCGTGCCCCGTCGGATGTTCCCCCTTGCCGTGAGTTTCCCGTTAATCAAGAATTTGGTAGAGGGAATGTCAAAATTAGCTAGGACCATCCGAATAAATGTAGGACCGCACCCAAATGCAACTCCCAGGGTATTGTTATGCACTGTTCATTTCTTTCAGTATATCAGATTTTCAGTAATTCTTCGTCTATCACACATTTTTAAGTTCATTGGTTTCAGGTTTAACTTTGCCTCTTTTCCCCTTTACCAGGGTATGTATCGCAACAGTTAAAGTTAATTTGTTTCAAGGTTTACTTTGTCTCATGACTTCTACTGAGACAAGTGGCTTGCACGGTATAATGATTACCTCGGTGCCTCCCGTTATTCCTCTTTGCCCCATTACCTTCGACTGTGCAGGAGAACGTGTTCATGATCTTGTTCCTTGTGGACCATCTCTCTGGTCCTGGACCATCGTTGCCTTTTTTCGTCTGCGCTTTTCCTCTCTGTGTCCTGCAGTTCCCATTAATGACCGGACACTCTGCGGCTCTCTACGTGCGGTGGTATCGACAATGGTTTGTGGACCGGCTGTCCACCACGACTCCTTTGTGGTCTTGTCACCACTTTCCTTCGAGCTCCTGCCCTTTCGGTTTCTTGTGCTGGGGATTCGCTGTGGTTTTTGTGTCCCAGTTTGCAGTTTTGAACAAGTTTTAAACTCGCGAGCTTCCAAGCATGAACTTGCGAGCGGGACCTTCCCGTATCTGCATATGCGTCCCTTGCCCTCTTCTCTCTCTCTTTGTTGCTCAAGTGCACACACTTCAAAGTACTCGTCCCAGTTGATTAGATATCTATTTAAAGTGATATGATCTTTTTCTATGCAATAATGACATCTATTAAGTGTGTCCTCATCCCAGTCTTGCTAATAAAGATTGCCCACGCTAACAGCTCAGGAAGTCCTCATTCTGTTAAAGACAAGGAGGCAAGCATTATGCTTATTCTTTCTTTAATACTGCCATCTCAGCATTTTAACACTAACTTAATTTGTAATATTTTCTGATGTAACAAAAGAAAAAATAAACAATAAGTTCAAGTTCAACATATAAAATCTCATTGAGGTGTTCTGAACTACGACTCCCATGATGCTCAAGTCTTCAGTAGTCCTGACCCTTGTCTGTCCACCTATCAGCACCCAGCGTGGGGTATAAACACTGTAAACCCAATGTCCTTTCCTCTTTCTTTGCCATTAGAGTTCTATTTCTGCACATGAACGGTCCTTAAACTCTGGAACCTTTCATAACTTTAACTGCTCTCCTGCTGTGCTATCACTTGGTCCAACGGGGACAACTCGCTACCACTTCTCTTTCTCTAGTCTATCTTCTTCAAGACGCTTTTTGGTCATCTCCTGCGAGAATAGAAAAAGTACCATGAGGATGGGAATGAATAAAGCTTAGCATACAACATATTACAATGTTCATTTCTTTGACATTCCGGGTGGGATATAATGCTCGCCTCCTTGTCTTTAATAGAATGAAGACTTCCTGAGCTGTTAGCGTAGGCAATCTTTATTCTATGACAAGACAGGAGGCTTGCATTATGCTTGTTCAAACCTTGCTACCACCCTGTTTGGTATATCTGACACTGGTTTGAAATAAAATGTCTTAAATGTCGACTCCGAAGACCAATCTACTGATTTCATAATGTCTTGAAGGGACACCCCAGCTGCAAATGCTCTAGAAGCCATACCCCTGTAGCCGAATGTGCGCCAAATAAGGATAAGTCTATGCCGGCCCATTGCATCACCTCTCTTACCCATCTAGCTAAAGTTGTGTTGCTACTGCATGATGTGGTTTCCTACGCGCTATAAGCAGTTGGGTTACTCCGCGCGGCCTAATTTGCGCTGTCGCTTCCTCGTAATCTTTAATGCATTGCGCTACACACAGTTTCTTATTTTCTGTCAAGTAAGGGTAGGAAATCACTCTAGAATCGGTCTTTGTTCTCTTGGCGATAGAAAAGGCTACTCCTTCTGGATAAAAAATCTGTCTGTCTACTTGTATCGCTTTAACGTCTGACACTTCCCTGCACGCCACTAGGCATAGAAGCATAGCTAATTTCCCTGATAATTGGTATCGGGATAAGTGTTCGTTCTCGGGCCACCCGAAGAACAACTGAAATACGTCTCTGACGTCCCACAGGACCGAGTATTTAGGTCTTCTCAATTTGATCCCTTTGAGGAGCCGTAAGACTGCTGGATGTTCCCCAACTGCCGTCCTTTCCACTTTATCGTGGCCAGCGGAGATCGCTCACCTGTAATCTCCTATTGTTCTGTAGGTGCTGCCTGATTGGAACCTTGAGGCAAGAAAGTTAAGGACTTGTACTAGAGGCACTGAAACGCGATCCAAGCCGTGTTCCGCACACCGCAGTGTCCAACCATTCCAAGCGGTACTATAGCTTCTAATAGTGGAAGGCGCCCAGGAATCTCGGATGCAATCTGCAGCGAGCTCCAAAATGCCTGGCAATTGCCATCTTTTTCTGAAACCCTGGATGCTATCAACTGCAATGTACCCGCTTGTATCATCGGATGGACGTGACCGGTCGGGTCAAGTAGAAGGTCCTGCAGATTCGGAACTATCCTCGGAGAATCCGTAGAAAGTTCCATCACTACTGGAAGCCAGGGCTGCGCTTTCCAACAAGGCAGTACCATTACTAACTCGGCTTGGTCCCTGCGGACTTTCGCCAGGGCTCTTGTGATCATCACGAATGGCGGGAAGGCATAGTGGACTGCTCCGTTCCACGGGTGTAGAAATGCGTCTGTACCCGCTGCCCCCCGGATCTATCCTCCAACTGTAGTACTTTTGAGTCTGTGCATTCAGTCTGGATGCAAACAGATCTATGTCTACGGGTCCCCATAACGCTTGCAAGAGTTTGAATACCTGAGGATGCAGCCTCCAATCGCTGGAGTCTGCAAGATATCGAGAGTTCCAGTCTGCTACACTGTTCTGACTCCCGGGAAGATATTCTGCTGTGACTGTGATCTTGTTCTGCAGGCAATAATGCCAAAAGTCTTTCGCCAGCGCCGCTAACATCCTGGACCTTGTTCCCCCTAATGTGTTGATGTAGTGGACCGCTGAAATGTTGTCCATCTTGAGCAACACGCAGCATCTTATTTTGTTTTTCGTAAATGCCTGGACTGCAAAGGAGCCTGCTAGAAGCTCGAGGCAATTTATGTGTAGGTTCAATTCTTTGTTTGACCACTTCCCTCCTGTCTGGATATGATCGCACCTTGCTCCCCAACCTGACCTACTCGCTTCTGATTCTATGATCATATCTGGAATGTCTCCGAATATGGCCTGGCCGTTCCAAGCCTCCATATTCTCCAGCCACCACTGAAGCTCCGTAATGGCTTCAAGATCTAGGCTCACAACGTGATGGTAAGCCAACCCTTTGTGTAAATGTCTGATTTTGAGCCTCTGTAACGCTCGATAATGCAATGGCCCTGGGAAAATAGCTTGAATGAAGGCTGCTAGCAGACCTACTACTCTGGCTAGATTCCGAAGTGAAATAGCTTTTTTGGCTATAACCGCTCTGAGCTCCTTCTTTAACGCCCTCACCTTGTGACCTGGAAGTTCTAGTATCGCTTTGACTGTATCTATGGTGAAGCCCATAAATTCTAATCTCTGAACTGGGATGAGCTGAGATTTTTCCAAATTCACTAAGAATCCTAGGGATGATATGAGATTGAAAATCCATTGTACGTCCCTCGCTAGGATTTCCTTGCTGGCACCCATCACCAGAATATCATCTAGATAGATGATCATGCAAATCCCTCTCTCTCTCTGAAAGCTGCTGCTACTGGCCTCATTAATTTTGTAAAGGCCCAAGGGGCTGACGCCAGACCGAACGGTAGGCCCGTGAAACGCCATATCTCTCCTTCCCATCGGAAGCAGAGATACTTCCAAAATACTGTTGCTATCGGAATCGTGAGATACGCATCCTTGAGATCTAGCCGCGCTAACCAATCTCCCATGCATAGCAGATCTGGAAGGAGGTGGATGCCCTCCATCTTGAAATGATTGTACGCAAGCCAACAGTTTGCGTTTTTTAAGTTTATGACGGGTCGGATCTTGTCCCCTCTGTGAACTAAGAACATGTTGCTTAGGAATCCTTGACCTCCTAGATATTCGCGCTCTATCGCTTCTTTTTGTACTAGCTTTACTAGTTCGCTGTGCAAAAGCAATTTTTCCTCTCGCGGCATGCAGATGGGGTATGGCTCTGACACCTGAATTGGGTCTCGTATGAATTGCAGTTTGTGGCCCGTCACTGCCTCCAAAACCCAAGCATCGCTCGATAAAGCTTGCCATTGCCACAGAAAGTGGAGAGTTCTCCCTCCTAACCGTATGGTTGGCGTACTCCCCGCCTGCTGCACTGGGCTGGCGAAACGAGCCTCTTCCCCTGCAGCCTCTCATATGCCTTCCTCTGGCTGGGAAGAATGTATCCTGCTGGCGTCCTTCCCAGTACTGGGCCCGTGGGCATTGAGGTCTGCGTTGCTGATTGAATCGACCAGACGAACGACCTCTGAAGCACCCGGTCCCGGCAATAACACGTCCTGGGAAAGTCTTCCTTATGGAGCTTTGGGCTCTCTCTAGCGCAGAATATGTTCCAACAAACTGCAACATTTCCTTAGCGAAGGCTTCCCCGAAGAGAAGACCCTTCGCTATTTCACCTGCCTCATAAGTGGCTACATCGCTAAGTTTGTCGTCAATCTTCAGGAGGACCCCTCTCCTTCTCTCTGAAGAGATAGCACAATTAGCATTACCCAGGAGGCATACTGCCCTGTGGCCCAGTTACCCAATGCTTGGGTATCAACTGGGACTCCTGTATCTTTAGATTTTTCCACCAAGTTCATAATTTTAGCTAACGGTCCCGCCATGTACAGGACTTTATCCTGACAACCTTTCCAGGCGCAAACTATACCCTTTCTGATGTCTCGTGCGGACTTGGTAACGAAGGTGACACTTTTAGGGTCCAGATCTGGTGTCTCAGTGAACTTTCTTGGAAGCTCTTGCCTTGGACATTCCGCCCTCATGTGTGATCGGACTTCCCTGTCGAGTGTCTTTCTAATATGCTGGGCCATGTAGATGGCCACTCTAGGTGACGGTGCCCATTCTGATGATATTGGGTGCCTAATGGCTTCCGGATCAAACATGTCTTGAACATTCTCCTCTTCTTCTGGCACATGTGCCTTAGTTGGTTCTACTATGTCTTCCTCTTTGCCACCTTCATCGTCGGGAGTGTAACCCTCTTCATGCTCCCCTGCATTGTCCACCCCTGGGTCAGGGGGTCTGTCTTTGCATTCCGCCATCTTTGCTAGGAAGGCCTCTTTCAACCTTGCGACAGGGTCGCTTTCTTTTTGGGGAACAAAGTTAACCTTTTTGTGCATGCCCGCGGGGGTCAGAGTCTGCGCTCTTCCGGGCTTTTTTTACACCCCTTATTATGCTGACGTCCCTTCTCCAGGGCTATCTACCCGTCTTTTTCTGGCTGCTAATTGTTCTTGTTGCTCAGCCATGAATGATTCTAGCTTTTCCAATCTTTGCGGCAAAGGCTGTACTCCCTGGGAAACTGCTCGAGTCAGGGAGTCTCCCAGCACGTTCTTAAAGCTGAGGGATAGATCTGCGTCTACCGCCTCTTGAAAAGTGGGTTCCTCGTCCCACTCTTCTTCAGTCCACTCCGGGGTGGTGGATTGGGATCCGTGTGTTTTCTGAGCCATAATATCTTGTTAGCAAGGCTAACTTCTGAGGAGTCAGCAGCAATCAGGCTCCAAACTCAGTCTGTGAAAAGCAGAGACTGTGGCCTCTTAGCAATGTTGTATCACTCTACAATAGAGCTTCAATTTTCTTTTCTTCTCAGAAACACTGCCAACTGCTAATCCGCTCTGTTCGTCATATTATTCGAAATGAACAAACGTTAGTATAGTGGAGCATGCTGGGAAAAGTCTCCTGAGCTTTTGGTTTTCTTGGCTCCTAAAGCCCTTCGTGTTCGCCGGTACGAGCGCTCGGCGTAATGAGGAGAGCGGGGATGGCTGCCTACTGCGAGCGGCTTTGTCTGCGGCACCGCTCTGCCTCTCCTTCACACAGAAGTGCTCTGTCAAAGAACTCTTGGAATACTGGCGAAGCAAAAAATGAAGCTTAATCTCTAACACGCGCGCGCTTTCTATTGAAATACTTCAGTGCTTCAGTGATGCTGCACCGTAAGTTACCACATAACATAACCCATAGTCATATTTTAGAACAACTCTGCTAAACTCAGTAGATATTTAGTCATACATTCTATGATAATTATTCAATTAAACGTTCAATCCATAACACATAATCAGAATTTATCTTGAAATGGCAGCAAAAATAAAACAGGAAAGGACATTGGGTTCACAGTGTTTATACCCCACACTGGGTGCTATAAGGGTCAGGACTACTGAAGACTTGAGCATCATGGGAGTCGGGGTTCAGAAAACCTCTGAGATTTTATGATATGTTGAGCTTATTGTTTATTTTTTCTTTTGTTACATCAGAGAATATTAAAAATTAAGTCAAGTTAAAGTGTTAAAATGCTGAGATGGCAGTAGTAAAGAAAGAATAAGCATAATACGAGACTCCTGTCTTGTCATAGAATTAAAAGTTTCTGGTAGCATCCCATGTAGGCCACAGTGTGCACAGGTTTTACAGAGATACTCAAGGGTCCTTTTCCCCTAAGGGGGAGCCTCTCCCTGTGAGGTCCCACTTGCGTCAACCCCTAGGGACGGTATTGCAGAGCGGGCTCGACTCCATAGCCTCACAGGGAGAGGCTCCCCCTTTGGGAGAAGGGACGAGTTCCCTCGATTTGTCACAATTATCTGACTTCTTTATATTTTGGAATAGAAGAATACACTCTTACACCCCTAAAACTATCCCCTTCAAGGACATAAAGGCAGCTCAGTTAGATGACTTCCATGTTGAAGGCATTGGTCTTTAATATTAGACCTCAAAGTGAATAAAAGCCTGGAGAATAATCCCTTAAAAAGAATACTCTGAATTACTAGTAACCCCAATAAGTGTTCTGTGCTGTATCTGCACATGGATGGTGGGGTACAAATTGCAAGGTGGTAATTGTATTGATGTTGTCATAGTTTGTTTTGAGGAGTCATTCTTCAAAAAGAATGGACCCTCAGTATCTCCTGTATCTCCATTTGTTCTTTAGTAGTGCCAACACAAGATCACATAACTCGGCGAAATCTTTGGGTGTATTTGCTACATATGTAGTATTTACCCCACACATTTTACAGTGTTCTCGCCTAACACATTAGTTAACCTCCCACCCCATCTGTACTTCACTCTTTTGATCATCTGCAATGACCTGTTTGTGATGCTGGAAATGCATCCAAGGAACAGGGCCTCAGTATCCTTGTCCTTCACTGCTTTTTATTGTGTGTTCTGTCGTGTTTTCCGTGCAGGAGTTCATGTGGGACTCCTGGCGGTGCAGCTCTTTCTTTTGGTTTGGTGAACGGACCCGTGGGATACCCTTATGGCACCCATGGGTGGGGTACAACCCTGTGCCCCTAGTGTATGTTTTTGGGCACCGGTGGGTGGCCCGCAGAGCAGGGTATGGGCTGGTGGCAGCTGCATGCTGAATTTGACAGATGCGCAGAGTATCCTCCATTTTGGGATACCCCGGCCCTGCCATTGGGATCAGTTGATTCCTGATGGAAAACAAGATGGCCCCGGTGGCCTCTTGCTTTCTATTTCCCATTACCTTGTTTTCCCAAAGTCCTGGGAAGCCCTGACTCTGTCCCTTCCCCTTGACTGACTGTTGGGTGGAAATGCCAAATATGGTGTTGTTGTGAAGGCCCGGCCAGACTAGCTGGAGCCTTCCTGGTGATGTATGTTGTGGGTACCTCCTGTGGGTGGGACCTGGGTGAATAGAGTGTATGACGAATATGCATTCTGTGTTGTGGGTGTCTAGTATCTGGTGGTTGACACAATGACTGAGACAGGCCTGCCCGAAACCGGTATGAATGCAGCTTGGAGTGTTGAATGGCTCGGTACTTGCCCCAATACACATAACTTGTTGTGAGTTTCTGGAGAGAAGTGAATGGCCTGAATACCTCGTGTGCCTGATTGGCTGCCAGCCTGCCTGAATGCCTGTAGTCGTGATTGGATGCTTGAGTGTGACCCAACGGAATGAATGGGAGATCAACAGTATATCTGGGGACCTCTCTTCACTGCTAGGAATCGTGTTCAGAAGCTGAAGTCCACTACGACGAGTAACTGGAGTAACTGACGCTTGACCTTGAAGCCCTGCTGGATGAGAAGAATTGCTGTTGCTCTCCTTCGCAATCTGAAAGCTGCTGTGCCTCCAAGGACTGACCAAGAGAGGACCTGGTAAGGCGACCTCTTCCCGAGCTACGAGGGACCATCGTGCACAGCTGATCTTTGCCAACGCTTCCCGGTAGACAGACCTTCGACAGGCTACCGACCCGATACAGGGACTGCTGCGGAACTCCAAGGAGAAGCACTCGGACTGTTGTCCGCCACTGTCGACGATCGCCATCGCTGACCGGAGCCGCCGTGCTCCCGTTTGCCTAAGAACTTCCATTGATCATCAGACGCTCTCGTCTGCATCGTCACCCGTTTGTCTCCCGCTGGAGAAGGCCCGACCGTCGACGCGCCGAGGAGCATCCACCGGTTGGTTTCCCACCACCCAAAAACCACAGAGACGCCGACGACTCGACGCCCTTGCTGGGCCACAGTTCTTCATCAACTCTTTGCGGTCCAGAACTATCATCACTGAGGTGCCCCGCACGCCTCTTCCTTGCAGGACGCCAACGCTCTGTCGTCGACGAGCACCTCTAGGAACGAAGCTGCCACTTCCCTGCCGTAGTTCACCCTGTTCACCGTCGGACGTTCGACGACCCTTGACTCCTGCCTTAAAGGGAGGGCACTCAAGAAGGGTCGTCGATTCCCCGACACCGATCGGCAAGTTCCCCGACACCTCTCGATGATCCGTGGCTCCCGTCTGAAAGGGAGGCACTCAAGAAGGATCGGTCGGCGCATCACCGGAGAACTCTACTCCACCAGGTACATTGGGGGGGGGGGGGGTAAAACCTTAATAGGAAGAAGAAAGACTATTGAACATATGGACTGGGCTTTTGCGATGTATCCTTATTTTACAGGTTGCCCAGGTGGGGGGGGGGGGTCTCCACACAGAAATGTGTTTAGGGGTCGGGGCCAGTATTCTGCCTACTGTTTCAACCATCTTGCGTTCCTTCCTATCTCTATTGCTGGTTTCCTCGTTATTAATCTCTGACATTTTAACCGTACAGTTGATGCACTTTAATGAGATTTGATAACATTGGTGGTACCACTTTAAAATTGTATATATTTATAATTATTGACTTCCAAGTACAAAGTGCGTTATTGTGATCGTGTACATACCTTTGAATATTAATTATATAAAGACTGTGTTATCAGTAATACAGTGTGTGGACATTCCTTTGTGGGGGTTCGGGGACTACACTGTACTTAAGAACCAGCCCGCATCACCTCCTGAGAAGCTAGGCCTTGATTGCTCGTCCATTGCTACCACATAGAGAATCTTGGCTGGGGTCCGCTGTGCCTCTCCTCTACCATATAGAGAGCGGAAGTACAGACACCCCCTACCAGTCGTTACACTGTTGGCTTTCTAAATGTATTTCCTCTGGTGCCCCAACAAACCAATTTTGGGTGGTCTTCTACAAGAACTGAGAAGTGATTAGTGAGAGAATTACCTTCAGCCACTAATTTAGAGGAGCCTTCAGTTATAGATGATGGGTTTTGCGCTGCTAATTGTATTAAAGAGCAGCTATGGTGGTGAACCTCTGATGGTAAAATATAAGTGCTGCTTCTTTCTTGCACATGGCCTTGCAGGAGCTCAAAATGTTCCAACTCATTTTCAGGTTGATTTCTCCTTTGATTAAAATTAAGTGTTGTCTGACTCATATTAGATATATATCGCCTTTAATATTTGCACTGATGGGGTGGAATGCACTCTATTTTTAAGTCATTGAGCAAGGTTTTGATCTGGTTAATGAGGGCATTCGCTTCCTTAAAAGGGCCCACTATTTATCTCCTTATGTGTGGATGGTAGCATAGAATTGCATACTTCGAGGGGATTGGGTCCTCCGACGTATTCCATTTCTATGACAGGTAAGGTCCAGAATTGCATACTTTCAAAGAACCATGCACATAAGCAGTTATCAAAACTACAAAGCAGCACCAGTACACATTGGAACAAAGGGGTTCAGCACAAAGTATGGGAAATTAAAATCTTATATGGGCAAACTGGTGACAAATAGTACATTAAAGGGTGCAAGATTAGGAAGAAAGACATCCTACCACAATATAACAGAGTATCCTTCCTGCAGTCACTGTTTCCATTAATAATCTTAAATGCTAATTCGCAAATTACAGGAAAATAGACCGGGAGCAGTGCCGACATGCAATAGCAACAGAAGCTGCAGCATGGCATCCCATCACCTGGAAACAGACGCCAACAGCCTGTGTCCTTGTACTGTGGCCTTCGGCTGCAGGCTACATGCTGCGGCATATTTAATAGTTAGGGTCCGGCCTTAGCCTTCGTAGGTCTCTTTCCTCCCCCTAAGCCAGCAACAGATAACTCTTTCGAGGGGATTGGGTCCTCCGACGTATTCCATATCTATGACATTAATCACCACAGCTGTGCTGCTTCGGAAAAACTTTCTGCGTCCTGCGTCGATGACGTCGATACGCCGCCCTCGAGGATCTCCACCGATGGCCGATGTCACTGGATGTTATAAGTAGGACGCACGACGCCAGTAGCCTCAGTTTCGTTTTTCCACGAACGTGTTCACTTCGGAGGTCTCGGCGCGCCTCGACTCTTTGGAGTTTCTCTTCTTTATCGGTTCTTCAAACCTGTTCGTTTGTGAAGTTATCGTTCGTGATGTCTACCTCGTCTTCCACCCCGTGTCCAGGCTTTAAGAAGTGCGGGGACTGTGGGTCCAAGATGTCGGTGACAGACTCGCATGACGCCTGCCTCTGGTGCCTCGGGGAGGCCCATGACACGGATGATTGTGTCGACTGCTAGTCGCTTACGTCCAAAGCCTTGCGGGAGCGCAAGAAGAAACTGTCGGTAGGTAAGGTGTCCAAGCCACGGAAGTCGAGGACTGCGGGGCTTTCGACGGACGATTCGAGGGGTGACTCTCCGCATCGTCATCGGAAGTCCAGTGGGTCTCGGTCCCGGAGTAGGTCCTGCCACTCCTCTGCCTCTTAGAGGCATCGTCATTGGTCGCCTTCCTCATCCGAGGACTCCGCCCGTCGGCGGTTCGCTTATCCCACCAAGCATGCGACGCCGGAGGAATGGGCTTCCTTCGATAAAAAAATGCTAGCGATTCTTGAATTGCAGGCCACTGGTCCATCCGCGCCTCCGAGTGGGGTCAGTCATGATAGGTCGAGAGACACCGCTCGTACACCTTTGGGCTCGGGTGGTCGGCGCGCTTCGCGGGAAAGGTTCCGCTCGGACAAGGGGAATTGTTCTCGTCATGCCCGTTCCAGATCCCGGTCCTCGACGCACTCGAGAACGTGTGCACCTGTGATGTCTTCGAGGAAGACGTTGACGCCTGTGGCGCCGAGGTCGACTGACTCTTTCCAGGCTCCGCCTCCAAAGAAGTCGTCAACGCCATCAGCGCCCAGGCTGTCGAGGGACACGCTCGGGGCTCCGGCCTCGAGGCCTGTGTCGACGCCCTGAAGGCTTTTCTGCCGACTGTGCGAGGAAAGAATGTCCTGATTCTGACAGACAACACAGTGGCCATGCACTACCTCAACAAAAGGGGGGGCAGGGTCACTTCCTCTGTTCAGGGAGGCGATGCAGCTCTGGTTCTGGGCCATCCAGCAGGAAATTCCGATCTCGGCAGTTCATCTGGCCGGAGACGAAAATGAGACGGCGAACGCTCTGAGCAGGCAGAGCACGAACTCTCACGAGTGGGAGCTAGCTTAGGAGATTCTCCTGGAGATCTTCGCCCTTTGGGGGACCCCTCAAGTGGATCTCTTCGCCTCCAGTGTCAACCGGAAGTGTGAAAGGTTCTGCTCGCGGGAATTTCCTCCAAGAAGAGCCTTAGGAGATGCATTCATGGTGGAGTGGTCATTCCCACTGCTGTATGCGTTTCCTCCAGTCCCCGTCATTCCGCAAGTGCTGCGGAGGTTCGGTTCCCGGATGATCCTCATTGCTCCGGCATGGGCCCGGACGACGTGGTACCCAGACCTTCTGGACTTGTCCATCTGCCCTCCACGTCGTCTTTAGAGTTCGTCCTTCCTTTCTTCCGAAGGTGGTGTCGGAATTTCATTTAGACCAGAAGGTTATTCTTCTGGCATTTTATCCTCCTCCGCATCCTGGTAAGGAAGAGGAGAGGCTCCATAGGCTCAATCCTAGGAGAGCTTTAAGCTTTTATATTTCACGCATGTCCCAGGTCAGAGTGGACGATCAACTCTTCATTGGTTACGCTGGAAAGCGTTTGGGAGAAGCTGTGACTAAGCAGACTTTGTCTCGCTAAATTATTCTGGCAATTTCTGAATGTTACCGCTTGGCGGGTAAGGACCCACCAGTTGGCTTACGGGCCCATTCTACCAGGGGTATGGCTGCCTCTACTGCCCTACTGCCTCTACTGCCCTACAAAGGGGTGTTCCTATTTGTAACATCTGTGATGCAGCCACCTGGGCTTTGGTCCATACTTTTTTATGTCACTACTCCCTCGATTCTATCCGGGGGCAGGATCTGGCCTTTGGCAAGGCTGTCCTTTACTCTGCAATTTGATTGGGCATTCTAAATTTCTGTATTCTAAATTCTTTTCCCACCTCCTTGCATTGGTACTGCTTTGGGAGTCTGTCATAGATATCGAATACGTCAGAGGACCCAATCCCCTCGAAGAACAAGTTACACTCTTACCTGGTAACGTTATTTCGATGGGATGGTCCGACGACATATTCCATATCGCTCCCTCCCTGCCTTCCCCGCTACAGAATTTCTTATGCGATTGCAGCTTACGTTTCCGCAAGGCTTTGTGTGGTCAGACTGGCAGAAGACTGGTGCTACACGTTCTGGGAAAAAACTACAACTGCGGCTACGGGCGTTGTGCGTCCTACTTATAACATCCAGTGACGTCGGCCGTCGGAGGAGGTCCTCGAGGGCGGCATCTCGACGTCATCGACGTAGGACGCAGACGCCGAAAGATTTTCCAAAGCAGCACAGCTGTGGTGATTACTTTCATAGATATGGAATATGTCGTCGGACCATCCCATCGAAAGAACGTTACCAGGTAAGAGAGTAACTTGTTCTTCACCGCCAACACTCTTTGCCTTGGATGGTTAAAATGTGGGGCCTATCCTGCGATGTACTCTTTGCTCAATCTGAGACAACACCAACCCACACCCTTGCACCAAGGACTCCTAGGTTACAGATCCTGGCATTTTGAATGGTTAATGGGTGGAGCTTCGCATGCATGGGTCTGCACGTTTTCTGTCATCCCAATCCTTTTCATATTAAGTTATTCAAAAGATGCATTTCTGTTGGCACCAAAATGAGTCTTTGTGTTAATTGCAGCTACTAAACTGCTCCTTATCTAACTTGATGTCATATTAAGGTGATTTAAAACAACTGACTGCAAAATTATGAGCCTTAAAAGTTATTTAATTGCCACTATTAATCAGCCCCTGGTGTAAGAAATACTATTAAACCAAACGTGCCTTTACCCACTTGATCTCTAAGCAAAACAGCATCCATCCACAGAGCCTTTTCTCATGAGTTTTGTAAATAAAATGTTTACACTAGTAGTAGCATTTATTTCACTGAGACGGTGTCTGAACATTTTTAATATATGTGTGTAGTATAAACGTTGATTTTTTATTTTGCCTGCTTATAGAAAAGCCAAAACCTTTTGGCTCTGCCAATGCCACTTTCATTTCTTTTCTTCCATCTAGTTTTGAGGTCTTCCGAAACAGTGCTGTATGTGGTTGTGACATAACTTTATATTGGCCTTGGTCTGTGCACATTCAGAAATCACTGATGCCATGGCTCTTGCATAGTGGACACACCGACAATGAATGCCCTATCAACACTTGTGTCTGTCCACTCTGTGCCATCCAGACAATCTCTTCCTGAATTAAAATGTTCCCTTAATAATTTCCCTGAAAAGAATAAACATGCTACAGGCAGCTGCATACATGGTTTGGAGAGCGTGTATAACTGTCAATGAAAAATATATCTCTGAGCTTTCTTTCTCTAAACTTTTCTTTTGCAGTGGTTGCCTGTTTTCCATACTTTTTCCACTGTTCATCATCAGCGCTAATGAGGCACATACCCCGGTCAAAGCATAGTAAGTACTGGCATGATATTTTTTAACCTTGATGGACAAATTACAAGACATTTACTTTTGAAAAGACTCCCTCTGGAAATGAAACATTTAAAGAAGGATTCACTTAGATGTGTGCTACTCTCCAGTTTGATTGTTGGTCCTCTTCCATGTTTGACTTTACCTCCTGATTTTGAGGCTACTTGGTTGCCCGCCTGTGTGTTCGTCTGTGATCAGATTTAAGTCCTGCATGAATTCCAAACCCTTTGACAGCAAGCAGCCCTACCCAGCCATTTTTACTTCCAAAAATAAGGCAAATGCTCGCAGAAAAAAACAATAGAAATAAAAAATAAACCGAACAAAAACATTTGAAACAACTCACAATTAGAAGACTGCACCCTGTTTCACCTGTGCATCTCCATGATGATGTTTGATCAGAGGTACCAGCAGAGCTGTGCCACAGGAGGGTTGAAAATGCAACTTTTAATTTGGATTCATTATGCTGAGCAAATAAATATAAATTACAATTAAATACATTAAAGATCAAATATATGTTGACTCGCTTATAAAATAAATACAATGGGAATTACCCTTTTAATACCCCAAAAAAACTTCAAGAATATGGTGTAAAATACTGCCATTCCAAAATCTTATCTGGAACCATGACACTAATTAGTGCAGTTCTTCATTTTCATGGAAAATTGCAACTTTTTAAACTATGAAAATACAGTGATGAATCCCAGGATGTATTCACTGCTTCTGTAGGGGAAGCCCCTTCTCATCAGGTCAGGGAGGTGAGGCCGCTACCCGATAGTCCCCCTGGGGGTGGTTCTCCTGTGAGAGGAAGCCCCCTATAGGACCAGTGATGACTATTGTGGGAGAATGCAGTATTTGCCTAACACCTACACCTCTCCTTCACCCTCACTCTAACCACCCCTACCCTCCTATCCCATATACTGTTATAAGATTCGAGAAGTAAAAAGGACTGAGACGAGGTAGAATGGAGGAAGCCATCATGAAGATCTAAGCCAAGAAGCTGTGACAAGGAAAAGGGGTGGATCTGCAGGGATCCATTAGGGAAACTTGCATGAACGATCTAGTCGCCAACCACAGATCTTAATGCATACAGAAAGGAAAACTGACAACGGACTCACCCGGCAAGCAGATCCTCCCTGGAAGAACCTAGGGTTTGGCACTCTCTCCTTTCCTCCCATCCCTCCCTATCTACCCCTCAGGCCAAGCCAACTCCAACAATGCCACCTACCTTCTCAGTCATCCAACCCATGAAGTGTGTCAGTTGAGGCGTTCGCTACCACTTTCTCTCCCCCTCCTCCTACACCTCTGGCTGACTCACCTCCTGACACAGCCCTTTCCATTCTCTACTCTTCTATCTCTGATACCCTTGATGTTATTCCCCTGGCATGAAGATCCACTTGAATCCCAAAGCCAAGTGCTACTCTTGGTACTACTCTAACCTAGTTACCCTTAAATGCGAGTGTAGGGTGGCTGAGAGGAAATGGTGGGCTTCTTGTGCATCCTTTGACAAACTTGCCTACCGCCTGCTGCAAAGGCAATACCCGCTCCTTGTCCACACTAAGAAGAGAGTCCATATTCAAGCCTGCGTCTCTGCTGCAGTTAACAACTCTTTAAAATCTGCAAGGAGTGTGCCAGCCCTGCTGCAGTCTCTACCTCTCCTGTCACCTCCCAGGCCCTCTGCACGGCCCTTGCCTCTCATTTCATCTAAAAAAACGGACATCCTGTCCACTCTCTTGTCCTCTCCTCCCTCTTCCCTCTCTGATACCTCTGGCCCCCCTGCAGCCACCTCTCCCCCCTCTTTCTCATCTTTTCCTCTGTTTTCCCTTGACAGATTTCCAGACAAGTCTGATCTATGAAAGTCTTGTCTAAACAGGTTCTTCCCTGTTCGTCCAAAACCATCAAGGACCACATTGACACCCTTGCCCCTGCTCTGGCCGACTTCTGCAACCACTCCTTCGCCTCTGGAGCCTTCCCCTCCCCTTTGAAGCACCCTCTTCTCAAAAATCCAAAGCCGACCCCTCTTGCCTGGCTAACTATTGCCAGATCTCTATCACTCCTTCCCTGGGAAAACTCCTGGAAAAGCTGGCCATCTCCCAGCCTGATCTTCGCACCGATTCTGTTGGTTGTCTCCATGACTATCAGTCTGGTTTCAGAGCTGCCAGAAGCACGGAAACGGCTCTCCTCATGAAGACCTGCTCTCCAACCTTGATTCTAATATCCCTTGTGTCCTTATCCTTCTTGATCTTTCTTCGGCCTTTGACACAGTCAACCATGTTATCCTGCTCAATCGCCTCTGTGATAACCTTAGTATCACTGATCAGGCCCTGGCCTGGCTGACTGACCTCCTTCCCAACAGACCCGCCAAGGTCCAACTTGGGTCCTTCCTTTCCTCTGTCTCACTTTCTACCTCTGGTGTCCTCCAGGGGTCTAACCTCTCTCCCTGGCTTTTCAACCAATACTTTGCACCGCTCGCCCATTGCATTGCTGCTCTCTGTTCAAACTTTCAATGCTATGTGGATGACACCCAACTTGTTTTCATGCTCCCCTTTGCCACCTCTTCTCCCTCTCTCACCTCCAACTGTCTGTCTGCAATCAAAGAGTGGTGGCAACAACCTCTTCCTTAATGCCAGTAAGACAGAGATCCTCCTCATTGGCACACCTGCACCTTCCTTTCCTGTCACTCTCTGGCCGGCCTCCCTTGGCCCTCTCCCTGCTCCCACTTGCGAGGCTAAGAACCTCAGGGTCATCTTCGACTCCATGCTTTCCTTTTCTCCTCACATTTCTGACGTCTCAAAAGTCTAACTACCAACTGCACCTCCTCAGAGGTATTCTTTCTTCCCTCTCCTTCCCACGGAAGCTCACTGTCTCCAGAGCTCTGGTTCTCTCTAGGCTTGACTATTGAAACTTTCTAAATCTGCCTGCAACCACTCTCCGTCCTCTGCAGCTCATCCAGAACAGGACTGCGAAACTTGTCCTTGGCCTCAAGCCCTGGGATCGTATCTCTCCAGCCCTGAAATCACTTCATTGGCTCCCAATGGCTGCAAGGATTACATTCAAGACCCTTTACATTGTCCACAATGCTTTCTGGGGCCTGGGTCCACAATATCTTCAACTCTCCCTCCGTAAATAGATTCCTACTCGAGCTCTTCGCTCCTTCACCTCCAACTCCCTCATGGTCAGTCGCTTCTCCATGCAACGAGTTGAGGGGGTAAATACCTTTCCTCGGCTGGGGCATCCCTCTGGAACAGCCTCCCTGCTTATCTGAAACTTGAGGAGAACCATCTTAGGTTCTGGAAGCACCTCAAGACCTTCCTCTTTGCTTCTGCCTTCACTCTTCCTCTCCCCTACTCATCCGTCTGCTTTGGCACCAGGCACCTGGTTACTCTCTTGATTTCGGACCCAGATCCCTGCCCTCCCAGCCACACCCCTGCACTGCCTCCGAGCAACCCCTGCACTTGGGTCTGTATCTGCAACCCTATAGTCCCCTTCCAGCACTGATCAGACACCCGTTGTCTACACCTTATTCTCGCACTTACCACCTGCTGGCCGCACTACCTTTTGTTGTTCTATCACGTGTTCAGCACTTTTCACTCACTGCCGCCCCTCCCACTTTCCCCCTTCCCTCTCCCCTGCACTTGCACATTCTCAATGTCACTGGGCCTAGTAAGATCTTTGTTTTGTCCTCCCTTGTTTCCCCTCCCTTGCCTCTTCACGCTCTGCAAAACTTGTGTTTGGCACTGATACAAGTAAAATATATCATATCAATGAATAGGCTGGTGTTTTCTGTGAGAAACCTGAAGGTGTCTCACCCGCTAGTCCCCGGGGATCTGTCATCCAGGTGGCCAGGACACAGCCATCTCTTTTGAATACAGTTCCTGGGGGTGGACCAGTGCGGGAGGATCACCTGGGTGAGGGCTCCTCGGGGAGTGGAAGTGGGACACCGGATGGCGAGACGTGGTATCCCCTTACCTGTAACACCTTTACCCCATTCTATCACGTAGGATACTTAGGAATTCAACTCCCCCCGCTTTCTCAACACAAACACTTTCACACGGACACCTCACTGTGAGAGAAAACGGACTAACACCCGAGCGGTATACCTGACATGTCCCAATACAATGGTCAGGCAGGGTCAGGCAATTACTGATCATTACACACACCAGACTTCCATCACACTGATAAAAGGCGGAGAACAAAAGCCCACTCTGGGCAAGGCAAAGCACATGAGGAAGCAGCAGTTCCAAGATGGCAGTTTAATACAAGGCATAAAACGGCAAGACCGAAGAGGATTGCAAGGAAGGAAGTGGCTGTTTCAATGAAAGACTGTTACTTTCATGAACCTTCGAGAATAAGAAACGCAAGACCAGGAATCGAGGCTGAAGAATCCTGCATTGTCGGAGTTACCCGGGGCTCTCCCGCATCGATAGTCATGGCACTCTCCGTGGTTCCTACAACAAAGCGGTGCCAGTGAAGTCAGCACAGCCGGTGGGTTGGGGAGACTGATACCAGACGGGTCTGTGTTGAAGCCAAAGTTGCAAGCGGCAACATTGTATAGTAAAAACTGAAGAGAACAGTGTATGAAGCATTTGTAGCAAGCAACGCGAGATCTGAGCCTGACAGAGGAGGATCCCAGATCTGAGCCCAACAGAGGAGGATCCGAGATCTGAGCCTGACAGAGGGGGGATCTGAGATCTGAGCCCGACCAAGGGGGATCCGAGACTGAGCCCGACAGAGGGGCAGGGGGTCCGAGATCTGAGCCCGACCGAGGGGCAGGGGGTCCGAGATCTGAGCCCGACCGAGAGGGCGGGAGGTCTGAGATCTGAGCCCGACTGAGGGGGGGGTAGGGTCTGAGATCTGATCCCGACTGGGGTTAAATCCGAGGTGAACCATGAATCACCCAAGAAAGAATACTTTACGAGAAATCAAATGCTTAAAGTATGAGCTTTTTGTTGAAAGGATCTGAGCCCAGCTGAGGGGGATCCGAGGTGAATGACGAATCGACTAAGAAGTTGAGTACTTGTGATAATCTGAAAGTTAAGGAAAATAACATTGTTTGTCTGTTTCATCAGGCCCTCTCAATGAAGACACTTTGAAAGGCAAAGAAACCTGGGCACAGAAGGCCCTGATGCTAATGCTTGAACTGTATCCTCCTGCTAGAGATGTCGGATACTGTCCTAAACTCGAGTGTACTGCCTTGTCCCGTGCTGAAAACGTGGCGAAGGAAGGCAAACAACCTGAACATCCTGACATATCATTTTGTGAACACATCTTTCTTTTTCGTAACATGGTTTCCCACAGTATTTGTTTTTAGAGGTAGGGATTGGCAACCGGTTTATTAGTATGGCTCCTTTTATTTTGACAAGACACTACAAGGACTGTGTTTATTATTTGATGGTCGTAGCTTGCCCTCATCTGTAGATTTAGGTTTAGGCATTTGGGCATTTTTCAAACCCTTTTTTTGAAGTTCAATAAACACCCTTGAACTGTGGTCACTTTTGTCCATCTTACTCTTAATACCATGCCATCCTTACATTTCTGACCTTGTGGGTATGACTGTCCAAGGGACTCTGACAACCTACTCCACTCCTCTGACTAATAGCCTTTCCTTCTCCAGCATGGGGTCTGGCATGGATTCACATGCACATGAATATTCCCTGTCGTCAGACTGGGAATCCTCAGAAAAAGAAAAATCAGTTTCAGTTTCATTTCTGAAGTGTCCTTCCCCTAAAAACCAATCACTAAGCTCTGGGTCATACTGCCCCCAGCCAATGACTGCCCTCTACTTAAGCCCCTTCTCTGGCAGCCATCTTCAGATTTTTACCGCACATTCAAGTGTTGGGAGTCCTCGTGCTTTGCTCTTTGAGCTTTTGCTGCGTTTTTTTCTCTCCCATTTTCTATAATCTTTTTACGGTGCCGTTTCTTGATTTTCTAGACATTAACAACATAGAGTTTACTAATTATGCCGACGATGCTCAGTGTATCATACCCCTCACTGTCGTCTTTTCTGTTGATGAAACTAACATCAACAGAATTTACCTGCTCATTCAAAGATGGATGTGTTCCAGTGTTTTGGCTTTTAACACAAGCAAGACAGAGCTTATGCTTGTAGGCACTGTCCCCAAGATTCGTAAACTTGAAGATCAATATTCCAAATTGGTAATTGATGAATGTGTTATAGTGGTCAAGAAAAAAGTCAAGATTCTGGGTATCTATCTTGACAGTAATCGTAACGTGGAAGCGCAGGTCAGTAGTCTGGTGGCTCCGTCCTCTTACTACATTAAATTGCTTTCACATGCCTGTCCCTTCCTTTCCCATACCAGCAGGGAAATGCTTGCCAGAGCATTGATTAGATCCATGTTAGACTACTGTAGCAGCCTGTTCACTGGTCTCTCAAACGGTGAACTGAATAGACTGCAGGTGGTGCAGAACAACGCTGTCAGGGTTGTTCTGGACAAGAAAAGGTCCGACCATATGTCTGAGGCAACAAGGGAACTTCACTGGCTCCCTATTAGGGAACGTATTCTCTTATCTATCTATCTGGCTTATCTATTTCTTTTAATTGTATGAAAAACTCTGGCCCTAGTTATCTCGTTAGACTTTGGGGGTCCTCAGTATACTCAAGGTACTTCCTCGTAAGAAACTGGGGGCTGGTGGCCCATCCTCGACCTATGACGGCTCAACAAGTACATAAAGTCCCCAAAGTTCATGATGGTCACACTACTGCATGTGCTCGGCCAGCTGGAGGAGGTGGACATTCTGTCGTCATCAGATCTGGAGGACGCTTACTTCCACATCCCCATTCACAAAGGACACTGCAAGTTTCTGCGCTTCGTCTTTCAGGGCATGCATTACCAGTTCAAGGAGCTTCCCTTCGGACTGAATTTGGCGACCAGTGTCTTCACCTAGTGCTTGGCGCTGGTGGCGGTCCATCTGCATCTGCAAGGGATTGACGTTTACCCCTATCTGGACGACAAGCTCATCCGGGCCAGGTCAAGAGACATCGCCACACAGCGCAGACCGTCCATTTGCTGCCGGACCTGGGTTTCTCAGTGAAAGATGCAAAATCCTGCTTGACTCATCGCAGGAATGCACTATTCCTGGGATCCAGGCTCCACACAGTGTCATGCCTGGCTTCGCCGTCGACGGGCAGGATATCGACCATCTTGGGTATGCTGCAATGGCTGTTGGCACTGAAGATCGCCACGGTGAGGACCATCAAGTCTTTACTCGGCCCCTGCAGGAATTCCTCGACGCCCGGTGGGGTCCAAGTGTCGGGAGGCTTCCAGGACAGGATCACCCTTGAGGAGTTCCGACAGGCGATCAGATGGTGGGGCGTATGCTCCAATATCGCCGGAGGCACGGATTTCCACAACCCCCAGTTCCAGGAGACGGTCATGACGAAATGCATCTCTGGAAGGTTGGGGGGCCCACACTGGAAGTCTTCACGCCAGAGGCCTGTGGCGGCCAGTAGAGAGGAATCAGCACATAAACGTGTTGGAACTACGGGGAGTGTTCTGGGCCATCAAGTCTTATCTGCCGTCTCTCAAGGGCAAGGTGGTGTGGGTCATCACGGATAATACGAACACAATGTTCTACATACGGAAGCAGGGGGGCACCATTTCCCCGTCGCTCTCCAGGGAGGCACAGGAGTTGTGGCACTGGGCTGTCACCCAGGGGATGTTCCTCATTCCCTTCCACCTGGCAGGCGCACAGATAACTGATTCCCTCAGCAGGGAACTCCGCTCGTGCCACGAGTGGGAACTTCGGCAGGACCAAGTGGACCACCTGTTCTGCAGATGAGGCAATCCCCAAATCGATCTATTTCCGACAGCGACAAACACCAAGTGCCGGAGGCTCACCAGCAGGTTTCCCGAGCTGGGAGTATGGGGGACGCATTGTCATTCCCATTCGTCGGCCTTTGTATCTGTATGCGTTCCCTCAGTTGCCGTTGCAAGTCATCAATCAACTCACAGTTCCAGTGCATGATGATCTTTGTTGCACCAGCGTGGCCGAGGCAAACCTGGTACTTGGACCGTGTCAGCGTCCCCTCCAGTCAAGCTTCCAGTGGTCGCCGATCTTCTCTGCAGGGAAGGGGGCGCAATAGTGCACCACGACCCAAGATCGCTGAACCTGAAGGCCTGGCTCCTGCAGCATTTTGAGGGTTACAAGCTTCCAGCAGCCTGCAAGGAGGTGCTTGCCAAGGCCAGGGCATTCTCTACTTTAAAATACTATGGACACAAATGGAAGAGATTCGCAATTTGGTGCCGTTGACAGAAGATCAAACCTCTGAGAGTCACAGCTCCTGGGTACTATCATATTTGCTGTTCTTCAGCAAGGTTAATCTGGCAGCTATCTCCTGCTACACCAGATCTCCGGGACGGTCTTCGTTGTGGGCACACCATCTGGTTAAGGAATTCATCAAGGTACTGTTCCGTTCGTTCCCGCCAGGGAAGGCTCCGGCCCCGGCGTGGGAACTCAATGTGGTGCTCTCTAGGCTCATGGGAGCTCAGTTTCAACCTATGCATTCTGTTCCACTCAAGTTCCTGTCATGGAACACAGCTTTTCTCATAGCCATTACCTCAGCATGATGAGTGGGTGAGATTCAGGACCTGTCCTGTAAGCTAACTTAGTTACCTTTCCACGAGACGAGGGTGGTGTTGCGGACACAACCCTGTTTCATGCCCAAGGTGCCGTCGGATTTTCATCTGAACGAACCCTTGGTGTTACCTGTGATTTTTTGACTCCTGTGAACTGGCCCATAAAGCACTTAAAGATGAGTAGCAGCACCTGTGAGATGGATGGGGTGCAGATTAATACTCTAGCATCAGATCAATAATGACAAGTCAAAAGTTTGGAAAAAGGGAGTCCGTTTAATGACAAGTACAAAAAACGGGGAGTTCATGAACATCAGCAATCGCTCGATCTTCCTTCTCGCTTCAACAACTCCATCGAACGTCATAAAAAACACATCTTTTATACTAAAAACACATCATTACTGACATGTAACGCTTAAAATATCGCATGCAATTCCATTGGTTATAGGAAGGTAAATTTAATATAGGTACTATATCTGTATATGGTAACAAAGTGAGGGGATTGGATAAACCGTGTCAGGTGGGGCATCTAAGCCCTTCCTTCAAAATGGCTACTGTAGATGTCACTAAAAAGTAGGACGTCTCATTGGTTCTACTAACTATAGGACCCTAGATTACTTGGTCCACTGTGATTGGGTTGGCATCAACCCCGCTCAAACTTTTCCACCAACCCAGCAGCGTGCAGAATAGCCGGCCAGGTGCAGGGAGCTCATCCGCTCCCCAAGTCTCCCTCCAATTATTGAAATAATCACTTATCACTTCAGTGGTCATGTGTCAATTATTTCTTTGTATTTTGGCCTTGAGACTGCTTCTTGGTCTGGAAAAGTGAAGGCGTCTGGGCATGGCACAACTCCATGCGTAGGTGTGAAAGTTTCATTCCTTCTGCTTGCTAGGTCCTGTGATTCTGACACCGTGAAATCGTCTTATTCGAAGGGATTGTGTCCTCCAACGTATTCCTTATCTTTGATAGATCATCTCCCAGCTTGCTGGTCTCTGAATTTTTTTTTCAGCAGAGGGTGCTGCGCGTCGACGTCCCTCGAGCCGATGTCTGAGTTTCTCTGTCCTTAATTCTCGATTTTCCTGCTGCGAAGCTCTCCTCGTGAGACCTTAAGTAACCTTTGGTCGGTTCTGATCTTGTGCATAGTGGAAGAATACTTAGATAAAGTTCTTTTCTTGAGGTAGATATGTATAGGTGGCGCTTGCCACACTCTATTTTACTACTAAGCTTTAGCAAGCCTCGCAATTTTCTTAGCCTCTTGCAGTTCCTCGCATATGTACACGTGTAAACTGGCTAAATATCACGCTCATGGCATAAGTTTCTAACATTTGACATTGTTATTTCGCTTTAGACTCAGAATGTCACTTATCCATGGTGTTTCGTCGCTTCATCATTCACAGGTCGTCCTATCTTCTATATTTGAGTCAGTCCGGGTTCTTGTGATGTCACCATTCGTCTTCTTTTAGGACTTTCTTGGCTTCTTTAGGTATGGCATTTTGACAACCGTCATTCTGTCTCACTTGTCGATATGGTTTTCTCAATGGGTACCTCACTGTCTAAGGTCTCCTATGTGCAGGTACTTCAATAGGTGCTGTCAGTCCAATAGGTACAGGGCAGAGCCCCATTGCGGCTCTCTGCTGGTTTATTTGCTCATCATGCGTTCCATATTTCGGCGTGGACGTTCCTGGTACTTCAAAATGGGCGGTAGAGGTGTGAATTGTGTTTGGACCTCCCCTACACTCCCCCCTCTGGGCGATTCATCAACCACTTTCACTTCTTCCTTTGTATCCATCTTTTCTGCATCCTCTGTATTCACTTTTACTTCATCGTCTGGGTCCACTTTTATTTCATCTTCTGGGTTCCCACATGAAGGTCTGAAGAAATGTCTCTTTGGAGTCCATATTTTTATGACTCCCTTCAGTCTTCCTGCTGTTCTCACATGCTCAACCTTGTTCCATAAGTTGACATTGTCCATTTGGATTGTAATTGATCCATCTTCCCACATAGTTTCTGTGTTTCCTTGGATACCAAAACTTGGTTCCTTCTGTTGCATGAATGCTAGCTTTCACAAAGTTTCTTATTTCTTCATCAGTCAGGTCTTTGGGCTTCCATCCCGGTTCAATATCAATCATGACCTTCATCCCTTTGGCCTTTTTCCACAGTTTTCTGGCACTGAGAGATTATTATCTTGGTAACACAGAATCCGAGCAATATCATCACTAGTAGAGCTCCTAGAAACTTGAATGCATCTGCCATCCATTGTGGAACCCATGAAAATAGTGATCCAAACCAGCTGTCGTTGTCTACTTCGTCAGCTTCATCGATCATCTGATTCTGTTATTTCATCAGCATATCTATGGCCTATGTTAACGTTCCATTTTCTTCATCGTGGAATGGTATAAATGTGCAACATAATTCTCCAATGTTTGCACAAACACCTCCATCCATAGCTGTGATCATGTCAAGTACATACCTGTTCTGTAGAGTCATTAGTTGAATTGCCTTCAGTTCTTCTCTGATTGCATTAAATCATTTTATGGTCGTGTTGATGGTCTGCAGTAACTCCCATCTGGTTATCTGCAACCATTTAGTATTTGCTCCAACCTGAATTCTTGGCATGAAAATTCAGGTGAACACGGAAGAAGTCTGACTGAACAGTCCATGTTCATATGGAATAGCATCAAAAGCTTCTATGGATTTGGCAGAAAAGTAATTCTCTCGCTTCATTCGGCTCATCAGTTCCACAGATCTCCTTTTCCTCAGATGAGCATCTGCTTTCGGGAAACTGTCAATATTCAGGTCACTTTTTGGGATCACCAGTGCTTGAACATGGACATTCACTATTGTGCATATACCTCCCCAGTTTCTCGGCAGCCTGATATATGCTTTGGGTCCACACGCCCAATAATGATCCATGATCACTGAAGTACCGTCTACCATTCCTGGAGCGTCAAAGACTCGGCCACAATTCTGATTGTGCCCCATCTTTCTTGTACCATTATTCCGGAAACAGAATTTCGGATTCTCCAATGGCACTATCTGCAAGTTTTCGACCCATGTCAATAGTTTAGCAAGTTTTGGCCATAATGGCTTACATCCATTTGGCACTATGTTGATAGTGGGCTCGTAGTGACCGAAGACCACCCATGCTCTGCAGATCACTACTCCTTTCTCCCATCCTTCTGGCGAAGGCACTGTTCCCCAAATTTGCATTTGGCCTCTGTTCTTCCACTTTCGAGCTTCTTCTGGCGTCTTCCCTTGAACGTTCAGTTTGTGATTTGCTTCTCTTCTGATCTCTGCTCCTTTAACTCCAGGATTCTCATAACTGATCACTATGTGTTTTGTTTTTCCATTGTTTCTTGTCTTTATGTCTTGGACATAATCGTCTTCATTTGGATCAGTTGCTTCAGTTGCCCATTTCAGTGAGGCATCACTTCCCATGAACTGGCCTCTGGTCGTGCACATTGCTACGTGTGATAGACAGTGTGCTGTCTGGACATCAATTTCCACAGCTACGAAGATCTTTGATTTCTCCATGCTGTAAGGTAGGAGTGCACAAAGGAGCGCACAAACACTTTCGCTGTCCAACTTCTTTCATGTATTGGTACCATATGTTATTTCCCAAGTGTGCTGTGCTGTCCAGGTAGTCGTTTAGTTCATTGTCATCTTCTTGTATGCTTCTCTTTACTCTCAAGGTTTTCATGTAGTTTGCTATTATCACATCCTTAATAGCATCCATGTAGCTTCTTCTCATTGGAGCATTCTCAGGTACCTCAATCCATGGTTCAGGCCTCTTCATCAGTACTAATGGAGTCGGCAAAAGTCTGGCAATTCTTTCCTTTTCTTCTTGCATCCTTTTTCTTTTGGTTATAAATGTCAATATCCACTCTGCCGTTGGTCCAGTATATGGCTGTAGTGTAGAACTTGTACTTGTCCCCTTCACTGGAACATATGTGCTTGTCAGTGCTGTCTCTGTTGGTTTACTCTCTAACTCCTCTTGTCTCTTTAAAAGTGCAGCGTTTTCCATTTGTCTTTTCACTTAACTTGAAGAAGAACTTGTCATAGTAAGCAGCTCAAACTTTTCCCTTTCTTTGGCCTGTGTTTCTGTATTTATTGACACTAGACCTGGTGCAAGTGTACTCACTGTTTGTACGTGTGTATTTTTCATTAACCTTTTCTCGTGCTTGATCTGCCGACCCTGTCTCCGGCTTTTCAATTTGCTTTTTACTGCATGTGTGTTATTGCTAATCGCATCCATTTCAAGTTCACTCACTCCTTTGTCAGACCTTCTAGGAACTGGAATCACTATAAAGGGCCTGGGTGCTTTTGTAGGTGTCATGCATACATCATTAGGTGGGTGCACTGGAATCGTAAGACTTTGTGCACCAATAAAAAATGCAGTCGGAATCGTCAGTGACGACAGAACAATGATGAATACAATGCACAGATACCTTATGCCTCTGTAGGTTAGGTGGCAGCACTTAGTTCTGGAGCAGTATGATCGCCTCTCCTCTTGAGGGATGACAACGTTACTGTTCAAGTTGCCCATCTCTATAATTTAAGGAAAGAAGATTAACGTTTAATACATTCTATGCAACAATATCTCTGGATTCTGCTGTTTCTGTTTGTCGGTTGCAGGTACTGGAACAATTGTCTATTGTCTCTGGATACAGTTCTCTTTTCTGTTATTCGAAAAATGTCAATTAAGGCAAGAAGTTCAGCAAGTCCTTTTGTACTGTATGTGGTTAAAAAACACAAGCTCCCAGTCTGTTCCTCTTATTTATTTCACTCTGGAAGACATGGCGTGCCCTTGACAATATGAACAAGAGTGAGGTCTCTGGGAACACATTCTTGATCTGTCCCTTGGCGGAAAGTCTTACAGTCTCCTCCGGAAATTCTGATGATGATTAGAAAGTTCGACCTGCATCACAATACCATGCAGAAGCATGCTCATCTGTGTAGAGTTTGCTGGGTCTCTGATGAAAGTGAGGACGCCAACACAGGCAGGCCTCCCACACGTTCTGGAAGGTCCTCAATTAGGCGAAAGAAGACATTGCTCGCCAATCTGCTATCTTCTGGTGACAGGGACATTGGTCTTGTCCTTTCTTCACTGTGGGCAGATTCTGTGATTTCGGTGAGCTTCAAAGCAACCTGGATTATGATTCCGTTCTGAATTATGCTCATATGTTCTGTTTGCTGGATCTCGAAGAAATGTCAAGACATCAGTGCGTCTCCCAAAAAGATCTGGACAGTCTTCAATTAAGCGAAAGAATAGTACCCTGACAAGCCTTTTCGCTGCTTCTTCTGCTTGGGACATTTGTTTTTTCCTCTCTGTATTCCGGAAGGAGGAGGAACTGCTCGGCGATCACGGTGAGCAGTCTCCTTATTGTCTTTTCATTTTCAGGGTCTTGAAAAAATTCAGTGATGCTAGTGAGTCTTCCCACTAGTGACGGGTACGACCTCAAGACTAGGTCAAAATAGTTCAGAACGTCTTTAGTGATGTCGCTGTTGTGGGACATAAGTGAGTCCAAATAATACTTCTGTTTGGAACGAGTCTGGATACTGTATTTTCTTCCAGTTTGTGTGTCCTCGATCAAAATTTGGCATATCCTTTTCTTATCAAGGGTTCGGCATGCCTCAGTCCAAACTTCAAAGTCAACAGAATATGTTGTGGCTTATACATGCAATTCTCTTCTTCACCCTGCAACTAGGATGCACAGCGTGTCAGTATTTTTATGTCCTTATCCCCTTTTTTTTGCTCAGAGGAAATTTCCAATTTTTAGCCACAACTTGCACAAAAGTTCTTTATCCTTGTTTTGCTGGCCCTGCGTCCTTCTTCCTCATCATGGATCTCGCCTGCATGTGCTGTGGTTCTTCCCCGTCGTCTGTAGTCTCTATGCATTAGGGGCAGGGGGCCTTCTCCGATGTATGGCTTGATGTCACCCAGAAAGAGCCAAGCTCCTCTTCCTTCTAGCTTCACTGCAGAGGGAGTAACGTTCTCCACTCTGAATGGAGCGTAGAACCTTGGCTTGTCCCACTTCTTTCTCCTGCGGTTTCTCACCAGGACCGTGCCCCCAGGAAAAATTGGTGGTAGACGTAGACTTTGAATTGGGTCTGTTGTAGTATCTCCTTCTGTGTTCTGTTCTGCCCCGCACCCTTTTTGATGTCGCTGCAGCTGTCCTGAAATTACAGTAAGACAAGATGTCATGCAATTCAAGTAATTTTGCATTTCAGACCCTAAGAATTGTTGTGTTGGCTGGGCATCACATCTAGTTCTAGCTCAGGGTGTCAATGGAGTGTGCATCCTTCTGCCTGTTGCTATTTCGTGCGGCGTAAAATGATGGTCAGAACCAGTCTGGTTTCTGAGTGCATACAGTGACAATGGAAGGCAGTGCAGCCATACCTCCTTTAGAGTAAGCTTCAACTTGGCTATCCTTTCCTTTAACAAGCCGTTGAGCTTCTCACATATTCCATTACCTTGCGGGTGATACACTGACGAGAACTTGTGCTTTATACCATGCAGCAAGCAGATCTGCTCAAATACTGCATTAACAAAGTGAGGACCATTATCTGACCTTATGACTTCACATACTCCCCACCTGGGAAATAGCTCTCTCACCAGAAATTTGGCCGCACAGGTAGAGTCTGGGTGTGTACATGGACCTGCTTCTATCCATCTAGAGAATGGACACACCACAACAATTAGGTACCTGTACCCATAATATACTTTGATTATATCGACATAATCAACATGCAAGTGCTGAAAAGGCCCCTTAGGCCTTGGGATGACTCCTATAATTACTCTTAGTGTATGCCCAGCCGTGAACTGTTGACAGATTATACAGTTCACCATAAAAAATGCAACGTTTTCCGCTAAGTTCGGTATGAACCAGTCTTCAGCGATCGTTACTGCTAGATTCTCTTTTGTCATGTGTGCTGGATAATGCAACTGTTCCATTGCTATCTTCAATAGGGCTATAGGCATCACCGGTTTACCAGTGCTGTCTTGTCACCACAAGCTTTCAGAGGGGTTTAAAGAACACCCTCTATGCTTCCAGAGGTTCTTTTCCTCCTGTGGTGCTTCCCCTTGGAGTTCCATTAACTGGGTTTGCCCCATGTTACTATACCCCTTAGGTTCACTTCGTGCAACAATAATTTTTTCATATACATCAGTTATTTCCACATTCATTATGGTTTTGCCCTTGGACGCCATACGCTTGGCCTCCGTGTCTGCTGCTTGATTTCCTCGTGAGATAAAATCTGTCTCCTTTGTGTGGGCAGCGCATTTCACGACCGCTATGCCCACTGGGACCTGTAGTGCCTTAATGAGTCTATCCAATAGGGCTGCGTGCTGCACTTGCGTGCCATCCGCTCAGAAGTAGCCCCTCCTTTTCCACCCCGCTAAGCATGCGTGCACTGTGTCTGTCACATAGGTGGAGTCACTGTACACCGTCACTTCCTGGTCTGCGTGATTCTTGAGTGCGAGTGTTAGGCAGAAACCTGTGCAGTTCCCTCTGGGACCACTGCAAAAGATTTAGGACTATAGGTGTTTGGCAGTAAACCCACTTGGTAGCAGTATGTACCACACAGATTCACTTGGTAGCTGTGGCTGAGCAGTCAGACTTCCCTCAAGAAGAGTTAGGCAGTATACAGAGTATTCACAATAGGTCAAGAGGACACAGTAGAACAAGTAAACACTGACCAGGGCCTGGAGTGAAAGAGATATAATTATTTATTTAAAACCACATCTAGAAAAACACAGAGGCATTAATAGTAAACAATTCAAAAACACGGTCACTAAAAGATATACACTCCCTTAAAAGAATATTAGACAAGTCTTAAGTAAAGCCCCACTTATTTTCAGACAGCGGTTAGCGCTTAACGTAGTTGGCACTCTAATAATTTGTTTTTAAAAGGGAGAGAAAAGCAGAGAACAAGTTGAAACAGGTCCCAACACTTTTACCAGAACATAACAAGAGAGGAAGGCAAAGTAAAACCGTGAAGTTAGAGTTCAAGAGGCCGGATCCACTTTCAGAGGATCCAAACGAAATGTGTCCAGGGTCACACGGTTGCAGTGCACAAAAGTCTTATAAAGGTTCAAAAAGGAGTTGGACCAAAGAAAGGGACCAGTTAGAGGGTCAAGGCGGCCAGCCCAGTCGAGAAGGTTAAGGGGTTATTATTACCTTGCAGCAATCTTTAGAAAGAGAGGCCTGGCGGACACGGTATCTTAAAGTGGTGAGAACGCTCCAGCGGGGGCAGTTGTTCCTGGCAGCGGTTGCAAGTCGGTGCTTCGTCCAGGGGAAGAGGGGATCTCGTCGTGGAGGAAGACAGGAGTCCGTTGCACTGCCAAGGAAGAAACCAGCCGCAGAGTTTCTCAGGTACAAGGAGTGGTCCGGTGATTCGCGGTTCAGTGGTGATTGGCTATCCGGTTGCCGGGGTGCTTGGCACGGGGAGTTCGACCACAAACCTGGCTGGGGTGCGAAGAAAGAAAGGTAAACTGGTTGTGCCCACCAGTCAGGGGAAGAAGCCTCTCCAGCCGGAAGATCCTCTCTGTCGTCGGGAAGTGGTGAGTCGGTTCTGCAGGGCTCCACCGGTGGTGTCATTGTGGTAGGTTGGCTCAGCTTCTCCCTCGTCGGATTCTCAGGTCCTGTGGCGACTTCTGAAGTTCCAGTCCCCAAAGCCCTGCTTTTATGCAGAAAACCCCCATTCGCTCAGCCTAGCTGTCGCTCACCACTTGGGCCAATTGGGCCAATCACACAAGAGTGTGACTTGAGTTACCAAGGTAACTCAGTCCAGGGTGCCTAAACCTCCTCCCACACCCCCTGTGGTACCCAGACAGAGTGGCACCACTTTTGGAGGCTTCTGTGGAGAAGCCTGCCAAAAAGTGGAACAAAGGGCTCGACTTGGGTTGGAGTCACAGAAGAGAACACAAACGCCATTTTAGAATAGAGTCTTGGCAAAAAATACCAACCGAAGAATTAATATTAATTAAATAAACCGGCGATATGTTCGAGGCTATGAGAATTAAATAATTAAAGTTGGTAGCCTCGAACAATGGGAAAATCCCATAGGAAAATATTTGCGGTCGAATATAAAAAGTAGTTTCCACTGCCACCAGCCAAAACTCGATCAGGGGGGACAGAGACGTGCCCCCTCTACTAACAGACCCCGGGGCAATCGAATTGCCCCGACCAGTACATCCACAATATGATGGTTTGTACTGGTTTCTGTTAATAATTTGGGACTAGTAAAGCCAATGGTGACTTTACATGCCCTGGGAGACAGTAGTCAGTCCCAGGGTATGGAGTCTATGGTGGGGTGTCACTATGACACCCCTGTGTTACGGCACAGAGGGTGCTGTGTAACACATATAGGAAAAACACATGAGACCCTATGGAGTAAAGGACCCCATAGCCCATAAAACACATTACCAGTCAAAGGAATACCATAAATCATGTCCAAGAGTGGGAGAAAAAGAGTCTCACTCTTGGCAGGAGGAAAAAACAAACTCCAGAAATCCAGCAAAGCTGCTGGGGACTCACTAGGTTAGGAAATTCAGCCTAAAGAGAGCATTCTCCCTAACAGCGAGTAACAACGCCAATCATTCTGCAGCCTGTGCTGAATAATGAGATGATAATCGTGCACTAATAAGTACTCGAAATTCTCCATTTGCTGTGTGCTTCATCACAGCGGTGCCTATATATCTTTGCCCATCATTTTGATCGATTCTTGAAGAACCGTCAACAAAGACAATTTCTCCTTCTGCCAATGCGTTCTCTTTCACTCTGGGAATCTCATTTTAGAATTCTTCATAATTTGCACAGTCATGGATTAGCTCTCCTTCAGTGGCTGGCTCTGCTATGGACATAGCTGGGTTCACCATTTTGCATCAAACTATCTTAATCGATGAATTCAATATGATCACTTCATAAGCAGAAGCTCTCGGAAATGTCAATGTGCCCTTTGGTTTCTCTAGAATGGCAAATAGTGCGTGCTTGATGAACAACGTCATGGAGCATCCCATCACAATGGTTGTAGCCTTCTCTATTACGAACGCTGCGGCAGCCAAACTTTGTTCGCAAGGGAAATGACCTCTCATCACTGGGTCCAAATTCCCACTGTAGTATGCCAGGGGCTTGTACACCAATGTGGTTCTCTGTGTGAGTACTGCTGTAATAACACTGCCATTCGAGTGTGAAAACAGGTAGAATTCCTCTGCATAATTGGGAATTCCTAAAACTGGTGCTGTGCAAATGGCTCTTTCGAGTTCAGTAAAACCTTCTTCCATGGCCTTAGACCACTCAATTTTTTTCTTTCGTCCCCTGTGCCTTTTTCAGGGCTTGTAACAAGGGCTTAGTATATGATCTGCAGTCAGACCCATGGCCTGACATAATTGCAAAGTCCTAGAAAACACTGCATCTGTTTTATCGTGTGTGGCTTGGCTGTGTTCAATATGGCCTCAGCCCTTTGAGGGGTAACCCTTTTCCCCTCATGTGAGATCAGATGGCCTATGTACAGCACTTCTTGCTAACAATATTGTAACTTTTCTTTGTCAACTTTATATCCTTACTCAGCCAATATAGTAAATAGCTTAACAGAATCGTGTCTGCACCTCTCCTCTGTCGTGCTGCAAATTAAGATGTCATCCACATATTACAAGACAACACTCTCTAATGCAACATTGCTTAAGTCCATCTGCAGGACTCTGTTAAAAACGAAGGAGACTCTCAGTACCCCTGGGGTAACCTCTTGCTTTTCAGACGCATCTGTCTGAATGTAAATGACGTCAAATCTTGAGTCTTTGTGCAATGGGATTGAGAAAAATGTATTTTTCAAGTCAATCACCATGAAATATTGAGCCTTAACAGGCATGTTACATAGGATCGTGGACGGGTTAGGGACTAGGGGGAACTCAGCCTCAACAATATCATTTATTGGCCTCAAATCCTGGATTAAACGGCTAGACCCTCCCTTTGATTTTTGAATCGGATAAACCGCGGTGTTGCATGACGACTCTGACGTCACTAAGATGCCCTGCTCCATCATAGCAGAAACTGTCTTGAAAATCCCTTCATCTGCTTCCCTAGACATGTGATATTGTCGTGCTTTTGGCAGAATTGCTCCTGGTTTCAATTTAATCCTCACTTCTCCGACTCCTTTCAATAAGCCTACGTCATAGGGTCCAGTGGTACACTGAGACAGGTACCTGGGCCATGTCGTCGTCAAAATATTCAGGACGGCTCTGTGCCAGCATCATTCTCTGGGGCACCTCTTTTGATCATCCTCACCCAAAAAATTAGATTTACCTCAACTGTTGTTTCCTCAACATATGTTTGCTCATCAAGCATCTCGTCATCAGTGACGTCAATCAATCTGTACCCTTTCTCACTGGTGATTACTGTGCACCATTGCCTGCCTATATCGCAACCATCGATCAATGCCATCTTTCCTAGCACTATGGCTGTGTGAATTGCCAAGGGAAACACTTGCCCCTTTTCTTTGTGCACGGGTATTCGTGGCCTAAATAGAAATTCATCTGGGGTTCTCATGGTTTTGTCTGCAAGGCCTGGTAGCCATGCCATTAGTATGCATATTCCATACACGAATATTTCTGGTTCCAATGGAACAGCCCTCCCAGCTGTTTGTCCTGTGTGTGCTCTAATCATTTTGCATACGTTCACATAATGCATTCCTGGAGTCGTACTTACTATGCCCTTGTCGAACATACTATGCCCTTCTCCGTGAACAAGGTTGTCATGTTTAACTTTGTCATTAGGTCTCATCCCTATATATTTACTGGGGTCTGCCTTGAATATAGCAGTGGCACAGTCATGTCAAATTCTCCTATAGAGACTGGAAGTTCATTTGTTAAAGGAACACAACTTGTTGCTCTTGTGAAGCCCTGAGTATTTATGGCATCGCCGGACAAGGAAAACGTGCCTTCACGTATACATGAGCGTGCACCTGTTTCTACTAGGAAGGAATATTCTTTATCCCGTATAACGACATCTACCCTTGGTTCCTCATGAGGGTTAGGTTTCACTGATAGGATAAAGCACATCAGGTTTCCCAGTGAGCTGTCCTAGTCCATATATAACCTTGTCCCATGCTGCGTGAATGGACTTCCTCCATTACCAGTGTTGGCTCTTATTCCAGAGTTCAATGCCTGTCCTGCGCTTGTTGTCTGTGACAGATGCATCGGCGACTGTTGAGACTGTCCTTGTAGAAAACGTATCAAGTTCTGAGGTTGCAAGCTTTGCTGTGCTCCTGGCGCTTGCTGTTGCACTGTGTGATTCTGTGCAACTCCATTTCCAACCTTCTGTAAAAACACAGGTGGATTCACCATTCCGCCTCTGATTCCTTGGTCTGTTTGCACCATGCCTTGACTTCTGCATGTGCAAGCTAGATGCCCGGTCATCCCACACGTCCATCATATAGGCGGTGGTCTGATTACTTGCCCATTTGACACATCGTGATTGTCATTTTGTATGTTTTGAAAACCTCCCTGATTACCTTGGAAACCTCCCTGATTACTCAGCCATCCTCTTTCTCGAAAGCCTCTCCTTCTGGGGTAAAACCCATTGCTGCCCCGATTAACTTGCTGTTGACTATTGACCTGCTGTATGTTCGATCCGTCTGTGCTAGTTATCATTCCCCCTTCAATGGCATATTTAGACAATTTCTTCTGCACTAATTCTTCCTCTTCAGCTTTTCGTGCAGTCTCTTTCTTGCGATTCTTTTCTTGCAGAAGTCTGCCATAGTGAGCTATGGTCAATTGTATCTTGTACCATGGCTTGGCCTTGATTCCTACCAATTTCTTGAGCTGCTTCTGTACCTGATCTGGCAGCCCTTGGCATAAGATGTGGTAAAACACGGGTATAGATTTCCCCCAAGATTCCCTCGTTTCCAATACCCAAGCTTCTTGGAAATTCTGAATGTAAAGCAAAGGATCATCTGACTCCTTCATTTTGCGGGTCATTATAGCTCCCATGTCAGACGTATCCGGGTATAGCAATCGTAATGCTTTCCATACCGCAGCTCTGCAATTGTTAAATGGAGCTTCATTGTGTGCAGTGTTACCTGTAGTCACGCCAGGGTAACCCGCTCATGTCCATACATCGTCCGCTCTATCACCAAGTGTGGCGATTAAAAGACCCTTAATATCCCCAATAGCCAACGTGTTCCCTCCTGTCATTTTTTCCAGTTCATGTATCCATTTTCTGGCTCCCGATGTTAACATTGGAAGCTTATTTTTCAGATTTTCTCGATTCATGTGTGGCCATGGAATATACTGTGGCCTTGTTCCTCCTTTTTCAAGCAACGGGAATTGTAATACATGGCACTCCTTTTCCTCTCTAATAATTTTTCTATCCACTGCAGGGGTGATAGTCCTGCATCGCTGTCTACATGGCAATGTTCTTAGTCGGCTCACATAGGATGGTGGGGACACCCCCCTCTGACCGTAAGATACTCCTTTGTGTTGGTCTGACTCTGATGCCTACTCGCTAGAATCTGACCATCTTATCCCTTTTCCTCTGGAGAAGTGTTTTTCATGTCTTCTCTCTTCTTCCTTTTCCTCATATTCCTCTCTTTCTGCATCTGAATTGTCTGTGCCCAACTCATGTAACTCATCTTCCTCATTTCTATTTAGTGTCAACCTATCTAGGGACAGCTCTCTCTTTCTACTATTTTGGGAGGCGTCCTCAGTGTCATACAACTGAGTGCTCTCAAGACGCTCGTCATCTCCTCTCCCTTGGGGTGCTTGTTCTAGCCCCATTTCATCATATATTCTATCGATCGTTTGTCCGATGCTTCTGGTGTCAGTCATCTTCGATATTTGCCCTAGACGTGCCTGGTACTGAATCGTACTCAGGAAATAATTCTTCTATGTCTTCCCAATCTACTACTGGATCGGTTTTTTTAACCTCTCTTTCCAGATATTCAAGATTGTGTGCTCTTTGTCTTCGCTTTCGTTCTATGTCGTCATCGTGCTCTCTGCGCTTCCTCTCTGACTCTATCTTCTTCCTGTTTCTTTTCATATCTACGTCCATTTGCCCTTCGTATTTCCTCATCCCTTCGTCTTTTTATTCTCTTCTCCCTTATCTTTTGTTCTTCTTCCTCTATTCTCCGTTGTTGCTGCCTGTCCTGATCATTAGCTGCTCTTTGCTTATGATCGCGTTTCCTTTCTTGCTCTTCGCGATACAGCTGTTCTCGTCTTGTCTATCTTTTTTTCTGATCCTTTTGTCTCTCAATCCTTTTTCCTTTTCCTTCTCTTTTCTTTGTGAATCGTCGGGCCCTCCCTTTTGTCTCACATCCTTAATGCCTTTCCCATCGAGTTTCAATAGAATCTGACCTCCCATCCATTCGTTCTGTGTGAATGCCATCTCATCAGTTCTGTCCTCATCTCCTTTCCATCTTTTTCCCTCTCTATTCGTTTCTGGAGATGTACTTGCTTGTGCTTGATCTCCTTTTTCTTTCTCGCGCCTCTCCTTGTCCCTCGGGACTTTGGAGGTGATATATCTAACTCTGTCTTTGTCTGGGTTTTCGTCAGTAACTGCTTTGCGTACGTGACTCATATGCCAGGTTGCTATATCCCGTGGCTGCTTGAAGTTCCCTCAACGGGTATAATCCTTCGTCTTTACTGGCTTCGCTTTTTGTTTCAGACGGGGCAGGTAGCGAGGAAGGCGTTTCACCCCTCTCTGTGCATATGTTAACTATCCAATCTAACGGCGGCTACTCCTCCTTATCCTCTTGGTACATCTTCCAAAGCTCTAAACTAGCTAGGCGTTTGTCTAACTTTTTCCCAGTATATGTGGCGTGCAAATATGTCGTCAGGAGTGTTAGGAGCAGATTATTTACCGGCATATAACATTCTAAGAACCATCTCGAGCAGCACAAGTAGGTCCATTTTTGATGAGTGAACTAATGCTGCACCAACTAAGTGCAAAAAAAGATGATCGACTAGGAAATCTGAATAAGGTGAAGAGAATGTTGTGGGGCCAAGATTGGTATGAAACATCCGAACAGAGACTAAAACATAGATGCATGGCCAATGCTCCTATTGAAGTAAGAGCAAGGAATACCTTACCGAAATATTTGGAACTTTTTCCATGCTACAGGAAAAGACAGACTTTCATGAAACTACGATTGAATCTATTCAAAACAAAAGAGGTTCTGAATTGCAGAAGCACGGCGGAGAAAGATGATTCTACATGTAGGTTCTGCAGCGAGAAAACTGAAACATTGAAGCACCTAGTGCTATACTGCAGCAATTTGAGAGATGTGAGAACTAAACACCTGGGAATGGAAATTAAGAAAAGACAAATTGTTGTGGTGAGGAATGGTGAGAGAATATACTTTTGGGAAATGAAAGAAAATTGAAAGTGAAACTTGAAAATAATTTGTTTTAAATGATTATGAAGGATGCAATGTGTTATATTTTTCAAAAGTTGTAATTGACTAAATGAAATTACATTTTTTTTTTTAATGACATGTGTCGCAGGACTTTAGATAGCGATCCACCTTGAGGCCATGGCATAAACATTTTTTGGGCGGTTCCTTTGACCCATTCTGCACTGTACTTTTTCAGCTCAGGTGCATGTTTTCGGCAACTGTTTGGACAAGTGTATTAACGGTGTAATATCTGCCATACTTAAAATTATTTGTCTTCTCCTCACACAACGCTTTGTTTCGTTTTAAACAAAATCAACAATATGAGCGAGCACCGATTGTTGCAAGCTCCAATCCCATTTTTTCACAAAAATATTTTTTCTTTTTCACACAACAGCCATCAATTCATATTATACAATATGTTAAACAATTGCGTCATGTTCGTGCTACTTCCTTCAAAAATGTCTTATTTCGAAGGGATTGTGTCCTCCGACGTATTCCTCATCTTAGATATATCCTTCCAGCTCTGCTGGCCTCGAAAAAAAATTTCTCCAGAGGGCGCTGCGCATCGACGTCCCTCGAGTCGATGTCCTTCGACAGCCGCCGTATCGACGCTCGACGTCATCCTGCCGATAAAGGCCGCGCGCAGCGTCCGTTGCTCAGTTCCGTTTTTCCGCGCTACTCGGTGCCTCGGAATACCGTTGCTCAGTTCTTAGTCAGTTAATCCTATTTACCTCGAGTTATTCGATCCGTACTCGATGGCTTCCTCGTCGGAACCGACAACTCCTCCATCCGGCTTCAAAAAATGTCGAGATTGTGGGAAAAAGATGTCGTTGACCGATCCTCACAGAAATTGTCTGTGGTGCTTGGGAGCCGAACACCATTGTTCGGAGTGCGAGGACTGTATGTCCATGACAGCTAAGGCCCTGAAGGAGCGTAGGGGGAAGCTGGAGAAAGGTAAGACTTTTAAAGCTTCTTCTTCGTCGACGAAGTCGAGACATTCGTCTCCTCGTCACCATTCGCGCTCCAGGTCTCGGAGTGGGTCTCATCACTCCTCGAGATCGAAGCACTCGAAGAGGAGACGTCGAAGATCCCCTTCTCCGTCTTCCTCTTCCTCTGTTTCGCCAAAAAGAATCCCTTGCCCCACGAAACATAGTTCCCGGGCTGAATGGGAGGAATTCAGAAAAAATATGATGAGCGTCTTCGAGAAAGCGGCCTCGACCCCCTCGAAGACTGCCGAGAGCGATGCTCTGGTCGAAAGACCCGAAGGTCAAAAACGCCGCGAGTCGCAGTACCCGGCGAAAGAAACCTCTCGAGCGCGTCTCGAACCCTCGAGTAGGACTATGACCTCCAAACCTTCCTCGAAGGTTCCGTCGACGCCGTCGACGAAGGTTCCGTCGACGTCGAGGTTGATGTCTTCGACGCCGTTGTCGAAGGGACCTTCGACACACGGGTCTGTCGACTCGACGCCGGCCTCGACACCGGCGTCGACGCCGAGAAAAGTCACGGTGACCACACATCCAGTGACGATCCCCAGGCCCTCGACGTCGATGGCGTCGATATTGTCGAGTAGAATTCCAATTCTGTCGAGGTCCTCGAGGCCTCCACCTCTGTTTTCGAAGCCTTCGTAGTCGGCGTCGACGACATCGACGCTTTCGAGGCCAATAATGACAAGTTCGGCACCCTCTGCCTTGGAAATGGGATTTACTCCCTTTATGAGTTCAGAACAATTGAGAACTATATCCTCAATTTTAGAAGAGGGTGATTTGTCTGAACAAGACACATTTGAGTTACAGGGACCTGTAACCCCAGTTAGAGAGGAATTTTCCTCTGAAGAGCGCAGATTAAAGGATCTTCATGATTCTTTACATGAGGCAAGTGGGTTAGACACTTCCCCTGAGGTGGATTTTGCTAAGCCAGACCCGGGGGAGCATGCTGAAACCCGCTACAGAGCCTTAATGGCCAGGATTACAGAGTTCATGGGGTGGTCTACACCTTCACAATCTTTCCAGCAAGATGACCTCACGGATATTCTTGACAAAGGCCCACAAGAGGATCCAGTGGTGCCTTTTCATAAAGCTCTTCAGAGAAAGATCATGACAAACTGGGAGACCCCAGATGTAATACCAGCAGTAAATAAAAAACTGTCTGCAAAGTACAGGGTATCTTCCACAGACCCAGAGTTCTTGTCTAAACATCCATCCCCAGAAAGTCTGGTGGTACAAGCAGCATCCTCTACCGATGTCAAGACGGCTTATCCTACAGTCCCACAGGACAGGGACGATAAAAAATATGATGCTATGGCAAAGAAAGTCTTTTCAGCATGTAGCATGGCGTTAAAGTCTGTTAATGCTACTTGCACCCTTGCTAGGTTCAGCCATACACTTTGGGAGTGTGCTTCTACAGCGGCTGACTGCATCCCGGAGGGAGAAGAAAGGGATGCGTTCCTGAATATTATACAGGACGGTAAAGACGCTAAGTGCGAATCCCTACAGACGGGCATTGATTCGGCTGACAGTATCAGCAGAGCAATGGCGGCAAGTACATCAACCAGGAGGTTCGCTTGGTTGAGAAAGTCGGGTTTTGCCCCAGATGTGCAAGCCAGGCTCTTGAACATGCCATTTGATGGCTCTTCTTTGTTCAGGAAAAAGGCGGATGACAGTTTAGAGAAACTGCAAACTTCAAAAGCAGCAGCAAAATCCCTAGGAGCTGCAATCCGTCAGACTCCTTTTCGTCCCACAGGAACCTCTGCGAGGGGCAAGTCCTTTCGCTTCTACTCCGCATTCGGAAGAGGTAGAGGACGACCGGCTCAAAGGGGTCAAAGAAGAACTACCCGAGGTGGACGGGGTAGATATTCTAAAGCCGCAGCAACAGCAGGTGCCTCTTTACCATCGGCATCTGCATCAGCCGCCCCAAAACCACTCTGAGGACTCCCCTCACAGGACACCTGTAGGAGGCAGGTTGACTCAACATCTGACGGTATGGCAGGCTATCACGTCAGATGCTTGGGCATTGGAAACAGTCGCCCAAGGTTACTGCCTGCCTTTCCTACGTATACCTCAGAGTCATCCACCGGGGATCAGCTCTCAGAAGGCTCCAGATCCGCTCCTCTTGCAGGAAATTTTGGACCTGCTAGAGAAAGGTGCCATAGAACCGGTACCTGTAGCGGAGAGGAACAAGGGCTGGTACTCCGCTTACTTTCTCATTCCGAAGAAAGACGGAGGACTGAGACCCATCTTGGACTTGCGAGAATTGAACAAATTCCTCAGGAAAGACAAATTCAAGATGGTCACTCTTTCTCAGATCCTCCAGGCCCTTCAGTTTCAGGACTGGTTGGTATCTCTGGACCTTCAGGACGCTTATTTCCATGTGCCTATCCATCTCAAACACAGGAAATACCTGAGGTTCGCAATTGGCAACTCTCACTATCAATTTCGAGTACTGCCATTTGGGCTGACCTCCACCCCGAGGGTCTTCACCAAGTTAATGTCGGTAGTGGCTGCAAGTCTAAGGAGGGAAGGGATTCACGTCTACCCCTACCTGGACGATTGGCTGATCAGGGCTGTTTCTCCGGAGCAAGCTCAGATCCAGCTGAATCACGTGTGCTACTCCCTTCACAAACTGGGCTTCTCCCTCAATTTAAAGAAGTCTCAAATGATACCATCGCAGAGACTCCAGTTCATAGGAGCGATCCTGGATACTTCCCTGGGAAAAGCCTCGCCACCAGAGGTGAGGGCTCAAGATATTCTACAGATGGTTACCAAGTTCCAACATGCCCAACGTCTCCCAGCCTTCGACTTTTTGAGGTTGCTAGGCCTCATGGCATCCTGCATTTTCCTTGTGCCAGAGGCTCGCCTGAGAATGAGATCCCTCCAGTGGGCACTGAGGACTCAGTGGTCACAATTCTCAGGGAGAATGACAGATCTTCTTCAGGTTCCCGGCAGGGTGGCTCGAGACCTTCAGTGGTGGGCCTGTCAGGAGAACATTCTGAAAGGAGAACAGTTTTGGCAACCCTGGCCGGAGATAACAGTAGTCACGGATGCCTCACTCACGGGGTGGGGAGCCCACGCCAACGACTTGACCATCAGTGGTCGTTGGTCTCCATCGGAGTCCAGACTACACATCAACCTGTTAGAGCTGAGAGCCATCAGACTTGCGTTGAAGGCTTTCCTGCCAGCTGTACAAGGGAAGAACGTCCTGATAATGACGGACAACACGGTGGCCATGCATTACCTCAACAAAAGAGGAGGCGTAGGATCACTACCCCTGTGCAGAGAGGCGATGCAGCTCTGGTTTTGGGCAATCCAAGAAGGAATCTCTCTATCGACAGTTCACCTAGCCGGAGAGAAGAACTTGACAGCGGACGCTCTGAGCAGGCAGGACACAGTCTCCCACGAGTGGGAGCTAGCTCAGGAAGTCCTTCAAGAGATCTTCGCCCTTTGGGGAACCCCTCAGGTAGATCTGTTCGCCACCAGCCTAAACAGGAAATGCGACCTGTTCTGCTCAAGGGAATTTCCTCCGAGAGGAGCTCTGGGAGACGCGTTCATAGTGGACTGGGAGTTTCCGCTTCTGTACGCGTTCCCACCGGTCCCTGTCATTTCTCAAATGATCAGGAGGTTGAGAAGATTCCGGCGAACCATGATCCTAATTGCCCCGGATTGGGCCAGGAGAACGTGGTACCCGGACCTTCTAGACTTGTCCATCTGCCCTCCAATTCGACTTCCGCTCAGAGAGAACCTACTCTCACAGAAGGGAGGTCAGGTTCTCCATCCAGACATCAAAACCCTCAACCTTCACGCTTGGCTTCTGAACGGCTGAGGTACAAGGATTGGGACCTCCCTGATGATTTTATGGAGGTGTTGCTTTCGGCAAGGAGGCCAGCAACAAAGTCTTTATACCGCAGCCGTTGGAACAGATTTTGCAGCTGGTGTAGAGAACAGAATATCGACCCATTTTCATGTGGTACACCAATGGTTTTGTCCTTCCTACTATATTTGGCAAATTCAGGCCTTCAAGTTGGCACCATTAAGGGCTATCTCGCAGCGCTATCTATCTTTAAGCGTACTGCGGAGGAACCATCCTATTTCAAATTACCCTTGGTAATACAGTTTCTAAAGGGGTTAACCAATGTTTATCCCCCAAGACCATTCCAAGTTCCCCTATGGGATTTAAACTTAGTACTAACTTTCCTGATGGGTACACCTTTTAAACCTCTCCATTCTTGTTCGTTAAGATTCCTTACCCTTAAGACTGTTTTATTAATAGCACTTACATCTGCTAGAAGGGTGAGCGAATTACAAGCTCTTTCTTGTAAACCCCCTCATACAATCTTTCACAAAGACAAAGTTGTCCTGCAAGTGAAGCCTAATTTCCTCCCAAAGGTAGTTTCTGAATTCCATATCTCTCAGAAGATTACCCTACCATCTTTCTATCCTCCTCCTCACCCGGGGAAAGAGGAAGAGCGGTTACACAGACTAGACCCTAGGAGGGTTTTAAATTTTTACATTAGTAGACTAGCCAGGATAAGACAGGCAGACCAGCTGTTTGTAGGTTACGCAGGTCACAAGCTGGGGTTACCAATAACTAAGCAGACCATTTCCAGATGGATCATTCTAGCCATTCTGGAATGTTATAAACTGGCAGGGAAAGAGCCCCCTCAAAACCTTAGGGCTCATTCGACCAGAGGTATTGCAGCTTCATCGGCCCTCAAAAGAGGCGTGCCGATTAAAGACATATGTGCGGCCGCTACATGGTCGTCTGTCCATACCTTTACACGTTTTTACAATCTGGATTCCTCCTCTAGTCAAGAGACTAGGTTTGGAAGGGCTGTACTGCATTCTATTCATCAATAGAAGACAGCGTGAAGTCAGTACTCCCTCCTCCGAATATAGAATACTGCTATGGGAGCCTATCTAAGATGAGGAATACGTCGGAGGACACAATCCCTTCGAAGAACAAGTTACTTCTTACCTTGTAACGTTCTTTCGACGGGATGTTCCTCCGACGTATTCCTCATCGATCCTCCCATCCATCCCCGCAGTTCTACTTCCCTTGTTGTTGCAGCTTACGCTCCTTCAGGGTGATTAGTCTAGTCCAGACAGTAATACTGTGGGCTACAAAACGGAACTGAGCAACGGACGCTGCGCGCGGCCTTTATAGGCAGGATGACGTCGAGCGTCGATACGGCGGCTGTCGAAGGACATCGACTCGAGGGACGTCGACGCGCAGCGCCCTCTGGAGAAAAAATTTTCCGAGGCCAGCAGAGCTGGAAGGATATATCTAAGATGAGGAATACGTCGGAGGAACATCCCGTCGAAAGAACGTTACAAGGTAAGAAGTAACTTGTTCTTTTTATGACGTCTGAGAGAAAAAAAACTGACGTGGCAGACTAGAGAGAATCGAGCCGGCTACACAAATCTCCTGCCCCTATGATTTACTCCGACATGGAGTGTAAGCTCATTCCTTTAAAAAAAAAATCTTTAACCGTTTTGGTCTCCTATTGCACCCTATTTTATTCAGGACTTTGAACGCAGGCTTCTTCTAACTCCTACATTAAAACGTAGGTATTTGGGCGTATCCTCTCTCTGCTCAGGTATCCTCCTGGTATCCTCTATGCTCGGGTATCCTCCCGGTATCCTCTATGCATTGCTCGGTCACTCTCGATTCAATATTACCTTCCCCTTATATATATACATTCTACTCTTAATCTAAAGTTATTTTTATCCGACCTCCCTCCATTACCGTCCATTTTTTGCCAAAGCATTTAGTCTTTTTCACTCACCGTTCGCATGTTTTCCTCTCTGGATGCTCAGGATCACCGCCTTCATCACCGCCTCTCCTGCTTTTCTTCCAGTCGGCTGCTCGTAGAAGTGGGAAGGGGTTTGTGGGTGAAAACACAGGTTCCTTCAGACCTCAACCTGCAGGTTTTACAATTTAATCTAGCCACTATCTACGGGGAGCTTCTCGGTCTACTTAGCCGGATGGCAAAGGACTTGTGATATTGCCGAGGACATAGAGTTACTTTATGTCGACGGTCAGTGGGTGTCTTATCTAATCGATAATCGAAAAACCATCCTCTCTCTGCTACCAAGTGTGCACTAGGACCCCAACCGGCCCATAAAGCTGGGGGTTGGGTTGCCCAATAGCACTTTAAGATGAGTAGCAGCACACGTGAGATGGATGGGGATTCAGATTAATACTCTAGCATCAGATCAATAATGACAACTCAATAGTTTGGCAAAGGGAGTCCGTTTAATGACAAGTACAAAAAACGGGGAGTTCATGAACATCAGCAATCGCTCGATCTTCCTTCTCACTTCAACAACTCAACGAACTTCATAGAAAACACATATTTTATACTAAAAACTCGTCATTACTGAAGTGGAACGCTTAAAATGTTGCATGCAATTCTATTGGACTATAGGAAGGTAACTTTAATATAGGTACTATATCTGTATATGGTAACAAAGTGAGGGGATTGGATAAACCGTGTCAGGTGGAGCATCTAAGCCCTTCCTTCAAAATGGCTACTGTAGACGTCACTAAAAGTAGGACGTCTCATTGGTTCTACTAACTATAGGACCCTAGGTTACTTGGTCCACTATGATTGGGTTGGCATCAACCCTGCTCATACTTCTCCACCAGCCTAGCAGCGTGCAGAATAGCCGGCCAGGTGCAGGGAGCTCTCCCCCCCCCCCCAGTCTCCCTCCAATTATTACAACAATCACTAATCAGTTCAGTGGTCATGTGTCAATAATTTCTTTGTATTTTGGCCTCAAGACTGCTTCTTGGTCTGGAAAAGTGAAGGCGTCTGGGCATGGCACAGCTCCATGAGTAGGTGTGAAAGTTTCATCCCTTCTGCTTGCTCAGTCACGTGATTCCGATACCGTGAAATAGTCTTATTCTCCATGCAATTTGTGTATTTGATTTAATTTTGCCAGCCATCTGCCTCCTGTAGCTTATCTTGACCTTTCAGAATAGGATACTCTGTTCTTCTCTTCATTAATTGTATCCACTGTTGGGCTATTTCAGCTGGTCCGACCTTGACTTCTTGGCATGACTTGCCTTCGTCTGAGTTTCTCTCTGTCCTTAATTCTCGATTTTCGTGCTGCAAAGCTCTCCTTGTGAGACCTTAAGTAACCTTTGGTCGGTTCTGCTCTTGTGCATAGTGGAAGTATACTTATATAAAGTTCTTTTCTTGAGGTAGATATGTATAGGTGGCGCTTGCCGCACTCTATTTTACTACTAAGCTTTAGCAAGCCTCGTGATTTTCTTATCTTCTTGCGGTTCCTTGCATATGTACACGTGTAAACTGGCTGAATATCTTCATCACGCTCATGGCATACGTTTCTAACATTTGACATTGTTATTTTGCTTTAGACTCAGGATGTCACTTATCCATGGTGTTTTGTCTCTTTTCATCATTCACAGGTCGTCCTATCTTCTATATGTGAGTCAGTCCGGGTTCTTGTGATGTCACCATTCGTCTTTTTTTAGGACTTTCTTGGCTTCTTCAGGTATTGCCTTTTGACAACCGTCATTCGGTCTCACTTGTCGATCTGGTTTTCTCAATGGATACCTCACTATCCAAGGTCTCTTATGTGCAGGTACTTCAATAGGTGCTGTCAGTCTGATAGGTACTGGGCAGAGCCCCACTGTGGCTCTCTGCTGGTTTATTTGCTCATCATACGTCACATATTTCGGCTTGAACGTCCCTGGGACTTCAAAATGGGCGGTAGTTTGGGACCTCCTCTACAGTCCTGTGAACCATGGGAAGGCCCGGTCCAAAGCTTCCATTTCCAGGTGGCTCTCCGGCTGCATCAACCATTGTCACTGGTTGGCAAACCGACTGTTGCCTGGCCATCCGAGAGCCCACTCTACCAGAGTGATCGCTGCCTTGACAGCGTTCCTGTCTGCTGTGCCCCTGCTGGACATCCGCAGGGCTTCTACGTGGAGGTCGACACACACCTTGATGAAATTCTACTGCGTCGACAGGGATTCCAGGGAGGAGTCCAGAGTCAGCCAAGCAGTGCTGCTTATGTTGAGCCTTGCAACCTCCTGTGGTTGTGCATGTGTGTACTGCTATGTATTCTTTATTCATGAGCATACAAATCCATGCCAGACCCCATGCTGGAGAAGGAACAATCTACTTGCCTGTAAATGTGGGTCTGGCATGGATTCACATGCGAGCCCTCCCGCCTGCCCTTCTGCGGCTCTTCTCTTGGTCCTACTGCCACTTTACGTGCTACCAAATCTGAAGATGGCTGGCAGAGGAGGTGCTTAGGTAGAGGGCAGTCATTGGCTGGAGGCAGTATGACCCAGAGCTCAGTGATTGTTTTTTTGGAGAAAGACAGTTCAGAAACGAAACTGATTTTTCTTTTACCTAGTGGTCAAAGTGTATGAATAGAAGTAGTGGAGCTATGTTCCCTGCTGGCCTGCCCCTGTTCCCCACAAACCCCATTGCCACAACCCCTCCCACACACAATACACCCCCCAAAACACTTGCACCTGATGTTTAAGGAAACTTTCAGTGCAGTGCACTGAAAGTGAAGGTTTCAACTTCTTCCTACACTTTTATTTTAAAAGAAAACCATTCCGGAACGGTTTCTTTTAAAAATAAAAGTATAGGAGCTGTACAAGGTAATTTAAAAAAGTATAGGAGCACCGCTCCCGCTCACTTCCACCACTGCTTTTACCGAGGATTCACAGCCTGACAGAGAATATTCATGAGCGTGTGAATCCATGCAAGACCCATGCTGGAGAGCAACAGTTACAGGTAAGAAACTTGTTCCTCCTTGCCAGTTCTCCTCTTTCCAGTCTGTTAGTTGTTTTAACTTTGTCTCACTTGTTCTGTTTCTTCACCTCATCCAACCTCTTGCTTCCTCCCCTCCTGCTTTATTTGCCCCATCGTTGACTCCTTTTGTTCTATCGCCTCAGTTTGGATGCTCTTCACCCCCAACTGCTGTTCTGTATCCTCGTCCTGCTTCTTAATCTCTCTCTGTGCAGCTTCTCTTGCATTCTAGACTCCTTCTGCACCTCTATCCCCCCTGCACTGTCAAACCCTCTCCGCCGCTCACTACGCTACTCCAAACATCCACTCTTATCTTTTTCTCTGTCTAGTCCTTCATAAGGCTTTGTTCCCACAACCTGGGCCAGTCTTCCTTCAAGTTGCACCTGTGTTTGATTATTTGTATGTGTTTGGGATTTTTTAGCCTATAAAGGTTCATGGGAATCACTAACTCTATAGACACATTGGTTCTATGTCCAAAGACAAGGCATTTAAACCTGACCTATCCACTTAATGAAAAGTACATCATTTATATGGTTATTGGACCTGAAGACTGAGGGCCCTGGGACTATTAATACCATTTTCTGGAGAGCCATGCATGAGGTAAAATGCGATAAGTGAGCTACATTGGAGGTTGTGCATTCAAAAGAAAAAAAAGGAAAAATCATAGTCTTCCCGGAGAGAGAGGCGACCAGTTTTAGTGACCAAGCTATAGGAACTGGAATCGTAAAGGAAAGAATAGAAAATCCTACAGAAAGCACAAGACAAATCTCTGCCCCTGAAGAATGTCCAGTTATTTACAACACCAAGGACAGAAACTTATATAAGTTGGGCTATCTTTACTTAGTAGGAAGCAAGAGTAAATTAAGTTGCTACTACGTGTGTGTTTCATGTATTGATGAAATTGATTCTGTGTGGTGGAAAAACTACTTTTTAACATTGTACACTTTTATGTTGTGTATATGTGTTTTTTAATGTTTTTGATACTTGTGCTATGAATAAGGAATTGAATTAAAAAATTGGATTTTTTTACAGAAGTGGTAATAATTGTTTCATTAGATTATACACAGCCCATATTTGCTAAGTGGCTGTTGACAGTGTTTCTAATACTGAGGGTAACGTGTGATGTTGATGGATTAAGTATGTGTCCCTTCTTTTTGGTCTATTAGATATAAATAGGCATTTAAAACCTATCCATTTTGTACTGCTTTCTGATTTTCACTTGGGGCTGAAGATGAACAATTACTGCACAGACCTCACCAGATCCAGAACGATCATTTGCTGATATAACTATGCACATGTTCATCCATACGTTACACATAAACCTGATGCTCTGGGGTGCCATGCAGCCTGTGACAGACAGTATTTTGAAATGTGCAGATAGATAACCACCTATGCAGACTGGTTGATCTAGCCTTCCATAAAAGCTCCACTTAGTCTTACTCCTTTACCTTGATTCCCCCAGTCTTGACCGATGACAATAACTTTCCCTTCAAATGAGATCCCCTTCAGATCCACTTTGTAAAATTCACATTGGAAAACGCCATCTGTTTTGTTTAATCATTCAATTATTTTAGCTTTTGGCTGTGGATAATAATTTCTGTATTTTTTGTATAGTGTTATATGACTCATTCTGTTCCCTTTGCCCATGAAAAATGCTGTACCTTCTATACCTTTCAAACACTGGATCCCTCTGAGACCAAATGTAGGATTCCAGCACTTTATTTCAAACCTGCCTTCGGCCTTCCCTATTGCCCATCTACAGGGTAATTACCTTGACCACTGTGCGTACCCTAGTTCCCCTTGTGATCAATCCCAGTGGCACTACCACCAGGAGGGATCTGTCCAATCAGTTACTGTATTCAAATCTCTTGAGACAGGGCATATATACTGCCAAGAGCACAGTAGTAACTAGATATTTGCTGTAAAACTCTTTGTGTGCCTAGAAAAGTTAGCATCTGACAAATAGCATAAAAGGTTACCAGGCAAGATGTGTCATGTTCCCATCCTTGCTTACTCGCTTTTAGCTACCTGGTGCCCCCTGAACTAAATCCGAACGATCTGGCCGTCATCCTGAATATTGTGGACTTTGCCGTGGTGCGCATTACTGCCCCAGGTGGCCTCACCTGTCACTGCAAAATGGCCTTGTGGCAGATTACTGAGACGACAGGGACACCTTTGTACATTTATTTATTTAAAATGAGTGCTATACTTGTCTACATGGCTATTGGAGCGCTGCACAAAGTCAAGACAAGCACACTTCCCTTAAAAAAAATTAAATGGCACTATAAAGCTAACCTAAAAATTCAAATATATAGAAACGGTGATACATGAATTTAAATACAGACATACACTAATTTAGGAAAATTATTTGTTTTCAAATTCTGAGAAAAAGCTGGATGCTTCATAAATAGAAAGGTAGCACATTCCAAAGTTTTGGTGCTGTCAAAGGAAAAGCCTGTTTTTGTTTTTTACTTTAACTCTACAAATGAAGAGTTTACTGATCTCTATTATGTGCTGTTTTGAAGCTGGGGTGGGTAGCTTGTTGAAGAATTTAACATTTAAACCAAGGAACCTAGCCTAAAGAAGTTAGGAGCATAGAGTGGCAGCCAGTGCAACAAAGTAGAGACATTGTCATATTTTCAAGCCACTGTTCTCAAGCGGGCTGCAGAGTGATGAAAGAGGAAATAGAGGCTCATTACGAGTTTGCCAGTATTCCGGCGGGATACCGGCAAATGGAATTACTGTTACTTCGTCAGGTGTTATTACTGCCAATTTACAAGTGGTGGATTGGCAGTGTAAATCCTCATTTTATAGAGTCCATACAACTCCATTGGGGATTTTTGCCAGTATTGCCTCTGGTTGTATTACCGGACCGGAATACTGCCGATTTCTGGAGGTAAACTGGTGGAGTTGTCACCATCAGTTTGGTACAACACGAGGGCATGTACTAATGAAGTAAATGAAGCTCTGGGGTAAGAGATGCTTGATTTTATAAGCAAACCTAATTGATATTGAGCTGCTTGGACTTTTTTTAACACATGAGTACACAAAGACTGTTTTTCATGTCATAAAATGTCCACAAATCTAGTGTTACAGTGATGTTACAAGAAGTAGAAAATAAAATCCAGGTTTTGTGACCCACATGCATGGGTAGGTCCCTTAGAGATGCTTTTCAAGTTAATTTCTGCCACTCGCTGCCTTCCACCATCATGACTTGAGTCCATCATTATTCCTATGTATAAAAAAGGGTGATACCAACAACCCTTGTAACTACAAGTTTATAGCCCTCTCGGATGCGACAAGCAAAATCTTTGCTTCGCTGTTACTGAGGGACTTAAACAAATGGCTCTTGCATCTAGGCATTGTCAGACGTTACCAAGTGGGGTTTCGGTCCAGTATGGGCATTGCTTTAAACGCTACCATTATGGCCCATCTCTAGGTATCAGTACAAAGGCACTCTACCGGCACAACATATATGGCATCTATTGATATGAGCAGTGCCGTTGACAAATTCAGTAGAACTATCCTGGGGAACAAACTGTTGACTTGGTGTGTACCGCTAAAGCTGGTACAACTGTTGACGTTCATGCATAGTGGCACTTCCATCAAAGTCAGGCTGACCAGGGAAGGTATAGTGTCAGGCCCAGTTAAGCCCTTCGTGGGCCTGAGGCAGGGCTGTGTCCTGGCGCCTACCCTCTTTAACGTATACATCAACAACATCGGCAGTCTATTGTCACAGGGCACAACAAACCCGATTAAGCTAGGCCATCTCAAGCTTTACTAGTTGGCTTTCTGTGACGATCTGGTCTGTTACAGGTCGGATTACAGTGCAAGATTGACCCGTTCTTCAACTATGCCATTCAAAATAACCTCCTGGTTAATGGCAAAACATCTAAAATTGTCATCTTTACAACCAAAACTAGACTAAAGACCATCTACTGCAAGGTTGGAGGCCAAAGGCTGGAAAGAGTCTTATCCATCAGATATTTAGGTTACAACCTCACCAACAGTTGCCCTGTAGCTGAGCGGAAGGCCTTTTTTGAGAGCTAAGGCTCGTCCCTTAATATCGCCGCTAAAAACAATCTACTACCAGCTGTGCAAATTCTCTCGCCTTCCATTACTTCGGTTCTAGTTGGCCAAAGTGGAACCGATAATTCTATATGGTTTAGATTTGACGACTGTAGATTTGGGCTTGTATTTAAATATTCTACAGGGAGTTTTTTGGAAGGAAATGTTTTGTCTGTCTAAATCGATCCCAGATGTTGTCTTGAGACACAAACTGGGATTGATTTCCTTACAATACAGAATACTTTGGCGACAGCTATCCTGCTTTGCTTAAATTATACACCCTCTGGTTAACTCTGAGGACATCAATCTGGGGGAAATTTTAACAGCAAAACCTGTGGACTCTGTTAACATCTTTAAAGGCAATATGACAAAGCATTTAAATTATATTCAATCCTCTGAGTTGCCAAAACCAAGCAGAAGGTGTTTACTATGGACTGGTCTAACACAGGATACCTAGGCTCTTATAGCACTTGCAAATAATACACAAAATTCCTGAGGAAAAGAGAAAAAGTACCAAAATACATCTTTCACTTTCCGTCTAACAGGGTACGCAGTCTCTATCTGCGTTTCCGTTTAAATCAACTGCCCACCTTCTAACACATAAGCAGTTGGAATCCATAAGTAGTACGGCCACTGCAATGTAGATTATGTGGTTGTACGTCCAGTATAGAAACACTTAGTTCTTTCTTGTCCAAAACTCATCAGTATTCGAGTTCACTGCTTGTTGCACACGAGGGAAGCAATTGATTGGGGGAAAAGCTCTTGGTCCGACTAATGTGGGGCGATACTGTTTCATTGGTCATAGCCCTTTACAGATTACTCTTGGAAGTTAAGATTTTTGAAGAAGGATTGTAATGGTTGTTGAATCAATGTTCAAAAAGAACAAACATGTAAGCCAATAGATCACGGCTTAAATGTTTGTTCTTTTTGAAGATTGTCTCTCTTCTTCCCTCTCTTTGCACCTGTGAACTTCTCCAGCATTGGGTCTGGCATGGATTCACATGCTCATGAATATTCCCCGTCGTCAGGCTGGGAATCCTCGGTAAAGAAAAAACCAGTATCAGTTTCGTTTCTGATCTGTCTTTCGTAGTAGTAACCAATCACTGATCTCTGCGTCATACTGACCACAGCCAATGACTGCCCTCTACCTAAGCCCCGCCTCTGGCAGCCATCTTCAGATTTTTACCGCACGTTCAAGTGTTGGGATCCTCGTGCTATTGCTCTCGAGCGTTAGTGCTATTTTTCACGTTTTTTCTCAAAAACTTCGATTTTTCGGTCAAATTCGTCTACGCCCCTCAAGGGTGAAGATTTCGTCGAGCCACGCTTTTGGAGGACTCCAGAAGTTTCTCAGGCCCATCTCGGACATGGCCCAGGAGAAGGGAAGCTCGACGCCCGGAAAGCTGTTCAGGGTCTGCCCTGGATGCCAGCTTCAGAATGTCTTTAAGGAGGACGAACACTCCTTTTGTCTTTACTGCCTACATGAGGACAAGACGCACGTGGAGAAGGACTGTGCGTTTTGCAGCAATATGTCGGAGCGGACCATGAAGGACCGCCATCAACGTCTCGCCAACTGGCTGGAAGGGAAGAGCCCGTCAGGTGAGAAGAAGAAGAAATCCGAGCGGTCTTCTAAGATCTTTGAGGACGTCCCGGCGACAGGGGTCCAACACAAGGCCAAGCACCGCGAGTCCGCTGGCACCGGGAGCGCCGAACTGTCGGGCTCTACGGGCACCAGGCAGGGCGCATCCTCCCCGGCACCATCAACCACGAGCCAACGCTCTGGTTCGGGTAAGAGGAAGGGCGAGCACCCGGCGAAGCTCCTGGAGAGGCCCCGGTCGAGCTCAAAGGCCCCATCGGAGGGAGAGCGAGGCAGTGTCCCTCCCCCCAAGGAGAAGGCGGTGAGCGCACCTAAGGTGGTGAAAGCCTTAATCCATCCGGCCAAGGCCTCTATCGAGACAGTCGCGGCGGCCCTGGCTCTGCCTGTGGAGGCTACACCAGTGGTGGCGACCTCGGGGCTCAGAGTCTCCCTGCCACTGCGGAGGGAGTCCTCTTTTATGCCCATCGACAGGACCCCCGTGAAACCTCCGACGGAGTAGAAAAGGGGGGGCCAGGAGGTCGTCGTGGATTCGGCCTCAACCTCTGAGGAAGAGCTGATCGAAGTCTTAAGCCACGGCGTTGGCGTGGAAGAAGACCAGCCCGTCGGGAGGGATCCCAACGTAGGAGACGACGATAACGTCGAGGTTGCCGACGGGGCCCCTGACCGCCCGTCGGACTCCCCTCAACCAGCGCCGCAAGACAACTCGGCGGCCATTTTGTTGGCTATACAGTCCTTATGCTCGGAGATAAGGACGAGACTGCCGTTACCACCAGCGGAGGAACCGCTCCCGACGGGGGACCCGGAGCCAGGCCCTTCTGGGAGCCCTCCCCCTAAGAGAAGAAGGATTCATCCTCCACCTCCTTTTCAGCCATCACGCCCTGTTCAGCCCTCCTCCCTGTCCACGACTTGTGGGGATGATACGGGGACTGACACGGCCGCGACGGGTTCGGACGACGAGGATCTGCCGTCGTCACCTCCCACCCGGGCTTCCCCGCCCGACAAGATTGGATCGTTTCACTCCATGATCGGCAGGGCATCCGAGCTCTTCCAGCTCTGCCCGGAAGAGAAGAAGAAGGAAGGTTTCCTTTATCAACGGCGCGAGGCCAAGAGGAAGACGGTCCTCTCCGTGCCTCTACTGGACGATATTTGGGATGAGGGCCTCGCCCTCCTCAAGAACCCATCCACGACGCCGGCTAGAAGGGATCGGTACGAGAAGAATTACCGGGTCCCGGACGCGGCCCCCTTGTGCCTCCGGGCACAGCCGACCCCGGACTCCGTTGTCTCCGCGGCGGCCAGGAAGAAAGCGGGGGGGGGGGCGGCCTCTACGTCGACTTCCCCGCCGGACGGCGAGGGAAAGAAATTGGATACGATGGGACACAGGGTCATCTCGTCTGCAGCGACGACGATTAAGGCGGCCAACGCCTTGGCTATTGTAGCCCGCTATGACAGGGAGCTGTGGTACAAACTGGCCCCCCTGCTGGACTTCCTACCGGACGACAAGAGGGCGGATGCCCTAGAGATCTTGCAGGAAGGAGAGGTGGCGTCGGACCACGCCATTACGATTGCGACGCACATCGCTGACACTGGATTTCGCCAGTTGGGCAACGGCGTGTGCCTTAGGCGGCGTGGATGGCTCAAGGCTACTGACTTCCGTCAAGACCTGCAGACCAGAGTCTTGGACATGCCGTTCGATGGAAACAACCTGTTTGGGAAAACAGTGGACGATTCCCTTCAAGTCATCAAAGCAGACACAGAGACGGCCCGGGCTCTTGGGGTTCTCCAGCAACGGCGGCCGCCCTTTCGGAGCGGCGGAGGCAAACAGGGTGCCTCCAAAGGTTCCGGCTGCGGATTTTCCACCTACCGTCAAGCGGCCCGTTCGTCGTCGCAGGAAGCTTACAAGGGACGAGGCAAGTCAGGCGGACCCCGCCGGCGTCGCCAAGGAGGTCAAGGCGGCAAAGCCTCGTCGAAGCAGGACTGAACCGGCCATGGGGTCGGGCCCCCACCAAAGCACCCCGGTGGGAGGCCGGCTGGCGAGCTTCGTCAGCGTGTAGGAGTCCATCTCCGCCGACCGTTGGGTGCTGGACGCCCTAGCCCAGGGTCACGCGCTCGAGTTTCAAAAAAGGTGCCCGCGCATCCCCGCTGTGGCCAGGAAAGAACATCACGTCCCTCAACTTCTCTTGGAGGTAAAAGCGATGCTCAGGAAGGGCGCCATCAAGCTCGTCCCAAAGAGGCTTCGGGGCTCCGGAGTTTACTCAAGATACTTCCTCGTGAAGAAGAAGATGGGAGGATGGCGTCCCATCCTGGACCTACGACGACTGAACAAATTCATCAAGGCACAGAAGTTCCGGATGGTCACCCTCCAATACGTCCTGGGTCAGCTGGAGGAGGGCGATTTCCTGTCGTCGTTGGATTTGGAGGATGCCTACTTCCATATTCCCATCCTAAAGGGACACCGAAAGTTTCTCAGGTTCGTGGTCCAAGGGCGTCACTATCAGTTCAGAGCCCTTCCCTTCGGACTAAGGTCGTCACCCAGGGTGTTCACCAAGTGCCTCGCACCGGTGGCGGCACAGCTGCGCCGAGAGGGGATCCACGTCTACCCCTACCTGGATGACTGGCTCATCCGAGCCAAGACGAGGGAGCTCGCCGTGGAGCACACGGCAAGGACCGTCCAACTTCTCACGGACCTGGGGTTCTCCATAAACTACGCCAAGTCCCACCTGGTGCCCGCGCAAGACGCACTGTTTCTGGGAGCAAAGCTCGACACAGTGTCGCTTCTGGCCTCTCTGTCGGAGGAAAGGACGAGGGCCATTTTGGGCAAGGTACAGCGGATGCTGGTTGCGGACGCGGCCAGAGTGAGGTCCATCAAGTCCCTCCTCGGAATGATGTCTTCTTGCATTTACCTCATCCCCCTGTGCAGGCTCCGGATGCGCCCGTTGCAAGAGTTCCTGGACGCGCGCTGGATCCAGACGACCGGCAGCTTCGAGGAGAGGATCACACTCGACGAGAGTTTCCGACGAGCGATCCGGTGGTGGGGCACCCGCGCACATCTGACGGCGGGCATGGACTTCCAGAACCCCGGCCACCAGGAGACAGTGACCACGGATGCCTCCCTGGAAGGGTGGGGAGCGCACACCGAAAATCTGCACGCGAGAGGCCTTTGGCTCCCGACGGAGAAGTCCCTCCATATCAACGTCCTGGAGCTCCGTGCAGTGTTTTGGGCCCTCAGGTCCTTCCTTCCGTCCCTCAAGGGCAAGGTGGTGAGGATCTTCACCGACAACACCACCACCATGTTCTACATCAGGAAACGGGGCGGAACCAGGTCCCCAGCCCTGTCCAGGGAGGCGCAGGATCTGTGGCATTGGGCCGTCGCCCAAAGGATGTTTCTGGTGCCGTTTCATCTGGCAGGGATAAAAAACACCATCGCCGACTCACTCAGCAGGGAGCTGCTCTCGTGCCACGAGTGGGAACTACGACAGGATCTAGTGGACCGCCTCTTCCGACGGTGGGGCACACCCCAGATCGATCTGTTCGCGACGGCGACGAACTCCAAGGGCCGGAGGTTCGCCAGCAGGTTTCCCCAGCCGAGGAGCATGGGCGATGCTTTCTCGTTCCCCTGGGAGGGCCTGTTTCTATACGCGTTCCCTCCATTGCCATTGCTGATCCGGCTCATCAACCAGCTCAAGAGGTCCCGGTGCAGGATGATCCTCGTCGCACCTGCGTGGCCGAGGCAGATATGGTTCCCGGACCTTCTGGACTTGTCAGCGTCCCCGTCAATCAAGCTGCCAGTGGATGCGGATCTTCTCTCCAGGGAAGGAGGCGCCATCCTCCATCACGACCCAAAGTCGCTGAACTTGCAGGCCTGGCTCCTGCATCGTTAGAGTTTTGAGGATACGACATACCGGCCGACTGCAGAGAGGTTCTTGCAAAGGCCAGGGCGTCCTCAACTCTTAAATGCTACAGACACAAATAGAAGAGTTTCTCTGTCTGCTGCCACGCACAGAAGATTAACCCTCTACGGATTACGGCTCCCCAAGTACTGCCGTACCTACTGACGCTGGCCAAAGCTGGACTGGCGCACGCGTCCATCAAGATTCATCTTGCTGCGATCTCCCGATACACCAGAACCACGGGGCGGACGTCTTTGTGGTCTCATCGTCTGGTGAAAGAGTTCATGAAGGGACTGTTCAGATCGTTCCCGCCGGTGAAGGCTCCGGCTCCGGCCCCGGCGTGGGAGCTCAACGTGGTGCTGACCAAGCTCATGGGACCTCCGTTCGAGCCTCTGCACTCGGCTTTGTTGAAGTTCTTGTCGTGGAAAACAGCATTTCTTGTGGCCATCACCTCCGCACGACAGGTGGGAGAGATCCAGGCCCTTTCCTGCAAGGCCCCGTACTTGACTTTTCACGACACGAGGGTAGTGCTCAGGACGCACCCCTCCTTCATGCCCAAGGTGCCGTCGGACTTCCACCTCAACGAACCCTTGGTGTTGCCTGTTTTCTTCCCGTCGCCTTCGTCGCCGGCTGAAACGACTTTGCACTCGCTGGATGTGGCTAGAGCGCTGACTACGTGGACCGCACGAAGGGTTTTCGGAAGACGTCACAACTCTTTGTGAACTTTGGACCTGTCAATCAGGGGAAGGCTCTCTCGAAGGCTTCCATTTCCAGATGGCTCTCCGGCTGTATCATGTACTGTCATCGGTTGGCAAACCGACCCCTGCCTGGCCGTCCGAGAGCCCATTCCACCAGAGCGATCGCAGCTACCACGGCGTTCCTATCTGGTGTGCCCTTGCTGGACATCTGCAGGGCTGCTACGTGGAGGTCGACGCACACCTTCACGAAATTCTACTGCGTCGATCGGGATTCCAGGGAGGAGTCCAGGGTCGGCCAAGCAGTGCTGCGCAACCTGTTCGCCTAAGGTGAGCCTGGTGAGGAGGTAAGATTTGCTTAATGTTGAGTTTGATGTGATGCTTAATGTTGAGCCTTTGCCACCTCCCGTGGTTGTGCATGTGTGTACTGCTATGTATTCTTTATTCATGAGCATGTGAATCCATGCCAGACCCCATGCTGGAGAAGGAACAAGTTACTTACCTGTAACTGTTGTTCTCCAGCATGGGTCTGGCATGGATTCACATGCGAACCCTCCCGCCTACCCCTCTGCGGCTCTTCACTTGGTCATACTGCCACTTCACGTGCTACCAAATCTGAAGATGGCTGCCAGAGGCGGGGCTTAGGTAGAGGGCAGTCATTGGCTGTGGTCAGTATGACGCAGAGATCAGTGATTGGTTACTACTACGAAAGACAGATCAGAAACGAAACTGATACTGGTTTTTTCTTTACCGAGGATTCCCAGCCTGACGACGGGGAATATTCATGAGCATGTGAATCCATGCCAGACCCATGCTGGAGAACAACAGTTACAGGTAAGTAACTTGTTCCTTCCATCAAGTGCATTGTATTTAGGGTTGTAACAGTATTACGGTATACCGTTAAAGATACCGTGAACCACTTAATTGAACAATAATAACCGTCGCATTGTTTATACCGGTATACCATTCATACCGTTAAGTGTGCTTTTCAATCTGATTTGGAAAGGCTGCAGTAAGCAAGTTCTGCGCAGTCTTGGTCTTGCACTGTTGGATGTGCCGTCTGCCAAGTAGTTTCAGTTTGAGCAGTTTTTAATGCCATTCCATAAACCACACGTGCCTGACACAAAATCAACATGTTAGCAATAGGAAGAATAAATACACTGCCAAGAGGGAAAGGGGTTTACTTTTTTTTATTTACATTTTTTTTTGAAAGCGCTCACACAGCCCCAGAGCATCGAGGCGCTGTTAAAGAAATTGGTTTTGTTTATTTTGTTGCGTAATTATTTTTGTCTTAGTTGCGTATTTATAACGTGCTTAAACACACAGAGGTTTCTAAGCGCGGACCCAGGGATCGAACCTGTGTTGCTTTGTGTCGTCTTGCTTCCAAGGCACGCACGTTGCCGCTGAGCTATCCTCCCGGGACTTTGGGTTGGCGGCTTTGGGGTTTATATATTTATAATGGATAATGTTTTCTAAACATATGACAATGGCGGATTTCCCTGGTTCTATCATTGAATTTACATATAATAAGTCACACTGCGAAATTTAATCATCTCTGTGGGTATTCCCTGCTGCCATACCAAAGGGTAACATGTCCGTGATTACTGAACACCTTTTGGCCCAGAAGTAAACTAAAGGCTGTAACGTAAAGAGAGAGTGCGTTTGCATGTGTGTGTGTATGCGCACAAGCGTATACTACCAACAGACTCCATTGATCTGTGGCATGCAGATTATCAATATGGCAACATGTTCATCTTCACCAGTAGCCAGTGGGGGAGCTAAAAGCCTAAATGACCACTTAAGAAAAGCTATTCAGTTTGCTTTGCCAGTCGCAGCAGGGCCCCACCTCCCTCTCCTCTCCACACGTGCGTTTGTGTTTGGTGCAAGCAGTGGCATTTCAGTGGAAAGTATGTTGAAAATCCCAATTCTGGCCCTCGGTGCATGGTTTTGTTTGTGATGATAAATCTGACAATTTATGACATTTTAGAAAATATTTGTTAAGATTAGTTAACTCCACCTGCTATACCGCGATAACCATGATATACCGTCATTTGGCAAGAAGGTTATTGTACCGTCATAAAACTAATACCGTGACACCCCTAATTGTATTTATCTATTTTTTAGAGTTTTCTTTTTCCTTTATGAATGTATTTCATGATTTTATGTTATGGATTGTTATAAATAATTAGTTATACTTTTGACAAAATATTTTGTGAAAGGTTTAATTTACAAAACCAAATCACAATGAAAAGAAAAAAATATCCAGGCTTTAGCTTTAAGGACAGCTTTTTCCAGGCCAAATAAAATTCATTCTGTCCTTGAAATATTCAATGTTAAGTTGTCTTGTACCATCAAGCTTCCAGAATCTATGCAGCATCTCCCCATGTGAGGGACATCTTGCACAGATAACACTTGATAACATTGTTTCATTAGCATACTGACATATGGAAACACGGTAGCCAGACAGGAGATCCCCTTACAGCTCCATCTACAGTTTGAAAAGTACAGGTGAAAGGGTGGACCCCTGGGAGACCCCATACCATACAGGGGGCTGGTAGATGGAGTTTTGGCTAGGAGAAAATGATTAAAGTATTTGGTAATAACAATGCTCATCTCAACAGATGAGATTGCTAACAAGGCCCCTGGGTCGTTTGTATCAAAATCAGCAGAGATGCAGCAGTATCAATAGAAGCACTCTACCCAATCAACGATTCAAAGAATATCATCCACCACCTGAGGAGCAGCCGACCTTGTATTGTGCTTAGATCAAAAGTCCGATTGATAGGCATGTAAAGGATTATTGCAGTTAATATGTGCTTCAACAGCTTTCTTAATAATATTTTTTTTAAAAATTGTAGCTTCATAACAGGTCTCTAGTTTCAACAAAGGAAGTAATCCAATCCTGAATTTTTTCAGCAGTAATGTAATTAGCCAATGTTTCAAAGAATACATAAAACAACCTTCCAATAGCGATAAATTGAGGTTTGTTAAAAAAATAAATAATATAAGAGCAGATTCAGGAAACAATTTGCTGGAATGTGATAATTGGCATAAAATGGTGGCTTAAGACTTTAAGAGAACGATGCCGACCGTGACAGGTATAACTTTGAAGAAGAGTTAGGATTGAGACCTTTGTGAACCGGCAGATGTGTAAATGACTGTCATTTTATTATATCTGTTTGGAGTGGATGTATGTATTTTTATGAAGCTTGAATCTGAATTATTTTTATATTGAAAAAAATATTGCATAAAACACACACACGGTTAAGACCCTGATCTTATTTAAACTGTTGAATTAATGGAACTGAATATGCTCCTCATGGGTGCTTGTTTGTTTATGTAGCTATTGCTGGTGTTTTCAGGGCATTAATAACATGCTTTCCGGTTCCCCTTAATTTGGATGGTTCTAGAGGAACCGAATGCCAGCGCTCCATGAAAATAAAAAATTGACTACTACAATGGTGTTGTTGGGCCATCCTGTCATGAATGTTTGTTTCCACTGTTCTTTCTTTGATCACGATTTGAGTCTTCATATTTTGTATTTATAACTCTTTCTTCATCTCTTGTATTAGCTAGGCCGATGAATATTCTATTATTTTATTTACAGGATCCCCCTTGTCCTTCCGATTATTCATGATTTGAGACTTTGTATTTAATGGATTGCTTTTCTCCTCCAGATTCCTCATCAGATAGATATCCTCATCCCGCTCTGCTTCTCGGAAACCTTTCGACAGAGGGCGTAGTAGACCTCTACTCAGCCATCAATCTGTCTTGCTCGCTGCTCTATCATCGGCTCCGGATGTGATGTCAGGCATCGTGTATACCCCATCACTACACCCCATACCTCAGTCCCTTCTTTGTGCATGCTCGCACGCTGCTTCAGGAACATGACATTGAGTCTTTGAATCGGTGTTTTTGACTGAAATTAGTCAAATTTTTTCATAAAACCTTGACCGCAATGTCCACTCCTGGATTTCATGCTTTAAATGGTGCACCGACTGCCATTCCAAAATGTCGGTGACCAACCCACAGAACATTTGTCTGTGTACAGATCACGACACAGAGGGATGTGTGTTGTGCTCAAGATGAAGTAGAAATCCATCCGTGAAAGGGCCGCCAAACTTGCATTGGGCTAACCATCCCCGAAAAGTAGAAGGAAAAGCATCAGTGGAAGGCAAAAAAGCAATCGCACTGGAGGAGCCACTCTTCCTCGTCTTCATCGTGCAAGAAAAAAGAGGTGCCATCGCCACGAGTCCAGGTCGTTGTCATGATCTCTGCTTCCAAAAGGTCAGGGTTTTCCCAACTCCCTTGGAAGCAGAGCCATAACCCAGGTTCCGAGTGCCAACCAATCCCAATTGGGACCTTTTGGACCCAGTCCTGGCGCCAGTGGCACCAGGCTCATAAATATGCCCAGTCCCAGCGCTGGAAGCGCCGGGCTCATAATGCTTGGGTGGACTTACCTTCAGCAGACCATGCTGCTTACTTGCCTGCCAGTTGAGCCTCTGATCCTCTTCTGTTTGGAACTACTTTTCCTGTTGGGTGGGGCTGGAGCCACTCCCTAGATTCAGAACACTGGAACTCTTCTGGAAGGCAGGAACTCTTTTCTTACCAGGAACTCTTTTCTTACTTAGGCGTGGCTGTGGAAGGAGACACCTAAGCACTACAGGAGGCTATTTAAACCACACCCGGTGGATGAATCTTGCTTTGCGTTATTCTGCAACCTCTGCAGCAGAACGCTCATCGTGTCTTCTGCATCCGGTCCTGGGCCTAAGGAAAAAGGCTTACCATCCTGAATCCAGTCTTCAGCAACACCTATAAAGACAAGAAAGAACAGGTTAGCATTCCGGCATCTGAAAGGCAAAGGCTTACCTACTCTTCGTGCGCTCCGGAGATCTTCACACTGCATTCCGGCATCTGAAAGACAAAAGTTTACCAACTCTTCGCACGCTCCGGAGGCCTTCGGCGCTGCATCCCGCATCTGAAAGACAAAACAAGGTGCGTTTAAAGACATTGGGGAACTTTAATACTCACGTGCCATTACTCCTTTCCACATCTAATCCAGTGGGTATTCCAGCACCCTGCAGCCGCTCCGAACTCGTACCTGCAAAATAAAAAGACAGTTAGAGCGCATAGTGAAGCAGGCAACAAGCGCTTACTTACGTGCTTCCAGGCGCTTCTATTCATCACACGGGCTCCATCTTCAACTCACTTCAGCCCGTCATCTGCCATCGCCAGAACCCTGCAAAACAAGAGACATCATTACTAAAGACTTTAAAGACATTTGAATGACTCGAAACTTACCGTTCGTGCAGTAAACGACGGACAGCAGTCCCCTGAAGTCAAGAGGCCTGCGCTACCTATCCAGTGAAGAAACTGGTTACAGCACCCTGCCCCGAGGCAGATGGAGAGCTCGGCATTCACTTACCTAAGACATCTTACTCTACACGTCAGGCATACAGTGCACAGAGGTCCAGCCCAAAGAGCCAACCGGGTGCTACACATCACCTTTGAAGATACGGTAGTCGCCCAGTCAAGACCGGCGCCTCTGCGAGAATCAGGTGAGCGTTACAGTCGTCGTCAGAAAAAGGTAAGCCCTCAGTTGGGCCGACCACTCAAGACGAGTGGGAACATTTAAAAAAGAAATGGAGGACATGTTTAAAACGCAGGCTGCTGCAAGTGCGGCTACCAAAGAAAAACCCTTGGCACCGACTATCAGTGACAGATCCTTCGTCCTGCTCTCCAGGTCTGGATTATTTCTAGTCCATGGCATTGATTTTCGGTGCTGACCAGGGCGATGACCAGGGGGACATCGATCCCATGTATACAGAGTCTGGCGGTGTCTATTTCTTTTCACCGACCAAGTGGACCTGTTGGTATTAGCCCAAGGATTACATGACACCAGCGGCCTGAACACATCTCCAGATTTCGAATTTCAGCAGGGTCAGCCCTACACACACAACCATGCTAAATTTAGGACCTTAGTGGAAAGAGTAGTAAACACCGTAGGTTTGAAGTCCTCTTCAGCACCTGCTTAGGGCTACACATTGACAGACATCTTAGATGAAGGTCCTGTCACAGAGCATAACATGTCACTTATTCCGGCAATTGTAGACCCCCCACTAGCCTCCTTATGGCAACATCCCAGCTCCATCCCCCCGGTCAACTGTAACTTTACGGGGAAGTACAGGCCGGCAAGAGGAGATTCATCTTTCCTGGCTTCTCACCCTTCTCCAGAAGAGCCTGTTGGGCAGGCAGCCGCAAACCCCACCAGACCTGCGCCATCCACTAGGGTAAAAGGTTGGAGACAAGAAGGACTTTACATCTGGCAGCAGTGCGCTGAAAGCCACCTATATGGGATCAGTGGCGTAACACAAGATGTGGGGGCCCCCCTGCGAGCCATGCTGAGAGAGCCCCCCAACTCAGCAACAAATCAAGGGTCGCGCCACACTCTGGGCCAGCCTAGATTATCACACTTGCGCAATACGCACAAACGTGCTGCTGAACGGATATGCCGCACACTGCACTAGAAGAAAGATATACATATGTGTTTTAATATCACATACAGCACACTGTCTGAGAAAGATTGGCTAAAAAGCCAGAGTGTTTGCAATTGTTTTGGAGGGTAACACCAATCCAATAGATGCAAGCCACCAACAGAGCACAGGAACATTAAAGCTTTGCTATTAAAAATGCCATACCACAATGAAAACATGTCCAACTGGCTGCACAAGGTAGACCAGTGTCGACATGTAATAACAATATAGTAAAGCTTGCCAGGCCAAATTTAGACATATCTAGACTGTTTGCACCAAAATGGCAGTCGAAGCAATAACACTCATCAAGAATAGAACACACATTCAAGCCTGTCTCTCTGTGGCCTCTAACAACACAGCCAAACTCTTTAAAATCTGAAAAGAACTGGTCAATCCTGTTGAGGTCTTTACATCTCCTGTTCCCTCCCAGGCCCTCTGTATGGCTCTGTCATCTCACTTCTATGCTAAAACTCAGAACATCCTGTCCTCCATCTCCTCTTCCTCTCCCTCTTCCTCTCTCGGCCCCCCTTTGGCCATCTCTACCTCTCTTCCTCCTTTCTCCTCTTTCTCTCTGACAACACCTGACGAGGTTTCTAGACAAGTCCGATCTATGAAAGTGTCATCCAAACAGGTGCTCTCCTGCTCCACCAGAACCATCAAGAACCATATTGACACCCTCGCTCCAGCCTTGACCGATTTCTGTAATCACTCTTTCCCCTCTCCCGTTAAGCACTCCCGTATGCACCCACTCCTAAAGAAGCTTTCTGCCGATCCTGCCTGCCCGGCAAACTATCGCCCAATCTCCATCACTCCTTTCCTGGGCAAACTGTTGAAAAAGTTGGCCATCTCCCAGCTTACTCTCCACACGGAATCTGTTGGTTGTCTCCATGACCACCAGTCTGGCTTTAGTGCCAGAGACACGGAAACCGCTGTCCTGAACACCTGTGAAGTTCTGCACTCTAACCTTGATTCCAGCATTCCTTCTATCCTCCTCCTCCTTGATCTTTCCTGTGCTTTCGACACAGTCAACCATGCCATCCTGATCAATCCTGATCAATCGACTCCATGAGAACCTGGGCATCACGGATCAGGCCCTTGAGTGGCTGACCTCCTTCCTCTTGGACTGCCCCTCCCAGGTCCAACTTGGTCCCTTTCTCCCCGCTCCATCCTCTCACTCTGGTTTTTCAACCTCTATGTGGCCCCTTTAACCCACCTGATCTCTACATTCTCCTCTAACTTTCAGTGTTATGCGGATGACAATCCGCTTTCCTTCAGGCTCCCCTCAGACTCCTCATCTCTCGCTCATTCCCGACTGTCTATCCGCAATTCAGGATTGGTGTGCCTCCAACTATCTATGCCTTAATGTCAGTAAAATGGAGATCCTTCTCATTTGGACTCCTGCCCCTGCTTTCCCTCCTCTGGCCGCCCGCCTTGGGCCCTCTTCCTTCGCCTTCCTGTGAGGCAAACAACACTGGTGTCATCTTTGACTCCACTCTCTTTCTCTCACATCTCAGACGTTGCCAAGAAGTTCCACTACCAGCTGCTCCTCCTCAAAGGGATTCTTGGCTTTCTCACTTTCCCCCAGAAGCTTGCTGTCTGCAGAGCCCTGGTTCTCTCTAGGCTGGACTACTGCAACAGCCTCTTTCTCAATCTGCCTTCGTCTACTATCCAGCCCCTGCAACTAATCCAGAAAAGGACTGTAAGACTTATCCTTGGCCTCAAGCACAGGGATCGTATCTCTCCAGCCCTGAAATCTCTCCACTGGCTCCCAGTTGCTGCAAGTATCAAGTTCAAGTCCCTTTGCATTGTCCACAAGGCTTTCTGGGCCTGGGGCCCGCACTACATCCAACGCTCTCTTCCAAAATATCTTCCTTCTCAAGCCCTTCGCTCAGCTACCAACAACTCTCTGAGGGTTAGACGCTTCTCCAGGAAGAGAGTGGGGGGTAGATCTCTCTCCTCTACAGGTGCCTCCCTCTGTAATAGAATCCCTGCCCCTCTCAAGCTTTAGCAGACCACCTGAAGTTCTGGAAGCAGCTCAAAACTTTCCTCTTCTCCTCTGCTTTCTCCCTCTCCCTCTCCCTCCCTTGCTGGCCTACCTGACCTACCAGTCTGCTGTATCGACTGGTTGCTTGGCTACCCTCAGAGTCTCACTGAGTCGAGACTCTTTCTTGATCAGTCACCCTTGCACTGCCTCTGGTCCTACCATGCACTTAGGGGATGTAACTGTAACGCTACAGTGCCTTGTTCTCTTTGCACTTACTCGGAGCATTGCTGCCCTATTTTTCCCTTCCCCTCTCCCTTGCACTTCCCCCGTCCCTTTCCCCTTGTGCTTCTCGTTATCGCACTTGCACGATCTGAATGACACAAGGCCTAGTAAGATTGTTTGTCTTGTCCTCTCTCTATCTTCCATCCCTTGTCTTGTCGCGCCTAGAAACACTTGTGTGCAGGTGCGTTATAAATGACTGATCACAGATTCCCAGAAAAATATACAATGCTGCAGTAAGAAACGGCTGACTGGCAGCACCCAAATGGCAGTCTAGCCAGGTAATTCACTTAGCAGGACTGCTTTATCATAAATGCCCCATTAAAAAAAGTCATACCAAACTGAGGAATGACTAGACTGGCTGCACCAAAATGCCTCTCTAGCCACTAATACCACATATCATGCCTGCTTAGCCTGGACATGGACAACCATTATAATTTGTCGTATAATCCTGCCCCCCCCCACACATCCCCTCTCCCTCCCACCCCAACCTCCAAAATCAGCTCCTTGGCCCAGAATTACCTCCACGTCCCTCTTCCTTGCCCCAGAGCTTACGGTTGAGGCTCCTTGCCTCATAGGTAAGTACTGGGATGAGGAAGAGTGGGACTAGGAGTAATGAAGATTACAGGTAGCTAAATCAGACATTACTTCCATGTACCTCTACCTCATCCCATTACTTGTGTATGAGGCAGAGTGCCTTATACACAAGTACTGTCTCATACACACTGGGACGAGGAAGAATAGGGCTAGGAGTAATGAAGATTACCAATGAGTAATCCAGGCATTAAACACAAGTATTGGTGCAACACCATTGAGTTGACTGGGATTCAGCACTCCCCCCCACCCCCCCACCCTCCCCCTGAAATGTTGGGCTATGTTGACCAGACCTGGCTGACTTTCAGAGCGGTTGCCAGACAGAAAAGGACATAGATGTTAAACGGCACCTGGGTTTCTCTGTTAACAAGAACCCACCAATTACTAACATAAAGCAATTCACTGTTAGTACCTGCATTCAAATGGCAATTTTTTTAGGCAATTGAAATTGTGATGTGGGTTTAATACTTGCATGCCAGGGGAGTGATTGGAAGGGTAGAGAGGGAACAGGAGACCACTCATTCTCACAGCAGTCCATAAGTGGGTGCTTTAAACCTTAAAGGAGAGAGTTAACTGCTTGTAACATTGAAGCTGCACTAGAATAGTCTCATAAAAATGCATAAAGAAATTAGATGACCCAAACAAATAAGTTTGCCCCTCCCCCACCGCCCATGAAGTTGGCACCCCTCCCAACATTTAAAGGGTTAGCCCCCGAAATGTAGGTTTTGTTGATCTCCTGAACGCAAGCACACACACCATTCATCATATACACACACACCATCCCAGCCATCCATACATTTAAGTGTGCACCTTTTCACCATAAAGGCACACCCAGGCACCCACCCATAAGTGTGCACCCTTTCACCATACACTCGCACAGGCAGCCACCTATACATTTAAGTGTGAACCCTTTCAACATACACTCACACACATCATGGGGTTGAGGGGAGCCCTAACACTTAAAAAAAGAAATTGGGCCACATTACAACTATGCTGGACTGTAAACAACGGTGCTGGTAAGCTCATCGGCACTGTTGTTTCCAGGCCGGCATATTACAGCTCTGCGGGCAGTTGCCGTCCTGTCCGGCAAGTCGGACCTGCCGGGCAGAACGGCGCCCACCCGCATAGTTTTCACGGAAGCACTGGCACCATTATTAACGGTGCCGGTGCTTCTATGGTCCCCATTCCCATAGAGTCCGATAGGACTTTATGGAAATGAGGACTTACCATTTGCCGGCGCCTGACTTCCCAGACCGCCGGGGTTGTAATCCCCCAGTGTTACCGGAAAGTCGGGCGCCGGTAAATCATTACGGGTCAGGCGGCAACCTGCTGGTAGCAATGGCACGGTTGCCACCAAACCCATAATGAGGCCCATCATTTCTTTTTGAAGTCACTCTGACTTCATAAAGAAATTATTTCTGTTACAGAAATAATGTCTTTATAAATGCAGAGGGAATTCAGAAAGAAAAAAAATATTTTTTTTTGCAAAAAAATATATTTTTTTTTTCTAAAAGTGGGGGCCCCTCCCACAACATGTGCTGGCGGGGCCCCCCGCACCGCGGGGGCTGCAGGGGCCCCTGTCACTAAAACAGAAAACAAAAAGATGTCCTGACACGCCAGTGTATGGGATGTGGATTTGCAAAATATTCTTATGGTTTATGGAAAGCTGTGGAGCAGGCTACGCAATACATCCTATAAGGTGAAATGATGGATAGGTTTACACGGCTGGTGGAAGGTGTGAAGGAGCCAAGCAGTCGTTGCAAACGTGCCTGGACGTGGCCGACTGTGTTGGCCATTCAATGGGGAAGGCGGTAGTGTTAAGAAGACAAGCATATCTCAAAACCTCTGGCTTCTCCTCCGGTTTCTCCCCGAACTTCCAGAATAGGCTACTGGACGTGCCTTTCAAGGGAGAGTTTATTTTTGGCTGATGAGACTTTGGAAAAGTTTAAGGAGTCTAAATTAGATGCAAAATTGCTGGGCCTAGCTGCGCAGCCAGCCATACCTGCCTTCAGCTTTGCCTCTATGGGCAGAGGCTACAAGCGCTATGTGCCTTATAGCAGGAAAGCGCAGTCCAAGCAGGAGCAAAAGCCTTTCTCGCACCCTGGAAGGGGGAGAGAGGCTTCCAGAGACCAGCAAACAGCTGCAGGGTTGGCACCGCCCTCTAAGCTGCTTTGATTTCCCCTCCCACAACTTACCGGTTGGTGGACGGTTGACAGAACATTGGCCCCAGCGGCAGGAGATTATCTCCAATACCTGGGCCCTGCATCTCGTTCGATGGGGTTATTGTCTTCCCATCTTAAGAAAACCACCGGACAGACCTCCACCGCCTCCAATCCAACCGGGGGAGAAGAAGCTTCAAGAAGAACTGCGAGCCTTGTTGTTGAAGGGTGCTGTGGAAGAGGTACCTTCTGATCAGAGAGGGTTGGGTTGGTATTCTCTGTATTTCCTGGTACCCAAGAAGGGAGGAGGTCTCCGTCCCATTCTGGATCTCAGGACCTTGAACAAGTTCCAGAGGAAAGACAAATTCAGGATGGTGACGTTGAGAGAAGTTCTCCACGCTCTCGAACTTAAGAAATGCCTAGTGTCAATAGATCTGCAGGATGCTTATTTCCATGTACGGATGCATCACGTGAACAGGAAGATCCTGAGGTTCCTCGTAGGGGACCGCAGATCCGGGGTCCATGTATTTCGGTACCTGGATGATTGGCTGAGCCGAATGAAGTCTGCGGGACAGGTCTTGTCTCATCTAGAGGACACCTGCCTGCTACTGCACAGGCTGGGCTTCTCCCTGAACTTGAAGTCCCATGTGACGCCAGTCCAAAGACTCCAGTTAATCGGAGCAGTACTAAACACCTGGGTGGGGAAAGCCTTCCCTCCAGAGAAGAGAGTGGACAGCAGAGCACAGAGGGGACATTTGTTCAGGAATCACGCCACCTTACCTGCGGCTTCCTTCCTCTGCCTCTTAGGTCTCATGGCCTCCTGTATTTTTCTAGTGCCAGATACCATGCTGCGCATGAGATCCCTACAGTGCCTCCTAAGAGGTCAGTGGTTACAGTTCCTCTGAGCGCTCACCCCTCGAGGTGTCCAACCAAGTGGTCAATGACCTCAGCTGGTGGACCGACCGCAGCAATCTTATGGAGGGGAGCCCTTCTGGCCTCCTGGGCCTCAGACCCGCGTGGTCACGGATGCATCCCTGAAGGGTACGGGGGGAGGGGGGACTCACTGCAAGGATTTGCATGTGAGCAGCCTTTGGTCAGCGACAGAAGCCAGGTGGCACATCAACAGGCTGGAGTTGCGAGCATAAGGGCTTTCGCTCCGTCTCTCAAGGGGAAACCTGTCCTGATCCTGATGGACAGCAAGGTGGACATGCACTACCTGAACAAGCAGGGTGGTGTGTGCTCCCTCCCCCTTTGTAGAAAGGCAATACCGCTGTGGTTCTGGTTGCTGGAGAACCAAGTCTCGGTCTTGGCAGTTCATCTGGCAGAGACGGAGAACGGATTGACGGATGCTCTGAGCAGGCAGTGCACAGTCTCACACAAGTGGGAAGTGTGCCAGGAAGTCCTGGAGGATGTCTTCTCTCTCTCTGGGGTACCCCAGCAGTGGATCCGTTTTCCAACAGTCAGTTTCGCTCAAGGTAATTCCCAACGAACGGTGCACAGGGAGACGCATTCCTAGTGGATTGGCCCTTCCCGTTCCACTACGCCCCCCCGATTCCAGTTATCCCATAGGTTCAAAGGAGGTTGAAGAGGTTTCGAGCGACCATGATCTTGATCGCCCTAGACTTGGAGAGGAGAACGTGGTACTCCTATCTCTTGGATCTGACCATCTGTCTGCCTCACTGGTTGCCTCAGCGCCCGTATCACCTGACCTACTGGGAAGACCAGGTACTCCACCCGAACCCAGAATCCCTCAACCTACATATATGGCTCTTGAGAGGATGAGGTATGATGACTGGGACCTCTCAGAAGAGGTACGTGTTGCTGGCTGCACACAGACCGTCTGCAAGGTCTCTGTATGCATGCAGGTGGAGAAGATTTGAGGCGTGGTGCAGGAAACCTGAGATCGATCCCATCTCTTGCCCTGCACTACAGAGATGGAGTGCCTTCTGTCACTGGCCTCAGCAGGCCTTCAGGTTACCACAGTCAAAGGATTTTGACGGCCCTGTCTGTGTTCAAAAGGTCCCGGATCCCGGTTAGCGATTGCTTTCTTTCTGCCCTGGAGTGACTCAGCAGTCCTTGCAGACCCCTGCAGAACACAGCCTGCACCGAGCATCGCTCTCGTTTTGCCAAATCTTTGCGGATCCCAGTCCTGCACGTGAGGAGCCCCGACTGACGGCTCCACACACGAATACCTGGTGGAATTTCTTCCACCCAGCACCCCCACACAGACCACTTCCTGATGAATGCCGTAGTAGACACGGGGCCCATCTAGCCCCCTGAGACGGCAGAAACACCTTGGTGTAGACGCACCTCTTACCTACAGTGTAACATCACTGTTTGTGTCAAGAATACTATGTTTTTTTCTTTTTGTTTTGTACTTGTTATTATGCTGTTTACTATGTTGTGACGATTACTGAATTGTCCTCGGTTCTGTCGCACAAGCATTCACCGGCATCACTGGTGTCTGCTTTCATGGTCTATATGTGTGGTATAGAAAGTAATGTTTGGTGAAAAGAAATGTTGACACATCAATCAATTCCAAACAATCTTTTGAGTAAAATACCATTACTTGAGTGTCTGTGTTTATTTATTTTAGACAACAGGGTACACAGGAGAGTGTGAAGGTGTTCCTTGTTTTGACCTGTTCAATTGTATCCAATTCCTGAAGGGCCTTGTAAACTAGTTTCTGCCTACTCCCTTTGTTGTCCCAGATTGGGATTTAAATCTAGTTCTGACATTCTTGATGGCGGCTCTGTTTGAACCCATGCATTCCTGTTCTTTGAGACTGCTTCAGTTGAAAACAGCATTTTTGGTTGCAATCACATCAGCCAGGAGAGTTAGTGAGTTGCAGGCCTTGTGTTGCAAACCCCTGTTCCTATGTTTTTTGGGGGAAAAGGTGTCCCTTAAAGTCAGACCTGGCTTTCTGCCGTAAGTTGTTTCTGTGTTCCACCTTTCTCAGGCCATAGATTTGTCGGTCTTCTATCCTACATGTCACCGCTCTAAGGAAGAGGAGCGGTTCCACTGCTTAGATCCCAGGAGAGCCTTGAGCTTTTATTTTACTAGGACGTCTGTGTTCCGAAAATCTGACCAGCTGTTTGTGGCCCATTCATTATCCTGCAAGGAATAGAGGTAACAAAGCAGACTATCGCGATGGATTATTCTCTGCATCGCAGAATGTTACGAGTCTGTAGGCAGGGAGCTTCCTCCCGGCATCAGGGCACACTCAACGAGAGGGGTCTTGACTTCCACAGCCCTGCAGAGGGGAGTCTCCATTAGGCACATCTGTCGTGTGGCCACATGGTCGTCCTTGTACACATTTATCAGGCACTATTGTCTAGATGTCGCCCACACTGCTGGCCCACGTTTTCGTAGGGCAGTTCTACAAAATATGCTACTGTAACACTTTCTGGCCACCTGCGTGGTGCCAACTGCCTGGGGAGTCTACAAGATGAGGAATCTGCGGGAGAAAAGCAATCCATTGAAGAAGAAATTACTTACCAAAATGATCATTTTGTATGGATTCTTCTCCCGCTGATTCCCAAATTTTCCCTCACTTCCATCCCTGCTTAGAAAGTTCTTGTGGCTTGGCGCATCGGTCTAAGCAAAGGGATGCCTGGTGATGGCTCTGAGGTGACCGCTTCTATCTGGCTACTCGCTTGCCTTTAAAAAAAAAAAAAAAAATCTTTCGATTTTTCTGATTCTTGGGGTTTTCACCCTTTGGGATGTTTCCCATTGTTTTTAACAGGCTGGTTAGCCTGGTCTCCCATCGTTTTCCTCTGCAGCGTTAAAGCATGGGGAAAAAAGGGGTACCTGAGGTATGGGGCATAGTGACGTGGTATATATCGGACGCCTGATGTCACATCCGGAGCCGACGATCGAGCACCGAGCAAGACGGATCAACGATCGACGGCCAAGTCGAGGTTCACTGCGCCCCCTGTCGAAAGGTTTCTGAGCAGCAGAGCTGGATGATATCTATCAGATGTGGAATCTGCGGGAGAAGAATCCATAGAAAGATCATTACGGTAAGTAATTCCTCCTTCATAGCTCTTTCTTTATCTCTGTTATTAATCAGGCTGATTGCTCATTCTATTATTTTATGTAGGAGCTCCCCCTTGACCTTTATCCGACCTATCTACTAACAGAACTTGTACATATTATGACAGACCCCCCATTCCCTTTAGCCTAATACTGCACCTTAATTTAGGGATAATGTCTCTCCTACTTACCTCACTGATATTCCTCACTACTTGAGAAAGTGGAGGTTCTAGAAGTTAATAATTGTTCCTACCCTGGCTTTCCTTCTACATGGTGCAAAATCTGCTCTCATCACTAGCCATTGGCGAGTGGTATTTGACTCTTGGCTAGTAAGAAATGGTGTGCTATATGTATGTATAGCACTGAGGTGGCATGTTACTTTTTTATGGCTTGTGTGACAAAGGGCAAATCATCATCACTCCTCCAAAGGGGGAACCACTTACTATGACGTTGTGGATGGATGACCATTTGGAGAGAATATGGTATCCTCATAACTCACCTGACCCTAGACCCCCTTCTGGCAACCGTAAAAATAACCCCTTCCTTCGTAGGCTAATGAGATATTGCCACCCTAGCATTCCCCTAGTAAGTACTCTGACGAGGAAGATTAGGGGTTACCCCAATGAAGATCCACTTCCTGGTGCTGTGACAAGGAGGCATTCCGTTGACCCACAAGAAAGCCAGAAGATCAGTAATGGGAAGAGGCAGAAGCACAGAGCCATGAGGATCACCTTTGAGAAACACAAGAAACAGTCCAGTGGTTGTTGATTTCTGATTGGTCTATCTAGAGTAGAAATAGAGGAGGGGAACCAGGAAGTATTGTCAAGCTTTCCCTGTAAGAGCAGGGAGACGGAATCCTGGGCTGGAACAGAAGAGGCAGGCAACCACTTGATCAAAATACTCATGCAGTCACAACTCCTAATGACACTCATGCGCCCCTGCAAGATACCTACATGTCTTATTGTGATGTAGTTGGAGAATTTCAAGGTTTTCTTAGCCAACCACCTTACTTACCTCCCCATGCCACTTATAGTACTGAGATGAGGAAGAGGGATAGAGCAGTGAAGATGCCCAGAGCCGGGAAGCCAATGCTGCGTTCTAGTCTCTGGAAAATGTTGAGCAATGCTGGTAAATTTAAAGCTGACACAGCTTACCAGAATATGAGAAAGAGGCAGAAATGGAAACTATTGGTAACTTTTTCTGACGCCGGGCGGCACGCTGAAGGCGAACAGACTGTAAAAAGCAGTACGGAGGCTGACACGTACGGCGTGCAAGGAGACTGAACCGGAGGAAGCTCACCGCTTGATGGCCTTAAGCATCTGAAGCCGTGCGGAGTAGAAACGGGCAAAGCAAGGGCTAACCAGCTAACGGGACACAAGCCAAGTCAGCGGACCGAAAAAAGGAAAGAGAAGGAAAAACGCGAGGAACACCAAGTTACCCGGTAAGCCCCAGGAAAGTGAATGTGTTACCGGAGCACTTGAAGATAAATGCTGTGGCGCACTAACACCGCGAGAGAGTCAACGTGATACCGTTAAAGAAACTGATAAGGATGCAAGCAATATTGAGACGGGGTCGGCAACCCAATATTTCAGAAGAGAAATTATTGTAAATGCGAACTTTGCTGGAAAAGGGTTGATCACCCAACATTGGAAAAACATTAAGTGGGTGCAAGAGAAAGTGATTGGAGAACAGAAAAGCCATGGCAGGTTAGTGAACCAGCTAAACAGTGAATCTGGGACTCACACTTTTTATTGAAGTTAATAGCCGCCTATTTCGTTACTTTGCTTATTAGTACAGTTGCTAGCAGAGCTTCTTGCTTTTGTTTACCTCTCAATTCGGAGTCTGTGGATCGCATCTATCTCGGTCCGATTGTCGATGACCGTAGTTTACGAAAGCACTGTTTATATTGAGCGCAGTGACGTCGCGCGTTACCGCCATCTTAGTTTGGGATGCACGCGACAATTTTGTATAGGCTAATATGTCTCTGGTAAAATATGACTGTAAAAATTGAACTGTACAAATGAAATCACTTCAATGAATGAAACTAATTAAATGAACAAAGGATATAACATGTCTGTAAAAAGTTGAACCACATGAATGAAGCTAATTCCATGAGCAAAGAAATAAATATTTGCTGAGGAACAAATCAGGAGTAAACTAGTTTTATTACTAGACACATTAGAAGAGTGCAAGCGCAAGCACATTTGGCCCTTCATCCTTTTCTTACAATTTCAGTTTCCTGCACAGTTTCAGGACAAGAACAATAACTTGCAGTAAGCACTACGCTATACAAGCAAACAGGGATAAGCTCCACAGGCTGCCCAGGCTGTAACATTTTTCTAACATGCTACTGTGTTCGAGTCTTACTCTTGACACTTTAATCTGGCTATTAGATTGCAACTTGAATTGTAGCCCCCTATTTGTCCCTATTTTTCACACCAAACGCTTGGCTTTATCATCTTTGATAAGTATTTCTCTTGGATAACATCAAGCATCGCCTCCTTGGTCTACATGCTAATCGGGAACACTGTGACCATTCGCAGGATCACGTCACTTCTCCCCAGAGGGGAAGCCCTTCCCTATGAGGCTAGGCTGCTACCCAATTATCCCCCTAGGGGGTGGTAAAAAGTGCGAGGACCTCATGGGGGGAAAGACTCCCCTCGTGGGAATAAGGACACCCGTCCTGTGAAAGACCTCCCTAAACCCTTGTTCCAAGAAGACATGGCCTTATTAACTCCTTCTCCCTCCCAGCCTGCAGCTACTACTGTGCTGTTGTGAAGTGTCTACGATCTCACCTGTAGGCTCAGATAAGACTGAGACGAAGAAGAACCAAAGAAACATACAGAACAACAGTAGAAGGAATTGCCAAAGAACTGTGACAAGGTCGCCACTAGGAGCCATGAAGGTGACTTCAGCATTTACGACAAACATTGACGCTACGCTGGGACAGTCCCAACAATATAAAGTAAAGATCGAGTAAAGACTAGAGGTGCTCGGGAGCAGCAGCAGCGAGTTAAACTGGTGTCCTCCTGCAGGGCGCAGGAACTTCCGACCCACGCTGCCTGAAGCACCTGTAAACAGTCGGTCTCGGAAGGAGAAACTGAAAGGAACCACGCAAGCCTGGGTAAACCCGACTCACTGCAGAAGCAGGAAGAATCCAGTGGTGCCGTGGCCTCTCCAAGGTGGACAGTGTGGTCCATAAAACACGCCAAGACCGCTGCAGCAACGACTCCATGGAGTTGCATAAACCAAAGAGGAGCAAAGCTGGAATACATGCTGAATGCATGCAGAAACAACAGTGAGCTGAGACACCGGGAAGAACTGGTTGCACACCCCAGTGTGGATAGAGGGGAAGAACCGGTTGCACTTCCAGTCAAGATACAGGTAACGAAAGTTGCGACAAAGCCGGGTGGGGTCCAAGGAGCACCAAGAGTAAAGTATTCTTCAGGAGTGAACTCCCTCATCACAGTAGTGACCTTCAGTGAATCAAGAGTAAAGTATTCCTCTGGAGTGAACTCCCTTATCACAGTAGTGACATCCAGAGAATCAACAGTAAAGTATTCCTCTGGAGTAAACTCCTTTGTCACAGTAGTGACCTCAAGAGATTCAAGAGAAAGGTATTCCTCAGGAGTGAATCTCCCTCGTCACAGTAGTGATAACCAGTGAACCAAAAGTCAAGCATTCCTCTGGAGTGAACTCTCTTGTTACTTTGGGGAAACCAACACATGTGAAAGATACCGAAAGGACAAAAAACTGTCTGGGAATAATATCCCTAATATTCAAGATATAAAAAGTAATGATAAAGAGCCAGCAATAAGAGCCAGCAATAAGAAGAAGAGTGGACAACGCCTAACTCTGTTGTTGCAAATCCTTGGGAGAAAATAAAGAAACTTTGAAAGGACTATCAAGGAATAATCTCCAGAACGCTTCCAGATAGACCAAGAGAAGGGAGTCATCCTCCTGGCCCAAGTGTATTTTGTAAATCAGACCCCCATACTGATGTTATGTCAGCCTGAGATTGGATTTATTCACAAGGAGATGGAAGCCATTATCGTAGTGACTTTGATAAGAATTTAATTGAATCCTTTTTGGTTTATTTCTTAGTGGTAGGGATAGAGTAGTTGGTTTGGACAGATGGCAGTATTTTTGGTTTTTGACTTGTATCCGGACCAGTACTTATTCTGTGTAGAGGTAGGGAATACCCTTCAAGGAATAGGGAGAGGCAGGTTCTTTGCTTTAAAAAAAATAAATGTCTGTAGTCAAAATGATAGCGCCTTGTCAGCCTCCCTACTCCATCATGCCACAGAACTCAACCACTTCTTGGTTTGACTATGCATCCATTTGCCAACTTTATCGCAGCTGCCTCCCTCCTTCTTTTCCCTAGAACAGGGATATTCAGCCTTTGGCTCTCCAGATGTCGACTACAACTCCCATCAGCCGTAGTATAGTCAATGTTAAGGGAGTTGTAGTCCAAAACATCTGGAGAGCTAAAGTTTTTTCAGACCCCTGACCTAGAACATTCTCTGATTGTCAGACACCTAGCCCCTTTCAAATACCTTCACATAATGAGACATCTCCTGCACCCACCTGAATCCTGATTTTCTCATCCTTTTATATTGCCTAATACCACTTCGTTAGTTCTACCCCCAGAGTCCTGTTCTCCTTAATTGTGCCTTCATTTCCATTCTATATCACCTATCCTACCTGCAGGAAGTTGTACTGCCAATACACAGTACATCGGACCAGAGCTCAGCTCTTAAAACCACTACAGTGGTGATTGTCGAAGTTGTCAACCCCTAAGCGCTAAGAATGAGATTACTGGTCGTAGGTGCATGGGATTTCCCTTTTAAGTCAATTTTTCTTGGCGGTTAAGGGATTTAACATATCATATCATTTCACGTACTGCATGCATGACTCAATGGTATCACCCACAAAGTAACACGATGCGCACACACAGCATGATTGCTCTAATGAAAGATTGAAAACTGAATAAGTTTGCATGCAGCAGAAACCAAGTGCCCTATTTAAATGTAAATTGGAAAACAGAAGCTTGATAAATGAAACAAAAAATGATCAAATGTAAAAATGCCAATTTATCAATACCAATCAATCAAGCAAATTGTGCTCAAATATACAGTTCAGCAAAATAATAATGACACATAAGGCTAAACTAGTTATCTACACTAACTGAAAATAATGATGAAAAGAATGTCATAGTTAAGTGAAACAGGTAGATGGAGCAATTGTACATCAGCATTGGGCAAAAAGCTGCTTTTCAGTTTGACAAAAATATCTCCATACGAATGACTGTTGCATCAATGATTAATGAAGCAAAATAAACAAGTGATGGTTAGTGAAAAAAGGTAAATTTGATGATCAAATAAATTACATACTCAGTCAAGAAAAATCATTGCCAAAATTAACTACAAAAAAGGACATGATACACCATCAAAATCAGTGTATATGCACTTGGACACAGACGCAGCAGTCTGTGTCCTCGTTTAGTCTAGATGGTTGACAAGAACATAAGGTGCAAATCTGATATGTTTCCTGTGGCAAGAGAATCCTAATTTTATAGCATTCTCGTGGATAATTTGGAACAAGTTCCGAGTTCTAAACCTTGAAACTTTAACTTTCTCCTGGTTTGGCATGTTTCCATGAAGTGCTATGTGTAAGGAAGGCATGGTATCAAAATAAGACGGACACAAGTGATCGCACTTCATGCGTGTTTTTAAACTGTAAAATGGGTGAGATAAACGCCTAATCTAACCCTAAATCTAAGATGGGGCAAGCTACGACCATCAAATAATAATACAATCCTAGTCGAGTCTAGTCAAATAAAAAGGGCCTATACTAAAAATAAACTATTACCAATCCTTACAGCTGTGCTACAAAAAAGTGTGGGATAATGTTCTCAAGAAAAAGTGTTCACAAAATGATAAGTCAGGATGTTATGGCCAGGGTCTCCCTTCCCTACGTTTTTTAGCACGGGACAAGGCAGGACTCTTGAGCACTGCACCCTCCTGGGCTTCTCTGGCGCAAGTTTACAGTTCCTTTTCTCTATATCAGGGCCTTCTGTGTCCAAGTCTCTACTTATGCCAAAAACACTTCACATCGGTTGATTACTCTTCACCCTAGGATCCCCCTCAGTCGGGCTCATTTAGTCTCCCTCAGTTGGGCTCAGGCCAACCACTCACTGTAGAGACCCCTCAGTCAGCTTCATACTTGTCGTCACAATCTATTTTACTTAGCTTCTTCACAATGTGGGATTCACTTCCATTAGCTCTTCTCTTGACGTCCCTTAGTCGGTTTCACTCCCGCCTTTCAATCACACTCTCATTATTTGTAATATTCAAAAGTCTCAATGTCTTTTTAAACAACCATCTAGTTTTAGTTAGGTCCCCCTCATCCGGGCTTAGACCTTCCAAAGCACTTGCTAATTTTAAAGAGAGACTTTTGAAGGGCGATCACGTCTCACCAGGTCACTGTTAGCCTACGGCAAGTACGTGCTTCACAAATCACAGTTTGCACGACGTTCCTCTCAGCCGGGCGCAAACGCATGTTTCACAATTTCACAATCGTCAAAAGACGTCTGCAACGTGTGAAGGACCTTCGATTGTACAAGGGGTGTGGATTCACCCTTGTATTATGACCACCTTGACACGGTTCCATGTTATAATGTCACCACAAAAATCTCGCCGAAAAATTGCCGTTTTTTGTGGCGACATTATTGCATGGAACATGCGGGGGACACCCCTGCAACCCCAAACTTTTTTTTATTTATTTTTTTTGTTTTTTGCCCCTGTCCCCATATATATGGTCACCCAAATAATTTTGCCACAACATTTTCCCGGCGATATTATTTACGGCGACCATATATATGGCGATATTATTACCTGATACCCTTGACACATCATGTCGGCCTTCCCTAGGGCCCATTGGTACTTGTAGTTTCACTGCTCTTTTAGTGCAACACATCCTCTTTGTTCAGGAACGGGTACCAGCCAGAAACCTTCAAATGACTGCCCACATGGCGCCGGACCACTCTATCTCTGGTACAAAGTTTGTTCACAAAAAGACCTCTGGCTATTAATCTTCTTAATGTGGCCACTGCAACCTTGAGCCTAACACAGCCCGGTCCACTATCAGATTCTTCCGACTCACCAGCACTGTTTCTTTTGCCGCTGGAGTCAAGGACGGTACCACGATGGCAGCCGCGTCTCCCCGCCCTGACTATCAGTGCGGAAGGGTTCCATATACCGCTGGCATCCGTCACACCATTCAGCAGCTGCGATTCCCGGTCTTCGGTTTCCTTTGTTGGAGGCTTTGCGGTTATGAGTTGAAAAGGGCAAAGGCAACTTCCACCTTGATGTCCTTTCAGGTCTCACCGTCGTTCTCCTCCGTTTGAACTGCCGTCCTGGAATAGCTGCTTCCTCGTGTGTTCGGCCTTGCTCAGAGTGTGCTCTCGAGCACTGCCTTTTATCCCTATGGGGACGGGAAAAGGCAGTCTGATGTGTATAGTTATCAGCAATTGCCTGACCTTTGTGTTGGGGCATGTCAGGTAAACCGCTCTGGTATTGGTCCATGGTTGCTCACGGTGTGAGAAAGGATTTGTGTTGGAAAAGGGTGGGGGGTAGAGTTTCTAAGTATCTTACTGGGCAGCATGGGGAAAAAGTGTCATAAGCAAGGGGATACTGCGTCTCACCCTTCGCTGTCCCACTTCCACTCCCCAAAGACCCCTCATCCAGGTGATCTTCCCGCTCTGGTCCAACCACAGTAGCTGGATCCAATAGCGATGGCCATGTCCTGGCCATCTGGATGACAGATCCCCGGGGACTAGTGAGTGAGACACCTTCAGGTGTCTCACATATGCCACTGATGATTTGGTGTTTTTGGTCCTGATGTCAGGACATTGTTCAATTATTCAGTTTTACAAATGTCAACTGTCTGTCCTATGTAGATATAATGAGCAAACCACATGCTCTGACAAACAAGTAGTAAAGTCTTTCAGCTGGATTACATTCTCTGTGTGTGGGCGTGTGATGTAGCCGAACATTATCACATGTATGCAGCAAGAGCAGCTGAGGCATGAAATGTGCCGATTTACTGATAAATTGTTGTTTTATGACTAACATTTCACCTACATTTGGTAAACGTTTGTAAGCAAAGAGGGTCAACTCTTTAGACGGCTAACCCATTTTAGGGTCAGATTGTAATATGACCCAATATTTATTAACTATATCCCTAATATGAGCAGTAAAAGGACAATGCTTCAAAATACATTTCATGATGTCCCTTTTCAGTTCAGCTCATGGTGTTGTCAAGGCTAATACGAGGAATGTTGCAGGCTTTTGTCAGTGCATTCTCTACAGTAGTTTTACTGCAACCTCTTTTGAGAAATTGGAAAATGTTCAATGCTAACAAAGATTATGCGTCTAATTTTCAAATACCTAGAATAAATCAGAGCTTTTGGTAGTGTTTGTGGATAACGGGACTGTGCATATAAGAACGAGTTGCGGTCAGTGCCTCAGAACATCTGAAACATTAGAGGTGATGTACTCAACTGTATCAAGAAAGATCCCTTGTTTAGGCCCAACTATGCTGGTAAATATGATGGTTGAATGAGTTGCATTGAGATATTCAAAAGAAGACTTGGAATTCATGGGCATCACCTTGCCAGAAAACTAATACATTGCCTATATACTTAAGTCCACAGACAGGCACCTGTTTGCCAAGTGCAGATCGAAATATATTTTTGCATTGAAATGACTCCATAAAAAATATTATAATTTGGAGAAAATATTGTACCCATAGAGGTGCCCTCACAACTGCTTCAATGTGAACTTGTGCAGGTATTGGATACATTGCGAAATTAGTTTTGATAGTGCAGGGGAAAGGAGCCCCCGAGGAGCCATCGTAAACTTCTGATTGTGACCCCATTTGTACATTGACATTGGCATCTAAGAGCTATTTTCAACTCCCCAGGCCATACAAATACACATGTGACATTAACTCCCTGCTTGGGAGGTGGAAAAAAGGTACATTTGGAAACCTTTATAAGACAGTCAAATCATGATGGGCAAATGGTTATAGTTGGCATCTCAGGTAGAAGTTAGATTTGTGGCATGTGATATAGTAGCCGATTGGTTTACAGTGGTAGTTCCTGCTCACTGGGTGATGCCCAAGTTGGTGGTCTGTGTATGTCCAGCACATGAATCATCTTACTTACATGTCATATATTTTCATCTTGATAAGTTGCAGATATGCATACTACCCTCACGAAGACCCTGTCCTTTGATTAGTAAACTATTTAGTAATGGAAGTTGCATAAACAATAGAACTGCTTGTCCTACATTCTGTTCATTTGTCAGCATTAATGAGACAATTGTGGAACCACCCACTAGATGGCAGGATAACGCACACCCTGTTAGCCGTGTAACTATTGTTACATATAACTTTTTTGTAAAGTAGCATTTGTTTACATTATGTATTTTGAAAGGATGTCGCCACGGAATCAACGCACAGGCAGAGTAACAATGCTGCTGGCGCCATTCCTGTTCTCCCCTGGATAGTGACTGGGTATGGGGCAAGGCTTTGGTTGAGGGAGGGAGAGATTAAGGTGCGTGCACGTTGTTACACCCAGCAAGAATAAGGAACATGGAAAAATCAAACTGTTGCATTCTTACCAGCTGTATCTTTCCTGTGGCATTGTAACAAAAGCTGTCAATATATGCACACTTGTTAACCTTAAGAGATTGCTAACAAACGCTCAGAATAATGTAATTGAAAAGATGTTCTACTTGGGACCTATTCAGCTCAAACACACACCTGAAAGATTTTTAACATAGGATTTATCAATAAATCCATCGATAATATGTAAAAAACAAACTAATGCCAACACAGACTGAAGGTAAAAAGAAACAATTTAAAATAGCAATCAAATGATAATAGGTAATATGTATTAAGCATATGATCAAACATAGGGTAAATGCCTCCTGACAACTGCTCTCCCTTGATTAGCTAATCGGAAGCAATGCGGAAGTCACATAAGCTGCACTCTTACGTCATCTTCGACTGTAACTCTTCCTTATCTAGGGTATCTGAGCCATGGGCGTCTTTATAAAGAGTGACATAGTTAAGTGGTGTGCTGCCATTTGTCTCCGATATCAATCCATATCTCCTTGCAACTCATCACAAAACGGGGGATGGGTCTCCTATATGTGGAAATAATTATCCAATTCCTTTAGGTTTGCGTACTACCTGATTGAGGTAATCTGCAATGTATATTAATCAATGCCCGTTCTCTGTATTTAATAGCTAACTCATTCATGATTTAATTGTGCATCATAATCTAGATTTATTTTGTATTGATTCATTACTGCATGCTGGTTTAAGTGCAGAAACTGACCCCTTTTGGGTCTTTTAATTCCTGATAGTTACATTATTCTTCATGCACACAACTCTAACTATACAGTTAGAGGGCTACCAATTAATTATTTAATCCTTGGGGTCTTTCACCTCACTGGCTTTCTAACTGGCATGCTTTACTCTTTTGTATTTGCCATCTTTATCCTTTGATACATTTTCACTTATTCTATGTTTTCTCTCCTGAATCCGTCACTGTGAATCGTCTATGTGATCATTCTGCCACCAGATTTCTTTCTTAATTACTAACATCTTTTTGGATGTTTTGATTTTCTCTGGAAAAACTAAAGATCCACTCCAGCCAAATGCAGTTATGTAATACCCTAACCAATGTATATATTCAACAATGTATTCAAATCCCTACTAATAACTTATGACACATTTTAGATTTGATCTTTACATCTATTAATTTCCCTCACCTGATAGATTGGTCCGATCATCTTGCCGTTCTTTGTGTTCGTTTCTTCATCTGAAAATGTTTGTGCTGCTATCTCTGAATTGACAAAACTCTCTATAGCCGTTTCTTCTGTTTCTCTAACCAAGTCCTTTTCTTCGAAAATGTATAATTTCTCCTCCAATTCTTTGGTTGCTGCAAATATTTTAACCTCTTAGTTACGTTCATTATGCCCCTCAAATAGCTGATCATCTTGCCCCCTGGTGTACTTTTCATATCATAACCCTCTCCTCGGTTAAGGGAATAAAAACAGGCATTGCACTATGCTGAAAGATCCTAGAGTAAATTGCAAAACTTAATGTTACTAAATCAGCTGCACTCTCTTCTTTGAATGCAGAAGAATATGGTTGCAAGAGTCCACATTCTTGCAACCATATCCTCTTTTCTGACAAGTCAGATGTCTGCTCTTAATTATCTCTGTGAATTATTTAAAGTTATTAGATTTGTTTTTGACCATCTGCCGTTTCCCCTGCATAGTTTTCCAAATTGGGGGTTGATGCTTTCAACCGCTCTTATTCTGAGTATATTCATGAAATTCAGCTTGAGAGTACTACTAAGACTCCTATATTCTACGCCCCATTCTCACCAATTTGTTTTCCTTTTGATCAACTAGTAAGAATACAGTTTATCAGTAACAAAATTGTCTCTTCAACTCTAAAAAATTTTTTTTTCTGTTAGGATTTTATGTGTAACCTAAAAGTGACGAAGAACAAATTTATGTTAATGTTCCCCACTAAGTGTTCTCATTCTTCTACACCAAATAATTGTATGTACTATTTATATCACTGATTTTTTATGTTTGCACATGTTAGATTTCACCATGTATGCTATTCTTGGTTTTTTTTTAACATAAAGCTTATACTTTGCATTTTCCATGATGCTTATGCCTCATTTGTGAAGGAATGACTTCCACTTCTTCCGCATGTAATATGTATAAATTACATTAGTTATACAGGTTTTGGACCAGATAAGCAATTATAATTCATTTATATCTTACACGGGCCAATCCTCTAATACACCAGGACTTTGTTTCGTTGTAATCTACAGATGATTTTTGACCCCCCTGGTGTGTCACTCCTGGGTCAGACCACTGCTGCTACATAGCGGCACTCTTTTTTGTATATATAACATCTACATGGAACCTCTGGCAGTTCTGGTCTACAACACTGGCCTTGATGTGCACCAGTATTCTGATAACTCTCATATTATTTTATCATATCCTCCACCTGCGGGACAGTCTGATCGTAACCCTTCTGAGACGGAGATTCAAGCATGTATGATCACTTGGACTTAGAAATGTGATCATATAGCTCCTGTTCTAATTTCTGTTCACTGGCTCCCTATTCACTTTTGAGCTCTTTGCAAGATATGCTGCATTACATATCAGGCAGTATTATTAGGCCCTCTGGCGTATTTAGCAGTCACACTTTCCATTTCTAGTGGTACAAGGTGAACTGGCATTTCTGATGCTTTGAGAGTGACCATTCCCTTCCTGAAACATGTTTAATATTCCTCACAGACCTGTTCCGCGCCTGCTCCTCGAGTATGGAAATCCCTTCACCCTATAGTTTTCTCCTCTATTAGATTTTAAAGACTCTTTTGTATTCTCTTGGTTAATTATTTTGTATATGTTTTCTTTACAATTTGATTTAATCCATATTAAGAATGTCCTATATTTAATGTCGACATTTTTTACGATACTGTAAGGCAAGCTGCGCTCCGAAGTAACAAAAATCAATCCAAAGAGCCAAGAAAGAACGTACGAGATATGAGAACAACAAAAAATGTATTGGAACAGGCTGGGCAGGGTATAATCTAAAAAGACATTTGACTACAAAACATAAGATGGCTGGTTATATAGCAAATTACAGAAGAGAAAAGACAACAAATGTTACGACTTATTCACATTTTCCAGGCTTTTGATTTGATATAGTCATTTGTACTATAGGAGCTTCCATACATTTCCTAACTCTATTGGTTTATTCTAACCTCGTGGCTAAATTAGAATAGCAAACTGTTAGTTCATTAATGTTGAGTTCATCTCCCTTCCCAGGGCGTTGATTGGGTAATACACTTTCAAACTTGTATATTTAAGCTTGCCTTGTTATTGGTTGCTCCAAGAGGAGCATGCATGTAGTGAATGAGTCCATTTCAACCAATCCTATGTGAGATGTGACATTGGGATTATAACGTTTACATCCTTTCCCATTGACCTAATCATTTGGCACTGTCTTACCGTTCTCACCAGTGTGAACTGTTTATCGCCAGTCCACATTGCAACTCGTTGGAAAAGTTACTTGCACATCCTTCCGTGCTGTGAGAGTTATATGTGAGCTTCTGTAAGAATCACTGATTCCTAATCCTGCTTCATGTGTAATGGTGCTTTGCATGACTTCTTTCTTAGCAATTGGAGCTCTGTTGGTGCAAATTATCCTACAGGTGGCAGTTTTGCATCTTGATCATTTGGTCTCAATGCTCATATTCCTCACTGCTTCATTTTCCGTTCTTACTAGCTTGTGACCTTGTTTTTTTATGTTTTAAGTTGTTTATTTAGTTTGATTAACAAACTTTGACAACATATAAAATAACATATTACAAAGTTAGACTTCATCATATGTGCATGATACATATGCGACATCATCATTCTTATTTACAAACACGTTTCAAAGCTAAAACTCTTTACAACACTCAATTTTAATCATTTCATTCTATATTTTTCTTTTCTATTTCGAAATTGAAATTTTTAGAAGAAATTTACAAATCAAAAATAATTCTCTTACTAGACTAGATCTACATAAATGTGTCCGAGCCCATATCGACACTTGAGGAATGCTGCACAGCTCATTACAATCTATACAACCGTACCATAATGCTTAGCAAAGCTTTACACCATATGTAGTAGCCTATAAGAGATTAAGAAATCAAAAAGCAAGAACATTTCGTGATATATAGATTTTACATTTGCAACGTAACCATTCTTGGTTATAATTACATTTCAACATTTTAATGCAGGCATTTTCCATTTGTCTCAATTCCTGTATTTTTCTTCTTTAGCTCTATAACCAATTTTACAAGGAATTCACAAAGTAAAACAATTATTTTAATTGAATGTCCCCACATAAAGGTTTTCCAGCACCATTCCCTAGCTTGGAGAGTCATGCCCAAGACACTAGGACCCATAATGGAATACGGTAATGCTTCAAATTTAGTACAATAGATGGAGAGGTGTTTTAAGGTTTCAATATGTACACCCTCCATACAAAATCTACAGAACACTTGTGTTTCATTTGAGATGGTTTTTTCCCAGCCTGCTGTTCTTTCATATGTATGTAGCTGATTCAGCTTAAACCTCAAGTATAGGTCACGTTGTACTTGTGCAGGGAATTTTAACAGATATGCTCTGCGTGGAGTTCTCAAATCCGCAAATTTAGCGGCTTCAGAATATAATTTTTTTGTATGCATCTCATTTACAGTCAACATCCAATCATGTTCAAACACTGGTTTTTTCACATAGGCCACACAAAATTGTAAGTCTACAGGTTGCAACCCACATGTATCCAACTTGTTGATCATCAAATTCAAGAACGCCACCACAGAAGGTGGATTTGCATCTTTTATCATGATCAAAAAGTCATTGTAAAGCGAACTTGGTGGAGGAAAAAGCATCTTTCCATAATTTGTTAGCTGATGCCAGAGGAATCTAGTGGAAAGTGCAGTTATTCCTAACTCTTGTCTTATTACTCAATTAGGTAACGAGTGTGCCAGCCTGAGGGTGGATTTCCAGAGTTGCCCCTGGATTTGATCAAGCAATGAGTTAATATTGTTTAGGCATAAATCCAAACCATAAGGTAAAATAACTTCCACTTTTAGTAAATAAAATTCCAGCAATGGTGTCAATGAGAATTTACAATATTTCGCAAACACTATTTTCATTTGGGTGCCCAGTACCACTGTTTTCTCAGTTAAATTCCGTCTCCGCATTTTTTTTTAGGTGGAATCAGTAACATCATTCCCCAGATATCTCATGGTTGGATTGACTGGTGTATGGGTTGAATTTATTGACCATTGCATAGTGGAGCACGTTCTTTTTAAATTTTTCAGTATAAAAATACCATATTTTTTCAGATTACAAGTTAGATTATGCTTATATAAGTATTCCGAAACAATTGCCAGTTTATTTTGTAGACTATAGGGAGTGCAGTCGAATATTAAGACATCATCCGCAAATGCCATCTACTGAATTCTCAAGTGGGCCAACCTTGCGCATATGATATTTCAGCATTCCAGATTTGCTCAATGTCCGCGAGGTAGAGGTTAAACAGGGTCGCTGCCAAGTTGCATCCCTGTTTAACCCCCACCTCAATTGGAATCGGACTTGTTGTGGCGCCAGCTTTATTAAGTCGTACGAGATATGATGCATCTTTATGAAGCTTAGCTATAAATGCTATTAGATGGTGGGGAACTCCTTTTCGATCAAGTTTTTCCCATAGCACTTCACGAATCACACAGTCAAATGCTGCGGATAGATCCAACGATGCCATATACAATTCCCCTGCATTCAATGTCCCATTTTTTGCAATCAAATGGGCCAGCACCGTTGCATTTAAAGCAGTTCCCATTCCTGCACGAAAACCAATTTGAAATGGTGACAAAAGTGCAAATTGACTAATATAGCTTTTCAGTTGTTGGAGAATCAGAATTGAAAAGACCTTGGCACTTGCGTCAATGAGTGCTATGGGACAAAAATTGGCTGGGTCGGTTTTATCGCCTTGTTTGTGAATCGGGACTATAACAGATTGAACCCACAAGACGGGTATAGCGGAAGCTTGAATGATCTCATTAAATTGTGACTTAAGCAAAGGCGCCCACAACACCATGTTTTCTTTTAGAACACAAGGTGTAATGCGATCCGGGCCCGGAGCTTTTGAGTTGTTAATCTTTCCAAGAGCCCATGTTGTATCATCTAACGTGTAGCCCTTAGATACATCAACTAAGTAATTTATATAATTATAATAATTATCAAATCTTTCAGGAAATGCACATTTGTTTTTATAAAATTCTTTCCATATTTGCTCAGGAATATTAGTTGTTTGCTCACCATCTCGTTCACATTTTTTGTCCCTTAGTATTGCCCAGGTGGATCGCCTGTCATTACGACACAACGAAGTTATCATTGCTTGGTTAACTGTATTATGCAAATAAATTCTATAGTTTTTGATGTTATTACGATATTTGTTTAGTGTTTTCTTTTTCGTACTATAGAACTCGAAATTCGTTAACCCCAATTTCGTTAGTTGGACAATATCCCAATTTTTCTTTTTCTTTAAAATTGCAATCCTTTTGGTAAGCATGTCAGGACTTTTTGTCCTCTCTCTGTTGATTTTTGTTATTTCTTCTTTCACTAATATTCCAAGTGCTGTAGTGATAATGGTAGTCATTTCCCTTAGAGACAATTCAATTTTAGCACTTGGGTTAGTAGATGGTGATATAATCCTAATAATAAAACCATTCAATCTTCTACATAAATGTGGGTTCCACCTTAGACAGGCTCCTGGTCTTTCATGCTCCAGAAACCAAGTTAATGGATCACATCCCAAAGTTGGTACCCTCACTTGTACATTAAGATATAATTTGGAATGATCACTCAAGTCCGCGTAAAGATCTGAACCTTATCACAAGTCCCAAGTAGCTCTTCAGACACTGCAAGATAGTCAATACAGGATTTTTTGTTGTTACGGCTCCAAGTGGAGTAATTATTTCTGGGTTCAAAATTAATCAATACAAAATTCCACTGAGCTAAAAACGCTTGCCAACGAATACCCCTTTTGTTGGAAGCTGACCTATTCTGCATCAGGGTCTCCAAATCCATAACTACACTATTGACACAGACAGAGTTGAAGTCACCCCCCAGCAATACTTTTGCATCAGGCCATTTAGAAAATACCTCATCAAAGAGTTCATCAAGTGTTCAAAAAGCTTGTTTAGATCAATAACAAGAGGATTGAAGTACATAGAGATTATTAACAGATATTCCCGCATGCCCAATCCTAGCTTGATTACAATTGCAACGCAAGAGTATCTTGTTTGAAATAGCAAAAGTGTATACTCCAGGCCAGTATTAAAAAAAATGGCAATTCCCCTAGATGGTCTACCTTTACATTCATGTGTCGCTAGCATATGCCAAGATACAAAGCCCTCAATTTCAATTCTCTTGATGGACATTGTTTCCTGGCATAATATAATGTCAATGAGTTCGTGAAGAGCATATCTGGTGGCCCAAGTCATTACATTTCTTGCTCCACAAGAATTCCATGACATTATTCTGAGCACCTGTTGGCTACTATGCGGGTATGCTCATTGCTTCATTTTTTAGTGATCCCAGAAGAGCAGGTAACTATGACCAATCCTTGGAAACCGTAGATATTTCAACCAATTGTGCTATTACAGCTGCTTCGGATGGCTGAGCAGTGGCTAAACCTAGTGCTTTTATACTATTACTAGGTAGAATTGGGCCGGGCGTCTCATTGAAGATTTTTGCATCTTCAATGTTTTTCAGTTGACATACTATTAAGCCTAGCATTCTTAGCTCTCTTCTGTGATCCCAAATCAATTCCGCAATAATTGCCGATTGTAATTCCGATCACGAGCTTGTGACCTTCATTATGATCCATTTTGGTGTACTTCCTAGGAACATAAATTGTTATCTCTTTTGAACACAGGCTTGGGAGCTCCGCTAAAATGATGTGTTTTGACCAATTGGTGTGCAGTGTCCTGTCCTTTAGCTCTGGGGTCTGATATCTTTCTTTGTTGCTCTCTCATGACCTCACTACTGCAATTCAGGCCTGGAGAGATGCTCCTCCGCCTCTTGCCTTAACCAATCACTGCGCTGCATGCAGTCTTATGCTCTAGCAAGTTGCAACTTGGGATGTATGCATATCTCTGCACAAGTGTGGCTGATGCTTTCTGCTGAGGGGGTGGGGGTTTTCATGCCAGGTTTCACTAACCAGATCTTGAGTCCTACATGTACTCTGTATTCAACTAATGTAAAGGGTTTCAGTCATTCATTATCATTATGAATACTTCTTCTATAATTATAATTGATTATTTATAATGCGTTTAATACCCAGAGGTTTCTAAGCGCGGACCCGAGGATCGAACTTGTGTTGCTGCGATTCGTCTTGCTTCCAAGGTGAGCTCCTTGCTTTTAGAGCTATGTCCCCGAGACTATATTCCCCTAACTAATGTTAAATGATGTTTTATCTATTTAAGGACACACAGTTATGTTCATCTATAAGGTCTATGCATTATGGCTCATTGGTTGAGTCCCAATGCCTGTTTCTCATCAATGCTGTGGGGCTGTGCTTGTGTCTTTACGAAAATCTGTTAGGTGAACCCAGGAGTGACGATTTTTTAGCTTGGCCGTTGCTGGTGTTTATCGCTTCACTTCAAAAGGTCCAATGAATTTTGGTTGATTCCACGGCCGCAGGTGCTATCTGGCATGTAGACTCAGTCGCCGGGTTGTAGCTGAAGAGGTTCTTCAGTTGCTGTGTCTTGTTGATCTGTTGGAGCCCTGTTATGCGCTTTGATATTTATATGTGAAGAAATTAACTATCCACAAGTTGACATATTCTTAAGATAAAGACATTTGTGTGCATTGGACCCTTTTCATGTGGGCACAGCCAGGGCATGCATCCTCCTTCCTGTCACCACTTCATGGGGTGTCGGGTGGTGTTCTTTGCTTGGCCGGTTGTGCAGACTGAACAGGGCTAAGGGCAGGCAGTACTGCCGGCTCTTTTTAAGAGTGTCACACAGCTTGGCCAACTTCATGTTTAGTAGACAGTTCAACATTTCCACCATTCTATTTGCCTGTGGGTGGTAGGCGGTATATAGCTTGTGTCGTATTGCTAACAACTGGGTGACTTCTCCAAGGAATTCATTTACAAAGTGGGAACCATTATCTGACCTAGGAACATCACATATGCCCCACCTGGGGAGCACCTTCCCCATGAGGAATCTGACCGCAGATTTGGCATCTGCATTGACACAGGGGCCTGCTTCTATCCAGCGGGAGTATGAGCACACTACTACATACCTGTTTACCATATCAATATAATCAATATGGAGCTCCTTGAATGGCCCTGTGGGACGGGACACTGTTGCCTTTAAAGTCTTTAGTGTATGTCCAGGATGGAACCTATGGCATGTAGTGCAGTTTGCCACAAATGTATCGACTTGTTCAGCCAAGTTGACAAACCAGTCCTCGCTGGTGTCAGCAATAATGTGCTGCTTAGGTGCATGCGTAGGAAAGTGAAGCTGTTCTAGGGCAATGTTTAATAGCTCCTTGGGCATCACTACCTGTGCTGTTTTGTCTTCGTATGATGTCGGTGGGTGAGAGGGTACATCCTCTCTTTACCCATGATGCTTTTTCCTCTGGTTGGGCTCTGTCCTGAAACACAATTATATGCTCCTTTGATAATGCACTATAAGCTTGCAGTAGGCTTCCTTGTTCTGCTGCAACAGGCATTTGTCTTTCCTCTGGAAAGGGCATATAAGATGCCTGTTTATGCAGCTGCATCCACATCTGCATTTCAGCATGAAACCGAATCTTTCCCTTCGCTATGGCCAAGTACAAGGGGCCTTTCAATGCTTCAATGAGTCTAGCTAGCAAGATTGCATGTTGGACTAGTGACCCATCTGCCCTTCGGTACCCTCTTTACCATCTTAATAAACCTGAGTGCTCTGTATATGTCATATAGGCAGAATCAGTGTATATGGTGACAGCCTCATATGCAGACTTTTCTGGGGCTTCTATGAGTACTACAAGCTCTGCTGCTTGTGCTGAATAATGTGAGGGTAATCTCTGTTGCATCACTATTTGAAGTTCTTCATTGTCTTTTACATATTTGACTACTGCTGCTCCTGTAGGTCTCCGACAGCTCTCCTGGTCTATACTTGATGACCCATCTACATAAAGCACTTCTCCTGTGTCTTCGTATATTGCACAGTCATGAACCTCATCTTGGGGTCCTACTGGTTTGGCTTTGAATGTTACTGTATTGACTCTGTGGCACCTGTTGGCCAGGACACGGCCATCGCTATTGGATCCAGTTCCTGGGTGTGGACCAGTGCAGGAGGATCACCTGGTTTGGGGTGTCATCGGGGAGTGGAAGTGGGACACCGAAGGTTGAGACGCGGTACCCGCTTCCTTGTGATACCTTTTCCCCATCCTGCCTAGTAGGATACTTAAACTCTACCCCCCCTTTTCCAACACAAAAACTTTCTCACAGCTTGAACGACAACGGACTAATTCCCGAGCAGTTTACCTGACATGTCCAAACACAAGGGTTAGGCAGGGTCAGGCAGAGTCAGGCAATTGCTGACAACTACACACACCTGACTACCCTTTACCCTTCCCCATTGGGATAAAAGGCAGAGCACAAAAGCACATTCGGAGCAAGGCCGAACGAATGAGGAAGCAGCCTTTGCAGAACAACAGTACAAACGGAGAAGAAAGGTGGCGGGTCCTGAAAGAGCATCAAGGAGGGAGTTGCCCTTGCCCTTTTCAACTCAGACCCCAAAACCTCAGATGAAAGAAAAATAAGTCTGGGAATTGTAGCTGGCCCAAGGTGTGACGGATGTCAGCAGTACATGGCACCCTCCCGCACTGATAGCCAGGACAGGGAGACAAGGTTGCCTTTGTGGTACCGTCCTGGACTCCCGCTTCATAGGAACCACCGACGAGCCTCACTGCTAGTGGGTCGGAAGAAGCTGATACTCAACCGGACTGTGTTATGCTCAAGGTTGCAGTGTCAATAGTAAGAAGATAATTAGACAAGAGGTCTTTTGTGAACACATTGGTACCAGAGATCGTGGTCTGGTGCCACGTGGGCACCCAGTTGAAGATCTCTGGCTGGTGCCCCTCTTATGAACAAAGAGACTGTATTGAACATGGGAAGAAAGAAAATTACAAGTACCAAGAGGCCATAGGGAAGGCTGGTATAGAGTGTTACAGTCGTCATACAAGGGTCGAGCCAAATCCCTTGTACAATCGAAAAATCCTTAACCCATTGTAGATGTTTTAACATTGTGAAACAGACGTTTGTGCCCAGCTGGGAAAACACTGTGCGAACTGTCAATGTCTGAAACTCACGCTTACCATAGTCACAGTGACCCAGCGAGATGAGATCGCCCTTCACAAGTCTCTGTTTTGAATTGGCAAAATGCTTTGGAAGGTCTGAGCCCAGATGAGGGGGACCTCACTTAAGCCAAAGGGGTTGTTTAAAAAGACATTAAGACTGGTGAATAAGCAAATAAGGAGATTGTGATTGAAATGCGATAGTAAACCCGACTGAGGGAATCAAGAGGCAAATTGTGAAGAAGCTAAGTGAATAGCATTGCGATGACAAGTATGAACCCGACTGAGGGATGACCACAGTGAGTGGTTGGTCTGAGCCCTACTGAGGGAGGCTGACTGAGAGAAGGATCGGAGCCCGGCTGAGGGAGGATCTAAGGGAGAAGGGTAATCAACTGGCGCAAAAGATAACGGTAGGCCCTCTGAAGCAAGAGACTTTGCATGAGAAGAGACTTGGGTACAGAAGGCCCCGATATAGAGAAAAGGAACTGTACGCTTGTGCCGGAGAGTGCCCAGGAGTGTTCTTTGCTCAAGAGTTCTTCCTTGTCCCGTGCTAACAATGTGTGTAAGAGAGACCCCGGCCATAACATCCTGACTTATCATTTTGTGAACACTTCATTATTTTCTTGTGAACATTATCCCACACTCTTTTATATAGCATAGTGGTATGGATTGGCAATCGTTTTTTTTTTTTTAGTATAGGCTTTATTTGACTAGACTCCACTAGGACTGTATTATTATGATTATTTTTTTTTTTTTTTTTAAAACCAATTTTATTAATTTTGTTACACTGTAAGTTTGGTTTGTGTTTGTTGTATCTAATAATTCCTAAGTATACATCAGTTTATCCATATCCACTGTTTTGCCCCTTCCCCCCCTCATCGTCTTGCTATAGGGATTCCTGTTCAATATTTTCATTTGGATCCTGATCACTTGCTCCGTCATGCATGGGCCCAAATAGTTCCGCTATTAGTTGTTTCCAAGCTATCAAGGTTTCAGCCTCTTCTCCCCCCCCCCCCCGCAACATTGCTTGCTTCCTGCCATACTGCAGTCTCTGCCTCTGCCCATTTCTGTAGATCATTCCACCATTTTTCTATTCTCGGTCTATGGCATGCCTTCCATCCCATTGCAATTCTCCTTCTTGCTAATACATACGGCAGGTCTTTCAACTTGCTCACATGCTTCAGTTTACGCAGTCTAGAGAACCCTCTTATCAGACAAGCCCACGCTGTGTCCACAACCATTTTGATCCCTTTTTCTTCCATCCTTTGTGCTATTTCTCCCCAGAAACACTCTATTATTGGGCATGACCAAATCATGTATACCATTCCGGCATTCTCTTCATCACATTTGGGGCATGACTGTCCTATATTTTTTAATTTAGCTATCTTTTGGGGTGTCATATATGCCCTATGAGTTATATATATAATTGTATCTGTTGTAATCTAGCATTTCTTGACACTTTTTTGTGATATTCTTCTGCCCGCTCCCACATCCCATCATTCAATGGGGCACCCACTTCCTCTTCCCAATCCTGTCTGAGCTGTACCACCTCCTTCCCTGCTTTGGTCATTATCAGCTCATATAATCTAGATATTTCGTGTCCCCCTTCTGCTATGTCATATATTGTATCTATGGTGGCGTCTGGTTCTTCTGCTAATACTACTTCAGACCATGTTTCTTTAATTCGCTGCACCACCCTATGGTATGTGATATGTAATACATAATACTGTATGTAATCCCGTTTCCTACACCAGCCCCTCAAAGTCCCTTATACTCCCTTCTTGCCACATGTCGCCCATTGTTGCTACCCCTACCAGTTCCCAGTGTTTTCTAATCATTAATCTTAATTGCTTTTCTTTTCCCGCAAAGGCGACTAATGGGACCTGCGGGGTGCACCGGGATGGGTTCTCCATTATCTGACAGGCTCTCCGCCATATCTTCCACCCAAGTGACATCATTCTCGGGCGCCCTTCCATATCCAATCTAGACAACCACATCATTTCTTTTAGGAAAAAAGGGGCACAATCCAAACGGAACAGCCTGGATTCCGAGGTCGGCTCCTCAGAGAGCCATTTAGCTACATATTGTAATTGACTCGCTATATTGTAAATCTCATAATTTGTTAATTTTATGCCCCCTTTTTCATGTGCGTTTTGTAACTTCCAAAGGGCCACTCTGTTCCATGCCAGAGAAATTCCCTACATATGCTATTCATTCTAGCAAAAAATGGCCTAGGTATCAAATATGGAATGTTCCCAAAATAGTGCAACAGTCTTGGTAGGACCACCATTTTGAGCATTGCCCCTCGTCGCCAAGGGGAGCTTCACCCAAAACTTCATGTTGTTTTCAATATTCTTAACAGCTTCCTCAGTATTGTATTGATGCTCTGTTTCTACCGTATGATGTATATCTATCCCATGATATCGGAACGTGCTAACCTCCCATGGTATCTGTTGAATCAGTAATTTCTCAACCAGGACCCCTTTATATCTATCCAATGGAAATGCACATGCATTTTTTGGGGTTCACCGCTATGCCTGAAAGCCTTGCAAATTGCTCCATCACCTCCAAAACATACTGGAGGTTTTCTTCAGGGTAGCGTATGTACAACATATCATCAGCGTACAAGGAAATTAGATGCGGTTCCTCCTTTATTGTGATGCCTATTATGTCATATTGCTGCCTCAAGTATATCGGCAGGGGCTCCAGGGCCAAAATGTACAGCATGGGGGACCACAGGCATCCCTGCCTGGTTCCCCTGCCGAGTTGCCACCTCTCTGATATTACCACTCCTGTCTTGACCCTGGCCAGCAGCTGGCTATACAATAGTTTGGCCCATCTGAGATACCCTGGTCCTGTTCCGTAACTGGTCAAGGCCGCAATCAGCCATGGCCATTTGACGGAGTCAAAGGCCTTTATTGCGTCCAACGAAACTATCACCATCTCGCCCGTATCCCCGTTTGCATGCTCAATGACTCGATGGAGTCGCCTAAGATTATTGGATATGTTCCTGTTGGGGACATAGCCTGTCTGGTCGGGGTGTATTAGTTTGTTGATGACTTTCCTTATTCTATTTGCCTGGACCGCAGTCAATATTTTGCTATCTCGGTTCAACATCGACAGGGGTCTGTAGGAACCGCGCTCACACCCAGGTTTATTGGGTTTGGGGAGTGGTATAATGATTGCCTCTCTTAGGGACTCCGGTAGCCTTCCGACTTCATATGCTTCATTTAACATCTCTAAGAGCGGGGGGAGTACCTCATTTTTATACGTCTTATAAAATTCACTAGGGAGCCCGTCCAACCCCGGGGTCTTACTAGTGGGCAGTTACCTCACTACTTCTTCCAGTTCTTCTAGAGTGATCGGTGCGTCTAGTTCCTCTCTCTCTTCTACACTAATCTGCGGCAGTCCAATATCCTCCAGTGTTTCTTTTATTTCTTGACTATTGCTGTCCTCCGCATCTCCGTAAAGGATACAGTAGTAATCTACAAATTCCTGGTTAACTCCCTCTTGAGTATCTACTACACACCCGTCATCTCTCGCTATCATTCTGATTATAGGTCTGGGGGTCTCGCTTTTGTATAGCCATGCTAGGACTCTCCCTGGTTTGTACCCCCCTGCATGCTGCCTCTCTATGTATTTTTTATAATTGAGAGGTTGCATAACCTTTCCCAGTGTCCCGCACATTTCTGTTGCAACCTAAGTATTGCTTCATTATCTTCCTTAGACCACCTCCCCTTTTCAGTGCTATTTCTAGCTCTGTTTCTGCTTCTTGTAGTTCAACCAAAATCCCTCCTTGTAGCCCCTTAGACTTAGCTATGGCCGCCCCTCTCACCACTACTTTAAAGGCTTTCCAAAGCATACCCGCTGTTTCTACACTGCCACTGTTAATCTCAAAATAACTTATTATTTCCTCTCTCATGTCCTCTCTAAATATATTATCTTTCAACGCTTCTGCCTGAAGGCGCCACGTCGGTATCTTCGCTAACGGGCGTCGATGTTGCCATATTAGCATCAACGGCGAATGGTCCGAAAGGACCCTCGCTTTGTATTGGCCTGCGCTATTTCTGTCATTAGCCCATGTGTAACGAATATGTAGTCCAGGCTGGTGTGTAGATTCTGGGGGGCTGAGTAATGCGGGTATTGTCTATCCTGTGGATGGCGTGACCTCCATGCATCCTCTAGCCTAACAAAGATTGCAATGTCCTGGCAGCTGGGGTGGGTCTGTCTATTTTAGTATCTGACCTCTCCATTTTGGGGTTTAGTACACAGTTAAAGTCTCCCCCCCAAACCACTGCCCCCCCCTCCAAGGCTTATGCTAATTTTGCTATATAGAGTTCTGAACTATGCCACTGTATCCTGATTCGGGACATATGTATTTATAATACATATTTCCTTGTTCTCCACCAATCCCTTTATCACCATCCTCCCATCTGGCTCAACCACCGAATGCAGTAACTGAAATGGAACATGCGGTGCAACCCAGGTAATCACCCCTCTAGCATAGGCTGAATATGCTGCACCTACTACAGTCCCTCTCCACTTTTTCCGGACCACATCCAGCTTTTCTTGCTTTAGGTGAGTCTCTTGCAACAAGGCTACGTCTATCTTCTGCCTACGCAGATACAACATGATCTTATTTCTTTTCAAATAACTATTGAGTCCCCTGACATTCCAGGTGACTATTTTAAGGTCTCCCATAACATATTTGGTTCTCTCTCTCTTCCCTCCGCAAGTACAGTCCAGGTTTCATCTTTTCATGATGTAGACTCCTACCCAACTTAAACTACCCCCAACGCCCCATCCCCCAACTCCCGTCCCTCCCCCATCTCATCCCCCACACAACACCCCCCCCTTGTCCCTCCCAACTGTTGCCCAGCACCATCCCTGGATCTCAGGCTCCCCCACATCTAGTCCCTTTCTTGGCGCTGCCTTTACTCTGGTCTCAGCGGGAAGGTGCTACCCTACTGGTGCACTTACTACTACTACTACTACTACTACTACTAATGGGGATAGGTCGCATACCTCCTGTTGCTCCAATATAACCAAATATCGCTGCGCTTTTTGTCGGACTACTAGCTACTTGCCGCTATACTCCGGTCCACAGTGTTCTTAGACGAGCGCGACTGGCAGGTGGTCTTTACATCATTTTGCTGCACCATCACAATCCTGATCCCCCGCCGCTTCCGGGCATCCATGCGTGTCCAGCCATCTCGCAGCCTCTTCCGGGGTCTCAAAAGAAAGGGCCTTGCCTTTATGTATGACTTTTAGCTTCGCCGGGTACAGGAGCATATACTTCATTCCAGCAGTGAGTAATCTCCTCTTAACTGCCACATAGCTGTACCGTTGCCTCTGTACCAGCATCGTATAGTCCGGGTAGGCCGTGATCGTTGCATACGCTCGGGTTATTGTACCACCCTTTCGAAAAAATTCCTGATCCCGGTAGTTCAAGATCTTAGCGATAATAGCTCTGGGTGGTGCTCCTGGCTGAGCCCTTCTGATTTGGGCTTGGTGCGCCCGCGCAACCGCGAACCCCTGGGAAAATTTACCAGATCCTATCCCTTGGAGTAACATGTTTTCCACGTAGTCCGTGGGCTCCGCGCCTTCTTCCCCTTCTGGCAGGCCCACAACCGTATGTTACTGCGTCTCGCACGTCCCTCTGCCTCCTCAGCCCGATTTTCCAGATTGGCATTATTATTATTATTATTATTATTATTATTATTATTATTTGATAGTCGTAGCTTGCTCCCATCTTAGATTTAGGTTTAGATTAGGCGTTTATCTCACCCACTTTACAGTTTAATAAACACCCTTAAACTGTGATCACTTGCGTCTGTCTTACTTTGATGCCATACCTTCCTTAGACACCTCCCCATGGTAATGGCTGGATTTGTCAAGAGTACCTCATATCCACTTGCTCTCTGTTTGGTGAGTGTTGACTTGTTTCTCTCTAAAATGGAAAACGCTGCATGCTCACCGTATAAATTGAGTGGACATCCCATGACTATGGTGGTGGATAGCTGTACAGCAAATGTTGCAACAGCTAATGCTTGCTCACATGGGAAATGTCCTTGCATTCTTGGATCTAACAGACCACTATAGTATGCCTATGGCTTGTGTTTCTGTGATGATCGTGTTGAGTACTGCTATCATAACCTGTCCATTTGAGTGTGAGAATATGAAAGTAGTTTGTTGTAATCGGGGTGGCTAATACTAGTGCACTGTTGATAGCTATTTTGAGGCCATCAAAGCATTCAGCCATCTCTTCTACAAGTGTGCCTTTATATTTTCTGTGCTTCCTTGTGTGTCTGTGATGGGGTTCTGACATATGTTGAGTAATCAAATACCCACGTGTGGCAATAATTGCACAAGCCTAGGAATTGCTGCATTTCTCTGATGGTGTTGGGCTGTGGTGTGTTTCTCACTGCTGTGGCTCTGTCTGGGCTTATCTTTCATCCTGCGGAGTATATGATCTGACCCAAGTACACCACTTCCTTCTGGCACTATTGTAATTTGTCTTTGTCCACCTTGTACCCTTGTTCTGTAAGTGTTGTCAGGAGCTGTCCTGTATATTTTCTGCATTGCTCTTCTGTGGTGCTGCACACTAATAAGTCATCTACGTATTGTAGAACTGCACTAGCCATGTGAATCGTCCCCAGGTCCATCTGGAGGACCCTGTTAAAAACTAGACGAGATTTGCAGAACCCTTGGGACAATCTAGTGTGCTGGAATCTTTTTCCGCTATATGAAAATGCAGTCTATTATTGGGAGTCTGGATGCAGTGGTATGTGAAAAATGCATTTTTAAGATCTATCACACAAAAACAGACTGCATCAGCGGGGGTGTTACACAATATTGATGCAGGGTTTGGCACTAGACGGTATTCAGCTTCCACTATATCATTCAGAGGGCTGAGATCCTGAATGAATCTCCATGATGATCCCTTTGCTTTCTTCAGAGTATATATTGCTGTATTGCATTGTGGGTGCCCTGTGCTTTATCACCAAGTGGCAGGGTATGGTGATTTAATCTACTTCTGCATCTGTTACTTTGTTAGCAAATAGCTGTTCATCTGTGATTTCTCTTAGTGGCAGTGTAGAATCTATGCATAGCACAGTCCTCCACTCCATCCTTCCTCATATGTGCCTGTTACAATGATTGTGTCTTTTCCCATGATCAATGTGCAATGTAAAACTTTTCCTGGGGCTTACTCATGTGGCACTGCTGGTCTGAATACAAATTCTGCTGGCAGGTGAAATATTACATTTTGTACACCTGGTAGCCGCCCAATCAAAAAGCTTACTGAATATGCAAATAGAGCCTCATGCAATGGTAATGCTTAAAGCTTGATTGGTGTTAGTGCTGCAAAGTACCTGTATTACTGTGGCTTCTCTATTTTAATGTATGCCTGGTGTTGAATACACAATTCCTTTTTCAGTAATGAGACATATTCAGCTTCTAAAGGAGGTTCCTCACTTATTAATTCACTGGTATCCTCTGTGCTGTACAGTAATGGTGCGGCTATCGCTTGAGACCCTAAAGTGAGTGGTACATCTTCTGTGAAAGGAACCCTTAAAATTGCCCCAGAAAAACCTTGAGTGACCATACTGTTGTTTGTCAATGGAAACCGTTCTTCCCTTATGCAAGATCAGGTGGCTACAGTGTCTACCATGAAGGAAAACAGTCTGTTCCCTATCGTCACCCCCACTTTGGGTTCCTTATCTGCATCTGGAGTCATTGAGAGAACCGGGCACATCAGACCTTGCGTGGCTGTCCTATTGTGTATATGTATTGTATCCTGGAAGTGGAAAAGCGTTGCTACTTAAAACAATGGCTCCAGTGTAGTGTGCAACTGTTCCCGGTGGAAGAGCATTCTGCTCCCATGCTACTGTAATTTGCCTGCGCCGGAGCCTGTTGAGTGACATTGTGCATTACATTTGGTGTTGGGTACTCTATGGGCAGTTCCTGTGTGGGTGCAATCCTTTGTACTGGGCCTACATTCTGCAGTTGCGAAGATCCTGGGGCATACACCGGTACTGGGCGGTGGCATCATTTGGGGCATAAAATCCATGTGTTGGCCTTTGTGCGTAATACAGGGTTGGGGTGCTCCTGGGTGATATTGCATCAGGGGGGTCTACTTTCGTCAATCCTTAGACAAAGTGTCCCATTTTCCTGCATGTCCAACATGCTCCTCCGAATCGAGGCCGTTCTCCCCCAAATCCTTCCTTGTCGCTTTTGTAAGTTAGCCCTTGCCCCTTGGACGCCTCCCCTATCCCGTTGATTGCTATTTAGAGTATTTGCCCAGTCTTGTGATGGTCCCGACTGTGGTTGCACATCTGTAGGGTTGGTTACTACTGCCCCCTCCATGCTAACTTTCGCTAGTTTCTTCTGCACTAGTTTGGCTAATGCGCACTGCGCCTTTTCTTGTGCTGCCTTCTCATTCTCGCGCTTGCTTTACAAAAAATGCACTATGTGCGCCTGTATCTCCGCCCCCATACTTTCATTTCCATGGTCACTATTCTGTCTAATTCTACTTGCACTTCAGTGGGAAGACCTTTTCGTAAGACATGGTAGAAAAATGGTGTTTTCTTTTCCCACATTTCCCCTGTCTCTTCTCGCCGCGTTTCTTGGATGGACTGAATATACAATGCAGGATCTGCATCATGTTTCATGGTGCATGCCATTATGGCACCTACATCTGGTCTGTCAAGATATGACCTCCTCAATGCATCCCATACACGGGCTTGACAGTTATTAAATAGAGCCCCATCATGTGCATCATTCTCGAATCGAACCTCTGGGTACCCTGCTCGTTCACAAATTGTGTTTGTCTGATCTCCAATTATGATTGATTGATATGATATGATTGGTTATTTATAACGTGCCTAATACCCAGAGGTTTCTAAGCACGGACCCGGGGATCGAACCTGTGTTGCTCCGTGTTGTCTTGCTTCCAAGGCGAGCACGTTGCCGCTGAGCTATCCTCCCGAGAGGATATGCTGGCTAAAAGGCATTTCATATTTCCAATTTCTGGGGTAGCCCCTGCTGTATGCTTTTCTACTGCGCTGATCCACTTACCCACCCCCCTGTAAGGGATGGTAGCATCTTAATCAAATTATTCTTATCCATATGGGGCCATGGTACATATTGTAATCTGCCCACTCGCTTTTATATTAATGGGAACTGCCTCCCCCGTTTTGGCTGCGGTGTGTCCTAGCCTTCATCCTCCCTCTAACCACTGCCATTGTTCTGGGATGAGGTCTTAATCTCCTCTCCCAGGAAGTCCTCTCGTACTAGTCCTCCTCAGTTTCCCAATTCTCCTCACTTTCTCCCTGCTCATCTTCACTTTCAGTTACGTCAGATTCATAATCCACATCCTGCTGCTCTGGTTCATCAGTTTCTACCTTTACATCTTTTATTACTGCGTTATGCAGTTTCAATAATATTTCTCCATGTCCATGTTTCTGCATCTTCCATAAGGCAAGGCCCCTCTCTCTTCGTTGTCACCCATCGCAATTGCTATTCTGTCTTGGGTATCGCTGCTTCTAAATATTTGCATACTTTATTTTCTAATTACTATTGCTGCATCTTGTCACTAGTTTTGTTTCTGAAAATGCTGGGGCTTTATATCGGGTGTTTGTATATCCTGTGGTTGTTTTTATTTAGGGATAATGACCCGCTACGAATGGGACAGTCGGCTTTGCAAGCACTGGAGCCTCTGCCGACTGGGTGACTTTCTCTACATTTCTCTAATGTGCCAACTGCGCAGGAGTCGCAACCTATGTCGTATTTCCACTGTCTGACAGGGGTTTGTGGGTACCCTCACTACTCTCTTTCCCCTTTTGATTACTCTCGTCTTCCTCATATAACTTCCACAATTCTAATGTACTCTGCCACTTTTTTTCAGCTTTTTACCCTTGTATGTTTACAGTAAATGAGTGTACATGTGTGTGATTATGTTCTTGCCATGTGTGCCCTCGGCTGGCCAAGCTGTACAAAAATGTTCTTCTGTTCCCACAGCCCATTCTTGATTATATTTTACTATTTTGTCCTTATAAGTTGTTAATGAAATATGCTCTACTTTGAGTACTCGTCTTTTCCTACACATTAAAACACAAATACAACTGTTCGGTATTACTCTTTGCACAAAGAACAAACTCAAACAATGTCTTTACTATAACCCTGAAGGGCCGCCCCTCTATGGCGCACCACTAAAATGCCTCAAAACCTCATAACGTAAACATCAGTACAAAAGACAACCCCTAGACACAAAATCACAGTGCTCTCATGCGCATAAACAAACAAAAACCACGCCCCCTCCCGAAGGCAATTTCCACCCCAATCTTTTCTCCACATTCCAAAAAATATACATCAACCAATAATCTCTGATCACTTGTGCTCTCACACCTTGAGGCATCTTTTGTGCTGGATGGAATTACAATAATAGATCTTACAGACTCATAATATGGCAAAGTACTACTTTATTCTCAGTTTAATAAAGCAGGGTCAACTGGCAAAAATCGGACTGATTCTTGCACACTCAGAACCAGGTTTTATTACATGGAGGTCTTATACCTCAATATGCATCATCTATGCCATCATTCTACGTGGCAAAATTCAAAACCTATCAAGGGAAGGGATTGGTGAAGGGAACATATCGGATTATAGAATATATAAGGAGCAGTGCTTCATTGACTACGTCTTGTCTGAAGGGCATGCCTTGAACAACCTCTAAACACATATAATACTGATTATAGCAAACAAAATATCAGTGGATTGGCTCCTGCAACTTTGTATGTTAGGTTGTCCCCCAGCCCCACTGATTGGTTGGCATTCTATCCCAACCTTGGACCTTTAGCTCCTTAGCAGCACGTACGTGATACGAAACCTAGGTGTTTGAATCCCATTAGACTACTCATCGTTTTCCCAATTAGTCCATCTTGTCATCGGTAGGCCATCAGCCAGTCTTCTGTTTGTAGTTGACCTTGTTGCTGCTAACTGTTCTAGAACATTCAAGGCAGCATGAGCACACTGCTATCTTAGCTTAAGGCTCCAATGAATAGCGTTTGTTTTTGACTTCTGAGTCACATGTGAAAAGACCACACATTTGTCAATTTCAGCCTTCCATTTACTGCTATTTGATTTAATTATGCAGGGTGCTGTTGCTCCTCTTGGCCTCTAGAGACTTGGTCGCTCTATCTCATATGAACTTTATACACTTTTAATTGACCAGCAATTTAGCTTTCACAGATGTTTTCGTCTTCCATCTATGAAGAATGTTGCACATTCAGAGCTTATCCATGTACTCCCTTTGTGCTTATCCCCCAAAATAGCATCTTCGCTCTGGGCCAGTCTTGACTTATCAGTGGCTGCGAGGATTAAGTTAAATATCCTCTGCATTGTACGCAAGGCCTTCTGAGGTCTGGGGCCGCAATACCTTCAACTCTCTCTTCCTAAATATCTTCCTTCTCGAGCTCTTCGCTCATCCGCCTCCAACTCCCTCAGTGTCAGTCGCTTCTCCAAGCAACGAGTTGGTGGCAGATCACTCTCTTCGGCAGGGGCCTCTCTCTGGAACAGCCTTCCTGCCTCCCTGAAACTCGAGGAGAACCATCTCTGGTTCCGGAAGCACCTCAAAACCTTCCTCTTTGCCTCTGCTTCCTCTCCCCCTCTCCTCTGCTGATTTCCTGACTGAAACTGCTCTGATTACCTGGCCACCCTTTCTGATCTCTGGCCCAGGCCCCGTCAATTGCCCACCTAGACTGCCTTCCTGGCAACCCCTGCACCTGGGGACCGTTGTTCTGTATCCCTACAGTCCCCCTACCAGTACTTTTGTCTGCACTTCTTTGCACTTGCCACCAGCTGGCCGTTTATTTCTTTATCTTATTTATTCTATTTTTTTCCATGTACTGCACTTTCCCCTCTCCCTTCCCCCGCGCACTTTACCTTTTCCCCCTTCCCATGCACTTGCGCGATCTGAATAACACTTGGCCTAGTAGGATCGTTGTTTGTTCTCCCTTTGTTCCCCCCTTGCCTGGTCGCGCCTTGAAACTCTTGTGTATAGGTGCATTATGAATGCCATATCATATAATATATATCATCGGGTCTGCTCACAGGGCTGTCTTTCCGCGTCTCCAGATTCTTGCATCCTTGGCCTGTCTCTGAGGTAGCTTGGTTAAATTCAACGTGAGCTGTATTTCCTAATATGGCCGTCCTTACTACGTTATATATTCCTCTATAGCAAGCTTCTAGAATTTCTTTCTACCTTGCGTTACTGCGTATTTACAGTTATTGGTCAGTAAATTACTTCATTTTCATTAAATCCATGATTACTTTAGTTTTAGGTTCTTCTTAATCTCAGTGTTTCAGTTACATTGTTCCTTAATATTTTCATATTCTTTGAACATAGGTTCATATTTCTTTTTCATGACATCACCTTCTCGTCAGACTTTAATTTCTCCAGCATGGGGTCTGGCATGGATTCACATGCTCATGAATATTCCCCGTCGTCAGGCTGGGAATCCTCGGTAAAGAAAAATCAGTATCAGTTTCGTTTCTGATCTGTCTTTCGTAGTAGTAACCAATCACTGATCTCTGCGTCATACTGACCACAGCCAATGACTGCCATCTCCCTAAGCCCCGCCTCTGGCGGCCATCTTCAGATTTTTACCGCACTTTCAAGTGTTGGGATCCTCGTGCTATTGCTCTCGAGCTTTAGTGCGTTTTTGCGCTTTTTTCATAGGAAAATTCTCTCTTTTTTCGGTCAAAAGAGCCTCAAGCTCCACGGTTTCTTTATCCGATCAACGGGGACCTGTGTCGGATTCTTCTACGCCCCTCAAGGGTGAAGATTTCGTCAAGCCACGCTTTTGGAGGACTCCAGAAGTTTCTCAGGCCCATCTCGGACATGGCCCAGGAGAAGGGAAGCTCGACGCCCGGAAAGCTGTTCAGGGTCTGCCCTGGATGCCAGCTTCAGAATGTCTTCAAGGAGGACGAACACTCCCTTTGCCTCTACTGCCTGCATGAGGACAAGACGCACGTGGAGAAGGACTGTGCATTTTGCGGCAACATGTCGGAGCGGGCCATGAAGGACCGCCATCTGCGTCTCGCCAACTGGCTGGAAGGGAAGAGCCCGTCAGGCGAGAAAAAGAAGTCGTCGGAGCGGTCTTCTAAGACCTTTGAGGACGCCCCAGCGACAGGGGCCCAACAGAAGGCCAAGCACCGCGAGTCCGCTGGCACCGGGAGCGCAGAAAGGTCGGGCTCTTCGGTTGCCAGGCACGGCGCAACCTCCCCAGCGCCATCAACCACGAGCCAACGCTCTGGCTCGGGTAAGAGGAAGTCTGAGCACACGGCGAAGCTTCTGGAGAGGCCCCGGTCGAGCTTGAAGGCCCCATCGGAGGGGGAGCGAGGCGGTGACCCTCCCCCCAAGGAGAAGGCGGTGAGCGCACCTAAGGTGGTGAAAGCCTTGATCCACCCTGCCAAGGCCTCTATTGAGACAGTCGCGGCGGCCCTGGCTCAGCCTGTGGAGGCTACACCAGTGGAGGCGACCTCGGGGCCCAGAGTCTCCCTGCCACCGCGGAGGGAGTCCTCTTTCAAGCCCATTGACAGGACCCCCGTGGAACCTCTGACGGAGAAGAAAAAGGGGAGGCAGGAGGCCATCGTGGATTCGGCCTCAACCTCTGAAGAGGAGCTGATCGAAGTCTTAAGCCACGGCATTGGCGTGGAAGAAGACCAGCCCGTCGGGAGGGACCCCGACGAAGGAGACGACGAGAACTTCGAGGGTACCGACGAGGTTCCTGACCGCCCGTCGGAATCCCCTCAACCAGTGCCGCAAGACAACTCTGTGGCCATTTTGTTGGCTATACAGTCCTTATGCTCGGAGATAAGGACGAGATTGCCGTTACCACCAACGGAGGAACCGCTCCCAACGGGGGACCCGGAGCCAGGCCCTTCTGGGAGCCCTCCTCCTAAGAGAAGAAGGATTCATCCTCCACCTCCTTTTCAATCATCGTGCCCTGCTCAGCCCTCCTCCCCGTCCACGACCCGTGGGGATGATACGGGGACGGACACGGCCGCGACGGGTACAGACGACGAAGTTTACGAGGATCTTCCATCGTCACCTCCTCCCCGGGCTTCCCCGCCCGACGAGATTGGATCGTTTCATGCCATGATCGCCAGGGCATCCGAGCTTTTCCAGCTCTGCCCGGAAGAGAAGAAGAAGGAAGGTTTCCTTTAACAACGGCGCGAGACCAAGAGGAAGACGGTCCTCGCTGTACCTCTACTGGACGATATCTGGGATGAGGGTCTCGCCCTCCTCAAGAACCCATCCACAACGCCTGCGAGAAGGGATCGGTACGAGAAGAAGTACCGGGTCCCGGACGCAGCCCCCTTGTGCCTTCGGGCACAGCCGACCCCGGACACGGTCGTCTCCGTGGCGGCCAGGAAGAAAGCAGGGGGGCTTCAGCCTCTACGTCAACCTCCCCCCCGGACTGCGAGGGAAAGAAATTGGACACGATGGGACGCAGAGTCATCTCATCAGCAGCGAAGACGGTTAAGGCTGCCAACGCCTTGGCTATCGTAGCCCGCTACGAAAGGGAGTTGTGGTACAAGATCGCCCCCCTGCTGGACTTCCTACCGGACGACAAGAGGGCGGAGGCCCTAGAGATCTTGCAGGAAGGAGAAGTGGCGTCGGACCACGCCATTACGATAGTGTGCCTTAGACGGTGTGGATGGCTCAAGGCAACGGACTTCCGGCAGGACATGCAGACCAGAGTTTTGGACATGCCGTTCGACGGGAGCAACCTGTTTGGGAAAACAGTGGACGATTCCCTCCAAGCCATCAAGACGGACACGGAGACGCCCGGGCTCTTGGTGTTCTCCAGCAACGATGGCCGCCCTTTCGGAGCACCGGAGGCAAGCAGGGTGCCTCCAAAGGTTCCGGCGGCGGATATTCCACCTACCGTCAAGCGGCCCGTTCGTCGTCACAGGAAGCCTACAGGGGACGAGGCAAGTCGGGCGGACCCCGCCGTCGTCGCCAGGGAGGACAAGGCGGCAAAGCCTCGTCGAAGCAGGACTGAACCGGCCGTGGGGTCAGGTCCCCACCGAAGCGTCCCGGTGGGAGGCCGGCTGGCGAACTTCGTCAGCGTGTGGGAGTCCATCTCCACCGACCGTTGGGTGCTGGATGCCCTGGCCCAGGGTCACGCGCTCGAGTTCCTAAAGAAGTGCCCGCGCGTCCCCCCGTGGCCAGGAAGGAACATCACGTCCCTCAACTTCTCTTGGAGGTAAAGGCGATGCTCAAGAAAGGCGCCATCGAGCTCGTCCCAAAGAGGCTTCGGGGCTCCGGAGTTTACTCAAGATACTTCCTCGTGAAGAAGAAGACAGGAGGATGGCGTCCCATCCTGGACCTTCGACGACTGAACAAATTCATCAAGGCACAGAAGTTCCGGATGGTCACCCTCCAGCACGTCCTGGGTCAGCTGGAGGAGGGCGATTTCCTGTCGTCGTTGGATTTGGAGGATGCTTACTTCCATATCCCCATCCTAAAGGGACACCAAAGGTTTCTCAGATTCGTGGTCCAAGGACGTCACTACCAGTTCAGAGCCCTTCCCTTCGGATTGAGGTCGGCACCCAGGGTGTTCACCAAGTGTCTCGCATCGGTGGCGGCGCGGCTGCGCCTGGAGGGGATCCACGTCTACCCCTACCTGGACGACTGGCTCATCCGAGCAAAGACAAGGGAGCTTGCCGCGGAGCACACGGCGAGGACCGTCCAACTACTCACAGACCTGGGATTCTCCATAAACTATGCCAAGTCCCACCTAATGCCCGCACAAGACACACTGTTTCTGGGAGCGAAACTCGACACAGTGGCGCTTCTGGCCTCTCCGTCGGAGGAAAGGACGAGGGCCATCTTGGGCAAGGTGCAGCGGATGCTGGTTGAGGACGCGGCCAGGGTGAGGTCCATCAAATCCCTCCTCGGAATGATGTCTTCCTGCATTTATCTCATCCGCCTGTGCAGGCTTCGGATGCGCCCGTTACAGGAGTTCCTGGACGCTCGCTGGATGCAGACGACGGGCAGCTTTGAGGACAGGATCACACTCGACGAGAGCTTCCGACGAGCGATCCGGTGGTGGGGTACCCGCGCGCATCTGACGGCGGGCATGGACTTCCAGACCCCGGGCCACCAGAAGACAGTGACCACGGATGCCTCCCTGGAAGGGTGCGGAGCGCACACCGAAAATCTGCACGCGAGAGGCCTTTGGCTTCCGACAGAGAAGTCCCTCCATATCAACGTCCTGGAGCTCCGTGCATTGTTTTGGGCCCTCAGGTCCTTTCTTCCGTCCCTCAAGGGCAAGGTGGTGAGGATCTTCACCGACAACACCACCACCATGTTCTACATCAGGAAGCAGGGCGGTACCAGATCCCCAGCCCTGTCCAAGGAGGCGCAGGATCTGTGGCATTGGGCCGTCGCCCAAGGGATATTTCTGGTGCCATTTCATCTGGCAGGAATAAAAAACACCATCGCCGACTCGCTCAGCAGAGAGCTGCGCTCGTGCCACGAGTGGGAACTACGACAGGATCTAGTGGACCGCCTCTTCCGACGGTGGGGCACACCCCAGATCTATCTGTTCGCGACGAACTCCAAGTGCCGGAGGTTCGCCAGCAGGTTTCCCCAGCCGAGGAGCATGGTCGATGCTTTCTCGTTCCCCTGGGAGGGCCTGTTTCTATACGCGTTCCCTCCATTGCCGTTGCTGATCCAGCTCATCAACCAGCTCAAGAGGTCACGGTGCAGGATGATCCTCGTCGCACCTGCGTGGCCGAGGCAGATATGGTTCCCGGACCTTCTGGACTTGTCAGCATCCCCGTCAATCAAGCTGCCAGTGGATGCGGATCTTCTCTCCAGGGAAGGAGGCGCCATCCTCCATCACGACCCAAAGTCGCTGACCTTGCAGGCCTGGCTCCTGCAGCGTTAGAGTTTGGAGGTTACGACATACCGGCCAACTGCGGAGAGGTTCTTGCAAAGGCCAGGGCGTCCTCAACTCTTAAATGCTACGGACACAAATGAAAGGGGTTCTCCGTCTGGTGCCATGCACAGAAGATTAACCCTCTACGGATTACGGCTCCTCAAGTACTGCCGTACCTACTGACGCTGGCCAAGGCTGGACTGGCGCACGCTTCCATCAAGATTCATCTTGCTGCGATCTCCCGATACACCAGAACCACGGGACGGACGTCTTTGTGGTCTCATCGTCTGGTGAAAGAATTCATGAAGGGACTGTTCAGATCGTTCCCGCCGGTGAAGGCTCCGGCCCCGGCGTGGGAGCTCAACGTGTTGCTGACCAAGCTCATGGGACCTCCGTTCGAGCCTCTGCACTCAGCTCCGTTGAAGTTCTTGTCGTGGAAAACAGCGTTTCTTGTGGCCATCACCTCCGCACGACAGGTGGGAGAGATCCAGGCCCTTTCCTGCAAGCCCCCGTACTTGACTTTTCACGACACAAGGGTAGTGCTCAGGACGCACCCCTCCTTCATGCCCAAGGTGCCGTTGGACTTCCACCTCAACGAACCCTTGGTGTTGCCTGTTTTCTTCCCGTCACCTTCGTCGCCGGCTGAAAGGACTTTGCACTCGCTGGATGTGGCTAGAGCGCTGAAGTTCTACGTGGACCGCACAAAGAGTTTTCGGAAGACGTCACAACTTTTTGTGAACTTTGGACCTGTCAATCAGGGGAAGGCTCTCTCAAAGGCTTCCATTTCAGGATGACTCTCCGGCTGTATCATGTACTGTCATCGGTTGGCAAACCGACCGCTGCCCGGCCGTCCGAGAGCCCATTCCACCAGAGCGATCGCAGCTACCACGGCGTTCCTATCTGATGTGCCCCTGCTGGACATCTGCAGGGCTGCTACGTGGAGGTCGACGCACACCTTCACGAAATTCTACTGCGTCGACCGGGATTCCAGGGAGGAGTCCAGGGTCGGCCAAGCAGTGCTGCGCAACCTGTTCGCCTAAGGTGAGCCTGGTGAGAAGGTAAGAGACGCTTAATGTTGAGTTGTTGTATTGCTTAATGTTGAGCCTGTTGCCACCTCCCGTGGTTGTGCATGTGTGTACTGCTATGTATTCTTTTATTCATGAGCATGTGAATCCATGCCAGACCCCATGCTGGAGAAGGAACAAGTTACTTAACTGTAACTGTTGTTCTCCAGCATGGGTCTGGCATGGATTCACATGCGAACCCTCCCGCCTACCCCTCTGCGGCTCTTCACTTGGTCATACTGCCACTTCACGTGCTACCAAATCTGAAGATGGCCGCCAGAGGCAGGGCTTAGGGAGATGGCAGTCATTGGCTATGGTCAGTATGACGCAGAGATCAGTGATTGGTTACTACTACGAAAGACAGATCAGAAACAAAACTGATACTGGTTTTTTCTTTACCGAGGATTCCCAGCCTGACGACGGGGAATATTCATGAGCATGTGAATCCATGCCAGACCCATGCTGGAGAACAACAGTTACAGGTAAGTAACTTGTTCCTTACCATCCGTCCATGATGCTCACAGATGAATTCTGACATCTTGGTAGGGGACATCCTTCCATGTAACTTTGTTCCATGCGAAATCTTTCCACACTTTCAGTTCAAGGGTACATTCAGTATAGCTGTGTGAGTGCATAACGTCTCTCATACACTCAATGCGGTATAGGAACGATACAGGGGATCCCATCTTTGGCTTTTCTTCGACTGTTCCAATATAGCAGTGGTGGGGTGGCAGGAACTGGCAAGAAAACGTTAACCTGCTCCTCTACACACTCAATACTATATATATATGTATATATATGTATGTATATATATATATATATATATATATATAACTCAAAAAATTGGCGATTAGACCAGGAACAGTTTACAACTTAACTAAATTACAACATACAGCTATGGAAAATCTACAAGCAGATACATCTATCATAATAAGATCATCAGATAAGGGTGGCAATGTTGTAGTCCTTAACACCAAGGACTATCAAAGAGAAGCAGAAAGACAACTGAATGACATTAGTAATTACGTCAAATTATCCTGTGACCCATATCCGGAATACAAAGAACAATAAGACACAATGTTGGAGAAATGGTATAATTTGGAACTCATTTCAATCAAAGAGAAACAATATTTAACTAAAAACTATCCCAAAACTCCAATTATATATTTCATACCTAAAATTCATAAATCAATGTCCAGACCCTTATTGGAAAATACCTCGAAGTTTGTAGACAACTTTCTGTTCCCCTTTGTGGAAACTCTACCTTCCTACACTAAAGACACAACAGCATTTTTTTATCAAGTAGTAAACATTCCCTGGCAACCCAATCTTTTTTTGGTTACGCTGGATGTAGTGTCTCTTTATACCTGTATCACACATTCCAAGGGCATACAAGCTGTAAAAAGGTTTCTGTCAACCAGATGTCTAAGTTATCGAGAACATTCACTTATGCTTTTGGATATGCTTTCGTTTATTTTGACCCACAACGCTTTCATGTTTGATTCCAAATATTACAACCAAATTTGTGGAACGGCAATGGGCACAGCAGTAGCTCCTACCTTTGCGAATCTATATATGGGTGTATTGGAGGAAGAACGTTTCTCCAATGATCATTTGAAGGAACATACAGACAAAGTTATTATGTGGCAAACCTACATTGATGATTTATTCATCATCCGGGACGGCTACGGAGTGGACCAGTTTCTTTCAAATATTGAATCAAAATCAACAGACTCTCCAATTTACAGAACATCACAGCAAGACGGAAATAGTCTATCTAGACATAAAGGTGAAAGTTATTGGAAACAACATAAGTACAGAGTTGCACAGAAAATAAACGAGTACTAATACACTTTTACATGCCACAAGTGCACATCCACAGTGTCTCAAAGATAGTATCCCTTATGGTGAGTTCTTGCGTATTAAGAGAAACTGCAGTGAAAACGAAGTATGGAAAACTAACGCTAAAAAGACTGTGGCCAGATTTGTAATGAGAGGTTATAAGAAAAGAATCATAAATAAAGCCTGTGACCGCAGCTATAATAAAACCCAGGAGATGATTTTGGCCAAAAACAGCATGTCTAAAGAACAGACCAAAGATCAGCCAAATGAAGATGGCTCACTTAGGTTTATTACTACATTCAATTCTGGAGCTAAAGAAACCAAACAGATCTTGAACAAACATTGTTATCTTTTGAAACGAGATCCTGATATTATCCCTCATCTGCCGTTGCATGCCACTGCAACATATAGGAAACCACCGTCTATACAAACAAAACTATCTCCCAGTATGTTTCAATCGCCCAAACCAAACACTAATACCTGGTTAACCACAAAACTATCATGTTTTTACACCTGTGCCAAATGCAAAGCATGCCGCCATGGAATCGACACCAAAGTTTTCTTACATCCTCGAACTAAGAAAGAAGTCAAGATTAAACAAGATTTGAGGTGTTTTACACAATTTGTTATTTATTTGATTGCATGCACAAGTAATCTATGGTACATTGGTAGCATCAAATTGGAAACCAGGTTACGAATACTACAACATTTACGTGCAATCAAGAATCACGATATGTCCTACCCACTTGCCAAACATTTTGAAGAGGCTCACCATAATGACATTAGTTCATTTAAGTATTTTATCATTGATTCAGTGGGAATCCACCCAAGAGGAGGGGACAGATTGCAGACATTGAGACAAATGGAATCAAGATACATAGTTGATTTTAACACCAAATATCCGAGAGGTCACAATCGTATGTATGTATTCCTGGAATCTTAAACCCTATGTCATTCATGAGTATTATACCATATTGCATGTATATCTTCGTTTTTGCCAGGTTTTTTGACTGTGAAACTTTTCCACCAGTTTCCAATTCTCTGTAAGCGGTGTACGAAAACACAAGAAGTGAAGGTTTTCAGTACACTATGTACGATTTGGACACCTACTCAGCAGAATGCAGTTTATTTGCATTTATATTTTATTGATTTTTCCAATAAGTATATTTTAATCACAGCTTTATACATGCACTTTTTCTTGGAAAATGGGAGAGATTGGTATGCATTTACAGACTAAGTGCTTTGCTGTCATTAGTATACAAAATGCATCATCTTTAAAACATGTGCTCTCTGTGGAAATTTTAAGAATATATTTGGACTGTAGGGATCCTATCAATATGACTAATGAGATCAAGAAAGGGATAATGTGATACATTTTATGCCTAAAACACTGTTATCACAATGCTTCAAACATGTAGATTTTAACATATGATTGTATTATTCAACATCTTGTATCTAAATTTGTAACCCTACGTTGTTTTTAACCATTTAGTGATTCTATTTGTGAAACTGTTGGCTATTTATCTCAACATGTTTGCTTCCCTATTATGCAAAGTAATTCTAATATATAGCATTATGCACTTTAACACATTAGAGATGGTACTTCAACAATAGGAGAGGGTAACACACAGTCATAGTACTTACCATTGCTGTCCCCCCTTTTTTCTAAATTATAACAGTGATCCTACTCTAGTGTTTGATTTGAGCCAGACATCCGCCAGGGTAACAAACTGTCTATGCTCTGATTATGGCATAATACCACAAATCCCTTCTTGTTTTTGTTTAGAAAGCCTTATCAGGCTGGTCATTTTATATTGTAGAGGCACCCGCAAGGGTAACACACATCCTCCCCTGTCCCAATACAATCAATTGGGCCTTACAAATAGCTCATGTTCTGATTATGGTATAACATCACAAATCCCCTTTTGTTTCTGTTTTGAAAGCCGTTACCTAGGCTGGTTAACTTATATTGTAGAGGCACCCGCGAGGGCAACATACAGCCTCCAATGTGCTAATAGAACTATTTGAGCTATAGGATGCCTAAGTATTTTTAAGTACACACAGCACATTTTTAGACCGATTGAGGCACCCGTTAGGGTAACACACATCCTCCCAGGTCAATATATGAATTATATGTTTTTTACTAAATATGCTTTTTAATAGCACATAGCACCTTATCATTGAATAGTTCATGTGTGTTTACATAGCACGTAGCACTTTATTATTGAACAGTTAATCTATGTTTACATAGCACAAAGCACTTTAATATATATTGATACATATTAATATATATGTATCATTCGAAGCTTTATAACTTGCACTTTAAAAGTACATAGCACTTCGCTGTATCATGCAGTACCAAGTTGCTAACTTACCCATTTGGGAAGATGAATACTTGGTCAGCACAAAAGAAAATGCAGAACCACCATCCCGATGTGCAAATTTCAAAATGTCGGCCATTTGAACGGATGATATGTGTATAATTTTTAAAAAAATGTTTTAAAAAATTTTAAAAATCCATATAAACCATCCTGTTTTAACCCACTTGGGATAATCAAGTTCTGGGATGACCTTATGAATAGCTAGAAGAGTGAACTGTTAGCATTTTACACAAACATTGACAGAGAACAGAAGTAATGTTCACTATGTTCCAACATGGCTGCCTGCTTGTTTGTTTGTTTCTTTATCAGCTAGCTCACTTAAGTGCCAAACACTGAAGGTGGACTTACATATGATAGTCTATATTACTGCAGTCTTCTCTCCATGTTACACACCAGACGAAGCCCGCGTCATTCTTTTTTGTTTTAAAATGCTGCTGCCTTCCTTTGTCCAAGTACTTTTAATTAATAAAGGACGCTTTGGCTGCACTGAAAAACACTGACTGTTGTGGATTTGTGAAGAAGATTGATGTTTTTTCTCACGAGCACAGCCAGAGTGCCGTTGCGCCCTGGATTGGATTCCAGTCCCTCTTTCTGTCTAATATATATATATATATTTGCAAACTAAGCAAAGGAAAAAAATCGCAGTTCTGCAACTTTTGTATGTTCTCTACCTCTCGCACCTTACCGCGGGAGGATGATAGTCCTCGCTAGTGCAGGACCTCCCACTCTTATTTCTAAAGCAGCGCTGCCCTTCCTCATATACTGAGGGACGTAACACTTCATGTACCAGGTTTTTAGACTATGTGACATTGTTTCCTTTCCCAGGGTGCTGATTGGGTAACTTGTATCATTTAGGCTTGCCTTGTAATTGGCTGCTCCAAGAGGAGTATGCATGTAGTGAATGCATGAGTCAGTTTCAACCCACGCCTATGTTAGATGTGTCACTGAGACATTGGAATTATAACTTTTACATCCTTGCCAATTGACGGGAACCGGTTGGCACCGTCTTACTGTTCTCACCAGTATGAACTGTTCATCACCAGTCCACGTTGCAACTCATTGTTGGAAAAGTTACTTGCAAAGTCCTTCCTTTCTCATGATTTCATCCATCATGCCTTTGACCGTACGTGCTGGGGCTTAACTGCTTGCACACTTCATTCTCTTACAATGACAAGGACACACACGCACACCCCACACCTCTTTAGTTACAGGGACGTTAAGGTGAGAACTTAACACAACAAAACCCCTAAAGCCACCTTAACTTCACTCCCCCTTTAGAACAGCCTATGACCACAATGATGGCATCACAGATCACATCACTGATGACATTACAACAGTAACTGGCATTTAGCATGTCCTTCGGCCATGGTCCGTGTGCATGGCCAAATATATTTTAGCACATGAATGGGTACTAGTCGTGGCCTTCATTTATGGACAGTAGTTGCAACCTTCACCCATGTGCACTGAATATTTTAAAACACTAACCAGCTACCTACCATAGATTTTGGCCTTTACCAGTGGATACAGCTTTCAACCGTGTTCACTGTATATTATATACACTGATCGGGCACTAGCCATGGACTTTAGCACAATACTGGCCAGTGGCCACAATCTTTGGCTGTGACTATTATATATTCTAACACATAAATGGGCCACTAGCCATGGCCTTTGACCTTGAATGGTTTGTACATCTTTTGGCCATGTCCAGTGTATATTTAAAAATAATAAAATGCAGTAAGCGATGGCCTTCGGCCGTGCCCACTTTCTATTATGTACACTAACCAGCCACGGTCTTCAACACAATACTAGCCAGTGGCCATGGCCTTTGGCTGTGCCGACTGTATATTCTAACATATTGATGGCCTCTAGCCGTCCTAAGTGAAAACATAGTTTTCACTGGACCAAAAAAAAAAGATTGATTTAGAATTACCGCTCTGTGACCGCACAGAGCGGTCATTCTAAATCGAGATGCCCGCCCCTGCCACACACAAGGGTGCGCAGACTGTTAGGTGAGTGTGTGTGTCTGTGTGAGTGTTTGCGGATTTGGTGTGTGTTGTGCTGGGAAGGGGGGGTAAGGGGAAGGGGCCTTTTGGGGGGGTGGGGTGAAGCCCCCCCCTGTTTAACATAAAACCTGGCCAGAGAGGTTGGGGGTGGGGAAGGGGTCATCTTGAGGGGCTGTGGGGAGTGGTGGGGAATGTCATATTGCTGCATTTAAAAACCAACACAAAAACGGCCGAATAAAATCGGTCTTTTTTGTGTTCTGTCTTTTAAATGCAATAATATCACATACAACCTTCTAGCCATGGCCACTGACTACAGCTTTCAACATTGCCCACTGTATATTTTAAAACAATGATGGGCTATTAGGCATGGCTTTTAACCATGCACATTGGTATTTTTTTAACACTAACCAACCACTAGCTATGGCCTTTTGTGCTGGCCAGTGACCCCCAGCCTTTGTCATAGCCAAGTGCAGGGCCTAAATTGTTATTAAGGTACTCAGAGTTTTCATGAGCTAACGTATAAATTGTTATTTCTAATTTCATTATTGATTGTAAGGATCTCATGTTGGCAACAATAAAGACAGACACAAGTGATCACAGTTCAAGGGTGTTTATTAAACTGTAAATGCATGGTGGAAACACGCCTAACCTAAATCTAAGGTGGGAGCAAGCTTCGACCATCAAATGAAAAATATAGCAGTCCATGTGGCATCTTATCAAAGTAAAAGGCCTATACTAAAAGAAACGATTGGCAAATCCTTACAGCTAATTACATAAAGAGTGTGGGATGAGGTTTACAATAAAGATTTGAGCACAGGAACAAGGTGGGACTCCTGAGCACTGCACACACTCGAGCTTTCTCAGCATGAGATAACCATTTCGATTCAGGTATCGGGTCCGCCTAGGTCAAGTCTCTTGCCTTCCAGGAACTGATTCAAAAAATATAATCCAATAAACGTTCTTTCTGAATGAATCTCCACAAGTGCCGGGGGGACAATCCTCTTCCCCTGTTCTTTTGTGATCTCCTGTCTGCTAAGTGCCAAGGGGGACAATCTAATTCTCCTGGTCTTTCATGTTTCTCTGAATCAGGCTCCGGCCCCTCAATTTTTTCAGCCTCCCTCTGCCGGGTTCACTAGGGCTCTCGTTCCTACGCTTTCTCCTTTTTATATTCTTTGGGTGACAGCCTTTCACCCTAGGATCCCCCTCTTTCGGGCTCATATTCCTCTTGTCTTTTGGCCTCCCTCTATCGGGTCTACGATGGCCTTTCACAAATCTTAATGTCTTTTCAAACAGTTCACTGTAGACATCCCTCAGTCGGGTTCACTTTACTGTCAACACACTGTTCATAGGGGCTTTAGGCCTCACCCTCTTTTGTTAGCATCCCGCTGTCGGGTTCACTCTTGCCAACTTTTGCTAAACAGTTCACTGTGCACAGCCCTCGGTCGAGTTCACTCTTGTCAACATACTGTAATTCAGGACTTTAGACTTCACCCCCTTTTATCTGCATCCCTCCTTCGGGTTCACTCTTGCCAATCTTGTCATTCGTATCTTTCTCATTCATTTCTTGGCATGCAGGACTCACTTCCCTTCGCTTCACACAAATCTGTCAGCCAAAGACTTTCGACTGTACGGAGGATTTTGCAAAACCCCTGTATGACCATTTTGACCCCTTTTTGCCTTTTGTCAAGGGCTTCTGGTTATGGTAGTTTTTACCATCGGGTAATCGCCCAGAGTTTCCTGAATGAGCACCCATGTGGGGCCGGACTCCTCTGTTGCTGGTTTTCTCGCTTTTCCAACAATAGCTCTTTAAGCCTTTCACAGTTCAAATAAGCTGCTTGCTACTTTTGTTCAACACAGTACGGTTTCTTATTGACTCTCCCCTTGACTCACCAGCTGTGATGGACCGCTTGGCTTTCTTTCTCTTAGGAGTCAAGATTGGTACCACAGAGCCAAGAGTCTCTCCCTGGATTGGTCATCAGCGGAGGAGGATCTTGTGTACCGTTGACATCTGATGCAACACACGCTGGCTATTGCTTGCTGTCTTATGATCCCTTCTGCAGAGGTTTCACGGGCCTTGGTCGGAAAGGGCAAGGACACTTCTCTACTGGTCACCCTCTCGGTATGCGCCATGTTTCTCCTCCTCTTGAATTGCCATTTTGAGTTAGCTCTCACGTCGTGAGATCTGCCTTGCTCGACTTGTGCTCTTGTGCTCCACCTTTAATCCCTGTGGGGAAGAGAAAGGGCTGTTGCGAGTGTGTGATTCTGGTCAATTGCCTGACTTTGCCTGACCCTTTTATTAGGACCAAATTTAGTGTGTTTTCTTAGTTTTACATATCTCATAACACACAGCATCCACAGTATTTCTTTCTAAACCGTGTTACTGTCATACCTTGGAAGTTTTGCTCTTAGAGACCATTTCTTTGCCTTTTGCTGAATTGCATTCTGGTAGTTGTAGTCTCAGTCAAGATGGGGGTGGGAGGTAATGCCACAATTGTACACTTTTTGCCTAACCTAGTTCTATAAGAATCTATATATTGGAGTGACTCTATGGTATGTGTACTTTTCAAGTTAGCTTTATTAAGCAGAGTATTGTTAAAAGCCAGACATGGGAGTGAGGAGGGGAAATGATGAGGGCAACTAAGTCATGAGTATTTCCACACAATGTGGCAAGTGAGTTTGCAATCCTGGACACTGGTGCAGTTCTTTCCCCCTGATTGTAACTGCTTTTCAGGGCACCAGTAAAGGACACGTGGGTGTACAGCATAACTTTTTTTCAGAGGGTGGACGCAACCCCTTTTTTTTGAGGTTGGCAAGCTTTCTCAGGTGTTTGGCTACCAGGATTTTACTCCGGTTGTCATGTTCCCAGTGCAGAAGCTTACTCACAAGACCAAAAGAACTTGTTTCGTATTGGAATTTTGGTTTCCATGGAATATTTCACTACAGATAGCTTGGTTTAAAAGGTGAGAACCTTTTATACTTTGCCAGCATATTTATTGGAACATTTCCTCTCTCAGGTTATTTTTCTGGTTTTCATTACTTTTTTTTTAAAGTTCAATGCAATTTCGTCTTGTGGCCTTTCGTCTAAGGAGTAGGTCTATTGAACTACATTTGTATTTCACTTTAAGATATATGTTCATTTACTGTGCATATATTCATGGGTGCCAGCTTGTGATTTGCGCTATGGGGCAAAAGTACCTCAGTATCTCATTTTTGCAGCTGGTAATTTTTTCCCCTTTTGCATGCTGCTTAAATGCAGTTAGTTGGGGTTGTGCGATGTATGACAACAGTCACCAAGAGACCAGCCATAAAACAAGGGTCTTATAGCGCGCTGCTTAACCAAAGTGTGTGATCCTTGGGAAATAATTTAATCTCACATTAATTAAAAACATTGGGAGTTCTCAAAACCTAGATATGTTTACAGCTGCAGTGACATTGTGGTGAAAGGTCACTGGTCTCCAATCCATGCCGTAATTAGGACCATGCTAGTGGTGTGTAAGCGTTCTTACAATCTATGCAATAACAAAACCCTTGAAATTCAAGGAAAACACTTTAGTTGCAGGGACGCTAAGGTGAGCAATACATTGTAACAAGATCTTTAAAATTCAAGGAAAAAACGTTTGTTACAGTGACGCTAAAGTGAGAACTTAACGCTACAAAACCCCTGAAATTCAGCTAAAGCCACCTTAGGTTTGTGCCCCATGTTGGGCAGCCTATGACCACAATGATGAAATCACTAATTACACGATGTATGAGAACACTAATGACGTTATAAATCACATCACTGATGACAACACAAATTACATTGCATATAACTGATTACATCAATAATGGAATTAGACATAACATGATTTATGAGTTAGCTCATGAAAAGTTTGATGACCTTAATAACAATTTAGGCCGTGGACTTGGCCATGACAAAGGCTTGGGTCACTGGCTAGTAACAAAAGCCATAGCTAGTGGTCGGTTAGTGTTAAAAAATCCTAATGTTCTTGGTTAAAAGCCATTCCTAGTGGCCCATCACGGTTTTAAAATATACAGTGGGCAACGTTGAAAGCTGTAGTCGGTGGCCATGGCTGAAGGCCATAGCTAGTGCCCATTAATATGTTAAAATATACAGTCGGCATAGCCAAAGGCTGTGGCCACTGGCTAGTTTTGTGTTGAAGAGCATGGCTAGTGACTGGTTAGTGTTGTAAATTACACAGTGGGCACGGCCGAAGGCCATCACTTGCTGCATTTTATTATTTTAAAATATAAGGCGGACATGGCCAAAAGATGTACAAATTGCTCACAGTCAAAGGCCATGCTAGTGGCCCATTTATATGTTCAAATATATAGTGGGAACAGCCAAAGATTGTGGCCACTGGCCAGTATTGTGCTAAAGTTCATGGCTAGTTCCTTACCCGTGTATAAAATGTACAGTGGACACTGTTGAAAACTGTATCCACTGGTAAAGGTCAAAACCTATGGTTGGTAGCCTGTTAGTGTTTTAAAATATTCAGTGTACATGGTTGAAGGTTGCGACCACAGTCCATAACTGAAGGCCATGACTAGTACTCTTTCATGTGTTAAAATATATTTGGCCCTGCACACTGACCATGGCTGAAGGCGATGCCCAATGTAAGTTACTGTTGTAATGTAATTAGTGATGTCATCCGTGATGTGATCTGTGATGTCATCATTGTGGTCATAGGCTGCATAACGGGATGCAAAGTTAAGATGGCTTGAGCTGAATTTCAGGGGCTTTCTTGTGGTAAGTTCTCACCTTAATGTCCCTGCAGCTAAAGTTTTTTTCCTTGAAAAAAAATTGACAAATATATATATATATATATATATATATATATATATATATATATATATATATATATATATATATATATATATATATATATATATATATATATATATATATATATATATATATTGTGTGTGTGCTTATATAACTTGTAGTTTCATACATTGTCGTTACTATTACTATGTACATGCTGTGAGAATTGTGTGAGCTTCCATAAAAATCGGAGTCCTAATCAATTCTACTTTGTGTAATCAAAGAATAGTCATAGGCGCCCTTCTGCGAGAATAAACACGGCTAAATGACCCATTCTTTGGGAAGGTACGCACCCGAGAGTCCGCAGCCACACTTCAGCTCACTGTACCTTTTCGCAGAAGTTAAATATCCATTTGCATATCAGTCTTTGACCCACCCACATGGGTTGTACAGTACGAAATGCTATGGCAATTCTCTTCCGAACAAGAGTACCAACAGCAACCCCAGACATGTGTTTCAGTCTTGTTCGGCCTCATCAGTGAGGTGGAGCTGTTCTTCTCTGTGCACATTGAGCAAGGGGTCCACATCTTGATGACCCTAGGAAACCTTAAACAATCAAAAAATTGTCCTAGGCATCGCTCTGCGAGAACGAACACGGCTAAATGACCTGATCTTTGGCAAGGTTCCCACTTGAGAGTCTGCAGCCACACTTTAGCACACTTTCACAGAAGGGAAATAACCATTTGCATATGTGTCTTTGTCTACTTTGTGTGTAATGGTGCTTAGCAGGACTTCTTTCTTAGCAATTTGAGCTCTGTTAGTGCGATTTATCCTACAGAGGGCATTGTTGCATCTAGATCCTTTGGTCTCAATGAGCATATTCCTCACTGCTTCGTTTTGGTTCTTACTAGCTTGTGAACTTCATTATGATAAGTTTAGGTCCTAGGAACATAAATTGTTTTATCTCTTTTGAACACAGGCTTGGCTAAACGGATGTGTTTTGACAAATCAGTGTGCAGTGTCCTGTCCTTTAGCTCTAGGGTCTGATATCTATCTTTGTTGCTCTTTCATGACCTCACTACTGCAATTCAGGTCTGAGATGTTGCTCACCCACCCTTGCCTTAAACAATCACTGCATGGCATTCAGTCTTTTGCTCTGGGATGTTGCAACTTGGGATGTGTGCGTCTCTCTGAACAGGTCTGGCTGATGTTTTCTCCTGAGGGGGTGGGGGTTTTCATGCTTCAGAGATCGCTAACCAGATCTTGAGGCCTACATATACTGTGTATTCAACTAATGTAAAGGGTTTCAGTCATTCATTATCATTATAAATACTTCTTATATGTTAACCTAACTAATGTGAAATAATCTATCTATCTAAGTCTTGTATAGCGCCACTAACCCGTGGGCCTCAGGGCACTTATGATGATGTATCTATTTAAGGACACACGGTTATGTTCGTCTATAAGGTATATGCATTATGGCTTACTGAAGCATGGCTACTAGTGCCTCACTGGGCCTATGCAGGAAAGCATTCTTTATATGGGACTGCTTGCTTTTACACTGTGTGCCTTTTCATAGTGACTTTTGTAGCTTATATTTTTGCGCACGTTAAGGGCTTTGGATGTGCTCTCCAATGTTGCTGTACTCCCCAACAATACGTTATGTGCTTATTAGTTTCTGTTTAATTACTTTGTGTTATGTGTTTTATTTAATATTTGTATCTGTTCGTATTATACACTGTTCTGATACCCCTGTCTGGTGGTACTCTGTACATTTTAATATTAATATTGATAAAAAACGTCACCACCTCGTGGCATTCCTCAGAGATAGTCACTTTAAAATACGTCCACATACATTTTTAAAAACACACAAATCCATCCACAAATGTTCAAGGCAAAAAAAATGGTCACAGGCAGCCTGCCAAAAAAGATGATCATACAAATTAAGTCCCGCTCGCAAGGAATTCAGAAAACACAAAAAGATATCATGTTGGTTTTAAGGGGCACTCCCATTTCACTTAATTGGAAGCATACGTCTCGGTATGGTGGTAGTGGTCAAGTAGGACCGCGGGGTTTTATGAAGCTAGTGCTATTTTCTATGTTTACACATCTGATGAGGGTTTCTGGGGCATTTCTTGGCTAGAATGTCTCCTGTTCGTTCAGTTTGTTAGGCATTTTTCAAGGAGTGATTTAGGGACTTGAATGTCTGTAAATGTTCTGTATATTATAATTATATAACGTGTCATATGTTTTTGTGTTTGCAGCCACTTTCAACTGCGCCTCTTCTCATTGGTTGTCTTCCTCAGCAACAGACTTTTTCACAAGACTGTGTACCTGCAGACCACCTTGAGCGGCTCATCTTCATCTGAGAGGTTTTCGTCACCCCACCCTTCTCCTTCCAAACAGAAGGCCACTTTGGGACATTGAGTGGCAAAGGAACTAGTCGCCTTGTCTGGCGCTTGTGCTCGTCTTGACACAGGGAATGTCAGGATCTTTTCTGCTATCTGGCCTGGTGTATGTCCTTTCTGTATTTCCTTTGTCACAAGTCGCCAATTACACCCTGCCTTGGCATTTGTTACTCTGTTGCGCCAAGAAGTATGGACCGAAATCTTGCAAAACAAAAAAATTATAATTCTTTCCATCTTTGTGAGTTTGGAACACAGGTTTTTATGTGAATGGTGTTTTATAGTGTGTGTAAAAGATTTGTGCCTGTAATTGTTTTTGTATTTCCTGTGCCATGTTACCCCTTCTGCCCCCCAAGGAAAGAATGGTTAAATAGCAAGTTGCATTGACCTTGTGCCACTTTCGGAGCGTCTACAGCTTTGAATTGCTCAGCTAGTGAATGGGAAACGGTGGTTGGTGTTGTAGGGATTCTTAGTTATGAAAACCAATTGGTTTGTGCGTCGCCTACATTATAAAAATGTGTTTTGGTTATAGTGGGTTTTAATTTCCATTTTTTACCATGTAAAAAATGTAAGCAATGTGTCAACTGTTCCCTTGATGGTATTCTTGAGATCTGAAGGACTACAATAGCATTCTCTCCATGGACCTACCATTCTAATTGCCAGCTTTAAATGAGTGTGTTTATATTACAGTACACTGTAGGCTTCTCTAAGAAACTAATGTGAGGCCCAATGTATGCATTATGTCCATTAAGAAATCAGAAAAACTCTAAAGAGGTTGTTTTCTTTCTTAACAATGATGGCTCAAATACGTGTTCAATGGTTATACACTTTGTGGGATTTATTTCTTTTAAAACAGTTTTTTTTGTGTGTGGTTTGTCAGCGTTTCTTCTGTTGTCGTCTACTGAAAGCATTCTTATTCCAAGCTTTACCCCAACATTACCACGCATAAAGAGCATTATAACGTACCTGCTTTCCCTGTCATTAACAGGCTATGGTGCCTGTTGAAGCAACAAGCTTTTAAACTAAACTTTTTTTGAGAAATGCCCCACAAGGGAAGTATTACTAGCCTCCTACGATTGGGTATGCCCCAAAATATGTTTTGGTGGTTCAGCAGAATAAATGCTTTTTTTGATTACTGTGTGATTGAAGGTGTGTGCTAGTTTCCTTTAGCATGTGAGTTGGTTGTCCTGGTGTACACTGTAGAATATACAACCATGATCACACTTGTTGCTCATGTGTTGTATAAACGTTGTGAACAGATTATCTTTTTATTTCTTTAAGGTACCTTCATCAGGTCCAAGGGCATGTTGGACAGTGTGGAAAGGTGTGTTGGCTGTTTTGGGTCTGTTTCCAATGCAGCGGAAGTGCCAAGTGGATTCCCGAGGATTGAAAGCCTCTTAGAACGTGAGAAGGCAACTTGGAGTTGCATTTTGTCTTAGAGTGGCATAAATGAAAGGAAGAATGGATGATGCAGGGGACAGCTACAATGTAAGCTCAGATCAAATCTAATAGCACTTTTGGTAGATGTTTGGTACTGCATTGTCGTGGAGATCAAGCAGCTAAGGCTATGGATCTGTATTGCTCTTTGGTTACCTTCCTTCAGCTCGAGCAGCACTGGCTTTTCTGGTAGTGTGTGCAGACCAATTGCCAAGGTTGGCACCTACTGTGTAATTTCGGGGACAGAAGAGCCGACATTGAGAATAAAATAGTCTTTTAGACGTCTGTGCTTACTGTTTATTAATCAGCCTACTGTGGATTAGGGCATCCAAAAGCAATGACCAATCAAAGGAAAAGGGCAAAAGGGTATGACCCTTGCAGAAGCCTTGTGCATAATTAGGGAAAGTAACCAAAGAAATATTTGTATGCGACCCACCTCTGCTTGAAGATTGATAAAAAGTTGGCCTAAAGAATAATTTACTGAGTACTGTATGTCTTAATCGGCCAACAACTAGATTGCCCCATACTTCTGTTAATAAATTGAAATGAGTGTGCCTGAATCCCACAGGAAGCCAGCTTATCTATTTGTGTTCCACATTACAAATGCACCATTTTAGATATAAGTAGTGAGGCTGCAGATTCATTGGCTTGTTGAAAAACCGCTCCAGAATTGTTTGACCTCTAGAAGGCTATCCCCGTAGATGATCGAAGCAGTCTGGCCACCGGCTTGATAGTATATCAAGCTTTGACCAACTAGCTTGTGTGATTCGGTTAAGAGCTATGTGTTACCAAACTTTTCAATGCCATATTTGCAGTCAAATTCAGTTTAAAAAAGCAAGCTCTGTCATGGTCTGCTTTTGTAGGTTTGAGCTGGGGATTCATTATTTCATCTACTTTCAACAGCGCTGCTAGGATTTGGAAGTGTGAGGAAGTAGGTCAAGGTGGCTTCTGTTGCTAATAACATGCCGGAGCAACAATCCACATGTTTAATGTGAGGATGTGTATATAGTCTAGGACTCAAGTTTCATCCTTCATGCTTTGATTTTAATCTACAGAACAATATTTGTAGTGTGTATTCCCCCTTTCGATCTGAAATCACTTCCAGACTTCAAAGGCCCTTTGGTAATAGTGTTTAAACAAACTGGTTAGTCATTTTGGACTATACTCTTTCTCGACCAGCGAGATGCTTGTAAGCACCTTTTCTTTTATGTCAAGTGTTTTATTTTGTTAATTTTTGGTGCTAAGATGTCTTATCCGTTACCTCATTAAATGGTTGCATGATGGTTTCCGAATAATGCTACCCGAGGGCTAAGATAGCTGACAATGATTTTACATTCTTCCATATGTTACTGATTCCTTGTGTGAGAAATATGATGGGCAACAAAATATGCTTCTTAAATGACTATGTAAACCTGAAATGTCTACTAATGGTGCCATTGACCCAATGCATTTTAGCCTGGACATTTATTTTTCCAGATATTCTCTTTTGCTGTTGCCCTTCTTGGAACATAACTTGATTTGATGCAAACACATTTTAACAGCATTAAGTGCACAGAGAATAGCTGGTCATTCAATGAATGGTGTAGTTGGCATACCAAATCAGAAATTGTTGTTAATGAGTGAAAGAGGACAGTTGAAGCAAAAGATAAGATACGTGTTACTAACCGTGCCCTCTGAATTAAGGTAATCATGTAGCAGTAGGAACATGGAAACACGCGCAACTTATGACTCATTGTGGTGAGATTTTTGCCAGAAGAGCATCTCCAGATATTGTGCAGTATGAAGGGACCAGAAATTTGAATTTGACAACTCTTATGCCACAGTGAGAATGCCTACAAGCAGTGGGAAATGTGTGTATGCCTAGTCAGCATTTTACAGTCAATATTTTTAGAGTTAACATACCTTACTGTACATTTTGTGTATGGGCAAGTGGTGAAATGTAGAAGGGGTGGAGCAGCCTCTTTCCTCAGGCTTCAAGTTCTGAGAACACACATTCAGAGAAATGTTCATTGGAAGTGTGATATCGTAAATGCAAGAATAAAGCTTTCTTTAAGATACATATACATCTATTTAAATCACTGTTGATAATTTGGGAATGAAAAGATTCAAATGTTTTGAACATGTTAATTGGGGACAGTCAAACGAAAAGGATCAACCTTCCAGAGCCCTGCAATTTTAATTCACACTTGTTGAAATAAAGTACAACCAATGTTTGGTCTCTTTGCTACCCTTTCTATTTTCTTTTCTTTCATGTTTTCATTTATTATCTGGACATGTACGATCATCTTTGAGATTGTAGCAATGTGTAGGGTGCTAGTGAAAGTCACTGGGCTTTTCATGCTTTGGGTGGTGCGTTTAAAGTGTTTCTGTCACTTTCCCAAATAGCAAGGTGTAGTTGTATCCATTGAGCTTGGATGGCAGTGGGAACATGTTTCCTGACCATGTACATCGGAATTTCCTTTTTAAAGTCTTGTAAGACCAAGGACTAGACATGCAATATATGAACACAAAATATGAATTAAATACAGCACATCTATAGGAAAAACAGGCATTATAAACAATCAGAAGAGAGAACAAGTAGTGAAAGGGAGGACATAAAGGTAAACAGTGAGCCAAACTTGAACAAGAAAGACACATAATAATGTAAAATCCTTCTCACACATAAATTATTAAATGGGTCTCATATTGCATTATAAGTGAGTTTTTTTTCGTTTGAAAGACACCTTTTCCTTTGCTGACAATAAAACCATAGCATGCGTGCATTCTTCGTGCAATAGCTTATCTGAACTCTTCCATTTTCTTGGACATTATCAAAGCTCTATACAACCAGTATTTCGTCTCGTATGACGTATTTGGAATCAGTGACAATTGACCCAAAATAATGAGCCATTGGCGACCAATGAATATTGCAGTTTGTCACTATCTCTGCTTCCAATCCCAAGCAAGATTTTGAGAGAGGCGGGGAAGATGTTTAATGATTTCTTGTGGGGTGCAAAGAAGAGACCCTGTGTCCCTATGAAGATTTTGAGACTTCCGGTCAAAGAAGAGACCGTCGGAGCCTGTGAGGTCTTCGAAGAAGACGTCGATGACATCGGCGCCATGTCCGTCGAGGGACTCTCTTGAGGCTCTGCCTCCGAGGAAGCTGTCGGCGCCGAGGCCGTCGAAGGACACGCTCGGGGCACCGGCCTCGAGGCCTGTGTCAAAGCCATCGGCGCCACGCTCGACGTCGACACCGATTCCGTCGACGCCTTTCGAGGAGGCTTTATCGGAAATACCCCAGAGACCGGTGGAAACCCAGAGGAAGGCTCTGGCCAAGTCCAAAAATGTGGTTGTGCCTTTTTCTGTGCCCTCATCCAGGGATTTATTCCAGCCTCTTGATTATACTTCTGAGGTGGATGTAGGGTCTGAGGAAGGTTTGGTTCCTGATGAGGTTCCTGACAACCTCTTATCTGGTCATAGCCAGATTGAAGACCTGCGTCAGTCTTTGCACGACGCCAGTGGTCTGGACACCTCTCCGGAGGTCGAGCTCAGTAGGCCTGAGTCCGGCACGTACGCCGAGTCTTCGTACCGGCGGCTCATGTTGAGGGTGACGGAGTACTTGGGGTGGTCTGCGCCACCAGTGGATTTTCTGCAGGACGACCTGACAGATATCTTGGACCAAGGTCCACCAACTGACCCGGTACTGCCATTCCATATGGCCTTGCAAAGAAGGGTGGCGGCGGCTTGGACTGCTCCGGAGAGTCTCCCGGCAGTGGGTAAGTCGTTGCCGAAAAAGTACCACTCAGCCAGTGGCGACCCCGGCTACTTGTACATGCACCCTACTCCGGAGAGTTTGGTGGCGCAGGTGGCTACGGCCCCAGCAAAACAGGCGTCATACCCTACCATCCCTCCTGATAGGGGCGACAAACATTTTGATGGTTGGGTGAAGAAAGTCTTTTCTTCAGGGGGTATGTCTTTGAAAGCAGCCAACTCTGTGTGTGCCTTAGCACGTTTCACTCACACCCTGTTGAATTGTGTTTTGTTAGCGGCTCAACATATTCCCGAAGGGGAGGAACGGGATGGCTTTCTTGCCCTTGTTCAGGATGGCAAGGATGCCATGTGTGAATCCGTTCAATCAGGTCTGGACGTGGCAGACTGTGTCAGCCGGTCCATGGCGGCGAGCACCGTGATGCGCAGATTTGCGTGGTTGCGGAAGTCAGGGTTTGCTCCTGATGTACAAGCGCGGCTTCTCAACATGCCCTTTGATGGTGAACATCTTTTTGGCAGCAAGGCTGACGAGAGCCTTGAGAGGTTGCAGACCTCAAAAGCTGCAGCAAAGTCATTGAGCGCTGCAGTCCGCCAAACCTCCGCCTTTTCGTCCTAGGGGACAGCAATGGAGAGGAGTTCCTTTCGATACTACTCTACCTTTGGTAGATCGAGGGGAGCTGCAAGTCAAAGGGGCCAACGTAGGAGTACCACAGGTGGAAAACAAGGTACTCGAGGTGCCAAGGCCGCTCGGGCAGTTGTCTCTTTGCCCTCGGGCACAGCCACAGCCGCTTCAGCTCAGTCATGGGGCCATGTCCCATGGTTCGCCGGTTGGGGGAAGGCTGTCACAGCATCTTGTAGAATGGCGTGCCATTACTTCAGATGTGTGGGTTCTGGAGATCATAGCCCACGGCTACTGTCTTCCTTTCCGGCAGAGGCCTCAAGACAATCCACCAGGGAAGCTCTCTTTGAAGAGTCTGGATCCGCTCCTTGCGCAGGAAATCAAATCCCTGCTGGAGAAAGGCGCCATAGAACTGGTGCCTGTAGCGTAGAGGAACAAGGGATGGTATTCCCCATATTTGTTTATCCCGAAAAAGGACGGGGGATTGAGACCCATCATGGACTTGCGTGGTTTGAACAAGCTCCTCAGGAAGGACAAGTTCAAGATGGTTACTCTCTCTCAAGTCCTCCAGGCCCTTCAACTTCAGGACTGGTTGGTGTCTCTCGACCTCAGGACGCTTACTTCCATGTGCCGATTCATCCCAAGCACAAGAAGTATCTGAGGTTCGCGGTTGTCGACTCGCACTTTCAATTTCGGGTCCTGCCGCTCGGATTGACCTCCGCCCCGAGGGTTTTCACCAAGCTCATGGTGGTGGTGGCAGCGTATCTCAGGAAAGGGGGGATTCATGTCTACCCCTACCTGGACGGTTGGTTGATCAGGGCGTGCTCTTGGATCATCTGTCAGTCACCTGCCACTCCCTTCACAGGCTGGGCTTCTCCCTCAACTTAAATAAGTCCCACTTGACTCCAACCCAGCGGCTGCAGTACATCGAAGCAGTGCTCAACACATCCCTGGGACAGTGTTTCCCTCCCCAGGTGAGGGCTCATCACATTCTGCAGATGGTGCACAAGTTTCAACATGCCCAGAGTCTCCCGGCGTTCAAGTTCTTGATGTTGCTAGGCCTCATGGCATCCTGCATTCTTCTGGTGCCGGAGGCTAGGCTGCAGATGAGATCTCTGCAGTGGGCTCTCAAGATGCAGTGGTCACAGTCCTCCAGCAGGATGGCGGATCCCGTTCAGGTGCCGTCCTCGGTCGCTCAGGATCTCCTGTGGTGGGCCGTCGAAGGCAATCTGATGAAGGGGGCTCCATTTTGGCTACCCTGGCTGCAGGTAATGACCGTGACGGACGCATCCCTGACGGGATGGGGAGCTCATGCCAACGAGCTGACAGTCAGTGGTCATTGGTCTCAGTCCGAGTCCAGATTCCATATAAATCTGTTGGAGCTGAGGGCCATCAGGCTAGCCCTGAAGGCTTTCTGCCGTCCATGCGGGGGAAGAATGTCCTGATTCTGACGGACAACACAGTGGCCATGCACAACCTCAACAAAAAGGGGGGGGGCAGGGTCACTTCCTCTGTGCAGGGAGGCAATGCAGCTCTGGTTCTGGGCCATCCAGCAGGAAATTTCGATCTCGGCAGTTCATCTGGCCGGAGATGAAAACGAGGCGGCCGATGCTCTGAGCAGGCAGAGCACAGTCTCTCACGAGTGGGAGCTGGCTCAGGAGATTCTCCTGGAGATCTTTGCATTTTGGGGGACCCCACAAGTGGATCTCTTCGCCACCAGTGTCAACCGGAAGTGCAAAAGATTCTGCTCGCAGGAATTTCCTCCAAAAGGAGCCTTGGGGGACGCGTTCGTAGTGGGGTGGTCATTCCCACTGCTGTACGTGTTTCCTCCAGTCCCCGTCATTCCGCAAGTGCTGCGGCGGTTACGGAGGTTCGGTTCCCGAGGGATCCTCATTGCTCTGGCTTTGGCCCGGAGAACGTGGTACCCGGACCTTCTCGACATGTCCATCTGCCCTCCACGCCGTCTTCCCTACCGAGACGATCTGCTCTCACAGGAGGGGGGTCAGTTTCTCCATCCAGAGGTCAAGTCTCAACCTTCATGCTTGGCTTCTGAAAGGTTGAGGTATAAGGATTGGGACATACCTGAGGACTTGATGGAGGTGTTGCTTTCGGCCAGAAGGCCTGCAACAAAGTCCCTGTACCGTTGCCGTTGGGGAAAGTTCTGCGACTGGTGCAGGGTTAAGAATGTGGATCCTTTTTCATGTGCCATTCCTGTGGTTCTGGCTTTTTTGCTTTCGTTAGCCCACAAGGGCCTGCAAGTGGGTACCATTAAAGGTCATCTGGCGGCGCTGTCCATATTTAAGCACTCGTCTGAGGAGTGTTCTTATTTTAAGATTCCTTTAATTTCTCAGTTTCTGAAAGGGCTCACTAATGTGTTCCCACCGTCACCTTTCCAGGTGCCCGGTTGGGATTTGAACCTGGTTCTAAAATTCCTAATGGGTGCTCCATTTGAGCCTTTGCATTCTTGTCCTTTGAGACTGTTGACCTTTAAAACTGTATTTTTAGTTGCGGTTACTTCCGCTCGCAGGGTGAGTGAGTTGCAGGCACTATCTGCTAAGCCACCCTTCAAGGTGTTTCATAAGGACAGGGTTGTCCTTAGGGTTTTTCCTTCTTTTCTGCCGAATGTTGTACGAATTTCATTTAAGCCAGAAGGTCATTCTTCCGGCGTTCTATCCTCCTCCACATCCTGGTAAGGAAGAGGAGAGGCTCCATAGGTTGGATCCTAGGAGGGCTTTAAGTTTCTACATCTCATGCATGTCCCGGGTCAGAGTGGACGATCAGCTCTTTGTAGGATACGCTGGAAGGCGTTTGGGACAAGCTGTTACTAAGCAGACTTTGTCTAGAGGGATTATCTTGACAATTTCTGAATGTTACCACTTAGCGGATAAGGACCCTTCAGTAGGCTTACGGGCCCATTCTACCAAGGGTGTGGCTGCCTCTACTGCTCTGCAGAGGGGTGTTCCCATTCGTAACATTTGTGAAGCAACCACATGGGCCTCTGTCCATACTTTTGTAAAACACTACTCCCTGGATTCTATCCAGGGGCAAGATTTGGCCTTTGGCAAGGCGGTCCTTTATTCTGCAATTTAAGTGGGCATTCTAAAATTCTAAATTCTTTTCCCTCCTCCATACGTTGGTACTGCTTTGGGAGTCTGTCATAGATGTGGAAAACGTCGGAGGAACCAATCCCTTCGAAGAACAAGTTGCTTTCTTACCTGGTAACGTTCGTTCAATGGGATGTTCCGACGACGTATTCCACATCATACCCTCCCAGCCTGCCCCGCTACAGAATTTCTTATGCGATTGCAGCTTACGTTTCCACAAGGTTTTCTGTGGTCATACTGGCAGAAGATTGGTGCCGCACTTTCTGGGTAGAAAACTACAACTGAGGCTACGGGCGTCGTGCGTCCTGCTTATGACATCCGGTGACGTCGGCTCGACGGAGGCTCTCGAGGACAGCTTAGACGCCATCGACGCAGGAGCCGAAAATTTTCCGTAGCAGCACAGCTGTGGTGATTACCTGTCATAGATATGGAATACGTCGTCGGAACATCCCATCGAAAGAACGTTACCAGGTAAGAAATTAACTTGTTCTTCTGGTTGCTCAACTGCACCGGTTGAAGAGATCTCTTCTATTCTCCAGACAAAATTGTGCTGTCCATGAAGTCCTCTATTATGGAACAAGCAATATTAATTGGACTAGGTGCCATTCTTGGTCTATACTTCCCAAATGTTTGAACCCAGACCTTTGCACCCTTAAAGAAATAACAATTTTTGGGTAATGTCCCAACTGATCTGTTCTAGTTCTAGCACCAGTCCCAGGGAAGCATCCAGTGCTGAATCATTTAGAAGTGCTAGACAAAGACTCTAACGTCTGAGTGTCTCTCTTAGGCAAATCTGGTTCCTAGCAGCCTACAATATTCAGGACTGGGCAGCTCTTGACACATTTGCAGATTCCCGTCCTCCGGAAGCCCAAAAGGCACTTTTCTTGGGAAATAGGCTACACATTTTCCTTACAGCAGCTTCAAGTCAAAAAATACTTAGCGAACACGACCTACAGACTTATTAACAGCACACTGTTTAGGAAAAGGCATGCCTACCTGAAGTTTTTCTCTGTGATTTTGATATGTCAGATAAGGTAATGATTTACCTTTTTTGAGGTCGACCCTCCTCTCCCCATTTGCAAAATATGCCCTGTACTCTTGCAGGGCTGTATTTGTATGTTTTTTTTTGTTTTTACCACTTTGCACCATCTCAGGGTTTCGACCTTCTGCCTTCAATGCCCTTATAGCCAGTAAAGTGGCAAATAATAGACTTCCTCCTTGTGTTCAGATGGTCCAAGAGTCTTTCCCCCCACCCTCCCCTTCGGAAAGTTGTTTCAAGAATAATGGAATCTGCTCCAAATTAAAAACATGCATCTCTTCCGCAAGCAATATTTCTCCAACCACATCTATCTGACACCCGAAAGGGATGCAGTCTGCTCCTTTTGAGCTTTGGACAACATTGAATAATCCCCCTATTTCCTGAACATCATCGGGCAAGTTCTTCCTTTGAACATTCCATCTACACCTCTTTCATCATTTCACAATGAAAAAGTTATCTCCAGAGTTGTTGCAAGAGATTCAGAATCGACTCTTGCTAGGCAACTTAGAATTGGTTCCAGGAAGCAAGAAATGGCTCTGCTTTTGCTCTTGCTACTTCATCATTTGCAAAAAATCAAAAGGAATCTGATCCTTTCTCGATTTTTCCAGATTCCAGCAAGTTTCTGGTCCGGTATTTTCTGCATGACAACTGTGGCCCAAACCTTTGAGGCTCTTCAACTAGGAGATTGCTTAGTGCAGCCTCCAAAGTATTGACAAAATTCCTCTCTGTTGTAGCAGCCCATCTTCACCAACAGAACATTTAAATCTACCCATGCTTTGATGACTGGTTAATCATAGCCCGCTCTTCAGATGAGAACCTATCCAGTCTTGCTTTGGTTTTTGAGGTTCTACATGGCTTAGTATTTTCAATCAACCAGACAAAATAATGTCTACTCCCTCCTGTGGCGGTGCGTCACCTAAAACACCACTTTGAGTCCTGAGGTTGGTACCAATGGTATTTCGTTTTGGATAAAATACAGACTAGTTGCCTCTTGAAGAAATTCGCCAGAGTATTCTGATAGAATGACCTGACTGTAGGTCAAAAGGGCTTTGGGGACTTTTGGCTCTAGGGCTGTCCTTTGCTTTCTCGTCACCCTTGGTTTACTGCCACCCTAGCCCAGTCCTCCCTAATCCCAATTAGTACTAGAGCTTGGTAATCCGTATTGTCTGTATTTGGATATCATTGGTTTCCCTAGGATGATGGCTGTCTGACTCCCTAGACCCTTCAAGATCTCCCTTCCCTGGCCACACTTGGTGTTCTAGGGAGTATAGGGAGTGTGCCTTTGTGTGCTTGGTTTGAATTGCTCAGCTTGCATGCCCAGTCTCACCTTGCCCTCTTTTACACTGGTCTCCCACAATGCTATCCTCCCTCACCACGTGACTGTTCCTCCGATGTTACACTCTGCCTTCCTACTTCTACCCTTTGATATTACTATATTTTCCTCCTCTCACTTTCTACCTTCTGTATTTCTCCACTCACTACTACTACCACCACCTCCAACTTCTGCATTACTACTCACTCTGTTGTTACCTCTCTTCCCTCCTTCCTACTTCACCTCATTGTCACTACTACCTTTGCACCTACAACTACTCCTACTCTAATACCATTACACTACTGCTGCTCACTAGTGCCACCTCTCCTCTGCTACCACTGCCTCTCTACCACTACTGCGTCCCTTCTACTACCTTCCTCTCTTACTACCACACACTACTACTGGCACTACTACCACCCACCACTTCTTACTCTCAATAACTCTACTACTGCCACTACCTCTCCTCTACCACTACTTCAGTCACTCCTCACACCCACTCCACAGACCCGCTCTCCAGCAACCGCCACACTCTTTCATGCTCAACTCCTATGGTCTTTCGGAGGTCTTCCTTCCTCCTGTCCTCACCCAACTAACTCCTACCAAGCAATTCCAAGACTACCTTTTAAATAGCCCACCCGCTCCCACAAATGGCCAACTACCCATATCCAAACACTTACCTTAGTTTGTGGAAGGGGAGTGCTCGGGGAGGCTCAAAAGCCTCGGATAGAAATTATAATAGTCTCAATGGGACTGTTATCCCCTGCTATTATACCTTTCTGGTAGGCCTATATTAAATTTTGATAGCCCTAGTGGTTTAGTGGATTCCATTAATATGGCGAATCCCTGGTGGTGGAGTGGAGTGGAGTTTCTTCTTGCTAACACGGGCATCCAGCCGGTCTGCTTGCCGGAACTGTGCTTTTTTTCTGTGTTGCTGTAGGTCCTGGTGGTCCCGCCATGCGATCCCTACCATGTGCCCCATTTTCTCCCTCTGCAACCGATCCGCAACCCCTGCAGCTGGTCCCAGAGTCGCGCTCCCTTTTGCTTGCCACCTATTGAAACGGGTGTCTCCAGCTGGGCCTGCGACAGCAGCTCTGGCGTCCTGCTGCTACACTGCACCCAGGACCGGCAAGGAGGGCCTGGCCACATTCACTCCATCACCTGACAGGGTGTTTATGGTTGGGCTTCCTCCCTCCCCATACCTGCCAGGGAGACCAGCCCTGTCACTTACCTCCTTTTCTTTGCTGTTTTCCCTGCGGGTCGCTGTCCCTGCTTTTACTCTCCATTCATTACTGGTGGCTCTGGGTGGCTTGAATTATGGGGTTTCCTGGTCACTGAGAAGATATATGGCCCGGTCCCCACTGGTATAACACTTGCTCGTCCCATTTACTCACTGTCTCACTGGGTTTTTGGTTGGCCCTTGGCGACCCAGGGGCTTCACCCATTAGCTAAATCCAGGAATCTTCTTCCCAATAACTAGATTTGTTTGAAGGTTTGGGTTCAAAATGTTATCGCCGACCTGGAGGGGAACTCTCATTGTAAAAATGAGACCCATGCTCCGTGGGCACATGTTGCCTTTGGGCTGGGGCGAAGAGATGCAGGCAGATGCTGGTGTAATTGCTTCCAGAATCTAACCAGACCCAGACATCCTTCCAAAGACCTTGACTCGTATCCTGAAAGTATCATGCAGCAAGTCCCCTTGTTTATATAGCTGCTGATGTGGGAGCTGTCCCCTTGTGGGTTTTCTCTTTTACTTTGGGTTTTGCCCTCCTCCCTGGAAGTTTTGTTTCAGGTCCGAATATTTGGAATGCAATCCAAGTTGGTCTCTGTTGACCCACCATCGCTTCCTATCCCAAACTGTATCTTCCCTGCCAGGTCTTCCTTCTCGAAATCTTCCGGCAATTGTTGGGATAGCATAGTCCTCAGTTGAGCTATGTGGTCTGGGAAGTGTGGTGAAACTTGGTGCTGCAATCCCCACATGAGACTTACCCAGGACTTCCTGGCAGCGGTAGCAGCACTGCATGCTGGAGCGGGAAGGTGACCGCAGTGGTGCCATGTGGAGGAACAATGGGGCATCCACCCCTCAGCATGCTTATGCTGGAGCACCGGAAGTTGGGACGGCGGCATGCCCCGCGGGATGGAAATGTATGAGATGATGACAGAGAGACTCTGCAGGACCTCAGAGGAAAGGCCCTAGCCATTCCCTTCGACAGTTTGGAACACCCACTGCAAATGGGAGGACCAGGGTAAAAATCCCTGTAGAGAAACCTGGGGAAATATAAGGAGTACTTTTATAAAATAACCTGAGCCCCAAGGACTGGACAACTCATACTTAAAAGGACCCCAGGATAAAACACGAATACATTAAGGAAACTTAACCCACAATTGAACTAATAGAAGTTCAACTGGCCAGTGGAAAAAGAGAGCCTACCAAAGGAGGACCAGAGTGGAAACACCCTGCCATCCAATCCTGTAGGCAGGGCTTTCCACCAATCAGCAACCACCAGGATTAGGAGGAGTCTGACTACAAAAGCAGAACCAGCCCATTGTGAACTTATCTCAGTCAGGCACGGGTTCCCTGTACTTCTTTCCAGATGCTGGTGAAGGAAAGAGGAGCTGTATCCTGAAAGAGGAACTGCTGCCTCGGTGAAGGAGCCTTGACTAGCCTGGAGCACTGCCTGCCTGGAAGCTGCCTGAAAAGCCTATAGAGGAAATTGATCCGGGGCAGAAGGAGAGTACACCTACAGCACCACCTAAACCAAAAGGGTCGAAGAGCTGACCTGCCCGAGGTTAGGCTGTGGAAACCAACTAACCCAGGGGGAAGAAGGAGAGTACCCGTGCATCACCACCTTAGCAAGAAAGGTGGAAGCGCTGACTGCCAGAGACCAGAGAAAGGGCTGATGAAACAGACTGACACAAGGCGAAGAAGAAGAGTACCTCTTTAGCACCACCTAATCCAGAAAGGTGGAAGAATTGATCAACTTGAGAAGCCTGGGAAGAGGCTTAGGCAAAGCCTTGCCAGGACCCCCGGTAGAGAGACCAGCAGCAGAACCCCACAAGAGAGGGGGGGAATTAAGTCCCCTGAAGAAAAGAGGGGCACAAGCAAAGCCTCCTTGAAGAGGAGAGGGGCACACATTAAGGTCCCCTGTGGATGTGAAGGGCAAAAAGAGAGTGAGAAGAAAAACTCTAAACCCCAAAGGAGTTTGGGGCAACATATCACACAACCGAAAGAGAGCGAGCATGAGGGGCGAATCGCCCACAGCACTGAGATAAAAAAACAAAATGCAGGACTCTGTTATCCCTCGCCTAAGAGGCCCTGCAACTGGAAAACAACTATAGGTCCCAGTTAGAGTTTTTGCTTAAGGACCCTGTTGGTTGTCTACTCAAGGATGCCCTAACAGAAGATCTCCTTGAATTGATGGACTTAGGTATTTAGGGTAGGACTTTGTTCGGTATTTCCCCATCAACGCTTTTCCACCTAACGGAATGTCCAAGTTAATTTTTTTCATTTCATTGCACCATTTGATTTAGATATTCTGACAACTCACTTTTTAGGAACATTCAATTCAGGAAACCTTTCTTTGAAGTTCAAGGATTAGTTGTGACAGGCACGTTTCCTTTAGTGGTTTCAGTACTTTGGGCACCTTCTTACTTCATAGGTGAAGTGCATCTGAAGTTTGTGTTATTTATTCAGAAATTAATGTTTAAGTCACTTATATTTGAACACTATGCTTTATTCTTTAAATCCTGTTTTGGTTACACCTGCTAAATAAAGTATTTTCGCCAAAAAGATCCAACATCTGAAGCCCTTCTGTTTGCCATGTCAAAACAGGAGGGACCTTCCTCCTCTTCATCTGAAAAAGGGTTTGGGCATACGGACGCTGTCCTAGCATCCTCTAAGGGCACTGTTCAGCTGAAATTATCTTTCTCATGTTCTGATGTCAGTCTTGTTTCCTTAGGGTATTTCCTGAATGTCTCTTTGGCTTCACTGTAGGGCCTCGCCCTAAGATTGCTCTCTTCCTGGACTGGCCTCACCAGTACGCAACATGACAAGAAGAGTCTACACTTTTGAGGGTCGAAGGAAGTCAAATGTTGACTGCTTCTTACTGTCTCTTCCATAAATCTGTGTGAGGTCCCCGGACAGGCCCGGTCTTGCTAAGGTGTCTGTCCTCTTGCTGATTCGTAGTATATCCGGTTCTCTGGGTTCCTTCTGCAATGATTGGGAGCCCTTATTGCTGCAATAAAACCTGAAAATTCAATTCTGTATCCAGGCAAAAATAGCCAAATACCTTTCCCTTCCGTAACTGAGAGGAATCTGTAGACAGACTGACTGGAAGGGCGCCGATATTAGCTGTATATCAGTGTTTGGCTGAATACCGTGAATAGTTTGTACTGAGATTTCGATCGAGTCAGGTGGATAGGAACAAAGTACGCAATACAGTTTTGAGGTAGATCTACCCGTAGATATGTCTCGACTAAGGATTTCTTGATACCAGTTATCCAGTAGTCGTAGACACTCCGGACATTAAAAAAAATGCCCCTGGCAATCCTCTAGATTGTACATATGCTTGGTCGGTTAGGGGTTGAAAAATGATACTGGTCGATTCTAGTTTCTGGTGTGAAATGTTTATAGGGTTGAACCCTGGATTCTGTCTGTTCCTCCAGAAACTCCATCTTTCAAAGGTTGCGGGTGGCCTCTGTGTAGGGAGTCTGGAATATTCCACCTCTGACACCACATATGGCGAGATGTCACCTAAAAGACCACTCAGACTCCTGAGATTGGTTGCAAGGGTCTTTATCTGGGATAAAATACAGCAATGCTCTTGAGGAAATTGGCCAGAGTATTCAGATGGAAGGACCACACTGTAGGTCAAAGGGGACTTGGGGAATTTTGGCTTTCCTTCCAGCTATCCCTTTCCTAGCCATGTTTTGTGTTCTAGGAAGTATAGGAATGGTGCCTTCATTTGTGTGGTTTGATTCGCTCAGCTAGCACACCCAGTCTCATCTTGCCCTCTTCTATACTGGTGTACCACAATGTTCTCCTCCACACCACCCTACTGTCCCTCCGATGTTAACACTCTGCCTTTCTACCTCCACCCTTTGATGTTAATCTTTTTCTCCTCTCATTTTCTCCCTTCTGTATTGCTCCTCTCGCTACTACTGCTGCCAGCTCAGCTACCACCTTACTACTCCCTCTGTTGTTACCTCCCTTCCCTCTTTCTTACTACTCCACCTCCTTGTCACTACTACCTCTCCACTACCGCATCTCCTCTGCTACCGCTACCCCTCCGCAGCTAATACCACTTCCCTTAACCTACTACCTTCCTCTGTTATCTCACCACACACTACTTCCACCACTACAACTCCCACTCAGCACTACCACTTCTTCCTCTCACTACCACTCCACTACTATAATTACCTCCACTTACAGCCCTTACTACCTCTCCTGTACCACTACTTCAGTCACTCTCACACCCACACAAACCTATTCCACAGAACCCTCTCTCCAGCCACCTCCATACTCTCCTTCCACCTCCTAGCCTCACCCAACTAAGCCACTTCAATCCACTCCCAGACTAACTTTTAAATAGCCCACCTCTCCTGGGATTGGCCAACTTCCCACCTTACTTTGAGCAGTGTGACAGGGCAAGGGCTTGGTGAGGCTCTAAAGGACTTTCACGGCCAGCCACCCTTCAGGCATGGCCCTGCCACGTTCATGGGATAGAAATTATAATCTATAGGTGACTGATTTCCCCTGCTATTATGACTTTCTGGTAGGCCTATATTAAATATTGAAAGCCCTAGTGGTTTAGTGGATTACATTAACATGGAGTTCCTTCTTGCAAGAGCGGAGCTGCACTCTTTTCTATGTTGCTGCCGCTTCCTGTAGTTCTCCTGATGCGCCGTCCCCGCCTCCTATGTGGCCTGTCTGCAGCCCCTGACTCCGCAGCTGGTCCCCACGTTGTGCTTCTGTCAGCTTGCTTCCTGTTTTAACAAGCGTCTTCAGCGCCCCGCTGCTACCATGCCATACCCAGGAGAGGTAAGGAAGGTCTGGCTAGGCACACTCGAAACCTGACTGTGTTCAGGCTTCCTCCCTCCCCTGACAGGCCCTGTCACACTGCCCTAGCTCCTCAGGGATACAGTGGATAGGACCCATTTTGGACTGTGTCATTTCCCCCTTCAAACAGAATTGTGACTTTAAATTAAGCCATTCAAAGTTTTTACAGAAGGGCACTGACCTCTGCCTGGTGATTTCAAAGAGTGCTTGAACTCAAGCCTCTTACATTTTGATTGTGCGTGTAGCCAGATTCAAAATGAGGCCTTTACACCTTAATTAGTTAATTTACAGGGACCAGTTGTTAGATCCCTAATCCAAGATGATTTCCATCACAGGGGAAATTCGGAAAATTCATGACTAGTGAACACTCAAAGGGTCCCCTTTTCACCTTTGTTACCGCAGATCGCACTGACCACCGAATTGTCCCTACGTGGTTGCATAGGGTCATCACTGAGAACATCAGAATGAAAGCTTTTGGGGTCCTCCGAGCTAGTTACCTCTAATGGAGTGCTTCCGTTCACAGATTTTTCTTGGAAATACCCTTGTGGTGTTTAGTCTGGTTTTAGAAACCATTTCTGCCACTGGGGCCCATAAGAGAGAAGACTGCAACCCATGATCTTTGTTCCATGAGAAACCTACTAGTGGGACACACCACTATTTAACTGCACATTTTTCAGTGTCCTGTCTCCCTGGAAGGCCTCCGGTTTTAACAGTGGGAAACCCATGTCTCAGTCTATCCTTCACAAGTGTTCAGTTTAGTGCTTTAGTCAGGATCATGACGATGAGGAATGTAGATCCTGCCAATCCATACAAACTAAGGACCTGAGTGTGTGTGCTTTAAATCTGTCCACTGCTCTCCACGAGGGCAGTGTAGTGGTGCAGAAGGAGGGGACTGACACACAGGTGGCATAGTGGTTACTATAAACCTTTATTGTTTAAGAAAATACAGAGAAAACCTTACTTTCCCTAACTCTAAGAAGGGTTTCCCTGTCTCAAATAAAAAGACTCATGGCTCTAAAAAGACTAATCAGAATGTCTGTCTAAATCAATAGTCCACTGTTCTGTGTCAAACCCCTACTTTGAATGGATTGTATCCTCCCACATAGTTCTCATCTTTGTATATCCAAGTCTGCTTGCAGCTTGCTTCAGAATTTTCCTTTTCATAGGATCGAGCGTCGTGCAGCGTTGAATCATGGCCCTCAAATGCATTTGTAACGTCCTCGGCCCTGTTGTCAACGCTGGTATAGGAAGCACCTGCAGTGACCTTTACCTCAGTTCCATTTTTATTTTGCGTGCTTCGGACCGATGGCCTTAGCAAAATTCCAATTACGTTTCACCTCAGAACAAAGTCAATTAAACATCTACTCGACATGTCCTCAACACTGAAGACAGGGCTTAAGCGGTGTGCTGACTGTGGGACCAAAATGTTAATTACAGACCTGCACTGTGTCTGGGGATAGACCACAAAGTCGATGACTTTGGCACGTGCCAGTCCATGACGGTTAAGGCCTTGCAAGAAAGGGAAGGGAAACTTGATGCAGGTAAGCCCTCTCCCGAATCCCCCTCCATTACCGTATCGAAAAGAAAATTGTCCTCTGCCTCGAAGGCTGTTTCCCCTGAGAAAAAGCACCCTAAACACCAGAGACGCTCCAGATCGAGGTCATGATGCTCGTGGTCATCTCACAAAAAGAGCAAGAAGCGACGCCATAGATCCTCATTGACGTCTTCCTCCTCCCCCGTTAGTGTCTTTTCCGAAAAGATCTTCCACTCTTGCAGAATGGGAAGATTTCCACCTAAAAATGCTTGACATTTTTCAGAGGAATGCTCATCCGAGTGGCCATCTCAAGGAGTCAAATAAATCATGCTACCCCTCTGCGTCTAAAAAGACCAGTAGGGAGTCTGATGTGCCCCTTCCCGTATGCCTAAGAGCCCGGGAAGAGATGCGACTTGACACAAGTCGAAAGAGGATTCATCAACACATAGATTGTCGAGACATTCACCAGCCATTTCCTCAAAGTTGCCGAGGCCCTCAGTGCCCTCAAAGCCATCGGGGCATTCTGTGCCTTTGAAGCCCTCAACTGACTCAATAAAGTCTTACAAACCTTTGCGTAGACCAAATTTCTTCAGGTCAATGGGGTCGATATTTGAGGGGGAGTAGGAGGGGGAAGACCAAGCTCCATTTGGGTATGAATTTGGAACACCCAATGTGCCAGAGGAGCTTATTTCTCAAAAGTCAAAAATGCAAAATCTTGTAGAGACACTAAAAGAAACCAGCAGTTGGGCGACATCTCCAGAAACTGACTTTGAGAACCTGGAGGTGGCTGGATATTCAGATCCATCCTACAGGTCAGTAATCAGTAAAGTCTCAGAATATCTTGGGAGGTCAAGACCAGCTGCAATTGTGGAAAGACAACCTTACTGATATATTGGATAGTGATCCAGTAAAAGAATCAGTATTACCATTTCACAACGCTTTCAAAGTGGGAGTGATGGAGAATTGGCTGAAACCAGATTCTGTTTCTCCAATTAACAAGCTGCTGATAAAGAAATACAGAACAGCTTCTATAGATCCTCCCTTCCTCAACAGGCATCCATCACCAGAAAGTCTAGTGGTTTAGGCTGCAACAGTATCGTCTAGGTCTTCAGCTTATACTTCCGACAAGGACGGTAGAAAGGTTGATGCATTAGGAAAGAGAATGTTCAGTGCGGGCAGTATGGCACTGAAGTCTGTCAATGCTACAAGTGACCCGGTGAAATAATACAACCACCCTTTGGGAAGTGGCTGGCCTAGCAGCAGACCATATACTGGAAGGAGAAGAGAGGGATGAGTTTGTAAACCTAATTTAGGATGCCATGAGGCAATCATTACAATCTAGTCTGGATACCGTGGACCCTGTGTGTAGATCTATGGCTGCCAGTACTGTGTTAAGACTCATGGCATGGCTCTGGATATCCGGTTTCATGCCAGATGCACGGCATGTCTGCTGGACATGTCCTTCGATGGGACTCATTTATTCAGTGAGAAAGCTGACAGCAGCTTAGAGGAACTGCAAGCTTCAAGGGCAGCAGCTAAATCTCTAGGGTTGGCAATAAGACAACCTGTATAATCTTCAGGACAAGGGTGGAGAGGGCACCCTTTTCGCTTCTACTCTTCCATTTCGAGAGGAAGAGGGCAGTTCTCTCAAAGGGGTCAGAAAAGGGCTCCTTGTGGAGCCAGAGGCAGAGGAGGTAGAACACCACGTGCAACAACTGCTGAATTGCCCTCCGCTGCAAGTGGAGTGGCAAAATCCCTTTGCCTCCTACTACTGATTTGTGGGTGAGACGGTGAGACTGTCAGAACATCTCCGGAGATGGCGAGGCATAACTTCGGACGCATGGGTTGTACAAAAAGTGGCCTACGGTTACTGCCTTCAATTTGTAAAGAAACCCCCCAGGAGCCGAATATTCTTTGGATCCAGATCCGCCCCTCCAACAGAAAATTATTATCCTGTTGGAGAAAGGTGCAATAGAACTGGTACCTGCAGCGGAGAGAAACCAGGGTTGCTATTCTCCCTATTTCCTAATCCCCAAGAAGGACAGAGGAGTGCGACCCATCTTGGACTTGAGATGCTTGAACAAGTTCCTCAGGAAGGGCACATTCAAGATGGCTCCTGCCTTTCCCCCCATGCTCTATAACGTGTACACCAAACCCCTCTTTGACTACCTAGACAGCCTCAACATCCCATACACCAACTGGGCTGACGATACATATGCAGGTCCTCCTCAAAATCACCGGCCACCATGACCTTGACTCTTCCAACATCAATCATGTCTTCAGCATCATTCAGGTCCGGGATGGCCACCCATCATCTCTATTTAAATGATGGTAAAACAGAGCTCCTCATTGTGGGCTCCCCACATCACCTCAAACTCCTCAGCCACGCATTTTCTTTCTTTTGCATAGACAGTAATACCACCCCTGTCTCCACCCATGTGAAAATATTAGGCGTTTACCTGGACGCTGAACTAAATTTGCAAAAACATGTCAAAGCTATTGCCTCCTCTTCTTCCTACTCTAAAAAACTCATAAACCTCTCTAGGAAATTCCTTAGCCCCAACAACTGTCTTACCCTAGCCAGATCCATCATATGTGTAAACTAGACTACTGCAATGCTATCCTAGCTTGTACCACCACTAAAATCATCAATAAACTTCAACTGCTCCAAAACAATGCCCTCAGAGCAGTCTGCGGTTTGAAGCATTATCACCACAACTCCCACATCAGACGGGAAGCACACTGGTTTCCCATCAAAGCCTGCATTGAATTCAAACTCCAGACCATCACCTATCACTACTTGCACAACACAGCCCCCTATACCTCACCAACTGCATCACCAAGAAACACAACATGCGTAATCTCCGCTCTTCCACCACATCAGCTTTGAACATGCCCAGATTTACCAGAAAGAGAGCAGGGGGCTCCTGCTTCACCACCCTCGCTCCCACACTGTGAAACGACCTCCCTCAGCAGATCAAGACGAACCTACCAATACACTCTTCAGTAAGAAAGTAAAAACTTTATTGTTCAACAAATATCTGTAAACATCTGGTTTGCCCTACCTACTCTGAACGCTGCCCTACCTACTCTGAACAAACCTGACGCACAATGTATGAATGTAATGCAATTACCCTCTTCTGTATGACTCTCGTTCTATGATGTAATGCAACTACCTTATTCTTTATGACTCACGTGCTATGATGTATTGTAATTACCATACTACTTTCCATCGAGTCACAACTATGTACCCTTAGCGTTGTGGTATCTCAGAGTCTGGGCGCTACCAACAAATACAATAAATAAATGGTAACTCTTTCGCATATCCTTCAGGACCTTCGACTCCAGGATTGTTTGCTGTAATTGGACCTTCAGGATGCTTACTTTCATGTGCCCATCCACATCAGGCACAGGAAGTATCTGAGGTTTGCAGTTGGCGGTTCTCGTCAGTTTTGGGTTCTGCCATTCAGGCTCACCTCAGCCCCAAGGGTGTTCACCAAGCTCATGGCAGCGAGTCTAAGGAGGGAGGGGATTCACATCTACCCCTACCTGGACGACTGGTTGATCAGGACTTGTTTTCCGGAACAGTCTGTCACACCTGCCACTTCCTCCACGGGCTGGGCTTCTCCCTGAAATTCAAGAAGTCCCATTTGACACCTTCACAAAAGCTTCAATTTATTGGAGCAGTCCTGGATTCAGCCTCGGAAAAAGCCTTGCCACCCGAGTTGAGGGCTCAACATCTCTCTCAGATGATCCAAAAATGGCAGAGTGCCCAGCATCAACCAGCCTTTGACTTTCTAAGGTTGCTCTCCCCCATTGGCATCCTGCATCCTTCAGTGGGTTCTCAGATCCCAGTGGTCTCAATTCTCTGGCAGAATGATGGACCTCGTTCAGGTCCCGACAAAGGTTACCCAGGATCTCCTGTGGTGGGCCTGCCGAGAGAATGTGATGAGAGTAGAACCATTTTGGCAACCGTGGAGGGAGATGACAGTCATGGAAGATGCCTCCTTTACAGGATGGGGAGCGCACATGAAGGATCTTTGAATCAGTGGACACTGATCTCAGTTGTAGGCCAGGCTTCATATCAACCGTTTGGAGCTGAGGGCGATCAGACTGGCTCTGATGTCCTCCCTGCCCTCAATACGGGGAATGAGTGTTCTGATAATGAGGGACAACACAGTACCTCAACAAGAGAGGGGAGTGTGGGGTCACTGCCCCTGTGCAGAGAGGCAATGCAGCTCTGGGTCTGGGCACTACGAGCGGGAATCTCCTTTCTAGCAGTTCATCTAGCTGGAGAAAAAGACACAGCAGGGCATGCTCTGGCCAGACAGAGCATGATATCTGATGGGTGGGATTTGGCTCAGGAAGTCCTTCTAGAGACCTTTGCCCTTTGGGGAACCCCTTCAAGTGGATCTGTTTGCAACCAGTGTCGACATGAAGTGAGAGCAGTACTGCTCCAGGGTATTTCCCCAAAGAGGAGCGAGCTTAAGGAGACCCGTTTGTAGTGGACTGGGAGTTTCCACTTCTATATGCATTTCCACCAGTCCCCGTCATGTCATCAGAAGGTTGAGAAAGTTTGGGAAAAACCATGATCCTCATTGCTCCAGATTAGGGCCAGGAGAACGTGGTACCCAGGTCTTCTAGAGCTGGCCATCTGCCCTTCAATCCAGGTTCCCCAAAGAGAGGACCTACTCTTGCATGAGGGGGGTCACATTTTTCATCCAGAGATCAGGACTCTCAATCTTCATGCCTGGTGTCTGAGAGAGTGAGATACAAGGATTGGGACCTTCCAGAAGACGTGATTGAGATGTTGCTTTCGGCTGGAAGACCAGCAACTAAAACCGTATACCGCTGCCATTGGAACAAGATTCGGAGCTGATGCAGGGAGAAGAAAATTGATCCTTTTACATGCAAACTGCCTTCTGTTCTTTCTTTCTTACTCCATTTAACCCATTTAGGGTTACAAATAGTCGGCGTCAAAGGCTACTTAGCGGCACTGTCCATTTTTAAGAGATCTGATGAGGGATGGTACTTTAAAGTGCCGATTGTCATACAATTTCTAAAGGGACTGATATATTTTCTTCCATCAATTCCTTTTATCGTACCAACATGGGACTTGAACTTAGTGTTAAAGAACCTCATGGGTGCTCCTTTCTAGCCTATAAGTTTGTGTCCTTTAAGGATGCTAACACTTAAGAATGCCTTCTTGTTAGCTATCACATCTGCCCACAGAGTAAGCGAACTGAAGACTCTGTCTTCAAAACCACCCTTTACGTCCTTTTCAAGGACATGGTAGTGTTAAGAGTATGTTCTTCTTTTGTACAAAAAGTAGTGCCGGAATTTCACCTAGCGCATCGGATAGTCTTACCGACTTTTTGTCCTCTGCCTTACCCATCAAAAGAGGAGAGGCTGCATCGACTGGACCCTAGAATGGTCTTGTTACTACATTTCGTGGACAGCCAATGTTCGTCAGGATGACCAATTTTACATAGAAGAGAACAAAACTGCGAGTTCCAGGCTACCCATCCCTCTCTTGTGCAGACCAAATAGCCAAATCTGGAAATTTTGCAGTTAAAAAATACAAAATCAATTTCTTCAAAAGACATATATTACATTTACTCATTTACTTAAACCGACATCAAGAACCTTTTACTTAAACAGACATCAACAACAAAAGAACCACTGCCTATAGTGGTGGACAATGTATTTGTAAAACCAGATTTAAACATGATTTAAAGAATAAGCGAACACATTGGGCCCGATTCATAGAATCCAGCGCAGAAAAGGCGCAAGCGATGTTAGGCAAAGTTTGTATGCAGTACTCACTGGGACCACTACACACAACTCTGACTACAGGTATAGGCAACCCAACCTTTGGTATAAGCTTGTACTACACAGTTTTGGTAATGTGTTGAGCAGCAAAGCTTATCTTAAGAGGGGAAATGTGAGCAGTAGTGGAGTTACACAAAGATTCACAATTACAGGTATTCAAATAAACTCTTACACTCAAGGTTTCTTGCATAAACCATTATTAATATATTTATCAGTCAGTTATAAAGCCTTCTTCAGAAGGGAGCACTATAATAGTAACACACAAATGCACTTCAATACTGTACACTCTGAGTTTCTGAATCAGAAAAGACACTTTTAGGATGGCCCACAGACACAACCTACACCCATAGGTGACTTCAATGACAAGGGTGCTGGGAACATTAATTTCAAGGGGATTGTGTCCTCCGACGTATTACACATCTATGACAGTAATCACCACAGCTGTGCTGCTTCGGAACATTTTTCGGCATCTGCGTCGATGACGTCCATACGCTGTCCCTCGAGGGCCTCCGTCGAGAGCCAACGTCACTGGATGTTATAAGTAGGACGCACGACGCCCGTAGCCTCAGTTTCGTTATTTCCGCAAACGTGTTCGCTTCGGAATCTCGGCGCGCCTCGGTTCTTCTCCTGTTGAATCGGTTCTTAGTTCTTGGTTTCTTGTGAGAATCATGTCTTCGTCGTCTTCTACCCCGAGGTCGGGCTTCAAGAAGTGCCGCGACTGCGGTTCCAAGATGTCGCTTACGGACCCGCAAAAGGTCTACCTGTGGTGCCTCGGCGAGGACCACGCCACTTATGACTGCGATCAATGCCAGTCTTTGACGTCGAAGGCATTGCAGGAGCGAAAGTTATCTGTAGGTAGGGTTTCCAAACCCCGTAAGTCGAAATCCACTGGGCTTTCGACTGTCGATTCGAGGGGTGACTCTGCGCGTCGGCGTAAGTCCAGGGGGTCTCGGTCACGGAGTGGTTCCGGCCATTCATCAGCCTCTTCTAGGCACTCTCGGAAGCGTTGTCACCGGTCGCCTTCCCCGGCCTCGTCCCAACAAGCATTCATCTCTGGTGGAATGGGACATGTTTCGCAAGGAGATGATGGCGATTTTCGAATCGCAGGGCTCCGTTCCGTCCGCGCCGTCGAGAGAAGCCGGCAAGGAACGCGCTAGGGCAATCGCTCGCACGCCTTCAGGTTCGGGCGGTCGGCGCGATCATCGGGAGCCGTCGAGGTCCCGATTGGACAAGCTCGCTCTAGCCATGCCCGCGCCAGGTCATGGTCCTCGTCGACCTCGAGACCGTTGGAGCCTTTGAGGCCTTCTAAGAAGGCATCAACGCCATGTCCGTCGAAAGGGCTCTCTCGAGGCTCCGCCTCCGAGGAAGTCTTTGCCATTGGCACCAAGGCCGTCGAAGGACAAGCTCGGGGCTCCGGCCTCGAAGCCGTTGTCGAAGCCGTCTGCGCCTCGCTCGACACCGATTCCGTCGCCGCCTTTTGAGTAGGCTTTATCGGAGGTGCCCCAGAGACTGGTGGAAACCCAGAGGAACGCCCTGAGTAAATCAGTGATTTGAGCCTTTTTCTGTATCCTCATCCAGGGATTTATTCCAGCCTTTGGATTACGTTTTAGAGGTGGATGAAGGGTCCGATGTGGAGGGGTTTGTTCCTTCTGAGGTTCTTGATGACCTTTTATCAAGGTCATAGCCAGATGGAAGACCTGTGTCAATCCTTACATGACAGGGACAACAAGCGCTTTGACGGTTGGGCGAAGAAAGTGTTTTCATCTGGGGGTATGGCTTTAAAGGCAGCCAACTCCGTTTGTGCCTTGGCAAGATTCGCTCACACTCTGTGGAATTATGTTTCTTTGTCGGCTGAACATATTCTCGAAACGGAGGAACGGGATGGTTTTCTTGCCCTCGTTCAGGATGGCAAGGATGCCATGTGTGAATCTGTTCAGTCGGGTCTGGACGTGGCAGACTGTGTCAGTCGGTCCATGGCGGCGAGCACCGTGGTGTGCAGGTTTGCGTGGTTGCGGAAGTCGGGGTTTGCTCCTGATGTACAGTCCCGGCTTCTCAACATGCCCTTTGATGGTGACCATCTTTTTGGCAGCAAGACTGACAAGAGCCTTGAGAGGTTGCAGACCTCCAAAGCTGCAGCAAAGTCGTTGAGCGCTGCAGTACGTCAACCTCCGCCTTTTCGTCCTAGGGGACAGCAATGTAGGGGAGGTTCCTTTCGATACTACTCTTCCTTTGGTAGGTCAAGGGGAGCTGTCAGTCAAAGGGGCCAACGTTGGAGTACCAGAGGTGGAAAACAAGGTATTCGTGGTGCCAAAGCCGCTCGGGCAGTTGCCTCTTTGCCCTCAGGCACTGCCGCAGCCACTTCAGCTCAGTCCTGAGGCCATGTCCCATGGTCCGCCGGTTGGGGGAAGGCTGGCACAGCATCTTGTAGAATAGCATGCCATTACTTCAGATGTGTGGTTTCTGGAGATCATAGCCCACGGCTACTGTCTTCCTTTCTGGCAGAGGCCACACGACAATCCACCAGGGAAGCTCTCTTTGAAGAGTCTGGATCCGCTCCTTGCGCAGGAAATGAAATCCCTGCTGGAGAAAGGCACCATAGAACTGATGCCTGTAGCGGAGAGGAACAAGGGATGGTATTCCCCATATTTTTTATCCCGAAAAAGGACGGGGGATTGAGACCCATCATGGACTTGCGTGGTTTGAACAAGCTCCTCAAGAAGGACAAGTTCAAGTTGGGTTACTCTCTCTCAAGTCCTCCAGGCCCTTCAACTTCAGGACTGGTTGGTGTCTCTCGACCTCAAGGATGCTTACTTTCATGTGCCGATTCATCCCAAGCACAAGAAGTACCTGAGGTTCGTGGTTGGCGACTCGCATTTTCAGTTTCGGGTCCTGCCGTTCGGATTGACCTCCGCCCCGAGGGTCTTCACCAAGCTCATGGTGGTGGTGGCAGCGTATCTCAGGAAAGGGGGGGTTCACGTCTATCCCTACCTGGACAATTGGTTGATCAGGGTGTGCTCTCCCGAGCAAGTCCTGAATCATCTGTCAGTCACCTGACACTCCCTTCACAAGCTGGGCTTCTCACTCAACTTAAATAAGCCTCACTTGACTCCAACCCAGCGGCTGCAGTACATTGGAGCAGTGCTCGACCCATCCCTGGGGCTGTGTTCGCCTCCCCAGGTGAGGGCTCATCAAATTCTGCAGATGGTGTACAAGTTTCAACATGCCCAGAGTCTCCCGGCGTTCGAGTTCTTGAGGTTGCTCGGCCTCATGGCATCCTGCATTCTACTGGTGCCAGAGGCAAGGTTGCGGATGAGATCTCTGCAATGGGCTCTCAAGATGCAGTGGTTGCAGTCCTCCGGCAGGATGTCGGATCCCGTTCAGGTGCCGCCCTCGGTCGCCCAGGATCTTCTGTGGTGGGCCGTCGAAGGCAATCTGATGAAGGGGGCTCCATTTTGGCTACCCTGGCCGGAGAGAACGATCGTGACGGACGCATCCCTCACGGGATGGGGAGCTCATGCCAACGAGTTGACAGTCAGCGGTTGTTGGTCTCCGTCGGAGTCCAGACTCCATATCAATCTGTTGGAGCTGAGGGCCGTCAGGTTAGCCCTGAAGGCTTTTCTGTTGTCTGTGCGGGGGAAGACTGTCCTGATTGTGAAAGACAATACAGTGGCCATGCACTACCTCAACAAAAAGGGGGGTGGGACGCAGGGTCGCTCCCACTGTGCAGAGAGGAGATGCAGCTCTGGTTCTGGGCCATCCAGCAGGAAATTTTGATCTCAGCAGTTCATCTGGCCGGAGACGAAAACGAGGCGGCGGATGCTCTGAGCAGTCATAGCACGGTCTCTCACGAGTGGGAGCTGGCTCAGGAAGTTCTCTTGGAAATTTTCGCCCTTTGGCGGACCCCACAAGTGGATCTCTTTGCCACCAGTGTCAACCGCAAGTGTGAAAGATTCTGCTTGTGGGAATTTCCTCCAAGAGGAGCCTTAGAGGAAGCGTTCGTAGTGGAGTGGTCCTTTCCCATGATGTACGTGTTTCCTCCAGTCCCCGTCATTCTGCAGGTGTTACGGAGGTTACGGAGGTTCGGTTCCCGAATGATCCTCATTGCTCCGGCGTGGGCCAGGAGAGCGTGGTACCAGGACCTTCTAGACATGTCCATTTGCCCTCCACGTGGTCTTCCCTACCAAGACTAACTGCTCTCACGGGAGGGGGGTTGGGGTTCTCCATCCAGAGGTCACGTCTCTCAGCCTTCATGCTTGGCATCTGAAAGGATGAGGTATAAGGATTGGGACCTGCCTGAAGACATGATGGAGGTGTTGCTTTCTGCCAGAAGGCCCGCAACAAAGTCCCTTTACCGTTGGAGAAAGTTCTGTGACTGGTGCAGGGCAAAGAATGTGGATCCTTTTTCATGTGCCATTCCTGAGGTTCTGTCTTTTTTGCTTTCGTTAGCCCACAAGGGCCTGCAAGTGGGTACCATTAAGGGTTACCTGGCGGCACTGTCCATATTTAAGCGCTCGTCTGAGGAGTGTTCTTATTTTAAGATTCCTTTGATTTCTCAGTTTCTGAAAGGGCTAACTAATGTGTTTCCACCGTCACCTTTCCAGGTACCTGGTTGGGATTTGAACTTAGTTTTAAAGTTCCTGATGGGGGCTCCGTTTGAGCCCTTACATTCTTGTCCATTGAGACTGTTGTCATTTAAGACTGTATTTTTAGTTGCAGTTACTTCCGCTAGCAGAGTGAGTGAGTTGTAGGCACTATCCGCCAAGTCACCTTTCAGGGTGTTCCATAAGGACAGGGTTGTCCTTAGGGTTTGTCCTTCTTTTCTTCCAAAGGTTGTGTCGGAATTTCATTTGAGCCAGAAGGTAATTCTTCCGGTGTTCTATCCTCCTCTGCATCCTTGTAAGGAAGAGGAGAGGCTCCATAGGTTGGATCCTAGGAGAGCTTTAAGTTTCTACATCTCACGCATGTACCGGGTCAGAGCGGACAATCAACTCTTTGTACGATACGCTGGAAGGAGTTTGGGTCAAGCTGTTACTAAGCAGACCTTGTCCTGATGTATTATCTTGCCAATCTCTGAATGGTATTGTTTGGCGGTTAAGGACCCTTTGGTAGGCTTACGTGCCCATTCTACTAGGGGTGTGGCTGCCTCGACTGCTCTGCAAAGGGGTGTTCCCATTCGTAACGTTTGTGAAGAAGCCACATGGGCCTCTGTCCATACTTTTGTAAAACACTACTCCCTGGATTCTATCCATGGGCAAGATTTGGCCTTTGGCAAGGCGGTCCTCTATTCTACAATTTGATTCGCCATTCTAAAATTCTAAATTCTTTTCCCACCTCCATACGTTGTTACTGCTTTGGGAGTCTGTCATAGAGGTGTAATACGTCGAAGGACACAATCCCCTCGAAGAACAAGTTACTTTCTTACCTGGTAACATTCTTTCGATGGGATTTTCCTCCGACGTATTCCACATCGTGCCCTCCCAGCCTGCCCCTCTACAGAATTTCTTATGCGATTGCAGCTTACGTTTCCGCAAGGCTTTCTTTAGTCATACTGGCAGAAGATTGGTGCCACACGTTCTGGGGAAAAACTACAACTGAGGCTACGGGCGTCGTGCGTCCTACTTATAACATCCGGTGACGTCGGCTCTCGACGGAGGCCCTCGAGGGACAGCGTATTGACGTCATCGACGCAGGACGCAGACGCCGAAAAATGTTCTGAAGCAGCACAGCTGTGGTGATTACTGTCATAGATGTGGAATACGTCGGAGGAACATCCCATCGAAAGAACGTTACCAGGTAAGAAAGTAACTTGTTATTCTTACTGTTGGCATTCAAAATGTTCTTCAAAGTTGGTAAAAGGCAAAGACTGGGTACGTGCTGAGTTTCCACGCGATTTGTCTGGGGTGCGGATGGGGGTAATCGCGTGAAAACTCAGTGTGTACCCTGTCCGCACCCTCAGACAAATCACGTGGTAACTCAGTGCATACCCCGTCCGCACCCTATTTGCTCCAAAACAAACCGCGATACCCACACAAATCCACGGAAAGAATACTCCTCCTGATGGAACACCCACACCCCAGCCCCCATCACCCCACCCTGCAGGTAGCCCCCATCACCCATGACACCACTCTGCAGGCAGCCCTCTCCACATGGGACACCCCAGCCCCCATCACGCCACCCTGCAGGCAGCCCCCTCCAGAGCGGACATCACCTGCATGCTGGACGCTGACATAGTGACACCTGATCACTCCATCAAAGTTGTGTCGTGCACCTTGGCTGCTGTTATGACACCACCCTGAACATCCAGGATCAAATGTATCCTGCAAACACAAACAAATGCATACACCTGGGCAACATCCTTGAGTGTGGCAGCTGCTGAAACACAATTGTTGTCTGCAACCATATCCCAACAAACACATCAGAGAAGTTAATGGTAAAGTGAGGCCCTGCTGGCCATGTAAGAATGTCATGTCAACAGTCCCCATGGACAAATAGTCACACAGTGTCAGTAAAAAAAAGCATCCTCAATGTGTGCCACATGAACAGACACTGCCCAGGCGTGTCACAGCCTGACCCTCAATGTGCTGCCCTTACCAGAACAGATATCCCTTCCATGTGTGCAGGACATGACATCACATCAAATGCCATGGCATTCAAAATCCACATATACACAAGTGTCTGAATGTGCAACTAGCCCGTGGAGGGGGAACAGACTGAAGACAGAGACAGTGATCTTGGTAGGCCAGGTGACATTGAGATGGGGCCAGTGCATGGGAAGTGGGAAAGGAGAAAAAGTGCAAGGAGAAGATGTAGTGGGCAGTGCAGTACAACTAAGAAAATAATAAAACTGCGGCCAGCTGCAGGCAAGCGCCAGGCTAAGTGCCCATATCAGGTGTGAAATGCAGCTAGGGGGCTGTTGCTACACATTAAAACAGTCCAAGTGCGGGGATGTCAGGCAGGCAGTGCAGGTGTGCAAGTGGCGGGTGAGGGGCCCTTGGTTCAAGGTCATAGGCTAGCCAGGTGACCAGTGCTGAACCAGACAGGTGTTCTGCAGGGTAGAGGAGGACATAAAGCATAAGCAAAGAGGAATGACATCAGTTCAGATTGAGTGAATGGCAATCGGACAGTGTGCCACGCACCGACACTGCTGCATTGATCAGCCGATGTGTAAAAACAAAGTAATGGCAATCTTGCATGCCAATGCAAGATGCAGATCAACACCAGAGCCAATGATCACTGCACAAAGACATGCTGGTGAAGGGCAAAGCATGACATGTGTGTTACACAGCATCAGGCAAATCATGTGAAAATATCTTGAACATGTACCACTCCAACAGTCACCCCACCAACCCCTATCACAAACACATTGAGGGCCAATACACAGTGATGTTGCACATGTGAAAGCAAATGGCACTTGAGCGTGCACACACAAACTTCCCACTTCACATTCATCCACTGGTCAGCCACATGTGTATATGCAGCACGCAAATGAATAGCAAACATGACATGTATGCAAGTAAGCACACACATGGCCAAAGATGGTCAGTACCAGAGACACTAAACACACTAACAAAGTGGCACACTACAACAAACAAAATAAAGTGAGAAACAATGACTGTGAGTAATGAAAATAAATGATAATGTACAGCTGTATTGTGAACATACACACTGGAAATGAAATTGGAAAATATGTACATGAATAAATAAAAAATCTGTAAAAATGTCCATGTCCAATAGCAGCAAAATGAAAAAGAAAATAACCATTACTGCATGGTGTCCAAACTGCAGTCCAAATCATAATATGAACAAAAGCAAAACCACACATTCACAACTATTTACAAAAAGCGGAGTATAGTCCAAAAACTCCAAATCATAAAAAAAATAAAGGAAACCTATTTCTAAAGAACTATTTACAAAGGCAGCGGTCTAGTCTTCTCACCATGCTCCCTCAATGTTTTGGCCAGGGCATACTCAAACACTGCGTCCCATTCCCCTAGGCGGGCCTCCACTCTCTCCTCAAGGGCTTGCAGGGACTCCAACATGTTCCTCTCCATCCCCTCCCACTCCTTGCAAGTCTCCTCGAGGACCTCAGCCCGCCTCTCTGCCCGACGCAGTGTAATCTCCGCCCTGACTATGGTGAGTCTCCTCCTGTGCCCGCTGCCTCTCTGCCCCGAATGCTCCGACACGGAAGACATCCTTTGCCAAAGGTCCACATTGGCATCCTGCCTGATACCTGCCTCTCTGAGGTGGTATGCCCTGAGTCTTGTAGCCTCCTACTCCGAGCCTGCTCCTGCCAAATTGCCCGGCGGCTGCTCCTAAAGGAGAGCCTCTGGGATGATGACGACACCCGGGGTAGTCGTGCACGTGCCCTGCTACTTGGTGACTGCTCTCCCGCCATTGCCACAGCTGGAATGGTGTGGTGATCACCTGAGCTGATCCTACGTCGACTCTTGACTCTAGCAGGGATGCAATGTCCACCAAAGGGGCTGCTAGGGGTTGGACAGGTACACAGGGGGCCCTGGTGGTATCTGGGCCAGAAGGCGCCATGGAGGATGACTGATGCATTGAGGAGGGGGTTGTGTAAGTGGGCAGCCCACGCACCCAACTTGAGACCAGGAACTGAGCTAGCCAGTTGATGAGACATAAGACCTCATTGTGATGATGTGCAAGCCCACAATTGGAAGCCTGCATATCATCACAAATGGTGCCTGTACGCCTCATGATACCAGCTAGCGACGGTTCCACCCTGTCTCGAATTGTGAGATCCACAGGCATTGGTGTTTCCGTTTATGTGGAAACATCCGCCACCTGCAGATGGGTCCAGCCTGGGGCATGCCCGCAGGTGCATACTGGTTCCGTTCCAGGCCCAGGGGCAGGATTATGCACAGTCCCCTCCACAGTTACCTGCACTGCCTCCTGACCCGGAGTCTGGACTACACCAGTCACAACCCCCTTATCACCTCCGCTGTGCCCCATGGGCTGGGCTGATGCAGCCTCCTCCTCCTCCCCGCCTACCTGGATGACCCCCAAGCATCTTCCGAAAGGGAATTGCCCCTGTGCGAGCTCACCTGTCCTTCCCGCTGCAGAGGACTCCAACACCACCTTCGCCCTCTTGGAGCTCCTCTCAGCAGCAGTGGCCGATGTCTCTGACGCAGCACCAGTCTCCCTGCTCCCCGAAGATGTTATTACCTGGGTGCATGACTGGGCCTTGAATCTGTGCCTGGTGGAGGCATCCCTTCTGCCTTGCTCCACAGCACCTTCTCCGCCCTCTTCTTCCAACGTCGCTGTGGATAAGGAGACATAGAACACAAACATCAGGGTACTGTACCTATGCGTGTTTTGCACAAAACATATGCACATGAAGTACACTGCCAAAGCTCAAAATTATCATCACCCTATACAACACACAGGTACTTGCAATGTACATACATGTCTGTCCTTCACAACAGACAATCACATCCTTGGACATGGCACAGTCAGCACCTACAAATTGTGCATGCACCTGACATGCATCATGGGACATACACATGACATTCACACATATCACCTGACAGCCCTGAAGCAGGGCACGGAGCTATCACACCAGAGCCCACTCAATGTCAATTGTGCAGCAAGAGTCAAGCACACATACAAATGCTCCAGTAATATCCATCCAGGAGTGTTGGCCAGTCACACCCTCACTTCTCAGACACATGCACATGTACACCATGCATGTCCATGATGTTGAGAACAGCACCCATGTTTCACACCTCTGACACCGCCACGTCTCAGCCACATGTAAGCAACCACATTGTTACATGCTGCATCACATCATGCATTGCAACAGTAACACTGTTGGTATCACACATGCCTCAATGTACACACATGCTCCACTGTCTGGGACATGCACACAGACATCCGTACAAGAGGCATACCTGCCATAAGGTCAAGGTGCACACTCCAACCACACATCAACATGCGCATGCACTGTTGAGGGCACCAACACATGGACACTTACCAGTCAACTTCAGACGGACCTGCAAATCCATGACCTTGGCGTGCAGCGCTGGGTAGAACCGCTCCAGGACCCGCATGTTGTTGATGTTCAAGTGTCCCCGGCACCCCCCTTGTTTGTCACCAGCCTTGAGGAAGTGCTGAGCCTTGTTGCGGGTCCTGGCTTTGTAGTCCTCCCAGCGCTTGTGCACATGGATGTAGTCCCGGGGTGCCACTCCGTCTGCGTTGATGGCACCCACGATATTGGCCCAGATCATCTTCCGTCCTTCCTTGCGGACTTGCGCTGGTCCGGGCAAGAGGGCATCATGATGCTCTAGGACTTGCTCAACCAGGATATCAACATCTCTAGCACTGAAGCTGACCGCCCTCTGCCTCTCTGCCGGGGTGTTGCCACTTGCCTCAGAAGATGTTTGTGAAGACATGGCAACACCCGAGGCAGGTGTGGGTGGGCAAGGTGGTCCTGGGGCTGGGCTGTCGAGCGGTGGTCTGGCACGTTGGGAGTCTTCTGGATCAGCAGAGGTGGTCACAGGTCCAACGACAGGACCACTGGCAATGGCTGTATAGCAGGCAACCAAATTGTAGGGCACGTGGGCAGCAGGCACACACAGTGGGCAGGCAGCAGCAGATGGCTCATAGGAGGCAGCTGTGGGCAGTTGGAGGCAGGTAAATGGGCTACTAGGCAGGAGCGTGGGCCTTCCGTGTTACTCGCATGGGCAGCCGGAAACAGAGTGATTCTGCATGTGCGGAAACAGCGTATCGGTATGAAATCAGAGGAAAGGGCCTAAGCGCGTAAGTTACGTGACACGCGCTGAACGTTGGGTGTGGCGTTCATGATCAGGATAAAGTAGTGCATAGGAGACCATCACACGCTTGTGCGAGTTATAGAGGACGGATGTGTGGACTTCGTTTCCACGTGATCTATTCACTACTGCAACAGTGCGAGCTTTTTGTTTTGTGGGGGAATTGCCTCAGCGCACAAGTGCGTGTACTTTTGAGGGTGATGGCGAGTCACAAATGCATTTTGCATACTGTGGGTGCCTCTGTGTGTCGTGTACCCACTTTCTTAACATCACAGTACCTTACGTGTCCTTTGCGTACGCATTTTTTGTTTTGCTGGGTGCCACAACGTACTGCGTACGTTTTTTTTTTTTCTTTCCAAGTTGGCTTCGCGTACACTTTTTTTCATTTTTGTGATGCCTGTACATATCGTGGCCCGTTTATTTTACCCTGGGGTTACTTTGAGCCTTGCAGGAGCACACTGGTACGTTTAACATCACGTACACTGCCCCCTCACTGAAATTGCCTAGAACAATTGATAGCTGCGCCTCCCATTGCACCATTCCATCAGTGCCATGAGTGGGAGGGCAACAAGTGGGAAGGGTGGCCGAGGTGTCCGAGGGGCCCAGGGCCATGCAGGCAGAGCAATGCCTCCCACCCAACAGGGTCAGGGAGATGCAGCTGATGCTGACGTCCCCAGCACCCGGGGTCCAGGAGCAGCATTGTCATCTGCTTTCCAAACCAGCCAGGGTCAGGAAGCTGCAGGGGCAGCTGCAGCACCCACCACCTAGGCTCAGGGTCACCCAGCCAGGCCTGAAGTGGTCCGGCCCAGGCCAAGAGGGACCCAGAGGCAGATGTCCTTGGGCATTGCCGTCTGCTGTCCATACCATCCAGGGGCAGGAAGCTGCAGGGGCAGTTGCAGCAACCACCACTCATGCTCATGGTCACCCAGCCAGGCCTGTAGTGGTCGAGACCCTGGTCCACAGTGACCCAGGGGCAGATGTCCTTGTCTCTAAGGGTAAGAAACGTGCAGTGAAAGGTCCTGGCACCAGCACCCAGGGTCCTGGAGCAGCATTGCCATCTGCTGTCCAGGCCATCCAGGTTCAGGAAGCTGCAGGGGCAGCTGCAGCAACTACCACCCAGGCTCAGGGTCACCGAGCCAGGCCTTTAGTGGTCCCGGCCCAGGCCCACAGAGACCCTGGGACAGATGTCCATGTCTCTAAGGGCAAGAGACGTGCAGTGAAAGGTCCTGCCACCAGCACCATCCCGGCATCAGTGGGTGATGCCATAGCCCAGTCCACCAGTGCTCCAGCCCCTACTCACCCAAGTGGTCCCAGCCACTCAGATGCCGAACCTTGCAAGAAGGCAAAGCGTGAAATAGGGTTACAGGCTCAAACCCACAGCATGGCACAGGAGACCCACATGTCGAGGAAGAGGAGCTTCAGTGATGAGGAACTCCAGATTCTCGTGGACTGCATGCGGGAACACGAACGTGACATGCTCGTGCGGGCAGGGAGCACACATACCCCTGCCAGCGTATGGCCCACTGGCAGCGCGTCACAGATCTAATCAACGCCTTTGGCTATGAGAGGCGGACAGCTCCTGAGGCAGTGAAGCTTTGGAACGACCTCCGGCACTGAGCCAAAGAGAAGCTGTGTGCCGCCTACGTCTCTACTCTGGTGACTGGAGGTGGGTTACCACGAGAGGACAATTAACTCACTCCACATGAAGAGATCATTAGTGATATGATTGTTGTTGAGCAGATCCAGGGCTTGGGAGACCTGCCAATTTATGAAGGAATGTCCGGTGAGTGGTGATGCATGTGGGTCCAGGACATGTGTATGTTGATTGGATGAAGTGTAATGATTGTCTGACAGTTCTGCCTGCATTTACATGACTGCCATGGGTGAACCATGTCATGGTGGACTGACACGTGCTTGTTGTCCTGCAGACTGCATATGAACGATGTGCTGCACACCATGACAATCCTAATCACCACACCTGATCACTCTCTGTTCCAGCCTCTCTTGGCCCTCTTGCTGCTCCAACCTGTGATGGTGGATAGCCCGTGATAATCTTCCACTTCACACTTGCCTTCTCTCCTCATATCTCTGACGTCTCTGAGAGGTCACCCTGCAAGCTGCACCTCCTCAGGGGTATTCTTCCTTTCCTCTCCTTCCCCCAGCAGCTCATTGTCTCCAGAGGACTGGTCATTCCTATGGTGGGCTAATGCAACGGCCTCTGCCAAGATTTCTGTGCTTCTATTCTCTTCCCTCTGCAACTCATCCAGTACTGGACTGTGGGAATTGTCCTTTTGTCTTGGGGCCAGGTATTGTATCTCCCTAGGACTGTGATGATGGCACTAGATCCCAGTGGCTATGACTGTTCATTTCCAATTGCTGTGCATTGTCCACAGGGCCTTATGGGTCCTGGTGCTGCAGTTCCTTCAACTCCATCTTCCAAATTTGCTTCCTTCTCATGGTCTTTAATCATCCCTTTCTTACTCACTCAGGGTCCATAGATTCTCATAGCAATTAGTTGGTGGTTAATGTCTATCTTCGGCTGGGGCCTTCCTCTGGTACAGCGTCCCTGTCCCAATGAAACTGGAGGTGAACCTTCTCCGTTCTGGAGGCACGTCTGATCCTTCCTCATGTGTTGTGCTTTCTCTCCTCCTCTCCCCTGATGGAGTCCTGGATGACTGAGAGAATGCACTAGTCACCTGTCCACACTCTGATCTCCGACACGGGCCTCTGAGCCACCAGTTGAACCCATGCACTGCCTCCCTGCCGTCCCCCGCACTTGGTGGCTGTTTCCTGTATCCCTACAAGCCACTACCAGCAATTGACACCTGATGTCCGCACTTCCACTGCCACCAGCATGCTGCTTTTTCATTATTGATTATGCAGTTGTATTTTTTTTGGATGCAGTTCCCATGTACTGCACTGCCCACTTCCACTTCCAGCCCATGTCTCCCCTTCACGGGCCTATTCACTTGTGTGATGTCAATGTGATCTGGCCTCATGGGATGGGGGTGTCTGGCTTCACACTATTCCACCACCCTTACATCATTGACACTTGTTTGTTTTGAGTTTGTGAATTACATGTCATGTCATGTCACATCCATTGTACATGGCTCTGGGACAGTAGTCAGCAAGTTCCATCTCATGCAGTTTGACATTTCAGGCATGGTTATGCTATGTGGCATCTCTGTATTTGCATCAGGGATGTTGGTGATTGAACTATGCCAGTCAGGTGCTCGTGTGTGAAGCAGGTGCTATGCACCATGCACTACATGCAGTATTGAGCCCTTCCACACACGTCCATGGCCGCTTTCATGCTACCCTTCCCTTCCATTGACACTGGGTACGTGCGGGAGTTTGACATGGCAGGTTAATGTGTTGCATGACAACATTGTGATGCCTATGTGTGTGGGCTATGTTATTTACATGGGTCTTCATGTATTTTTCTGTCCATGTGCAGGTAATGAGGCACTGGATGCAGAGGAGGAACAGGATACTGATCCGCAAACAAGCAACAGTGTATGAAGTTGTGTGCCAGCCCATGATGAACCACTGGTGCTACAATCCATCCTGTGCCTGACTCAGGATGAGTACGCCTCTGATGATGCCTATGGCTCTGCTGGTGAACCGGAATTTGATTCCTCTGTGCTGTTGCAGGTGAGTGCATCGAGTGTGGGTGCTGTTGTATCCCAAATGTCTGAAGGGTACGACGACCCCTCACAGGGCCAGTCGGTGTTGGTACGTTCGTCTGTGGTGGATACAGCTGCAGGTTCACGCTCCACAGTATTGACTCCTGGTTCTGGGGCAGCTGATCAAGGGAGGGATGCAATCCTGCAGACACAGAGATCGGCATCAAGGGCCAGGTTCCCTTGGCCCAGGCAGGCGTGGGATCCGCCAACACGTGGCCGTGTAGCAGCTGGTGATACTGTGTGGGAGCAGTCCATGTATACTGTTGCACAACAACAGGGTGCTTCATATGAGATGTTGGCTCAGAGCATGGATAGGGTGGCCAATTCCATGATCTCCCCAGAGAGACAGGTGGAGCACCAGCTGCAGGCATTGCGGTCCACATGCCGCTCAAACTGGCTGCCCACGGAGGCCAGCAACAGGAGCCGACGGGCGGATCTGAGTGCTCTGCAGGCATCCCTGGTTGCAGAGGGTCATGCCCACAGGGATCCCCTGAGGTTGGAGTATAGGTCCCTTAGAACTACACTGGCTGCACTCAAGGCAGCCCGCAGTAGACGGTCTGAACAGCAGATGCAATAGTTGACTCTTACCATCACGGAGGAACTCTGTGCATCCCGTGAGGTGGTGCATGGGGACCTCCGAGCCATCATGTTGCAGATGCAAGCATCTCAGTCCTGCATGGCCACTGCCATGGAGGACCAGGTCAGGGCTATGCGTGGTGATCCTCCCTTCCCACTACCACAATCTGATGCTACACCAGAGGCTGGCGACAGGTCTCCCGATCCATGCTCGCCGTGCGGCCCATTAACCCATGGAGTTTTTTTTTTTCTTCTCAGCATCCACACGTGGCTGTTGATGTGTACCCTGCACCTCCTCTCTCCTGGGTCCCCCACTCCTACCCCCTCGGTCCACCATGGTCATTTTCGATTTTTGTTTACTTGTTTTTTGTCTATTGTGCATTTATGTGACAGTGTGTTGCTTTGTGTGGCATCCGAGGGCATCCACTATAGGTTCCAGCTGGACCCATACAGGCTTGACTCGTGTTGGTACACTCCTGGTTTGTGCCTTAGGGCTTGCAAGGCATGCAGCATGTAAAAGTAACTTACACAGAGGCATTGGGCTTCCATTATATCTGTGGGCAGTCTCAAGTCCGACCTGTGTTTATACCCCTAGTGAAATTCATGATTGTTTATCTAGTGCTTGGTTAGCATCCCTTTTTTTGGACATTCAGATCCATCCTTTGTTCATGTTCCATCTTCATGTATTAGCTTGCCTATCTCCAGTATTGTTAGCCTTCCTGCTGTATGCGCTTCCCTGCCCCCTTTAGTTTGCAGTGCCACACGTAAATACAAGGATGCCATGTGCAAGTTACAACACATTGAGGCACATGTGCAACTTTGATTGGTCACGGTCAGACAGATTCACTCTTGGGTCCTGTGTTTCTTGTATGTTGTACTGGACAATTGATGTTCCTGTGTACATTATTATTTTGTTGTGTAAGAGTCAGTTATTTCTGAACTTTTTCCGTTGATCGTTGAGCGCTTTGTGACCATAGTATTTTGTGTTGGGCATTTCTTTTGTCTCTTTTGATACTGCATGCCATGGCATGGTGTGTCAACCAGGTGACATGAAGTGTGGGAGGGTTTAGGTGACATGCCAGCATTTGGATGTGTACTTTGGCATGGTGTTAGTGGCATACTCATCTTCCATTTGCACACACCAGATTGAGTTAGTTTAAGTTCTAAGCGATGCACACAATGTAGCACTTCCAAGGACAAATAAACAGGGTGGTAAGGTTGGAACAGATGATTGTCCCTTTGTCATCATCGATTGTCACCTGGAATGTGCCAGGGCTGTGTGCACTCCGCAGGGGTTGGATTTTAGTTGAAAAATGGTGCCACAAGCTGGGTACGGGCAGCCTCGCCATGTGCCCTTTCCCCTCCCATGAGCAGCCGCTGTGCATGTGGTTGGGGATGTGGGGGCACCACCATGTTCACCAGTACGCCACGCTGTGTTGCAATGTTGTGCAGGACACATGCTGCCAAAATGATCCTGCACACTACTGGTGGTGCATATAGTAGCCGTTGGATCTTACTTGGGGTGGTGTGGTGGGGTTACGTATTGGCGTCATCATGTAGGTGCTCAGAAGGTAGGCACTGTCCCCTATGGAGGTGACATGGTTTTTCAGTGGTGTGGTTTTGTCTGTGTGAGCCATGGATGCATTTGCAGGGCCATTTGTACTCACCAATGCGACATGTGTTGCCATGCCTCCCAGCTTCCAGGGCCCGGTGTAGGGATGACATTCTGAATATGTAACTATCATGGGTGGACCCTTGATAGTTAGCATATACAGAGGTAATGATTCCCTTGGCATCACATACAACCTGCAGGTTGTTGGAATGCCAGTGCTTGTAATTGCGGTAGATGTGCTCGGTGGCCCTCGGTGGGCGTAGGGCCACATGGGTGCAATCAATGGCACCAAGCACTTTAGTGAAGTGCGCCACCCTGTAAAAGTCCTGGACCATGGCCTGCCTTTCTGCAGGTGTTCTGGGCATGTATATGTGCCTGCGGAATGAGGGGCGCGCAGTCATGAATGCCAACACCTGGTGTAGGCAGCTTGACTGCGTGGGCTGTGAAATGCCCCCAACTATGGCAATTGTCTGCTGAAATGACCCAGTGGGCAAAAAATGCAATGCTTGGGAACACAGGTTGGGTGATGTGAGGTAATCTTCCCACTCCGTGACCAGGTCTAATATGATATGAGGAGGAAACCTTAACCTACCATAGACCTGCTCATCATGCATCCCAAAAAGGCTGGTCCTGGGTAAAAAAACGCGTGCCCTGGCTATCCTCCTCCTGCGGTGTCCTACGATCACTGCTGCGAAAACTGGGACATTCATCGTAGCTGTATATGCGCATTGGTTTTACGCCTGCCTGTTTTATGCATTGTTTTTAGTGCGCAGTGACGCTTATGCCAGCTTTCGGATGGCGGACATGTTTCCGGATTTGTGCGTCTTTTTCCGGGCGCCAGTGAGACCTGTTCGATTCCATGAATACGTGTTGTTACCGTGCGTCTGGGCATTGTATTTTACTGTGGTACTTCCCACATAACGCCCACATTTACGCTTGTTGTTCCCCATTCCACGTGTTCTGCCCCCTTTTTAGGTAACTGCTCAGAACCCAAGGCCCTTTCGATACGAGTCTGGCGCAAGGCGTTCGTGGTGTCGCACTGATGTGTTGGACCGGCACAGATTCCTCGAAAGTCCCTGGTAAGCCGCACGCATTGTGTTCCATGACTAGACTACAATTTTGCGTGCATGCCCCCTATTTTCCACGCAAATAATTCCATGAATCAGGCTCATAGTTTGTTTCTTATCGTCAGAGTGCACTCGTGCAACCTCACTCTCATCAAATTGGGGTTAGTGCAAAAAAGTGCTATATATGCAGAATAACAGACTTATTTGAAAACATTTTCTATTTGTACAGATGGAACCATATATACAGATGTAACCCTGAGCACCTAATATGTATTTTATTTATTTTGTTTTATTTTTTTATTTGTTACACGCCCAGACCCTTGGTGTCACGGCGAGGTTATAAGACAGTTTTAGAGATTAAATACAATCATCATTACATTAGTTACAATACATTATTAATGGACAATTGGTGTTAAAATACAATGCACAAATGTTCACAATAATGCAGCGATAAGGAATCTTGTTTTAGCTACTAATATTGGTTGAATAACCAGGTTTTTAGCAGTTTCTTATAAGCTGTGAAGGAGGGTTCTTTTTTAATTAAAGTGGGTAAGGTGTTCCAGTGTTTGGGGGCTAGGGAGGTGAAGCTGCTTCCCCCCGCTCTGGTGGTTTTGAAGCGAGGGAGGGTCAGGAGGAGTTTGTCGTTAGATCTTAGAGATCTCCTGTCAGCATTGGGGTGTAGGGTATTCTTGAGATAGATGGGTCCTTCTTTGGTCAGGGATTTGTAAGTGATACATAAGGTTTTGAATATAATTCTGGCTTTGATGGGGAGCCAGTGGGCGTCTTTTCTAATCTTAGAGATATGATCTGATTTTTTTATGCCTAGAGCTGCCCTCAAGACTTTGTTTTGCAGTAGTTGCATTTTGGCTAAATTGGTGTTGGAAGTGCCTAGTAGTAGTTGCCAAAACGGTTGCTATTTTGGCTAGAGATCCTACGATGAGGACTTCTGTCTTCTCATCGTTAAGACACAGGCTATTTAAAGCCATCCAGTTTTGTATGATGGCGTACATTTTATTGATTGTTATGGTGTCCTGCTCATAGTTACCTGTGAGGGGTATGAGGATCTGGGTGTCATCCGCAAAATTTGTGTATGTGACACCCATGTCGTCTAATGCTGAGAACAATAGTTTGGTGTAAGCGTTGTACAACGTAGGGGAGAGGCAAGAGCCTTGGGGTACTCCTTGAGGGACGGGAATGGGGTTGGCTGCTTCTTTACCTATGGACACTCTGGAAGTGCGGTCGGTTAGGAAAGATTTTACCCAAGCAGTGGCTTCACTAGAGAAGTTAAACTCACGGGCAAGTGAACTGCATAGTTTTTCATGGTCCACCAGCTCAAACGCAGCAGAGAGGTCCAGTAGTAGGAAAATGCAGAGTTTCCCAGAATCTCTGATGGCATCCATCTGGATTTTGAGGTCCAAGAGGGCTGTTTCCGTGCTGTGGTTAGGCCGAATCCTGATTGTCTGGTGCCGAGGAGCTGATTAGATTCCAGGTGGGTTTGAATTTGGTTATAGACTAGTTTATCGATGATTTTGAGTAGAAACAGGACCGTGGTTATTGGGCGATAGTTTGTCGGGATGATGGGGTCTAGGTTTGGTTTTTTTTAGAAGCGGGGTGACCCAGGCTTCTTTAATGCAGGTTGGAATTGTATTGGAGTTAAAGGAGGCATTGACAAATTTGGTGATGATAGGGGTCAGAGTAGGGGCTCAGGCTTTGACTAATTTGGCAGGCACAGTGTCTCCTTTGCAGTTGGATGCTTTTAGCTTAGAGATTGTGTTGTTATGTTATGTTATTGTGCTTATACCGCGCCAAAGCCCGTAGGCATCCAGGCGCCGAGAGAGCTGAGTACAGAGAACAGAGACTCCGCAGGGGATTACTCTAATAGTAGAGATGCGTTTTCAGTTGCTTTCGAAACGCAAGAAGATCTGTTGTCTTGCGCAGGGATATGGGCAATGCATTCCATGCCTTAGCTCCCTGGGTGTAAAAGGCCCTTCCAGAGCCTCGAGAGCATTTAACTCGGTGCTGAACCAAAAGATGGCCTTCAGCTGACCTGAGGTTTCTCTTGGGCTGGTAGATGCCAATGACATCCTTGAGGTAAGCAGGAGCACTGCCAAAGATGCATTTATGGCAAATAGTTAACAATTTAAAATGAATTCTGCGTTCCACAGGATGCCAATGCAATTTTTTTCTAGCTGCAGTGGTAGGTTCTGAGTGCTTCATTTGAAAAATAATGCGAATAGCTTTATTTTGAATTTTTTGTAGCTCTTGGGTTTCTGCTTTACTTGCACCACCTAAGAGTGCATTGCAGTAATCAATACGAGGCAAGATAACGGCTCTCACGAGCTTGATGCGGTTGTTGATCGAAACTAGAGGCGCAACTTGCCTAAGCACTCTGAGGTGGTAATTTGTGCTGACAGTAATGGCTGCAACATGTGCTTCACAGTCTACACTGCTGTCCATGTATGTACCCAAGGTTTTTACCTTTTGCACAGTGTTGATGAAGATACCATCTATCGTGAACCCAGTATATTCCTGCCTCAGCTTGAGTTGAGCCTGGCGTGGGCCAAAGATCATGAGCTCAGTTTTTGTAGCGTTCAGACATAACCAGTTGGTGGACATCCACTGCTTGATCAGTTGATAAACTGCGTTTACTGCACATTGATCTTTGTCATAAACGCCAGTGATGTTAAGAACCAGCTGGAAGTCATCTGCATAGTTAAGGAAAAAGGTCTGGAAGAGGTCTAATTCGTAGCACAGAGGAAAGATGTAGATGTTAAACAACAATGGGGAAAGACATGCTCCCTGGGGCACACCACATGTTATGGTTTGAGACCCAGAGGAACTGTCTCCCAATGCACCTGTGACCGACGGCCTTCCAGGAATGCTCTCAACCAAGTTAAGGCATTGTCGGAGAGACCTCCAACAGTTTGCATTCTGTCGAGTAAGATTTTGTGATCTAGCAGGTCGAAAGCTGCCGATAAGTCTAACAACATCAGCAGCCCCGGCTTGCTATCTTCTAGTCTAGAGAGCATATATGTCTGCAGGTCTAGAAGCGCGCTTTCTGTGCCATGATGGCTTCTGAACCCTGACTGTTTAGCATGCAAGATGGCAGCTGTCTGGACATGGGCCTGTAGCTGAATGGTTGCTATCTTGTCAATAAGTTTTAAGAAAAACAGAGTGTTGGTGATGGGCCTAAGGTTTGCCGCATCGGTGGGATCAAGACCTGCTTTTTTTAGCAGTGGTGAGACTGCTACGTTTTTTATTGATTGGGGGATCACACTTGTACGGAAGGAAGCGTTTGCAAATCTGCAGAGAAAGGGTGCAAAGAGTTCCTTGTGTTCCAAGATGAATTTAGATGGAAATAATCACCCGGACAGTTAGTAGGGCGCATAGATTTAAGGAGATCCAAAATATCAGCAGCAGTGGATTCTCGGAAGGTGAAACCTGAAACAGAAACTGGTTGAATATCTCTACTTGATATAGAACCTGACTGAGTTTGGGGCAATTGTATGCAAGTATGGTGCATCTCGGCAGGGATTGGGGTAGGCATTTGTGCAGATGACAGGGCTTCAGATTTAATTTTATCTTGGGCTTTTAATAGTTTAGCTGTGAAGGAATTCTGTACCCGTTCTCAGTCATCGTTGGTCGGTTTTATAGGGAGGCAACAGGCAGATGGTTTCTCCCAGGATCTATAAAGGTGGAAAAGTTCCTTTGTCTCGTCACGAGCTGAACTAATTTCATTGTTGTAGAAGGTTTTTTTGGCCTCAATGATTTCTACTTTGTACTGTTTCTCCTTTTGTTTCCAATCTAACAGATTAATAGTAGACCTATCTTTATACCAGGTATGTTCGGCCTGTCTTTTACTCGATCTAAGTTCTGCTAGGGACGAGGAGAACCATTTATTGCGATTTGGTAGATCTCTAACCAATTTATCTTTCACAGGTGCGAATTTGTCGAGCATTTCGGTGATCACCTGGTTGGGTGTAGTTGTTTATCAGTGTCTCCGGGTCATCGGAGTCGGTAGTTTTCATAATCAGGGTTTGCATACACTCAGCCAAGATGGGCTGAGTAATGTTTTTAAAGTTTCGGGCTTTGACTTTATATGTAGGAACATGTTTCCTAAGTGCTAAAGTGGGAAGCCTCAAAGTACATGAGATAAGGGAATGATCGGACCAAATACATGGTTTAGTCACAGTGTCTCCAATCTGTATGTTGTTAATACCAATCCAGTCCAATATATGCCCTTTATTGTGTGTAGGTTCCATATTTTGGATTATGACTTGGTGATTGTTGAGCATTTTTTCTAAGGCCAGAGCTTTTTTGTCCCTTTTGTCCCCTTTCCAACAGTTGAAATCTCCTAAAATGACCAGACCCGTATTGGTGGTCATCATCGGTGTAATAGTATTGACAAAGTCTTCATTGAAACTGTCGTCGGCTTCAGGAGGCCTATAAAGAAGGACTAGATTAAGGGTAAAGTTCGGGTTGGAGGTCATCTTAATATGAATGATATCACTCCCAGTGCATTCGATGTTAGCCTCATAGAAACCCAGTGATTTTTTACATAAAATGGCAACTCCTCCTCCTGTAGTCCCTTCTCGGTGTTTTCCAAGAAAGACGTAGCATGGAGGTGTGATCTGTTCTATGGTAGGGCCATGTGAGTCAGTGAGCCACGTCTCAGTAAGACACATGACATCTAAATTGTGTTCCTGAATATAATCATGTATATCCAATACATGTTTCACTGCAGAGCGTGTATTCAGTAGAGTTATGGTAAGTGGGGAGGGTGCAACAGTGCGACTGTCGGACGTAGGGTTGGACATCGCGTCATTATGGGTGCATGGTACAAATTTTTGTGAGGAGCTAGAAGTCTTACTTTGCATCTTCTATGGAAGTGTCTGGATGTCGATGGGGTCAGGAGTCCGGGCAGGAAGCACGTCAGCACGTCTCTGCACGGACCCGCACAGACTCGCAGTTTCGTTCGCGCAGGGCGCGTTCGCGCCTGAGGACGAAATAAGTGGAGAGCGCGGAAACTACAATCCTGATGGGATTTGTAGTTCCTTGCCTCTCTTTACTCGTGTGTGCCGAGAATCTCGGACGAACTAACACACGCCTTGAAACACAATGCGACTTAACTTGTTCAACCAATTCTAATGCGAAAAGATAGCGCTCGAAAAAAGGTTAAAAAGTATTAAACAATTTGTGATTTAAAGTACAATTCTAAAAGTTCTTTATAAGAAAAGGTTCTTTCTAAAGGCAGCTTTCTGCAATAGCAAGTAAACAATTAAGATTAAAAAACAGTAAATCTCATATACCCCCCCGCGAGCAGTAGTATCACTAGTACGATCTCTGAGTGAGTGCCGGCGTAGTCTAGCGTTTATACCCGCACAGACTCGCAGTTTCGTTCGCGCAGGTGTGTTCACGCCGGAGGACGAAATAAGTGTTAAATACAAGATCTTGGGAGATGGGAGTGAATTGGAAAGGGGAGTTAGAGTTATCACTGGGAGCGGCGTAGGGGTTAGGAGTTGGGGGAATTTTTGGCTGCTAGGAGTAATCTTTTAGAGTTAATTTTAATTTGCAACACAGCAATTTTTGAGGCATCTTGTATGGTGGTACACCATTCTTTGCTTGTGTTGATGGGAGTGTCAGTTGGCAGGGGATTTTCAAGTTCTCTGAGGATAGAGAAGAGTTCCTTGGAGTCAGATGCTGCATTACTGATGCGAGCATTGTAGGCATTGGCTTTGTGAGTGATAATAGCTGTTTTGTAGATGGTATTGGCGTTTTTGAAGGCATTAGCCGAGTCAGGGGAGGCGTGTTTATTATGCACATGCTGAAGAGAGCGTTTTTTCCTTCTAAGGGCAACTAGTTCTTCGTTGAACCAGAAGTTGGATTTTTTGTTGATATGTCTTAGTTTAGTGGTGGCTGGTGCTATAGTATCAATCGCTATGGAGAGGCATTTGTGATAGTACTCAGCGATGGTAGTGGGATCGTTACTGAGGATTGAGTGGGAGTCTATCAGTTTGTTCAGGGTGGGGTCGAGGTTCTCTACCGTGAGCTTTTTAGGATTTCTACTTTCAATGGTGTCCGTGATTTTGTTCTTTGGCAGGCAGGGATTGTTACTAATGATAGTGAATTCTATGCAGTAGTGGTCTGTCCAGCTAAGTGGGGTAATCGGGCCTATGGTGATTTTGGTGTTGAGGGAGAAGATCCAGTCCAGGGTCCTGCCCTTGGTATGGGTGGGTACATCGACGTGTTGGCAGAGGTTCATGTCGTTAAGTGCCAGGAGGAGGGCTGTAGCTTTGGTGTCTTGGTCATCATTAAAGCCAAGATTCAAATCGCCAATGATGATACATTTAGTTTTGGGTTTAAGGATGGGCGCCAGTATTAGTGGGATATCTGTTTCTGGGTGTCTGTTGGTACTGGGAGTTATATAGTTGACCACTATATTAACTGTGGTATTTTCATTCAACAGCAGTTCGTATCCTGCGATTATTTCGATGGAACTAGATCTAAATTTGATGGTGTTTTTTGCTATATCTAGGTATTATTGTTCACAATAACTGGTGAAGACTGCAATCAAACTTACGGCCGCCACAGAGTAGGGGAGCGGTATTCCCATATTTTTTCGAAAAATGCAACATGGACAAGTTCAGGATATTCACCCTTGTCCAGATGCACAGGACATTTACATGTGCTAATCCATCCCAAGCCCAGTCTCTATAAAGGGCTGGCATGCTGTCACCGGGTTTGGTGATATCTTTGTCCGACAATGTAGATTCCGAGATCTCCCCCTCCCCCGACTCCCCACCTTCTTCTTCCTTCCAAGAGCCCTTCTTTTCCTTTCTTCGTGATCTCACCTTTTTTTTATGTAGATAGGGTCGACCCCAGGAGGAAGCCACCGTGCCCCCCAAAAGGGAGACCAAGGGGCCCCTCCCCCGGGAACGACCAGGAGGGGAAATAGCCCGTAGGCACAAAAAACCCCTGTGCTATCACAGTGATCTTCAGAGGAGTGGAACCAGGAATCCTTGCAGGGTGTTGGCTGGTCGATAGGGTCTGGAGGTATCACGTGGAAGTGTACCCCGCAGAAAACAGGCAGTCCAGTAAGCGGTCCGGGGCAGTGGTACACGGAGGATCAATAAGGCAGAGGTATCCAAACAGCAGACGAGAAGCAATCCGGAATACAGGCTGAGGACTGGTACACGGGAAGACTACAGCACAGTGTCCAAAACGGTTGGCAAGAGCAATCCAATGGACAAACAGGGGTCAGGTACACGGGAGAAGTAGCACAGAGCAAGAAGAAAGAAGGAAGCAGAAAGGCTGTTTAACGAACGAGCAGAAACATAGCCGAGAGGAAGGAAAGCGGTAAGAGCGAAGATGGGAAGGGGGAGGGTAAGCACAAGTTGGAAGGAGGGCAAAGAAGGCGGGAACAGAGTTAGCAAGGAAGCGAGAAAAGCGTAGCAAGCAGCGGAAGAGCGGGGAAACAAGGAAAGGGAGCTGGACTGGGCGTGAGGACCCAACCGGGGAAAAAGGCGAAGAACTACGGAGAGTAGTGACAGCCAGCAAGCGGTGCTAACGGGACGAAAACCGGAAGTGTTGTGACGCGTCCGCGACGCAGAAGGAGCTGGTTAAAACTCTGGGTCGCGGAACGCTCCACCCAATGAAAACAGAAAGAAAGTGAAACCAGGGAAAGGGGGCATAGCTGTTCGCGGCTGGGCGAACGGGACTAAGATCCTTGTCGCCAGCGGCTCCACAGACGCCAGGAACTCGGCGGCATGACAGTATGCCCCCTTCGATAGTTTCCTCCCCCTGGTTTTCCTGGATGAAAGAAGTGGTATTTGCGAAGTAAGGCAGGAGCATTTATTTGAGTGATAGGTTCCCAAGAGTTCTCTGAAGAGGGGTATCCCTTCCATCTAACTAGATATTCCAACCTGCCCCTACGATACCTTGAGTCGCAGAGTTGGGTGACCTCATATTCCGCCTGAGTAGAACCCTGAGGAACCGGGGCCTGTCTAGCCTGACGGGCCCAGGTGTCCGCATGGAAGGACTTGAGTTGAGAGGCATGGAAAACGGGGTGGACCCTTTTGAGGTTGTTGGGTAGTTTCAAGCGAAAGGCAACTGGGTTGATCTTCTGTATAATCTCTTATGGCCCTAGGTACTTGGGAGACAGCTTGGAGGGATGGATCCAACGAGGTAGGTATCTAGTGGAAAGCATGACCCTAGTTCCTACATCCCACCCCGGGACAGGTTGGCGGTGTTTGTTGGCTTGGATGCAATACTGCGCTTGAGCCGACTTAATGCCTTCCTCTGCCTTCTTGTGTGTCTCCCTGAGGAGCGAGAGGGAGGAATCAACATACGGTAAACTAGTAGAAAGGCCAGAGAAAGGAAGAATGGAGCGAGGATGGTAACCATAGGTACCAAAAAAAGGACTAAACCCAAGAGCGGAATGTGTAGAGTTATTATAGGAGAATTCTGCTAGAGGGAGTAACTTGCACCAGTTGTCCTGTTGGGAGTTGATAAAGCACCTTATGTACTACTCCAGGGTTCCGTTCAGGCATTCGGTTTTCCCGTTGGATTGCGGGTCGAATCCAGAAGTGAGAGCTCTTCCAATACCCAGTCTGACACAGAGCGCCTTCCAGAACCGGGAGGTGTACTGGCTTCCTCGGTCGGACATTATCTTGTTAGGCATACCGTGTAACCGGAAGATGTCTTGGAGAAACACTTCCGCCATTTTGGCCGCCGTGGGAACCGCAGGCAATGGGGAGAAGTGAGCCAACTTACTAAACGAATCCACAACCACCATTACACATGTGCATCCTTGAGACGGGGGCAAATCCACTATGAAGTCTGTAGAGATTGTGCTCCAAGGACCCTTGGGTACAGCACATGGTTCAAGTAGGCCGATCGGACGTTGGCGAGATGACTTACTCCGCAGACAGACGATACAGGACTGAACATAACGATCCACATCTTTTCTCATCTTAGGCCAGTAGAAATGTCGCTGGAGGTATTAGAGAGTACCGGCCGCACCCCTATGTCCAGCAAGTTTGGAGTCATGACACCAGGCAAGTGCCGTCTTGCGGAAAGCTGGAGTGGGTAAATAGAGTCTTCCTTTAACAAGGTAGAGGCCGTTCCTGATTTCATAGACCAGATCTTTAGAATGTCTTTCCACTTCGAAGCAGCCTCCGGAATCCTCCTGTACCTGCTTAAGGAACATTGAAACAACTCTGATGGTCTTGGCCAGGGGGAACATCCATTCGGGAGGTGTATCAGTCTCTGGCATGTAATCGCATCAGCGGGAGAGAGAATCGGCCACGATATTCATCTTGCCTGGGATGTATGTGATATGGAAATCGAATTGAGCGAAGAAGTGGGCCCATCGGGCCTGTCGAGTGTTGTAACACTCAAACTGTCTGAGAACCTGTAAGTTCTTATGATCGGTCCGAATGGTGAATGGGAACCTACCTCCCTGGAAGAGGTGGCACCATTCCACACAAGCTGCCTTCATGGCTAATAGCTCTCGTTCTATGACCAAATAGTTCCTTTGGCTGGTGTTTAGGGTCTTAGAGAAGTAAGCCACCGGATGTTCGACACCCTGCACTTCTTGAATAAGCACAGCCCCTATTGCGGCGGAGGAAGCGTCCGTCTCCAGAATGAAAGGCAGATGTTGGTTAGGTTGTTGCACGGTGGGCGCAGAACAGAAGGCTTCCTTGAGATTCCCAAAGCTGTTTTCGGCCTCCAGCGACCATCTGAATGGAGTTGTAGACTTCTTTAAGAGAGAAGTGATGGGTAATATCTTTTGAGAAAAATTGGGGATAAATCTCCGATAGAAGTTTGCTAAACCCAGGAATTTATGAATCTCTTTGACTGAGGTAGGTGAAGGCCATTCAATGATGGAGGACACCTTGTATGGATCCATGGATATACCCTGGTCGGATAGTATGTATCCTATATAGGGAATGGAGGAGGCTGCAAACACGCATTTGGCAAGTTTAACAGACAGATGATTGTTCCTGAGCCTGCGGAATACTTCTCTGACGTGTTCTACATGGTCTTCAGGAGTGCGGGAGTAAATCAGGATGTCGTCTAAGTACACCAAAGTGGTTTGGCACAGTAGGTCTGAAAACAGCCTGTCCATAAACCGTTGGAATACCGACAGGCGTTTACCAACCCAAACGGCATTACTTGGTACTCAAAAAGTCCAAATGGAATCCGGAATGCCGTCTTCCATTCATCACTGTCCTGCACCCGGAGAAGGTGATAAGCGTTCCTTAGGTCGAGCTTAGTGAAAATAGTGGCTCCGTGAACTGCTTGTAAGATTTCGGTGATCAACGGCATGGGATACCGATCTTTGATGGTGACCTTATTTAGGCCGCGATAGTCAATACACAGTCTCAACTCTTTCGAGTCTTTCTTTGAGATGAAAAACAAGGATGCCCCTGCGGGAGACTTCGATGGTCTTATGAGTCCGTTTTCCATGTTACTGTCCAAATACTTCCGGAGGTATTGTTTCTGCTCCAACGACAGTGAAAACATCCTACCGAAAGGTACCAGTGCTCCTGGGGTCAGATCAATACAGCAGTCCTCGGGCCGGTGGAGCGGGAGCTCGATGGGTGTCTTTTCTGTTACTACCTCGTTGAACTCCTTAAGATAGTGTGGCAGGCAGTGTACCGTTCTGACTTCACAGCTGTTCGTGGTCTTGACGGTCTCAAATTTTGGCTCTGGTAAGCATTCCGATTTGCAGAGCGAAGACTGAAAACTCAGCAAGTTTCTAGACCAGTCGATACTGGGGTTGTGTCTGCGTAGCCAACATATACCCAAGATTATGGGGAAGTGTGCAGCTCTGATGATATCGAACGTGATACTTTCGATGTGTTGCTGGATGGACAAGGTGAGTGCTTCTGTGGTGTGGGTGATCAAGCCCGAGCTTAAAGGTTCGCCATCAACTCCTTCCACCTTCTGATCTTCTTGTTTAGCTATTCTCTTCACTCCCTGCCTTTCTGCCCAATGTGTATCCATGAAGTTCCCTGCTGCCCCACAGTCGAGTAAGGCCAACGTAGTAACTTCTTTGGTGTCTACTCTGAGAGTGACCGTGAGCACCATCAACCGGGAGTCCTTGGACATCTCTGTGGAGGATACAGAAAGAGGAGCGTAGGGACTAAAACCAGCCCCTCTGTAATGCGTCCCAATGTTTACCGAGGGCGAGCATTTCCCGACCTTCTGGGCGGTATTTCAGGACAATCTCTTAGTAGGTGAGAGGAAGAACCACAGTACATACACAGGGAGCCCTCCCGGCGCTGTTTCCTTTCTTCAGGTGTGAGTGGGGCTCGGGTAGTTCCGATCTGCATGGGTTCTTCCTTAACGGTTCGTTGGAAGGGCACTGACGTAGGTGAGTGAGTATCCAAGAGAGGGGGTAAACTTAACCTGGTTCTCTTCTTTTCTTGATGCCTTTCTGTCATTCTGAAATCGATTCGGAGGGTAACGGTCAGGAGTTCAGCAAAGGACACAGGTCTTTCAATCCGAGCTAACTCGTCCTTCAGTTCTTCCCTTAAACCCCGCCGAAATATGGCATACTGGGCCTGCTCCTGCCAACCTGCTTCAGCTGCCACCTGTTTAAAGGTGGTGATGTATGTCAGGAGATCAGAGCTTCCTTGACGGATATCAAGGAGATCCTGCGAGGCCAGAAAGGTACTTTCTGTTCACAGAAAGGTTTGTTGTATCAGAGTCTTAAAGGCGTTGTAGTCCTGCAAAACCGGGTCCGGCTGATTTACCAGGGGGGTAGCCCAGGCCAGGGCATTCCCGGTCATGTGGGTAATCATGAACCCCCACCTTAGCGTAATGCGATGCAAAGGTCTGGGGGCGAAACGAAAAATGAAGATTGCAGGCGTCCAGGAACTCCTTGACCCTTTTAGGAGAGCCATCAAACTTCCATGACACAAGGGGAAGTGGGGGTAAATCGGTTGAGGGTCTTTCTCTGTCCGTCAGACGCTGTTGTAGGGTGGCGTTAGCTGTCTTAATCTCCAGATTCAGGCTTTGTACAGCGGCTACGAGTTCTTGTACCTGCTGTGGGGTGGCCATCTCCTTTTGGCGTCGCAAACTGTCACCGGGTTCGGTGATATCTTCGTCCGACAATGTAGATTCCGAGATCTCCCTCTCCCCCGACTCCTCACCTTCTTCTTCCTTCCAAGAGCCCTTCTTTTCCTTTCTTCGTGATTGCACCTTTTTTTTATGTAGATAGGGACGACCCCGGGAGGAAGCCACCATGCCCCCCAAAAGGGAGACCAAGGGGCCCCTCCCCCGGGAACGACCAGGAGGGGAAAAAGCCCGTAGGCACAAAAAACCCCTATGCTATCACAGTGATCTTTAGAGGAGTGGAACCAGGAATCCTTGCAGGGTGTTGGCTGGTCGATAAGCTCTGGAGGTATCACGTGGAAGTGTACCCCACAGAAAACAGGCAGTCCAGTAAGCGGTCCAGGGAAATGGTACACGGAGGATCAATAAGGCAGAGGTATCCAAACAGCAGACGAGAAGCAATCCGGAATACAGGCTGAGGACTGGTACACGGGAAAACCACAGCACAGTGTCCAAAACGGTTGGCAAGAGCAATCCAATGGACAAACAGGGGTCAGGTACACGGGAGAAGTAGCGCAGAGCAAGAAGAAAGAAGGAAGCAGAAATGCTGTTTAACGAACGAGCAGAAACACAGCCGAGAGGAAGGAAAGCAGTAAGAGCGAAGATGGGAAGGCGGAGGGTAAGCACAAGTTGGAAGGAGGGCAAAGAAGGCGGGGAACAGAGTTAGCAAGGAAGCGAGAAAAGCGTAGCAAGCAGCGGAAGAGCGGGGAAACAAGGAAAGGGAGCTGGACTGGGCGCGAGGACCCAACCGGGGAAAAAGGCAAAGAACTACGGAGACTAGTGACAGCCAAGCAGTGCTAACGGGAGGAAAACCGGAAGCGTTGCGACGCGTCCGCGACCCGGAAGGAGCTGGTTAAAACTCCGGGTCGCGGAACGCTCCAGCCAATGAAAACAGAAAGAAAGTGAAACCAGGGAAAGGGGGCATAGCTGTTCGCAGCTGGGCGAACGGGACTAAGATCCTTGTCGCCAGCAGCTCCACAGACGCCAGGAACTCGGCGGCATGACACATGCTCACTTTGATGGCCTGTTGGTGAGTAACCTGTGTTCCCCCCGCCCCCAAGTAATTCAGGGAATACAACCTTTTGGAACTACGGGTCAAAAGGCTGGCCATTGTGGGTGTGTCCATCCATACAGCACAAGTGTGTGCTTATTCTGACAGACCACATGGTGCCATCTATAACCTGAACAAGAGAGGTGGTGTGGGTCAGTGCCTTTGTGGAGGAAAGCAGGACTCTTAGAAAGTCTCCTTGTCGGTATTCGCATACTTGGTCGAAAAACATTTCACCTTTTATTTTCGACCAAAATCTTTTGATCGAAATGGGGTGGGGTAAGGGAATGGAGGGGGTTGCGGCCCTCACCCCGTGCATTTTCAACCAAAAAAAAAGCAGAAATGATTTGTTCAAATGTGAAAAGGTCAAATATTTTCGACCAAGTAGAGCCAAACCTCCCTCTCAGTAGCCTATCTGGCTGGTCAGAGAACATTCTTGCTGATGCCCTGAGCTGATGCTTGTTGGTCTCCTATGAGTGGGTGAGTTTATCACGAAGTTCTGTTGCAGATATTCACTTGTTGTGAGAACCCGCAAGTGGAACTTTTAGCCACCAGTTATGAACCAGATGTGTGTTGTCTTCTACTCTAGGAAATGTCCCCCAAATGCCTCTCTGAGGGATACATTGTTTGTGGAGTGGAACTTTTATCTCCTCTATGCATTCCCTCACGTTCCTTTAATCCCGCTTCTCCTAAGGAAACTCAAAAGGTTTTAGTCCACCCTTGCTCTGATTTCTACAGACTGGGCAGAGAGGACTGCTCTGCAGAATATCTGGAGTAGTCCATCTGTTTTCACTGGTGTCTTTCTGTCAGCGTGAATGTTCTCGTCCATTTGGGCAAGCACAATCAGTCATCCGAGCCAGGGCAATCTCTGACTCCAATATTTGCTTACAGAGAGGCTGAGTCAAAGGGTGGAACTTGTCTGACCATGTATTAGATATGGTTCATTCCGTCAGGAGACCGGTTGCCAAGTCTATCTACGCCTGCAGGTGTTGTAGGTTTGCTAGCTGGTGCCAAGAGAGGGATGTGAACACTCTATCTTGTCCAGCCTGTGTATTTTTGCGCTTTCTGTTTTCCTTGGTTGAAAGGGCACCTTTGGGTTGGAACTGTTATGCGGTACCTCACCCATATTTTGGTCTTTAAGTGGACTCCAAATCAAGGCCTTTTACCATCCCCACAATTACAGTTTTTTTATGGGATTACCTAACCAGTTTCCTCCATGCCAGGTTGTTGTTCTTACTTGGGATTTGAACCTTGCTCTAACATTTTCGATGGCAGCTCTGTTTGAGCCTTTGCATGTGGGCCCTTTGAAGTTACTCGCCCTACAGTTATGTCCCAGGTAAGTGAGCACTGAGCTCTTTTGCTTAAGCCACCCTACCTCATCTCCAAAGAAAAGGTAACTTGGATGAGACCGCTATTTTTTCTAAAGTGGTAGTTGAGATAGCAATGACATAGCTGGGCACGTGTGATGGACTGAGACAGGTGCTTGAGGGTTGGCTAGTGACACAGTAACCACCCCATCCTGACGGAAGCACTACTGACCTTGCTACGTCCCTTACCACTCGTATGGGAAGGACAGGAAGCTGGGTGGTAAGGCAAGCAAGGGCAGACCCCGAAACCCCTAAAGGCAACAGAGGAAGTCAATCTAAATATAATTTCTACTACAGTACAGAATAAAGGCACCTGCCAATCATCGCTTTCACTGCAGTGCAATGTTGTACTGCTTTTAATATTTTGGATGTTATCATGGCCACTTGCTTTGTCCACTGTGTAGAATGCCAAAGTGGAAGTGTAACTGTACACAGGCAGCAGGAGTTTGATCTTTTTTCGTATCCCAATGAACACTTGCAGTAGAAATGACAGAGGGCTACGGGTCGCAGAATGCAGTCCAGATGAATTCTTATAGTCCAATTACCCTAACTACAAGTTGAAAATATATAAACATATATATATGCACACACCTCTATTGCAGCAGTTGAAAGATATGGGTAGGCAAAAAGCTGGTTTTGATGTTTGGCAGGATGCAGCATGTTCTAAGCTGCTTTGTGTCCTCTCTGTGATTTCCTATACAATGATTCCTGGCAGTGGACGGTGCTGGGGGAATCCCAGCACTCCTGACACTTCTGAGAAGTGGTCCTTGGTGGTGGATGCAAAGATGGGTAGCACAGCTTCTTCCCCTCCTCCACCACCCAACTCTCTGTATTGATTCTGGCAGTGTATTCAACAGGGGGCACTTATAGCAGGCATAGTAACCTGGTGAACGAGAGGCTCCGGTTTCTGATTGTTTGCCTGGGCTCCTGGGCAAACGCTGAGGTGACGAAGGATGCTGTGGCCAAGTGGTCCCTAGCTAGTGCGGTAAACAACAGGATGTGCCCCTTCAATATGCAGGGACAAGGAGGATGCTCCTGTTCAGGCCTACCAGGCCACATTCAGCATAGCACTTCAATGGTGAGCCAGGAGGATCAGAAGCTGCTGACAGGATTAGCAACCAAGCACTCGTTTTTGATTGAACTATAACGTGGGGAAGACATCCCCAGAGAGCAGGTCTCCAGGAGCACAGGGATAGTGGGCATAGACCCACCACTGCATGGGTAGTATTTGTTCAACTACTCTCCCCAACCGCTGCAGCCCCACAAGGCAAGTGCTTGTAGGACCCATACAAATTCCAGGACTCAGGGGCACATCATGTCTATGCCCAGAGAAACCTGAGTTCCATTTTTAAGATAAGTACTTCGTAGGGTTTTATGGCAAGATAAATATTTATGTCTCCGCCTGTCCTTTCAAAATGCATTCTCTCCCAGGGCAAGAGTGCCCCCTTACCATGTTTGGTAATACTCATTTTCATCCCTTGCCCCCCTTGAGATGATAAACCATGCCTGATGAATGGAAGCCTTCAACCAAGAATTGGATTTCCGGGCCAGCGGTTGACACCCACTATCTCTTGCCCCTCCTACAAAATACTGAGGTCTTGGTAACCTGCTTTAATGAAGGAAAAACAAAGGACTGGGAGTTAAATGTTTCATGGCAGGCCTACTCTCCCTGGTGGACTTGGGGACAGCAGTGTATGTTTCTTTACCTGCTCCTGATACAGATGGCAGCCAACCAGTTGGTCAAGGAGCCTTTCTTTAGGTAGAGGCTGTGGCCAGGTCAGTACTCTTGTCAATAGGGTCTGGGAAAGAGAGAGAGCATTCGCAGAACAAGCAGTATGCAGCCACCAGCAGAGTCACGCAACACTTCACAGCGCCAGCACAGAGACGACACCACCAGCAGTCTGGCCCCTAGACCACCAGGTGTAAAACTGGCAATACCAGCCCCACCAACCATGAGACTTAGCTTTGGGATAGAAAGAACCAAGCCCCTGAACACGAACCTGAGCACTCAGCCTTTCGAGCAGCCATTGTTTTTCTGAGTTGGACCCACATGGAAGAAGTGGGCGGGTCTTAGCCCCCCTATGTGTAACCTTGGTGGCATGCAATGCATCCCGGATGGGGAAGACAGGGCCACATTGGCCAGAGAAAGAGAGCCAACCTAGAAAGGGGGAGGGATATAAAATGGATCCAGGGGAAGCAGGAAGTGTGGGTTGTTCGGGTGAGGTCAGAAGAAATAGAGGTGATGGACCAAGAGACCAGTAGGAGGAACGAAGCAGCAGCGGATTGTGGAGGTGATTTCTGGAGAAGATGAGGTATTGGGTAGTGAGTGTATGCAGCACTGCAGTGTGATTGTGCATGCTAGTGTGACGAGTGAGATTAGGATAGATGATAGTGTAAGTAGTGACTGAAGTGTATGATACTGAGTGAAAGGAAAGTGTCTTAGTAGAGTGGAGATGGGTTTAGTAGAGTGGAGGAGGTAGTGTAGTGTGGAGGAGGGACGGTATTAAGTAAGAGGGTGTAGTAAGATCAGTAAGCGGGTTGTAACATTGAAGGGTGTAGGCAAGACCCAGCAGGAGTGAGAGACATTGGAGGGACGGAAGAGGGAAGAGAGGAGAGGCAGATGCAGTCGAAGGAGTAGAGTAGGCTCAAAGACAGGCGAGGGAAAGGCAAGATTGAGCCGTATAGAAGAACTGAAACAGGGTGTCTGAATGGCACAACTCCCCTATCCCTATATTTCACTAACAGCTGGATAGCGGAGGGACATTTAGGAAGTCCCTGAGGGTGTTTAGCTAGATAAGGCAATCTTCTTTTTGGTCCTCACCCCTAGTGTAAGGCAGAATTAGACAAGAGGGGCCAATCATCTGCATGTACTAACCTTGGGTCAGGGATGCCTGGCTTAGGGAGGAGATACTAAATACCACGAGAGAGAGGCCATAGGGCCCACAAACATATCAATTAAAACACTGGAAAAGCCTCTGAGAGTTGCAGTGATTCTTGTGGAATTTGTGACTAGGCCTAAGGGGTAAGTAGTCACCCAACTGCGTTCAGTGCAGCTGGAACTACAGGATCAGGATGAACTGCAATACAGGACTCTGGAGGGCCATCAGGAAGCTCCCCAGAAGCATACACTCGATACCGGGATGAGGACATCTACATTTGTGACTGGACAGGGTAGCCTTAGCGACTACCATGAAAATGATTGCTGGCTGAGTCTGCAGCAGCTGCTGGATGGCTTCCATCTTGTTCCAAAATCTCCAGAGATAGCTAGTTTGAGGGTAGGTGTATGCTGGATCCAGTGGTTCTTCTGTTTCGGCCTCCAGATGCCCAGCATAGCCAATAGGCTATGATTGAACTTCTCCACCTCGGCATCTGTCTGCAAGTGGTATTGTGTCGTATGATTCTTCTTGATGCCAACCAGCTCTAGCATCTGTTTTATGAGTATCGTTCGTTCCTCCTGCCTGTGATTAGCAGGACTTCGATGCTGGGACACCAATATGCCGCTCCGGCAGTGACTCGCTTCACCCTCAGGCGGTTCCACTCTCTGTGAGGTCTGCCTTCCTGGACTCAGCAGATTTCTGTGGGCTGTGGGTTTTCTCTACCCACCACATTGTCAACGTGGTCCTGCCTCCAGGCTTCTCCTGGAAGGAAAACATCATATCCTCTGTGCTCCAGCACAGGCGTCTGTGTTTCGCCCTCAGGCGGGCTCACTCTGCATCTGCGTGGGTTCAGGCTTTTTAAGGTCCTTCCTGGAACGAAAGAGGACAGGCCATTGGTCCCTTTCTTCAAGAGCCCTGCACATTGTGGTACTGCGCAACCCTCATATATCCAACAAAGATTTGTGACTCTGACAAAAATAGAGGCATGGTAACAGCTTTTACCTGGGGATTCCTTGTCCCCTAAGGCCCAGTGTGATCCTGCTTAACCTGTGCCCTAAGGGGTATTAAGGGGAGCAGCCACACCTCCCTAGTCACAAAGAGGGTGGCTCCCCCTTGGGAGGAAGGGGTGAATTCCCTGCATTCGTCACATACCTTTTCCGTTTGGTTGGAGCCTGCCTCTAGTCGTCCTAAGGGGAAGCGACTGAGAAAATACATATTCTCTTGTTCCTTTCCCTTTTAAAGTTCTATGGTAAAGCAGAACAGTTGTAAGTTTAAGAACCATTTCATGATTAGGGCATTAAGTCTTTAACATCCATGCTAAGGGAGAATGGTCAGTGACTAATTGAAATTTTCACCCTGTAAAGTAGTACTGTAGACTGGTGATGCCCCATTTAATAGCCAGAGCCTCCAACTCTACAGTGACATAGATTTGGTCTTGGGTGAACAACTTCCTACTGGTATATAGGACTGGATGTTCTTGTGTCAGTACTCCTGTGTGCAATGCGTAGGTAATCCGAATGGCAGTGAGTTGGCCATGAGAGGAGTAGAAGCTGTCTGTTGCTTCTGGCTAGCCCAATAAGAGCCTCCTCAGAGAGGACAACCTTTCTTATGAAGCACTGCCCTGTTAGTTAAACTATACAGACAGGGCTGTGGTTCAGACGAAAGAGCAAAAAATACCACCAGGTATACGCCAGGATGCAAGGAAACAGGAACGTGTTTTAGTATCAGAGTACAGGGGAGTTAAATACAACTAGTTTCGAGATGACACTAACCTGGAGCTCTAGACATTGACTCAAAGAGGAAAAAAGAAATTCCGCTGGTGGCAATAAAACTCAGAGCTTGGGACAAGTCCAGACGAAGGAGACTCAAAGTAGCAAGAGGCAGGAGCAGGGAAAGGACTAGATGCGGTAGGAAGGGAAATTACTAATTTTAGTAGGGACCTACCTCCCGAGTGGAATGAGTATGCACTAACGGCAAACGGAGTGCACACTAGTAATGCTGCAATGTCCAAAGTTCTGTGCACAACGTTGGCAAGGATAATGGCACAATCCCACGTAGTCCACACCAAGTAATCAATAGCCGAAAACAGGTCAGGGGAATCCAAATGGCAATCCTTTAAAGGGAAGAAATGTTTGTTCAACCAAGCCAGAATTGAATTACCAAAAAATGCAGTCCAACGAGTTGCCAGGTAAGGAGAATCAGGGGTCAGCAACGAATATCAGAAAACTATTTATAAAAACAGTATTTGAACACAGGGGGGACTTACTTTAATCAGAAGCACCAGCGCCATGGAGGTTTGTTTCTTTAAACGTCTGTGATGTTAACAGTACGTTCTGACGTATCGCTGTGCGCCAGGTAGTCATGGCAACAGGGGTCAGCGTCCAGCGCTGATGCGCGATGCTCGACGTCAACTCATGGCGTTGGTGGAGGCGCCATGGCAACTGCCATGGCAACTGCTAAGAGCGCAGGGGAAAGCGCTGCTTGCATATGAATCCGCCGATGAACCATGACATCTTCCCCATCATACAACTGTGAGAGTACTGCTCCCAAGCCAACTTTGGATGCGTCATTCTTTAGGATAAACTCGCAGTTGAAGTTGGGCGTCTTTAGAACGGGTTCATCACAGAACATCTGCTTCAGTCCATCAAAACTTTTCTGATCCTGATGAGTCCAGACAAACTTATTAGGATGGGAGCTTGTTTGTGAGATCAGCCGCAAGGGTTGAAAAGTTAGCAATCAACCTTCTTTAGTACCCAGCTACGCCTAGAAAAGCCCTCAGTTAATGTTTGGATTTAAGGGGAAGTGTCAATGCCACTGCCTTTACTTTGCGGTCTGAAGTTGGATAAGACCTTTGCCCACAAAATAGACTAGGTATTTTACAGCATTTTGTGCTCAGTGAATTTTGTTTTAGGGTTAACATCAAGCCACACCTTGCCCTAGTGATTGCATAGAGATGATATATATGTTCCTCCAAACTGTTGTTATGAATCCCAATGTCATCAAGATTAGCCCCTGCTAAGGCAGAGTCGGGTCTTAAACCATTATCCATGGACTGGCCACCTGGGGGTGCATAGACAGGCATGCTCTCTGCGTGAGCTCCGCTGCCACAGCCCCTAAAGGTGGATTGAGCCCCCACATGAGGACCCCCCCCATAGACGAAAATAGGGTGATTACTGTCTGAAGATTCCCCCCCACGCCCCGGTGGGAGAAATCCAGCGAAAAATTGAGATAGGAATCCCCAAGAAACCTACATTGAAAACTACGGCTCGCCAGACCCAGAACAGCAAAACGGAAACTATGATGGCACGCGCATGCTGACGAAAGCCGGTTGACCCATAAGAAATAACACACTGGTACGGTTACCAGCAGCAACGGAGCCAGAGAAATCTCGAGCGACAGTGCAGACTAAGGAGGAGGGTGTCACTTGCCGAGGGGCACCCAGCACTCCCCTGACCACGGCCGGCACCTTGTGCTGAGAGTCCGACCACCCGTAGCTCCACTGAGGCCTGAGGTGTGTAGCGCGGCGCGGGACGGCACAGCGGGTGCGACGGAAGGGCCCCGCGCCACACGAAGATCATAGACTGCTGCTCGAACGGGGCCCTCGGTGCCTCAGCGCACTCACCGGCTCCTGCTACAATTCCAACAATACGGAACACGCCTCTGTAAGGCACGCCGTGGTTGGGTGAGCGGAGTTGTTAATATCCTCAAATGGCACTGCAATAACTACAATAGAAAAGAGACTGCACCAATACGATTCTCCTATAGAGCATAAAAAATAACTTTGTGGGCCTCTCTGAGGAGACTGAGAGCCTCTGTCGGTGTGCGTGCAGCTGGGTACCTACAATCTAAACACTGCCTAACACAAAAGTATAGGAAATAGCTAAGACATCATAGACTTTATCTCTACAATAAAGTACAGCCAATGTATGCTCTACTCGCTGGAATCTACCATTCCATAAAACTGTGAGTTGATCTGACAGAGCCCTCTCTGCCACTGCACCCATCGATCCCGCTGAGCATAACTGTGGAAACACTGATAATGCTCCTAACCCGCCATGCATTGATGCGCAACATATATGGAACGGGATCTAAGCTCAGCACGGCAACCTTAGGAAGCCAACAGAGAGAGAGGCTAGTGGGGAAATAGTAGCTTCATAACTCCGAGTGTGGGGCAGGCCCTTTAAAATACACTCAGAGGGAAATCACATCGTACTCAATTCCATCTGCCACCAATCCAGTCACGTGGAGACAGGGGAAACCTCAGCACCCTGACAGCACCAGCTCTGAGAGTCCCGACAGATCTCAACCAAGCCTACTGCTAGGTGTCTAGAACACTAAACACCCCCTCACACCGGATGAAGCGACAAGACCACACAGCGACCCCTACCCAGTGCAACCCAACAGACAGGAGCAGTGGAGGGCACATCTCAGGGTCTAACTCATTTCCCCCTGTATTCCCATGAGAGGACAACAAACAAAAGACATTCCAATTCTGCCACAAGTGCGAGGAGAACGGGCCCGACAAAACCTCATTATTACAGCCAGGTCCTGCAATCATTCTGAAGTCACCCCTTAACGCGCGTATCCACTGTGACCTCACGGCTCATCTCATCCTTGACCAAGTAGGAAAGGAGAAGACCTCACCATACAAAAGGCTAAAGAGGGAAAGGCTCTGAGGGGACGTGGGACTCTACGATAACAAACTAAAGAGGTACTTAAGAACTATCCCTGTCATTAGGCGTTCTTCTATACAACTGAATGCCTCCCGGAACAATACTGATGTCCCTCAGAAAAGAGCAGAATTAAGTGCCTAATCCCTCCGAACGCAGAGAGACACAATATTACTACACCAGAACCCATACTAGCCATACAGTCCTGCTCACACTTCTTGGGGCCACCACACAATACCAACGCTACCCCCCAAAGCCACATGAGTGTGGGGCAAAAATTAGCACCATTCGCTTCCACCTCCATATCTACTGGGACGCAATAGATTAACCCAAAAGAGAACGGATCCACAGGGCAGGAGGCCCCCCGGGCGGAACCAAGATCGGTCCTCGCCCGATTCCATCGCTTCCAGGATAAGGCTAGAGTGCTCAAAAAGGCAAGAGGCAGCGAAGCAATCACCTTAGGATGTGCTCAGATCTCAATATATCAAAATCTATCCTCCATGACGCTGGCTCTCAGGTGGATGTGCGGACCTCTCACAAAGCATCTGAAAGGAAAGAATATTCCATACAGGTGGGGCTAGCTTTTCTCCCTCTCCTTTGAATACAAGGGCACCAAGATAAAATTGAGATCCGAAAAAGAAATTAAGACATGGATCTCGGAGCTAATCGGCCAGCGCGAAGAAGGAGGTAATCGGGAAGAGCCAAGACGAGAAGATCAAGGATGGCGCATTCAGAACCAAGGAGAAAGCGCGTGAAAGGCTCGAGGAAATACCGAAGGGATAACATCTCCCTGGAAGGGGAAAACTGATCATCCACGAACTTGGTAAGATGGAACCTATTTCACTGCACAGAAAGTGACCTGATTAGGGTACCAGGTTTAGAACTACAATATGGTCACAATACGAACACTAGGGGAAACACAAAATGGGCTCAACTAAGATTTAGGTATCACATTAAGTCAAGGGGCGTGAAGTAACAGTCCCCACAGGTGGTACGATGCCGAACCGGTGCTATCAACCAGGTTCGGTCGAATGCCACCAACTGGGATGGGGAGGGAAAGGGGCGAAAGCAACATCTGTAGTGGTTCAAAATACTCAAAATAGTGTGACACTCAATGGGCAAATAATTTACTAGTCATGGAACATAAGCTATCTCCCAATAAGAACAATCAATGGCATTGACTGCTGATCTAAGGGGGGGGATTCCCTAAGGGTAGGGACACAATGTAAAAGGCCTTAACTCACCAACAAAGTGGTCACTTGTAGCCAGAGAGTTCCGTAGATCCAAAACGGATGTCCTCTTACTACAGGAGGCAAAGTACGCTAAGGGGGAGGAGCGGCGCATCCTTGGAAAACGGGCAGGGAAAGAGTTCTGGGGATCTAGGCCACTTAGGAAAGGAGGCGTGGGAATCCTTATTAGAGCTGGTATAGACTTTGTGGTGGACAAGACTTGGTCCGATGTAGAAGGGCTTGCCCTATTGGTAACTGGGAAAATTGCATAAGTGAACGTCACAATTGCCCCAATCTACTCCCCCAACACAGGACAGACCAGATTTCTTGCAAAGACAATTTCCAAAATAATCTTAGCAGCCTCAGGACATGTCATTTTAGGGAGTGATTTCAATCAGTGGGCAGACCCAACCAAAGATTGGAAACCTGGCAATCCTGATACGAGAAACCTGATTAGGGGAGACCATACGGAATTAGCAGACATGATGGACACATATGAAATGAAAGATGTGTGGAGGATCATGCATCCAAATGATCGAGGCTACACTTTCTACTCTAGCCCACACAACACATTTACCCAAATTGACTATATATACCTATCCAAAGATCTCACTGACACCACAACACACTCAGAAATAGTTCAGATTACATGGTCAGATCATGATATGCTGCTGGTGGACATTAGGTGGGAAAATTTACCAATAATGGGATGGAAATGGCAGCATAATGAGAGTCTCTGGAAAGACGCAGTCTTCAAGACGGAAATGGAGACCGAAATTAACGAATACCTCAAAGTGAACAATACCGGTTAGGCATCCAAGCAGGTAGTCTGAGAAGCAGGGAAAGCTACCTGGAGGGCTGTTTTAATACAGGAGGGGTCTTCCAAGAAAAGGGAGCGAAAGATCATTGAACACAGACTTAGAACCCAAATCTGTCAGCTGGAGTGGGATATCAGGAAGGACGAAGGGATTGATCCCGATAAAATTAATGAAGCAAAAAGGAAAAGGGAGGAACTGAAACCTTTGGAACACGAACAGATAGTGCGTAAGCTCCGACTCCTGAAACAGAAATTCTATGAAAAAAGAGACAAGGCTGACGCATTGCTGGCCGCCAGACTAAGGTAACAGAGAGCTGAGAGAAAAGTAGCAGAAATAATCGAGGACAACCCCGACATGACCCACACTCCCCCCACCATCCCAGAGTTTTTTTACAACTTCTACGAGGCCCTATACACCTCCGAAACAAACCCTGACCAACCAGATACAGAGTCTTACATATCCCCAATCAATATGCCCAAAACATCAAGCCTAGACTCAGAACTGCTAGAATCCAGGGACGTCATTTCACCAAAATGTCAGGGGTAGCGGACGTGACATCACACGGCCCTTGACCTCTGATGACATCACAGGATGCAATGTCATTTGACCCCACCCCGAAGTGACATCACAGTAAGTGATGGAACATGACCTTTGACCCCTAGACAAAACAGAAAGTGGCATCACATAGCATTGTTCCTAAGTACACTACAAAAAATATGGTTACGATATCACTGTAATGTGATATACATTTCATACAAGAAAGGATCACCATATGTATCGTTACTATCAGTGTGTATAGGCCCATATTACCAAATTACTCTGAATGCAAGCAGACGTCCAAGGCCAAATGATAATGATGTGTTATTATATAGCACTTAGGCTTAAGCACTTTATATAGAACAAACATACATACAATATCACCCAACCTGTGTTGGTACTCATTTATCAACTTCAGAAGGATGAAAGGCTGACTTGGTCTTGTCAGGAGTCAAACCTGCAACCTGCAGGTCACACACATATTGCAGCAGTGAGCAATCAACCCACTGAGCTATCTTACCGGCTATAGCTATCTTACCGGCTATTACATGGCTGAATGTTCTCAAAGTCAGAAAGCGAATGACACTCTGTAGCGGATACCATTAAACTGGTACCTGAGACTTAAGAGCAGGCCAGTTCACCGGCAGGTTTGGTGCAAAGTTGGCCACATGTCAAACCTGTGTGGATCTACTTTTCAGGCATCAGAGGTTGGCAAAATACATACCATTGGGAGGGTTCATAGCTGTGTATTAAAGTTGGCAACTGTGCAGTGCTCATTCCAGCTCCTATTTATTTTTCACAATTCTGCTAATGCATTACCACTCCTCTAGAGAACTACTCATCTCAGACGCTGCCCCCACCTCCACCTTCTAAAATCGCCTTAAAAGCTGAGCACTTATGAGGCGGCATGCGAGCCGTACACTAATGAATGCAATAAGGCATAACTGTATGGCCTGTTAACCCATTTGCAGGTATTGCTCAAATATGCTACCTGATGTGAGGTAACTTGAAGGTGTGTGCATGAGTTTGCGTGCAGTGTCTAGCACTTGCCAAAAATAGCCAATCTATGCACTTTGATGTCATAAGATCCTTAACGCGGAATGGGTGGTGTCTGGTGGTACAAGTCATTGGGGGGAAGTTTGCAGGCAAACTATGTTACCAGAAGTGATTTAATCCCTTAGTTTACCCATCATAATGAACTGACAGTGAGGGTCTGTCGCAAAAAGGTGTTTTGAATGCAAACTACCTGGCATCCACAGAGCTATGGGACAACTGCATAACAATCAAACCAGCAATGACGATTATCTTTAAACAATGGTGATCAACTAGGCTTCTAAACTATCATTTATAAACAGCACGACTAGAAAAGTCCTGTTGTGTGCATTGCAACCTTTTGCAAAACGTTTGCCATATGATTTTAGTGGGACAACGTTCATTAGAAAAAGGGCACCCTTGTGAAACTATAAGCTGTTTTGATGTTCTTTCTTCACCTACCTGTGAGTGGACCAAAGCAGCACAGGCACATGATCAGCAGCCAGCACCCCTCCATACAGGACAATGAGAATGAGCAGAGGGGAGGGGGCTGCACCTGCCGGCGGAAACATGTCTGAAAAATTAGGAGAGGTCCGAGGCTCCACAGCAAACCCTGGGAATGAAGCAAGCACGCGGCAGAATGCCTTCCTGGAGGCCACACTCTGAACTGCTGACTCCCCTCCCCCACGTGCTTTCAAGAGCTCTGTAACTTTTCATGGTTGCTATGCAACCACAAAAGTTACAGAACTCTTGAAATCAGCTGCACTGGCGCCTGCCGAAACATCGCAGACCTGGCAGCAGCAAGACCCTATATTGATAAAGAAACGGACACAAAAACGGAAGCGCCGAGCTTCCGTTTTCGTTTGTCTCGTTTTCTTAATATAGGGGTCGCAAAGCCAAAGCCAGGGGTTGCAATGGAGCAACCAGAGGTTGTGACCCCTAAATAGTCCATAGCCCAGTAGCTTGCAATACAAAAAAAAAGTGTTTTTTTTTTTAGAGGTCGCAAGGGAGACCACAGAGGTCGTAGTTACGACCCCTAAATGACGTCCCTGCTAGAATCCCCTATATCTGAACAAGAAGTCAAAGATCCAATAAAGAGGCTAACTATAGGTAAATCCCCGGGTGAAGATGGTTACGCGACCGGATTTTATAAATCCTTTAGCATGCAACTAACGCCATTCCTGGCGGAGCTCTTCAACGAGATAATGGAGACAGGGAAAGCCCCAGATTCCTTCACATGAGCACTGATCACAGTGATTCCTGAAGAAGGGAGAAACCCCAAAAAATGTGGGTCATACCGCCCCATATCCCTACTCAATCTATATGCAAAAATGTAAACGAGAGTGCTGGCCGGTAGACTAGAGACACTAATGCCCCAACGTATACACCCTGATCAGGTTGGATTCATACTGGGGAGGCAGGGAGCGGACACGATGCGCAAAACACTTCACCTCATTCATCGGACCGCACCCAATGATCCTGATCTGCTTTCAATCGATGCAGAGAAAGCTTTAGACAGGGTAGAGTGGGGATTCCTGAGTGCTGTCCTACGTAAGGTGGGTATAGGCCCGAGGTTCAGAAAATGAATACAGGCGGTGTACACATCCCCCAAATCATCCATATTTGTAAACTGAGAATACTCCAGATGGTTCGAATTAGAACGTGGAACCCGACAGGGATGCCCTCTCTCTGCAATCCTTTTTGCACTTTCCCTAGAGCCCCTGGCACAGAAAATGAGGGTCGACCCCATGGTAGAAGGGATTCGGCTGGGGGCGATGGAATACAAGGTAGCACTTTATGCCGACGATATATTATTGCATATAACCAACCCCATTACATCTATTCCCCGAGCCCTTCACCTATTAGAAGAATACAGTCAACTATCTGGGTTAAAGGTGAACAGAACAAAATCCACCCTATTCCCTTTACAGGGATCGAAAGAAGAAAAAAACAGGTTCCTCCCACTCGGCCCCAAGATCTAACACTTCAAATTGAAATACTTGGGCATACAGATCACCAAAGCCCTGGCTGACCTATATGAAGCCAACTTTCCCCCCTCCTCCAACGATTCTCTGCTGATCTAAGTAAATGGAACAGGATAACGATCTCCTGGTTAGGACGACTTAACGCTATTAAAATGGTATGCCTTCCCCGGTTCTTGTACCCAATTGCTGCTCATTGAGATACCAAAAAGTTTTTTTCTCGAGGCCAAAAAAATAATTGTGAAATTCCTGTGGCTGGGAAAGAAGGCGAGAAGTCATATGACGCTCTAACACTTCCCAAAGACAAAGGAGGACTAGGGCTCCCTGATTTGAGAAAATATTATGAAGCGACCCAATTGCGTGTCCTAATTCCTCACCTACGTAATAACAAAGACCCCCAATGGATCCACATGGACAATCATTATTTATCACCAGCCACGGTATCGGAGTGGCAATGGGCTCCTCAAAAAAAGCTCCAAAACAGACTTAAAGACCACCCAATATTGAGCACCATTTGGGGCATATGGAGAAAAGGTAAAGGTATGCAGAAGATCTCCACATGGCCTTCCCCACTGAGCCACCTATGGTCCACCGGAATCAACTAGCACATCCCTAAAGTAGGAAGATTCCAATCATGGTATGAAGCTGGCCTAGACAGGGTGGGGCAATTACATAAAGAGGACTCTTTTATCTCACTCCCAGAATTGACCGAAGCCCTGGGAATAGGCCCATTGTCTACCTTCCACTACATACAGATAAAAGGCATCTTAACAAAACCAGCATGGACGGATAAGCTGATGAGAGACCTTACCCCCTTTGAAAGACTATTAGACTCTAGAACGGAAATGAAGGACCTGATATCAGCAATGTATAAAGAACTGTTAGAAGCATGGGACGGGACCACAGAACCGTTGAGGGGCAGATGGGAGAGAGATCTAGGAGAGCAGATAAGCCAGGATACGTGGGAAAAAATGTGTAAAGCTGCATCACAGACATCCATATCAAGCCAATACAAGCTATCAAGCTTTTACATAGATGGCAGTATGACCCACTCAGACTTTCCAAAATGTTTCAAACAGCCAACCCAAGATGCTGTCGGGAATGTGGGGAGGTAGCAGACTACTGGCATATGTGGTGGGGCTGCCCCTGAGTAAGAGTATTCTGGGAAGAGGTCCTGTGTTGGATCAAAGACATAGATGGTATCCATAGGGTGGCTGACCCCCACCTTATACTATTTGGCCTTGAATAAAATGAGGACGAATGGAACAGGATTAAAGGGCTCGTCCCCCACCTACTGCTAGCTGCTCGTGCCATGCTGGAAAAATGGAAATCCATAACGGTCCCAAGTAAAAAAGAATGGATCAATGTAGCCTCTAACATATGCACAATGGAAATGATAACCGCATCGCTACACGGAATATCATCACAATGCGAGGCCCTATGGATGGATTTTACGAATAAACATCTTTCAAGTGAATCTAAGTGCTAACCTGACTAATGCTCAGGGTTGTAACGTAACCGAAAGAAGCTAAAGGGTTATGGATTGAGACAATACAGACCTACCCAATGGGAAATCCCCCCCAAATATAAAATTGTGAACACCTATTGACACACACAGAAAAAGTTCCTGGAATGTTTGCTCGACCACCAGAGGGGAGGAGGGAGGGCGAAGGGAAAGTCATACAGAACCGTTGCAGTACAGGAGTTGAAGCATGTATATGATGTATGAAAATATGGCAGTACTAAAAAGCTCCGATCCCGCTCTGTAACCATGTGTTCGTAATATTGTACTATGTAATGTGACTAGAAATGAACAAAATTCAATAAAATCAAATAAAAAAAGACATTATCTATTAACCTTTGAAAGGTGACCTGGGCACCATGAAGGCCAAAAGGAAAGACAGTAGGCCTCATTATGAGCTTGGCGGTCCGGATACAACGGTACCAGTAAGCTTGCAGGTACCGTTGTATCCAGACCGGCAAACTCTGGGTTGTGCTCGTGGGTGTCTTTCATTCCACCAGGTCTGACCTGGCGGAATGAAAGGCACCAGCGAGCACAGCATGTCGGATGCACAAGCACCGGTATAAACGGTGCCTGTGCATTCGGCTTGCCCATTCCTATTGAGCTCTATGGGGCTCAAATGGGAATGGAGAAGCATTTATTCCGGCGCCCGGGAATGGGCAAATACTGTGTGTGGCAAGGCTGTAATGACCCGGTAATTGCCCATTTCTGGCCACCGGAAAAAATGAATACTGGTGGCAGCCGTGTCTGTATTACCACCATCCTCTTAATGAGGCCCAGTAAGGTGAAACAACCCCTGAGAGGGGTGAAGGCCATTTTGCTTTTGCCAGAGGGCTTAAGGGGGACTTGCCAACAGCCCTTGGTGAGATCTAGGGTCAGTGTATTTGGCATTCCCACTATCTCAATAAGCTTATCTATCCTAGGCATTGGATAGTTGTTGCAGACCGACATGGAATTCAAGTCTCCTAAAGTCAATGCAAAACCGCCACGAGCCATCAGGCTTGGTGGCAAAAACAATTGGGGAAGACCAGGAGCTATCTGAGGATTCGATCACTCCTTCTATTAACTTGTTGGCAATATCTTCTTTAATCTTTCTGCGCACTTCAGGGTTGCAGTATGGTTTGCCGTTTGTCCAAGAAGTGTGTGCATATAATGGAAGAAGTTTCTAATGAAGTTGTTTGACTGATTCTATCAAGATAATACTTTCTGAGTAATGTAAAAGGGAATTTGTGTTTTGTTCACTTTGTTCAACTGACTGCATTTTGTAGATTACAGTGTTAATAAAGCATCTTGAATGATGAGCATGCTTTTTACTTTGCTTTAGGACACAGGTAGTATTGTGTAAAATTAAAATTGTATTAAACACGGGCTGCATTTCTACTTAATTGGCTTTAATAGAGGCAGCGAAGTTGCAGCAGCATGGGCATTTCATACTTTGTTTTCTTTTCATGTAAGAAGCACACCAATTGCATAGCTAGTCATGTGGTCTGAACTTTAACTCCCTTTCTGACCACCCACCACAAGCAGGTATAATGGATACAGGTAGAAGCAGTGCTGTATATATTTTTAGTGGCACAGATTGTACCTGTACCTATCAACGGGACTGCCATATATTCAGGCAAAGCAGCCTAATTTATCAACGGAGCTGCTATACTGTACGCAAGTCATGGGACAGTGCCAAATATTCACAGCAGGGCTGATTGCATCTTGCCCACATTTCCTAGCAGGACTGCTATGTTTTGGGACAGTACCTGAGTATGTTAACAGAGCTCCTGTTAAAAAAGCACGAACACGTGTTGGCATTTTCTGCAGCAAGCTAAAGTACAGAGCAAGAACAGTGTCTGAGCTCGTCCCACCAACTTCCGACAGTGTGAGAAGATGGCATTACTGTCATATACTTCAATATCTTCTATTCGGTCTTGCGCTTTCTAAACTTCTGCTTCTCCCATGCCAGATTACTGAGTCCCACTGCCAAAAATCTAGCACATTTCAAAGCCTCATTATGAATCTGCTGACTAATGTATCATAGTCCAAACAGGCTTAGAACTTTAGACAAGCCATTTATGTCAGGCAAGCCTCACATTGAACTGCCAGTGCGCTAACCGTAAGTGCCTTTCAGTGTCAACAGTCTGTTGGGAAAGGCAGTTCAGTGGGTCAATAGCCCTGCTGCAGAGATTATTGTGTAACCTGTTAGTTCAAATTATGTTGATAAGTGAGTTAATGAGTCTGCATCAGAGATATGCATTTCAGATGCAGGTAACATGCAATTGTAACACAGTAGACTTAACTTTTGACTTATCAAAAGGACTACTAAATGTTCAGTGATTCAGAACACACATATTTTATCTGGGATGCTCTACTTGCAATGGCTCAGAACACGCAACTCATCAGGGTTGCTATACCTGTGATTGCTCAGAACACAACTCTCCAGGGCTGCTATGCTTGTAATGGCTCATAACACACACCTCATCAGGGCTGCTCTACCTGTGATGGCTCAGAACACACAGCTCTTCAGGGCTGCTATACTTGTAAGGGCTCAGCACACACAAATTATCAGGGCTGCTATACCTGTGAATGCTCAGAACAGACACATCTCATGTGGGCTGCTATATTTGTAATGTCTCAGAAAAAGCACATCCCATGAGGACTGCTATATGTGTAATCGCTCAGAACACACAACTCATTAGGGCTGCTGTACCTGTGATGGCTCAGAAGTAGAAAACGCACATCCCATGAGGACCACTATGCTTGTAATGGCTCAGAACAGACCCCTCATTTGGGCTGCTATACTTGTAATGGCTCAGAACAGACATCTCATATGGGCTATTGTACTTGTAATGGCATACAGTGTAAAGCATCTGCATTCAAGCAAGTGCTGCATCTGGTCAGACAAACCTCTAACTGTACAGCCCCACCCCTTTTTTCTTCCTGCACTTATCAGACCTACCCTGTCTTCTGCCTTACACCTAGCACTTGCAAATTGCTGGCTGCACTAAAACTGTTTGTTGCCTTTATTATTTATTTATTGTTATTTATCTGTTTCTCTTCGCACTTTCCACTTCTCCCCCTTCCATGCACTTTTCCCCTCCCCCTCTCCCATGGACTTGCGCGTTCTCAATGTCACTGGGCCTAATAAGATCGCTGTTTTGTTCTCCCCTGTTCCCCTCCCTTGCCGCGCTCTGAAACACTTGTGTACGAGGCGCGATAGAAATAAAATATCAATATCAATATCAACTGTATAATTCCTAGCCTAATAGCCAAATTAAGGTTTGCACACAACTAAAAAGGAGCACCCAATGGTAAAGCTGCATTACATTTTTAAATAGAAAAGGCTTTTTCAGTTTTTTGGATATTTATCGGTGCTATGTAAAAAGACAAACAGAAAAAAAGGAGTGGAAGAGCAACTCTGAACCTAAGCAATACAGAAGAACAAAGGTGTGGCGGGGAGAGGGAGAAGGGACAGAGAACATACTAAAAAATCCAAAACAGGAATTCGAGCAACAGGAAGAGAGAGCAATGAGCTACATGATAGGGCAACAAAGAAAGTGAGAAGGGAAACACAATTAATAATAGGACAAACACACAATATGAGTGAGGGATAGAAGCAGAGTAAAAGAGACATTTGGAGACAGTAAACTAAAACACAGATCAACAGCAGGTGGGGAGAGATGGAAATAGAAAAGCAAGACTACAGAAGGGCACGCCAATATATAAATAAAAAAGAGATGTAGCCAGAGTAATGACATGAGAGAGGAATAGGAGGGAAAAAGCAACAATACAATGCAGAGAGGGGAGAGGCAGAGTGACGGAGAAACAGACCGCAGAATGTGGCATCGCAACACTTAAGGGTGATAGGCAGAGCATCAGAAATTGAGAGACAGGGGAAACAAAGTAGCAAAGGGGAGGAGAGATGGAGAAAAAACATGGAGTGACTCTCATGCAGGTAGTGCCAAGTAGCAACAGTAGGCACGAGAGGCAGAGAAGTGATGCTGGTAGAGTGAGGGACTTGATTTATGAATCACCCGATGTAACTAGCTGGCATCTGTATTAACTCTGAACAGAGTTTGTGCCCAAGTACCATGAAGATGAAGCTGGGTAGTACGCATCTACAAGGTTCTTGTGTGGGGAAAATGTTTCCACAGGTGCAATACATTATTTAGAACCACTTTGAAATAGAGCTGTTTTATCACTTATGTTTTTGAACAAGGTTTTAATTTGACGCACAAATTAGATAGTTGTCAGACACTTTTTACTCTCTTGCGAAGGAGGAAAATCATTTTTACTCTCCTGAAATTGGATTTACACTCTAATTCTAAATATTGGGAGTAAAATACTTTCACTCTAAAATCCTATCTGGAGCACTGGTTACAGCGCTATCCAGGTCCACTAGACGCTGCAGAATGTATCTGCGCTTAGATTGGGAATTCAGGCCCTTGATGTTGAGAGTTGCACATTTCAGCTTAAAATGTGGGGGAGGTGCTAGCTGCGATGTTGAGTCCTCTTTTCCCAAGGAGGAAGCCGGGCAAGGTTCATCTGCCATCTGGGACTCCAATGCTTATGCATGACTGATGCAACTGACATTTGTTAACTATAACAAACAAAGTGAGCCAGTGCCAACCGTGCACTAACTGTGTTGGTCTCACTGCCCCTGTGACCAGTGAGTGGCATTGCTCAGAAGTCTGGTCATGGCCATGGGGAGCCCGGGCCAGGCTAACTCTGGAGAGGCTACTACACTGACCCCGGGGTTTCACTCTACAGGTGGAGAATAATGAAGGAGGCATCAAGACTGGGGTCATTTGTGCCTCGGATGAGTTCCAGGTTTGTGGGACTTCCCAGACACCGAACACGGGGGGTCCTGGGGCTTCGGGTCTACCCCCTTTGGGGTCATCGAGCTCTGTGGAAGGGCATCGTCTTTGGCCCCCTGCCACATGTTTCCCCACAGATCCTCAGTCTCCTCGAGGGAACTGACCGTTCTTGTGGTCTCTGCAATGGAGAACTGCAGGGTGGCTGGGAAAATCCATCTGTAGTGTATTTTTGTTATCTTTGAGAATAGTAGTCATCGGTTTCAGGGCCTTTCTTTTCTGTACAGTTGCCATTGCCATATCCGGAAAGCCCTGCAGGGATGCCTCCTGGTACAAAATATCTCCCTGTGAGCAGGGCGTGTCCATAATATCTTGCTTAGTGGTGTAAAGGTCGACTCTTGTGATGACATCTGGTGGGGAGCCTGATGACCCCTGTTTTGACCCTGTTTTGACCTCCTCATATTCTATGAATGCGGTCCAGCATCAGGGTGGCTTTCTCATGATGCGGAAGTAGTTTCTGGAAGACATTGCCCATGTATTTGCCCAGGGCCTGGTCTGGAATTGATGATGGGATCCCTTTGATGTGCAAGTTATTTCTCTGCGCCCTGTTCTCTATATTCTCCTGCCTCTTTGCCATGGATACACTCTCCCCTTCAAGAGCCTGGATCCTATGCTGCAAGACAGCCAGCACCCTTGCCTTCTCCGACGTCCAGTCCTCCACCACTCCAGCCTTTTTTCTGCCTCCATTACACAGCCATCCAGGCGCTCCAACTTCAATGTCAGCTACGACATGCAGTTTCGGAATTCCGCCTTAATGTCTGTCATGAAGGTCTGGATGTCCTCCTTTCGTGGCTAGTTGCCCTGGGGGGTCTTGAGGCCTCTGTGGGGAGTGTAGCATGGCTCTTACCGTCTCTGTCTTCCGCTCCTTGTCCTGAGATTACAGCAAGGTAGCGGTATCAGTGCCGTTGCTGTTCTTCTGCTGTTTAGCCATGGTAGGCCTAGGGAGACCCTGCTTATATCATGGAGGTAGAGGATGCTGCCAGGTATGTGCCCTCTGCTGCTTCGTCGGGGATGCCCCTTCTGGTGCCACCTTGGGGGCCGCCGGAGTTCAAGGCTACTGCTGCGTGGTACGTGTGCCCCCTCCAAACCCATGTTGTCAGCTTGCTTAGGCACTGGGGGAGGGGTAGACATGTAGCTACACCCCCAATGGCATCCCTGCATTACATCCTCCGCAGAAGCAGGCAGATCAGGTACAGTGTGTGTAATGCATGTGGGGGAAGGGGGATTTTATGGCTGACTGACTGTGACACCCCTCCAGGCTCCATCACTGCTCTCTTGTGAAGCAATGCAGTTCTTAGGGCCCGGAGATTGCCAGATGTCATTCCTCACGCTGGTGCCCACCAATAACCTGACTGCCTCTCAGGCCGGCTCAGGCTCGGGTCTCTTCCCTCGCTGTTGTTCTGGGAGACAGGTTTCCCCTCTTTGCCACCTCCTCCTCGTCAGCGCTCCCGGTGGAAGCACACACATCGTTGGCCCCCTGGTGGTCGGACTACAGCAGCCATGAGGAGGGAGCCTTCCAAGGCTTACTGCGGGCCGCCACCTTCCCCAGGGGCAGCCCACAGTGAGGCACTGAATGGTGCCGCTGGAATGGGTGACATGAGATGCGGCCCCCAGGCCGTCTTCCCCCACTGCCAGATCGCATCAGCTTTATTGATGCAGTGTGGCGAGAGAGACCAGTGAGGACCAGGAGCCGCCATCTTTGGTCGCTTCGCCTGCCTCTCCCGCTGGAGCCTCAGAGGGGCTAGTGACCAAGTCGGGTGCCCTTCACCAACACCGCCCACGTCTAACTGCTCCAGGGCATCTCCCACAGGTAGTCGCTCACCATCAGCACTCAAATCGGTAATGTGCCGGCAAACTGCTGCTTTGGGCCCAGGCTCTGCAAGGAGGCTTTCAGTGGAGCTACCACATCAACGGCGCTCCAAGCCACGCGCTCTCTGGAATAGTTTTAAAAAAGAATCTCTTAATAATGTTTAGTAGCAACAATGACTGAATTACTGAGTGGCAATGGCTAATATGTGTTTCACACTTGCGTATATGATTAGTCACTTAGGGCCCAATTCATGGAATAATCTGCGCTGAAAATCGAGTACTTGCACGCAAAATCACCTACAAGTCCCTGTTCATCGATTCATGGAACACAATGCACATGGCTTACCCGGGACTTGCGATGAATCCTTGCCGACCCACCACGTCACTGCAACCCGACGAATGGCTTGCGCGAGAATCCAAGGGAAGGACAGGCCGGGCCAGCGCAGCCACCTAGAGGGGGCGGAACATGTGGAATGAGGAAGAACAAGCAAAAATGTGGGTGTTACGAGGGACCTACCACCAAAAAAGCATGCGCAAATCCAGAAACACCTATGCCACGTGATAGCAGGTGTAAACGTCAACACGCACACTAACAAATGCATAAAAAGCACACACGCTCAACAAGCACACATGCTGATACAATCACCATTTGTTTGCAGCAATCATTCAGGGACACTTCAGGAGGAGGAGGCTAGCCAGGGCCCGGATCTTCCCCTCAAGGACCAGCCTTTTTGGGATGCTTGATGACCAGGTCTATGTTAGGTTTAGGTCCCCCCATATCATCCTAGACCTGGTCACGGAGTGGGAAGATGACCTCACATCACCCACCATGTGCTCCCAAGCACTGAGCCCCTTGCAAAATTCCAGCGGACCACCGCCAAAGTAGGTGGCATCCCCCAGGCCACGCAGTCTCGCTGCTTACACCAGGTGTTGGCAATCATAACTGCACATCCTTCTGTCCGCCGCCATATCTATATGACCAGATCACTGGCAGAAAGGCAAGCAGTGGTCCAGGATTCTTATGGGGTGGCACACTTTCCAAAAGTTCCAGAAGCCATTGATTGAACCCATGTTGCTATACGTCCACCTAAAGCAACAGAGCACATCTACCGCAACCGGAAACATTGCCACTCCATCAATGTTCAGGTTGTGTCTGATGCCAAGGGCATCATTACTGAAGTGTATTACTGAAGTGTATGCCAACTGACTGTAATTCAAGAATGCACCCAGATACCTTCGGGTTAGGTAAATAAATTAATAAACTATCCTGGTAGCACACATGATAGTTACACCGGGCCCTGGAAGCTGGGAAGCATGGCAACACATGACTTATTGGTGAGTATGAATGGTCATGCATGCATGTTGAACACAGACCAATAGACACTGTCAACAAATGACAATGGCAACCATTCTCACCTAAACAGGGGACAGTGCCTACCCTCCGAGCACATACATGATGATGCCCATATGCAACCCCAACACACCTGCTGAGGTAAGGTACAACACTGCCCATATTGTGAGTTGGGAGTAGTGGAGCGCACATTCAGAGTGTTCAAGTCACGTTTCCGCTCCCTTGACCACTCTGGTGGTGTGTTGTTATATTCACCAGCAGTAGTCTGCAGGATCATTGTGGCAACATGTGTCCTGCACAATGTTGCAACAGGATGTGGTGTCCCGGTGGACATAGTGGGGGCATACCATCCACACCCACAGGCACACTGCTTGCATATGGCTGGGCAAAAGGCAGGTGGAGAGGCTGCACGTACCCAGCTTGTGCAATCTTTTTTCACCTAATATCCTTCCCCTGTGGATTGTATATGATCCTGCCAAATACCAGGTTCCATTCAATCATGACAATGGCCAATCCACTGTGCCCACAAAACCACCCTTAGAAAGAGCCCTTGGAAGTGCACATTTGTGTGCATCCCTCAGAACTAAAAAGACATTTCATTTTGTGCTTCCCAAAGAAACACATTGAAGAGGGAGGACACCACTACCACCAAGCCAAACATTTAATGAAATCACCCCTTTGGCACCAAAACATCCAATATGACTAACATACCAGTCAAATGTGTAAGCAGCGATAAATCCTGAAACATATCTGAGCTGCAAGCCATGCATGGCTTCAAAAATTAACATGGATATAAAATATAACAAGCACAATGCCATATTGATGCACACATGTCCTAGAATGTGCATGATGCGCACAAACATGTCCTTATTGTGGGCTGTATAAAAGCAGAGCAGAATCGATACACATGTGACACAATCAGGCAACATGACCACAATAAACCCCCTTCCAAATACACTAATTAACAGGAGGTAAATGACAATTGTGACAAAGAGGGCGACACACCAGAATGGTCACATCCAGATATGCAGCAACTAATGCAGCCATTCCATAAGAATCAAGATAAATGCACATCTTACCTGTCCCCTTGGCATGTTGTGGACAGTCAAACTTCATCCCATGAAATAGCCATCATTCCCTGATGGAAGAATTTGCAGACAATGAACAAAATGAATCAGAAAGCAGCTAACAGATCCATGCACCCAAAAACTCAAGACCCACGGGGCCCCTCAGTGACATACAACACATACAAACAACAACTCACAAGACAACCATTAACATGTGTCCCAACACACATGCAGCAACACCTGCACACTGCTTGCAAATCAAACACACAAAACACACAAACTGTCAAACAACAACAACCCCGGCACTGCCTGTCCCCCTGAAAGATATGCAGAAAATATGATGTCACATATCCTCATTCACACGATGATGGCATATATACAACGCACGCATCATGCTGCTTGAAAATGAGAAGACATCACATATGCAGATAACTGAGCCCCCAAAAAAGCAAGGACTACCCTGGAAGACTATCAATGACATGACAAGGCATGCCATCACATGCGTAGTATTGGGACAGTTCACTGAACACAGTCATGGGAGCCCATGATGCAAAGCACAAGAATGTAAGTACACAAATACTCACCTTTTGCACTGCAGGCAGGATCATGCTTGACACAGCAAATCACAGCGGCCAATGTCAGACTGGAAGGCTGGCCACCGAGGCAACTGCCATGGAAGACGTAAGCAGACAAGACAAAGCTTTGTGATAGTGCAAGCAAAAATAAATGCATGCTAAATGTAGGATGTAAAGTAAAACTGCAAGGTCAATGCAGATTTCATTTTGACAGCATACAATTGGTCCAATTGTGCATTCAATTGAATGCAGCAGTACCATACACCCAGCTGCGGTCAACTTGAAGCTGCAAACACCATGGTGCAGCAAGCATGGGATATGCATGTGAAAACACCAACACCACACAACGTAATGTGATGCATCTCAACATAGCATCCCAAAAATGTGCATGAATTGTAACAGCTCGTAACTGGGGCTGCACACCATAATTGGGGAACGCTAAGCAAGAGAGGCCAAATGTGCCGTAGAACAATTACCCCACAAATATTGCAAGGGACCACTGCAAACGTCATGTCCTTGAGAGGGCAACTGCACAACTCAAGGTAAAAATAAAAACAAAATCAAAAATAAAACCAGGAAAGGGCAACTGAAGAATAACATGCCAACATCCGGGCTTGGGGTCTACAACATTCTCAATTTTTTTTAAAATCAAAAATGTCCATCAACGACCGGGGTGAAGGGAGGAGCAGGGTGCATGTCAACATCCGCCAAAAACCCCTCCCAAAAAACAATTCCCCTCCATGGGCTCACGGACCGCACGGCTACGGTGGACTGGGAGGCATGTCTCTGCTGGCACCCCCATCCTGCATTGAAACTGAAAATAGAAGTGGTGCTGGAGGCTCACCACTCACTGCCCTGGCCTGGTCCACAGTGGCAGCCACCATGCATGGCACTGATGAATGCACCAGAAGACTGAGGGCTTGGAGGTCACTATGCACAACCTCACGGGTTGCACGGAGTTCCTCCGTGATTGTCTGCCTCAATGATAATATCTCCTGGTGGAACAGTATTCTGCTGGCTGCCTCTCCCTCACGGATTGCAGCTCTGTGGGCCAACAACAAATGCCAAAGCACTTCCCTGTGTGCCTGACCCTCTGCAAGCAGGGATGCCTGCAGACACTAAAGATCTGCCTGTCGGCCCCTGATGTTGGCCTTGATGTGCAGCCTGTGGGAGTGGCATGTGGACCGTATGACCTACCGCTGTTGCTCCACCTGTGTTGCTGGGGGGATCATGGAAGTGGCCACCCTATCCATGCCCTCAGCCAAACTCTCATAGGCAGCCCCCTGTTGGTGTGCGGAATGCAACATCTACTGCTCCCACTCTGTCTGCCCTGTCTACACACGTCCCCCACATGTGCAGGGCCCACGCCTGCCTGATCCAAGGGAGCATGCCCATGGCTGTGATGCATCTGTCCCTGGGTGCAGGGCTGCAGCACTCCCTTGGACATATGTCCCAGGACCAGAAACCAATACATGGGAGCGTGGCCTTGCAGCCATAACCACCACCGATGGGCGTGTCACCACTGATTGGCCTTGTGAAGGCACTGGACCCCCTGCAGACTCACGGGCCCCAACTGCTCCCCCATTGGTGCACTGACCTCCACCAGCATTGAGGACTGCACATCCGGTTCAGCATCAGAATGATTCCAAAGAGTCAGAAGTGTCTGCAGCACGGCTCAGGATGGTCTGTAGCACCAGTGGATTTTCACAGCCTGCCATGTCATGTCCTCCACCGGTGGTCTGAAGCACCACAGATTCTTCTTCATCCTCTTCCTCTGCATCTGGTGCCTCCTCACCTGCAAATGGACAGAAAAAGACATGTGGAGTCATGTGCAACATGTCTACGGTAAACATGGGTATCACATTGTTGTCATGCAAATAAATGCAGGGCATGTCGACATAAGAAATACAGCATCCACACACTATGGACAACCAGCTATCTGAGCATGGCATATGCAGACTGGCAACAACATTCCCTGCTCAGGCCCATGCTGCCACTGGACATATTGCCAACCAACAGGGTCGTTAAGAAGCACATTATGGCCCATGGCATGGCACTGCAAACTGCTGCCTAATACCAGTGAAATGGGCATGTGGCTCTGTGCCATGCAATTACATTACATGGCAACAGGCAGACACACATATCCACATCCAAGTCCTATTCTATCACATGCCACACCAGTGTTGTCTTGGTACAGGGACTGTACACAATGGGAACATGCCGTAAGGCTGGAAAAAAGGAAACAGTCCCAGTTGATGTATGGCTGTAAGAGCACCACTTAGGCAAGGTCTGTGAAGTGGAGAGAGTAAGTCAATGGAGTTGTAGATAGGAACAAGGTACAGTGATCCACAAGAGGGAGAGGGGAATGGACCCATGGAGTGTGGCCTGAGTGTGGGGGGGGTAACAGGGAGCAGGCCTCACAAAGATTTGTCTCAGGAGTCATTGTCATTGGGGCACCAGGGATGTGCACAGTATAGACATATGCACACTCACTCAGGGAACACCATAAGGTGTGTTGGTTGTCATCTTGGATGTTCTATGTAGCATGGAAGCACATACGTACATGTGTGAAAAGAGATTCTATACCCTACAGGGCATGAAATGTAACTCCTATTTCGGACACATGCACATGTCTAGCAGAGCAGAGTCACTGACATCAAGGATGCAGCAAACAACTGGGCATGTTGTGGTATCATGCTGCAGATGTTGGGGGGTATACTAGTGGGGGATGAGTACTGTCACACTGACATGTTCAACTGATCTACAACACATGGTTTGTATCCACTCTTGTGTACACTGGACAGAGGTCAGTACACCACATGACATGATTCACCCAGGGCAGTCATTCCAATACATCCAGATGTCCACCACAATCATACATCTTGGTGATGCTTTACTTCACAAACTCAGGATGCACAATGTTGGACACTCATCAAACGTATCCTCGTAATCTTCCAGGCCTCCCAGACCTTGCACCTGCTCCAGTAGGATTAATTGGCTCGTAGCCTCTTCATGCTCGGTCAGCTCCTCCTACTCTGGTGACCGCCCTCCAGAGCAGAGGCGAGGTTGGCTCCCAGCTTGAACTTGGTGCGATGGGTGAGACCATTCCAGCCCCTCGGGCTGGGACAGCTGCTTCCACAGCACGCCCCTTAGCCTTTTGGACTAGGCCAGCTACTTCCACAGCACATCCCAGAACCCCTGGAGCTGCGGCAGCTGCTTCCACAGCATGTCCCGGAACCCCTGGGGCTAGAACAGCTGCTTCCACAGCACGTCCCGGAACCCCTGGGTCTGGGACAGCTGCTTCCACAGCACGCCCCTGACCCCGGCCCCGTCTGCCCACCTTTCCCTTTTGGGGCCTTTCCACTCATGCAAACAGGAAGGATGGGTATACACTAATATCAATAATACATGGGTTATACTCTTGCAGAATACCAGCAGAGCTGGTGTTAATCAATTTAAGGTGCAGGGGAGGAATTAAGGCGTTGGCACAAAGCCTTACTAAATACAAGGAAAGAAAAAGGACCCGAAGTAGGAGTCCTCCCATCCCCGGCACACTCTCTAAGCCTGCCAAAAAAGGCGGTTAATGATTCAATACCAACAGTAATACTCAGTCTAGTGATTTCAAATATAACAACTCTCAAATGACTGCGCATCAAGAAAAAAAATATAAGCAACAGCAATGATTTATTCACAAAAGAGATGATTTTGTTAAAGCAGAGGAGAAAGCACATCAGAATGTCCGTTATTGCAGGCTGACGCGTTTCGAGGTTTTCCCTCTTCTTCTAGAGCCGTCGGTGTGCCAAGGTCTGATGTCATATATCGTGTTCACATTTCAGAAAGTTGTACGTCAAGTGACTGTATATTGCCGTTGTATCTCATAGAAGGACCCACATAAATATATGGGTGAATGTAAAAATTAACTTGGCTGAGAGTCTGTGATTATGGAGAAAGTTGGTTCAATGTGAAGTCGGTAGATGGTGTGGCAAAAAAATGCATTGAAGAGAATTCCCACTGAGACAGACGTCCAGAGTAACAGTGTGGAATGCAAGGCACACGATTCTGCAACTTGAGCAGACAGCGTACGCTGTGTCCTGTAGAATAGCAGTTGGTATCGTATTTAAGAAAAGCTTCCACTGGTATATACGTCCAGCCAAACCGGCGTCTATTGCAAGCTGCAGCGTTCTACAACTTATGGCGGCAGTGTGTGAAAGAACCAGCAGGAAAGCGGTTGCGTGCCATGGAGACGCTTGTCTGTGATGCCAAACAGTTCACGAAAAAGGGAGGTTCAAAACAGGGGCTATGAGTTGTACTGCAGAGGTAGGCTTACTGAACGACGGGTGTGAGAGGCGTCCGTACCCAAACTTTCCACTTATGTTCCAGGTGTAAAGGAAATATGAAAGCAACACCAAGTAATTGTCCTGGGCAATTTGATTGAGGGGCAGTCTACGCGATGGAAGAAGTAGTTCTGTGGTCCAACCAGGCTCAATTGTACCTGAGGTGTGAAAAATATAGTGTGCGTAACGCACATGCACCCCAAAATAAAAACAAATGTGTACGTGATACCAGGATAGCTTACGAAAAAAGAAAAAAGCAGTATGCAATATGAAGTTGCACCCAGCTAGACAACAAATGCATACGCGAACCCCGGAAAGCTACCAAAAAGGTAAGAATAGTGGTACGCGATACACAGGGGCACCCAGAGTTGGTACGCGACTCACTGTTAGCCTCGCAAAAATCAAAAGTAAATGCACGTATGTGCGAAAGAAAGAAAATCCTCCACCAAAATCAGAAGTTCTTACGGTATTTGAAGTGAACGGCACCCCAAAATACGCAGTACTCCACTCGTCTGTCTCCTACCCTTCGCACTCACGTTCGGAGTTGCTTCTACAGGTACAAATATATCCCTGAATATGGTGTGCTGAACACCTGCGCACATCGCATGTCATGTAAGTTACGCGGTGAAGACCTTTCCTCGGATTTCACTTGTCCACACTTTCCTAATTATTTACGTGCAAAGTCCCTTCACTCTGTTTCCGGCTGCCTACTTAGTGAGACAAAGAAGACCTACGCCCCTGCCTCCGTGTCATTTTACCTGCCTCCTACTGCCCTATGCTGCCTCCAACTTAGCCATCTGCTGCTGCCTGCAGTGTGTGTGCCTGCTGCCCACCTGCACTGCATTTGGAGTGCCTGCTGTCCAGCCATCGCCTACGCTCCTGTCTTTGGCCCTGTGACCACCTCAGATGCTTCATTGGACTCCCACTGTGCCATTCCACCACCACCGCTCCATAGCCCAGCTCCAGGACCACTTTGCCCACCCACACCTGCCTCAGGGTTTGCCATGTCAGCACCATCATCCTCTGACCAGAGTGGCAGCCCTGTGGCAGCGAGGCAGAAGGCTGGCAACTTCACCACCAGGGAAATTGAAATCCTGGCGGAGAAGGTCCTGGAGCATTACGATGCCCTCTTCCACCCTGTGATGCAACGCGGCAAGGAAGGACGTCAGCAAATCTGGGACAGGATAATGGATGCCATCAACGCAGAGGGAGTGGCACCCTGCACCTTCAAGACTGTGAACCAATCGCTGGGAAGACCTGAAATCCAGGACCCATGGCAAGGCCCTGTGCTACGTCCAGGCCGGTGCCACCGCAGAGGTGCACCTTGCGCGCAGGTGCCAGATGTTGACTAAAAACATTCATATAATCCAGGATAGGCGTCCCCGACAACGTGAACCCAGGGGAAGCACAGAACAATAAGCACAAGAACGGGAAGGAGGTTCACGTGAATCAAACCATTGAATTAATCAACCGAATGAAATACTCATTAAGTGGGCGCTGGATGGGTAGATAGACCAAGTCAAAACAAATACATTTATTGATCAATTAATCTTTAATAAACACATATTCAATTCTATTACACATAGTACAAAAATCACGATAAAAACAACATAAAAACACATATCCAATTAAAGTGCATATACGTTTAGTAGACGTCCTAAAGTGTAAAATGGACACACTGTGCATAAGATGATTCAAAAACATATTGCATCAGAGGACGGCTTGAATCTCCAATCAATGCCCAATCTATATTCAAAAACAAAATTACATAACCAAAATAAGGCAAAGAAGAGAGAAAAGGTAGAAATATAAAAATGAAAAATAAGTAAAGGCAAATGAAAAAAAAATCATATATACGTATATGGCGGGCACCATCCCACACAGGTCAAGTCAATCAATGTTTCCTGTTGGATAAATAGGTTGTCTCCAACCAACAAATCAATTGTATTATACAGAAGACAAACAGAAATGCATCAGTGTACACCAAAACAAATGCAAAACTTGTCTCCAATCTGACCATAATAGTCAACAACCAGTACCTAGTACAGCTACAAACAGTCTCATCGGCTGTACTGGTATCTAACACAGTTAGTTTCGACGACTAATTAACGTCTAAGCCGTCTGTCTCTTAACCTGGTAAGAGAGAGAAGGCTTGACAGTCGTCTTCCTCAGGACAGGACAGATTAGGTCATCAATTGTGCGAAATACATGTAGTTTCTCCACATAAAAGTTTACAACTGGGCACTTGTTCACAGATGATAAAAGAATGTCATGGTGCTATTCCATGTGTCCCTTCTTCTTCATATGGTATTTCCTTAGTTCACAGGGATGGTCAATACGTTCCATCTTAATTTTGCTCAGAACTAAGGTTACATAACTGGATGTATAGAAAGAAGAAAGAAAAATTATAAAAATATAAGACAATACATCAATGGAAGTAAAAAACTGCAAAGTTAAAAACATTGCTTAACCTGATCTACAAAACCCAGACAACGCCCCATACAAGCAATAGATAATATGGTCCCAATAATAATAATCGGGAAGTAGCCCCATCCTCTACTCTCGGAAATAGTCAGAGGTGGGAAATCCTGAAGTAGTTTATAGGATAATGTAAAGGGACATATCACCCCTACATCTATGCCGTGAATATACAATTAAGTTAATCCAACAAGGCAGAAAGGGGAGAGAAAAGCCCATATCAATCTAGGCGTTCACTACCATCCCAGTCGTTACGTGGCTAGAATACAGAGTGGAAACCACCCAAACAGTACAGTACATCAGAAAAGTACAGAAACCCTACCTTCAGGTCAAAAACGGACACTCCTCTAGAATGTGTCCAAAAGGAACAATCCAAGAAAGAGCAACTTCTCTTAGTAGTGCAACCTCAGAATCTAATGGAGGTGCAATGTGGATCCATACTGAGTGGAAAAGGATCTCATCAGCTGATGTCCTTTAGTGAATCGACTCCTAAAAAGATGGAGAAGGAAGAGATGATCCCATTACAGAACGAAAAAGCGAAGTCAAAGTTGTCATTAGTCCTCCAAGCAATCAGCCGAGAAATTGGTACCCGAGTAGTATGTGAACCGTAATAGTAAAACTGCAATAATATGCCGTGGAGGATATTGCATGGGCGAATATCCTACCAAGCAGCCATATCCCTGGTTCGAAGAATAGTTAAATGCAATGGAACCATTATGGAGGCAGAAAGTACCATGAAATGCTAACGCTTGCCCTGCGGGTCATAAGCTGTTAGAAAGGAACTTACGAATTACAGAAGAAAAGAGATGATAGGGAAGGAAAACATCGCCCGTTCTTACCTGCGTATAAACGCTGGGCGTGTTCCTCGCCGACTGAATCAGCTGTGACCGCAGCACTGACGGCTTCGCAAAGGAGCTGACAAGTATGTCCGTTCCTCAAGCAACCCCGAAATTAAAGACGGAAGTCAAGGGTAAGAAACACTAGCACTTCCTAAAGTACTGTGTTGTCGTCGCACGTGACCAACCGCAGTTAGTCACATGACGTCGATGAACTAGTCTGGTTCTTAAAGGGCCATTGCATACCTAACCAATTGGATGCATGAAGAGCCAAAATACATCGACTGGCCAGGCACTAACAACTGATGAATATCGGAATCCCAGTATAGGGAAGAAAGAATTTAAGAAGAAAAAATAAATAATAAATAGACGATACAAAGTCTAATCTAGCATCAAATTATGATGCTACCATCGTAATGATATTAGTGCATTCTCTGAAAATGAATGAATAGGCAACGAAGGAAAAGATGACAAGTCATTGTCCAGATGTCAGGTAACACATTGAAGCCATTCTTCCTGATGGTTTAATCCAGTGTGGTAACTATCAGTATGGTACATCCACCACTGCTCCCTTTGTGCTAGTCTGGTAGCTGTATTCAGACGATCAGTCCCTAGGACTCGTTCCAGGGCCCACCATTTAAGTTCGTCACAATTGTGACCTAGCTCCAAAAAGTGTGCCACTAGCAGAGCATTCTGAGTATTTGTCCGAATTCTCGATTTGTGTTCCGAGATTCTGGTCTTGATGGGTCTCGCTGTCTTACCTATATAAGATTTATTGCAGGGGCAGACAATAACGTAGATCACATTGGAAGAGTTACACGTGGTGTGTTGCTTAAGGGACCAGACTCTACCATGGATAAATATGGTAGAGCACGCTGTATCCTCTCGCTGTTAATATAGTGGTGATAGTGCCAGCCTGGGCCGAGTAATCACTAACCTTGGTGCAGTTCCGTCTGGCTCTCAAAAATTGTCCATACGGTATACTTTCTCTGAATGCTTTAGGATGAAAGCTGTCAAACCGTAAAATGGAATTGTGGTCTGTATCTTTATGGAATAGGTCCACAAAAATGTGATCTCTGTCAATTTTGACTGCTAAATCCAGGAAAGGAAGCGAGACGTTACTGGTACTCATAGTGAATTTTAGATGAGGATTAAGAGAATTAATCCAGGGGAGAAAGGTGGTAAAATCCCCTTTGGTGGTGTCCCAAACCATGATGATATTGTCTATATATCTTTTGTATACACGTATGGCCGCAAAGAAAGGATTTGAATCATGTAATATGAGAGACTTCTCAAACTGCCACATGTAGAGGATAGCATAATTGGGGGCAAAAGATGCCCCCATTGCCGTGCCTTTAACCTGTAGAAAGTAAGAGTTCTTGAATCTGAAATAGTTTTTGATAAGAGCTAATTCTAAGAGCTGGATCAAGAACTCACTAGGTATGTGTTGGATCTCTGGACGAGTGTCTAAGAAATGTTTAATCACTGTTAAACATTCAGCTTGTGGTATATTGGAGTAGAGCGACTCTACGTCCAAAGTGATTAGCATCTCATGTTCTGGATCAAAGGGCAAATTCTCAACATGTTTAATGGCATCCGTTGTGTCTGATACATAGGTGGCAGTATTGGATGCCAAGGGTTTTCAAAAAATAGTCAGGAATTGTCCCAAAGATTCTAATATGGAACTGCAGAGCCGTCCTCTGATGCAATATGTTTTTGAATCATCTTATGCACAGTGTGTCCATTTTACACTTTAGGACGCCTACTAAACTTATATGCACTTTAATTGGATATGTGTTTTTATCGTGATTTTTGTACTATGTGTAATAGAATTGAATATGTGTTTATTAAAGATTAATTGATTAATACATGTATTTGTCTTGACCTGGTCTATCTACCCATCCAGCGCCCACTTAATGAGTATTTAATTTGGTTGACTGATTCAATGGTTTGACTAAAAACATGCAGGCCCTGCAAAAGTTCTACCTGGTGCTGCACACCCAGCCACGCCCCATGATAGCTCATCTTCGGGGAGCGATGCGGCTATGGCAGCGCCAGTGACATCGGGCATGGCTGCTGGGAGTGAGTTGAAGAAGTTGAAGGTGGGAGGGGACTTCTCAGGGGACAGGTGATGCCACACAGCGGCCATCCATGGTGGAAGACACACCACAGTCATCCATGTTGACGGAGGGGGAGATGGCCGTTGCTGTACAGCCCATGGGGTGAGGTGGGGGTGTTGAGGTGGGCGTGTCTACTGCAGTCCTGTCCCAGGGGCATGAGGATGTGTAGTCCACCGTGGAGGTGCCTGTGCAAAATCTAGTCCCTGAGCCATCAGATGCAGCAGTGTGCGCCTTCCAGGATGCCTCCACTCAGACCCACCACCCAGTGTCGGCTGATGTGTCCACCCAGACCGACAGCCCCTTACCATCTGGTGTGGCTATCGAGGCGGACTGGTGTCATTCGTGATGATGCGCAGGCTACTCGTAGTATGCTTGCCAATCATCACAGTGAGCTACACCGCCACGTCGGCTAGCTTGCAGCATGCCTGTTCCGTGGTGTCCTGCATGGGATGTTCACTGCTGTGATTGCCTCCTCATCTTCCTCGTCTGTGCGCTAGTCGTCCTCCAGGGTGCCTTCTGCCCAGATACCACTAGGGCCGCCTGTGCACCACTCCCACCCACAATGCCCCGTCTGGTGGAGACCACATCCCTACCCGAGTTGGGAGTCCAAGGCGCATCAGCTGAGGTGGTCACTGTGTCATCCCAGGCACTGACAGGGACACCGGCAATAGAGGGACAGCAGGTACCATGAGCAATGCAGGTGCTGTACGCCCCCAGGTATCGTCATCAGCTTGGAGGCCGTACCCACATAGCAGGCACCGGGCACTGTAGCCGCAGGTGGCAATGAGGAGGAGGCTATTTGTTACAGCGCAGACCACCGAAAGGAGGCATGTGCAAAGTGTGAGTCAGGAGGCACACGTGGACCTGAGGCACAGGATTTCCTCTGTGTTCTGAGGATATGATCGGGGCAGAGAGGCAGCAAGCTCGGCAAGTGAGGGTAGGGATGACCAGGGCTGGGATCGCGCTGCGTTGGGCAAGGAGGCGGGCTGCCATACTGGAGGCCACTTGCAGGGACACCTGAGTGATAGAGACACAAATGCTGGACAACCTGCAAGCCCTCCAGGCAATAACGGAGGCCCGCCTGATGGGTGAGGACGTGGCGCTGGATTCAGCCCTGATGGAAAGGCTCAGTGAGATTGGAGAGGAGGACTAGCCCGCTGCCTTTGTACATATTTATTTAGATGTAGGTTTCCTTTTTTAAATTCATTATTTTCTCCAGACTTTGAAGACTTTCCTTCCCAGATCGTATTTTATATAGTTGTTTAGGCATAGGATATTAGTTTTATTTCATATTTCCCCTGAACTACTTTGAGCTTGATTCCCTGTTTATTTTTGTACATATTTATGTACAATACATCATTCTGTTTGTACATTCCACGCTTCATGCCGTTCATTTGTGTGTCGGCCTCTTTGATAGTTCTATTTTCAGCCAGTGCATCTCTCCATTGCAAGTCATGTGTCTTGTGGCGTGCATGCTTGTGTGTTGTTGTTGCTGGGATGGTTGCGGATGGAAGGATGCACATGTGCCTGACATGTGGGGGTGGCTCCATCAGACGACTGGATCTGCACTGTATGTTTTCATTTGCATTTACCTCTGCAGCATCACTGTGTGTTTGGTATCAGTGTGGTTGGGGTGGAGGTGGCCTCACTGTGGAGGAGTTCCATGGTCAAGTTAATAGCATATTTGTCATTGCTGTGTAAAACCCATGTCGTGCAGACACAACCACCAGCATGTGCAGTCACACAGTGCCTTCTCTCATGTGTCGCCGAACCTCTACCACTGGAATGCAGTAGTGGGCCATGTTTGCTATTCCGGAGTGGTAACGCAATTCTCCAGTCTCTTTGACGCATGCTTTCTCTGACTGCCCTACCATCACCCATGCATGGCCCTGTCATGTGATTGTTCCCTGACAGGTATTTTACCACCCATACCATCCAGGTCACTGATGCTCAGGCTGTGACATGCCTGCCCATTGTTTGTGGATCTTGCAACATCTTTTAGTTGGTTTGCTTCTGTCATGGGCACACATTCAGTTACTGTGCTTTGATGCCTTGTCAATGTGCCATGGACAGCAAGCACATGGATTTGCATTCACTTGTCACATTTGTATGGGGGGCTGATTATGGCCTGGGAGGGTGTGTGTGCAGATGCTCCACTCATGGATTGACCTCTGGTGCTTCCAGTTGGTCGCGTTTGCAGTGTACACGTTGGTGTTGCACTTCATGGTGCTGTCAGACCACAGAAGTACGGGTGAGCTGCAGACATGCATTGCACTGGTATTGTGGCGATTGTCAGGGGGATGCCTGGGGGGTGTTATAGGTGAGGGGGGCTGGTGTCCAGTCTGGAGGGGGCTACCTGGGGGGGTGTCACAGGTGAGGAGGGCTGGGGGGTGGTGTCCAGTCTGGAGGGGGCTGCCTGGGGGGGTCACATGTGAGGGCGGCTGGGGTGGTGTCCAGTCTGGAGAGTGCTGCCTGGGGGGTGCCACAGGTGTGGGGGGTGGGGGGCTGTCCAGTCTGGAGGGGGATGTCTGGTGGGTGTCACAGGTGAGGGGGCTAGGAGTGGTGTCCAGTCTGGAGGGGGCTCCCTGCGGGGGTCACAGGTGAGATGGACTGGGGGGGTCACAGGTGAGAGGGACTGGAGGGTGGTGTCCAGTCTGGAGGGGGATGCCTGGGGGGGGTGTCACAGGTGAGGGGGACTGGAGGGTGGTGTCAAGCCTGGAGAGGGGGCTGGTGGGTGTTGTCCAGTCTGGAGGGGGCTGCCTGGGGGGGTGTCACAGGTGAGGGGGGTTGTGAGGTAGTGTCTGGGCTAGAGTGGTTGATGTGCAATAGGGGGGTATGCGGCCGGAATGGGTGCCAAGTGTGTGGGGAGGACATTTTGGTAAGGGCTGTAGCCTCCACTTATGAGGGGGGCCCGCCTTATCGCTGGGGTGCAGCCTGAGCTATCGCAGGAGGGCCTGCGATTTGGCTGGGGTGCAGCCTGGCGTTGCAAGGGAGGGCATGTATTTTCACTGGGGTGTGGCCTCAGTTTGTGAGATGAGGCGTGCGATTTTGCTGGGGTGCAGCTTGGACTTGCGAGGTGAGATGCACATTTTCGCTGGGGTGCAGCCTGGGCTTGCAAGGTGAGGTGCGCGATTTCGCTGGGGTGTGGCCTTTCCTTGCGAGGTGAGGTGTGCGATTTTGCTGGGGTGCAGCCTGGCCTTGGGAGGGAGGGCACGCATTTTCGCTGGCGTGCAGCCTGAGCTTGCAATGAGAGGCATGCTATTTTGCTGGGGTGCAGCCTAAGCTTGCGAGGTGAGATGTGCGTTTTCATGGGGGTGCGGCCTTGGCTTGCCAGGTGAGGCGCGCTTTCACTAGGGTGCAGCCTGGTCTTGCTAGGGAGGGCACGCATTTTCAATGGGGTGCGACCTGGGCTTGTGAGGTGAGGCACACAATTTCACTGGGGTGCAGCTTGATTTTGCGAGGTGAGACATACGTTTTCCGGGGGTTGCGACCTGGGCTTGCGAGGTGAGGGAAGCAATTTTGCTGGGAAGTGGCCTTTCCTTGCGAGGTGAGGCATGCGATTTTGCTGGGGTCCAGCCTGGCCTTGCGAGGGTGGGCACGCATTTTCGATTGCGTGTGACTTGGACTTGCGAGGTGAGGCATGCAATTTCGCTGTGGTGCAGCCTGATCTTGCGAGGTGAGACGCGCAATTTCGCTGGAGTGCAGCCTGTGATTATGAGATGAGACATGGGATTTCACTGGTGTGCTGCGTGTGCTTGCAAGGTGAGGCGCTCCTTCTCACAAGGGTACTGGATGGTGGGCCAGGGGTGGCGAGGAGGCTTGTGTCATGTTTGTCCTTCTTCTTGCTTTTTGGTGTGCTTGGGGGCGTGTTGTGGGAGTTCTTTGCCTAGCTTGTTTTTACTTGCGCGAGGGCTAGTACTGCGTCTTTAAATCCATTAATAAGTGTGACGTGTAATATTTTTTCTGCGCCACAGCTCGGGCGGGGTCCGTCTCGGCAAGCGGACCATGCGTCATTTCTGCACCCCTTTCCATGAACCGGGCCTTTAATGTGCTTCTTCAGAGCTCTAATCTTATCCAAATTCAATGAGTCAATCCTCAGTGCCCTTGTGATTCTTGACAACAAATATTGCGTTGGCATTTTGATAGTATCGTGATCTTCCAATGATATAAGAATCATAACGAGTTGTTCTGAAATAACGTCTTGATTGAATTATTACAGCAATTTACTTTGACTTAGTTTAATACAAAGGTAATTTTCCATGTTGTGCTATGATTAGACTGGTTTGAGTGTGCCCAGGAATACTAAATGGCCCTGAACACATTAGCCAAAAGAGCTGGGAGAGACCTCTAAAAGACAACATAGTTCAGGCTATTGGTGTTGACTGTGAAGAATTAACTGGTGACAGTTGTTCGATGGGTTCACGAAAGATGTAGATTTGACAGGGGAGACGCTTGTGAAAATCTGACATTTTGTGAAGAGTTGGAAAACAAGTGAGAAACATTTAATTTCTTTTGGTAATTGTTCCTTGAAGAATCAATTGATATACTTTTACATTTCATTTGTAAGCGTACCTACCTTTTCCATTGATGAATCAAGTTGAGGAATTAAGTTTATCATGAGAAATACCGTTTTTGTTTTCTATTCTACCCTAATAGAGCACATCACAGCATATGGTACAGCCCGAATGTTTACTTCACATGTTTTTTTTTAACAACTTAAGTGCATCTCAAGTTTTATTTTGTATGGTGAAAGAGTGATATTATGCTAGGATAAGAGCGTACAATGCAGATGATTTGCAACTTTTTTTCCTTAAGTCAGAAAGGGAAAAATGGCAGCTTTGGCGGGGGCAGGTTTCTTGTTCTTTCTTTCTTATTTCTTGTCATGGTATAGAGGTGTGTCCAGGTCCATGGGGCACTGGGTGTGGGGTTGGAAGGATGCTAGCGTTTTCTTGAGGAGGGCATGACAGTATTGAAACGTTTTGTAGAAAGGGTTTATTTCAGCAAGGGGTAGTGGAAAGAGGCTTTTTGTGGCTGTTGATTTTGCTTTTCACTCCTAAGATATTTCCTCTTGAGGGTCCTTTTTTAAAATTAGATGTTCTAATCTACAATGTGTGTTTGTACGGAAATTGAAGCTGTCATGCTTTGTGGTTTAGTTCTGCTTCAATTGTGCAATTACTTGTTCTGTAAAGCATTCGAGGAAATTAAACAAATTATTCTTTAAATGTAATATATGGTTGAGGTCGAAATACGTGTCGGCTGATTGTGGTGGAATTATCAGACATTAAAAGAATTCTGTTCACCAAATGCAGTATTTTAATTTGCTTTAATGTTTAGGTATATGACGAAGGCCATCAGGTTTATAATTGAAATATGATCTGATGCATGGGAGTTAAGGTGTGCATGGAATACTGCTGAACAGTTTAGTGTAATATATGGTTACTCTGACAAAATGTACTTGAAGAAATGATTCCTGTAATAAAAGAGACAAGCTGAATGTACACAGTTTCAACCAAGCCTGAGTGAGCCAAAAGTGAGTTATTGTCACCAAGGGGTGCAGCTATCTGTAGACTTGTACAAGAACCCTTGCTATCATGGGCCCTACAACCCACCCACAAACGGGTGCCTCCCTCTGGAATAGCCTCCCTGCCTGTCCTACGTCTTGAACCGGATCTCCTGAAATTCCGGAAACTCCTCAAGACCTTCCTCTTTTCCTCTTCCTTCTCTCTCCCGCGACCCTGCTAACCTAGTTCTCTGTCCTTTCCCTCTCTCCCTACTATTCCTTACAGCATGCTGACTGGCCACCTGGTGAACCTCAGAGTCTCACTGGTCCCCGGCACCCCTACCAGTCCTCTCTCACACTGGCCTCAGGGCCCCACACCCTACCCACACTCAATGCACTGAGAAATGAACCTAAGAGAATGGCTCTATCTGCACTTTCACCAGTCTCAACCGACTGTGTGCACTTGATACTCCCCTCCCTGTGACCGTCTGTGCACTTGCACGATCCGTACGCACCACGCCTGTAGATAGTCTGTCTGTTTCTCCCCTCTCTTTACCCTAATTGTACTGTTAAAATTGAAGAATCGCCGTCAGGCCTGTTTGCTATATCCCTTACTGTTAAATGTATTGTATGCAATTACTCCTGCCTGTGCAGACTATTATCGTCTCAGATTTTCAAGGGCTCTGAGCGACTGTTGTTTTTTCCCCTGTTCCCACCCTCCTTGAGCGCTTTGAACCACTTGCCTGTGTATAGGCGCTATATAAATAAACAATACCATACCATACCATGGTGAATGGGGGAACCCGTAATTAAGGACCAGCACAGATGCAATGCATGTATGGCTAGAGTATCCAGATTGGGACAGCTGCTGAAATACTGGGTAGCTTTACAAATATGTGAGATGCAAACAGATCAACATGCAGAGGACTGCATATCCTGAAACTTCCTGGAATTGTAATGGGGCTCATTACAAGTTTGGCAGTAAATCCACTGAAATACTGCCAAATGGAATTACTGTTACCGCCACTTTTTACAGCTGATTTACGGCAGGATCAAAAATAGTGGTAGGGCAATGTAAGTCTCCATTTTTGGAGTCCATGGAACTACATGGAGATTTCAGAGGAATTGCCCCTGGCTGCAATTCCGCCAATTTTGCCATTTTTTGGCAGTAAGATGGAGGATTTACCTCCAGCATTTTGTTGGAAGACCATCCTCCAACTTACTATCAAACTATAATGTGGTCGTGTGGTACGTCAGCAGTAACGTGGTGTTAACATAATTACGGCCACACTACCACCATTTTAACCACCTCCCCATACTCAGAATGAGGCCCAATGCGCCATGTCACTGGAAAAAGCACAAAGGTATTCAGCAGAAATGCAAAAAAAAGTTGCGCTACGACCTATTAACTTTGTTCCCGCCAAATAATGGAATGCATCATACTGCCAAAATGCTGTCCGTTCAAAGGAGAGCAAAACAATTTATTTAATCTTCACACAACTTCCCAATGAAAAGTAATCTAAGGGTCACATGCAACTGGTATGAAGAAAACACTCCTTCACTGACCAGTTTCGTCCTTTGAAAACCTCGCTCTTCTTTTCTTGTCTCACACTAGATTGCAGGCACCATGTTCTAAAACTATATCCAGATATTATCCAAAGATGGCACTGCTGTTCCAAGGCTTCTAAGTGCTTCATCAATCAGAGGAATTCCTTTCTCAAATCTGGGATAGCAGAATCATTCGAAAGCAGGAAATGCACCTGCGAAAGGTGTCTCTTTTGGAACCACTGAATAGCCCCAGAAATATCACCTGGTGGAGACTTAGAGTATCTCCAGTGTCATTACTAATGGCCCAAGAGAAAAACATCCTTCTGTTCTGTGATGACTCTCTTAACTATTTCTCTTTATTCAACTTACTTCTGATAATCAATAACAGAGCCCTGAATGTGGATATATTGTAAATGAATCAAAAACAATGTATTTAGTGTTCACAACAAACTCCAGATTTTGAAGAAGGAGAACTACCGTCCTGAGATGTCATTGCAGAAGCAACTTGATCTGGGCTAATAGGAACAGATCATTCATATAGGTAATTATCCTGAGAACTCTTGAGTGTAGGCATGTCATACCCGAGTGAATGAGGTTTGTGAAGATAATGATAATATGAAAGAAAGGCAAGACAATTGCCGCATGTTCTCCTGCCATAGAAACCTTGGGTTTCATGATGAGAACAGCTTGATAAATTGCTCTCAATACTGCCTTCAACAACCAGTCCGGTGGGAAGAAATGCATCTCAAAGTATGTGGTTCCACTCCATCTTGAAGCGTCTGTGAATCACAAAGTTGTTCAGAGCCACCAAATTTGTGACTGGATGTAAACTCTCATCTGGATTTAGATCCAGAGTAGTGCTTAAGAAGGTGGGTTGCAAAGGAAGCTGTGGGAAACTCACCCCTCCTTTTGCTATTAAATCCTGTTCCTTTCTGTCCATGAGAATTTGTTTCTACTGATTAAAAGAGACAGGAAAGGATGTATCGAAGTGGCATTGCTGTGACGGGGAATGGTAAAGCTCTTCTGCACACCTAATGAGTGTTCACAAAACGCATTGATATGAAGTTATTGCCTTTCAGCTCTGAAACATATGGGCAAGTCCACAACCCAAGCTTTTCGTGTGGTCGAGAACGAACGTGACTCCTTGGATTAAATCATTCCCATTGAGCTCCTCATTTAGTATACAAGGTGTTCTAGGCAATATCATATGGTTAGGTGGGCCCCACAAACGCGTTTAAAGACCTATTTTCAGTTCAAACCGATTTTTATTCAACACAAAAGACCTCCTCCCTGGGCTAAACGCAAACATAAGTTGCCCGGATAGTCTTTTGTTAATAAATGCACCATTTACAGGGTCTGCTTTAGAAAAAGGTTCACAAGATTTCAGGGTCCCATCTTGAAACTCAAAAGGACTAACTATGAGTTTGGCAGTAATTTGGTGTAAATCTGCCAAATTACCACCAAACTCAATTACAGATACCTCCACTTGGTCACATGTAGTTACAACAGTGATTACATGTGGTGGTTGGGTGGCAACATTATTGGAGCCCTTAGGGATCCATTGGGACTTTTAGCAGATTTTCCGCTCGGGGAATTAGCAAATGGTAAATCCACCGATTTCTGGAGGTAACGTAGAGGATTTATCTTCAGCAACAAGCTATAATTTGAGGGTGCAGGAAAAATTGTGGTAATTCTGTTACCACCAAAAGAATCGAGGGTAAAGGAATTACTGTCACTTTTTTTTTCACACTGCCAATCTTGTAATGTGAAGCTAATTTCTTCTCCCCCCATGGGTTCAGTCCATTAGGATAGGGGCCTCATCCCTATCCCCTTCCCTGGGCAATGAATGCCCTCTTGTTCTTTCTGAATTCTGCTAGCTTCACTTGTACGGGCTCTTTCTTCCTACTTCTCAGCCTTTTTTGATGGTTCCCTCCTGCCACCTTCTGATACTTTCCTCTTCTTACCTCCTGGGATCTGTCTCCAGTCTCATCTTTTTGTCTTCCACCAACCACTTGAGACTGGAGAGAGACCCTACCACCCCCTCTTGCCTCCCTTCAACCACCTTCTGGTATCTGCTTCCTGCTGCCTATTGATATTCCCCTCCTGCCACCTCCTGATAATGTTCTTTGTCTTTTTACTGTTGTTTCTCTCCTTCTGCTTCCTAATACCTTCCTCTGACCACCACCTGATAGGCCTTTTCTCCCTCTTGTCCCCAATCTTCTATGCTCCTGTATATCCCTCTCCAAGCTCTGTCTCCCCCTTGCTTTGTGAATCACCACCCAACATATGACCATTTCCTTTTCCAAACACCTGGGACATCTCTTTTTCTTATTCCCCGGTACCTTCGCATAGGCTGGGCTGGGTGTAAGAGCCTGCATGTCTGTAACCTCATTGATGCAGCAAGGTGATTGGGTGCGGGAAATCGTCTTCTCAGGTGTAGCCTGTGTATGATCACCTGTTTCAAGTGGTGATTGGCTTGCAGATTTAAAAAGCTGGTGAAAAGATCTGGGGTTCTTCCTGCCACATACTACGCCAGAGACATGAGGTAAATTGGTAGGTCAGTTTATTCCAAGACTGTTTATTCCAACAGTCTTGGAATAAACATACCTACCAACTTACCTAATGTCTCCGGTGTAGTATGTGGCGGAATGAACCCCAAATATTTTCAGTGGTGATGAGGTGGTCGTAACGCTGCTGCAGGGGTATCAGCAGATGCTGCTGAAGAGGGAGCAGACGGTGGACAGGACACTGCCCTCCAGGATGTACACATCCATCCCGAGAGGCACCTGCTGATATAAGGACAAGTCGGGATGTGCCTGCAGGCCGAGCAGTGCAGGTGAAAGGGTTGGAAGGAGCAAAGTAGCCAGCTGGAGGAAGCGGCTATATTACATTTACCCCTGGTCTTGCCTACGTCAGATTTCCGATGCCAGTGGAAGTCAGGGACCCCGGCATTGATGCGGCTCCTGGGACCTCAGGGCGGCTTTGGAGGATGGTCCCCTGGCAACGGTTGTGACCCGGGTGACATGGAGCCCTTGGCTGACTGGGTATGTCTGGCTGGCAGTACAGCTGCTGGCGGCACCGTGTCGATTGGCGGGGCTGCACGGTAAGCATCGGGCAGCTATGTGGTCGGCAGAGCAGCAGATGACCGTTGCATGTCAGCGGAGACATGTTCAGAGCTCCACAGTCAGCTGTATACTGATGATGTATTGGAATGTTGTGGTGGTGCGTCTGCACGCAATGTTGGCCGACATGTATGGTAGCCTCTTAGTTTCAATGGAAGTGCAGCATTGGGTAGACGCATACTTTTTGTCTCCTGTTTGTGTTTCGGTGGGGAGTGCAGACAAGGGACCCTTGAGAGGTGGTCTGGATTGTGACGGCGCTGACGGTTGTGTGGAAGAGGAAGGTAGGAGTACGGCACAGCCCGAGTGGCAAGTACTGTTGGCGTCCCATTTGGGTGGCAGTAACCCCAGTTTTGGTGATCAGCCCGAGCAGCAGGTACTGGTGGAGACCCGGGTAAGCAGGGTGTATTTGGATGGTGACTGGTTTGCCGCTGTCACCTGTGCAAGGTGTGAGCAAATTTCATCCCACGTGAGGAAGATGTATCCCGAACTTTGGGTTTGGTTCTTGGGCCCCGGAAGATCTTAAGACATTTTTATGCCTGGTTAGTTGTGTTGCGGAGGCTTGCATTTTTGCTGTTGTTTTTTTGTTGTTGTGGCCTCTGCGTTAATAGTATTTGGTTATGTGGGGTTGATTATGGGCAATGTTTGTTTGGGCCCTGCAAACGTTTCTGTTGTTGTTTATGCCGTGGCTCCCTGAGTGGCCCTGATGGGTAGTTGGGGCAGCATTCGTCTTTGTGTAGGGAGGTTTTGCACGTGCCCCATTGTTTCTTATGACACTGGTAGGAGCGGGGTGTATGGGCAGATTTATGGTTTGTTATAATATGTTTTTCCTTAACATGGGGAAATGTGGACTTGCGGGTTCGGGGCAAGTACATGCGAGTGTGGGGCAAGATGCATTGATTTATATATGTTGGGGAACATTTGTGGACAAGATCCTTCATTTCTTTCTTTTACATCCGAAAGTGTCAAGATTTCTTTCTTTGTATACGTTGGGGGATATTTGTGGACACAATCCTGCAATGTTTCTTTTCCATCCAGAAGTGTTTTCTTGGTTGTGATGTCTTTTAGGTGTTGTCCGTGGGAGGAGGGGTTGTGTTCTGCATGGTTCAGTTGGGCTTCTGTTGGTAGTTATGTGTGGTGGTGCATATTTTATGGTTATGTGTGGCAATTTCTGCCAATTCTTCACCATACGGAATGCATGGAACGAATAAAAGTACATAGAAAGGACTGGAGCGCATAGAACTGCATAGACGTAGATAGTATGGTCTGGAATGCAGGGAACGTTTGAAAGAGCATGTAACACACCATAATCACACCCCATGCTTACTCTCTTCTTTACACCACCACTCAACTAGAACACAGTGATACTATGACACCATTCGGTATAACTGTTCTCATACTAACATCTCCTGCTCACTCCCCATCATTCTAAGTAAACACTGCTGGTTACACACCCCCCAGCCAGGCGTTCCCCTCAGGCCTAACGCAGCCACGGTCGGTCTGGATAAATCCTGCCAGAACGAACACATACCCCTGATCTCAACCATCACTGCTACCGCTAAGAAGCTGCTTTTTCACAAATACCACACCAGCTGCACACATACCTGGTGCGCACACGCACCGTTGACTCCCCCTACTCTCTCTACTGACCTGAACTTCGGTTCCCAAGGGCGTTCAACCTACCAGCGCCTTCAGACCATACCAATGGTATATAAGGCGCTATATAAATGCAAAATAACAACATAACATACATCAGACCCGGGACATGGATTTGTAGGCTGTAGCTTGTGATGCCTCCATCTGTCATTTTTCCAGTGTGCCTGCTTGCTGAGTCTTGTATGGGTGGTGGTGTTTGACTATTGGTTACAGTCGGGTGTGGATCTGGAGTTGATTGTTGGTTACAGTCGGGTGTTTAAAGACCATGTGAGGTGTGTGGTGTTGTTGACTGTTGGTTGCAGTCAAGGAGTGTGTTGGTGTTGACTGTTAGGTACTATGTGAGACAGGCATGGTATCAAGAAAGACACAGACTCAAATGTTGTTGTTTTAGAACCTTTATCTACTGTGAGTCTGGGGTTGGTGTAATACCTAACTGGTCCTAAATCTAAATGGATGGTTCCCTCAACTGATGTTTCTAAGGGCTGTCGATGTCTGAAAGTCCAAAACCAAAATCTGCTTGAGTCTAAACCTATGCTTTCCCTTACTCTCTGATAAAATTTGGTAGGAAGTCTCTGTAAGGAAAAAATAGTGATTCAAAAAGAAATATATACCATTGCTAGTTTCAGATGGTCTTCACACCAGGTGTGGCTTGGTCAGTATCATCAATGTTCAGCACAATAAAAAAAAGGCTGTTCATTAGCTCTTCTCCACAAAGTTATTGCACTCTGTTCAAACAACTCCCAATGTCTTTAGTTCCTGGGGATTTCCTTCCCCAAGCTTCAATCCTTCCAAGTTTACAATAAAACAAAAATATAACAATTTCTTTCAAGCCGCTCAGGGTTCCCTTCCCCCAGCGGGTGCCTCCTTGTTTCACAAAATATGCATTCAACTTTGTTAGGCCTCTTAGGGTTCCCTTCCCCAGGCCTAGACTCCTTCAGTTCAAAACACAAGTACAGTTTCAAACACAAAATTCAACTTGTCAAGATGTGCCTTTCTCTTATTTACAGTTCCTTTCCCACCCACAACCTTCTCATGGGGTAACATCAGACACTTTTGAAAACACTAGGTTCTTTGCTCCTCCTAAGCGCGACCTCTCTGATCTTTGGACCCTCTCTGTATTTCCTGTACTTGCTTTCAGGTGCTCCCTGCACCCCTGTGTTATCTTCCACTTCGCTGTGCACTCTTACACCTTCTTTATCTTTCTCTTCTCTCGCCTTGTCGTGCCCCTGGCACCTTCCTTTGGGCTCACTTTCTCTTCAATGTGACTCTTGCATATTCATTTCTTTACTTTTGTGCACTGGTGCATCTGTCCTTTTCCTTTTCGTACCTCTTGCACACTTGTTTCACTCTCCAGTACTCACTTGCACCTTTCCTTCACTTTCGTGTCACTAGCACTCTTATTATTTACTTTAAAGCCTTTTTGCTTCCTATCCGCTCTCTTAGCGCTTCAGTGCTCACGGGCACTATTCCTTTACTCTTGGGTCACTCGCACCCTTCTTATCTACTTTCAAGTTCTTTTCTTCCTTTCCGCTCTCTCAGCTCCTTTCTCTTGCTTTCCATTCACTTTCCGTTATCTCTCTTGATTTCCGCTTCGTGCTGCTTGAAATTCTGTCTTTCTACCTTCCCGCTCCAGGTAGCCACACGCTCCCTAGTTTCTCTCGCTTACACGCTTGAACCTCACCAGGTAGCATTGCGCTGGCGAGCGGTCTTCTCCGGGCATATCGGATTGAGGTCAGGGTCTTACCACCTGCTCCTCAGACCCTCTTGGGACACGGCTCCCTAGCCATGCAGCAGCCCCTCACAAGCACTGGGCCAGCGTCTAGGCACGCCGCTCTTCTCCAGATCCTCCAGGCTTCTCTCCCTTCAGATCCCTGCTCACTTGGTTGTGCAAAACCACACCTTTTATACCTAAAACAAGTCAAGTGGAGTCAGTTGTGAGTAGTCAGTTTGAAATGCCTGACTCTATTACTGGAACAACCCAATGGTAGTAGGTGGCAGTCTTCCTTTTGTTTCTTAATGTGTTTCGTGCAGGTAATCCACACTACTCTTGGTTGCCTCTTCTTCTTCCCAGTATTTGTCAGACATGGGGATGGGGAGATGGAATGGGATTTTAAATATTCCATGAAGGCTGAGGAAGGGGTTACTGATAAAAATGGGTAGGGGGAATACCATGTCTCACCCTTGGGTATTCTCCTCCCAATCCCTCGTGACCCTCCACTCAGGTGATCCTCCATTGCTTGTCCACCCCCAGGGTCTGGATACAAAAGCAATGGCCCTTCCCTGGCCACCTGAATGGAAATTCCCAGGGGAGTAGGTGAGAAAACAACGTCAGCTGTCTCACAAAAGTTTGGTGGGGTTTTTTTGTTGGTGTTTTAGACTGGGAGTGGCATTTTCACTGTAGCCTGCATAGCATTTTCACTGTAGCATGTTCAGGTTTAACTTTCTCTGCGTCATGTTCACTCTCGGAGTGGGTTCGCCTTGGTTCAGTGTAGCCCTCTGGTTTTGTTCCTATCTTTCCAGGGGCTCTTTATTTCCTAGTATAGTTCTCTCTGCATCGTGTTTACTCTCTGAACGGCTTTACCTTGACTTTCATAGTCTACTCCATATCCCTAGACTTCTTTTGTACGGCATTCATGACTTTCAAGGGAACTTACTTGGGTCTGTAAAATTTGAAGTGTATGCAGGGAGGGAAGATCATTGGGAACCCACTCATGAGCCCATATAGGCCTCCAGAAGCCTCATGATGACCCACATAAGAGTACACCTGAAAAACAACCAAACGTTGTAGGTGTGAGTTCCCTATTAGACTGGGGAAAGGTTACAGTCTGTTTGGGAAATTGATAGATAATACCACAAGAAGATTAGGACCACTGTGGGGGAGAGAGTGCCTGACTTCAAGATGGCGCAAGGCCTTATTTATGTGGTACACATGCTTCAGTGAAATGAGTTTCACATGGGAGAATTGTAGCCAGCCCCTGTCAAAGCTAATCCAAAAACCTGCTCCGAAATGATACTCAGCTCCTGCAGGTTTTCTGTTTACAGTCTCAATATCGGGCACTCACAGCGTATAAAAGCAGGACCTGCATAGGGAGCACTGTGAACAGGAGAGAGGTGGGTGAAGTTAAGGCATAGCAGGGGACAGCAAGTGGATAGGAGTAGAAAAGGCGAGAGGAGGGAGAGGTAAGAATGGCACAAGAGAGTGGCGAGGGGGAGAAGGACAGAGGAAGGGGAGGATAGAGTGGAAAGAAAGAAGGGAAAGTAGAAATGGAAAGAGAAGAAGTAAAGGAGAGACAGTGAAACTTCAGATGGGCTGTAAGAGTGCAGATGTGGTGGAGAGAGAACATCAAAGGAGGGGGAAAGGAAGGAGCAGGGAGAGAAAGAGGCATCAACAAAGGAGTGAGTGAGCAACCAATTAAGAGAGGATAAGAAGGAAAGGGTAAATTGTGATTGGAGCTAGAGAAAGGGAGTGGCAGCCTTTAAAATATGAGCCAAAACGTGGCCCTACTGTGCAGGAAAACAGACCAGAGCAAGGACCTGTCTAGGGGGAATTACCTTCAGAGAACCCTAGGGAACCCAAATTGTAAGGCCAGCCCACTACAACCAAATAGGAGGGGAGAGCTACAAATAGCGGTCCAACTAGTTGTGTAGTTCCAAATGCCCAATCACTGTGTGAAGGCCTAAGGATACCGGAGGTGGTACTTGATTTTTGAGTTTGGAGGACCAACATGTAACCCTGACAATATCGGCAGCAACCACATAGGACCTGGGGCCAAGCAAGAAGCTATGCTTGGGACACTATATAAATCAAGAGACTGAGTGACTACGGGAAAGCGTGAAGGACTGAGGACCACAGTCCTCACGGATTTGAGGAATCTGGAGATATACCAGTGTGCTTATATTGCAAAGCCTATGCCCATCCCTGTGAACCCAGTCTGACAAAAAGCCATGTTTGGGGTTAGTAGTTGCGAAGTCACATGGTCTAGAAATTACCACCCACTCTGTGATGTAAGGGCAAAGGGAGTGAATGGAGGGTCTCCTTGGACTACAGTCCACCTCTAACTTATTTATTTTCTCCCATTTACCCAACTCTCCCCTACTCTTCCAGTGCCCAAATCATCTAATTATGCCTTTTATTAAACAGATTTCTCCAAATGCTGAGTGGCCAGACCCTGCTGGCCACCATCCTTTATGATTTAAAAAGAGCTGAACCCATAAACCAATGTGAAGACGCAGGGTCCCAAACTGACAGACATGGAATAACATACAGAAATAGTTTAATGCAAGGAAATCCTAGAGATAATTTCCCAATGTCTCTGCACAGACCTGCAAACCTGAAAGAGGTGAACACGCAGACATGGAGGTGGCTTTGAATAATGAACTTGCTACTGCTGAGAGGAGGACCAAGGGCAATTAATATAGCAAGAATTTGGTAAAACAAAATGGTAGCGTATAAAGGTTTCTGTAGGGCATCCATGCAAGGTGACTAGATTATTATTATTTACACAAATTACACGGATGATACACAATCCTCCTCCCTCTATCAGGCAACTACACTAAAGACTCTGGGCCTGATCACGACTTTGGCGGCAACCCTTAAATCTGGCGGACACGCTATTACCGCTGGATTTAAGGGTCCGCCAAATCAGGACTTCGGTGGATTTTGCCTCCGCTCTAAGCTGGGGGGAAATCCACCGAAATTCGCGCTATTACCGCTGGCGGGAAATCTGCCGGCGGTAAGAACGTGAAATTTCCCCATTGGGGAATGGGGCATTCCCGAATGGGATCAATGGGGAATGGGGAATTACATTACCACCAAACTCGTGATCCGGCGCTATTAGCGCTGGGGAGTTTGGCGGTAGGGCTAATACCACCGGTGGTAATACCACCGGCGTTACCGCCAAAGTCGGGGCCCTCTGCCTTGCTAAATGCCACATACACCACTATCCAAGCATGGATGGCAACTCACGGCCTCTGTCTCAACGATGACAAGACAGAACTACTCCTAGTCGTTCCGCATTCAATCCTAAACAAATTGGACACAGATTGCACTGCCTGCACAATGATCTCAGTATCACTGGCCGTAAAGACCTTGGAGGTTTACTTAGATGCTACCCTCTCTCTCTCCCATGAAGTCAATGCCATATCATCATCCACAGTTTATGCCATCAAACCCCTCATCCCTGCCAGACCATATCTATCTGAAGATAACTGCCTAACTATAGCACAAGCAGTGATAGGTGCGGAATTGGACTACTGCAATGTCCTCTTCGTAAGCACATCCTCACACAACCTACACAATCTCCAGACAATTCAAAACAACGCCCTACGAGCGGCATTAAACCTACATAGACATCACCATATGTCAGAGGTTAGGAAAGCAGTGCATTGGCTTCTGATACAGAAACGAATCCTCTTTAAGACTCTCACTATCACTCACAGGTGCACATCTAAAGTGGCCCCACCTTACCTAGCTCAACGAATTGTTCTCCATCAAATAAACAGGCCTACCAGAACACTTTACACCCACTAGCTGACACAACCTAAATTCAAGCAAACCAGAGCGGGAGGCTCAAGTTTCCCAGTCCTCGCTGCAAAACATTGGAACACCCTCCCACAACCTCTAAAAGCAGAACATTTGTACTGGGCCTTTCGAAAAGCCCTAAAAAACTGGTTATTTGCATTAACTAGTCAACTAGCGCATTGCCATCACTACAGAATCAGTAGTTTAGGCGTTGATATTGTCTCTGTAACCCATGAACTAATATACCATTGTCATGTTTGCACCTGTATGTACCTATTCTTTCTGTACCCTAACTATCCATATGTACCAATGGACTAAGGATTCAATCTAAGGACGTTTTCCCTGCTTATGGGATCCATGTAACTGGATCATAGCGCCCTGATGCCTGAGGGCTTGTGTGCGTTGTATAAATGCAAAAATAAATAAAAGATCATTCAGGAGCAGCTGTGGGACAATGTTTAATACTCTAGTTCAACAGCTGAGTGTGATTCGGTGTATCTGAGTCTTAAGGCGCCTCCACACAAACAAGAAAGCACTCAGCGCTGCAGGTTCAGCAAGGGAGCTTGGGAGAGGAAAGTTGTAGCCTGTCGTAGCGGCAAGGAGAGTAGAGTGAACAGACAGGAAGTAAGCAAGCAGAAGGGCAACAGGGTGGGGAACAAAGAGCAGCTAGAGGAGGACAGTGGGAAGGCCTGAAGAAGGGAAAAGAGGAAGAGAAGAAGAGTGAAAGATCTCAAGGGGCAGAATGTGGCAGGGTGAGAGTAGAAAGAAAGAGAGGGGAGAAGGGGGAGAAAGAGAGAGGAGAGACTTGGAGGTAGGAAGCAGAAGGGATGGAGGAGGGAGGTTTAAGGCTTGGAAAGATAGATACAGAGAGAATGAGCATTAAGAAATGAGACTAGCAGTAAGAGGGGAAGAAGGTAACAGGCAACCCATGTATAAAAACCAGAAGGTTTTGGGGAAAAGGGGTGATGTGGAAGGAGACAGGAAAGCAGGGGGTGACCAAGAGAACCAAGACAGACGAGAGACATATAACAATAGTTGAGAAGGAGTTTGGGAAAGAAGTGAAGTAGCAGAAGGGAGATGAAAATAGAGAGGTTGTAACTATAAGAGGAGAGGTGAAGAAGGCCACAACATTGTTGAGCGTTGAGAAGTAAGCAGGAGGAGGTCTAAGAGGAGGGAGGAGACAAGGATGAGAGAGGATGTATCCAGAGGTGTTAATGCACCAGGGGCCCTGATCAACCACGGCTGGCAGAGACTGTGGTAGAGATGTCACCAGCACCCTCATGGCCTGCACCCAGTGCTTAATTTGTAAAAGCAATAAGTGCCAGAGACCAAACAATCTCTAGCATGCCTGTGCCACTGTAGCTTCTGCCCAGAGCCACCACAAGCCAATGATGCTGCAATTGTGACATTGGGCCTCATTCCGGGTTTGGAGTTAACCATGGAGTAATTAGCTCCATGGTTGCCTCTGAAACTGTTCCAAATCCGGCATGGTGAATGGAGTAATTACAGGTCCATTCCAGGGTTGGAGGGACCTATAATTCCCCATTCACCTTTTGCCCTTTCCCATTCCCATTTCTGCCCCACAGGGCTCAATGGGAATGGGGAAGGAGGTAATTACGGCACTGTAAATTACGGTACCGTAATTACCTCTGAGGTACCTTTGCGGGTCCCGTACTTAACTGCTGCTAAAAGCAGGATGTAAGGAAGGACCCGCAAAGGGAACTTGGAATACGGAGGTAAGGGATTACTGGCATCGGCACCCTTACCGGTGCCGGTAATCGCTTACCTCCAACCTCGTAATGACCCCCATTATATTTGTGGTTGCAAGGCTAACTTCCACCATCTGATTTGTCTTGATGGATGGAAACGTTTAACTACATCTTGAAACACATTATCTTCATGGTTCTTTTATTCTGATTCCATTAGTAGCAAGCACGCATTTTGATCATATGTCCATAGCGTCATATATGGCCTCAAGAACACACCAACTCTCTCAAAGACAATTCAAGAGTTCATATTTTTGAGGATTTTCAAAGAGGTTTGCTAAGGCCCATCCCTCTATCTCTGGTCTAGCGAAGGGTTTTCCCTCTGTAACTCAAATGTTCCTCAATCCCAGGAGTCACTAGAGATTGGTAACCCCTGATTTCTTAAAACTGTCTTGCAAAAGGTGATTGCCGTATCTGGCTAAAGCTCCCTCTGGGAACAATCTAGTTGGTACCTGATCTTAGATCCTCATTGTTAGTGTGTAGCTTCCAGACAGTGAGGCTCCTCTTGGTCTTATCCTTCCATGCCCTGATGTTCCACTCCCTATATATTTATGTTGCTCTCTTTTTTCTCCTTCTACTATCCTCCCTCCTACTCCACACAGTCGCTACTCTATATCCCTAACTCATCCACCTCTATCGCTCCGATGTTCTTCTCTGCACTTTTCAACCTCCATCTTCCGGTCTTACTTCTTAATACTCTCTCCTCTTCACAATACTAGTACTCTCTCTTCTCCACACTTCTACTCCTCTCCTCACACTACTTTAACTCTATCCACATCTTCTCCCACAGTCACCCTCCTTTCACTTCCACAGTAACCTTTGTCATTCTGCACTCCCTATCTATCTTACTCACCTTTTACACACACACACACACACGCACACGCACACGCACACGCACACGCACACACACACACACACACACACACACCCTCAAGTACCACTCTCTCCTCCCAACCAATTCCTCACCTAGCACAAACTTCAGTAATTCTCCTCCACACTCGTCTACTCTGTAATGTCTCCACCTGGTCTCTCAGTCCTCCTTCTCTTCCCTTGACCTCACCCGAACTACCAACATCTTCCTGATTCCAGTCCTCATCTTTATCCTCCCTCATCTCCCTCCACAGTATCTCTTCCTCTTCTGGTTCTCTGAGCCAATCACTAGCTGTTCTCTTCTTTTGAGGTGCTACAATCAAGGAACATTCAAAAGGGGTCTTAAGCCCCATCCTTTCATTGGACGGAGTCCACCAGTGTTTGGTAATGGCGACCAACAAAATTCAATGCCCTGTTTTGTTTGGGCTTCCCAGCTGGTAAAGGATGCCACCTTGGTGAGAGTGCTGCTCTACAGCCCCCACACAGTTAAGTGTAATGTCTGTGAGCATGTGAACTCCACTGGTCACTCCAAACTCTGACTTGTGCCGGCATTGTGCTGCAGCAGTTTACTGTCTTTCAGCGGGTAGATCCAGTGGGAGCGATCCACACTCTGCCTCACTAAGATGTTTACACTGATGTTGATCGTATAGTGATTTGCTTCGTTCAGGCTGATTCACGATATGTTCTGTATCCTGTTTGCTTGGCTCTGTCTCTCTTTGGTTGCTTGCAGTCTGTCCCTTGTTTGCAGCTACGCATTTGGAAATCTTATGATACAAAGAGAAAGACACTGGCCAGAATCATGCTGTCCAGGCATGGGATGATTGATCATGGTACATTTATAAATCAAGCAGGCAGAGGGGGGGCGGGTGGAACCCTCCTAACTCATGAACTCTGACTCTGCAGTAAAACTTTCTCTGGTGTAAACCCTGGTAAGCCTCCCATCCTGAGTTGAAAGGGGTCCCTATCTCCTCCTGACAGGGACAGATCTCTGCCTTTGTCACATAACTCCACCCTTTCTTTTGAATCCCCTTACTGAAGTTTCTAAATGGCTAGGGGTACTGTGACAAGTCAACATTGGCTTCTTTAGAGCTGGCTCCGTGTTCTATCGCAAAATAATATGATGGGGAGCCAAGACCATCTCAAAGTTGGGGTTGGTGTTTTTGTCCCAGACCATCCACACCAAGGAAGCATGATCTGTTCTCAGCCTGAAATGTCTTCCTCCTAGATAGTACCTTCAGCTGTGAATGGCCCACTTAAAGGTCAAGCGTGCTTGTTCCAACACTGGATAGTTCTTTCTTTTCACTTGGGAATAATCTGTGGCTAACAAACAGAAGGTTTCGATAAATGTGGCACATGCAGCATGTGCAAGTATGCACACAGGGACTGTGTCAAATATTTGTACAAAGAAGCCACAGAAATACTAATTAAGGGTTTTACCAATTGTAAAACGATATATGTGGTATATGCAATAATATGTGTTTGCAGAAAACTGTATATTGGTAGCACGATAAGGGAATTAAGAATCTGTATACAGGAACACCTATCAAGCCTTAATATCCCAGATTCTACGGCCCACCTCTGGTAGGAATGCCACCAAATGGAAAACAAGAGTGATTTGAAATGTGTTGGCTTAATGAAAGCGAAATGTGGAAAAGGTGGTGGAGATTTAAAACATATCCTAAGACAGATGGAGGCAAGATGCATTTGCAGGTTACATAGTACAATAGAAGGCCTCAATTCCGAGCATGAAATGAATGTGTTTTTGTAAAAGATATGTTGAGTCCGAAGGAAGATATAGGGCCTCATTACACGGAAGGCGGTAATGGTTAACGGCCACCATTAATGGTAACGGTGACCATTAACCATTACCGCCTTACTACGAGGTCCCTTAGCGGGTTGGTGCTTTAACGCCTGCAGGCGTTAAAAACCAACCCGCTAAGGGACCTCGGAGCTAATTACGGCACCACAAAATTGCGGTGCCGTAATTAGCGCCTTCCCCATTCCCATAGAGCCCTATGGGGCAGAAATGGGAATGGGGAAGGGCAATGGCGGAAGGGGGATTTACCGCCCCTCCAACCCTGGAATGGGGCGGTAAATCCCCTTTCCGCCAAGGCGGTGCCGGTATTTTACCGGCATGAGCCATGGCGCTAATAGCGCCATGGCTCACTGCCTTCCGTGTAATGAGCCCCATAGTATTCATGATGAAGGGCAAGTTAACACATGCCATAAAAGTATAGGGGAATACCTTATGTATGTGCTGAATAGCGTATGCTAACTAAATGGAGGTTAATGGATGCTTTAGCATTGTCCACTGAGAGGGAAAAGTGTTTCTGAACACACTACGCACAACAATATACAATTCTGTTAATTATTTGACCAATCTATCACGACTAAGATTTTTCGGCTGCTCTAATGTTGAGATATTGAACATCCGTATGTAGAAAGATGAAGCACCCAAAATGCTATATGTGACCAATCCAAGATAGTGGGGATATTATCCCCCATTGACAACTGGAGAGCAGTTCTGGATGATTTTATCCATTAACAAATTGAACAGTAATTTAAAGAATACAGCAAGATGGATCTCCACAATTGTATCAGGGTATTATACCTGATAAGGCAATTGAACCAACACAAAAACAGAATGGAATGTTACTATAATCTCTTTTTCAAGGTATCTCCAATATAAAGGTAGCATGAGATTATGGGTAACTCCAAGCACACTGGTTATTAATTTAACTACAGTGTGCGCTTTTGTTCAGGGGTACCAGCGTAAGTATGTGTTTTTCTTTTGAAAATGACGTGATGTCACATGCTCTTTGCATACAAAATGCAATTCAAGATGGTGCCTGCGTGAGAATCACACACGGGACACCAAGGGATAATTCCAAACAGGACATCCCTTCCAAAGTAATGGTAAATTCACTTTTAATTGACATCTAAAGATGTTCAAGTGATTCATCACAACACTACTATGTTGTTAAACATTTTTCTAGCCAATTAACAAGCCATGTGAGATTCTTGAAAGTACCAATGGTCTAATAATAATGAATGAGTTATTGGACCTCACGGGTCACTAGTGCTGGTATAATTACTCTATACAAATATGAGATATCCATACTTGACAAGTGTTCTAGCACGTTTTAAATGTAAAATTCACAGTTCTGAGATTCACGTCATCAATAGTCATAATTAGGCACTTTTAGATGTAGGGCAGTGTGCTATCAGTGGAGAGCAAAATCACAAACATATATATTTATATGTCATTCCTGCTATTTGCAGCAATCAAATCCTGGCATGAAGAGGAACACCTCCATCATGCAACTTTAGCATATTTAAATGCAAACACTATTACCCAGGGGTAAGTCCATCAGATCTATAGTTTAATAATAGATGTAAATATTTGACAACAATACTAAATTTGGACAGGCCATTCAAAATAATTGATACTTTTTGCAACCAAGAAAGAAGAAACAATGGAAAGTAGTTCATTCAGTCATATCCATTCATAATGAATGATATACACTTGCTCACTGGGTAAGTGAACAATCCCATATTTCGCTAATTCTAGGAAGAGCAAGAGGTGAGAGCTCAACCACGGCAATAACATTTGATTAATTACCTGTATTTACAGAATACTACAAACAATAATAGTTAGTGAGATATCGACAATTATCACACCATCATATATAACTTTGGCTATCCATTTGGACTAATGCACAGAACCCTCATTTTAGATATTAATTAGTGAGATGTAGGGACACTACAGTATATCTGTAACTAAAAACACTATTTGTAACGGATAACATTGTGCATTGCTTGGGTGTAATATGAGCCAGTTGCTAGAATGTATCCAGCACATTTCTGGAAAGATGACATTTTATTTGGATTTTAGGTGCTTCACCATATCTACATTTCAGATGTTACAAAGCTGGAAATCATCCGGTTATGTTAGAAGATAGGGTTAATGATTCATCAATTTTTACAATTTGGGAAGGATATACAACTACTGATATTTTGCATTCTAATTTCCCTTATGTTTTGTTTGCTTTTTTGTCTGTCTCCGAACTTTGACCCTGTCATGTATTTCTTTGTACAAACATTGTATCATCATTATATGTTATGTATTAAGGTGAACTTGATACTGTATGACGTTAACAGCTTATGCATCAGCCTTGAAAAAGACCATGGGTCGAAATACATGTCGGCTGCTGGCGTAATAAGAAAATTAAATTAAAGGCAAATTAAATTCTAATTGTTGATATACACAATTTGTACACAATTACTGCCAGGTTGCTGATATACGATCTGGTGAACGCAGTAAACTAGTTTACCCCTTATAGTTGTTGATAAACAGAATAGGCTTCTCTTCTCCCTCGTGGATTTGGAAGGAGTTTTAGTGAGGAAGCATACGTTCGTAGCAGGAATTCCCAGGTGAAGGGTGGCATAATGAAGCCTGGACTTTTATCCACTAGGCCTAGAAAGGCTCAATGTCCTTTTTGTGATGGGCCATTCGGCAGATGGCCTCTATCTTACTGGTTTTGGGCAACACCTGTCCATTTCCCATCTGTAAGCCAAGGTAATTGACCGATGACTTGGCTAACTGACATTTTGAGGCATTTTCCATGAGGCTGCCCTACCTGAATAGATCACAGTTCTGCTCACCTCCCTCCTACTCCACCCACCATCTACCTCTCTCTCCCTGACTCTTCTTCCTCTGTCGCCCGATGTTATCTACTCCCACCCTCTGATCTTACTCCTGGTTACTCACTCCCTTCTCCACAGTACAACAAATTCTCTACCCTATACTTTCACTCAACATACACCGTCTCCCACAGTCACCCTCCTTTCACTTCCCTGGTCACCTTTTCATTAACTCCCTACACTCTCTATCTCAATCACTCACCTTAAACGCATACTGAAACCCAAGTAACACTCTCTCCCACCAGCCAACACCTCACATTCCACACTCTGTAGCAATTCTCCTCCATGCGCGTTTGCTTCGTCCTTACTCCTGGTCCTCATTCTTCTCCCTTACCCTCACACCGAACAACCTACACCTTCCTGTACTCCTGTTTAACCTACCCCCGCCACTGGCTCTCTTCCTCTGTTGGTTCCTCGGGCCAACCACTGACTGTTCTCTTCCCCGGGGAGGTGTTATGATCAAATAAACATTCAAAGAGGAGTCTTAAGCCTCACCCTTTTCTTGTACATGGTCCTCCAGTCTCCAGCAATGGCAGACAGCAACATTCAAGGTCCCAGCTTATGTGAAGGCATCCCGGCTGGCTAAGGATGCCCACACATGTATGGTGAGGGCGCCACTCCACAGCCCCCACACATGTAAGTGTAATGTCCGGGAACATGCAAACCCCACTGAGTGCTCCCTGTCCTGGCTCACTCTGGCATTGTGCTGTGGCGATTTGCTGTCTCCCAGTGGGTACACCGAGCAGGTCCCATAGAGGCTGGCTTTTTTCAGGCTGATGCACATTCATTTCCATATCCAGTTTGCTTGGCTCTCTCAGATCTCTGGCCCTGTCACAATAGAATATTGAGCAAAAGTGCCATCTTCCTGTCATAATATGATGGGCAAATAAGGATATTACTGAAATGATAAACTGCCTGATAAACACCTCACCAAGATCTTCTGTAGGATGGCATGGAACGCAGGCACTCCTCCCCTGCAGTGGCATTTCGCTGGCCTTGCCTCTGGGGTTGTGCTTACGGCTGTTAACTGCCCTGTTGTTGTCCTGTGTCATGTACCCCTCTGCCCATCTGCTTGTAGAGTGAGTATCAGTGATATTGAAAATGAAAATAGTAAAGTTGCCAAAACACCACATCATGTGTGAACATGATAAATTAGCTTACCCTGATACAGTAAGTGATTAGGATACAATGGCACACATTAATCATTCATTTACCAGCGCTTCATTTATGCAATGGGAAATGAGGCTACAGGGACAAAAATGGGGTTACACATTCAGAATAATGTAGAAATTAATGGGCCTCAAATGTGTACAGTAAAGCATATTTTCAACATTCACTGGATACAAACAAATAGGTTTTGGAGAAGGTTCGGAAGAGAAGAATTTGAAATAATCCAAACCTGCAAGGTCAGCTGCCCTGAGGCTGCACCACAGCCTCCTTGGGTCATAAAGGCATGGCATCACCTTAGCCAGGGGTGTAATCAATGTCAAGGACTCATTGCATACCATTTTCATTACACTTCCTGAAACTAGCAACACCTGAATAAAACTGTCTCCCTGATGAGTGCAGAGGTACGAAAGCATGCTATTAGAACAACAATGGACTGTGTAGCTGACTATAGCTGGGACCCAGAGTGCTTCTTTGGCCTATACATATGTATATACTTATATATGCATTATTCTGATTATTATTATGATTGTTCAGTTGTATGTCATGTTATCAGAACTCCAGACATACAGCACCTCATTATCCACAAGTTGCTTTGGTACAGACAATTCAAAACAGAAAGTCAAAAGTATGTAACGTTTGGTGATCATTAGTAATACAATTGATCCATTAAGAATAGTTGTTTCTGCAAGCCTTGCATGTATGGGGATATATGAAGTGCAAACCTAGCTTGGAAGCAGGGGTACGCTATAGATAGGGGACGCACCCATCGGGTTACAAGTAGGGTGTGAAGGTAGCAGGGTTCTCTAGGATGGTTAGAGTGAGAAGTGCGTGGGTGTGCACAGAAGAGAGAGAAGAAGTGTTAAGTGGAGCAGTCAGAATTTAACGAGATGTTCTTTGAAGAATAGGGTCTTCAGCTGTTTACTGAAGGGAAAGATGATGTTGGTAGTGGTTTATAGTGACTTTTTCGAATGCCATATTTTCGAAATGCCATTTTTGTCGGCACAAAATTGGCGGAAAAAAAATTTAGAATGTTTTTTTTATTTTATTTTTGAAAGGGGGGGTTCCCCCATAAAACCCCCGTTTTTTTAAAACTTTTTTTTACGGAGGAAACAAAAAAAACATAAAATAAAAAAGAATACATTCGAAAAAGAAAAAAAAAATCGGCAAAATGTTTTCGACAGAAAGGTATTTCGAAAATATGTTTTCGAAAATATGACCGGATACCGTTGGTGGTCAGTGATGTCTGCATTGGTACCATGTTCCAGTGGCAGCGTGCCTAGTAAGAAAACACATGTTTTCCTAGTTTGTCCCTCTTGTACTTCTTTATTTCCAGTCTTGCAATATTGTGACTTATGGTGTTGTGTTCGCCTCCCTTCAGATATGCCTTAATGTAGAGAAACGTGAAATCATGCTCCAATCACATTTAGCCACCACGTTAGCAGCTGTTTCCACAAATACCAATTTTCCTTTCTATGTATGAAAGAAGAGAGGGGCACAAGAGAGTAACTGGCAAGGAGTATGAGAGGAACATAACACATAGCTCCCAACCTTTTTTCTCTCCAAGGCGGGTGAAAACACCCGATTTTCTTTTTGGCGGGTGAGAGGCCCGTAGAAGTGAATGGGCACCTGAGGGAATTGGCGGGTGATTCATCTACTTTCAAGGCGGGTGACACCCGCCAAAAGCGGGTGAGTTGAGAGCTATGCATAACAAGGTATGAGGTATGAAGGTATGAAGCTTAGATTTGCAATTAATTGAAAACGTCCATATTAGATGTACTGTTCATTGTACAGTGTGTGATATATTGTGGTTGTTGCAGGTCATTTATTCTCTTGCTGGTGGTTGCCTGGGCCATAGCTATGGCCATCTTTTCGTTTGGGCCTGGACAGACTTAAGAATCTGCTTTTTGGAAAACGTGAGGGCTCTGCAAACACAGGAAGAAACTGGGTAAGTAGACATCGACGGGGATCTATTGTAGCTGTATGCAGGATGCCTATGCCCACAAATGGCAAAAGATCGTTCCTTTAGGCAGGATCTGAGCAAGTGAGCCGTTGCAGATGTTACATGACCAGCAAGTTAAAGTTTGAGTTCAGTCGCTTCCACTTGCGAATTCAGGTAAACTTGAACCATTTCTTGTTTGTCACGATTTCATTAAGCCCCAAACGCTAATGGTTTTCTGAATCCGGTGAGGCTCTGACTAGTAGTATTGTGGGATATTGGTAATATACGAGGAAATAGACGAAAGACTAAAATGGACCCCCCCCCCCGCCCCTCACATCAGGTTCCTGAGCATGCTCCGATTGAGTGAGATTTCTCGCACTGCGCATGTCCATTAGAGTAGTGTTCTCTCACAGAGCATTCCTTGTCATTCACAGAATTAATCCGATCTCCTGCTGCACAATAGATGATGCACCTGGCAACCCGCTCAGCTGTGGCACATTTGGGTTGCTATTGATGAGGAGCAAGGTGTGTGCCCGGGCCCTCTCCTCTCTTTGTCTTGTGCTGTTCCCAAGGAAGGCACAGCTGAATGTGCGTGTGGCTATTGTTCCCTCACTTACTCAATTCGGACATTAACTTACGTTTGGAAAATCCCAAAACAAATAATAAAGGCAATGTCTCAGCGATGCTCGGAGAAGGTGAGTAAATTCAAGGACACCCCGCCCTTAGGTAAATGTGATTGTGTACCTATCCTCATATGTGTTTTATTAATGTGTATGTTATCTGGCATTCTTTTTAAATATCAGAACTCTAAATGCCTTAATGTCAAATTTCACATCTTGTGTATACTGTTGCCAGATGGCTCTGTGACAACAGGAGACCGGCATACACGAGCTTTGCTTTTACTTTAGTAAATTTCATTCGATATGTGCTCCAAGATTTTTCCCACAATGCAATGTATAGAGAAATGAAAGCCCGGGGCTGAGTCCTAGTGTCCCGGTGACGTTGAGCTATCTGGTATAATGTGCATCAATGCTCATCTGTCTTATGTATGTAAGCTAATGAAATAATATCCCACTAAGACATGAAATAGGTGAATATGGATGGACAGCTTTGAATTGCTTTGGACCACTAACGCGCAACCTTTGACCTAGGTAATCTCATAAGCAATGGTTCGTGGTTATGGGACACACCACACTGGCTAAACCTCGTTTTTTTAATGACCATTTTTTCACCAAAACTAAAAACTGATGAATATAACGTTTTAAGTGAAGCATAACAAATAGCATTACTCTGGACATCCTCACCTACTGCACATTGGTGGCAAGACCAGTTTGCAAATGTATTTATACTTAGAACATTATAGGAACGAGTTTTAACCCAAAAATACTGTACACAGCAGAACATATGGCAACAGGAACTTTCTGGGGAGTGTGCTTTACAGCATTGCAATAGATGTATGAATAAAAATAAACCGGTGGTAGTAAGGATTGGTGGTACAGGGTGGTGGGACACAGACTAGGGCATGAGTTCATGGGGTTAGTTTGCTGGTTCCTTTTTGCAACTGGGCAGATGGGATAAAAATGATGGCCTGGAAGGTTGCTCAGAGCAAGAATAGTGGTTATGAGTAATTCAAAGTCTTGCATCTGTCATTTTTGTAGTGCCAAGAGGCAGCATATACGGTCGCATTTGTACTATAAAATGCTGCTGCATTACATTATTCTTTGATTTTTACTCTTTCCCATCCAGACCCTTATTTTTCAACTATCCATAAAAAGGTGAACTCACTGCATAGATCATTTGTATTTTAATTTGTAAGGGACATTAGTTGGTTGATGCACCTCCTGCAGCAACCTGTGTACAGGATACCGGTCCCAGGTATGTATCATGTATAAGTAGGTAAAGCGTTTAACCATACCCTCCTCTCTGCGCATGGCTGGGGAAGCAGCAAACTGCAATGCTAAGGCTTAAACCCTAAAGGAGCCTTCCTCTGTCCCCATAGGGCACAATGGCTAAAATAATAGAATGTAAGCCCACACTCACGGTAGTGAGGGGGATAGGATAACCCCCCCACCCCCATTACCATGAGTGTGGGTGTTAGGCAGAATTATATGCAGCACCCTTTGGGAACACCACACACAATTAAGACTACAGGTGACAGTACAATTTCACCTTTGGTACAAGCCTGTACTACACAGTTAAAGTGGTAGCAGTAGCAGACCAGCCAGACTCATCTCAAGAGTAAGTGACCAGTATCAAATAGTTACACAAAGGACAACAATTACGATGATTGAGGCAAACACTGACTCAAGGTTTTCAAGTAAAAGAATATACATTTATTTCACTCTTCAGTTGTATAACATTACACCTTTCTAAGCAGTTTAAAAATCACACTCTTAATACACCACAAAGCTTCCCTTAAATTCCAGACAAGTTAAGCTCACAAAATGAAGTGGGAGCAAAATGGCACTCCAGCAATTTAAAAGGGAGGGAAAGACAAAAGTTAACAGAACTTACCAACAGAACTTACCAACAGGTAAGTACTCAGAGCAAGGGAACAGGAGAGACTACAATGATAAAATCAGATAGAAAAGGCTTAGGTTCAAAGTCTTTTGCTCAAGATAATATAGTTCAGGGTAGTTTGCGGTACAGTTCGTGGCACGGTTTCCGGACAAGGTTGGTTGGTAGAAAGGTTAGTTCAAAGAGAAGAGAAGGGCAAGCCTTCGGATTGGAGAAAGATTTCAAACACTTTCACCGCGGCTGAACGAAACGCACAACCGGATTTGAACAGTACCTTAAAATGGAGAGGGGGCTGTAGCTGAGGCAGACGTTCCTGGTAGTTCCTGCAGGCTCACGGTTCCTGAAGCGACTGTCGGACTGATCAGAAGTAGGAAGACTGGAGGTTCCTGCACTACCCAGGGAAGAAACCAGCAGCAGCGCCAAACAACAAATAAAAGGTGCGCTCCTTAAAACCCAAGCAGGGTCCGACCTTCCTGGCTATCCGGCCCACTGTAGCTCTGTACAGCGAATTCGACCAGAGGAGGGGTCTTGGCTTGCAGTTTGGGTGAACTGGTTGGTCCCACCAGCCCAAGGGAAGAAGTTTCCTGGAAGATCTTCTGTCGTCGTATTCTGGAGATTCGGACCTGCAGCAGGGCTTCACCGGGCGGTTTAGTCATTGTAGGGGTCCTCTTCTTCCAGTTCCTCGTTGGTTCTTTCGTTCCAGTAGCGACTGCTCTTCCAGTCCCAGAGACCTGCTTTTTATGGAGTTTTCCCCCATTCATACAGCCTGGCTGTCAATCACACAGCAGGGTGGCTGGCCTGGCAAGGCCAGTCCCCTTAGCCAATCAGATAGGAGTGCGACTTGAGTTACCAAGGGAACCCATGGCAGGGGTCCTAAAACCCCTCCCTCACATCCTGCCTACCCAGACTCTCAGGTGCCTAAAGGAAGGATTCTGTGCAGAAGCCCGCGAAAAAGCGATGAACAAAGGGACCAAACCTGGTTTGGCGCGCAGAGTAAAACACGAGAAAGACTTTAACAAAAAGAAATGGCGAATAAACCCGGTCGAAGCCAAAATAAAATGTATTTGGTCAAGCGGGTTTATGTTTGAGGCTAATATAATAGCCTAAAATATTACCATGTTTATATATGATAATCGCGGCAGAAAAGGTAGGGTAGATACCACTGCCACCAGCCAAGTCCTAATGTAAAGAGAGCAAAACAATGCCCCAAGAGGCTCAGACAAAAAGGGATAAGAATTAACCCTTTCCAATACTCCATGGAAGATGGGGTGTACTGGGTCTGTGGTTTAAAGTGACTAAGGTAAAGTTAATGGCAACTTTACCCTTTTCTGGGGGACTGTAGTCAGCCCCAGAAAATGGAGTCGGTGGGAAGTCTAAAAGACAACCCTGTGTCACTGCACTGAAGGTGCTGTGTAACACACATGAAAAATATGGTGTAGGCTCCAGTGCCCAAGATCACACAAAAAGTAGAAACACACATAGCAAAACACATGTAAGAGTGGGAAAAAAGGCTCACACTCTTACCAGGTGAAAAAAAAAATCCTAGAAATCCAGCAAAGCTGCTGAGGGACTCAATAGGTAAGGGAAATTAACCATTTATGAGTGGGCTTGGATTCTATTAAAGACCTAGAGGACTTTGATTAGGTATTATCATCTTTATATATTCATCCAGCAGCAAAGACACGTTTCATATTGTAAAGAAGAAATGTTTTAAAACAAATAAAACATTTTGTGAAAACATGAAATAGAACTCCATAACCAGCTGGCATCATGACCTCTGTACTGACCAATCCAGCCAGACTCCCTCCATACGAGGCTGTGCCATTAGTCCCTCTTCCTTCCTCTTCTTTAGTGCTTGCAACAAACACATGTATTTGAAGCAATTTCCATTTAGGATTCAAGCAAAGATGTAAATCAGCACAACTGTTCACTTCGCGTTAGCCACTGTCCTTCAACACTGTGTCTGAGGGGGAAGAACGCACACTGTCATTTCGTTCTTCTATAATAGGCCATGTAAAGCTTTTTAAATCCATAATGTCTGTTCCTACATTGGTACCCAAATGAAGATAAAAGAGAATTCAGTGGGTGGCAGGTACAGATGACACAACAAACTTTATTCTCCTGACATCCAAACTGCAGTAGGTAACTATAGCAACTATACGAATATTGCAGCTCCCATGGGTAACCTGAGAGGGAGTGAACAGTAACAATATCATGGCCCTCTGCTGTGGGAAATCTACATCGACCTGTATGGAACAATAGCAATTACCTGAGAATGCTAACACATAGGTGTAGCTCCCTGAAGGCATTGGTGTTCCCAGACGGAACATTATATAATGACAAACTCGGGTATGATCGACCATATCCTTGAGAGTAGAAACTTATTCTGCTTGATGGAAAACAATAAGAGGCCCATTTTAACGGCAATTAAGTGAGCCTCCCCCAATCACCTGTCTATGGTTATTTGTGGAACGTGTCACCATTAGGGCACCACTCATATCTCTTCACCATTGCCAGGATGAGAATGTGAACTAAATGGATACTTGATGGACAAGGAAACCCAAGACAGGACATAAGAGAGAGATCATTTACAAGAATTCTGAGCTAGACCTATCCATACTACTTAACAGTGAAAGAAACTGGGAGAAAACACAGAGGTCTAGACCCAAATAGCCCTTCCTCTAGTTCCCAGATGGGATGTTTGAAACTGACACCCAGTATTAACATGTTTCCACATAAGAGGCTAATTTGTTTTAGGATGAAGAGCATTCTGGATGGAACAAACAAGTAATTGAAACAAACGTACCAATATAAGTTACGTATCATCCAAATGTTAACTCTTAAGAGAGGAATACATATTTTCCTGAACCCTAACATGAGCTAAACTGAACCATGCCACCATGGGGATCAAGAAAAAAACATTGTATGTACTGATCTTAAGCCCACACCCCAACTATCAACTATATCACTGCAACTGAAATGAGCTTGCTTTTGGGAGATGTTCCATTTATTTCTTGACAAAGGATAGCTCATGTAAATCTTCCCTTATTACCATAAACAATACCTCCCATGTTACCATAAACATCTCAAGTGGAGGGGGCCCCTGATGACCTGAGCAAAACAGTATTAAGAGAAAAACATCCATTGCGTTTGCTGCAATATAAGGAATTTGGAGCGAACAACTGGGAGAATAAATACTGAGAAACGCGAGTACAGACTAGTTCCTAGGCGTACACGGAGAGAAATCAACCCTCTGCCTGCTTACACTAACCAAGGGAATCTACCTTATCACATGCTAAAGGAAGGCATCTGCTTTGTAACTACATTCCTCTAATTCAACATATCCCAGAGCTGCTATCAACCTGGCAGTGAGGGGGGAGAAAGAGAGGGAGAGAGAGCTAGCAAGCAAGGGGTAATACTCGCCTCTGTGTCTTTAATAGAATCTAAACCCCCACTCACAATAGTGAGAATGATTAATGTTAACGTTAAAGGATATTTGTACCGCGCACTATCACCACCGGAGTGGTCCCCTGGCGCTCTGGCGGCTCTGAAAGAGGGCCTTAGCCATTCTATGTTGACCATAGGCTTACTTTTATGCAAGTTTAAAGCTATCTTGAAAGGATTGGAATGTGGATTTGACTAGCAGGGCCTGAAAGCAGCTCATAGGTGTTTGGCATCACATAGAAAGCAGGGACTACCTCTGTTAAAACAGGAGCTGTCCTATAGCTTCCCGCAAATGTAACTCCCATATAAGATGTAAACTATAACTTTGTCAATTTATATGCAACCAATTAGCTTTAAATGTCTTCTAGATATGTTGTGAAGGCAATTTTTTCATATTCCCAAATCACAGATTTAATGTCCCACAGGTAGTTTGCATAGAGACATTTATACCCCATAAGCCAACCGCGATATAAATACATGCAAAGGATATACTAACAAAAAGAAAACTACAGTAATGTGACATAGTATCCTGAGGAGTTGTACCAGCACCAAAAGGATGTGACTGGAGCATTAATAACCCCATATATAAGCATATACATGTCCACTGAATCAATATAGTGAAACTAAGGGGAATGGATAACAAACCCCACACCCCCCACACTGTCAATGCCGAAGACTGTAGACAGAGTAAAGAAACAAAAACGCCTTCTACTGTGAAAAAGACATCTAGCCCAAGGAAAATATACTGATGTTAAACACCACAGCAACCTCATCTACTACCATGGGTAAGCGTCACATTCATTCCAGCATAAATGTTACCTGTTAATGGAAGTAGACTCCAGACAGTTACAGACAGTTTTGTTTGCCCACTACGCCATGTTACCTAATGGGGCTGATTGTGTGTGCCGTCTCAAGTAGATAACCCACACGATGTTAGCGTAAACTATCACCTGAATGTTTCAGTTAGTTAAAAAGGCTATGCCTGAGGGGGGGAAAAAACCTTGTGAGGTTAGAATAGACATTTCTACCCATCTTCTCAGTGCTCACATCACTACGACATAAAACAAGATTATAAACTTGTGACTGTCATATATAAACAAAGAGCGAGCAGCTCCCCATCCTTATGGTGTCAATTGCGAACATGAACTACAATTTCAGTTTTATTCAAAGCTAAAAGAAAACAATAACTTGTAATACCCATAATACATGGCCTGAAAGCCCATGAGCTTACTATGTCCCAGAAGACCTCAAGGCAAGACTGAGAAATCATAGGCACGGGCAGTATAGTTAAGTGGACGCACTTGTCTTCAAAGCAAGACGACGCAGAGCAACACCGGTTCGAATCCGCTTAGAAACCTCTTCGGTATTAAGTGTGTTATAAAAAAACAATTATAATTATATAATACTATGCAAGAAAACAAGTGCAGTTTACATGAACCAAAAGGGAAAACATGAAGTACACAATAGAACATTGTCAATTTAGACCTGCACAGCGTGTGTGCGTGTGTATATATATATATATATCTCCAACCCCATTTTTCCTTGAGATCATATTAAGCATTAAGGGTGCGATTCATGGAGTTATCAGCGCAGAAAATAGGGTACTTATGCATACAACTGTGTGCAAATTCCCCTTCTTCGATTCATGGAATCAAATGCATGGTACTTACCCTGGACTTCCGTGGAGTTTGCACTGGCTCTGCACGTCTGTGCGAGCTGTCAAGGGCCTTGTGCGAGACTCCAAGCAGAGGGTGGCCGTGGCTTGCGCAGAGGGCTGGGAAGGGGGCGCAACAACAAAAATGGGGAAGAACTTGTGAAAAAGGTGAGCGTTCTGAGGAACGGCCTGCAGACAGTCCCTTGAACGGCCACAATTGCACGGCACAAGATGTATTCATGAATCTCATAGCGCAACGTCTCAGCTGGGAAATGGCCACGCAAGTCCTTCATAAAATCCGCCATCTGAAGGCAGGCGTACACTTGCGCGTAGGATTCTCCTATCGTATTTTGGGGCGTGTGTACTTAATAGGGGTTCCAATGTAATTTAGGGGTGCACGTAAGCAGTGTAGTGGGGTGCAGGAACGTTTTACGTGGGTTCGCACGCAGATTTCCCGATTTATTGCTGAGTTTGTTTATACATTTTTGTTTTTTATGCTGTTGCTGTACTGTATTGGATATGATTTATTTGTTTCTGTCTTGATGTTTTATATGAGACAAATAAGAAAATGTGTGTAATAAGTCCTTGATGTGACTAAGGCACAATAAAAAAAAAATTGCTGTTTTATGATTTTTTATACGCATGTTGTCGGGGTGCCGGATACAATTACGAGGGTCCATGCGCAGGGTCCCGGAGTCACAGGCCTGCTTACGGGGGACCCCACACACTGTTTGAATGGTGCGTGTATTTGCATCCGGGTGAGCGTGCAAAGGTAGCTGTTCTGTCTGTTAATGCTTTGCGTGTGGGCATGTCGGAGGCGCTGCGGGCGCAACTTGTGAATACGGTTACTTTGCGCTGTCAATTCCATGGATATGGGTGGCATGCATTTTTCTTTCTGCACGCAGGCTCGCGCAGTGTCCTTCTCGGCACGCAGCGCTTGCAGCATTTCTGCGTGAAATTCCATGAATCAGGCCTTAAAACTTCAGCTTATATTGCGCTTGCATAAAAACATGGTGAAAATAGAACTCTTGACTCCTCTTCCCAGAGCACCTGGCACTGCATAGTCTGTCAAAGATATAGTAAAATAACCAAACACTGCCTCTCATATCTTTAGCTGTGAGGAAGAAGGTGTATTAACACCAATACCAGTCACTGGGTCCATTATTAGCGTGGGTCAATCTGCTGAACTGGCATGAGCAGAATGATTAAGGGGTTATTCAGACAGAGCACGGATGTTGTGTAACTCCCAAAATGACCCATATCCCCATGTATGTATGCACCGAAATGCCCCAAAGCAGAGTGCATGTCGGACCTCAGTGCTCCATATAATATTCTAGTATCTGCTTGCAGCATAGAGGACTTGAAATACAGCCCTGTTGTCTCTTTAAGGGCCAAGCCCACTCGCCCAGCATGTGGACAGGTTATGTACCCATTGCATATGTGCATCCCCTCTTTTGGTTGTAGTAGATAATGTTAAAATAACATACGTTTAGCTGAGTAAGCAGCTCACTCTACCCAGACTCGAACCTACAGCACCCAGCATCATCTTGCTTACAAGGCAGGTACGTTACCCCTGAGCTATCGTCATTTCTTGTTCGAGATGTAAAAAGTAACCATAGAGCGGCGAGGGAGCTCTGCAAACTAGGTGCGGAAGCACCGCTAAATTATCTATGGATCAGGGAAAAAATATACAGCAGGGATGAGGGTAAATTAATTATTTAGCTAAACGAGACTCCCTCCTTGCAAAGTATGTGCCAATTTAAAATGTACTTGTAGGGGAATATTTATTTAAATATAGTAACAACGTTTCCTTATATCACGTGAACCGATAATGATGGAGCAGGGATGTCAAACTGGGTCCTTAAGCTTCAAGTCATGAAATGATCTGCTGTACCACTCAGGGCTACCTACCCCTGAGAATGAGGGAAAAGACAAGGTTAGCAACCTGGTCTCTGTAAGACCCACACCCCACCTGTACACTAGAGCTCTCCAGCGAGCAGGGGTTTTCAGAGTGTGCCGGAAAACAAGGCATGCTCTGGTGTCACTCAGCCTACAACAAATCCATATTACACCCGCTAGTAGTAAAGGCCTCCGAACACTGCACTCAGTAGCGTGAAGAAACAAAGGGAACCTGCACTCCAAAGTCAGATGTACACTGAACAAGAAGCCTTATAATTACATGATATGCTATTTATAACGCCCCTGTACACAAATGTTTCTAGGTTATATGATATGATATTGCATTTATAAAGCACCTATACACAAGTGTTTCAAGGCGCGACGAGGCAAGTGAGGGGGAACAAAAGGGAAGCCAGAGACAGCGATCTTACCAGGCCAGGTGACATTGAGATCGCGCAAGTGCAGGGGAGTGGGAGGGGAAAAGTGCGAGGGGAAAGGAGAGGGGGCAGTGCAGTACATGGGATCAAACAGTAAACACAATAAATGTGTGGCCAGCTGGTGGCAAGTGCAAGGGTAAGTGCAGACATCAAGTGTCAAGTGCTGGTAGGCGGACTGTCTCGATACAGAAACAGACCCCAAGTGCAAGGGTTGCCAGGGGGCAGTGCAGGTATGCAACTGGCAGGGACCTGGGCCTGAGATCAGATGGTAGCCAGGTGACCAGTGCAGTTTCAGCCAGGAGGTTAATAGGGGAGAGGAAGAGAGTAAGCAGAAGCAAAGAGGAAGGTCTTGAGGTGCTGCCGGAACTGGAGATGTTTCTCCTCAAGTTTCAGAAAGGCAGGGAGGCTGTTCCAGAGGGAGGCCCCAGCCAAAGAAAGAGATCTACCACCAACGTGTTGTTTGGAGAAGCTGAGGGAGTTTTAGGTGGAGGAGCAAAGAGCTCGAGAAGGAAGATATTTACGAGGAGAGAGTTGGAGGCATTGAGACCCCTGGCCCCAGAAGGCCTTGTGGACAACGCAGAAGGTTTGGAACTTAATCCTTGCAGCCACTGGGAGCCAGTGCAGAGATTTTAGTGCTGGAGAGATACGATCCGTGTTCTTGAGGCCAAGGACAGGTTTTGGATGAGTTGCAGAGGGCGGATAGTAGGTGGTCTAGGTTGTGACAGAAACGAAAGCAAGCTTGACGCAGTGAGCTGCTTAACTCTGAGTACACCCATAACTGGAGCAGTCAGTTAAATTGACGTTGGAGAAATTAAAAGTACTTATCTGCTGTGGCAAAGAAGAAGGAAAGGGGGCTAAGGACTTTATGGAGCAGTTCTGGCTGTGTTTGGTTGATACAGAGGCTATCCTGGTTATGGAGCTCCATTTCATGTTCTCGCAAAAGGTTTTATTTGTTTTACAAAATGTTTTTCTTAACATGACACTTTTCTTTGCTGGTGGACAAGCATATGAAGAAGATATTGTTTAATAGCAAGCCCCCGATCTTGACATAGAATTGGGCGCATCAGGCAGCACCCTCCTGTCCTGTATTTTGGAACCAATGGGAGAACAATTAAATCAATATGTGGAAGGTAGCAAGTCTCATCATTAGGCAAACGTTCACCATTTGCAAGCTCACCGAAGACCCTCCACCACTGCTACATACCAAACTGGTTAGTAGCCAAATTACTGGCTGGTGTAGAGGTGGCAAGAGTATAATAACAGGTGCTAAACAGATGCCTTGCACAGTCACAGTCCAGGCAAGCCCCCCACCAGACCAAACATTATAGTAATTGATTTTTTTCACATTTCATATAGGAGACAGCCATGGCTTACAAAAGTGACAGTGCCTTGAGCAATGGTCACGCAAAGGTACTGTCGTGTAGAGGGGAGAACAAACAAATTGTGTACAGGCGCGTTATAAATGCCATATCATATCATGCACACTGCCTAAATTATTGTTATCAAATATTAGTGTATGTGGACCAAACACTGTGGTCTATAAAGCTGTTATTTTGTATGGCTCTTTGTCTGGGGGCACACTTCTAAGAATAACCTATGATTATCCCAATTTTGAAAGCTCTAGAAAAGAAGGCCCTTTTAGGTGATGATTAGCGCAGGGACACATGGATTGCTCAAACAGGCAATCCTAGCTGTGAGCCCAGGGTTTCTGGTTGCCCAGTTTACAAATAGGTGGGGGTTCTACACTGTTCTACTTTAAAATTGGAAAATTAAAATAATAAAGCCAAAAAGAATGAGGTTTTTCTTTTTTTTTTTTTTGTCGATGTCCCGAACATTTTTATTATTTTTTCTATCGCAGGGGGAAATCCCCCTACCTTCATTTATACCCTTAACTCACCCCTATCTATTTATTTAAAAAGGGTACCAAACTCCTGCACCAATTCGATGCTTAAAACTCGTTATTTTCGTCCTTGTTGTTTTGGTTTTCGTTTTTTGCGGGGACTACCGTTCTACACTACACATTATCTTGTAGGATTAGTAGTTGTGCTGGATAAAGAGTTCTGATGTTTGGAAAGTTCTGGCTTTTATCTCACTTCATTCTGTATTTGTGTACAGTGTTTGTAGTTTTATTTTGTAAGTGGTAAAACAAAAGACTAGAACACCAGAATGCAGTAGGAGTGAGACTGCAAGCCAGGACTGGTATCAGGTAATAAAATCGCGGCACAAATTCTGTGATTTAACCCGGTAAAGATGTACCCCATTATACCATGTAGGGGCAGCAGAGGTTGCGGGGGTTTCCCCCGCATCCTTTACATGATTGTGGCAGCAAAACCACTGCATTTTTGGCACGATATTTTGTATACACAGCCATTTTTGCCGCGATTTTAAGACCTGGAACCGCCAGGACTCGCTGAGCATCTGGTATGGACCAAGTTGAGATTGTTATTATTCATGTGCAACACCCACTCGTGGTGGTGCAGGTTTGAAACAGCTATAAATCGGTTTGATAACACCACTCGAGCTCGCTCTTATAGTACTCCAAAACGGACTGCTCATTATTATTATTGTATTTATTGAGCATGGACCTAGCTTCGAGAAGCAACAGAGCGTTTTACAGAGGAATACAACAATACAGATACACAACCGAGTGTATTACAGAGGTATACAACAGGACTGATGCATAACGGAGCTCTTTACAGAGGTATACAACGGTACAGATGCATAACGGAGCCCTTTACAGAGGTATACAACGGTACAGATGCATAACGGAGCGCTTTTCAGAGGGAACAACAGAACAAATATACAGCGGGGCTAGGATGCAGAGGGACACAAAGGATGGGTACAGCTGTACCGGGTGGCGGGGAGGAGAGGGGCATGCGGCGTCTAGACTTGGAATCTCTATTTCATAAAATAATGCAGCAAATTATCTTCCGTGTCACCTTTTTCTAGAAAGTACTCCATATATACTGGACAATCATGGTTCTGTACTAATATAACCATCTTGCCCTGCCCAGCTCTCTACCTGAGTCAGCAAACCTTTTGCCTCTTTTTCCCTCCCTTTTACTTCACCCTTGCTCATGCTCCTTTTTTCCCAGTAGACCAGTGGTATTCAAAAAAGTTATACTGAGACCCCCCCCCCTCTTGAGTAAAAATATTGTTTCCGGGTCCTCCCACAAGCTATAACTTTATATTTTCGATTAAATGCTTATAATTTCTATTAAAAACGGTCTCATAATCCCGTAATATAGAGTCTTGCACCCCCTGGACATCGTTCAGGTCTCGAGGGGGGCAAGTGGGGCGGCAGCCCCACAGTTGGAAGACCACTGCAGTAGACTAAGGTCTGGTTACCCCTGATGGGGGACCCCCTCTTCTATGTACAAGGATTCACTGCTTTCAAACTGTTATTGTGGTGATTTGGTGCAGTGCAAATGCATACTAAAACAACATAACATATGCACAGTGTCATTTAAAGTTGCTTTCCCACAAAAAAACTAAATATACCATCACGTATTTAAACAGGCGGCTCAGTTTTAGAAAAAGATATTTACTTAGTGACCTAATATGTGTTTTTTTTTTAGAAAATGTGGAATCGTGCAGATTTAGTTTTATTAAAGCGACACAGTTTTTTTTTTAGAGATTACCCTAAATGCTTGTAAGGAGTCGGCTTAAGTAAACAATGTGTAACAGAAGGTGTGAATTTCACTCTGACTTGTTAATGGCCCTCCATCACACAGCTGATGAAAATGTTTGTTGCTCTGCGGCCAGAGCAGACACAAATAAGATTAAGGGCTATTTCATGCCACTGACTTCTTCTTTCTCTCTGCCACATATATTCTGGCAGTGTGTTTTTCGAAACCAAGGCTTTCACCGTATTACTCTAATGTAGCTGGTTGAAGCTAAGTCTCGTTTAGGAATACATCTTGGTCTGCGTTACATCGCTAGGCAGTGGGGATACAGTAGTTCACAAGTTCAATGCTGCAATTGGCCGTGAGTAGCGGTCAAATGGGTTTGTGGTGATACCAGCAAGATTCCTGATCACGGGGGTTTTCTTTCTGTTTCAAATCTTCATAGAATGTTTGGTTCTGTTTTATTTCATGCCACTTGCTACCCTCTGGCCCTTGTAATTCATGGCTCGTAGGTGGCCATCTTGGGGACGATCTGCCGCCTTGGTTTTCCCATGGGCACGCGGGTGCTTTGCTTCCAGAATCATCTGGAGAGAGGGGATGGTGGCTGAATGCTCCATCACTCGAAGTCTGTGAGATTTACCACCCGGGATTCCTGCGTGTAGCCATCCAACCCACTGTTCCTTAGTTAGTCTGCCTCTGGCATCACAAAAAGCAGAGTCACACTTAAATCATTCATTTTACCACCGCATGGGTTGGGGGTTTGGGGGGCAATCCAGACAAACTGTGCAGCGTGGGACCTTTCTACTTGCTTGTATCTATTTCGGCCTTGTTGTGTTTCTGACTCAAATGTGTTCTACTTCCTGCACAGCTGACCTTCCAGGATGTGGCTTCATGTTTCTCCCAAGAGGAATGGAATCTTTTGCACGAATGGCAGGAGGAGCTCTACACCAATGTGATGAAGGAAATCCACCAGTCCATGCTGTCCCTGGGTAACGTTACGCCGCCTGTCCAGGGATTGTAAAGTTATGAAAGAGTGGGAAATAACGAGGCAGGAAACTCCGAATTTGTTTATCGAATGTTTCTGTATTTTTGCACATTTGTTCGTATAAAATAGATGGCATGCATGGTTAGGTTAGGGAATTCATTAAGGTGGGAAGAGAGGGGTTGCATTTAATTGCGAAAATATGTGCAAAAAAAAGCATTTTATTTGGAAATTCGAATAAAAATAATTCGGTGTTTTCAGCCTTATTTTCGTTATTATAACGTAGATCCGTCTGTTCTAGCAAAACGTTTAATAATCCTTGGTGCACTTGTTAACAATATTAGAATGCCATTTAATATCTAATGAACACAGTTCATGTTGCAGTTTTTTTTAATTTTTTTAAACAATGGACTATCTTGTCACATGCCCATGCCGTTAGTATGTGATTCCCTTAGTAAGAACATTTCAATGGTGACTGGCGTTACATTTAAAAGCAGTTGTGTTATGACCTCTGACTAATACAGCAGCCACATAGTTGTCATTCATTGTAGCGTGTGCATTGTTTTCATGGATTTGCCATTTGTAATCGGCCAAGGTGTGGCTGCTTCAGAGTTTCGGCTACGGTGGTGGTGGTGGTGGTTTGAGGAGAAAGGGGTTAAGGCCTTTATTAACTGCAACAAAATTGAAGACACAAAGCGGCTCATTGTGGGGAGCCTGTATATTACACAGAAGGGAGCGGTGACATGTAGACTGGTGACGCTTACGCAGTTATCTGTGCCATATTGCTTGCTTACATGTTCAGGTGTATGTAATACACAACCAATCTGGTCCTCACTAGAGTTTGCGAACACCTGTAAGCCACCTTCCGTGTCTGCGCGTGATGGGAGGAATTTGCATGGATTCCTGTGAAAGGTGCAAAAAGCATCCAGATTTCATAGGAATTACGTGCACCAAAATCTGATCTGGGCAGGCAAGCTGTTGCCACGCATAGCGGATGTTCTTGGTAGAATCCGTCGTTCCGATCCATACCCCCATATGTATTGCAAACCGCAAAAATGTGCTTGGTATGTCAAAATCATGCATACAACGTTTTACTCGAGGCTGTTATTGATATTTTATTTGTATCGCTCTCATACACAAGTGATTCAGAGCGCGACGAGGCAAGGGAGGGGAACAAGGGATAACAAAAACAACGATCTTACTAGGCCCAGTGACATTGAGAACGTGCAAGTGCAGGGCAGAGGGAAGGGGGAAAGTGCAGGGGGTGGCGGGTAGAACTGGAAAGTGCTGAGCAAAGGAATAGAAAACAACAACAGTGGTAGTGCAGCCAGCATGTGGCAAGTGCTAGGTTTAAGGCACAGACAGGGGGTGTCTGATAAGTGCAGAAAAAGGGGGGACTGTAGGGTTACATATCCAGACACAAGTGCAAGGCTTGCCAGGAGGCAGTGCGGGTGTGTGGCAGGGTGAGCAAGTACCTGGGCCCTGACATCGGAGGGTAAATAGGTGCACGATGCCGAAGCAGAACAGATCAGCAGGTTATGTGCCTGCAGTATGGCCCACACCAAGCAGAAGTGTCTAAAGGCAATGCTGAAACCATGAGTGATAAGTGCTTTTTCTTTTCTAGCCTATGGGAAACTACATTTTGCCACGCCTCTCTCCTGGTTATGGATCCACAGTGGTTGTTTTTTGGATGTTGCATGCCCTCCCCTACAGCAATGTTAATAATTGCACCTCATTAGCTGCTTAGAATTGCCATGACCGTGAACATGCATGCATGGCTTTCCTTTTTTCCTTTTTATTGCAGAGCCGCTTCTTGTCCTCCTTCGTTTCTTAGAAGCATCCAAAGAATGCCACAGGGTCAACGGCAGCACAACATATCCTCTAACTATTTGTAATGGATAAGAAATCTTTGTGTCATCTGAAATATCTAGCAGGGCTGCATCGCTTGACTGTTTCTGAAATTAGCTAAAACCTTTTCCACTGGAGCCTTTGTGCATGGTGTAGAAGGACTTAAACTTGATGCTGATCATGACAAGTAGCTGGGGAAGTTAATTTAATACAGGCTGGGTAAGATGATTGGTTGTGGCTAATTTGATGTGGATAGATTATAAAATCAAATGTCTGTGATGATGGCGGCTAATGTGAAAGGACCTGGCATAATCTTGCATGGACAGTTTGGTTGCTCTGGTAATTATAAAAGCCCTGCTACACCCCTTATTTACTTGCATCTGTATGTAAGCGAAACAGACTACAATATCAGAGTAACTCCACTGAGGGAGAGGAGATTAGTAGGACTGGCATGAGGAAAACAAGGACTCAGAGTAATGTATGGTGCTGCTGATTGACAACCGAGCCGGAATCTTCCGCTACATTAAATTCATAAAGTCTACTGAATGTTGAGGGGTAGTTCCCAGTGGCTGCCCTGCAGATGTTAGACATAGAGGTATATCTACCTTGGATCCGACGAAGAAGAGGTAGGATTTTGCAGCTCTTAGGCCAGATAGATTATCTGCTGCATCTGACGAAGAAGAGGTAGGATTTTGAAGCTCATAGGCCAGATACATTATCTGCTTGACCTTCCACTCGGGGCACAAGTAGATGGTTTATTTCCCTTATTGCCTCGTTCAGCTGACAAGAAAAGGAGTCTGATACTTTAAAAGAGTCCGTACAGGCAAGGTAGATTTTTAATGCTTTACCAAGTTCAAGAGAAAATGGCAGCATTAGAGGGGGAAAAAGTAGGAAGCCAATTCTCCTGATACAAATGAAAATTACAGTATATATTGGGAATGCAACCGGGAGCTGGTTGCAAAACCCAAAATATCCAGGAGGAATAGGTCTGAGAACACACCAGTGCCCCTGACTCTACCTTGTGGCTGACGAGGTTACAGCGATTAGAAATACCACAATGCCGCAGCGTCAAAGATGGAGGTTTTGGATACCCGGTCCTTAAGAATTATAGTAACGTTTTTTTATTGAAAAAGATGTCTAGCTATTTTATTGGGGATCAAAGCCAGATGCCTTGGTGGGTTCAGATTGAAATGTCTGTATTCAATTGGAACATTACCTGGGAAGGTGCAGAGTTTAAAAACAGTTTTGGCTACAAAAGATGCATTGGCGTCACTGATAGTGGGAAGTGGGCAGGGATTATTTGTTTATGAAGAGGCCTCACTTTGGCATAATCCTTGTCTAGAGATTAATAATTAAACGTTAAATTGGAGAAGTTGGGTTAGAAGAGGTATTCTAAAGGTTAGTGATGTTTGGAGCAACGAAGGGGTGGTTTCCTTTGAGGGACTAGTGGAGAAATTTGGACTGCATTATATAGAGTTACAAAGGTACAATGAATTGGTGGATTTAATATCTGTAAGGAGTCAGATGATGGATGCATCACTCTCATCGGAACCCAAAGTCCTCAAAATATTGGCCTGTGGATCACAAAAGGTGTCAAATATTTTGAAAATTATGCAAACAGATGTACAGTGGTGGAACTCATGGGAAAAATTGAGGTTGTCATGGACGGATGAGCTGGGTATAGAACTAATACAAGATGAATGGGAAAGGGTCTGGAGAGTTTCGGTTTAAAGCTAAAGCGGATTTACAACTGCGTTACACTCATCAGAGAATATTGAGTAGAACCTATTGGACCCCGGCCCGTATGTATGTTTTAGGAATGGTGGATGGTGACAGTTGTTGGGGTTGTGGGAAAGAAAGGGATAGTTTGCTTCATATGTTGTGGAGTTGTGAAAGAGTGACACATTTCTGGAGAGATGTGGTTGATAGGATTGACCAGGTTTGGGGCATCACTGATACACGGAATCCATTAGCAATCATTTTGCAATTACCAAGGAATGGTTGCAAATATGATTGGGTAATATCGTGTTGGATTGCCAAAGTTCTGTCAGTAGCTACTAAACAGATATTAAAGGTCTGGAAGACAAGAAAGAAACCAACAGTAGAGGATTGGATTTTAGATGTGCAAGTTCTATCTAAATGTGAGAAGACTATGTTTTATAAGCAATGCAAAGAAGCATGTTATGATGAACAATGGGGGAATTTCAATGATATTTATGGGTAAACCATCTTGATCGGAATTGTGTAATAGAATGGGTTTGCATCACGTCTAATGGATATGTTTTGGGGGGGAAGGGTGCTTGTGTTGTTATGTTCTCTTATTGTGTGTTGTCTGTTAGTTTGGGAATGTCAGGCCACCGCTCATGGCTACGTTTTTAAATGTGTTGGGGTTAATATGTATTTCGAGGTTATTGTTTATTGTATTCTTTGATTCAGGTTTATGTTGTTACCTGGATGATACCCTGCTGGCCTAGTAATATTTGCTTTGTACTTGATATGTTTCTTTCTTGTGAAAATAAGAAATAAAGTTTGAGAAAAAAAAAATGGCACTATTTTAGCCTTTAAAATGGAAACTGCTGGAAACACACTAACAATCTCTGACAAATCATAGGATCCCAGTCGGATCACAAGAAAGGAGAGTGATTTATTTAGAGATACACCATGATGAAATATTAAGACGAGTGTCTATTGTAGGATTTTTGAGTGGAAGGGCATCATGATTGCTGTGCAACAGTGCTTCCTTTTTTCCAACCTTTCTTTATTGTTTTCTTTTCTCCATAAGAACACAACAAAAAAACTCGGAACACAACATTCCCCCTGCACAAAAAAGAGAGAGCACAGCAAAATAACTGATTATTCCACATATGATAACAAAATTGCACCCCAGCCCCAGCAGCCCAAAATGAAACACAGTATGTCCCAGCGATATAAAAAGAGGAAACATTATCCCTAGTCACGCCCCGCACCTCGCCCTCATCCTGAAGCACACCTGACAATGCAGCTGTCTATAACCCCCAGCACTCCAACGAAAAAGCATAAAAGCCTCCAGAGTACAGTTACTCCACCTCGGTGTCGAGTTCCACCAAGTCTTTACACATATAGGTCCTTAACGGGGCCCAGTAATCCATGGGCCTGCTCCGGCTGGGCAATGTGGAAGCATAATACGTTTCTCGCCACTCACAGGAATTTAAACAATTCAGCCACTCCTGAACACTAGGCGCTCTCAGCTTTCCCCGTGCTTTAGCACTCAACGATCGCGCCACAGTAGAGGCCATGCCCAACAGTTTCCTATCAGCCCTGGAAGGAGTGACGAAGGACGCCAATAGCCACGCCTCGGAGGAGTCTGAAGGGCGTTCGGAGAATACCATACCATTGATCTCACTGACCCGATCCCAAAAGGGGTGTATATGCATGCCATCCCCCCACCATGTGCATGAAGTCTGCAGGGACCATAGGACATCCAATACACTTAGCGGACCTATCTGGGTAATACCTCCGCAGCTGGGCCGTGGTATAGTAAACCTGGTGTAGAAACTTAAAATGGATCCAACATAACCTATTATTCAACGACACTCTGTGGGACAGCTTGCAAACCAGCCTCCACTGCGACTCTGGCAGTTCCCTCCCCAGTGACATCTCCCACTTTCCTCTAAATGTAGTCTTTCTTTCTTGCTTATACAATGTGGACACTAATTTAGTATATCCAGCAGGGTTAACCACAAATTGAACCAAGGGGGAAACTGGAAGCACCTCAGGATAGCTCAGCAAAACGTCCGAAGCGATTCCCTTAATCTGAAGTACAACAGCATGGTCACCGCGCTCCATTCACCCCTTTCTTTTAGTGCATTCCAAGAGAATTCCCGTTTTACACCAAGTCTCCCAGTGTGTGAATGCCTAGCCTTTGAAAGTGAAGCCTAAAGGTTTTCTTGGGCGTGAGATCCATCTCGTGAACAGCATAAATGGCAAAATTGGGGGTGAACAACATAACCCCCCTCCTCCGACCCCCCCCCCCAGCAACATTGCACGTTCCCACGCCCTGCATGTGGTATTGACCGGATGTACCTCCCCTTTCCCAGCCACACTCGCGCTCCCCCACAGCAGCCCCCTTAGGTTATCTGGCTGCGTCACTGCCTTTTCCAATCTAACATGTGGAAATTCAGGCGATGGATGCCACAATCAGACAGAGTTCTGTGTTTGAGCCTCTAGATAATGAGCATGCAGGTCAGGGTATTCCAAGCCCCCTTCCTCGAATGGGTGGGCCAGAGTGTGATAGTAGACCCTGCATTGCCCCCGATCCCACACCAGCCTCACCATCATACTCTTTATCTGGGACCAAAAAGTGGAAGTGGGAACAATCAGTACATTGTTGATGATATAGGGCCTCATCACGACTTGGGCGGTATCCCGACTGGGATGCTGCCCAACTTTATTTGTATTACCGGCAACCTGTCTGGCGGTATTACTTCCAGATCACAGGTTGGGGGTAAACATTATTCCCTATTCCCCATTGGGTCCACTGGACCCAATGGAGAATTTTCAGCGCTATTACCACCAATGGTATTACTGTGCGGTAATTGCACTGAAAATCATAATTTTTCCTGCGTGTTTACCCCCAGCTGTGAGCTGGGGTTAAACGCGCCATACTCCTGATTGAGCGGACCATTAAATGCAGCAGTATTCCCGTTACCAGCGCATTTAATGGCTACCGTCCAACTCGTGATGAGGCCCATAGAGCAGCTTGGGATCCACCACCATGTTAGCGAGGGATATTCGTGCAGCCTGCAACAGCGTGAGGAGGCTCCATGCCTCAGCCTTACACTCCAACTGCTCCAACTTCTTCAGATAGTTATCTACATAAAGATGAGGACACCATTATTCCCAAAATAGCAAATTCCCAGTGGGCACCACTTGAAGCCCTCCCCGATGTCTTCGGCATTCATAGCAGCCGTCAGCGGCAGTACCTCGGATTTAGTCCAATTTATCCGTAGTCCAGAATAGTCGCCGAAGTGGGAAGCCTCCTAAACCAACGGCTGCCGGTTCTGTTTGGGATGTTTGACATAGACACGCATATTGTCTGCATATAGCGAGATGGTTGAGATATACAAATACATTTTTGCTCCTCTATGGGCGTGGTACTCCCTTATATAACAGGCCAAAGGCTTGATCGTCAAGGCGAACAATATAGGGGAGAGAGGGCACCCCTGCCTGGTGCCCCTAGCGTGCCCAATGTGGTCCGAAATCACCTGGTGCATCAGCACTGTAGCCCGCGGGGCAGTATAAAGGAGCTTAACCCATTGAAGGTATATAAGGCCCAACTGCAAATGCTGAAGGACTTCGAGCAAAAAGGACCACTCAACAGAGTTGAAGGCCTTTCCGGCGTTAAGTGCAGCGACTACAATAGCAACCTCGACATCCACATTGTGCATCAAGGTAAATCAGCACCACAGATTATTTTGGGTGGACCTCCCCGGGGCAACTCCTGCCTAATCCGGAGGGAGTAAGGCCAGCATGTGCAGTAGGAGTCTATCGGCAAGTAACTTGGCAATTATTTTATTATCTGTATTTTTCAAAGATAAGGGCCTGTAGGAGAAACACTGCCAGAGATCTTTATCTGCCTTCAGCAGAAGTGTCACAAGGGCGGTCAGGGTCGATTCGGGTAGCACCCCGGAGGCAAGTGACAAGCTGTAAATACTACACAGGTGAGGCACCAGGAGGCCTGTGTTCTCCTTATACATTTCTGTCGCAATGCCGTCCAGCCCTCGGGCCTTGCCATTTGGAAGGGAAATGATAACACAGTGTATTTCCTCCTTAGACAGAGATTCATTCAGTACGTCCGAGTGTACAGGATCACGCCATCCTAGGGCCACCCCATCGAGGAACTGCCCAATCTCATTGCGCGTCGCCTGACAGGAGTACAGGCGGTCGTAGTAGTCACGGAAAACTGAATTGATCCCCACCAGGCCCCTCAACGGCGTATCAGTGTTGCACCTCAATTTTGAGGGTAGATCCTTGGATGTCTCTCATGCCTTACCACCCACGCCAGTTTGCAGCTGGGTCTATCGCCCTCACCATGGTCAGCGGCCGCCACAGGGACCCCTAAAAATCTCTGCAGACCAACGATGCATTCTCCCCTCTTTTCTTCCACATGATCTGGAAGTGGGGAGAAGCATCTCTTAGTACCTGCTGCTTAATTTCTCCCTCCAGGGCTGCCATCGACCTACAGAGAGATTTCAGCACCCCACCCTTCTTGGAAATGCAACTACCTCTGATATAGATTTTGAATGCTTCCCAAGTCACCCTGGTGTCCGGGACAGATCCCACACTGCTCTGAAAAAGGTCTATATATCCTGCTCTAATTCTTCCCTAAACACAGCATCCCCAAGAGCGCGCCCCCTGAAAGCCCACCTGAGTTTACAAAATATCTACGCTGGACCAGAAAAGGCAATCAGTACCAGGGAATGGTCCGACAATGTCCGGGGCAATATCTTCGCAATAGTCAAAGACCTAGCTATATCTGTCGTCATCATGACATAGTCTTTCCTGGATGCACTATTGTGCACCCCAGAATAAAACAAGTACTTCCTTGCGATGGGGATGGAATAACGGCATGCATCTATCAGACCGTGGTAGTCCGCTTTATCCCGTATGCAGCTCCCAGGAGCACATGCTGAGCTGTAGCTGAGCGATCGAGGACCAATGAAAGAGCTATATTAAAGTCCCAAGCCCACACAATCTCGTAGGTGGGGAACTTGTGAATATGAGTCGCATACTGCTGGAAAAACTCTGGGGAATCAACATTCGGGTCATAGATATTGATAATAAGAAGCTGCATTTGCCCACCAGGAGAAGAAACGGTCCCTCAGCATCAGCAATTTGTTCTTTTAGATTGAAATTTGGTGACCTATGAATATATGTTGCCACCCCCCTGGAGTGAGACGAATAGGAGGAGCCGTACCTGTGCACCGCCCATCCCAAGGCTCCTGCACTTCCCCTGCCCAGATGAGATTCCTGAAGGCACAACACATTCACCTGGTGTCTTTTCACCTGGTTCACAGTCAGACAGTTTCTTACCATTTGTCAGCCCCTGATGTTCCAGGTCATCAACGTGAGTCGCTCACCCGCCCCATCAAACATGTAGAACACAACAGTTGAGTAAAACCCAACTCCGCCTAGTGCGCCTTGAGTGGAATTCGATGGGGGACCTGTCGACCCCAGAAACAAAAGATAAGCATATACATCATTCACTCCTTAAACCACTAATACTGTGCTACTGTGCACAAACTGTCCCAAAACCCCCACCCCGTTCCCACCCACGCCAGAAACACCAACATACCAGCTGCAGCCCCCACACTGCCAATATAAATGGAAAACTCAAACAAATACACCCTACTCGCGGTAGCTGCGAAACAAGGGAGCCGTCTGCAGCCACATTATGTCAATGTGGTTGATGATCCTTACGGAATAGGTACCTTCCTGTGATGGCTGAACACATCTAAAACATTTCTGGCCGTGGATGGGCCCACCCAGAGCTGACAGAAAACAACAACAAGTACATGAAATGATTGAGGATTAGCCCGCAAGTAGTCAGTGAGTCGGCTGACGTGGGAATTCTCCCAGATCCGAGAGTTCAATGGCAAATCGTTCTGCCGCCTCTTGGGATGTAAAAAACGAAGCCTTGCCATTATGGACACCCCTTTGTTTTGCAGGAAATAGCATTGCATAGCAGACCTCTTTCTTCCTCAGGATATTCTTGACTGCATGAAATTTCTTTCTCTGCTCCTGGACCTGTGGGCTAAAGTCCGGGAACACTCCGATCACTGCAGAGCCAAACCGCAGCTCCCCCTTCTCTCTTGCAGTCTTAAGGAGAACATCCCTGTCACGATAATTAAACATTCTAGCAATGACAGCCTGCTCTGGGGCACCCGGCGGTGGTCTGGATGCCAGAGAACGATGCACCCTCTCCACCAGAAACCTATTAGAAACAGGGGGAGAGTCAAGAGAGTCTAAAAGTAATTTCTCAATGAATTTGTCCATGTTATCTATCGCAGTGGACTCCGGGACTTCCAATAGGTGCAGGTTATTCCTCTGCAACTTCGCCTCAAGGTAGTCGTTCTTAGCCACGACCCTCTTCACCGCCTGCTGCAGTAGCGCAACCTCTCTTTGTAATTTGGCTACTTTGTCCTCATCAGCACCAATACGATGTTCTGCTTCCGACATGTGTCCACACAACTTGTCGATGATCTGGACCACAGAGATGTCTTCCTTGCAATTGATGGGCATCGATCTTTGACCCAGAATTGTCGGTGCCACAGGTGCCACCAAAAGAGCGAGCACATACCCGAGGGGTATAACAGTTAGGAGCTTCCCCCACTTGTCCTAATGTGCACCTTCCCCAGGAGCCACAAAAGCAAGGAATCCCACAGTGGTTGGGAGTCAAGGAAAGGCACTCACAGCAGCAGTGGAGGCCTAAAAGAAAGACGGCCGCACCTCGGGCCGTAGTCCTAACGGGGCACATTCACTCACAGGCAGCAGTAGACGTAGGATTGGGCCTTCCCTTCACCTGACCAACTCTTCACCTTCTCCGGGTACAGGGTAGGTCTAGGGCACCCCTCCAATATTGAAAGAAGCAGAAGTCTCATGGGACGAGCAAGAACTGTCCATGAGGTGGGTAACTGCTGACACTACAACCACTGCGGCCATCGGCCGGGCCTCCACACCACAAGGGGCACCGTAGCCCTCACCTCCAGGACTGCAAGCTCCACAGGGCTGATCGGAGACACCAGCACATCTGATCCCTGACGCCGCCAAAGCCAGCCACCAGAGGCGGTAGAGGCCTCCCCTTCACCACACAGCACACGCCAAAGACTCATTGATCGGAGGAATTAAGCAGGCCGCGTGCCCAACGGCTAGGTAACGCACAACATCTCTGCTCAGCGCAGGGCTCCCAGGATAAAAAGCAGCTTGCGCATCAACTCTCAACTCATGGGGCAGCAGGTCTGTGACAGCACCACACCCAGAAAAGCAGCATGATTTGAAGGATTTTGCAGGCGTTCATCAGAGCTATTTCAGGCAGCAGACATCTTGTAGCCACGCAACAGCGCCCCCTGTGCAATGAATAAATATATATATTTTTTTTAAATGTGCTTCTAATGATAACCACAGGTCATTAAATCTTTGGCATCAATTGCCTACACTAATACCATAGTCTCTTCAAGGACTGAGTGGGGAGATTATAGCAAAACAAAAGAGGTGATGGGTGGAAGGTTTAGAATTAATCTTAACCTCTGGCATTGCTCTGGGCAACCCTCCAGAGCATCCTTTGCCTGCCAAGCTATTACAAATGGGGCAAACCGTATGCAAATCAGGCTTGATCCCACCCCAAAAGAGGGAATCCAGCCCGAACTGCTTGGTCATATCCCTTCTGCACGTGTTTCAGCCTTGTTGGGCCTCATCAGTGAGGAGTAGCTTGGGTCTCTCGGCCCAGCAGGCACGGGACCCACATCTGGGCATTCCCGTCCCTCTCGGGATGACTACAGCAAAACAAAAGAGGTGTTTGCTGGAAGGTATAGAATTAATCTTAACCTCTGGCATTGCTCTGGGCAACCCTCCAGACCCTTGTTCTTTCCCTGCCAAGCCATTACAAATGGGGAAATGCCCTATGCAAATCAGGCTTGTTCCCATCCCAAAAGGGGCACTCGAGTTCAAACTGCTTGGTCACATCCCTTCTACACGAGACCACAAGCATCCCCAAACGTGTTTCGGCCTTAGTCGGCCTCAACAGCGAGGAGTAGCTTGGGTCTCTAGGCCCAGCAGGCACCCATTAACTTCCGGGTCTTTTGCAGATGGGCTGTGACCAAGCAGTTCAGACTGGACTGCCCTTTTGGGGTGGGACAAAGCCTGATTTGCATATGGTGTTTCTCCTTTCTGTAATGGCTTTGTAGGCGAAGAATGATGGCCTGGAGAGTTGCCCACAGCAATTGCCAGCGGTTTAAGATTATTTCTATACTTTCCAGCCATCACATCTTTGTTTTGCTGAGGGGGGAGATTATACCACATCAATGGAGGTATATATAATTGAAGGCCATACCCCGTAGACCGAGACATTGACTGGATTATTAGGAACAATAATTTCCCTTGTCACCCGGGTATAATGGAGATCACCCAAGCCTTCTCTGCTCTGGTCTTGGCCATTACCCTGAGAATTGATGAGGCTGGAAAAACAAACACTTCTTTAGACCCCTAGACAGAAAGGACATCCACCATGTTTGCTTACAGGTCTCTCCGCAAAGCAGTATCTGGGGGGAAAGTGCATTGTCTTGGTGGGTCAACATATCCTAACATGGAGAACCATGGCAAGGCAAATCTATTAAAACATAGGAAGGGGCATGAAAAAAGATTGAAATATTCTGCTGAAGACATCCACACAAATATCCTCCTTTTCCGGAATGCAAGATGTTATCAGGAACAGAGGTTGAGACTCTGCCTGAAGGCCGATTTGATGGGTTTGCTTAGCCAATTTGATGGTTTGGCTTAGCCAGTTCCAAACACTGATTCCCCCAATGCCTGTTGATATATGCCTGTGAATAATTTTGCAGTTTGTACAAAGCGTACAAATGCTCCCATTCCTAAACATGGGAACCATCGCATATACGCATATTTAAGGAGATCAGCATTCTCAACATGTACCACACTATATCGTATATGGCATGGTTTTGTAAACCATTTATTTCCAAATATTGACATTAATCACAAAATAGATTATTTTACAGTGCAACACGAGGTATAGAAAATGCTCTACAAAGATTGCACATTAAAAACATGTTTTTTGTTATTTTCACACATAAATACGAATAATCAATATTAATAAAATGTTTCATCAAGCTTATAAGTATAGTTTATACTGAGTTGTTAGGTCTATTGCGATTTTGGTCTGTGATTAATTTCTTGATTCTCTAACGGACCAGTAACATGGGCATCCATAAATATGTTTTCAGGATGACTATGATGGGGTAAAACGGAACTACAGTCTTGACTTTTAAAGCCTGGTCTAATTGGCGACACTTATTCCAGTTGCTACTTCGTAAATAATTTGTTCTGTTATCAAATGTTGGTTTTAAAGTCCCTTTAAACTGTCGCGTCTTGGATGAGTAAGGCGGTAAAAAGCCATTAACTGCCAAAAATAATTAGAAAAACACAAATACTCATGTAGATCTGCGCCAGTTGACTTTTTGAACAAAGAGGTTTAATGTGAGAAAGTCATCTGAAATGCGCTTCTCAGTCTGGTTTTGACTAGCGCGGTGCAATCTCAAAATAGCCTTTTCACATAGAAATTGGTATTTGTGTATCTGATAATGTATTCTCTACAGGGATTTAACCCTTGAAGTTGACACATGAACAAAATTAAATGACAAGAACAATGGTAAGGAGACGACTATTTAAACATGCTTTAAATCGTACAGTATTAACTAATCGGAATGAGCATATAATAAAGATTTTCCATAATAATTTACTAGAAATTCTTGATTCTATTAAAGACACGGAAGCGAGCATTATGCTTCTCTTTCTTTTAATTCATTATTTAAGAAAGCTCAGCAGCAAGGTATTTTAGCACTTACATGTAACAAAACTCATGTTGGAAGTGCATCAATAAAATACATAACCAGGAAAAACCTTAAAGTACAAAATATTCACAGCACGAGGAAAGGAAAACTTCAAATCCCATGAAGCCCCGAAGGTCATCAGAGTCCCAATGTCACGTGTTATGGTTGCTCCAATAAGTGAATAGGTGTTCCCATAAACAGTCCTGAATAAGAAACAACTTCCTCTTTCGAGGCTGCGAACTTGCTGTCTTTGATGATAAACTTTAAAGCACGCTCAACCAGGTAAGGGTCCGCTACTGTGTAATTCAGTGGACTTGTCTGCAGGAGCTGTCAAGAAACAAAATGGAATATGTTAGCTTTTGCTTATAGCAACCCTAGTTCCCTTGCAGGGGTGGGAGAGAAAAGCATCTTAATATTGTTACACAATATAAGAGATCAAACTGACAGTTTGTAACGATAATAGCATCATTTCCAAGCAGTACACAACATGCTTTTCTTCGAAGGTGCGATAATGCTCGCCTCTGTGTCTTTAATAGAATCAAGAATTTCTAGTAAGTTATTATGGAAAATCTTTAATCAATGTCATGACCGGAGGCTCACATTATGCTCGTTCAAAGCTCACTTACCACTATCGAAGCAGGCTGTTCTACTGGTTTCAAGTAGAATTCTTTAAATGTGGATTTGCCTGCCCAATCAGCCATTCTCATAATGTCCTCGAGACGGACGCCAACTTGAAAAGCTTTTGAAGCCATGGCTCCTCTGACTGAATGGGCTCCGAACTGCAGTGTATCTATTCCCGCTTGGGCCAGCGTCCAACGCACCCAGCGAGCCAAGGTAGGGGCCGAAACCGCCTTATGAGGCTTGCGAATAGCTATGAGGAGTTGCCTGTTTGGAGAAAGTCTAAGCAGAGCTGTTACTTCCTCATAAACCTTCAAACACTGAACCACGCCAAGTTTGGGCTGCTCCCTAAATGCCGGGTAAGAGATCACCCTAGAATCACATTTAGTCCTCCTTCGTATGTGAAAGACTATACCGTCCGGAGAAAAAGACCTACCTTCTAGATCTAGCGCCCTGGCGTCCGATACTCTCCTGCAAGAGATCAGACAAAGCAGCGTAGTAAGCTTGCCGGAGAGTGCTGTACACAATAGCTCTTTGTTAGCTGACCAAGAAAGAAAGAGATTGACCACTTTATCAATGTCCCAAAGTTTATTGTAACGGGAAAAAGGTGGCACTGTAAGGCGGATACCCTTCAGTAATCTACACACTAAGTGGTGTTCCCCTGCTGGAGCTCCTTGTATGAAATTATGCCCTGCAGAAATCACTGAACGGTATGCGTTCACTGTCCTGTAAGCTAGACCTTTCTCTACTAAGGAGGCTAAGAAATTTAGAATTTCTTCTAACAGCGCTGAAACTGGATGCACGCCTCGGTCCTGACACTACAGCTTCCATGTATTCCAACAGTTGGAATACTGCTTGCGTGTGGCAGGGGCCCAACTCTCTTCAATGAGATGAATTGCCTTGCTGGACATGCCTGGAGTTCTCCATCTTGCCCCGAAATCCTCCAAGCTGCCAAAGTCAGAGACCGGAAATCAGAAGGGGGTGAGCTTGTCCCGATGGATCTAACAGGAGATCCTGATACTGGGGTAGAAGGATTGGAGAATCCGTGGAAAGTTCCCGAATAACTGGATACCAGATCTGAGAAGGCCATACTGGGGCTATGAGGACTAATTCTGCTCTGTCCTGACGGACCTTCGCCAGGGTCCTCGCTATCATTGAGAAGGGGGGAAACGCATAGAGTATCCCTTGTGTCCAAGGCTGTAGGAACGCATCCGTTGCTGATGCTGCCGGATCGGGTCTCCAACTGTAAAACACCGGTAATTGTGCGTTGAGCCGAGACGCAAAAAGGTCTATGGATAATGAGCCCCAGTGTTGCTGTAAGCGGAGAAATACATTCTTGTCGAGACTCCAGTCGCTGGAATCGGCATAATGGCGAGAGTGCCAATCCGCTATTACATTCTTGAGACCCAGCAGATATTCTGCAGTCACTGAAATCTGATGATCCAAGCAGAAATGCCCGAAGTCTTTGGCTAGTTCTTCTAGTGGACGAGACCTGGTACCACCCAGATGATTTATGTATCTCACGGCAGATACGTTGTCTATCTTTAGTCAAATGCAACAGCTTACCTTGTCTTTGGCGAAAGAGCGTATCACGAATGATCCCGCAAGGAGCTCTAGGCAATTGATGTGCATATCCAGCTCCTGCGGACACCAGGTCCCTCCAGTGGCGGCTGAGCCACATGTGGCTCCCCATCCCGAACAGCTGGCGTCCGACTCTATGATGATATCCGGAGCAGAACCGTTCCAGGCCTCCATTTGCAAAAGCCACTAGTTTAGCTCTGTCCTTGCTTGAGACGACAGCGTCAGTCTTTGAGAGTAGGAAAGACTGCGCCGCAGGTGTTGGCCTTTTAGTCTTTGCAATTCCCGGTAGTGCAGGAGGCCCGGAAAAATTGCTAGTATGGACGAGGACAGGAGGCCTATTACTCTCGCTAGCTCCCGTAGAGAGATGAAATCCTTCTGTAGAAGCCTGCAAATCTCTCTTTTGGTCGAATGTATCTTGGCAACTGGAAGACGAAGCTGCGAATTCTGGGTGTCTACAATGAACCTGAGGAACTCCATATTCTTGGATGGGCAAAGAACTGACTTCTCCCAGTTGATGAGGAAGCCGAGACTGTGAAGCAAGTTTATCGTTAGTTTGATCTGTTCCTGCAATAGCTCTCGAGATTGAACCATGAGGATAATGTCGTCCAGATAAATTATCAGGCGGACGCCTTGCTCTCTTAAGTGCGCCACTACGGGTCTTAACAGTTTGGTAAATGCCCAGGGAGCTGAAGAGAGACCGAAGGTTAGGCTCGTAAACTCCCAATCTCTGTGATCCCAAGAGAATCTTAGATACTTTATGGGCTCTGGATGGATGGGCACCGCGAGGTAAGCGTCTTTGAGATTCAGACGCATGAGACAATCGCTCAGTCTGAGAAGGTCTCTCAGCATGTGATGCCTTCCTTCTTGAAATGTCGATACACTATGAATTTGTTGAGCGCCTTTAGATTTATTACAAGCCTTACCTTCTCCTTTCTGCGTACTAGGAAAATTGGACTGAAAAAAACGCCTGGGGTCGAGTAGGGCTGAATCGCCCTCTTCTGAACCAGGCTCTGAATTTCTCTGTCTAGCGCTCTTTGATCTAGCTCTGACATAAGTATTGGGACAGGGGGACTGAACTGAAAGGGCGGTGCGAAAAACTCTAGCCGCAGTCCGTGCTGTATCCCTGACCCATGCGTCTCCTGACAAAGCGTCCCAGGCATCTGCAAAGAATACTAGCCTCCCCCCAATGGGTGTGCACGGCGATGGCGCTGCAGTCGCTATACTGACCTGAGGGTTGTTGAGTCCCGTTCCTTGGTCCTCTCCTCCAGTAGCGGCCTCTGCTATGTCCTTTGGAGGGAAAGAAGGTGTCGGCTCGGTCTTGCCAGGTGTTTTGCTGTTGATACTGAGGTCTCCTGTCAAAGGCATAACGGCCGGAAGAGCGACCTCCACCGGCCCTTGTGAAAACCTTAGATGAGAAAACCCTCTTAATGGAGGCCTGAGCCTTATCCTGAGCGGTAAAGGTGCCTACGAATTTGGTCATCTTCTTCATGAAAGGATCACCAAAGAGTAGCCCTTGCGCAGCCGCGCCGGACTCTGTGTTCGCCAATTCCGTCAGTTTCCCGTTAATCTTGAACAGTATGCCTTTTCTGCCTTCGGTGGAAATAGCGCAGCTCGCATTTCCCAGCAAGCAAATGGCTCTCTGAGCCCACCCGGAGAGGATGATCGGATCAATGGAGTTTGAGGAGGTGGAGGCGCCTTCTGCCAGATCTAAGATTTTTGCGATGGGACCCGCAACATCCAATAGTTTATCCTGGCATGATTTCCAGGCTCTGCCTATACCCTTTTTAGGGTCTTTCACATGCTTCGCCATGAAGGTGATCATCTTGGAATCTAATTCTGGTGTCTTCGCTATCTTATGCGGAATGTCAGGGCGTGGGCATTCAGCTCTGAGCCTTGCTGTGGTTTCTTTCTCTAGCGGCTTACGTAGCCTGCTAAACATGTATTCTGTTGTCCTGACTGATGGCTGCCAGTCGGTGGACCTGGGATGAATCAAGTCTTCAGGGTCGAACATTCCCTCAGTAGGGTGTTGTTCTCTGGTGCTTGCCTTGGGGATGGGGACTGCCGCATTCCCCGAGGTCGAGGGTTTTGAATCCCAAATCTCAGTATTCTCTTCTGAAGAAGTGTGTGATGACTCCTCATCATATACTGCCGAGTTTGTATCATCTTCAACGCCCTGTTGGTCTCCCTCTGGGCTCGAGGGTCTAACACCCTTGTTTCCTTCCTCGGGGTTAGAGGGTCTTTCAATGGAAGGGGTTACCTCCCTGGTCATGAAGGCGTGTTTCAGCCTGGAGAAGGCGTCCGTTAGTGCAGCAGTGGCAGGTATCAACTGGCTTGGGGGGGTCACATAGCTTTTGCTCTTGCGAGACGGACTACTTCCCCCTTCGCTAAGGTGTTTCCTCTTTTGTGTCTTTTTACCTCCCTTTGGAGGAGCACCTCGCATGCGTTCTTCCATTTCTTCCAAGCGCTGTTGTATGGGTAGAAGCATGCCTGACACAGCTTTCTGCATAAACAATAGGTGTATCCTACCCTTTGTTGGACTAAATCTAAGTTTAAATGGTTACTGTGGGAGCAAGTACTCGACTATTTCTTTGCGAGAGTGCTACAAGTATTATCAAACCACTAGTGGTGGTATTTGTCCACTTTCTAGTGAGGGTGATCTGGTTGGAGGGAGAAAAAACAAACAATCATGTATTTGCCACTAATCGTTAGCAGGTTGGAGACGGTAAATCAACGATTCCTTTTGGAAAAATAATTTAGTCCAAATCATTTGTGCATTTTCTTACAAAATTGTATTGATATTTGCAATGTGTGTAACATAAATTCTGTGCATAACATAAATTCAAAAGCAGACACAATCATTCGACTTCATGATTCATTAGCTACAAGAAGATGAGTGGGGAAATCATAGACATTTTTGAAACATATTAAACAACATGACAAACTGAAACAAAATGTCAGCAAAAATTCTTCTACATATGATAAAGAAAAACCTTCTAGAAAAGAGGGGAAACTAAAAAAGTTGTTGCCCCTGTGTTTGAGGGAAGTGCTTTTCTCTTTTTATCAAGTTAACTCCCTTTGAGACAGTTCATTTTGTCTTGATCTAAATTCAGGGCTTCAGTGTTGCCCAATCTACGGGTCTTTGTATAGTAAAAGAATTCTTTGCCACAGCTTTCAGTACGCTGTTTTCGACAGCGGATTCTAGGACCTTTTGTAGGCTCATTTCCATAGCCACTTCGTCAATAAAACAACTGTCCTCCTCTCCCTCAGACCATTCCTGGTTTGATTGAGGACTGTATTGTGCTGCCATAATAAATCACCTTACCGTTCTCTTTTTTTTTTTTTTTTTGGGCTGACCACCTTCTCTTAATGGCCCAGAAGATCTCTATGCCAGATATATATATGTGGATGGGCAATAAAGGTTATGAACTTCAGGAGCATTACCTCCCCTCAGTACCTGGCAAGGCAAGCTAAGCAGACCAAGCTCCGTGCGTACTGCGGTCCTTTTTTTTGTGTTTTTTTTTTTTAATGATTTATGCTGTGCGACCGAGAAGAGAGCTTGCTCCGGTGCTCGTACTCTCATTAACCGTTACGTTCTGACGGAAATGCTCGTACGAGCGCCGGAGTTCGAGAAAGGGACCAGTGAGAGCGGGAGCTCCCCCTGGTGCTGCACTGGTGCATCGCGCCTTTCTGACAGTTCCTCCCCGGAGCCCTTGCGTAGAATTCCGGGCCGGGGAGGCAGAGAAAAAGGTACACGGCGCCGCGGCTTGCCGCCCGCAGCTGCACTTAAATAAACAGAATCGTGTCTGTTCAAATGAACGTTCGTCGCGCGCACATTCACACCGATGGCAGCAAAAGGCAGCTGGCGTTGGTGTATAACGACTAAGCGAATGGCAAACGCTGCCTAACAAGTATGTTGCAATATTTATATATATTAACTACGTCAGAGAAAAACAAACAAGAATAACAGGCAAATATATCATGAATGAAAACAGTTCTGAATAAGAAATGACTTATCTCTTGCTGTGAGCAGCAAAGAAAGAGGAAGTCGTTTCTTATTCAGGACTGTTTATGGGAACACCTATTCACTTATTGGAGGAACTGTATCACGTGACATTGGGACTCTGAGGGCATCATGGGATTTGATGTTTTCCTTTCCTCGTGCTGTGAATATTTTGTACTTTAAGGTTTTTCCTGGTTATGTATTTTATTGATGCACTTCCAACATGAGTTTTGTTACATGTAAGTGCTAAAATACCTTGCTGCTGAGCTTTCTTAAATAATTAATTAAAAGAAAGTGAAGTATAATGTGAGCCTCCGGACTTGACATAGAATCCAAGTTTGAAATGAACTACTGGTTATTAAGATTTTCAAATCATTTACAAAAATATCATATCACTTATGCAACTGTAATCACATTAATATTGCCATACCCAGTGTAACACCAATATAACTGTCTTGCACACAAATATGCAAGCGTGACTAGAATATGCATCTTCGGAAGCATCATACTAATAATTGCGAATTTAGTTCAAAAGTATTCACTATGAATTTTAAATAGAGTTTATTATTTGGTACTTTGCAGTTTTCTTTTAATTTTGACTTTTTATTTCCTATTTTTTGTCTCTCTTCTCCAACCTCCCACCAATTCTCCCCTACACCAACCCATGATTTTCCGTCACACAAATGTATCTAACTTTGATTCATCACTGTGGAATGTGTTTACCCAAAATTGATGTATGGATATACTTGATAAGAACAATGAGTTTCCGTTGTTCGGATTAGATATCTTATATGCCCTGATTTGATAAAGGCGCATGCCGAAACACGTGTTATCACCAAGGGCGCATTGAGATGACTTTCTCACATTACACCTCTTTGTCAAAAACTCATCTGGCATAGATCTACATGAGTATTTGTGTTTTTCTATAATGGGGTACAAGACAACAAACACTGGACCCATTTTCCTGCTCTCTAGGGACTTTCTTGGGTATTTAACTGAAATACTCAATGGGTTGGTCACTCTAGGGAGTAGGATTCAACTTTCCTAAATCAGGATGGCTTCTCTTTGTTCAAGCAAACCGTCCATGAGTTTCCTGCTTCTTTTCCAGGCTCCTTTCTATCTTGGCACTTTCCAATAATACAAATATATCAATCATATCGAGCAATATTCTGCAGGGGCCATCAAAGCAAAGCAGCATGACAGTCATCGCAATGTAGCAAATCTATTTTGATCACAATTTTGATATAGAATTCAGAAAAGATGACTGATTACACAAATAAAAACTTCGCATGAGTGTGCAAAATACAATAGCAGCAACAAATAAATGTTTGTTTACATGCAATTAAACTAAGTAAACAGGTATTTCATCGCAATAAAATTGATAACCTTTGTACACCCTTGGTATCTCGGAGCGGGCACTGGACTAGCTTACCTCCTTCATAACTGATCGGTCTTCCAAAGTCAAACTGGGAACCTTCAGTCAAGTTACTTCGCACAGTAACTTGACTGGTGTGCAGGGCCCAAATGCATCCTCGGGGTGCTGACCTCCCACATCTTATCTTCCCAGCTACATTCTATCCTCTGCACTTTCTTCAGAGCACGTCACCTGCTACTCTCCATGAGTACCACAGCACCTATCCAATACCCCTCTGCCCTCTGCACTTGCATAATCTGAACACTCACAAGGCATAATAGATTTGTCTTCCCTTCCCCATTGTCTCTTCTTATTTGTTGTAGCTAATTATTTAACATAGTTGTAATTACATTGTCTATCACATCATGTTCCCTCCCTGTTGTCCTGTGGTTGCTTTGAAACAGTATTTGCTTCCTGTATAAGCACCTAATAAGTGAAAAATAAATAAATAAATCAACCTGTATTTTCATATGGTCAACCGCTTAATTGACCAAGACCTAAATCACCTAAAGGTTTTCTTTTGTTCTCCAAATGTGCTGAGCTATTTCTAGAGGTCCAGCACATAGTTCACTCCATCAGGGGCTGTGCTATGAGGGTTTCCAACTATGTTGCAAGGGGGTTCGCCACAGACTATACGAAAAGAAGCTCCAAGTGGCCAAACTCCACATTCTCTGCAGTACATCTCTGTGGACAAAGAGAAATGGAGAGCATACTTTTTTTTCTCTGGTACTGATTATGCTCTTTGAGATCTTTCCACTACCTCATTGGCGTTGGGGTGTTAGGCAGTAGAGAATATCCTATACACTGCATCCACCTTGACTTATGTGCATTGGGATGATGATGGAACCCAGATCTGAAGCCACCTCTTTGGAGAAGCAAAGTCATGTGAAAATTCATATAGGGGCTCTTGGATCTTCGCGCGTAGCGCTAGCGCTAGTGGGCGTGCCCCCTGTATGTCTGATTGCCTGCCTAACTATCGCAATGATGAGGCGGTCCACAGAGGATGTTATCAGGAGAGTATGACTAACCTGGTGCATCCCTACCTTCTCAAAAGTTACCCTCAACCCCTCTCCCCTAACACCACTAGAAGTCAAACTAGGGGCAAGTCATGGTGGTACCAATTGTTTTATGTAGTGATGTATTTAGAAACAAATGTGTTCTGTTAGACAGTTATGATCTGATTAACAGTGAATTTGGCTGCTATTGTAAGATATGACACTGCCACTTGCATATCATTTGCAATGCTTTGCATAGCACAAATAGGTTAATTGCTTAGCAAACAGGCGTGTCTTTTGCCAGCCTTTTAGTTTCCCGAAGGGCCAGTCTTCCATTTAGTTAAACCATCTATGACAACATTTCTGCCTTTCCAGGATGAACACAAGGCTTGTTTTTTTTCATTTTTCTTCTGATGTTGTGGGGCCCCGGATACTGACCGGGATAAGATCTGAATAAGGTAGACTTGGGTTATGTTGCAAGGACTCTACGAACTGTGCCATGTTTCCGGTTAAAGACTTTTATTGAAAATAAAAGGGGTTGGGAAAAGGCCTCTCTGACCCGCTCTAAGAGGAATTTCCCTAAAAAGCAAAAATGAAGGCTATGTCTGTGCCAGGATGTAAAAAACAAAACTGTTCTGTGTCCAATGTTGTAATCTGACCCTCATACTACAAACTTAATTCTAAGGTGAAAAAGGGAAGTCTTTAACCTTGAGTGGTTTGGAAAAAGTGTTCATAAAGGAAGGGAACATGATTTAAATAAAGGTTTCTTCAAGGATAAAGATCCTGGTCCCAGAGGGTAGCTTCCCTTCCCCTGGATTCTTCTTTACACCTTGAGGTTTTCATACTCTATGGTTTTTTGGGCCTTTCTTGGCCAGATGCAACACTTGCACACAACATGTCTAACGCAAACCTTTTCGATTGCCTGTTATACTCCCCTGGCAGGACATCGGTTTCATACACTTGAAATTGCCTGGTGTGCTCTCCTGCCAGGACTTCTGATTTACTCCACACACTTGTGACTGCCTGGTCTACCCCTGCCAGGACTTCCGTTCATTTGCATTATCACCCACTCCCAAAGTTGTCTGTATAGAGGTTTCGATAATGTATCTGCCTGATATCTTCTCTTCATTCTGCTTTCTTTGTATTGGTACTGTGTACATTTAAACATTTGTAAGGGATTTAATTGTGACTTAAATTCCCTTCTTTTAATGTGTCCATTTATTTTCTCTCTCTCCGGTAAGTAACTTTTACCTGTTCACCCTCTGCGAATTCACCGATATGCCCTGATGTCCCTGTTGCTTTTGGGAGCACTCATTGGTTGCTGTAGGTGTTGGTATCTTCTCTTGCGGTCAGCCTGGAAAGGATGCCCTTCTGCGTCTCCTCTTGCAGTCTTCTTTCCTTTGTTTGCCTGTCCTCTGCGGCTTCCTCTCGACACACCTGCTGTGTTCTTGGCTCTGGTAAACAAAATGCTGTTCCCCTGCATCTGCGAATGCCCAGGAGTTGTTCACTGGCTTCTGACGTTACTGCAGTGTCCCTCGGTTCAGCAGTTCCTTCTTCCTCTAGTGGTGATCCACCTGACTCCACCAGGCCGGTCGTGGCTTCAAGGCTCCCTGCTCCTCGTGGAGAAGCGCAGCCCTCTCTTGCCAGTCACCACAGCAGCTGTCTTCCATTCTTTGTATGGGCAGCTTAAGTTTCCCAGGCACAGGTGAGCGCCAGAAAACGCCAGAGCACTCATATGTTTGCAGTCTCTTTAGCTCCACATTGCTCGATCCTTCTTCTTTGTCACATTATTTTGTGAATTCTGGGAACATAAGTCCATTATGAACGATTGACTTATGGAATTCGAATAATCTTTTTTATAAGGTTTTGATGGCAAGTCAGTTTTGATTGATTGACAAGTGGAATTGAAAAAGGTGATTTCATTACATTGGCAAAGTAGACCAAGGTTGAATGTTGGTCAGTAGATTTGGTAAACGGGTTTCCCTGCTCTTCATAGGAAAGGGAGTGGATACATGACAATAGGCCATAAGGGTTTCAGACATGGGAATGTTATTTTCAAGTGATTGCTGTTGTATGATGGCAGAGGGAGCACACATGACTTCCCTCTAACAGTCTCTTAGCACTGTAATAACAGCCACTGTATAATCGTGAAATCTTAAAGATAATAATCATATGCTGTGAGGCTCTTGTAATGGAATTAGAAGGGAAAGTTATTACTAAGTCCCAATTGAAGCACCATGTTATGAATCTGGCGATGTCATCACTTCTTTCCCGGAGAATGTCTCACCTTATGTGGTCAGGGAAAGGCAGAAGCTACCTGATGCCGACCATGCGGGTGATGTAATAAAGGCATGGTATCAACATTAAGACAGACACAAGTGACCACATTTCAAGAGTGTTTATTGAACTTCAACAAGGGTATGATAAACGCCTGTCTAAACCTAAATCTGCAGATGAGAGCAAGCTGTGACCATCAAATAACAATAACGTAGTCCTACTGGTGTCTTGTCAAAATAAAAGGGCCTATACTAAAAAACCTATTGCCAATCATTACCTCTAAATAGAAACAGCGTGGGGGATAATATTACCGAAAAGAAAGAAGTGTTCCAAATGATATGTCAGGATGTTCATGCCGTTGGCCTACCTTCCCCACGTTTTTAGCACTGGACAAAGCGGTTCACTTGAGCGTAGCACTGTCTTTGGCTTCTTTAGCATGAGGATATAGTTCAATCAAAACATCGGGACCTTCTGTATGCAAGTCTTTTTACTCCTCAAAGTCTCTTTCTTTCAGAGGGCCTGATGCAACCAAACAAAACAATAAGTTATTTTCCCCTTTGGATTTCAAACAATAAGTTATTTTCCTCTTTGGATTTCTACAAGTATTCACTTTAGGTGATTCACTATTCACTCGGATCCCCCTCAGTCGGGCCCAGATCTCTTTAGTACAATGTTCGTTCCCTTTTGATCCCTCTGTTGGGCTCAGATCTCTTTAGCACAATGTTCGCAGGATATTCTTTCGGGTGACTCACGGTTCATCCCAGATTCCCCTCCGCTGGGCTCAGATGCCCTTTCTTTTAAACACGTCTCCCTCAGTTGGTCTCGGACCAATTTCAATCAAGTATCGAAGACTTTCGAATGTGCACAGGGTTTAGTTTGACACGTTGCAGGACCACTTCGATTTTACAAATCCTTCTCTTTACATTTGCCCCCTTTGGGTTTGGATACCTAACAGACTTTCGAATGAGCACACGTGTGGTGCCGGACCACTCTGCTTATGGTATTTGTCTTCGTTTCAAAGTTGAGTCACTCATTTAGTGCATTAATTATGTTTGCATCACTTGCCACATATGCTTCATGCACTTTCCTCTTCAACTTCCTTCATACATTGTTGCCGCTTGCAACCTTGTGGATGCAAGAATTAAATTGAAAACCCTCTGCATTGTCCACAAGGCTTTCTGGAGCCTGGGTCCAAAATACCTTCAGCTATCCCTCCGCAAATACCTCCCCTCTTGCGCGCTTCACTCCTCTACCTCTAACTCCCTCAGGGTCAGTCGTTTTTCAAAGAAACAAGCTGGGGGTAGATCTCTTGTCTTCGGCTGGGGCCTCGCTCTGGAACAGCGTCCCTGCCACTTTAAAACTTGAGGAGAACCATCTCTGCTTCCGGAAGCACCTCAAAACCTTCCTCTTTGCTTCTGCCTTCGCTCCCCCTCTACCCTGCAGATCTGTTCTCTCTTGGCACCATGCACCTGGGCACCCTCTGTCCTCCGGGCCCAGGTACCTGCTCACCCTGCCACCCTCCTGTACTGCCCGGGCCACTCTTTGCACTCGGGTCTGTAGCTGTACCCATACAGCCCCACCCTTTTTCTTCCTGCACTTATCAGACTTACCCTGTCTGCTGCCTTAAACCCAGCACTTGCCAATTGCTTGCCGCAGTACCATTGTTTGTTGCCTTTATTATTTATTTATTTATTATTATTTATCTGTTTCTAATTTGCTCCAAACTTTCCACTTTTCCACTTCTCCCCCTTTCCATCACTCCCCCCCTCCCATGCACATGCACGTTCTCAATGTTACTGGGCCTAGTAAGATTGTTGTTTTGTTCTCACCTGTTTCCCTCCCCTCCCTTGCCTTGTCGCACTCTGAAACACTTGTTTACGATAGAAATAAAATATCAATATTAATAATCTTGGATTCCAGACAAACCCAGGTTGGTATGTCTCCCCAACTCACTGGCTGTGCTGCCTTCACTGGCTTTTCTTTGGTGTAGGAGCCAAGGACAGTACCACGGCGGCAACCAGTTCTCCCCTCCTTGACTATCGATGCGGTGAGCCGTGGGTACACATGAGACTTCAGCTTTGATTCCAGGTCTTATGTTTTCTATCCTCGAATGCTCATAAAGGTTATGGTCCTTCGGTGAAAAGGTCAAGGGCAAATCCTTTGCATTCCTTCTCAGTCTTGCCGTCTTTCGCCTGTATTAAACTGCCATCTTGGAACTTCTGCTTCCTCGTGTGCTTTGCCTTGCTCAGTGTGCTCTCGTGCTTTGCCTTTTAACCGCATAGGGAAGTGTGATGGGCGTCAGTTATGTGTAATGATCAGTAATTGCCTGTCTCTGCCTGACCATCGTGTTGGGACATGTCAGGCATACGGCTCAGGTGTTAGTCCGTTTTCTCTCACAATGAGTTGTCTGTGAGAAAGTGTTCATGTCGGAAAAGGGGCGGCGGGGTTGAAACCATATGTATCCTACCTGGTAGGATGGGGTAAAGGTGTTATAGGGAAGGGGATACCGCGTCTCGCATTCCGGTGTCCCACTTCTACTCCCAAAAGACCCCCCCCATCCAGGTGATCCTCCCGCACTGGTTCACCCACGGGAACTGGATCCAAAAGCGATGGCCGTGTCCTGGCCACCTGGATGACCGATCCCCGGGGACTAGCAGGTGAGACATCTTCAGGTTTCTCGCAGTGGCTATCTGAGGGTGGACCAAATGGAGGGAGACCAGGACAATGCCAGATGATACATAGTATCCCCCTTTCTATACCGGGCATGAGATCCCCCTAAATTCACAAATTGTTATGGCCTATTGTGATGTTGAACCAGTTCAAGCCCCCAATACTGACAGCAGAACTCCTTTGACAACTTGTGCCAAAACACAGAGACGAGGAGGAGCAGGGGAGTAATGCAGAGTGCTAAAGTCCTGGAACTGGAGGCATGCTCTAGTGGCTGGAAACATCCAATTGGTACTGGGACATTTAAAATCCCGGCAGCTCAAGAAAGGTGGACTTCGATGCCGGTCGGGACACGAGAAGCAGAGCAGCTGCAGCGGAAAGCAGAAGTGCCTTTACTGGATCCGTCTTGAGAGATCCAGAGAGAGAGTTTGCTGCATGCAAGGCTGTTGAGCAAAGGTCCAGGCATGGCGAACACCAGGGAACAGACAAGACGACAACTGAAGGAGAGGCTGCCCAGCTGGAGAGGAAGAGAAGCGCTGAAGCAGCCAAGCAATACTGGTGAGCCCAGGGAAGGGACGTGGGACACTGGGGCACTTTGCGGCATGTTCTGCACGCCAAGGGAAAGCAGAGACTTACCAGGCAAAGCTGGGCATTAGAGCTGGGACGCTGGAAGCCTTTGAGATAGAGACAAGGAAAAGTGAGAAATCATAAGTCCTGGCAGGAGACTACACCAGGCAGCCTGTTGCAAGTCTGGAGTCCTGTACCCAAAGAGAAAAAGAACTCTGAGATTAAGTCCTGGCAGGAGATTACACCAGGCAAACGGCTGCGAGTCTGGAAACCTGCACCCAGAAGGGAAGTTGAAAGTTGCAAAGTCCTGGCAGCAAAGTATACCATTAATATCATAGAATCAGGATGAGAGATCCCAAATACAGCTGCGTGGTTTTGAAAATACAATTTTATTTCAAACCAATTTGTTCACTGATTCCTCAATTATTTACAAAACTTTTGATAAGCACGAAAGTGACAACGGACAGATATAATGATATACAACGGAAATACAGGTAAGTATCAACCTCTGAAATATCGAGGTAAAATTTCCACACAAGGGCACAGCCACAAATAACAGTAGGGTGAACCTACGACTGAACAAGGTGCAACCCGGGACAGTAATTGGTCCAGGGGGTGATTAACAAACAGTGTACACAACACTATCTACAGAACATACAAAAAAGGGGTTTATACAGTTGTGTCACAGGTGATCGACACTGGAGTGTTTCGGCCATGGGGGGCTGGTTTCAAGCCTGTCATAGTGTTGGCCTTCATCAGGATGGACGCAAGATGTGGTTCTGTCCGTTTTATCTTCTGCTGGTATTTCAGTGGTGATGCTGTGTATTTACAATCCTTAATCAAATGCTGGACCGTTGGGTGCGTGATGCACTCAGAGGCAGCCGTGGGTTCATGGGCTGGAAGAGGGCCTAGGTAGGTCTTATTTCGTTTATTTGAAGGTCCTGTGGGACCTTCGGTGAATCCAGCTCCCCATGGCCTAAACCTAAACACTCCAGACTTCGGGACTCATTACGAGTTCGGCAGTAACCCGTCGGTAGTACCGGCAGGTTGCCGCCGTACTCGTAACCCCATTCCGCCCCCTGATATCCCAGTGTCACTGGGACATTACAAGTCCCGGCGGCCTGGGATGTCAGGCGGTGGGAAGTGTAAGTATCCATTCCCGTGGAGTTCTGTAGGACTTCACAGGAATGGGGACATGGAAGCAACAGCACCATCCCGAACGGTGCCGGTGCTTCTGTGAATGCTATGGCCCCGCAGGCATACTTGTAGTGTGTCGGTCTGCAAAGGGTGCTGGTACGCTGCCAGCAGCATCCTTATTTCAGGACCACCAGGCTTATAATGAGGCCCAATTTATCTCTTTGCACATTTTCAGTTTGTAAGGGTCAGGATACGATTTTGGACACAGGACCGAGAACTCTTTATTTTTGGTCATTCTGACACTGACATCCTTCGGTTTGGTTAAGGCAGGGTAACCCTTCATAGAGTTAGGGTGAGATTGGTCTTTCTCAAACCCTTCATTTACTTTGATAAAAGTCTATAGCAATCATCACAATGCCTCTGTCTGTGTCCGAATCTTACTCCTGTTTCATTACAACTCCCAGAAGGAATAATTCGAAATCTTCACTCTGCTACTGTTGGGGTCCTTTGCAGAATTTTAAGTTTGCTGCTCTGCTTCAAGATGGCTTTGAGAGCCTGGTATATGTCTGAAGTCTGGTTAGTTGGTTTGTTGCCCTGTTTGCTGCTGCTTGTCAGTGGTTCTCAATTACATGAATGGCACTTTGGCTAAAGCCGGCTTCATATACGACCACTCTCATATTCTGTTTTTAAAAAATGTGCTGTTATGTGGTCATTTTATCGGATTCTAATGCTTGGCAGCATGCAATATCTCTATAGAAGCCTGAAAATAAATGTCTTTTTACAGGCTAGTTGTGACATCACTACTGACCTATAATGAGAACATAACATCACTATTGCTCTGTAATCATTTATTATGATTGAGTTGTAATGTGAAAATGCCGGATTCCTAAACCAGCACGAAGCAGAATTCTAGCTGCCACTGCAGCACTTCATTAAGAAGGCAACCAGCTTTTGAAATTCATTTCTTGTAAAATAGCTTTCTGTGACACATTCTAGCCATTACATGAAAAGGAAAATGTTATGGTATTATGTTTCCTTTGTTCACTGCTGCATGTTTCTTATTTACAAGCACACAACAAAAACATTTTAGATGCTTCTGACAGTGTGGGGGCCATGTGTTACAGGGAATACAATATCACCTACCATATGAACAAATAAATGTGTTATATATCCATATTTATATTTATTCAAGGAAAAACGTTAATTGCAGGGACGTTAAGGTGAGAACATAAGGCAACAAAATTCCTGAAATTCAGCTAAAGCCACCTTAACTTTGCGCCTCAGTTGCGCAGCCTATGACCACAATAATGACATCACAGATCACATCACTGATGACATCACTAATTAAATTACAACAGTAACCAGCATTAAGCATGGCCTTCAGCCATGGTCAGTGTGCATGACCAAATATATTTTAAGATATGAATGGGTACTAATCATGGCTTCAGTTATGGACAGTGGTCACAACCTTCACCCATGTGCACTGAATATTTGAAAACACTAACAGGCTACCAACCATAGATTTTGGACACCAGTGGATACATCTGTCAACCGTGTCCACTATATATTATATACACTGATGAGGCAGTAGCCATGGAGTTTAGCACAATACTGGGCAGTGGCCACTGCCTTTGGCTGTGCCGACTCTATATTCTAACATATTAATGTGCACTAGCTATGGCCTTTAGCCATGGCCACTGACTACAGCTTTTAACGCTGGCCACTGTATATTTTTTAAACAGTGATGGGCTACTAGGCATGGCTTTTAACCATGCACATTGGTATTTGTGAACACTAACCGACCACTAGCTATGGCCCTCGGTGCTGGCCAGTGACCCTAGCCTTTGTCATGGCCAAGTCCACAGCCTAAATTGTTTTTAATGTAATCAAAGTTTTCATGAGCTAATTTATAAATTATGTTATGTCTAATTCCATTATTGATGTAATCAGTTACATACAATGTAATTAGTGTTGTCACCAGTGATGAAATCAGTGATGTGATTTGTAATGTCATCAGTGTTATCATACAACATGTCATTAGTGATGTCATCAGTGATGTAATCTGTGATGTCATCATTGTGGTCAGTGGTTAAGTTGGCGTTAGCTGAATTCCAGGGGTTTTGTTGCGTTATATTCTCACCTTAACGTCCATGCAACTAAAGTTTTATCCTTGAATTTCAAGGGTTTTGTTATTCCAGAACGCTTGCAGACCACTAGAATGGTCTTCGGCCATGGTCCATGGGCATGGCCGTTAACTGTGCCCACTGTCCATTTTAAAACTCTACCAGACCACTAGCCATGGCCTTCGGCAACCGTGAATATATGCACAGTAAGTGAACATATATCTTAAAGTGAAATATACAAATGTAGTTCAATAGACCTATTCCTTAGACGAAAGGGTGCAAGACAAAATAGCATTAGACTTTGAAAAAAAGTAATGAACACCAGAAAAATAACCCAAGAGAGGAAATATTCCAATAAATATGTTGGCAAACTATAAAAGATGCTCACCTTTTAAATCCAGCAATCTTTCGTGAAATATTCCCTGGACAAGTAAATTCCAATACGAAACAAGTGCTTGTGGTCTTGTTGGTAAGCGTCTGCCAACCTAAAAAAAACCCAAGGGGTTGTGTCCGCCCTTTGAAGAAAAGATACGCTGTCCACCCACATGTGTCCTTTACTTGTGCCCTGAAAAGCAGCCACAATTGGGGGGAAAATAACTGCATCCAGGATTGCAAACTCGGTTGTCACTTTGCGGGGAATTACTCATGACTTACTGGCCCTCTCATAATTTCCCCTCCTCACCGCCATGTCTGGTTTTCAACAAATCCTTATAGAACTATGTTAGGCAAAAAGTGGACAATTGTGGCATCATTCCCCCCATCTTGACTGAAAGAGTACAAATACCAGAATGCAATTCAGAAAAAGGTAAAATAATTGTCTCTGTGTTCAAACTTTCAAGGACTGACAATAGCACGGTTTGGCTCAAGGTGGGCTCATGTATTAGGCAACATGGCCTTAGGGGGCTGACCCCTTCCTCACTTTGAAGCTAACCAGGGTTCGTCCCAGTTACTGCTGGGAAGGGAAACCCAGTGATGCTGTAAAATATATATTTTTTATTTTATTGACTGTGAAACTACAAATACCAGAATGCAATTCAGCAAACGTAAAAAGAATTGTCGCTGAGTGCAAAACTTTCAAGGACTGATAGTAGCACAGTTTTAAAAAGAAATTGTTTGGATGCCCATTCGGTCCCCATCCATGCAGTAACCGGCACTGACCGTGCTTTGCTTCAAAGCGGGACTGACCCTGCTTTGCTTCAAAGCAAGTAAAGCCTGGCCTGTTTTTGTAAATGGTCTTGTAACTTTTGCTCATTTGTCGGGCAGCATGGCTTGAGGAGGCTGGTCCCTTCCACACTAAGCAGGGTGTGTATTGGTTACTGCATGGATGGGAGACCTATATGGCAATTGTGTCATCAGAAATGGGCAGTGATCTTTCACCCCCAATGTCACTATATAGCTGTTACCAAAACTCTCTGCTATCCGTTGTCCTTTATAGCCTCGAACATAGCCACAAATATCAGAAAAAACTGCTGGAAAAATGCTTTCCAACCCCCCACCAAATGCTCCCCTCATTTCCCCTCACAACACACTCTGTTTGTGTGACACAGTTTGCTTTGAGATGTCGGCTATTCGAGGCTACTGAAAGCTGTGTGTTGCAAACTCAGTCTTTAGAAAAAGCCCTCCTCCCCCAACTCCGAAATGTCACTTGGTGCCCTCTAGCCTGATGGCATTTGCATGATTTTTGTCCTGTAAATGCTTTTCATTTTCCCATGTCCTCGGCTATAGCCATGGGTATCTCTCGCATCGAGAGAAAAACAACACTGCGGCTGTTTCATTTCTAAAAACACTCGGTTTTGGGAAAATCCCTGAGATATAGCTATCTATTTCTGAGAAGGGGGCACCCCTTTCCCCATCAAATATTTAAAAAACTACTGTACGGAATGACCCCAAACCATGCACGGATCACGAGTCATCGTTTCGTGGCCAAGTTGTTTGGGACCTGGTCCAAATCCGTCCAGTGGTTTGGGCTGTGCGCTTTGGCCAAAATTACTTTTGTCTATGGGAAAAATAATGGGAAGAAGGCCACACTTTTGGAGAAAAAACATGTTTTTGTCTTCTTAATAACACTTTTATTTTTTAACAAATCTTTACGAGACGTTGCAGTCTAGAGGGGCCCCCCAAGTCCTTTATCACTTCCGAAACTTCGGTCAAATATGTTACTCGAATTAAACGTTATTAACAATAGAATGTTGGGGGGTTCCTATGGGGAGTCTGACTCACCTTAATTATAGTGCAGTGACCGCTGCCCTAATATATATAAATATTTATTACAGGGTCTGCGGTAGAGGCCCTGTAGTTATAGTAAAAGCACTTTTTGGGCGGCTTATAACCTTGTCCCCTCAGGACAAAACCTCACCAAACTTTGCAAAAAAAAGTATATGGCCCCCTCAGAATGATTTTGTGAAATTTTGGTGCGGCTTCGTCCAGGGTGGGCAAAGTTATAGGCTGGGTCCAAAAATGTGTGGAAATCCTCAAGATAAAATGAAAAAAAAAAATGTTGCTTGCTCGTACAGCCTAAACCGCTGGACGTATTTTCACCAAATTTGCACCAGCAGCGGTAGTGTGGTCCCGAAAGTGTGATTTTTGTAAATTTGGTGTAAATCCGTCCAGTAGTTTTTTAAAAAATGGGCAAAAAGAAGGTGAAAAAAATTAGTGATATCTGGGTCCGTCTGTGGACTCGCTTCCTGATTCAGTGTCCGTGGACACTTCTGGATCCATCAGAGAGCAGCGCGATGTTCGCAGACATCGTACGTACCCGCCAATTGGTCGGTTAAAAATGTGAGGGGCGTCAAAACACTTGAAACGGATGGCATGTTGGATTTGCAAACAACGCCCATAGTCCGAAGTGTTAGGGAGAATTCTCAAGAATGTGCTAATTTCCCTTACCTTTTCAGACCCCAGCAACTTTTCTGGATTTCTAGGATTTTGTTTTTTACCTGGAAAGAGTGAGCCTTTTTCCCCACTCTTTCATGTATTTTGATGTGTTTTACTTTTGTGTTCTTTGGATATGGATTTTTAAAACAACACCATAGGCATCATCTTTTTCTTGTGTGTCACACAGCACCTTTCAGACTTCCCAAGGTTTAAATACCTTCTCTGGGACTGACTACTGTCTCCCAGAGCATGTAAAGTTAAATTGGCTTTGCTAGTCTTTTTAAGTTCATAGACCCAGCACACTCTATCTTCCAATAGAGTGCTGCAGGGGGAGGGGGGTTGCCTAGCATCCCCATGTCTAAACACTCATGTAACAGTCAAATGTTACCCTTTCCTCTTGAAATGGCTGGTGGCAGTGGTTTTAGAACAAAGTACTATTATTTTTCCCGACCGCGAACAGCAGTAGCTAAAAATCGGGTCAGCCATGTTTTCCAATATGGCGCCCATGACCCCTCTGTAAAAACAGACTTCTGTCATCTTTTTTTGCCGTTTCTTTTAGGAAAGGTACTTCTCGTGTTTAACTCTACACGCCAAACCAGGTGTGGTCCCTTTGTTCGAAGCCCTTTGGCGGGCTTCAGTGCTGAAGCCCTCCTCTGGCGCATGAGTGTCTGGGGTGGACAGGATGTCAGGGAGGTGCCCGAAAATCCCTGTGCTTATTCTCCTAGGAGACCTGAATGCACTCTGGCGTGATTGGCTGGCTGACTGTCCGGCAAAGACAGCCACCCTACTAGGTGAGGGACAGCTAGGCTGGAATGAATTGGAGAAAACTGTTTGTTTAAAAATTAAGTCTCTGGGATCTGGAAGGCAGAGTCGACCACTAGAATGAAAGAACCGAAGACGAGCTGAAGGAAGGCGACTGCTGCAACTCCTGGACCGTTGGTTTGCCCGGTGAAGCCCTGCTGCTGGTCCGAATTGCCTGAAACTCCATCGACAGAGAAGCTCCTTCAAGGACGACTTCTTCCCATGAGCTGGTGGGAACAATAAACTTGTAAGCCACCTGGACACCGTCTCCATACTTGTCGAATTTTCAAGAGAGTGCTGTTGAAAATCAGATAGCCAGTGAAAAGGATACCAGTTTGTGGACTTTAAGGCACTCGCACCTTTAAAACCGATGTTTTGCCAAGCTTGTGGCCTCTTCCCTAGGCAGTGCAGGAACCTCCTGACGTCCTCCTTCTTGTCCCCAGGACTGAAGCTTAGAAACAGCGAGACCTGCAGGAACTGCCAGGAACAACTGCCTCAGCTACATCTTTTCTTCATACTTAAGGTACTGTGCAAACCCGGTGTGGAAATCCTTTCTGCCGCAGTGACAGTTTGTGAAACTTTCCCAACTTTGGAATCTTGTTCGCTCCTAAACCGACATATAACTCTTTTTCTGGAAAACTACTTCTGAGAACATTGGCAAAGACTTAACCGTGTACTACCAGAACTGTGCTATCCTATCCAAGACACTGAACCATTGACTTTGGCCCAGGCCTATTGAATTGAATTGCCTCTTGTAGTGAACTGAAACTACTTGCCCTGCCTATGAAAGTAATTTTGCTTTAATTCTTTTAACCTTTGTCTTTCTACCCCTTTTGAAAGTTACTGAAGTGCCATTTTGCTCCCACTTCAGTGGAGCCTAACTTGTTCAGAAACGTATTGGTTATGTACTTTAGTGTATTATAGTGTGATATTGAGCTGCTTCATACAAGTGGAATGTTTTCTAACCAAATGTGTAAATAAATGTATATTCCTTTACCAAGACACCTTGAGTAAGTGTTTGCTTGAACCACTGTGATTGCAAGTCCTTTGTGTAACATCTTGTACTGCTCACATCCCTCTTGAGCTAAGTCTGGCTGCTCAGCCATTGCTACCACATAACTGTGTAGTACAGGCTTCTACCAAAGGTGAGAATGTGCTTACACTTGTAGTCTTAATTGTGTGTAGCATGTAATTATGGCAAGCACGAGGACATCGCAGTAAAAACATATTAAAAAACACAACATTGCACTTGTCAAACAAATTAAACTATCTCTGGGGAGGTGAGGGGTAATGAGGATGGGATGGGATATAGCCATAAAAAGCTGTAAATCGGGTGTTTTTTCTTCTCTGATGTCTGTGAACATCCCTGCATATTTCTGCATTACAGGCTCGGAGAAAAGCAGTTTTTGGATGCCTTATAACTTTTTGGATGGCTAATATCATTTTAGACTTGACCCTAAATGGTTATGCAAACTTCCATGCTGTTTCACCAAGAGGGGGTCCCAAAATATTTGAAAGGCTTATAAATGTTGTGTCGTTTGACGAATCTGCACAAAAGGTTGCAAAAAGACTTTAGGCCCAGATTTGAATGGATTTGCAAAGCTTGGTGGGAGTTTGTCAAGAGGAAGCAAAATTAGAGGGTGTCTCAACATTTTTAGATGGTGTATAACTTTGTTGCTGTTTGACGAATCCGCACAAAAGTATTCAGAAGGGCTATAGACCCAACTTTGGATGTTTGTGCAAATTCATGTTCTGCACAGTCTGAATGGATTTTGTCAAGTGGGGTCTAAGTTATATGACTATTTCTTTACGTACATTTTGACACTTTTCAAAAAATAAAACATGGACGGATTTCCAGAAAACAAAACGCGTGCAAGGACCCGAAAGCATGGTTTTGCAAATGTGTCCGTGTTATATTTTTTTTAATAGTGATATACCATTGGTGACTGAGGTATAGCCTGCAGCCATGACCCGGACAATCTGGCTACTGGTCACGACCACGAGGGACCGGAAATGGGGTTAAAGTGGGCCTGACCACCAGGGGCCGGCTATGTGGTAAAGTTTTTCGAAATCGGATTAGGTTTCAATAGGAAAAAAAATTCTGCTTGTGGCTACAGCCGGAAGTGATGGACAGGATTGCAGCAAACATTCGCGAGGAGCATCAGCAAAGAAGTCAGTCATGGTTTTGCAAATCTGTCCTGTGTTGCCTAAAGTGTCAAAATGTAAGTACAAAAAATTGTGATATAACTTTGGTGGCCAAAACTCTAGGTTTTAATGGGAAAAAATATTCTGCTTGGGACTACAGCCTGAAGTGCTAGAATGGAATACAATAAACCTGCGTGAGGAGCAGCAAGGACCTGAAAGCATGCTTTTGAAAATTTGTCCTGTGTTTTTCTTTTTTGAAAGTGTCAAAAAGTAAGTACAAAAAATAGTGATATAACTTTGCTGCCTGGGCAGTGGGCCTGGCCCTCGGCAAGGGCAAATGTCTACTCTGATTTTCCCATTGGGGAATGCGGCATGGACAAAGCCCATGCCACATGGATTGTGGAGACTGACCATTGCAGCAAGGCATGAGCACTGGCCATTAGTCACATAATTAGGGTATAGTGGACACTGAAGTAGGATGTAGGGTAGGTGCAATGGATAACGGGGGTGGTTTGGTGGGGGCTGGGGTCATGGTCGATCCTCATGCCCTAGGCGATTGAACCATGACTTTCAACCCCAGCATACACTGCTGATAACAGCACACATCAGTATGCATTGCAAAACATATGTTTCTTAAAGGAGCTTTACAGTTCTTTGATATATGTTAAGAGGAATTATTAATAACTTATATACAGTGATGTAACATAAAACATCATAATTCATAAAACCCTATGAAATTCACAGAATAAACGTTGTTAAAGGAACATTATGGTTACGTTGCACTAATAAAAACCTATTAAATTCTCAGGAAAAACTTTGTTAAAGGGACGTTATCGTTAAATTGCACTTATAAAAACCTATGAAATTCAGTGAAAAAATGTTGTTAAAGGGACGTTATGGTTCCAAGTAAAACGTAAACCCCCAGAAATTCACCAGTTATGGTAAGCTAAGCACCCATAACTTGCGCCACCTCCTTGCACTGCTAGGACTAACACACAGGTCATCAAAGATGACATCACAAATGTCATTGATGACATCGCTGATGACATAACATATCTAGGCCACTTGTTCTTGTTCACTGACATATTTAAGCCAGGTGGTTTTGTTCACCAACAGTCAAAATACGAAAATAAAAAGTTATTAAGAAAACAAAAAAACAGTTTCGGCCTATTACCAATTAATGTTCCAGTAGACAAAAAATGTCAATTTTTGCTCGTGCGCCCAGCGAAAACCGCTGGGCGGAATTGGACCAGGTATGAAATAAGTTTGGCACGAAGCATTGACTCGCGATGCCTTGCGTGTCTTGGGTTATTGCGTCCAGTACTTTTTAAATTATTTGACGGAGAAGGGGGTGCCTCTTTCTTCTAAAATAAAGATATCTCCCATGGTGCATTGCAGCAGAGATGCTTTTCAGGAAACAAAATCTGTAATCTTGATTTCATTTTTTTCAATGCGAGAGAACCGCGGGTATATCCGCTGCTACCGGAACATGAAAAGGCAGACAAATGCAATTGGGAGGTGGAAAAATGGTGAAATGTTATCAGGCTAGAGTTGGAGGTGCAGTGGGGGGGGGGCCATGTCAAATTTGGAAATTGAAGGTGGGCTAGGGACCAACATACGAGCACAAACGATTTCCCATAGCCTTGATTACATGGATAGATAACCGCAGCTACATAAAAAAACATGAGTGGGAGCGGGAATGAGGGTTGGGGGAATGGGAGAGGGCTGGGGAGGTGAGGAGACTTTAAGGGGGGAGTGGGAGGAGCAGGCACAAATGATGGGGGCAAATGGTGAGTGCCTGGGAGGGCAGGGAAGCATTTTCTTTTGTTCGTTGTTTTTCCTGATATCCGCAGGTATCTTAACAACTGCAAATAACCGTGGCTATCAGTAGTACATATACACCTGGCTTCGGGGAAAAGTTAAAAAAAACAATCTTTTTACAGCTACAGCTACAGTGAGGTACTGGGTGGGCACAGGCGAAGGCCGGCAGTGTTGTAAAATATATAGTGGACGTGGCCGAAGGCCGTGGCCCCTCTCTATGGCCGAAGGCCATGGCTAGTGGCTTCGAAGTGTTGGAAAATTTACCGCGGGCACGGCAAAAATCTATAGTATAATAAAACACTGAAACACTTTAGTTTAAGTTAAGTTGCCCAAATTTATCGCAACAAAACCTCTGATATTTAGCCCATTTGGGAAGTCATGACCAGCTTAACTCAGCGTGTTCCTGTTGCAAAGTCCATGAGCACATACATATTGTAAAAGAAAGATTTGCAATGACATACAAAATGGCACTATGGGGGACATTGCCTTATGAGGGACACCAACGGCAACATGCCGAGTTAATCCGGTCATGACTTCCCAAATGCGCTGAATTTCAGGGGGTTTGCAAAAAATGTGGCCAACTTAACTAAACTTTAAAGATTGTCAGTAAATATATATACATATCTTAAAATGGCTGTCTTGATTAAGCTATGTATAAAGTAGCACTGCCCTCTTAGACAAAGACAATTTGCCAATTTCCTGGAGAAAATATTTGCATTTGGGCTCATTTGCATATCCACAATGCCTTGCTTTTGTGGCTCAGAACTGGAGGTGAACTTCCAGCGATGGCTTCTAGGTGGTGTTGTGGAGTGTGTGACTTGGCTCATATAGTGCAGTGGTCGCTGCACTATAGTTAAGGGGAGTATCAAGTTCCATAGGAAACCCGAAAATGAACTGTTAATAGAATTTGACTTCCATTACAGATTTGGCAGATATTTTGCAAACAAAAGGTTTGTCATTGGCCCCGCACAGTAGGATATTTGGGAAAGATGTGTTAAAAAATGAAAAGTTATTAAGGAAGCAAAAAACACAGTTTTCAGCCTACTTCCATTCATTTCCCCATAGAGAAAAAGTCCTGATTCCTGTGCAGCATACAGCAAAAACCACTGGATGGAATTGGACGAGGTGTGAAAGAACTTGGGCACAAAGCATTGACTCGATTTCTGTGAGGTCTGGAGTTATTCCATTCAGTACTTGTTAAAATATTAGACTGAGAAGGTGGTGCCCCTTTCTCCCAAAATTACAGCTATAACCCCCGCAGAGAAGCTAACGGGCTTTTCAGAGATGAAAAAGCAGGCATTTTGTTCCACGATTCTATTGCTAAAAACCTTTGACTTGCTGGATGGATTTGGATGAAAACAAAATGGTTGATAAGGGCCACGAACATCCCCCCAAACTGCAAATTGTAAAAAAAAAAGTCACAGTTTCATAGTTTCACAGTTTTCAGCTCATTCATTTTAAAAAACGCTTGGCAGATTTGGACCAAATAAGGAACAATTTGGGGAGAAAGCATTGACTTAATTTCCATTACTAGTTTGGGGTAAATCCATCCAATAGATTTTAAAATATTCGACTGAGAACAGGGTGCCCCCTGCTCCTTAAAACCTTTATCTCAGTCTTGATGCTTTGCAGCAGAGAGCTTGAGAGAGGCTAATAACATTTATTTATTTATTTATTACATTTGTATAACATCCAAACCCCGAGGTATCAGTGTTTGCAGAGGTAAGCAGTAGATAAGCATACAAGTCAGAAGGTGCTCAATAGAACAGAGCTGGAGAGGATGTCATATTTTTTAAATAACCAAGTTTTCTAAAAGCCAGGTAGGCCTGTCTGTTCCTGATGTTGGGAAGAAGCGAGTTCCAGAGTGATGTAGAAGAGAATAAGAAGCTTGCACCTCCTGCTTTTTTGCTGCGCAATCTAGCAGTGGACAGAGAGGGACTGGAGTAAGATTGTAGCAGACGCACATGGTGTTTCGGGACAATACAGATGTTGAGATGGGTGTGGGGGCTCTTTGCAGATGTATCTAGGAGCGAGAGTCTGAATTTTAAATTCAATGTAGGCTTTGATGAAGAGCCAATGGACCTTGAATCTGGCAACTGAGATGTATTCAGATTTCCGTAAGCCCAAAGCAGCACAATGGGCTTTGTTTTTTTGCAGTTGTAGTTTGCCAAGGTCTTTTGAGGAAGTGCCCATGCAGAGAGCTTTGCAATAGTCCAGTGTGAGGCAGTTTTCTGTGGAGAGGAATTTTCTGCTCAATGCAATGAGTTTGGCAGTGTAAGCAGTTGAGGAGGCGAGGGCAATGATGTGATTAGTCATGGAGAGTTCTGTATCAAGGTGAACACCTAAAGATTTGACATGTTTCGAGACCAGTGTAGTGGTACCATCAACAATGAAAGATGAAAATGCCAGGTCTAGGCCTTTGAGGCGGCATGCAGAGGCCACAATTAAGTTTGGTTTTGTCATCATTGAGGCATAGATTATGCATAGCCATCCAATGTTGAATAACTCTGTAAACCCTGTAATCGTGACCGTGTCGTTGTAATGGTTTCCAGAGATGGGAATGATGAGAATTTGTGTGTCCTCTGCAAAGATAGTTGGTATACCTAATGCAGAGGCAGTCACTCAGGTTAAATAGTGGTTTAGTTTAATGGTTATAAAGTGTGAGGGAGAAGTAGGAACCTTGGAGCACTCCTACGGGAACAGGAATGGGAGCACCAGCAGAGTCCCCAATCGCTACTGTAAAGAAGGCATGATATCATGAAGGAAGACAGACACAAGTGGTACACTTTGTAAGGGCGTTTATTGAACTTCATAGGGTTGGATAAATGTCTATTTAACCCTAAATCCAGGGATGGGTGCAAGCTACAACCATCAAAGTAAAAAATAACTCATTCCTAATGGAGTCCTGTCAAAATAAAAAGGGCCAATACTAATAAACCTATTGCCAATCCTTACTTCTAAATACTAATAGTGTGGGAAAATGATGTATGCAAAAGAAAGAGTGTTCAGAAAATAATAGGCCATAATGTAAATGTGTTCCCATCCCATTGTTTTCCCATTGTTTTCAGCACGGGACAAGGTGGCACACTTGAGCTTCGAACACACTGGCTTCTGTGGCTCGAAGATGCAGTTCAGGACATTAGTCATGGCTTTGCGCAACAGTCTTGTTCGCAGGATGTCCGGACACATACAAAACAAAGTTCTTTCTCTTCTTCAGGTTTTTTCAAAGTTCACAAGTTTAAGGATTCGCCTTTTACAGTTTCCAATGGGTCTCCTTCAGCCGGGCTTGGATTCTGGGTCTCCCTCAGCCGGGCTCGGAACCCTCTCAAACACAAGTTCCCAACAGGTATTCCTCGTCTGGGCTTGGACCTGTCATTCACACGCCTCCTTTATACTTAGTTCACTGTTCACTATATTCCTCTCTCACCCGGGCTCGGGCGTTTTATTCACACGTTTACAGATCTCGCTCAGACGGGCTCAGTTGTTCACAATTCCTTCTTCCTTAGTTAATCGAAGACTTTCAACTCTGCAAGGCCTTTGCTTAACAACCGCATGACCACTTCAATGTTTTTCACATTCATTCCTTTGACACTTCCACCCACTGGTTTTCTTTCATTCTCGTAAACTCACTGGTTGCCATGTTCACTGTCCTCCTGTATTTCGCCTTCTCCCGGTTTCCTGGCGATACATCTCCATGTTCCCCTCCGCTCTCTCAAGACATCTTTCTGCACGCTGGCTTTCCGGGTCATCTCCGGGCTCTCAACTTCTCCCCAAAAGCTCTTAGGGTTCTTGGACCCTTCCTTAATGTTCACCCACAAGGGACTCCCTCAGCCAGACTCGGACCCCTCTCAGTTTTCAAAAAGAAATGATTTTGGACTTCTAGTCCCAGAATGCATCTCCTTGTATTTTGCTACCACTTCACTGGCTCCCTGAAAATGGCATTTCTCACAGTTTGGGAGCAACAGGAGCACAAGGGGATGTTTGACTGAGGTCGGGGTCCTACCACCTGCCCCTCAAAGGCCTGGGCTCTTCAGTTTTGCCCAGGGGAGGAGCTCTGATGTGGGTCCCGCCAGACAACCCCAGCTGCCCCTGATTTGTCTCCCTAGAGGCATAGCTCCCACTCCACACTGCAACCTCCCCTGCACTCGCAAGCCCAGTGTCTGGGTAGTTCTTCCTCCTCAAGGCCTTCCAGGTTCTCTCCAGCTCGCTTGGTTTCTCTCTGGCTTCTCTGCACCCTCTAGCATCCCAAGCTCGCTCAGAGAGTGTTACTGTGCTCTGCTTGTTATACTGGTAGGGAGGTTTAACCAGTTTCAGCTGTGGGTAGTTGAAAATGGAGGTCTGTCCTCGTTAATGGGACAATATGGAGACTGCCCATCGGGATCCATGGTACATTGCTTCCTATGGGGCAATCTTCATAGCTCTGTTCCTCTTCTTCGTCATCCCAGTGGTTTTCGAATTTGGGGAGGGGGAGAAGGGGTAAGATTCACAATATCCTGCTAGGGTTGGGAAAGAGTAGGATGTTTGGTAATTAAGGTAAGTGGAATACCGTGTCTCACCCGTGGGCATCCCACTCCCAATTTCCAAGGTCCCTTCCACTGAGGTGATCCTCCTGCACTGGTCCACCCCCAGGGTCTGGAGCCAAGGGTGATGGCCATGCCCTGACTACCCGAGCAGAGGGTCCAAGGGAAAAAGAAGTGAGAATATCCTTTGGTTTCTCCCACTGCCCTAGAGGTCCGTTCACTGAGGAACGATTTGATCTAGGCTGTAGCTGGGGTAGAAAAGTGGAAGTTAGAGCCAACGTGGAGTTGCAGTAGGTCATGATCGACTAGATCGGACGCAGTAGAGAGGTCTAATAACAGGAGCATGGCTAGATTGCCTGAGTCCCATATAGTGTCTAATTGATTTTTGATGTCAAGAAGGGCAGATTCAGTACTGTGTTTGGGCCAGAAGCCTGTTTTTGACCAGCTGGATCGATTTGGGTGAAATTATTTAACCAAAATATGTGAAGGCCCTCACCAAATTTGAAATTTTGGGAACAATTTATTAAAAAAAGAAAGTTATTGAAAAAACATAAAAACGCTGTTTCCAGCCTACACCCATTAATTTTCCCATAGAGAAAAAGAGCAGTTCTTGAACAGCCGTGGCGCGAGAACAGCTGGGTAGATTTGGATCAAACTTTTGAATGAACTCCCCCACGACCTTACAGAGTCTAATAATGTTTTCAACTTCAGAAAGAGACTAAAAACCTTTCCGTTTATGTATTTAGTCCTAGGGGAACACTGATTTATTGTTTTGCACGACTGTGCTTAGATGGCCTGGCCGTAGGCACTATGTAAATTTCAATAGCAATAGCAGTAGCAATCACATCAGGCTAGAGGTCAGGTGTGGGAAAGAAGACACCATGTGAAGTTGGGAATTTGAGGTGGGTTGGGAGCGAGTTATGGATAGATCATTTACCGTTTATCAGGAGAAGACCATGTTAATCTCACGAGATTACAGCAGCAACGCCGCAAGATGCGCTCAGAATGAGTGATGGGGGTAATGGGAGAGGGTTAGGGAGGGATAACGCAATTGAGTGGAGTGAGGGGACCTGGTAAAAAAGCAGGGGGACACATGTTGAGTGCCTGTGAGGATGTGGAACACTTTCATTCTGAGCAATCATTCCTGCTATCACATGAATTGGCAAACTGCCACTGCTACAGGAATTTCTGTTATTGGAAAGTATTACTGTGAAACGAGGGGCATGGAACGAGGAGACAGGCACTTGGTGAGTTCCTATGGGGACAGGGAAGAGTTTGGGATTTTTGAGCATTATCGGGGCGAATACCGGGGGTGTATCCCACAGGGATGGGTAGTTCCATGCTGCTATATGTGCAGTTTGTTGCCATTATCAGGGGAATATGAGGGAATCCTGTGGGAATGGGGAGAGTGAAATAAAAAAAGTGATTTTACACCTGCAGTGGCCACATCTCCTAAGTAGTGGGCAATGGGTCTCTGTGCCGAAGGTCATGGCTAGTGGGCCCTAAAAAACCTATTGGTTCAACATGTGCAGTGTCCAGGGCCAAACGCCATGGACAATGGCCAGGCTAAAGGCCATGGCTAGTGGTTCCCAAAGAAACCTATTGGTGCAATATATGCAGTAGCCATAGAAGAATGTCATGGACAATGGCCATGACTAAAGGCTGTGGCTAGTGGGCTTCGAAGAAATGAAATTATATTATGTTATGTTATGTTTTCGGGACTTGTAACAAACACTGCTGCCATTTCTCATGGCCTCAGGTGCTCTTTAACAAACCCCTTGAAATGTAATGAATAAAACCTTGGTTGAGAGACAGTTAAGGTGATCAGATTTAATGCAACAAAACCCCTGATAGTCCACAATTGCATTTTGAGTAAGTTAACCGTAACTATGCGCCCCCTGCTGTGCATCGTATGACCACAATGATGACATTGCTAAGTACATCATACATGACATCGCTGATGGGTCACTAATTACATCATGCATGACATCACTGATGTCACAGGTTTGATTAATTACATTTTGAAATATGACAACTGTTTTTTAACATAAAATATGTGTACATATTTCATGCTTGCACAGTACAATGTATTCTGCCCTTGTTTCTTTAACTGTAACGCGCAATATACAACTATGTAGCATAAGTATTTTTTTATAGTAACCAAACTTCGAATTCTTAGATTTATTATCTCAATGCACACAGGCACGCACTTTGTTTTGTATGTGATTATTTTTTTTTATAAAACTGTGTTCATGTAATGTTATTACAGTTAGGAGAATTGTAAATTTAAATGTGAACATTCACTATTTTCATAACAAGTACTATTAAACAAGGTTTTACTTCTATCTATTCTTATTATGCTTTTACTACTACATACACTTATTATATTATGTTCAAAATAACTGAAATATATTTACCAGAATTGGGTACTTTCCCTACAAAAAAGTATTGTAATTGTTTACTAATACATGAAATTTAATCCATTTTTATAACGTTGTATATTTTTATTTTAAAGCTTATACGTTGATAAGTAGTAGGAATTAATGTCCCACAAGTAATCATATCATGCTTCTGTATCCGTGTATTGTTCCATGTCATGCTATTATTCCTAAGCGTAATAAAATAAAATATGTATCAAAAATATTCTAACTTAATTAATCAGTAATGCGTATTTGATGTAATTATTGCTCTCATTGCTGTTGTCATATATGATGTAATTAGTGATGGCAGCAGTGATATCATCATTGTGGTCATTTTATTTACATTTCTCTGGAACTCAGAGCGCACAGAAAACAAAACAGAGAAACAGAAAGCGAGGCAGGAAAGAGAAGTCAAGTCAAGGGGTGGGTATTAGTCTGCACAACAGGGGGAAATAGTTATGGTGGACTTGCTCAAAATGCGATTGCTGAATTTCAGTGATTTTATTGCATTAAATCTGATCACCTTAACTCTCTCTTAACCAAGGTTTTTTTCACAGAATTTCAAAGGTTTCGTGGCTATGTATTTTTCACGTTCCATCTGATCACCTTAACTAGCTCATGACTAAAGTTTTTTCACTGTGTGTATGTATATAAAGTTTTATATATACACACACACACACATATACAAGGAATAAACTTTAGTTGCAGGGACGTTAAGGTGAGTACTTAATGCAACAAAACCCTGGAAATTCAGCTAAAGCCACCTTAACTCCGCGCCCCCTGTTGCGCAGACTATGACCACAATGATGACATCATAGAACACATCAATGATGACATCACTAACTACATGTTGGATGAGAACAATAATGACATTACAAATCGCATCACTGCTGCCATCACTGGTGACAACGCTAATTACATTGTATATAACTGATTACATCAATAATGGAATTAGACATGGCATCATTTGTAAGTTAGTGCGTGGAAACTTGACTACCGTAATAACAATTTAGGCTGTGGAATTGGCCATGACAAAGACTGGGGTCACTGGCCAGAACCAAAGGCCCTAGCTAGTGGTCTGTTAGTGTTCAAAAATACCAATGTGCATGCTTAAAAGCCATGCCTTGTCACCCATCACTGTTTTAAAATATACAGTGGGCAACGTTGAAAGCTGCAAAGGCCATGGCTAAAGGCCGTAGCTAGGGTCCATTAATATGTCAGAATATACAGTCGGCACAGCCAAAGGCCGTGGCCACTGGCTAGTATTGTGTTGAAGACCCTGGCTAGTGGCTGATTAGTGTATATAATATACAGTGGGCATGGCCACAGGTCATCTCTTATTGCATTTTCTTATTTTAAAATATACAGTGGCCATAGCCAAAAGACGGACAACTGCTCAAGGTCAAAGGCCATGGTTTATAATATATAGTGGACACAGCCGAAGATTGTGGCCAGTGGACAGTATTCATCATGTGAAATTTATTTGAATACAACATCCATAAACCAAATGCAATAAAACATTACAACACATGTACAATTCATTACAGTTTAAACATTACAAATTTGAATAATAGGAATGGTCCAGTTAAGTAACAACAATAGGTAAAAACATATACGTTCAAATTAATCCTTCAGGAGATATTTCCTTCTGTTCCATGATTTTCTTAAAAATTCCAAGCTACCCCATGCCACAGCAATTGATCTGGCAGATAATGAAAAAAATCAAGGCAGGACGGCATTGATTAAAATTGGCTTACCTTAACAATGGGAGAATGGTCTTGTTTCTAATGTCACAGTAAAATGGGCAGAATAGCATAAAATGCAGCATATTTTCTTTTTCTGCGCCACAGCCGGGGCAGACCGTATGTTGCTCGAGACCTGACCAGTTCTTTGTATTGTCACTGAGCCATGAAAGATTAAATCGAGCTCTAGTCGGAGCCCAACGATCTGCAGTCTTATTACTATACAATGGATATGGTTTTATTACATCTGGTTCTGTAATTAGTAAATGTTTCCTGTTTGAGTTCACTTAAAGCCCCACATGTTTCCCAACTGTTCAGTTAGTGCACGAAACATCGTCTTATACTTGTTGCAGTCAGCCAAGGTAAAAAGACCACCAACAGGATGGTGCAGACTCTCGACATTCAGCAATAATACACACTTTGAAATGAAATGCAGCCATGCAATCCTGCGCCAATGGGACCCCGACTGTAGGCCTTTAATTATGCTATGGTTAAGAACAGCTCTTGAATTTGCCCATATGGATAACCAGTGTAATAATGGCGCCATATACCATTTGTCCCCAATGTGACTTAATGCCCAATTATGTATGTACTGCAAAATTCAGGCCAGAACGTGGCAGGCCCAGCAATTTCTTCAGGAAATTGTTTTCCATTACCTCAATGCTCGTTGTATTTTCGTGGCCCCACAGAGCTGCACCGTAATTAGTAGCAGCCTTGGTTAGTGCTTTAAAGACTTTGACAATGAGGTTAATAGTCTGCCTTGGCACATATTAGCTAATCGAGAAATGCCACCCAGTGACTGTCTTATTTTAATACTCTGCTTCTGAATGTTAGACTCCCCCGCCAATCCTCAGTGAGACAAATACCCAAATAATCAAATTTGGCTACTCGTAGAATGATGGCACCATTGCTTAGTATGTTACGCATTTTTATATGCTTTCGGACCCCTTAAGAGCAAACGATTACTGATGATTCACTGGTATTAACTGTTAACTTTAAATCTGACATGAAAGAGGTCTAAACATCTATACGTTTGTGTAATGCTTTTGGGGTGTAGGCCATTAATACCATACCATCTGCGTATGCCAATACAGGGAGGGGCTTATTGCCCACCCTTGGGTAGTCAGCCTTTGAATCCCCCAATGCCCCGTATAGCCCATTAATGTACAAAGCAAATAATACTAGGGCTACAACGCACCCTTGACGTTCACCTGAAGTGACCTCAAAATAATGTGTGCATTGCCCCTGTTCCCAAATTGTACGTAGGCTCTACTATCCTCCTGTATAATTTGCAATATTTTTATTAACTCTGCGGGGCAGCCCCTGGACCCAAGCATCAGTCACAACAAAGCTCTATCCACTTTATCAAAGACTGTGCTTCGGTCCATGAAGGCAAGGTAGATTGGTTTGCCTTTTACAAAAATAGAGGAAGCCCTGACCAAGTATAAATTAAGAGCTTGTCCTCTGGTACCCAATCCAGGCTGAAAACCTTATTGGTTGCCTGAAAGGATTTGGTTGTGGTGAATCCAGTCCTCAAGACGTTGTAAAATGACTCCCAAAAACCTTGAAGGAGGTGTCTAAAAGGGAGATGGGCCTGTATGCTAGACGGTTTCAGGGTCACCCTTTTTAAATATAGGGTACATAATTGCAGATTTCCATGAATGTAGAAATACTCCAATATAGCATGTTGTCAAGACTGGAACCCACAAGTCCAGTTCCCACTTAAATAAGTCTGCAGGCAACGCATCTGGGCCAGGTGCACGATGTTGTGCTTGTTGTTTAACAGCTATTTCCACCTCCTTCAAGGTAAAAAGAATGGTGGAGGTCCGATCATCACCCTCCTACCTAGCTACCTTGCCCTTAAACAGGGACATAAAGTGTTCTGACCAAGTTGTGGCAGCCACATGGTTTTCCCTATGGGACCTCACCCGCTTTTATGGTGATCCACCCACAACAAAATATGAAAATGTCTTGCAGTCCCTAGACTCCCTAGTGGCCAGTATTGTGCTAAAGCCCATGTCTAGTGCCTAATCCGGTTGAAAGCTGTATCCACTGGTATAGGCCAACATCTATGGTTGGTAGCCTGTTAGTGCACATGGATGAAGGTTGTGACCGATGTCCATAGTTGAAGGCCATGACTAGTACCCATTCATGTGTTAAACTATATTTGGCTATGCACGCTGACCATGGCTGAAGGCCATGCTTAATGCCAGTTACTGTTGTAATGTAATAAGTGATGTTGCCAGTGATGTGATCTGTGATGTCATCATTGTGGTCATAATTTCACCTTAATGTCCCTGCAACTAAAGTTTTTTTTCTTGAATTTCAAGGATTTTGTTATTCCATACATAATTAGCATTAATAATATAGACCTACTCCTTAGACCAAAGTGCGCAAGACAAAATAGCATTGGACTTTTAAAAAAAGTAATGAACACCAGAACAATAACCCGAGAGAGGGAATGTTCCCAAAAATATGCTGGCAAAGTATAAAAGGTGCTCACCTTTAAAACTCAGCAATCTGTCATGAAATATTCCCAGGGAAACTAAATCCCAATACAAAACAAATGCTTGTGGTCTTGTGAGTAAGTGTCTGCACTGGTAACATGACATCCTGAGTAAAGTCCTAGTAGCCAAATACTTGAGCAAGCTTGCCAACCTAAAGAAAACCCAAGGGGTGTTGCGTCTACCCTCTGAAAAAAAAGTTATGCTTTCACCCACATGTGTCCTTTACTTGTGCCCAAAATCGGGGGAAAATAACTGCACCAGTGTCCAAGATTGCAAACTCTCTTGCCACATCATGGGCAAATACTCATGACTTACTTGCCCTCTCATCATTTTCCCTCCTCACTTCCATGTCTGGCTTTCAACAATTGTCTGCTTTATACCACTAACTTTAAAAGTACACATACCTTAGTGTCACTGAAATATATAAATTCTTATAGAACTATGTTAGGCAAAAAGTGTACAATTGTGGCATTATTCCCACCATCTTGACTGTGAAACTACAAATACCAGCATGCAATTCAGCAATAGGGAAAAAATGGTCTGAGTGCAACATTTTGAACGAGGGACCGTAGCACGGTTTTAAAAAAAAATGCAGATGCCATGTGTTTTGTTAATGTGCAGTGAAATTAAATGATTTGCCATGGAGCACACACTTTGGTTAAGCAGCTTTCTCCAAGCGGTACACCCCTTTTACTGCGTCATAACTTTGGCACGGCCATTCCGCCGCAGTGCCCATTTCGGCACCCTTTTTCGGTGCAAAAGCTATTCCGGCACCGTTATTTTTGCCCAAGGGATGTTTGGATTTGCTGACATTGCAGCCATGTCTAAATGCCCTCATGGTAAATAAGATCATAGACTGCACTGCAACAAACCTCGCCACCTCCCGCTTGCGTTGCTTTTCTTTTAATTAAACTGAATTAGTTAAATTAAAAAAAAATACAGCCCTGAACCCTGGTTCGAGGCCCAGCATTTAACCACTAGGCCACAATGGCTTGCCTATAATTTTATATGTTCAATGATAAAAAGCTAGGTATGAAACTTGTGAAAATCCAAACAATAACATCATTGTAGCATACTGATTCAGTGATGTCTCTCAAACTCCTTAAGGCCAGGGCTCTCTGATAGCAGTGTTCAGCATAAATGTGTTTTTTTTTTCATTTAATTTTTTCTGTTTATAAAAATGTGGATGCTGTGTGTTATGAGATATTTAAAACTTCAAAAACACACGGCACTCAGGACCGTGGACTGTCTGCCATCCATACAATAACCAGGACCGACCCTGCTTAGTTTCAAAGCAAGGAAGGATCCAGCCCACTTAGGCCATGTTTCTCGAAGTGTCCTTCTAAGGGGGTCCCATATATTAGGCAACATGGCCTTAGTGGGCTGACCCCCTCCTCACTTTGAAGTTAAGCGGGGTTTGTCCCAGTTACTGCAGGGATGGGAAACCCACTGTTGCTGTACAAATACCTATTTTTGTATTTGTTATTATTGACTGGGAGACTACACATACCAGAAGCAATTCAGCAAAAGGCCAAAAAATGTCTCGGAGTGCAAAACCTTCAAGTACTGACAGTAGCATGGTTTAAAAAAAGGAAATCATTCTGATGCCCATCCATGCAGTAACCGGGACTGACCCTGCTTAGCTTCAAAGCAAGAAAAGGGCCAGCCCATTCCTCGAAGGGATCCTGTAAATTTGACTAAGCTATCAGGCAACATGCCCTGAGGAGGCTGGCCCAGCTAAGCAGAGTATGTCCTGGTTACTGCATGAATGGGAGACCTGGATGGTAATTGATTCACTGGGCATTGGCTTTGGCCATAGCCAGTGCTTTTTCACCCCCGATGTCACTAGTTATTAAAAAAAAAAAAAAACTTTACAAAAACAATTTGAAAAAAAATAACCGCAGCTACCGAACTACACATACCCGTGGTTATTTGTAGTCCTTTGTAACCTTGGATATAGCCGTGAATGTCGGAAAAACAGCCAGAAAGAAAATGCTTCCCTGCCCACCAGGCCATCACCAAGTGCCCCCCATATCTGTGCCAGCTCCCCTAACTCCCCAGACACCCTCCTCACCTCCCCTGCCCTCTCCCTTTCACCCCAGAGCACACACTGCTTCTGCGATGCAGTTTGCTTTCAAATGTCGGCTATTCACGGCTATAGCCGAGGATTCAGAAAGCTTTGTGTTGCAAACTTGGTCCCTGGAAACCCTCCAACTCCCAAATCTCCCCCACCTCTACCCTAATGGCATTTGTATGTTTTTTGACCTGCAAATAGCTTTTACTGTGTTTCATTTTCCCATAACCTAAGCTATAGCCTTGAATATCTCTCGCATTGAGAGAAAAACAAGATGGCGGTTGTTTAATTTCTGTAAACCATGATCCTGCAATGCACCATGGGAGATACAACTATTCTTTTTGGGGAAGAGGTCACCCCCTTCTCTGTCAAATTTTAACATAACTACAGCACGGAATAACTACAAAACATGCATGGATCGCGAGTCAACGCTTCGAACCTAAGTTGTTTCAGACCTGGTCCAAATCCGTCCAGCTTTTTAGGCTGTGCACTTTGGCAAACATTGACCTTTTTATCTATGGGAAAATGAATGGGAAGTAGGCCGCACTTTTTGAAAAAAAAATATTTTTTGACGCTCAATAACTTTTTTTTATTTTTTTACAATTCTTTACGAAACTTTGCAGTCTGGGGGGCCCGCAGGCTTTGAATAACTTTTGAACTGTCGGCCCAATCTGTTACTCGAATCAAGTTATTTTGAGGGCCTCCTATGTGTCTCAGACTCACCTTAACTAGCCACCCTATTATATATATATATATATATATATATATATCGAAAGAGAAGAGGAAAAAAGGAACCGCACTCTCCGCGGGCCAAATTAATTCTCCAAAACCAAATAATCAGCAAAACTCACAAAAAAAATTATTACATTTATTAAAGTACAAAAGTACAAAAATGGCAGCAAAGCAAAAACAGAGGCAGGACACCCGTGGGCACGGCCTGCAAACAACGCGTTTCACGCTCGACTGGGCGCTTGGTCATGTAAAGGAAGAAAGGACTGGAGCACAGTATAAACAAAGAAATGTAGTCCATTTGCTGTGTCAGTGGCGCTAGAAAGGTACGTATAAGAATACAAAATGTGTGGCAGCCATATTAGAATGGAAAGGCAGTAGATGCCAAGAACAAAAACAGAGAAAAGAAGTCCCGAGGGAATATCTCATAAACTTGACGTGCATAGTGCACGCAGTAAATAAAAAATACAAATCAGCATATTGGGAACAAACAAATCTGGGCAGCAACACAGAAAACATAACAAGCGCACCACATATAGTTCTACTGTAAAATCCAGTGAAATTACAAAATTTAAGAACATAATCCAAATATACAAACAGTATGATAAATAATAATTGACATGGAAATTAGAGAGTATAGCCATAGAAAAGTGAAATCCGCAAAGTTGGTAGTGAGGTTGAATACCAACAACTGTCAAAATGCACAATGAAATAATAAAGTTGCAATGACAAGTACATACATGGATAAAACTATTCAGTGATTATACAAGAAATTAATTAGTCTGCATAACAAAGAATACAGACAAAGTGAAAAACAGGCTAAAAATACCTGTATATTGGCATACGTGGCTAGAGATTAAAAGCATGAACCCACAGTAGATGATAAAAGCAATGGTACATTGGATTAAGAGATGAGGCAGCTGATACATAAAAGCAATGGCTATGCGTCACATCTGCATGTAATTCTAAAACAGTCAATAGATGGAATAAAGTGCAAGTGCAAGCAAAAATAGCAGCAGCTCAAAGTGCAAATATTCACGGTGGCAACTCTGTACATAAAGTGCATCCATAGTGGCAGGAAATATCAGCAGCTGGATAAATAAATCGATAAGTGCGATAAATTAATCGACCGGTGCGAATGCAGTAGCTACAATGCCAATAAATTACCAGGGCATATGGCTAAATAGCAGGAATATATATATATGCCTTGTGCTAGAGCTAGGCTTAATGGATATATTGAATGTCACCACAGCGTTACATGACCTTATGAAGGAGCATGGCCTTTGCCGTTGTTCCTCTGTTTGGTCACAGAAGTCCTTGGTGACTTGAAAAATCCTCAGAACATACAGTAGGGGCTACTTTATCCATTTATAGCCATACACACTGGACTGTAAGCCTGCCATCAGATGCCATGTATTGCTATCTATCCTGATCGTGTTGTTTAGAGTAAAGTCTTGAGTCCTTTCCAATAATAGTAGGATTTTAATTGATGAATAGACTATAAGTCAGGTATTGTGTTCGCCACCTATGGGCGGAGGTGTAGAACCCACCATTATGCCATCCCACAACATGCAAGTAACAGACCGCTGCACCACAACCACCAGATAGGAATATATTAAATCAAACTCATTGACTGACATACATTTTTAACGACCCTAGAAATAAAACTACTTTTCCTCCGTTTGCCCCTAATTTATATATTCCACAGATCCTTATGATAGGATTTGAAAGGCTATGTATGACCAGACTCTCGTTTTGGCCACATAGCAAGAAATTAAAAACCACCTCCTACTGCAAAGTGAAAGTGAAATAAAGGCACTTTATACTGCAGAACATTTAAAAATGGCCAGTGGAACCTTTTATCTGAACTAATCTACGTCTGTGTTCTTAAGCCTACGTGAAATCCTCTGAACGAAAATTAGGCCTTCCCAGAGACAGCAGGTTAACATTGAAGTAATTTCATCACCCAGAAAGCCCTAGGCATTCAATTACTTTGTAAAGACCAAACCAGCGAGCCTAACACTGCTATGAGGCTGTCATCAAACCAATCCCTAATGGTTATTTCGATTCGTTAGACCATCCTTATGGAATTCACTTCCTACTTGCATCATGGCCACAACCAATCTCCTGTCATTGAAGAAGCCATTGAAAACAAACCTTTTTACCATTCTCCCAAGCAAAGATCTAGCTTGCCTGAACAGCACATATGCACATGGGCAGTGCTCCAGATAAGATTTAGAAGTGGGAGTATTTTACTCCCTCATTTTTCAAGTTGGGAGTAAAATTATTTTTTAGGGAGTAAAAATGTAAATTCTTTTCCCAATGGGAGTATTTTCTAAGTGAATAAAAATATGTTTTTAACTGGAATATGCAAATGTTGTTTATATACACTTAAAATATACATGTTTACTGCTTCTGATCAGGCTGCTATAACAGTACTTTCTTTCTTACGTACACTATTGGTCCAAACATATCCATGTAGCTGTGTGAGTGAAAGCGGAGGCGCAAGGTCCTATGTGTCTGTATCCTATTTTCTTTGTTGAGAGTATTTTTGTTTCTTTACATTTTTTGAGAGTATTTGCCTATTTTTAGGGAGTAAAAGTAGCCGATACATCCCTTATCTGTAGGGCTGCACGTAGGTGATTTTTACTGCGTGAAGCTAGCCAGAAAGCAACTGAGCCCTGAACAATTAAGATAGCAGAATATTGGAGATGGTCTTTGAAGTGTTCCTTGAAGAAGAGGATCTTTAGGTCTTTCCTGGATCTTAGTGTGAGTGGGTGGGTGGGTGGGCAGCTTGGTGTTAGCAGGAAGGTTTTTCCAGACTGTGGGAGCAACAGCCTTTTAACAGCCTCCATCAGCAGTTCTCAGAAGAATGTCCCTGTGCCATTCCAGCCATCTCCTCCCAATAGCTCTGCTTCCCATTCCTGAAACTGACGCTTTGCAAATTATGTCAACACCTTCCATGTGCCCTATCCCAGGTGAAAGGGACCTAGACATGGACTTGAAACATATTTTTCCCCAAACCTGCCCGTCATTTCCTTTTGGTCTACACAATTCTACAGGGCAGCAATTTTCCTTGACAGACTAGTTCATTCCCAAAGCCTTTCGCGATTTCAAGTCCCATCAACTTAGGAGGGACACATTATTTATCATTTAGATTTTGCCATACGGGTGCTACTGGGTACACGCAAGCACCCGCACATGCATTCACTTCAGCCAACTACACCTCTGTGGTTAGTGGTACATCTTCGGAGTGCATAAGCGCCTATGGGCAGCACACTCGTGTGTCTACTTGCTTCTTGAGTTGTTTGCTTCACATGCTGTTTTTCTGCAAAACAAATATCACATTTTGCCATGGTAAAGATGTTATGTGTTAACATGTATATTTTTTTGTTTACTCTCAACATCAGGTCCGGTCATTGCTGCCTCTGTCTTTTCATTACGTGCAAAAGAAAAGGAGGATCTGTATCGCATTTCCCCACCGAACTCCGAGACGAATCACAGTACGGCCCATTCTTCCCGTGAGTGAGCAGCTCATTGCAGAGATGTGCCTGTACTTTGTGTGTGTTCTCCTTCAACTCTCAGAACACGATGTTGCCATCCCCATCCTTTGCAAGCCATATCTATTGCCCAGCACGATCAGCAAGCACGCACGCACGCACGCACGCACGCACGCACACACACACACACACACACACACACACACACACACACACACTACACCACCCATGTGAGTACACTGTCTCTACACGTCCACATACACACTCTCCACCACACCCCCAATGAAAGCACACGCTCCACACACCTGTGCATGCTCATTACAACCTATATGCATGTATGCTCCCTTCTTGAGTGCATGTCACCCTCCCCTCCCACCCCAGGTGTGTGCGTGACTGCCAAGCGGCCCTCTCTGCACTCCACTCTGCGATCATCATGGGGCCCCTCTGTGCATGTGAACAACCTCCTGCCCCCCCCACTTTGCAGGAGTGTGCGATCCGCCCCAAGCATTCTTCGCAGTGGTCCGTCCCACTGTGAGCACTTCAGGGCCCCACCCCACCCCACCTGTGCCCTCCAGTCAGGGACCCCCTGTGCACTCTCCCAGCATCGACCGAAAACCCCTTATGCATGAACACACTCCCCACATGCGCATTCTCCCCAGCCCACCACACACTCACACCCCACACCTACATACCTCCCTACGCACACACAAGCCACCTTATTCGCTTGCCCTTCCAAGTAAAACATACAACCTTAGGCCAGGGGAGTTGCTAGGTCTGGAAAAGACCCGGGGCTAAGCTGATGTTGGAACTGTTGGGACTGGGGGCTAGCTAGTCTTTTGGCTGTAGCTCCTGAGATTCTATCAGGGGCTACAACCAAAAGATCAGGGGCTATAGCCCCCTTAGCCCCCCCTAGCAACGCCCCTGCCTTAGGCTGTTTTAATAATTAGCAAAACCCAATCAAACATTATTAAACTAAATCCTAACAAACTATTTTTAAAAATAAAACAACTCTTCAGAAGAAAAATCACAATTTCAGCTTCGATCTCCTTTTGGGAGTCCTTTGTGAATCCCTAACAGTCAGAAGCATTACGAAGGCTTTACATGCATGTTTATTATTTTCTATTGTTTTGAAGTGAAAAGGAAATCAAGCATTACTTGCAGTATTAACCCCAAAACCTACTGCACCTTTTGCGCAAATGCTGCAACTGAATGACACATTTCTCTGCTCTCTGCTCGCTTTGGGCATTTCCATGCTTTGTACCTTTTCCTAATGCCCTTGTAAATACAGGCTCTATAAAATAACTGTGAGGCACAATAAAAAGCATAATGTGTCTTAAACCTGCTCCCTTCTTGCTCTCAAAGAGATTGAAAGAATGAATGTCTGGAAAACTGTAGAGTGAATAGAGGACTGCAATTTTGAGTAATCGTGTGAGTTAGATGTGAAGGCTATTTTGGGAAAGACCCCCGCGCCCCCTGCACTGTGACCTTCTATACATCTTTACCTTGTAAGTCTCCTTGCACAACTACTTGCTAATTTATTTATGCAGAATGCATTTGTTAGGCAGAGACCTGTGCAGTTCCCTTAGGGACCACTGCAAAAGGCTTAAGACTACAGGTGTTGGCAGTAAACCCAATTGGTAGCAGTCTGTACCACGCAGATTTACCTGGTAGTTGTGGCTGAGCAGCCAGACTTCTCTCAAGAAGAGTTAGACAGTATATAGAGTATACAAGATAGGTACCAAAATACTGTAGCACAATCAAACACTGACCAGAGCTTTGGTATCAAGTATATAATTATTTATTTAAAGACACACTTAGAAACACTCCAGCAATGTTATTGTAAGCAAGTTCAAAACACAGTCACTATTAATATGTATACATCCCTTATTCCTTATTAGACAAGTCTTAGTTAACACCACTTATTTTCAGACAGAGGTGAGCGCTTAACTAAAGATGGCACTCCAATAAGTTATCAAAAAAGGGAGGGAAAAGGCAGAAATTAGAAAAGCACACAACACAATACTTTAGAAGCACTCAGCAAGGCAGGAAAGTCAAAGTCTACTTGTGAGCAAAAAATTCAGAGGCCCGGCTCCCTCTTAGAGAGAGTAGAACACCAATGCGCCCAAGATCACACAGTTTAAAAGGCTTGAAAAGTCTTGCAGAGAGTTTAAAAGGGAATTAGTTCAGCTCCGAAAAGTTCAGTTAGCCAGCCTAGGGCCAACCCAAGTGGTAAATTGAAGATTTACGAGACACCCCACACAGACCGTTGCGAGGGAGGCCAGGCGGACACAGTACCTTGAAAGTGGAGAGAATCCTCCAGCGGGGGCAGTTGTTCCTGGCAGTGGGTGCAAGTCGCGGCATCGTTCAGAGGAAGAGAAGATCTCAACGTGGAGGAAAGCTGAAGGTCGTTGCACTGCCAGGGAAGAAACCAGCCGCGGAGTTCTCCGGTTAAAAGGTACTACCCTTTTATTCGCGGTCGTGGTAAATCGTGGTATCCCGGTTGCCGGAGTGCTTGGCACAGGCAAGGCGGCCACGAGATGATCCGGGAAGGCGAAAAGGCAGGCAAACTGGTTATCCCCACCAGTCAAAGGAAGAAAACTCTTCGGGATGAAGATCTCCTCTGTCGTTGGAAGAAGTGGTGAGTCGGTTCAGCAGGGCTCCACCGGTGGTGTCGTCGTTGCAGGTCGGCTCAGCTTCTCCCTCTTCGGATTCTTTGGTCCTGTGGCGACGTCTGAAGTCCCAGTCCCCAAAGCCCTGCTTTTATGCAGAAAACCCCCATTCATCAGTCCTAGCTGTCACTCAAACATGCTAAGTGGTGAGCCGGGCGGCTCACCACTGGGCCAATCACACAAGAGTGCGACTTGAGTTGCCGAGGCAACTCAGTCCAGGGTGCCTAAACCCCCCTCCCACACATCCTGTATACCCAGACAGAGTGGCACCACCTTTGGAGGCTTCTGTGTAGAAGCCCGCCAAAAAGTGGAACAAAGGGCTTGACTTGGGTTGGAGTTCAGAGGCGAACACAAACGCCATTTTAAAACCGAGTTCTGGCAAAAAGACCCAACCGGGGAATAAATATTAAATAAATAACTCAGCTGTATCTTTAACATTGCACCAAAAAAGTGGTGCGTTTAAAATGAATGGGAAAATCCCATAGAAAATATTCCGGTGGAATATTTCACGTGGTAACCACTGCCACCAGCCAGAAACTCGACGAGGGGGGACTGCACAGTGCCCCCTCGAAAAACAGACACAGGGGCAATCTAATTACCCCTACCCGTACTTCCACAGTATGATGGTTTGTACTGGTTCTGTTCCCAATTTAAGACTAGTAAAGTCAATGGTGACTTTACATGCCCTGGGAGACCGTAGTCAGTCCCAGGGTATGGAGTCTATGTTTGGGGGTCACTATGACACCCCTGTGTTACTACACTGAGGGTGCTGTGTAACACTTACCAAAAACCACATGAAACCCTATGGAGTAAAAGACCCTATAGCCCATAAAACACATTACAAAGTCAAAGGATATCTCAAATCTGCTGGAGGACTCACTAGGTTTGGGAAATTAACCTTAACATAGAATTCTCCCTAACAACATTGCTTCTCTCCCAATCCGGTAAACTTCCCAGAAGCACTCCTTATATGACATTGGAACAAAGATCTCACTGTCGTCCTATTTCATCATGCATGATCTGTTAACGCGGGGGAGAAGGAAGAGCAGGAAGGGGAGGGAAAGGAGGGTGGAAGGAAGGGAAGTCACGAAATCACGCCCCACAACAGTAGGTAGGTCTGTTTCCAGGGTTGGAACACAAGGCAAGTTCCAACTCCCTAGCAGAGCAGAAGCATCAGTATGTTTGATACCCAGATCATTGCCCATGAGGCAAACTTCTTCTTGCCCTTGATTTTTTTGCAAGGATCTTATAGAGTGTGGACCCTGCCAGAGCAGCGTCTTGCTGCTCGTGCTAATCTTCAGTCTGGCCCTGCTGGGGAACTGCCTACTGTTCATACTGAGAAGCTCTACCCGATGCGAGCTGTAGACAAGTCCTCCTCGCTGGAAGAAGAAGCACCTTTAGGGCCCTAAGGAACTTCAGCCTCCGCTGTATAGCGATGAGTATTTAGCCCTGGACCGTCTCGGGTCCATTCCACGTTTGTAAGTGCTATCCATTCTTACCAAGGCCAATGTGTAGGAGCCAGCACCACAGTGGTCCTCTGGGAAGGCCCTGAAAAGCCTGTAGCACAACATGTTGGCTGCTGTTGCATGCTAGCGCCTACATCACAAGTGAAAGTGGCAAGGTGCAACAACGTGCGAAGGCAACTTTTGTTCTTTCACCCGCTTGGAGTTCACGTCTACCAGGAATTCAAGAAACATTCCATTTTGAATAGTACTGATTTCGGTTTAGATTTAGGCTATGAGAGAATTACATTTTAAATGATGTTCCAACTAACTGCATAAGTTAACTTGGTTGAGGTGATTTTAAATGGACCGAATTTGGGGTCAGCTTTTATATACGGTAATATCCATCTAAACCTGGGTTTCAACCATATAACTATTTTTTCTGTGTAGTTAAAAGCAGCCAAAAAAGTTATATCCTGTTAACAACATAATTTTGGCAGGGCATTCATAATTGATTTGACATTGTAGTGCATGTTGGTATACTGTATCTCACGCCATATCACCACTTCCGGCAGAGCTCAGGTCTTCTGGGTTGGCCTCACTAGAAGATGTGAACAAAGTAAGCTGAGGGAAGCCCCTATTTCGACTTATTAGTGATGATACTTATTAGAGCGAGAGGTTGCAAGTGACCTTATAAAGTACAATCTTACAGACTACCCCGTTTTCCCTTCTTGCTAGAACCAGTGAAAACCTTTATAATGCTTGAACTGGGGTTCAATATCACAAATAATTGCAAATGACCTTTTACTGGACATCTTAGGTGTCTGCTACTGCCCGCTACAGGAAGTAACCTTGAAGAGCCTCCTAGTAGGTGTCGATATTGCATATGTTTGCAAGCAACCCAGGCATAAAGGATGGGTTTCAGAAAGGGCAGTTAAATGTCTGGGATGATTGCAGGGATGGAAATCAAGTTTGGAGCAAGTACTTGGAATGCTAGCATATTTAATTGGGTACATGTTCACTTTGATTCCTACCTCCTATATACTGAAACTCGTGGAGGATATGTGTGTACTGCATGCTTCATGCTTTCAGGTGGATGGAAAGTTACTACCCCCGATTTAGTGGTGTACTCGCAAGAATAGAGCATCTCACTATCGCATATTAGACTCCAAAATATTTGGCTTAAATTAAGGCAACATCCTGATAGAGGGGAGGTCGTTTGATGTGTATTTCAGTAGTCGTCATGTGTAAAAATGTCAATCTGCAAGCCACTAGTCATGCATAAAAAGTCACTGAATTCTCCACATGTACACAACTTTTTACTCACCAAATATGAATTATCCCATCCAGTCCTTTGCTTAGAGACTGATATCTGGTATTAAGCACTTTTTCTGGGCATACTCTGCTATATCCTTATTTATTTATTTATTGGTTATTTGTAAGGTGCCTATAAAACAAATGGTGTTTCAAGATGCCACAAGATAAAACGGGGGGGGTACAAGGGAGAAAGATAACAATAACGGTCCTACTAGGCCTTGTGACACTCGGAGCCTGCAAGTGCAGTAACAAGAAGTGTGAGTGCCGGTAGGGCGAAGTGCTTTGGTGGGAAGGGAAGTGCAAGGCAAAGAGGAGAGAGAGAAAGTGAAAGCAAGGGGTGGCAGAGAGGTGGAAGAGGTTCACAGGGGCTAGGCGAGTGCTAAGGGGAAGCCAAGAGGGCAAGTGTCAGGGATTGCATGGGGGGTGAGGGTCCACATGCTAAGTGCGAGGAGGGGGGTAGACTGGACGGGGGCCTGGTGCCCTGTAGAACTCAGAGGGAACCAGGCAGCCAGTCACTGCGGCAGGCAGGGGTGCTAGCAGGGGAGGGGGAGAGGGAAGGAAGAAGAGAAAAGGAGGGTCTTGAGGAGTTTTTGGAGCTTAAGCAGATCTGGCTCAAGCCTAAGAGGGGCAGGCAGACCATTCCAGAGGGAGGCTCCTGCGGAGGATATAGATCTAGCCCCCACTCTCTGCTTAGAGAAGCTTCTGATCTGCAGAGAGTTGGAGATAGAAGATCGAAGGGCTTTAACATGGAGGTATTTAGGAAGAGAGAGTTGGATGTAGTGAGTCCCATGCCCCAGAACGTCTTGTGGATGATGCAGAGGGTCTTGAACTTGATCCTAGCAGGAACCGGGAGCCAGTGGAGAGATTTTAGGGCTGGAGAGATGTGGTCCCTTGGCTTGAAGCCAAGGATAAGTCTTGCAGTACTATTCTGGATTAGTTGAAGGGGGTGAAGGGAGGATAAAGGAGGATGGAGGAAGAGGCTGTTGCAGTAGTCAGTCCAGGCTAGAGAGGACCAGAGTTTTGGAGACATTGAGTTTCTGCGGGAAGGTGTGGAAAGGGAGAATGCCTCTGAGGAGGTGCAGCTGATAGTGGGCCTTCTTGCCAAGGTCTGTGATGTGAGGATAGGAGAGAGAGGAGTCAAAGATGACACCAAGGTTTTTGCCTCACAAGTGGGTGAGGGGAGGTGACCCATATTGGGCAGCTGGAGGGTTGTACAGAGGAGGGAGTTGGGTCCCAATGATAAGGATCCCAGTCTTACTGGCATTAAGGCAGAGATCAATGGCAGCACACCATGCCCGAATTGCAATCAGACATTACAATGTCGCCCCCCCGAATGGTTATGGAGTTCCCAGCTTGGTGGGTTGAGGCATGTCCCTGGAGGCCAGATTGGACCTTATCGTATACCACAGTCCCGTCTTGGGCGGGCACCCACCACCCAGCTTCATGCCAGGAGCCTGCTTGAACCCCATGGTATGTCAGGAGTTCAGCACCAGTCTCGTAAGCTTACCACCGGGTGATGTATTGGGAGTTGCCCAGGGGAAATGGAAAGCTGGAGAAGGCCAGCTAGTGAAGTCTGCCCGAACAGCGTGGAGATGCAGCAGTGTCTTGTTTGCCTCAGTGTAAACCAGGGGTGGGGTCATAGCACTTGAAGTGTTGGGCACCCCGAGCAAGGTTGGGGTTGTATTTCTTCTGCTCTCACCCGGGAAGTGGACGACAGGGTGCTGCGAGCGAATCCAACCCAAGCTGTGGTAGAGTTCCCACCAGACACATTGCCCGGGGTGCGGGTCCTATCCTGGAACATAGCTGGGGTCAACAAACATCTTATTGAGGAGGACTGGCGTTTGGTCATTAGGGGGTTGGAGGTGGTTTCGCTGCAGGAAACTTGAGCCCTGAATTCAACATTTTGTTGTACCTGCACTCAAAGGACCAAGGGGACGCTCATTCGGGGGCCTGGTGATCTGAGTCAAGGACTCCCTTTGCAAAGCTGTCACATTGCTGGATATGCATTCTCCCGATGTATTGGCTCTCAACTTGCCTGGAAGAGGGTGTCATTCCTAGAGAAGATTACGAAGGAAGTTATGGCATAGAGGGGGCATTACCCTGGATTTCCAAAAATATTGATTATGGGGGATCTCAATGCCCAGATTGAGCAGGTGGCCACTTTGTTTGACGCCACAACAGAGGAGGATAATGTCTGGGGTGTGATTCACCCGCTTACTAGTCCCCCAACGAGGCAGTATGAGGCAGCGGATGAGATGGTCATCCTGTTAGCCTCGGTTAATCTCAGGGCATGTAATGGACGTTTTCCAGGGGACCGCCCTGCAGCGCATACTTTTGACAATGGTCGGTCGTCTAGCAGAATTGATTATATGTTTGTCAATCTGGAGGCCTGGAGATTTATTGAGGCATTTGAAATCACCAGGAGGGTGGAGAGCGACCACCACCCCCTATGTATGACAGTGAGCAAGGATTTCTGGGGGGATTTAGGAGGGAGTAAGGGCACCCAAGATGATATAACACTTGCCCCTGATTTATTGGACAAGGCAAGGAAGAATGTGAGGTGGGATCGCTTGGACCTGGAAGGGGTTCTCCTGCAGGTGTATGCTGCAATTGCCCTGTTCTTGAGGACTTTGCAAGGTCAGACCCGAGAGATGCTGCAGCCTTGATTAAGTTCCATGAGGAAACATGGAGACAGTAGGAGCCTATTCTAAACCTGTGACAAACATATATAAACCTATGGAGAAAGCAACACCCTGGTATGACAGGGAGTGTCGGGAAGCCAAGGGGTGCCGTATAGCTGCTTCTAAGTGTGAAGGGCCCCTGAGTTGCATTGTGGTTAGACAGGCACGATTTGCTTACCGCACGTTGTTGAGCGAGAAGAAAAGGGGCTGGCACGAGGAGCTATGGGGGGGATCTCCTGGAAGCAACTACCTGTGGGGATTCTAGGGGATTTTGGTCCAGGATGGGGGGTGGTGTACACAGGGGAGCCAAAGCCAGCTGTATGGTTTATTTCTGGAATCAGTATGGGCAGATCATTATGGTACCCTTTACCGCGAGGACCCCGGGACTTCGATGGAGTTCTGCACTCCTGGCAATTGCCCTGCGCTGGCCCCGGCTCTACCCCGATCTCCCATAACGCTCACTGAGGCCCAGGTGGAGCGTGCATTTGCACGCCAGAAGCTGGGCAAGGCCACAGGCCCATATAGAGTCCCGATAGATTTTTTCAGGAATTAGTCTTCAATATGGGTGCCCTATTTGACCAAGTTATATAACGCTGTGTTGGTCAGCACCATTGTTCTGGGGTCTTGGTCTGGGGCTGAAGTAGTTTCAATACATAAAAAGGGTGCACGCAATGACCCGGTCAACTTTAGACTGATTTCCTTGCTGGAGGGAAGATGTTAGCCAGTGCACTTTTATTCCACTTGCATGAGTGGGTATTGAGCTCCAGTGTAATTGATCATGGTCAGGCGGGATTTTGTGAGGGCCTGTGCACGATGGACCAAAGTCTTCGGCTGCGCTTGATCTGTGAAAAGTATTCTGTTCTGAGAAAGGTCAGCGTCTATGCTGTGTTTGTGGACCTCCACACAGCTTTTGATACGGTCCCACAGGCACATTTGTGGAAGGTCCTGGAGGAGCTTGGGATCCCTGTGCCTCTGCTTACAGCAATTCAGAGTCTTTATACAGAGAACTCGGCGGTGGTCCGCTGGAGTCAAGAGAGACGCACTTCCCATAGTATTGCTATTCAGAAGGGAGTCCGCCAGGGATGTGTGTTGGTGCCAAGGCTGTTCTGCATTTTCATTAATGAAGTTTTGAAGAGGTTGTTGGCCGCCCAGACTGATGCCCCTTTGCTAGCAGGCGACAAGTTTCCTGCATTGTTGTTTGCCGATGATGCTGTGCTCCTCTCTCTCACGCCAGCTGGTGTTAACAAACAACTGGAGATTTTTGTGTGTTTTGACTGTCACAAAAACCAAGGCTATGATCTTCAATGCCAATTCCAAGAAGAAGCCCAATCCCTTATCTCTCTTTGTAAAGGGGGGTGCAATTCAGCAGGTTTAGTCCTTTGATTATCTAGGTCTGAGAGTTATGGCATCATGCATTTGGAAAATGCAGCTTAAGAAGGACAACCTCACCTTGGCTAGATATAGCGGGCCCTCACTAGATTCACCAACGAACATGAGAATGGGGCAGTGCGGGTCTCGCTGGAGGCCTACAGAGCACAAGCACGTCAGGCAGCATTGTTTGGGGCGGAACTCTGGGGGCACGTGGAGACCAAGTGCCTTGCAGTGACTGAGACAACATTTCTGAAGAATATCCTTGGGTTGCCCTCTGCTGCCCCAAACATCCCAGTGCTTTTGTAAACTGGATTGGATGGGTTTGAGATGATCTGTAAGTTACGCCCGGTCCTTTACTGGGCTCGCCTCTGGTCTAATCCTCAGCTTAGTAAATACAAAGAGGCGGTTACAGATGTTTTGTCCCAGAAGGGGGGCAGCTCCTTAAAATGGGCTGCCCATGTGAAAAGATATCTGGATTTGCTGGGTTTGGAGGATTACTGGTAAAATTCCTCAATCATCACACCGGTTGCAAAGGAAGCAATCGAGAGCACAGCAGGGGCAAAGGCGCGGGAGGACATCCGGGGAAGATCCAGGGCTTCTGAGCAGTTGGCCAGATATCTTTCAATAAAGACGTGGGCGGGCTGTGAAGAATACCGGGACTATGTCTCACCCAGGTGGGCAAGAGCAATATATTTAAAGTTTCATATTGGAATCTTGCCGACTTCTTTATTTTGGCATAGATGGAATATTGCTGTTACCGCGTCATGTGTCCTTTGTGGTGAGTCTGAAGAGACGGTACAATGCCATTTGTTACTCTGTTCGGCCACCAAGCCTATAAGGAAGCGCTCCCTGAAGCCAATGGTCTTAAGCCGTGGATGTAGGTCCCTAGCTGGTGCTATGGTAATTTGCCTGGATGTCGCGGATAATGAGGCTGTGCTTGCCACTACAAGTTATCTGAGCTGGGCAAGAAAAATGGATATGAGGAAGGATAAGTTGCTGAACAGTGCTATGGGGTAAAGACATCTTTCTGTAAAAGCTGCTATTGTCTGTATAATGTTCTGTTTTTATTTGGTTTTAAGGTAAAGCACTGATTGCGTAATTTTAGTGGAGTAATTATGAGCTAAGCGATTGTGACGATGTAACTAATGTGTTTTTTAACTTTTCTGTGAACTGCTTTTATGACTATTTTGTTGATATAAAGCAATAAAAGTAAAGTAAAGCAATCAGACAGTCGGGGATGAGGGATGAGAGAGGAGGAAGAGGAACCAGTGGAGGGAAGCTTGAAGTATAGCTGCGTGTCGGCTGCATAACAGGAGAGACGGAGGAGATCAGGTGGGCCGGAGGGGCAAGGTAGATAGTGAAGAGCCACAGCGAGAGGATAGAGCCTTGAGGGACGCCGGAGGTGGAGAGTGTGATAGGGGAGAAAAAAGGGCCCAGTTGAACCTGGGAACGTCCCTCAGAGAAGAATGAGGTCAACCAGTCCAGTGCCAGGCCCGTGATGCCAAGGGTGTCACAGAGCTGATTTGTCAGGCTGGCATGGTTGACCGTGTCGAATGCAGAAGAAAGATCCAGAAGGATAAGAACGGATGGAGAGTTGGAATCGAGATTTGAGAGCAAGTTTTCATGGATGTTCAGTAGAGCAGTTTCTGTGCCTCTGGCTGCTCTGAAGCCAGACTGTTGGTCGTGGAGACAACCAACATATTCAGTGTGATGGATCAGTTGGGAGATGACCAGCTTCTCCAGGAGTTTGCCCTGGAAGGGGTAATGGAGTTAGGGCGGTAGTAAACCGGTAGGAGGGGTCGGCAGAGGGCTTTTTTGAGGAGGGGATGCACAAGGAAGTGCTTGAGGGGTAGCGGCAATGAGCCAGTGGCAAAGCAGTGATTACAGAAATCGCCCAAGGCTGGCGCAACGGAGGACAATGTTGTCCTTGCTAGTTCTGGAGGAGCAGGGGAGCACCTGTTTGGAGGTGACTTTCATAGAGAAGACTTGTCTAGAGACCTCATCCGGTGCTATGGGTGAGAAAGAAGAGAGTAGGAGGGAAGGGCAGGGGGGCAAGGGCGGCCTGGGAGCTGGGGAGGGAGGATGGAGGGGAAGTAGAGGAGAGTGAGGACAGGATGTCCTGAGTTTTGATTCAGAAGTGGGAGGCCAGTAAAGTAGAGTGTCAGGAATGGCAGGGGAGTAGTGGAGACTGCAGTAGGATTGGCAAGTTCCTTGCAGATTTTAAAGTTTGCCAGTGTTGTTAATGGCCCCCGAGATGCAGGCTTGAGTATGGGCCTTCTTCTTTGAGTGGATGGACAGTCTGTATTGCATTTGTAGCAGGCGTCGTGCCAGTCTGTCAGAGGATGTGCCTGATGCCTGCCACTTTGGCTCAGCAACTCTGCACTTGCGTTTCAGAGAGGCTAGGTCAGAGTCATACCAAGTGTTGCGCTTTGAGTCAGGCTTCATGTAGATCCTCATGACAGGGCCAAGGATGATATGATATGATATGATATTTTATTTGTATCGCGCTCGTACACAAGTGTTTCAGAGCGCGACAAGGCAAGGGAGGGGAACAGGGGAGAACAAAACAACAAGGTCTTACTAGGCCCAGTGATATTGAGATCGTGCAATTGCATGGGAAAGGGAAAGGGGAAAAGTGCATGGAAAGGTGAAAGTGGAAAGTGCGGAGCAGAGGATAAACAGATAAATAATAATAAATACAAATAAAATATATAATGGAGCAATAAATGGGTAGTGCAGCCAGCAAGTGGCAAGTGCTGTGTTTACGGCAGCAGAACTGGGTAAGTCTAATAAGTGCATAAAAGATTAAAATGGGGCGTATGGGGGACTGTATGGGTACAGATACAGTCCCCAGTGCAAGGGGTGGCTGGGAGGCAGTGCGGAATGGTGGCACAGTGAGCAGGTAACCGGGCCAAGGGGACGGAGGGTGGCCAGATGCACAGTGCCAAGAGCGAGCAGATCAGCAAGGGAGAGGGGGAGCAAAGGCAGATGCAAAGAGGAAGGTCTTGAGGTGCTTCCGCAACCGGAGATGGTTCTCCTCAAGTTTTAGAGTGGCAGGGAGGCTGTTCCAGAGGGAGGACCCGGCCGAAGACAGAGATCTACCCCCGGCTCGTTTGTTTGAGAAACAACTGACCCTGAGGGAGTTAGAGGAGTGAAGAGCTCGAGAGGAGAGGAGAGGTATTTGCAGAGGGATATCTGAAGGTATTTTGGACCCAGGCCCCAGAAAGCCTTGTGGACAATGCAGAGGGTTTTAAATGTAATCCTTGCATCCACTGGGAGCCAATGGAGAGATTTGAGAGCTGGAGAGAGACAATCCCTGGGCTTGAGGCCAAGGACAAGTCTCGCAGTCCTGTTCTGGATTAGTTTCAGAGGGCGAAGAGTAGAGGCAAGTAGATTTAGAAAGAGGCTGTTACAACAGTCCAACCTAGAGAGAACCAGAGCTTGGGAGACAGTGAGCTTCTGAGGAAAGGAGAGGAAAGAAAGTGTGCCTCTGAGGAGGTGCAATAGGAAGTTTGACTTTTTAGAGACCTCAGAGATGTCGTCGGAGAAGGAAAGTGTGGAATCAAAGATGACCTTGAGGTTCTTAGCCTCACAGGTGGGGATAGGAGGAAGGCCAAGCAAGGCCGGCCAGAGAGAGAGAGGGGAAAGGATGAAGAAGGGTTGCCGATGAGGAGGATCTCTGTCTTGCTGGCATTCAGACAAAGATCATTGGCGGCACACCAACCTTGAATGGCAGTTAGGCAATCGGCAATGAGGGAGGGAGAGGAGGTGGCCGAGGATAGCCTGAAAATGAGTTGAGTGTCGTCAGCGTAGCACTGGAAATTTGAGCATAGAGTGGCAATGCAGTGGGCCAGAGTTGCCAGGTATTGGTTGTAAAGCCAGGGTGAGAGGTTAGACCCCTGGAGAACACCACAAGTATAGAGGATGATCAGAGAGGAAAGAGGTCGGCCAGGCCAGGCCAGATAAGTGACACCCCGGTTCTCACAGAGACGGTTAAGCAGGATGGTATGGATGACTGTGTCGAAGGCAGAAGAGAGATCGAGTAGGATGAGGACAGAGGGAATGTTAGAGTCAAGGTTGGAGAGCAGATCTTCACGGATGATCAGGAGAGCAGTTTCCGTGCTTCTGGCTGCTCTGAAACCAGATTGGTGGTCATGGAGACAGCCAACAGAATCAGAATGAAGGTTAAGATGAGAGATGGCCAGCTTTTCCAGGAGTTTGCCCAGAAAGGGAGTTATGGAGATCGGGCGATAGTTAGCTGGACAGGAAGGATCAGCTGTGGGTTTCTTGAGAAGAGGATGCACAAGGGAGTGTTTCAGAGGGGAGGGGAAGGATCCTGAAGCAAAGGAATGGTTGCAAAAATCGGAAAAGGGCCAGAACGAGGGTGTCAATGTGGTCCTTGATAGTTTTAGAGGAACAGGGATGAACCTGTTTTGACAAGGCTTTCATATATCGGACTTGTCTAGCGACCTCATCAGGGGTGAAGAGAGGAAAGAAAGAGAAGGAGGAAGGGATAGAGGTTAAAGAGGGGTTAGCAAGCACAGACTGAGGGGGAATAGGAGGGGGAGGGGAGGAGCGGGTGGACAAGATGTCCTGGGTTTTTGAGATAAAGTGAGAGGCAAGGTCATTGCAGAGAGCTTCGGAGGTAAGAGGAGGGGTAGAGACTGCAGCAGGGTTGGCACGCTCCTTGCAGATTTTGAAGAGTTCATCCGAGTTGTTAGATGCCGCAGAGACACAGGCTTGAATGTTGACTCTCTTCTTGGTGCGGACAGACAGTCGGTATTGCCTTTGGAGCAGGCGACAGGCTTGTTTGTCAGAGGATGAACAAGAAGCCCTCCATTTCCTCTTAGCCGCCCTACACTTCCGTTTAAGTGTAGCTAGGTCGGCGTCATACCAGTAATTACACTTGGCTTTGGACTTCAAGCGCATCACAGGGGCAAGAGCATCAAGGGTATCAGAAATGGAAGAGTAGAGAAGGGACAGGGTTGTGTCTGGGTGTGTGTCTGTGAGAACGTAAACAATTCCCTATCACGTTCTTGCCCCCCTTGGGCAACCATGCACCGGTCTTGGACAAATCTAGCCAACCCTAGACAATCTCCTCAGGGGGGTGTGGATCACTATACCCCTCCTGCTTTCGTATCTCAGGGCCTATGTGCGCTGTGTTAATCCTAGATTACTTCTAACAACATACTCCTATCATATTCCTATGGACACAATAACATAAGACGCAAAGAAAACACATGAATCGATTCAATTATAACAATATAATACATTTATTTATGTATAACAAGGCATGATGCAAGCATTACCAAAACTATGCAAATCTCAACTTTTCACCTTTTATGCTTCTGGTGCAAATCTACCATGGAATAACTATAAGCCTTACAGGTTTCTAATGCAAGCCTGTGATTCTAATGCAGTCTAATGCAAGCATCAGCATTCCTCTCCAGTCCACATCATACTTCACACTCACTCTCTAAGACAATCCCCGTCTGATTTCCCTTTCTAACAAACCCAAAGCTCTTTGTGTGAGTGTCTGTTCTAATCAATCAGTTCAGGCCATAAACAAACTTCCCATTTGCATGTGCCTCTCTCCCCTCTCCAGCTCTGTCTTTGTCAAGTCTCTCCAAGTCTCTCCTCTCCTGCTACTCTGCAACCAGCTAGCCAGTCATTCAGAGCCAGGCCTCGCTCTCTCTCTGCCAGATCGATCTCATCAAGGCCTCATCAGATTCTGCTGCACCAAAACACCTCTCCCTCATCGAACTCGCATCAAAATCTAGCACCATCTCCAACAGCAACTAAAACTCCCTTCTCTTCACCTCTGGTTATACTATTCCATGACACACTCAAATCCCTATGGTTACTTTCATTCTCTACTAAGAATGTCTCTTTCTCTGTCAGGGTTTTCTAAATATGAACGTGCCTGAAAGTCTGTGTTTGCAATGTACTTTCACTTCGTGTTCTTGTCGTGTTCTGTGTCAATGTGACATTGGACATCATATCTCTGTCATGGCCTTCTAATGCGTGCCTGCAAAACACCATATTCCTCTATATATCCATTCATACCCATTCACTCCACTGTTGGCTTCACAAAATCCTCTCACCTCCAGAGAACAGGCCATCTCTCCTCGCAAAAGCACTCTCCCATTCTCCATGTGGCGCTGCCTCCAACCTTTTCTGTCTCTGCGAAGCACACAACCCCATGCTGATTAGGCTTCCTTCGCTCTCCCACTCGGACAAGGGTTGTGTTAGCTCTGTCTCTGCCAAGCAAATGTTTACGAATGCTTGTACTCAGTGTAATTCAAAACAATCTTCGCACACTGTGGTGCTCCTCTGTCTCATTCAGTGGAATGGCTTCATGCTTTCTCTATTCTCGAATGTATGGCCTAACACATTCAAACAATACCAAGCACTATAATCAAAGCATAATGCAAATTCTAAGTGCACACTCAATGCATGGTATCTCTACAATGCATACATGTGTATATGTAACTACGAAACATATCAATGTGTCATTCTAAATGGCTCTACATGTCTTTGCATGGCATTTCAGGCCTCATTCATTCTCTATAGTGCCTAGCACATTTCTCTCTCAACATAAGCGCTACATTCTAATGCATAATACATCATTCTAAAAGCATCTCTTTCAACATATATGGCAATAACATAACTAAGCAAACCCTTCATATAACAGGGCCTATTTCTCTCTTCAAATGCATGGTTGTTAGTAATCAGTGCTAATCAGAACAAAACAGAATATATGATGGATAACTAAACATGATGCAATAATTCCTAAAAGGTAATACTAAATACTGGTTCGGTAACCAAGAGTAATGATGGGTAATGGTGTGTAACAAAGAATAATGATTCTGTACTGATAACAAACCAGGCCTCCCCATTTTATCAGATTCTACATGTCAGCAAGAGGAGGAGAGGGGGGAGAGAAGGTAGCAGTGCCTCAACTGACACACGCTTCCAGGGTGTTGTTGATAGAGAGGTGAAGATTAGTAAGGGCAGAGTCGGTGTGGGAGTCCATGGCAGGAGTGGAAGGGAGAATGAAACTGGTGGCAAAAGCAGCAACTGACACTTGCTTCATTGGTCGAATGGTGCAGAAGAAGACTAGCAGTGCAGGCAGAGGCTTAGCCGTGGACCTAAATCTGTGGTCTACCTATGGAAGTCATTGGAACCTGCCTTTGACTTAGATGCTTACCACCTAGCTGTTTATTTCCTCTTTGTTCTTCTTACTACTTATATTGCACCATATACCAGCAATGTACTCTCTCTGTATCATGATTGTATATTGCACAGCCCCTTTCTATAATGCCCACTTGCTACCTGCTGAAAGATCTGTCTTAACTGTATCCCTTGCACATTGACTGTACAACATACCTCCCACCATCTACCCTCTTTGCGTTCCATGCCTGTTTTATGACTGTGAGCTTTGCGGTATCTCATAAGCAAAACTGTGCCTTATGAAAAAAAAATATATATATATCTTCCCAAACATTTGACAACTCACAGCTAGCACATACCCATCCCAGATTTCTTTGGACATCATGTGGCCTATGTTCAAGCAAAATGGTTCAATCACATTGTGTGACTGTGCCTTACTCAGTACTTCTTAATAAATGCCCACTCTCCATGGAACCAATTAGTCTTTCACATTTTCTTTTTGTAACAAGAAAACCAATTCATTTTATTTATAAAAGGGCAAGCTTTAAATAAAACATAATAGTGATGGGGCCAAACTTGGTTCAACCGTGCATGGAAAAAGAAAATACTGTAAAAAAAACTGCTGCTTGGACAGGTGTATATAGGATTAGCCCAAAGCCTATAGTAAGTAAAAAAATGAACATTTATACACCACAGTCTATGCGCATATGTAAAATGAATACAGAAGTTTCCTCTAGTGTTCTGAACATTAGCAATATTGATGAGCAGATTAAGAATGGCTCTCACTTGAAGCAACGTACAACGATGATCTGCACAATAAAATGTCATTTTAATGACAAATACAATAGGTTGTAAACCAATTAGAAATGTTCACATTGCCCTTAAGCCAACCCATGTTTCACCTTTTACTTGTCCTTTTCAAGGCTAATGTGGAAATGATAAATGTTTTCATAAACTGATGTCCACCAAGCATAGCGTCCATCAGAATATTGCTGGTTAGATGAAGATTACTCATAAATACATTTGTCCAAACTTAAAATGCGAGAAATTGTTCTAGAAAAAGTGTCTCTTTCACACAATCTGATGTGTTAACACGTGTTTCAACCTTTTACCGGTCCTTTTCAAAGCTAATGTGGCAGCGATTAATGTTTTCATAAACTAATGTCGACTAACAAAACAATAATATCATATAGATAGGTGCCAAAAGCAAAACAAGGTCATATTGCATCAGTTTACACAATGGTGTGACAGCAGGGATTGGGAAGAGAGATAAACAATCATATGTGTGATGCTAGAAATGCATTGGAGGAACAGGGCCTTCCTGTCCTTATCCTCTACCCCCTTAACATCACTGTTCTGTGTTACTTTCTGCACGGGAGTCCAGTTGTGACCCCTGGCAGAGCAGCTCTTCCTCTTTTTGTTTTTGGTGAACTGAGACCTTTGGGGTACCCTAATGGCACCCATGGGTGGGGGTACAACCCTGTACTCCTAGTGTATGTTTTTGGGCACCTGTGTGTTGCCCATAGAGCAGGGTATGGGCTGGTGGCAGCTTCATGTTGATGTTGCAGGTGCTCTGAGTATCCCCCATTTTGGGATACCCAGGCCCTGCCATAGGAATCAGTGGATTCCTGATAGAAGGCAAGATGGCCCCTGTGGCCTCTTGTTTTCTATTGCTTGTTACCTTGTTTTCCCAAAGTCATGGGAAGCCCTGACTCTGTCCCTTCCCCTGACTGGCTGTTTGGTGGAAGAACCATATATGGTATTGTGGGGAAGTCCAGGCCAGACTGGCTGGAGCCTTCCCAATGACTGTATGTTGTGGGTACACCCTTGGGGTGGGACCTGAGTGAATGGAGTGTGTGACCAATATGCATTCCATGTTATGGGTGTCTAGTTTTGGGTGTGTGTGATGCAGTGAATGAGACAGCCCTGTCTGAAACTGACATGAATGCAGTGTAGTGTGCTGAAAGGCTGGGTGCTTGCCCCAATCCACATTCCTTGTTATGGGTGTTTGGGTGTAAGTGAATGGCCTGAATGCTTGTGAGCCTGATTGGCTGCCTGCCTGCTTCAATGCCCTTCTGTGTGATTGGCTGACTGAGCCTGGCTGAGCCAGAGTGAATGAGGGACAGATGTGTATATCTGGGGACCTCTCACTGACCAATTCGTTCAGAAGCTGAAGTTGAAACTGCTTTTCGACGCCCAGCTAGAGGAGAAGATTGCTGCTGCATTTCCTTCGAAGTAATCTAAGAGCTGTCGAGTCTGTTGAGCACTGATCCAAGAGAGCACCTGGCTACGAGACCTATCGCCGAGTTACGAGGGACCATCGTGCAAAACTGCTGCTCTTCATCAAAGCACCCTGGAAGCCAGTTCTGTGAGTGTGACATCCGGAGAAGGGGTCTGCCGAGAATCCTGAAGAGAGCGTCTGGACATCGAGGGTCGTCGAAGTCCATTGACATCGACCGGGGTTCGGAAGATTTCCGTGACCGCTGGAAGCTAAGTCGAATCGTGTTGCCCAGAAGCGGGGACACCCTGATGCTGTGCTGCCTGACGCCCAGAGCATAAAAGCTCTGCATTTCCTAAGAACATTTAAAAGAGGGCAGAAGTACAGATGCCCCCTTCCAGTCTTTACAATATGACTACATCCCAGAAAATAATAATAACAATAATACCTTGTGAGTTATAAATCTCTCAACACCTAATGTGCCAAAGTATTGATATTGCCTGTCTGGTTTATTTCCCGTAGAGTGTTGAAAATCATGCACCGTATGCCATTCTGAGTTATAAGCTTATTTACAAGTATAGACCTCTTATGTCAAGCATGTAACTGCTCACCTCAACCATTATCCACCCAAAATCCTTGAACAGTGTAATCATTGTTCATGCAGTAGTGCTTGCAATTGCCAATTTGTAATGTGTTACATCAATATAAGGTGTCACGCACTGTGAGATATCAGGCATACTACCATTGTATATAGATGATGGAAAAGCCTCATCACCAAACCTAATATAAATAGAGCTGATATGCACTTTTTTCTTTTTTTAATATTTTATTAAATTTTTCTTTACAAACACTTGTCTTACAGTTTTCTTTTGGATACAGGTACACAACAGGTAAAGACCCATGACTGTGAACATCAGTACCAGGAATGTCACCAATAACACAAGCCCGTCAACATTCCCCTCCCCATTACGCAATCAACCCCTTAATTCCACTCCCCCCTTCATTACCATACTTTGTTCCCATTCCCTTGCCACCTCATGGTGGTCGGAAATCCGGATTCATCTCCAGTTTGTCCCAAAGCTAATGCCATATTGAATATAGCATCTCATCTCCTTCCCTTGACCACGTTGGGGCAACCATGTCCTTTTCAGCCCTCACCCTCACCCATTTGCCATACGCCAGTCCCCCATCTTGGGTCCCCCCTGTGCCTTCCAGGCCATAGCAATCACCCTTTTTCGCTAACAGTAAACCCAACGCTAGGTCTCTGACCACATCCTTCCCTTGCCTGCAATTCCCGCGGGGTAGAAGTCTTAACAGGCATTGAAGGATCGTGAGATGAACCCTTGTCGTGAGCAATTCCGACAGTTCTAGGCTGACAGCCTCCAAGAAGCCCGCCACCCAGTCACATCCCCACCACATGTGTATAAACATCCCAGTCTCCCTCCTACACCTCCAACACGCAGAATCCACTACAACTGACATTTTAGCCCACCCTCATCGGAGTGATATACACCCGCCACCTTATATTATATCAAGTGGAATGTAACATTTCTTGAGACCTGCTTCACGGGTTCAAGTACCCTAGACCACTCACCACCCGTCAGTTGTTCACTGATATCAATTGAAGTCTAAGCCCCTGTACTGTGTCAGCATGTTCATTCCTATTTGTTGCATACAATTCAGACTCCCATTTCCCAACTTCCAATAACTGCAACAGAGTTACATTCATGGTATCGACCCGTGGTTTGTTGGGGAAACGACCCCAGGCGTCCCTCACCCCTGCCATCAACATGGCGAACTCCAAAAAGTTAAAGCAAATTGACGGATGATCCGTCTTAAATTCTGAGTATGTAATAGCTCAGTCCCCAACATACAAATCATCTGTGACCCCACCTTGTCCAAGCCGTTCAATCGCCTCCCCCTGTATTCCTGTTTTTCTCTCATCAAACCGCTGCTGCCCAGAGGCATGACCGGTAAAAAGGGAAATTTCGGTCCCACCTGTCCAGTGGCTTTTCCACCAAACTCGAATAATGGTTTCCTAGTGCATTTCTAGAGCTCGATAGGTTTTCGGATCCAAGTCGTAATACGATCCTCGTGAGGTTGAGCAAACCAATCCACCCTGTGCTGTAGAGTGGGTGCCCTATAACATCCTCTGAAGTCAGGTGCTCTGATTTCCCCCATTTACCCGCTGGGAGCTGTAAGGTGCTCAAAGCAATCTCTGGCGCCTCCCGCTTCCATAGCAGCCTAGATAAGGTCCTACATAGGGTCCGGAAGCATACAGCCTTAAGCAACATTGGCATAACCTGGATCACATATAATTATGTAGGCAACATAATAATTTTCACCAGGGCCATCCTACCCATCAAAGAAACAGAGAACTTAATCCAAAATTCTGTGAGTCTCTCAAATGCCACAGTAAGTTTCTCGACCTGATGTGCACATGTTGAATCAAATTGTAGCGCTCACATAAGCATAGCTGTCACCAGACCATTGCTGGCTAGATGAAGATTATATTTTCAAAGTGTTGTATATCACTGTAAAAGATAAATGTATTTTAGTGCCAAAATATGGTGCCAATGATTAGTCATCAGGCCATACAGACAAAAGCTTAACTCGTAATGTTTGTCCAAACTTGAAATGCAAGAAATTGTTGAAGAAAACGTGTCTTTCACATGATCTAGAAACAGTAATTAACATGCGCTTACTGCACTGCATATGCTGGTAACCGAAATCATTTATGTGCTACAGAACTTGTCAGAAGTCTTACCTGATGTGTTAAAGTCCTTGTAATATTAAATGGGTTCCTGCGTTAAGGGACATACCCAGCCATACTGTTTCCGAATAGCGTCCAATTTTCACTCCGTCTCTTTCAGTGCTCCAGATAAGATTTTGAGTATTTTACTCCCTATTTTTTAAAGTTGGAAATGAAATGATTTTTTAGTAAAAAAGTAATCCTCATTCCCAATGGGAGTGTTTTATAAGTGAGTAAGATAGGTTTTAACTGTAAAATAGAAATGTTTTGTTATAATATTTCTTTCCACTGAGGTATTCATGGACATTAAAAAGATACAGTTTTACCTCTTCAGATCAGGCAGTTATAATAGAAGAGTTTCTTCCTGTGGCACTATGTTTTCACTGCTCCAAACATTTTCATGGAGATGTGTGGATAAAAGCAGGGTACATGCTCCTATGTATCTTTTCGTGTTTGTTGGGAGTATTTTTACTCCCTGTTTTTCTTTTTTTTGGGAGTATTTGCCTATTTGTAGGGAGTAAAAGTGGGTGATACACCCCCCGCCCCCCTTATTTGTTGGGCTGGTCTATTTTTGACTGAGGTACACTTGTCCTCTAGGTTTGGCAGTCTCTGAATTACTATTTTGGAAGTTTGCCACATTTGAGAAATGTAGAGGTAATACCGGGTCAAAGACCACCATGATAACTGGTTTGCTGAAACTCATATCAAGCCCAGCGCAAAGTCAAACACTATCTGTTATTAACCACCTATTGTCTGAAATTGCCTCACAGAGACAGTCCGTTTGAATCCAGATATGCTAGACTGTAGCTTCCCTTCTACAGACCTGATCTATAGTCCACTGTAAGGGTTATGGATTAACCCAAGCTACTGAAAAACCTTCCTTCCCCTTTTACATCATTCCTTCCTTATGTCTATGATATTTGCATCCCCTTATCTTCTTCATACTCTTTTTACTCTGCAGACTAAGGTCCGGATACTCCACAAAAGGGACACACCTAGACATTCTGTGGCCTCTACTGAGGTGATGGAGCGTAGTATAAAAGGCTTGTAACATAATGCCACATGAGAACAGACATATTTTCAAAGGATCTTAAATAATCCGTGCAAAATTCATTTTTCTTTTCTTTTTGGGAACTCCCACTGTGCGGAGACCGAAGAATTGATGCTTTATCACCTGTTTCCACCCACACCCCGTCTCTCATCTGCACACCCACAAGTACCTTTTCTTCTCCAGGGGACACCGCCAGAACACCCAGAACTCCCACCCACCTATGCCCTATGTGAGAAACCTGGGTTATTCTGACTCCTACTCCCATGGATCCTCGTCTTCGGTGGCAAGAGGATGACCATCACTATTGGAGCCAGACTCTGGGGGTGCACAAGCGAGGGAGGATCACCTGTGTGGAGGGTCCTCAGGAATTGGGAGTGGGGTACCCACGGGTGAGACACTGTATCCCCTTTTTCCTTCTGATGACCAATCTACCCATACCCCTCCCACAATCTCTTTAGACTACTGTGAAACCACTCCCTTCATTCTCCCATATGTAACATTTGATAGTACTGAGACAAGGACGAGTAGTGAGCACTATGCAGCCATTTCACCACTTTGGTACTGGGACGAAGAAGATGCATGTAGGGAACTGTAAGGGTCAGGCAGGTCCCACTAATTATTGCCTGGCAGGGCCAATTGGGTGTTCACACCTGTAGCCAGTCAAGGGGCTGCAGGTGTATATAGAGAAAGAGAAAGAGCGTCAAGGTAGGTTGGATACAATAGCTGAAGTTGCTGAGGAAGAGAGGCAAGTTGCTGGTGGGAGCTGCAGGAGACCATTCAGTAACACAGAGTGCACCGAGACGCTGAACCCTAAGTTACTGGGGTTCTGCCCCGAGAGTGGCCCTGGAGCAGTTGATTCAGCAGGAGGCGATACTGTGGAAAGCTGTTCCAACTAAATATTCCCCCAAAAAGTGCTTATTCTCCCAAGCATTATGGGAACGCCAGAGTGTCAATGAAACAGACTGAACACCCCGGGAGGCAGAGGGGGACTAGCAGTGAAGCTGAAGCAACAGCAAGTACTCCCGTTTGAGAGTCGGGCTGAGAGAGGCAAGCCGACAAGTGCGGATGGGCCAGGTTTAGCGGTGCGAAAGACTGCAGCAGACCAGAGAGTTGTACAGTGGGACAGAGAAACCCAAGAGAGGGTTTGTCCCAAGAGACTGTCAAGGGTGGGTCGTGAGCAGAGTCCTATACAAGAGGATGTCGCTGCTGGCTAACGTGTATGAGACCGGCTTGAAAGCAAGGAAAGCTTCCCCTCTTCCCGGTGCCAGACTGAAGAATAAGGAAGCCAAAAAGGGAGATGGTGACACCATGAGAAGGAGAGATCAATCTACCCGCCAACTCCTGGATGTGCAGGTGTTGCCCCGGGACACTCTCATCTCAACCGCGTGCAAAGGCAAGGCAGCCCGCTGTGTCAGAGTACTTGTGAGAGATGTTAAATATGGGAAAAAGCACTTTTGAATTTCCTGCTTTGTGTTGAACATGAAATCGCACGCTCGTAAAGCCTACAGAGCAGTAGGAAATACCAAACTGACTCAAGGTTTTTAGTTAAAAAATATTGAATACCAAACTGAATCAAAGCTGCTAGGTATGTCTACTGAATAGCAAACAAACTCTTGAAAGTTAAACAAGCATGCTGAATGGCAGATTGTGTGGAACAACGCTGAGAACAAGAACTAAAGGTCTGACAAGACGACAGCATTTGTGAGCAAACAGAAGGCATATGAAAAATTGAACAAGCCTATATGTTCGGTGTGAGACAAGAACTATAAGTGCATGGCAAAGCAAGAGACTGATGCATAAGAGTGTTGTATTGAAAAAAGAGATTTCCCTATTATGAAGAGCACAAAGATCCCAAGTCAAGTCACACTGGTAACTGGTTGATAATAAATGACTAACGCTGTTTCTGAATCATCAATATTTGCAGTTTGGGGAAGGGACCCCTGAGCTCCTTTGTGTTGTGAACTAGTGCTTGAAGCTTGGGAAAGGGAATCCTGAGCTTCTTGGGAACACAATCTTTGGAACGTTGTTTTGTGAATCTGTGTCTCAAGCTTGAGGAAGGGAACCCCAAGCTCCTTTGGAACTTTGACTTTTTGCAAATCAGCACCTGCAGCTTGGGAAGAGCCCTGAGCTCCTTTTGAACATTGTATTGTGAATCAGTGCTTGAAGCTTGGGGAAGGGAAGCCTGAGATTCTTGAGAAAATGTTCTTCGGAACTGTATCCTGAGCTTGGGGAAGGGGGCTAGAGACTGCTCCAGACTTTTTACTTTGGACACTATCTTAAGTTAGAATAACCCTACACTACATTTAGGTATTAGATGTGAGGGAAAACAGAGGTTTTGACACAGATAGACTTTTGGACATAGACGTTCTTTAGTTTCTTTAGGTAGGGCATTCCCCACCTTAGTCATAGGGCAAGTTAGGCATTACACCCATCCTGACAATCATAATAAAGGTTTTCTAAACTTGTACTTCTGTCTGTCTCATCTCTTGATACCATGCCTGTCTCACACCACCCACGGTACATATGCCGAATCCAGGGGGCTCCCCCGCAACTCCTGACACTTCTGCACCCCGCCACCTCCACTTCCTCCCCCATCCACTCCCCATGTGCTTGCCCCCAACTTCCCCTCTTTTCCACTCTGCTGGTGCGTCCTGGCCTCCCACACAAATGTTGTATGGCACTGGATTACACGTGAAATGTTCTTTCTGCAGCATGCACCGGTGGACTTTAAAGTATCAACATTTTATTTAGAATGATTAAGCCACATACAACACACATTTGCATTTTGTAGCTCCACATCTGCAGGTCAACTTCTATTGCATTACACATATGGGCTTTTCCAAGTCAGTGCTTCATGAAATAAAATAAAAAACGAACTTGCATGTTGAAGGCAGTGGTAAGCATCAGGAAACTGTGGAGAGAGTCATTGTGGAACAAGCTGTAATGCTGGTAGTCATGGGATACAAAAACATTGAAATAACAGTGGAAGCTACTTTTCATATGAGACATTAATCCACCAGTTACTTTTTATAGGAGACAGTAATGCAGTTTACAGTCAGATACTTGCCGGTTCTGATACTGTGCATAATCTATAAAAAGCAGATCCATAGTCCCGAGAAGAGGAAGAGCACCACAACTCAGCAAGTACTGTTATGCACTCCCTATGTTCTTCAATAAATCATCAGTGGGTGCAGATCTTCTCATTAAAAATACATATGCTGTTCTTCGCCACCTAGACTACAAGAGCTGCCTGCTGCAGAAGAACCCCGAGCCACTGCTACCGCAGATCTTGCTTCAAAATAAGACTGCCGAAAAGCAACCAGCTACAGAGGGGGCAAAGCCACTCTGCCCCCACTTCAGAAGCACAGGGCTGGCATGAGTGCTGCTGAAACAAAAGCTTGTATTTTTTTTTAATTCAGTCTGATGTAGCCGTCATGTTAGTTATACTGGAACTGTTTCGTTTTTTTGCTGGTCATGGTTGGTTATTTCATGAAAAAAGAACACTGTTGTTATGGATCTATGAAGACACACACACCACAGTGTCCTCTAGATCAGTTTTCTTTAACGTCTATTTCAGCCTGCACAAAAAGTACTACTCGCCAGGTTCACCTGGTCATAATGCAGAAAATAGACTTGTACAAACTAAGCTCAAGCCTAGTCTCCTGCAAAGATTTGTACCCCTGAACAGTCTACCTCCAGGTCCCCGAACCCACACAAATTGAGAGAGTAAAGGACCGGTTAGACTTCCAATAGCTTGTGGGAAGAACCCAATATAAACCCATTCGTGCAAATCTTTGAGGTTTGAGGACTTCTTGTGAACCTGGATTGTTCGCTGCTAGTCATTCTTTAATTGATCATGGCCATTGTGACTGTAGTGTCTGGGTACACTCATCGTTGCTGGAGCTGCCAATTGAACCTCCGCAAAATTGAGCATACAAAGAAAATAGTGGGAGACAAGGTGAAGACTAGTGTGGTGCATTTAATTTGCAGGCACTTTGTGAAAGCGACGGTTTTAAAGTGCTGCCGTCAAAACCACCAGCCGCAGCGTTTACGTTTCTTTTAATGGAGGGGTCCCCGGTAACCCTATCCTCTCCCCAGTTCTCTAACATCTATATCTATTCTCTTAACTGCCCTGTATGGGGGGGGGGGGGGAGAAGGTCAAATGAAATACCAACGCCGCTGTCTTTATAGCTGGCATCCCAAAGCCAGCAAAGTAGCTTTGAATTATGTTTATCATTCCTTTACAATCTATATTGAAAGTGCTGGTCCGGACTTGTGTAAGTATTTTTTCCTCTATCTGGAACTCAATGCAAATGGAACAACCATTGAGCTACAAATAATGCAAATGCAATGACTGTTACCGCTTGCTTTGAGTGCCTTTGTGAATGTTTATACCGCCCAGAACCCAACTTTCTGAAATATAAATCACCTTTTATATGGATCAACAGGGTTTCCTTCCCTTTACGAAGATGTTGAACAGCAAAACGTAGACAAGTCCAATGGGACATTTGTGGGTCATCCTGGTGCAAGAGGAGAAAGTACTAGTGACCGCGGCACAGGTAAGCGGCAAACACTGCTCAGTCGTCTCCTTTCCAGGATAGGCCAATTGTTAATAAATTCTCAGTAAGTTGCATATTATCCCCTGACTGTACCGTTTCTGGATAGAATACTATTATTTAATGTTGAGAATCCTTTGTATCTGTGGCACAGTTATCTAAATGCTTACTAATGTTTGCATACTTGATTTATTTTGTTTCAGATACAATGTATCCTTTGTAGGTAAATGAATGCTTAGACCTAGTAGCATTTGAAAGCATCACTTTCTGCAATGATTGGTGTTTCTTTTGTTTACTTGCTCATCGTTGCCGTTTTAATAACTTGCTTGGTGACATAGGCCCTGCTTTGGTGACTTAGGCCCTGCTAGCTGCTGCCATCACTACACCTGCATGCAGTCAGCAGGTGTTTCAGAAATGGCCAGATCCTGATAGAATCAGGCATATGTCCTATTGTTTATTAGAAGTTGGAATTGCCATTTTATGATCCTGTACCTATTCTTTTTATTTTAATAAACAGGAAATGCGGCCATTCCTGATGTTTTTATGGTGCGGATAAAAGAGGAAGAGACCTATAACATGGGCCAGGAAGCCACTGAGATGGCAGAGAGCATCTCTAGACCAACAGGTGAGGCTTCTCTGCTTAAAAGTGCTGGGGAAATAAAACCTGAAGGACCCTTAAACCCCTTAAATGCGGAGGGTGTATAGAGAATTACATAAATCATTGTAAAATCTATCTGCTGCCACCTTTTAAGGAGTGGTTCCAGTTGTTGTGATTTATGTATTGTAGCTAAGATGTAAACCTTATAATGGGGATATTTGGTTTAAGATTTGTCTCCTCCGTGCTCCTTACATGTATTTCTTAATTGTTAAACCCCTCTTTTTTAACTCGTGGAGAATGCCTCTCCTCTCGGAACAAGAGCCAACCTTTTGTGGTGGTACTTTGTCCTCATTGCTTTATTGCTGTTCCTTCCAAGCGCAAATGCATAGTGCAACCAACGTACCCTAATGAATTTGGTTTTGTAGATACAGTGCAAGAGCAGGATGATTGTGAATTCTTGGTTGAATGTATGTATAAAGCATTCTATATGTGCTCTGGGGGCTACCATCCACACCCCCTCCCCAGCCCTCCTTCCAAACTATCTCCTCTCCCAGAGGTCCCTAATATGGGATAAAATAGGGTCTCTTAAAATCCAGTCCTGTATTTCCACCTGACCATAAATTAAGCTGGCCTTTTAAATAACTGTTCTTCACTTGCAAGAGCTCATATGGTAGCCATTCTAACGGCTTCAAGGCCAGGATTTATTTTTAGCCTGGGAATTGAGGAAGCCATTCATATCTCCAAAGAAATGTTGTCTGGTATCAGAGAATTATAATCTCCCAGGGCCCTGACACCTTTTATTATTCGTTCTCAACATTTGACTGGCATCCTATGGCTCTTTTTGTACCTAAAATCGAGAAAATGTGATCTTCTTTTTAAAACCATATCCCTGATCCAGAAGCGTAACTTAGATGCATTGACAAGTTTCTCAAAGCTTACTTTTGCCCGGTAAGTCTACTAATCTCAGCCAAATTCTCGGGCTCCCCTTGTGATCTTTTAACACCTAAAATAGCCAATGTGACCTCCCCTCCCTTTTCCAGAACTATTGATCACTTGCTTCATTCATCTTTAGAGCATGTACTGTTCCGGACAGGATGCCATTTGCCGAAGATGACCTTTCACGGATATCTTTGCAGTGAAGGTGGTTGGTTTGCATGGAATCCCTTTTAATTTAATGTTTTTAACACAAAAGGCTTTGTACTCAAGGTAACCTTACCCCTCCCACAACCTCTTTAGACTACTGTGAAACCACTCCCTTCATTCTCCCATATGTAACATTTGATAGTACTGAGACAAGGACGAGGAAGAGGCGACTACGAGTAGTGAGCACTATGCAGCCATTTCACCACTTTGGTACTGGGACGAAGAAGATGCATGTAGGGAACTGTAAGGGTCAGGCAGGTCCCACTAATTATTGCCTGGCAGGGCCAATTGGGTGTTCACACCTGTAGCCAGTCAAGGGGCTGCAGGTGTATATAGAGAAAGAGAAAGAGCGTCAAGGTAGGTTGGATACAATAGCTGAAGTTGCTTCCCTTTCACAAACGTTGGCAATATATCCCTGCCAGAACATCATTCACCACTTGGTCTCATTTACTAATCATTCCTAAATTTCGAAAATTCACCTTTTGGTGTAAGATCTTTTTTCAGTCCCAGTGCCTAAAATCTGGGATCCACTGCTAGACTACTTGTGTGAAGAAACAAATCCTCTTATTTTTAGAAGGACTTTTTACTTGCAATTTGTAAACTCTTCCTTTCCTACTGTCCTGGATGCTGCCTTTGTACACAAGAACTGTAGGAAATGACACTGCAAACTTTTTGGATGACCCAGTAACTCCTCTCTTTTTGCCCAAGTCCACCCCAAGTCTCCCTTACAGTCTGTATCTTTACCTTGATGAAACTCCCTCCCGCTAAAAGCAACAAGCTTTTCGCTGCTTCCCCCAAAGATCGTACTTGCCTCCCTGCAAGCCACTGGCCCCTACTCTAGACACTGCAAATGTACATCGTACATCTGGCGCGGTGCATTATTGTGCTTCATCCTATGCCTGAACTGTTGATTTTTGCACCATACTAACTGCGCTCATTTAGCTATAGCAACAACTGTATTCCTTCTGTCTCCTTCCTATTGCTCGTCGACATTTTCACTTTGTTGTTGTACTGCACCATTTATCATCTTTAGGTCTCTTTCTTCGTCTGGGGCCTCCCTCTGCAATAGCCTCCCTGCCTCGCTGAAACTTGAGGAGAATCATCCTCCGGTTCCGGGAGCATCTCAAAACCTTTCTCTTTGCCTCTAGCTTTTCTCCTCCTCTAACCTGCTGACTTCCTGGCTGAAACCAAATCTGCACTGGTGACCTGGCCACCCTCTGATCTCGGCCCCAGGTCCCCTCCCCCGCCAGTCTCACACCTGCACTGCCTTCCTGGCAACCCCTGCACTAGGGATTGTTTTTTTTCTTTTCTGTCTCCCTACAATCCCACTTCCAGCACTTGACACCTGTTTGTCAGCACTTACCCTTGCACTTACCACCATCGTCCGTACTTTTACCTATTGTTATTTATTCTTTATCCCATGTACTGCACTGTCCCCTCCCCCTTCACCTTGCACTCTCACCCTTCCCCCTGTCCCTTGCACTTGCGCAATCTGAATGACACCTGGCCTAGTAGGATCGTTGTCTGTCTTCCTTCTGTCCCCCCCTTGCCTCGTCGCACCTTGAAACACTTGTGTATAGGCGTATTATAAATGCCATATCATATCATATCTTTAACAGCCTATGACATACTGTTGCCATATCTTACTAGGTCTGTATAGCCTAACTGTAGGATACTCATATCGCCCAAAATCTATAAATCTCCTTCAAAAAAGTTATCCCTCACCCATGGTAGCATATAGAAACATAGTCTGCATCTAGTAGCTGCCACCATCTGAGTTTGTGGCAGACTGCTCTACTGTCCCAGACGTGCCCTCCTCAGCGCTGGGTACACGTGGGTTAGACTGCACTTTATCACCCTGTACTGCTACGCGCTACCATCGGCCTGTTTAAATAACTAGTACTATACCTATGGCAATGTCTTACTAGTCCAACCGTGCCGACGCACTGCCTGGCTCACAACATTGTCTCGCATTAAGGACGGCGACATTAATACGGTATGCAAAGCATTTTCTACTAGTACTTATCAGTCTAACTCTGGCACCCTTTCCTAAATTTGTACGTCATTTCACTGGCGTACGTTACCTGTGTAACCTAGTCATGTATCATGTCCTAACAAAGCCTATTACCTTCTTAGGGCTTAGTTGCATCTTATGTACCTTTGGTTCTTCTAACACTCCAACCTCTCACTTCTGCCTTACCATCCTCCGTTCAGGAAACCAGCACCACCATGGCCAATATGACCCTCAGGTACCCTTCAATGCGTAAACCATTACCACCATCTAACCTAATCAGGCCTACCTACTTCTTGCCACCTATATTTCTTAGTCCGAAGCAAATACTTTCAACTAGTGCAGACACCCAACCCACCTCAAAGCCAATAGCACCTGCCAATGGATTCAACGTTTCGCAACTAAGCCTAAACCTAACCAGCCTTGCGCCACTAACTGGAGAAACCATAGACTAGGCTCTAGACTTATCAATCCTCTTCAAACTCAAGAGGGAACACCCACCCACCACCCAGGTCGCGCACTATCAACCATATATATAAACTGAATCAGGAGCCTGGCCATTCAGACCCTATCCACAAAGGCCCAACTAAGAATGGGATCAAGGAATCCCACAAAATTAGTGGAGCTCTCATCAACGCCATATCTCTTGTAGCCCATGCCACAGAAATTGCTGACATCATTACAACTAACAGCTCAATTTCCTAGCTGTCACAGAGACATGGCTACACCAAGCAGCAGGTCCCGCGCTCTCCTTAGCTTTCCCAGAGAATTTTACCATTATCAGACGAGATAGAGAAATGTCTAAATGGGGAGGCTTAGCGTTCATCTGTAAATCCAACTTAGACATGAGAGTAACTGAATTCATGCCTTTTCTCCGCCGAACTACTCAGTCAAATTACCTTTATCTGCCTCTCGCACTATCTCTGTGCATCTTGTCTACTGACTACAGACTCCCTGGCCCTCTAGGGACTTTTGAAGAAGATATAACGACCCTCCTTAATACTAACACCAAACTAGGGTCCCAAACCATTATACTTGGAGACTTTAACTTAGGTTTGAATGACCCCAGTGATGCCTATGCCACCATCCTAGCTAATACCATCACAGAAGCAGGCCTCACCTTCAGGAATAATGAACCCACACAGATAAAGGGTCACACTTTGGTTTGGATCGCAGAAATCAACTGCATATCCTGCATAACGACTACCGAACCATGTGTGTGGACAGATCACCACCTGATCTCATTCACCATTCAAGACAGTCCACAAACCAACTCGGCTAGGCCTATGGCCCCACCTGCCGTTACAAGAAATAAAAAAAAACATAACAGTATCCAACCTCCTACCTCTGATCCATTCTATCACTAACTCAGTGAACATACCCTCTGACCCAACAGACATGGTTGATCTGTATAATAATACCATCAATGCTGCTATTGATTCCATTGCACCACTGAAACTCACTAAAGAGAAACCTATAGCTCACCTGAACTCTTGGTTTACTTCCAGCTTGAAAGTTCTGTGCAACGAGAAAAGACATGCTGAAGCTAGATGGAAAAATAACCCATCTGATCAGAACAAGAACTATCTTACCTCTTTGGCTCACAGGTATAAAAAGGAAATCATTCAAACTAAAAAAGATACATTCAATGAAAAAATTAAAAAAGCTAGCTCGAGTACTAGAGAAATCTTCTCCATCCTAACGGAATTAGAATCCCCTGTCACTCCAAACTACCCATGTATCAGAAATAAAACTTGGTGTACCGATATCCAAGATGCCCTCTGTAACAAAATATCCATGTTACAAGAGAAAATTGTAGCCAAGAAAACTACATTACACAAGATTGCCCTAAAAACACAAGAAACCATATTGCAAGAAATCGCCTACAAACAAATCAAATCTTGTCACCAATTCAAATTCATATCCATCTCAACTATTAATGGCGCAAATATAATCATCTATCTTAAACCCTCGAGGTGTCTTGGGGACACTTGCCCAGCACCCATTATCGAAGAAGCTGCCAAAGACCTAGCTCCTTTCATCACCACATTCATCAACTCCTCCTTCAAATCATGCTCTATCCCCACTATTCTTAAAGATACTTGGGTACTACGCAATCCCACCAATTCCAGGCCAATCACAACTGTACCATTCCTCCTTAAAATCCTTGATAAGGCTTCTTATCTCCAGATTCAATCCTACTTGGAGATTAACAACCTATTAGGCACCTGCCAATCAGGTTTTAGACCCAGACACTGGACAGAAACCACCCTTATTGACCGGTTGGTTCCATTCTTCTCCTTCTGGACTTATCTCCCGCATTCGACCTGGTTGACCACAAAGTCCTGTGCAACCACCTAAAATCAGCCGCACACTTCTTCAAGGAGGCTACTACATAGATACGTTATTTTCTGAATAACAGATCCATGAGAGTTTTCTGACCTTCCTCCGTGGCAGACCAAGTACCCATTACATGTGGAGTACCACAAGGCTCTTGTGTCTCTCCAACCTTGTATAATATATTTACCAAGCCCCTCTTCGATATACTTAACAATCTGGGTGTCTCATACACCAACTATGCTGACGACACCCAGATTCTCATCCCTATCCATGGAGACTATAACAAAGATGTAGCCTTGATCAATAAAATGTACTTAATCATACAAACATAGGTGGCCACTCATGGATTATGCCTCCATGACGAAAAGACAGAGCTCTTAATCGTTGGGTCAACTAACAGACTGAACAAACTCTCTCCCCATTATAACTCCTTCATCATTGATGGAATTAAGATCAAAGTCTCCAAGGAAGTAAAGACATTAGGTTTCTATGTGGACTCTGCGCTCAACCTCAAAAAATAAGTAAACGCTACAGCTTCGGCCACTAGCTACACCTGCAAATTGATCCATGCATGTAAACCATTCTTGTCCACAGACAGCTGCATTACAATTGCTCGGGCATTAATCTTATCCAAATTGGATTATTGCAATGCCCTATATTTGGGCACCAGCAAACACAACACTAATAAACTCCAGACACTCCAAAATAACGCCCTAAAATCTGCTGTAGGTATCCCAAAACTTCAACAAATCTCCCATGTGAGACGCTCCACAACTGGCTCTCCATAAACAATACAGTTAAGCTTAAATCACTTAACCTTACTCACAAATGTCTCACTAACAAGCCCCCAATATACCTTTTTAATAGATTTACTAAACACACTTCAGAAAGACCCATCAGAAAGGCACAATCCAATAGCCTTAGAATCCCTAATTTCAAACAAAAAAAAAAAGGAGGCTCTAGCTTTTGAGTCTTCGCGGAACAACTTTGGAACTCTATCCCTGATTCCTTAAGAGCTACATCTCCCTTCCATTCCTTTAAGACTAATGCTAAGCGGTGGTTGCACTCCTGTGACCTGTGATTGCCTGTGTCCAACTAACCCAACATCTCACTAGAAACTGTAATTATTGTATCTAATGTTTATATATGTAGCTAAATGTATCTTATGTCCATGTCATCTGTAACCTTTGAAACCTGTAATGCTATGGAACATGTAATGCATCAAGATGCCTAAGGGCACGGTTGCGCTTTATAAATGAATAAACAATACAATACAACAATACATACATGTGGCTCGCCCCAATCATTCTCAGTCCTATAATGTCCTTCTTGGGATGGCTTAGTCGCACTGTATAAATCTCAAAACTCAAACTCATCATGATTGGTATAAATCTCAAAACTCAAACTCATCATGATTGGCTCTTGCAGAGAAGCTTGCTGCCTCTCATGGACAAGCCTTTTGGTATAGAAAGGGAAATTGGAGGATTACAGAAGCGGACTAGTCAGCTGAGAAGTGCACCTCTGGAAGATATGTATGCTGCTTTTGGAGATATTCCCAAATCCCTGACCTAAGATTAGCATAATTTGAGGGCCAGAGGGGTCAATTGTCCAGTGCGGAAAGGAGTATGTATTGAGTGATGTGACCTTTTAAAGGATCCTGGTGTGTCTGTGCCTTGTAACTAAATGCATTGCAGAGCAGATGCAGCTGCCAAATGGAAACCTTCTTCTCTGATGCTGCAGACATTTATAGTTATTGACAGTGTTACTCTCCAAATCCACAGGTTGTTCACTTTGTCAGCAGCCTGACCAATGAGGATTCCCTAGCAACCTGGATTCATTGTGAGCTTGCTTAGGATGGGCCGCTAGTCTTCCTTGGTACAGTGCTCTGCCTTGAACTTGGAAGAAAATAACAAGGGGGGGTCCTGGGAGTCCCTCTGCCAGACATTAGTCCTGGTTACGAGAGCCTTACCCAGAGTCTTTAGCTCACCATCTTTCACAGAGGAGAAATATCCAAAACATATCAGTCTTTGTCCTGCCCTGGGGCAGTCCAGCACCCAAATGCTAGGCAATTGTGATGTGAACAAGAGTACCAACAGCAACCCCAGACACGTGTTTCAGTCTGGTTGGACCTCATCAGTAGGGTGGAGCTGTGCCTCTCTAAGAATAGTAGGCAAAGGGCACACGTCTGGATTCCCCTAGTAACTTGGGGTGAGACCCAAAGTTACTTAAAATATGCAAATAACCTGTTACGAGAGACTTACCCAGAGTCTTTAGCTCACTATCTTTCAAAGAGGAGGCCTTGGGGCTGTCGGTGGGTGTTCCAGTCAGGACTTGGTGCTGCATGCCGGGTCAGTGGAGGTTCTCTCAGTTTAGGGGCATCAGCAGAGTTCTTCAATTAAGCAAGGACTTTTGGAGAGCATTAATCATGCTGCTTGATTTTGATTAACAGAACAGTGCTCCCATTTCTGGGAAGGTGCAACACACACAGAGGGTAACAGCTGCATTGATGGTGGATCAGTTTGTGCCCGACAGGCAAAGCAGGGGGATTACCAAAGAGTGTAACATCTGGCCCAGAAGTAGAAGCTCTTTGCCTTAAGGAGTGCCGCTGCAGTGCTTCCAGCAGGATACTCCTCATCATCCTATTCATCTTCTGTCAGATACATATAATCAGTTCCAGGGAGTCGACTGAAGAAAGGACTCTATAGATATACGCAAACACAGGGCTAAAGCGTGTCCCCAGCCCACCAATCGCAACCCATGCACCTGCCAAACATTTGACAGACTCCCAATTGGGGGAGATAAAGGGATGGGGATTGAGGTGTCTGGCAGATCCTCACTTATATCTAACCAGTACCCATTCATTCAAGGCTGCCTTTGCAAGCTCTTAGTCAGAGCTCAAGTAGACCAATGAAAGAGCACTGCTTGAGCCTTGAAAAATATCTATGGAGAGCAACAAAGCATGTTACTTTGTCACAGGAATTTAAAATCATCGGGCAGTGATTTTGCTAATTTTCAGGGCGCAAATGGCTATCATTGCAGTACAATGGTTACACTGGCACAGCTTCCTGTAGCAATCCCTTGGTGGGGAAAGTTACCTATGAGTTTTATGGTGCACTTTTGCAAACCTGTATCTTTGTAGACTTGCAGGCTAACGAGAGCTTATGAAAGCAAGGGTTAGCCTTCGGTGGGGGTTTGGAAAAAGCTCATTCTAAATAAAGGTAGGTCGCGGAACCAGGGCCAGCAATATTACTAGTGTGCTTACTCTGGCAAGAAACCCTTCCAGCCTATTCAGCTGCTTCTTACAGGGGCCAATGAAGATTGCTTCATGGCTTCAGGGGATCCACAGATGGGCACCACAGAAATAACTGTTTGACTAGTGGTTGCAAACCTAGCAAAGGGGAATGTGGAATATGTTCTCTGACCTGCTTCCTTTGTTCTATCGACAGGTTTTAGGAACTCCCCTGGCATTGAGTCACATCCTTGCACATTGTAGGAACTGCTTTTGAAAATTAGTTCTGGGTGACTTTTAGTTGATTTTTATTGAAATCGTGCGGCATTTTACAAAAATTGCTCTAATATGCTTTTTAGACCTTGGTTAATCATTTGTATATTGTGCTCATAACTACCTTTATTTGAAAACGTGTGCATTTCAATATTTGTGAGGGAAATTCGGGGTGTTATTGCTTTTAAATAATTTTTAATTGCGTGCTTGACCCTCCTTTGAAAGTACCACCTTCTAAAAACTGCTGTTTGCACTCCAGAACTACATTTCCCAGCTGTACTGTAGTCGTGTGCGTTTATATCGGATGAGCGCTGACACGTGACATCAAGCCCGGTCTGTGGCGGTCCGTGCAGTACGGGCTCTTTGGCTGTGGAGTGTGCAGGTACTCTGCTATTTTATTAATTTCCTGCGTATTTGTTACCCTTCATTCCATGCATCCTTTACATGCTATAGCGTTAGCTAGAGCTAAATACAATCAACGCGCTGCCTCACCTGGGCATCATCGGGCACTTTTACGCACTTCACCTGTGTATAAGCGATACATAAATATAAAATAAAGAAAATAAATAAATAGTGTCACTTTGCGATTTGCAGACACGCTGGCGCCGCATACAGGAAGTATACCCTGTTCTCTTCCTGCTTTAAATGAAAATACAGCTAATGTAAACGTGCTCAATAATAGAGCGAGCATACCCGAAAATATAGTGCCGATTGACAAACAACCATTTTCCTATTCTTCACTAGGTCATGCCATATGCAGTGACATGGAAAATGTAGTTCCTCAGGGAAGTTGTGATATGGTTAGCCAAATTCTCGCCTCTGACTTAATGATTACTCAGATGAACGCTATTTCAGCAGCTGGTGAAATTCTTCCCATCATATCTGCTAATCAGAAGTTTAAGTTGGCGCTTCTGAACACCTGCTCCACTGTCAAACACGCCACTGAGGTGGCCGACGTACTGACCATACATGATCTTGCTATAATATGTTTTACCAAAAACTGGTTAAACGCAGCAACCAATCATGCTGGACTATTAGCAACACCAGCAGGTTATAAGATTATAAGATCTGAGCATGAAAAGAGCAGAGGTGGTGGAGTTGCTGTTATTTTTTCAAAAACATTTTAAATATCATTTTGTGAGTACTACTAATCTCGATAGCTGCAAACTCTTGGTTATTAAAATTTTTATTGATGATAGTTTTATCATTTGAATCATGATTTATCAGTCACCAACTAGCATGCCTTTTAATCTTGGGGACAAGGATGGCACAGACTCTGTTGCCATCTCTCTCATCACGTATTTGCAAGCCATTGGACTTCAGCAACTCAGAATACTCATATGGATGGGCATACATTTGATTGAGTCCTTAGTCATAACCTCCAAACCTCTCTCTTTAATATCATTCAATGTCCATGAACTGATCATTTTTAAAATTCTCTTTGATCTAATTTCTCTGTTTTCTTATAAAAATGTCACTGTGCAACCATGTATAGAAATCGGAACAAGAAACCTGAATAGAGAGTCAAGTTCAGATTGTTCTGACCTTCAACTCCCACTGATGCCTCCTGCAGTGGCACTTTTTGATAGTGAAGCATTGGTGCAGGAATATACCAATATGACAGCTTTAGCTGTTAACAAATTGGCACCCATCATCATTAAGAAATTAAAAACCGAAACTGCAAGGAGTTCATGGTTTTCTATCGACATTAAGCATAGAAAACAAAAAAGAGCACCTGAAAAACAATGGAGGAATGGAGGAAGGATCCATGTCCCACATCTCTTGCCTCTTATAGATCTGCAGAGGCTGATTATAAAAAGGCTACTATGGCTGCAACAAAAGGAACATTATGCTAACAGAATCAGCAATGCTAAATCAGACAAAAAAGAATTGTTCTCCATTTTGCATGAATTGGACGAAAAAAATAAGCACCACCAATAAAGTCCCTCTTAGTAATTCTTGGTGTCAAGAAATCCAAAATAAAGATTCACTAGTCCACCATCGCTAGCCATAGTCCATAGTACTGAGAGTATCTCCAAGAATAGGGCGCCAATAATCACTCTGTGTCTCCGTTCCAGAATTCAGTCTGAGCTCTGTTAATCAAAAGTGCCTGCCTGATAATGAGAATGGGCCTAAACCCAGTACATGTGTTGGTGCTATATGCCCTATGATAATCATCAAGCACTCTTATCACATGTCTCTCTCCATTAATCACTAGAATTGTCAAATTGTCTATAACTAACTTGTGTGTTCCTGTTAGTCTTAAAGAGGTCTGGATTACCCCGGTCTTGGAAAAAAAAACTACACTAGATCCGGAGGCTGTGGGTAGTTACAGACCGATTGCCAATGTTCCTTACTTGTTGAAAATTCTAGATTGAGTTGTTTACTTAGCATGTGAAAAAGAGCAATCTGCTTGGAACACGTCAGAACATGCAATACCTGGATCGGAAACAGCAATGCCTGACCTGCGAGCAAATTTGGTGGAAATGGTCAAAAACGGTAAGGTGGCACTCCTTATGTTGCTCGACTCTTCTGGTGCATTTGACTTGGTGGACCATGCTGTATTGCTAGAAAGGCTGCATAAGATTGTTAACTGCTCTGCGCCAACCATCAAATGATTTGCTTACTTCCTAGGCCCCAGATCAGCAATAGTGGCAATTAGTGGGTTCCAGGCCCATCCAGAGCTACTATCTTGCGGTGTCCCAAATGGCGCCTGTCTGTTGCCCCTGTTGGTGTATGTTTACATGCGCCCTCTCTTTGACCAGCTCGACAGCGTTGGAATCAAATATACCAACAATGCCGACGATAGCCAGCTGGTCTTTGAGCTCTCCAGTGACTTTGAGATGGATTCCATTCTTATTAATGACACCTACAACATGATCAAGGACTGGATGTCAGTCAACTCATTGGCACTTGACAAAGAAAAGACAGTGTTAGGGAGAATTCTCTGTTTAGGCTGAATTTCCTAACCTAGTGAGTCCCCCAGCAGCTTTGCTGGATTTTTGGGGTTTATTTTTTTTCTCCTGCCAAGAGTGAGACTCTTTTACCCTCACTCTTGGACATGATTTGAGTGTATCTCTTTGATTCTATATGTGTTTAATGGGCTATGGGTCTTTTACTCCATAGAGCTCCATGTGTTTTTGTGATGTGTGTTACACAGCACCCTCAGTGCAGTAACACAGGGGTGTCCTAGTGACCCCCCAGTATAGACTCCATACCCTGGGACTGACTACTGTCTCCCAGGGCATGTAAAGTCACCATTGACTTTACTAGTCTCAAATTCTGAACAGAACCAGTACAAACCATCATATTGTGGACGTACTGGCCGGGGCAATTCGATTGCCCCGGGGTCTGTTAGTCGAGGGGGCACGTCTCCGTCCCCCCTGATCGAGTTTTGGCTGGTGGCAGTGGATACTACTTTTTATATTTGACCGCGAATATATCCCTATGGGATTTCCCATTGTTCGACGCTACCAACTTTAATTATTTAATTCCTATAGCCTCGAACATACCGCCGGTTTATTTATTTAATATTAATTCTCCGGTTGGTATTTTTTGCCAGAACTCGGTTCTAAAATGACGTTTGTGTTCGCTTCTGTGACTCCAACCCAAGTTGAGTCCTTTGTTCCACTTTTTGGCGGGCTTCTCCACAGAAGCCCTCCAAAGTGGTGCCACTCTGTCTGGTGTACTTAGGCGGGGTGGAGGGGGATTTAGGCACCCTGGACTGAGCTGCCTAGGCAACTCAAGTCGCACTCCGTCCTGATTGGCCCAAGTGGTGAGCCGGCCGGCTCACCACTTAGCATGTTTGAGTGACAGCTAGGCTGAGTGAATGGGGGTTTTCTGCATAAAAGCAGGGCTTTGGGGACTGGAACTTCAGAAGTCGCCACAGGACCTAGGAATCCGACGAGGGAGAAGCTGAGCCGACCTGCTACGACGACACCACCGGTGGAGCCCTGCTGAACCGTCTCACCACTTTTCCCAACGACAGAGGAGATCTCCAGCCTGGAGAGTCTTCTTCCTTCGACTGGGCGGGATAACCAGTCTGCTTCCTTTTTTGCTTCCTGGAACATCTCGTGGCTGCCTCGCCTGTGCCAAGCACCCCGGCAACCGCGATACCACGTTTTACCACTACCGCGAATCAAAGGGTAGTACCTTTAACCGGAAAACTCCGCGGCTGGTTTCTTCCCTGACAGTAAAACGACCTTCATCTTTCCTCCACGTTGAGATTTTCTCTTCCTCTGGACGACGCCGCGACTTGCACCCGCTGCCAGGAACAACTGCCCCCGCTGGAGGATCCTTCCCACATAAGGTACTGTGTTCCGCCTGGCTTCCCTTGCAACCGACTGTACAGGGTAGATTTAGCCTCCAGCTTTCGTCCCTGGGTTAGCCTGGGACAACCTGGCTAACATTTTCTGAGCCTAACTAACACCTTTCCGAACTCCCTGCAAGACTTTTTAAGCCTGTTGTCATTGTGTGATCTTGGGTGCATTTGTGCCCTGATCTCTCCAAGAGTGGGCCCGGCCTATGGACTTTGGCTCACAAGTAACTTTGACTTTCCTGCCTTGCTTAAGAGTTCCTAAGTATTAGTGTGGTGTATTTTCCTACATTCTGTCTTTTCCCCTCCCTTTTTCGTTAACTTATTGGAGTGCCATCTATAGTTAAGCGCTCACCTCTGTCTGGAAACAAGTGGTGTTAACTAAGACTTGTCTGATAAGGAATAAGGAGTGTATATATAATAATAGTAATTGTGTTTAGAGTGATTTACAATAATAGTGCTGGAGTGTTTCAATAAGTGTGTTTTTAAATAAATAATTATATATCTTGATACCAAAGCTCTGGTCAGTGTTTGCTTGTGCTATTGTATCTGAGTACCTATTGTGTATACTTTGCATACTGCCGAACTCTTCTTGAGGGAAGTCTGACTGCTCAGCCACAGCTACCAGGTACATCTGGGTGGTACAGACTGCTACCAAGTGGGTTTACTGCCAACACCTGTAGTCTTAAATCTTTTGCAGTGGTCCCCAGGGGAACTGCACAGGTTTCTGCGTAACACTGGTGTACAGCGGTGGGATTTGTATTGAGTATACACTTTAGAGTGCTTTAAGAGACCTTAGTGCAACTAACCACAAAGCTTAGCACTGAAAAAGTAATCTTTCTAACATGCCAACTATAGAAAATTATAGTCAAGAGTCCCTTGCTACAAAAACCGCTGATTGTTTAAGAGTTCTCTGTAAGCATAAAAATCTCCTGACTAAAGGCAACAAAATGGAATTGATAGAAAGGTTATTAGCTAACCAAAGTCTGGATGATGGTTCAGAGGAACCTACCATGCCAGAAACAGTAGATAACAGTATAGAGATTGATGTTGATCAAAATGTTGAAAATCTTGAGGAAGAGTCAGAAGAGGAGGGTGAGGCTGCTGTGACTGTTCCCCTAGGCCTCTGTCTGCTCTGCCAGCTGTACCTACTGGACCTTTACCAGGTCCCACACTTAGTCCTCAATATCTTGAGCTAGAGAAATGAAACTTGAATTAGAATTCAAGAGACTGAATACTCAAGCTGAACAAAGATACCAGGAACTGAATCAAGAACTCAGGCTAAGGGAAATGGAGCTCAAGCATGAGCTAGAAATGAAGAAATTATCTGTAGACAATGCTTCTCTCTCTGACTCCTCTAGAAGTTCCAGTCCTAAAAGACCCCGGATGCCTAAGGAATTTATTGGTATGTATGAGCCTAAGTTGGATGTGTTGGATTGGTTGTCTCTGTTTGAATATAACCATGGGCTCCAGGACATCACAGGAAATGACTTACTCACCTGGTTGTTCTCTAGGCTTCCCCCTGTTGCAACTGATGTGGTAATGGAAATGGGGGAGGAGGATAAGAAGGATTTCGAATGTGTGAAACTAGCTTTGATAGCTAGATTTGGGAAGACCCCTTCCCAGTATCTTAAGAGGTTTAAAACCCTCAAAAAGCATGATGGTACCCCTTGGGCTACCTCGGTGAGTGAAGGGTTGAAAAACTTAAGGGTTACAAAGTGAACACTTATGAAGGTATGAGAAATTTGTTTATGTTGGAGTCAATTTATGATGCCTGCTCTCCTGAGCTCAGACAGCACTTGGCTGACTCAAAGGAATTAGATTCCAGAAAACTAGCTAAGGCTGCTGACTTGTGGGTTGCCAACCGGGCCACTCACAAGGATTCTGGGGTAACTCAGAAAAAGGATGAGGGGAGACAGCCTAAAAAGGACTCCAAAGAGAATTCCAATACTGCAAATTCCAAAGAGGACCCCAAACAAAACCATAAGGGTAAGCCACAAGGGAAACCGAATCAGTCTAGTGTACCTTCTGGTCCCAGACCAGAAGGAGGTCAGAACAAGCCTCCATTCCAGAGAGCCTTTGGCTCTTGTTATGTTTGTAAGGCCACTGACCATGTGAAAGGAGATCCCAGATGTAAGGGTAAACCTTCAGGGATCCAACTTGCCTCCTTAGCCTTCGCTCAAGAAGAGGAAGTCCCAATGGCAAGTGGAAACTTTCTACTGCTGGCTGATGAACCCATGGGAGTCTCAGCCAGTGTTTCTTTAGTCTCTCTGGGGTTGTGAGAACAACAGCATTTAGATGTATATAATTCTATCCCAGATAATACTAAAGAGTATTATAAGGACAGTGTCCAAGTGAATGGTCAGGAGACTCCTGCCATTAGGGACACTGGGGCCAGCATAACTGTGGTGGATGAATCATTTTTCAAGGCAGAGGATGTTGCTGAGGCACCCAAATGCCTCACCAATTTAGCTGGAGGGCCTGTGCAGATGTGTCCTCAGTTACCAGTTCTCATCCAGTGCAATGATATGACTGTAAAGATACCTGTCAGTGTACAATGCGAGGTGCCAGGAAGGGTTCTGTTGGGTAATGACCTGAAAGCTCTTGGAGTTGTCACATACCCCCAGCCAGACCTCCTAGTAAAAGGCTACAGGAGCTCACTAAACCTGCAAGAGAGAAAACCTTGAGAGGTTCTTCTCAGGAGATAATGAAGAAAGATATCACTCCTCCTCCACTGGAGCAAACTACTGCAGTCTCAACCAGATCAGGAGCCCAGGGGAAACCCAACACTCCAAGGAAAAAGCCAGCAGCAAGCACTCCAGTGCTTCCAACCAGGACTTCCCCTAGTATGTCCAAAGTTACACCAGTAACTCCCCCTCCAGCTGAGGCTGAGAGGGTGGTTGAACCCTATGTGGTTGAACTAGACTCTGAAGAAGAGCTAGTAAGAGGCCAAGACCTTATTGGGGATTTAGATCCAGCTGACCATCCTGAGCTGCAGTCTTTACTGGCAGAAGGTGGACCCAGCAGATCAGCTTTCCGTAAGGGCCAAAGAGAATGTCCAACTCTGGAAGGTCTCCGCCAACAGGCAACTTCTCAGGCTGATGGGCAAGAGCCTGGGAAGTACAGGTTACACTGAGAAGATGGCCTCTTCTACTGTGAAGCAACTGAGTCTGAACCTGGAGACTACAAGCGCCTTGTAGTACCTCAAGAAAACAGTTCTTACAACTAGCCCATGAGATACCTTTGGCTGGTCACTTGAGTTTCAAGAAGACCAAGGAAAGGCTCTCTCTCTACTTTTATTGGCCAAAGATGGGGGCTGAAGTAGGAAGTACTGTAAGAGCTGCCATACCTGCCAGACTTCTGGTAAGGTTGGTTCCAAGAATGTGGCACCTTTAGTGCCTCTCCCAGTTGTGGGAGTCCCATTTGAGAGGGTAGGGATTGACATTGTTGGTCCCCTTGATCCCCCAACCTCCTCAGGCAACATGTTTATCCTTGTTGTAGTAGACCATGCTACTAGGTACCCTGAGGCAATTCCTATGAGGACTGTTACAGCTCTGGCTGTGGCTAAGGCCCTCCTTGGTATTTTTACCAGGGTTGGGTTTCCTAAAGAAGTAATCTCTGACAGGGGGTCAAATTTTATGTCCCACTACATGAAAGTCATGTGGAAAACTTGTGGAGTTACTTACACGTTCTCAACAGCATACCACCCTCAGACAAATGGGTTTGTAGAAAGGTTTAACAGAACCATGAAGAGCATGATAGGTGCTTTAGAGGAACCCCTTAAACGAAAGTGGGACCTTCTACTGCCATGCCTTCTCTTTGCTTATAGTGAAGTCCCTCGGGAGGAAGTAGGTTATTCTCCTTTTGAGCTTTTTTATGGCCATCCGGTCAGAGGTCCATTGGCCCTAATCAAGGAGGGGTTGGAGAGTGCTCCTTCCCCCAAGCCAGTCAGAGTGACTGACTACGTGATAGGACTCCGACGGAGAATGTCCCACATAATGGCAGAAGCGACAACTTGAAAGCTGGACAATCTCTGGTCAAGCATTGGCATGATCAGAAGGCTAACATGGTTGAGTTCACCCAAGACCAGCTAGTTCTCGTTATGCTCCGAACAAGGCAGAGGGCCTTGCAAGACAAATGGATGGGACCCTTCAAGGTTGTGGGAAAACTTGGGGAGGTCAACTATCTGGTGGATCTGGGCAAACCCAGGGAAGCTCCCAGAGTCTTCCACACCAACCGCCTCAAAGCCTATGTCTCTAGACCTGAAGTAGGAGCCTTGCTTCTAGCTTCATCGGAAGAGGAGGAGGAGAGTGAAGCTCTACTAGACCTCCTTAGAGGCTTACCTTTGGACGAAAAGACTGAAGCAGTCAATCTCTCTTCAGATCTGACACCTGAGCAACAAGAGGAGTGCAAATATATGTTAAATCAGTTTGCCTCCCTGTTCTCACTTTCACCAGGCTTGACCCCTTGGGGCCAGCATGATATTCTCACTGGTGACTGTCTGCCAGTCAAAAGCAGAGGGTACAGAATGTCAGAACATGTCAGAACCCACATCAAAGGTGAGGTCAAGAAGATGCTTGATCTCGGGGTAATAGAGCCCTCTACTAGTCCATGGTCTAGCCCAATTGTGTTAGTACCAAAGGCAGGATCCAACGAGTTGAGATTCTGTGTGGACTATAGAGCTCCTAATGCAGTCACCAAGACTGATGCCCACCCTTTGCCAAGGACAGATGAGTTGGTGGATAGGCTTGGCGCAGCCAAGTACCTCAGCACATTTGACCTTACGTCAGGCTATTGGCAAATAGCCCTGACAGACCATGCCAAGGAGAAAACTGCATTTTCTACCCCAGTTGGCTTATACCAATTCAAGGTTATGCCTTTTGGACTGAAAAATGCACCTGCTACATTTCAAAGGATGGTAAACCAAGTTCTAGCTGGGATGGAGGACTTCTGCATGGCATACTTGGATGAATTTCAGTCTTCAGCCACTCCTGGGAGGAACATGTGAACCACCTGGGACATGTTTTGCAGGCTCTTGAGCAGGCCCATCTGACCATAAAGGCAAGTAAATGCCAAATTGGACAGAGTAAAGTGGTCTACCTTGGGCATGAGGTAGGAGGTGGAGAAATAAGGCCTCTGCTCAGCAAGATTGAAGCTGTGCAGAATTGGACAACACCTACTACTCAAACACAAGTGAGAGCCTTCCTAGGCCTCACTGGGTATTACAGGAATTTCATAGAGAACTATGGGACCATAGCTTCTCCACTGAATGTAATCTCCTCTCATAAATTCCCTCAAAAGGTCAAATGGAATGAGGAGTGCAATCAGGCATTTGAAAACCTGAAGAAAGCTCTGTGCCAAGCACCAGTACTAAGAGCTCCTGGCTACCACCTACCGGGATACCACGTTTTACCACTACCACGAATCAAAGGGTAGTACCTTTAACCGGAAAACTCTGCGGCTGGTTTCTTCCCTGGCAGTGCAACGACCTTCATCTTTCCTCCACGTCAAGATTTTCTCTTCCTCTGGACGATGCCGCGACTTGCACCCGCTGCCAGGAACAACTGCCCCCGCAGGAGGATCCTTCCCACATAAGGTACCGTGTTCCGCCTGGCTTCCCTTGCATCCGACTGTACAGGGTAGATTTAGCCCACAGCTTTCGACCCTGGGTTAGCCTGGGACACCCTGGCTAAACTTTTCTGAGCCGAACTAAAACCTTTCCGAACTCCCTGCAAGACTTTTTAAGCCTGTTGTCATTGTGTGATCTTGGGTGCATTTGTGCCCTGCTCTCTCCAAGAGTGGGCCCGGCCTATGGACTTTGGCTCACAAGTAACTTTTGACTTTCCTGCCTTGCTTAAGAGTTCCTAAGTATTAGTGTGGTGTATTTCCCTATATTCTGTCTTTTTCCCTCCCTTTTTCGTTAACTTATTGGAGTGCCATCTATAGTTAAGCGCTCACCTCTGTCTGGAAATAAGTGGTGTTAACTAAGACTTGTCTGATAAGGAATAAGGAGTGTATATATAATAATAGTAATTGTGTTTAGAGTGATTTACAATAATAGTGCTGGAGTGTTTCAATAAGTGGGTTTTTAAATAAATAATTATATACCTTGATACCAAAGCTCTGGTCAGTGTTTGCTTGTGCTATTGTATCTGAGTACCTATTGTGTATACTTTGCACACTGCCTAACTCTTCTTGAGGGAAGTCTGACTGCTCAGCCACAGCAACCAGGTAAATCTGGGTGGCACAGACTGCTACCAAGTGGGTTTACTGCCAACACCTGTAGTCCTAAATCTTTTACAGTGGTCCCCAAGGGAACTGCACAGGTTTCTGCCTAACAGACAGAGGTTATGATTGTTAGTTCTAGTCAAAGGATAAAAAAGTTAATTCCAAGATACATCAGTTTCACCATATCTGGATGTGTTATTTCAGTAAGTCCATTTGCGAAAACATTAGGCATTATCTTGGATTCCGAATTGACAATTAAGAGAAATGTAAGCCATGTTAAAATGTCCTGTGCCTACGTTAACAAGTTGCTTAGACAGATTGGTCTGAACCTGTCCTCTGAACATCTTTCTTCCCTGGCGACAGCACTTAACTCTCGACTATTGTAATATTCTCCTTGCAGGTACATCTAAACATAATTTGAGAAGTCTTCAAACAGCCCAGCATGGGGCTGTAAGAGTTGTCTGCAATCTTGGCCCACGAGACCATGTCTCAGATTCAAGGAGAGCGCTGCATTGGCTTCCAGTTAGCCAATGCATCTATAAAATGCTCACTCTAACATACATATGTATCACTGACACGGCTCCTAGATACCTTATGAACTGGTTGTGTAAGGCAACAACTGGCTGCATTCTTCGCTCTAGTAGGGCTAACAAATTTGTTGTACCAAGACACAATTTGAAAAATCTCCAGCTTTCAAGTATTCGCCTCAAATTTATAGAATTCTATTCCCCCAGATCTAGGGAACCTGTGGAGTCTCTCTAGTTCTAAGAGAGCCCTAAAAACATCTCTTTAATTCTAATGATTAGTTATTTCTCTCTGTCCGTGTAACCCACAGCTCTGACCTCCTTTCTCTCTCTGACCAGGTCTTGTCTTCATGTGCACTGAGGCCTTCGGGCGTGTTGCGCAATACAAACATTAAATAATAATCATCTGAAGGCATGTTTTCTTTTCAGTTTCTTGCCTAGAGAGAGCTCACTAAAAAAACGCTAAACAGGTTTTGTTGTCTTCAATATTTTCACACTAAACATCTATTCTTCGTTCACTGTGCTGTTCTCCTTATGTTGCATCTGGCCTCTTCCTTCTCCAGATGTTCCTGGCTTTTGGTCAAAAAGTGGATAATGGGATCCTGTGGACCAGATTAGAGTAGAGGAGGTCTTATCTAGAAATTACAGAAGGGATTTTAAAGGGGCAGGGTTATGTGCACAGGACCAAATGGTGAAGACTGCTTCATAGCAGCCCTAAAGGGAGTGTGTCGGGAGGACCTGATCACGGGACACTGATTTGGGAGCAAGAGGGCCCTAAAAAGGGATTACCCTGGTCTTAAAATGTGGGACATTGGGGGCTGATCGAGGATGCTACTCCAGGATCTGAAAGAGAGTAGGCAGATATATATATTTCTGTTTCTTGTGTAATCTGCTTAGATCACATGCTATGCATAGGCCGACATCTATTGGAAGCTGCAGAGTATTACAGTTGTTTTTCGAAATTCGAAAATGGTCGTTGAAATAGGGCGTGCCAGTAATACTAACCCTATTGTGACGTCCCCTGTACCCATGATCCCTCACGCGTGTAGGTCCCTCAGATTGTTTTTTTCCGCCATCGTGAGCGGTTGCAGAATATAAGCAGAGTCCTTTTTTTCGGCGTATGCCGTTGAACTTTAATAATTAAGTTAGTGTTTCTTCCTGTCCTTTGCCAACCTACATATATTATGGCGCTTACTCCCTTTACGTTCTGCCCCTCCTGCAATAGGAAGTTAACGTGGGTCGACAAGCATATGGTCTGTAACTTCTGCTTGAATAGAGACCACAACGAGGTGCATTGTCGGGCTTCGAAGCTTCTCCAACCGAAAGCCCTCAAAGACAGGCAAACTAAACGTTTGGCCCATCATGCCTGCACGCCAAAGCCTCCATGGACGTCGAAGAGGCATCCAACAACGGCAGCGACGCTATCCCTTCGGATGGCGAGGGTGACGGGGAACCTTCACGTTCCCCAGTGCCAGCCCCCGACCCTAGCAGACAGGCCGGCGGTCCTGACACGGGGAAGACACCCAGTGGCAAGGGCACCACACTCCCCCACAAACACACACCCCACGGCGATGCGAGTAAGGTCGCACACCGATAGTCGACGGTGAAGGGCAGATCTTCTGATCAGATGTCCTCTCGGCGCTCCGAGCGGCCACCGCATGACAAGCCCACCAAGACAAAGGTCACCTGACTCAAAACTCCCCCGTCTGGCCCGCGATGGCGAAAGATGCCGCGCAAGCCAACCCCACGGTCGAAGTTCGGCCTACATCTGGGGACAAGCCCAGGGAGTCCTCCGAAACCCATTCTTCGACCCCGAGCTCCAAAAAATCATCATCTAAGAGCAGGGACCATAAGGAGAGAGCCAAATCCAGTTCCTCTAGAGAGAGGGACTCACTTAGCAAGGAGAAGACTAGGGAGCAACCCTCTAGCCAACATAAGAGTATGCCCCTACAGGAAACTATAGTAGAGTCTGATCATGCACATCAGCCTGACTCTATCAGTCTTGATGAGGTAGAGGAACATACCCCCATTAGCCCCACTCCTGCATCATCCGACCCAGGTTTTATACCCAGTTCAGCCAAATGGTCTGCACAGGATATTGACAGTCATGAGTCGCAGGACCTGTTCAGCAAACCTCTTTGAAAAACATCCACATGTGCTAGACAACTTGGCCTCCACGCCTCCCACTACACAGGCGTCTGGTTCCAACACAACACCTACAGCCTCTCAGTCCCAGGCAACGCTGTACTGTATAAAAAGAGATCTCTTCCTCCAGTGGAATTGGCTGTTGAACCACCACACAAAACTCCTCGCTTCTCCTATGACCTTTACGACCATGATGTAGGAGAGGATGAATACTTAGATGAGGGTGAACCCTATTATGGTGAAATCAAGGGTTACAACACCGGGGGGAAGACGATCAAGACCAAGATGACACCGACTCTGTGGTTTTGGCGATGGATTCTCCAGTACCGCAAGACCCTGTTTTACCAGACTCCCCGGTGGAAAACCAGCCACTATTCAATGATATACTCATGGGGGCTGCAGAGCATTTCGGCATCGAAACATAAGAGGCCCAGCAGGATAAAGATTTTGCAGAGAATATGTTGGGCGATAAAAACCGGAAACCCAATTTATCCCCCTGCTAAAATCAGTCCAAAGAAGGATTCAACCTTCCCTAGAACTACCAAATGATACCAGGGCAGTGAACCCTAGGATCGAGAAACTCTTCAAACCAGCACCTTCTGACACCTTGTATATAAGGGGACAACTTTCACCTGACACTCTGGTTGTTACCACTACCTGCAAGAGAGCTGGTACCCCTTTGGCCTCCTCCGAAGCCCCTCCGGACAAGGAGAGCAAAAAATGATATGCCATGGGTAGAAAGATAGCGTCCACTGCAGCATACCAGGCGCGTATAGCAAACAATTCCACCTTGCTATCCAGCTATGACTGTACAAAGTGGGATGAGGTAAAAGCCCTGGCAGAGTACGCGCAAGAGCCACTAAAGGCCAAACTCTCCCTTCTGGCTGCCTAAGGCAGAGCTACAGCAGGCGTCCTCCTAAAAAAATAACTTTTACGCAGCTGACAACACTGGATGTGTTATTGCAGAAGCCACCATTTTAAAACTCCATGCCTGGTTTAGGCAGTCAGGCTTTAAACTTGAGACCCAAGCTACCCTACTATATATGCTATTTGGGCAGAACGTATTATTTAGAAATACAATTGAAGACGCCCTCAAGTCTGCCAAGGATGAATATGAGACCCTCAAATCCCTTGGCCAACTGACTAATAAACAACCAGTCCAAAGAGGTGGTAGTAATTTTCATCGCTTTCGGGGGCAAAACACGCAGAGAGGAACCAGAAACAACCAAGGTGCCTCTTGGAATACCAATCAACAAGCCACCCAGGGTTACCCCAGGGTTCAGCACAGGGCCCGCAGGAGAGGGAAAGGCTCCGTCACCAGAGGTGGAGGGACACCCTCTAAGCAATGATGCCCTGCTACGGGTCCTCTCCCATGCCTCCCCAGTCGGGGGACGAATATCTTTTTACACCCACGCATGGGAGGGTATAACATCGGACAAATGGGTGTTGTCAACGGTGACAGGGGGTTATTGTATAGAGCTTCAAGAAGACTGTCAAATCTCCCCCCCCCGCCAAAAGAAACCATTGCAGGAGGAACGACTTATCCTGCTAGAAGAGGTAAAAGCTCTACTCCTCAAGGACGCCATTGAGGTTGTGCCACACAAAGAGGTAAACAAGGGTATTTATTCAACGTACTTCCTTGTTCCAAAAAAAGATCTGACCATGCTCCCGGTACTAGACCTGCACCCTGCAAACAAATTTGCAAAACCACAAAAATTTCACATGACAACTCTACAAGAAGTAATCCCTCTGTTAAAAAGGGGGAATTACATGGCATCATTGGACTTGAAAGATGCCTATTTTCATATCTCTATGTTCCAGTGCACAGAAGATTCTTGCGATTCAAAGTAGCAAACCAACAATATCAGTTCAAGGTGCTGCCCTTCGGAATATCCCCGGCTCCAAGGGTGGTCACCAAAGTACTGGCGTGGTGTCAGCACACCTACGCAGGGAGTCAATCCCAGTGTACCCCTACCTGGACGACTGGCTGATCACGGGAGAAAACTACCATCTCTGCAAAGGACAATAGACCTTTTCTTCCAATTGGGCTTCTCAATAAACGAGAAAAAGTCAAGTCTGATACCAAGCACATCAAAACAGGGTGTATTCGATACAAAGACAGGCTTAGCCTACCCATAGATGGAAAGAGTGCAAAATATGCTTTGGCAAACACCCTAGTATCAAGCCGGTCTCCGGATAAGCGTACACAAAGCAATGCGCCTGCTAGGTATGATGGCATCATGCATTTACTTGGTCCCCCACACGCGCCTGCGCATGCGACCAATGCAGGAATGGTTGGCGAAACAATGGTCTCAGGCAAGTGTTCATTGGGACGATCTAGTGGTTGTTTCGCCAACACTGGTTCAGAACTTACGCTGGTGGTCAAGGGAAAATCTACTCAAGGGGAAACCCTTCCACGAACCGGAAGCACAAGCTGTCGTCACAACGGACGTGTCCCTTTCCGGGTGGGGGGCCCACTACCTTCACCACACAGCACACGGTCTGTGGTCACAAGTGACTGCACAGAAACACATAAACGTTCTGGAGTTATTGGCAGTCCTCAAGGTCCTACAAGCCTTCGAAGAACACCTGACGAACCTGTCGGTACAAGTCCTAACAGACGGCACCACCGCAATGTTCTATGTCAACAAGCAAGGAGGTACACACTCTCCAAATCCGTCCAAGCTGGCACAGAAAATATGGAAGTGGGCACTCAGACGAGGGATGTCCCTGTCCTCCCAACATGTTCCAGGGATACTGAACACACTAGGGAACTCTCTCAGCAGAGACCCTCTACCAGAAGGACACAAATGGAAACTACACACAGACGTCGTAGACCACATCGTCTCTCTTTGGGGATACCCCTCTCTAGACTTGTTCGCTACAAAAGAAAACAAGAAATGCCCAGACTTCGCGTCCAGGTTGTCCCAGCCACACTCCAAGGGGAACGCCCTATGGATGAACTAGTCAGGGATATTTGCTTACGCTTTTCCCCCCCGACTCCATTGATCAGCAGGATAGTGAACAAAATACACAGGGAACAGATGACACTCATCCTGGTTGCTCCTATGTGGGCGAGACAACCGTGGTATACACATCTGCGCATGCTAGCGATGTGCGTTCCCATCAAGCTCCCGTACCAGGCCAACCTGTTGACTCAACACGGGGGATCAGCGTTACACCCACAACCTCACTCTTTGAACTTGGCTCCTGAAGTCACAGAGTTAGGACACCTTAACGTTCCACAACGGTGTATGGACATCCTAAAGGAAGCATGGAAACCAAACACCAGACACTGCTATTTCCACAAGTGGAAGAGATTTGTCATTTGGTGCCAATCTAAACAGATCAACGCCATAGAGTGTATGGCATCTCACATTCTTACTACATGCTCCACCTGTTGGATTCAGGGTTGGTCTTTAATTCTCTTAAAGTCCACCTACCAGCTTTATCAGCATACACCACCTCTCAAAGTAGGATCTCATGGTGGAAAGTGCAAGTCATCAAAGCTTTCATGGAGGGAGTGAAAAGGATACAGCCTCCAGTCTCTAACCCCCCCACCTGGTTGGGATCTAAACGTAGTACTAGCAAAACTCATGGGACCCCCCATCGATCATTTGCAACAGGCTACCCTTAGAGACATTACCTGCCTTCTTAGTGGCTATCACTTCCATAAGCCACTAAGCCTTGTCAGTGCAGGACCATTTCTTTGTCATCCATAAAGACAAAATGGTTTTACGAACTCACCCTAGGTTTTCACCTAAATGTATTTCCAAGTTCCACGTAAACCAGTCTGTTGAGCTCCCGGCCTTATTTCAAAAGCCAACTAGCTCAGCTGAGATCAAACTCCACACTCTAGATGTGAGGAGATTGGTTCTCTACTACGTAGATAAGACCAAACTGTTTAGGAAAACTGAAAAATTGTTCGTCTCCATGGCTACAGACAGACAAGGAGAGCACGTTTCAAAGAGAGCAATCTCCAAATGGATAGTCAAATGTATAGAGTTATGCTATTCATTATCAGACAAAACACTGCCCTCTGCACTTAGAGCCCACTCCACAAGGGGCACTGGAGCTACGTTAGCTTTTCTTGCAAACGTACCATTAGACAACATTTGCAGAGCAGCTACATGGAGCTCAGCTCACACCTTCACTCAACACTACTGCATTGACACACATTCCAAAACAGATACACAGATGGGACAAGCAGTCCTAAAACATCTATTTGCTGCTACTTCTTCTCACAACCCGCCACCTTCTCATTACACTGCTCACTAATCTATGCATAGCATGTGATCTAAGCAGATTACACAAGCAACAGAAGGAATACATTACTCACCGTAATTGTATTTCTGGTGCTTGTATCTGCTTAGATTCACATGCGCCCACCCTTCCTCCCCTGAGAGAAGGTGCATAGATGTTTACTTGACCTTTCCATATATGTATGTATCTGTTTGGGAACTCTGTACTCACACTACTCCTTATGCTATCTCATGTCAGAAAAAATACAATCTGAGGGTCCTACACGCGTGAGGGATCATGGGTACAGGGGACGTCACAATAGGGATAGTATTACTGGCACGCCCTATTTCGACGCCCATTTTCGAATTTCGAAAAACAACTGTATACTCTGCAGCTTCCACTAGATGTCGGCCTATGCATAGCATGTGGATCTAAGCAGATACAAGCACCAGAAATACAATTACGGTGAGTAATGTAATATATATATATATATACGGTAGTGGCTGTGTAGTTATGGTTAAGTTGCTGTTTCCATAGGAAGAGCACTTTTTGGGCGGCCTATAACTTTGCTCCCCCTAGGCGAATCCTCACCAAACTTAGCAAAAAAAGTATATGGACTACTCTGAAAATCTTTGCAAAGTTTGGTGATGTTTGGTCCAGGTGGGGAAAACTTATAGGGGGGTCCCAAAATGTCTTTTTTTCCCATAGACTGAATGGGGGAAAAACTTTGCGCACACCTACAGGCCAAACCGCTGGACGGATTTTCACAAAATTTGCGGCAGGGGCTTGGTCCCAAAAGCGTGCTTTTGTAAATTTGGTGACAATCCGTGCAGGAGTTTTCTTTAAAACAACCAAAAAGTAGGTCTAAAAAAATGAGTGATATCTATGTCCGCTCCGCGGTCACACTTCCTGTTCGCTCCGCGGACAAGATACCGATTGGCTAAGGGGCTGGTGTCATGACCGCGGACACGCAACATCTCTGCCGATTGGCTGCAGCGAGGCATGTTCTGTGTCAGATTGCTTGGATGCGCCCGACATCTTGGATCTGCCGACAGCGCAGCGGCGACGAGCGGCAAAGTGCTATTTTTGAAACTGTTTTGCTGTGTCAGAGTGCTTGGGAAGGTGCAGACAGTAAGAGATGGGTGAAATACTGTATTTGTTCAGGTGGTAGGTGTTAATGATGTATTCCCTATGGCCGCCTTGTTCGGGATGTTTGTAAGTACAGAAAATGAGGGGTCTCATAAGGATAGTACTTCAGTCCGGGCTGTGCGCAGGGAACTTGAAACTGTTCTAATGACAGGCGTGGTGTTAGCGAACATTGAAATTGCGTACATGGAGTAGTTAAATGTTTTTTTTCTATGGATAGCATTTGCTACAGTTATGTTTCATTCTATGGGTGTGCTAATGATTTATAAACGTCCATGGGTGTAATATGCTGCGGTGGTTGTGGCCAGGGCCTAGAGTCTTGGGTGCATGGCCATAGGCTGTAGGCCATACTTCCAAGACTCTAGGCCCTGGCCACAACCACCGCAGCAAGTCACAGCTATGGATACACCTGTAGTATTGCTTATCGATCAGATGGTTGTGGGGAGTAAAGTTATAAGCACTGGAGTTATAAGCCACTGCACACCCATGCATTGAAATATCTATGGACATACACCTAAGACTCTAGGCCCTGGCCACAACCACTGCAGCATGTCAAAGCTATAGATACACCCGTAGTATCGCACATCACTTAGGTGGTTGTGGGGAGGGCCTGCAGTATCGGGTGCGTGGCCGAAGGCCATGCACCCAAACCCACATTTATACATAGTGACGTTAGAAGCCAGAATGGGTGCGGTATGCTGTGGTGGTTCTGGCCAGGACCGAGAGTGTGGGGTGCATGGCCAAAGGCCATGCACCCAAGACTGAAGTCATAAGCAGTGAGGTTATAAGTCAGCATGGGTGTGCTATGGTGCAGTGGTTGTGTGCACAACCTACAGTTTTAGATGCATGGCTGCAGACCATGCACCCAAGAGTAAACTTATAAGTTGTGAAATTATAAGCACCATGGTTTTGATATGCTGCGCTGGTTGTGGGTATGACCTATAGTCTTGGTTGCTTGGCCGCAGGGTGTAGGTGGTAGGTTATACATCCAAGATGGTAGGCCCTGCCTACAGCCACTGCACCATATTACTGCCATAGATTAGACGTGCAGATTGGAATGTGTATGCCATGTGTGCAATTATACTTACTGTTTACTTTGCTGAGAATCCATATATTTCTTACATAACTTTAGTACTTGGCAGAAATATCCTTTTTTAATTTCTGTGATAAAAGAAAAGAGCATGTTAGTGTTTGTATTTCATGAAGACATTACATTGTACAATAGACATTTTACCTTTTTCTTGGACCCTCATATTTAGTTTACAAACCAGTGTACTATGCATTTTGCTCAGCTTCTGTGTTTGTTTTTCTAATCGTTGGGTCTGGGGGGGGGGGGAAACCTTGTTGGATTAAAAAAACCCTTTTTGTTATGCTGCAAACTATTTCTTTGTTTTCTTTGAGTGTTTCCTTGTTGTTTCTGATTAATGTTATGTCTGTTGGCTTGTTGCAGATTTTTAAAAACAGTTACATACCTGTTGGCGTATTCTAACTGTGCATTTTTTCTTACCAATCTGTGGTATTCATTTATCTGTGTGGTTGTTATACACTCTTGGGCAGTTAGATACCTGTTGGCGTATTCTAACTGTTTATAGTCGTTTACTTGAATCTTTTTTACTGTTGTAGTACACATTAGTTATTAAATTTTGGCTTTAAGAAGATTAAATATGCATTTGTAAGATTAGCTGGCAATCTCTGCTTTAGAGTAATGGTGCTATCATTACATTCGAACCATCCACTTTTCTTTTTAATGTATGCAGTGTAGTGACCTGCATTGGTTGTAGCTCCTGCGTGGTAGATTATACCTATTGTTGTAAAGGTTTTCTTTCCAAGTGACACTTGACCGTGTGTGAATCCAGTCAGCTTGCAGTTGTTTTTGGTACCATCTGAATTGTAACATAGAAGCATAAGTATTATGTAGTTGTTTGTATCAGTAAGGTGGAGCGATTATCTGAATAGCACATAGCACATAATCTGCCGTAGTTTGCATTCTGTACAAGTTGCTGAAATGGAATGGATTCACAATTAGGTATGGATACATGCACAGACAAATGGTTCATTTGCGATTTGTTCCTGTATCACATTGTTACAGAGAGTGCATGTATGTTTCCATATGTATGAAATCTTGAAGATTTCATTTATAGGTATGTTTTTGTTTTCCAGTACTTCTAGTAAGTACATTAGAAATTCTTGTGGATCTTCTTGTGAGTTTATAGTGAATCTCACCATTCCAGCACAATAGTACAATTCTTATTCCGTGAACACTGTACGTGTTATCAGGATTGTTTGTTGCGTTTCTATGAAGGCCTAACATTTGCAAACACAATTGGTCTGTACTGTGTAAGTAAATATTGTTAACAATTGGTGGCATTTGAAATAGAATATTCATTGCTACATTTGCATAGCAACTTACACCAGTTTCATTTGAAAATTTGAATGGACCACCTAGTTCTGTCTCTGAGTGCTTTTTTCAGAGTTTTTGTTCCTTCTTTGAAGAAGTACCTGATTTACTTTCCCTAATAGGTTCTTCTTTGATTGTGGTAATTGATGACGTTTTAGCTTCTTTTGTTTTCTTTGAAGGATTTGCCGTCAGATTTTGTTGCATTTCTGTTTCAATTAGTTTTCTTTTACCACGTTTTACTTTTTCTGGAACAGGCTATTGTTTCAGATGGGCGGTGTACAGTGAACACAGTCTATTGTATTCTAAAATGCAAGGAATATCAGCATTCAGTTTACTTGCATCAAAGTTGATTAGAAATAGACCGTCAAGTGTACATAAGCGTGATAGTGCTTCGTAGGTCATGCCTTCTTTAAAAACTGTGTTTCCTATATCTATCAATGCTTTGTCTAGGGTAACACCTTGGGATTTATGAATGGTGAATGCATATGCAAGCGTTAGAGTAAATTGTTCTCTACGTACATACATGTCTTTGAAGAGAAGGAATCGAGCAGTTGAGCGCTCTATCCTTTTCACTTCTGAAAGTTTGTCAAAGCGAATATTGACAAACTGAATGTTGTTGTCACGTGGGTATGTTTGCAAGCCAACAACTGGACCCAGTGCCCCATTAACTAGCCCTTGCTCCACGTCAAGGTTACATTTAAGCATTACTCTACAATTTAAGGATGATTTTTATATTTTTTCCAACCCAGCTGTGTTGGAGATTGAATTTTCTAAGGTATTTAGTCTTGTTGTGGCTTGCTCACACATGGGTAGTGTCATACCATGTACGTCTAGTTTGTCTGTGGTTCAAATTGCCATTATTGGTTGCATTTCTTTTTTTAACATTGTTTCATTGAATTTGAAACAGCTTGCAAGTGTTGGCATTAAGGCCATAGAATTGACATGTTTGTGCGCTAATTGTTCCATAACATCAGTAGCACATGCATTATCGCCATAAAGGGCATGAATGTGCCGGTTTTTCAATATTGATTGTGCTTCTTGAGATAGCACAACCACCTCTTATACTTTTTAAAATGTTGGCATAAGTGAGATCTGCAGATTGCCGCATGTTTTCTGTTAATTCTCTGTATTGGAAATGTTGCCAAAGGTTGACATTTCCTATGCTACCAACAGTTCTACGGCAGAGTTTGTGTCCTAAGGTTTTAAAAAAAAATAGGTTCACCTTTTACTGGTGTCAATTGTAGAAGATCTCTGAAAACGATAATGTGTTTCCCTGCAAAGAGTTCTTCGTACTTTGTTTTCAGTACCTCTTGCAATCTGCGGTGAAACAAAGCCAACATTAGGTTGGAGACCATGCTCACTTCATCTATTATTAGCATTTTCATTTGTTTTAATATTCTACATAGTTCCATTGCAGCTTCTGCAGAAAGTTTGTAATAGTCTAATTTGTTTTGGTGTTCTACTGGAAGGAGTAGTAATCAGTGTAAAGTGACACCGCCTATGTTGTAGGCAGTTAAACCTGTGGGGGCAGTTATAACAGCTGACAGTTTGTTGTTTGTCAATTGTTGAAGGAACTTGCTGATGATTTTGATTAAGAATGTTCTTCCTGACCCAGCTTCACCACTGACATACAGCAGTATAGGTTTATAATTTTGGCAGGTACATTCTTTATTTTCCTGTTGTACACCACGTGCAATTTGTTTTGTTACTTCTTCAAAAATGGTGCGCTGATCTTTAAGTTTTGCTTGTAGTATAGTTAAGCCTTCTATATCTTGTTCATAGTGACACATGGTGTTTTCTTTTTTTTTTTTAAACTTTTATTTTTGTTGGCAGAGGTTCACAGGGTACAAACGACAGAACAACAAGCATATGAATCGAGTGGCTTGCAGAGCTGTCAACGGGCCACAATAGCATCTTTACAATGATGACTGCAATATTTTACAAACAACAGAGGAGGCTGAGTAACATCACAATGCATGGGTGGGCGCCGGGGATGGGCAAGACTCCGAAGTGGCATCAGACAGGTCATTGAGATATGAGGTGAATTCACTCCAAATGTTCTTAGGACGAGAACGAGCAGGCAGTGTAGCCAGATAGTCTTCCTCGCAGTTCCGTGACCATGTGAGCATGCCCAACCATCTCTGAGGGGTCGGGGGAGAGGAACACCGCCAGGCCTGAAGTATACATTTCTTGGCAACCATGCAACTTATGTCTAGAAACTTTTTTTGGCGTTTAGTTTCCTCGGTGCCCCAAACCCCAAATAGGACTGCTAGAGGGTCGGGATCGACAGTGGTTCCAGTTACAGCACTAAGTGTGTTCATGACCCCACTCCAAAAATCGGACAGCTTGTGGCAGGACCAGAACATATGGAGGTGATCAGCCTCTGTGGCCCTGCAGCGCGGGCAGAGGCGCACCTCGGAGCGAGCAAACCCAGAAGTCCTGTGAGGTGTGTAGTATAGCCTGTTGAGGAGTTTATACTGCATGGCCCGGAAGCGAAAGTTGAAGGAAACTCTTTTGGTGTGTAGGCACATGCCTTCCCATAACCCATCTGGTATCTCTAGACCCAACTCACCAGCCCATTTGTTGCGCGCCCCAAGGATCGGGGCAGGGGAGGCATCCTGCAGGATGTGATAAAGTGATGAGACAACCCCCCGTGCCCCGCCCGAATTGGCAATGTACGCTAAAGCAGGATCGTCTGGGGGTTCGTTCGGGAAGGAGGGCCACATAGTACGGAACGAAGCGCGGAGCCTGAAGTATTGAAGGGTCTCTAAGGGAGATCTGGTGTGGCCCGGCCTCCACGTCTGGGGATCTATAAATTTGCCCTCTGGGTAGAAGTCAGACAGTGCCCTATATCCCAACGCCTCCCAGTGGCGGGTCAAGGCCGCATCGTGCGTGGGTTCCAGGCCCGGGAAGGCCCAGACAGGCAGCCACTTGTAATACGGAGAAGTCCCAGGCGATGGGTATAGTATGTGTGACCAGGCGAATAATGTCGCGGCTAAGGGGTCAATGGGGGAGTCCGGTGCGTAATGTCGGTGCAGAACTAAGGTCATCAGATTAATACCCGAGGATGCCAGCCGTTCCAGCTTGACGTGAGGGCGACCCGGGGCGCCAGGGTACCAGTGGGTGGCATACTGGGCTTGGGCCGCGAACCAGTATGTAGCCAGGTCAGGGGCAGCCATACCCCCCCGTCTGTACGAGAGTGCCATGTCAGTCCACTTTTTGCGCACCGCACCAGAATGCCAGAGGAACTGTGCGCAGAGCGTGTGAAGATTAGTGAAGTATGCCTTCCCAGGCCACAGGGGCACATTGCTAAAGGTGTACAGGAGCTTGGGGAGGAGGATCATTTTGATCAAGGACAGTCGACCCGCAAAGGACAACGGGAGAGTGCGCCAGCGTGAAATTTTTGTCTCAACAGTTCGCGCCACAGCGGAGTAATTATCGGTAAGTAGGGTGGGTTTAGTGAGGGATACATGTACTCCCAGGTATTTAATACCGTTAGGGGCCCAGCGCAGAGGATATTCAGAAGCGGGGTGTGTGGTAATTTTCGTAAGCGGGAAGATCTCCGACTTGGAGTAATTAATCGTGAAGCCAGAATGTGTACCAATGCGAGTGATGTCTCTCAGTATGGGGTTGAGGTGGGTAGCGGGATCTCTGATGTAAAGTAGGACATCATCTGCATATAGAGATATGATTTCAGGCTCCTCTATTAATCTTATACCCTTGCGGGAGTGTCTCGAACGCACATAGTCCGCCATCGGTTCAATCGCTAGTGCGAAGAGAATCGGAGAGAAGGGGCAGCCCTGCCGGGTGCCTCTGAAAAGCGTGAAGCTCCCAGATGTAAGAGAGTTAACACGAACCCGCGCCACGGGGGATGTGTACAAAAGTCTGATGAATCCTATCATGTTGGGGCCAACACCCATTGTCTCGAGGACCAGCCACATATATTTCCAAGAGACCATGTCAAAGGCCTTCTGGGCGTCTAGCGTAACCGCTACAGCATGGGCGTCCTGGTCTATGCGGGACATGACATTAAACAGTCTCCTGATATTGTGGGAGGTGGACCTGCCCGGAACGAAGCCCGCCTGGTCCTCATGAACGAGGTGCGTCATTATTGGCAAGAAACGGTTGGCAATAATTTTAGCGAAGATCTTTGTGTCCAGGTTCATGAGGGAGAGGGGTCTGTATGACCCACATTCGTCTTCCGGCTTACCCGGTTTGAGCAACACCGTGATTACCGCTTCCCGCATGGAGGGGGGAAGGATGGAGGTTTGTAGCGCCTCGTTCCATACCTCGAACAGACGAGGGGCCAGGACAGCAATGTGTTCCTGATAAAAGTCGGCGGTGAGGCCGTCAGGGCCAGGCGCCTTGCCTTTGGGCAAGTTGGAGATGGACGACACTATCTCGTCTAATGTAATCGGGGAGTCTAACTGGTCCCTAGTCAGTTGGGAAATCTCCGTAGTGGGGATTTGCCCGAGGAGTTCACGCATATGCTGCTCGGTGTGTTCTGTGGGCTGGGAATAGAGGGAGCTATAAAACTCAGTGAATGTCTCCAGTATTTTCGAGTCCGCCCATTGTGCGTCCCCATTACGATCTTTGATGGAGGAGATCTGTGTACGGCCCAATTCCCCTCTAACCAGGGTTGCAAGCGTTTTCCCAGGTCTATCGCCCTCCCCATATCTCCTGGCGGCCTGTGGGCGACTGAAATAACGGACTTCGGAGGTGGCCAGTGTATTATATACTTGAAGTTCGTCAGATATCTGGGCAAGAATGGAGGGGTCAGAGCCGGTAGTGGCGCGTTGCTCAAGTTGTTTCAATTTGGCCTCAGATTGCCCCAGGGCAGTTCTAATGGCCTTCAGCACCCCGGCCTCCCGGGAAATGGACATGCCCCTTATATATACCTTGAAGGCCTCCCACCTAACCGCTGCGGTCGTGTCCTGGAGAGAGTTAAGTTCAAAGAATGACTCGATATCCGCTAGTATTTCGGCCTTAAACACGATGTCCTTTAGGGCCTCAGACTTAAAACGCCAAGTGCTGACCGTAGGAGCGGGAGTGCCCAATTTCAGGGACAGTGTAATAGGGGCGTGGTCCGAGATCGTACGGGCAAGGATGCCCGCGCCCTCCACCCCGCCCATTACCCCACCGGAAACAAGAAACAGATCTATCCTGGACGAGCTGTCGTGCACAGACGAGTAATAGGTGTATTCCCGTTTCTGCGGGTGGAGAGTCCTCCAGGCATCGCAAATGTTGAGGGATGTCATGTGGCCCCGTAGCCTGCGCGCAGCGCGAGAGACTGCCCTAGGAGTCGTGGATGTTCTGTCCAAGACAGTGTCCAATATAAGGTTTAGGTCTCCTCCCCATATAATGTGCACTCCCACATAACCTAGAAGTATGGTGGCTATTGCGTCAAAGAATTCCGGTGAGTCAACATTGGGGCAGTAGGTGTTGATAAGCAGGTATTCCCTATTGACCAACGTGCAGTGTAATATAACGTAGCGACCCTCGGGGTCGATGTAACTTTTATGTAGTCCAAACTTAATTGATTTATGGATAAGCGTGAGGACCCCCCTGGACTGCGTGGAGTAGGAAGTGAAAAATCTGGCGGGACCCCAGGATGGGGCGAGTGCCCTTGGTATCAGACCATTGGAGTGTGTCTCCTGAAGTAGCAGGATCCTAGAGTTATGCCTGTTGGCATACGCCATGATCTTGCGCGCTTTAGTATGGTTGCTCAATCCTCTAACATTCCAGGACATTATGACAGTAGACATTTCAATTGTAGCCATATTCAACCGCAATATTCATCCTCAGTGAACATCCCAACCCAAGTGGCAGTGTGGGCCCCCGTAGTCAAAACAGCATGCGCGCTTGTGCCCCTTCAGCATGCGCCCAGTGGAACCTCGTGTGCCTTTTGAAAAAACAACCCCCTTCCCACCCCCCACCCGCACCGCTAACCGTGAATCAGCAGTGTACCCATCACCCACCCTAAGCCGCCCAAAAATAGGCCGACCCCAACCTGGCCTAAACCACCCAAGGGCCCAACAGGGGCCAATCCATACCAACAGAACAGAGAAAAACAGTGCAATCGCAGTGGGGTGCGCCGTTGCCACGCACTAGCACGCCTAGAGCCAGCGGCTCTGTTACCAAACAAACAATATCAGCAGGCTCCCAACGCAAGTCCCCGCCCGCAAGCGGAAATGCGGGGACCGCGCGCAAGCCCCTGCGGCTCCGCAGCCCTCAGACCAGTGTCAACAAACGAATAGCATCTACCCCATGTGTCCAATGAGTGGGAAACTGGAGCGGTCTTAATGAAGTGGGGGTCTCGCAATGGTGCCGTTTAGGGAGGAACACATGACAGTTGGACAGCAAAACATTGCAATGTTGGCCTTATGCAAAGTGGCAACCCTGACCCGAGGAGGAGCAGGGCTCGGGCATCACAACCCGGGCAATAACGGAAGCATGGACCATCACAATGAGGTATCGTAATTACAAAGACAGCAAATGTAGCGAATAAACCCTCTCCCCAACACTCCCTCAATTCTCATCAGCAAGGTCCTGGAGCGGTATCTCCATTTCAATAAACTTCGCCGCCTCTTCAGGGATGGTAAAGAAAAAAAGTTTGCCCCTGTGGGTGATTTTGAGTCTGGCAGGAAATAAAATGGCATATGGGACTTTGCGCTCCCGGAGCATCTTCTTGACGCCAAGGAACTGTCGCCTTTCGTGCTGCACCGCAACTGAGAAGTCTGGGAAAATTCGAATAGTGTTAGACTCCAAGCGCAGCTCGCCCTTCTCGCGCGCCAGGCGGAGAATGTGGTCTCTGTCCCGGTAATTGAGGATCCTGGCTATGATGGGCCTGGGGATATCACCAGGCTTGGGTCGCGGGGACAAGGCCCGGTGAGCTCGCTCAACAGTGAAATAAGGGGAGAGGTCCGGGTCGCCAAGCAAGTCCTTAAGCAGGCGCTCGACCGCCTCCTCCATTCGACCCTTCAGGGCGGCCTCAGGGACCCCAATGATGCGTAGGTTGTTCCTACGGGAGCGGGATTCCAAGTCATCACATTTGGCCCTTACATTCTTCATGTCGCGCGACAAGGCAGCCACTGTGTCCTGTAGCGTGTGTATAACGTCCTCGTTGGTCGAAATCCGATTCTCGGCCTCTGTAATCCTGGAGCCAGCCTGATCGACACGTGTTTTGAGCGAAGCCACATTAGCATTGATGTCGTCAAGCTTCTCATGAAAGGAGGCGAAGTTTTTTGCCATCGATTCCATCATGGCCGTAAGATCAGGGGATGGAGCCGCGGGGGTCTGCTCGGCATCGGGTTCCTCCGGCGTAGTCGATGTGTGGCCCCCCTCGGATCGAGGGACCGCCTTAGTAAATTTGTCCATGGCACCCCCTCTAGCGCCGCTCTTGGAGCGATTCGACATGGTCGATGGTAGAGAATGAGAGGGAGATGCCGAGCGAAGGGTAGCCAAATCCAGTGGCACGTGCTGCTACGGGCACGCAGGAAGCGGCCTAGTAGGCCTAGGTCGGTGAAGTCCCCGAGCCGAGAGGGAAGAATACCATATGCGTGGGAGTTGAAAATATTAAGCCAATGCAGGGCTCAGCAGAGGGACCGGCTGCCCCCCCAGCACAGACCCAGCGGCGGACCCCACCAAGGCGGGCCGCGCGCAGTCCACATGAAGTTGGAGCGCTGAGGAGGCGAGGTGCGCAGAGGAGATGCCCCAGAGCCAGAGGGAACGGTGCGGGGAGGCTCGCTGCCAGTGGCGGGCCCGGTTAATGTGGCGAGGATCAAGCCGGACCGGAGAGGTGGGAGTCCATTAGGTGTGGAGCAGGTCACCCGCCCCGGAGGAGGTAAGGTGTAGCGTAGACTCAGGAGCGGGGAGAGGCCCCCATGCAGACCCAACAGGAAGGGCCGCGATCCATACGTCCAGGTCACAGCAGGCCACCCCGACGGGACGACGCAAATCACAGCCACCCCCGGCTCTCACCTCGTAGTATGCCGATCAGGTCCAGGCGGGGCCGCTGCAGCGCGTCGGATCTCCAGCAACCCCCCGGGGGCGGAGGGAGAGGTCCGCAGCCGGGCGGGCGGCGATCACCGGCAGGCCCGCACAGCCCACACACACAGCCGCGGCAATGTTCCTCCTCCTGGAGGGGCGGGCAGGCGGAGATGGCTGGAACCCCGGCCCAGCGGCGTGGAGGAGTCGTGGAGGAGTCGCGCCCAATCCGCAGGCTCGGGAGGCGTACGATGGGACAGGGCCGCTGCGGGCACCCTGAGTCCGCCGCCGGGCGGGCAATGGTCACCCGCGGGCCCGCTCAGCCCACGCCCTCAGCCACGGCCCGGCGGCCGGCGCAGTAATGTTCCTCCTCCCGGAGGGGCGGGCAAGCGGGGACAGCCGGAGCCCCGGCGCAGCGGCGTGGAGGAGCCGCGCCAGAGATGCAGGCACGATCCGGCTGCAATGGGGGCGGCGGCAAGCGCCAACTCGGGCCGTACGCGGGCGGATTACGGGCACCCGTAGACCGATTTCCTTCAGGAGTTGGTGTGGGAAGAGCCCCCACCAGCAGCCGTCGTTTGTGCGAGGCGGGGTACCAGGATCAGGCAGGGAACCGCAGATGTAGCCGGATAGAAGGCGGCTAGGCGTGGAGCTCGAGCATCAAGCGGCCATCTTGCAGGCTGCTCAACAGCGCCCCCGACACATGGTGTTTTCAACTTCTGTCATAGCTAATTCCAACTCATTTGCTATTAGTGGCTGTCCTAGTGGTTCTTGGCTTCCTGTTACGGAAGGTTGACTACTGTCGGAAGTGTCCTTATCTAGTTGGGCCTGAAGTTCTTCCTCGTGTTGCTGTTCATTGTGCAACATTGTTTTGTACTGCGTAAAGTTCACATCGGTGATAGCGCTTTCATTTGCTTTGAAAGCATCTTTATAGCAGTCATAGTAATCTAGTATTTCTTCCTCTTTTCTCCATGGTTTAAAAAGTTGTAGCAGAGACATGTAATATATTTCTTTCTGTTGAGGAGTTTTTAATGACAATTTGACATGATTAATTAAGCTTCGTATGGTAAGTTTCACTAAGCTGACTTCACAATCTGTCACTCTATATTTACCTTTGCTTTCATCAGGTTTTATATTATTTTTGTATGCAAAATGTTGACATATGTGGTATAGACACATGCTTTCCAAAGTGCTACTCCTGTTCGGATAGTATGTGTCCAGTAAATTATTTTTTTTAAAATGTCTTGGCTGTTAGGATCATTTATAGCAATTGTTTCTATGTCCTCATATGATTTTAGAACTCTTTTTTATCTAGATTTAGCAGGACCAAGACATAGCCATACTATGTTGTCTGATTTTGCATACAAAGCAGTACCAGTTAAACGATCTGCCGCTTCATAGGCGCCACATTCTCTATGAGGGAGCATATTTATGCCTAGGCTGTTCAATTTTTGAGATAGTGTTTTGTCTGATGATGGGTCATACCAGAGGTCTTGAAGCTCTGTTGTTTCTGCTTTTGTTAAGTAGGCTGTAATATATTGTGCACCTGCAGTGGAATTGTCTGCAATGTATTGCACATCTATGTTTGCATTCCATAAGAGGGTTGTATTGTAATTGTATTGTGTTGTAAGATTGTATTGTAATCATTGATATATTTTGATTCGTCTGTTCTTTTTATGTAATATGTGTTCTTAGGTGATTTACCTTTAACACTATGTTGAACTGAAGACATGACGTTGTTCACTTCACCTGTTTCTGTAACTGGTCTAGGGAAATCAAAGCAGCATTTGGTGTAGTGTTTCCCTTTGCTTTTGTATTCGCGACAGCAATATTTGCCACATTCGTGTCTTTGAAATTGTAAACTCTGTCCATGCTGGTCACTATGTGTCCGTTGTGAAGGGATTTCACAAGTGACATATTTTTGGATGAACTGCAAAACAGTGGCATCACTGTTGTGACCAAATTTAGGTGCACCTTTGATCCATAAAAGCATGTGAATATGTGGTGCTCCTCTCGCTTGGTATTCTTTTCTCCAAAAGAAGTGTTGCACTTCTCAGAGGGGAGGAACAGTTTTATTACAAATAAAGTGTAGCATAGCGATGAAACGATGATGGTATTATCTTGACACATTAACTGGATCTAGAGAGCAAAGTTCTCCATTTGTTAATATATCCATGTTGGTTTTGTTGTTGTTTGATATGCGTAGGAACTCTTCCCATGCATATTCTGCACAACTTAGTGTAACAAACCAAGTCGGTGTTCCAAGGTTTCTGATCATACACTGTACGTCTCCGTGCCGTCGGAACCACTAGTCTTTTGTACCACTCGTGTTTGCAAATAAATTTGTTATACTTGATTGTAAATCCTCATCTTTTTCTTGTGCTTTTGTATTAATTGCCTAGCTGACATATTTTGAAAGTGGGTTCCAGATTTCAAAATGTGTGCAACTCCGTAACATAGGGTTGCTAGTTCACTTTCAAAGAGTAGGTGGAATATGTATTCCACATTTTGTCTAAATCTGGGATCTTGCGAATACATTCGTAATGAGCGGTATTCTGATGCCGTAATCTGAGTGGGTCTATCATCATATCTTCCGCCTTTGCCAGTAGGAAATAGCAGTGGAAAGCTTGTGCTTCTATACTTTTTTTCCAAATGCTCATTGGTGAACCTTTGGTTTGTCGCATTTGGTAAGTTTCTAGTGCATCATCTATGCTTTCATTGGAATGCAATGGATGAACTGTGTAATGGTCCAAAAGAGTGGATACTGCAGCAGGATCCAGAAGTTCAAATTGGCCAGTTTCTGATGACTCTTGAATTATTTCAGTTGTTTCCCTTAAGCTTTCTTCAATATTTATTTCTTTGTAGTATTCGTTATTGTCTTTCAGATATTGCAAAGCTTCTCTAACTTTATGTAAGTCCACCAGTTCTTGCCAAAGTGTTTTGTCTTTTGTTGGTAGACCATTTACCAAGACAATTAAAGAATGCTGTATTGGACGTTGCACTCCTAAAGTGTGTACATTTTCTGTTAGATCTAATGGCAAGTAAACTACTTTGCCACGAATGCCTTTCACCAATTAAGAGGGAGATAATTTTGCTGTTTTTGGTTGAAGGCGTATAATTGCTTGAAATGGGTGAACTGTTTGAATTATGATGCTCTCATATAAATTGAGTTGTTGCAGGGGTTTTGGTAGTGGGAACAATTCCAAAGTATTTGTGATAGCACATGAAGGGGTTTGGTTGTTGTCCAGTTTTGTAGTGCAGTAACTGCAACATATTAGGGGTTCACTTATTTGATATTTGTTTTCTGCTGCAAGGTAGAGAGCTAATTCAAACCATTTGGAATCTTTATTGTCTTCTATATGTATGATATGTCTATATTTTTTGTAGTCTATTCTAAAACTTGCATTTTGTAAGTTGCTTTCACTTCCAAAGTATTTTCTCTGGATACGGTCGATTTCTTGTTGTAGGTATTTGGGTGTACCATGCAGAAGAGTGTTATTTAAATTGGCTAATTCTAAAGCTGGACTTTTAGCATAGTACATTTTATACACTAGATTTCTTACATTTGAATGATGTATTGATATCCTTTTGATATCATGGAAGGTGCTTTTGCAAATAGGTCCTGAAATGCAGGCTAATGAATGTCCTTCTAGTCCTGTGTATTTGCGCACTGGACAGATATCCATGTGTTGCAGCACTTTCATTTTAATTTTGTCTTTACCTTTCACATACTGATTGAGGAACTGACGTAAAGATTTGAAAGATTTGTTAGGAATGTCACACATTGACCTGTATGGCCATTTGTATACTGGACGGTCTGGTTCAGTCGAATCGAGAGGTAATTCTGAGTTTTCAGGGGATACTTTTGTAAGCAGTGTCTCTTGTTCCATGATGGAATTATTTATTTTTTCATACCCTCGTCCACTGCTATGGATGGCGGTTGTGTTTGTTTGATTATGTTTGTATGCTTCTTCATTAAAATATGGTTCTGTGGTTGTTGTGTGACTCCATTCACCTCCACAAATATTTAAGAAGTTATTTTTGTTCACATTCCATTTATTGATGAGTTTCTTTTGTAGTTTAGTACTTAGTTTTGTTAGTGGTTTCATCCTATTTAACACTAATATAAACAACTTCCTTTTGAGAAGGATTGCACTGTCTACGAGAGCTTTTAGGATACATGTTCTATGGTAGGTTTTAAGGGTTGAGGATGATTTCGGTCCTCTTCTTATTAGATTCTGAAGGACTCTGTGGTGAAACAATTTTGCTAAAATACTTTTTTTACTATGGGTTCTTGTTACTATATCAGGATTAATAGGAGCATCGTTAGCAGTACTGGTAGCCAATTTTTTTTGTGAAGCGTTTTGTGTTTCGTGCCACATTTTGATAGAGTAGGTACAATTTCGGTAGTTGAAGCTTCCTTTGTTTTGCTAAACCACTTTATTAGGTGTTTTGTTCCAACGTTCTCTACAAACTCTGCTACAGATGGATGCTTACTTTGGACACTTTTATTTTCATTTGCTCTATTTCTGCGTTCCTTTCTATGGACTTGCTTTTTGGTAGGCATTCTTTGGGGTCTGTTGAAAAAAGAAGGCATGGTTTGGTCTGTTGTACAATGTATGTGTGCTGTATGGATGAGTGCATGAGTTTGATGGGGAAGCTATTTGTGGTGGTGTGTGTGAATGTTCATTGGCTTGTTATGATTTGGGGAGCCTAATTTTCTGTTTGTATACTACTACTCTGTGCTTCAGATGAGAGTACAAAGTGAGCTAGTGGTGAGGAGAAGCATTAATAGTAAACGTAATGGTATAAAATTGAAACAGCTATTTCTTTTCTAGTACTATCATTCTAAGGCTTCTGTATGTTATTTGAGTTCCAAAAACAAAGGGATTTGTGAGCCCCTCTGCCTGTTATTCTTTGTTCAATAAATGGGGATTTGTGGGTAGAATGGTTCAGAAATCAATGTTAGTATTCTCCTTTGACATCTCAACAGAGTGTATGTGCGTATTTCACTACACTATGTACTGCCTTTGTATGTTATTTGCAGTATGTTAGTTGAACGTGATTCGCAAATGAGTACAATTTTTTGTTTATGAAAATGCCTTGTTTTGTTTCAGCTGTGTTGTCCATAGCAGAGAGGTTTGTAAGTGATAGGTCATTGTAGTAGATGGGAAAAAATTCACTACTTTCATATTATAAGTACGAATCCGAAAAATTGGGAGACCCTCAGAGGGAGATGTCACCACAGCAATCGGGAGCGTTTATTTTTCTCATACGATCGTATTGGAAGTAGCATTAATGTAGGCGGTACACAGTAAAAAATGGTGACATTTACTAATGGAATATCGAGTTTCGCGCTAAATAGGGAGTGTTGTTACGTATGTATAGGTTATGCGGGAGACAGTAAGAAGTAGTGCGGTTTGTTAATGAAAAATCGGAAGTCTTGCACTTAAAGGGGGAGCGTTGGTATGTATTGGCTTTGCAAATTTAGTGGCATTAATTTGTTTACATTAAATCATAAGGGTTGCACATGTTCTCTGATAAAAATATACATACCTGTACTTTATACTCATGCATGTGTCGGAAGACAGTGCGTATACTGAAGATGGCAGAGGTGGAGAGAGTCAGGGTTTTGGTCCTTGGAGGTATTTTTGTGCATGGTTTACAGCACTATTCCGAAAGTAGGCATGTGGCACACAATTTTGATGTGAGAGGAGTGGAGGTGGTGTGGCGCGCTGAGAGTGATCGCAATGTTGCAGCAATTATCCAAGTTTGCAGAGACATGCGTAGGATGACCACTCCCTATGTGGTACTTTTGCACTACGGTGCTTGCCATTTGGGCTACGTGAGTTCACATACTTTTTTGGAAGATTTGGAACAGTTGGTGCAAGCAGTCATTAACATCTTTCCAACTGCGAAAGTAATTTTTTCTGGGTTACACCCTAGAGGAAAATGGGACAACAATTCTGTTTCTGTCCTGATCAAACTATTGGGAGGTGTAACATCAATCGCGGCAAGCGTGCTTTCATGTTACGAGCTGGTATGTTTTTCTGCAGCCACGACAACATTGTTCCCAGAAATGTGGCTTATTTTGAAGCAGATGCTGTTGCGTTATCTTCTTTGGGAAATGCCATGTTCTTTTGGAATGTAAGGCTTGCTTTGGGGAAGGTTCTGTAATGATTGTAGGAGTAAAATAAGAAGAAAGAATATTTAAAAACATACAAAATAACAGGTGTCTGTAAGGCATCTGCCCAAAAAACAAAAAAACTGCTCTTTTCAGAGCCCACCTTAAAGGGGAATAATATTTAAATGTACAGTCGTCACGCTCTGATCCGCTACGTGTCCGTGGACATGGCGGTAGTCTGCAGACAGTGCGTATTACCAACGGGGATTATGGGGTGGAGACACATGCAAATGTGAATGTGCGAAGGTAGGGATTGGTCTGTAAAGTTCAGTGGGTGTGTTCTGAATGTAGAAATTTACTGCGAACGTCTTCTCCCTGGCAGGACACCAGACAGTCATGGCTCTGTGTGCTCGAAAACAGATTATCTGGATTTTGGGAGACTCATGGATACATTGGTTGATGGTGCATGCAGAAAGTTGCGGTCTATCTGCAGATCTTGGATTTCCTCATGTGGAAGTGCACTGGCATGGCGTGCGTGGAATGAGGTGGCTGGACTTGGTACCTCTCTGTGCTACTTCACAGACAGAGCTTCATCCTGATATAATTATCATTCATTGCAGAGGAAACAGCTTAGGCCATGTCTCTGGAATTTCTTTGCAATTTGCAATGAAGGAAGGACTTGCAAAGGTCATGGACATGTTTCCAAATTGCCAAATACTTTTTTCCCGTATTGCACAACGACAAAGATGGCTGCGTTCTTCTGCATTTGGTACACAAATGGAGAAAGCGAGGCGCAATGTTAATAAGGCTGTTTGTGCCTTTCTAAGAGATGTTGGCATGTCCTCATTCCACAATGAAAACATTTTGTTTAGCAGCACTTTCATTTTTCGCAGAGATGGAGTCCATCTCACATATGCTGGCAATCAGATTTTTCTTTGAAATGTACAAAATGCATTGCAACCTTTTTTGGATTCATAGTCACCTATTTGGCAATCTGTTTTTTCCAATCCATAGTTTTCGAAACACACAAAACACCACCGAAAGGCTCTTTTCAGAGCCACCACTTACTCCCAGCGAAAAGTGCTTTGGTTTTGCTCCGCTTGCACCCTCCATTTTTGTGCGCCCTGTGACCGTCCGTGGACTTTTTGAGAAATGCGTGGGGCCTACAACCGTCACTTGATAGTTCTACTGTTACACTGAGAAAGGGGGCTCTGAAAAGAGCCTTTTTTGTAATTTTTGCTGTTTTCCAGATTATTGCTTTTCAGCACACGACACACTAGGAGAGGAGGGCAAAGGAGGGTAAGGAAGGGACACCAACCAGGGGGATAAGAAAGGGCAGGTGGAGAGAGAAAGATGTAGGGTGGCCTTTACTTAGGAAGGGCGCAGTTCTTCTGGTGCTCCGTGACCGTAGCCTCAAAAGCACTTCGAAAACTCTCCCCCTGCAGAGTACTGCTTTGCAGTACATACACAATATTGTGACCCTCGCAAGCTTAGGGTCAACAGCATCGTTAATGGGTTGTGAGGCAGTTGGAGGGATGCGCTCCCCCACAGGAGTGTCTCTTGTGGTGAGAGGATCGGACACGGAGGATGCTGTGGAGGAACTCAATCTACTATGTTCTTCACATGGTACCACCTTGCGAATGTCCGCACTGTGGAACGAAGTTAGGTGTAGCTTCATCGTTGTCGTACCAAAGCTGTACGCACCAGGTCTCCCGCGACTCAGCACCAACTGGCACTGGTTACACCTGACCAGGTTTGCACGTGCTTTTGGTACGTTCCCAAAAACAGAAAACAACCGCCACACCCACGACTCCCGGCGAGTGCTTGTAGTGCAGAGTTCCTCCACCTCATTCTCTTCTTCCTCTTTTTCCTCGCTCTCTACATCCTCACCCGTATTTCCCTCTGCAGGCCCTTGGAGAGGTGGTGGCGGTGGAGGGTTTGGGGGTGGTGCTGAGGCTAATGAAGCAACAGTAGCCATGGATGCCATAAGGATTAGTCGGCTAACGTTCGCTACAGCTGTAAAGGCAAAGTTCTTTTGAAATGTTGAAATTAGTCCACACGCTCAGCCTGGGTGCGGTCACATGATGAGGTCCTTAACACATCCGTAAAGGAAATGTGTGCCCGCTGGACAGCAAATGCAGAGTAACAGACGTGCGCATGCGCGTGGGTGTTCTACGGATAGTGTTCGGGTCCTGAAAGTAATTAAAAGTGCGACACAAGTAACATGGCAGTTACGGACAGGCGCGCTGTTCGCAGTACTTATGGGTGTACTGCACATGTGCCTACATGATCTGCTGACTGTAAGGCCAGATACAGAGTCCTTAGGACACCTCCATTTTGTTAGCCTACGGACATGCCGGCCACCGCGCCTGTTCTACGGACAGTTCCATCTTGGCTGCGGACGGTACAGACAGGTATAGTGTCCTTAGGACACTCCCATTTTGTTCATTTACAGACATCCCGGACACCTGGTGTGTTCTAAGAACAATTTTTATCTTGTTTGTGAGCAGTACGGAGAGGTATAATCTGCTTAGGACGCCCATTCTGTTCATTTACGCACAACTTGGTGCGTTCTAAGATCCGTTCCATCTTGGATGCCATTGGTAGGGGTAGGTGTTTTGCCATTAGAACATCCATATCCTATCGTTTACGGCCAGCTCAAACAGGCACGCTGTCCGTGAACATTTTAACTCTTTATAAAAAAATGTTTTTGCCTCACACCCTTCCACTACAACTAACATAAGAACATTTCCACATTTGTGATGCCATCTTTCATGTCCTGGGTGGTTGTCATGATGCCTACCCCCGGGCATCCGGATCAAGCCCATCAGCCCCGGGAGCAGGTATCCAGACATTTACAAAAACCTCAGCAGCCCCAGCTAGGGGCGGTCTGGGTTCAGTCCTGGCGCCGTAGGCACCAGGCTCATAGACATTACTTACCTCATGCAGACCATGCTGCAAATAAATCCAAGCCAACGTGAGGCCTGGATGGGACTATTTTACTACAGGGACTATTTTTTTACTCGGGTGTGGTCCTGGGGAACTTCTTTCCTGGGACTACTTTTGAGGCTATTTAAACCACGCCTGAACAGCAGCACATGCTTTGTGTTATTCTGCATCCAGCAGCGTGACTCTCACCGTGCCTGCAGCCAGCATCCAGTCTTCTGTCACGCCTGCGTGCCTGCAGCCAGCATCCAGTCTTCTGCCAGGCCCACCTCGAATCTGGAGCTCCTAGAATAAAGAGGAAGAAAAGGACATGGTTAGAAAACACTTAGTTCAAATTCCTCACCTGATTCCGGATCCATTTCATCTCCCGACCTGGAAAGTACATCAGACCTGCACGCGTCGCTTCGACAGCTCCAGCACGGCGCCATACTCGCCAGTTCTCACAGCATCTTTCGATCCGGCACTGTCTCCATCATTTCTTCGCCGTACTCCAGCACCTAGGGGCACAAGAATAACAAGGTGAGCCAAGGGAATAAACAAATACCTCTTACAACCATAGACTTACCTGATTTACCACCAGCGGTCTTATTCTCCATATCTTCATATGCCGCATCTGTGAAGAGGGAGAAAAACAACACGTTAACGCATGCATTAGTTACCGGACAGCGTTGGGTAACACAGACTCTTACCTGAAAGCCAGCAGCAGCTACGAGACCTTCTTCTCACATACTCAGTTGCAACTTAAAGAAGGAAGGGGAAAAGAGTGAACATCGGGCACATTGAACTCTTTGAACTTGATACTTACCAATCCCGCCTGGGACTTCAGAGTCAGTGCTTACCGGAACTCTCCCAACGCCTTCAAACCAGTGAAGTAACTGGTATCTACGCGCCCCTGCAAGACGCGCAGGATGGAGAGCTCATCTTTTACAAACATAAGGTGAGGTTACTAAGGGGATATCGGAGGTGATTAGTGGGGGAGAGCGAGAACAGTTGGGAGGCCATCACTAAAACCCACAGGTGGCTAATCCCTGTCTCCACTTGCAGGAAAATACTTCTTCGGGTCCAGCAGACAAGACTAGGCGGGCCAGTCCAGACAGTCCTCTCTGCACTACGCATCACGTTGACTGAGACCGCAGCTGTCCGGGTCCGATCGACACCCCTGTGGGGTCCAGGTGAGCGTAACAGTGGTAGTGTTAGCAGTGCACAGTGGTGCGGGCAGTTATGGTTGCTTAGCCTACCATCAATTTCAGGGGTTTTTCGGTTTTACTTTGAACAATAATGTCACGTTTATAACGTTTTTTTTAGTGAATTTCACAGGTTTTCAGTAGTGCAACTTAACCATAACGTCCCCTTAACAAAGTTTTTTTTTAGTGAATATCTGTTTTTTTGATGGGCATCAGATTCAGATTTCAGTTTTTTTGTTTTATTATTTATAATGCACAGCATACCCAAAGGTAACATGGTGCAGCGGTTACAAGTATAGGCAAAGCTTAGTTACAACAGCAAGGTATAAAATCTACATACAAGTATTAATTACAAAAGGGTATATGCAGATGGTACCTATTTGCAGGCGGAAGGTACAAGAGTGGTATATACAAGTGAACACACATCTTACATCAGCAATATATACAAGGTTTAAGGTGTTTGTAGAGTACAAGTATACAGGCAGTGGGTAGGCAATTATAGTTGCCACAAGGGTGTCAGGTTGAGAGAAGCGGGAGGATGCACTCCATACAGGCAAATCTAAGCAGGAGTTATCATTAATGATCATTAATTTCAGCCACATAATGATGTTGGATCTGAAGTTTTGGTAAGGTTGGTCAGTTCCCAGTGTGGGAGGTAGGGAATTCCACAATTTGGCTGCTTTCATAGGGAAGCTGTTGCCTCCGATTGTGGAGCGTTTGAAGCTAGGAATGGAGAGGCGATCTCTATTAGCTGCTCTGGGTGGTCTCAGGGAGATCTGTTTATGGAATCTTTCAGCCAGGTGGATGGGGGCCGCATTGTTGAGAGATTTGTGGGTGAGCAACAAAGTTTTTAGAAGGATTTTGTCATTAGTTGGGAGCCAATTATTCTGTCGGCTGCTCTCAGAGATGTGATCTCTTCTAGAAATGCCTAATGCCGCTCTGAGGGCATTGTTTTGTAATGTTTGGATTTTTCTGATAGTAGCTTTAGTTGATCCTAGATAAAGGGCATTGCAATAGTCCAGGCGAGACAGGATGAGGGCTCTGGCCAGGATGGTGCAGCTAGTGTCAGAGAGAAACGGCTTGCCTGTGCGGATGAGTTTGCACGTGTAGGCCTTGGAGGACGCTAAGGAATTGACCTGTTTGGCAAATGACAGGTTTGAGTCAAGGTAAAAGCCTATTGTTTTACCTGGTGTTCTACTTTGATGCTATTGCCATCAATTATGAATGAGGAATAGTCAGATGATCCTAATTATTTTAGGTTAGAGGAGGTGCCCAAGATGAAGAGTTCGGTTTTATCATCATTCAGGCATAGTCCATGCGTGGCCATCCATGCCTGGATGATGTACACTCTATTCACCAAGGCCAAATCCTTTTCATAATCCCCTGAAAGCGGAAGGAGGATCTGGGTATCATCTGCATAGTTGGTGTAGGCGATACCGAGATTATCCAGACCATCGAAAAAGGGCTTAGTAGAAATGTTGTACAGGCTGGGCGAGAGGCAAGATCCCTGAGGCACACCACAGATGGGTATAGGATCGGCAGCTGCTATGGGCGAGAAGACCCTAATAGTTCTACCATTTAAGAAGGATCTAATCCAGTTGACAGCGTTGTCAGAGAAGTGTGCTGCTGTGTTAAGGTGGTTGTATAGAATAGTGTGATCGACAAGATCAAATGCAGCCGAGAGATCTAGGAGGGGGAGTAGGGCTGATTTGCCATTATCTCTAAGCTCATCAACTTGGGTCTTAAGATCGATGAGGGCTGTCTCCGTTCCGTGTTGGGGACGGAAGCCTGATTTTCTGGCTCCTAGTAAGTGGTGTAATTCCAGGTGCTTTTGGATTTGTACATAAGCTACCCTATCCAGAATTTTTAGGAGGAAGGGCACTGTCGTAATTGGCCTATAATTGGTAGGTGTAGATGGGTCAAGAGTGTTTTTTTTTTTAGGAGTGGGAGTACCCAGGATTGTTTGAGGTTAGTAGGGATGATACCAGTAGAGAAGGACGCGTTGATGAGCTTTGTTATGAAAGGTGATAGGTCTCGGGCTGCATACTTAATGGCCTGCGTGGGGCAGAGATCACCCTGACAATTAGAGGGTTTAAGGGACAGAATAATTCTTTATCGTCAGGAATAGAAACTTTGGTGAAGTTGAATCGGGTGGATTCATCCACATTGGTAATCCCAGTTATTTTATATGGGGGAGGGTCATTTAGGTAGGCTCTTTTACTGGAAATTTTGTTTTGTAAGGTGGATATTTTATTTGCTAGAGCGTGTTGGCTCTCTGAGCACCATTTTTTATCTTTAGTGCATGTATCAGGTAATGCTATAGGGGTCTCTATTTCTTTGAGAATGGTGAATAGTTCTTTCATATTGGACTTGGCTTGGGATATGCGCGTGTCGAAGGATATTCGTTTGGCTAGATATATTTATTTTTTGTAAAGGGAGGACAGTTTAGTGAGTTTAAGTTTGTTGGCTAGTGATGGTAGTTTTTTCCAGGCGGCCTTGCAGTTTCTTTTTTGTTGCCTTAGGTTTTTTAGGAAGGGTGTAAACCATTTTACAAGTGAGTTTTAGGCTTGCTTGGTCTTAGTTTGAGGGGTGCGATCAGGTCCAAGGAGCTGGTCATAATTTTGTTGTATTCCTCGGCCAGGCTCTCAGGATCGGTATTGTCTGGGAGCAGGTTGAGGGTGGGAAGTAGGGCCGGGATAAGCCTATCCACAGTAATACTCTTTTTGTTTCTGGTTAGTGTGGGTGGAGCCCTAAGGACGGGTGGGGGTGGGGGTCTGTTAGTAGAGAGCATGAATGACACAAGGTGGTGGTCAGTCCAAGCTAGTGGTGAGATGGAGAGGATATTGGCTTGATAGTTATGGTCTGCCACCCAGTCGAGTATTCTACCTTTGTTGTGGGTAGATGTTTTATTTCTTTGGGTGAAACCAAGTTCTGCGAGGAGGTTAGCTTTAGTTAGGGCAAGCTGGTCTGACAGGTCATTAAAACCCATATTAAGGTCTCCAAGTACAAGTATTTGTGTAGAGCTTTTGAGATTAATAGACAGGATGGTGTTAATATCATCCTCAAATGTTCCGGGAGGGCCCGGGTGGGGCGGTAAATCAAGTGGATATTAAGGGTTTGGGCATTGGTAAGTGGTACATTTAACTGATAAAAGTTCACATGAGCGGATGTCGATAGGTGTGGCTAATCTCATAGAGAGGCTATATTTATAAATGATAGCGATGCCTCCTCCTCTGGATTTTAATCTGTCTTGCCTCAGTATAGAATAGCCGTCAGGGACTGCTAACATGAGCATAGGACCTGCAGCGGGGTGTAGCCATGTCTCAGTGATGGCCTAGGAAATCTAAATCTTCTCTTTGGACCAGGTTGGCAATTTCCGTAGCATGTGCTACTAAGGATCTGGAGTTTATTAGAGCTCCCTTAATCTGAGGGCTCATAACGATTGTAGTTATCAGTTGGGGGCAGGCGAAGGTTTGGGTTTGCCGCACTTGGCTGTGCTATTTATTGACCTAGGGCCAAAGTTGCGACCTAGGTTCATGCTTGTATTCGTTCGGCTAGGCAGAGTTAACAGAGTCTTTATTCCTATTGTGGTAGAGATAGAGCTGATAGGAGGCTCGTATATTTTGGCTAACCTAGCTCTAAGGTGTAGGTTCCTAGACGTGGTTGGGCAGGGATTGCTTGGTAAGGGATTTCTAAAGTCTTTCATATCTATGAATAATCTAGTAGTAGTATTATTCGGATTAGTGGAGGGCGTCAGGGTGGGTGGATGGAATAACATAATGTGGAGCATAATGCTTTGTATAAGGGCTATGATGTAGACAGTCAGTTAGAATAGGGCCACAATGTGAGAGCTGAAGCCAACAATCAGTCTTAAATCAATAATCAATATATGGTGCTAGTCACGTTCTGTAAAGCAGGTTGAGGCTTTGGCAGGCAAACAATCAATAGGTGACACTAGCCACGTTCTGTAAAGCAGGTTAGGGCATTGGCAGGCAAACAATCAATACATGACACTAGCCACGTTCTGTATAGCAAATTGGGGCATTGGCAGGCAAACAATCAGTAAATGACACTAGCCACGTTCTGTAAAACAAGTTGGGGCATTGGCAGGCAAACAATCAGTAAATAGCACTAGCCACGTTCTGTAAAGCAAATTGGGGCATTGGCACAATCAATAGGAGGCAGTAGACACGTTCTGTAAAGCAAATTGGGGCATTGGCAGGCAAACAATCAGTAAATGGCACTAGTCACGTTCCGTAAAGCAAGTTAAAGGCATTAGCAAGGTCCATTTGCAGATCCGAAAGGGAGTTCGTGGTACGCCGTGGTCCGGAAGAAGTTGTATCGCAGCAGTTGAGGGAGAAGCAGTAGTAGTTACTTTGTTGGATGTTTCCTATGAGGTTAGGAGGGACTTGGATCCTGCACAGAAGATGCTGGGTCTGAAAGGGAAGGCAATGGGACAACATGGACCAAAGGGGATGGTAGAGAGCATGAGGGCCTGAAAGAGTAAGGCCCAAAGAGGAGCACTTAGGGTTAGGATGGATGACATATTGACTGTATTGGGGTTTAGGAACATTTGGGCTAAATAGATGGGCCAATTGTGTCAATTCTAATAAAGGGGTTAGCAGTGCTTTGAGGTCTGAAGACTAAGTCAAGGTCGTTCAAGGCTTTGGTAGGATGGTTTGGGGGCACTAATAGAGACAAAAGGGCACCTTGAGCCAGAAAGATGATAAGTGGCATCGGGGTCTGAGGAAATGTGATCTATCTGGGTCTTTTTGGAAGGCTCGGGTAACAGGGCCATAATTGGTGGTAGAATCTGGACCTAAAACTGGGAGGCATTGGTTCTGGAAAATTAAGATGAGGGAAATTGCGACCAGCAAGGGATGAAAAAAGTATGGCAGGGTAATTCATGCCTGAAAGGATGCAGAAACATTGGGACCTAAGGTGAAGATCACATTCTGAGCTCTCCCCTGGCACTTGAGTTGAGCAAAGACTCTGAGCCCTGGGTGCATTGATGTAGGCAGTCACTTGGTCCTAGTACATTTAGGCAGCAAAAGGGAAGTCTTCTTGCTGCACCCTGTTGGACATTGGCAGCTCTAGAACAAGGACCTCACTCGGAACCAGCACACTTGCAAATCACTGTGGTAAGGCCTTTGATGCGCCACACATGGCCAATACCAGGCAAAGACTCACTCTGCTTTGGTGCAAATGGCCCTTGCCGCAGCACATTTGGCCCTTTCCATGATCTTCACTCTTCACCACAGCACCTGCTCAAATAAAAATTCCTTTTTGCAGGCAAAAGATAAATTCAACCAACCCCATCAATGACATCAGGGGTAGGGAGTTGTGTGTGCAACCCATGCTTTTGTCCTTTCCATAAAGTTGGGGTTTTTAAAAATGATGCCCCTACACTTTTCATATAACCTTGACTCAACAAGCTGGTCAGCTGACAAACATTTTATCCAGCCAGAAAATGTTGTTCTCTTTTTCTATTTCCATTCCCCTGTCTGTTGCTACTGTTCTTTGCTCTCACACCCTGTTAACTCAGTGAGTCATGGGAATGCAGTTTTAAATGTTTTGCTGATCATGTTTCTACCACTTCTGATGCAAAGCTTCTCCATTTACCATCTTTTATGAGAACCACCACCATTACTTGTGAACATACCTAGTCATATATTAGCTTGTTGCTTCTTACTACACATTGGGCCATTGGGTGGAATACAAACACCTTATTAGTCTTATGTATATGCCTGAGGGATTTAACTGGGTTGATAACATCTGCAGTCTGCCTCCGTTTCCAAGACAATGCTGAATTAAACCCTTACATTCTCCGGTCCCGCTGAAGACCTTGTTCAACCTAGACACTGGGCCTCATTAGGAGAATGGCGGTAAGGCAACAACGGCGCCGGTATCGCTACCAGTGCTACGTACAGCCATAATAGGACTTCTGCTCGCGGGTGCCATAGCAGCCATCTGGTCTAACCAGGTGGCTGTACCGGCACCCGCGAGCAGAACATAATGATAGCAACGGTACCGTTATGAACGGTACTGCTGCTACTATCCTCCCCATTCCCATTGAGCCCTATGGGGGCTCAAATGGGAATGGGGACGTACCGGCACCCGCGCAAGGGGAATTACCAGGTCTGCCGAGGTCGGAATGGCCCGGTGATTCCCCTTTGGCGGGTGCCGGATCCGAGTTTGGGGGTAGCCATGCCGGTAAAACCGGCAAGGCTACCTCCAACCTCTTAATGAGGCCCAGTGTCCATAAACAGTCACATCCATCGTTTGTATGTTTTAATACGATTTATAACATTGAAACCCTCTCCACCTGATGGGATTTGCAAACTCAAAGTTTGGCACCAAGAAATTGCTTTGCAGGAGTGTAGCTATTTCTAATACCTTATTTATTATTTGTCTCCACACAGAAGCACTTATTGAGTACTGTGTTCATGCAGAACCAGTGACGTACGTTAGCATCATTCTTACCCACATCCTTTATTGTACATTCACATCCTCTGCCACTTCCCTCACTGTAGTATATGTTCTCACCCATATCTAACACTTCATGTACACACTCGGTCACATAGGACACTGCACACTTGCTACTACCACACTCTCTGTACTTTCATATCTTGCAACCAGTCTTACACTGGAGTGTAATGTTATTTTTGTACAGAAACTCTCTTGGACATATATGCACATTATGTCTACTGTTTTCATGCATATGCAAAACCAATAATAGACTCTTATTTTTCTCTGTAGGTAATGGAAGCATAGGCAAGCAAAGGAAAGTGGTCCTGTCTCTAAAACGTACTGGAAGAAGTACCCCACCATGCCAACCCACAATAGGAAAAGCCAAATCAAAGGGGCAAAAGTGCAACTCCAAAGGAACAGACGTCAGAACCCAAGTTTGGTCTGTAAGCAATCGGAAGCTGAGAGGAGAGAAACCAAATCCATATGAAAGTGGGTTCAGCAATTCAACACATTTCAGTGTACATCAAGGCGGCCCCAAACTCACAAGACCAGAGAAATATGATAAACGAGAGAGCAAACCAATTAATCCACTGTTTCTTAAAGATCTTCTGAGCACACAGCATAATATGAGAATGTTCTCATGTACTCAGTGTGATAAAAGCTACAGCATGAAGGGGGAACTTATTAGACATATGATTACACATTCAGGGGTGAGACCATATCCATGTACTGAATGTGGGAAGAGCTTCTTTCAGATGCCTCACCTTATCAGACACCAGACAACACATAGTGGTGAAAAGCCATTTACATGTACTTTCTGTCACAAAAGGTTTAATCGGAAAGATTATCTGAATGCACATAGAAGAATACACACTGGAGAAAGACCATATAAATGTACAGAATGTGAGAAAAGCTATACTTGGAAAGGGGAGCTTAATCAACATCTTAAAAAACATTTGCACTGAACGGAGTTACAGAAGCTTTAAAGAACGCAGAAGATAAATACCCAAGGACAGAACTCCCATACGCACTAGTTTTAACTATATCCCCAGCACCACTTTACCATGCCTCTTTCCTCCAAATTTCAGCATTTTCAAAAGAAGGTAGAATATCTCTCTAACATGCAGTGTCTCAGGGACAAATTGTTTAGGCATTTTCACATGAATGGTGTTTTTTTCTATATGTTGGCCAGACCTTCCTTCAACAACCTGCTGAATCACACGCTTATGCTGCAAGAGGAGTCACTGCTTCTCTCCATGTAGTGCATGTGTCTTGCTGCAATTCAGTGCTTTAGGATTATTCTGTCCAAAAAAAACTAAAGGGTAAATCGGATTTGTGTATGTGGTCATCCAAGAAATATGCAGTATCAAGAGACCTCAGTGAGTATGTAAATTATAAATAATCAAAATGTACTGGGGTCCCAAACCAAAACTATGTTCAGTGAGTTAACCTTAGAGGACATCATTAGGTTTAATGGCATTTTCTTATTTATATGTACCTTGTACATATGCATAATTGATGTTCATGCGTACCTCAATGAAAAATTGTATTGCACAATTGTATTTTGTTCACTAAGCTGTAGGATTGTGTGTGGTTAGAGAAGTGCATTGTGTTCTATACAGTGAATTGCCTTTAGTATTAGCCATTCCTCCTCAAAATACATGATTATAAATATTGACTGTTGACTCACACTCACTGAGGTTTCCTAAAGGGGATTTATGCTTCAGCATCCAGAATTGCCCCAACCCTCTTTTGCATCTCGACCACACAGATAATTCCAAGTAGCACAAACGTCTTTAAGAAAACAAGCTGCAGAGAAGACCAATGTGCAATTGTGATTGTAATACAGCCTAGTGAATTGTTATGAAACTTGGTGTGTGGTTTACCTCGGCAGATCAGATGTATCTTTTTAATACTGATAGGCTTGAATGTTTAGGACCCCGCATTTCAGGTATTACTGTGAATATAGTATGTCCACTCTGTTTGTATAAAACTCTCATTGATTCATTTGGTTCCACTGAGACTTCATTTCTCTGTCTATCACTCTTGTCTCTTACAAGGTTTGAAATTGAGAATGCTCTTGTAATTATCCTGGTGTGTGCTAGAACTCCGCACTTGGAAAAGAAGCGCATCTTACAGTTTAAAAATGATGCACTACACGAGTGATCCGCTTGTTTGTATTTATTTCATGTAACACCAACAATGTCATGTTTAATTGATTTATGTTAATAAGTTACTTTTTCAGTGGGTCCTTGCTATGGCCCTGTTTTGGATCCCTTTAATAGAACAGCCATAGGGGACATTTGAGCAGAGGTGTACCTGCCACTAACCAATCGCATCGATCTACATGGGACAGAGATTCTACTTTCCTCCACCACCATACATCCACATTAGTTGGAGGCAGATGTGTTGTCATTCCGAGGTGTGATGCCAGTTTCCCCTACTACTGTTTAGGAAAGTCATTGGGCCTCATTACACGGACGGCGGTAAGGGTTAACGGTCACCGTTAATGGCAACGGTGACCGTTAACCCTTACCGCCGTACTACGAGGTCCCTTTGCGGGTTGGAGGATTTAACGCCTGCTTCTTGCAGGCGTTAAAATCCAACCCGCTAAGGGACCTCGGAGCTAATTACGGCACCGCAAAATTGCGGTGCCGTAATTAGCGCCTTCCCCAGTCCCATAGAGCCCTATGGGGCAGAAATGGGAATGGGGAAGGGCAATGGCGGAAAGGGGATTTACCGCCCCTCCAACCTTGGAATGGGGCGGTAAATCCCCTTTCCGCCAAGGCGGTGCCGGTATTTTCCCGGCATGAGCCATGGCGCTAATAGCGCCATGGCTCACCGCCTACCGTGTAATGAGGCCCATTGTCCTATTGAAGACTTGGTGGAGAGTAATTGTCTTATCTTTCTTTACATATTGACAGCATTCAACTGTTGTTTCCTTTTATCAGGCTCTATTCCTTATAAAATGTGTGGAAGATGAGCATCACATAAACCCACAGCATCTGCCACACATCGCCATCTCATTTCAGCGTATGCCAGAATCCAAAGCAAACTCTGTGGATCCACCTTTTTCTTGAACTCCATGCGAACCCTCAGGTACACTCCAACTGCAACCAAAACATTGTTTGTTCAGTATCCCAGATTAACTCACTGATTGACCATGCTGGTCTCAGATCCCTCTAAGACATCTTGCCTTTGTTCCTTCAAAAATGATGCAACAATGTGAGCAATTAAAGTAATTTCAAAAAAGAAACAATGGCGTAACAACAATGCACTCTGCTATACCAGTCAGCCACTAAGCTCAGCAACGTTGGCATTGCTAAAAAAATAAGGTAGCCATAACCCACCCCAGGGATGCATTCCTCTTGCAATGTGTGGGAAAACACTAACGTTTATGTTGTTCATAAAATGAAAACTTCCTGAATGGTAGTAAACAAATTATGCACTCAATTTCAAGACCAGAGATTCTTAATATGCAAGGTTAAATGGTACTTTCGACTTACATAGTTTATTTAAAATCAATTACGCGAGTGTCTTAAACTTTTATTTCCCCAACCAATCGCCTGCCTTGCAGAAAGTATTCCTGTTGAACCCATAGTAGAAATGCTTTGGGCACAATAGTGCCTCTAGCTGAATGAGGTTCAAAGTTTAAAACTACAGCACCGGAAAATGATAACGCTCTCCCCATCCATCCCACCGAAGCAAAGGTTACTGGGGAATGGGGTTTCCAACTAGACACTACCAACTGCACGTTTCTTGTAGGTCTTTAGACCTTAGTTTCCTTTTTCTACAATATGAGGCACCCAACCATGCATAGTTTGTACTGCGATACAAAAGTGAGGTAATTATCAGTCCTAATAGTAGTTTTTGTCCTATTTATTTGAAATGTATTTCCTCTGTGGGGAGAAACCTCTACCTGTTAATCCCATTGGCCTCATCCCAGAGACACAGTTACAGAATATTAAGTATTGCTAGTCAACCTGATTGGGACTTTGAGTGATAACGCTTCATATATTACCAGCACTGAAGATGCCTTTGGGGTCTGGACTAGAAATTATAATCTCATTGGTTCCTGGGACACTTCAACTCTCTTATAGTTATATATAGGTGTTATGGCACTTACTGCAAAATATTTGGGTACGGGAAGGAGACTCTTATTACAAATAAAAATACTTACTTTTTAGGAAACCCCACCATACCGTATTTTTGTATGTAATCTCTTTGCTGACACGAGTTCCAGAGAGAATATAGGTAGCAGGCACCAGCAGACCAGGGTCCAACTTAGAGATTTCAAGGCAAGGAGAGGTCTGGTGAACTGAAGGAGTATTAAGGGAAATGTGCTTGGATGGGGGCACATTTTGACGAGAGTAGGTCACCGGAGGAACACTGAGTGCTGCCAGTCCCTAATCAGAATCTTTGTCAATTAATGCTCTGCAGCTGCACCACCAATCGTGCCCTAGAACTAAAGTGATCGAGCACCGAGCGAGATTCTGGAATGGTACGGGTGCAATTAAAACATCCCACCAGCAATCTTGTGATGAGGAGATTGTTTAGAAACATGAGTGTAGAGACACCAACCTTTGTAGCGGTCTCCAGGCTTACCACGTCCCTGTTGGTGCAATTTGGTTTTCTCTAAATTACCATTTGTTACAGGACAAAGTAGACATATTGACCAATCTTACTTTATTTGCGATTCACAAGATTTATTTTTCAAGATCATAGCTTATTATTTTGCTATGTCATAATTAGGCAATTGAAGATTTGAATCCACCAACATTTTCTTAATAGAAACCAGAATGAATATCTTGTTGCATACATTGATAAAAAAACCCTTCACAGTGGGATGGAATTTTATTTTTTGAATAACATTGTTACATGTTGCTTTAAAAGGGTAAGAAGATGAGTAAGTAAAGAATTGTTGTACCATCTGGAATTAGTAATGACTAAGGATTGCAGTGTATGGAAATGAACCGCACACTATGTTTGTACATTTCCCATGTTTCTTTTAGGATGGAATAGTAAAAACAGAAGTAGATTGAAATACTTTACCCCAAATTCAAGACGGAACAAGGGAAGCAAGAAAACATGGGGCAGAAAAGGAGTTTGTGTTTGTTGATTAGAAGTGGGGTACCGATATGTGCAGTCTCCAAAGTCCCCAGCTCCGCACATACGAGATTATTTCAGTGCTCGCATCATCTTGGAATTATTTTCTGTTCTCTCTGCTGCTTGTTTCTGTGGTGCTTGTGCCGCAGCTTGCTTCCTGATGCCCACTGAGGTACCAAGCCATTTCCGCCTTTCACAACCACAGCCTACCTCAGTGTGAAGCAGGCTAGGTTTACAGACACACTTGCGAGAGACACTGGCAAACCTGGGCGTTATTCTCTGAATAGCTATCCTGTTAATAACAGATGCTCGGCGAAACCCTGTGAGTGCAGGACCACGGGCATGATGTATGGACATATGCAACACTTGCCTTACATAATTCTGTTCACATTTCCTGAGCCCATAGTAGGGTTCTTGGGGGCCAGCACAAAGTAACCTTGTTGGGGTTATGCATTGAAAAAGACCGTCCTTAGACGCTGGTCTAGGGATGGATTGGGAAATCTGGGGGATTCCCATAATTCCACCTCTAGGCCAGCATTGCAAAACATGCGGCAGTCCTCAAGGCTATCCAATCCTCATCACCTAGCTTACTTTCTTCGACCTCATCCGAAGGGAAGGGTGGGAGGCAGGCAATTTGCCTGTGTGGTGTAAGGAAGTAATGGTATTAAACAGTAAGATAGACACAAGTGATCAGTTCAAGGGTGTTTATTGCACTTCAATTGGATTTGAAAAACACCTATCTAATCCTAAATCTAAAGATGGGAGCAAGCTACGACCATCATCTAATAATAATGCAGTCCTAGTCCAGTCTGTCAAAATAAAAGGGCCTATACTAGTAAACCTATTGCCAATCCTTGCTTCTAAATAGAAATAGTGTGGGAAACAATGTTATGCAAAAGAAAAGTGTTCAAGAAATGATATGTCCGGATATTGAAGCCGTTGGCTTCCATCCCCACGTTTTCAGCATAGGACAAGGCGGCACACTCAATCTTAGCACAGTCTCTGACTTCTCTTAGCATTAGGATGCAGTTCGAAACTCCAACATCATGGCCTTCTGTACCAAAGTCTCTTTGCCATTCAAAGGGCCTCATTACGATTCTGGTGGTAACACTGCCGGTGCTTCCTGTGGGTTGCTGTCGGACATGTAAGATTTTACCGGCACCTAGTTTGCCGGTGCCCCCGGGACATTACAAATCCCGGTGGACCATCAAGCTGGGTGCCGTTAAATGTTAGTCCTCATTCCCGTGGAGTCCTATAGACATATAGGACTGCACGGGAATGGGGACACGGGAGCACCGACACTGTTGATAACGGTGCTGGTGCTTCTATGATATGTATTCCTACCAGGGCTGATGTGCCCGGCAGGGTCAGACGTGTCGGGCGCAGCAGCTCTGGCAGGCTAACTTGTAATTTGCCGGTTCGGAAACAAGGGTGCCGGTAAGCTTGCTGGCACCCTTGTTTCCGAACCGGCAAGGTCGTAATGAGGCCCAAAGTCTCCTATTGCAGAAGCCCTGATGCAACACGACAAACATCAAAATTCCTTTAGGATTTCACATGTACAAATTCTCTCTTGATTTTCGCTTCACCCCGGGTCCCCCTCTGCCGGGCTTAGACCCACTTTAAGACAAAGCTTTTAATTGATCTCCCTCTGCTGGGCTCTAAACAAACGATCAGTCTAGAATCTCCATGGTCATGAGATTAACCAACAAAAGGGAATGCCACATCATTTCAACTATGGTCAACATCCTGGCTGATGTCGGGGGTGCAAAATTCTTCTCCAAAATTGATTCAAAATCAGTAATCATCGGCTCAAACTCCAAAAGGACTTCAGAACAATCACAATATGCCAATCCATGTCAGCTAAAGACTACGAAATAGACACAATTTCGGAATTTCTGTGTTGTTGGATCCATTTCAGAACGTGATAAGAAGCAAGCTAACTGGTCTCAAAGCTGTACTGAATGTCAGCAGCGATTTCCTTGTGTATTCCACATCTGATTATGACTACCTCACCAGGCCCATACCATTGATTTCAAGGTGGTTTCCTAACACAATCACAAAGAGACATGAGAAAACATCCAGACAGCCCTAAAATGCTTTCTGTATGTCTTTGTCCATGAAGGTGTAAAAACTGACCCCCAAAAGGCTACAAGTCAAAGCAGCCTAGCCTCCACAGGTAGTATCTGGGGGGGTTGCATCATCCCAATTTTTAAAGTGGACTGTTTGGTCCTAGCAATTTCCCTGTTGACATGTATTTGTTTTCTCCTTTCTTATAAGGGTGGGTCCTCCCCATAATCCCTCCCCTTCCCTGCTCCCCCCGTCTTGCCCTGCATATGCCTCGCCGACATCTATATATGTATATATAATGTTGCAACAATCAAATTATAAAACTATCTATTTTAAAATTGGTGGAGATGAAATCATAGCAGACCATCTGGGATACAATTTCCTTGGCATGGTAAACTAAGGTTGGTGCTTCATCCTGGGCATTGCCGCAGTCACAGAAGCCCAAAGAGGCTTGATTAAAGCACACACTAAAGCAGAGCAGTACGATCAACAGAAAGATTAATTCCAGGTAATCCAAAGCCTAGCACCCACCAAACAGCGCTACATCCACATCACAAATAAAGTCGTTAGAAATCCTATGTAAGGTTATGTTACAATGCTTTTGTGCTGCTCCAAATCACTGCCCTAGTAGTCTCAAAGTGACAAATCCCTGTCCAAGGTGTATTGTGCCACCTGCACTGACTAATTGGACCATAGGCTGCTGGCAAGAATAGCATCAGCACGGGTGAATTGAGCAGGAGAGAACATGGGGAAAGGAGTTTAGGGAAGCAGGGAGGAAGTTAGTCAGGCCTAAATGCCTGTATTAGTATGGATGCATGTTCGTCCATTATATATTGATTTTCTTGCAGAGGGAGGTGACAGAACAGTATGTGTTGAGCTAGTATATGTATTGGGATTCCAAAGCATCCCTTGTGCAATCCCTTGTTCCCTCGTGCAATCAGCCCTAGCGAACAAAACCACCAAACTCACACCTCTCCTGAAAAACCCACCCTGGACCCCACCCTTCCTACTAACTACCGCCCTATCACTAAGGTGCCCTATCTCTTGAACACCCTTGACCGCACTGCCTACTCCCAACTCCAAACACACCTAGAAACCAACAACCTACTTGGCACCAGTCAATCCGGCTTCAGGCCCAGACACAGCATGGAATCCACCCTTCTTGACTTAAAGATCCAACTTGATCACATCCGTGAGACCTTGCCATCCTCCTTCTACTTGACCTCTCAGCAGCTTTTGACCTCGTCAACCATGATATCCTGTTCCACCACCTCACTGACCTGTTTAACCTCTCCTCCGAAGCAGCTGACTGGATCAAATCCTTCCTGAGCGATCGAACCTTCAGGGTCTTCTCTGGGTGTGAATCAGCTGACCCCATCCCTGTCTTCTTTGGTGTCCCCCAGGGATCGTCCCTCTCACCCACACTATACAATATGCATACTAAGCCACTCTTCGACCACTTGGACAACCTAAACATTCCTTACACTAATTTCGCTTCTGACACATTAGTCCTCCTCAAGCTCACTGGCAACTACAAACTTGACTCTGATAATATCAGCCGAGTTTACAGCATCATCCAAACCTGGATGGCTAACCACCACCTCTGCCTTAATGACAAGACAGAGCTGCTCATCGTTGGTTCCCTGCACCGTCTCAAACACCTTGACCCCCACCTTCACTTCCTTTTGCATTGATGGGAACACCACCCTTGTATCAGCCCATGTCAAAACTCTGGTTGTCTACCATGACTCTGAGCTAAACGTGCACAAACACGTCAAGGCTGTAGTCTCATCCGCGGCATATTCCACTAAACTCTTCAACCTATCCAGGAAGTTCCTCACCACCAATACTTGCCACACACTAGCCAGAGCCATCATAGGGAGTACACTTGACTACTGCAATGCCATACTTGCAGGCACCTCCTTAATAAACCTCAAGAAACTGCAGCTGATCCACAATAACGCACTTGGAGCAGTCTGGGGCTTGAAACGATCTGATCACATTGCCAAAGTGAGGCAGGAAGCTCACTGGTTACCATTCAAGGCGCGCGTTGATTTCAAAATCTTCTCCACCTGTTGCTGCCTACACGACACTGCCCCAGCCATACCTCACCCACCGTATCTCCAAAAAACCTAACATATGCAGCCTGCCCTCCTCCTCCACCTTACTTAGCACCCCCAGATTCACCAGAAAACGAGCCGGATGAACCTGCTTCACCACCATTGCCCCCACCCTTTGGAACACACTCCCATCCACCATCAGAGATGAACCCCACCCCCCACCCCACCTGGCCGTTCGCAAAAACATAAAAACATTACTTATCAACAAATATGTCTAAATCTTGCTTGCCTGTCTTTGCATTGTCTGTGACGATAACTTGTGACTTGCAACCACCAAGACACCACTGTCTGTAATGTAACCACTTGGCCGTGATACCTCCGGGTACTGGGCGCTATCAACAAATGATATAAATACATAAAGCAATTTTTCAGTATTATAAGATAGAGATCGAGTCGTGTTGGGTGCATGAGGGGCTCGAGAGACTGTTTGGGCAGTCCCGGTAGGTATGTAGGCTTAAAATACCTGCCGTATATATGCACAGAACTGCAGGCAAATTCTTGAATAATAATTCTAGAGCTGCCAAGCTAACTCAGAGGGCTGCCTATTCTTATCGGTAGTAAAACCTACTTCTCCACTTATGGCCATACGATGAAGATTGTGACTGATCCCAAGCTGCTCTGGTATTACAAAGAGCAGCAGCAAGGCCCCCATTGCAACGAAAAGTGGATCCTCCAATTACAAGGATATAACTTCTCCTTCGGGCCCAGGTACCTGCTCACCCTGCCATCCTCTTGCACTGCCTCCGGGCCACCCCTTGCACTGGGGCCTGTGTCTGTACCCATACAGTTCCCCACCCACTCTTCTTCTGCACTTATCAGATACTCCCTATCTGACTAACCTAGCACCTTTGCCTCTTACAGGCTGCACCACCACTGCTAGCACTCTATTTAATGATTTATGTACTTAACTATTTATTTTGTTTCTCTCCTATGCTCTGCACTTTCCCTCTTTTTCCCTTCCCCATGCACTTTCCCCCTTTTTCCCTTCCCCATGCACTTGCGCGTTCTCAATGTCACTGGGCCTAGTAAGATCGTTGTTTTTGTTCCTCCCCTGTTCCCCTCCCTTGGCCTGGTCGCGCTCTGAAACACCTGTGTACGAGCACGATATAAATAAAATATCATATCATATCCTTAGAACTGTGGCCTGCGGGGGACAATAAAGCAGGTTTTTGAGAAGACACACATACTGAGGTTTGTGAAGTAGATGACACAAAAGAATGTGCACAGATGGTCGTTGAGAAAACCCAAAGCAATTCCAATGTAAAATAAAAACTTCAAACGACCACCAAAAATGTGTGTTTGTAAGGGATCCTACAAGCAGTTGTAACAGGGCTGGCGGACCATCATACTACATGACAATACACTGTGCACACAGGTTGCCCAAGTGAGCTGTCTCATTGGTTAGTCACCCACCAGGCAAAGTGTGACCCTTCCCATGTTGTGCACTTCATCTCTGAATTCGCTTTTTCTTTCTCGAAAATATCACACGCTTGGGCCTATAACTACGGCCCCGGGCATTACCTGCAGCGGTATTGGCCCGCCGCCTCGGGTCTTATTGCCACAATAAGGGTGCAGACAATGGTTATCCTTCGGCAAGAGTCATGGCCACATACTTCCAGTCTTAAATCAACTCAGATAATGACATTAACAATATGCCAAGCTAAACAATGGCATTGTCCCTGGAGGCTTTTCACACTTGAGTCTTCCACCTTGCAAGATCATGTGAACTTGGTGTTGCCAACAAAGAAATATGAGACAGTCATTCAAAAGCATGCTTCCGTCAAGCTGGGGTGTAACATCCTAGGGGAACCCTGCATCTCAAAGCATAAGATTCTAGAAATGGCACACAATCATGACCTTGCCAGATTCTGTGCATTTTCCATAGAAATAGATACACTGGTAACCAAAAGAGCAAATGCAATACACCATCCTACCAACATAATGAGTTTGAAACCTCACTTGGCGAGCAATCCCATCAAGGGAACGAGGTCCAAAGAGAATTTTCCCAATGAAAACTGACATACTAGCACTGCAGCGGTAGCATACATGAATGTCCAGCTTGAAGCTTTGGTAATAAGTTTGATCACTTTTAGAAAGTATGCTGCCTGAAGACTATCTCTTGGAGGCCAGCCAACAAGGGAACAACTGTAACCCCTTGCCGATGATGACCTGCGCAAAACAAACAAAGCTCTAGTAATGGTGATGTTCTTTTCATAAATGAAATGAGCCACGAGTCACAACACAATAGAAAAAAATGATACATGACCAGATTACAGGTATCCATGATCATCGAAACTCGAGAATCCATCGGTTTATTACCAGCATCGAAATTCATATGCATCTCTCCAAGCCCATGACTACAATGCACCAGTGTATGAATGCTCACCTACGGCAACAAGACCCCTATTCCTCACAAGGGTTTGTTTGTCCCATTTATCACCTATTAGCTTATCCAACTTATCCAGGAAAGTGTGTGTTGCTTAAGAGGCATATGACTTTCTATTGGGCGGCAAGGTCACCAAAGCCCTCGACCAGATTTTCTTCCAATGCAGATGAATGCCTTCAACCTAGAAGAAATCAGCTCACTATTCTCTGGACTTGGCTGCCTAAGGAGTGAACCTGTCAAATTTCACATCTACCTTTCGGTACAGCCGGTATGTCACTGCAACGTGTGAATCCCTGTCCACATGTGCCAGAAGTTCAAAGAGAAGCTTGTCAATCCTGAAGCAATGGTTATCATTGAGAAGGACTTTTGTACACCCCCTGGGTCTCCCCGGTCGTTGTTGAATGAAAAGCGAAGTAACAAGGACATGTGTTCTGTGACAAATCCCAGGATATTTTCCCTGCTTCCCTAGGGGGAGCCCCTTCCCATGAGGTCAGGGAGGTGTAGTGGCTACCCGATAGTCACCCTGGGGGTGGTACTTAGTGGGAAGATTGCACGGGGTGGGATCCCACTATGGGACCAGGGACAATTATCAAGGGGAAACACAGTATTGCCGGACACTATCATCCCTGCCCTCCACTTCTTGTCATACACAAACTCCTTCAATACTCACATGTCAATATGTGTAGCCCAGGCAGAAAGTCTGACAGCCTACTTGCAAAGTACTGAGATGAGGGAGAAACACAGAACTAGCAAGATCACAATGAGAAAAACCTATGGTGAGTGGTTTAGTGGCTAAGGAAAAGCCAGTAAAAGTCACATCTTAAGTGACAGAAAATCCAAATGGAGAAACCTGCCCTGGAGGAACCGAGACATTCGAAGGCAAGAAGAGAGGACAGGAGAGCACAAACTGAGATGCTTACCGCCAGACAAAGGTGTCCTGGGAAAGTCCAACATAGAAAGAACTGCAGACAAAGAGAGGCCACAGGCAACCAGCCCATTGAACACGCTGGTATGCGCGGTCATGAGGAGACCTGCAGCCTGTGAACAGAGGAATGCTGTGAAGGCACCGCAGGCCCTGCATAAGCCAAGCGAAGACCAAGCGAGAGTTCAGAGAGACTCAACAAACAACTGGAGAATGCCGGTAAGCGCCATGTGGAGATCCGGGTGAGCAGGAATGGTTGGTGGAGTCCCAAATGGCAGAAGTCTAAAGAAATAAGGGTCTGTAACCCACAACACATAACAAGTAGCCTCCTAAGCATTCTTCCACGTGGCAGTACTTGGAAGAGAAGGATCCCAAATACTACGAGCCAAAGAAGTAAAGAACTAAGGGCCTGGGACCCACACCAGAAAGATGAACTGTGAAGCAGATAGACAGTCCCTGGCAGGTTAGTGAACCAGGGCTGTCCCGAAGCCTGAAAAAGGCCTGGGGAAGGGAGATGTTCTCCCACCAAGAGTTAACCTACCAAAACCTGAGCAGGACTAGGGGGGTGGAGACATCCCCCTAACATTGTGAACAGAAGACCAGAGGGAAGGGAATCCTCCCCCTGGTTGAGAAGATTGAGTAAAGCAGTACACAAAGGACCAGGGAAAGTAGGTTCTTAACCCTGAAGGCTAACCAGTAAGAACCCAACAGTCAAGGCAACTGTGGGTAATAAGGAATGCTGATGTTTCAATGAACTGTGCTTTTTTTAACTTTTAAACCTGGAACTTTCTGTTTTCCTGGAAACAAGATTGCAGCCTGGGGAGGGAGGCATTCCCTCAGGACACAGTCTCACTGTGGAACTCTTGGGGATTCACCACTTCATTAGTTTAGTATTCAATGTAAGGGAAGGGAATAGGTTTCTGACACAGGACTGCAGACTCCCTTTATTTTGGGCACCCTGACAGACTCTGTAGTATTTTTAGTTGAGGTAGGGGAAAGCCCTTTTAGAACTAGATTTTTTCTCTTTTTTAGCACTAAAATAAAGGTCTTTGCCAACCAACATGCCAACATTGTGTCAGACTCCCACTTCTATAACCTTACAGTGCACATGCTATGTTAAGGTGATTTATACCATGCACTGCTGCCATTTCCATGGTCTCCAGGTGGTCAAGTGGCTCTGTAAGGTAAAGCGGACATGGTTGGTTAGTGGGGAGAGAGGGATAGATGTTGTGCTTATCTGTTTATGCATGCAGAACCAGGAGGAACTGGCATCTGTGTGTGTGAGGTTTCTGAATATGCTTTGTTTTGTGCACTGGGGCTTGTGTCCAGAAGGGCGGCACCCAGTGTTTGAGTTGTTTGGTGTCAGAGGTTATTTGTTTTGTAGTTTAGTTAGAGATTGATGTGCGATTTTGTGTGTTTTGGTGGGTTTGGTTCACAAGCTCTCTGGGTGGGTGTGGTAGGTGAGAGGTGGGGGGTGCGGAAGAGAGGAGGAATGGTTAGTAGGTTGTGGGTAGTCTCTGGGTATTGTGTAGCTATGTTATTGTTGCTTTCTGCAGGTATTTATCCAGCCTTTTCATTGTTCTGGGCTTACAGTTTGTAGAAGCAGGCATTGTATGAGGTCGGGGAAGTCCGCTCATGGCAGTGGTTGTTGGGTAGTTGGTTTATGTTTATCTCAATGAGGTGAATAGCCATGTTTTTAGTTGTTTCCTTAAAGTTAGGTGGTCTTTTGTCATTCTAATTTCCTTTGTGATTGAGTTCCATAGTTTGGCTATCAGATGGGAGAAGGCGGTTCCTCTGAATTTTGGTTTCTCCTAGTGTCTTGTTACTTATTGGAGGTCGGTGCTAGATCTTACATTTCTTCTCAGTTGGTATCGAGTGATTTTTGCATGGAGGAATTCAGCTCCTTGTCTGTGTAGTGATTTATAGATAATGCAGAGGGTTTTGAAGTTGATGCATTTCTTTACTGTTAACCAGGGTAGACTTCAGTGGCGGTGTGATGTGGTCTCTTTTATTTAGTCTCAGGAGTAGTCTTGCTGCAGTATTTTGTATTCGTTGTAGTTTTTTGTTGAGGCGTTCAGGCATTCACAAGTTGAGACTATTTGCATAGTCTATTCTTGATAATACCAAGGTAATTATCGTAAGAGCTCTGTGTGTGAAATTGAGGTAAGGGAGGATACCTCTTATTAACCGTAGATGATAGACAATTTTTTCTCTATTGCGTTGACTTGTGGTTCCAGAGTGAGACCATTGTCCATCAGGATTCCCAGATTTTGTATCATGCGTCATGTAAATGTTGAAGAGGAGTAGGGTGAGGCGTGATACTTGTGGTACGCTCTAGGCAATACTATTTATGATCGATTTAAATGTTGGTGGATGTGTTCTTCTGGTTCAGTTGGTAAGGAAAGATTTCAGCCATTGTAGTGCAGAGTTTTGAATAGCATATTCCTCCAGTCTCTCTATTAGATTTTTATGTTTGATCATATCGAAAGCAGCTGTTATGTCAAGTAGTATGAGGGCCGATTGGGTGTTGTTAAACACGTTTATTTTTAGGTCGTCCCTTATACGAAACGTGCTGATCTGGTTCCTGTCATTGGTTTGAAACCAACATGGGATTGGTCAAGTATTCTGTTGCTTTCTACCTGACTGAGTAGTTCTTTGTACACATGGTTCTCCAAGTCTTTCACTGGGCAAGTTAGGTTTAATATGGGTCTGTAGTTAGTAGTGTCGTCTGTTTTTCCTGTCTTGTTTTTTAGGAGGGGTCTGATGTATGCAGATTTGAATGATTTTGTTACTATTTCCATGTTTATGAATGGATTCATTAGAAGACTGTTGTAGTGGTTTGGTGTTTTGTGGTTGAGAAGCTTTTTGTAGATATCCTGTGGGCATGAGTCCCTGAGAGATCCAGGTATGTTGGCATCTTTTAGTAGATTGTCAAAGGTTTCCTCGCTTATAGGTTCAAATTAGTTTGCTGGTTGTTGGGGTTTGGTTTCTGGAAGAGTATTTTTGTGTTACTGCAGGATATGCAATGGTTTGTTGGATTGCTTCTATTTTTGCTCTTAGGTGGGTTACGATGCATAAGATTTTTGAGGCTATGATTCTGTTGCTTGAAATGAGGATTATCACTTCCTTCATGAATTGACGATTGGATCCTTGCAGTATAGTATGCTTTCTTGGCTTTTAGGACTGTTGATTAGTATAGCTGTTGGTAATTAGTTTTGTCCGATTGGTTGTAGTGCTTCCTCCACGGCTTTTCCAGTTTCATTTTTTTTATTTCCCTCAGTTCCTCTGTGAACCATTTTGCTACCGCATTTCTGGTGTAGGTTTGAAGAGTTTTAAGGGTGTTATTTGATCTAACACATGTATGATCCAGGTGTGGCATTCCTTTTCAAATGTATCTGGTGTCAGTTTGGTAGTTTCTAATAGTTGTGTTAATGTTTCAAGGTAAAATCTTTTCCAGTTTCTTTTGTTTGTCGCTGGGAGTTTTAGGTTTGTGGACATCATATGGCTCGGGTTTTGACAGTGAAAGGGATTGTATGGTGGCGGCTCCATATCATTGGTACCGGTGGGGAAGCAGTCGGAAGTCCATCCCTGCAGAAAATTGCATTTAGTGTGTAAGCAGCTCTGTGAGTGGGTCCATTCACTATTTGTTTGAGATGAAGGGTTTCCAGTACGGGAGCTGAGGGAATTTGTTCTGGATTCATTGGGTCTCATTACAAGTTTGGGGGTAGCCTTGCTGGGAAAACTGGCAGGCTGCAGCCAAACTTGCGATTTTTCTGGACTCTGGCAATGGGGAAATACAGGGCCATTACAACCCTGGCGGACATTGTATTTCCCCATTGGCAAGGGCCGGAAACTGGGCTCAAAGGGAATGGTGAGGTCGGATGCACCGGCACGATTCAAAATGGTGCTGGTGCATCCGACATGCTCTGTTCACAGGTGCCATTCTGCTGGCAGGCCAGTCCTGGCGGGTGAAAAGGCACCCACGAGCAGAACTCATAGTTTTCCGGTCCGGTAACTACGGTACCGGCAAGCTTACCATTACCGTGGTTACCGGTCCGGCAAACTTGTAATGAGGCCCATTATCTCTTTCGAATCGGATATTGAAGTCTCCCAGAGCAATGATGTTGTTGAGGTTATCTATAGCATTGTGGCAAAGTTAGGGTTGTAGGTGGGTGGTCTATAGATCAGAAGGAAGAGTAAGTTGAATTGGTAATTGAGCTTGAGGTGGATTAGGAGTGATTTGCAGTCTTTTATTACTGTTGTCGGTAGGGTTGTGGAGCTGATGTGATTTATGTAGGCTAGGACGATTCCTCCTGTTACAGTTTCTCTGCTCGCTTGTATTAGTTTGCAGTTATCGGGTACTGCTTCATGAGTGATTACTTTGTAATTGTCTGAGAGCCATGTTTCTGTGAAAAAGAGAGTGCCTGTGCTGCCTTCGCTTAGGAGTTCATAGATTTCTGTTTTGTGCTTTGTCGTAGATCATTGAGTAGGCTGCAGTGTAGTGTGTGCCATTTGGCTTGTTCTTTTTTGGGTGTTATTTCTGATGTTTCGATGGGGGTATTGACATGCTGCTCCCAAGCAAGGCCATCAAGAGAAAATGACATATGACCCCAGCCACTGACATGTCAGATTTGACTGGGAAAGAATTCTTCTCAAAGCTCAGCCTCAAATTTGGATACCACCAGCCCAAGCTAGAAAAGACCTCCAGGGCCATCACAGAATCCACTCACTATTTGCGTTAGATGCAAATGACTGAAGTTTGGCATTGCATCTGCTGCATAAGTGAGTCAAATTGCAATTCGGATGTGTTTTCTTCCCTCCAAAGTATTCTCAACATTCACTGTGACATTAGCAACAGAAGACAAACATTGCTACAGACTGAGCGCATTCTTTCAATATATCAGAGAATGTTGCCTCACATGCTACAAGTGCGAGTACATCAAGACAACATTCGATTGCTTCTGATCTGCCTGAGCAAGTAAGCATAAAACCTGCCCAAATAAAGTGAAGACCATCAAGGCTGCGCCACCCCCTGAACTCTGTAGCTTTCTCTGCAATGCCATTTTCTGTAGACAGTTAATTCCCAGAGTCGTCGCTATCACAGAGCCCTTAAAGGATCTAACAAAAACCAGCAACAGGTGGGAATGAACTGAACACTACCAACAAGTGTTAAAGAAACAATGACACCCTACTGTGTGACATGACCATGGCATACTCTGACATACGAAAGATGGTAGTACTAGTAGAAGCCAGCTTGTAGGGTATAAGAGAAGTGCTTACACAAGCAGGCAAAATTTTACATCATTACGTGGTATCCTCTGCCAGCAAAGCCCTAACAAAAACAGAACTATGATATTCCAAATGGAGAAGGAAGAAATTACAGTCCTAGGAGGATTAAACATCTTCACATATACGCATACAGACACACCAGAGAAATCATGGACCACCCCTTTTCGCCAAGGGTCAGCCCTGAGATCTCCACCTCACATTGAAAAATGCATGCTATAACTACAGTAATACAGCCTCATCCTCGAATTCTGACCTGCAGCAGACAACCCTGCAGATTTCCTTTCCTGGTACCCATGGGACAGCCTAGCCTGAAAAGCCAATAACGCACAGCAGACAGAAGAACATGTGTGCATGGTCATCAAACTGGTAATACCCAAAAACATACAAATTGCTGAATTGATTGACAAGACAGTAAAAGATGAACACCTAAAGGTAATCTTGTAACATCCCCCAAGAAAAAGCAGATTCGATCCAAGAATCTTGCGCCTGGCAGCTATCACAACAGTAAAGAGAGTAATAGTAAAGTTGGCTTATCAACTTTTCTTGTGGGGCAAAGGAATTGCAGTTCTGAGTCCCTGGCAAATCATGTGATTCTGCTATCCGAATGTGGGCACCAAGGCAATGTTAAAACAAACTCAGAATTGGGGGGAAAAGATGTGGTTCCCCCTACGTTGACCGCAAAGTCAAAACGGACATAGCCCCATGCATCACGTGCCAAGCCACAGGAATGAGAGACTCCCCGCCGCTTCATTCAAAAGATCAACGAAACAAACTTCGGGACAAAGTAAGCCCTGAATTCTGTTCCTCATCCACTATGAAGTAGTTCTAGTTTATGTTTTGTCACGTATCCGAAAGCTGTACTCTTGCATTCTACAAGTGCAGAAACATTTCTACCCAAATAGTGAAGGTTATCGCAACTGGTGACCTATCCCATGCACTAAAGGCTTGCAACAGAATCCTTTTTCAAGGAAGGGAATGCCAGGAGTATGTGGAGTGCCTTATAATCCATCACCCCAATATTACTCCTTGCTGGAGACAAGTCACCTGAGACGCCATCAGTTTCATGTGTACCCTGAATAAAGTGAGTTGAATCACCATGTTAAGGCACACCACCATGGCACAGGAAGTCTAAGAGTTTCATGGTCACCTGGCAATATAATGATCGGATAGAAGCCAGATGCCGCCATCACAATGAGTGCAGGGAGTAAAACAATTGAATTAACATTGAAATTGGTGCCACTGTGCATGTCAAAAACCAACAACACAGGCATGCTCAAGGAACATCAAACCTAACATTCGGAGCCACACCACTTATCACCCACAACCAAGGAACTCTAGTGATGGCAACAAGTACTGGCGGACTGGTGTACAGGAATACAACACTCTTCAAGTGGCTTGAAGGTCAACTACGGCAAGTAGAAAGACCTGAAAAGATATCTCTCAAACACGACTGTGGTGCTGAGGATAAAAGATCCAGAGCAGATGGTTTCCAACGCCAAGACAACATCCCAGAAGTATTTCCTGGCCAAGAAGAAGCACTTAAAGGGCAAGGATCACTTGCCAAGCAAATTCCTACTCCCGCAATCCGGCTCAACGACAATGGACCCAGGTTTAAGAGGCAACATGACTGTAATATCGGGAGATATGTTTACAGACAGTCCTCATCGTTATGTATATAGTTTGGGTCAGAAAAGGAGGAAGTGACAAACAGGTAGCATGAAGGGAGGGACAGCTTCAGTAAGAAGAATAAAGGAGTGTAAGCATGCATTTTCTTGTCTCGTGTCTTCAATTGGCCTAGCGATCGAACATCATATTACTTTAATTCGTACACAAGGTACTACAATGGCAATGAGGAGCTAAGAGAGCCTGCACCCGGTGCACGGGTGTGATCTTGTTGTTGTGATGCAAGCAGAGCACCCACTGAATTTCATTAATCTTGTGACCATGATGGTTTCACCTGGCCGACGCGTCAGCTTGGGAAAGGACTTTCCTGCACTATTACGCACCCTTACCGCGCAATTGAATTTTCTTTTTATGCACCTCATTCAGCTTGTGTGCCCTCGTCTTCACCTGGCAATCGCGTCGACGTGAGGGCAGGATGCTTCGTGCCTCCATTGCTTATCAAATCAAATCATGTGACTCCATTCCCTGCCGCGCACACCCTCCAATCAATTCTGGTGCCCGCAGTGCCTTGAATGTAACAAAACAAAAGTATAGTTAACTGTATGCAGTGCTGTTCGCATACCTCGCCTTCACTCGTAGAGGCAAATCCCTCCTGATACTATTATAAGCACATAAGTATCCAACAGAAGCACAAGATCAGCATTCCCATCATGTACCCTACTTGTGTTTGTTTTGTCTGTGAATATTTAGGTCAGTGGCATTCGTGCCTGTCTACAGCATTGACCAAAAGACAGCACGTCTCATCAACAGTCATTTTCCTTCAAAGAAGGGATATTTTCCTCCTCATACTGATTCACTTCTGCAATATACATCATGTTAGACCAAGAAGTGTCATCCTCATAAAATTCTGCACCGATTCCGCCTCTGCTAATGTCAGTGCATGAATCATTCCACATTCAGGCCCCATTGTCTTTCAATACTGCTGACAACAGCAATATGTGTCCCAGATGGATGTGCTGGATGGGTGATTTCAATGTCTATCTGGATGTGCCATAGGGACCCGGGATGAAAAAAGAAAAAGGAGCATCCTCATCCTTTCAGTGGGACCAGCAGTCCATGACATCATATGAACTTCCCGAAGCTTCAACTGCCTCCTTTTGAGGGTCTCAAAACATGCTTGACTGAATACTTCACACCACACAAAAATGTAGATGACGAGAGCCATGCTTTTCGCATCACCATGACATTAAAAGAGGAATCCATGGACAACTTTGTGATGAGACTACGATCCCGTGTTAAACACTGATTGCAATTATTAGTCGAATCAAGAGGCATTCAAGTCGCAGGTCATTGCAGGGTGTGAATCATCTGTATTCAGAAAGAAACTCCTTCATAAATCTCGTACTCTAGAGGAAATGTAGCAACGGGCCGAACTGCTTTAGTCATTGATTAGCAAATTATAACCACAGAGAAACTGAAACTGGGAACACCAGCAACGTCAATTATGCCTGTATTTCAAATATAATGGGGCCCGCCAAATTTCAAACCATTGAATCGCATATGCTATCAATGCGGTTTTGATATTCCTCATGATGGAGCAGGCCCAGGCATTGGACAAATATGCACAGGGTGTCGTCACGAGAATCATTTTCAATCTGTTTGCCAAGCCTATGACTCTCTACGCATTCCTAGGTCAGAGTACTCCATGCCCAAATCACGTCAATACAAACGTCCTGTATCCCCTCCAAAAGTGTGATGATTAAAGAGAGGACCTACAGATCCTCTCACCAGCACCACCCATTTCCCGATCCGAGGCAAGCATTCGTTATCTACAATTTCACAGTCCAACGGTGACTATGATGATTCAGCTATTCAATTATAAACGGAGAGGTTATGTTTTTGCCTTAGGAAATGAAACTGTCATACAACATAGAATCAGCTCTCTACTCAATATCAATGACAATTTTGTGGAATTCCTGATTTTCTCCAATGACAGTAACCGTTGCACTGGTGTCAAAGAATACCATACCATGACTTACCCCCCTCGTCTTCATACGTCAGAGATGGACGTATTATCAAAGTGTTTTCAAGTCCCGCTTCCATGCAAAGGAATATTTGCGGTGACATGTTCTTCCAAATCTCACACTGCAAAAATTGAGCTCCATGTCATTGCTACCAAGGTTTATATGGGCTGCATTCTAAGTTTCAGAAAAGTGCTCCAGATGGACCTTGTGCAAATTTTATACAACATCATGTTCACAAAACACTTGAATCTTTCGTCGAAAATTGAAGCCATATTTCCTTCTTTGTTTCATGGCATATTCAAAATCAAAAACTCCAAAGCTATCGTGGCATTCTATTCAACAACCAGAAACAAGTTGAAGAAATAAATCTCTTACTTACTCAAATCATTATTGAGCCGGCGTTATGGCCCACTCCCTAGGTATCCCCCATTGTTCATGTACCTAAAAAAGACTCTGATCACAAAATAAGGATCTGTGTGGATATGATGTTATGTTGTGTTCATTTATAGAGCGCACGTTCACCCAAAGGCATATTGGCGCTGGGAGGAGGAAAAGCTACAAGCATGAGAGCATGCAGAGGCTTAGGGAAACATCGGAGTAAAAAAAGATAGGTCTTAAGAGTCTTCCGATTAGATAGTGGCTTCAGGGTCAGTGGAAGACTGTTCCATAGTTGAGTCGCACGTCCTCCCAGTCGTGCACGACGAAAGGAGGGCACCATGAGTAGACCAGCTGAGGCTGAGAGCAGCGAGTGGTTAGGAACGTACTGCTTAAATTTAACACAAAGATACTCGGCCCCATGGCCATGCAGAGCCTGGTGAATAATGAACAGAGCCTTGAATTGAACTCGCTTTGCCACCTGGAGCCAATGGAGAGAACGGAGTATAGGGGATATGTGGGACCATAAGGAGTACCTATAGCCAGCCTGGCTGCCAGATTCTGGAGGCAATGTAATCTGCCAATCAGCCATTTAGGTTGCGCAAGGTACAAAGAATTACAGTAGTCCAACCTGCTGAGAATCATTGCTGCTAATACAGGTGGACGCAGGAGGGGAGGGATCAAGTGGAGCACTTTCCTAAGAATTTTCAACTGGAAATGCCCCTGCTGACATACCGAGGAGACTTGGGGGCCCAGAGACAAGATGGCTGACATAATAACACCAAGATTTTTTACCTTAGTGGAAGGAGCCGGGAGTGGGCCCAGGGATGAGGGCCAGAAGGCACGAATCCATAGTGAGGGATTGAGGGTTTGGGGGTAACCCAGCACCAGCACCTCCGTTTTATCCCCATTCAGTATCAGCCAATTTTGCCCCATCCATTGTCCCACGGCGGTCAGGCACTCATGCAGGCAAGCCGACAGCTCAGCCTGATCCAGATGTAGGCGGATCTGAAGCTGGGTGTCATCCGCATATGAATAGCACCTGATGCCATATAAGTGGATGAGGCAAATCAGCAGAAAGATGTAGATGTTAAAAAGAATAGGGGACAAAGCAGAACCCTGAGGTACACCACAGCAGAGATGTGTAGATTTAGAGAGAAAGGGGGTGAGAGAAAGAGTTTGGGATCCGTCTTCCAGAAAGGAGCCAAACCATGCCAATACCCGACCCGAGACACTGATCTGGCCCAGGCGGGTAAGCAAGGCAGCATGATCCACAGTGTCGAACGCGGCTGAAAGATCTAAACGAAACCCGTCCACCAGCCTGGCCATGCCGTCCTGAAGGGAGACAAGAACAGTTACCGTCCCCCTACCAGGGCGAAAACCAGACTGGGCTGGGTCGAGCATCATGGACGACTCAACAAAGGAAGACAACAGAGGAGGCACCAGTGATTTGAGCAGTTTTATAAGACAAGATAAGAGAGAAGGATCGAGAGATGGCTTCTTCAGAAGAGGGATAACCGGTTGTATACGAATTGTTCGAACTACAATTGTTCGAATTACAATTGACCTTTGCACAATTGACCGAATTGTGAAGGTCAATTGTTGCTTATATGTGGGGGGAAACCCCTGCAACCCCCCATTATTATATATATTTATATATTGTTGTATTGTTTATTTATTTATAGAGCGCACCTGGCCGTTAAGCAACTGGGCGCTTGCAAAGAATAAAAATCTTAAGTTACAGGTACATAAATAAGTTACATTTCTTAGGTTACAGGATCATATATCAAGCATTTCTTATATTACAATGTCGGATGACTTACATGTGGGATATGTTACAGTTTCAAGTATTTTACAATAAATGTACAGAGTATTTAGTGCAGTTGAGACATTTTAGCAGTCGTTGGATTTAAGCCAGGGTTTGACGTTAGCTTTGAACACATGGAAGGAAGGGGTGGCTCTGAGTGCATCTGGGATAGAGTTCTAGAGATGAGCTGGTAGAACTGGGAAGCTGGATCCGCCAGTTCTTTTCAGTTTAAAGTTGGGGATTTTGATGCTGTTTGAGAGGGTCTTGCTGATGGGGTCGTTCAGAGGTGTGCTTTGTGAATTTTTCTATGAGGTATGCAGGTGCTTTGTTGTTCACACAATTGTGTGTAATGTTCAGAGTTTGATATGGTCATTGATGGCTAGCCAGTTGACGGCTCTTCTATGGACAGATATGTGTTGCCCTTTGGGAATTCCTAGGGCTGTTCTAAGGGCATTGTTCTGCAAGGTTTGGAGTTTGTTGATGTTATGTTTACTGGTGCCTAGGTACAGTGCATTGCAGTAATTTGGAGAGGATGAGGGCTCGCGCTATGGTGGTACAGCTATCTGTGGATAGGTATGGTTTGCAGGCGTGGATAAGTTTGCAGGAGTAACTGGTTGCTGAGGCTGTAGCATTTACTTGCTTGTCGAGGGTGAGAGCTGAGTCTAAGTAGAATCCTAAGGTTTTAACTTCCTTGGCTACCTTGATTTTGATGCCATCAATCGTGATGGAATTGTACATATGGGGTAATTTGTTCAGTTTACTGGTAGACCCGATGATAAAGAGCTTAGTCTTGTTGTCGTTAAGACAAAGGCCATGTGTGTCAGTCCAGGTTTGGATGATTTGGTAGATTTTATTTATGAGGCTGGTGTCCTTTTCATAGTCACCCTGGATTGGGATAAGAATCTGGGTGTCATCGGCGTAGTTGGTATATGAGACCCCTAGTTTGTCCAATATATCACAGAGAGGCTTTGTAAAAATATTGTACAAAGTGGGGGAAACACATGACCCTTGAGGGACTCCACAGGTGATGGGGACTGGATCCTCTGCAGATGTAGTTGAGAAGACTCTTGTGGTTCTCTGGTCTAAGAATGAATTTATCCACACTGTGGCTTTTGTGGAGAAGTTGGCCGCCGATTTGAGGTGATTACAGAGTACCTTGTGGTCTACCAGGTCGAAGGCAGCTGATAGGTCTAGGAGTAGGAGAATAGAGATGTCTCCTCTATCTTTGCGCTCGTCTAGTTGATTTTTAAGATCAAGGAGAGCTGTTTCCGTTCCATGTCTCGGTCTAAATCCTGATTGTCTTGTCCCTAGTAGATTGTTGATCTCCAGATAAGATTGGATCTGTAGATATGCGGCTTTATCTAAGATTTTGAGGAGGAACGGGACAGTTGTTATGGGCCTATAGTTCGTTGGGACATTGGGGGTCCAGGTTTACTTTTTTTAGGAGAGGTAATATCCAGGCATCTTTAAGGTTGGTTGGCACAGAGCATGATTTGAATGATGAGTTGATAAATGATGTGACGAAGGGGGCTTGTTCATGTGCAGCCTCTTTAATAATTGGGGCTGGACAGGTGTCGCCAAGGCATCGAGACGGTTTCAAAGACATGATGATGTTCTTAGTTTCCACAATAGAGATGGCTCTAAAGCTAAATTGGTTAGGGGGTTTAGTTTGGTTGGCGGCAAGTTCCTGGAGGATGGTTTCTTGCGTGGAGAGGGCAATGTTGTGGAGGATGGATTTTTTGGCTAATATTTTGTCTTGTAACATTGTGATTTTGTTGCATAGGGCATTTTGAATGTTTGTGCACCAGGCTTTGTCTTTGGTACAAGAGTCTATGGGTGCAATTGGGGATTCTAATTTTCTCAGGATGGAGAAGATTTCCCTGGTATTCGAATTTGCTTTTTTGATTCTGTCATTAAAGGTCTCTTTTTTTGCCTGAATGATTTGTTTTTTGTAGCTGTTAGTAAGGGCAGTGAGGAGGTTTTTGTTATGGGAAGAAGGGTTTTTTCTCCAGCAGGCTTCTGCGTGTTGTTTCTCTTTGCGTAGGGCTTTTAGCGTGGGAGTGAACCAGGTGTTCAGATGGGCAATAGGTTTAGATTTGGTGAGTTTCAGCGGCGCAATGGCGTCAATCGCCGAGTTGATGGTGTTATTGTACAGGTCAGGTAGATCATTAGGGTTAGAGATCAGGCTAGAGTGATTAGTGATAGGTTGGATCAGGGGGAGAAGATTCGAAAGTGTGATATTTTTTTTGCAGCAGGTGAGGGCAGGAGGAGCATGAGGTTTAGTAGATTTAAGTTGGGGAAGGTCTGAAATGATCAATGAAATCAGATAGTGATCAGTGAATATGCAAGGTTCAATTGCTGTTATGAGGGAAACACAGTTCATATCTGTGACCCAGTCCAATGTACGGCCTTTAGAGTGCGTGGGGCCGTTATTCCGAATAGTGAGGCCTGCCTCCACAATAGTGTTGGCTATGGTGGAGGCATTGGAGTCTTTTGGGTCCTTATAGCCTAAATTAAAATCGCCTAATAGAATGATTTGTGTTCCTGGTTTGGCATTAGTGTTTAAGAGGGTGGTTAAGTCTTCTTCAAAGGTGCCTAGTGGACCAGGGGGTCTGTAGATAAGGTGTACTGTGGCAGTACGTGAGGCAGAGATTTCTAGTTTTAGGGAGAGTAGTTCCGCCGACGGCATAGTGATGCTGTCTATTTCTTTAATGGTGAGGTTGGCTCTGCAGATAAGAGCTATGCCTCCACCTTTGGAAGTTTCCCTATCTTTTCTGAAGATGGCAAAGTTTGGGGGTATGGCTATCATAAGGGCAGGGCCATCAGCTTTGTGTAGCCATGTTTCAGTAACTGCTAGGAAATCGAGTTGGTTACAAGTGATGATGTCAGCAATTTCAGAGGCGTGGGCTATTAGAGATCTAGCGTTGATGAGACCTCCCTTGAGGTTTTGTGTTATTTTAGTATTATTGCTAATGTGGACCTTGTTAGGCAAAGTTTCAGAGGATTTGGTACAAGGTATTTGATTGCAGCTAGGTTTCCTTTTGTGCGTGTTTCGCCTGGCGTGTATGAGCTCCTTCTTAGGGTGGCTGAGAGGTGAGTGTGCACTTGGTGGTTTGGGAAGTCTAGTGCCTAGTCTAAGGTTCCTTAGTCCGGTAGGACAAGCCTGATTCTGTTGGGTCTGGGTGAAGGGAGCAGGCTGTTTGGGTAGTGTAGTGCCTAGTCTAGAGTTCCTTATTCCAGTAGGACAGGCCTGATTCAGTTGGGGCAGACTTTATATATATATATATATATATGATATATATGCTCAATTGTGCAAAGGTCAATTTGGACCCTTGACTTTCGGACTTTCGGTCAATTCCGTCATTCAAACAATTGTGTTCGAACAATTTGGGTAATACCGGATAACAAGGGCAGCCTTAAGCTCCGATGGGATAAATCTCGACTGGCAGGAGAGATTGACAGCGGTGGTGATTTCACCTAAGGCTACCGAATCAGGCCATTCAAAGGAAATATCAACAATCTTGCTGCATAGTGGACAGAATTCACTTCCAAAATAGGATAACCACTTCCACCAAACTGGACCTCAACAAGGGTTATCATCAACTAGAATTAGCACAGGAATGTACAGAACTACTTTTGCTACCCACGGGGGTTTGTTTCACTACAATTGATTACGCTTTGGTATTTTATCAGCTGAAGAGATTTTTCAATATGAAATCCATCAAGTAGTACAACATTTTCCCAACTATTTGAATTACAGTGACGATATCCTTGTGTCTGGTATGTTCCAAGAATCGCATGATGACACACTTCTTCAGGTATACCAGGTATAAGAAAAGGTGCATGTTAAATTAAAAGGAAATGTGAATTCGGCAAATGCACCCTTAAATTCTTTGGACACATCTTTTCTTGCAAAGGTGTTGAACCAGATCCTGACAAGATGCATGCTCTCAAGTCTGCCCACACTCTAGCAAATCTTGCAGCGCTCCAATCTTTCCTGGGCTTGGCCAGCTATTGCACATGTTATATTCAGGACTTTGCCACCATACGTGCTCAACTTTTTCATCTAACAAGAGAAGGCAACAAATTCTCTTGGTCTCACCAATGCCAGATTGTGTTTGACAAAGTCGGGAATCTGATCCCCTCGGCCATCTTTATGTCCTATTTTGATTCATTGTGTGATACAGAAAAAGCGGTTGATGCCAGCGTTGTTGCCCTGGGTGCGATATTGGCCTAGCACAAGCAAGGTGCCATCACACCAAGAATTATTGTGTCTTACGCTAGTTGAAGCTTGACTGCAATGGAACAGGCTTATTCACAACCCAAGAAGACGAGTTTGGCAGTGGTGTGGGGATGCAAGCATTTACACCTTTTTAAATATGGCAAACCATTCATGATTATTACCGATCATCAGGAGCTCTTCACCATATTTGGAAAACCTAAAGCAAATTTGCCTCAGAGGATTGATAGATGGTGTCTCGGGTTGCAAGACTACAAGTTCTCCATTATTCAAAAACCTGCCAAGGATGCCAATCCAGCAAATTTTCTTTCAAGTTATTCTGTGGAATTAAGCCTCAGAACACTGTCTGTTGCTGACCGACACATCAACTATATCATGCAGGCAGCAAAGCTTGAATGCATATCTCTGTCGGATATGGACGTCACACTTAGCAAGACCCTCTCCTGACCATTGTAAGGTGATGCATCGACAATGGAAAATGGACGCACATCAATAAACCTGTGCACACGTCGGTTGGAATGAAGAATGAGAGCTTACAAGCTTGTTCCTGATAAAAGATGATCTGCCTGTGGCCATGTCTCAAATTATTCTCAAAGAATGAGAGAATGAGTGCATCATCATTCCAGAGTCGCTACAAAAAAATATAGCGTTTGGTCACAGAGCAGTGGTATCCACGAAACTCATGCTACGATAAAAGGTGTGGTTCAATGGAATGGATAAAGTAATAGAATCTACTATCACTGGAATGTACTGTTTGTCAAGCCATACAATCACACACTCAGGCCAGAGTCTCTACACATGGCTTCGCTGCCAGACAGGGTTTGGGAAGAGGTAGTTGTTGATATTTGTGGCTTACACCTGAAGGGATGTGTGCCTTAGTAATTATGGTGAATACTACAGGTTACCAGATGTTCACATTCTGCCTTCCATTTCAGTGACACTTGGAATTCCTGCACTTGACAAGACATTCACATCCTATGGGGTAACGCACATAGTGAAATCTTACGACAGGCCCCCTTTCACAAGCAATGACTTCCAAAATGTCAGTACGTATATGGGTTTCATGCATCAGAAAGTGACTTCTCTTCAGCATCAAGTAAAATGGCACCATGGAGAGGTTCATGAGCAATATCAAGAAATCACTGCACATTGCTTATTTAACTTACAAGTCTTTTGGACAAATGATTTATCAATTACTCTGAGGCTACCATAACGCCCCATACAGTACCACTTAGGTATCTCGTTCATGACTGATGTTTGGGAGACAAATACGTATGAGAGTACCTCACATGAAGACAATCGAGGACACATGTTCCAGTGACCAAAGGGTCTGACTATCATACGAAGGAATACATGAAACAATAGACTGATCGCAAGAGAAGAGCAATGCAATGTACCCTGAAGCCGGGGGAAAAGGTAATGGTAATTCAGGCAACAAGTGACAAAGCCACTGCTCCTTTTCTCCCAGATCCGTTAAAGGTCATTGAAAGGAAAGGCTCTATGATAACAGCTGAAAATAAAAGGAAGAAGATAACAAGAAACTCGCCCTTCAGACTAACGGAAGGGGATTTTATTTATTGTTTTTTTTTAATGTGTCTATACACAATGTGCTTCAAGGCACACCAAGGTAAGAGGGTGTGGGGGGGGGGGCAGAAAACGGTCCTACTAGGCCTTGTGACATTCGGATCGTGCAAGTGCAGTAACAAGAAGTGCACACGAGAGGGGAGGTGGGGAAGTGCTGGAGGGTTAAGCGAGTGCCAGGGGAGGCCAGGTGGACTGTACCCAGGGAGAAGAGAGTGCAGGGGCAGAAGGTCCGTGTAATAAGTGCGAGGAACGGGCTAGTGAACTGGGGAGGGAGCCCATCAGGCAAGTGCTGGTGGGTGGGGGATCGGAGGAGGCCAAGTGCAAGGGCAGACTGGTCGGGCAGGGCCTGGTGCCCTGTAAGACTCTGAAGGAACTAGGCAGCAGTCAAGAGGCAGATCAGGAATATTAGAAAGGGAGGGGGAGAGGGAAAGAGGAAGAGAAAAGAAGGGTCTCGAGAAGCTTCCAGAACTTAAGGACATACGGCTCAAGTCTGAGAGGGGAAGGCAGGCCATTTCAGAGAGAGAGAGACCTGCGGAGGACAGAGCTCTACCCCTGACTGTCTGCTTGGAGAAGCAGCTGATTTGCAGAGAGTTTGAGCTAGAATATGGATGATTCAGAAGGTTTTGAACTTGATCCTCGCAGCAACTGGGAGCCAGTGGAGAGATTTTAAGGCTGGAGAGATGTGTCCCTGGGCTTGATGCCAAGGATAAGTATTGCAGTCCCATTCTGGATTAGTTAAATGGGGCGAAGGGAGGAGTTAGGTAGGTTGAGGAAGAGGCTATTGCTGTAATCCAGACTGGAGTGTACCAGAACTCTGGAGACAATGAGTTTCAGGCAGAAGGTGAGTAAAGGGAAAATGCCTCTGAGGAGGTGCAGCTGAAAGTGGGCAATCTTGGCAAGATATGTGATGTGAGGAGAGGAGGAAAGAGAGGAGTCAAAGATGACACCAAGGATTTTGGCCTCACAGGAGGGTGAGGGGCAGGGGCCCATGGAGGGTGGCCACAGTGTAGGAGGGAGCTGGATTCCCAATGAGAAGGATCTCAGGCATTAAGGCATAGATTGTTAGCAGTGCACCATGCCTGAATAGCAGACAGTCACAAATGAGAGAGGACGAGGCGGAGGCAGAGGAGGGAAGCTTGAATGAGAGTTGCTTGTCGTCCGCATAACACTGGAAGTTAGGAGAGAAGGCAGAGATAACATTGGCTCGGGGGCAAGGTACATGTTAAAAAGCCAATTTGAGAGAATAGAGCCCTGAGGGACACCACAGGCGGAGAGTGAGATGGAGGAGAGAAAAGGGGCCCGTTGAATCTGGGAAAGTTGTTTAAAGAGGAAGGAGGCAGGCCAGTCCAGAGCCAGGTCTGTGATGCCAAGGGTATCACAGTGCCGATTTATCAACTGCCGATTCATCAACAGCATCAGACACAGGCCAATCAGAAGGAGATTCTTCAGCAAGGATTCAGAGGAGTTTACATCAGAAGATGATTGTCAACCAGAAGTGACTAATCCTATGCTGGCCCTCAGACCATCAGATGATAGAGCGAAACGTACATGTAAGAAACCTATCAGATGGATACTAGATGTTGTAATGTTGTGAGATATGTCTACAGGCAGTCATCATCATTATGTATATAGTTTGGGACAGAAACGAGGAAGTGACGCGCAGGAAGTGTGAAGGAAGCAGCAGTTTGAGTAAGAACATGTTCAGACATGCATTTTCCTCTCTCATGTCTTCATTTGTCCTAACAAACTACAGATAGTCATATTACATGAATTCTTGCATCAGTTACAACAATGGCCATTGCCCCACTGTCAAAGACTATGAAACCAGCAGATGAACATGACATACCCTGACACAAACTGTAACCCCAATATATCACTGCTCACAAAAAGACCCCATCCGTGTGCTTTTTATGAAAAACAGTATTGAGCAGATACTCCGCACTATGGCCTCATTACGAGTTTGGCGCTGAGTGGTAAAGTTGGCAGTAACTGTTACCGCCAACTTCACCACAATGCCAAATTATGGGTTTGGACATGGAGTGACGGATTTGCCTCCAGGAAAATCCTGGAAGTAAATCCTCCAACTAACTGCTGAAAAATCGGCGAAATCAACAGAATTACTGTAGCGGAAATTCCGCTCTGGTAATTCCGCCCAAAAAAGTCCCATTGATTCCAATTAAATTATATGGGGAATTACACCACCACTTTTAATCCGGCGGAAATTCTGCCAGACAAAGTGGCATTAAGAGTAATTCGTTTGGGTGGTATTCCGGCAGATTAACCGCAGGGATGTCATTTCACCAAAATGCCAGTGGTGGTGGAAGTGACATCACACAACTTTGACCTCTGATGAAATCCAGGAAGGGATGTCATTTGACCCGACCCCGAAGTGACATTACGAGAAGCAATAAAACGCAACCTTTTACCCCTTGATAAAACAGGAAGTGGAATCACATAGCATTGTTCCTAAGTACACAAAAAAAATATGGTTATGTTATCACTAATGTGATATACATTTCATGCAAGAATGGACCACCATATGTATTGTTAATATCAGTGTGTATAGGCCCATATTACTAAATTACTGTGAATGCAAGCAGACATCCAACGTCAAATGATAATGATGTGTTATTATATAGCACTGAAGCTTAAACGCTTTATATACAACAGATATACATACACTATCACCCAGCCTGCATTGGTACTCGTTTATCAACCTCAGATGGATGAAGGGCCGAGTTGGCCTTAATGGGAATCAAACCTGCAACCTGCAGCACACACACACACACATTGAGGTAGCAAGCACTCAACACACTGAGCTATCTTACCGGCTATAATAAAACTAACAATTACATGTCTGAATGTTCTCAGAGTCAGAAGCAAATTACACTCTGTAGTGGGTACCATTGAACTGGTAACTGAAATTTAACAGCAGAACAGTTCATCTGCAGGTCTGGGCAAAGTTGGCCACATGTCAAGCCTGTGTGGATCGTATTTTCAAGCTTCAGAGGTTGGCAAAATTGAGATAGCAGCACACTCACACGACATCCCATACTCTAGGCGCTCATTACCTCATACATGCAAACAAACTTACCGAACAGCATGCCATGGAGCCAGGAAAGGGACACATTACAACAACGCAGTAATTGTGGCTCTCTTCTGCTGTGGTTATTTTTGACCTGCCTCAAGGCCAGCGAGGTTTGTTTGTTCGGTGAGAGAGAGCGAGAGACAGAGAAAGGGAGAGCGAGAAAGAGAGGAGAGACAGAGATGGAGAGGAGAGACAGAGAGTGAGAGAGTCATGGTGAGATGGAAAGCGATAGAGTTCAGAGGAATGTTCTGACAGGCTTTAATTAACCTGCAACTGCACAGTAAGAATGCCTGGTTTACATAATCACCTGTCATTGCAAGGTACAGTTGCTATACTCATGCTTACACATGTTCCAGTCCAGAGGTCGCAACTGTGACCACAGAGGTCGCATTTGCGACCTATGGTGACCCCCAAATGATGTCTCTGATTTACTGCCCAAGGGGCAGTATCCCGGCGGTAAATGTTACCGCCGGGATACCACCCAACTAGTAATAATGCTGATATGTCTCTTTGCTATTTTGCTGTATGCTGCAAAACTGCTTAAATGGTGCATTATGTGCCCCCCCACACTGACACGGCACCCCCCCCCCGCCATAACCATTTTAGCAGGGCCATCCAATGGCACCCCGAATCAAATTTGAAACAACTGCCATTCAGTGCCACATATTAAGTTGTTCTGTAGCGTTTGGTGACCGATTCATCCAGATTAAAAGCACAGTAATAGTAGATATCTGAGTGAATGGCCGTCAATTTGCCGAGCATGGAATTACGAAGGGCATATTTGGCCATAAAATGATTTAAATATATTCCATGTTGCGCCAACATGTCAGAACTTGCTGCTGAGCATTGGCTGCAAGTCTTTGTTGCATATGCATGAGCCTCAGTTACTATGCCGCCTTACATGTATTCTCTAGGTCTTTCCACTCGGTTCCCTGTACTGGTTCACGTTAGTAAGGTCCCTCGGGGATGGCTCTGGGGCGTTCAGCCTTTTCAGTTCAACTGGGCACGAGGCTTGCGAGGAGGGGGTTGGCGGGACGAGGAGCTGCTCCCATGTTGACAGTCTTACTACACAGCAACATATTTCTTTGATTCATGACATTAAATGTGTCCTTTAGAGCGCACACGTTAGAGGCTGTGTTACCTTTGCTGGTGCCCAGCATCCGACAGTGTTGTTTTCACCTTGTTGCATTGTCTCTTTCCCCGGCATTCGCTCCATACTAACAAGAAGCAGTTACTGATTTTTAGTGTAACTTTAGTTTTTCAGCTTCCCATTGGCTGCGTGTCCCGTTATTAATTTGCAACGATTAACACCCTCAATGCATTCCTTTTTATCTATTATTGTAAGCACCCCACGGATGCCTCAGAATGGTTTACCGAGCTGTAGGTTTGGGGGCGGGGGAGGCCGAAACATATTGAAATGTCAGCTCCCCCCAAGCTCTCCCCTCCCCCATCCCTGACAAAGGTTCAGGCTCTGGAGCAAGCAAGAGCCCGGTGTCTCCACCAGCCCCCTGGCAGCACCACCCCCTCTCCCCTGTGCTCTTTCGGTGTGATCGAGACGTGTCTGCACACGGTGGTTGTGTCAACTTGCGTCTTGCTGTAAGTAGGATTTCAAAGGGGTCCAGACCAGTGGTTTGTGATTAGCCTCTAGTCTAGTTTAGGTTCGTCCTGCTGTGATGCTTGGGGAGTAGTGTCTGTTCTTCGAGAATTCTACATTGGTTCTGACTTTTCGCATGTCCATTTGATTAGTGTCTGGTCTGCGTGCGTGCTCTCGTGATCATACGGGCCAGGCCTGCTTTCTTAACTTTGCGCATGCTCTTCTTTGCGCATGCTCTTATCTTGCAACTGCACTTGTGCTGTAGTGCGCCAGTCTCTGAGCGTGCCCTGGTATGGTGTCTCAAGTACTAAGCATGCGCATCAGAAGACTGTGTTACGGTTCTCTTTTTCCCCCCAGGGTTGGAGCAGTGGTACTTACCACTCCTGGCCTTTAGTTTAACCCATCCTTCTGTGGCTTGTACGAGACCTACACTACAGAAAGGACGACCTGACTGTAGGCTGTTATAACGAAGAACACAATGTCGATGAAAGAGTCCGAAGAGGTGAGTTTTCAGTGATGCAAAGGATTGTGTGAAGATGACCACTCATGCAAGTGAGACCAAGCCTGATTTGCATAATGTCTTTCCCCTGTTGTAATGGCTTGGCAGGCGAAGCACGATGGTCTGGAGGGTTACCCAGAAGTTAAGATGAATTCTAAGCCATCCAGCCATCACACCTTTTGTTTTGCCACACATGCAAGCCCTGCTTGTGTTTTGGTTGGCTAGTTTTGGAATCAACCGCTCCTTTCTCTTTGTGTCACTGTGGTCTCCCGGCCTTGTCTCTAAGCAGGGCTAGCTAAAGATATCTCGGTGCTGGTGTGGGTCCATTTCAACATGTTTTTGTCTCCTGCGCGAGTGCAAATAGATTGTTGTTTTTGCCGGTGACAACCCATTGAGCTTTATGAACAGGTTAGGGGCTTGGCAGCTAAGTGCAATTATTCCATGGCGGATGACACCTGCCTAAAGCTTATGAGTTGAGATTTGTGATGTGTGTTGCGGCGGGGCACAGTAGGGGTTGGAGCCGAATATGGCATGTGTCATATGCCAGTGACACGTGCCACTGCATGTCACCACTACAAGTGACACGTGCCACTAGCAGGTGTCACATGCCATGACCCAAAAAAAGGTTTCACGTGTCACGCTAAGTCTGTCTCTTCGTTTTTCAAATTATAATCCTCCTTTTTTAAAAATAAAAACACGAAACGCCAATTTTATTCCCTTTTTAAAAAAATAAAATTAAAAGGCTCTAAGAAAGATTCGAACTCATGACCTCCTATTTAGTGCACAGCTCCATTAACCACTGCACAATTATGTCTCACGATATTAAAAGTTCAAATTCTACCTCTAATGTGAAGTCTTACATGGTTCAAAGCTGCTCATTTTCTTATTTTAAGTTACATCTTAAAACAAACTGCATGTACAATTCTGAAAGTTTGTAGGATAGAAACAATTTACTGAAAGTTTTTGCATCTTGTGCTTTTCTTGCATAATACTAAATGTTAAAAACAGTTCAATCCAAAACCTGTTACTGTGTAATGCTTTAAATGTCAATCATGTATTGTGTACATGTTTTCCAAAACAGTATGCTTGCAATATTAAAGTGTGTGTGTTTGTACATTAATTCATGCATTTCACACTTGACTGTACAAACTGTGATAGATACAGTACAACCATATCCTACTGATAATATGTATAACTTATATATCAGAGTATATACACGATCATGAAAACTTAATTTACAAATGTTGCTAAATCTTCAGATTTAGGGCCCAATTCATAGAATCCAGTGCAGAAGCAGCACAAGTGCTGCACGCCGAGAAGGAGCATGTGCCATGCGTGCACCAGCTGTGGCACAAACCAGCATTTGCACGGCACGCGTATTCATGGATTTTCTGAGGCATCAGTAACCGTGGCACAATGAACATCAAGTAGCGCCAGCAACGCCCCCAACACATCCCCATGCGTAGGGAAAAGACAGTGAAATGCCCAATACAGCGCAACGCCCCGCACCATCTGTGACCCAGCACACATCCCCCCCCATTGTAATTGCATGAAAAATCAGAGCGTAACCCGCTTGCACCAGCCAAATCGCGTGAAAGGGCCCATGCGTATCCCGTCCGCACCCCAGCAAAATCGCGTACCCCGCTCGCACCAGCCAAATCGCGTGGGAAGGCCCGCACGTACCCCATCCACACCCCACCAAAATCGTGTACCCCACTTGCTAAATCACGTGGGAAGGCCCGCGTGTACCCCGTCTGCGCCCCAGCGAAATTGCGTACCCCGCTCGCACCAGCCAAATCACGTGGAAAGGCCTGCGTGACCCTGTGATACATGCACAACTCCCCTGGAAGCAGACGCCTCCTCACGGGACAGCCAGACCCCAGCAGTGGACCATACCCCGCAGGCAGCCCATACCACATGGCCCCCCATCACCCGTGACCACACCCCGCAGGCAGCCTACACCAAATGGGATCTCCACCATCACCTGTGAACATACCCTGCAGGCAGCCCACACCACATGGCCAACCCTTCACCTGTGACCACACCCTGCAGGCAGCCCACACCACATGGAACCCCCACCATCACCCACGACCATACCCCGCAGGCAGCCCACACCACATGGGACCCCCACCATCACCTGTGAACATACCCCGCAGGCAGCCCACACCACATGGGCTCCCCCATCACCACACCCTGTAGACAGCCCACACCACATGGGACCCCCACCATCACCCATGACCATACCCCGTAGGCAGTCCACACTACATGGGACCCACACCATCACTAGTGAACATACTCCGCAGGTAGCCCACACCACATGGGACAGCACCATCACCCATGAGCATACCCCGCAGGCAGCCCACACCACACAGGCACCCCTTCACCCGTGACCATACCCTGCAGGCAGGCCCCGCCTCATGCCCCCACCTGTGATGGTATCCTGCAGGCAGGCCCCGCCTCATGTCCCCACCCCCCAACAGAGACGGCAACCTGCTGGCAGGCCCCGCCACATGTCCCCACCAGTGACAGCAACCTGCAGGCAGGCCCTGCCTCATGTCCCCACCCCCCACCAGTGACATACAACCACGCAGCACATGCAAACTAAAATGCCACCACACGCTGCATCCCCCTGGTGCACCTCAACACCCATCCATTAGTCAAAGTCCCTATGTTATGTGAATCTTAACATCACACATGCATGCATGTGCACACACATGAACAACATTGGTGAACAGCAGGGACACACAAATGCGTCAAGGAGGAGTGAAACATGCACTAAACCATTGAGACCAGATACCACTTCGATTTCAATGTCAAAAAATTATATTACAAAACATGTATCTAAGTCACCCACAGTAAAAACAACAAATTAAACATGCATGAACCAAATGAAAAATCAAAATAAAGTGAAAACCAAAATCAATGTGATGTAAAAAATGAAAGAGTCAAAAATGTGGTCCTTGTCCATTAATGTATGTGCAAATGAAATCACATATCATGTGAAAACCATTCCAAATTAAAATCCAAATATTTACAAAGATCCAGGGTCCATGGTCCCAAAACATGTAGAAAAATCCTAAAAATACAATACAAAAATAACTATATACAAGATGCAGAGCAAAGTCCAGGAACTCCAAATAAAAAGAAAAAAACAAATGAAACCTACTCCTAAAGAACTATATACAAAGTCAGCAGGCTAGTCCATCTCCTCACCATGCTCTCTCATAGTCTCCGCCAGGGCGTCATCGAACACTGCGTCCACTTCCAGTAGGCGGGCCTCGGCTTCGCCCTCGAGGGATTGCAGGGACTCCTTCATGCTCCTCTCAAACTCCCTGCGAGTCTCCTCGAGGACCTCCACCCGCCTCTCTGCCTGACGCAGTGAATTCTCCGCCCTGGCTATGGTGAGTTGCGTCTCCTGTGCCCGCTGCCACTCTTACCCGTTTTGGCAGTCCAAACGCTCCAACACGGAAGACATCCTTGTCGTAAGGTCCACGTTTGTCTCCTGCCCGATGGCCGATACCTGCCCCTCTGATGATGAATGCCCCGAGTCCTGTTGCCTCCTTTCCTGAGCCTGCTGCTGCCAAAATGCTTGGTGCCTGCGCCACAAGGACAGCCTCCGGGATGATGATACAACCCGGGGCTGTCATGCACCTGCCCTCCTTCTTGGTGCCTGCACTTCCTCCCTTGCCATAGCTCCTGTAGCTGCATTGACAACCTCTGCTGATCCTCCTTCGACTCCCGACTGTGGCAGGGATGTGATCTCCACCAGACTGGCCGCCGGGGTTGGGACAGGTACATAGGGGGCCCTGGTGGTATCTGGGCCGGAAGACGGCAGGGAGGGGGACTGGCGCACAGAGGAGGAAAAGGAAGAGGGGTTTGCAGCAGTGGCCAGCACATGTACCAGATTTGTGACCAGGAACTGAGCTAGCCAGTTAATGAGGCGATAGACCTCATCGTGATGATGTGCAACCCCCGATTGGAAGCCTGCACATCATCACAAGTGGTGCCTGTATGCCTCGCAATACCGGCTAGCAACGGCTAGCAACGGTTCCACCCTGTGACAAATGGATTCATCCACAGGTAGTGGAAGATCTGTTTGCGTGGATACATCGGCCACCTGCGGAGGGGTCCGGCCTGAGTCATGCCCGCAGGTGCATACTGGGGCAGTCGCAGTTCCAGGGACAAGATCAGTCACATGCCCCTCCACGGTGACCTGCACTGCCTCCGGCCCCTGATCCTAGACTGCACCACTCACACCTACCTCATCACTCCTGCTGGGCCCCATGTGCTGGGCTGATATGGCCTCCTCCTCCACCACCACCACCAACCTGGATGACTCTCCACTGTCTTCTGCAAAGGATTGCCCCTGTGTGGGTTCATCTGTCCCTCCCACTGCTGAGGTGCACATGACCAACTTCACCCTCTTGGGCCTCCCCTCAGCAGCTGAGGCCATTTTCATGGACGCGGCACCAGTCTCCTCGCTCCCGGAAGATGACGGTACCTGGGAGGAGGACTAGGCCCTGCGTCTGTGCCTGGTGGAGGCATCCCTGCTGCGGTGCTCCACAGCGCCTTCTCCGCCCTCTTCTTCCATCGTCACTGTGGATAGGGAAACATAGAACACAAACATCAGGCTACTGAACATATGTGTGTATGTGTGTTTGTCACAATGCAAATGTACATCAGTGGTACTGTCAAAGGTCACAACCATCATAACCCTCCACTACACACAGGGAAGTGCCATTCAGACACATTCACAAACATTTCTATCATTCACAACAGACATTCACATCCATGGACAAGGCACTGACACAAGATCATAATTCTGTATTCAGCTCACACACATCATGGGACATACACATCTCATTCACACACATCACCTGACAGTCATGAGGCAGGCCATGGAGCTATCACGTCACAGTGCACTCAAGGGCAAATTGGCAGCGTGAGGCAATCACAAATCAAGAACTCAAGTAACATACGTGCGGAGTGTTGGGCAGTTACACACTCACTACTCAGACACACGCACATGTACACCATGCATGTCCATGATGATGACATAAGCACCTATGCGTCACACCTCTCACATGCCCCGGACCAGACACAGGTATGCAAACATGTGCGCATTGTTACATGCCGGTGCGCAACACAGACACCAGTGATGTGGGACATGCTTGAATGGACTCTCATGCAGCACTGTCAGGGACATGCACACAGACATCTGTACAGGAGGCATGCCAGACATAAGGCCAAGGTGCACACACCAGCCACTTGTCAACATGCACATGCTCAATGGTGGACAAGAACACATGAACCATTCGACTCCAGACGGAGCACCAACTCCAAGACCTGGGGGTACAGCACTGGGTAGGCCCCAGGACCCACATCTCGTCGGTGGTCAACCGGCCCCGGCACCTCACTCGATCATCACCAGCCTTAATGAGGCACCGGGCCTTGTTGTGGGTCCTGGACTTGAAGTCTTCCCAGCACTTGTGGACATGATGGTAGTGGCGGGGTGCCAGCCCCTCTACATTGATGGCACCCACTATGTCCCCCTAGATCTTCTTCCGTCCTTCATTGCCAACTTGCGATGGGCCGTGGAAGAGGGCATCATGATGCCCCAGGACTTGCTCTACCAGGATGCCAACTTCCCTGGGTGAGAAGCTGACAGCCCTCTGGCTCTCTGCCAGGGGGTTGCCACTTGCCTCAGATGGTGTGGTGTCAGACAAGGCAACCCCTGAGGCAGGTGTGGATGGGCAAGGTGGTCCTGGGGCTGGGCTGTGGAGCGGTGGAATGGCAGTCAGGAGTCTTCAGGATCAGCAGAGGTGGTCACAATGACAGGATCACTGGCAATGGCTGATGAGCAGGCACCAAAATGCAGGGCATGTGGGCAGCAGGCACACAGAGTGGGCTGGCATCAGCAGATGGCTCGTAGGAGGCAGCTTGGGCAGTTGGAGGCAGGTAAATGGCCTTGTAGGCAGGAGCGTGGGTTTTCCATATTCTTTTGCGTGGCCAGCCGGAAACAGAGTGACTCCGCACATGCGTAAACAGCACGTTAGTGTGTAATCAGAGGAAAGGCCCTAAGCGCGTAAGTTACGTGACATGCGCTGGACGTTGAGCGTTGTCATTCAGTATCGGGTTAAAGGTCTGGGTAGGACATCAGCGCACTGTATATGCTTTTTGTGGGGCGGATGCGTGAACTTCATATTTTTGTGGGTTCACACGCAAATAGTTCACTACTGTGGCAGTGCATACTTCTTGTTTTGGCGCAGGAGTTTCCTACGCGCAGACATACGTGTGATTTTTTTCATTCTACGAGACAGACAGTAAGGCGTGCACACATTTGTCCCACTGTGGTTGTCCCTGTGTGACGCGTACACCATTTTCGAGGCCATAGTAGCCTATGTGTTCCTCGCGTACACATTTTTTGTGTTGCTGGGTGACACAGTGTACTGCAGGCTGTTTTTTACTCAAGACGGGCTACCGAGGGGTCACATACACGTTGATTTTTGTTTTTCGGGTGCCTGAGCATTGCGCAACCTGTTATTTTTTCACCAGGGGTCACACAGAGCTTTTCTGGAGCACAGTGGTACGTTTTCCATCACGTAACCTGGCCCCTCACTCCAATTTCCCAGGACATTTGTTGGCTGCACCTCCCATTGCGCTAGTCCATCAGTGCCATGACTGGGAGGGCAACAAGTGGGAAGGGAGGCAAAGGTGGGCGACTTGCCAGAGGTGGCCAAGGTGGGCGACGTGGCCAAGCTGGCCAAGGTGGGCGACGTGGCCAAGGTGGCCAAGGTGGTCCACGTGGGCAAGGTGTGCAGGACCAGGCAGGGAGAACTATGCCCCACACCCAACCGGGCCAGTGAGATGCAGCAGCTGCTGACATACCCAGCACCCGTGGTCCTGGACAAGCAGTGCCATCTGCTGTCCAGAGTGTGGAAGCTGCAGGGGCAGCTGCTGCTATCACTACCCAGGCTCAGGGTCAGCCAGCCCGGACGGTAGTGGTCCCGGCATAGGGACAGGGTGACTCAATGGCCGATTTCCATGTCCCGAAGGCCAAGACACCTGCGGTGCAAGTTCCAGGCACCGGCACCCGGGGATCTGGAGCAGCGGTGTCATCTGCTGTTCACACCGGCCAGGGTCTTGAAGCTGCAAGGGCAGCTGTAGCAACCGGCACCCTGTCTCAGGGTCACCCAGCCAGGAATGGATTGGTCCTGGCCCAGTGTGACTCAGGGGCCAAGTCCCTTGTCACTAAGGCCAAGCATATGTGGCGCAGAGTCCTGGCAACAGCACCCAGCTACTGATACCTGCAAGCTGACCTTCTGTAGTTACATTGGTGGCTGATTCCATAGGCCAGTCCACCTGTACGCCAGCCCCTTCTGACCAGAGCAGTACACGCCACTCAGGGTCTGCACCACCTCAGAAGAAGCAGAAGCATGCTCCAGCAGTACAGGCTAAGACCCCAGACACGGCACAGGAGTCCCACACATCGAGAATGAGGAGTTTCTGTGATGAGGAACTGAAGATACTCGTGGACTACATGTTGGAACATGGCCGTGACATGCTGGTGCAGGCAGGGAGCACACATACACCTGCTCAGCGTATGACCCCCTGGCAGTGCCTCGCTGACTGTATTAGCGTCTTGGGCTATGAGAGGCGCACAGCTGGTGATGTTGTGAAGCGTTGGAATGACTTCCAACACCGAGCAAAAGAAAAGCTGGCTTCAAAGTTTGCCTCTACTCTGGTGACTGACAGTGGGTCACCACCAGAGGACGATGAACTCACTGGACATGAGGAGATCACTAGTGATTTCATTGCAGTGGAGCAGATCCAAGGCGTGGGAGACTTGCCAATGTATGAGGGAATGTCCGGTGAGTGGTGATGCGTGTGTGTACAGGCCATGTGTATGTTGCTTGGGTGATGTGTTATGATTGTCTGCCAGTTCAGGCTACATTGTAATGACTGCCATGTGTGACCCATGAAATGTTGGACTGATACGTGCTTGTTATCATGCAGACTGCATACAAACCATATGCTGCACACAGAGGCAATCCTCATCACCACACCTGCTCCCTCCTTCCATGACACTCTCTGTCCAGCCTTTCTTGGCCCTATTCTTGCTCCAACCTGTGGTCACGGATAGCCTGTGATGATCTTCCACTCAACAGTCGCCTTCTATCATCACATGACTGACGTCTCTGTGAGGTCACCCTGCAAGTTGCTCATCCTCAGAGGCATTTTTCCTTTCCTCTCCATCCCCCAGCAGCTCACTGTCTCCAGAGGACTGGTAATTCCTATGATGGACTACTGCAACAGGCTTTACCAGGATTTCTATGATTCTACACTCTTCCCTCTGCAACTCTGCCAGTCCTGGACTGTGTGAAAAGTCCTTTAGGCTTGGTGCAAGGTATCTCCCTAGGACTGTGATTATGGCACAGGCTCACAGTGGCTATGACTGTTCATTCCTGAACCCTGTGCATTCTTAGCAAGTCCCTATGGGTCCGGGCCAGCAATTCCTTCAACTCCACCTCCAGTATTTACTTCATTCTCATGGTCTTTGATCATCCCTTTCTTACTCCCTCAGGGTCAGTTGCTCCGCATGGAAATTAGTTTGTGGTTCACATCTGTGTTGAGCTGGGGCCTCCCTCTGGTACAGCCTCCCTGCCTCTATGTAACTGGAGGTGTAGCTTCTCCGGGTCTGCAGGCACTTCTGATGCTTCCTCATGTGTTGTGCTTTCTGTCCTCCTCTCCCCTGTTGTAGTCCCAGATGACTGAGAGAATGCACTTGCCACCTGCCCACACTGTCTGCTACGACACGGTACTCTGAGCAACCATTTTAACCCATGCATTGCCTCCCAGCCACCCCCGCCCTTGGGGTTGGGGTTTACTGTATCCCTACAAACCACTACCAACACTTTACACATGATGACGGCACTTACCCTTACACTGCCATCAGGCCACGACATTGCATTACTGGATCTGTGTTTTTATTCATAGTTGAGGCCGTACCCATTTACTGCACTGCACCCACACACTTCTAAACCCTGTTGTCCCCTTCAATATGCCTATTCACTTGCGTGATGTCAATGTGACCTAGCATTATTGAATCCGTATGCCTGCCCTCACTGTATTACAACACCCTAGCGCTGTTGCAGCCTGTGACACGTGTTTTTTCTAATAGTGAATTCCATGAAATGTCATCTGACATACATTGTACATGGCTCATGGTCAGGAGTATTCAACTTCCATCTAAGGCTAGTTGACAAGTCTGGCATGGCTATACTACGTGCCATCTGTGTATTGGCATCAGTCATGTTTGTGGAAGGACTATGCCAGTCACATGCATGTGTGTGCTGCAGGTGCTATGCAGTATATGTGTTATTTTACCCTTTGACACACATCCATGTCTGCTTTCAGGTGCCCCTTCCCTTTCATTGACTCTGCGTGCGTGCCTGACTTTGTGTCATGTGTGGTGGATGGTGCGAGGTGGTGGTGCGAGGTGGTGGAAGAGGCTGCGGTAGGGTTGGCTAATTCCTTGCAGACTTTGAAAAGTGTGTCCGTGTTATTGGATACCGCAGAGATGCAGGCTTGTAAAAAGACTCTTTTCTGGGAGCAGATGCAGAGTCTATACTGCCTTTGGAGGAGGCGGCAGGCCAGTTTGTCAGAGGGTGCGCCAGAGGAATCCCATTTCTATTTGGCTGCCCTGCACTTGTGTTTAACGGAAGCTGATTTGGAGTCATACCAAGAGTTGCACTTTTTGGTAGGCTTCAATCGTACCCTCATGACAGAGGCAAGAATATAAAGAGTATTGGAAACAGAGAGGTTAAAGTTTGAGAGGGCTGTGGCAGGGTGGGAGTCAGTCGCAGGAGTGGAAGGAGTATAATAGGTGGAGGCAAAGGCAGCTACTGAGACTCTTTTCATGGGTCAGATGACCTTGTAGACGGGAGGCAGTGCCGGGCTTACCTATGCAACGGGAGAAGAGAGCTTCAAGTGAGAAGAGAGGAGAAAATGATCAGTCCAGGAGAGAGAAGTAGTGAGAGGGATAGATAGCGGAATGTCAGTTGAGAAGAGAGCATCCAGGGTGTGGCCAGCGCTGTGCGTTGGGCCAGACGGTAAGATGGAAAGAAAGGGAGAGTCGCAAAGGTTGCATAAAGGTCTTAAGGAATCAGGTGAGTCGAGATGGATGTTGGGATCACCCAGTAGGAGGAGAAGATTAGGAAAGGAGAGAGGAGGCCAGGTCAGCCCATTACGAAAGGAAGAGGGAGGGCTGACCAGGTGGCTGATAGAAGGTGGACAGCAGCAGTGAAGAGCTTGGAGAGAGGGACAGCCTGCAGATCAGGCACTCAAAGGATGAGTAGGCCTGAGTGGGAATGACAGACACAGGGATACACTCAGGGAAGATCAATGCTACTCCCCCCACCTGGTCTGTTTGGTCTACGAAGAGAGAGTATTGTGTAGCCTTCTGGGAGAAGTGCGTCAAAGCTTGTGACAGAGCAATCCTTGAACCAGGTTTCAGTGATGGCAAGAACATCACAATCCAGGAGTTCAAGGAGGTTGCAGATGTCAGAGGAGTGTTTGACAGCTGAGCGAGTGCTTACCATGGCAATGTGGATCAGCTTGCAATCAGTGAAAGACTTATGGGGGGAGCAGGGGACAGTGGGCCCCCCTAAGTAACGATACTACCCGAGGGACAGAGGTAGAAGGGGGCAGAGGAGCCAAGGCCGGTAAGGGAGACGGGACCATAATGGGTGAGGAGGGAGCCGGTGCGGGAGGCACCACGGGGCAAGGGAGCCCTAGATACAGTGTTAGTGGGTGACTGGTTCACCCAAGAGGAGAAGGCAGATGGGAATGTCAATGTGTGGGGTGGTGGCAAGAAAGCCATGGCGAGGGTAGAATGGTGGTTAGGAGGTGGCAAGGGAGCCAAGGTGGGCACAGCTGGCATGGGAGCCAGGTCAGCTAAAGGAGCTGGTGCAAAAGGTGGAGGGATTTGATAAAGCGGGGGAGGAGCCTATGAAAGAGTAGAAGATTGGTTTGAGGACCCTGGACCATGATGGTACCATTGCAGTAGACATGATGATGACCCTGGAGGTGGAGAGGGCAAGAATGACCTTGCAGCGGGTGCCACCATTGATGGGCAAAGAAGAGAAAGGAGAGAGAAGAGCAATCATATGGAGAGTCCATAGGACGGGTGAGGGAACGACAGAGTATGTCTGTGAGAGTCTCTCTGGCAGAGGAAATGACATAGGTGCCTGCAATTGGAAGGCCTGGGTTAGAGCTCAGTATGTCCTTCTTGAGGTTCTTCCTGACAGACCTAGTAAGGGGTGAAGGATGAGAGATAGAGAAGCAGTTTGAGAAGATAGGAGAGATAGATAGCGCCGTAGCAAACTGCAGAGAGTGAGGTACACTTAACCAGGCTGAGGCCACAGAGGCCCAGTGAGAGCAGAAGGTAGAGGGGGGGGGCAGGGAACAAGACTGGGAGAAAAACAATGGGAGCTGGGGGAGGTAATATGCACAGAAAAACAGTGAACACGCAGAGGAAGGGGACGTAGTGGGTGTATGGCTGAGGGGAATAACAGCACAGAGGGACAATGGGACTGAGGAAGGGTGAGGGAACCGGTAGCAGACTAGACAGAGTACAGAGGGGTGGATTTGTTAACACATTCTCATGAAAAGCAGGTAATGCACACAGCTAAAAACAAATGTAAACAGGAGCAGGACAATCAAAATGGGCACACACCTGAAAACGAATTTAAAAAGCAGCAGGACAATCACGATGTGCACACAGCTGAAAACGAATTTAAATAGCAGCAGGACAATCAAAGTGATAAATATTTTAGAGGAGTCATCGATCTGACCATGCTAACCAGAGCTTTTTCCTCAACTTCCACTGCCTCCGATGTCGACGCCCGAAGACCTGGATAACCCAGCAGGTAGTCCATGGGGTTGAAAGCCACTGCATCGAAATGGACAGTTACCATGTAATCTGACAGTTGCAATCAAGTGCTCTAATGGGAGTGGTGTGCGAAGAAATGACCCTTGGAAAATTGGCAGTAGGGTCCATCACGATCATGTTAGGATGATGAAAAATGTAAAGGTGGACATGTAGACACCACAACAGACCAAGGACACCTCACACTCTATTTGTGAATGTTGCATTTCTGTTCATATCAATGCTTTGGGAGCCCCCACTCTCTGCACCCCCTATTCCAGGGTAAAGGGCCTTCCTTATTTCCTTATGTGGCTCCTGAAATGCCTGGCCTGTTTAATATACCAGGGGACCCCAGGCTCCATCTAGCCCATGTGTCTCTGGAAATATTGTTTTTAACTAAACCCTGTCATGCTTTTCTTCTATTCTTTGTCCCACTGCTGAGATCCCACACAGTAACATGTAAAATGTGACTTGGAAGCAATGGGCCTCACAAAATGAACAACTTATCAATGCAACACATCACACACATCTATGACCTACAGAAGGACAAACATATGATACATAGATTTTAAGAGAAAGCTATATTTCACATGGGCCTGCAGTATAAGAATATTGTTACTCTCTTGCCAACATGGACTAGGGGAAAAGCCATATAATTGCTGCCATTTCTTCCATAAAGCTGTGGCCCTGAGGGCAGTTGTCTATTTCATGCATGCCTTTGAAGGACAATAGAGGTTGTGTAGAGTGTGAGACATATAAGCTACAGCGACATTCAGAGGGACCAGTCTGTTGGGAAGTGTCTGGATTTTCCTCAGGCTGAGGCTTAAGGAAAGTAGACATTAAGGTGAAGTAGTCCCTCCGTGAAGCCTATCTCTTGACATTGACCGGGGCCCGCAGCACCGACCTGGTAGTGATGAACTTGCACATGAAATCAATAAGCGAATTGCAAGGTCCTCTCCTTTACTTATGTAACATTAAAAAACGAAAGTACTGGCTTAGAAACCCTAAACTGTGCTTCATATGAGACTGCAGGATGTGGTTTCTAATCATATTTAGAAGCAAAGCAAGAATATGTCCTGTCAGACACTACAGTCATGTTTGTGTGCCAGAATATGCATGTCAGACCATCACATGGGCTGTGTAGCCTCTCGCACACCACCTGTGCTGAATTTACACACATGATCATCTTATCTATACCATTTATCCCTCTTTATCCAAAATTGCCACTGAGATTAGCTGGAAATTCAGCAGTCGAGGTGTACAGGACACAGCTTAGCCCCAGTCAGACCAGCATGTGCTGTTGAGTGCTGTGTTCAGCAGTGTGTTACTTACTTCAACCCAGTGTTGCCACATACAAAGGGACTGTCTGAGGCACAGCTGAAGATCTTTGCAGATGTAGAAAGAAAATCCTGCTCAAATACGAGAGTGCAGGTGTCCGCCTCCTTTTGCTAGAGACTCCCACGATTTTAGGGACACTTGGCAGCTCTGTTGACGGGCACCAGAAAATAAAAGCTAAGTACTGTTGGCTGTTCGTGACACTATCCCGGACTAACGTTTCTGATTGCCCACGCATTTCAGATGTATTGAATCCGGATCGGCACTCGTGGCGTGCTGTTTATTTCAGCCCTGGAGGACATCTTTGCTGGAGACACTCCATTCAGGAAGTATGAGGTGACTTTTGTACTTGCACGTAGGGCTCATAGTGGAGTCCATTGAAAACTGTGTGGCCGCATTGCCATTTATATTAGGAGCCCATTTGAAAACTGTGTGCCCGCAATCATATCCATACTTGGAGCCCATTGAAATCTGTATAGCCTTGGGATGGGTTAAAACTGAGAATTAATTTTCTTATTTTTTTGAAGTCATATATCTAAAGCCCCTTATTTATTTATTTATTTATTTATTTATTTCCTAGGGTGTGTGTTTGGGAGGTTGGCCCCGCCCTTGGTTTTGTGCAACGATCCGCCTACTCCAATAAATACCGGCACCTTGGCGCACCCGCGCCACGCACCGCAAAGTACAAGCTAAGTACTGTTGGCTGTTTGCGGTTCTCGGTGCGAGGTGCCTATCCCCAAGCCTATGTGATTATTGATTTGGGATCTCTGTAATAGATTGGAACGCTCCGAGCAAGTTCCGTCAGGCCCATCGTTCCCTCTTTGACTCGGAGCAGAGTGGAGCGGAGAGGTGGGAGAGGTGTATTTCGTCCATCCTTTAATTTTTCTTGACTTGCGTGGGTGAGGGTGCATGTGGTTTCATGGTCATGTCTTTGACGGCAGGCATGCCAAAGGGCATATGTCCGCTTAGCGCACCGTGTGTGGCGTGTCAGACGAGTAATAATGTCATAAACTGTCATTTAAGTAATACATCCACGCCAAAGGTTTTGCGAAAGGCAAATAAGGTGAAAACCGTCTTAAGTCATGGGACGGATATTAGAAAATTATGCAAAGATCCATTACCGCCAACGATCCAACTGCCCTTGGCCGGGGGGGCGGGTGTAGGTACTCAGCCAATTACTATTAATGACTCCAATGTAAATGTGATTGATGCCTTGTCTAGGAGAAATGGTAATCATGGTAAACCACAACAGCAGGAAACAAATGTAAGTAAAAAATACATCACGTTGGGCACAGTCCCGAGGACCATAATGGCAAATCTGAATATTTCAATAACGGACACTAGTTTGCTGAATTCGGTGCAATGTACAGCCGTTGATAATGCCTCTAAATTGGTAGTGGATGGTGGTGAAAAAGATGATGCCATAATTGATTAGAACTTGCTTAATTCTGGGTTTTCTGCACAATTGCTCACAGATAATTTATCGAAAACACCTGATATGTTTTCTACTATTGGTTCTGGTTATTCGAGTGTAAATGTGTCATATTGTGCTCCAACTCCGAGGAAATGTGTTACTCCATATGTGTGTGTAGATGAGGAGGCACCAAGCTGTGGGGAGGTAGGGCAGGAACCAACAGTACCCAATGATGTGGAACCATTGCAGAAAATAGAAATAGGCAACCAGGTCCCAAATAGTGTTGTACTCATGGAAATTGTGCTAAAAGCTACTCAATTTTCGTTGGCTGTGCTGTTTAATTTATATGATACCTTGGCTGGACAGGTCCGTTAGCAAGCCCTTCAAATTGAGCATTGGCTTTTATGGCAAAAGAAAGCTATGCACAAATTGAAATTGAAAAGTGATAATACAAGTATAACGCGCCCTGATCTAACTACATGTTCAATAGCAGGGAACATGGGTGTTTGGGCGGGGTACAAACTTATCCCACAAATGGATTGTATGATAGGTGAGGTGTTGGAATGTAATGTGCCTGACAAAATAGCTACGCAGGAGGGTAAGTGTACAGAGAATGAAGTTGTAGGGAGGCGATTCGCTAGTGACACTGTGATGAAGGAAGACAAAGTTGCCTATACAGTCTTCACCAAACAGGCAAAAAGTGGTACAAAGCAGAGTAACCATATGAGTAAAAAGCTACCAAAGAATCAACCATTGCCAACAAATAAGAAGGGGGCTAAAATACGAACATTTATCAAAAAGTTAAGCATTCCAACTAACAATACAATCACAACTGCTCAAGCTATTGCAAAAAAATATCACATGCGTACTTACTCAAAGGTTGATCGAACGGGAAGTGGTTAATTGCAACCAGTACTAGCACATGCCCCCCTTGATGCTCTGATTGATGAGGTAACAGATCAGAATCTCCGGACTGGGTCCAAGAGGGATAAAGCTCCAGTTGAGAAATCCTCTAATTCTGGGGAAGTGAGAACCACTGTGCCGGGCCTCAATATAAGAGATTTCCATCGCCAGGAGATAAGAAAGGCGGTAGATGCCTACATGAGTAGCAATTTGGTGGTTAACATGGATAGGCCGGAGCCAATGCCCTCATGTAAAAAGATTAAAAGTGTTAGTTTTAAAGAACAAAGGGTGGAAACAAATTTTGTCCCACCCATAAACATACCTACAACAATAGAGTTAAATAATTTGCCTTTGGGACTTGGAGAGAACCATATGGTAAATCCAGAAATCTGCCAAAAGGCCAAAGAGTACATAAGTCCTGTAATACCTCAGAATTCCTTGATCTCTCAGATTACGCCAGAATTTTTAAACATTATACAAAATGCTTTGAGTACCGGTGGCAGACAAAGAAGTTCCATGCCCTCAATGACAGCGGTTACAAAAGTTGGGTCAGCGACTAAACCCGCGACCATTAAGAGAAAATCGCTGGCAAATTATTCATTGACACTGTCTTGTAACGCCTCTTCGGCAGTGCAATATGAACTAAATAGAAGAGCTATTTTAGCCATATTCTCGGATATACCAAGTCTCGAGGACATTTGTTCCATAGACTTGGAGCTGAGGAATTCACGGACAAAGGGAATCGCCAATGTGTAAGAATATGGATGAATTCGAGGTTGGTGCAAAATACAATCTGGCTTGCTAAAACTGATTTGACATTGTTGGGATTTACAGTATTCACTGAAACAACTGCAAATGTCGAAATCAAAAATGAGGTACTGCTGAATTACAATCTCAATGGTTCTAACCTTGCCTCACAGAAAAGAAATACTAAACAGGGTGAAGTGTGTAATTGTAATTGTAATCAAAGAAAAGATCGAGCCTAACTAGTACAATCAGCCGCAAATAAAAATCTGGCATTAATTAGTTGGAATACAAGGGGCTTTGTCGATCTGTTAAATAATGACAACAATGATCTAGTGCAATTCGACATAATTATGTTATAGGAAACATGGCTAATGTCGGTACCTGTGTGGAATGGCTTTGATCTTTTTTTAAATCCTGCATCACAGGCTTTGCACGGAAGACCGACGTCTGGCCTACTCATAGCCATTAAATCTAAAGGGGGGATCTGCGCGTAGGCAGGGAAACGCCGAATGAATTTCTCCAACTGGTTAAAGTAAAAGTCAACAATGAATTGTATGGCCTGATAAATGTCTACTGGAATCCAGTGGGAATATCGGACGGGTCCTTTATCAAATCATTTGGAGACCTATGTAGTCTTATTGCAATGGACTCATCAATTTCACGAATTATAATTGCTGGAGATTTTAATTTGGATTGCACCAATGACCAGCCCTTAAAGTATAATCCAAGACTGAATAAATGGGCTGAATTGTCTCATCAAATAATTTGATACGGTTGAATGGTGCTTTTCCTTCCGATATTCCCCCTCATCCAACTTGGCATCGTGGTGGTAGTGTTTCCATAATTGACATTATTTATGTGAATATGAATATGTTTGAGGGGATCAATAAGTTTTGCATTGTGAAAAATACACAGAGTGATCACAGCCAACTTGTGATGCAATGGACAGTCAGTGGCGAACCAACATCCGGACAAAAAAAATCTAATGAGAGTAAATCTTGTTGTAAATAATAATGGTAATAGGCTATGATGGTCGGAGAGATCGTTAAAATTGCTCAAAGATCAACTTGAAAGTCAAATGTGTACAGGAGGGAATAATTTGCAGCCGTGTTATGCTGACATGTTACAATACCTTCAAGCCGACGGAAGAGGCAAAGGAGGGTGTAGGGATCACCTAGATCGTCCCCAGATACATGTGTATGATGCTGCCACCAGAGCAAGGAAGGCTGATTATCGGCGTCAAATAAGGGCAGTTAATTGTTTGACCTTGAAGGAAAGAGGACTTGCGTTGGCACATATTAAAACAACATATACAAATTGGCTCAGAGCTACTAGAGGGCTTAGACTGCAGCAGGATGGTGAAAATATGCTGGCGAAAATACAGTCGAAAAACCTAGCACAAATCTGGGCCTTATTGAGTAAGTCAACGCATTACTCACAAAACATCATGCAAGCAAATAATGTTACCGAGCAGGTGTGGTGTGCCCATATATTGGAGTATTATGCAGCCCCTTCCAACTCGATAGTGACTATTCCGCAGGATCTGGGTCCTTTTTTCCAAAAGTATGATCTGGAAGATATTAAATTCTTAATAAATAAAATCAGTAACTCAGGTGCCTGTGGACCTGATGGGTTATCAAATAGGACCTTCAAAAAGCATCCTGAGCTATGGGCCAGGATACTCTTTGAAATATTCAGGCTAATCAATATGAATCAATCCTTGCCTGCCTCCTGGACGCATACTTTGTTGGTCCCTATATATAAAAAAGGTGACCGCTCGAGCCTGTCAAGTTATAGAGCCATTGCGTTACTTGATGCGCCTGGCAAGATTTTTACTAGATTGGTGTTGAGAGACATCAGAGAATGGACATTGAAGAATGAGCTACATGACCCCTTTCAAACGTGCTTTGTAGCTGGGTTGGGTACAATCCCAAATCTTATGGCACTAAATATGCTAAAAAATAAATATGCTAAAAAGAACCAAGTGCTGTATATAGCGTACATAGACTTTCAATCTGCTTTTGATTCGATTGATAGGAACATCTTGTATCAAAAACTAGTACAACACAATTGCCCTCAGTCTTTACGGTTGCTGATTATGCGCTTTCACAATAACACCACAGTACAAGTAAGATTAACCTTGGATGGAAAACTGTCTGACAAATTGAATACATTCCGAGGGGTAAAACAAGGTTGTATATTGGCCTCATCAGTCTTTAACTTTTTCTTGTTAGAATTAGGCACAGAGATAAGATCTCTGAAATGTGACCAACCAAAATTAGGGACAGAAAAAATCTCGCCCTTATTGTATGCGGATGATCTTATTCTCTTATCCCAAACTCCAGCAGGCTTACAGCGGTTGCTTGATAAGTTGAATGACTTTGTGATGAAAAACAATCTAATCATTAATTTACCTAAAACACAGATTATGGTTTGTCGTCCACATCCTAGGACTAAAGTCAAAAATTACAAGTGGCAGCTACAAAACAGAAGTCTTTCTAAGGTAGAGCAGTATCGATACTTGGGTCTAATTTTTGCAGTCCCAGTGTCAAATAAAATTAATGAACTTGAGAGATATAATAAACTTCAGACGCTAATACAACAAGCGAAAATGTTAAAAGGGAAATTTGGGAAATTTACTATAAGTCATATAATGACTTTTTACCAACAAAAGATCATCCCTACGATATATGGAACTGAGTGTCTAATTGTGGCAAGCATAAACTGGCAAAAATGTGAATGCCGGGTTTGGAAAGAGCTACTGATGTTACCAAAATCCGTCCCGCTGCCATTGATTAGGCATGAATTGGGCTTATTATCCCTCGAAGTACAAGTGAAGTGGAAAATGGCTGCCACACTGAGAAAAAGCATTTTATGTCTAAAAACCTCGAATCTTTTGGGAATTATGGCAAAACATCTGCTTGCTCGTGATCAGGTTTTTACCAAAGAATGGTGTGAATATGTATTGCACGCGTTGGCCGATGCATCAATAACATTGGATTTATTGCTTGAGAATCCTGACCAAGCAAAAGCCAAAATATATCAAAATGATTGGATTGTAAATCGGAATGTATGTTTTCGATATATTGACTTTAAGACCAATCCATTTGTACATAAGCATTTTCGAAGTATGGCAGACTATCTCTCCAAATTCCCAAACCCTCAAATGCGTAACCTATACCAAAGGTTCACGCTGAATCTGTGGCCAACACGTGAAATCCTGGTGAGAAGAAGGATGATTTCCAGAGATTTGGAATATTGTCGCTTCTGTAGTAACAAATTCAGCAAGGAAAATTTAGAACATGTTTTAACTAAGTGCCCTAACCTAGAGCTGAGGAGTAGACACTTCAGTAAATAATTTGTAAGTTCATGTAGTAACATGGAACCAGAGGCAGTGTGGCACCTTTTATTTAATAATGGAAAGCTAACGGTTCGTATAGCAATCATTCATTTTTTATTGACCATTTTTCCGGATATAATATCATTTTGATTGATCCTTGATTTTAGAGGGTGATTGCTTTGTGCTGTTGAAATTTTATTTGGTGTTTTCCTTGCATGAATTATGAATTATACGTGTATGAATTATGAATAGTATGAATTATGTTTTGAATAGTATGAATTTTGACTTGTATGATGTCATACATGTGTATAGTAATGAAATTACGATGATGTAAACATTTGAAAGGATGATTTTATTATCCAATACAAATAAAAAAAATATATATTAATGTAGGGGGCACTCCATGACACGATATGGAATACATTGCCAGAAAAAAGGGACTAGCCAGAAATGCTGTCTAATGGTAAACTCCATTGAGGCAGTTGGTACTGTGGTAGAGTCCAGATTGTCAATACTTTCTTTCAGGAAAGTCATGATTCTATTAAAGACACAGAGGCTCGTATTATGCATACTCTTCTTTATTAAAACTCCAGCAGCAATCTTAAAAAGAAAAAAAACATTAAACAAAAATCAAAGAAAAAAACATTTTCTGTGTCAATGTAGTCTTTGCAGTTTGAAACTCTATTGCCCTCAGGCATGACACTTGTCCTAGTCCATGAATCACAGCATTATGGTCCTATCACCTCACAATTCCTCATCCCCAATTCCTCTTTCTTTCACTGTCTCGCTGTAGCTTCCTAATGAATGACTCCACCTCGAACAGGGTATAGCGAAGAACAAAACCTGTAATGAACCGCCTCCACTCCAGCAGGGATCCGCTGTGTGTTGTCTGCCTGTTTAGTGTCCGCACCTGCTGTCAGGTTCCCTTGGAGGTTCAGCAGATTCCTTCTTAGATAAGTGACTGTAAAATTACTGACAAATGCAACTTGTTATGACATATGATTGATGGGAAATTGATCAGTTAGTTAAAAGAACTTTTAAACAGAAGAGGTGATTGAGCAAACATAAGACTGTCAAGTAAAGTTTAGTCTTTTTGGAAAGTCAATACTGTGATGTTTCAAAGGGTCGTTCATTTTCTACAGGGACAGAGACAGTGCCCCAGCTTTGAGTCTGTGATAAACCGCAGGAACTCCATTCTCTGCTGTGGCCTGGTCTCGGATTTCTCCCAATTGATGAGAAACCCCAGTTTCTCTAGGAGACTCGTCATTGGGACCATTTGCTCTGGTAGCCGCATCGGATCCTGCGCCATGAGACAAATATCCTTGATGTATAAAATCAGTCTGACTCCTGAGTAGCTTTGTGAAGCACCAATGTGCTGAAGTTAGTCCGAAAAGGGAGACACATAAACTCTCACCTTTGCCATCACCAGAGGAATTCTAAAAATTGCTGGTGCATCTCAGGAATGGGTACTGCTAGATAGGCATCCCTCAAATCTATGCAGGTTAGCCAGTGCCCTTTCTGCAAAATGTCCCTGAAGAGATGGATTTCCTCCATCTTGCAGTGTCGGTACACGAGAAAGGCGTTCAATTGTGTGAGATTATCACCGGCCTGACCTTTTGCTTCTGTTTCACCAGTAAGACATTGCTTAGGAAGCGTTGCGCCACCTGCTGCGCTGGCCTTATCGCCATTTTCTTTAGAAACTCTCCTACTTCCTTGTCCATGAGGCTTTGTTCCTCCTCTGTGTTTAGGGAGAATTCTCAAAATGTGCTAATTTCCCTTACCTTTTGAGACCCGCAGCAACTTTTCTGGATTTCTAGGATTTGATTTTTCTATCTGGGAAGAGTGTGAGCCTTTTTTTCCCCACTCTTCCATGTATTTTGATGTGTGTTTTACTTTTGTGTTCTTTGGTTATGGTGTTTTAAAACAACTCCATAGGCATCATCTTTTTCTTTGTGTCACACAACACCTTCAGTGTAGTGGCAAAGGGGTGTCTTTCAGACTCCCCAAGGTTTAAACACTTTCTCTGGGACTGACTATTGTCTCCAGAGCATGTAAAGTTAAATTGACTTTACTAGTCTCTTTATATTTACTGACCCAGCATGCACTATCTTCCTATAGAGTACTGGAGGGGTTGCCTAGCATCCCGTGAGTCAAAACACTCATGTAACAGTGAAATGTTACCCTTTCCTACCATGGCTGGTGGCAGTGGTTTAGATCAAACTACCATGATTTTACCAGACCGCGAACAATGGTAGCAAAAAATCGGGTCAGTCATGTTTTTCAAGATGGCGCCCAAGACTTATCTGTAAAAACAGACTCCGGTTGACTTTTTTCGCCGTTTCTTTTAGGAAAAGTCCTTCTTGTGTTTAACCAGGTTTGGTCCCTTTGTTCATTGTCCTTTGGCGGGTTTCAGTGCTGAAGCCCTCCTCTGGCGCCTCAGTGTCTGGGGTGGACAGGATGTGAGGGAGGTGCCCGAAACTCCCTGTGCTTAGTCTCCTAGGAGACCTCAATGCACTCTGGCGTGATTGGCTGGCTGGCTGTCCAGCAACGACAGCCACCCTGCTGTGTGAGTGACAGCCAGGCTGGAATGAATGGGGGAAAACTGTTTGAAAACAGGTCTCTGGGACTTGGAAAGCAGAGTCGACCACTGAAACGAAAGAACCGAAGACGAGCTGAAGGAAGAGGACTGCTGCAACTCCTGGATGACCGGTGAAGCCCTGCTGCAGGTCCGAATTGCCTGAAACTCCATCGACAGAGAAGCCCTTCAAGGTTAACTTCTTCCCTCGAATTTTGTGGAACCAACCAACTCACAAGCCGCCTGGAAACTGTCCCCTCCTGGTCGAATTTTCTACAGAGTGCTGTGGAAAACCGGATAGCCAGTGGGAAGGATACCAGTTTATGTTCTTTAAGGCATTCATACCTTAAACCGACGTTTAGCAAAGCTTGTGGCCTCGTCCCTGGGCAGTGCAGGAACCTCCCGATGTCCTCCTTCTTGTCCCCACGACTGAAGCACAGGAACAGCGAGGTCTGCTCGAACTGCCAGGAACAACTGCCTCAGCTACAGCTCTTCTTCACTTTAAAGGTACTGTGCAAACCCGGTCCGGAAATCTTTTCGACCACAGAGAAAGTTTGTCCCCCTCTTTGAAGGCTGGTCCTTCCCTAAAAATTTGTCTAACTTTTCACCTGGCCGAATTCTTCTAAAAACCGTGGCAAAGACTTAACTGTTATCTACCAGAACTGAGCTATCCTATACAAAGACTCTGAACCATTGACTTTGACCCAGGGCTATCGAATTTAATTGCTGGTTGTAGTTAACTGAAACCCTTTGCCCTACCTATGAATGTATTTGGGCTGCATTTCTTATAACCTTGTCTTTTTACCCCTTTTTAAAGTAACTGAAGTGCCATTTTGCTCCCACTTCAGGGGAGCTGAACTTGTTCAGTAACTTATTGGTTGTGTATTGTGCTGTATTAGTGTATGATATTAAGCTGCTTTTGCTAGTGTAATGTTTTCTAATTGACTGTGTAAATAAATGTGTATTCTTTTACCAAGAAACCTTGAGTTGAACCACTGTATTTGTTGGTCCCTTTGTGTAACTTGTCCTACTGCTCACTTCAACTCTTGAGATAAGTCTGGCTGCTCAGCCAATGCTACCACATAACTGTGTAGTACAGGCTTGTACCAAAGGTGAAATGGTACTGACACTTTGTCTTAATTGCATGTAGTGTTCCCAAAGGGTACTGCATGTGATTCTGCCTAACACTCTGAAATTGCGAAAGGGTGCTGCAGTTTAGTTTGTGCTCTTTAAAAATTACAGACAACACCCCTGCACAGTCTCTGCGACCCAAGAGTCCACAGTAAGCTCCTCCCAAGCGCTTAGGTGCATCGCTAGCCTACCAACTACCGCTGGAATTGCGCCTTGAAACACTTGTGTATAGGCGCGTCACAAATGCCATATCATATCATATCATTGCTTGCTGCTGCGCTGTGTGCATACGACTGTACTCTCACATGCTGCTGCAGTGCCAACCCCGACCCCTGCCTCTTCCACGGGAGGGGAAGGAAGGATTCAGCCTTCTGTCTTCCTGCTGTCACTAGTTGTTTCCTCTATAGGGCCTCTGGCCTCCTCAGTGGCTAGCGGAGACGCCTCTGCTTCTGCCGCCCTGGCAGATACACAGGGCACAAACACTCTTTTTTAACAATGTCTGACCTTTGTCCAGAGTAGCAAAGGTGTTAACAAATCTGGACATGTCTTTGACAAATGTTTCTCTAAACAAAAGCCCTTTAGCTGCTGCAGTGGCCTCAGAGGATGCCAACTCCCTGAGTTTCAGGTCGATCTTTACTACAATCGATCGTCTGCACTCCGCTGCTATTGTACAGTTGGTATTACTTATTAAACAAACTGCTCTTTGTGCCCAATTAGCCAGAATATGCACATCCATAGGCAGGGCCTCTTTGGTCTCTTCCACCATTTTAATGATCTTGGCCAATGGACCTATGGAATCGGGGAGTGTGTCCTGGCATGCTATCCATGAGCGGTCAATGCCCTTTTCAGGTCCTTGGTGTGCTTCACCATGAATGAGTCCACCTCCAGAGTGTCCGCTACTTTATCCGGCAGAGAAGGTCTGGAATATTGTGCCTTCAATTAGCCTCTCACCTCCTTATTTAAAGGCGTGTGCAGTCACTTGCTCAAGTACCCATTGGCCTTAAGTGAGAGCTTCCCTTCCGAGGATCTCGGGTGGAGTAGCAGGTCTGGATGAAAGGGGTCGACCAGGGAACTATCTCTGCATTTCTAAACGCTCTTATTGTGCCTTTTGCACGGTTCTCCTTCCTGAGGAGTGGCCAAGCTCACAGAAAAGTGAGAACTCTCAGTGCCGCTGGAATCCCATTCAGTGCCCTCTTGGTCTTCCTGTGGGCTAAGGGGTATGTCACCTTGTCCCTTCCATCACGCCTTTCCCTTAGCATGCCTCTCTTTTGTGTGTCCTTTGCGTGATTCGGACAGTGGTTCGCCACTGGCCTTATGTTCCTCCTGCCATTGTCTCTTGCAGGCTTTGGGCCTCACAGCTGTCGGCCCTTGCGAGAAGGCGACCCAGCCCAGGAGACAGTCCAGCTTATGGGATAGCGGCCCTATGCCTGCCCATGCTGCTTTGTCCATCAGCTGTCCCAGAGAGGGGTCCTGCAGAATGTTTGAAGGCCCTTCTCTGCTTTACTCGCTGTCAGAGGATTCTACCTATACCCAGGCCATATTGTGTAATGCAAAGGAGACAGACAGCTAGCAGCCGCAAGGTGACGTACAGGCTTTTTATTATTAAATTTAATTTATAACATCTCTCAATGGTCTTGAGACTATTTCTTCACTTGTTTAATGTCTTTGAAGTCATTTAAACAGTACAGTTTACATCAGCTAGTCCAGAGATTGATGACATGCTGTGGCATGCTGGAGTTCCAAGTGGCTGAAAGTTATGAAATATAACACAAGAGGCTAAGAGGTAAGATGCCTGAAGTAATTTTAAAGCAATGAAAAAACTGATTTGAAGCAGATATAAAGAAATATTTAGGTGGCATGCCACGTTAAAATTAACACTGAAAAGGAACTTTCAGGCCCTGGTGTTTATATAGGTCATAAGAACTAGCACCAGAAATTTCCCATCTAAAGCATTTGTGCAATGGTAGAGCTTCAGACTACAGTGCACGAGGTAGAAAGCTCTAGGATGCTGTCAAAGTTCGTTTTTTTTAAAATTTCATTTATAACATCTCCCAATTATTGTGAGGCTTTTTACTCACTTGTTTAATGTCGTTAAAGTTATTTAAACAGTAAATTTGACATCAGCTAGTCCCGAGAGGGGTGACATGCTGTGGCATGCTGGAGTTCCAAGTGCTTCCAAACATTCAATTGCTGAAAGGTATGAAACATAAGACAAGAGACTAAGAGGTGAGATGCCTGAAGTAATTTTGAAGCAATGAAAACACTGATTTGAAGGAGATATAAGACATATCTAGGTGGCATGCCACGTTAGAATTGACACTGAAAAGGGACTGTCGGGCCCTGCTGTTTGAATAGGTCATAACAACTAACACCAGAGATTTCTCATATAAAGTGTTGGTGCAACTGTAGAACTGCAGACTACAGTGCATGAGGTTGAAAGTTCTAGGCAGCCTCAGAATCCACGTTTTTATTTGATTTATTAACATCGCAAAAGGATTGTGAGGCTTTTTACTCACTTGTTTAATGTCTTAAAAGTCATTTAAACAGTAAATTTGACATCAGCTAGTCCCGAGAGGGGTGACATGCTGTGGCATGCTGGAGTTCCAAGTGCTTCCAAACATTCAATTGCTGAAAGGTATGAAACATAAGACAAGAGACTAAGAGGTGAGATGCCTGAAGTAATTTTGAAGCAATGAAAACACTGATTTGAAGGAGATATAAGAGATATCTAGGTGGCATGCCACGTTAGAATTGACACTGAAAAGAGACTGTCGGGCCCTGCTGTTTGAATAGGTCATAAGAACTAGCACCAGAGATTTCCCATGTAAAGCGTTGGTGCAACTGTAGAACTGCAGACTACAGTGCATGAGGTTGAAAGTTCTAGGCAGCCCCAGAATCCACATTTTTTAAATTATTTTTATTTGGTTTATTAACATCGCAAAAGGATTGTGAGGCTTTTTACTCACTTGTTTAATGTCTTAAAAGTCATTTAAACAGCAAATTTGACATCAGCTAGTACTGATATTGGTGACATGCTGTGGCATGATAAGTACTTAAACGATGCATTTGCTGAAAGTGTTTCAATATAAAACAATCCCACAATGATTGAGAGGGTATTTTTCACTTGTACAATATGTTTGAACTCCTTAAAACTGCACATTTTCCATCAGCCAGTCCAGAGATTGGTGGCATGCTGTGGCATGTGCCACATGTCACATTCGGCTCCTACCCCTTCTCGCGGGGCAGGCCCCTGCACGCTGTCGCTGCGTGCGGAGCACAGACCCACTGAGACAACCTAGTCACCGTTCGGAGCAGGAACTGCCCTGTTGGCGTGCTCCGCCTCCCATTTATTTACTCATCCACGTGACAAGGGTCACATGGATTCACGTGGACATCACCTCCCTCTTCACCTTTGCATAAACAAACCAAACATTTGAACATCAGAGTATTAACATAAGTCACCGTTGGGGGCTGTGGAGACAACGTTGTCTCAGACAGTTCAGTGGATCGTTTCTCGTTGTTCAGCCTCCCTTGCACATGTAGATGCCGTTCAGTACACATCCTTGCAGTCTGGTGGATGGCACTATTTGCTTCCGGAGTGAGTAGTGTTCTCGTCGGTCCCTGTGGGGAGTTGGGGGTGTGGCACGTTCCTCTCTTCTTGTTGGTCTGGACCAGTCCATTTCGAGTTCTCGCCTGGCCTTTCATTTGAGCTGGGGCTGACTTCCTTTGCGGGCTCAGCTCTTGTGGGGTGGCTTCTGTGTTCCCTTCTTCCCACAGAGCTGCCGGGAGTTTTTGGAAGTATGATACATTTCTAGTCACTGTGTCTTGTCATTGGGTGGCTGAGGCAAGGCCATGTTCTTGGTGCAATATTGTCCACGTTGCTGACTCGTAGGGTAAGGACGTCTTTCCCTTTTGGGTCCTGTTTTTCATAAGTACTTTGTCCCCTATCTGGACCTCACTGGGTGCGGCTCTCCTGACTTCGTCTTCCTTGGTGTTATGTCTGCATCTTCTGGTCTCTACCTCCTCCAGGTCTACCTGCGGAGGCCTCCAGGAGTGGTGTTGGGTTAGGCTTCCTTGGATGGGTACACAAAACATCATGGCTGCTGGGCTGGCACGGGTGGTTGAATGGGGGGGTCAGCCGGTAGGCTCAAAGGAATCTGTAGAGCTCAGGGAGCCATGGCCGACCTTTGTCCTTGGCAATTCTTACAGTCTTGTTGATTGAGGCCATGAACCTTTTGGCATCCCTGTTGGCTTGCGGCCAGTACGGGGTGATGTGGTGGTGGCGTATTTACTAGACTGTCTCTGAAAGTTTTGAACCCTTTGATCATGAAGGGCGGTCCGTTGTCGCTTCAGATCGAGGATGGTATGCCATGTGTCGCAAACATCTTTTCCAGAGCCGTGGTCACAAATGTGGTGTCTGTGGAGGCGACCGGTTTGACTTCTGGGTATCTTGTGTGTTCATCGATTGCTAACAGTAGGTACATTTCGTTTGCAATCGTGCAGAAGTCGATACTTATGGTGTCCCAACTGCGGTCGCTCTATGGGGGGAACTCCATGGGTTCCGTTGACCCTGGTCGGCGTGTGGACAAACAGGCCGTACATGCTTCTATGAGTGCTATTACTTTGCGTTGCATGTGCGGGAGGCTACACGCTGGCCCTCATGCGCCAGTCTGAGGGCTCTCTCATGGAGGGAGGCGGGCAGTACGATTCAATGCCCTTTCATAAGTAGGCCATCTAGTGAGATTGATAGTTTGTGGTATATTGCAAAAAGAGCCTGTATGACCTCTTGAGCTGGGGCTGTTTTCCGTGTAACCTCCATCAGGAAGATTTTCCATTCGCCTGACAGGATTGCTGCCTTCGTGAGTTGTAGAGACGGATCCTTGTCCGTTTCGACCCTGATTTCTTCAACTTTCATGGTTCTGAGCCTGGCGCATGCGATGATCTGGCACACATGTTCCTCCCTCACCTTTGGGGCTTCATGTTCAGTGGTGGTGTCCGGGCGAGGGTGTCGTGATAGAAAGTCTGCCGGATTGTCAGCACCTGCTCGGTACTGGACATCCAGGTCAAATTGTTGTAATTGCAGTAGCTAGCGCTCAATCCTTGCAGGGGGGTGTTAGGCAGAATCATATGCAGTACCCTTTGGGAAAACCACACAAAATTAAGACTACAAGTGTAAGTACAATTTCACCTTTGGTACAAGCCTGTACTACACAGTAAAGTGGCAGCGATGGCTGAGCAGCCAGACGTATCTGCCACATGTGGCATGATGGCATGGGGTGCCAGACGTATCTCAAGAGTAAAGTGAGCACTACAAGAGTTTACACAAAAGACAACAATGACTATGATTCAAGCAAACACTGATTCAATGTTTCTGAGTAAAAGAATATACATTTATTTACACCATCAGTTATAAAACAGTTCACTATCATAAAGCAGCAGAAAATCACAATCTTAATATACTACAATAACCACCAATCAATTAAATTTAGGTGCAAAATGAAGTGTGAGGAAAATGGCACTCCAGCAATTTAAAAGGGAGAAAAGACAAGGTTATTCAAAATCAACAACACCAACAAATTATATGCAGGGCAATCTAGAAAAGGCTACTACAACTAGGATTCAAGTCAAGAGGTCTGAGCCAATGTTAATGGATCAGAGTCTTTGCAGAGGATCACAAAGTAGTTTGCAGTTAAGTATTTGCCAAGAGTTCAAAACGAAGTTTGTTGTAGGAAAAGTTATTTACAGGATAAGAGAAGGACAAGCCTTCGGAGAGGCGAAAAATTTCCCGCTCTTTCACCGCGGTCTGACGGAACGAACGACCGAATTTGAACAGTACCTTAAAAGAAGAAGAATGCTGTAGCTGAGGCAGTGGTTCCTGCCAGTTCTTGCAGGCTCACGGTTCCTGAAGTTTCAGACATGGTGACAAGAAGCAGGATGGCTGGAGGGTCCTGCACTGCCCAGGCAAGACGCCAGCAGCGGTGCAAAACATTGAATAAAAGGTGCGCTCTTTAAAACCCAAACTGGTTCTCTTCCCACTGGCTATCCGATCTACTGCAGCGATGCACAGCAAATTTGAACAGGATGAGGACCGGTGTCTGGCATTTGGCGAGCTGGTTGTTCCCACCAGGCTCAAGGGAAGAAGATTCTTTGCAGATCTCCTCTGTTGTCGAAGTTTCAGGCGATTCGTCCCTGCAGCAGGGCTTCGCCGGGTGTCTAGTAGTTGCAGCAGTCGTCTTCCTTCAGCTTCTTGTTGGTTCTCTCGTTCCAGTGGCGACTATGCCTTCCAGTCCCAGAGACTGGCTTTTATGCACTAAATCCCCCATTCACCCAGCCTGGCTGTCAATCACACAGCAGGGACTTGGGTCTCCAAGGAGACTCTGTGCAGGGTGCCTCAAACCCCTCCCTCACATCCTGCCCACCCAGACACTCAGGCGCCTAAGGAGGGCTTCTGTGCAGAAGCCCGACAAAGGACGGCGAACAAAGGAACCAAACCTGGTTTGTCGTGCAGAGTAAAACACTAGAAAGACCTTTACAGAAAGATATAGTGAAATAACTCGACTGGAACCAAGTTAAAATAAACGTAGATTACTGGGTTTGAGTTTGAGGCTACCACCATAGCCTCTAGCGGTACCGAGGCTATTTTCATAGTCCACGGTAGAATAAAAATTGTAGATTCCGCTGCCAGCAGCCAAATCTTAGAGAAAGGGGAACATGCTAATGTTCCATGGGAATCGGACAAAAAGGGGATACTTTTAACCCCTCCAGTACTCTATTGGAAGATAGCTTGTACTGGGTCTGTAAATTTAAAAAGACTAGTAAAGTCAATGGTAACTTTACATGTTCTGGTAGACAGTAGTCAGTCCCATAAAATGGAGTTTTAGAGAGGGAAGTCTGAAAAGACAACCCTGTGTCACTGTACTGAAGGTGCTGTGTGACACACAGTAAAAAGATGATGCTTATGGGGTGGGTGAGACTCCATAGCCCATGAGCATAAAATGTACAACACACAGCAAAACACATGTAAGAGTGGGAAAAAAGGCTCACACTGTTACCAGGTAAAAAAATGAAACCCTAGAAATCCAGCAAAGCTGCTGAGGGACTCAACAAGTAAGGGAAATTAGCCATTCTGGAGAATTCTCCCTAACACCCCCCTCCTCCCCCAGACTAAGGGACAGGAGGATTTAATCCACTCCTGGATGAATCATCTCTTCACTCTAGTCGGTCAAACATCCTAGAGAGACCATCAGCATTTTGGTTGTGACATCCTGACCTGTGCTCAATGGTGAAATCAAGCCCTTGCAGGCAGATTGACCATGTTAGTAGTTTTGGGTTTTCCCCTTTCATTTGCATTAACCATCTCAAGTGTTGGTGGTCTGCCTGAATCCCAAAAGTAGATCCATATAAGTATCCTCTAAACTTCTTCAGAGACCACACAATAGCAAAGCATTTACGCCCAATTGTTGCCCACCTTGTTTCTGGTTCCTTCAGCTTCCTGCTGATGAAGCAAATGGGGTGCTCCCTACCTTTCTCATCCAGTTGACTAAGGATTGCACTTATACCTGTATTGGAGGCATCTGTCTGCACAATGAAGGGTTGGTGATAATCAGGAGCTCTAGGACTGGAGCTTGACAAAGGGCTTTCTTCAGGTTTTCAAAGGCTTGAGTGCACTCCTCATTCCATCTGACCTTCTTAGGGAATTCTGGAGAGGAGAACACATTCAAGGGAGAAGCTATGGTCCCATAGTTCTCTATGAAGTTCCTGTAGTACCCAGTGAGACCTAGGAAGGCTCTCACCTGGGTTTGAGTAGTTGGGGTGGCCCAGTTTTGTACAGCTTGTACTTTGCTAGGCAATGGCCTTATTTCACCTCCTACCTCATGACCAAGGTAGACCACTTTGCTCTGACCAATTTGACATTTACTTGCCTTTATGGTCAGATGGGCCTGCTCAAGAGCCTGCAATACATATCCTAAGTGGTCACCATGTTCATTCCAAGTAGGGCTGAACACTGCAATGTCATCCAAGTATGCCATGCAGAAGTCCTCCATCCCATTCAGAACTAGATTAACCATCCTTTGGAACGTACAAGGTGCATTCTTTAATCCAAAAGTCATAACCTTAAACTGGTAGATGCCTGCTGGGGTTGAAAATGCAGTTTTCTCCTTGCCATAGTCTGTCAGGGCTATTTTCCAATAGCCTGAATTAAGATCAAATGTACTGAGGTACTTGGCTGCACCAAGCTTATCCACCAGTTCATCTGTCCTTGGTAAAGGATGGGCATCAGTCTTTGTGACTGCATTTAGAGCTCTATAGTCCACACAGAATCTCGACTCCTTGGATCCTGTCTTTGGTACTAGAACAACTGGACTAGACCATGGACTTGTAGATGGCTCTATAACCCTGAGATCAAGCATCTTGTTGATCTCCTCCTTTTACGTGGGTCCTTACATAGTGTGACATTCTGTAACCTCTGCTTTTCACAGGTAAACAGTCACCAGTTAGAATCCCATGCTGGCCCCAAGGGGTCAAGCCTGGTGATAGTGAAAACAGGGAGACAAACTAATTTAACAGAAACTTGCACTCCTCCTGTTGTGCAGATGTCAGATTAGAAGAGAGATTACCTCCTTCTATTTCCCGTCTAAAGGCTGTCCTCTGAGTAGGTCAGGTAGAGGTTCACTCTCCTCATCCTCTTGAGCTGAAGCTAGAAGCAAAGCTCCCACTTCTGGTCTGGAGACATAGGCCTTCAAACAGTTGGTGTGAAAAACTCTGTGAGCCTCCTTAGGTCTGCCTAACTCCACCAGATAGTTCACCTCTCCAAGTTTTCCCACAGCCTTGAAGGGTCCTATCCACTTGTCCTGCAAGGCCCTCTGACTTGTTGGCATCATAACTAGCACAAGCTGGTCTTGAGCAAGCTCAACCATGTTGGCCTTCTGGTCATGCCAATGTTTGACCAGAGCCTGACCTGCTTTCAAGTTATCACTAGCTTCTGCCATCATGTGTGACATTCCCCTCCGGAGACCTAGCACATAGTCACTCTGACTGGCTTGGGGGAAGGAGCACTCTCCAACCCCTCCTTAATCAGGGCCAAAGGACCTCTGACTGGATGGACATAAAGAAGTTCAAAGGGACCATATCTAACTCCCTCCTGAGGGACTTCGCTATAAGCAAAGAGAAGGCATGGCAGTAGAAGGTCCCACTTTCCTTTAAGGGGTTATTCTAAAGCACCTATCATGCTCTTCATAGTACGATTAAACCTTTCAACTAGTCCATTAGTTTGGGCATAGTAGGCTGTAGAGAACTTGTAAGTGACACCACAGTTTTTCCACATGGCTTGCATGTAGTGGGACATAAAGTTCGAACCTCTGTCGGATATCACTTCCTTAGGAAACCCTACTCTGGTAAAAATACCAAGTAGAGCCTTATCCACAGCCTGAGCCATAACAGTTCTCATAGGTATCGCCTCAGGATATCTAGTAGCATGGTCTACTACAACCAGGATAAAGCTGTTTCCTGAAGATTTGGGAGGGTGAAGGGGACCAACAATGTACATTCCCACCCTCTCGAAAGGAACTCCCATCACTGGGAGAGACACCAAGGGTGCCACATTCTTGGCTCCACTAATGCCAGAGGTTTGGCCAGAGGTTTGGCAAGTGTGACAGCTCCTACAGAATTTGTCAACTTCTGAACCCATCTTAGGCCAGTAGAAGTATAAAGAGAGCCTTTCCTTCATTTTTTTGAAACTCAAGTGACCAGCCAAAGGTATCTCATGGGCCAACTGTAGGAACAGGAGTCTGTTTTCTAGGGGCACTACAAGTCTTTTGCACTCCCCAGGGGTAGACTCAGTTGGTTCACTGTAGAAGAGGCCATCTTCCCAATGCAACGTGTGCTTCCCAGGCTCTTGCCTATCGAGCTGAGAAGCTGCCTGTAGGCAAAGACCTTGAGGAGCAGGACACTCTCTTTGTCCTCTGCTGAAGTCTGCCCTGTTGGGTCCACCTTCTGCCAGTAAATACTGCAGCTCAGGATGGTCAGCAGGATCCAGATCTCCAGCTAGAATAAGGTCCTCTTCCAGCTCTGATTCTTCAGTAGATGGATCAACCACTCAGAATTGTACCTCTCACTCCGCCTCAGCTGGTGGTGGAGTCACAGGTGTGACTTTGCACAATCTTGGGGATGTCCTGGTTGGTAGCACAGGGGTGCTATCTGCTTTCTTCTGGGACGTCTAAGGTTTCCCCTTTGCCTCTTTCTTTCTTGAAATAGCAGTTAATAAGTCCTGTGGACTGGGGATGATAGTTTCCTCTATCAAGTCCCCTGTAGAGCCCCTCAAGGTCCTCTCCCTTGCAGGCCTAGTGAGCTCCTGTTTACTTTTACTGGGAGTCCTGCGGGTACTAGACACAACTCCAAGAGTTTTCAGGTCATTAACCAACGGGACTCTCCCAGACACTTCACTCTGCACACTAACAGGTATCTTGACAGTCATGACATTGCACTGGATGAGAGCTGGTAACCGGGGAAGCGTTTGCACAGGGCCTCCAGCTAACTTGGTTAGGTGTTTGGGTGCCTTAGCAACATCCTCTACCTTGAAAAATGATTCATCAACCACAGTTATGCTGGCTCCCGTGTCTCTGATGGCAGGAGTCGCCTGTCCAGTTACAAGGATACTATCTTTAAAATGCTCTTTAGTATTATCTGGGATGGAATTAAAGACATCTAAATTCTGTTGTTCCCACAAACCCAGGCACACTAAAGAAACACTAGCTGAGACTCTCATGGGTTCATCAGCCATTAGGTGAAAGTTTCCACTTGCCATAGGTACTTCTTCCTCTGGGGAGAAGGCTAAGGAGACAGTGTGGACCCCTGAAGGTTTACCCTTGCATCTGGGATCCACTTTCACATGGTTAGTTGACCCACAAACATAACATTTACCAAATGTTTTGATGAATGGGGTTTGTTCTGAGACACCTCCTGGTTTTGCACCAGGAGGTACACTAGCCTGATTCTGTTTACATTGTGGGTTACCCTTGTTATATTTGGGGCCCTCTTTGGATTGGAGGTATTATAATTATGCTTGTTAACTTTCTTTGGCTGCTTTCCCTCATCCTTCCTTCTTCTGATTTGCCCCAGAATCCTTGTGAGTAGCCCTGTTAGCAACCCACACATCAGCAGCCTTAGCTAACTTCTTTGGATCTATCTCCTTAGAATCAGCCAAGTGATGTCTGAGCTCAGGAGAGCAGGCATCATATATTGACTCCAACATAACAAGATTTTTCATACGTTCATAGGTGTTAACTCTGTAACCCTTAATCCAACCCTCTAACTTCTTCAAACATTCACACACCCAGGTAGTCCAAAGGGTGCAATTGTGATTTTTAAGGGTCCTAAACCTCTTAAGGTACTGGGAAGGGGTCTTCCCAAGTCTAGCAATTAAAGCTTGCTTTACACACTCATAATCCATCCTCCCCACCTCCCCCGACTCCATCACAACATCAGATGCAACAGTGGGTAGCCTAGAGAAGAGCCAAGGAAGCAACTGATTCCCTGTAATGTCTTGAATCCCATGGTTATACTCAAACATTGCCAACCAATCCAAAATATCAAGCTTAGCCTCATACATACCCAAAATGTCTTTAGGCATATGGGGTCTCGTAGGACTGGAAGACCTAGACGACTCTGGGAGAGAAGCATTCTCAATAGACAACTTTTCCATTTCTAGTGCATGATTCAACTCCATTTCTCTGAGCTTAAGTTCTTGATGTTTTTCTTCAGTTTGAACATTAATACGTTTGAATTCCAATTCAAACCTCATCTTTTCTAGAGCAATGAATTCAGGACTGAGTGTAGGACCTGGTGGGGTCCCAGTGGACAAAGGTTGAGGTTTCTGGGCAAGTAGAGGAGCAATAGGCCCTACATTGATTGTGAGACTTGTCTGCCTCATCTAACTCATCCATAATATTTGAAACATTATCTTCCTCATCATTTTCCACATTTGCTGGAGGGGTAGGCATTTCAGATCACACAGTTTAAAGTAGTTTGCGGTTAAGTTTTTGCCAAGAGTTCAAAACGAAGTTGGTCAGAGGAAAGGTTTATTTAAAGGAGACGAGAAAGACAAGCCTTCAGAGAGGCAAAAGATTTCCCGCACTTTCACCGTGGTCGGACAGAAGGAACGACCACATTTGAACAGTACCTTAAAAGAAGAAAAATGTTGTAGCTGAGGCAGTGGTTCCTGGCAGTTCCTGCAGGCTCAAGTTTCCTGAAGCTTCAGTCGTGGTGACAAGAAGGAGAATGGCTGGAGGGTCCTGCACTGCCCAGGGAAGAAGCCAGCAGCGGAGCAAAACGTCGAATAAAAGGCGCGCTCCTTAAAACCCAAACTGGTTCTCTTCCCACTGGCTATCCGATCTGCAGCGATGCACAGCAAATCCGACCAGGATGAGGACTGGTGTCTGGCGTTTGGCAAGCTGGTTGTTCCCAGCAGCCTCAAGGGAAGAAGATTCTTTGCAGATCTCTGTCGTTGAAGTTTCAGGCGATTCGGACCTGCAGCAGGGCTTCACTGGATATCCAGTAGTTGCAGCAGTTGTCTTCCTTCAGCTTCTCGTTGGTTCTCTCGTTCCAGTGGCGACTCTTCCTTCCAGTCCCAGAGACTGGCTTTCTATGCACCAAATCCCCCATTCACCCAGCCTTGCTGTCAATCACACAGCAGGGTGGCTGTCCTAGCAGGACAGCCACCTAGCCAATCAAACAAGAGTGCGACTTGGGTCTCCAAGGAGACCCTGTGCAGGGGGCTTCAAACCCCTCCCTTACATCTTGCCCACCCAGACATTCAGGCGCCTAAGGGGGGCTTCTGTGCAGAAGCCCGCCAAATGACGGCAGATAAAGGAACCAAACCTGGTTTGGCGCGAAGAGTAAAACACTACAAAGACCTTAACAAAAAGATATGGCGAAATAACTTGACCAGAACCAAGTTAAAATAAACATGGATTACTGGGTTTGAGTTTGAGGCTACCACCATAGCCTCTAACGGTACCGAGGCTATTTTCATAGTCCGCGGTAGAATAAAAATGGTAGATATCACTGCCACCAGCCAAATCTTAGAGAAAGGGGAACATACTAATGTTCCATGAGAATCAGACTCCAAGGGGATAATTATTAACCCCTACAGTACTCTATTGGAAGATAGGTTGTACTGGGTCTGTAAATTTAAAAGGACTAGTAAAGTCAATGGTAAGTTTACATGTTCTGGGAGACAGTAGTCCGTCCTAGAAAATTGAGTTTTAGAGTGGGAAGTCTGAAAAGACAACCCTGTGTCACTGCACTGAAGGTGCTGTGTGACACACAATAAAAAGATGATGCCTATGGCGTGGGTGAGACTCCAAAGCCCATGAGCATAACATGTATAACACACAGCGAAACACATGTAAGAGTGGAAAAAAAGGCTCACACTCTTACCAGGTAAAAAAATGAAACCCTAGAAATCCAGCAAAGCTGCTGAGGGACTCAACAGGTAAGGGAAATTAGCAATTCTGGAGAATTCTCCCTAACAGGGGGTGAGGTGTGGATCCTCTGAAGATAGGGATGAGTGGCTTATGGTCTGTCAACACCTTCATCGGGTGCCCCAGGATGTACACGTGGAAGTGTTTGCACCCCCAGATGATTGCCAACGCCTCCTTTCCAATGTGGGCGTAGTTTCTTTCTGTTGGTGTGAGCGGCCTGCTCGTATAAGTGATGGTGAAGACTGTCCCCTCTTTGTCCTTCTGTGTTAACACCGCTCCTAGCCCCACTGAACTAGCGTCGACCAGTAGTTCTGTCGTGCGGGATATGTCAAAGAATGCCATGGTGGCGTCACCTGAGAGGGTGTCCTTGATCTTCATGAACGCTTGTTCTTGTTCCATGCCCCTTTCCCAGGGAGACTTGGCTTTCATCAGTTCGCGCAGGCGGGCGCGGAGGTTGCTAGGTCCAGAATGAAACGGCCACAGTAAGTGGCCATGCCCAGAAAACTGCAGACTTCCGTCAGTGTGGTTGGGGCCTGCACGTTCTTGATGTCGCTGACTTTGCTTGGGTCGAGTGACCCTCCGTGCTTGTTGAAAACGTGGCTAATGAAGCTCAGCGATCGCTTCCTAAATTTGCACTTCTCTTCATGGAGCGTGAGCCTTGAGTCCTCCAGTCGTTGAAGGGTGGCAGCAAGTCGTTTGGTGTGTTCGGCTTCTGTCTTACCGTAGACTATAATATCATCGCTGACGTTCGTCACTCCTTGCAGGTCTTATAGGGCCTTAGGTATTTCATTTTGAAAGACCTCTGCCGCCGAGGAGATGCTGAAGTTGAGGCAGCGGTAGCGTCGGAGACCCACATGTGTTGAAAACGTGGTGATGTACCGTGAGTCTTTTGCTAGGCAGATCTGGTGGTAGCCCGATCGGAGGTCAAGCTTGCTGAAGATGGTTGCTCCCGTCATATCAACAATCAGTTCATCTATGGTTGGCGTGATGTGTCTCTCTCGCCCTATTCAGCGGTGGGGAGTCGCATATCCTTGGATATGCAGACAGCATTAGGTTGCTTCGGTTTGGCTGTGACCACTATTGGTGAGACCCACGGGGTGGGCCCTGAGGTTTTCTCAATGATTCTTAGTCCTCGAGTTTCTTGAGCTCTGCCTCTACTGCGGCTCTCATGTGGAATGGTACCCTCCTGTGACGTACCGCCCGTGGCTCCATGGTGGGGTTGATGTGAAGCTTCACCAACCTGCCCTTGAGGCAGCCGATCCCCGTGAAGAGGTTCTTGTGCTTCTCTAACAGGTGTTCTATGTCTTCTGATTTGACGGCGATGTTGAACTGGATGACTTCTAGGCGTTCTGCTGTGGCGCAGCTGAGTAGGGTCTCTATCCCGGCGTCTACAACGTGGATGCGGGTTCTGCAGCTGGTTCCCCGGTGGGAGAGGGTTGTCTTAAAGTAGCCATCCACAGGGAGGTGCTTCTTGCAGCTGTAGGCGTAGTGCAGGACTGAACGCCGCTGAAGCATAGGTTTTGGGTCAAGTTGTTGAATTTGGAGGACGACATGACGTTCACGGTGGCCCCTGTGTCAATCATCATGGCTACTGGGACTTCCCCAACTAGTATGGTGCACCGCCGTGACCGGGACCTGCTGAGCTGCTTCTCGCATCCGGTTACCACTGCTGAGATCATGTGGGTCTTCTCCCTTCTGCGGTGGCAAGGTTTGTCGGTGTTTGCGGACTGGTCCCTGCTGGACTGCTCTTTGTCACTGCTGAAGCTGTCAGTGCTTTTGCCATCAATGGCTTGAGCGTGTCCACTTCTGCTGTTGCTTGGCCTGCTTGGCTGTCCTTTGTGTTGACCATCGCGTCGCTCTGGACGGCCTGCCGGTCTGCGGGAACCCGTGTCACTCTTGTGGTGCGGGGTCGATTCTCGAGGTGAGTAGTCTTTGGATTGTCTGGAGGTCAGGCACACTAATGCCTAGTGGTTAAGTTTTCTGCATTTGTGGCACGTGGTGCCATATGCTGGGCATGGGTCGCCCCTGCCATGCTGTCCTTCTCACCATATGCAGTCCTTCAGCCGAGTGGCAGGCTGGTTTTGTCGAGGCCTCTGTTGCCTTAGGGCATTGATTGTCCACCATCCCAATCTTTGTTAGCTCTGTGTCCAGTGGCAGGCGGCTTATGACTTTCTCCATCTCGGTTGCATGTTCATCCATTTGCTCACGTAGTCGTCCCATGGACAGGATGTTGTCCAGGGGGAGGCCTGTTTCTGCGAGAATGGTGCGTCTGTGTTTTTCCGATGATAAACCGTCTATGACTTGCTGTCTTACTGAGAATTCTTCGTTTGGGAAGTCGCAGGCTAGTGCCATTTCCCTCGGGCAGCTGTGGAAGTCATCTATGCTCTCTTGCGGGAGTTGTCTGGCCTGGCTCATTTTGAACCTCACGAAGTTGGAGCTGACCATATGCTTGAATTTTCTTGTGAGCACATCCTTCGCCATCTCGTAGTCTTCAGACATGCCTCGGTTTGGTAGGGCGTTGAATATGTGGAGTGCCATCGTGCCAGATTGAACATGAGGAATGCTCTCTTCATTTCTCCACTGTTGATTCCCCGTGTGAGGTGGCATAGCTCGAATTGTTGTATCCATAGCCCCCATCGACGACCAGTGCGTGGTCCAAAGGGTTGAAATGGCTGCATGAATGTGCCTTGCGCAGTGTCTAGCCACGTGCTGGTGTCTGGGTTGCGGTTTTGCAGCCTTTGTGGTGTTGTGATGTTGTCCGTCATGATTTCTTGGGTTTGGCACATGCTCCTGTGATCTTGTGGGTCTGCGTGGTCTGGGCCCTGGTTGCTTGGCGTGTGCGGGGCTGTCCCGCACCCACTGCTGGTGTGGGTGCTTGTGGTAGGGTCTACTGCTTGGCCTGCTTCCCTGTTGGGGTCTTTTGTGCTTCTCCCGGTGTTGGGCAATCCACTTTCTTGGCAGCAGGTGCTTTAGCATGCTTGCTTGTGGCTGCGTGCATGAGGCGTGTGCATTACTTCCTCGTGGTGGGCTTCCTGGCCTGAGGCTGGGGCCTGGAGCATGTGGTGCCTTCCTGTGATGAGCGGGGTGATCTGATCCCTTTCTCTTTCCCTGTCTTTGCCGGTGCTGTGCTGGTGGGGGTTATACTGTGGTGCAGGTGTCTCCTGTGCCCTGCATGGGCTTCTGTGCACGTGGGAGGCAGAGGGCAGGGCTTGCATGGAGTTTCCAGCTCGCGTGTGCGTGAGGGAGAAAGTTCTTTCTGAGCGTTTGTTATTTTTTTTTCTTTAATTCCGGGCGCGTCCTGGGCGTGAGTGTAGGTGCCTGCCTGGGATGTGGGGTGGCCTTTCGGGGCTTGTGTGTGGCTCTTCTTGAAGTGCCCCTTGTGGGCTCAGGGCGAGGCGCACTTACTATGGACACCGTCGTCCGATTTGCTTTTGTTTTCTCTCGTGCTCCCTGGGCTCCTGCGGGAAGGCGCAAGTAATCTCAGTAGGCGTTGGGGTCACCAGGGGAGCATGGTTGCGGCTGGGTTCCTCGTTGTGCACGGCGCATCAGGCAGTCCTGGGCATCCCCCCTCGTCGCCAGTGTGATGTATGCTGCGGCGGGGCAGGCCCCTGCAGGAGGCCGCTGTCGCTGCGAGCGGAGCACAGACACACAGAGACAACTTTGCCACCGATCCGAGCAAGAACTGCCCACTTGGCGCGCTCCCCCTCCCATTTATTTACTCGTCCACGTGACAAAGGTCACGCGGACATCACAAGATGTTTGGCCAACTGCAACTAATCCACAGAAAAGTAAAGGTTAACGCTGGCCAACAAATATATGTGGCATTTGTTAAGCTTTGTTAAGCACTGTTGTGTCTTGACTTCTCCCCTGTCGCTGTGCTGTGAGCTAGTGTACTTGGGAATGCCTGCCTCTGGAATGTTGAGTGTTTGTGTTTGAGTGTTCCCCAAGTGTCAGTTGGAAGGGAGCTGCTTGCCTGAGAGAGTGCCAGTGGATGTCTCTGTTACCTCTAACCTGATGTACATACCTTATTCCTGAACCTGCAACAAGAAACCTAAGTATGATATAATGCGCCTATACCCAAGTGTTTCAAGGCGCGACGATGCAAGGGAGGGGAACAGGGGAGAACAAAACAGTGATCTTACTAGGCCCAGTGACATTGAGAATGTGCAAATGCATGGGAGAGGGGGAGGGGAAAAGTGCATGGAAGGGGGGAGAAGTGGAAAGTGCAAAGCAGAGGAGAAACGGATAAATAATAATAAATAAATAAACAAACAGGCAACAAACAGTGGTAGTGCAGCCAGCAATTTGCAAGTGCTAGGTTTAAGGCAGCAGACAGGGTAGGTCTGATAAGTGCAGGAAGAAAAAGGGGGGGGGCTGTATGGGTACGGATACAGACCCCAGTGCAAGGGGTGGCCCGGAGGCAGTGCGGGAGGGTTGCAGGGTGAGCAGGTACCTGGGCCCGGAGACAGGGTGGCCAGATGCACGGTGCCAGGTGAGAACAGATCAGCAGGGGAGAGGGGGGCAAAGGCAGAAGAAAAGAGGAAGGTCTTGAGATGCTTCTGACCCGGAGATGGTTCTCCTCAAGTTTTAGAGTGGCAGGGAGGCTGTTCCAGAGCGAGGCCCCAGCCGAAGACAGAGATCTACCCCCAGCTTGTTTCTTTGAAAAGGGACTGACCCTGAGGGAGTTAGAGGTAGAGTAGCAAGGAGCTCGAGAGGGGAGATATTTGCGGAGGGATAGCTGAAGGTATTTTGTACCCAGGCCCCAGAAAGCCTTGTGGACAATGCAGAGGGTTTTGAATTTAATCCTTGCATTCACTGGGAGCCAATGGAGAGATTTCACAGCTGGAGAGATACGAAGGGAGGGGGAACAGAGGGAAGTCTGAGACAACGATCTTACTAAGCCAGGTGACATTGAGATCGCGCAAGTGCAGAGGATGGGCGAAGGGGAAAAGTGCAGAGGCAAAGGGGAGAGGGCAGTGCAGTGCATAGGATAACAGTAAATAAATGAAGAAGTCTCTTATCTTACATGAGACCATGGTCTTCCTTTAACATTGGTGATGAGCTGGCTGGAAAGGAGCTCAGAAGAACCCAGTAACGGCTGTTCAAGGGGAGCAGCAGAGGCACCTGAGGAAGACAAAGGAAGATGCAAGAGCAGTGACACCCAGAAGAAGAGGAAACCTCCACCGGCCCACACCACCCCGAGTGAGATGTTTTCCAGCAGCAGTTGAGCGGGAGTGGGAGCCAAGTGAAGCCCTGGAAGAGCGGCTATTTTTCCCAGTGCAGCTGAGCAGCACTACAAGAGGCAGTGTCTGTGCATGTTTTGGCCCCCTTTCCTGCAAGTGACAGGAAGAGCCGAGCTACAAGGGGCAGACTCGGCAGCGCTGCAAGCTGCATCCAAAATGGCCATGCGAGGGGCAGGAAAAGAAGGGTAAGTGTTCCTGCAAGGGGCAGGACAGGTTTTAACCAGATCTACGTGGGCAGATCTGCAGGGGCAGAGGAGCTAGGAAGAGTGGGACTGCGAGTAGCAGTTGGTGGCAGAAGCGTCAGCGTGGGAGTTGAGGCAGCCTGCCAGACCTGCCAAGGGCAGATCAGCTGAGGGACTCTGGCAGTAAAGCATCTGTAATCTCGTCTGTGATGTGATTTGTCTTTGCTGCTAGGAGCAGTAAGGTCACGGCTGTGAGAGGCTGCGAGTGCAAAGCGTGAGCACAAGGATGGAGGGCTCATCGAAGCTGGATATGGTTATGGTGCAGCAAGCTGTGCAACTTTATGAGACTGTGCTAGTGTGGGTTAGTGTGGGTTAAACGCTGGTCTGTCTACCTGAAGGGCTGCAGGTGGCGAGCAGTGCGGCTGATCTTGCCGGCTGTTGGTGCAGCTCCTGTTGCAGCTGGATCTGCTGGTGTTTCCCCACAAGAGTTTGTTCCAGGCCGGCGGCTGGAGTGAAAGGGTGACATGCGTGTATCCCAAGATTCGGAGCGTGATTTACTGCATTCCCGATCAACCGCTCTCAACGGGTTGTAGCGTGCACACGTCGTTGGGTGCAATTTTCTTTGGATGCAAGGAAGTAACCAGTCGAGATGGTGGTCTCCCATCCAAAGCCGCACCAGTGTTCGTTTTCTTCCTGGAAGTTTTTGCATTGTCATGGCACCAGGAAGGAGTGGGCCCGGCTCTTGGGTGTTGGGTATGAGAGCATGCTGTCATTGTGAGCTGGCCGTAGTGTTGTGACATGGAAGGTGCGGAGGACTAGGAGGTGTGTGCCTCGGAGGCACTGACTTGGTGCCAGCTGACCAGGCCGTGCTTGGTTGAGACATTATGAGGGCAATTTTATTTGTTGAGCACATTTCAAGGTGGAAGGAAGCTCTGTGGGCATGTTCGGTCAGATTAGGTTGCTCTTGCACTAATAATAATAGAAATGTAGCATATAAAAGTCATAGGGGAGTGTTGTGAGGCGGGTTCTGGTTGAGTGTTGTCTGGTGTGCACTTGGTTGAGAGTGGAGTAATTAGGAAGAAGTGTTTTTTGCATGACGTGTCCTCTGTTTAGGAACCGTGAAACTGGTGTTGTATGTTCATTTATTTCCTCCAAAAGACCAACGACATTACAGACTAAGTTAGCTTAGGACCTGGACTTATTAAGATTAGGAACATCTTCACTTGCTATGTTTATTTGTATGCTCTATTGCCGCCTGTTGTGTGGCTGAGGCTGTATGTATATTTAGTTTTGTTATGTGGGCTTGGCTGTGGATCTAGCAAACTGCCAGTTAGTTCTGGGCTGTCAGTGCTTTGTGTGTTTGTCTAGTAGAGTAGTGTCCACTGCAGTGAGCTTGGCCTATCTAAGTGCTGCCCAGGGATGTTGGACACCGGGCATGGTGTGGGTTCAGTGAACCCGTACCACAGTGAGTTGGTGTTGGACACCATGTACTTGGAAGGATGTTGGACATCCAGGAGTGGAAGGAGTTGGTTTTGGGGTTTTTTGTTTTACCCATGCATTTGGTCTGTTAAGATGGACAGCTGGTACCCCCGTGGGGATGGTTTTCTCCCATCCATCTGTATCTTGGTGGTGGGCACACGTTACCCTTGTGGTGGCAGTTAACTGTGCTTTATTTTTGGTGTTGTTACCGTGGTTTGTGCAGAGTGATGTTCGTGACTTTGATTTTTGGTATTAGTTGTGTGGAGTGTTTTGACTTTAGTGATGTGTTGGTCGTATGCTAGGAAAAGCAGTTCAGCGCTAGGAAGATTGTAAAGTTGGTAGTGTGATGGAAGCTGTTGGAGTTGGAGTGTTTTGGGGCTGGTACCCTATTGGTGGTGGCTGTTCTGTTTTTTGGGCATGCAAGCAAGGATTGTGTGTTGGATTGGGCTGAGGTTGTCCTGCTAATTTCTTGTGAGGACGGTGAAGGGATGTGGTTGAGAGGGAGTTTTGCTCCGTGTTCAGAGCATGGAATGGAGTGATCGTTTTGGAGACTTTTGGTCGAATTTTAAGATGGCACTTTTGTGTTATTTCCTTCCTTTTGTTCTGTTGTAAGCAGGGAGATGTGTTGTGTCTTGACTTCTTCCCTGCGAGCTTGTGTGCTTGGAATGCCTGCCTCTGGAATGTTGAGTGAGTGTTTGTGTTTGAGTGTTCTCCGACTGTCAGTTGGGAGGGAGCTGCTTGACTGAGAGGGTGCCACGGGTTGCCTCTGTTACCTCTTACCTGATGTACTTAACTTATCCCTGAACCTGTAACAAGAAACCAAAGTAAAGAAGTCTCTTACCTTACATGAGGTTGTGGTCTTCCTTTAACACACTCGTTTGTACTTGTTATGGTTTTGTAGAGCTGAGGGATGTCTTTAGCCATGTTGCAGGTTTCTGGGTTTCCGGTACACACTGTCATAGCATAACAAATAACTGCATATAGTACATTTCAGATATTCAGAGCGGTATTCTGAAATTAATGAAAGTAGTTATAATTTACGGTGCCTCCACTTGAAGTTTTATCCAATAACGGCGTAGTAGTGCTGCAGACGTACAAAATGGTTTTGTAGGACACTTTTGATGCAGAGCGCCTCAGAAACATTTTGTGGTGCATGTGGATCAGACATCATCATTCACGCCCTTTTCCCAAGTATCAACTATTATGGTAACCTGAGTGGCATAACCATTTTCATCAGGGCTAAAGTCCCCAAAAAAAGTGCGGGGACTATGCAGTACCTAATGGAAAGTAACATCCCAGGAAGTGAACAGATCCTAAAATGCGCGTTTCATTCAATTTGTCTTTATCAATTGAAGAATGTTCATACAATAAAAATATTTGTATAGTGTAACATTAAATAATGTGCACATCTTCTTCATGTGAACCATATAGAGGAGTATAATATTTTTTTGATAATCAGACAAAGTCACAGTGACCGCATCAAGTTCTCGGGCCACCTGAAAAGTAGGACTGACAGGGCCAGCCCTTAACTATTCCTAAACCCACTGAGGGCCCGATTCTCATCATGGCGCAGTGAACGTGCTAAATAGCTGATGTGGGCCTGGGCGTCATCGCAAAGCACGACAGTGCTTTCGCTGTAATCCGCCTGTTTCTAATGGAAACAGGCATATTGCAGAATCTCGGCAGCATTTTCGTTAAATAACGAGGGAATTGTTATTTAACGAAAATCCTGCCGATCCTATATACCAAAGTGAGCAGCTTCAACATTGCAGGATGTTGAAGCTGCTTACTGTGGTGTATAGGAAAGTGTTCATATACACCTGTGTGTTGTATATGAACACTTTCATGTACACCAAAGCGAGCAGCTTCAACGTTGCATCCTGGCATTCAGGCATCCTGCAGGTGTATGGACACTTCCATTTACACTGGTGGCACTCCTCCAGCTAACGGCCCCAAAATTGTACCGTAAATATGCGCTAGTTTAGCGCACATATTAATCTGGAGGAGTGCCATAAGAATAGGCTTCCAAAAAGCCAGTTTACGAATGTGGCGGTTGCTAGGTTGGTTTCCAACCCATCTTAGCAACCGCCACATGTATTCCGAAAGTGTTGCATTCCTTCTGACTTCGGAAGAATTTGCCACCTTCAGAATAGGTCTTAAGTACCGAAAAGGTCGTTAAGCCTTTTAATGTCCTTTTCTGTACTTAACACCTACATGAGAATCGGCCCCTGAGAGAGCAACTAGTTGAGAACTAACATATCACAAAGAAACAGGGTATTTGTGACTGTATCTCCTAAGGTGCATTAGGTTTAGAAATCCAAAACCCGGAGCAGATGCCTGAATGTCTGCAGGGATTCATGAAAATGTATGCTATGGGGAAACACTAGCACATCCAGAGAGACCAGTTAGTCAATGGGTGTGGATCCTCGAAGGAAAACCACCAACTTATCCCAACCTCCAGCACTAGTCTTGTGAGGGAGAATAGTGGTTCTCCCTCCCCTGCAGTTGCAGCATTTACAGAGTAATATATTTCCTACCACCTCCCCAAAAGAAAAACGATTTTGCACAGGTGGTAACTTCTTAGAGGTGTTCCTATCCCTTGTGATGGCCTATCTGCACCAGAAACCCACACAACGAACTTCTGTGCAGAGGAACAACCAGGAGGCAAGGCAGGAGCAGAGTAGCAGGAAACCACCAGCACCTGCATGGGAAAGAAACTGAAAGAAATAAAAAATGACAGCAAGCCTTTTTGAAGACTTCCCTTTCCTGCCTTGGAATACGAAGCCTGTTAACCAATCCGTTTTCAGGATTTTCTTAGCCAATGGGAGAACGGAGAGTGTTTTAACACTGAAGCTAATAACCAAAGACGGTATCTCTGTGCTGGGATCTCAGTTTATTGAGAAAGATGGAATGCACCAGAGAAGGCAAACCCCTTGGAACCAGAAGAGGGATGTAAGACCGTGAGGGAGAGAGAAGGACCTTGAACCGCATATAGGAGGGGTTTGCTCCATTTAGAGGGAGAAGAGAACTCTGGACCCCTAGCATTGGGGTGTGATTCCGTGAGGAATAGGCGAGGTGAGGAGGAGGTGTGTACCTTGGACCTCAGAAGAGGAGTGTGCTCCAGTGAGTAGGAGGAGAGCACCATGAGACCAGAAGAAAGAGCCCCCAAATTCAAGAGAAGGGCTCGAGAATTGGTAAGAGAGACTGTGACTTTGGTCCTGAGAATAGGGGATGTGTAATAGAAGAGGAGAGCCCCTTGAACCTCAGAGGAGGGATGTACTCCAGTGAGGGGGAGGAGAGAATCATATGCCCAGAGGAGGGGGATGCTACAGTGAAGAGAGAGAGAGATGTCGAGAATTACTTTGATCCCCCGGAGAGTAGATGTGTAACAGAGGGGGGAGCCCCTTGGCCCTGCAGAGAGAAGGAAAACCCAACAAGGCGAGCACTTTTGGGACACTTGGCAAAGAGAGGAAGCCCTTAATACTGAGATGGGCAGAGAAGGCCTGTGTTGCCCAAAAGAAAGCATACCATCTGAGCTCTAGAAATCACTAAGCAGGAGACCTTCATTTCCGTACCCTTCTATATGCCTTTTATTAGTCCTTCATATGTTGCCCTACTTTCAAGCACTGTGTTTCACAAGAACCTTTATGTTACAGCTATTGTGAAACCATTCCCATGCAATACTCTTATGTTTTGTATTTTCTTAATAAAACACTTTAACTTTATTCTGGTGTCAGTAGTTGTGTGTTCCCTCGGCCATGTGACAATAATTATCGATGTTTGGACAGCAGATGCTGTTCCGATGGGACAAGCATGTTGTTAACATTGGAGTGGCTCAAACTTGCCAAAATAAAGTGTAAGCACTCCTTTGTGTGACCTGATTGTTTGTGTGGTTGAGATGAACTATAAAAATGAGGATGTGGTGACCTTAGAGGTTTCCTTCTTGTAAAAAGGTGCAGGCATGTTAGAGACACAAACAGGTTGTGCCGAGCTGGTTTATTGTGTGAGTGATTGACAGAATAGATGACCTTACTGTCTCTCTACCTAGGTAACCAGAGATCCCAGTGGGCCCAAGAGGTCAATGCAACATAAGTCATCTGTGCCATAACCTCTGTTGGGAGTTGTTCTGAAGCTTAAGAGGACTATTGAAATAGTTTGTTTGTATAACCGATAACCTTTGGATCAAGAAGTAGAAAAAGGCATACATCAGGACTGTGTCCTGCCTCCCCTACTTTTCTCATGCTTATAGCATGAACCTAGCTCAGGAGAAGTGGCGCACTTTGCAACAGGGTGATGCCAGCAATTGGCTTGACTCTTTATACAGTAGCGCAGTACTATTGTTGGAGGGAGAGCGGGATTTTTACTTGTCCAACAGGTTTTGTGGAAAGAGACTATTTTTAGTGCTTTGTAGAGCTTGAGGATGGTGGGGGGCATTTTGATCCCGTGCCGAGATTGAGTGCCAGATGTTCAGGGTGTGGCAGGAGAATTGCTGCTGGCAAGTCTTCTTTTTGCGGACTACCATAGGCTCCAATTTCTTTTTTTTAATAGTTTTGCTACATGAGCCTCCAAATTTGTGGCATTTAGCCACCAAATGTATTGGTGTTGGGTTCAAAACTACTTTGTAGGTTATATATGTAGTTTTGAATATCATCCTGGCTAGCAGGGGGAGCCAGTTATGCTCATGCAGTGTTTGAGAGATAGGGCCGATCTTGTGGGCACCTGTAAAGTGGCAGGTTGTGGCATGATGTGCTGCCTTCAGTGGGGCTAGGTGTGCTGCTGGAGGCCCAGTGCGCTTTCCCACATTGATGTGTGAGATCACAAGGGTTTGGACCATCATGCAGATGTCATTTATGGGGATGAAGGATTTGATTTTCCATAGTGTGAAGACCTTTACAATGAAGATAGTGATTTGTCTGAGTTTGACAGCTGAGGGATGAATCCTTTCAAGCACCCGCCATCCAGCCATTGTTGCATGAGTTGTTGTTTGGTGGGGTGGACTGATGAGGACGAGTTTTGGTTATTGTGGGATTAGTTTGAGGTAGGAGATTGACATCCAAGTGTGGATGATAGTCAGATATTCACATTGGCAAGCGATGCTCTGGGGGCTACTGACCTTAAGGTACAGCTGTGTGTCGTCATTGTACTGATGGGTGGCTATTTTGAGGTCATTTAGGAGAGTTCCCAGCATTTTATGCATAGATTGAAGATGATTGGGGACAGGGTGAAAACTTAGGGATCCCCACACGTGACTGGAAATTGTTGTATATGGGTTTATAGTTAATATGTCGAATGACATATTTTCGAATGCAATAATGTCGAAAAAAATGCTGAAAAAAATTATTTTGTTTTTTTAAAAATGTTTTTTTTAATGGGGGGTCCCCCCAAACCCCTGTTTTTTTTTAAATTTACAATATATTTTTATTGGCTAAACCCAAAAAAACATTTTAAAAAAAAATTCGAATTTTTTTTCACCATTATTTATTTCAACATTTTTGCATTCAAATATTTTTTTGACATTTTAACTGGATACCTTGTATATGAACAATTCTATCTGTACAGCATTGTGGCTGCTGGTTAGGTAGGAAGTGAACCATTATAGGACCGTTGCAGAGTTGCTCATCCTTCCGGTAAAGAAGGAGAGGAGTGTTTGATGGTCAACTGTGATGAAGGCAGCCGTGGGGACTAAGATGCACGAGTCCCCTTTTGCAATGCATCGTCCACCACTTGGATGGTTGCAGTCTTAGTGCTGCATTAAGGGTAGAAGCTGGACTGGTTATCGCGGAGTAGGCCAAGCAGGTTGATTTTTGACAAGTAGTTGGGTCGCAACCACTCTCTTTATAGGCTTCCCAGTGAACCAGGGGCTCATGATTGATCTGTTGTTGGGTAGGTACTTTGGGACATGCAAGATTTTTGGAGAAGATGCCATATGAGACCTGTTTTGAACATGGCTGGGAATGCACATTCACTGAGGGAGACATTCATAATATTGAGGAGTGTGCTGAGCACTGGGTCAGTGATATGATTAATCAGGCAGGCTGGGAGGGAGTTGTCCATATAAGCAGTAAGTTCAAGGGAAGTGAGTGTGTGTAAGAGATCCTTCGGAAAGAAGAAGGTGACATAGATCCTGGGGGCAGTGCCTGGGGGATGGATAGCAGCACTCTGTCTGGCTTTGAGACCTTTGATCATATTTTTCGAATGGACGTGTTGATTCCTTTGGATTTCCCTTGTGAACAAGGCACTTCAGGGACAGGTGTGGGCTTGGCACAGTGCTTGACTACTTGGCTTTGCTCCTGTTAGGACTGCCTTAATGGTGGAGATGTAGTAAGCCAACTTAGCCTTGGATATCAGTGTCTGCATCGAGTGTGAAGGCATTTGTGGTATGAGAGATCTTCTGGGCAGCAGTCCTTGCTCCAAATCGTTGCCAGGCATCTGATTTAGTGTTTGTTGCCGGCTAGCTTCGTTATCTTTCATGGAGAATATGGTTTGACTATGATGTGACTAAACCTTAGAGATGCATGGCCATCCACTAGTTCTTTTGCAACATGGCTAAATGTATCCAGAAGGGAAGAGACATTCCCTGTGGTGGGAACTGTTATTTTTAACATCTACTTTATTGGTTCAGTAAATACTCTGTTGCATTCCCTTGGAGATGTTCTTAGAGTTCATGGTTTCTGGTACTCCATTGTTTTCTCAGGGTGGAACTAGAGGCCATACATGCTGAAGTTGTAGTCGTATACATTAGAATGTCAGTGGAGCCAGTAAACCGGATGGGTGAGATAGCAATCGCTAGTTCAAAGAGAACCTGTTTGCTCAGCTTTTCCTCATATCGCTCAAGTATCCATGCCGACCATGTGGGCTTAACTTAAGGTTAAAGAGCTCAGGCCAGTTGTTACTAGCAATACATTATGTTTGTATGTGAATGTTTTTTTATGTCATAATGTCACAACCTACCACGAACTAATCCCAAGTAGGGGTGTGCTATGAATATGATCTGAAGATGGTAGTAAACATTGGCAATGACCAATGAAAAGGGAAGAAATTGAAAAAGATGGAACTTCTTTCTGTATGTTTTGACCAATCGTGTGTGGGGGTGGATTGTAATAAAGTAGCTGGGAGTGATTTAACTGTTGTAAAATTGTATATAATGTATCAACTGATGTGATTCGTTGAGACTTGGGTTAGTTTGATTCTGCGGCACCATCTAATTGCTCCCCGGACGATTGTACAATGAAGTTGCTTTACGTGCAAAACGTCCACCCGTTACTAGGGTGTTGGGCTCACTTTGGGTTAAGGTAGTTAGGGGTCCGTCCCCACAAATTTGGCGACCACTAAGGGGGCCCAGGCTTTCTGAGATGGTGGGGGTCTCCTGTCCGCATAACTCGGCTATTGCACCTCTATGCTGGACCAGTCTTCTGCGCACAGTGAAACAGAGGTTTGCCAACGCCATATTGGTTAAAGGTCTGCCTGTTCCCCAGAGGCATTGTCCTGTAGTCCAGCTGTGCAGGGCGACTTGATGGAGCACATTGGAGCGCCTCAGGTCACTTTTTTGTTGATTTAAGGTGTTTGATAAGGGTAGAATTGGAATATGGGATTATGGAATTAGTCGGAAATCGGGGATTGGAAGAATGGATGTTTTGAAGGAGTGATTTAACTGTTCTATGCTGTAAGCCCTATATATATATATATATATATATATATATATGTTTTACCTAGTTTGTTATTTTACGGGTGTGAGGTGGTATCCTACGAGCACACCCATTGTGAGGTGTGTCTTGATACATTTTAGTTTGCTTGTCTGGTTGGCTGGAGCCCTCACCTGGAGGTGGGGTGGCATCATATGGTAAATCCAACCATAGATACCTTTCTGAAGTATACCCTTGACATTCTTTATTGTATATTGGCTGTCCAGGTGGAGCCCTCGCCTCTATTTTCTTGGTTATTCGAAGTAGTGAAGGGGAAAATTCCTGTAGTCAAGGAAAGACGGTTTTGTAGCAAAGAAGGTCATACTAGTATTGAAGAGAGAGAGAGAGAGCAGCGGTGCTGTAGTGAAAAGCATTGCACTCTTCTTATGATCGAGGGGAGGAGATATCTCTGAGATATTGGCCAGCAAGTGTTTTTTTTTATAAGATTCTGTCTCTTGTGTAAGAGTGCGAAGTAGAATTGAAGCAAGTGGCTGAACGAGGTAATTGCAGTATAAACGGGTATGGTTAGTGATTGCAGGGAACGACTAAGAAACTAGGTAGGAGCAAAAGGGGGTTCATTGGGAGAAAATGTTTTGTGCCGCAAGAGAATCGGCTCAGAGTTGGATTTTCGTGAAATTGTTTTGGATAACTTGGGTTGAAGTATAGAGACTCCATTGAATCATTTGTTCTAAGTGTTGCCTGGCTATAACGTGAAAATTGGTTGCAGGAAAGTAAGGGTAAAATGATCACATTCTTAGCATATTAAGGGAACCTATGATACTGGTATATTGGAAAACCTGCATACGTTTTTGACTGCAAAACTCAAGTGCTCTAATAGAGAGGCGGTTATATATCTTAGAATTATGGAGAATGTATGAAAAAGTAATGAAGAGCAGTAGTGTTAAAATCATGGATGAGGTTGTTAGGCAAGATTGTGTGCAGGATCCTTTGGAAGACTACAGCAACCTTGACCACCTGGCAATAGGAACCAAACCTTTGGTATGTAAGTCTGTACTACGCAGGTTGGTAGTGTGGCTGAGCAGCCAGGCTTATCTCAAGAGGGGTCAATGTGAGCAGTAGGGTTGTAACACAGAGTTTCACAGTGACAGTTATTCAAATAAACACTTACACTTGAGGTCTCTTGATTAAACAATTATTAATTTATTTAACAGTCAGTTATGTAAGCCTTCTTCAGAAGGGAGCAAAACATGTGACAATTATAATACACTTCAAAACACAATCTTAGTTTCTCTAAATCAGATGATACCTATTGGGGATGGCACACAGACACTTCCTACACCCTCAAGCGACTTAAAGGACACTGTGGACATTGATTTATCACTTGTACATTTAGAGCAACAATGAGTTTGGTGCGAAGGTTAGATTGGGGAATAAAACAAAGGTTAACATATAATTCACAAACGGGTAAGTACTTTTAAAATCTTCCAATGTCAAGTAAATGTAACCCTTTCCTGAGGGAAAGGTAAAGGCGCAGAGTCAGTGGTAAGAAGAGTCTCTCAGGGAGCCAGGACAGCCAATGTTAATTGAACAAAATCTAGGGGAGCTGAAGATCTTCTTTACAGGCAAGTAAAAGTATTGCACAATGGTCTTAGAAAGGTTTGTAGAAACAAGATTCACTTGAAGGGCCACAAGGTGGGAGGCTTGTGGGGGGTAAAGCTGTAAGTAACTCTGCAAGGGAAACCAAGACAAGTCTCAACTGAGAGCAAGTAAGGCTGCATAACAAGAGGTAAGTCCTCTTAGGTGTACAGTACCTTTGGTTAGAAGAAATGGTTCCAGCTGGCTTCTGTTCCTGTCCAACTCTGCAGATTCTGGTGTTCCTGGGCCTCAGTCATGGGGACAAGAGGGAGGACGTATGGGGACTCCTGCATTGCAATGGGAATGTCAGCGGCAGCAAACTTCAAATCAGTGGCACTTTGCGGTTTCAGCTCTGTGCATCTGAAAGCAAATAGAAACACTGCGGTTCTTGGATACCACTTCAGACTTACCTCGTGTCTGGGGTCCAACACTCTGTTGAGGTGGCTCAGGCTTGGTCAGTCCTGTTTCGGGGAAGTCCGGAAGATATTCCTGGCGGTCGGGTCCGACTTAAAAGCGATCCACTCGGTTTGGTGTTCCGCTCCCTGGCACTTCGGTTCCAGCAGCAGCGGCAGTGGAAGCACAGCCAGCTCCGAGAGGATGTCCAAACAAGTTCACTTTGGGGTTGATTGGTCCCATCAGGCCAAGGGGAGAAGTCGTCCTTGCAGGGTTTCTCTAGTCGAAACGAATTTGGAGCTTCAGCACAGCATCAGGGCTTCACTGGGCAAACCAACGGCCCAGGAGTTGCAGCAGGCGTCTCTTCCAAGTTCTTCTTCTGATTCCTTTGTCTAGTGGTCGACTCTGCCTTTCAAGCCAAAAAGCCTCACCTTTCATTCATGTTACTCCCATTAATTCCAGCCTACCTGTCCATCACACATCAGGGTGGCTGTCCTTGCCCGACAGCCAGCCAGCCAATCACCTTGGGTGCATTCCTGTAACCAAGGGGATTAAGCACAGGGAGTTTCAGGCACCTCCCTCACTTCCTGCCCCTGCCAGACATACTAGAGCCAGAGGCGGGCTTCAGGGGTGAATCCCGCCAAAGACCAAATGAACAAATCGACCAAACCTGGTTTGACACGCAGAGTAAATCTCAAGAAGGACCTTCCCAACAAGAAATGGTCAAAAAAGAAGACCGCGGCCATTTTGACAAAATGGGCACACATGGGTGCCTTTCTGCAGCTGTGAACTCAGCCTGTGGTAAAAACACACAGTGGTAGTAAAAAGAAAACCACTGCCACCAGCCATTAATTGTAGAAAGGGTAAAATGTTACATGAGAAACTAGACAAAGGGGACACTAAGTAACCCCTCCAGCACCCTATGGTAAAATAGTGTGCTGGGTCTAGAAAGTTACAAAAGTCAATTTCACTTCACTACTCTTGGAAACAGTAGTTTCACCAAGAGAAGGTATTTAAACGTTTGGGAAATCCAATAGACTTTCATGTGCCACTGCACTGAAGGTGCTGTGTGTCTCAATGCAAAGATCATGCCTATGGAGTTTGTCAGACTCCAAAGTCAAACGATACACAGAGAATAAATCACAGAAGAAATACATGAGAGAGTGGGAAAAAGGTTTCACTCTCTCCAGGTTAGAAATTAAAAGTCCTAAAGTCCAGCAAAAGAGCTGGGGTCTGTAAGGTAGAGAGGAATTAGCACATTTCTGAGAATTCTCCCTAATAGAGGGATTGAAAAAGGAGTGTGCAGGAATTCCTTCTGCACTGCCCCCATATGGGTGCTATCGTTTATCACCCGCAGAGGGGTATACAGACCCTGAGTACCACCCTCCATTTTCCCCAGTGGCTACTCCAATAGTTGTGAGACGGCTACAGGTAACACCTCTGTCTGTTACGATTTCTAGGAATTGGGATCTTAAAAGTGGAAGGGCTGCATAGAGGTTGACAGTGGAGAGCGGGAAGTGGGATAACCCCTAACTGCTAGATTAGCAGTAGATTAAGGGTGGAGGAATGAGAGAAAGTGAGGCCGGCAGCTAGAAGCGCAGATGAAGGATCGAGAACGAGGGAGATCAGGACTTTTTCTGCTAGGATAGAAGATGGGTTGCGAAGAGCGGTAGAGGCACAAGAGCGTGAAAACATGAAAGAAGTGCTGAGGCTAGCGGAGGAAGAGGTAGTGCTGCTACAGCAGCAAAAAAGATGAAAAGCGTGAAGAGGAGAGAAGACGGGTAAGGGATGAAGTAGGAAGGTGGAGGCATGGGCAGGTTCTTGTGAGGTTGGATAAATCGCTTATCAAAATGGTTGAGGTGGACAAGGATACTGTCACAGGTAAATAGCTAGAGCAGGGAGGATGGGAGATGGCACCCTGTGGAGTGCTGAGTATGCCTCATGCCTGTACAACTGTCAGGGGATGTGATAGCCAGATTAGAAGAAAGAGGGGTGGAAATCGGATGTTGAGCAGGGAGAGCAGGGTGTAGTTGCCCTATCTCCTGCTCCAGTAGCAATGATAGAGAGTACACCTTGGAGTCATAGGCCATGCCAAGGTACTCGTATGGCAGTAGTAAGTAGTAGAAGAGAGATGGGGGAAGCCCCAGTAAAAACTCAATTTCTATTACTCCGGAAGGGCCAATGAAGGGTGTATTATGTTCTGTGGTCACACATGGACCAGAATAACTTGATGAAGACACTCCCTTCGCTCACTGCAGGGGTGGGGAAGTGGATTTATGCATTGGAGAAACATACCGCCGGTGCCATGTTGGCCATAGGGAATATGAAAAGCCTATTCACGGCTCTGATGGGAAAGTTGGCGGATGAGCTTTAGAAAAGTGTGGTATCCGGGAATTCAGGTAAATACGAATACCCACGATGGAGCACTTTTGATAATTATAGGGTATAGGTTTGGGGGGGGCCTGCAAATCATGTATATGGATACGCCAGATATAAATTAGATCTTAAAGAAAATTATGAATTTGGATGATGATCCTGCCGCATACATCCAGTTTATTCAGGAGATGTGGAGTGCAGAGACTGGAGATGCGTGGGCCAAAAGTCTGACCATTTTTTACTTCAACATGTTAAGGAAGGGACTCCCCAAGGAAGTCCAGCATGTTTTTAGATAAGGTTGTAGGAATGGAGGCCAAGAACTGGCCAGAAATTCAAGCACATATTGTGCATTTTTGTAAAAGAAAACAAGAAAAAGAGAAGGAGAGTATAAGACGGGCACACAAAGCATAGGCTAAAGTTGTTCAAAAGAAATTGGTGAAGATTTGTTTGGACGGGGCAGTAATTATGAATTCTATGGAGGAACAGCAGGGGCAATTGGGACAACAGGGACAGGGTGAATCGGGTATTACACAGGGATGGATGGATGGGCATGCTCCAAGACAAATGGGAGGGTTTCCGAGGAGCAGGGGAGGATTTACACGAGGATGTGGGGTAATTTGGCATGTTCAGAAGAATGGGTCCTCGGTTTAATGGGCCAATGGGAAATAATTATGGAGGATTCTACGGGATTCAGTGTTGGTTGTGTGGAAGTGTGGGACACATGTCACAAGATTGTTGAGACATGCCACAGTATTTTAACATGGGTGCTCAGTAGATGCAATCCCTGACCCTGCCATATGCCCCAGGCTCTGTGCAATCACATCAGGGACGTGGAGGACAGAACCCTGGGACTGCACAGACCTTTGGCATCCCACCGACCATGCCAGCACAAGCATCAGTGCAGACCTGGGAGAAAAATCCTTTACCCCAAGGTACGGTTACTCATTATACTGGAGTAAGGGTTTTTAGAGGGAGTCCCTTTTCACTCCCTGGTGCTAATATGTATCAGCAGTAGGACAGCCTGCAGGGGTCTCTGATGTGTCCAGTCCTGTCCGTAACCACCGATCCGGAAGAGGGACTCTGGTTAAGTGTGCAGGTAGGCGATTGTACGTTCTTATTCATGGTCGACACAGGGGCTACGAAATCTTGCATTAAGAAAGGCGAGTACCCCTTGTCAGGCAGAATGATGGACACCCAGGGCATCTCTGGGGCTATCCTGTTGGTTCCTTATACTGAAGATCTCCGTATTAAGGTAGGTACTCAAAATGTGTCTGCCCCTTTGTTTTATTTTACAGACACCCCAGTGAATCTTTGGAAAGAGACCTCCGGAGCAAGCTGGAGATGTCGATTGCTTTCACGGAGAAAAGTATAGTATGCCCAACTCCAGGTTTCTATCCGGTAAGAGAAGCAGCGCGTTTGCATGCATATTATAGCAACAGCACGATCCCTGTACATTCAACATTGTTTCGTTATGAGTAATGGTTTTGTTGAGTTGGGTCTTCAGGATTAGAAATCCGATTTGGCGGGTACCGATCAAGTTTTTATTTCCGCCTGTTGTGCCACAGGAAGTAACACCTGGCAGCATTGTTAAGATTCTCTTAGAGGCCATAGTGATCAAGAAGAATGGGTGGTTCTTTCATGGACAGATGAGGGAGGAGAGGGATGCAGAGTTTTGTTCATCGATCCGACATTATCACTAAGGAACGTGTCTGATGAGCAATTGTTCGAAGACACCGAAGATGGTCTTCAAGATTGGGGTGCCTTGCCAGCTAGCGATAGAGCAAAGGGAAGTACCACAGACCATGCTCATCGTTAGAAATACATCGCCATATTTGAAGGAGGATTTGGAAAAGGGGCTGGACCATTTATGGACCAGCAAGCCTCATGATGTGGTGCTGCTAAAGAGCGTTGGAGCAGTCGGATAAAATTGAAACCTGGTGCAGTATTAACACAGGTTAAGCAGTACCCCATGTCTAGTGAGGCGGACAAAGGGATTTAAGAGACCATTATGGCATTGTTGCAGCAAGGCATAATACAACCTTCTCTGTCCCTGTGATACTGGAAATGCATTGGAGTGACAGGGCCTCCGTATCCTTGTCATTTATTGTTTTTTATCATGTTTTCTGTCTTGTTTCACATTTGGTGCTCCTGTAGAGATTTCCCTAGTGCCCCTTGGGGCCTGGGACCAGTACGCAGAAGTACTGGTGACAATCCCACAGAACACCCGTAGGTTTTTGAGATGTGTCCTCTTGAATGGCCAGCGTTCTACTGGTTTGAGAGACACTGGGGCAAGCATGACAGTGGCAGACAGGACCCTCCTCAAGCCATAGGACTATGTTGGTGATCCTCTGAGAACTACCAGGTTAGCTGGTGGGCCTCCCAAATTATCGCCTGTAGCCTTAGTCAACATCACGATTAGAAACAAGACAGCGAAGCTTCCTGTCCTGGTTCAGGACAACGTGCCTGCTCGCATTTTGTTAGGAAATTATTTGGTGGAAATGGGGATGATCACGGATGGTCTACCCCTGGCTGCTATGGCGGTCGCCCGTTCACAGGTCACACCGGGACTGGCTACGAGTCCGGTACCCCCGCCAACTGGGAAACCCAAAGCACAACGGAGAAGGAGGAGCAAGAAGGCCACCTCTGAGAAAGGGACCCCTTCTCTTCCTGCTGCTTCAGCAGCACCCACTGGGATTCATGCTTCGGATGGGTTGGATCCAGTGGTAAACCCAAACTCAACTCCTGAGGGAGAAGAGGCAGAACACCCTCCTGCGGGAGAGGTACTCAACCCGGAGGACCACCCCAACCTTCATTGCCTGTTGGCTGAAGGGGGACCCTCCCGGGCGGACTTCTGTAGAGGTCAGAGGGAGTGCCACTTTCTCGAGGGTCTGAGGAAACCAGCCCTGTCCCAGGCACAGGGAGAGGTGCCTAGGACATTCCGGATCTGTTGGGAGGGTGAGCTCCTTGTAAATTAGCCCACAAAGTCTGAATCTGGTGCCCTCAAGAGGTTGGTGGTACCCCAGGTTTACAGGCCCTTCCTACTGCAGTTGGCACATGAGGTGCCCTTGGCTGGTCATCTTGGGACCAAGAAGACCAAGCAAAGGCTCTCTGCCCATTTCTATTGGCCCCGGATGGGAGTAGAAGTGGAGTCCCACTGCAGGACCTGCCCAACTTGTCAGTTGTCTGGCAAGACTGGGGGCAGTGTCAGTGCCCCACTGCAGCCATTGCCAGTGGTTGGCACACCATTTGAGAGGGTGGACATCGACATTGTCAGTCCCCTTGACTCTCCCACTTCAGATAGACATTGGTTCATCCCGGTCTTGGTAGACCATGCCACCAGGTACCCTGAGGCTATACCCCTCCGGACTGTTACTGCCAGGGTGGTTGCCCAGGCTCTCCTGGGCATTTAGACCCGTGTTGGATTCGCTAAGGAGGTTGTCTCTGACAGAGGATCCAACTTAATGTCAAGCTACATGAAAACAATGTGGAAAGCATGCAGAGTTTCTTAGAAGTTCTCCACCTCTTACCACCCCCAGACCAATGGTCTGGTTGGGAGATTTAATAAAACTCTCAAGGGCATGCTAGGTGCTTTGGAAGAGCCCCTAAGGAGGAAATGGGATCTCCTCCTGCCATGCCTTCTGTTTGCTTACAGAGAGGTACCTCAAGAGGGTGTGGGTTTCAGCCCCTTTGAGTTACTCTTTGGCCATCCCGTGAGGGGGCCCCTTGCCTTGATCAGAGGAGGGTTGGAAGCCAGAATTCCAGGTCCTGCCAAGCAAGTGGGGGACTATGGGCCTCATTACACGGATGGCGGTAAGGATTTACCGGTACCGGTAAAATACCGGTACCGGTAAATCCTTACCGCCTTACTACGAGGTCCCTTTGTGGGTTGGGGGATTTAACGCCTGCTTTTTGCAGGCGTTAAAAACCAACCCGCAAAGGGACCCAGGGAGCTAATTACGGTACCCCAATTTGCGGTACCGTAATTAGCGCCTTCCCCATTCCCATTGAGTCCTATGGGCCAAAAATGGGAATGGGGAAGGGCAATGGTGGTAGGGGGAATTACCGCCCCGCCAACCTTGGAATGGGGCGGTAATTCCCCTTTCCGCCAAGGCGGTGCCGGTATGTTACCGGCATGAACCATGGCGCTAATAGCGCCATGGTTCTCCGCCATCCGTGTAATGAGGCCCTATGTGTTAGGCCTTAGACGGAGGATGACACAAATGATGGGTCAGGCGACAGCGAATCTCAAGGCCAGCCAGGAATTGAGCAAATACAAATCCTCACAAGTGGATTGGACTCCAGGACAGGAGATCCTTTTGATGGAGACTACCAAGCCTAGGGCTTTGGGAGATAAGTGGACTGGACCCTTCAGGATAATCTCCAAGATGGGCGAAGTCAATTATCTGGTTGACATGGTCCGTGGGGTAGCCCCTCAGGTATTCCATGTTAACAGGCTCAAGCCTTTCCATAGGCGAGCCGAAGTCCCATGTCTCTTGCTGGCTTCAGAGCAAGAAAAGGATGAGAGTGAGCGGCTTCCTTATTTGCTGCATATCAACCCTCAGGTTGGCTCAGTGGAGGGAGTGCATTCTCTCTCGATCTAACGACAGAGCAGCAGAGGGCCTCCAGGGCTTTGCTCTGGCAGTATGCCTCTCTGCTCTCACTGAAACCAGGCCTTACACCGTGGTGTAGGCACAAAATTGACACTGGTGACAGTGTGCCTGTCAAAAGCAGGTGCTACTGTATGTCAGATACAGTTAAGAACCACATCCAGGCTGCGGTCGCCAAGATGTTGGATCTGGGTGTTCTTAAACCTTCAACCAGTCCCTGGTCCAGTCCCATGGTCCTTGTCCCCAAGGCAAGTTCTCAGGCCGGTACCAAGGATCGGAGGCTCTGTGTGGATTACAGAGGAGTCAATGCCGTCACCAAAACTGACACGCACCCGTTACCCAGGGCTGATGAACTCGTAGACACCATAGGTGCTGCCAAATTTGTGAGCACCTTTGATATTACCTCAGGCTATTGGCCAATAGCTCTGACGGACCATGCCAAGGAAAAGACTGCATTTTCAACACCTGAGGGGCTCCACCAGTTTAGAGTCATGGCTTTTGGGTTGAAGAATGCACCTGCCACTTTCTAACGTTGTCAATCATGCACTCAGTGGGCTGGAGGCATTTTGTGTGGCCTACTTAGACGACATTGTTGTCTACAGTTCCACTTGGGAGGAGCATTTGACTCACTTGGATAAAGTGTTGCAGGACTTGAAAAGGGCTAAGGTCACTATCAAGGCCACCAAGTGCCAGATAGCTGAGGGGAAAGTCACATATCTTGGTCATGAGATAGGAGGGGGTAAAATCCAACTTCTCCCCAGTAAGGCACATGATGTTCATGACTGGGAGACTGCCACTACTCAAACCCAGGTGAGAACCTTTTTGGGCCTCACTGGGTATTATCGCAACTTCATGGCGGACTATGGAACCATAGCTGCCCCTCTGACAGCTCTGACTTCCCCCAAACAACCGAGGAAGATTAATTGGACAGAAGACTGTCAGAGGGCCTTTGCTGGCTTGAAAGAAAGTCTGTGTAGGGCACCTGCGTTATGTGCGCCTGATTACAGCAAGCCTTTTATCGTCTAAACGGATGCCTGCGACACTGGAATTGGAGCTGTCTTGTCCCAGTTAGATGAGGGAACGTCCAATCATATTCATCAGTAGACAACTCAAGGGTAGAGAACTTAGGTGGGCTACTGTTGAAAGAGAATGTTTCAGTATACTTTGGAGCCTTAGACTTTTTAGGCCCTACCTTACAGGGTCTACCTTCAAGGTCCAAACGGACCATAAGCCCCTGAAGTGGCTTATGCAGATGAAGGGTAAAAACCCAAAACTGCTCAGGTGGTCCATTAGCCTGCAAAGGCTAGACTTCACCATAGAGCATAGACCAGGGAAGAGTCATGATAATGCAGATGGCCTTTCCAGAAGGTATGTTGACCGTCTGGATGAGAGTGTCAATATCGTGGGAGATTAGACGCCCAAACCTCAGTCTGGGGGTGCAAATGTGATGTTGGAAATGCATCGGAGGGACAGGGCCTCTGTATCCTTGTCCTTTATTGCTTTTTATCATGTGTTCTGTCTTGTTTTCCATGCAGGGGTTCGTGTGGGACTCCTGTCAGTGCGGCTCTTCCTGTATTTGGTTTGGTGAACAGACCTTTGCGATACACTTATGGCACCCATGGGTGGGAGTACAACCCTGTACTTCTAGTGTCTGTTTTTGGGCACCTGTGTGTGGACTACAGAGCAGGGTACGGGCTGGTGGTAGCTCCGTGCTGAGTTGACAGGTGCCCTGAGCGTCCTCCATTTTGGGATGCCCAGGCCCTGTCATTGGAATCGGTGGATTCCTGATGGAGACAAGATGGCCCCTGTGGCCTCTTGCTTTCTATTGCCTATTACCTTACTTTTCCCGAAGTCCTGGGAAGCCCTGACTCTGTCCCCTCCCCCTGACTGGCTGTTGGTTGGAAGTTCCATAAATGGTGTTGTGGGGAAGTCCAGGTCGGACTGACTGGAGCCTTCCCAATGACTGTATGTTGTGGGTACGCCCGTGAGGTGGGACCTGGGTGAATGGAGTGTGTAACGAATATGCATTCTGTGTTATGGGTGTCTAGTATCTGGTGTTTGACACAATGACTGAGACACTGGTATGAATGCAGTGTGTAGTGCTGAATGGCACAGCGCTTGTCTGAATCCACATTCTGTGTTGTGAGTGTCTGGATGGAGAAGAAGGGCCTGAATGCACTGTGAGCGATTGGCTGCCTGACTGCCCGAATGCCCTTCTTAGTGATGGTTGCCTGAGTGTGACCCAGCAGAGTGAATAGGAGATCAACAGTATATCTGGGGGCCTCTCAATGCTAGAAATTGTTCAGAAGCTGAAGTGGAAACTGATGCTCAATCTCGACCGCCAAGCCCGAAGAAGAAGGTTAACCAATGTTACCTTCACCATAATCTGAAAGCCACCGTGACGCTGAGACTGATCCGAGAGAGGACCTGGCTAAGAGATCTCTCCCCGAGCTACGAGGGACCATCGTGCACCGCTAACCTTCGCTGAAGCTCCCTGGAAGTCAGACCCTCGATAGCCTGCCGACCGAAGACGGGGACAGCCGAGGAGAATGAAGAAAAGCAATGGACACTCCGTCCGCTGTCGTCAAACAGGGTTCGCAGGTTTTCTATAACAACTGGAGGCCCGTTGAATCCATTTTGCCCAGAAGTGGGGAGCACTTGACACCGTGCCACCGTCGATCGGAGCCGCAACGCTCCACCTGATTAAGACACTTTGACTCCAAGGACGCTCTCGCCGCTCCGCCAACTGCTTTGTCCCGCCGGTGAGAGTCGAGGCTGCCGACACGCCAAGGCGTATCTGCTGGTGGGTTTCCCATCACCCGAAGACCGTAGAGACGCTGGACGGCTCGACGCCCTTGCTGAGCCAGAGTTCTTCATAGACTCTTTGCGGTAACGAACTATTGTCATCGAGGTGCCCTGCATGCCTTGTCTTTGCAGGATGTCCACGACCGATCGTCAACGAGCACTGCCAGGACCGAAGCTGCTGCCTCGATGCAGTTGTTCACCATTTCTTCAAGGGATCTCGGCGATCCGTGGTTCCTGCTTTAAAGGGAGCCGCTCAAGATGGATCTGTTGACGAACCAACGTCAAACTCTGCTATTCCAGGTACATTGGGGTTGTAGAACTATTTTAGAAGGAAATATAACTCATAGAAACAATATATGGACTGGGCTTGTTTTATATCTTTATTTACAGGTTGCCCATGTGGGGGGGATCCTCATACAGAACTGTGCCTGATGATAGGGGCCCAGTAATCTGCCTATTGTTTTAACCAATTGTTTTAACCAACTGCTTTCCTCTTATGTCTATTGTCAGTTCTCCTGATTACTTGATTTGTGTGACATTTAAACTAAGTACAGTTGATGCACTTTAATGAAATCTCATAGTAATTGTGGTAACACGTAGAACTGTGTATATATTTGCCATTGTAGATTAACTGAGCACAAAGTGAGTTATTGTGATGGTGTACATAACCTTGAACCTTAATTATATAAAGACTGTTTTCACTAATAGTGTGTGGACATTCCTTTGTGGGTGCTTGGGGACTACACTGTACTTAAGAACCAGCCTGCATCGCCTCCTGAGAGGTAGGCCTTGATTGCTCGCCCACGTTTTACCAAATAGAGAATCTTGGCTGGGGTCCTCTGTGCCTCTCCTCTACCATTTAGAGAGCCGGAGTACAGACACCCCCCTCCAGTATTTACAGTCGCCATGCAATATGGCCATCTACCCTGTAAAAAAAGCAAAGGGGGCCAGTTGGAGGATGATTCAGGATTTGCGGCCCACACAATAATATTGTTGAGGTGGAATTTCTGGTGATACCAAATCCTCCCACCATTCTCTGTAACATCCCTACTGGGTCGACACACTTCACAGTGAGTGATTAAAAAAAAATGTTTTTTTCTCGGCCGCCTTAAGCCCCGATTCTCAGTACCTCACATCGCTTACGTATCGAGGTCAGAGATTTGAGCACACAATGTTACCTCAGGGGTACTGCTAATTTCTGAGTGTCTTTATTTTATTTATGTGTCATTTATATAACGCCTATACCTTTTAAAAAAGCATTACAAAGTGCTCCAACGCAGGGAGGGTGAAAATGAATAACAGAGAATAACATTCTTAATAGACATTGGTATATTCAGAATGGGCAAGTGCAATGCGTTTTGGTGGTACAACATAGGACATGAGGACTACAAACTAACAACATAAGACAAAAAATATTGCACGTGTCTGACGGTCGTTACAATAATGCAAGAGCTAAACATGAATGAAGTAGAGAGCGGAGGGGAGTGTAGGGTAAGACAGAGAGTAATAAGTGCAAGAGACAAATGGGAGGAGAGGGTGTGGAGGCGAAGGCACATTATGTACATCCAACAAAGTGGCTGCAGATGAAAACACGCCAAAATACGAATGATAAGGCAAGGCACACAAACATATATAACAAGGTGGCTGCAGATGAAAACACACCCAAATGTGAATGGTAAGGCAAGGCGCACACACATATAAACAAGGTGGCTGCAGAGGAAAAGTCACAGTAGTTTGAACGTCAGAAAGAGCTGCCTACTCGCGAGATAACCAGCAGGAGAGGCAGTAGTTAAGGTGTGCAAGGCACGAGGGAGCACAGTAAATCCCCTAAGACCAGGTGTGTTCATCGGGATGTGCTGCGCAGCTGGAACAAGGAAGGGGCATTCAGACCAGCCAGGCCCGGACAGGCATAGACATAGGTCTTTAATAGGGTGGTTCAGATGGATCTGCAGAATTAACATGTGTCCAGTACTGTTCGGTATGTGGACGATCTATTAGTCCATAGCACTTCAGAGGAGCAATATCAAGGAGACTCAATAACGCTCCTCAAACTGCTTGCAGAGGAGGTGTACAAAGAAAAATTGCAGTACTGCTAGACAGAGGTAGTACATTTGGGGCAAGTAAAATCACCAGCAGGAAGAAAGGTAATGCCAGAGAGAGCAACCGCAGTTCAAAATACGCCTCAGCCAGTCACAGTGAGTGTTTGGGGCTCTATAACTATTGTAGATCATGGATCTTTGACTACTCTAGTTACGTGAGGCCCTTACTGTAGGGACTCAAGGAAGCGCAGAAGGTGAAAGGTCTGATAGAGTGGTCAGAGGAAATGGAAACTTGTTTTCACGGTCTCAAAGCGGCGATCAGTAATGCTCCGGTATTGGTGACCCCGAATTACAAGAAAACCTTTCTTTTCTCATTCGAACGGACAGGTGATGACAATGGTCCTGACCCAGCAGACATTGTTAGGCCACAAACCTCTGGCGTACTATAGCGGACTCCTAGACCCAGTGATGTAAGAACAGTTCCCTTGTGAGCAAGCTTTAGTGGCAGCGACTTTTGCGATTCAAAAGTCTTCACCCATTACTATGGGTTACCCCGTGACATTGTACTTGGAGCATTCAGTCTTTGCAATTTTGAAAAAATCCAAATTGACGTTGACAACCCAAAGTGTTTCAAGATGCAAGGTTATTTGATCAAATTAGATATCCAGTTTATTCAGGAGATGTGGGCCAAAAGTGTGGCAATTTTTTATTTCAACATGTTAAAAAATCTCATGCAGTGTTACTTAGTCAATCCTGCAACATTTGTAGCTGAACCAGTGAAACCTGAGGACATTGTTCATGATTGTGCCACTTATGAGGGAGACAAGGAAGAGACGATGAATGTTAAAAAGGATGCCCTGGAGGGAGGTGAGGTACTTTATTTTGATGTGTCCTCAACCATCAATTAGGACACGGCTGAAGGGCATACGCGTGCAGCTGTAGTGGGCCTTGTGGATGGGGAATACCGGGACAGACTGAAGAGATGATTGCCTTTGCATTACTCTGCGCAAGCAGCAGAACTATTGACACTTATAGAGGCACTAGAAAATGAGTAAGGGGAAGCCAGTCACTATTTATTCGGACTCTGTGCACGTCACCTGAACTGTACATTCAGGGTTACGGAGGTGGCAGAGAAGAGGGTTTAGGAGGTCTGATAGAACCCCTGTCCATCATGCTGCACTACTCTCTCCACTAATTTAAGCGTTAATTTTGCCTGCAGAGATAGGGCTAGTTAACCGTACTAATCCAATAGCTCTCGGGAATGATTCCGAAGACAAGGAGGTGAAGAAAGCAGAGTATTTAATGTTTACAGGTTCCTAGAAAATGCCGGTACAGTTGCCAGCCCCATACACCGCTGTCTTTGTGCTTCAGGTCATAGAGATGCAGGGGTAAGCCCCTAGGGAATAACAGGAGCTCTGGAAGTTGGGAGGATGTGTTTTCTCACCCACAGATTTGCTGTGGAGACAGGAGGTGATGGAAAAGGTGTTAATGCCTGTAGAGCTGCTTCTTTTGACTCTGGAGCAATTACATTACCCTTTGCACACTTCTCGGTGACAAATTGCAGCAGAGCTCCAGGAGGAATGGTTTATTCCAAACCTCCAGGAACAGGTAAGTAGATTTGTTGGAAATTGTGTAGTGTGCAAAGAGTTCAATCCCGGAAATACCATGAGGTCAGTAAGGGAAGTCTTGCCTAGGCCCTCTGGGCCATTCAGGGAGCTCCATATAAACTTTGTGGATATGATCACGAGGTGCAACAACTATCTACACTTAATTGTGATTGCTTGTCCATTCTCCAGGTGGCTTGAGGTTGGTCCCTACGTAAATCTTGATGCTGAATCAGCCACACGATTTCTGGTGAGAAAGGTATTTCTGTGGTGGGGAATTTGTGAGGTCATAACTGCTTCACTGCTGAGCTTTATGCAAGTCTGTTAAAAAAGGTCGAGCATGCTCGTCCATAGCACTTAAGGGGTTAAAATCCGACAATGGAACCCACTTTTTTAAAGCCTTGATCGCAGAAATGACTTCGCTTTTGGGAATCATGTACAGTTTGGGCTCGGTGTACCACCCGTAGGCCAAAGGAATTGTGGAGAGGCTCAATGGGGTCCTTACTGTCTGGTTAGCAAAAGTTTGCACTGAGTTTAAAATGTCTTGGTATTACTGTCTTCCCGTTGCACTGTTTTATTTGAGAAATCAGCCAGGAAAAGACCATCATTTGAGCCCCCATGAAATCGTGAAGGGGCGTAGGATACACGCACCCCTCTCACCTGCACTCATGGCATCAGCTGCACACAAGACCACAGAGGTCCTAGGCATGGTGTTTAGGGAGTATCTTTAGGCTTTACGAAGAGTGTTTAGATTACATCTTCACAGGTTGTGTATTCTCACCAACAGACTACAGGAGAAAACGACAAGGAAACTGACGATCAACGCTAACCACAGCTGCTCCTGGGAGACTGGATCTTTATTTGTACTTTCATTCGTTATTGGAATGAGCAGAGTTTCCATGGGCCTTACCGTGTATCTGCGCAACTTTGACTGCTGTGAATGTGGAGGGCAATAAGAAATGGATCCACCTCAGTGATAACCTGAAGGGATACCACCACCCCTCCACCTGCACAGGAGCAGGCATAAAGTTAAGTATGCCTTAAGGACCCGTCGTTCATTCCAGTGAAAAGGGTGGTGCGAACAAAGATCTGGGTCTTGAATTTCTCTGTTTAGAAAAAGAGAAAAAAATCTAATTTATAGTGTGTGTTAAAATGAGTGTTTATTTGGTTTTTCTGGTTTTCTTGTCATGTGTGAAGATGACAATGGCCCTCATTACGAGCATGACGGTCTGGGAAGTACGGTACCGGTAAGCATGCCGGTACAATACTTCCCGGACCGCCCTACTACGGGCTCTGCTCGCGGGAACCGTTTCACCCACGTCAAATGCACTGGCACAACCCTGAATGTACGGGTGCATCCGACGTCCCCATCCCCATTCAGCCCTATGGGGCAGAATGGGGATGGTTAGGCCCTTGATTCCGGCACCTGAAAATGGCCAATTACCGTGTCCACCTAACTCAGCATGACCCGGTTCTTTCCCATTCACGGGTGCCTGAAAAAATGCAACTCCGGCGGTTGCCGTGCCGTTTTTAACAGCACAGCTACCGCCAGAGTTGTAATGAGGGCCAATGAGTGTAAATGTAGAAGGTTCAAATTCATCTAGTTTTAGGGAAATTGAAGATGTATTATTAAGAGAAAAAATAAATGTTAATATTTTTTTATAAATGATGGGGATGATGAATTGGATCCCACAACAAATGCACATGGTTTCACAGTCGATAATGTCTCGTATAGTCAAATGAGGAAAGTTGGGAGAGAGAGATCAGTAGGCTATTGCTACATCTGCTCCTTCATCCCCCATGCTTCTGGTGTCCTTAGGGTGTTTATCCCAAATGAAGTAGAGGTAGCAGATGCACTATGCCTAGTACACCTGACATTGTACAGGGTCCAAGGGCAGTTTAAAAGACAATCAGTAATGGCATCAATCATACCTATCGAGGAAGACTGTTCAGTTGCCGATTCTAAAGTGCTGAAAAATATATATTGTGTATCCAAAGAGCCCGAATGAATCTAGAAGGGGCTATTTTTTCTAAAAATCGATGGGAGCAAGGGGTGAAGAGTTGCAAAGAAATGAAGGAATTCTCAGAAGAAGGGGTGGCATGAATAAACCAAGAATGTGGGAATGTGTGGAGAAGTTACTTGCGGCATCTGACGTGGCTGTGTTTTAAGGGCAATAGCACATTGGCACAAATGGGAACTGCAGCCGCACACTTCACATCGCTGACCTGGCTGGAGGTACGGCTGCCATTCTGGAAAATATTTGGATCTGGGGATTGAATGCATACCTCCAGCCTAGCGAGGTGTGTGCATTTTTTCTACACTCCACGTGCCAGTCCTCATCATCCCTGAGGAGCACCGATCCTTGCCCATCCAATGGACAAAGCTACATCTGTGCCCCCTTTGTCTCCTGTCCCCCTTGCATCCCCTTCATCATCTTAAATGGACAAATCAATGACCTTGTTTGACGATGGCAATCAGGAACTATTGCAACTAACCAGAGTTAATGGGCATTTCTGATCAGTACCGGCTGTACCAAACTTTTTTCACTTCTCTTCTCGCACCTGGCATCCAAACCTCGGCGAATGCCAAGTGGCTCCAGATGACCAGATATTAAATTTTATTGTTTGTCAACACGTACGGGTCAGCGTTTAGTGCCATCAAGGATGAGTTACGGGCACTGAGACTAATGACTTTGCAGAATCGTTACATCCTTCAGTACTTGCTGCACATTTGTGCCTCCCAATGACACAGAGAATGGTTGCCTAACACAAGCTATCACTGCCTTGCATAAACTCAGAGTAATCATGAAAAATGAGGCAGGAGTTACAAATGATTCGTGTTTAGATTCTCTTTTCTCTCGGGTACTTTCTTGGATGAACCTCGCTGTGAAGATCTTTTTCCCTATTTTTGTCTTTTTTCTTATTATTTTCTGTTCTTGTCAAATGCTCTTATGACGTTGTTCTGCCGAAAGTAGCTACCATGATGACTGTGACCCTGTGCAAGGCTAGGACCACTACCACTTCATCTCATATGGGTGCTCAGAATTAAGATGTTTTGTGTTCTCCACCAAGTTGTGATGATAGCGTAGAGCAGTCGGTATATTAGACACGGTGAGGGGACGAGTTGGGATTGTTCAGCGGAGGAATATGCTCATATTGGGACTGGTGTGAGAGATGATTGTAGAATTGGTCCTCAAGTAGATAATAATGATTTGTTAGTTAAAGTTATAACTAAAGGGGGGAATGTTGGGGTGTCAGGAGAAGTCCCCACGAGTAAGAGGGGTTCATGTTGCATATTGATGACTGGGGGTGTGGCAAACTGAGCGTGATGTTACAATTTCATATGTATTCAGATCCAGCGTAGTTAATTATGGATGGGATTTGTTACTTTAGTGTTACTTTTTGTTTACAACTGATACATATTCAGGGTTCGAAATTAAGATTCAATGACCAGGAGTTAAAACCAGCTCCTGGGTGTCAGACATCAACCAGTAGGCAGGAGCTACCACTGGAGTACCAGTAGCGAGTACCCAGGGGACCCCAAATCTTACCTGCACAGTAGATTTACACTGTAACTTGTCCATTGTGTATGATTCATGTTTAAATGTGTACTAGATGTGCCTTAATGGTTTTACTTTGAGTATTTGAAAATGCTAATAATGTCACATATGCATGATTGTAAGGCAACAGTGGCCTGTGGAGCCAAAAGTAGCTCCTTGTAGCTGTTGATTTCAAGCTAACCAGACTCTGCTATGCTAAAAGCAGGAGCGAAAAGCGAAATAGCTCCCAGCTCCCCCCATTTGTTAACCCTGCATATTAGACTTGCATGTGCGCAGAAAGATACTATGTTAAAACCGCCAAATGTAACATGAACACGAATCAAACATGAGGTGCTCTGAAGTATGCAGAAACAGAGACACAGTATTTTTAAACCTGCATGCGAAGAAAGATCCTATACTGGAGAACTCATTGTAATGAAGAGATCATATTTATTAAACAGATGTACACACTGGGAAATGTATAAAGGGGATTTATAAATCTGCAAGTAGTGGGGTTTAGTGAATTTATTCGGGCTTTGTAGCTGGTAGTTTGCACAATGCATTTTAGGTTACTGGTAAGTTGTAGTTTTGCAGGCTTCATGGTTGACAGATAAATAATGAGTAATCGAGCAGAGGGCCAGCCACCAAACAGGATACCGGTTTATGGCTTAGTAGTTCCCTAAGGAACAGTTGTAATATTTCACATTGCATTGAAGTCGTGTAGACAGGTTTGGCCATTTACTTGGGCCAGATATAAAGACGGAGTGAGATGATGCCTGAGGCCATGGTGTCCGGTACTCCGTTGTTTTCTGAGGGTGGAACTAGAGGCCATACATGCTGAAGTGGTAGTCGTATAAATTAGAATGTCATTGGGGACAGTAAACCAGGGCGGATGAGGTGGCAATCACTAGTTCAAAGCAAACCTGTTTGCCCACATTTTCCTCATATCACTATAGTATCCATGCTGACTATGTGCAATCACACTTAAGGTTAAAGGCCTCAGGCCAGTTGTTACTAGTAATTACTTTTGTATGTGATTGTTTTATTATGCCATGATGCCGCAACCTACCATGAAAGAATCCCAAGCAGGGGTGTCCTAAGACTATGATGTGAACATGATAGTAAAGATTGTAAATGGCCAATGAAACGGGAAGAAATGCCGAATGTTTGAACTTTTTTGTGTATGTTTTCACAAATTATGTGTGGTGGTGGATTGTAATAATGTATCTGGGATTGTTTTAACTTTTGTAAGATTGTATATAATGTATCAACTGATGAGGTTCATTGAGAGTTGGGTTAGTTTGGTTCTGCAGCACCATCTAACTGCTCCCCGGATGATTGTACAATAAACTTGCTTTATGTACAAAACATGCACTCGTTCCTCAGGTGGTGGGCCCGCTTTGGATTAAGGTAATTAGGGGTCCCCCCACAGCTTTCTGTAAAATGGTGCATGTCATCATAAGCACACTTTATATTTGGTGCAATGCTGCCAACCATAGGCCAGTCCTGCACAGTGAAACCTTTATTTGCAAATTACTGCAAACAACAAGATTTGTTTGCAATAAATGTCAAATAAATGTTTCAAACATCCCCATACTTACCAGAAAGGTTGAGTACCATGCGTACGGTACTTGTCCTTTAAAAGATCTCATCAATGTGAGTGGGCAAGTAGATTTTGTGAGCCATGTCCCTACCTCATTTCAAATGTCCCTTGAATTGTTTGACTCATGACATATTACTTTCAAAACTCCCTTGTTATTCTTCAGCGGATTACCTTATTTTTGTACTTTTGCTTACTGCTGTAGTGTTTTGGACTTTGTCACCTAGGCACAGCATGCATAAGTAGGTTGATTTCCAGCGGGTATCTCAAGCTCTCTGAGGCTGTGCTAGGGGTGATGTGCACTCCCCCTGAAACCTACGTGAGAATTACCAAGGGTGTAGGATGACTAGTTTGGGGGATGTGTGACTTCTTGCTATAAATGTCAGGGGCCTTAGCAGTCATGCTAAACGCTCCATCCTCAGGATGGACTTCAAGAGAGCAGGACTTAAACTACTGGGTGTGCAGGAGATGCATTATCCCATGAACAGGAAGTACCACCTGAGGAGCGCCGGGAGTGATCATGTATACATGGACCTAGTAAGAAAAGAGTTTTGGAGATCTTGGTGAAAGCAGGATTTCATTATTTCATTTTGTGCTCCAAGCAGGGAGATTCCTTTTTTGTCAAGGGCGTCCATCTGGCAGGTGCGATGATTTTAGTATCATTCTATTGTGTGAATTTGCACAGGCCCAGTTCTGGGAAAAAACAAGGCCTTTACTTGAACAATTTATGGAGGAGTAGCTGAATTACTCTATTGATTTCAATATGTTATGACCAATGCCCATTATCGCTTGGGCTCCATGTGAAAGGGTTGGGATGAGTCTCAGGGGCGGGCCTGAGCCATGTTTCGGGCAGTGGTAATGGAGGCAAGGATGTGTGATACACCAGAGGGTGATACACCAGAGGGATGGAGGTTTCTCCACTACTCAGCTGCCTACAATTCTTATTCTCGGACTGACCATTTCTTTTTGGGTTCCAACACTTTGTATCAGATTGCAGGTATGGCAGTCTATAGTATGCCATTGTCGAACCACACTATGGTGGTGATGATGCCGAACAGCTGGCCTACGGAAAAGCTTCATGGGAGGTGGATCTGCAATTACCATTTATTGCTGGATTACATGAGGATGAAGGAGACAGCTGAGGACATTAGAAACTATTTTGAAGGTAACGATTAAAGGAGTACTCCCTCTGCTCCTTGCCGAGGGTGAGGAGGAATCTCATAAACGTAAGAAAATCAGCAAGGCACTACAGAGTGAGTTGGAATAACTCCTTTTCAGTGAAATGGAGGGGAGCCTTAAATTCCTCCAGCAGAGGTATTACAAAAAGAGCGAAAAAGCAGGTAGTCCATTGTTTAGTAGATTGCAATGCCGGGAACATTGACAAGTTGGTCCGGGATGCAGGATGAGAGTAGTGAGGTTAAATGGGACATAGCTTCAATTAGGACCCGATTTGTATCCTTCTATACCACCTTATATGCAGTTGAGGGGGTAACGTCATGCAAGTCTCCATAACGAGTAAGCTTGATTTATGGTGTCCCATATTTCCAAGGAGGAAATTCAAAAAGTGATTAAAGGAATGACTGGACTGCTCTCCATCGCCATTTCTGTTTTCTCTTGTGGTGAAGCCTGTAGTGTATACTATGAGAGTGAGACAGTGTGCTAGAGGGGTTCAAGTGTGTGCCTACAGTTTGTAGGCTGTCCCCATTTGCTGATGAAATACTTGTACATTTGACCAACCCCAGGATGTCTCTGAAAGAAGTACTGGCTGGGATTACTCCATATGGAAGAGTGGTAGGATTCAAGATCAGTTGCTCTAAGTCACTAATATTTCCATTAGGGAAAAAGATGCTAGAAAACTGATGCCTCAGGGAGAGAGCAGCTTGAGGATGGTAGTGGGCAAATCTGGGGGTGTTGATTCTGATGGAGGTGTTGCAGCTGAATGTAGTTAACAATTCCCCCTTTGGGAGGTACTGAAAGGAGACCTGGTTAAGTGAGACATATTGTCCTTTTCTTGGGTTTGAATGATGATGTCCATTAAGATGACTATTTTGCCCTGCCTTATGTTTTTATTTATGATGCTTCAGGTTATAGTTCCAGAGCTATATTTAGGGACATTGAAGGGGCCGTATCTTATTTTATTTTGTTGTGACATACAGCTCTGATGGGGCTGAGGGTCCTCACCTTACTGAAAGAGAAGGGGGTGGTTCTCCTTAGATATTGAAGCTATTTTAGCTGGAGAAGTTGTGTATTTTGGCAGATTTTCCATAGGCAGATGCTTCTTGGTGTTGGATTCCTCTTGAGGAGCACTGGACCTGCTCTCCTTAGGTTAAGGGATTATTTATGGGTGCCAAAGAGGGCGCTCTGCCTAGTACGCTTCATGACCATACAATCTTTTTGGTCGTGTGCGAGTCATGGATCATAAGGGCCATGGTGGTTAGGCTTTCATCATGGTCCTCCTATTTGACTTCAATATGGAATCTTTGGTAAGGATAAGGCCGAAATGGGTGCGGGGCTTGAATCCGTTGGCCAGTTGTTCAGAGCAGAGGTGTTTAAGTCAATTCTAGAGCTCAAGGAAATGTTGGGCTGAAGAAAAGGGCAATTGATCCCTTACATCCATATGAAAGGGAAGGCACATCAGAGGGCATGGCAAGGAAGACAGGGAACTTGTAGAGTTAGAAAAGTTAGGGACGCAGCACAGTACTAGGAAGGGTATTGTCTTGAAGTTATACAGGTGTCAAATGTATGAGCTGGCGAATGCTGCTGCTAACTTAATGAGGATGCGGAAGAGACATTTAGGAAGGGCATCTCTGAGGAACTATGGGGTGAAATCTTTTTCTCAATATTTAAGGGGGAGGCACCTACTCACGCCATTGCTCTCCCTTTCTGGGTCTTTTATTGATGGCATAGAGTTTCGAGTATTTTGGCTAAAATGTTTGGCTTGTCCTGTGGTTGCGTCCGGTGGCAGTGCAGATAAATCAGACTTTTATCATATGTGGTGGTGCTGCCGATGGACCCAACTATATTGGGGAGAGATCCTTAGTTGGATCAAGGATATTGGTGGAATTGGCATGCAACTTGATCCTCTGACAGTTCTTTTTGGGATCCCTTCCATAGTAAGACTTCCTAGAATGACTGGGGCTATGTTGGGGGTGTCGATAATGGCTCTGGCATAGGTGCAGAAGAGACACTCGCTTCCCTTTTAGCAAGAACGTTTTCTTAAAGTGTGGGCCTCGGCATTCTCAAAAAGTTAACATATTGGGTAAATGGCAATGCCCCTATCTTTATGACAGACTGGTGGCTTCTTATTATGAGTTACACGTTACAACCCAAATTCGATCAAGATTTGTTGTGATATATATTTTTTGGGGGAAATAAGATTTTATAAATGAAATGCCACTAAATGCCATAGATGAATGTATGTTTTATATTATTACAGGATGCTTTTCAGGATGAGTCTGCCTATTTCTCCGAAGAGGAGTGGGAGCTTTTGCAAGAATGGCAGAAGGAACTTTACAGGAAAGTGATGAAGGAAATTCACCAAGCTTTGATCTCCTTAGGTAAAGTTACTCTGAAGTGTAGCTATTTTATATGCTGTGTAAAATGTTTGGCATCCATTTTCAGAATGATCCGAATGTGCACTTATCTGATGTCTTTCATCTATCCAAAATAATTGACTCACTATAAACTATACCTGCATTTATGGCAGGGGTAGACAATTGACCCATGTCCAAAAAGGGTGTATTTCAGTAATTTCTGTCTCGTTGGAACTCAGTGCAATGCTCATATAGATGAAGATGGATGAAAATTACATTAACAAAAAGCTCACTAGGAACTTGTGCTAAGATTAGTGTACACACCTGATGAATGATGTGATACATTTTGTATCAACAAGGGACTGAGAGCAACATGGAGCTCTTCACAACACCACCAGATGCACTCATTCCATCTGCCTGAGGCTGTCTGCCGAGGTCAGGGGACCTACAAGAAGTATTCAGGGTCGATCTACAAGCTGCTCATGGGACCCTGTGACACATTGTATGGAGCAAGTCTCTTAGAGGACTCCTGTCCTGGGGTGTCCAGTTAAGGGCTGAAGGTAGGATTATATTTAAACCATGCCCCCTGTAATGGGTGCCATTTTGCAGCGTGAAGCCCACTTCGCAGCCCTCCCTCCATCTCCTTAGCTTTGTCCTGTGATCCTTATTCAGCAACTTTAAGGAGCAAAAGATGACTGATTCCCTGTTTCCTTTTTATATCTGTTTCCTGTTGAAGCACTTCCAGGTTACTTTGGGTATGTAAGCACTGTCGTTTGGGTGTCCATTTGCCCGGGCATCCAGAGCAAAGTGAGGACAGAGCTAGGGGCTGCTGCTATATCTTTCTCTATTTCCTTCTCTGTTAGCTTCTGGATATCACAAAAAAGCCTTGCATAAAGCAAACAAACATCCAAACCAAACTCCAACACATCACTAAAACAACTAATTGCATACACCTACATTCTTCTCAACTGCCACGCTACACCTGCTCACACACATTAAATTAATGGACACACATTCATTATATACTCATGATATACTCTTCCTTATAGAAACATGTCTCAAACCGCGCCATACACCTAGTATCCCTGACCTGCTTCCCCTGCAGTATATTCATCCACCACAGAGACTGCCCACACAAACAAGGTGGTGGAGTTGTCATCATATTTAAAGACACACTTTCATTAAGTAATCCCACTCCCTACACATCCTTTGAAGCACTCTCACTTCTCCCCTCCTTTTAACCCACACTCCACCTTTATTCACCTCATTTATCACCCCTCAACACACAATCCCAACTTCCACACTGACTGGACTGATTTGCCTACTGTCAACCACACCTCCCCCCTGCAACAACATCCAGTTTGGTGACTTCAACCCTGGTAGTTCCCTTCTAGACACCAATCCGATACTAAAGACTATCCTTGTCCACTTGCCCCTCATGACCTCACACAACTCATCACCTATCTCACACACTTTGCTGGCAACTCCCTGGAACCTTTCATCGCAAGCAGAAGATCATGTTTCCATACCAAATCGAATCTGGTTATCGTGGTCTGACCATGTTGCTGTCCCCTTCACACTCACACAACTACACAAAAGGCCACCACCTGCCACATATCCCCTTCACTCCACAGTCAAACAAACCAAACACATTACAGACATAGCCCTAGCACCATTCATACCACTCCCCCCTCCCTGCACATTCCTCCATCCTACTGAACCAATTCAACACCATCATCACACAGGCACTCGACAAAATTGCACCCCTCAAATTTTAAAAACGTCAGGGTTCAACAGTTCTTTCCTCTCTATCAAGCAGAAAGACAGGTGCCTACAAAGAGCCTGGCAAAATAACCCCTGCCTCTCAACAGGACACCCCTCAGACACTGCTGCAACAAATACAAAAACAGTCATACACTATGCCAAGGCTGTCCATTACCTCCAAAAAATCTAGTCTGCCACCAGTCATAACCAGAAACAATTCAATATCGTCCAGTCCCACTCTAAACCACCATCCACACCCCCACCCACTGCAGTATGTAACTCGCTCATTAACTACTTCAACTGCAAAATGCACACCAGGACAGCCCTCCCCTCAGATCAACCACTCGCACCTCCTCTCCCAAGCATTCCAACACATGGGACACCTTATACCCTGTCGACACGGACACCCTCATCACCCTCACTGCCAAAACAAAGCCTGCACACTTTCTTGGTGATGTATGCCCACTGCTGTGTGCGTTCAAAATAGGCCCGGCCTATTTCTGTGACGCACGTAGCTTCACAGGAGGAAAAGAAAAACACAGACACTGCCTGTGATGTTAGACCGGAAACTGCCTTTTAGCCAGCTCCGCGTATTCTTTATTTCAGATGTGCACGTGACCGTGGTCACGTGGACATCACATTCCTCATCAACTTTATGATAAATAATCAACCATAAATGATGTTTTAGTATCTAAACAAAATACTTAAAAATCAATATAACTTTCAAGAAACTGTTCAAACTTTAAAACTTAGGTATGAACTATGGGCATTCATAATATACTAGCATAGTCCTTCAATCTCTGTTGTCTTCTGTGTGTTCTTCCTCAATTACCACCGTGACCTTGTGTGTACACTATTAAGAACATAGTCTTTTAGCCTTGTCGACGGTAGTGGTTGTCTCCTTAATGTGTATCTCTCACTCCTCTCCCGTGGGGGAGTGTGAGGCGTGTCTTCATGCTCTTCTTCTTTCATCAGGCCATCTGGAGATCTAAAGTCTGTCTCTTCACTTTGCCCTTCTTGAGAGTTGTTGGTCCGTGTTGGTTGATCTTCACTTACACTGTTTCTTCTTTTTCCTTCTTCCCACAGTGTTGGTGGTATTCTTTGAAAATGGGAGGCATTCCTTGACACTGACTCTCGCCCTTGCGTGGCTGACACTAGGCCGTGTTTTCTTTGAGTTACTGTCCAAGGTTCTGATTCATATGGCAGTGACATTTTTCCTTTCCGATTTCGAGTTTTCACGAATACTGTGTCACCAACTTGTATTTTGCTGGTCATTGCTCTCCTGGATAGATCTTCTCTTGCGTCTCCTCGACTCACTGTCATCCCAGTTAACTTGGGTCGGTTTCCAAGAGTGGTTCAGAAGTAGCACTCCTTGAATGGGGACTTGAAACATTAAGTCTGCTGGACTAACATGTGTAGAGGAGTGTGGTGTAAAACGGTACGTGCGTAGAAATCTGTAAAGTTCAGGAAGCCATCTACGGCCCTTGTCCTTTGCAATTCGGATGGTTTTGTTGATAGACGCCATGAATCGTTCCACATCTCCATTTGCTTGAGGCCAATATGGTGTTATATGATGATGGAGTATTCCTGTTTCTTCAACAAAGTGGTGAAATTCTTTACTTGTAAACAGTGGACCATTGACGCTTCAAATCGTTGATGGGATACCAGGTGTAGCAAACATTTTTTCTAGGGCTGTTGTGACTTCTTCTGCTTCTGTAGAATAGACCAGTTCTATTTCGGGATACCTGCTGTGCTCATCAATTGCCACTAACATGTAGGCTTCATTAGCGACAGTGCAAAAGTCAATGCTGATAGACTCCCCACCTACGAGTGCTTCGTGGTGAATATTCCATAGGTTCTGGCGGTCCTAGACGACGAGAAGAACGACAGGCGCTACAGGTTTCTACAAGGGCCAATACTTTCTGTTGCATATGGGGTAGCCAGATTAGAGACTTTAGGTATGGCAAAGTTCTGACAACGCCGTGGTGTCCTTCATGTGCCAACTGGACTCCTCGCTCGTGTAGTGATAGTGGCAGCACAATTCTATGTCCTTTTAGAATTAACCCTTCTGAGGATATGGATAGTTCATGGCGTATCCCAAATAGTGCATGTAAGAATTCTTGTGCTGACTGTGTCCTTCCTGCAACTGCTGATAAGAATGTCTTATATTCTCATGTCAAAATGGCAGTTTTCACAAACTGTAGGCATGGATCAACTTCTGTTTCAGATTGAATTTCCTCTAACGTCATGGTTTTTGGTCTAGCAAGCTCAATGATTTGGCAGACATGTTCTTCTGTAATCTTCGCAGCTTCCTGTTCAGATCCTGTGGCCGCTCGTGGGTGGCGTGATAAATAATCTGCCGGGTTGTCGGCTCCTGCACGATATTGTACATTCAAATCAAACTGTTCGACTTGCAGTAACCACCGTTCAATTCTTGCAGGTGGATGTGGAGCTGTGCCTCTAAAAATAGGGATGAGTGGTTTATGATCCGTGAGTATGGTTACTGGGTGTCCTAGGATGTACACTTGAAAATGCTTACTTCCCCCAAATAATGGCTAAGGCTTCTTTTTGTATTTGAGCATAGTTTCGTTCTGCCGGTGTGAGTGCCCTGCTTGCAAATGTGATATTGTAAATTAGTCCATTCTTGTCTTTTTGGGTCAGTACTGCTCCTAATCCAACTGGACTCGCATCCACAAGCATTTCCGTCTGGCAATGAATGTTAAAAAATGCCATGGTGGTGTCGCTGGAAAGTGATTCTTTTATTTTCAGGAATGCTTGTTCTTCTTTTATGCCCCATTTCCATGTAGTTTTAGTTTTTGTGAGTTCTCGTAGTGGGGCCGCAACAGTGGCAAGATCTGGGATAAAACGGCCACTGTACGTAGCCGTGCCTAAAAAGCTTCTTACTTCTGACACAGTCAATGGTGCTTTTGTGTTTTTGATGTCCCTTACTTTATTGGGGTGTGGGGAGACGAGGTTTTCATTGAACACATATCCAAAGAAACTCAGAGACTTCTTTGCGAACTCGCATTTTTCAGCATGAAGTGTGAGTCCTGATTCTTCTAGTCATTGCAAAGTTGCTGATAACCGAGCTGTATGTTCCATTTCTGTTCTTCCATAGACTAAAATATCGTCACTAATGTTAGTGACACCTGGCAGGTCCTGAAGCACTCGTCAAATTTCATTCTGGAAAATCTCTGCTGCTGAGGATATTCCAAAATTGAGGCGACGATATCGCCGGAGTCCTAAATGCGATGAGAAAGTGGTAATGTTGCGCGATTCCTTAGCCAAACAAATCTGATGATAGCCAGATCGAAGATCAAGTTTGCTAAATACAATTAGGCCAGTGAGACCTACAATCAGTTCATCAATTGTTGGTGAAATGTGTCGTTCCCGGCCAATAGCTTTATTTGGTAGACGCATATCAATAGAGATACGCACAGTTTTTGGTTGTTTTGGTTTTGCCGTGACCACCATGGGAGAGACCCATGGGGTAGCTCCTGTTGTTTTTTCAATAATTTTCTGATCTTCCAGCTTATTCAGTTCGGCTTCTACAGCAGCTCTCATGTGAAAAGGGACCCTCCTGTGTCTCACTGCTTTAGGTTCTATGGTTGGGTCGATCTGTAACTTTACTGAGCAGTCTTTGAGACACCCAATGCCAATGAAAAGTGTTTTATGTTTCTTAAGAAGTGTCTCAATGTTTTCAGGTTGTACTGACAGATTGAATTGTATCACTTCTAAGTGTTCAGCCGTGGTGCAGCTGAGCAGGGTCTCAATGCCAGCATCTACGACATGGATCCGAGTCTTGCAGCTGACACCACGATGTGAAAGTGTTGTTTTAAAATATCCAGTTACTGGGAGAGGCTTTTTGCAACCATACACATATAACAGGACTGACAGGTTTGAGCATCGGCTGTGGTTTTAGCTTGTCGAATCTGGTGATTGGCATCACATTTACAGTTGCTCCTTTGTCTATCATGGTAACTGGAATGTTTTCCACTAGCACTGTACACAGTCGTGACTTGGCACCACTGTGATTGTCATTGTTTCCTGGTTTTACAGCTGATATCATATGTACTTTCTCTCTTTTCTGATTATAGTTCCATCTGGTGTTGCTTGGAGATGTCTCCTTGCTGGATTGACTTTCTTCACTGCTACTAGCACTGTCAGACTCTTCGCCTCCAATGGCACGTGCGCGCCCGCTTGTACTTTGCCGAGGTTTGTCTTTTGATCTTTCCCAGCAGTGCTGCTGCTTTTCTTGACATGCGGTGAATTTTCGGTTTCCTGCACCATCTCTGTGTCGTGGTGCTTTTTCCTGACTAGTAGTATCTCTACTTGGTCTTGAACTTAAACATACTGATGTGTATGATTCTCTTTCCCATATTTATGGCACGTGGTGCCATAGACAGGGCATGGCTCATTTCTGCTGTGTTGTCCTCCACACCATATGCAGTCTTTCAATTCCTTGTTGGATGGTTTTCCTTGGGACCTCTGGTGCCTCAAGGCATTGACATTTGGAGGATTGTTCTTTGATGTATCAGCGTCTAATGGTAGACAGCTTATAATCTGCTCCATCTCTGCCGCATGTTCTTCTGTCCTTTCACGTAATCGCCCCATTGTCAGAATAGTGTCAAGCGGGAGATCTTCTTCAGCCAGGACTGCACGCCTTAATTTCTCTGAGGACAGTCCGTGTATGACCTGTTGCCGGACTGTAAACTCTTCATCTGGAAAGTCACATGACAGTGCCATCTCTCTCAGCCGACTATGAAAATCATCTATGTTTTCTTGTGGGTGTTGTCTTGCTTGACTCATCTTGAATCTTTCAAAAACATGACTGGCTTTTGGTTTAAACTTTCTTGTAAGGACATCTCTGGCAGTTGCGTAGTCATCATCTGTACCTCGGTTTGGTAGGGCATTGAAAATGTAAAGAGCCATTGTGCCTAGATTAAGCATGAGAAAAGCTCTCTTCATTTCTTCATCTTCAATCTTGCGGGTGTGAAGGGAAAGTTCAAACTGTTGAAACCACAGTTCCCACCGAAGGCCAGTGCGGATCCCAAACTGTTGAAAAGGTTGCATAAATGTGCCCTGTGCAGCATCCAACCACGTGCTGGTGTCTGGATTCCGACTTTGGCTTTGCGCCCTCTGGGGTGTTGTGATGTCATCTGCCATGTTTTACACTTGTTCTTGTCAAACACAGTTTGATTATGGGAAAAAGTCAATGGGATCACCACGTGTATGCTTTCTCTAGTATGCTTTTTTCACACAAAAATTGAAATGCTTACGATTACTGTGTGTGCACTTTAAGTTTGCAACACTACAGGTTTCATTGTGGGGACTATAAACTGTTCAATGTTCACATATGCTGTGATGTCAATTCCCCTTGTAATAGCAGGTTTATGTCTTATAATTCTGTCTTTGTCCATGTGATTGCATACTTATTGTCAAAAATGCATTGGATTGCTGCTTTTAGCTTATGTTGTTTTTTTTTCTCAGCTTGTGCCTTTATTTTATTTGTTAGCAATGCTTTGGTTAATAGAAATGTCTCTGTGTGAATTTCCTCCTCAAACAGCGCAGCGTTCATTTTTTCCCCCCCTCACATAATATCTATATGAGATTGTGTAAAAAAAACTGGTGTTTCTGTCAGTTTTTTTTTCTCTCTGTGGCCCCTCCCCCACTTGTGTCATTATTTGGGCATGCTGGGAGTGAAGACCGCATGAGGTTGTCCATCAACTGTTGCGCGGGAAGCTGGAGCGCAGTACGCACTTACTTTCTGAGTCTGCGACGGCAGACTTATGACTTAGTTTTTTTCCATACGCTCCCCACCATTGCCTGATACAAGTAACTTTGCGAGCCTGGCTCCCGGGGTCGCGTTATTTCTTGAAAAAAAAAATCCTGACGTGTCCGCGGGAGATCCCGTTCCTCGTCGCCAACGTTGTGTGCGTTGAAAATAGGCCCGGCCTTTTTCTGTGATGCACGTAGCTTCACAGGAGGAAAAGAAAAACACAGACACTGCGTGTGATGCTAGAGCGGGAACTGCCGTTTAGCCGGCTCCGCGTATTCTTTATTTCAGATGTGCACGTGAGTGTAGTCACGTGGACATCACACCCACCTTCAGCTGCATCCAATTGCACCACCACTGTAGCTCCACACTGGCTTAAGATCGTCAACTCCTGTCTCTCACATGGTACTATCCCCACTGCATCCAAAACTGGACAAATCTCACCCCTCCTCAAAAAACCTTCTCTCTGCCCTTCTACTATCCTACCATACCTCGTAAGAATCATGGAACGCTTTGTCACTACCTAGCTGCAACAACACATCACATCAAACAACCTACTCAGCCCCTTCCAATCTGGCTTTGGACCTGGAAACAGCATTCAGACCGCTACACTTCACATTCTCAATGTCCTCCACAGTATCACAAGTCAAAAAAGCAACAAATGAACACGGTGACAAAACGAAGCAAACACACTTCAGTATTCATTCAATTTATATAATGTCAATACGTAATAAAGTAACATTTCAGTCTATGCATTTTGACCTGGACATGCATCCACTCGGTGTTTAGTGTCAACACTGTCACTACTGTAAACATTTTTACACTAATGTTGTTCTTGTTGTTCCTCATCTGACCCTCTCCCAAACCCACCAGGCCCAAATCCAACCTTGCCCCCTGGATCCCAGAACTCACCATGTACAACCCACACTCATCCCTTTCCACACCTATCAAATACCTTGGTTTCACCATCGACCACCACCTTTCCTTCACACACCACATAGCCACTGTCACCAAAGCATGCATTCTACAACTACACCACCTATGCAAGATCAGACATACTAGAGCATTTCTTTCAAAGGACTCTGCATTGTATTCAAAGCCATCAGCCTCAAAACTTCATCTTACCTCCATGACAAACTCAAACCCATCACCCACAAACAAGCCAACACCTTGTACATATTCCACTCTGCAAACTCGCATGCACACAAAAACCAGCATTCATCCACTGGGCACCACGGGCATGGAATGCCCTATCTTTTCACATGCACACTGCACCCTCCATCACCACTTTCAGTAAGAGCCTCAAAACATACATGTTTCCCCTGAAAACTTGCCTGTCCTAATCTTCCAATCCTTTCTGGAAAACATTTTGTAACTTAACTCCCACGTCTTCAAACTTTGAACTATAAGGCACTCGGGGACCCTCTGGGTAGAGCCAGCGCTAAACAAAAATTCAAATATAATAAACATAACAGGGCAATGTGAAGATTAAAGATTTCTATCCTTTTGTATTTTTTCAATGATTATTTCTAAATGAGCAAACAGATGGTATACAATTTTAAGCATATCATACTACATAATTCTGTCGTTGGATCTAGAATACACATTTCCATGTCCCCCGTACACAAAGGACATCGAAGGTTTCCAGCGTTTGTCCAAGGGAAGCATTACCAGTTAAAAGCTCTTCCCTTCAGATTGGTCAGCTCCCAGAGTCTTCACCAAGTGCTTGGCACTGGTTGTAGCCCATCTACGACTGCAAGGGATCCACGTGTACCTTTACCTGGACGACTGGCTCATCTGTGCCAGGTCAAAGGACATTGCCGTCGACCACACGGCAAGGACCGTCCGGCTGGCGTTGTCTGTGAATTATGAAAAGTCCTGCTTGACTCCATTGCCAGACGCGCTGTTCCTGGTTCAACACGGTTTCATGCCTGGCGTCACCGTCGGAGGAAAGGCTGTCTTGGGCAAAGTGCAATGGCTGTTGGCACTGAAGGTCACCACAGTAAGGTCCATAAGTCTCTAGAGCGGATGTAGGGTGTAATACGGATGTAGGGTGTGGAATGGATGTAGGGTCTGATGGGATGTTGAGTGTGGAGTGAGTGTAGCAGGTGTAGAGTGTGTAGCGGGTGTAGAGTGCGGAGCGGGTGGATGATGTATGTGACAGAATGGGTGATGTTGGTAGAAGGAACGGGTGAAGTAAGTAGACGGAACGGGTGAAGTAGGTAGACGGAACGGTTCTAGTATGTTGAATGGAACGGATGTAGTGTGTGGAGCGGGTGTAGAGTGTGGAGCGAACAGGTGATACATACGGTTGGAATGGGTGATGTAGGTTGAAAGAACGGGTGATGTATGTGGACGGAATGGGTGAAGTATGTGGACGGAACGGGTCAAGTATGCTGAATGGAACGGGTAAATATGTGGATGGAACAGGTGAAATATGTCGATCGAACGAGTGAAGTATGTTGATCGAACGGGTGAAGTGCATGGAACAAGTGAAGTATCTGCTTGGAATGAACGAAGTATGGGCTTGGAACGGATGAACTGGGTGGAACGGATGAAATGGGTGGGACGGATGGGGTGAAATGAGCGGATGGAATCAAGGGAAATGGGTGAATGGAATCGATGAAGTATGTGAAAGGAACGGGTGAAGTAGGTAGATGAAACGGAGAAAGTGGGTGTATGGGACAGGTGAAGTATATCGATCGAACGGGTGAAGTATATGGACGGAACAGGTGAAGTGTGTGGATGGATGGATGGATGGATGGATGGATGGATGGATGGATGGAATCGGGGGAAGTGGGTGAATGGAACAGGTGAAGCATGTGGATGGAACGGGTCAAGTATGTGGATGGAACCGGGATGTATGTGGATGGAACCGGGATGTATGTGGATGGAGCGGATTATCTGGGTGGAACGGGTGGAGTGGGTGGAACGGGTGGAATGGATGAAACGAATGAAGTGTGTAGACGAAACGGGTGAAGTGGGTATAGAGGTCGGAATGCATGGACCGGTCAGTCTACACTGAACGGTTGGAATGCATGGAACTATTGAGTGTGTTCGATCTCAAGCACCTAAGGTAAACAACCATATCTCATCTCCATGCTTACTCTCTTCCTTACACCACCACTCAACTAGAACACAGCGGTACTATGACACCATTCGGTATGGCTGTTCTCGTACCATAACTTGCCTCATACTCCCCATCATCCTAACTAAACACAGCTGGTTACACACCCTCCAGCCTAGGCGTTCTCCTCAGGCCTAACGCAGCCAAAATCGGCCTGGATAGCAACCTGCCAGAACGAACACATACTCCTGATCTCCGAACCACCACACCTACCGCTAAGAAGCAGCTATCACACGAATGCCACATCTGCTGCACACATATTCCGGTGCTCACACACACCTTATGACACTCTCTCTCTCTCTCTCTCTCTCTCTACTGACTTGAACTTCGGTTCCCGAGGGCGTTCAACCTACCAGCGCCTTGAGATCATGCCAATGGTACATAAGGCGCTATATAAATGCAAAATAACATAACATAATAAGAGGCCAGATGTATGTTTGTTCGAAGCCACACTGCCCGCTTCGACCTGTTGTCACTTCTAGAGGGAGCTGTTGCCTTAGATATAGTGGTCCTACTGTGTACCGAAATGCCAATTTGCATAGCTTTGCCTGTTGTCCTCACTAGAGGGAGCTGTTGCCTGCTATAGTGGTCCTTCTGTGTTGATGAAAACTTACTGTATCTTCTGAAAACCCACTGATAATGTTCTGCGACAATGAAATTATTTCACTGCCTTCGCTAAGCATTATTTTCTCTGATATTACAAAATAAATTACTTTATTTTACCCATACACAAGGCTTTCTGGAAATACAATTATTGCCAGCATATTACCTCCACAATGTCTCTACTAGCACTCTGAAAATGTCTTTCTTCAAACACTTCGGCCCATGTGCACGGGCTGTTCCACTAGTATAAACATAAAATGTCAAAGCACTTGATTCACACTTCTTTACCACTATTCTACAATTTCTAAACACCATATCGGCTGCCACAGTCTAATAAAGCTTGTGATATAAGTGCATTATGTTGCTAAATGTTTCCACTATCCACTTTTTACTAATGCGCGATCAAGCAAAAAACTAATGTTTGACAATATAAATTCGGTAATGCAGATTGAAGATGCTCTTCAGTAACTTGGCCACCAGTAAGAAACAAACCCGAATTATAGGTCCACTGAATTGCCGTTATCCTAAAATGGTAATCAAAAATGGATTGATGTTTGAAAATTTAATTAACCCTGATAATCGGAATTAAATTAACTGCTGACTTTTTGTGCTCTTATAGTACTGATTTTGATGTTTGTTATATGCATTTTTATACCCCACTGCTTTCATTCCACAGTCGGCTTCAGCACACATCCCAAAGCTTCAAGAAAGTGTGATTTTGGCTAATGGTATTGTTAATTAATCACAAATAGTGACAGGGAGGATCAACAACGCCATCCGTGTTTCTGGTCTCAGAAAGGAATGTGTGTCTTACCTGAACGGACAGCCTGGTTACAACATGGATGTATGAAAATGATGTACCAGGACTGCAGAGTGTTAAGATGGATTTCTAAACTCTGACCTGGTGGACCGAAGTTTAGGAGGCCACCCTCGGTTTAGTGAAACAGGGGAACCTTCTGCACAAGCCAGACCAATCTAGGTAGCTTGGCCAGCTGTCAAGACCAAGTCTCGGGAGGGGTCAGAGTGATCGAAGACCACAATGAGCACACACAGCAACAAACCACAAATGACTCTTAGACAAGTGTATATGAAAAATATCTTTACATTTATTGTCGGCCGGACCAAATAGACACAAGTAACTTTAGCAATGAGAAAAGTTATCACACAAATATATATATATATATATATACAATACATTTCCTAATGCAATTCAAGTACAGATAGAAACACAACCCGTGAAGAGAGGGTTAAGTTGGTGAACAAAAATTGGGTTTTCTTGTAGGGGCTGTAGCAAGTTGGGAAGTCGGGAAGGGGCTTGAGGTGATGAGGAATTGGTTCTCTCTATTCGAGTAGGCCCTGCCATTGGTGTCAAAGCAGTGTTCAAGAGGGGGGAATAGCTAGGGAGCACAGGCTAACACAGCCAAGTTCGATTACCTTTAAGGGATACCCATGCGTAAAAAAGATCTGCTGTGACAGGGGGCGACCGGTAAGTGATGCAAGTAATCATGGACCTTCGGCACAGTCCGGACCAAACTTCGCCATTTTAGCCGAGGTCGCAAAGAGGTTCGAGCAGTTTCGTGGCGCTCCAACTCGCAGCTGCTGCAGTGGAGAACGATCGTCCGTGACAGGACAGTTGCCTTTTCACTGCTTCCGAAGGTGGTATGAAAATTCCAGTGCAGCTGGCTTCAGGGCACAGGAGAGCAGAACAGCAGGAGAACTATATCCACCGTCACCACCAGGTAGTGATGCAGGAATCCTGGATTCGAGACCCACAGGAGCTAGGCCTGTGAAATTTGGTGGGAGAATGCGTGGGACCACAAGCAAGCGATGTCCCAAGTCTCTGGTCTGCACTCGAGACGGTGACAGTGCTGTGGATTACCCTGAGGTAGAGCTGGACAGTTCGATGGATGGCCCAGGAACACTTCGAAGTGACTGGTTCAGTAGGTAAGCAAGATGCACCGAGAGTAGTTGTTCCCACTACTCCAAAGGGTTGAAGTGCTTTGGCAGGCCTTCTTGATCGAAGAAGAAAGCAGGGGTCTGACGGGACAGCAGAAGGCAAAGGGTGCCAAAGCCTTCCAAAGCATCTCCGGCAGTTTCACAAATCTGTTTCTTTGTATAGGAGACTTGGCTCCTTCTGTAGTTCGGTGAGAACAAAGGTGATCAACCTGGAATGATCTGCAGAGCCCCTTCTCTTATCCAAGATTAGCTTCACGCAAAAATCGAGGACTTCCAATAGAAGATCTGCTCTCTCGCAGACATCCCGAACGTGGATGAATCACGGTCCACAGTGGTCTCCGTCCAGACCAGACAGTTTCAACCCTCTTCCTGGGCGCACACACGTGACATGCAGAAGCACGCAAAAGAGATTGGTTTTCACAGGAGGCTGCATGCCCAAATAAGGAAAACCTAGTTTACTCGACCTGGCTGAAGGCAAGGGACAAAATGTCCATGGGACAGAACCAAAGACTTTGTGGCTCAACCATTATCAGACCTGGCCACAGTTTTGAGCGAAGTGTTTTGAGTGTTAAACACGGTTTAACGCCGTAAAAAGAAGTAAAACATTATGAAAAGTAACTGCTGTCAACAGTTCATCTCATGCACACTCGTACAATCACCAAAAAATCCTTTAGGGGTGTCTAGGGCCATAAAACAAAAATGGACCCCAGTGCACGGTAATGGACGGCACATTGTGCACTGTTAGAAAGTTACCAAGAAATGGCAACATAGTCAAACACTAAGGGAAACATAGTTCCCCAATACTGACATTCTGAAGGATGTGTCAGTTTCCCCATAACAAGTGAGCAAACGCCCAGCGGAGTTCAGCTGAAGGCTGGGCTTCCCTGGGAAAAGTCAGGTTAGGATAGGCAAACAAAAGCAAAAAGTTTGGGGGGTTTATAAATGGAGGGAAAATTGCACATAAATGAAATCTTTCCTAACAATGAGCCATGAGAGAACACTGGCCACAGTTCTGGTAGTAGGATAACAAGCGGAAGCACAGAGAGGAATCTGCGGCTGGCGTGCCAGGCACCCAGCCTCCTGCAGCCAAATTAATCAGAAGGCTTGGCTCAGAAAAGGAGAGCCAGAGTCAGAAGTTTGGTGAGCAAGAAAACTAAGTAATAGCAGTCCCACCAAAGAGCCAAGCTATGCAAAAGAAGGGATCTAAGAAAAGGATGAAGGAAGATACTGGAAATTGGGGAAAAGGAGCTGAGTGGAAAACCCCTGACATGCCAAGTGTGGGAAACGACCAGGGGAGAATGAAAGAAATAGGAAAGTAAAAAGGAGGGAGCTCAAAAGTGAAGAGGGGGGGATGTAAAGAAGATGCAAGGAAGGAGCCCTTTGTGATGAAGTGACCTACTTTGCTCTATGGAAGGGGTCTCTGATGGTTTGGATGTCAACTTCCATGAACCCTAACCATTGACCCCTGCCTTAAGGGTTCGGGATTGAGTGACCAAGGGGGCTGAAGGCCACCAGCGGCTATATGATTGAGGGCTGGACACAGTGTAGGGAGGATCCCCTTGGCACAACCACCTTCACCTGTGAGCTTGGTAGGGACAAGGGCAGCATAGTCAACACAGCAATTTTACATTACTGCATGGCTTCAGTAGGATGCAGAGTACTACACATGGAGCCCACCCACTCCCGGATGCTGCCTCCACATATACTCAGACGCTGAGAAAAGGGGTACTGTAGAAGTTTGAAGAAATCAAGTAGAAGGCGGAGGCTGGCGAAGAGGAAGAGAGCTTTGAAGGTGGATGAAGCAGAGGAGGTGACTGGGGGAAGGAAGATTTAGCAGAAGAGCTGGAGTAGTGGAGATCATTGAGATGAGTTCTTGAGAAGGTGAGTTGAAGATGATCAGAGGAAAAACTTAGGAGCAGCGAAGACTAGAGGATAAAATAACAAGGGAAGATGTAAGGGAGGTGTCCTAAGGACTTGGTAGAGATACACCGCAAAGGTTGGCAAAGGATACCCTGAGCTTGGTGAAAGGGAGTGACACTCATCTAGGGTTGGGGAGAGAAATACAACTAGGATTGGGGTGATAGGTTCCCTGTAAGCTGAGAAAAAGAGGACCAGAGGGGTCAAACAAAAGGAAATGCACAGTAGAGACACAGGCAAAGAAAGAGAGGGAAGGTCCTGCCAATGTATTCTAAATTTGGTCGACTGGTAGGGCCAGGTGGAGCTACGAGCAAAGCACCAAATGTCAAGGAGCTGCTGGAGTTAATATAGTGGAAGGTAGCCTGAAGGGGAGTTTAGGGAACAGCCAGAGAACCCCAGGAGCAGAGGTCTCTCCTTCTGGTATCTGCCATATCAGATGCAGGACAGAAAAGATCCAGGCTTTCCTAGGCAAACGGAGCCCTGTTCCCTGTGGTCTTACCGATCCGGAGTAAAATCGGGTGTGGCCCTTGGTCTCCCCTCATTCGGGACTAGAGGATAAAAGGCCACATTACAAATCTTGTGGACGGAGTGTGAAGACCACCTTGGACAATACAAAGAAAGTTATCCCCTATGGATTTCTGGGCTGGAAACGTGAATATTAAGACTACTGAAGTTTAAAGGGAGTGGCTTTTCACTCAGATCTTTAAACTACCGTAGAAGCCATCCTGACATTATTTATTTATTCAGATTTGTAGAGCGCACGTCAGCCCGGGGGCATTGTGGCGCTTGTTACAGACATAGCTTGGTTACAAATAAGACAATACAATAAAGCAATATTAATAAGGAATACATTATTTACAGTGGGAGATATGGTGTTTGTACAGTAGCAATGCAATATATTTACAAGGATTCGCCTGGGTCACATTATAGTGCAAGGAAAGAGGTCTTCAGTTTCCTACGAAAGATCGGGAGTGAGTTTTCCGCCCTAATGTCTGCAGGGAGAGCATTCCAGGTCTTGGTGGCAATGTAGGGGAAGCTTAGGCCACCGGCTTTGGCTTTTTTGTTGCATGGGATACAGAGTAGGTTGGTGTATTGCGTTCTGGTGGGGCGGGCGGAGGAGGGTTTGGAGATGGTCTCTGATAGGTAGGACGGGGCGGAGAGAGAGAGGTATTTGTGGGTGAGGGTGAGGACTTTGAGTGTAATTCGTTCTTTAACCGGTAGCCATTGGGCTGAAAGTCTGGCATGGGTGATATGCTCTCTTTTTGGGATGCTGAGTGCAGCCCGGAGCGCATTGTTCTTTTTGCTGATGTGCCCGCTAGGAGGGCGTTGCAATAGTCCAGTTTGGCTCCAGTGGTTGCTCTGGCTATGGAGAGGCAGTTGGGTTTGGAGAGGTAAGGCTTGATGGCGTTTATGAGTTTGGTGGTGTGGGCAGATGAGGAGGTGATAGCACTGACTTGTCTGTTCATAGAAAGAGAGGAGTCTATGTATACTCCCAGAGTCTTTACCGCTGTGGAGACAGGGATGATGGAGTTGTCAATGGAGAAGTTAGCGTACAGTGTGTCCAGTTTGTCTAGGGTGCTCTGTTGACCCAATATCATGATTTCCGTCTTGTCTCCATTTAAGCAGAGGCCGTTTACTGCCATCCAGGTCTGGATGATGGCGTAGATCGAATGGAGTGCCTTTGCGTCGTCGTGGAATGACCCTGAGAGGGGTAGAGGTACTTGTGTGTCGTCCGCGTAATTCGTGTATGTGATGCCGTAGGAGTCGAGTTTGTCAAAAAGAGGTTTTGTGAACAGGTTGTAGAGTGTGGGAGCAGTGCAGGAACCTTGAGGGACTCCGCAGTGGATTGTCGTGGGAGTGGCGTTGGCGATGTCCGAGAAGACTTTCATGGCTCTACCCTCTAGGAAGGAGGTGACCCATAGGGCTGATTCTTTAGAAAAGTTGGCAGAGTGTGTGAGGTGTGAGGTGAGGGTCTTGTGATCAACTAGATCGAAGGCGGCCGAGAGATCTAGGAGGAGCAAGAGAGCTGGCTTGCCCTTGTCCATGATTTGGGTGATCTGATTTTTTTAGGTCCACCAGGATTGTTTCTGTGCCGTGTCCTTTCCGGAAGCCTGATTGCCTTGTTCCAAGGATGGAGTGGGTTTCCAGAAAGTGCTGGATTTGGCAATGTGCGGCTTTGCCCAGTAATTTCAGGAGAAATGGCACTGTGGTTATTGGTCAGTAGTTGTTGGGTTGTAGGGGGTCGAGGGTAGGTTTTTTTTAGGAGGGGCCGGACCCATGCCTCTTTGAGGCTAGCAGGGATAATGCCTGTTTTAAAAGACGCATTGATAAAAGCTGTAAAGAGCGGCTTTGCCCATCTAAGTAGAAATAGTCCTATTCTAATTCATTTTCTATTGCTAATCAGGAATGAAACTTCTTTCAGTCCGCATTCACATATGTGTCCCATTGATCCCTACTTGGCTTTTTGGCAGCACACAAGTGAGAAGGGTAGTGTCAGGAACCAAGATTGGAAACATTGGTATCGATGGCGATGCCGACGATGACCGGTCTAGTCCTCACCTAACATGGCGCCTGACAGGACGCTGGAGCTTATATAATCTGGCTCCGCCCACTTTTCGGCGCGTTGTATCTGTTGTTTCACTCTCTCTCAACGCTCCGTCTGTGGATTATTGCCATCCTGTGTTTACCTTATAGTTCTCTTTTCCCCTTGTTCCTTCCTTTGTTCCCTTGTGGTCATTCATTTCTACTATTCCGTGTTCGCTACAGTTCTGCTCTGCGCACACGAGTTCCGCTGTAATATCTGCTGCGGTACCTTTCCGCTTCTTTATTTCTTTTTTGCTTAAAACTTGTATATTTCTTTTCAACCTGGTTCTCCGGCCGCGAGGGTGCTCGCACACTGTGTTCCGCGTCCGGGAACAGGAGCTTCCTACTTACCTTACTATCGGCTGTCCCTTCAGCCCTTCGGACTGTTGTTTCATTATTCCTCTCTCACGAAAGCGCTGAGCTAGAAGCCTCAGCGTTTCGTTAGCCTACTTCTCTACCTTCTTTTCTCTCCCTACGGCGTAAGACCTGCTGGCGTTTGGTTCCGTTTCCGTTCCGCCGTGGGGGGTTAGAGCTACTCTAGACTACTTAGGCAGTTCTATTGCCAGCTCAATTGCCTTCTCACTGTTGTTGGGTATAGTAGTCCTTCTCCATTACTTTTCCTACAGCACCCCTTTTCTTATCTATACCATCCTTTCCCTACCCTATTTTCAGGGTCCTCTACCCTATTCGTCCGTATAATATATATTCTTGTCTTTTGGATTCTCAATTCATCAACAACATCATCTACTCTGACATCTTGGAGTTGCCATTTATCGATTGACACCATCTAAGTCCTACCTTCCGAACCCATCTATGGACTAGGGTTTTTTCCGCCTTCGGGCTTTTTCCCTAGAACTGAGGCTGGCCCCCTGGGGTTCCCCGGTGATAGGTCCAACCTTCTGTCAAGGTGGCCTCCGGAGGGGCCAGACCTTATCTTCACGAAAAGAAGACCAGGACCCAGAAAGGCAAGGTTCCAAGGACTAAGGAGAAGCCAAGCAAGGTAGAGACTGATCCTTGTGTACATACCTCGGAAGAGACAGGTGAGGAGAAAGGGGAGGTAGACAAGGGATCGGACAGAATACAACGCCCAAATCCTAACATGGCTTCCTTGGAACAATACCAAGAACTGGTAGCCGCAATGCAAAATCTCACGGTTGAAGTCCAAGCCTTGAGGACAGAGAACATATCACTCCGACAGCAGGTAGTCCTGCATAGAGATGACCGTGGAGATCTACCTGCGATGCCCCTTTCCTTTGGCAAGTACAATGGTTACCCGGGAGGAATGAAAGAATTCCTTGATGCCTGTGGTGTGTATTTTGCCTTCCGTACCCATGCCTATGAATCGGCAAGATCTAGGGTTGGTTTCATCATCGCCAATCTCACAGGAAATGCCCTGGCTTGGGCCACCCCTCTTGTTGCCAGAAACGATCCCTCTTTGATTGATTATGATCGTTTTATAGAAGGATTCAAGGAACGTTTTGACAGACCAGAGGTACTATATTCCTCCCTAGAAGCTATTCTAGATGTTGAACAAGGGAACACAGATGTCCAGACGTATATCGCCCGCTTTCAGAGACTAGCAGCGAAGGCTGACTGGCCAGATTCAGCCCAACAAACTATATTTCGGAGAGGGCTCCACGACGAGCTCAAGGATGAGTTAGCTCGCGTAGCCCGGCCAGTATCTTGTCAAGAATTGATGACCCTAGCATTACAGATTGAATTCCGATTAACGGAAAGAAGGCAAGAAAGAAGACGATACAGGAACAATCCTCATTCTCCCAGTCTACCGAACCCTTCTCCAGCAACCCGGACCAACGCCCCTTCGGAAGAACCCATGCAAGTTGGAACTACACGGGGACCTCTTACACCGGGAGAGCGTAAACGAAGAAGAGACACCGGATTGTGTATGTATTGTGGTTCCGCCAAACACTTATTGAGAAATTGTCCAGAAGTGCCACCCCGAAAGAAGGAAAACTTCAACCCCCGATCTACAGCAAGGGAAGTCTCGGGGGAGGTGCCAAGTACCCTTGCAACCACTCAGGAGCCATGAACAATTTGGAGGAAAATAACCTGATGGTGTTCCAAGTTAAGTTATGGTTGTCTCCTTCGAGTTCCATCGAAGTACTTGCTATGTTGGACTGTGGAGCTGCAGGTAACTTCATGGATGCTAACTGGGCTATAGAACATCACATAGCTACCAAACCTAAGATAACTCCCATTCCGGTAGAGGGTGTAGACGGTCGACCACTATCATCCGGTCCCATTACCACAGAAACAATACCACTAAGAATGGAGATGAGTCATCACTCGGAATACCTGATCTTTGATCAGATCAGAGCTGCCCATTTCCCTCTGGTCATCGGTATTCCATGGCTAAGGAAACACAATCCCCACATTGACTGGAAGGCTAATAGAGTGAGCTTCAACTCACTCTTTTGTAAGTCAACTTGTATGGGTTACATGGATTCCTCCACCCATCCTGAAGCAGAACCACTTCCTACCCCAAGCTCCACAATCATAGCCTCAGTTCCGCCTCAATACCACGAATTCTCTGAGGTATTCATAGACATCCAACCTCGTGGTCTTCCCCCTCACAGACCAGAAGATTGCGGCATAGATCTAGTACCGGATGCCGTGATTCCTTTCGGGCGAATGTACCCTCTGTCACTCCCAGAAAGGAAGGTCCTACGAGAATATTTGGACTCTAATCTCCAAAATGGGCTTATTCAAGAGTCGAAATCTGCCTGTGGAGCCTCCTTATTCTTTATACCAAAGAAAGACAGTTCCGAACTACGTCCATGTATTGACTATAGAGGGCTCAACAAGGTGACAATCAGAGACCGATATCCTATGCCATTAATCCGAGACATCTTGGAGGCGGTGCAAGGAGCTGTATATTTTACCAAACTGGATCTACGAGGCGCCTACCATCTCCTAAGAATAAGAAAAGGCGACGAGTGGAAGACCGCGTTTCGCACTCCTTTCGGATTATTCGAATACCGGGTGATGCCATTCGGCCTGGTCAACGCCCCCGCTGTCTTTCAGAGGTATATGGATAAGGTGTTTGCAGATATGTTGTTTGTCTCGGTGGTGGTGTATCTGGACGATATCCTAGTGTTCTCTCGATCACTAAACGAACACAGGTCACAGGTGAGAAGGGTACTCCAACGTCTTCTTGAACACCAACTTTTGGTGAAACCGGAAAAATGCAAGTTCGAGACCACTTCCGTATCCTACCTGGGATTCGTTTTGTCAGGGGAAGGTATAGAGATGGACCCAGCCAAGGTTAAGGCTATCATGGAGTGGAGAGAACCCAGCACTATCAAGGAACTACAAAGTTTCCTAGGGTTGGCCAACTTTTATAGAAGATTTATACCAACCTTCTCCAACCTAGTGCTTCCTCTCACATCTCTGCTCAAAAAAGGAGTCAAGTTTGCCTTGAGAGATGAACAAAGGAGAGCAATTCAGACTCTTAAGGAATGTTTTTCTTCCGCTCCCATTTTGATACAGCCTGGTCAGACCATACCATATATCCTAGAGACGGATGCCTCGATAGGAGCGGTAGGTGCCATCTTATTACAGAAGACAGCCGATGACCATGAACATCCGGTGGCATATTTCTCGAAGACCCTTACCAGTAGTGAACGGAACTACTCTGTCTTGGAGAGAGAACTTCTAGCCATCAAGCTAGCCTGTCAAGAATGGCGACATCTATTACAAGGCGCTGCCCATCCTTTCGTGATTAGAACTGACCACCGCAATCTCCGAGTTCTACAACAAATGGAGTGCACCAATGCCCGACATGCCCGATGGGCATATTTCTTCCTACAGTTCGATTTCCTAATAACCTATATCCCGGGCACAGAAAACAAGAAGGCAGATGCCTTATCAAGAAGTATCGGAGACAGTTCAGGGACCTACAATGAACATGATCACCTTTTCCCTAATCTCAAGGTCTTGGCTTCCACGGTCTCATTTTATCAAGATCTGATACCTCATTATCAGTCCGGTGCAAGACTACCCGCCACAGTCATCCCAGGCAAGGACGGACTGTACTATCATGGTCACGCTCTGTTCATTCCCAACAAGAATCTCCAGAAGCTCGTCCTTTCGTGGTGTCATGATAACCCCTTGTCGGGTCACCCAGGCATCAGAAAGACCTATGAACTCTTACAAAGAGGATTTTGGTGGCCAGGATTAAAGACTGATGTATATCAGTATGTTACCTCATGCTCAATCTGTGCCTCTAACAAATATCGTACCGGTAAACCACTCGGACTCTTACAACAACATACCTTACCATCACGTCCATGGGAACATATCTCTACAGATTTCATCGTCGATCTCCCCCCTTCTGAGGGTATGACGGTGATTATGGTCACAATAGATTCATTTAGCAAACTGGCCCATTTTTCAGCCTTCAAACAAATCCCTTCTGCTTCTGAGACAGCTATTATCTTCCTCAGAGACATAGTCCGTCTACACGGCTTACCACAGACCATTGTATCTGACCGAGGACCTCAGTTTACGTCCAAATTCTGGGCTTCGCTTTGTCAGGTCTTGGGTATCCACAGAGCCCTTTCTTCGGGATACCACCCCCAGAGTAACGGACAAACCGAAAGGCTAAATGCAACCCTGGAACAGTATCTAAGGTGTTTCTGCAGCAACCAACAGGAGAGATGGTATCATTTCCTTTCTCAAGCAGAGTTCGCCTATAATAATACCCTGCATACCACTATCCAAATGAGCCCTTTTTTGTGTACGTATGGATTTCATCCCAAACATCTGCCAGGGTTTGGCTCCCTAGCCACTAAGATTCCAACTCTGGAGAGCGTCTTACAGGATCTTCAGGAGATTCATGATCTCGCCAAGAAGGCACACCAACTCAGTCAACAATCACAGAAGAGATGGGCAGACAGGAGCAGAGCTTCCAACCCTTCATGGAAACCAGGACAACTAGTCTGGTTATCCACTACTTTTCTTCCTCGATGGGTTCATGCTGGAAAATTCTCTCCCCGTTATCTTGGTCCATTTCCCATTCTCCAACAGGTCAACCCGGTCGCTTTTCGACTCAAACTTCCTGACTATCTCAAAAGGGTCCACCCGGTGTTTCATGTCTCTTTGCTCAAAGAGTACAAGGTAGACCCGTTCCTCAGACCCATCAATAAGAGTCGAGCCCAGGTACGTTCCATTCCAGAAGAATATGAAGTAGCGTACCTAGTGGACTCCAGATACCACCTAGGTCGACTCCAATACCTGGTTCACTGGAAACGCTATCCAGTGGAAGAGAGGTCTTGGGAACCAGTAAGCCATATTCATGCTCCTAGGCTCTTGAGAAAATTTCATCGCCTTCACCCGGGGAAGCCGGGAGGTTCCCTGAGAGGAGAGGGGTATACTGTCAGGAACCAAGATTGGAAACATTGGTATCGATGGCGATGCCGACGATGACCGGTCTAGTCCTCACCTAACATGGCGCCTGACAGGACGCTGGAGCTTATATAATCTGGCTCCGCCCACTTTTCGGCGCGTTGTATCTGTTGTTTCACTCTCTCTCAACGCTCCGTCTGTGGATTATTGCCATCCTGTGTTTACCTTATAGTTCTCTTTTCCCCTTGTTCCTTCCTTTGTTCCCTTGTGGTCATTCATTTCTACTATTCCGTGTTCGCTACAGTTCTGCTCTGCGCACACGAGTTCCGCTGTAATATCTGCTGCGGTACCTTTCCGCTTCTTTATTTCTTTTTTGCTTAAAACTTGTATATTTCTTTTCAACCTGGTTCTCCGGCCGCGAGGGTGCTCGCACACTGTGTTCCGCGTCCGGGAACAGGAGCTTCCTACTTACCTTACTATCGGCTGTCCCTTCAGCCCTTCGGACTGTTGTTTCATTATTCCTCTCTCACGAAAGCGCTGAGCTAGAAGCCTCAGCGTTTCGTTAGCCTACTTCTCTACCTTCTTTTCTCTCCCTACGGCGTAAGACCTGCTGGCGTTTGGTTCCGTTTCCGTTCCGCCGTGGGGGGTTAGAGCTACTCTAGACTACTTAGGCAGTTCTATTGCCAGCTCAATTGCCTTCTCACTGTTGTTGGGTATAGTAGTCCTTCTCCATTACTTTTCCTACAGCACCCCTTTTCTTATCTATACCATCCTTTCCCTACCCTATTTTCAGGGTCCTCTACCCTATTCGTCCGTATAATATATATTCTTGTCTTTTGGATTCTCAATTCATCAACAACATCATCTACTCTGACATCTTGGAGTTGCCATTTATCGATTGACACCATCTAAGTCCTACCTTCCGAACCCATCTATGGACTAGGGTTTTTTCCGCCTTCGGGCTTTTTCCCTAGAACTGAGGCTGGCCCCCTGGGGTTCCCCGGTGATAGGTCCAACCTTCTGTCAAGGTGGCCTCCGGAGGGGCCAGACCTTATCTTCACGAAAAGAAGACCAGGACCCAGAAAGGCAAGGTTCCAAGGACTAAGGAGAAGCCAAGCAAGGTAGAGACTGATCCTTGTGTACATACCTCGGAAGAGACAGGTGAGGAGAAAGGGGAGGTAGACAAGGGATCGGACAGGTAGTGGAGGAGGAAGGCAGTAAACCAGTAGTAAGGGAGAACACTAAGAGGGTAGAGAACCTACAAGATACCGAAGAGGTGGGAAAGGAAAAAGTTAAGAAGGATCTAAGAGGGAGCAAAAAAAGAAAGGCTGGGCAGGAGAAATTGGCATGAAACAATGGAAGTGGAGGAGAAGACCAGGAAAGTTAAGTGTGTCGCTAGCCTCTTGAGGACAGATATCTTAGTTTACTATGAGGGAATTAGGAGAGGAAAAAGCAAGTAAGATAAAGAAATAGCCGAGAAACTGAGGAGAGTGACAAAGGAGAGAAAAAGATGAAAGTGAAAAAAGGCCTGAATGTTGAGGACAAAACTGGAGGTAAAAAGATGAAAGGGAGATGCAGCAAGTCAGATTTAGGAGGCATAATTTTCGCAAGTTTTATTCTCTCTTTAATAGAAAGAAACCTAGTCTTTCCCTAAATGTGTGATACTAATCTCTACTGTGTACAAAAGTGCTTGTCAAGGTATCAAGATGGCTAAACAGAAATACAGTCCTCTGTCCCAAATCCTATTCCAGCCTAGTATCTTTCCTTATTACAACAGGAAAACCTAAAACAACCAAAACATATTTTGGACCCATGCCGAAAAAAGGGGATGGCTGCTGACTTCTGACCTCCACCCCTGTGTCTCTTTACCATAGGCCCTTACCTATGTTTACAGTCCCACGCATATAGTTTGTGTACTGCTGGCCTGCAATGCTGGGCACCAGTTAGGTCTCTGGTTTGCTTACCTCCCCCCAATCCAGCATCCTTTCAGTCTTGTTCACGTTTTGTAAGGCATATGGCATCACCTGTAAAGGAAGTAAGCTTGAAACTAATCAAATGTTGTGGGACAGCAAAGTGTTCTCTACAAAACCTGTGCCTCCTTCTAACTATATTGATGTGAGTGAGGATGATGAAGATTTAGGCACCAGTCAAAACTTCTGAGGAGGAAAATGAAGAATCTGATGAGGAGGGTGAAAGCTCACCTCCCCTATTCCCTCTCCTTCTCCTTCACCTGTCCCTGTATCCCCACTCCACCCTGGCTCCTGAAACAACAAAATGAAAATTCTAATTAAGCAATAAGCCCCAAACCAAGCTCGGGGCATTACATGAAGCAGTAATGCCCCCCCACCCCTGGCCAGGGGCTTATTGCTAGTAGTAATCGTTAGACCGGGGTACTAATAGTTTCCTTTGTCAGCTGTCAACAGCTCTGGCGTTTAGCAGCTGAAAAAAGAAAAGATGGCCAGCATGGAACGGGCTACGTAGTCTGGTCTCCCTTTCCAATGTGGCCATTCATGAGAGTAAAAAAAAGTAAACAAAGAAGATGTCCGCCATGGAACAGGGAGAAGGCAGTGCACATAGTCCATTCTACCTTTTCATGGCGGCAATTCGAAAATGTGACGGCAATCGAAAGACTGTGTCAGGCTGGTAAGGACTCGGCGAGGGCCAATGTGATCACTTGTTACAATCTCATTGTCCCTTGCCGGGCACTAATGAACTATAACTGGAGACGCAGAGAAATAGGAACGAAGTATAATCTGTCTATCAAAACAAAGTTTGTGGACTCTACTTTCTTTGTAGCGTCTTCTCTACCGGACGCTTCCTGGATCTAAGGGCCGGTGAATCAATATGATCTGAAGAGTGATATTGTTGTATGGCTGAAAACATTTGACCTAACTTGTAAAGTGTTTGCTCTGAATGAGAATGAGAACATACCCTGGGTTCTTTGTATGCTTCCCAAGAGTGACTACAAAGTTATCTTGGATTTGAATGAGGCTAAAATAAGTGACTATATTATGATGAGACAAGTTCTCATAAATGGATATGAGAAGAAACCTTCTCCACATGGAAACCCCTTAAGGGAATATGAGAAAAGAGATGGTGTCCAATGGACCACCTGGGTGAGTGAATGCCTGAAAATCATAAATTGGCGGATGGAAGACCAGAAAGTGAGTATTTGTTTTTATAGTAAGAGGAATTCCCTCGTACTAGAAAACATTTTTGATGCCTGTTTTCCAGAACTTGGACAACACCTGGTTGACCCAGGGGAACTTGACCCCAAGGGACTAGCACTAGTGTCTCACAAAGATTCTGGGGCTCATCATACTGAAGAGGTGAAGAAGCATATACGGTTGAAATAAAATTTAACTGAACCCCATTCCACCAAGGCTCACAGAAATGTAGAGGGTAAAATGTAAAATCCCAGGGAACAAAAATAGGTCTATTAACTTAATCTCCATGTCCTCGGTCAGGCCTGGAACCAGTGAGTGCAGCAGTCCAGCTGTTGTCTTGGGCTCAGCTGAGCCTCCTTGTAAAAAGGTGAGGGCTCCTAAACTAGAAGTCAGAGAGGCCACCTTAGGGGACCTCTCCTCAGAGACTAAAGTCAAAGACTGCCACTCTGAAGGGCACTTAAGTGTCACACCCATAGCTTCTAATGGGGTTCAAGATCCTATACCTACAAAGCTAGATGTCACTCCTGTGACCCCACCTTCAGCTGCCGCTGAGGTGACTGGACCCTCTGAAAAATCACATACTGTGGAGGTGATCCAGAGGGTTAACCAGAACTTAGGTGTAATACCCTTGACCCAAAATGGTGTGATACCATTAACAAAAAGGCAGACATTAACTTCTCTCCTTCATTGGCTCAGAGTGCCCAGAGGAAAAGTTCTGGGCCTGAAAGCTGACCCAACGAGGAAGGCTTACCTTAGCTCTTTCCCTAGGCCTTCTGTTTTAAAGCCTTTGACTCAACTTTCTCCTACAGTGGAGGTGGATATGGTTACTGTAAGGGCTAGAGTCTCTATTTCTGGAGACTACTTTGAAACTGTGCTTTCCTCTATAGGGGAGCCTACAAAAGTGCTAATGTTGGAATGGCAACCTCTAACGAAGGCACATCTAAAACTATATCTTTGAGCAAATGGAGCCTAAATCATGCACTGCCATTACAACTCTACATATGAAACCTGAGACCCAACCTGCTCTAAACAAGGAGGTGGATAGGAATTGTGGAGGCCTCGCTAGGTCATTGGCAACTGTCAGTTCCCCAATCTGGTGTAATACCAGTAAAACCAAGTCAGGGTTTAATTTCTCTAAAACATATGGATCCTCAACAGGGGACCCAGTTAAAAATCCTAATGTTAGGAGGGCAGCCTCTAACAAGGTAAAACCAGATCTAAGAGGAAGTGGAAGCATACACCATGCTCTTCCACTAACACTCCAACTATGAGACCTGAGACCCAGCCTGCTCCAGATGGAGAGATGGATAGGAATCCTGGAGACCCCTCTATGTCCTTGGGACCTTTTACCAAAGATCCAATTAAAAGCCTATTTTAGGTTCAGGAGCTGAAACACCTCCTGAGGGACTGTTCAGTCAGACCCCTTCTTATAAAAAGAGAAAAATACCTAGTAATGATTGCAGGTCCTATCGTTTAAGGATAATGAACTTTCAAAATAATCTCAGTAAGGGTTACACATAGATTGCTGATGGACTCTACAGTAGGTTTAACCAACTGCAATAAGAGATCCATCTAGTAGTGGATTAGATCCTCCTGTCCCTTAGTCTGGGGGGGGGCGAGTGTTAGGTTAGATTTTCATATTTATGCTAAATCTCCCTCACATGTGATCCCCCCAGCACTTTTTGCTGGATTTGTGGATTATTTTTCTATGTTCCTGAGGGATTGTGAACCTTTTTCCACACGCACCCTTTCTTTTACTCTTTCCATGGAAGTGATTTTTGTGACTCTCCATGCTTCATTTTTGGAATCATACTTTCCTACAACATTTTGGTCATCCGAATGTTCTTATTGCAGCACACAGCACTTTCTGTGCAGTGTTGATGGGCAGCCACTGGGCTTCCTTTTTATTTTCTCTGATTTACCTTGTGTAAACTAATGTTTGCAGGGGTAGAGGATACTTTTTATCCAGTCTACAATCCCTAAAGTGAGATCTGCACACCCCATTTTATGTGGCGTGCTGAGGGGTTACATAGTATCCCCTTTCTCACTGGTTCTGTAACAGTCCTTTACTTACCTTGTAGAACATTAAGGACCACGTCGACATCCTTGCTCCAGCCTTGGCCAATTTCTGCAATCACTCTTTTGCCACTCGAGGCCCCCCCCCTTTGAGCACTTCCTTGTGCTCCCCACCCTTAAGAAGCCCTCTGCCAATCCTTCCTCTCCGGCAAACTGTCACCCGATCTCCATCACTCCTTTCCTGGGCAAACTCATGGAAAGCTGGCTATTTCCCAGCTTAATCTACATACTGAATCTGTTGGTTGTTTCCATGACCACCAGTCTGGCTTCAGAGCAGCCAGAAGCACGAAAACTGCTCCTGAACACCTGTGAAGACTTGCTCTCCAATCTTGACTCTAACCATCCTTCTGTCCTCATTCTCTTTGATCTATCCTGTGCTTTTGACACGGTCAACCACTCAATCCTACTCAATGGTCTCAGCGACAACATGTGCATCTCTGGTGAGGCTCTCGCTTGGTTGACCTTCTTTCTCACTGATCGACCCTTCCAGGTCCAGCTTGGGTCTTTCCTCTCTTCTATCCCTCTGTCTATGTGTGGTGTTCCTCGGGGGTCTAACCTCTTGCCCTGGCTCTTTAACCACTACCTGGCACCTCTGGGCCACTGCATCTCTAACTTTCAGTGTTATGCAGATGGCACCCAGCTCTCATTCAGGCTCCCTACAGCCTCTTCTGCTCCTTCTCTCATGCCAGACAGTCTGTCTATAATTCAGGAATGGTGTACTTCCAATGATCTCTACTTTAATTCCATGAAGACTGAGATCCTCCTCATTGGGACACCTTCTCCCGCCTTCCCTATCTCACTCTAGCCACCCACCCTGGTCGCTCTACCTGCTCCTTCCTGTGAGACCACTGGAGCTGAATCTGATGAGGAAGAAGAAAAGACGGCTCTAGCTGATTCCAGCAACTGGAGATGCCTGCTGTGTCCCGAAAACAATGACTCCAACCCTTGGACTGGTAGGACCAATCAGTCTTAAAACAACCTGCATTTCGAGTCATCCCACGACGAGCTGTGACCTTCCTGGGCTGCAAACCGGCAATACCCTGGGACCTTGAGGTTGAGTGCTGTGCATTGTCTTCCTGTGAAAGACTCTCGCTGAAACTTCGGTGGACTTCTGCTGTACCTCCATAAGCAAGATTCCAATCCTAGAAGTCCCCTCACCAGAGTGCTGGACCATTCTTTATCTGGTACCTTGAAAAGGGCGCCAAATACACACAGCCACGAGAAGCAATGAAGAATCCCCTGCTGAGAGCCTGCACTTTCGACTGCTGCTGCAATTTCCCATTCAGTGTTTGTTCAACTGAGAACAAGCAAGGCTACTCAACTAGAGGTAAGTCTTCTTAGGTTTACAGTACCTTTGGTTAGAAGAAATGGTTCTAGCTGGCTTCTGTTCCTGTACAGCTCTGCAGATCCTGTTGTTCCTGGGCCACAGTCATGGGGACAAGAGGGAGGACGTCTGGGGACGGTCATGGGTAGCAATGGGCAAACTTCAATTCGACGGCACTTCACGATTTCATCTCCTCGCGTATATAGCAAATAGCAACACTGCGGTTCTTGGATACCACATCAGACTTTCCTCGCATCTGGGGTCCAGCACTCTGTTGGGCTGGCTCAGGCTTGGTCAATCCTGCTTCAAGGAAGTCTGGAGGATCTTCCTAGAGTTCCTGTCTGACTTAAAAGTGATGCACTCAATCTGGTGTTCCTCTCCCTGGCACTTCAGTTCCTGCAGCAGCAATGGAAGTACAGCCAGCTCCGAGAGGATGTCCAGATGAGTTCACTTTGGGGTTGATTGGTCCCACCAACCCAATGGGAGAAGTAGTCCTTGCAGGGCTTCCCAGTCAAGGTGAAGTCGGAGCTTCAGCACAGCAGCAGGGCTTCACTGGGCAAACCAACGGTCCAGGAGTTGCAGCAGGCGTCTCTTCCAAGTTCTTCTTCGGATTCCTTCGTCCAGTGGTCGACTCTGCCTTCCAAGCCAAAAAGCCTCGCCTTTTATGCAGGTCTCTCCAATTCATTCCAGCATAGCTGTCAATCACACAGCAGGGTGGCTGCCCTCGAAGGACAGCCAGCCGGCCAATAACCTTTGGGTGCATTCCTGTAACCAAGGGGATTAAGCACAGGGAGTATCGGGCACCCCCCTCACTTTCTGCCCCTGCCAGACATACTGGAGCCAGAGCCGGGCTTCACTTGTGAATCCCGGCAAAGACAAAACGGACAAAGGGGCCAAACCTGGTTTGGCGCGCAGACTAAATCTCAAGAAGGACCTTTCCAACAAGAAATGGTGAAAAAGAACACTATGGCCATTTTGAAAAAATGGGCACAGATGGGTGTCTTACTGCAGCTGCAATTGCAGACTGTGGTAAAAACACACAATGGTAGTAAAAAGTAAACCACTGCCATGAGCCATTAATTGTAGAAAGGGTAACATAACTATTTTACATGAGAAATTAGACAAAGGGGACACTAAGTAACCCCTCCAGCACCCTATGGTAAAATAGTGTGCTGGGTCTAGAAAGTTACAAAATGTAAGTAAAGTCAATTTAACAGTAGTTTCACCAAGAGAAGGTATTTAAACCTTTGGAAAATCTAAGAGACTTCCCTGTGCCACTGCACTGAAGGTGCTGGGTGACACAATGCAAAGATGATGCCTATTGAGTTTGTCAGACTCCAAAGTCAAAAGAAACGGAGTCCAAATCACAAAAAAATGCATGAGAGAGTGGGAAAAAGGTCTCACTCTCTCTAGGTTAGAAATTAAAAGTCCTGAAGTCAAGCAAAAGAGCTGGGGGTCTCTAAGGTAGAAGGGAATTAGCACATTTCTGAGAATTCTCCCTAACAGGACCTTTCACCCTTTGACAAAACAGGAAGTGGCATCAAATAGCATTGTTTATTTAATTATTGTTCACTTATTAGGCGTTGTACAATTAGCAAAACTGTTTCAAAGTGCCCACAGGGCAAGCAGGGTGGGGATAGGGGAAGGCGATACAGCAAAGATAAATAATTGCATTGATAGTATAACAAATAATGAGAATAAAGGGAGGGGGAGACAAACCTACTATGCCTTGTGAGTGTTCAGAACTTGCAAGTGCAGGGGGTGAGGGGAGAGGGATAAGGTGCTTAGAAGCTTATGGTGAAGTGCTAAGGGTAAGTGCTAAGAGGAGAAGAACATAAGTGCATAACAAAGTGCAACCACCCATGGTTAGGGTGAGCCCATGTAAGTACAGCAGAAGACAGCGGCTGGGATGAGCGATGTGGGGGGTCAAGGCCACGAGGACACATAAGGGCCCTGCACATCAGTCACTCTGCTGTGAGATTAGCAGGGAAGAGAGGAGGAGAGGGAGAGGTACTGAGAAAGGTCTTGAGTTTTTTTTCGGAACATAAGGAGATCTTGCTCAAGACACGGGTGGAGAGGGAGGCTGTTGCACAGGAGGGAGCCAGCCAAGGAAAGTGATTGCCCACCAGCTCTCTGTTTAGCAAAACGCTTAACCCGCATAAAAGTTGGTGCCAGAGGAACGGAAGAGTCTAGGAGGAGAGTATTTGCTCTGGAAGTGTTGAAGATAGAGTGGTCCCCGTCCCCAGATCGCCTTGTGTATGATACAGAGGGATTTGAATTTAATCTGTGCTGAGACCGGGAGCCAGTGAAGGCTCCAGTACACTAAGGAAAATATGGTTATGATATAATTGTAATATGATATACAGTTCATACAAGAATGGATCACCATATATAGCATTATTATCAATGTATATAGCACCAACAACAGGCAATGAAGGACTGTCAACTGGCCAGTGGCAAACAGTTGATGCTGGAATGGAAAGCAGTGCATGAATAACTAATATAGTGAGAAACACTGTGATCACTATATCCCCAGAACAAAAAGGTTTTAAAAAGCATTTACAGCCTGTAACTCAGCTTCTGCCCAAAGAGAGCACAGAAGTTTATTCTAGATTATGACGCCCAGTGTCGCCAGGCTTTTTCACTTGCTGACAGCAGAACAGCCAACCAAGTCTCCCGCAACTCGCAGGAGTCGACAACAAAAAGAGGCTATCTCCTGCACTGCCACGATTTAACATTATTCTACAGCGAAAATAGTGTGGAGGAAATCTTCCTGTTGTCCAAGCAAATCTCAGTCTTTCTTGCTATAAATTAAAATACTTCCCCAATTTAACACTTATATGTGCTAGAAAAAAGTTTCTTGATGATTTTTCCATGTAAAATGGTGGAGGTGACTGCTACTTTAATCTCGGAAAGAGGCAAGGGGGAAATCCGACACGGTCAGAAGGTATACAATACAGAAATTGCAAGGGGCAGTCTAACTGGTTGTCAACACTAAATGCCCACTGATTATCACTTCATTGGTCCTCATTACGAGTTTGGAGGAAGCCATGCCGGTAATGACGGCATGGCTTCCTCCAAACTCTGGTCCGGGTCCCGCAAAAGGGGACTTACTGGGCCATTCCGACCTTGGAGGGCCCGGTAATTCCCTTTTGCGGTACCCAGACCAGGTACATTCCCATTCCCATTTGAGTCCCCATAGGGCTTAATGGGAATGGGGAGGATGCTAACAACGGGCCCGTTAATGACGGGCCCGTTGTTAGCATACTGGTCTGCTAGTGGGTCCCGCTCTGCACATCTAATCTGGCCAGGCGTACAGAGCGGGACCCGCTGCAGAACTCGTAATGTGGCGGCCCGGAATGAACAGAGCCGGTCCCTTACCGGCACCGTTCATTCCGTGGCCGCCACAGTTGTAATGAGGCCCATTGTCTTTTAACACTGGGTTCCTCCATATTAACCAGTTGCAGACAAAGAAGAATGTATAGCTTTTTACTGGACATATAGTGTTGCAGCACCCTGTTGGCTACCTGTCTCGTGACAATCGACGGCTATTAATGCCCGGGTGTATTCCTTTGCTTTAAATATGCATTTTGCAGCACTCGCGTGACAAGCTTTATTTGCTTGAGTCCTTCAGGCCATCACACAGATAAAATAATATCAAGTCATTGCACTATTAACTGCCGACATTAAGTGAGGTAACCCATAAGGACAGTTCTCAATCGTATTTTCCATCATTTTTTGGTATAAAAACATACAACAAAACACCCATCTCAGCGATCACTATCGCTCAGCCTTCTGTTATCTCTAACTTTTTATTGTGACTCAAGTCCGTCTGCTTTTGTTAGTGGACTTTCTCCCTTTTTACATTTTTCTGTGTATCCTTTTCCTGTTTCCTTTTTTTCTCCACAGACCTGTTTACAACCTGAGTGGGGCACAGTTCACTCTGACACTAACACGGTTTGGCACTTTAAAACCACCACTACAGTGATCTGCACAGTATAAAAGCTGGTACCATCATGTTAACAAATCTTTCAAATGCCTTGTCCAAATTAAAATTGAAAAACCTTGGGGCTCCCACAAACCTCTGACGTTGTGATTCAGTTAAACGCTAGCCTCAAAGAGAACCCTATATCTTTCTTTGGATTTGTCTCTGACTTTTGAAAATCTAAATAAGTGCTAATGTAATGGTTTTGTAAATATTGCACACATGGGCATGAATTAAATTAAACAAATAGCACCTGTGACCAAACCGAGCATCATAAAAAAGGCGTTTTCTGCTTTCTATTGCGAGTAATAGTGTTGCCCGTTTCTTATATTTCTTGGTTATTTTCTGAAACCAAGAATAAAATAATATTTAGTATAAATACTGAGTAGAATATTATCTGCTTTCTGAAAATGGGATAAAAAGCTGACTTTTCAGCTTTGAAAGAAGTACCTGATATAGTTAGTCTCCATTTTATATTCCACACCATTGAAATAGTGCCAATTACTGCTTAACACACAATGGGGCTCATTACAAGTTGGCCGGTGCGGTAATAACGTGCCGGTATTAACGTATACCGGCACGTTACCTGTCGAAGCATCATGAAGAAGGACACCGATAACAGATACAAATCTCAAGATAAACACTTTTATTAACTTAAATGTCAGTATGGAAAAGGGCCTAACTTGCCCTAATCTAAGGTGGCATTTCCCTACCTAAAGAAAACTAAGGAACATCCTAGTCAAAGAGTTCAACCGAAGAATCTGCCTGTGTCCAAAACCTGTACTTGTCCTCATAACTAATAGAAACAATAGACTCCGCGCAAGACTAACCAAATTACATGAACCATTGAGAAGAACCCTGCCGGCCTCCAACCTCAAAACCAATTACAAACCTAGCTCACGAATGCCTAGCCATTCCAAACGGCCTACTCAAACATTTACCTCGAATGAGAACACCCTCCAGCTTAATAACCGCCTTCCTAAAGTTTGCACTACCACAGACAAACCCATCCGAGTCAACAAAACTCCCGAGGACCTCCCTCTCAAGGGAGCGCTCCTTAATGCTAGATCACTAGTCGCTCACGCTACGGATATTGCCGACTTAATCACAGAAGGGAACCTGGATTTTCTCGCAATCACGGAAACGTGGCTCCATACGGCAGCAGGACCTACCCTCATGCTAGCTGTCCCAGACGACTACACCATTATCAGACAAGACCGTGATAATACACGAGGAGGCGGCATCGCTATCATCTCTAAAACGGCTCTTGGTCTCAGACTAGCCCCCACCCAATCGCTACAATCATGCGAAACCTTCGCCGCCAAAATGCAGATTAATGAGTCACAATCTATCACCATACACCTCATATACAGACCACCTGGCCCTCTTGGTACCTTCGAGGAAGACTTGCATAATATAATTATGAACAACCTGAAATCCTCCACCCAACTACTTATATTAGGCGATTTCAACTTAGGATTCAACGACCAAACAGACAAAAATGCCACAGACATAGCCAATACGATCAAAGCACTAGGCCTTACTCAAAAAGTCTCTACACCCACCCACATTAAAGGGAGAATATTGGACTGGGTAGCCGACCTCAACTGCTCTGCCACTATCACATCCATCCTGCCTTTAGCATGGACCGATCACTCTTTGATCTCCTTTCTCTTATCCACTGTCAGACCCACTCCACTGGCCCGACCACGAGCGCCACCATGCCTAACCAGAAGTAATAAAAGTATTACGGTAGAAAAAATCATCCCCGCCATACTGCCTACTCTCAATACACTGTCTGATAATCTCGACCCCAGCGGCCTAGTTCAGGAATTCAATAATATTATGCTTACCACTCTGGATAAAATTGCTCCTATCAAACTCAGACCGAGCAAACCTATAGCCCACCTAAACAAATGGTTCACCCCACAACTCAAAGACCTTCGCACCCTAAAGAACAAAAGTGAAACAAACTGGAGACGATGCCCATCTAGCGAGAATAAAGCCAAATTATCTGTACTCTCCTCTCTCTACAAAAAGGAAATCTGCCAAGCAAAACGTAACTCATATGACCAACGCATTGCTAGCTCAAACTCAAGCATGAAGGAACTCTTCTGCATACTCAAAGAACTAGAGTCCCCTATCGCTACCCCGGACGTCTGCACCAAGGACAAATCCTGGTGTACTGACATACAACAAGCCTTAGAGCATAAAATCGATACACTTCAAAACAAAATCCAATTAAAAAAGAAGGCTCTAAACTTACAGCACCTGCCTAACACTCTCCAGCCCAATGAGCCACTACCGGCACATAATGCCACATTCCACTTCTCTAAAATGTCCATCCTAGAGGTAGAAAAAATCATCATATCTTTAAAACCCTCAAACTGTAAAGGGGATATCTGCCCTGCACAGCTAATAAAAGACGCTGCTAGAGATCTCTCCCCATTTATAACCAAACTGATAAATGCCTCTTTTGCTACAGGTACTATACCCGCCAACCTCAAGCAATCCTGGGTGCTGCCACTCCTCAAGAAACAGACACTTGATCCCCTCATTCCTACTAACTATCGACCTATCACCACGGTCCCATTTTTACTAAAAATACTGGATAAAGCCGCCTACACTCAAATACAGAAGCACTTAGAATTGCACAAACTCCTGGGCAACAGACAATCCGGCTTCCGTCCAATGCACGGAACTGAGACTGCCTTAATCGACCTTAAGTCCCAGATAGACGAACTGAGAGACAAAGGAAGGACGGTACTCCTGCTCCTACTCGACCTTTCCGCTGCTTTCGACCTGGTCAACCACAAGGTCTTATGTCGGCACCTTGACTCTGCAGCTCACTTCTCCACGGACGCTATCAAGTGGATCGAGTCCTTCCTGAGTGAGAGGACCATGAGAGTCTTCTCCTCCTCAGCATCCGCCGAGCCTACACCCATCCTATGCGGCGTTCCGCAAGGATCCTGCGTCTCGCCCACCCTATATAACATCTTCACTAAGCCATTGTTCGACGATCTGGACCAGCTGGGTGTCACCTACACTAACTATGCAGATGATACTCAGATTCTCCTACCACTTTCTGGGGATTACAGTGCGGACACGGGCCTAGTGAACAAAATTTACCTCATCATCCAAGCATGGATGGCCACTCACGGCCTATGCTTGAACGACGATAAGACTGAACTAATAATTTTGGGTTCGCAGGCTAATATTAAAAAACTAGGTCAAGATTACTCATCCTTCAACATTGACGGCAACACCATTAAAGTCTCCAAGGAAGTAAAAACCCTGGGATTCTACTTGGACTCTACACTATCCTTTGACAAACAGGTCAAATCCCTTACCTCGTCTACGGCTTACACATGCAAACTTCTTAGAGCTAGTAAACCATTCCTATCTGACTATAGCTGCCTGATCCTGGCTAGAGCTCTTATACTCTCTAGAATCGACTATTGCAATGCCCTTTACATTGGGGCTAACAAATCCATCACTAATAAACTCCAAACCCTACAGAATAATGCCTTAAGAGCAGCCCTTGGCATAAATAAGAAAACCCACATCTCTGCCTTGAGACATCAACACAAATGGCTCTCCACTCCCAATAAAATACTTCTAAAAACACTCTCACTGACACACAAAGCTTTGAACAACGCAGCCCCCAGTTACCTCATAGACAAACTTCAGAGAAGAACTCCTCTCAGACCCACTAGAATAGGGAACACTAACTGCCTAAATATCCCCAAATACAAACTGACTACCATCGGGGGCAACAGCTTCACTGTTAAGGCAGCCAGAAGCTGGAACTCACTGCCCCAGGAGTTAAGAGCTGACCAACCATATCCACTCTTCAGGAAAAACCTAATAAAGCATATCACTGCCACCAATCCTTAGTTACCCATCACCCTTCCCTGAGGACACTATCCTGCAATCAAGAAACATTATATCTTGCTATACTCTCTCGTTATGTAAATACTGCTGCCCATGCATGTGTACTCATATAAGTTTTATATCCTAGTGCACGCACCTTTGATCCAGCCCTATTGCTCATATTGTATATATCCTGTAATCATATAATACTGCCTCCCTTTTGTTCATAGTGTATATATCCCGCTTTCTTGCAAACTAGCCACAGCCCTATTGTTCATATTGTATATATCCTGTCTGTAACCTGTGTAATCATGTAAGCCTTGCATTTCCTTGTCATTGCGCCCTTTTACTTACGAGTCTGGTGCGCTTAACAAATGAATAAACAAACAAACATAACTAACTCTATACAATGTGTAGGGATATCAGCAACCAAAAGAAAACCATGTTTAACTCTGGAGTTCTGCCCCTTCCCCAAGTAAGAAGTTGTTTTTATAATAGTCTCAAAACTATCCTCTGTAGTCAATGTTAGGAGAGATTTCTCTAAGTGCTACTTTACTTCCATATTATGGACTCCCCCCCACACTTTTTGCTTTTGTTTGGCTGCCCTAACCTTACTTTTTCCAGTGGAGCCCAGCCTTCGGCTGCGCTCCCCTGGGCGTTTGATCATTTCTTATGGGCAAACTGACACGTCCTTCATGCTGCCAGTACTGGGATACTATATTTCCCTTACTCTTTGACTTTGTTGCCATTTCCTGGTAACTTTTTATCGGTGTGCCAAGTACCTTATTGTACCACACAGAGGAGTCTTGTCGCTTTATGGCCCTAGACACTCTAAGGATTTTTGGGGGTGCGAAAAATATGCATAGGAAGAACTGGTGGCAGCCGTTTACTTTACTGGTATTTTTACTTGTTATTGTACCATATCACGTTTATCACGGTTGGTCCCTGACGGTGGCCACCAGGGACCAAGAGAACCAAGCAAAGGTTATACATGCATTTCTACTTGCCCAAGATGGGGGTCCATGTAGAAGGCCATTGCAGGGGTGATGCCACCTGTCAGATTTCTGGGAAGAGTGGTACAACAATCCAGGCTCCATTGGTGCCACTCCCTGTTGTGGGAGTGCCTTTTGAGAGGGGAGGAATTGACATTGTTGCTCCCCTTGACCCTCAGGCATCCTCTGGCTACAGGTTTATTTTGGCGTTGGTTGACCATGCCACCAGATATCCTGAGGCCATCCCACTGAAGACAGTGACTGCCAAGTCAGTTGCTAAAGCTTCACTTTGAATCCTTACTCGGGTTGGCTTCCCCAAAGAAGTTGTCTGACAGAGGCAGCAACTTCATGAAGTATATGCAAGCCATGTGGAAATGGTGTGGGGTCACCTATACATTTTCATCTGCTTATCATCTACAAACTAATGGCTTAGTTGAGAGGTTTAATATGACTCTCAAGAGCATGATTGGGGCTCTAGAAGAACCCCAAAGGAGAAAGTGGGATCTCCTGTTAACATGCTTACTCTTTGCTTACAAAGGAGTACCTCAAGAGGGTTTTGATTTCAGCCCCTTTGAACTTCTTTTTTGTTATCCTGTGAGGGGACCACTGGCAATAGTCAAGGAAGGGTGGGAGTTCCCTACTCCTCCAGTCACTACCAATGTAGTGGATTATGTGCTAGGTTTAAGGAAAAGAATGGTCCTCCTGATGGCTCAGACCAGTGACAAGCTGAGGGCTGATCAAACATTGGTATGACCAGAAGGCTTCTCTTGTTGACTTTACTCCAGACCAAGACTTCCTCATCATCAATACTATCAGGCCTAGAGCCCTCCAGGATAAATAGTCAGGCCCTTAAACAGCAGTGGAGCAGCTGGGTGAGGTACATTATTTAGTGGACCTTAGGAGGACCGGTCAAGTCCCCAAAGTGTTCCACATAAATAGACTGAAGGCTTTCATCCCTAAGGTTGAAATAGCTGCACTACTTCTGGCATCAGACAGAGAAGAGGAGGATCAGAACCTGTCATGATGCCCGCTCCCGGGGAGCCGGTTCAAGCCAGGTGTCCCCGAAAGCGGACATCCAGTCCCCAAGGAAGGACCCAGCAACCCCATATAGGGGCCCTTTGGACAGTGTCCTGGCGCCTATGGCGCCAGGCTCATAAAAGACATCAGTCCTGGCGCCTTAGGCGCCAGGCTCATTATGAGAATGCTTGGGTGCACTTACCTGATGCAGACAATGCTGCAGGATCCCAGCCTCCTTGAGGCCTGAAAGGAACTACTTTACCTGTGGGACTAATTTACCATCCGGGCGTGGTCGGGGAAGGATACATACCTGATTGGAGGAAGGATACATACCTGGAACTTCTTCCAAGGCTATTTAAACCCCACCCGAACAGCCACACGTGCTTTGCGTTGTTCTGCATCTAGCAGCTGGACGCTCACCGTGTCTGCTCTTGCATCCTGACTTCTGCCACACCTGCCAGCATCCTGGATCACCTGCAAGGGAAGAGAAGAAGAGAACAGAAGAAGGAAAAGTCCTTACCTGCTAAATCCGCATCCCGGAGACATCTCGCCGACAATCCTGAAAAGGAAGACTTTAATTTAAAAGCTCATCGCGTCGATCGCTGCAGCGCCGCATTCCACCCACTTTACAGGGCGCCTCCATGTTCAGCAGCGATCATCCGAATTCGCAGTCACGCCCCAGCGCCTAGGGAGAAAAACACCAGAACAAAAGGTGAGAGAGAGAAGGGAATAAGGAAAGCTAAATCTCCATGTTAAGAATTACCTGTTGATTCATTCCCTCTTCATTTCGGGTCCGCGCCGCATCGTGGCATTTCCGGACCCCGGCCCCAAAGGGGAAAAAAAGACATCAGCGTTAATGAGCGAATGAAAAGACATTACCAAAAAACGTTCATTAAAGACTTACCTGATTTCTACAAGGTTTTCACCTCTCATCTCGGGTCTCTTATCAAAAGACTTACCTGGAAGCCAAGCAAGTTTGGTTCTCACCAATCCGAAAATCCAGTGAAGTAACTGGATACCAATGTGCCCCTGCATCAGAAGCAGGATAGAGAGCTCGTCCTTCCAGACCCTAAGGTGAGACACTACGAGAAATCACAGAAGGGTTTCAAGGAGGGTGAGAGGGGAAAGTGGGAGGCTGATTGAATTACCCCGCAGACAGATAATCCCCTATTTACGCCTACAGAAGGATACTTCTCGAGCCAGACAAGCCAGATTTGGGAGCCCGGTCCAGTCCGTCTTCCAAACCCTGCGCATCACCTTAGAAGAGGTCACAGCAGCGCGAACCAGGCCAGCGCCTCCGTGGGAGTCAGGTGAGCGTAACAGAACCTCTCTCTGATGTATTTCAGGGTAGCCCTTCAGATGGCTACATTGAGGGTGTCAAAGTGGCCCCTCACCTGACTCCTGACCAGCAAGAGGAAGTAAGGACTTTGCTTAGGCAGTTCTCCGCCCTTGTTCTCACTTAATCCAGGTTTGACACCTTGGTGCAAACACGACATTGACACTGAAGATAGTGTACCTACCAAAAGTAGGGGTTACAGGATGCCAGATAAAGTTAGATCATACATCTTAACAGAGGTCAATAAAATGTTGGATCTTGGGTGATTGGGCCCTCCTGTAGTCCATGGCCCAGTCCTGTGGTTCTGGTACCAAAGGCAGGTACTTCTGAATTGAGGTTCTGTGTGCATTACAGAGATCTGAATGCTGTCACCAGGACAGATGTTCACTCTCTGCCAAGAACTGATGAGTTGGTGGACACGCTGGGTGCTTCCGAGTACCTCAGCATTTTTGACCTCACTACAGGGTATTGGCAAGGTGCCCTAGCAGTACATGCCAAGGAGAGGACAGCATTCTTAACTCCAGAAGGGCTTTACCAGTTCAGGCTAATGCCATTTGGGTTGAAGAATGCACCTGCCACTTTTCAAAGTCTAGGGAATCATGTTCTAAATGGGTTAGATGAATTCTGCTTAGCGTATCTGGATGATATTGCAGTTTTCATTGCCGCCTGGGGAGAGCATGTGAAACACCTGAGAATAGTGTTGCAGGCCCTTCAGAAGGCCCATCTCACCATAAAGGCCAGCAAGTGCCAAATTGGTCATGGTTCAGTGGTCTACCTTGGGCATGAGGTTAATGGAGAGAGGATACAATCTCTCCTCAGTAAACTACAAGCAGTACAAGACTGGCCTACCCCCACTACCCAAACCCATGTGAAGGCCTTTTTGAAGCTCATTGGGTACCACAGGAATTTCATGGCAGACTATGGGACCATAGCTGCTCCTCTGATTGCTCTCACTACTCTGAAGAAACCCAAGAATGTCTCTTGGTCTGAGGAGTGTGGGAAGGCTTTTCAAGGCTTAAGACTCCCTGTGCGGCCCCTGTTCTCGGGGCACCTGGCTACAAACCTTCTTTTATTGTGTAGACAGATGCCTCTGACACTCGGATAGGTGCTATGCTATCACAGCTCTTTTTCTAGAATCTGAGATCTTTTGGATTTTTTAACCTTCTGGTTGGGTGGTCCTTTTTGCCACTAACTCATGTGTTTATCTCCGACTAGGATGGCTTTTGCTGTTTAATTGAGTCTGGTAAACTCCATAAGATTCTGTTTTTTTGCATAGTGACACACAACACCCTCTGTGCAGTGCCACTGAGGTCCTTTGGACTTCTCTTAATGTTTAACTACATTTTCTTGGCCGAACTACTGTTCCCAAGAACAGTGAGATAGCTTTTATCTTACTTACCTTTCTTTTGTGGGTCCAGCTCACACCACCCTATGTGGAGTGCTGGGTGTTACATAGTAACTCCTTATCCCACTTCTCATGTACCTTTTTGTTAAATTAACATGAATGGTTGGTGACAGTGGTTACTTTTTACTACCTTTTGTGTAGGGGTGTACCGAATAGTAACTTTACTATTCGGCCGAATACCAAATAGTTGACCTAAGTATTCGACCGGGCCGAATAGTAGATTACTACTGGAAATATGTCCAGATATGTGTAACAAGCCAAAACTGTTGCCAATGCTTGTTTTAACACGACTTCAGTGAAGGACATGCATAGTGCTTATAAATACATCATAGCTGTAACTAAATGTGTGCAGCCATGAGTCTTTTCTGACGCTATGTCTTATGTATTTTAAAGTTTGTGGAATGTTCTATCCAAAAAAATATTGGTTTTCTGAAGAAAAAAAGGTAATTACCTTTTTTCTGGGTTCATTAAAAGTCTGGTGCTTTTATAATCTTACTGTGTGAAATGTCAGTGTTATTCCAAGTGCGCAGTGTAAATAGGTAAACAGATATCACATATCGCCTGCACTCTTAATTAGGAGTTCAATATAAGTTGCATATTATGACATCAAAGACACACTCTTGAAAGGGAATGTAGAAGCTGGATCTCGCGGGATGAGCCCTGCATTTTTACTTAATTTCTTTTGGCATTCAAATATAAGTGACCTGGTCTTGGGTGCGAGCATTTAAGTAGTAAATAAGGACCAATTATCATCTCAATTACTGCTGCAGGTGGGCAACAAAAGGCCTTGCAAATCTTTAAAAGCTGCTAAGGGCAATTAACTGGTTCCTGGGAACTGAATCTGCACCACCCGGTGGTCATTCGTCCCGAACAGCAGAACCCTGTCGGCTCTGCTGAGAGAGTCTCTTCTGTTCACGGGGCTGCTATGCCGAATGCTCCTGTGAATCTCCCTGGGCTACAGGCGATTGGACAGATTATTTCACTCAGAATGGTCACGAAAGCAATAAACACATTTACGCTACATAAATAACATGGGATGTGGTCTGTTTTTTTCTGATAACCATTAAAACATCTGCAAATCCATCATTAAATTATACCATGTGCCCAATGCCCTCATTGGATACTTTCTTTATGAACATAGTTTGAACTGAGGGGTGAGCAAGTGTATGGGGACATTGCTGTGACAATTTGGTGTTGGGATAGATGAGGAGTTGGTTTAGTTTCTAACACAGTGTTGTCTTTTATGGAAGAAGAAACAAGTTTTTGCCCTGCCCTCTGCTTGTGATCTGCACCCTGTGCCCTAGTAAATGTCTGCCATAGAGTGCCATATCCATGGTGTACTGTAAGTCATACCATGACTGCTCTTGCTCCAATGATGATTACACTTGTCTATTGTTGGATAACAATTGTTTTGTAATGAATTGGAGGACACCATGCATGTGCCGAGCGTTTCGTAGTGTGCACAATTACAGACTGAAAAGACTATTGAAATTCACAAACCAGGCAAAACCACATTGTAATATTATATACATATATTCCACAATCATATTAAGAAGGAATATGTAGACAAATACGACCCTAAATTTTAGCAAGACAAAACTGTTCTTGATTTCCACTGAAATGTAAGGGATGTTTGTCATGCGCGCTAACTCCTCGCCAGCCAGCTTTGGTCATTTTCTCTTGGTTGATTTCATCCCCTTGTTATCAAAATAACTCCCGACTCCCTTTTATTATTGCCCCAGGACGCCATAGGAGCCGAACTGAATTTGGAAAAATGTATGTTTCAACGGAACCTGAACGTGCATAAGAAATGCAACTGAATGCCATATTCAGCACGCTTTCTTTTTTCCCCTGCATGCTATTTATATACAAGTATTTATGATAGGGGTGTAACTTAGGCTTCGAGTAAGGATTCTATTAGGTATTCGGCCGAAGCCGAATACCCAATTTTCAGCCGAATAGTTACTCAATGCCGAATTTCGGTACACCCCTACTTTTGTGCAGGGTAGTACTAGCAGGCGGCTGATTTCTCAGCTGCAGTACAGGACTCATGGGTGAAATGTTTCCCAAAAAGTGCCCCTCTTTTCTTTTTTCACCATTTCCTGTTTGTTCGTTCCTTCAGGGCTTTTACTCTGTTGTTTAAACTAGGTTTGAGTCCTTTGTGTGTTTTGCCTTTGGGGGGCTTCAGCCCGCCCAGACTCCAATGGGTCTAGGAAGGCAGGAAGTGAGAGAGCCTGACACTTCACTGACCTTTGTTTGTAGGCATGCCTGGTTGAAACCAGTTCCAACTGGGCAGGTGGCTCTCCTAGAGGACAACTGCCCCCCCACGTGATTGACAGCTGTAGGGCTGTAAGTGAATGGGATTTCCCATAAAATGCAAGGCTTTTGGGACTACAGGCAGAGTTGACCACTGGAACTTCATATCCGATAAAGAGGATGAGCAGAGACGCCAGCAGCACCTTCCAGGACTGCAGAAGCAGCGGTGAAGCCTTGCAGCTGTGCTGGTCCCATTTTTATTTCGACAGGGAAGATCTGTGCAGGACGACTTCCGCCCTTGGGCTGGTGGAAAAACTAGTCTTGGAACCCGCTTCATTTTGGCTCATCCCCCGACTTGCTGCAACTTTCCTAGGCTGCAGAATCCCAAAGACCCAGAGACCCCTTACCATTATCGAGTGCATTGTCTTCCCGAGAACGAATCCGGACAAAACTTCATGGGCACCTTCAAGGACCTCCAGAAGCAGGAATTCTTCATCCAGAGTCTGCTCACCAGAATCCAGGACTGAGGGACCAAGAAAACTCCAACCAAGCTATTTGTTTCTCTTTGGCACTGGGAAAAAGGCACCAAAACTACAACAAGCTGCTGAATCATGTGGAATCCATTGCTTCCCATTCCCTCTCCAGAGTGCTGCCGCAGAAGCTGTCATGATCACTGTTTCCAAGGAGCCAGGACCAGCCCAACGTCCTTGGAAGCAGGCCCCTAACCCTAATCCTAGGCACCAGCCGGTCCCTACTGGGACCTTTTGGACCCTGTCCTGGCGCCGGTGGCACCAGGCTCATCAAAACCATCGGTCCCGGCACTGGAAGCGCCGGGCTCATAATTGTTGTGAAAGTGCTTGGGTGGACTTACCTGCGGCAGACCATGCTGCTTACTTACCAGCCACTTAGAAGCCCTCTGTGAACAGGAACTACTTTCTTACCTGGGTGGGGCAGCTCCACTCCCTGGATACAGCACTGGAACTCTTCTGGAAACTGGAACTCTTTTCTTACCTAGGCAGGGCCGTGGAAGAAGACGCCTCATCACTCCAAGGCTATTTAAACCACACCCGATAGATGAAACGTGCTTCGCGTTATTCTGCATCTGCAGCAGAACGCTCACCGAGTCTGTTCGAGCCTTTCCTCTTTCGATCCTGAACCTGCAAGAATTATACTTACCATTCCTGTATCCAGTCTACATCAGCACCTGCAAAAGACAAGAAACAACAGGTTAGCAAGACAAACTTTACGCACAGTGTTTTCTCACCTGGTCCATCAGCAGCGGCCGTGTCTTCACGCTGCACCTTCGCCTGCAAAGACAAAGGCATTGTTGTACTTACCGGCACGCCGTGAATTCCGGATTTCTTCATTCTGCATCGCCGCCTGTGAAGACAAAGTTTAGTTACAACTTACTAGCATTCCGCTGACTCCGGCGCTGCAAACCAACATCTGAAAGACAAAAGAAAAAGACATTAAGCAGGTATTTACTCACGCCCATCACGCTCGTCGCAATAAAACGCCTGCGAATACTCCGGCGTTTCTTTAACACGAACTAAGCTGCAAGGAAAGAGACAGTTAGAGCGCTTGCCATACTTACGAATTTCCAGGCGCTTCACTCTGTCTTCCATCCCAAGAGTCCTGCAATACATAAGGGGAAAGCATTATACAGAGTCTTCAACATTAACGTGCCACGCATTTAAAGACTATAAAGACAAAAGGTGTCCAGAAACTCACCGCTCGTGCAGATAACGACGGTAACCATCCTCTGAAGTCAAGAGGCCAATGTTTCACCAGTGAAGGAACTGGCAACGGCACCCTGCACCAGACGCAGATGGAGAGCCCAGCATTCACCTATCTAAGGTGAGCTCGTTGACCTGGGGGGGACTCTACAGAAAAGCTGGGAAGAGAGAGAGAGGGACATTCAACAACCCAGGCCATTAACCCCCATATTCTTTCACCTGCAGAAACCTCACTCTTCGAGTTCGACACACAGTGCGAAGAGGTTCGACCCCAGAAGCCAATCGAGTCCTGCACATCACTTTTCGAGTCACAGACACCCTCCTGCCAAGACCCGCGCCTCTGTGGGAATCAGGTGAGCGTTACAGAACGCGAAGCCCACCACAAAACTCCTACCCAGGCGCAATGGAAACCTCAGACACTGATCACCTAGTCCAGTTGCTCGGAGAATTAAGAGCAGAAGTACATGCAGCTCGTCAGGAAACAAACTCTCTAAGAAGAGAACTGATAATTTCCAAGGAGCGAACTGAGGACCTCGCTAGGCAGTTGCTACAAGCGCAGGCAGGACAGACACCTTTGCCCGCTCCAGGAGGAAGCTATCCTTCTGCATCATCTTTAAATCCAGTGCAAATCAATCTGCCCGGTAATGTGCCCTTGGCTCCGCCCGAACGCTTTTCAGGTGATCCAAAGAAATTTGCGGTGTTCATCAACCAGTGCCGCTTACACTTCTTATGTCGACCAGCTGCTTTCCCAACAGACCAGACCAAGGTGGCTTTCGTGCTTTCTTATCTCAGTGGCAGCGCCGCAGATTGGTCGATCCCTTTAGTCACCCAGGATGATCCGGTTTTACATGATTTCCAGGCCTTCCAGTCCAGCATGGAGAAACTGTTCGCAAGACATGCACAAGGGCAGGCCTTGGACAATTAACTTCTTTCATTACGACAGGGTAATCAAGACCTCTTGACTTATATAGCCTCATTCAACAGACTTATAGTGGAAACTCAATGGCCCGAGGATAAGAGAATAACGCTTTTCTACAGAGGCCTGCGTGGAGAGCTCAAGGATGTGTTAGCTCAAGTTGTGAATCCTCCACAAGAATGCTCAGACTATATTGACTTAGTTGTCCAATTGGACCACAGACTACAGAACAGGAAGGCAGATCGTTCCAAATTTGATAACCGAGTGTTTTCTAAACCACAAACCTCTATTAGGGGAGCTGACACGGTGGAACCCATGCAAATAGGGGGCATGAAAGGACCTTTAACCCAGAAAGAGCGGGAAAGAAGAAGGCAGCTGCAATTATGCCTCTATTGCGGAAACTCAGGACACTTTCTTCGGGACTGTCCAGTGAAACCAGCTAAGAAGGCTGTAGGAGCCGCGGATACCTGTGCCACACATTCTGAGTAGGGAAACGACCTAGCCCGACAAGAGTAGAGGTCCTCTTGCCGAGCGTTAAGATTTGTCCCGTGACCTCGCATTTCGTGGTACCCATGGTCCTCATTAGTCCTGAACGTCCAGATCGTTTGCATGCAATTGAAGCTTACATCGACAGTGGAGCAATCGGTAATTATGTGGACCGTGAAATGGTATCAAGGATGAATCTACCCCTTGTCCCTAAGGCTGTAAAAGACGTCATTACTACTGTGGATGGCACGGAGATAGCCTCCGGACCAGTAACGCATGCCACCCAAGAAGTGACGGTAGTGAGTCAAGATGGACACCGGGAGAGAATCGTGTTTGATGTGATCAAGGCTCCTCAGTTCCAGATCATTCTGGGAATCCCTTGGTTAGAGAAGCACAATCCTCAGATCGATTGGCGAGCAAAGACGGTTCAGTTTCCAGAATGTTTTACCACTTGTTATCCTAGGCCTGATGTTTCACTGGCGGCAATCTCTTCGGAGGAGGTTCCCAAATTACCTCCCAAATACCAGGAATTCCAAGACGTCTTCCGGAAGGATCAAGCTAACACCCTGCCTCCTCATAGGTCTTACGACTGTCAAATAGATTTGATACCCGGAACAACTCCTCCTTGCAGCAGGATTTATGCCCTCACCGAGCCAGAGAATCTTCACCTCAGACAATATTTGGACCAATACCTAGCTAACGGGTTTATCCGTCCTTCAAAATCTCCAGCTTCATCGGCTTTGTTCTTTGTTCCGAAAAAGGAAGGAGACCTTAGGACTTGCATAGATTATCGCGCCCTGAATCAAATCACCGTTAAAAACAGATACCCGTTACCTTTGATCCCTGAACTCCTGGACCAAGTCAAAGACGCATGTATATATACAAAATTGGATCTCAGAGGAGCCTACCACTTGGTACGGATAAAAGAGGGCGATGAATGGAAAACGGCCTTCCGCACCAAGTACGGACTATTCGAATATCTAGTGATGCCCTTTGGACTTTGTAACGCTCCTGCCGCTTTCCAATATTTTATGAACGATGTCCTTAGAGAACTCATAGACGTGTGTGTTGTTGTCTACATTGATGACATCCTTGTCTATTCATCATCTGAAGAGGAACACCAGAGACACGTTAAAAAGGTTCTCGAGAGATTGCGTCAACATAATCTTTTTGCTAAACTTGAAAAATGTGTTTTCAACGTAACTGAAGTCGAGTTCCTGGGATTCATATTGTCACCTAATGGAGTCCATATGGATTCAAAGAAAGTCGATGCAATCATCAAGTGGCCATCACCAGCCTCTGTAAAAGGAGTTCAAAGCATGTTAGGCTTCGCTAACTTTTACCGCAGATTTATTCCTGAATTTTCTCGGATAGTCCAGCCCATCACCGCTCTGTTAAAAAAGAACAAGCGTTTTGAGTGGTCTTCTGAAGCAGAACAAGCTTTTCAGGACTTAAAAGCTAAATTCATTTCTGCACCTGTTCTAAAACATCCTCGCCCAGAACTCCCCTACATCATGGAAACGGATGCTTCTAGTCTTGCTATGGGGGCAGTTTTATCACAAAGAGATCCGGTCACACACCAGTTACACCCTGTAGCCTTTTGGTCCCGCAAGTTTTCGGCTCCCGAGATCAACTATTCAATTACAGACAAGGAACTTTTAGCTATCAGATCGGCCTTTAAAGCATGGCGGCATTATCTTTTAGGAGCCAGACACACAGTCACCGTAATGACTGATCACCGCAATTTACAATATCTAAAGACGGCCAAAGCTCAGTCTTCCGGACAGCTTCGCTGGGCTCTGTTTCTGGCTGAATTTGACTTTATAATTACTTATCGACCAGGCAGTAAGAACGGAAAAGCAGATGCCCTCTCCCGGATGGGAGTAGATGAACATTTGACCACTCCAGAACCAATACCCATAATCCCAGAACAAAGGATTTTGGGTTTGGTCAGTACTCAATCTTTTGAAGACATCAAGACCACGGTTAAATCACTCCTAACTCCGGCCGATTTGCAGGACTGGCAATTAAAGGGAAAAGAATTCTCAGTGGATCAAGACCTACCATATTTCCGAGGACGATTGCACTTGCCCTGTGAGAAAATACAAAAACAAGTAATCTCCTGTTATCACGACTCTCTAATGGAGGGTCACCCTGGCATTACCAAAACCATGGAAAAGATTAAAAGACATTTCTGGTGGCCATCATGGAAAAAGGATATTAGAGACTTTGTAATCTCCTGCGGTGTGTGTGCCCAAAATAAAAGTCAGAAGCAGAAACAAGCCGGCCTATTACAGCCACTAGACATCCCTCCCTGTCCATGGCATACCTTGTCCATGGATTTTATCACGGACTTACCTCCATGCTCGGGGTATACTACCATTTTAGTAGTCGTGGATCTATTCTCCAAGATGGCTCACTTCATTCCCCTGAAGGGTCTACCTTCAGCCTCAGTATTGGCCCGAGAATTCTTGGAAAACATCGTTCGCTTACAGGGTTTTCCCTCGGTTTTAGTCTCCGATAGGGGAAGCCAATTCATCTCCCACTTCTGGCGCAGTTGCTGTCGTCTAGCCCAAATTGATGTAAGACTTTCGACCAGTCACCATCCCCAAACTGACGGACAAACCGAAAGGACAAATCAGACACTAGAACAATATCTACGTTGCATGCTCCAACAAACTGAAAACCCCTGGAAGGATATTCTTTGGATCGCGGAATACGCTTACAACAATTCGACTCATTCTGGAACCGGGAAGACTCCTTTTTTCCTATTATACGGACACCATCCTAGAACCTCCAACCTGGATCCTCCCCAAGAATTTGAAGCACCTGCTGTGGATCACTTGCACTCGGAGATCACCCGTGCTTTTAAGGAAGCCACTGCCCATCTGCAAAGAGCTAAAGCTCAATTCAAAAAAGGAGCAGATCGACATCGTAAAGAGGCCCCTCACTACGCTGCAGGAGATCAGGTCTGGTTATCCACTAAGCACCTGCCTCTAAAAGGACCCCGCACCTTCATCCCGAGATACCTTGGACCCTCATCTCATATCTGCCATAATTAATCCGGTGGCTGTCAAATTGGAATTACCTACGCATATGAAAATACATCCAGTATTCCATGTCTCCTTATTAAAACCAGTACAACCAGAAACCCGATTGACTGAACTTCCAGAACCGGTTTTAGTAGATGGAGAACTTGAATTCGAAGTGAAGAACATCCTAGACTCCAAAATCTCCAAATCTAAGTTATATTATCTGGTTGATTGGAAAGGATACGGCCCCCAGGAGAGGTCTTGGGAACCCTCAGAATATGTCCACGCACCTCGTCTGGTCAAGAAATTCCATCTGAATCACCCCAACAAGCCAAAACCCCCGGAGAAGACACGCTTAGGAGGGGCCTTGAGGGGGGGTGCTGTCATGATCACTGTTTCCAAGGAGCCAGGACCAGCCCAACGTCCTTGGAAGCAGGCCCCTAACCCTAATCCTAGGCACCAGCCGGTCCCTACTGGGACCTTTTGGACCCTGTCCTGGCGCCGGTGGCACCAGGCTCATCAAAACCATCGGTCCCGGCACTGGAAGCGCCGGGCTCATAATTGTTGTGAAAGTGCTTGGGTGGACTTACCTGCGGCAGACCATGCTGCTTACTTACCAGCCACTTAGAAGCCCTCTGTGAACAGGAAGTACTTTCTTACCTGGGTGGGGCAGCTCCACTCCCTGGATACAGCACTGGAACTCTTCTGGAAACTGGAACTCTTTTCTTACCTAGGCGGGGCCGTGGAAGAAGACGCCTCATCACTCCAAGGCTATTTAAACCACACCCGATAGATGAAACGTGCTTCACGTTATTCTGCATCTGCAGCAGAACGCTCACCGAGTCTGTTCCAGCCTTTCCTCTTTCGATCCTGAACCTGCAAGAATTATACTTACCATTCCTGTATCCAGTCTACATCAGCACCTGCAAAAGACAAGAAACAACAGGTTAGCAAGACAAACTTTACGCACAGTGCTTTCTCACCTGATCCATCAGCAGCGGCCGTGTCTTCACGCTGCACCTTCGCCTGCAAAGACAAAGGCATTGTTGTACTTACCGGCACGCCGTGAATTCCGGATTTCTTCATTCTGCATCGCCGCCTGTGAAGACAAAGTTTAGTTACAACTTACTAGCATTCCGCTGACTCCGGCGCTGCAAACCAACATCTGAAAGACAAAAGAAAAAGACATTAAGCAGGTATTTACTGACGCCCATCACGCTCATCGCAATAAAACGCCTGCGAATACTCCGGCGTCTCTTTAACATGAACTAAGCTGCAAGGAAAGAGACAGTTAGAGCGCTTGCCATACTTACGAATTTCCAGGCGCTTCACTCCGTCTTCCATCCCAAGAGTCCTGCAATACATAAGGGGAAAGCATTATACAGAGTCTTCAACATTAACGTGCCACGCATTTAAAGACTATTAAGACAAAAGGTGTCCAGAAACTCACCGCTCGTGCAGATAACGACGGTAACCATCCTCTGAAGTCAAGAGGCCAATGTTTCACCAGTGAAGGAACTGGCAACGGCACCCTGCACCAGACGCAGATGGAGAGCCCAGCATTCACATATCTAAGGTGAGCTCGTTGACCTGGGGGGGGACTCTACAGAAAAGCTGGGAAGAGAGAGAGAGAGAGAGAGAGAGGGACATTCAACAACCCAGGCCATTAACCCCCATATTCTTTCACCTGCAGAAACCTTACTCTTCGAGTTCGACACACAGTGCGAAGAGGTTCGACCCCAGAAGCCAATCGAGTCCTGCACATCACTTTTCGAGTCACAGACACCCTGCTGCCAAGACCCGCGCCTCCGTGGGAATCAGGTGAGCATTACAGAAGCCCACCAGACGTCCTTTCTTTCATCACCACGACCAAGGAGCAGGAACAAGGGTCTGCATTACTGCATCAGGAAGGCATCAAGCTGGAACCTCTTCTTCAATTCTAAGGTACTCTGGGTCTTGGGGTATAACTACCTTTTGCCATTTGTAGTGCTTCCTGGCTTGGTAAGTACTTAATTAACCCCTTTGGAGTAGACTTCAACTCAGCTGTGCAGGTCTTCCAGCTTGTGCTCCATCATTGGGGCTCCCCTTGAGCTCCTGTGATTTTTTCCAAAGAACTCCTGACTGTTTGATAACATTTTTCTAAGAAAAACTGCATTGGAATTGGAACTGTCCCGTTGACTTTTGCTGTCCTGGTTTCCTAAAGGCTCCTCTTCTGAACCCTATTGGATTTGGCAGTGCTTGTTCCCTTACAGGCTTTCATTGTTGACACTATTATTGCTGGGATGACAGACTACCTACATCCCTCTGGGAGAAGCTAACTATTGAACCAGTTGAAAGTGTGTTCTACTTTAACTCTGACCATTTTCCGTCCTCATCCCAACTTTGTAAAGGTGTACAAGCATAGGTGTTAATACTGACCTTGATTCATGCCACTCTGTGTGCGGGCATATGTTTAGCATAGAGAAGAATTACTCACCTGCATTATTGGTTCTTCTTTAAATTAATTCTATCTTCCATTGAATGCTACTATTAGTTGCCGCTTTTTAAAGAATGCTTAATTTACCTTGTGTATATATAAATAAATAATTTAATCTAACTTTAAGTGTGTAAGTGTTTACTTGGTGCCTACAGTTTACTGATTTCATTGTGCTACTCTACAGCTCACATTACGCCTCTTAAGATAAGCATGGCTGCTCAGTCACTCTACCAACTTCTGCTGTACAGGCCTATATTAAAAGATAAGTCTTGTGAAGTCCCACACCAGTTAGACTTTACAAAATCTTACCTAACATTGGTGGCAGGCGGTGGTATTGGTGTAGAGTGGAACACAGTGACTATTGGTTATACTTGTGCCCAAGATAACCATCCACAAGGCTTGATCCAACTGTATGTATTATTCAACAATTTAAAGAATTATGCAGTCCAAGGGGCTTGAGTTGTAAGGGAAGAAACATTCAGTTGATTCACAAATTGTTAAATCATCAAAACCCTGGGTGTAGAACCATAACCTCATCTACCAAGATTGATATGGAAGAAGAGTCTGAGAGTGATAGTTTGGAATTTAGTTCTAAACTGCCAAATGGGTGAGAAGGTGGAGAGGGTGCACAAGGGTCTGCCCCCTCAACAGCCATCTACTGTGTCTCAGATACCTCCTACCATGACCCTGCAATGCCACAATGTAAGCCCAGAATACCTGTCCTTTGAAAGGATGACACTTGAGTTAGAATTCAAAAGACTAGCGATACAGTGTGGGGACAAAGAGAAAGAAAGAAGGCACAGAGAAAAAGAAATGCAGCCTAAATCTGACATGAGAAAAATGTCCCTTGACTCTGCTTCCTTTTCAGGGTCTTCTCGGTCTACTAGTCCCAAGAGACCTCACCTACCAAAAGAGGCAGTAAGTATGTATGATCCTAAACCTGATGTGTTGCATTGGTTGAGTACATTTGAATTCACATATGGTTTGCAAGGTATTAGTGGGCATGGTTTAGTTTCATGGATAATGTCTAGGTTCCCCCAGAATGGCTGTGATGCTATCATGGAGTTGAATGCTGATGACAGGAAGAATTATGAACTAGTCAAAAAGGCTCTTAAAGCCAGGTTCGGGAAGACTCCTTCCCAATCCCTAAAAAGATTTAGAGACCATAAAAAGAAGGATGGTACCCCGTGGGATACCTGGGTGTGTGAATGCCTGAAAAAACTTGGATGGTTGTGCTAAGGTTTATTTACAAAGTGAACTCCTTTGAAGGAATGAGACATTTGTTTTTACTAGAGAATATTTTTCATGCCTGCACTTGCTGACTCAAAGGAAAATGATCACAAGTGACTAGCTGAAGCTGGTGACTTATGGGTAGCCAACTGGGCCACACCTAAGGATTCTGGGGCAACTCAGAAGAAGGATGAGGGGAAGAAGCACAAGAAAGATAGTAAAGAAAATTCTAATTCTCCATCACCAAAAGAGGGCCACAGAAACCATAAGGGTAAATACCAAGGCACGCTATACAGGTCTCGTGAAACCTCTGAGTCCAAACTAGAGACCAGAACCCCCATTCAAGAAAAGATTTTTGTAAATGTGTGGTTTGTGGGTCTGGTGACCATGTGAAAGGGGATCCGGATGTAAGAGTAAACCTTCAGGGGTCTAATCTGTCCCCTTATCCTTGATCCCTGAGGAAGAAGCTTCAATGATAGGTGCTCACTTTCACTCACTAGTTGAAGAACCCATTGGAGTTCAAGCTAGTTTTTCTTTAGTGTTCTTGGGTCTGTGGGAACAACAGAAATGTAGATGTGTATACTTATATACCTGACAACACCAAAGAATATTACAAGGACAGTGTACTTGTTGATGGCAAGGAGACTCCTGCCATTAGAGTTAGAGATACTGGGCCAGCATTAAAGTGGTTGATTAAAGTTTTTTCAAACCTGAGGATGTAGCTAAGGCACTCAAAGGTCCCACTAAACTTGCTGGAGGCCCATCCAAATGGTTCCCATTTTGCCAGCCCTCATTCTCCAGCCTAGAAACACTTGTGTATAGGTGCGTTATAAATGCCATAGTATATCATATATCATATCATATCATTCAGTGTAATAACATGACTGTAAGAATTCCTGTTAGTGTGCAATCTGAAGTACCTGGGAGAGTTATGTTGGGTAATGACTTGAAAACTCTAGGAGTAGTCTCCAGTACCCCAGGCCTCCCAGCAAAAAAAAACATGAACTGTCAAGATTGGCAACCTTGATAGACTCTCATTTTGAGATTAAGGAGCTATCCAACATCTCAAACCTGCATAGTCAATTACACGGGCTGGCTTTAAGGTTGGAGCACTCTCTAAACCTTCTTTGATCAGGGCCAAAGGGCCTCTGACAGAATGACCAGAGAGGAGCTCAAAGGGGCTGAAACCCACTGCAGCTTGAGGCAACTCTCTATAAGCAGATAGAAGGCATGGCAGTAGAAGGCCCCATTTTCTTCTCAGGGGTTCTTCTAATGCACCTATCATGCTCTTCACTGTATGATTAAACCTCTCTACCAATCCATTTGTTTGCGGGTGGTAGGCAGTTGAGAACTATGTATTAGGCCTTGGGAAGAGGATGGTACTACTGATGACTGAAGCTTCAGCGAACATTTAGGCTGGCCAAGCCCTGGTCAAGCATTGGCATGACCAGCAAGCTAACATGGTGAAGTTTACTCCAGATGAGCTTGTTCTAGTTATGGTTCCAAGGCACAGAGTTTTACAGAACAAATGGATAGGACCCTTCAAAGTAGTAGGCAAACCTGGAGAGGTCAATTATTTAGTGGACTTGGGCTACCACATGGAGGCCCCTGTGGTCTTTCACACTAATCATATGAATGCCTATGTCTCTAGACCAGGACGAAAGGCCCCCACAAACTTTTCTTCTTCTGCACTTATCAGATACACCCGATCTGACTAACCTAGCACTTTACCACTTGCTGGCTGCACTACTACTGCTTATTGCCTTTATCTATTTATTTTTACTTATTACTATTTATTCCCTCCTCTGCTCCGCACGTTTCCACTCCCCCCACTTCAGTGCACTTTCCCCCTTTTCCCTTTCCAATGCACTTTTGCACTCTTAATGTCACTGGGCTTAGTAAGTTCGCTGTTTTTGTTCTCTCTCCTGTTCCCCTCCCTTGGCCCGGTTGCGCTCTGAAACACTTGTGTATGAGCGCAATATAAATAAAATATCATTTCATTTCATTGCAGTGTTCAGCCCCACATGGGAAGAGCATCTTCACCCAGGATATGTGTTGAAGGCTTTGGAACATGCCAATCTGGCCATAAAGACAAGTATATGTCAAATTGGTCTACCTTGCTCATGAGGTAGTGAAGGTGAGAGTAGGCCCTTGCATAGTACAAGATGTACATGACTGGACCACCCCCACTACTCAAACCCAAGTGAGAGCCTTCCTAGGCCTCAATGGGTACTACTGAAATTTTATTGAGCACTATGGGACCATAGTTTCTCCCCAGAATGTTATCTCTTCTCCAAAATTTCCTAAGAAGGTCAGATGGAATGAAGAGTGTGCCAAGGCATTTGAAGGGCGCAAAAAGGCTCTCTGCAAAGCTCCAGTCTTAAGCGCTCCTGATTATACCCAATCCTTTATTGTACAGACAGATGCATCCAGTACAGGAACAGTGGCAGTCTTAAGTCAACTGGATGAGCAAGGCAGGGAACACCGCATTTGCTTCATCAGTAGAATACTGAAGGACCTAGGAACAAGGCGGGCAACCATAAAGCGTGAGTATTTTGCCATTGTGTGGTATCTGAAGAATTTTAGGCTATACTTGTATGGTTCTACTTTCCTTTTTCAGAATGACCACCAACCCTTGAGATGGTTAATGCAAATGAAGGGCAAAAATACAAAACTGCTCAGATGGTCTATACACCCCCAGGTGTTTGATTTTACCCTTGAGCATAGGTCAGGTTGTAATCATCAAAATGCTGATTATCTCTCCAGCAAGTATGAACGAATGGAACAAGAGGTTAATCCAGGAGTGGATTAAATCCTCCTGCCCTTTAGTCTGGGGGTGGGGGGACAGGTGTTGGGGAGAATGTTCAGTTTCTGGGCTAATTCCCTTTAACCTTAGAGACCCTCCCCAGATTGAAGCAAAAGAGTGATCTTTTTGATTTTGTTACCTCCTGAGTGAGTGGTCCTTTTTGCAGAAATGGCATTCAATTTTCGGAAATCTATAAAGAATCTCGAACTTCCATCAGGTTTGTGCACCAGCACTATAGGGGAATACCGAGGGCTATTAGAAGGTTCAATGATGTGAGCCTCATGGTTTCACTTCTTGAATCACGGTTTCCTTTTGAGCCTTAAGTAATCAGTATAGTTTCAGATGTACGACTTTACCTATTGGAGTGCGAATATGATGATAAACATCCTTCACTCTACCAGGTTCTTCCTGAAATACCTCAGTATATTGCCTTATACTTTCATATAGTTATTGTTTCTGATATTATTGAGGGCTGATGAAATTAGGGCCGTCCTTTCTGTATCCTCGGGTGAAAGACACAATAATATTGTGGTATGAGACTCTGTGGGATGTTCTTTCCGTTCCTTTAACAAGTAAACATGATAGATTTGTGTTTTAAGGTGGCAATCAGGTTTTGAGATCTTATAATTACACGGGCCTGTTTGTTTTATTACTTCGTTGGGTCTGTGTCATTTGAACACAAGTTTGTTTTCTGAAGTTCGTAACAAAAAAGCAGCTTTTGAGCTATCGAAAAGGATCTTATAGAAATCATTCTATCGTAAGAGGTCCTTTGTTGCTCTTGTGCCTTAACCATATGAGCATATACCAGAGGTCTTTCAACCTTCATATGCTCTTTCAGCCGACTTGCAGTCTGGGAGAGTGGAATAGGGGCTGCCTCTCTCTCCTCCCAAGTTTCCCTCAACATATCCAGAACATACTTTGGTTCTTGTCCATAAAGCAGTTCAAACAGGAAAAATCCTGTTGAGGTCTGAGGGGTTTCCCGAAACACAAACAAGGCCCAAGGCATCATATGTTCCCAATGTTTCCCATCTTGTTCCACTAACTTTCGAAGTATGGTCTTAAGGGTCTTGTTGAATCTTTCTACAAGACCATCTGGGGATTGTTGGGGAGAATTTTCAGTTTCTGTGCTAATTCCCTTTAACCTTAGAGACCATCTGCTCTTTTGCTAGAATCTGTATCGTTTTGATTTTTATATTTTGAAGTGTGTAAGTGTTTACTTGGTGCCTTGTATTTACTGATTTAATTGTGCTACTCTAAGGCTCATATTACCCCTCCTAGGATAAGCCTGGTTGCTCAGCCACTCTACCAACTTGTGAAGTACAGGCCTATATTAGGAGTTGGATCTGCCTAATACCAAGAGAGAAATCTTGTGAAGTCCCTCACCAGTTATCTTTACAAAATCTTACCTAATAAGGATGATACACTGATGTCCTAAGGGTAGCAATGTGTAACGGTTCTTTAACTTCCCCCCATAAGCTTTCTCATGAACGTGGAACACTGATCCATTAGGATCTCCTTCGGAAGCCCCACCCTAGAGAAAAAGGCAAGTAAATGTTTCAAAATGTGTTGAGTTGTGTTGGTTCTCAATGGGAAGGCTTCTGGATAACGGGCGGCATAGTCTAAAATAGCTAAAATATATGTATTTCCTAGTTTGGAAGTCTCCAGATGCCCTACAATATCCATACTGATTCTGAAAAATTTTACTTTAATGCTTTGTGATGAATTCAAGGGAGCTGGTGATGGCATATGGGTGCTAGTTTTCTGGCAAACTAAGCATGCCTAGATAAAGGTTGTAATGTCAGCATGAATTCCAGGTCAATAGAATTATTTGCTATCTGCGCTTGAGTCTTAAACTGCCTCAGGTGGTCTCCCATTAAATGGGAGTGGGCTATTTCGAATACCACCCGCTTATGGCTCTTGTGGACCACCAACTAAACCATTCAAAGTGGTATCCCCTCTATAAAGGAGCCCAGATAAAAAAAAAAGATTGCCCCCCCCCCGCCCACTTTCTCATGACTCGGGTTCTGGAACTACCTGCAGGAAGGCATCTTCCAAAAATAAATAATTTCTCTGGGAGAAAGCTAAATCAGGAAGTGTCTCGGGTTCTTCATCTGTAGATCTTCTAATTTCAGGTTTAGGAGGATTATTAGATGTTTTGTCAGCCGACCCAAAGCCTTGAGTTCCCCTGTCTGTGCTTCCCTCCCTGGGTTTTCTTTTAAGCCTGGGGAACACTGCTTTTTCAAGTACCCCTTGAGCAATCTTATCACCTTGGTGGACCTGGAAAGGATCCTTTCCATGATTTTGTAGCAAGACCTTAACATCACCTCTGAAGTCTGGGTCTAAACCCCTGCTAAAACATCAATCCTAAATCTCCATGCTAATCCTGACTTGGGTGCTACTGCAATATATGTATCCGGGGGTGGAATCAATCTCAAGTCAGTAGGTAACAGTCTCCTTTCTCCTAGGGGAATTATTTCATCCCTACGACTGCAGATATCAAACCTAATTGAGCCCTTAGTGGCTACTGAGGTGTCCAATGCTCTGACACTCAACTTCTCAAATTTCAGGGTACCTCATCGGTTGAGCCACATCCCACGGCTGACACCATCTGTGAAGGCATCATGAAGAAGGACACTAACAACCGATTCAAATCTCAAGATAAATACTTTTATTAACTTAAATGTCAGGATAGAAAAATGGCTAATTTGCCCTAATCTAAGGCGTGATTTCCCTACTTAAAGAAAACTAAGGAATGTTTGAGACAAAGAGTTCAACTGAAGATTCTTCCGGTGTCCAAGACCTATACTGTCCCTCACAACTAACTCTATACAACGTGTAGAGATGTCAGCAACCAAAAAAAAAACAGTGTTTATCCCAGAGTTCTACCCAATTGTGAAATAGTTTCATATCAGTCTCAAAATTATCCCACGTAGACAAACAGGGAAAATAGTTTGAATCAGGACCCAGGGTTCCTTCGCTAGGTTTCAGGCAGTTCACAAAAGAAGCACTGTGGTTTCCTTGCCCAAGTTCAAAATAGTTCACAGTAGAAGTACTGAGGTTCCCTTACCCAAGTTCAAAATAATTGACAGTTGTAGACTCAAAAGACTCACAATGTCTGTTTTTCACCTTTTGGTGGTTGACCTGTATTCAATCCAGTATCTAGAGAAAAGAGCCATCTGTTTTATTTTAATGCAGTTCAATGTTCAAATAGGTTTGTATATTTTATAAGGTTGAGTGATTGTTAATTCAATTACAGTTCAGACGCAGACTTTCAAGAACGTGTTCCGCTCCTTTCAAACCCACGCGACTACTCCACTTGACTGTATACGTGCACATTTGCCAGTTCCCTCACATTGCTTGCAGTCAATTTCCCACACGGTTTGCTGGCCCCTGAAACTCACTAGCTTCCTTTGCAGGCTTCTCGCATATCATACTGGACTCGCTTTAGCTTGGTTGCCTCCAGGGTTTCCTCATCTGCCCATGACACACTCATGTACTCTTGCAGCACTATGGGAGAACGAGCACTCTGCCTCTTCATTAGTATGCGGGCCCCTCAGCATGCCGTCTTCTCTTGCCTTGCAGTTAAGCCACAGAACTCCTGTTCTCACACCATCCCACTTTGAATCGCCAGCCTCTGCAGTCTCTGGTATTCTGACCCTTGCCACACGGCAGCCCTGCATCCAACGGTTCACAGTAGTGTCTTGCCTTTCTCTCCCTCCTCTCTGTGCTCTTCTGGCTTCCAACCTTTTATACACCTGTGGTGTGTGTATGAACCGCAGGTGTGAGTCCTCACTGTCAATTGCCTGACTACAATTAGGCTTATTGGTGAGACATGCCTGACCTTTGTAGTGGTATCCCTCTAAGACTCTCTTCCCCATCTCGGTACCAGAGTGGTGTGGTTGTATGTTGGTGTGTATGACTCCTAGTCATCTCTTCCTCGTCTCAGTACTAGAATGGCATGACTGGGACAAAATAAGGGAAGCTGGTTTACAATAACCCATAAAGGTTGGAGAAGGATTGGGTGAGTTGCTATTACGCAAAGAGAGATATTATGTCTCGCCCAAGGGCCCCTCCACTCCCAATCCGCAAGGACCCTCCACCCAGGAGATCCCCCCTCGCTTGTCCACCCCCAGGGTCAGGATCCAACAGCAATGGTCTTTACCTTACCACCTGCACAGAAGATCCATGGGGAATAGGAGTGAGAATACCCTCCGGTTTCTCATATACCGCACTGACCAACTACAAGTTCGCCAGTGAGGTGGCGGAATGACCTCCAACTAAAAGGTGGAGGTCATTTGGACACCTTACTGGCAAAAATCGCCAGTATTACAGGCGCCGGTAACACCAGTGTCTGTAATATCGGCAAAATCCCCCATAGAGTCCAATAGGACTCCACGGAATGGGGGTAACACTGTCACCCGGCACTGTTAATCCGGTGGACATTTCACCAGGCCGAGTGCTGGTAATTCCATTTGCCAGTATCCTGAAGGATTTACCTCCAGGATATCGGCAATGCTGTAGAGAGCCCCAATGTGTTGTGTTGTAATGTTTACATATAGCATTGTGATGTTTATTTTTTCAGAAAGTATTATTGTCTTGATAACTTAAACATTTCATGTGTTGATATCAGCGACTAATGCACTACAAAACAAACTTATTTTTGATGTAACTTCTGAATTCTTACAAAATGAATATCTTCAATCTTGGCCATTGCATGTTCCGTAATTACAATTAGTAGCTCTTTCATTTGAGCAGCAACATTTTAATTCTCATACTGGATTTGTATATGTTTTCTTGTTAAAGAACAAAGAAATAATGAATTAAAGAGAATAATAACTATGTTGAATTAAAATCTAATGAGATTGCAACTCCTACATAGAATTTAATAATAATTAAAAAACACTTCAACAAGGTAACGTTGGACATTTCAAGATGGCGCTCAACACACAATATTGTGGCTACTGAAAAGCAGAGTGACATGCTATGACATCACGATGTTCCATGACCAGAAGTTGCTGATGCCCTGTGAAGGCTTTGTGCTGAATGCATCAGGTCTACTGATAGGGCAAATGCAGAAATTGAACTTATAAGTTCCTTGGGTATGTTTGTGAATTTTATTTTAGGAATATAATATTGACAGTCACAATTCCTTAACACTATTATACATTATACTAGCAGATGTACCCGTGCTTCACATTGTCACAAGTCTCTCCCCTCTTACCTGTTTCTCTTTGCTTGCGACCTGTTAGGGAGAATTCTCTGTAAGGCTAATTTCCCAAACCTAGTGAGTCCCCCAGCAGCTTTGCTGGATTTTTGGGGTTTATTTTTCTCTCCTGCTAAGAGTGAGACTCTTTTTCTCCCACTCTTAGGCATGATTTGAGAATGTCCTTTGACTTTGTAATGTGTTTTATGGGCTACGGGGTCTTTTACTCCATAGGGTTTCATGTGTTTTTGGTAAGTGTGTTACACAGCACCCTCAGTGCTGTAACACAGGGGTGTCATAGTGACACCCAAACATAGACTCCATACCCTGGGACTGACTACTGTCTCCCAGGGCATGTAAAGTCACCATTGACTTTACTAGTCTTAAATTGTGAACAGAACCAGTACAAACCATCATATTGTGGAAGTACTGGTAGGGGTAATTAGATTGCCCCTGGGTCTGTTTTTCGAGGGGGCACTGTGCAGTCCCCCCTCGTCGAGTTTCTGGCTGGTGGCAGTGGTTACCATGCAAAATATTCCACCGGAATATTTCCTATGGGATTTTCCCATTCATTTTAAACGCACCACTTTTTTGGTGCAATGTTAAAGATACCGCCGGGTTATTTATTTAATATTTATTCCCGGGTTGGGTCTTTTTGCCAGGACTCGGTTTTAAAATGGCGTTTGTGTCGCCTCTGTAACTCCAGCCCAAGTCGAGCCCTTTGTTCCACTTTTGGCGGGCTTCTGCACAGAAGCCTCCAAAAGTGGTGCCACTCTGTCTGGGTCTACAGGATGTGTGGGAGGGGGGAATAGGCACCCTGGACTGAGTTGCCTCGGCAACTTAAGTCGCACTCTTGTGTGATTGGCCTAGTGGTGAGCCGCCCGGCTCACCACTTAGCATGTTTGAGTGACAGCTAGGACTGGTGAATGGGGGTTTTCTGCATACAAGCAGGCCTTTGGGGACTGGAACTTCAGAAGTCACCACAGGACCTAAAGAATCCGAAGAGGGAGAAACTGAGCCGATCTGCAACGATAACACCACCGGTGGAGCCCTGCTGAACCACCTCACCACTTCCCGACGACAGAGAAGATCTTCATCCTGGAGAGTCTTCTTCCTTTGAACTGGTGGGGTTAACCAGTTCACCCTCTTTTTGCCTTCCTGGATCGTCACGTGGTCGAATCGCCCATGCCAAGCACCCCAGCGGCCGGATAGCCACGCTTCACCACTACCGCAAATAAAAGGGTAGTACCTTGTAACCGAGAAACTCCATGGCTGATTTCTTCCCTGGCAGTGCAACGACCTCCAGCTTTCCTCCACGTCGAGACCTTCTCTTCCCCTGGACGAAGCACCGACTTGCAACCAATGCCAGGAACAACTGCCCCCGCTGGAGCTTTCTTACCATTTCAGGTACTGTGTCCCGCCTGGTCTCCCTTGCAACAGACTGTTCAAGGTGTCCCGTAAATCCTTGACTCTCTATCCTGGGGTGACCTGGGACCTGTTAACTAACTTTTCTGAACTGATCCAACTCCTTTTGAACTATCTGCAAAGACTTTTAAAGTGTACTTCAACTGTGTGATCTTGGGCACATTCCGCCTTGCTCTCTTCAAGAGTGGGCCTGGCCTATGAACTTTCTTGCTCTACAGTAGACTCTGCCTTTCTTGACTTGCTGTGGTTCTGTTAAAAGGGTTGGTATTGTGTGCTTCCTTTTCCCTCCCTTTTAAAATAATTATTGGAGTGCCATCTTGGTTAAGCGGTCACCTCTGCATTGATAATAAGTGGTGTTCTTTTCCTAAGACTTGTCGAATAATTAATCAGGGAGATGTATATATTTCTAGTGACTGTGTTTGAACTTGCTTGACATATTAGTGCCAGTGTATTTTTATAAGTGTTTTTTTAAATAAATAATTATATACTTTTATACCCAGTGTTTGCTTGTGCTACTGTATTTTTGTACCTAATATGTATGCTCTATATACTGCCTAACTCTTCTTGAGAGAAGTCTGACTGCCCAGCCACAGCTACCAGGTAAATCTGGGTGGTACAGACTGCTACCAATTGGGTTTACTGACAACACCTGTAGTCTTAAACTTTTTGCAGTGGTCCCTAAGGGAACTGCACATGTTTCTGCCTAACACTGGTGTACAGCGGTGGGATTTGTATTGAGTATACATTTTAGTGTGCTTATAGATACCTTAGTGCAACTAACCACAAAGCTTAGCACTGAAACGTTTATTCTCTAACCTATCAACTATGGAAAGTTATAGTCAAAAGTCCCTTGCTACAAAAACTGCTGATTGTTTAAGAGTTCTCTGTAAGCATAAGAATCTCCTGACTAAAGGCAAGAAAATGGAGCTAATAGAAAGATTGTTAGCAAACCAAAGTCTGGGTGATGGTTCAGAGGAACCCACTCTCCCAGAGAATGTAGATAACGGTAATGATATTGATATTGATCAAAGTATTGATAATCCTGAGGAAGAGTCAGAAGAGGAGGGTGAGGCTGCTGTGACTGTCCCCCCCAGGCCTCTGTCTGCTCTACCAGCTGTACCTACTGGACCTTTACCAGGTCCCACACTTAGTCCTCAATATCTTGAACTAGAAAAAATTAAGCTTGTATTAGAATTCAGGAAACTAACTGCCCAATCTGAACTAAGGCTCAAAGAAATGGAGCTCAAGCATGAGCTAGAGATGAAGAAATTGTCTGTTGAAAATGCTTCTCTCTCCGGATCCTCTAGGAGTTCCAGTCCCAAAAGACCCTGGATGCCTAAAGAGATTGTGGGTATGTATGAGCCTACGTTGGATGTGTTGGATTGGTTGGCTATGTTTGAGTATAATCATGGGCTCCAGGACATCTCAGGGAATGAGTTACTTCCCTGGTTCTTCTCTAGGCTCCCCCCTGTTGCATCTGATGTGGCAATGGAGTTGGAGGAGGTGGATAAGAAGGATTATGAATGTGTGAAGCTAGCTTTGATAGCTAGATTTGGGAAGACCCCTTCCCAGTACCTTAAGAGGTTTAGGACCCTCAAAAGGCATGATGGTACCCCTTGGGCTACCTGGGTGAGTGAAAGTTTGAAGTCTTTAGAGGGATGGATTAAGGGTTACAAGGTGAACACTTATGAGGGAATGAAGAATCCTGTGATGTTGGAGTCAATTTATGATGCCTGCTCTCCTGAGCTCAGACAGCACTTGGCTGATTCAAAGGAATTAGATTCCAGAAAACTAGCTAAGGCTGCTGACTTGTGGGTTGCCAACAGGGCTACTCACAAGGACTCTGGGGCAGCTCAGAAAAAGGATGAGGGGAAACAGCCTAAAAAGGACTCCAAAGAGAATTCTAATAATTCCAATCCCAAAGAGGGCCCCAAACAAAACAATAAGGGTAAGCCACAAGGGAAACCGAATCAGGCTAGTGTACCTTCTGTTACCAAACCAGAAGGAGGTCAGAGCAAGCCACCATTCCAAAAAGCATTTGGTAAATGCTATGTTTGTAGCTCGCCTGACCATGTGAAAGGGGATCCCAGATGTAAGGGTAAACCTTCAGGGGTCCACACTGTCTCCTTAGCCTTCGCTCCAGAGGAGGAAGCACAGATGGACAGTGGAAACTTTCTACTACTGGCTGATGATCCCACGGAGTCTCAGCCAGTGTTTCTTTAGTGTCTCTGGGGTTGTGGGAACAACAGAATTTAGATGTTTATAATTCTATCCCAGATAATACTAAAGAGTATTATAAGGACAGTGTCCAGGTGAATGGTCAGGAGACTCCTGCCATTAGGGACACTGGGGCCAGCATAACTGTGGTGGATAAATCATTTTTTCAGGCAGAGGATGTTGCTAAGGCACCCAAACGCCTCACCAAGTTAGCTGGAGGGCCTGTGCTGATGCTTCCCCAATTATCAGTTCTCATCCAGTGTAACGACCTGACTGTGAAGATACCTGTCAGCATACAAAGTGAGGTACCAGGAAGGGTTCTGTTGGGAAATTACCTGAAAACTCTTGGAGTAGTGTCGCATACCCCCAGACCTCCTAGTAAAAGGTTACAGGAGCTCACCAGACCTGCAAGGGAGAGAACCATGAGAGGTACTCCCAAGGAGATGATGAAGAAGGATATCACTCCTACTCCACTGGAGTTATAACTTGCTATCTCTGAACAACAAGACGCAAAGGGGAAACCCAAGACTTTTAGGAAACAGCCAGCAGCAAGCACTCCAGTGCTTCCAACAAGGACTTCCCCCTAGGTTGTCCAAAGTTACACCTGTAACTCCAGCTGAGGCTGAGAGGGAGCTACAACCCTGTGTGGTTGAGCTAGACTCTGAAGAGGAGCTAGTGGAAGGCCAAGAACTCATTGGAGATCTGGATCCTGTTGACCATCCTGACCTGCAGTCTTTACTGTTGGCCGAAGGTGGACCCAACAGGGCAGACTTCAATAAGGGACAGAGAGAATGTCCAACTCTGTAAGGTCTTCGCCAAAAGGCAGCTTCTCAGGCTGATGGGCAAGAGCCTGGGAAGTATAGGTTGCACTGGGAAGATGGCCTTTTCTACAGTGAACCGACTGAGTCTGCACCTGGAGACTACAGGCGGCTTGTAGTACCTCAAGAAAACAGACAACAGTTCTTGCAACTAGCCCATGAGATTCCTTTGGCTGGTTACTTGAGTTTCAAGAAGACCAAGGAAAGGCTCTCACTCTACTTTTATTGGCCAAAGATGGAGGCTGAGGTAGATAAGTTTTGCAAGAGCTGCCACACCTGCCAAACTTCTGGTAAGGTTGGTTCCAAGAATGTGGCACCTTTAGTGCTTCTCCCAGTAGTGGGAGTACCATTTGAGAGGGTAGGGATTGACATTGTTGTTCCCCTTGATCCTCCAACCTCCTCAGGCAACAGGTTTATCCTTGTTGTAGTAGACCATGCTACTAGATACCCTGAGGCAATTCCTAAGAGGACTGTTACAGCTCAGGCTGTGGCTAAGGCCCTCCTTGGTATTTTTACCAGGGTTGGGTTTCCTAAGGAAGTAATCTCTGACAGGGGTCACATTTTATGTCCCCCTACATGAAAGCCATGTGGAAAACCTGTGGAGTTACTTACAAGTTCTCAACCACATACCACCCTCAGACAAACGGATTGGTAGAAAGGTTCAACAGAACCATGAAGAGCATGATAGGTGCTTTGAAAGATCCCCTTAAAAGAAAGTGGGACCTTCTACTGCCATGCCTTCTCTTTGCTTATAGAGAAGTCCCTCAGGAGGGAGTAGGTTATTCTCCCTTTGAACTTCTTTATGGCCATCCAGTCAGAGGTCCATTGGCCCTGATTAAGGAGGGGTTGGAGAGTGCTCCTTCCCCCAAGCCAGTCAGAGTGACTGACTGTGTGATAGGTCTCCGCAGGAGAATATCACACATGATGGCAGAAGCTAGTGATAACCTGAAAGCTGGACAAGCTTTGGTCAGCATTGGCATGATCAAAAGGCTAACCTGGTTGAGTTCACTCAATACCAGCTAGCTCTAGTTATGATCCCAACAAGGCAGAGGGCCTTGCAAGATAAATGGATGGGACTCTTCAAGGTTGTGGGTAAACTTGGAGAGGTGAACTATCTGGTGGACTTGGGCAATCCCAAGGAGGCTCCCAGAGTCTTCCACACCAACAGACTAAAGGCGTATGTCTCCAGTCCTGATGTAGGAGCCTTGCTTCTAGCTTCAACAGAAGAGGAAGAAGAGAGTGAAGCTCTCCCTGATCTCGTCAGAGGCTTACCCTTGGATGAAAAGATTGAAGGAGTAAATCTCTCTTCAAATCTGACACCTGAGCAACAAGAGGAGTGCAAATCTATGTTAAATCATTTTGCCTCCCTGTTCTCACTTTCACCAGGCTTGACCCCTTTGGGCCAGCATGATACACTCACTGGTGACTGTCTGCCAGTCAAAAGCAGAGGATACAGAATGTCAGAAAATGTGAGATCCCACATCAAAGGGGAGGTCAGCAAGATGCTTTACCTTGGGGTAATAGAGCCCTCTACTAGTCCATGGTCTAGCCCAGTTGTGTTAGTACCAAAGGCTGGATCCAAAGAATTGAGATTCTGTGTGGATTATAGAGCTCTTAATGCAGTTACCAAGACTGATGCCCACCCTTTGCCTAGAACAGATGAGTTGGTGGATAGACTTGGTGCAGCCAAGTTCCTCAGCACATTTGATCTAACATCAGGCTATTGGCAAATAGCCCTGACAGACCATGCCAAGGAGAAACCTGCATTTTCTGCCCCAGTTGGCTTATACCAATTTAAGGTTATGCCTTCTGGACTGAAAAATGCACCTGCAACATTCCAAAGGATGCTAAATCAGGTTCTGGCTGGGATGGAGGACTTCTGCATGGCATACTTGGGTGATACTGCAGTGTTCAGCCACTCCCGGGAAGAGCATGTTGACCACCTAGGACATGTTTTGCAGGCTCTTGGGAAGGCCAACCTGAACATAAAGGCAAGCAAATGCCAGATTGGACAGAGTAAGGTGGTCTACCTTGGGCATGAGGTAGGAGGTGGAGAAATAAGGCCTTTGCTCAGTAAGATTGAAGCTGTGCAAAATTGGACAACACCTACTACTCAAACCCAGGTGAGAGCCTTCCTAGGCCTCACTGGGTATTACAGGAATTTCAAAATTCCCTACGAAGGTCAGATGGAATGAGGAGTGCAATCGGGCCTTTGAAAACCTGAAGAAAGCTCTTTGCCAAGCACCACTACTGAGAGCTCCTGACTACCACCAAACTTTCATTGTGCAGACAGATGCTTCTAATGTAGGCATAGGTGCAGTCCTTAGCCAACAGGATGAGAAAGGTAGGGAGCACCCAATTTGCTTCATCAGCAGAAAGCTGAAGGATCCTGAGACAAGATGGGCAGCAATTGAAAGAGAATGGGCCTCATTATAACCTGTCAGGTTTGGACCGCTGGGATTCCGTGACGGCGGTAATAAAGTTTCCGTGTCCGCAAGGTTGCGGAAAGACCGGCCGATTACATGCTGTCGGTCGCGCGCACCACACGGATGCGGAAACGTTGTTACCGCCATCAGGGAAAAAGCCACGGAAATGGACGTAGCGCTGCCACAAGTAGCGCAAAAACCCTGTCCGCCTCCGTCGCCACGGACACAGAACCGGAAATACCATGATCGCCAAAACAGGAAACAGAGAGGCGGCCATCATATAAAGCACAATCCATTGCCATCCAGAGTCAGCACAAGCAGAATCCACACTGTGAGAAGGCAAAAGGGACCGACAGCATGTCTGCCAGGATTCCAGCTCAGAGGCAGCGCAAACAGCGCTTTAGTGAGGCAGAGCTAACTGTTCTGGTGGAGCATATAGTGGAGCATGCAGAGATGCTGTTCAGTGCCGATCAACGGCGTGCCACACAGCAGCAGAGGAAGGAAGTGTGGGCGGAAGCAGCACGCAAGTGCACTGCTGTGGGCGTGACTGTGAGGAGCATCAAGGACTGCCACAAGCGGTGGGATGACCTCAGGCTGAGGGTTCGGAACCTGATCTCCACACACCGCCAACGCAGCAGTGGGACAGGTGGAGGACCCCCTTCCCCACTGAGGCTGCAAGCATGGGAGGAGCATTCCAGCATTGTCCTCCACCTTGAGGGCATCCATGGGATCGGGGAGGCTGAGGCAGGAGTGAGCCCACCTGCAGATGCTGGTAAGTGGTGAAACATGAATGCCACATGAGAACATGTTGATGGCATGACTGGGCCAAAGGACCCATTAACAACCTCTCCCCCCCCAAGCAGTGCACGACTGGGCCAAAGTACCCATTAACAACCCCCCCACCCCAAGCAGTGCATGACTGGGCCAAAGGACCCATTAACAACCCCCCCCAAGCAGTGCATGACTGGGCCAAAGGACCCATTAACAACCCCCCCCCCCCCCAAGCAGTGCATGACTGGGCCAAAGGACCCATTAACAACCCTCCCCCAAGCAGTCATGACTGGGCCAAAGGACCCATTAACAATACCCCCACCCCCCAAGCAGTGCATGACTGGGCCAAAGGACCCATTAACAACCCAGCCCCCCCAAGCAGTGCATGACTGGGCCAAAGGACCCATTAACAACCCCCCCCCGCACCCCAAGCAGTGCATGACTGGGCCAAAGGATCCATCATGATCTGTATGGCAACCAATATCACAACAATGCATACCCCCAACAATCAGATCCATGTAACTAACACTATTGAATGTTCAACCTGTCTGATGCATGTGATGCACCCATCAGCCACCCCCACAACACTAATTGCATGTCCTATATGTCCCCACAGCCGTGTCAAGTGACAGTGATACTGCACAACAGGCCAGGCAATCTGCACTGGCACGTGTCCAAGCCACCGCCCCTGCACAAGAGGATGCTGCCAGCAGTTCGGCATCTCTGCCCCCAGTACCAACTGCAACAAATGTGCCGGACACCACCACCAACATCCCCAGCGTCTCCACGCTGCCTGAGTTAACACATGTGCCACAGGAACCTATCGTGCCCACCCAAACTAACACAGAAGGCAGCTGCACTGCAGAGGAGGCGGCCTGTAGTGACAACAGTGCCGCGGCAGAGCACTCTGATACTGGGCCACAGGGGGAGATGCCCACATTTGATGACCTGGGATCCTTCCATCAGCTGGAGTTTAGTCCCACATCACTCCGAAGTCCCATGAGGTCACCCACCCCATCTATGGCAGAGCTTAATTCCCTCATGCAGCGGATGGAGGAGCAGCAGGCTACCCTCACCCAGCTGGTGGAGAGGCAGCTCGAGGAATCTAGGCTGCAGAGGGAGTGCTACAGCACATCAGTGTGCGTCGCCTATCAAGGTCCATTAGATGCTTTGCCAGCACTATTGTCACCCTGGCACGCCATGTGCGGGAGGGAATGACAACACCTCCAGGCTCATGGAGTCCATGTTGATTGGGCAACAGGCAAATATTGCACGTATGCCATGTATACCTGATTCTGTGCCATCCAATACCACCACCCCATTCAGCTCCACTACTGCCAGTCCAAGGAGGCGCTCGAGTCGGCTAACGGGGCTCTCAGGCAAGGATGCACAGGCACAGAAGCGCACACAGAAGTGATGGCATGTGTGTAGGGCACTGCAGGACACACGTGGACTTGAAGGGTGTGAGGGGTGGGTACGTTTGGGTGGTGGGGGAGGTTGTTTTGGGTGTTTGAACATTGGGGCCTGGGTGGGGGTGGGTACGTTTGGGTGGTGGGTGGTCACGGGTGTACAGCTTCCCTAACCATTGCACCTGCTTCCCTGTTTTTAATTCATCAATATATCATCATTTGAAATCAAAACATACATGTGTGGACATCTATAATTTCATTTGCAGTACAACAAATCATTTATTGTCATCACCATGTCCATGCATTGCTGTAAATGTGCTGTGTCTCAAAAGTAAATGCGAATCAGTTCATCCCGTGCTCTTTGGCCATCAAGTGGACCCCCAGGGGGAGGTGGTGCCATCCCATCCCCATCTCCATCTCCATCCCCATCCCCATCTCCATCCCCATCTTCTTCATCTGCGTCTGTGGGCATTGGGATGTTCCTGCCCAGGCAGAGATTGTGCATCATGGCACATACAAGCGTGATTTTACCTGTCTTCACTGGGCTGTACAGTAGTGATCCGCCAGATCTGCTCAAACAGCGGAACCGGGCCTTCAGCAGTCCGAATGTCCTCTCAATCATTCCACGTGTGCGGACATGTGCCCTATTGTACGCCTCTTCATGCCTGTTCCTTGGTCTCCGTACAGGTGTCATCATCCATGGCGTGAGTGCATATCCAGCATCACCTACATGGGATGTAGATGGGGGGACATGTCAGTGTGTGTTGTATCATGTCTTAATCTGATGCTGTGCTATTTTGTATCGTTGTTCATTCATGCATGTGTGCCATGCAGTGGTTGGAAGTGTTTATCGGCCATCACAGTGGATGTAGCCAAATGGATATTGACCTGCACATTTACGTGCATGTGTACTCTGCCCTGTGGGTGACATTTGATTGTGAGGCACAAGGCGTATGGGACAGTGACCGCATCGGCTGTGTGTGTCATGTGGCAGGGTGTGTACGGGCAAACTGTGTTGACCTATCATGTCTTCCTTTGTGAAGTTTGGGATCCGCTGTCTATTTGGTTGATGGCAGGGGGGGTGATGCATGTGCGGTCACAGCGGCACACTCACCTTGCTCATTACCCTGGAGAGACACACACCACTTCAACAGGGTCGGAGTATTGTCAGCTGTACTCACCTAATAGCCATGTGTTTTGTCCAGCATAGCGTTCCATGTACCGTGGCAACGTGGAATTCCGCAGTACCATTGAGTCATGGGTTGAGCCTGGGAAATGTGCGCATCAGTGTGTTATCAGTAGCGTGGCATCACATACCATCTGTACATTCAACGAGTGATACTGTTTCCTATTGCGGAACACCATCTCAATTGCACGTGGTACTGTCAGCTCAATGTGGGTGCAGTCAACTGCGTCTATGCAATTTGGCATGCCTGCTATGGCATGGAAGGCCAACTTGGTGGCAATGACCTCGGGTAGGGTACGGGGTAGGGCTATGTGTTCCGACACATGGCGCAACAGGGCATCCAGTACCTGTACCAGGATTTTTGAAAAACAGGGTTGTGATATGCCGTGCAGCTCACCGACCGTGTGTTGATAGATGCCAGTGCCAAGGAAATGCAGCACAGACACAACCTTCAGGAGGGGGGGGTGGCGGTGGGGGTGTCTATGTGGCTGCTGATGTTGTCCTCAATCATGGCAGTGATGTACAGGATTGTTGGACGGTCCATCCGGTATAGTGTGTGGATCTGTCCTGGGGTAAGGTTCCAGGGTGAGGCCCTGATGCATGGTATTGCAGGCTGCCTGCGGGGTTGTGCCAGCTGGACAATGGGGTTTGCCATAGGTGCAGGGTTGGCTGGTTGGCGCCTGCGCCTCCTCCGCCTCCGCCTCCGCCTCCTCCTCTGCGCCATTAATGCCATTATGTGCAGTGCTGCCTGTTGGTTGAGTAGGCCCAGTCCAAGTGCAACTAGAGCTGCTGCCTGCATGGTTTTGTGTTGTGTTGGGCTGGGTGTGGCCCTTTTGTAGTCTCCCATTGTGCTGCTGGGTCCAGCTGGGCTGATTTGGTGCACCTGTGCCCTGATTCAGTTCAGCAGGCACTGTTTAATGGCATGTTCGCGTTGGCGGCGGTACCGCCACCGTGATCACGGTTTTAACGCCATTTTTCTGGCGGTGTTTCCGTGTCCGCACTAGTTGTGATGCTCGCGGTGTTTCGTATTGCCGGTAACGGAGGGGTTTCCGTGCAGGTGGACTTTACGGGACCCTTAACTCTGTGGTGGCGGTTGGGGGAGGTGCTATTTCCGGGGCCGCGGGTCATGATTGGGCGGACGCGGAAACCCTGCCGGTATGGTTATACCGGCAGCGTTAATTCTGGACCGGAGCACTTGTAATGAGGCCCAATGTTTTGCTATTGTGTGGGCACTGAAGAAGTTTAGGCCATACTTGTATGGTTCTACTTTTGTCATTCAGACTGACCACCAACCCTTGAGATGGTTGATTCAAATGAAGGGGGAAAACCCAAAACTATTGAGATGGTCAATTTGCCTTCAATGGTTTGATTTCACCATTGAGCACAGGTCAGGGTGTCACCACCAAAATGCTGATGGTCTCTCTAGGATCTATGTCATCGACTAGAGGAATGAGATTCATCCAGGAGTGGATTAAATCCTCCTGTCCCTTAGTCTGAGGGGGCGAGTGTTCGGGAAAATCCCCTGTAAGGCTAATTTCCCAAACCTAGTGAGTCCCCCAGCTGCTTTGCTGGATTTTTGGGGTTTATTTTGTTCTCCTGCTAAGAGTGAGACTCTTTTTCTCCCACTCTTAGGCATGATTTGAGAATGTCCTTTGACTTTGTAATGTGTTTTATGGGTTATGGGGTCTTTTACTCCATAGGGTTTCATGTGTTTTTGGTAAGTGTGTTACACAGCACCCTCAGTGCAGTAACACAGGGGTGTCATAGTGACCCCCAAACATAGACTCCATACCCTGGGGCTGACTACTGTCTCCCAGGGCAAGTAAAGTCACCATTGACTTTACTAGCCTTAAATTGTGAACAGAACCAGTACAAACCATCATATTGTAGAAGTACTGGTAGGGGTAATTAGATTGTCCCTGGGTCTGTTTTTCGAGGGGGCACTGTGCAGTCCCCCCTCGTTGAGTTTCTGGCTGGTGGCAGTGGTTACCACGCGAAATATTCCACCGGGATATTTCCTATGGGATTTTCCCATTCACTTTAAACGCACCACTTTTTTGGTGCAATGTTAAAGATACCGATACTATAGTTAACCTCGTCGGTACCTGGAGTCACAAATTCTAGAGACCTCATATTCAAGTTGGTTATTGACAATCACTGGAGTAGATCTTGGAGCAGTTTGAGAGGGTTGCACATATGGGTTTAACAGAGAAGTGTGGCAGACTGGATGGGTCCTTTTCCATGACTCTCGTAGTCAGAGTCGAAAGGCCACTGGATTAACAATTTCCTTTATAGAAAAAGGTCTGTAATACCTGGGAGCCAATTTATTTGTTCATAGGTGATGAGGAAGGAGTTTTAAGGATAGCCAAACCTTATCGCCTATTGAATAGGAAGGACTTCTTTTGGAGTCTGCAAATTGTTTAACATCTCTTCGGGCCTTTTCCAGGTGTTCCTTTGCTTCTTTGTGTACAGTGACCAGGGTTTCAATCCATGAATCGACCGCAGGAACTGGGGTAGGATGTGGGAGAACGGATGGTAGGACTGAAGGGTGAAATCCTTGGCTACAGAAGAAAGTGCTGGTCTTGATAGCTGAATGATCCAAATTGTTGTATGCAAAATCAGCCACAGGTATCAAGAGTGACCAATCATCCTGGACTTTGGTGGCGAAGCAGCGAAGTTACTATTCCAGGGTTTGGTTTACTTGTTTACTAGCTCCATTGGTCTGTGGATGATAGCCCGAGAACAAGGCACGTTGGATCCCCAATATCCGACATAGTTGTTTCCAAAACTGGGGTATGTACTGGGGTCCTCTGTCGGAAATGATTTTGGAAGGTAGTCCATGAAGCCGGAATAGGTGTTCTAAAAAAATCCCAGCTAGTTCAGATGAGGATGGTAGTTTGTATAGAGGTGTAAAATGAGCCATGTGTGTGAACAAATCAATGGTAATAATTATAGTCGTGTAGCCTCTTGAAGAAGGTAATTCCACAATAAAATCTGTGGCAATGATTTCCCAGGGTTTTGTTGGTATTGCTGGTTGGTGTAGGAGACCTGCTGCTTTTCTATTGTCATGTTTATTCTGATTACAGACTGCACAGGCCTGGACATAGGTTTTTATGTCATCCTTCATCCTTGGTCACCAGAATTGTCTTTGTATAGGACGTAGGGTGTTGGAGATTCCACGGTGTCCTGAATGGAGGGTATCATGGCATAGGTTTGTGATCTTTTGTCTCAACCCTGGAGTGGGAATGGCTAGCCGAGTATCCTTGAATAGGTATCCATCTTTTATCTTGAGATTCCACCGATTGTCTCTTTTAAACTCCTTCCAGAGTTTGGAGGACTGAGTTTGGACTCGAATATCCTCCAGGAGAGTAACGGCTTGAGCTATGAATATTGAGTTGGGAAACATCTTGGGAAAGGTCCGGTCCTCAAGGGGTTCATAATCAGGACGTCTGGATAAGGCATCGGCTATGATGTTATGTGTTCCAGGAAAGTGATGGATTTGAAATTGGTATTGGGCAAAAAAGAAGGTCCAGCGGGCTTGACGGCTGTTTCTGCACTCCAGGAATTGTAGGACTTGAAGATTCCGATGGTCGGTACGGACTTTTACCGGGTGTTTGGATCCCAGAAGGAGATGACGCCAGTCAGTGAAGGCTTGTCGAATGGCTAGCAACTCCTGCTCCAGGACGGAATAATGAGTTTCACTGGGAGTCAAAGTGCGGGAGAGATAGGCAATGGGGTGTTCTACCTTGTCATCAAGTTCCTGTTTCAGTATTGCTCTGATGGGGTAGTTGGATGCATCAGTCTCAACAAGGAAATGACGGTCTGTGTCGGGTTGAGCCAGGATGGGAGCGTGTCTGAACTCAGACTTCAACCGTTGAAATGCTGAGTCTTGAGCTGAGGACCACTAAAGGGGGTGTCTTTCTTTAATAGTGTGACAATGGGATGTACAATCTCAGAAAATGAGGGTATGAATTTCCTGTAAAAGTTAGCGAGCCCCAGGAAGGATTGAATTTGTTTCACAGTGGTTGGAACAGGCCAATATAGGATGGAATCAACCTTGGAAGAATCCATTCCAATCCCCTTTGGGCTAAGAACAAATCCAAGATAGTGAACAGTTGATACATGGAAAAGGCATTTTTCAGGTTTGGCTAGGAGCTTATGTTCTCGTAAACATTGTAAAACTGCCTTAACGTGTTCTTCATGTTCCCGAGGTTCCTTAGAGTAAATCAGTATGTCGTCTAGGTATACAATGACGAAGAGGAACAACATGTCAGAAAAGACCCGATCTATGAAACGTTGAAAAATTGTGGGGGCATTATCAAGTCCAAAGGGCATGACCAAATATTCAAAATGGCCAAAGGGTGTTCTGAAGGCTGTTTTCCATTCATCACCTTCTTTTATACGAATAAGATGGAAGGCACCCCTGAGATCTAGTTTTGTGAAGATGACTACACCTCTCACAGCTTCCAGGATGTCCAAAATAAGAGGCAATGGGTAACTGTCCTTGAGGGTGCATTGGTTAAGGCCACGGTAATCCAAACATGGTCTAAGCTCATTGGAATCCTTCTTAGGAACAAAGAAGAGGGAAGCTCCCGTTGGGGACTTGGATGGTCGAATAGTTCCATTTGCCAAGTTGGTGTCCAGATACTCCCGGAGCGCCCTTTTTTCAGGTTTGGATAGAATGAACATTCTTCCGAAGGGAATCAGTGCTGAAGGCTCAGTGTCAATGGCACAATCCTCAGATCTGTGGGGTGGTAGAGACTGAACCATAGCTGTTGAGAACACATCTGAGTATGCCTGGTAAGCCTGAGGGATCTGGATAATGTTAGAGACAGTTACTGGGAAATGCTGGGTTTCTTGGGAGTCTTCTAAGGAACTTGGTAATCTGGTAGGTGACAAACAATGGGACATAAAATGTTCTGAACCAAGAAACAAGGAGCCTGCTGCCCAATTGATGTAGGGGCTGTGTTTCTGCAGCCAGGGCATGCCTAGAACCATGGTATAGTGGGCAGATCTTATGATCTCAAATCTAATCCTCTCTTGGTGGTGGTTTATTGAAAGAAGAATCTCTTTGGTTTGGTGGGTTATGGGTCCTGAACACAAGGGTCTCCCATCAATGGCTTCAACAGGTTGCATTGTCTCTCGTGTTTCATGAGGAACGTTATGACTAATGACCCAATCATTATCTATGAATATGCCCATGGCTCCGCAGTCCACTAAAGCCAGAATGGGGTAGGATTCTTTCTTAGAGGGTGACAGGAATGCCTGTAGAATCACAAGATTGTTCTGTCCTGGAGAGTTCAAGGAAGGAATTGGTGAGGAGCAGACATCTTTCTCCCAAAACTGTGCCTCACTTAGGATCGGGAGCTGGCGTTTCCCGAACGCCGAGGTGGAGCAATAGGGCACTCTCGCGCAAGGTGTTTATCAGAGGCACAGTACATGCACAGTCCGGTATGAATCCGACGCATCCTTTCTTGTGGGGTAATGGGTCCTCGGAAGGATCCTATTTGCATGGGTTCTGGGTCCAGGTTTGGAGATGCAGCGGGCTCTGGTTTGTATGGGTGGTCCGTAGCAGCCTTTTGGGATGTTGGCTTAGACTTCCTTTTCTCTGCCTTTCTTTCCTGGATCTGGAAATCGATTTGTAGGGAGAGGTCCATGAGAGCTTTGAAGGAGCTTTGGCGGGCTACCCTGGCTAACTCGTCCTTTATCACTTCATTTAGGCCTCTTCGAAAGAGGGTGAAGCTGGCTTCTTGGGACCAATCGGCCTCTTTTACTAATTGTTTAAAGCGGGTCACATACGTAAGCATATCCTGGGACCCTTGTTGAAATTCAAGCAGTCTTTCTTGAGCACTGTAAACAAGTTCTGGGCGATCAAACATGGCCTTTAGGGCTTCCACGAACCCATTATAATCATCCAGGAGTGCGTCGCCCGTATTGAATAGGGGGTTGCCCAGGTCAGGGCATTGCCTGTGAGATGTGATATCATGAATCCCACCTTTGCTCTTGGGGTGGAAAAGTAGTATGGCTTGAAGGTAAAATGTACCAAACATGAATCAAGGAAGGCACGGAGGGTTTTTGAAGAGCCACCGTATTTGTCCACTACTCCTCCCAACAAGACACTTTCTTTGGCTGCAGAGTCACGAGATAAGACTAGCTGCTTTAATGCAGCGTTCTCTGCTTTAAGGTTCTGGACTTCAGTGGTTAGTTCCTGCATAACTCGCATGAAGTCTTGAACCGTGGCTTCCATGTTTGTATTTGTATCGGGTTTAAGGCATCTCAATCTGTCACAAGTCTCTCCCCTTCTCACCTGTTTCTCTTTGCTTGCGACCTTCTTGCATGTGTTCTTTCGCACGGTCCGGGATTTGTACAGGCCCGTGTGCAGGTCGTCGGATTCCAGCGTGAGGATTGCATGTCCTACGCCAAGTAGCATTCAAATATCCAGGACTGGGAACCAGGAAGGAAACAGTATCCTAACTCGGAGGCACGGAACGCCGTGACCCGAGCACAGCAGAACTCTACGAAGAAAAGCACGGAAGAGGGTAGTTCAAGGAAAGGGAATGGAAAAGGGAGTGTAATCAAGTAAAAGGGAAAACGGGACTCGGAAGGAGGCCCCGAGCGAACTCCGGCAACACACGACTGACTACACTAAGCGGTAGGGTTGAGACGCGCAGAGCCGCGGGGGCGTGACTGTTTTGTAGGAAGTTGAACGTAGCGCGTAAAGGCTGGTAAGCTGCGTTTCGTATTCAACGGCCATGTTGGAAGGATCATGGAATTCAGTCCTCTATGGGTCAGGGACCACGATGTCCAGAACGGACGTAATCGGCGGTTCATGACACACATGGTAATCCCAGGGCTGAAGTGTGTAAGATTGAAGTACCATACCCATGCGTCTACGGCTGAAGCATGTAAGCTTCATACTGTTGAGGTGGCATGCATTTATCAACTTCTGTGGGAAATGAAGTTCCTGTAATTATCATGAGAGATTTGCCATGATGTGATGGACAACGTAATTGCGGACACTATTGAAGAGACATGCACAGTTTCCTGTCACCCGCATCACTATAAAAGCACCATTTTGTGTGAACCACAGGACTTCAAAAATGAGTGCCGCTAATGTCAGCTAGAATGCTGATAGTGTGGAAAGTTAAGGAACAATGAACTGCTGAGGTTTTCATGAACTGCTGTACCTTAGGAACAATGAATGTAGAACTGTGGCAGAACTGTGGCGCAAAGTGCTATATGGCAGGGGTAAGCAGTGCAGAATAGAAAAAATCTACATTTTATACTTTTTACATTGTCTACACCTTGGAACCTACCGACATTCCACATTTCAGGTCTTTAACATGGGAGCATGCTGACCATTTTGAACAGACATAGACACACATATCCAAGCATTGCAGACCGCTTAAAAAAACATGTAAAAAACGGTAAATTACATTTTTGTATATTTTATACTGTTTACATTGTATACACCATGGAACCCACCCACATGCCAAATTTCAGGGTTGTAGTATGTTGGAAAGTATGCTGAACATTTCAAACAGACGCACACAAATATCGACAAATTTAACTTTTCAGGAAACACCCCACTTTTAGGTAAATGGAGACAATGAGAACATATTCTTCAACCTTACAATGTGATTCTTGAATGTATGTATGTGACAGGGCTAGCGTTGCCCGGGGTTAGGGAGAATTCTCATAACTGGCTAATTTCCCATACCTATTGAGTCCCTCGGCAGCTTTGCTCGATTTCTAGGATTTATTTTTTGTGTGTTCTTGGGCTCTGGAGCCTCAACTACTCCATGAGCACCACTTTTCATGTGTATAGTAACACAGGGTTGTCTTTTAGACTTCCCACTGACTCCATATTTCTGGGGCTGACTACTATCCCCTAGAAACATGTAAAGTTGCCATTAACTTTATGTAGTCTCTTTTAAAGCACAGACCCAGTACACCCCATCAAACATGGAGTATTGGAAAGGGTTAATTCTTATCCCTTTTTGTCTGTGTCTCTTGGAGCCTTGTTTCGCACCCTTAACATTAAGACTTGGTGGGTGGCAGTGGTAACTACCCTACCTTTTCTACTGCGGTTATATTATATAACCATGGTATTGTTTTAGGCTATTATATCAGCCTCGAACATAAACCCACTTGACCAAATACATTTTATTTTGGCTCCGGCTGGGTTTATTCGCCATTTCTTTTTATTAAAGTCTTTCTCGTGTTCTTCTCTGCGTGCCAAACCGGGGATGATTCCTTTGTTCGCTGTCTTTTCGCGGGCTTCTGCACAGAAGCCCACCTTAAGGCGCCTGAAGGTCTGGGTAGGGTGGCTGTAAGGGAGGGGACTTCAGACCCCTGCCATGGGTTCCCTTGGTAACCCAAGTCGCACTCTTCTGATTGGCTAAGGGGACTGGCCTTGCCAGGCCAGCCACCCTGCTGTGTGATTGACAGGCAGGCTGAATGAATGGGGGAAATCTGCATAAAAAGCAAGTCTCTGGGACTGGAAAGACAGAGTCGCCACTGGAATGCAAGAACCAACGAGGAACTGGAAGAAGAGGACCCCAACAACGACTGAACTGCCCGGTGAAGCCCTGCTGCAGGTCCGAATCTTCAGAATCCGACAACAGAGAAGATCCTCCAGGAAACTTCTTCCCTTGTGCTGGTGGAACCAACCAGTTTGCCCAAACTGCAAGCCAGGATCCATCCTCTGGTCGAATTTGCTGTACAGAGCTACAGTGGGCCGGATAGCCAGGAAGGTCGGACCCTGCTTGGGTTTTAAGGAGCGCACCTTTTATTTGTTGCTTTGCTCTGCTGCTGGTTTCTTCCCAGAGTGGCGTAGGACCCTCCAGTCTTCCTACTTCGCTGGTTTCTTCCCAGGGTGGCATAGGACCCTCCAGTCTTCCTACTTCGTGTCAGCCCGACAGTCGCTTCAGGAACCGTGAGCCTGCAGGAACCACCAGGAACGTCCACCGCAGCTACAGCTCTCTCTCCTTTTAAAGGTACTGTGCAAACCCGGTTGCTCGTTTCGTTCAGCCGCGGGGAAAGTGTGTGAAATCTTTCTCCAATCCGGGGACTTGTCCTTCTCTTTTCTTTGAACTAACTTTTCTACCAACCAACCTCGTCCGGAATCTGTGCCACAAACTTTACCGTGAACTACCCTGAACTGTGTGATCTTGAGCAAAAGACTTTTGATCCATTGACTTTGGCCCTATGCCTTTTCTAGCTGATCTTCTAACGGTAGCTTCTCTTGTTCAATTGCCCTGAGTACTTACCTTGTGGTTTGATCTAATTTCTAATAACTTTGTCTTTCCCTCCCTTTTAAATTGCTGGAGCGCCAATTTGTTCCCACTTCATTTTGTGAGCTTAACTTTTCTGCAATTTAAGGGAAGTGGTGTATTTATGATTGTGATTTTTACCTTGCTTCGAATAGTGAAATGTTATACAACTGTTGAGTAAATAAATATATATTCTTTTACTTAGAAACCTTGAGTCAGTGTTTGCCTGAATCATAGTAATTGCTGTCCTTTGTATAACTATTTGATACTGCTCACTTACTCTTGAGATAAGTCTGGCTGCTCTGCTTCTGCTACCACTTTAACTGTGTAGTACAGGCTTGTACCAAAGCTGAAATTGTACTGTCACTTGTAGTCTTAATTGTGTGTGGTGTTCCCAAAGGTATATAATTCTGCCTAACACCCGAGTGCAGGCAAGCCCCCACCCCATGCCTCCTTACCTGCAGTGATGGCATCCTCCAGGCCACCAAAGCAGAGCAGCAGCCAGGAGAGATGTGCTCTCCAACGTCAGAGATCGAGTTGGCATCGCTGTCAAGGGGTGCCACAAACACTACAACACTAGTCAGCCAAGGACGCAGCCCAGCAGACCTGCAGCAAGGGGAGCAATGGCCAGGACAACACGGGCCACTGTGAGAGGAAAGGGAAATTAACCCACTAGTCCACCATGGATGTTTTCTAAGGAGAAAGGCTGTATAAATCAGGGCCCTCCTAAACCACCATGGCGTTTTGAGGGGGCGGGGGGAAGCCTCCAGAGAGGCTGGAGAAAACAATTGGCCTCAGGTAGCCAGAATAAGCTCCATGTGAGAAATGCAACAGGGGCCATTTGGAAAGGGCCGGGGCTTACGAATCCCTTTAAACTCTCCCATGGCCACCCTTTGTCACACCCCCTGGAACCAGGTAAGTGATTGGACAGGGTGAGTATCCAATTCTGGGAGGAGGTTGGGTATTTAAGGAGGTGTCTGTGAGTGTGTAGGTGTGGTGTTGGGTGAGGACAGGAGGAAGTGTAGGACGTCCTAGCAACCAGGAGGCAAAAGCATTTGGAGTGTGGAGGATATTGTTAAATAGGGGGCCTGTGGAGTGTTTATGTAAGAGAGGAGAGAGTGTGAGAGTGGAGGTAGAGTAGGCAAAGTGGATTAGTAGTAGTGGAAGAGCTAGTATTGGTAATTGGGAGTGTGGAGAGTGTGGAAGCAGAGGTCAAGACCACCCACCAAAAACAGATCCATTCAGAACTTTGAAAGCTGCTCCACTACGTCCTTGAAAGGAGAGACCGGAGAGCCTTTGCAAAGACCCGACTTCCTCAAGGGTGAGATCAATACTAAATTCCGACGCTGGAATGCTCCACATCAATCTCTTTTTTTGGAGCCCAGACAAAGATGATTGCGAGACGGTGGACCTGCTACATTGCTCAGTTACTAATCGGGGAAGCCCAGCAAGCCTTCCAAGACTTAAATCCTGACAGGCAACCCCCTTACGAAGACCTTAAGACTGGAATCCTAGAATGTATGGGACAAAATCACGAGCATTACCGAATGTGCTTATGTCATCTAAGACTAAGATATGGATAGACCCCAAGACAAAAGTCATACCGGGAGCATTACCTGACAAATAAGCAGCTAGTGAATAAGAACTTGGAGGAAGTGAAGATGTTTATTGTGGAGCAATTTATCGACTCTCTTCTGCCATATCTTCAGAAGGTTGTATGGCAGTTACATGAGCCCACCTTGGAGTAAGCCATACAAATGGCGCATGTCCTTCAATGGGCCATGTCCTTCCGAGACCTTGGGCGGATCCTAAGAAAATGACAGAAGCCCAGCCAAACGGTCGCTCAAAAGAGGACAACCCTTTGCTGCGGAAACTGGCCCCGGTTTTCCCAAGCTCTTCCAGGAACCCCCTTAAAGTTCTGATAGCCATAGATGCCCGTCCTAAAGGAGGAGTTACCACAGAGGGGTGACCCAAAACCTCCCCAGTCGGGCAGAACCCATCCGATGCTATACCTGCAGAAGAATTGGTCACATAGCCTGCCGTTGCAGTGAGAAGCCTCGGGAAAAACACATGGAGATTGGATTTTCTACTAGGAGTCTCAGCCAGGAGACAGCTGGAGAAGAGGACCTTTGTATGAACCAGATCCTGAATATGTGGCTGACGTATTCCAGGAAGATGATCCACCCAAGACAAACACCTGGGCTTTCTACACCACTGGGGAGAGTGGCCCACAGTTCCACATACCTGTTCACATTAACGGACGGCCGGTTAAAGCCCTTCTGGATTCAGGGGGGAAGAAGATGGTCATTTGTGCTGATTTCATTTCTGCGGAAGAGCTGGAACGGACTATCTTGCCCGAATAATCAGAAGGTCACAAATGTATTTGCACTATGAAGAACTTTCGAGGTTGATCGATGTATTGGACTTAGAAGAATCTGAGTGTAGCAATGTATTTGCACTTAGAAGAATTTTCGAAGGTAGACAATGTATTGCACTTAGCAGAATCTGATGTAGCCAATGTACTAACCACCCCTGCTCCTCTCCCGCATACCTCCCAAGTACCACACATGGCCCAGGGTCAGCCAAACCACACACAAAACACACACATCCAACACAACACACACTCTCACACAACTAACAATCCCAGGCACTGGGCCTTACCCCTCCCGATGCAACAATCCACTGAACTCAATCCAAACTCACTTAGAAAGCCAACACGCACCGATCCCAGTTTCTCCTGGTTCTGCAAGCATCAACCAAAGAGCACAGCCTCTGTCCTGTCCCTCTTCCCTCACTAACCCACCCCGCCCTCTTAGACAGATCCACGTGAGCGCCTGGAAACCATGCTAGAACTAGTCACTGAGGAGTGACTAATTGCCATCAATTTCTCTTTTGCTTACTGCAAAGTCTGTAAAAGGGCAGAGCCCTGATATTGTAGAACTTTAAGTAGCCTCTTCTTGAGCATCCAAATCGAAAGGGGGAACCAAATCCAGAACCAGATCCATTATGACTTTATTTGAGGCACAAGCTACATGACCTCATGAAGTTGTGCTGGACCGCCCTGGCATCTCTGAAAGCTAAACTGTTTGGGCATAATCATCTTTAAATTGACCAGTGAAGAACCTGATGGATAAGAGGGATAAATCCCCTTAATCCAATCCCTTAGCAATTCAAATGGAGAAGCAAAAATTGGTTTAAGAGGGAAGACCGGCTCAGGTATGGAAGCTAGTGCCTGCGTCATGGGTACCTTTGAACAGGGGTGTATGGTATGTAACAAAAGGGAACATTTGACATTGGGTTTATTTCCTGTGATAATGAAAGTATATGTTGTTTCACGACCAGAACATTGTCCAAAATAGGGAGGGTACAAGGGTTGGTGTAGTTGGGAGAAGGTGGGAAGTGGGAGTCTTTAAGGGTTCATGAGAGGGGACCACAACCCTGCCATAAATAGTTTCAGAACTAAACAAATTTGAAATAAAAGTTTCTTAAACACATAGATCAATGGACAGGATATCTACTTTTCTTGTGCTTTGAAAGTTGTGTTCATATCTCATTACCCATGGAATCGATTTTCCCTGGAGTTTGTATTGAGAGGGACAGGAAGTAGCTGTTATTGGATTTTTACAAACCAGGTCTTCTGATCTAAGTGAAATGAAATGAATAATGGTTGCAAGTCTCTGCCCGACTGATCCAAAGTTAAGGCTATTATGAAATACCTTTTTCTTTTGTTTTTTTATCCTAAAGAAATGTAGCTTTACTGCACGTAATCAGATATTCAGCTTGCCTTCCATTCTTGTGATCATTATCTATTGTGCGAAAAAATAGGAGAATTCATTAAGGAACTTCCATATCATTACCCCAGAAAGTGATTTCCCTTGAGGCCTACAATTAAAATATTCAGTTCCCCTTGTTTAGGAGCACTGTCACGCTGGAAGATGCTCTTGGTCTTGGGTATCTGTGCACATGATTTGGCAGAATGTGAAATTACTTCTCTGACCTGAAGAGAGCATGCAAGTATTGATGACTTTCATGAAGGTGGATTTTATGGATTAGGGTAGATGGGTGAAATGTGTTTAGTGAATTCGAATTTGCAGGATGTAAAATCGACATCTGACCTATCCTATGTATGTATGAAATCTACCCAAAATAACGTTATTGTTCTTAACAATGTTGATTGGAAGAATGGGCCCATGGCTCCTGGCTGTGATGTATTCTCTCTGTAGCTCTGTTTTGATTGTCTCCTTTGATCTCTACCATACCATTAAATGCTCTTCACCCAACTATTACCCTTATTCCTTCCCTTAACCTGTGCATCAACCACCTTTGATTTATACCCACAATATGAACTATGATGACTCTTTGATTTCCCACTACTTTATTACCAGAGTTGCATTGCACTTTGTTTCTCAAAGTCCATGTGTTTCCATGTAGACAAACCTCCAACTATTCCCATCATGCTACTTGGACCTGTAGATTAATTGTTTTTTCTTCTCTCTATTAATTACAGGTCCTCTTATTACTACCACTGTCTGTTCTTTAAGAGCAAAAGAAAAAGAAGAGCCATTCCCAATGCATAATGAGTACTCCAAAGCAGTACACAGGATAAATAATTCTACAGGTGAGTGAGCTCTCTGTAAGCAGTGGCATTACAGTAAATCATAATGTCTACTCAACAGCTAAGACATGTTTTTGGTTTTGCTTACCTTCAAAATCAACCAAACAAAACGATCATTGTTGGGGAACAAAACGTGATCTAGCATTGTTCTCAGTGCCCAGTCTTGTGTAACAGGTATCTAATGGTCACATGAAAATGCCTTGGGTTAGTCTGCCCCACTTGCCCACAGTGTGTTTCAAATGGCTAGCTGCATGCCAGATTAATATCTCCGACACACAGTCCGGTACCCTTCCCTTTATGGAGGAATTGTATGCCAGAGATAACTAAGAGCACCCAACCTCTGCTCCAGTCCACTGTAGGGGTGTCCAAGCCCATGCTGTTGTCACAGTGCTGCTGGTCTAGATATGGTCCAAGAACAGTTTTGGTATAGACTGATGTGAGGAACTAATAACTGTTTGATTATTGTGCTTGTTTGTTTTCTGAATGGAATTGATTTTAATTGTTAACTGCAATTATTATTTTTTTCTTTTTCCTTTTATGGACTTTGAAAATGAATTTTTGGGTTTTAGTTCCTTGTATAAATTGAGATTGGTTTTTATGCCTTTTATGTCTATTATCTGTTTTGTATTTTGTAAACCAAAACACAAAAAAGAATAAAAAAAAAAAGATATGGTCCAGTTAATCAGATCAGTCAACTGCCTGATGAATATCAGATCTTCAGTTAAATTCCAGGCTGTTGCTGGCTCCCCCTCCACCTTTAGCCAGTCGCATGGACAAGTTAAAACATACGTTATATATTGTTCTTCCCACTTTTTCTGCTACATATGGCATCTGGGGGTTATGCAAATCTGTTTAACAAGCAACCCTTGTGACCCTCCGCACAACCTCATACTAGAACTTTTGTATTGTCAGGCAACCCTATGAAAGAAAATAAGGCAACCTCTCACTTCTGCTCCCCCCGAGCTCTTAGGAAGGTGCCAGACTGATTTCAAGATTAATTTTATATATGGAATGTGTAATGAAATCCTCCTACAATATGCTGAACATTGACAGAGGTAACATATCCACAAAGTCATGATCCATGTATAGCACTTGTGTTGCATTTACTTAGTATTATTCAGAATGTTGTTGTCCCACTATTGTGGCAGGTCAGCGTGCTGTTTAACAGCTGCAGTGCATCATTTGAAAGATTTTAATTGTGTTACTCTGAGTAAACTATCAAATATCACATTAAAATATGTATGCTTCATAGTGGAGCAGTTCTGGGGTCATTTTATAATTTATTTTCCACAGTGAATGTCTGTGCTCTCTGCTTGCCCTTCTGATATGGCACGTTGCTCACTTGCAGAAAAACAAGGGATTACAGTTAACCAATGTTGTAAGGAGATGGGAGCAAGCGTCAACCATCAAATGAACATAATGCAGTCCTAGTGGTGTTGTGTCAAATTAAAAGGGCCTATACTAAGAAACCTATTGTCAAACCTTACAACTAATACAAAATGGTGTGCGATGCAATAGCTTGGATCTCGCTTCCCCGCGTTTTGAGCATGGGGTAAGATGGGATCTTGGAGCTAAGTTTTCCCAGCATGAGTCGACAGTTCCACTTGCAGCTATCGGGATCGTTGATGGCCATGTCTCATTTCTCTTGAAAGTCTCTTGCCTTCGCAGGCCTGTCGTATTCAATAACAATACATAAGTTCCTTATACAAAATCAAAGTTTGTTTCCTGATTTTTCTTTGGTTGAGGATTTTTCATCCCTGGGTCCCCCTCTTTCAGGTGCTGACCCCTCTGTACTTTCAGCCTTCCTCCTCTGGGTTCACTATGGCTTTTCCTTCACTCACAAATCTAATGTCCTTTTAAACAGTTCTAGTGGACATCCCTCGGCCGGGTTCACCTTTGTCAATGCACTCTTTCTTGGGACTTTAGACTTTGCCGCCTTCTTGCAAGCATCCCTCTTCCAGGTTCACTCTTCCTAACTTCATCTTCACATTTACTTTCAATGTATACACGATTCCCTTCCATTGCTTTCTCATTTGGCGGGATTCACTTGACTTACTTTCTTTATAGTTCTTAGGTCAAAGGCTTTCGACTGTACAGGAATTTTGCTTGATCTCTTGTATGACCACTTTACCTATCTTGCCGGCTCTCCTACAACCTTTTATCAGTAGTTTCACTCTGACAGGGATCGACCAGAGTTTCTCAGAGCAGCACCCACCTGGTGCCAGTTCCCTTGTGCAGCTGGTCTCCCCTTTACAATTACAGTTCTTTGACCTTATTTTGCTCTGCTGCTTTGCCACTTTCATTCATGATAGCCCAGTTCTTATCGGTTTTCCCTTCGACTCTCCAGCTGTGATGAACAGCTTGGCTTTCCTCGTAAATGAAGTCAAGGCTGGTACAACGGTAGCAGGAGTTTCCCTCGCTCTGGCTTACCAGGGTCGATACGCTGCATGTACCATTGACATCTGCTGCAACACACTTGGGCTATTGTCCTCGGTCTTATGATTCCTTCTTCAGAGGTTTTGCAGGGTTTTGTTGAAAAAGGCAAGGTCGTGTCTCTCCTCGTCAGCCTCTCGATATTTGCCGCGTTTCTCCTCCTCTTGAACTGCAGGGTCTGGATAGCTGTCTCGTTGTGCGGTCTACCTTGCTTGTACTCTGCTCTCTTGCTCCACCTTTTATCTCTTTGGGGAAGGGAAATGGCCTTCAGGTGTGTGTGATTCTGATCAATTGCCTGACTTTGCCTGACCCTTGCATTGGGACATGTCAGGTAAACAGCTCTGGTGTTAGTCCGTTCTCTGGTGTATCGTATGAAAGTTTTTGTGTCAGAAAGGGGGTTGGAGGTAGTGGTTTTGAATGTCCTATGTGGTAGGGTGGGGAAAAGGTGTTGAAAGAATGGGGATACCGCATCTAACATGTCGGTGTCCCACTCCCACTTCCCAAGGACCCCCCCCCATCCAGGGTGATCCTCTTTCTCCGGTCCACTGCCAGGAACTGGATCCAATAGCGATGGCCACGTCCTGGCCACCTGGATGACAGATCCCCAGGGACTAGCTAGGGAGACACCTTCAGGTTTCTCACAATGTGTTAAAGCATTTTTTGGAGAGGCCTCTGGTAAGTGGGTTGCGATAAAAGTTGTATTTTCATGCTGCTTTGTGTTGGCCCTGGACAAAAGGGAGGGGCCTAGCCAACTCACAATTGTATCAGGGTTCAAACTGGTAAACACTGCCCAAATGGTAAAACCCTCAAATGCCTCTCAGATGCTCCATCCCTGGATGGAGCTTTCGGATCAGTCCACCCAGCTAGCTAGTTTTGGGAGCTTGAGCATACTTTTGACGGCTAAATCCAGATGAAGTGTTGGTGTCAAGGAAGCAGCTATGCACAATATGGCTGGAAAGAACACTTGTTCTGGTGACCAGAGCAGTGGAGAATATTGCCCCTACTCGCCAAAATATCCTTGAAAGAACGCTGATATTCCTTGTTTTGTAGACATTTATGTAGCCTTGTGTTGCGCATACACATTGAAAGGAAGTCGCAAAGGGCAGAATGGGAGAAATTATGTCTTGCAGTGAGGAAAAAGCCTGTAGTTGACTTTGCCTCAAAAAGGTTTCCAGGACCGCCACACCGTTTGGGCATAATCAGCCCTGCAGGAAAGGTGTGAGTCACCTACTTTTACTCCCTAAAAATAGTCAAATTCTCCCAAAAAAGAAAAATATGGAGAACAAATGCTCCAAAAAAATAGGAAACAGAGATAAGGTACCTGTCCCTCCGCTTTCACCTGCACAGCTGTATAGATATGTATGGCCAAGTGGCATACGTACTGCCGCAGGAAGAAACTAGTACTGCCTGATTTGAACAGGTGAACATGTGCCTTTTTAAAGTGCATAAATAACTGGGTGCAAAGAGATAGTTTTACAAAAACGTTGTTGTTTTAAAATGAAAACATGTTTGTATTTGTTTATAATATATTCCGATTAGGATGGGACTTACTTTTTTGCTCCTAAAAAAATCATTTAACAGGCAGATTTAAAAAATAGGGAGTAAAATGCTCCCACTTCAAAATATTATCCTGATCACTGGGCATAGTCCTCTAAAAAGGAATTGGTGAGAAATCTGATGGGCAATAAGGAGGAAGGGAGAGTCCCCTAAATCTGAACGTCAAGCAATTTGAATAGATACATACCAAAGAAGACTGCAGATCTTCAAGAAATGTCCAAGGGGCTCAAGAGGAGAGAGACTACTGAGGTATGGAAGTCAGTCCATGTGTAATGTGTGCCTGTGTACAGAGGAGTATTATTTTTATAACAAAATGGACATTTTAACATTGTTTGGATTTCCTGGGATAATAGAAATGGATTTTGTTCTCCACTACAAAATTGTCCATAACAAGCAGAGTGCAGGGGTTGGTATAGTTGGGAGAGGGTTGGAAGTGTGAGTCTTTAAGAAGGCATGAGTGGGCCACCACAACCGTGCCATAATTATAATTGAGAAGGGTATGTCTAAAAAATATAATTTCGGAAACTAGTCACATTTTAAAATAAAACATTTCTTAAACACATATATCCAGGCATAGGATATCTAATTTTCTATGCTTTGCAAGATGTACTCTGTTCTCAGAACACTTAAAATAGATTTACCGGGGGTTTGGATTAAGAGGGACAGAACATACCCAATATTGTAATTCTGTAAAGCAGGTCTTCCAATCTAACTGATGTGTGCTAATTAAATAAAGTAAATAATGGTGGCAAACATCTTCCCAAACTATCCAGAGTTGTAGGTATTTGACCACATCTTATTACGAAATAAATTTGTTTTTCAATCCGAGATAAATGTAGGTTTTACTGTACTGCACAGAATCAAAAATTCTGCTTGTTTTCCATTCTGGTGTTTCTTATCTATGTACTAAAGAGCGGAAGAAGGATTTAATATACTCCCATGATGCAATTCCACTAAGTGAATCCCCTCAGACAGTATAAAATAAATGAGTATCTAAAATATTCAGTTCCCATTGATGACGAGCATTGTCACACTGAAAGCTGCTCTTGGTCTTGTATATTTGTGCACACAATTTTGCTAGAGTTGAAATTTACGGTAACCAGTAATTACATTGCAGGGAAAAATAGAGGGACAATAACTGAAGGGTACTGTATCGGGATGAAAAAATAACGAAATATAGGCAATAATATAGTATTGCAGGTTTGGGTTTAAGTAGGGGATAAAAATCAAAATGGACCTCACTTAAAAATAGTATAAAGGGGAGGACAAAAAAGAGGAAAGACTGGTATAAGTGGACACGAAAGACAGGTATACGTGGATACGGGGATCAGGGGCGTCCCTCCGTAAAGGGTATTATCAACGCAAAAGTAGGTTGAAAGTAATCTGGTAAAAGTGAAAAGTTAGTGAAAAGACTTAAAAACCACGAAACCAGGATTCCTTTTATTAAAAGGTCCACTAGCTGACAGTCACAGACTATAGAAACAGGCGGCTTGTAGATAATTTGTGATGTAAAAGGTATGTTGTTATTTTTTTAAGTTCATGTTTCGTTATATATGTATTTAGATGTAATGTAAGCGTTAAAATCACATATAACCGAAATGACTTTCCCGACCTGGAGAGAGCCATCAAGTATTAATGACTTTTGTGACTGGTGGTTTTATGGGATAGGTTGGATAGGTGAGATATGTTTAGTGCATTTGTGTTTGTAGAATGCAAATAGGTAACTACTTTTCAAAAGTACATATGCAACCTACCAAGAATGTTATTGTTCTTAAAAATATTGATTGGACCAATACTTAACAGATCATTGCATGTGCCCAATACCTACTGGGTCAGAATCAAATTGCTTTGTATCTCATTTTGATTGTTTCTTGTGATCCCCTCGGTACCACTGCACACACTTCTTCCTTGATGTTTATTTCACAACTGTTACACTTATTTGTTCCCTTAACCTGGGCAATCACTACCATTGATTTCTGCCCACGTAATGCAATATTATGACATTTGTTGAGTTCCTAGTACTTAATTACTTGAGTTGCATTAGACTTTGTTTCTCAAATTCCATGTATTGCTGTGCTGTGTAGTAAAACACTTCGCTACTCTTATTATGATACCTAGATCCATAGATGAATTGATCTTTCTGTACTCCTTTAATAATAGGGCAACGTATCACTACCACTGTCTGTTCTTTGAGAGCGAAACAAAAAGAAAAGCCATTGCCAATGCATAATGACTACGCCAAACCAGTGCACAGGTTAAATCATTCCACAGGTGAGTGATCTGTCTGTAAGCAGTGCCATACAGTATGGGTAGTGTCATTGCACGGCTGGCACATATTTTTTTCAAATGTATATTGGTCTTTCTCTTGTTTACATGCCGATATCCACCAAACACAACATTCATTTTTGGGAGTGCAGCATTGTTCTCCGATCTCAGTCTCATGTAAGAGGCATGTATCTAGTGGGAACATCAGTGTCTTAGGTTGGTCAGACCCAGTTGCCCACAGATTACCATCGTCTGTTTTGGATGACCTGTTGCATACAAGATTCATAGCTCCAACACACTGTTTACTGTCTTTCCCATTAGGAAGACCTTTCATCCGGGAGATATCTTAGAGCACCCAACCTCTGCTCCATACCACTGAAGGGGGAAGAGGGTACAGACCCACACTATTTCTACAGTGCAGGTATTCCAGATGGGGTCCATTTAATCCCATCAGTCAGCTACCTGGTCATTATCAATACTTTAGTGTATTTTCATGCCGTGTCTGCCCTCCCTTTAACCAGGCACACGGGAAGGTTCATAAACTTTATACATGGTTTTTCCCCCCTTTTTGTTTTCTTCATATGGCTATCTGAAAGTTTATGCAAATCTCTTTCACCAGTAACCCTTGTGAATCTCCAAGACCTCAGACTAGAAGCTTTGTATTGTCTGGCAACCCTACACTGCAAGATAAGGCAACCTCTTCCTTCTCCTCCTGGCTTCTATGGCAGTGGCAAGAATGATTTTAAGGTTTATGTCCTATATGTATCCCATCTGTCATAAAACGCTTATATTTTATTTACGAACACTAACAGAGGTAACATGTATCCACAAAGTAATGATCAAACTATAATTAAACTAGCATTGCATTTATGTAACTCAGTATATTGGCAGAGTTTTGTTGTCCTACTAGCATGACTTGTCAGTTTTGTGCGTCACCATTTTTAAAAAATGTTTAATTATGTAACCCTCCGAGCAAACTATAAAGCATCATATTGAAATTCTGTATGCTTCACACTGGAGCAGTTCTAGAGCCATTTTAGAACATGATCCTTTTCCGCATTAAATGGCTGTGCTTTTTGATCCTCTCTCTGCTATGGCATGTTTCCTTCTTGCTGCCCCTATTGGATTTTCATGTTTTTCTAATTGGAGAGAAATCCTGTGCCTCCTCCCTTTTATTATTTGGTCATGCTGTGAGTTTGTCCATGAAAAGTTACATGTTATAACTTGACTCAAATCCAGTATTGCATTGGCCGGCTTGTGTTTCGGCCATCATTTATATGTTGGAGACTTCCTCAGGATCATAAATACACTTCATCTGAGCTGAAAGAGTGATCTAAATTACAAGAGGGATAATACAGGTGTATACATTGAATTACATTGCATAGTGTCACAACCGAGGGATCAACAGATGACTTGAAGGCAAGATACATGGTTCAAAGGTATCATACACAACAGAAAAATAAGGGATGTGGGTTAATCAAGGTATTAAGGTTGTTTTTAGATGGGTGTCTAGTGAGAACTGTACAATCACTAACTGTCCCATGTCCGAGGGCGGCAGAGGGAAACTCCTGCCAAGTCAAAGGCATCTCCCGCCCACTCCTTGCTTGGCGAAGTATCTGACCTGCAGATAGTTGGCGCTAGAGGACCGAAGAACTCTAGCATGGAGGTATTTGGGGAGAGAACGCTGGAAGTAGAGAGGTCCCAGGCCCCAGATAGCCTTGTGGATGATGCAAAGGGTCTTGAATTTGATCCTTGGAGCCAGTGGAGATATTTTAGGACTGGAGAGCCAAGGATTAGTCTTGAAGCCCTATTTTTGGTCTCACAAGAAAGTGAGGGGAAGGGACCCAAGGATGGAGGCCAGAGAGAGGGAGGGAAACAGGGAGAAGGTGTCCCACTGAGAAGGATCTCTGTCTTACTGGCATTAAGGCAGAGAACATTAGCAGAGCACCAAGCCTGTATAGCAGTCAGGCAATCCGGTATGAGAGAGGAAGGAGAGGAGGTAGAGGGAGCTTGAAGGAGAGCCGAGTGTCGTCTGCATAACACTGGAAGTGAGGAGAGAAGGTGGAGATCAAGTGAGCCAGAGGGGCAAGGTAGATATTGGAGAGCCATGGCGATAGTATAGAGCCCTGAGGGATGGCACAGCTAGAAGGTCAGGTGGAGGATACGAAAGGACCCAATTGCACTTGGCAGGGTCGGTTTGAAAGAAAGGAGGTCAGCCACGCCAGTGTCCGGTCTGTGATGCCAAGGGTATCACAGAGATGATTTATGAGGATGGCATGATTGATCGCGTCAAAAGCAGAAGAAAGATAGAGAAGGTTCAGAACAGAGGGAGAGTTAGAATCTAGGTTTGAGAGCAGGCCTTCACGGGTGTTCAGGAGAGCAGTTTCTGTGCCTCTAGATGCTCCGATGCCAGACTGGTGGTTATGCTGGCAGCCAGCTGATTCAGTGTGGTGGGTTAGTTGGGAGATGATCAACTTCTCCATGAGTTTGCCCAAGAAAGGGGTGCTAGAGATAGGGTGATAGTTAGCCGGGCATGAATGGTATGCAGATTACTTTTTTAGGAGAGGTTGCACAAGGGAGTGCTAGAGGGGTTGTGGGAAAGAGCCAGTGGCAAAGGAGTTGTTACAGCGGTCAGCCAAAGAAGGGGCGAGGGAGGAGATGTTGTCCTTTGACAGTTCTGGAAGAGCAGAGGAGCACCTGTTAGGAGGAGACTTTCATAGAGTGGACTACTCTAGAGACCTTATCCGGTGCAATGGGAGAGGAGAACAGTGGCGTGGTGAAGAGGAGCACTAAGGTAGGCAAGAGAAGGAGGGGAGTTGAGGACAGTCCGGACAGGATGTCATGAGTTCTGGAGGAAAAGTGGGAGGCCAGTGCAGTGGGCCTGAGAGGGGAGAGGAGGAGACTGCAGTAGGATTGGAAAATTCCTTGCAGATTTTGAAAGGTTCAGCCGTGTTATTGGTGGCCCCAGAGATGCGGGCTTGGACATGAGCTCTCTTCTTGGAGAGGATGGTGAAACAATCTTGTCTTTGGAGTAGACCGCAGACTAGTTTTTCAGAGGATGTATTTGAGGCATGCCACTTCCCCTCAGCAGCTTTACACTTGGGTTTCAAGGCTGCCAAATCGAAGTCCTACCAAGAGTTGCATTTGGAGGCAGGCTTCATGTGGATCTTCCTCACAGGGGCAAGGATGTCACAATTGTAGATGGAGAGATGGATTTTAGAATGACGGTGAAGGAGACTGGCAGTGCGGGCAGAGGCATCGTCAGGGGGCCAGGGAGCTCAATGTGGGAGGAGAGAGTAGGCAGACCAGGAGAGAGGAGAAGTTAGAGGGTTGAGGAGAGGAATGCCCATTGCGATGAGAGCATCCAGGGTGTTTCCTGCAGAGTGGGTGGGCCAGAGGGAAGAATTGTGAGCGAGAGGGAGTCACAGAGGTCACAAAAGAGTACAGAGCCCAGGTCCTGAGAGTCGAGGTGGATATTAAAGTCCCCAAGGAAGAGAAGTTTGGCAGAGGGGACCAGGAGAGAAGAGGAGAGGTCTGCCCGTTCCGAGAGGAAAAAGGGGGTAGGTCCACGGGGCCTGTACATCGTGGCGAAAGTGAGGGAGATGGTAGGAGAGACACAGCCTGCAGATGAGCCATTCAAAGAAGGAATAGGATTGAGTTGGAATGATGGTGGCCCGAACCCACTCTGGAAAGATCAGGGCCACTCCACCCCAGACCAAGTGGTCCCGGGAATGGATAGGATTTTGTAGCCGTTGGGGAGAAGGGTGTCAAAAGAAGTGACAGAGCTGGCCTTGAACCATGACCTCAATGTTAAGGTCTTCAAGTAGGAAACAGACTTCAGAGCAAGTGTTGAGGGTAGCTAAGTGTAGCTGGTTACCCCCATTAAATATTTTCCTGGGCGAAGAAGTGGGGGGCAAGAGGATGGGGGATCAAGGGGGGAAAGAGGGCAGCGGGGCTGCAGGAGAAGGGGGGGGGGTTTAGAAAAGATGATAGACGCCTATCAAAAAGGAGGAGGTTAGGATGAGAGCCCTGGGCCATGATAGTGCCATTACGATAGACATTGATGATGTACATGGACAATGAGAAGTGAACCAAGAGCACTTCCCATCTGGTACCACCATTAATGGGACAGGAAGAAAAAGGGGAGAGAACAGAGACAATATGGGGAGTCCATAGGTCAGGAGATAGAACGACAAAGAGAATGGCAGTGACAGTCTGGCGGTATCATTGATGTAGGCGTCTGCAATGGGCAGACCTGGGTTGGAGACCAGGAGAGCCTTCTTAAATGTTCCAGGCTTTGAGAGAGAGGGGGGGATAGGTGATGGAGTAGCAGTTGGAATAAATAGGAGAGATGAGAGCACCATATGGACGGGGGGATCAGGAGGTGTGCAGAGGTGGGAGAGGGACAGAACTGCACAGTGCACGGCAGGACTCACCAGGCGGCCTAGTAGCCAAACTGAGCAAAAGAACACCACTAATAACAAGGGACCCAGTGAGGGGAGCAGAGCAAGAGGTACAAGAGATGAAAGGTTCAGACATATATTAGGACTCAACTTGCACATAAGTTTCATACAGAAAAGAGCAAAATTGAAAAAATCATTTAGCACAGAAAATGCATGGGGTACATTCTAGTAAAGGCCTAAAATGCAGCAGAAAAACAAATCATGTGCAGGGTTAAATCACACAGCTAGATTCAGGTTGCTGAAACAACAGTGGTAGAGAGGCCTAATAAATCACCGCAAACAGTCAGGGCATAAAGGTTGCACATTTTCAGAGTAATGAGGAGGAAGTTACTGTGTGAAAACAATTGGGGAGGAAGGCACAGAATGAGGAATAAAATTCAGCAACAATGTGAGGAGGAGTAAAGGCTTCAGGTGTGGATCCACGACAAAAGTCAAATAGCACATTGTTGGAGAATCACAAGACCAACATAGAGGCCACATAGTTTGCAAGCATGTCAATGCAAAAAGTGCAAAGCCAATGACGCTGGGCCGGAGTGAGCAAGTGAGGCAGACCATGAGATGTGCAAGTGGTGAGGGTGATGAGGCCTTAACCCTGGGTGCAGGATGTTAGTCACAAGGCAGGTGTGTGCGGGATCTGGGTAAAATTAGGGGGGCCCACACAGCCCGTGCAGGCTTGGACAGGGACAGACAGGTGCCTTAGCTGTGGGCCTTTGTTCGGTGGCCAGATCAGCCTGCCGGCTCCCAGATGGCCACAAGAAGGATCAGCACAGCCTATCCCCATGGAGCGGGCAGGCTTTAGGAGAAAGAGTGAGGTACTCCAGTGCCTTAGCATGGCGCCGGCCATCATAGAGGGGATCGGGCCCAATGAAAGAAATAGTGGAAATAATGCCAGATGCTCACCCAGCGATCATCCGCTCAATGAATGAGCTTGTTGTCGGTGCAAATAAGTCGACCGATCCGAGGCCGGCAAAACAGGAGAATGGAAGGCGTCTTGGACACAAAGGGCCGATCTGTGGGCCTTGGATCGGGGCCCGGCTCCCAGATGGCCACAAGAAGGACCAGCACAGCCAATCCACATGGAGCGGGCAGGCTTTAGGAGAAAGAGTGAGGCACTCCAGTGCCTAAGTATGGTGGCAGCCATCATAGAGGGGATCGGGGCTCACTGAACAAAATGGTGGAAATAATGCCCCACGCTCACCCAGCGCTCACCTCCTCAATGAAGGAGCTTGTCGTCGGTGCAAATGAGGCAACCGCTTTGAGGCTGGCACAGCAGGAGAATGGAAGGTGTCCTGGACACAAAGGGCACAGGACACAAAGGGTTTGGCCGTGTATTTACAAAACAATGTGTATTTCACCATAAATAATGTGGTGATATGTTTCTGTTTCCTATGTTCTTAGAAAACAAAACCTACCTTCAAATCAATTCTATCGTCTTCCAATGTTTGGTGAGGACAAATCGGAGCTCAGTCTTCTTAAGAAAAGAATGTTGCCAGTCACTTGCCATTTGATGGCCATTCATCAAGTCACATGGTTCGTGGCACATGAGGTGCGCTCTTAGGTGTTAGATGAAACTGAAGAAAGCACTAATAAAAAATCTCTCAACAATTGTGAGCAGAGTGCACCAACAAAATGGAAGGAAATATAGGCAGTGGACACGAGACAGCGAGGGGGGAAATGAGATTGTATCTTATAATTAAGACTGACTCCATTAAACCTAATTCCAGAAGAACATAATTGATGGAAAAAGGGCAATTACAAAAGGAAGATTCAGAAGGAAGCAATAATAATGACATATATAGCCAGCCTATTGAAAGGTGCATGTTTAACCCAAAAAAGTCTCAATTATTTAAAAAAACTATCATGGGTGAAAACATGTACATTAAAATAAGAAAAAGATAATCTTAGTTGTTTACAATCTAGGTCCCCCGACATAGGGATCAAGTCCAGAATCAATTGACTTCCTTTTCGTTAAACAGGTAACAATACTGCAATGCATATGGGCTCATCCAAAATCTGTATTTGTGGAAAGTCTCAGTATGATGTACTAGCCCTGGTAAATATACTGACAGCCATTGGATATCTTCATTTGAACTCGTTTCATGGCTTTGTATTTTGAAAATGTGCTTCTTTTCCAACAGTGGGATCTTATCTTCAACACCTTGTTTATGTTCAAGTGATATTAACACTGACCATTCATTATGCTTTTTCAAAAGATAGTGATTGGTCCTAGAGGCTGTACGTTTTTGGTGGGGACTCAACTTTGATGGTCACTCCCTGTAGGTTGTTATCATCCACAAACACAGGGAAACTGCTATTCTATTTAAATAGACTGACTAAATTGTAAAGTATAAGATGGGAACACATGGCAACACGATTACAGTGCTGACATTTACAGTGAAGCCTTTCCCGCACCTAACCATTCATCATCGTGTAATGCTCAGATGCCAAAAGATTGGTGGCACCGTCTGTTAGGGAGTTTTACTAAAGTTCGCCTAGGACTGTAGAAGACTCTCCTTTTAGTGTACATGGCTCCAACTCTTAGTATAGGCCTGAACTACCCAAAAGGTTTGGTAGCAATGGCTGAGCAGCCAGGCTTACTCTAGGAGAGAGAAGGGCTGCAGTAGAATACAAAGACCTTTGAGCACACAAACATTCAAGATGATACTTACACACTTGCAGTTATATATAAATATAGTTATGTATTATACAAACAAAGTCATGTTACGTTTACTTGTCAGTGCAGGTGAGTAAGAGAAACGCTATACATATATCCGGTAAGACTTTTGCAGTTGTAACAATTGAATAGTAGGCCTTAAGTTAGAATTCAGGCAACGGAAAGAGTTTCTTAAGGTTAGCAATACTATTCATCAACCAACAATCCCAAAATTATAATACTGGTAGGTAAACTCACTTTACACACACTTGTAGAATAGTAGGAAGCAATTTAAGGTAAGTAAAAGCACTTTGACAATTAAACTCAGAATCACTGTTTCAGAAAAGAAATGAATGAATCAAAACCTGCACAGAGGTAAGACTTGTTTTACTTTTACAGATGCTTTAGGCTTTAGACGTCCTTCCATATCTAGTTAAGAGTATTTCAGAGTCAGATTGAGGGGCAAAATTACAGCCACCTACAAAGAAGAAATTCTCCTAGCAAAATGTGAAACCTATAATAACAGGATTGACAAAGCAAGCTCCAGTACTAGAGAACATTTTAACATCTTAAGAGAAGTTGAATCACCCACCCCCCACAGATAACTGCATCAAAGACCAAAAATGGTGTACCAATATTCAAGAAGCATTAGCCAACACAATCACTATGCTCCAAAATAAAATAGCCACCAAGAAACTAAACATGCCCTCCCAAGGAAATATGTGGATTCATAGTTCTACTACCCCCAAGCCGGCTGAGCGCTTCAAATTCTCCCCTGTGTTTCCCCAAGAAGTGCAACAAATCATATCCTCACTTAAACCCTCCAATTACCAAGGCGACGCCTGTCCTGCCTCCGTCATAAAAGAAGCAGCGAGTGTACTCGCCCCCTTCATCACCTCATTGATAAATGCTTTCTTCCGCATGCCCCCTCTATTCTGAAGAATGCATGGGTATTACCTCTATTAAAAAAACATCTCTAGACCCAAATATACCTACAAATTTTAGACCTATCATGACAGTCCTCTTCTTACTAAAGATAATTGACAAAGCCACCCACAACCAAATACAAAATTATCTAGAGGCCAACAAACTACTCGGACTCTGCCAATCTGGCTTCAGGCCCCAACACGGCACTGAAACAGCCCTGATTGACCTAAAGATACAGATCGACGATATGAAAGATAAAGGTAAATCTGCCCTCTTGCTTCTGCTGGACTTGTCTGCCGCCTTTGATCTTGTTGATCATAATATTCTATGTAAGCACCTTCACACTGCGGTACAATTTTCAACAGAAGCAACAGCATGGATCCACTCCTTTTTAAACAACAGATCCACGAGAGTCTTCTCTGCCACAGCCGCAGCCGACCCTATCCTAATTTCCTGTGGAGTTCCACAAGGATCCTGTGTCTCGCCAACCATGTACAATGCGTTTACCAAACCACTGTTTGATGATCTGGATTCAATGGGTGTCACTGACATTAATTATGCAGCTGACACCCATATCCTCATACCTCTGACTGGCGACTATGACAAAGACCTCATCCTTATAGATAAAATATACTTCATCATTCAGGCCTGGATGGCCACACACAGCCTCTGCCTGAATGATGAGAAGACAGAGCTTCTCCTCCTAGCTACTCCTATTAACATGAATAAATTGAGCGACCAATACTAGTCCTTCATCATTGATGGAAACAACATCAGAGTTGCTAAGGAGCCCAACTCCTTTTTGAATTTGCACAAACAGGTGAGTGCAACAGCCTCTGCAACAGCATACACGTGCAAACTCAGATGTCATGATCACTGCTTCCAAGGAGTCAGGAACAGCCCAACGTCCTTGGAAGCAGGCCCCTAACCGTTATCTTAGGCACCAGCCGGTCCCCACTGGGACCTTTTGGACCTTGTCCTGGCGCCGGTGGCACCAGGCTCATCAAAGCCATCGGTCCCGGCACTGGAAGCGCCGGGCTCATAATATGTATGAAGATGCTTGGGTGGACTTACCTGCAGCAGACCATGCTGCTTTCTTACCAGCCACATAGGAATCCTCTGTGAACAGGAACTACTTTCTTACCTGGGTGGGGCAAGCTCCACTCCCTGGATACAACACGGGAACTCTTCTGGAACTGGAACTCTTTTCTTACCTAGGCGGGGCCGTAGAGGAAGACGCCTCATCACTCCAAGGCTATTTAAACCACACCCGATTGAACAAACGTGCTTCGCGTTATTCTGCATCTCCAGCAGAACGCTCACCGAGTCTGTTCCAGCCTTTCTTCCTTCCGATCCTGAACCTGCAAGAACAATACTTACCACTCCTGTATCCAGTATTCAGCAGCACCTGCAAAGACAAGAAACAACAGGTTAGAACTGCAACCTTTACACGCAGCGCTTTCCTCACCTGATCCATCGGCAGCGAACATTTCTTCACGCTGCACCTCCGCCTGTGAAGACAAAAGCATTGTTATTACTTACCGGCACTCCGCGAATTCCGGATTTCTTCAACGCTGCAACCCAGCATCTGAAAGACAAACAAAGAGACATTAGACAGGTATTTACTCGCGTCCATCGCGCTCGCCACAGTAGAACGCCTGCAAATACTCTGGCGTTTCCCAGCATCTCTTCAGCACGAACTCACAGCTGCAAGGGAAAAGAGACAGTTAGAGCGCTTGCATTTACTTACGCATTTCCAAGCGCTTCATTCCAAGGCTCTGGCTCCAACTTCGGCTCTCTTCACACCATCTCCTATCTCAAGAGCCCTGCAAGACAAATAGGAAAAAGCATTATACAGAGTCCTGTTCTATATTAACGTGCCCGCGCACCTAAAGACTAAAAGGACTAAAAAGGTGTCCAGAAACTCACCGCTCGTGCAGTTAACGACGATAGCGATCCTCTGATGTCAAGAGGCCTATGTTTCACCAGTGAAGGAACTGGCAACGGCACCCTGCACCAGACGCAGATGGAGAGTCCAGCATTCACCTATCTAAGAAATCTCACTCTTCGAGTTCGACACACAGTGCGAAGAGGTTCGGCCCCAGAAGCAAATCGAGTCCTGCACATCACTTTTCGGGTCACAGACACCTTCCTGCCAAGACCAGAGCCTCCGTGGGAATCAGGTGAGCGTTACAGAACGCGAAGCCCACCGCAAAACTCCTACCCAGGCGCAATGGAAACCTCAGACACTGATCAATTAGCCCAGTTGCTTGGGGAACTAAGAGCAGAAGTACATGCAACTCGTCAGGAAACAAACTCTCTAAGAAGAGAGCTGATAATTTCCAAGGAGCGAACAGAGGACCTCGCTAGGCAATTGCTACAAACGCAGGCAGGACAGACACCTTTGCCCGCGCCAGGAGGAAGTTATCCTTCTGCATCATCCTTAAATCCTGTGCAAATCAATCTACCCGGCAATGTGCCCTTGGCTCCGCCCGAACGCTTTTTTGGTGACCCAAAGAAATTTGCAGTGTTCCTTAACCAGTGCCGCCTACACTTCTTATGTCGACCAGCTGCCTTCCCAACAGATCAGACCAAGGTGGCTTTCGTGCTTTCTTATCTCAGTGGCAGCGCCGCAGATTGGTCGATCCCTTTAGTCACTCAGGATGATCCGGTTCTGCATGATTTCCAGGCCTTCCAGTCCAGCATGGAGAAACTGTTCGCAAGACATGCACAAGGGCAGGCCTTGGACAATGAACTTCTTTCGTTACGACAGGGTAATCAAGACCTCTTGACTTATATAGCCTCATTCAACAGGCTTATAGTGGAAACTCAATGACCTGAGGATAAGAGAATAACGCTCTTCTACAGAGGCCTGCGTGGAGAGCTCAAGGATGTGTTAGCTCAAGTCGTGAATCCTCCACAAGAATGCTCAGACTATATTGACTTAGTTGTCCAATTGGCCCACAGATTACAGAACAGGAAGGCTGATCGTTCCAAATTTGATACCCGAATGTTTTCTAAACCACAGACCTCTACTAGGGGAGCTGACACTGTGGAACCCATGCAAATAGGGGGCATGAAAGGACCTTTAACCCAAAAGGAGCGGGAAAGAAGAAGACAGCTGCAATTATGCCTCTATTGCGGAAACTCGGGGCACTTTCTTCGAGACTGTCCAGTGAAACCAGCTAAGAAGGCTGTAGGAGCCGCAGATACCTGTACCACAAATTCTGAGCAGGGAAACGACCTAGCCCGACAAGTGTAGAGGTCCTCTTGCCGAGCGTTAAACTCTGTCCCGTGACCTCGCATTTCGTGGTGCCTATGGTCCTCATTAGTCCTGAACGTCCGGATCGTTTGCATGCAATTGAAGCTTACATCGACAGCGGAGCAATCGGTAATTATGTGGACCGTGAACTGGTATCAAGGATGAATCTACCCCTTGTCCCTAAGGCAGTAAAAGACGTCATTACTACAGTGGATGGCACGGAGATAGCCCCCGGACCAGTAACGCACGCCACCCAAGAAGTGACGTTAGTGAGCCAAGATGGACACCGGGAGAAAATAGTGTTCGATGTGATCAAGGCCCCTCAGTTCCAGATCATTCTGGGAATCCCTTGGTTAGAGAAGCACAATCCTCAGATCGATTGGCGAGCAAAGACTGTTCAGTTTCCAGAATGTTTTACCACTTGTTATCCTCGGCCTGATGTTTCACTGGCGGCAATCTCTTCTGAGGTTCCCAAATTACCTCCCGAATACCAGGAATTCCAAGACGTCTTTCGGAAGGACCAAGCTAACACCCTGCCTCCTCATAGGTCTTACGACTGTCAAATAGATCTGATACCCGGAACAACTCCTCCTTGCAGTAGGATTTATGCCCTCACCGAGCCAGAGAATCTTCACCTCAGACAATATCTGGACCAGTACCTAGCTAACGGGTTTATCCGTCCTTCAAAATCTCCAGCTTCCTCGGCTTTGTTCTTCGTTCCGAAAAAGGAAGGAGACCTTAGGACTTGTATAGATTACCGCGCCCTGAATCAAATCACCGTTAAAAACAGATACCCGTTACCTTTGATCCCTGAACTCCTGGACCAAGTCAAAGACGCATGTATATATACAAAGTTGGATCTCAGAGGAGCCTACCATTTGGTACGAATAAAAGAGGGCGATGAATGGAAGACGGCCTTCCGCACCAAGTATGGGCTGTTTGAATATCAAGTTATGCCCTTTGGACTTTGCAACGCTCCTGCCGCCTTCCAGTATTTTATGAATGATGTCCTTAGAGAACTCATTGATGTGTGTGTTGTTGTCTACATTGATGACATCCTCGTCTATTCATCATCTGAAGAAGAACATCGGAAACACGTTAGAGAGGTCCTCGAGAGATTACGTCAACATAACCTTTTTGCTAAGCTCGAAAAATGCTTCAACGTAACTGAAGTTGAGTTCCTGGGATTCATATTGTCACCTAACGGAGTCCATATGGATTCAAAGAAAGTCGATGCAATCATCAAGTGGCCTTCACCAACCTCTGTAAAAGGAGTCCAAAGCATGTTGGGCTTCGCTAACTTTTACCGCAGATTCATCCCTGAATTCTCTCGAATAGTCCAGCCCATCACCGCTCTGTTAAAGAAAAACAAACGTTTTGAGTGGTCTACCGAGGCAGAACAAGCTTTTCAGGATTTAAAGACTAAATTAATTTCTGCACCTGTTCTAAAACATCCTCGCCCACAACTCCCCTACATCGTAGAAACAGATGCTTCTAGTCTTGCTATGGGGGCAGTTTTATCACAAAGGGATCCGGTCACACACCAATTACATCCTGTAGCCTTTTGGTCCCGCAAATTCTCGGCTCCCGAGATCAACTATTCAATTACAGACAAGGAACTTTTAGCTATCAGATCGGCCTTCAAAGCCTGGCGGCATTATCTTTTGGGAGCCAGACACACAGTCACCGTAATGACTGATCACCGCAACTTACAGTATCTGAAGACAGCCAAAGCTCAGTCTTCCAGGCAGCTTCGCTGGGCTCTGTTTTTGGCTGAGTTTGACTTTATAATTACTTATCGACCAGGCAGTAAAAATGGAAAAGCAGATGCCCTCTCCCGGATGGGAATAGATGAACATTTGACCAATCCAGAACCAATACCCATAATCCCAGAACAAAGGATTTTGGGCTTGGTCAGCGCTCAATCCTTTGAAGACATTAAGACTACAGTCAAATCACTTTTAACTCCGGTCGACTTACAGGACTGTCAATTAAAAGGAAAAGAATTCTCAGTGGATCGAGACCTACCATATTTCCGAGGACGATTGTACTTGCCCAGTGAGAAAATACAAAAACAGGTAATCTCCTGTTATCACGATTCACTAATGGAGGGTCACCCTGGCATAACCAAAACCATGGAAAAGGTCAAAAGACATTTCTGGTGGCCATCATGGAAGAAGGACATTAGAGACTTTGTAATCTCCTGCGGTGTGTGTGCCCAGAATAAGAGTCAGAAGGAGAAACCAGCCGGTCTCTTACACCCACTAGAGATCCCTCCCTGTCCATGGCATACCCTGTCCATGGATTTCATCACGGACTTACCTCCATGCTCAGGGTATAATACCATTTTAGTAGTCGTGGATCTATTCTCCAAGATGGCTCACTTCATTCCCCTGAAGGGCCTACCTTCAGCTTCAGTATTAGCCCGAGAATTCTTAGAAAACATCGTTCGGTTACACGGTTTCCCCTCGGTTTTGGTCTCCGATAGGGGAAGTCAATTCATCTCCCACTTTTGGCGAAGTTGCTGTCGTTTAGCCCAAATTGATGTGAGACTTTCTACCAGTCACCATCCCCAAACTGACGGACAAACCGAGAGGACAAATCAAACTCTAGAGCAATATCTACGTTGCATGCTCCAACAAACTGAAAACCCTTGGAAGGACATTCTTTGGATCGCTGAATACGCCTATAACAATTCGACTCATTCTGGAACCGGGAAGACTCCCTTCTTCCTATTATACGGACACCATCCTAGAACCTCTAACCTGGATCCTCCCCAAGAATTCGAAACACCTGCTGTGGATCACTTGCACTCGGAGATCACTCGTGCTTTTAAGGAAGCCACTGCCCATCTGCAAAGAGCTAAAGCTCAGTTTAAGAAAGGAGCAGATCAGCACCGTAAAGAGGCCCCTCACTACGCAGTGGGAGATCAGGTCTGGTTATCCACTAAGCACCTACCTCTAAAAGGACCCCGCATCATCCCGAGATACCTTGGACCCTATCTTATCTCCACCATAATTAATCCGGTGGCTGTTAAATTGGAATTGCCTTCGCATATGAAAATACATCCAGTATTCCATGTCTCCTTACTAAAACCAGTGCAACCAGGAACCCGATTGACCGAACTCCCGGAACCTGTTTTAGTAGATGGAGAACTTGAGTTTGAAGTAAAGAACATCCTAGACTCCAAAATCTCCAAATCTAAATTATATTACATGGTTGATTGGAAAGGATACGGCCCCCAGGAAAGGTCTTGGGAACCCTCAGAGCATGTCCACGCACCTCGTCTGGTCAAGAAATTCCATTTGAATCACCCCGACAAGCCAAAACCCCCAGAGAAGACACGCTTGGGAGGGGCCTTGAGGGGGGGTGCTGTCATGATCACTGCTTCCAAGGAGTCAGGAACAGCCCAACGTCCTTGGAAGCAGGCCCCTAACCGTTATCTTAGGCACCAGCCGGTCCCCACTGGGACCTTTTGGACCTTGTCCTGGCGCCGGTGGCACCAGGCTCATCAAAGCCATCGGTCCCGGCACTGGAAGCGCCGGGCTCATAATATGTATGAAGATGCTTGGGTGGACTTACCTGCAGCAGACCATGCTGCTTACTTACCAGCCACATAGGAATCCTCTGTGAACAGGAACTACTTTCTTACCTGGGTGGGGCAAGCTCCACTCCCTGGATACAACACGGGAACTCTTCTGGAACTGGAACTCTTTTCTTACCTAGGCGGGGCCGTGGAGGAAGACGCCTCATCACTCCAAGGCTATTTAAACCACACCCGATTGAACAAACGTGCTTCGCGTTATTCTGCATCTGCAGCAGTACGCTCACTGAGTCTGTTCCAGCCTTTCTTCCTTCCGATCCTGAACCTGCAAGAACAATACTTACCACTCCTGTATCCAGTATTCAGCAGCACCTGCAAAGACAAGAAACAACAGGTTAGCACTGCAACCTTTACACGCAGCGCTTTCCTCACCTGATCCATCGGCAGCGAACATTTCTTCACGCTGCACCTCCGCCTGTGAAGACAAAAGCATTGTTATTACTTACCGGCACTCCGCGAATTCCGGATTTCTTCAACGCTGCAACCCAGCATCTGAAAGACAAACGAAGAGACATTAGACAGGTATTTACTCACGTCCATCGCGCTCGCCACAGTAGAACGCCTGCAAATACTCCGGCGTTTTCCAGCATCTCTTCAGCACGAACTCACAGCTGCAAGGGAAAAGAGACAGTTAGAGCGCTTGCATTTACTTACGCATTTCCAAGCGCTTCATTCCAAGGCTCTGGCTCCAACTTCGGCTCTCTTCACACCATCTCCTATCTCAAGAGCCCTGCAAGACAAATAGGAAAAAGCATTATACAGAGTCCTGTTCTATATTAACGTGCCCGCGCACCTAAAGACTAAAAGGACTAAAAAGGTGTCCAGAAACTCACCGCTCGTGCAGTTAACGACGGTAGCGATCCTCTGATGTCAAGAGGCCTATGTTTCACCAGTGAAGGAACTGGCAACGGCACCCTGCACCAGACGCAGATGGAGAGTCCAGCATTCACCTATCTAAGAAATCTCACTCTTCGAGTTCGACACACAGTGCGAAGAGGTTTGGCCCCAGAAGCAAATCTAGTCCTGCACATCACTTTTCGGGTCACAGACACCTTCCTGCCAATACCAGCGCCTCCGTGGGAATCAGGTGAGCGTTACATCAGAGCCCTAGTATTATCCAAAATCGACTATTGTAATGCACTGTACCTAGGCGCTAGCAAATACATCATCAAAAAACTCAAGATCCTACAGAACAATGCTTGAGAACTGCTCTGAGTATACCACATACACAGCACATCTCGGCCACCAGACGCAACAACAACTGGCTCTCCATTAAAGAGAGAATACAGCTAAAAATAGCTTCCCTGACTCACAAAGCCTTAATAAGGCAGCTCCTCAATACTTGATGGAAAAATGTACCAGAAATCACCACGTCCGACTGACTAGGTCATCTAACTGTCTGCAAGTGCCCATGTATAAACTCAAAAAAGCAGGTGGAAGCAGCTTCCCAGCTATGGCAGCACAACTCTGGAATTCCATACCTGCCACTCTAAGAGCAGACCAATCCATCTGTAAATTTAGGAAAGATATGAATAACTGGTTAATATCTAATGATACACCTTACTAGCCACCTCATTAGCATGCTTGGCCATTATATGTGTAACTTTCCCTAAATGTAAATAGTGCTGCAAATACTGTAAACTATTCTATGCTTATTGTAAGTATTGTCAACTGCTCTCCCTTTACCCATTGCTCCATGTATATATTTTTTTAACTAAGAAATTGCATATTCTTGTAATGCGCCCAGATATCTTCAGGTGCGGTGCACAATATAAATAATAAACAAATACAAAACAGATAAGGCACAAGCTGTAGATAGCCAAGCGTTCCAGAAGAAGGCATATAGCAAGTAAGTATGCTTCTTTGTTGGGTAAAAGGGTTCCGGGACTTCGGCATTGAGCCTGGGCCAAAGTTTATGGGAACACTCCCAAATACACAAATAAGCACTTCAGAAACACAGGAGTAGCAAAGCATCTCTAGGTAAGTTTTACTAAGAGTCCCACAGTACCTTAAATGTGAAGAAGAGGATGCAGAACAATGACCCCACAATGCATCAGCAGCAGACCTGGTCACCGGAGGCAGACTGAAGAAGGGACACTGGAATGGATCTTGCAGCAGCAGTCAAATGGAGGGGCCTTGGTTCAGTTGCTTTGGCACCCTTTTCAAAGCACCAGTAAAGAATGGTTACTACCCGGGCAATTCAGCTTGCTGTCTTGGTCCAGGACTTCGAAGAGGAGACTTCAGTGAGTAGGATCCTGTCTCTGAAGGTCCAGAAGGAGTCCACCAAAGTTTCAGGAGGATTAGACAAAAGAGTGCCAGAAGAGGTCAAGAGAAAAGCAGACTCCGAGCAACAGGCCCTACGGTCCAAGAAAACGTAGTCATAAACCTCTCAGATCAGCAATTAACACCAGAAATGACATGCGTTCTACAAAAGCGATTACGTTTTGTACTATCTGCACACAATTTGAGTTTTGACCCATTCATAGAAGTGGACAAATTCTTGAGAAAGATGACATTGAAAATACAATTTCAGACACAAATGGAAGAGGACACAGACATTTTCCTGTATAAAGAACATTGTGTGAAAGTAAATACAGACTATTCAAATAAAGGCATTACAATTTTTTTTTTAAATGAGTATTTGATGTTTTGGAATAAATCAAGTTTAACTGGAAGTTATACAGTCCCACCATATCCAAAAAGAGCTGGAAGTGGTGAATTCATTCATTGCCAAAAAAGATCTGACAATTAAGCTAGTGGACAAGGGCAGTGCCATTGTCATAATGAACACTTTAACATATGAGGCAGAGTGTAATCGCCAACTTCAAGACCATCTAACTTCCAAATGGCTGTCAGAAGATCCTACTCGAAGAATTCAGAATGTAATGTGATGTATATTCAAAGAGGCTGAAATAAGCCGATCAATTGATGAACCCACTCATCGAGCACTTTATAAAAGTGATCCTACTATTCCTGTCTGGTACTGCTTGCCTTAAATTTATAAGGACCCAATTAACCCACCAGGTCACCCAATTGTGGCACAGAATGATTCACTTTTTGGAGAAATGTACATATACATTGATCACATACTTCACCATTGGTAATCGACAACCGCTACTATGTAAAAGATACAACACATGTCATCACACTTCTTAAATTACTGAAACATTAAATCACTGCTGGCTGGTTACCCTTGATGTGGCCAGCCTTTATACTAATATTTGGCACAAGGAAAGGCGGTAGCAGTGTCTTTCAAAGATGACCAGTCATGGAAGTTGATCATAGGTTTCCATGTGATCTTTTATGATTTGTGTTGTCCAATAGTTACTTATAGTTTGGGAAACAATGGTTTCAACAATTAAAAGGCACCTCCAAGCCGGACAGATTTGCACCAGCATATGCAAATCTATTCATGCAACAATTCGAAGATGCAAACATTTAGGATTCAGCAGAATGGAAACAAAAGGTGGAAAATTGTAGTTGAGGTAAATTGACGATGTTTTCCGTCTGTGGGAACGAATATCAGCAGACCTTGTTGACTTTTTAAATGACATCAATTCTATACATGATACGATATTTACCTCAACCAATTCTTAACACATGGTAAACTTTGTGGATACTAATGTTACAATAGAGGTTAATCACAAGATCAGCTTCACTCTTTTTCACAAAAGTACCAATCATAAATCTCGGCTACATTAGAAATCTAATCATCTGAGAAAGTTGGTACAGAACTTGCCATACTCGTAATTTTTAAGATTGCAGAGGATTAGTGTGAGAGAACAAGATTTTGACAAGCTATTTTGTTACATACGAGGTTATTACAATGAGGTTATATAGAGAGGGTAATTAAGTTGGCGATAAGGAAAGCACGACTCAAAAGTCGTTTGAATTATTAACATACAGAGAACATCAAGTTTAAACATTGAACAAATTTACCTTACCATTGACATTAGTACAACTGAAGTCATTACATTGTTGAAGAAACATTGGCCCGTTTACAACCTGACTCAGATTTGAGCATTATTTGTTTAGAATTTCCACAAATAGCATACAAGAGAAAACAAAACCTAAGAGACAAGTTTATTCGAGCAGATATTGGGAGTAAATTGCCCATAGAAACATATTTACATACACCAATGAGGTGATCTTTTCCACGTCTCAATTGCATACATTGCAACAACGTCATTCAAGGTAATATCCCAACAGGTCAGAAGATCTTTTTGAGACTGTTTTCAATCTGCATATTTAAGTACTCCGTATACGCCATGAAAAGTCCATTTGGCAAGATGTACGTATCAAAAACTGCAATCATGACTAAAGAAAGTACTGGCAAACACATCCCAATATGAAATCCCCAGTGACAAGACATTTTATTGAGATGGGGCACCAAGTTGTTCAATTGAAATATCAGATAATTGAAATGATAACCCTAAACCCGAGAAGGGGGCAGTCTTGAAAAAATACTTTTACAATGAGATGTTTTTGGATCTTTTAATTACAGACAATGCACCCTTTGGGGATGAACAAGAAATGGTCATTGGGAGCATTTTTGTGAGCGTTAAGGGGAACATCATCCTGAGCATTGAATAATGTGGACATTGGTGGATAGTATTGGGTTTGGTGTGGGGTTTTTATGACTTCACTTAAAAAAAATATTTGTTCACATTTTTTTCACACACAATGGGCCTCATTACGACCCTGGCGGAGTGGGTTTACGCCAGCGTTATTCGCGGCGGACCCGTCCGCCCTACTACGAGATTCCGTAGCGCCATGGAGCGTTTTCCGCCTGGTTTTTCCGGGCGGAGAAATCCATGGCGCTACGGGACCTTGTCGTTAATTACGCCACCGTATTTTGAGGTGGCGTAATTAACGCCTTCCCCACTCCCATTATACCCTATGGGGCGAAAATGGGAATGGGGAAGGGTAAAATGGGGAATGGGGATTTACCGCCCCGCCAAGGTCGGCATGGGGCGGAAAATCCGCCAAGCTCCATGGCGCTATCGGCAGCTTTCCGCCGTGCTCCGCGGTGCTTTTAGCACCGCGATTTCCGCCAGGGTCGTAATGAGGGCCAATGTGTTGGGCACATAGATCTGTGAGACGCATTTTTCACTTTTGGTGATTGTGTTGATTTGTCTTTGGTTAGTTCTGGTTTTCATGTATTATTTATTAAATGTAATTGTTTCATCATTTTTATTATTGCATTTATTCATATTTATCATTCTTTTATTTACATCTTTATTAAATGTTAATTCAAAAAAATATATTTTTTTTCTTGTTTAATCTGATATTCGATTTAGTTGATTCAACCTCATTTAATTATTTTGGTTACAGTTTGCATCGTAGGAGTTTCACTTCATTGTATTCACTGTTGAATACGGGTTGAGCATGTTAAAATATGACTGCCGTATTATGAGGACTTTGGTGGAGGCTTGGCTTTCTTGTCCGTTTTTTATGCTGTGCACAATTTACATGGTGCAAATGGATGTTTGCAATTGCTTGGAAAAGTTGCATTCTAGTACGCGTGGACTGTATTTAGAGCATTCTGTTACTCAACATGGTAAGTTTCCAGTGGGGGTCACTTGCTTTTGGTGGACACGTGTTTACAGTGTTGGGGAGCATGGGAACAGTCGTGCTTACATGTGTTCTATTTAGGAAACAAGGTTACGTTGCAGGATCAGGTCTGTTAGAAGTGGCGATACATATTTAGTATTGTGGATGGAGCACACTATTCCAGGAGTGAATTCACGGAACACATGGACAATGGCCCTCATTACAACTCAGGCGTTAAGGGTTTAACGGCGCCGTCAGCGGCGTTAACCCTTAACGCCTGATTACAAGTGTCCCTTTGCGGGTTGGTGTTTAATGCCTGCTTTTAGCAGGCGTTAAAAATCCAACCCGCAAAGGGACTTTGGAGATAATTACGGCACCGTAATCTACGGTGCCGTAATTAGCGCCTTCCCCATTCCCATTATGCCCTATGGGGGCAAAAATGGGAATGGGGAAGGGCAAATGGTGAATGGGGAATTACCGCCGCACTCACCTTGGAATGGGGCAGTAATTCCACCATCCACCATGGTGGAATCGTAACCTTAGCGGCATGGACCATGGTGCTAATAGCACCATGGTCCTCCACCAAGGTTGTAATGAGGGCCATGGTAGTCATTTTTGATACAAGGTCATGGATCAATGTTTTTCTGTTAAACAGTTTGGAGTTATTTTGTTAAACACTTTGAGGTGTTAGTAACGTGCACCAGTTTTTTAATAATGGCATATAGGAAAGCGCACTTCATGCAGATATTGGATAACGGACATGGCACTGATTGTGTGGTTCATTAGAGCTTTTTTGGGGGCACTCTACTGTGTTTATTATACTTATTAGTCTGTTCTGAACAGTAGGCAGGAATGAGCATTCATTGCAGGGAGTGTTAAATGGTTGATATTTGTTTTTGTTTTTGAACTCTGCATATTACAAATGATTACTGTTGGAGATTGTTAAGTAAGATTTGTGCTGATTGTTTGCTTTTAGCCACCTGAGGATGATCTTAACGGATCGAAACATGTGCATGTAGTGGCTACTGAGGAACCATTGGATTACCAAATAGGGTTTTTGTTCTAATGATTATGCATACAAGATGCTGAATTTGAATGAAGTTTAAAATTCAAAAGCCCTGATTAAACACCATATAAAAGTATTTAGAAAATCAACAAATCAGATGACTGGTGATTTATCAACTAATAGGTGTTGGGCCTGAGAGGGAAATTGTGTCCTATTGTTCAGCAGGTGGTCCTGCTGTTTATTGATTCAACTCAGGTACTAGGGTATTGGTGAATTGTAGCCAGAGAAGGTGTAAGGGAGAGAGACATCCTCTCTGGGGCTCTTCTGATGCTTGGAAGAAGGATTCGGAAAGCAGTGATTCCTCAGAAGGCATCTCTGGTCGTCTGGAAGTGGCTGTGGGCATCTTGCCTTCTGTCTCGTGGATTCTTCAGTTCCAGTGGTCATCTCGGCTTTAGCATCTTGATCCATGCCTTTTATCCGGGAACCCAGCCAATCGCACCATGCATTATGCATATATTGCATGGTGGCTGTTTTTTAAGGACAGGCAGCCTCGCAGTTGGAACTGGTTCCAAGTACGGACAGCAGAACACAAAGACAAGCAGAGTTTTGAGTCCTCCCTTGTTTCCTGTCCTCACACATACTGGCGTCTTGGTGGGCTTTCCCATGGAAACCCCAAAAGTCAAACAGAGACCGCCCCTTCCCTGCATGGCAGAAGAAGGACTAAGAAAGGACAAGCCATCTTGAATTGCGAAAAAAGAAAACTGCCACCATTCTGGGTCAATTGTGACCCTTCTGTGCATTGCCACAGCTGTGCATAAAGTCTGCAAGTAAATAGTGCACACAAGTAGGTAGGATAAAACCACTGTTACCAGCCATTCAGATTAGCTTGTCAGTGTAACCAAAAATTTACAGGAGCAACGAGAAAGGGGATACAGTGTAACCACTCAGCACTCCTGATAAGGTGGGGTGTGCTGACCTCACAATAGAAAAGTGGATAGGGAGGATACAAAATACCCCCCTGCCCTTGGGGAACAGGAGTTCCTACAAGGTAAATTATAGAAAAAATAAAAAGGGAAGTCCAAGGGCTCCCAGGAACACTGGACAGAGCGTGCTGTGTGTTGCAAAAGTAAATGACAGATGCTATAAAACTTGGAGAAAGCATGACTCCAAGGAATACAAAAGGGTCCCAGAGATGGGGTAAAACAATGAGTGAGTGTGGAAAAGGTTCCCACTCACTCAGGAGAACAGACCACAAATCTGCAAGTCCAGCAAAAAGTGCTGGGGGGCTGACAGGTATGAATATGATATGATCTGGCATTTGTAACATGCCTATACACCAGTGTTTCAAGGTGCGGCGAGGCAAGGAAGGGGGAACAGAGAGAGGCCAGAGACAACAATTTTACCAGGCCAAGTGACATTGAGATTACGCGAGTGCAGGGGAGGGGGAAGGGGCAAAGTACCAGTGGAAAGGGTAGGGGGCAGTGCTGTTCATGTGATCAAAACAATAACAAGAAGTGCGGCCAGCAGGTGGCAGGTGCAAGGTTAAGTGCAAACAGCAGATGTCCAAAAGTGCAGGTAGGGGGACTGTAAGGTTACAGATACAGACCCAAGTGCAAGGGTTGCCGGGAGGCAGTGCGGGTGTGCAACTGGGTGGGCGGGGGCCTGGGCCCGTAATCGGAGTTCAGCCAGGTGACCAGTGCAGTATCAGACAGGAAATAAGCAGGGGAGAGGAAGAGAGAAGGCAGAAGCAAAGAGGAAGGTCTTGACGAGCTTTCGGAACCGGAGATGGTTCCCCTCAAGTTTCAGAGAGGCAGGGAGGCTGTTAGAAAGAGATCTACCACCAACTCGTTGTTTGGAGAAGCGACTGACCCTGAGGGAGTTGGAGGTGGAGGAGCGAAAAGCTTGAGTAGTAAGGTATTTACGAAGCGAGAGTTGGAGGTATTGAGGCCCCAGAAGGCCTTGTGGACAATGCAGAGGGTCTTGAACTTAATCCTTGCAGCCACTGGGAGCCAATGCAGAGATTTTAGTGCTGGAGAGATACGATCCCTGGGTTTATAGTCATTGCATCGAAAACAATGCATCGAAAATAAAAGCATCGACATTCTATATTTTACGTCAAAAGTACATATCCATTGAAACTTTTCCATCGAATGGATAGGTACTTTTAATTGTAAAAGATAGCATTTCGATGCTTTTATTTTCTACATTAAAACGTTACATGGAGCTGTCCTGTGCTGAAATATTGGCACTGAGCAACTCCCTGTAACGTTTTATTTTTATATATTGGGGGGATTCCCCCCTCAGCCTCCCCACACCCACCCCCCTAACCCAAACCCTATTCCCAACCCCTACCCTTAACCCTTAATATAACCCTTAATCTAACCCTAGCCCCAACCCTAACCCCTACCCTAGCCCCAATCCTAACCCTTAATCTGACCCTACCCCTAACCCTTAATCTAACCCTAAATCTAACCCTAGACCCAACCCTAACCCCAACCCTAACCCCCACCCCTAACCCTAATCTAACCCTTAATCTAACCCTAGCCCCAACCCTAACCTCATCGATATTAACCATTGAAAATGATTCAATGAATATGCTTTTCGATGGAAAGGCAATTCAATTAATAATTTTTGATGGTATGGTATTCGATGGTATGGCTTTCGATGGAAAGACCAGAAACCCGATCCCTGGGCTTGAGGCCAAGGACACGTCTCGGAGTCCTGTTCTGGATGAGTTGCAGAGGGCGGAGAGTAGAAGCAGGCAGATTTAGAAAGAGGCTGTTGTAGTAGTCAAGCCTAGAGAGAACCAGAGCTCTAGAGACAGTGAGGTTCTGGGGAAAGGAGAGGAAAGGAATGTGAAGGGGATTTCACATAAAAAATGAAAATCTACCTAACAGCCTGGTGACCCAGATTTGATTGTGGCCAATGGAGCAGAATTCTTTTTTTTTCTCACACATGTTGTCTGGGATTGTTTTGTAATAAATTATAAATTACCTAAAAATAACTTCTGAAATGTCCAAGCAAGGTAATTGGCTTTGCTAAACATGTAATCAAAACATTTAATATAGAGAACTAATCATTCTGACCAAGAGACTAACATAGCACGAGAGACAAGATATCAGGTTCAAAACCTTTATTAAGTGCCCATGATATTGCATTGGGTAAACACCTACAAAGATGAGTTTCTCAAGAGGATAGCCTCCTTGGGACAAAATGGACTGAACAATTCTTAGAATAGGACACACTGAAAAGTGTGAGGCGTTCTTAGTCATCCTGATAGGGTTCCTTGGCTTTCCCAAGCCTCTCTTGTTGTTTTGCCCATCTCTTGGTTAATGCCTCCTGGTTTGCCATCTGTCTCCAACATACTCATCCATAAATGTTACTTTAAACGTGTAAAAGGCTGAGGGTTTCAACTAAAACTGAAAAGGGATAACATTTTCTCAAAGTTGTCAGGATGGATAACACAAAAGAGTGTAAGGGCTGATCTAAAAGGAACCCCTGTTCTTGTCAGGATTCTATGATTTTAACACTGTCTCAGAGTGGCTGGACTCTAGGTTGCTTTATGTAAGTACTTCACGGGACAGAGAATTCCAGGAGCGTGCTGGGCACCACAACACTAGAACTTAAAATGCAAGAAGTGTATATATATATATACACACACACACTTATCCCACCTTGGCAGGCTGCTTCACCTACCAGCAAATCATTCTGGCACCTTGCCTTAGAGTCGTTGTCAGACTGTGGGCCTCATTACGAGTCTGGCGGTAACCGAGGCGGTAAAACCCCCTGGTTACCGCCATACTCGTATTACCATTCCGCCTCCGTGATTCCCGGAATTACTGGGGCATTACAACCCCAGTGTCCCGGGAATTCCGGAGGCGGAATGGTGTAAATCCCCATTCCCATTGAGTCCTATAGGACTCAATGGGAATGGGGATCATGGAAACACCGGCACCATCTTGTGATGGTGCCAGTGTTTCCTCGTCCACCTGCAGGCAGGCGGTGGTAAACCCGCCAGGTCAGACCTGGCGGGAACGCCACCTCCCACCTGCAGGACTCTGGATCGGGCGGTCCGGAATTAACAGTGGAGGCGGGGTAATGAGACCTGTTATGAGGCCCTGTGTCTTTTTAACCCACCGTTTTGGGGACTGCCAGTGAGACAGGTTCTTATTGTTCCTTTTAATTCTCTGGTCTGAGATATAGCCAGCAGAATGATGGCAGTTATTTGTTATCTTAGGTTTCTGGTCTCAGCCAGGGTCTGAGATATAGCCCTCATCAAGCATAGGTCTCTCTGTCTATCCCTCTACTTTCTTTCTCTCTTCTCTCTCTCCTTTTCTCTTGCTCCTTCTCCCTCTTTTCCTCTACCTCACTCCTCTTTCTATCCCCTGCCTACATTATCACTTTCCTTTCTTTCTCTCCTTCATTCTCTCTCGCCTCTCCTTTCTGTCATGCCTCTACTCTCTTGCCTCTACTCTCTTGCCTTTTCTCTTTCTGCTTGTCGGATCCTTCTCTCATCTAGAATGCTGGAAGGGAGTGGGGTAGTCCTTTTCTACGTGATTGTGGAAAGGAAGTTCCAGAGGTTTGGGTTGTTTAAATCCAAGAAGGTGTTTTTGTTTTTGTTTTTTTTCCTTTTTTACTGTTTCATTGTTTTAAGTGTTGATTTCTTTGAATTGTAGGGTTACGACATAGACCTCTCATGGCTTCTTTTTATAAGAGGAGCTTACAGGTAATTTCCTGGAATGTTAATGGAGCTAATGGTGTGAATAAGAGGAAAATGATTTTGCAAAGATGCTTCAATTACAGTAATGAAATGTGAAAAGGATAAAGAGGGTAGAATCTTTTGTGTAACTGAAAATACAAGATATTACTTATTGTATATACAACGTATATGGTGGTGATGGGAGTTTGTTTGTTTGCCTTGCACAGTTCTTACAGAATGTGAATGTGAGGAATGTCATATTGGGGGGTTGGGGGGATTTTAATGTTACTCTGGAGCCAGGGATGGATAAAAGTGGGGAGACTTTGGATATTGCAAATAATTTGAAGAGAGAAGCCCTGAAGAAATTCATGAATTTATGGCTGAGTGGAATCTTTCAGATGTGTGGAGACTACAGAACCCTTTGGTCAAGCAATATATCTTCTTTTCTGCAAGACATAAAGTGTATTCACGGATTGACCTCCTCTTGACCTCGGGCTTGTGCACACAGTCTTTCAAAGGGGGAGATAACAAATCCATCCTAATTTCTGACCATGCACCGATCTCTTTTGAAATTAAACTTACTTTTCCTTTACCTAAGTGAAACACTTGGAGGATGAATGTTACACTTCTTGATGACAATGATATTGTGGCCAAAATAGTAAAAGAGGCAAAGTTCTTTGTGGCTCAAAAATTGGACTGGCGAAGTGAAAGTAGAATTTGTGTGGGAAGCCTTCAAGTCTTACATGAGAGGACTGTTGATTGGCCTAACGAGCAAAAAGAAAAAAAGAAAAGGACACTGAGATTAGGAAACTGTATGGGGAAATTGAGATTCTTGAAAAAGAAAACATGCAAAAATTCTCTGTGTGCTCTTTTGGTTCCATGCAAAAGAAAAAAGAAAAGCTAGAAGACCTTCTTACTTCAAAGGCTGAAAGACTTCTATTCAGAACGAGATGCAAATATTATGAAAAGGGAGAGAAATGTGATCGGCTTCTTGCTCATATAGATTGAGGATTTTGGAGAGTCAGAAGTCGATTAATTCTATTGAAAGGAGTGATGGGATTATGACCTTTACACCTGTTCAAATTAATGATACATTTCGGGACTATTACTCCAATTTATACTCTTCAGAGGTTCATATGACTCAAGAGGAAGTGAGACATTATGTTAATGGATGTCATTTACAAAGTATAAAGTCAAAATACAAAGATTCCCTCGGGAAAGACCTGAATGTTGAAGAACTCAGAACTGCTGATGGAGCTTTAAACTCAGGGAAATGTCCTCACCCAGATGGTTTGCCAGCTGAACTGTATAAAATCTTCCTGGAAGAGGTTTTTAATCTTATGTTGCCATGCTACACTCATCTTTGCTTGATGGTCGTCTCCCAGAGTCAACGAGGCATGCATCGATATCCGTTATTTTTAAAGAAGCGAAATCTCCAATTAATACAAGTAGCTATCGGCCAATAAGCTTGTTAAACAAAGACAATAAAATCGTTGTGAAAGTCTTGACTTTGAGAATGGAGGCCTTTCTACCGGATATTATAGATCAGATTCAGACAGGTTTTGTAAAAAGGTAGACATGCCTCAGATAATATGAGAAGACTTTTGTTGACTTTGTTCGAAAGCAAGGAACATATGAATGATGTAGTGGTGTTGTCGTTGGATGCAGAAAAGGCTTTCGACAGGATAGAGTGGAAATACCTACTGGCAGCCTTGGAAGTTTTTGGATTTGGGAAAAATATGATAGACTGGATAGGACTATTATAGTCATTACCTACTGCTAGTGTGATCACTAATGGCCTGGTCTCGTGCAAATTTGAACTCGAGAGGGACAAGACAAGTTTTCCCCCTGTCGCCCCTTTTATTTGTCATCACAATGGAACTCTTGGCCGTGAAGATAAGAGAAGATAAAGCAATAGAAGGTATTAATTACGGAGATGCCTGCCAAAAAGTCTGGCTTTACGCCAATGATATGCTGCTGGTTATCCAAAATATGGAGTCTTCCATCCCAGCACAGATTGACAAAATTGACATTTTTCACAGGGTTTCGGGGTACAAGATCAATTGGTTGAAATCCGAGGTATTGTCGGCCTCAAAATCATGCTCGGTCTTGACATTAAAGAACTTTGCTTTCAATTGTGTCCTGACAAGATGCAATATCTTGGGATCTGGCTGACTAAAGATGTTTCCAATGCGATGGAGGTCAATCTATCACAAGTGATTCAGAATATGGAGTCAGACTTAAGAAGATGGAGGGAGTTACGATTAAGTCTTTTGGGGACAGTACATGCAATTATAATGACGACAACACCACACATTAACTATGTGCTAAGCATGATCCACTTGCAGATCAGGAAAAGCTTCCTGTAGAAAATTGAGAACTTGATCCAGACCTTTCTACGAGAGGTTAAACAGTCACATCTAAAACTTTGGAAACTACAACTTTCACAGGAATATGGTGGTCTGGGGCTACCAGACTTTTAGAACTATGATTTGGCGTTTGGGGCTAGACATTTAGTTCCTTTCATAGAAAATTCAAATGATGTCTGGACACTGGTGGAGGCAAGCAGATCTTCTCCACCTTCCCCCAGAGCGATTCTGTCAATGGTTTATGGGGCAGGCTGTAAATCGTTTCCGCCAACTATATTTATAAGGTCATGTTGGAAAGGTCTATGGAAAAAGAACAAGAAAGAAGTTTGTGACAACGGGTTTACTTCAATCTGGTTAAATCCAGATATAAAATTGGCTGGAAAGACTCTTTTCTGGCCAAACTGGCTGTTGGGAGGTGTACAGTGGTTGGAGGATCTTGTTGAAGAGGGAAAATTGATCAGTTTTAAAAGATTGACCCAAGTTAAAGATCTCAATGATTGAACAATGGGGGAGTATAGGAAGCTGAAGAAAGTTCTAGTGAACAAGTTTCCAGATGCAGGCAGAGGTTGGCAGGTCTGGCTGAGAGAAAAGAAGTCTGAAGGTGGTATGGCTTCAAAGGTGTATAAAAATCTAGACCAGTACAATGAGCCAAATAAGAACTTATTGGCAAAATGGTCAGAAATAATTGGATCAGCAATGTCAGAGGGCAGATGGAGGAATCTGTGCAAGAATGTGGCTCTAACCTCTTTGAATCTGGGGAAAGGAGTCGCCAAATCAAAATTTTAAACCAAATTCTTTGGACGCCACAAAAACTACATGGAAGAGGTTTAGTTGATTCAGATGCCTGTTGGATGTGTAAACATGCAAGTGGAACTTTTGAACATATGATTTGGGACTGTTATGAGTTAAGATCTTTCTGGCGAGGGGTCACTATGAAGATGAATGAGATTCTTCTGTTGCACGAAGATTATGATTATACGACTGTGATTCTGGAAGAAGATAACATGGTGGAAGATCTCTCTTTCCCGCAGAGAAGCTGGTTTTCAGGGAGCGAATTCCACCAAAAAAATCATCTCGAGGAAGTGGAAAAGTGAGGAAAGGCCAACGATTTGAGAATGGATGGAGGACCTAAAACAAGTGTCAAGACTTGAGAAGATAATCCTTTACAGAGACAAGAAAATGAATTTATTTGATCAAATCTGGGGCAGGTGTTTAGATTTGTGATACTATTGTCAAATTGTTGCTCCCTGTCTGATTCTATATTTCCTTTTTAGGGTTTGAAGTAACCTGGATGTGTTGAGCCTAGTTGTAAATCTTTGTTTTTGTGCTGTCTTCAGTTTTATGTTGTAATCTTTATAAAATGAATAAACATGAAAATTAAAAAAATTAAAAATAACAAAAATAAAAAAAAGAATGCTGTCCTGACTGTGCCATTCCCTGGCTCCAGCAGAAGTCTCATAATGGGCTTCTGGATATCCTGATTAACCAAGAACTTCCTGGTTTTTCCCACCCTACCCTCATTTCTTGTTTGTTCCTATATCGACCTTTCCCTGACTTGCCCTTGCTTAATAATTATATTTCTTCTTTTCCCATTGTTACCGAGATACTGGGATTCATCCTTTCTTCCATTATGATTGGCTGTGTGAAATCACCTTCTGATGGTGACAGAGGGTTTAAAAGCCTGCTGCGCAATTTTAAAATCAGGTGGAAGTGACACAGGTGGTGCATGTCTCGGCTGTCAGTGTTGTCTGATTTTTGCGCTGTACCGCCCTTGTTTTAGGGTTTTGCCTTGGCTTTGTGAGGGGGGGAATGGTATCGTCGGAGTCGTGACAGGTTGTGTATGTAGCAACTGAGAGTTATCTTGCTGATGAGTTGGCGAGGCATTGCGGTACAGTGGATCTTCTGTCACTCTATTCTCTATCCCCTGCCTAATAACAAACAACGGTTATGGAGTTCACCGTGAAGTTGTCAAAGTGTGGCTGACATTGAGCAAATCCACTAATGGTAATTTGAGCAGTTTCTCTTCTGGCCGTACCAGTGGAGCATGGAACTTGATTGGCAGTGTTCCAATATAAATACGGTCGGATGGAATTAGTTGTCAGCAGGTCCTTTTTCCTTCTTCCTATACTCCAAGGTGGCGATAACAGATTGCGTTCCGACAGCTCTGGTTCAGGAGTTAATGAGGCATTTGGCAATGGGGAGGATCTCTGTGGTTTTCTGCCATGCACCTTTACCGGTTACCACTTCACCAAACACGTAGGGAATTTTCGCCCTCCGAGTCCCTTTTTACCTCACGGTGGATTTACCCAACGTGGCATTGTCACATCATGCAATTCTAGCTAAGCCTTCCAAATAGAGGTGAACATATTCTGCTGTGGTACTTTACGAGACATGAAAGATGTCACAGCCATGCTCTTTGAATCACAATTAAGTTGATACCAGGTGATAGAAAAATGCTCCTGGGTTTAGCACATCTCCCAGCAAGCAGGGGCAATGTCTGAAAAACAATGAGAGAAAGAGGTAGCCATACATTTGCAGGCCGATTCTTGGAATTAATATGCGCTGAAAATTTCCGCGCAAGCGTGCGAAAGCCTGCGAATCACAGCGCAAGTGCGAAAATCACAGCGAAACCCACGCACAGCGATTCATGGAAGTCTGTGCGCGTGTAAATCCATGGATGTGTGCTAAAATCCTGCGTGGCGCACGCTGGTGCACACCTCTTCAAACATCGTGCGCTACGCGCACAGCGAAAGCGCACATAGCGCAGCACACACAACAAAAGTAGGCGTAACACAGGGCGTAACACGCAGAATGGGGAACAACATGTGAAAATGTGGCCGTCACGGGGGAAGTGTAGGAGGAAAATGCGCGGAACGCCCACACGCGCGCCTACAACACGTATTCATGGAATTGAACGGGGCTAACGCGTGCGCCAAAAAAGATGCGCTAATCCGGAAACACGTATGCCAGCAGGAAGCAGGCGTACGTGGACCCACGCAGCATAAAAGTGCGCGCAAACAACAAACAAGCTCAGACGCTAAGATAAATATACCGTTCCTCGCAGCAGTGGTCATGGGATACCGCAGGAGGAGGAGGAAGATAGTCAGGGCCAGAATTTTTACACCCAGAACCAGCCTTTTTGGGATGCCTGATGACCAGGTGTATGGGAGGTACAGGTTTCCACCTCACATAATACTCGACCTGGTGAGTGAGTGGGAGGATGACCTCACATCACCCACCCTGTGCTCCCAAGCACTGAGCCCCTTGGAAAAGGTGCTCAAGGTACTGCACTTCTTGGCCACTGGTTCATTTCAGCAGACAAGTGCCATAGTGGGGGGGTGTCAAAGGCCACACAGTCACGCTGCCTGCCCCAGGTGTTGGCCATCATGACTGCACGCCCATCAGTCCGCAGGCACATATACCTGCCCAGAACACATGCAGAAAGGCAGGCTGTCGTCCAGGATTTTTACAGGGTGGCACACTTCCCCAAAGTGCTAGGTGCCATTGACTGCACCCATGTGGCTCTATGTCCTCCCAGGGCAACTGAGCACATCTACAGAAACCGCAAGCACTGGCATTCTATCAACGTGCAGGTAGTATGTGATGCCAAGGGAATCATCACCTCAGTATATGCCAACTATTTAGGGTCCACCCATGACAGTTTCATTTACAGAATGTCAACCCTAAACCGGGACCTAGAAGCTGGGCGGCATGGCGAGACATGGCTGCTTGGTGAGTATAAATGCCCCTGCACATGCATGCAGCCCCTCCTACTGATGAGGTCCAACCAGACCGAAACACGTGTCTGGGGATGCTGTTGGTACTCTTGTTCAGAGGAGAATTGCCTAGCATTTCGGTGCTGGACTGCCCCAGGGCAGGACAAAGACTGATATGTTTGGGATATTTCTTCTCTGTGAAAGATAGTGAGCTAAAGACTCTGGGTAAGTCTCTCGTAACCAGGACTAATGTCTGGCAGAGAGACTCCCAGGACCCCCCTCGTCAATTTGCATATTCAAGTAACTTTGGGTCTCACCCTAAGTTACTAGGGGAATCCAGACGTGGACCCCTTGCTCACTATTCTTAGAGAGGCACAGCTCCTCCCTACTGATGAGGTCCAACCAGACCGAAACACGTGTCTGGGGATGCTGTTGGTACTTTTGTTCAGAGGAGAATTGCCTAGCATTTCGGTGCTGGACTGCCCCAGGGCAGGACAAAGACTGATATGTTTGGGATATTTCTTCTCTGTGAAAGATAGTGAGCTAAAGACTCTGGGTAAGTCTCTCGTAACCAGGACTAATGTCTGGCAGAGAGACTCCCAGGACCCCCCTTGTCAATTTGCATACTGAGTAATGTCACAACCCCACTAATGATACCCATCATCACCTCCCCAGGGGACAGTGCCTACCCTCTGAGCACCCACATGATGACGCCAATTCGGAACCCCACCACACCACCCGGGGTAAGATACAACACAGCCCATATTGCAACCCGGGGCATAGTGTAGCGCACATTCGGAGTGCTCAAGTCACGCTTTCGCTCCCGTGACCGCTCTGGTGGGCATCTGCTATACGCGCCCCCAGTAGTTTGCAGGATCATAGTGGCAGCATGTGTCCTGCACAACGTTGCAACACGCCGGGGCTTGCCGGTGGACATGGTGGTGCCCCCACATCCCCAACCCCAAGCATGGCCTCTGCGCATGGGAGGGGAAAGGGTACATGGTGAGGCAGCCCGTACGCAGCTGGTGGCTAATTACGTCACCTAAAATCACACCCCTGTGGAGTGCACACAGCCCTGGCACATACCAGCTGACAATCAATGATGATGACATAAGGGACAGTCAACTGTCACAACCATACCAGCCTGAGATTGGTTACCTGGAAGTGTTACATTGGCCCTCATTACGACCCTGGCGGATTTTTTCCGCCATCGGCGGACTTTTCCGCCATGGCGTAAAGTCCGTTTACGCCATGGCGGATGGCGGACTTACCGCCCCATTCCGAGGTCGGCGGGGCGGTAAGTCCCCATTGACCCATTTACCCTTCCCCATTCCCATTTCGGCCCCATAGGGCTCAATGGGAGTGGGGAAGGCGTTAATTACGCCACCGTACATTACGGTGGCGTAATTAACACCAAGGTCCCATAGCGCCATGGATTTTTACGCCCGCAAAAAGCGGGCGGAAAAGTGACCATGGCGCTATGGGAACTCGTAGTTGGCGGTAAGGGGTCGGCGCAGCTAACGCTGGCGCAAACCCCTTACCGCCAGGGTCGTAATGAGGGCCATTGTGTGCATTCCCACCTACCGAAAGACAACCAATGCTGTGTCACAAAAAGGCACACATTTATGCTGCATGAATGACTACCCCATTGCTAAATACAACATGAAAATAGCGCCATGTCACCCAAGCCCTCCCCATCTCCGCTACCCAACACACCATGGCATGTCCTGCAATGTGAAAGCAAACAAAGGAATACACAACACATGACACAAGTGTCACAAAGTGCACTGTCCCAAATGGAAACAGGCCACAGACAATATTCTCCCAGTAAATCAATAACAAACAGCACCCATGACCAAATACCTACCAGCAACACAATACAGCAACACAGCATGAAACATCGCCAAAATATGACAGTACAAACTCAAAGTAATGTAAGTCATAAAACCTCAATAAGCCAGCACATCGACCCCTTCCAACTCCAGAGTGTTGCTATCAGGCAAATGTGTCAGTGTACTGCATACAACATGAACTGCATCTGCAAAGGAGATGGCCTTGTGAAGACATGAAGAAGGTACCTGCGGATAAGGAGGAAGACATGGATGCACAAGCACATATCAATACACCATGCAGTGTTCAATACAAAAACAAACCCCACTAGGGATGTCCACACAGTTATGACTACAGACTGCCCACACAGCTCATGGGAGCCTAATGTCACTGTGTAAGTCACTGTCACTTGGTCACACCCTTTGCAAGCCCATGGAAACGGGAAGCAGGAGGGGTGTGTGTGTCAGGAACCCAAGCATCTAACCCAAACACAGGACAAGACTGCATGTGCCCAGCCAGAATACACAGTGGATGCCCACATGAGCCACACAAGGCAGGAGGCCACTCAGGAGGTCGGAGGACAGGGTACACACCAACACCCACCTGTGTGGATGTTGCGAGAAAAAAAACACCTCCATGGGCTCATGGCCTGCACGGCTACGCTACTGTGGGAGAAGTGCTGCTGTCGCTCTCATCACCCTCGGCTGCTGCAACAGGAGGTGGTGGTGCTATAGGAGGCAGCCCACGCAAAGCCCTGGTATGGGTGTGGAAGGTCTCATTCTGGAGGATGATAGTACAGAGATCCCCATGCAGCACCTGATGGGTTGCCTGCATTTCTGCACGCATCGCCTCCCGTGATGCCCGGATCTCCTCCCGAGTTGCCTGCAGCTCAGCTGAGAGTGAACGTGTGAGCCGCTCCAGCTGATGTTCTGTCCTCAAATTTGTGGAAGCCACAAGTTCATCAAGAGTCTCCCTGAGGTTATGGAGTTCTACTCTCAGGGCTTCCTTGTGGCCCTGTGACTCTATAGAAATGGCTTCCCGCAGAATCTCCAGTGCCGCCCGTCGGTCCCTGTTGGACTCCAACATGTCTTCCCTGTGTGATCGGCAAATGGAGTCTGTTGCCTGCTGTTGTTGCTCCATCTGCCTTTCAGGGGGGATAATGGAAGTGGCCACCCTCTCCATTGCCCGAGCCATCATTTCAACTGATGCTGCCTGTTGGGTTGCCATACCGTACATGGAGTTTTCCCATACAGTATTGCCTGGTGGCGTACGGCCACCGCGTCGGCGGGCACCACACCTGTTCGGGGCAAGGCAATCTGCACCTTGCTGTGCTGGCACTGCCTGAGGCTGCAGGACTGCATTCCCCCTCTGATCTGCTGGCCCAGGAACATGATCAGATGTTGTGGAGTGTGACCCTGCATCCGTAACCGCCAAAGGCGGACTTACCAACACTGACATCCCCATAGAAGGTTCTACCCCTGGTGCAGGTGGGTTGGACAGAACAGAATCCCTGCCAGAAACACTCACCTGCGACGGCACATAAGTCTCATCATCCGATTCAGCACCTGAATAGAGGTCTGGTGAGGTGCACCCAGAGACACCCCTGGACAGCTGGACACTATGGTCTGCAGTACGAAAGGGTTTTCACCCACCACCACACCACGTCCCCCACTGGTGCCCGGTCGTGCCTGAGATTCCTCCTGGGTCTGCACCATCTCCTCAACCCCAACAGCACCAAGTGCGTCATCACCTGCAAAAACATGAAACACAAAAATGGAAACAGGCATTAGCACCATAGCACACACATAGGCCTGACAAGCCAGAGATCCAGTACATGATTTACACATGTCCCACATGACTATAACCCTGGCATGCATGCACTGTCACTGAGTTGGAAGGGGAGGCAAAAAGCAGACATTGATGACACCAAGATGGAAAAGCAACACATTTGCTGCATGCTGGGTAGCACTGGCATCACACATTAGCCTGTAAGTGGCATGTCCAATACACATACATGACACATGCCAGCACATAGATGGCATGTAGCATAGCCATGGTACATTTGACAAGTACAGCCATATGTCAGTGAATGAGTACTGTCAGCCATCCATGTGAGATGGACATGATGAGATGAACAATGCTACATAGTGTGACAAAATATGCATGTGCCACTCACTGCAACACATCCAGTGTATAAGAATACAGTGATTGCAGGCAGATGTACACATCAATGGTTGGTCACTTAAACATCACAGGAAACAACTATCAAGTACCACATACAAACAGGCACCAAAAATAAATGTGAGCAGGCCAATACTCAATCAGCCTGAATGGTCTAATCATTCACATACCAAGGTAACAAATGTGGGCCAATGTGGGGTGTAATCAATGACAGAAGCATGTCACATATGTGACAATAGGGCTGAAAAATGTGTTGCAAAAGTGGGAGAATTGAAACAATCAGCCTGAATGAACACTGAAAAATTCTGAACAATGTTGTTGCAAGATGACAGTTCAAGGGCGACTGCAGTAATGTGGCGCTAAATGGCTACGGTGGGCAGAAGGATACTGTCATACCCAAATCCAAAGCCAGTGAATGTTTTGGGGGAAGCACATGGGTGACCCATACCACTCAGGTGCACACACCCTCACCTGGCACTCAATCAGAACCCGTCACCCACACAACATACACATGGATTACACACACATGCATGGGCACTCACCGGACAATGCGTCGTAATCTGGTAGGTCTCCCACGCCTTGGATCTGTTCCTCTGTGACGAAGGTTCCAGCAACAGACTCATGTTCAGTGAGTTGGTTGTCCTCCTGTGGAGACCCACCACCAGCCACCAGAGTAGAAGCATGATTTGAGACCAGCTTGTTCTTTGCTCTGCGTTTCAGGTCATTCCAGCGTTTGTAGCAATCATCAGCTGAGCGCCTCACAAATCCAAAGGCACTATTGATGTCCGCGATGGCCTGCCAGTGTGCCTTAGGTTGACCAGGTGTGGTCTTGCACCCTGCAGTCACCACCATTTCGCGGCTATGTGCCGACACATAGGCCACTAGTGCATCAAGTTCGGCGTCATTAAAGCTAGGCCTCCTTGACGTGCCGGAGTGTGTAGCCGTGTCTGGGGTCTCAGCCTGTAGTGCCAGAGCACCCTTCTTCCTCTTTTTCAAAGGTGGTGCGGATCCTGAGTGGCTTACGCCGCTCTGGTCATTAGGGGCAGAAGCGCCAGTGGACTGGGTACTAGGAGTGTGCAAATGCACAATGACCATAGGTCTTGGTGCAGGCATTGGCTGCAGGGGGATGTTGGCAGGGGCAACGTCGTTTTGATGGACCGGGATCGACACTGTCCCAGCTGGGAGACTCAGAGCTGGGGTGGATTGAGCTGCAGCTGCCCCTGCAGCCTCCCCACCCTGACTACTTGGGGCAGCAGATGACATAGCTGCCCCAGATCCACGTGGCTTGGTGACACCAACTTGCACCGCCACACGTGGCGTAGACTTGCTGACCTGGAAGTCAGCCAGGGAGTCATCCTGTGCTAGTTCAGGTGCCACAATGGGCTGGTCCAACAAGGGCTGAGCTGGGATAGTGTCAGCTACGTTTCCCACAACCATGGGGGGGGGCATGGGCATCCCTGATTGCTCCTCCACACATGGGGGTCTAGGGGCACCCTGCAAATCATGGCCACGTCCCCTACCGCGCCCACCACGCCCCACCTTTTGGAGTTCGGCCACCTTTGCCTCCCTTACCGCTTGGTCGCCTCCCAACCATGTTGTCCGGGGCAATTGGGGGTGAAAGGGGTAGAGTACTAGATGGAATTCGTACCCTAGTGCTCTAACAAGGCTGTCTGTGACCCCTGGGGGAAGATGACGGGTCACGCAATGCACAGGCACCCCGAAAACAAAAAATAATGTGCAAGCAACCCCTCGTAGACGACATGCGTGGAAAAATGAACCCGCACTACGCTGTGGCACCCAGAAACACAAAAATAAGCGTACGCATGTTACACGCAGCTTACAATGACCTCTGAAGGGGTACTTGACACACGGGACAAGCACAGTTGGTAAATACGTGCGCGACTCACCGTCTGCCTGAAAAAAGAACATGAAACACCCCCGCCAAAAGAAGAATTGTACGCTGTCTGAGGAGACAGGACAAAAGAAGAAGTGAATGCTGTTTGAGGAAGCCGGCCCAACAAAAAAAATTAACGCTGTCAGAGGTAACGGGGAGTACGAACTTGAAACGCTGTGAAGTAATCGCGTGTGAACCGACAAGAAGTACAGAATTCACCCACTCGCTGTCCACGAAAAGCACGTACAAGGAAATCGGTTCCTACACGTACCTTTTAAACCGGCCCACACGTACAACGTCACTTACGCGTGTACGCGCTAAGGCCCTTTCCTCCAATTACACGAGCTGACACTCGGACGTGCAGTTTTTGGATGTGTACGATGAACATGCACCCGTGTTGAGGGAAACGCCCGCGCGCGTCACGTCACAGACGCCTAGGCCCTTTCCTCGGATTACACGCATTCACACGCGGACGTGCAGTTTTTTCACGTGCCATGAACCACTATGCCCACGTCACGAGGGAAACGCCCGCGCGCGTAACGTCACAGATGCGCTTACGCGCTAAGGGCCTTTCTTCGAATTACACGCAGACGTGCAAGATTTTCACGTGCCAAATCACTCCGTATCAAGCTGGCCATGCAACAACACACGAAGACCACGCTCCTGCCCAGAAGGCCGAATTACTGCCCCCCAGAGCCCCGAGCACGCTCCCACCTGCCATCTGCTGCTGCCTGCTGCCCACGTGCCCTGCTATTTGCTGCCTGCACATCATCCATCTGCAGGGGTGCAGTTGTTGTGACCACCCCTGCTGGAACTGAAGACTCCCGACTGGGATGCCATCGCTCCGCAACCCAGCCCCAGGACCCAGTTGCCCGCCCACACCTGCCTCTGGGGTTGCCATGTCAGGCACACCACCATCTGGCACCACTGGCAACCCCCAGCCAGAGAGGGAGAGGGCCACCAGCTTCAGTGCCACGGAAGTTGGTGTCCTGGTGGAGCAAGTCCTGGGGCAGTATGATGCCCTCTTTGGAAGTTCTCACGCCAACTATGAAGGACGGACCAGGATCTGGATGGACATTGTGACTGCCATCAACAAGGAGGGTGGTGGCAGTCCGCGACATCAAAAATGTCAAGAAGCGCTGGGAGGACTTCAGGTCCAGGACCCTTGACAAGGTCCGGCGCCTCTTGAAGGCAGCGGATGCCAAGGGGCGCCGGGGCCACCTGTCCGACCACCAAATGAGGGTCCTGGAACGCATATGCCCAGCGCTCCACGTCCAGGTCCTTGAGAGGCAGACCCGTCTGGAGTCGAGCGGTAAGTGTACATGCATACTGATTGGATGCTGTGCGTGTCGTAGTGTGCCAGTAGTGTGCAGGTTGCACATGTGTTTTTGTAGGGCCATGTATGGATGTGTATGTACAGGGGCATGAGGCTGACACATGCGAGTCCTCTCATGTGTGAGGCACATGGATGGTGTATGTGTGGGTAAGCATGCAAGGCCAAATGCAGATGTGGGAGCACACATGTTTGAATTACTGTGTATGTACGTTGGCATGCTTGTGGTGTCACACATGGATGTTGGTTCCAGCTGCATGTATCTGCACTGTGTACATGTGCATGTGTGTGTATTTGACAAGTGTGCAACTGTGATGCAACATGGATGCATGCGACACTGATATGTAGAAGGCTGAATGCCAGATGTGACATGGATGGCAATCTCATCACTGCGACAGTTGGTGGAGATGTACACATGCATGTAAGTGTGGTGGCGTGTGTGCATGTCTTGTGCACTCCCTGTGTTTCATGTGATGTCAGGCTCACCTTTGGCTGCTCATTCTGTTGTATGTGTATGGATGGTGCTGCCTGGTGGGATATTGCTGTGGAATTGCTCATGTGTGTGAGTTGAAATGACATGTGTGTTGGGGATTGTGATGCCATGTCTGAAGTTTGACACTGCCACTCATGTGCAACTGTCATGTGTGTATCAGTCCATTGTACAGTGCCATGATGCCTGTGTCCTATCTCTCCCTGTCTGCAGCATCAACTGATGAAGAGGGCGGAGAGGGTGCTTTGGAGCAAGGCGGCAGGGATCGCACCACCAGCCGGAGACGCAACGCCCAGCTCCCCTCCCAGGTTGTCATCTCGTCAGGGAGTGAGGAGTCCGGTGCCGCGTCCCAGGTCGCAGCTGCCGGGGGTAGGTCCAAGAGGCAGAGGTCGGAGTTGGACTCCTCGGCAGCAGAAGGGGCAGCTGAGACCCCACAGGGTCCGACGGAGGAAGATGGCACGGAGTCATCCAGGTTGGTGGGGGGTTTGGTGGAGGAGGAGGCCGTGGAAGGGACAGACACAGGGTCTGGAGGTGGGGATTCCATTGGTACTAGTGGTGCAGTGCAGGGGCAGGGACAGGAGGCAGCACAGGCCGCCACGGAGGTGCCTGTGTGTAATCCTGTCCCGATCCTGTGACTGCATCATCATGCACCAGCAGGGATGCCTACGTCCAGACCCGTTTTCAGGGAGGGGATCCGCTTACAACAACTGGCCTTCCTCTCCCTGCAGACGTGGCTATCCGGGACCGGGTTGAGCCTGTCCTGAGTGGGAAGGCGTTGCGTGAACGGGGCATGCAAGGTTTCCTGCAGTGTTTTCGTGAGGACACTGCACGTCATCTCGAATGCCTCGTTGACCGCGTTGACCTACTGGGACGGGTCACCAGGGCCGGATTCCTCCGTTTGCTGGACCTTGTTCCGACCCCCTCCTCACCTGAACCCCCTACGCGCCAGTCGTCCTCCATGCCATCGTCCCACCCATGTATCACCTGGGTACCCTGTGGAGCTGCCTCTGACCCTACGGCCAGGCTGATGGAGGACACATCCCTGCCACAGTCGGGAGTCGGACATTCAGCAGGGGTGGCCACCTCAACAACTGCACCCCAGCCGGAGGAGGACGTGCAGGCAGCAAGAGCCAGGGCACAGGCACAGCAGCAGCAGCAACAAGGTGGGAGCCATGATGGCTCGCGGCCTTTAACATCGGAGGGGCAGGCATCGGCCAGAAGGCAGGAGGACCCAGGATTGGAAGTGTCTTCCGTGTGGCAGCGGTTGGGCCAGGCCATAGATGCGGAGCGGCAGCGGGCGCAAGAGGCACGGCTCACAATGGTCAGGGCGGAGAACTCCACCCAGAGGGCTCTGAGGTGGGCCGAGTGCCTCGAGGCAATTCGCAGGGAGTTGGAGGTCCACATGTCATCGTCCCTGCGAACCCTCGGGCCATGGAAGAGGACCGCCTCCGGGACATCGAGCAGGAGTTCGATGATGCCCTGGCCCGGGAAATCGGGAAGTGAGCCGTCGGACTAGCCCGCTGCCATTGTAAATAGTTTTTAGAGTTAGGTTTCCTTTTCCTTTTCCTTTTGATTTGTGGTGAATGGACTATGCCACGCACATTTGTATATAGTTTTTTTTATTAGGTAGTTTCTTAGGTAGGTCTCATTTCTTTTGTTGGGCTCATGGACCCTTGACAATGGATTGTACATAGTTGGACAACAGATTTATTTGAAATTTTTATTTGATTTTGAACATGGATTAATGGATTTTTCTTTTGGACTGTACATAGTTGGACAATAGATTATTTTGAACTTTTTCTTTTGATTTCACCATGGATCAATGGATTTTTCTTTTTACGTTTCCTTTGGATTTGTGTTGGTGGAGGGAGAGTTTGGACTATTTTTCTTTCGGATTTCTTTGGATTGGTTATACTTCTCATTTACTCATCTTTTGCACATGCTTTTCATTTCATGTTTGCTATTTTGTTATGCTTTCATTTCATTGCTTTATTTTTGTACATAATACATTTTCATATTTTAGTTCCATGTGTGGGATTCGCTCATTGGGTTAATACATGTGAAAATGTGGGTTTACACAATCAATGCCAACCAGTGCGTGACGGACATGTGTTGATGTACATAGTTGACTTTTGGTTTGTGTCTTGAGATAGGCATGTCAGTGTGGGGTGGATTGGTAAATCATTGCGTCTCAAGAATAGGGTGGCGTGCTGCTGTATTTTGGTGTAGAAGTGGGCCATGATTGTGCATCTTTATTTCATGTAGGGGGGGGAATGAATGGGGGCCTGCTGGCAGGTGCCCCTCACTGCTGGGGTGGGGGTGCTGGGGGACATGAATGGGGGCCTGCTGGCAGGTGCCCCTCACTGCTGGGGGGTGGGGGTGCTGGGGGACATGAGTGAGATATTGGGGGCCTGCTGGCAGGTGCCCCTCACTGCTGGGGGGTGGGGGTGCTGGGGGACATGAGTGGGGGCCTGCTGGCAGGTGCCCCTCACTGCTGGGTGGTGAGGGTGCAGGGGGACATGAGTGGGGGCCTGCTGGCAGGTGCCCCTCACTGCTGGGGGGTGGGGGGTACTGGGGGACATGAGTGGGACATGAGTGGGGGCCTGCTGGCAGGTGCCCCTCACTGCTGGGGGACATGAGTGGGGGCCTGCTGGCAGGTGCCCCTCACTGCTGGGGGATGGGGGTGCTGGGGGACATGAGTGAGGGCCTGCTGGCAGGTGCCCCTCCCTGCTGGCGGGTGGGGGTGCTGGGGGACATGAGTGGGGGCCTGCTGGCAGGTGCCCCTCACTGCTGGGGGGTGGGGGTGCAGGGGGACATGTGTGGGGCCCTGCTGGCAGGTGCCCCTCACTGCTAGGGGGTGGGGGTGCAGGGGAACATGAGTGGGGCCCTGCTGGCAGGTGCCCCTCACTGCTGGGTGGTGGGGGTGCTGGGGGACATGAGTGGGGGCCTGCTGGCAGGTGCCCCTCACTGCTGGTGGGGTGGGGGTGCAGGGGGACATGAGTGGGGGCCTGCTGGCAGGTGCCCCTCACTGCTGGGGGGTGAGGGTGCAGGGGGACATGAGGGGGACATGAGTGGGGGCCTGCTGGCAGGTGCCCCTCACTGCTGGGGGGTGGGGGGTACTGGGGGACATGAGTGGGGGCCTGCTGGCAGGTGCCCCTCATTGCTGGGGGACATGAGTGGGGGCCTGCTGGCAGGTGCCCCTCACTGCTGGGGGGTGGGGGTGCTGGGGGACATGAGTGAGGGCCTGCTGGCAGGTGCCCCTCCCTGCTGGCGGGTGGGGGTGCTGGGGGACATGAGTGGGGGCCTGCTGGCAGGTGCCCCTCACTGCTGGGGGTGGGGGCGCAGGGGGACATGAGTGGGGGCCTGCTGGCAGGTGCCCCTCACTGCTGGGGGGTGGGGGTGCAGGGGGACATGTGTGGGGCCCTGCTGGCAGGTGCCCCTCACTGCTAGGGGGTGGGGGTGCAGGGGAACATGAGTGGGGCCTGCTGGCAGGTGCCCCTCACTGCTGGGGGGTGGGGGTGCTGGGGGACATGAGTGGGGGCCTGCTGGCAGGTGCCCCTCACTGCTGGGGGGTGAGGGTGCAGGGGGACATGAGGGGGACATGAGTGGGGGCCTGCTGGCAGGTGCCCCTCACTGCTGGGGGGTGGGGGTGCTGGGGGACATGAGTGAGGGCCTGCTGGCAGGTGCCCCTCCCTGCTGGCGGGTGGGGGTGCTGGGGGACATGAGTGGGGGCCTGCTGGCAGGTGCCCCTCACTGCTGGGGGTGGGGGCGCATGGGGACATGAGTGGGGGCCTGCTGGGAGGTGCCCCTCACTGCTGGGGGGTGCGGGTGCAGGGGGACATGTGTGGGGCCCTGCTGGCAGGTGCCCCTCACTGCTAGGGGGTGGGGGTGCAGGGGAACATGAGTGGGGCCCTGCTGGCAGGTGCCCCTCACTGCTGGGTGGTGGGGGTGCTGGGGGACATGAGTGGGGGCCTGCTGGCAGGTGCCCCTCACTGCTGGTGGGGTGGGGGTGCAGGGGGACATGAGTGGGGCCCTGCTGGCAGGTGCCCCTCACTGCTGGGGGGTGGGGGTGCTGGGGGACATGAGTGGGGGCCTGCTGGCAGGTGCCCCTCACTGCTGGTGGGGTGGGGGTGCAGGGGGACATGAGTGGGGGCCTGCTGGCAGGTGCCCCTCACTGCTGGGGGGTGAGGGTGCAGGGGGACATGAGGGGGACATGAGTGGGGGCCTGCTGGCAGGTGCCCCTCACTGCTGGGGGGTGGGGGGTACTGGGGGACATGAGTGGGGGCCTGCTGGCAGGTGCCCCTCATTGCTGGGGGATATGAGTGGGGGCCTGCTGGCAGGTGCCCCTCACTGCTGGGGGCCTGCTGGCAGGTGCCCCTCACTGCTGGGGGGTGGGGGGTACTGGGGGACATGAGTGGGACATGAGTGGGGGCCTGCTGGCAGGTGCCCCTCACTGCTGGGGGACATGAGTGGGGGCCTGCTGGCAGGTGCCCCTCACTGCTGGGGGGTGGGGGTGCTGGGGGACATGAGTGAGGGCCTGCTGGCAGGTGCCCCTCCCTGCTGGCGGGTGGGGGTGCTGGGGGACATGAGTGGGGGCCTGCTGGCAGGTGCCCCTCACTGGTGGGGGGTGGGGGTGCAGGGGGACATGTGTGGGGCCCTGCTGGCAGGTGCCCCTCACTGCTAGGGGGTGGGGGTGCAGGGGAACATGAGTGGGGCCCTGCTGGCAGGTGCCCCTCACTGCTGGGTGGTGGGGGTGCTGGGGGACATGAGTGGGGGCCTGCTGGCAGGTGCCCCTCACTGCTGGTGGGGTGGGGGTGCAGGGGGACATGAGTGGGGGCCTGCTGGCAGGTGCCCCTCACTGCTGGGGGGTGAGGGTGCAGGGGGACATGAGGGGGACATGAGTGGGGGCCTGCTGGCAGGTGCCCCTCACTGCTGGGGGGTGGGGGGTACTGGGGGACATGAGTGGGGGCCTGCTGGCAGGTGCCCCTCATTGCTGGGGGACATGAGTGGGGGCCTGCTGGCAGGTGCCCCTCACTGCTGGGGGGTGGGGGTGCTGGGGGACATGAGTGAGGGCCTGCTGGCAGGTGCCCCTCCCTGCTGGCGGGTGGGGGTGCTGGGGGACATGAGTGGGGGCCTGCTGGCAGGTGCCCCTCACTGCTGGGGGTGGGGGCGCAGGGGGACATGAGTGGGGGCCTGCTGGCAGGTGCCCCTCACTGCTGGGGGGTGGGGGTGCAGGGGGACATGTGTGGGGCCCTGCTGGCAGGTGCCCCTCACTGCTAGGGGGTGGGGGTGCAGGGGAACATGAGTGGGGCCTGCTGGCAGGTGCCCCTCACTGCTGGGGGGTGGGGGTGCTGGGGGACATGAGTGGGGGCCTGCTGGCAGGTGCCCCTCACTGCTGGGGGGTGAGGGTGCAGGGGGACATGAAGGGGACATGAGTGGGGGCCTGCTGGCAGGTGCCCCTCACTGCTGGGGGGTGGGGGTGCTGGGGGACATGAGTGAGGGCCTGCTGGCAGGTGCCCCTCCCTGCTGGCGGGTGGGGGTGCTGGGGGACATGAGTGGGGGCCTGCTGGCAGGTGCCCCTCACTGCTGGGGGTAGGGGCGCATGGGGACATGAGTGGGGGCCTGCTGGCAGGTGCCCCTCACTGCTGGGGGGTGCGGGTGCAGGGGGACATGTGTGGGGCCCTGCTGGCAGGTGCCCCTCACTGCTGGGGGGTGGGGGTGCTGGGGGACATGAGTAGGGCCTTGCTGGCAGGTGCCCCTCACTGCTGGGGGGTGGGGGTGCAGGGGAACATGAGTGGGGCCTGCTGGCAGGTGCCCCTCACTGCTGGGGGGTGGGGGTGCTGGGGGACATGAGTGGGGCCCTGCTGGCAGGTGCCCCTCACTGCTGGGGGGTGGGGGTGCTGGGGGACATGAGTAGGGCCTTGCTGGCAGGTGCCCCTCACTGCTGGGGGGTGGGGGTGGTGCTGGGGGTCATGAGTGGGACATGAATGGGGGCCTGCTGGCAGGTGTCCCTCACTGCCGGGGGTTGGGGGTGTAGGGGGACATGAGTGGGGGCCTGCTGGCAGGTTCCACTCACTGCTGGGGGCTGGGGGTGCTGGGGGACTTGAGTGGGACATGAGTGGGGGCCTGCTGGCAGGTGCCCCTCACTGCTGGCGGGTGGGGGTGCAGGGGGACATGAGTGGGACATGAGTGGGGGCCTGCTGGCAGGTGCCCCTCACTGCTGGGGGGTGAGGGCGCAGGGGGACATGAGTGGGGGCCTGCTGGCAGGTGCCCCTCACTGCTGGGAGGTGGGGGTGCTGGGGGACATGAGTGGGACATGAGTGGGGGCCTGCTGGCAGGTGCCCCTCACTGCTGGGGGGTGGGGGTGCTGGGGGACATGAGTGGGGGCCTGATGGCTGGTGCCCCTCACTGCTGGGGGTTGGGGGTGCTGGGGGACATGAGTAGGGCCTTGCTGGCAGGTGCCCCTCACTGCTGGGGGGTGGGGGTGGTGCTGGGGGTCATGAGTGGGACATGAATGGGGGCCTGCTGCCAGGTGTCCCTCACTGCCGGGGGTTGGGGGTGTAGGGGGACATGAGTGGGGGCCTGCTGGCAGGTTCCACTCACTGTTGGGGGCTGGGGGTGCTGGGGGACTTGAGTGGGACATGAGTGGGGGCCTGCTGGCAGGTGCCCCTCACTGCTGGGGGGTGGGGGTGCAGGGGGACATGAGTGGGACATGAGTGGGGGCCTGCTGGCAGGTGCCCCTCACTGCTGGGGGGTGAGGGCGCAGGGGGACATGAGTGGGGGCCTGCTGGCAGGTGCCCCTCACTGCTGGGAGGTGGGGGTGCTGGGGGACATGAGTGGGACATGAGTGGGGGCCTGCTGGCAGGCGCCCCTCACTGCTGGGGGGTGGGGGTGCTGGGGGACATGAGTGGGGGCCTGATGGCTGGTGCCCCTCACTGCTGGGGGGTGAGGGAGCAGGGGGACATGAGTGGGGGCCTGCTGGCAGGTGCCCCTCACTGCTGGGGGGTGGGGGTGCTGCGGGACATGAGTGGGACATGAGTGGGGGCCTGCTGGCAGGTGCCCCTCACTGCTGGGGGGTGGGGGTGCTGGGGGACATGAGTGGGGGCCTGCTGGCAGGTGCCCCTCACTGCTGGGGGTGGGGGTGCTGGGGGACATGAGGGGGACATGAGTGGGGGCCTGCTGGTAGGTGCCCCTCACTGCTGGGGGGTGAGAGTGCAGGGGGACATGAGTGGGGGCCTGCTGGCAGGTGCCCCTCACTGCTGGGGGTGGGGGTGCAGGGGGACATGAGTGGGGGGCCCTGCTGGCAGGTGCCCCTCACTGCTGGGGGGTGGAGGTGCAGGGGGACATGAGTGGGGCCCTGCTGGCAGGTGCCCCTCACTGCTGGGGGGGGTGCAGGGGTGACATGAGGGGGGGCCTGCTGGCAGGTGCCCCTCACTGCTGGGGGGTGGGGTGCAGGGGTGACATGAGTGGGGGCCTGCTGGCAGGTGCCCCTCACTGCTGGGGGGTGGGGGTGCTGGGGGACATGAGTGGGGGCCTGCTGGCAGATGCCCCTCACTGCAGGGGGTTGGGGGTGCCGGGGGACATGAGTGGGGGCCTGCTGGCAGATGCCCCTCACTGCAGGGGGCTGGGGGTGTAGGGGGACATGAGTGGGGCCTGATGGCAGGTGCCCCTCACTGCTGGCGGGTGGGGGTGCTGGGGGACATGAGTGGGACATGAGTGGGGGCCTGCTGGCAGGTGCCCCTCACTGCTGGGGGGTGGGGGCGCAGGGGGACATGAGTGGGGGTCTGCTGGCAGGTGCCCCTCACTGCTGGGGGGTGGGGGTTCAGGGGGACATGTGTGGGGCCCTGCTGGCAGGTGCCCCTCACTGCTGGGGGGTGGGGGTGCTGGGGGACATGAGTGGGACATGAGTGGGGGCCTGCTGGCAGGTGCCCCTCACTGCTGGCGGGGTGGGGGTGAAGGGGGACATGAGTGGGGCCCTGCTGGCAGGTGCCCCTCACTGCTTGGGGGTGGGGGTGCTGGGGGACATGAGTGGGGCCCTGCTGGCAGGTGCCCCTCACTGCCGGGGGTTGGGGGTGCAGGGGGACATGAGTGGGACATGAGTGGGGGCCTGCTGGCAGGTGCCCCTCACTGCTGGGGGGTGAGGGCGCAGGGGGACATGAGTGGGGGCCTGCTGGCAGGTGCCCCTCACTGCTGGAGGACGGGGTTGCTGGGGGACATGAGTGGGGGCCTGCTGGCAGGTGCCCCTCCCTGCTGGGGGGTGGGGGTGCTGGGGGACATGAGTGGGGGCCTGATGGCAGGTGCCCCTCACTGCTGGGGGGTGGGGGTGCTGGGGGACATGAGTGGGGGCCTGCTGGCAGGTGCCCCTCACTGCTGGTGGGGTGGGGGTGCAGGGGGACATGAGTGGGGGCCTGCTGGCAGGTGCCCCTCACTGCTGGGGGGTGAGGGTGCAGGGGGACATGAGGGGGACATGAGTGGGGGCCTGCTGGCAGGTGCCCCTCACTGCTGGGGGGTGGGGGTACTGGGGGACATGAGTGGGGGCCTGCTGGCAGGTGCCCCTCATTGCTGGGGGACATGAGTGGGGGCCTGCTGGCAGGTGCCCCTCACTGCTGGGGGGTGGGGGTGCTGGGGGACATGAGTGAGGGCCTGCTGGCAGGTGCCCCTCCCTGCTGGCGGGTGGGGGTGCTGGGGGACATGAGTGGGGGCCTGCTGGCAGGTGCCCCTCACTGCTGGGGGTGGGGGCGCAGGGGGACATGAGTGGGGGCCTGCTGGCAGGTGCCCCTCACTGCTGGGGGGTGGGGGTGCAGGGGGACATGTGTGGGGCCCTGCTGGCAGGTGCCCCTCACTGCTAGGGGGTGGGGGTGCAGGGGAACATGAGTGGGGCCTGCTGGCAGGTGCCCCTCACTGCTGGGGGGTGGGGGTGCTGGGGGACATGAGTGGGGGCCTGCTGGCAGGTGCCCCTCACTGCTGGGGGGTGAGGGTGCAGGGGGACATGAAGGGGACATGAGTGGGGGCCTGCTGGCAGGTGCCCCTCACTGCTGGGGGGTGGGGGTGCTGGGGGACATGAGTGAGGGCCTGCTGGCAGGTGCCCCTCCCTGCTGGCGGGTGGGGGTGCTGGGGGACATGAGTGGGGGCCTGCTGGCAGGTGCCCCTCACTGCTGGGGGTAGGGGCGCATGGGGACATGAGTGGGGGCCTGCTGGCAGGTGCCCCTCACTGCTGGGGGGTGCGGGTGCAGGGGGACATGTGTGGGGCCCTGCTGGCAGGTGCCCCTCACTGCTGGGGGGTGGGGGTGCTGGGGGACATGAGTAGGGCCTTGCTGGCAGGTGCCCCTCACTGCTGGGGGGTGGGGGTGCAGGGGAACATGAGTGGGGCCTGCTGGCAGGTGCCCCTCACTGCTGGGGGGTGGGGGTGCTGGGGGACATGAGTGGGGCCCTGCTGGCAGGTGCCCCTCACTGCTGGGGGGTGGGGGTGCTGGGGGACATGAGTAGGGCCTTGCTGGCAGGTGCCCCTCACTGCTGGGGGGTGGGGGTGGTGCTGGGGGTCATGAGTGGGACATGAATGGGGGCCTGCTGGCAGGTGTCCCTCACTGCCGGGGGTTGGGGGTGTAGGGGGACATGAGTGGGGGCCTGCTGGCAGGTTCCACTCACTGCTGGGGGCTGGGGGTGCTGGGGGACTTGAGTGGGACATGAGTGGGGGCCTGCTGGCAGGTGCCCCTCACTGCTGGCGGGTGGGGGTGCAGGGGGACATGAGTGGGACATGAGTGGGGGCCTGCTGGCAGGTGCCCCTCACTGCTGGGGGGTGAGGGCGCAGGGGGACATGAGTGGGGGCCTGCTGGCAGGTGCCCCTCACTGCTGGGAGGTGGGGGTGCTGGGGGACATGAGTGGGACATGAGTGGGGGCCTGCTGGCAGGTGCCCCTCACTGCTGGGGGGTGGGGGTGCTGGGGGACATGAGTGGGGGCCTGATGGCTGGTGCCCCTCACTGCTGGGGGTTGGGGGTGCTGGGGGACATGAGTAGGGCCTTGCTGGCAGGTGCCCCTCACTGCTGGGGGGTGGGGGTGGTGCTGGGGGTCATGAGTGGGACATGAATGGGGGCCTGCTGCCAGGTGTCCCTCACTGCTGGGGGTTGGGGGTGTAGGGGGACATGAGTGGGGGCCTGCTGGCAGGTTCCACTCACTGTTGGGGGCTGGGGGTGCTGGGGGACTTGAGTGGGACATGAGTGGGGGCCTGCTGGCAGGTGCCCCTCACTGCTGGGGGGTGGGGGTGCAGGGGGACATGAGTGGGACATGAGTGGGGGCCTGCTGGCAGGTGCCCCTCACTGCTGGGGGGTGAGGGCGCAGGGGGACATGAGTGGGGGCCTGCTGGCAGGTGCCCCTCACTGCTGGGAGGTGGGGGTGCTGGGGGACATGAGTGGGACATGAGTGGGGGCCTGCTGGCAGGCGCCCCTCACTGCTGGGGGGTGGGGGTGCTGGGGGACATGAGTGGGGGCCTGATGGCTGGTGCCCCTCACTGCTGGGGGGTGAGGGAGCAGGGGGACATGAGTGGGTGCCTGCTGGCAGGTGCCCCTCACTGCTGGGGGGTGGGGGTGCTGCGGGACATGAGTGGGACATGAGTGGGGGCCTGCTGGCAGGTGCCCCTCACTGCTGGGGGACATGAGTGGGGGCCTGCTGGCAGGTGCCCCTCACTGCTGGGGGTGGGGGTGCTGGGGGACATGAGGGGGACATGAGTGGGGGCCTGCTGGTAGGTGCCCCTCACTGCTGGGGGGTGAGAGTGCAGGGGGACATGAGTGGGGGCCTGCTGGCAGGTGCCCCTCACTGCTGGGGGTGGGGGTGCAGGGGGACATGAGTGGGGGGCCCTGCTGGCAGGTGCCCCTCACTGCTGGGGGGTGGAGGTGCAGGGGGACATGAGTGGGGCCCTGCTGGCAGGTGCCCCTCACTGCTGGGGGGGGTGCAGGGGTGACATGAGGGGGGGCCTGCTGGCAGGTGCCCCTCACTGCTGGGGGGTGGGGTGCAGGGGTGACATGAGTGGGGGCCTGCTGGCAGGTGCCCCTCACTGCTGGGGGGTGGGGGTGCTGGGGGACATGAGTGGGGGCCTGCTGGCAGATGCCCCTCACTGCAGGGGGTTGGGGGTGCCGGGGGACATGAGTGGGGGCCTGCTGGCAGATGCCCCTCACTGCAGGGGGCTGGGGGTGTAGGGGGACATGAGTGGGGCCTGATGGCAGGTGCCCCTCACTGCTGGCGGGTGGGGGTGCTGGGGGACATGAGTGGGACATGAGTGGGGGCCTGCTGGCAGGTGCCCCTCACTGCTGGGGGGTGGGGGCGCAGGGGGACATGAGTGGGGGTCTGCTGGCAGGTGCCCCTCACTGCTGGGGGGTGGGGGTTCAGGGGGACATGTGTGGGGCCCTGCTGGCAGGTGCCCCTCACTGCTGGGGGGTGGGGGTGCTGGGGGACATGAGTGGGACATGAGTGGGGGCCTGCTGGCAGGTGCCCCTCACTGCTGGCGGGGTGGGGGTGAAGGGGGACATGAGTGGGGCCCTGCTGGCAGGTGCCCCTCACTGCTTGGGGGTGGGGGTGCTGGGGGACATGAGTGGGGCCCTGCTGGCAGGTGCCCCTCACTGCCGGGGGTTGGGGGTGCAGGGGGACATGAGTGGGACATGAGTGGGGGCCTGCTGGCAGGTGCCCCTCACTGCTGGGGGGTGAGGGCGCAGGGGGACATGAGTGGGGGCCTGCTGGCAGGTGCCCCTCACTGCTGGAGGACGGGGTTGCTGGGGGACATGAGTGGGGGCCTGCTGGCAGGTGCCCCTCCCTGCTGGGGGGTGGGGGTGCTGGGGGACATGAGTGGGGGCCTGATGGCAGGTGCCCCTCACTGCTGGGGGGTGGGGGTGCAGGGGACATGAGTGGGGCCCTGCTGGCAGGTGCCCCTCACTGCTGGGGGGTGGGGGTGCTGGGGGACATGAGTGGGGGCCTGCTGGCAGGTGCCCCTCACTGCTGGGGTGTGGGGGTGCTGGGGGACATGAGTGGGGGTCTGCTGGTAGGTGCCCCTCACTGCTGGGGGGTGAGAGTGCAGGGGGACATGAGTGGGGCCCTGCTGTCAGGTGCCCCTCACTGCTGGGGGGCGGGGGTGCTGGGGGACATGAGTGGGGGCCTGCTGGCAGGTGCCCCTCACTGTTGGCGGGTGGGGGTGCTGGGGGACATGAGTGGGACATGAGTGGGGGCCTGCTGGCAGGTGCCCCTCACTGCTGGGGGGTGGGGGTGCTGGGGAACATGAATGGGGGCCTGCTGGCAGGTGCCCCTCACTGCTGGGGGGTGGGGGTGCAGGGGGACATGAGTGGGGGCCTGCTGGCAGGTGCCCCTCACTGCTGGGGGGTGGGGGTGCTGGGGGACATGAGTGGGGGCCTGCTGGCAGGTGCCCCTCACTGCTGGGGGGTGGGGGCGCAGGGGGACATGAGTGGGGGCCTGCTGGCAGGTGCCCCTCACTGCTGGAGGGTGGAGGTGCTGGGGGACATGAGTGGGACATGAGTGGGGGCCTGCTGGCAGGTGCCCCTCACTGCTGGGGGGTGGGGGTGCAGGGGGACATGAGTGGGGCCCTGCTGGCAGGTGCCTCTCACTGCTGGGGGATTGGGGTGCTTGGGGACATGAGTGGGGGCCTGCTGGCAGGTGCCCCTCACTGCTGGCGGGGTGGGGGTGCGTGGGGACATGAGTGGGGGCCTGCTGGCAGGTGCCCCTCACTGCTGGGGGGTGGGGGTGTTGGGGGACATGATTGGGGCATGAGTGGGGGCCTCCTGGCAGGTGCCCCTCACTGCTGGGGAGTGGGGGTGCTGGGGGACATGAGTGGGCTGCTGGCAGGTGCCCCTCACTGCTGGGGGGTGGAGGTGCAGGGGGACATGAGCGGGGGCCTGCTGGCAGGTGCCCCTCACTGCTGGGGGGTGGGGGTGCTGGGGGAAATGAGCGGGGGCCTGCTGGCAGGTGCCCCTCACTGCTGGGGGGTGGGGGTGCAGGGGGACATGAGTTGGTGATCATATTGCAACGTGACATGTGGCTTGGCTGGGGGGCATGCCCATGGTGGATGGGCTGCCTGCGGGAAATAACCAGGGGTGCAGGGTAGTCCCCTGTGGTGTGGGCTGCCTACAGGGGCCGTGGAGCGGGTAGAGGGGACACCTGGGAGAACCCACACTGCCAATTCACGTGTAGGACTCCCCGCGCACCACACTGGATACACGTACCGTGCTCTGACAGCGAAATCGCGTGTGAAACTTCACGTGCACTCCCAAAATACACGTACCCCGCTCTGACAGCAAAATTGTGTGTGAAACTTCACGCGCACCTCAGAAATACACGTACCCCGCTCTGACAGCAAAATCGCGTGTGAAACTTCCCGCGAACCCCAGTAATACACGTACCCCGCTCGCACAGGGTCAATCGCGTGTGAAACTTCCCGCGAACCCCAGTAATACATGTACCCCGCTCGCACAGGGCCAATCGCGTGTGAAACTTCATGCGCACCCCAGAAATACACGTACCCCGCTCGCACATGGCCAATCGCATGTGACACTTCCCGCAAACCCCAGTATAACACGTACCCCGCTCGCACAGGGCCAATCACGTGTGAAACTTCCCACGAACCCCAGTAATACACGTACCTCGCTCGCACAGGGCCAATCGTGTGTGAAACTTCCCGCGAACCCCAGTAATACATGTACCCCCCTTGCACAGGGCCAATCGCGTGTGTAACTTACCGCAAACCCCAGTAATACACGTACCCCGCTTGCACAGGGCCAACCACATGTGAAACTTCCCGCGAACCCCAGTAATACACGTACCCCGCTCGCACAGGGCCAATCGCGTGTGAAACTTCCCGCGCACCTCAGAAATACACGTACCCCGCTCTGACAGCAAAATCGCGTGTGAAACTTCCCATGAACCCCAGTAATACACGTACCCCGCTTGCACAGGGCCAATCGCGTGTGAAACTTCCCGCGAACCCCAGTAATACATGTACCCCGCTCGCACAGGGCCAATCGCATGTGAAACTTCCCGCGAACCCCAGTAATACACGTACCCCGCTCGCACAAACCCAATCGCGTGTGAGACTACCCGCGAACCCCAGTAATACATGTACCCCGCTTGCACAGGGCCAATCGCGTGTGAAACTTCCCACGCACCCCAGTATAACATGTACCCCACTCGCACAGGGCCAATCGCATGTGAAACTTCCCGCGAACCCCAGTAATACACGTACCCCGCTCGCACAGGGCCAATCGCGTGTGAAACTTCCCGCGAACCCCAGTAATACACGTACCCCACTCGCACAGGGCCAATCGTGTGTGAAACTTCCCATGAACCCCAGTATTACACGTACCCCGCTTGCACAGGGCCAATCGCGTGTGAAACATCCCGCGAACCCCAGTAATACACGTACCCCGCTCGCACAGGGCCAATCGCGTGTGAAACTTCCCGCAAACCCCAGTAATACACGTACCCCGCTCGCACAAACCCAATCGTGTGTGAGTCTACCCGCGAACCCCAGTAATACACGTACCCCGCTTGCACAGGGCCAATCGCGTGTGAAACTTCCTGTGAACCCCAGTAATACACGTACCCCGTTAGCACAGGGCCAATCGCGTGTGAAACTTCCTGCGAACCCCAGTAATACATGTACCCCACTCGCACAGGGCCAATCTCGTGTGAAACTTCCCGCGAACCCCAGTAATACAGTACCCCGCTCGCACAAACCCAATTGCGTGTGAGACTACCCGCGCAGCGGGGTACGTGTATTCGGAGGGGTGCGCAGGGAGTTTTACAGGCATTTTCGTGGTTGTGAGCCTGTGCCCCATGTACGGGATTTGTGCGCTGTACATGGCGCACGGGGAGGGGTTGGGGGCGTAACTGGTGCTGCTGCAGGGTCGCTGCGCCATGGCTGGTTTTGGATGTCAAAATCCATGAATACGCTGTGCGCGGAAATGGATTTTAGCGCACGCGGCTGGCGCAGAAAGTCGCACGCACACACTGTGCGCCAGCCGCGTGCGCCACTTGTGCACTGAATTCTATGAATTACCCCCATAGTGTGCACCCAGTGTCATGATATCCAAGCAATATCGCCATTTCCATGGAGTAAAATAAGCAAGGTCTTGACACATTATGCTTTTAAGTGTGTTTTAGCGGACTTCGATGTATTATGTAATATTTTTGGTCTTGTACTGCGCACTGCAGCCCCTTACGTGGTCACATGGCTCTATGGCGGATCTGAAATGGAAGGAGGTCTGGGGGGGCTTGTTTAGTGGGATTGAGAGGGAAAAGCGTGAGCTTTGATGTGCTGTTGGTATCTTCAGTTTATAAAAACAGTGACACTGTTATGGCATGTGATATTTGGTGGTTCTTGTTCTGTGCGCTTGGTGTTTTTGTGTGTGTGTAGTTTGTGTGGTTGGCTTGGTTTCTTGTTTGGTGTTGTGTGTAGTTTGTTTTAATTTGTAATGGTCTTATGTTTTATTGCAGTAGAAGTATGTTTTATATTGTTCTTTGTTTTCGGGTGAGTAAGCAGAATATTTGAGTTGTTCGTGGGTTTGTGGACAGTTGTATTGTGTTCTTCAAAATTCAGTGATTGGCTACCCCAGAACTCATCCAGATCCAATACATTGGCTACCCTCAAGATGCATATGAATTTGGTACCTTGGTTACCCCTGAATTACAACCAAATTCAACACACTTTTTACCTTCAAATTAAATCTAAATTTAACACATTAATCAGCCTGAAACGCATCCAAATTCATCACATTGGCCCAATCCAATACAGTGGTCACCCGCAAACACACCCTAGCTCAATCCATTGCCTACCCAAGAAATGTACATGCAGCAATTTGTTCCATTTTCCACATTACTGTTACACCTCAATCTATATAATTTTTCTCTGTTATCCATTGTGATTTCAATGGAACGCCACACTCTTTAGGTAACAAAAAAGTATATTCCTAAAAAAGCCCCAATTCAAGGAAAATTATTTTTTTTCTCATTGGTTAAACCTTTCCTACATCAAACAATCTTCAAAAACAATAGTATCATAAATTCTCAAACATAGCGCAATTTGTGTGGTTTACTGTTCATACTGTCATTTGTATTCACATTTGGCACAAGGTTACATAGCACACATTGTAGCTTCTCCCAACTTTTAATAAATTGACTTGTTCAATTTCTCAACAAAAAAAAAACTGTACTGAAGCTCTTCTGGAAAATGATCCACAAAACAGGATCCATTTCTCCATGAATACCTGGGTCTCTGATAAAACAGGTTTTAGTATATGAACTCATTCCTACAGAAGTATGTTATAGCTTACCCTCTTTAACTAGAGACAAATCAATAGGCTATCCATTGTCAACTGGCAGCCAGAATGTACCCTGGTGGCCACCGACGTGGGAGCACTACACATGGTTCAGGATCGAGGCATGAGGTCTGCCACTTTCCTGTAGTACACAGAAAGTTATGTGACCCTCTAGACTTCAAATTAAAAAACAACAGTCTTTAACGAAGACCTGAATCCGCCAAAATGATAGCACCAGTACAGATGCAGAATTTGAGCCATTTAGGCACAATCACACATAACCACACATGTCTAGCGAGACGGTTTATGGGCTAGGTGCACTGATGTCATCTTTATGAACTTGGAGTGTCTGATAATGCTCTTGACAATCCCATTACATACCTCCGGAATAACATTTGTAATTTGGGAATTCACTACAGCAAAACTAGTGTGACACTATTTGACCTATAATTGTTTTTCCATAGCAGTTTGTCACAAAGTCTATTATTCAGAACACTGCTTTTCTCAAAGCTGAAAGTGTCCACTCCAAATTCCCTCTGTGGAGAATTCTCGGGAAGCACCTGCTCTGTGCAATCAAACTACTTATCTGAAGCAAACAAGTTGGTAAAGAGTGTTTACATCTAATACTGTAAAATAGGCCCAGACCTCGGCAGATGATGTCATAAGAGACTACTTACTCCAACCCAAAACCAAACAAGTCACCAATCACAGCAAAAGTCTGAAATTCAATACAAGGTACTTGTAATTACGTGCTTTCCTTCCTGAAAAAGAACTGGCATTTGCTCAAGGGGCATACAGATCTTCAATCCTTCAGCAAAAACACTGTCTGTGACACAAAAAAGTAGCAACAAACCCAGAGGCAACGTTTGTGCAGACCCTATCACACATTGCTACCTGCACTTCCTAAAGGCTCTCGCATTTGTTCCAAGTGCAGTTTTTTTTTAAATTTGGGCAGAATAAACCGTGCAGTTTGAAATTCAACAACCGATGGCCTTTTTTATTAAATGGTCCATGAACTACCTCTCAGTCTTTACCATCTACATATCAATTTGTCTGTGCAGCAAGGCACATGTGGGCACTTCTAAGAGAAAACGAAAGACTCGCCATTGTGGGACACGTCACCAGCGTCCACACCAATGGCATCAAATCCCTGGTGGCAAGTCAGTTCTTTCAATTTTATTTGACTGATCCCAATAAAAAAATTCTTTTTTTTGGGCTTGAACTATTCTTATCCGCATCTCCATGGCAGGATCGTGGCAGGAGCATACTGATGAAACTGATACATTCTGAAGCCTTCTGAACTATGACCTTTTACTGTGTACCTATGGATCTGAATTCAGACTAAGAAATTGACTTCTTTCATAAGTTTATCTCTGACGAGGTACCTTATTTTCACATTCAGCTCTCCTCTTATCTCCCCACTATCACAGATTAAAAGCACACAGAAGTCTTACGGCTCAGCTCGTGTAGGGACTCAACACAAGGGTAGTTTTATTTTGTTCTAAAGACAAAAAGGGCTGTAATAAAGGTAACCATGTGAGGTTTGAGGAGTAACCCAAACACGGCAAAGGATGCTGAGGACCTATTCAAATGTATGTTAGTGTCACTGCCAAGATGGACCTTTAAGGGTATAGTGCTCTACCATCAACGCACATTTGTTTGGCTGGTAACCGGCGCAAAAAGTTTCATAGGGTTGTCGGGTGCAAGTTCACGATAAGCTCTGTGGGCTAATCAGTGAGGCTTATGCAGTACTTTAATACAGGTGTACACGTTGCAATCTGCAATTACTTGTCAGGCATAAAACGTCACTCTGCCCCTCAATTCTCCACATGCACAAAGTACACCATTCCTTACTCGACAAGACACGATTATCACTAGGCAATAGCTGGTGGTGAGTGCAGGTTTTGAGGCCTGTTTCACTAGGTCCATGGAATACTTCACAAGGGAGCCAGTGGAGGGACCTATATGCGGAGTGATGTTACGGGAGCACCTCATTTCCAAAATGAGATGGGCCCCAAAATTCTGAACTCTACATCAGGGATACATATTTTAAGTTGCAGGCTGCTAGTGTGATGAATTTGATGATGCCATCACACTTTCCCCGGAGGTAGCTTCTCCTCATGTGGCATGGGGACGGCAGCCACAACCTGATCCTTACCCTGGGGTGGCTATGGGAGGGAGGGAGGACCACATGGGGGAGGTGACACTCCAGGAGCTAGGGGGGCATGGCATTGTCAGAGGAAGTCCCATAACCCCCATTCCCTTTTAGGGATGTATTCCTCAATACCACACGATGAAAAACGTCATGATAGGAACTGAAACGAGGAAGAGGCAAGAAATAGTACTGATCGCTCCCAAAAAGAACCAACACCAGCCTCCTCAATACCACAGGTAAAACAGCATGACAGAAACTGGACGAGGAAGAGGAAAGGAGTAGTAATGATTACTCCTAAAGAGAACCAACATCAAACGACATGACAAAAACTGAGACAAGAAAGAGGCAAAAAGTAATAATAATTATCCCTAAAGAAAATCAATACCAGTGATCTAGTTTTTGAGTCAATCCAATTGACCCGCACGGTTCAAAACCATGCCGCGAAGTGAAATATGGAGTTCTCCAGCGCAAGGCAGAGCGAGGTACCAGTGGTGTTGCGGAAGTCCCAACGGCAGAAAGGAGTGATAAGGGAACCCGCTCTGCAGCATGCTCGGGGCAGCTCCCCAGAGGCTGTGGCAGGACGAAAGGAAGCAAGTCATGCTTTCCGAGTGCTGAGGCAACTGGAACTTTGACCGAGGATCAAACACCTGTCAGAGATGCTTGCAGTAGACGTGAGAGCTAGATAACTACCTGACGTGGAATTGGAAAAGCCGCAGAAGCCTAGGAAGCAAACCAGTGAGCCCAAGGAAGGGTTGTGACACCAAAGCACTATAGGGCAAGAGAACAAAGGCCCTAGACAGTGGAAGTGGGGTCTGGGACCCACCATACAAACTTGGGGAAAACCAAAAGAGAGAAACAAAGGGATACTGTGTGTTAAGATCTGTCGGGAGTATAGCAGATCTTTTGTAAAGCAAGACGAACCAATTTTTTACAAACTTACCGAACACACGCTGTATAAAGAAATTGCATGATAGTCTTGGCAGGAGAGCACATCAGGCAAAGACAAGTGCATTCAAAGAACTGTAAAAGAGAATCCTAAAGAAGCCCATGCCTTTCTAGATTTTGAATTTCATTTGAATGAGAAAGAAAGCCTCTCAGGGGAGTATACCAGGTGTCCTGTGAGTCTGAGACCCACACCCAAATTGCAGTACTTGAGTTATCGTGAATGTGGAGAGAAGCCTGGCGAAGGGAGCCAATTTCCTGAGGAGTGGATAACAATAACAAGAGGAAGCCAGTGGGCGCTTGAACTGCAAGGAACTTGGGTTATTCTTTTGTTTTGAACTATGCATTTTCTGGATAGAAACCATGGGAAGAGAGTCATTCCCTGAAGCTATGAACATTGACTATTTGGAACCTTTCTGTTGGAGTTTGAACTTCTGTGTTGGATTTGAACATGTGTGCACTTCAGGAAGCAGAGACAATTCCCTTTGCACCTTAGTTAGTTTTAGAGGGCGAGGATAGGATTTTGGACATCTTGACACTGGACAGACCATTATGTTTGCTTGAGGTAGGGAAATACCTCTTAGTATAGGGACAATGAATCATTTTCCCAAGCCCTTTTCGTTTTAATACGTCTGTAACCAAAACCATGAGTCCTGTGTCCGTGTCTCATTCCTGGCTCTTCATGCTAGCCAGTCATAAAAAGTAATTGCCGCCTTCACATCTCCACAGACGCACAGAACACAATTTCTTATTCACCAAGGCTGAATTATTACTTGCCAATGGCTAGTGGCAAGTGCAAATTTTGAGACCTGCTCTACAGTCTTAGTACAGTTATCACCAGAAGCCTTGCAAAGATCCAATTGCAGTAGTTGAGGCTGGTTAAGACGCATGGTAGGCCAAGAGTGATTTTATGGGCAGCCTTCATAAGGCGTAATGACCCTCACTGGTGGCTTGTGAAGGATGCATTCATGATGACGGGTCTCTGGATATGTCTGACAGATCTAGATTACATGATGTTGAGAGGCCGAGTAATCATAAAAGTTACACTGTCTGTGGGTGTTTTGATAATGCAATTTATTTTTGCTTCTAGTAATGGCTGGTTGGTTCTCTACATTATGGTCATGGGGTAAGGCTATAATCAAAAAGCAGATTCTCCTAAACAAATCTGTGAACAAGGGACCTTAACACAAAGGCAGGTTTCCTCCCAGGTAATGCAGTCTTCAAATTATAAATTCAACGCCTGTTCTTTTGAGCTCTCATCTCCCCTCAGGGCGCACTAGCCCACAGAGTTGCAAAGACTGTGCAAAAATGAAAGTTTCCACTCCTAAGCTTAATGGGTCCAGTAGCCTCCTGGCTACCCTAATCCATTAACATAAATGTCCCTTTGGTTGGCCAAAATAAAAGTTTGAAACCTATTCTTAAAATCCAACCCTCATCTATAGCAATCTTTTGGGAAGCTTCATGTAGTAGTTAGTCTTGTTCAGGCCTCTGCTTTCACATGCCTCTTCAAGCCTCCCGCACCCGCCACCTTGGGTTTCTGGTTTCAAGATTCTTTTCAGGTTTCAAGCTTCTTTCTATTGTTAACCCTTCATTGGCCTTACCACAGTTCCTTGTGGTCTTCCTCCAGCCACATTGGTTCTCAATGGTTATTGATGGGTCTCTCGTTAACCTTCATTAATTCTGATCATGAGTTAGATCCCACCCAGGCCTCGACTCTCCCAGGGTCCCTCCAAGACCTTGACTATTTGAGGTTTCGTACAACTCTCTACTGGACCTTTGCTTTCAATCATGATGAAAATGGGTCCCTCCTGGACCTTTTGGTTTCTGACATGATTCCAACAGGTGCCTCCTGGACTATACCTTCCTCTCGGGATTCAAAGAGGTCCCTCCTGGACCTCGGATTACTTCTCACTCCAGGCTTCACAACTCTGGGTATTACTCACCTCCCATCTCCAGATGAGAATCCTTGTCAGGCATCCGATTTGTTTGTTTTTTTCCACCTACATGCCTTGAAGTCATTGCCCTCTTTTCCTTCGGTTCGCTAGTGGGTGACCTCTGGCTTTATCCTTCTGATTCCCTTTAGGTCATGCACACATGCTAGGGATCCTCTTTCCCGTCTCTCCAAGCCTGAACTGCACTCATTCTACTTGCTTCCAGTCTGCTCAGGAGAGCACCCTTACTCTTTTCAAAGGTTTAGTGGTTCTCCAGTTCTTCTACACAGGACTCTCCCTTTGTGTCAAGGAAGCATGGTTAGGCAGGTCTGCATCCTCTGGGAGTGTCTCCCCACCTGAATTTCCCATGTCTCCTTTATATTTCCAGGTCTGGGGCTTAGTTTCCAACCTCATCCATGATTGTTAGTCCTCGTCATTTGAATTCTTACTGCTGATTGGTTATTCTTGGTTTTGGGTATTATACCCCTCATTAAAGATTTATTAGTAGTGGTTTCATATTGGCTTATTTTGTAATGAGGTTTTGGGCTTGTGGCTCTGCTCTGCAAGGGTTTAAAGGTGGATGCAGCATATGGCAATATCTTGAAATCAGCAAAGCGGAGAGCAGTTTCGCATTGCTCTGCAGCTCGTTCACACTGCTCATCAAGTGATTCTGTGCTCTGGATCAGCGAGGTGGCTTTTGTTCGCTTTGTAGATGGGAAGACTTTACTTCTCTCTGTGTGACTCGTAAAGGCAGTAAGGTTTGCGGAATGGCTGTTCTTTGCCCATTTTGACAGTTCCACTAACCTCTGGTTTAAACTGTGTTCTGAAATGTAGTCTTCTAAGATGAAACTTTCCAGCAGGATACCCGTTAGGGTCATGTCTTCATTACGGGTCTGGCGGTAACCCTGCCGGTGCTACCGGCGGGTTACCACCTGACTGTAGTAATTTACTGACACCTAACCTCCCGGTGCAACCGGTTCATAACGAGATCAGCGGCTGGGAAGTCAGGTGCCGGTATATTTGTTAATCCCCATTCCCATAGAGTCCTATGTGACTCTATGGGAGTGGGGACTCGGAATCACTGGCACTGTTGCTAATGGTGCCGTTGCTTCTGTAAGCATTCTGCCTACTGTGGCCGCTGCGTCCGTCCGGGTCAAACCTGTCAAGCACAGCGGCTCTGGCAGGCAGACTTGTAGTTTGCCGTTCGGGAAACAAGGGTGCCGGTGATCTTACCAGCACCCTTGTTTCCGGACCAGCAAACTTGTAATGAAGCATCATGTCTTTGGTAGGACAGCGAGCCATTGGTTTCCCTCCTCTTCTATTCTCTGGGATTCCCATTGGTTAGTAGGCCGGACCCGCTGAGTTCCTGGTGGCTCACTTCGGCCACATGCAAAGATAGGGAGTTTAGTCAACTCACCACACTGATCATTTCATGTCTGCCATAGAAAAATGGTTCTGTGTATTTAGACATCTACCCTCCAGCTTTTCCGCCCCTGCCCGCCTCAATTGGAGATTGGATCCTTTTAGCTAGCCAACCCTAGGGAGCCGGCAGGTGACGCCAGTGTCGGGGGAGGTTTCCTAAAGTCCACTTGAGGTAAGATTTCATAAAATAATCCCAATTGTATACAGGTCCGTAACTCTTCGTATCAGTCTGTACTACTCATGGAACCTTGGTAGCGTGGCAGAGCAGTCAGGCTTATCATAAGAGGACGATGTGAGCTGTAGGTAAGTACACTGAACCTAGTTAGTAAAGCAGATCAAAGAAGCACGTATACCAATGAATGTATATTCAAATATATATTTATTATATTTACACAAGAGATGTTTCAAAATACTTAAATCATTAAACCAATACACATGGACATACTTTTCAAAGGCCACTGCTTAGTTTGTAGTTGCTTGCGGTTACAATTGTTACAGCGTTTGACACTAATGACAGTTCTAGCACTCACGCACAGAAAAATATATACTATGATCTTATTTAGTTAGCAATACCACATAGGATAATGGGCCTCATTACGAGCTTGCCAGTCCAGATACAACGGTACTGGTAAGCTTGCCGGTACTGTTGTATCGGGACCGGCAAACTCCAAGTTGTGCTTGCGGGTGCCTTTCATTCCGCCAGATCTGACCTGGCGGAATGAAAGACACCTGCAAGCATAGCATTTCGGCATGCATTGATGTGCATCCGGCTTCCCCATTCTCATTGATGGGAACAGGAAAGAATTTATTCCGGCACCCGGGAGTGGGCAAATACCGGATCCGGCAAGGCCGTAATGACCCGGTAATTGCCCATTTCTGTTTTACGGAAAAAATGCAACTCCGGCGGCAGCCGTCCCTGTTTTGCAGGGATGGCTACCGCCAGGGTTGTAATGAGGCCCAATGTCTTTGGGGAAGGAAAACAGTTGGTTAGTCGAACGGTAGCAGAGCTTAAGGTTTTAGAAACCGTTTCGGAGCAAACTAACTCTTTTAGAGTCCAATTCCTAACTCACAGCAAAAGTCAGTTCGTAGAGGGCTTAAACTCTTACAAAGTGGGGAAACAGCAAAGGTTCCTTAGGATACTTCTAGTCTCTAGTTAAAAAATGATTGAAGAATAACACAGCATCTGAGACGCTGTTAAAGGACTCGCAAAAGGGGCAGAGGCTGGCAACTTGGAATAGAGATAAGAGTGGACAACCTTGACACCTCTACGTGCACTCCAACGCTCAGGAGCGACTTCTTGGATCAAGGTAAGCAATACCTTTTCTCCCCACAGTACCTTAGGTTAGAAGAAATGTTTGTGGCTGGATTCTCCTCCATGTAGCATCGCTGGACCCGACCTCCGGAATCCTTGATCTGGTGACGAAAAGCAGGACAATGGATGGGATCTCTCAGCAGCTGTCTCGAGGGAGGACCTATGGCACAGATTTATTCAGCTTCTCCGGTCAGTCTGCGTTTTGGAGCCTTTTCTGTAGCACCAACCAAGGACATGATTCGCCCGGTCATCCTTCTCCGATTCCTGGAGTCCAGTACTCTGGTGAGGGAACTTGGATGAGTCAGAATGTGTCTCTGGAGGTTCACCTGGAGCTCAGCAAAGACTTGGATGGATGTATTCAGCCTTTCTAAGATAATGCTCTGCAATTTGGTCAGAGGTTGGAGGCCTCCTGGTATTCGCGGTCCGCAGCTCTGGACAGGCACAGTACCTCGGGAGATGGCTCAGATGGTAGTTCGTCTCAGGACTAGTTGTTCCCACCAGTCAAAGGGAAGGAGTCGTCCTCTTCGGAGTTCCTCTGTCACATAGAAAACGGGGTTAGGACAGCAGTGGTCGCTTCACAGTGTTGCAAAGGGTCTTCAAGCGTCTCTGGTCGCCGTCTTCTTCGGTTACTTCAGTTTCCAGTGGCCAACCTGCCTTTCACCTCAGGAACCTCACCTTTTATTCAGTTTCAGCACACACTCCTCTGCAAACTGTCTCAGCAGTTTACAGAAAGGGGCGGGTGGCTGTCCATTTAGGACAGCCAGACCCCCAGTGGGAACGGGTTCCATTCAGGCACTCGGGCAGACAAAGAGCAGGGGAGTGAAAAACTCCTCACCCCTTCCTGCCTGCCCAGACACACTGGAGTCTATGCGGGGACACCCAAGGGTTCCCGTCAAAGGCAAAACACACATACAGACCTCGCCCTCCTAGAATGGTAGAAGAAGGGCTAACAAAGAACAACCATGCTAGAAATGGTGAAAAAAGAAAGGAGCCACCATGTTAGGACATAGGAGATCCTATTGTGCAAAACAGAGACTGAATACAGTCTGCGTTTTAAATAAAAGCACAATAGTTGGTAGAACACATCCACTTCCACCAGCCATAACTAGAGGGTTGCCAATGTGACTAAAAAGTCACAGGAGCAGAGAGAAGGGGGATACTAATGGTGGTGTGTGCCAATCTCTCAGAATATAAAGTTTTAGGAGAGATACAATGTATCTCTCTATACTCGAGAATAGTAGAAAATATGGATAAAGGAAGAATCTCAAAGGAGAATCCAATGCAAAGGATTGCCAGCAACACTACCCATAAAGAGCTGTGTGCTGCAAAAGTTACACAGATGCCTTAAAAGAGATATGGAGGAAAGTAGACTCCATAGAAAAGGTAAAACACAGAGAACATACTTCCAAAAGGTAGAGCCCATAAGAATGAATGAGTGTAAAAAGGCTCCACTCATTCAGTATATAAAGAAAAAGGTCCAGAGGTCCAGCAAAAAGTGCTGGGGTCTCACTAGGAAAGGGGATGAAGCATAAAAATGATAAATCCCCCTAACAGCTTGCCCCTCCAAAGGTCCTCTTTCAAGGCTGAGGGTCTTACCCCTTTTCTGGCCCTGTCCAGACCTGGTCGACCTGGCTACCTCCCACGCACTTTAACCAAATTCTGCTCCTGGCCCCAAACCCGCTCGAGACTTGCCCGCTTCCATGACCACCACGACTGTTGCACTGTAATGCTTCAGGACACTGGAAACCAAGGGTAAGACTCCCCTTGTGTACTACTACTGGTGAACTTTCCTCACCCGTTTCAACATCCGATGTAGCCCTTTACCCCATGCGCGGCTTTTCTGGAAAACGGCTAAAACATATGACCCTACTATTCCCAATGTATGCTTGCCCTCACTTCCCGCATTACTGCACTTGGCTTTCTCCGATCTTGCAGTCATTACCTTTTGTGATCACACATCGCGCATTTAACACCCAGTGTTGCTCTTAGTTTATTGGCCCTATCTCCCTACTGATATAGCCCCCCCGCCTTGCGGGATGAGGCTTTCCCAGTAGGCGTGTGGATTTCCTCATTGCTTCACCGCTCCCTTTGTTCGCTGGACTCACACCCGCCTCCACGTGTACACAGAAGCCAGCGGACAGGGCTTGTTCCCAATACTCGTTTATTGCCTAAAAACGTTGTACTCATGAACTTACACTTTATATGTTCTTCACTGTAACTGCCTGCGCTGAGGTATACACCATCCACAACAAGCGCGGCCTGCCGTTGCTAACCTCTGCCCTCCCCCCTAGTGTAATCATCTGTAACTATGGGTCTGCTTACCTCGCATAATTCGACCTAGCAGGGACTCCATATCTTACCTATCACCATTGTTCCACTCCTGTATTGTTTGATGTACCTACTGCCTGTTTCACCATACCTCATTTGACCTAGAGTCATCAAACTGTATGACTGCTGTTCTGCCTCAACACGTAATTGTATTTATTCAGACTTATACTACTGTTGCATTGCCTGTAACAATCTGATTACTTGTATGTTTGTTAGCTGTTTTGCCCCCTGACACACCCAATGTAGCCCCCTGCACCATAAGGTGAGGCTTTACCAGAATGCGTTTACACATGTATACTAACTGCTTTGCCCACCTGCACACCCAATGTAGCCCCCCGCATCATGAGTTGAGGCTTTACCGAAATAAGTTTACACATGTATACTGACTGCTTTGCCCACAGGCACACCTGATGTAGCCCCCCCCTCCTCACCATGAGGTGATGCTTTACCGGATTGTGCTCACACATGTGTGCTAACTCCTACTCCCAATCCTACTGATCAGGCTCTGGCCTGGCTGAATTCTTTCCTCTCCGATCGACCCTCCCAGGTCCAACTTGGGTCCTTCCTTTCCTCTATCTCTCTCTCTACCTGCGGTGTTCCCCAGGGGTCTGACCTCTCACCGTGGCTTTTCAACCAATACCTGGCAACTCTCGGCCATCCCTTTGCCGTTTTCTGCTCCAATTTTCAGTGCTATGCTGATGACACTCAACTCATTTTCAGGCTTCCCTCTGCCACCTCTACTCCATCTCTCATCTCTGATTGCCTGTCTGCTATTCAGATGTGGTGTGCCACCTACAATCTCTGCCTGAATGCCAGCAAGACGGAGAGCCTCCTCATCGGCACACCTTCACCCTCCTTTCCCGTCATTCTCTGGCCGGCCTCCCTGGGCCCTCCGCCTACCCCCACCTGTGAGGCTAAGAACCTTTGGGTCATCTTTGACTGCACGCTTTCCTTTTCTGCCCACATCTCTGATATCTCTAAAAAGTCAAACTTCCAACTGCACCTCCTCAGAGGTATTCTGCCTTTCCTCTCCTTCCCCCAGAAGCTCACTGTCTCTCGAACCCTGTTTCTCTCTAGGTTGGTAGGTTATTGCAACAACCTCTTCCTAAATCCACCTGCTTCTACTCTCTGCCCTCTGCAACTCATCCAGAACAGGACTGCAAGACTTGTCCTTGGCCTCAAGCCCTGGGATCGTATCTCTCCAGCACTGAAATCTCTTCATTGGCTCACAGTGGCTGCAATGATTAAATTCTAGACCCTTTGCATTGTCCACAAGGCTTTCTGGGGCCTGGGTCCAAAATACCTTCAACTCTTCCTCCGTAAATACCTTCCCTCTCGAGCTCTTTGCTCCTCCACCTCCAACTCCTTCAGGGTCAGTCGTTTCTCAAAAAAACAAGCTAGGGGTAGATATCTGTCTTCGGCTGGGGCCTCCCTCTGGAACAGCCTCCCTGCCATTCTGAAACTTGAGGAGAACCATCTCCGGTTCCAGACGCACCTCAAGACCTTCCTCTTTGCTTCTGCCTTCGCTCCTCCTCTCCCATGCTGATCTGTTCTGCTTCGGCATCGTGCACATGGTTACCCTTCTGATTTCGGGCCCAGGTACTTGCTGACCCTGCCAGGCACCCGTGCTGCCTCCTCGCAACCCTAGCACTTGGGTCTGTATCTGTAACCCTACAATCCACCCCCCCCTTTTTCCGCACTTATCAGACACCCCTTCTCTGTGCCTTAAACCTAGCACTTGCCACTTGCTGGCTGCACTACCACTGTTGTTTTTTTTTTTTTTCATTCTTTATTTAGAATTTATTCCATGAACATCTTAAGAACATACAAGTGAGAACAGTTTGAATTCCATCATATAAACTAAGCAGAACACTAATATATTATAGCAATGAAATCTCACCCCTGAGCCCCAATAGTGGACACAACACATGACAAACCTACACACGACCAAGACAGAACACCACCCCCTCCCACCCAGCAACTAATTCATTGTTATACCTAAAATACCTGAACCTACACCTGATCCAAACAAATCATTAAAGGTCCCCCATCTTTCATCATATTCATTCTCCCGATGAAGTCTAAATGCCTGAGATCTCTCAAAATGTGAAAGAGTTCACATATCCGCCAACCAGTTTTCAGATTGTGGCTTTTTCCTAGATTTCCACACTTTCATAATATGTCTTCTAGCCATTAACAAAACCCTATCAATCCAATCTGAGGATTTGCACGTTTCCTCACACCTATCCTCAGCTGAGAAAGATCACAGCCATGAAAGTTCGAAGAAATGATATATTCCCCACCAGATCGATCCAATTGAAAATATCTTTCCCGAAATTTAACACACTCTCACATTCCCAAAGCATATACAAGTAGGTCCCCCTCGAATGGTAGCAACCCCAACAAAGATCCATATTTGCCAATCCCCTTGCACTCATTCTCACTGGCGTCCAATATATACGACCCAAAATCTGTTGATGGATATACTGCAGATTCAAGTCCATCTTGGCCTTTACCGTTAACCTTTTATTCCTTTTCTCATCACTTTCCACTTCTCCCCCTACCCCTGCACTTTCACCCTTCCCTCTCTGCTGCACTGGCGCGTTCTCAACGTCACTGGGCCTAGTAAGATAGTTGTTTTTGTTCTCCCTTGTTCCCCTCCCTTACCTCGTCGCGCTCTGTATGAGCGCGATGCAAATAAATGATCAATATCAATACAAAGTGCACTTACACCGTAACCTTGTAACTAGCGCCTAGATGCCTCTGGGTTTTGTGCTGTAAAACAAAATAAAAGTACCCCTGAAATCAACAACCAAATCTGTCATCAGGAGTGACTATTACCTTGTGCATCCTAAATTGGAAATTTAGTCCCCGAAGATTTTTGTGATGTGTCCTATTCAACAGAGAATAAAACTCACTTGGTAGAAACTCTGAGGCCAAGTGCGTTTTATTGTATGTCTGAATATCTTATATGTACAGTGTGTTATTTCTGGCTTGGAGCATAATATTTTCAAGATGTGAGATACTAGTAGATCAACTCCCAAGACCTACAGAGGAAGAGATGGCAATGGTTTTAAGCCAGCTGTACCTATCGTGGGTTTCTGTCTCCATATGCAGGTGACATCACGGCTAACCTGGATGTGAAGTTCAAGGTAAAGCACGACAAAGACCTGCAGACAAGGAAACACATGAAATCAGAAGAAAGGGAAATAAACGATTGTCTAAGCCCAGGTGAGGAAGCAGGGAAGAGTGATCTGTGACTTTCTTTCATTTAGTGCACTTTACCATGCCACTCCCACCTAGTCCCGTCCAGTGAACTACCCACATTTTAGTTTTATTTGTGGAAACATTGATGCACATCCTCCGTAGTGTTAATGCTGTCTATACGTAATGAGCCAGCATCTTTATATCATTTACTGACATGATTAAATCCACCTTATGACCAAACCTGCCTCTGGACTGGTGGCCATCCATATAGACACCAACAGGTCACAAATTCGAATTCCGATGGAGCAAAGGATGATGGCTACAATACTACATATTTCTAAATCAATTTAGAAACTGTCAAATCTCTCCATGACCTCGCTCCCGCCTACCTCTCCTCGCTCCTCTCATTCTACACTCCCTCCCGTTCTCTCCGCTCCGCTGATCTCTTCTTACTCACTGTACCCCCTTCACCATGTGACTCTTCACGCTTCCGTTCCTTTCAGCTCTTGGCCCCCCTACACTGGAACTCCTTACCTCTCTCTATCCGCTCCGTCCGCACCTACTCCTCTTTCTGCACCGCCTTGAAAGCCCTCCTTCTTCACTCCCCCCTTGACTTTCCTTCTTTCCTCTCTCCTCCCTTCTCCCCTGCCCCCCCCTACCCTCTTCATACCTCCATCTTCCCCCCTTTTCACACCCTCTGGAATTTAAATCAGACAACTGAAATTTTTGTTCCCCCTTCCCTGGCTACCGCCCCGCCCTCTTCTTCCGCACCATTCCCTCGCCTCCCCCATCTAAGGAAACTGTCCTACGTATTGTTACACTGGTTTGTCTCATGATTGTAAATATGCTTCTCCCATTATTGTACCTTGTTGTTATATTGTAAAGCGCTTTGGATTAAAGCGCTATATAAACCTAATAAACATGAACATAAATCACACTAATACCATAAACATTTGGATAGGGGCTGCAAAGCCTTTCATGTGTTAATAAACATGTGTTATAAAGACAAAGCTGTTGGCCAATCTAAATGGCTCGATCTCCCCTTTGCAGACAAGGACCTGACTGTCAGCTATATCTCAACCTACACTAATACTGACCCTTTAACTGCTGCAGGCATTTGTATGCAGTGCTTACTTCTATTGACATTAAATGTGCATAACAATGCTTGTGTAACGTTCTAGCAGAGGGGACATAGGCACGGTGACAAATGTATGACATACACATTCTCAGCACCTGGAGGTGCGGGGTCGGGAGGGGTTTAAAATATTTTACTTTCAAAAGGAGGTTCGTTGAAGATATTCCAGAAGGAAATGTAGACCATCCTTTGCAAAAAAAAGTATTTGTTTTGAAATCAAACGTGTTTATCTTGTTCCAAAGGGGGTGCATATCTGAACACAAGCACATGTTTGAGGAACGAAGACCCCCGCCCATGTTTCATTGATCATCTTGGTGAAGAAATGACAGAACCCAGCAGAAATCACACTTCAGGTGCGTTACTGATATCTAGTTAAACATAGTGCGGAGAGCCAGAAATCCATTTGTGACTTAGCCTGTTACAGGAAACTGAAGACACTTCTGAATATTTAGTAGAATTTGGGCACGTTTGTTTCCTTCTCAAGTTAGATGAATTCAATATGGTTGATTGTTCTGTTTACAGGTACTTGGACTGTACACGTCTGCCTGGTGCGGCCTCGTAGCGCAGTTGGGATGTGGGCAATTATAGGCCGATCCACGGTGCGTGAATCGAAGAGGTGCAAACTTATACTGTGGATCATGTTGCGTGTCGTGTGTGAGGGTTGGAGAGGGGCTGAAATCGCTGCACAGCATTCCTCCAACTGTATCCCAGTGTGGGTGAGAAACATGTTAGGCACACAGTAGAAAGGCACTGCTGCAGTCCACCTAGGCAAAACCTAGAGGGGAAGCCTTGTTGAGAGATACGAGGTGGACACTCCTCCCCTGTGGCGCTATTGGGTGTGATGCATAATGACCAGAGATGTGCTGAAATCCTGGCGCAGCGAGTATGTCTCTGCATCTACGCCTAAAACACCAACAGATTTAGTCTGGCCTTGACCAAGCTAAAGTGTTTAATGTGGGTTAATTTCAATAACATTAAGAAAAATGTATCTGTTTGGAACAAAATAATAGGAAGACTTCCCTTTGGGTCTCCAAAAAATGCAAGCCAAAAGAAAGTTACTGGGGGGAGGTGGGGCTTTCAGCATTGTCTAAAATCTGGGATCCCTCCTGGAGGTTTTCAGTCACTCCTGGATGTAATTGGTTATTAATAATGTGCTTAATACCCAGAGGTTTCTAAGCACGGACTGCGTCGTCTTGCTTCCAAGGCGAGCACGTTGGCCCTGAGCTATCCTCCCGAGTGTTTGGAATGTTTGTACACATTTGATCCTCCTTCATGACATTCACTGTGGGATCCGGTTCCAGTGGTAGAACCTGGCCACTGTCCAGATGTGGCTGATGCTGGGGTTCACTAAGGTTGGACCCTAAGGCTTACCATTGTGTTTTGGCATGTGATCTGAGTTGCAGCAAGGTTTTGCTAGCTTTGAACTGGAGGATTTCTCACTGCCACACATCTCCCCCTTCTGGGACCACTCCTCGTGCATGTGCAACCATCTAATTTCTTGTGGACTATTTGCTGCGCACATGTCTCCTCTGCTACTGAGTCTCACTCAGAACTTCTCTTATGTCCTTGCAGCCTCACCACGAGCTTGCAACCTCTCCCTTCCCTTAGACTAATCCACCAGGCAAATTGCTTACCTGTGATGTGTTGGGTAAGATTTTCACAGAACTGATAAATCTTCCTGACCTGGGTCAACCCCAGAACTTTTTGCTTTGTTAGTGGGATATTTTTCCTTAATACCTCTGTGAGTGGGAACCTTTTTCCACACTCACAGAATATTTTACTCTTTTTATGGGTGTCATTTTTTTGACTCTTCATACTGTCTTTTTAAAGATATCCTCTTTAACAACTTATTGGCAATAAATGACTGTTGTTGCTGGGTTGCCCTAGGGGCTCCACTTTTAATCTTCTTTTGCTGACCTTGAGAGAACTACAGTTCCCAAGGGTAGAAAGGATCTTTGGATCCCTTCTACATTTTATTTTGTCAAACCAGCACACCCCACCTTATGTGGAGTGCTGTGGAGATACAATGTATCCCCTTTCACACTAAAACTGTAACAATTATGTTACAGGGACAAGCTTACTTTCAATGGCTGGTGGCAGTGATACCTTGTATTAATTTGGTGCACCTTTACCGCGGGCTGTGTTCACAGCTGCAGTACAGGCACCTAAAAGTGCTCATTTTACCAAAATGGCCCCTGTCTTCTTTTTTCGCCATTTTAGTGTTTCTTGTCCTTTCTTTTTCTTTCCCCTGACATCCAGGGTGGGAAATTCCTTTGTGTGATTTTTATCTTCGGTGGGAGTCCCCTGTACTCCCCTCCCAGGCTCATGTCTGTCTGTGAGGGCAGGAAGTGAGAGAGGAGTCCAAAACTCCACAGCCCTTTGTCTTCCACCTTGCTTGAATGGGGACAAGTCGCAGTGGTGGTGGGGGGTCTGGCTGTCCTGATTGGACAACCAGACCGCCCTTCTTGTAAAATGCGGGGAGAGAATGCAGAGGTTGTGCTGTAGTTCCTGATAAATATTGAGAACCTGGAAGCTGAACAAAAGTCGACCACTGGAACCGAAGAGGATGATGAAGCAAAATCATCTGAAACGATTTTCTACGACCGTAGAGCCTGCTGTGTACCCGGAGCCTGCTGTAGCCCTTCCTTCCAATCGACCTGGGGACTCTGAAAACAATGACCCCCACCCAGAGCCTGATGAGACCCACTAGACTCAAGAAGACCTGCAATTTAAGCCATCTCACGCATTGCTGCTACCTTGCATTGTTGCAATACCCCAATACATTGGGACCTTAAGCCATTATGCGGTGCACAGTTTTCCAAATTCCAAATCTCCCTGAAACTTCGTGGGCATCCTGGTGGATCTCAAGAGACATGAATCGAGTCAGAAAAGTCCCATCAACAGAGTGCTGGACCTTTTGTTATGACGAGACATCAACCACAATTTTCAGTCTTCTTCTGTGCTCCTTGAAAAGGTGCCAGATCTGCAGAACCGCATTCAGCCACGAGGAAAACCTTGCCTAGAGCCTTCTTCATCGATCCCTGCTGCAAAGTTCTGTTGGCTTGGGTGTGTACTTACCTTAAGTCTCTTAGGATTTCCGTGTAGCTGTGGGGTGGTTTCTGTGATCGGGAGGACTCTCATCCAGTGCACCCAGTCCCACTGCTAGAATCCTGGTGGGGTGTCCGCTGCGAAGCCCCTGGACTCTCTTCTAACTCTACAGTAAAGTACTCACCTGTTTGCCCAGTTTTCCTAAGGAACTCTGACTTTTGCTACTAAAGAACCTATTCTGACACTGCCTGTTGGTCACTAGTCCTAGTGACCCCCCTTCTGCCACTGAGAACACTCCTGCTCCAAGAATAAGGGAAAGACTTTTAAGGGATTGGGACTTTTGCCTAGAATAGAAAATACGTGTTTAAAAGTTACTTACTTGTAAAGAGGTGGTTGGTAACTGTAATTCTAAGAGTGAACAGTTACAAAAGTTCTTACTTACCTTGGATGTGTGATGCACTGTTCTTAAAAGTATGGTTAACATCTTTTCTTCCTTAGAAACTGTTTTCCCATTCTAAAACAAGGTAGATATAAAGGTATATTACTCTCCTGTGATTAGGTTGTGCCTCTTCCCAAAAGTAAAGTGTTGACTTGCTGTTAGCCTGTCCAGAATAAGTCTGTATTAGGTTGTTGCCTACCTAGAATAACTTTGAGTCATTCAGTAAAGGTTAATATTGGGTTTTACTTTCCCTGTGCTAACCTAGAGTCTGTGGTTCTAACTGTCCCTGATAAGTCCTACTTCAGTTTTCCTTATAGCTGGGAAAGATCTAACCTGGACTGCTTGTGCGATATGAAAAGTATATGGGTTTTACTTTCCTTGAGTTAGCTGTGTGCCTTCCCAAAAATAAGTTACAAGAGTTACTGCTTATCTCTCTCTGTGGTTCACTGATCTCAAAAGCACCTGTAATTGAATATTACATCCTAAGGTTTTACTCACCTAGTATAACTGTGTGATATCACAAAAGTAGTTATAGGTTTTTACTGTACTTGGAATCAGTGTTCCACTATTCACAAAAAGTATATTGGCCAGTTGACTGATTTGATTTGTACTGAGAGTCACTATACAACTTGTAGAGTCTACTGCCCTTGCATTACTGAATGTATTTGTGAAAGTAACCATTGGTTTTTACTCCCCAAGAATAGGTGTGACCTATATTGAATGTGTATGAAAAGGTTTTGACTTCCCTGGAACTACTGTCAGGGGTTCCAAATAAGGTTTATATTTTGGTCTGTGTAACTTCAAGTATAGTGTTGTGTTTTTAGAATTGTGATTTCATATAATGTGTTAGTACGTATTTACCCCTAGATTTATCTGGGCCTACCTGTATTTAGATAAGTCATTTATTTTGACATTCAAGGTGTTTCAGTGTTTATTTGGATCATTTGTATTACAATTTCATTTGTACTGGTTCTACAGCCCTCTCTCCCTCCTAAGATGAGCCTGGCTGCTCTGTCTACGCTACCATGTACTCAAGTGGTACAGCTTTATACTAAGAGTGGAGTCTTGTACTGCCTCAGTTGAATGGTTTTGACGAAGTTGGTAGCACTTCAGAAAAACGGTCCTAACATGATGCCTTCCCTCTCTGCCTTTTTCCTGTCCATCTCTTCCACCTATCTCTACCACATCTGCCTCCTGACCTGTCACCACTTTCACCTGTTCATATTTCTCCCCATCTTCTGCCTCCCTATCTCTTGCCACCTCTTGCTGTCACACCACGGCCTCCTGGCTCACTAGCACTTCATCTGGATGACTCACCATCTTCACCTGCTTCACTACCACCTTATCCTTTTGTCTCACCACGACTGGATTTTTCTCAGTCTCCCCCCTTGTCTCAATCTTTTCCGCCACCTGCTGTTTCACACCCACTTTGCCTTCTCTCCAAGTCATTACAGAAACCCATCTTCTCCCATCGCCAGCTTCCTCTAGCTTCCCCACAGCATCCACCTCCTCTGCTTTCTCTGGATTTTACAGGACTTTTTTTTTCCTCCATACCTCTGCTCCCTCCGTACTTCCGCACCCTTATCCCAAATTCGCTCTTTTTTACAGGGGTCTGCACAGGGGTCTGCCCTTGTGTGCTTGGACCTCCCCTTTCTGACAGTTCTCAGGTTTGGTGATTTTCGTTTGCAAATGTGATTGGTTTGTTTGAGCACTCAGGTGTTTTTTTGAACCACCATATATGTTCCGTCCCTTCGTTCTTGTGGCTCCGTGGGCAACACAGATGTCTGGGCAAAGTGCCATCTTGGATCTTTTATTCGCTCCTGCCTGTAGACGGGCAAAGGGAAGAGAGCTGGGCACTTTGCAAGTCTTTGCGGTTGCCAAGTCCCTATGGTTGCGAGTATGAATCCCCTGCATATGGGACTTGTCAACTTCAGCCCAGTAAGCTTCTGCTTGTATTACTTTTCCCTGCAAGGTACGGTGCCCATGCTTGCCTGTAACTGTGCTCTGTGCTTATTTTATAGGCGCCTACTGCATTTATCCGTGAGTATTTAATTGGGCTGTCCCACAAAAGTGCTAAAAGCCTGGAGCACAGATTATTAGTGCATGCTCATGGAGACTTAACGTTTGCGTTAGCAATTGGTGGGCAAAATATGTTCTGTCAATAGGAAGATTAACGCTGTTTTTAGGTCTCAGATGGAGGAAAAAGACTGTTCTTAGACCAGTACTTACATAAATCGTCAGTGGAATCCTTAATCCTGCTAACAGGAGAACCATTAAAAAGCTGCTACAAGCAGGTACTGAATTCAAATGTGCTTGGCTAAAGCAAGTCCTCAGTCTAGTTACATAGCTGTACAGAGACAGTCCTGGATACCTCACAATGCATTCATTTGAAAATCCTGAATATGAATTGATTCCCATGCTAATTGCTGTTTTTGTAGTGAGATTTTTATTACAGAGTAGACAATTAGCCTTGTGTGGTCAGCTGACACGTGTTTCGACCTAGAGGGGTCTTTATCAAGTCAAAGTGTTGGGTTTAGGGTGGGGGAGTGTTGCCCCTGGTCGAACCTCCTTGGGGTTGGACTTGTCTTGGTGGGTCCCAGTCTTGGGTCCTTGAATTCTCCTAAGGCTGCTGTTGCAGTCCTGGCGGAGCTGTTGGCGAATGGAGGGATCAAAACTAGAGCCTGACTCCTCTCTACTTAGTTACAAAGCTAGACTCGACCCAGTGTGTTATCTGGCCATGTAATTAGCGTTAGGTCATAGAAGCAAGAGAAGATGCAATACTTGAAGTAAGAGCAAGGGAATGCAATGGCCATAGATCACAGCTATACTTCACTTCAAGGGAAGCAGAATAAAAAACTTATTATAATAAGGCTTTCCTAGTAAACTGATGTCACAAATTGGCCGCCTCTGGATATTAGCCCAAACAGTGTGACTGCCGCTGCCAACGGGAAGATAATGTGCCCATCTAGCACTCGAAGTGAGAGTACTAAGGTACACAATGCTTAAGGGCAGTCTCATACAAGCAGAGCCGGGTTGGCACTTGACCACAAATAAACAATTTCATACAGATTACCACCCACTTGTCTGAAATAAAGAGCAAAGGAGTGTTGAGGATTCTAGGGAAGTCATTGAGAGGCACCAATAGGACAGAATTCCTGAAGCATCCCGAGCCTTGTAGAATAGGGGCTGATTCAAACTAGAAATGTTTTTTGATGGCAGAGTACACATGCACAATATTGGGAGGAATCCTAGCAGGTACAGGTAGGGAATGCAGCAACACAACCTGTGGCAAAAGGCACTGACGTGGAGCAAGCAGGGATCTCTTCAGTACCAACAAGGAGGGAGATGAATGAGTAGGCCTCTTTTCCTCCAAAGGTGTGAAGTGGATTGAACTGCAGCAGCCATTGCACGTCTATTTATACCAAGCAGATGAAGGCAGGATGCAGTAGGACAACCTAGGAACACGAGTCTCCCAGTCTAAATCCAGTGCATGAGCTAAACATTGATTTTAACATTTTGTCTTTTTGTACTTTTCTAAGGGTTCAGTGCAAGTGTTGATATTTTTAGAAGTCTGGGAAAATTCCAAAATAAAGCATATTTGTCATCATAATTCGATAGACCCTCTTTCTAAGGAACCGTAGTTTGAATGCACTCATCCATCTACCTAGTTGCTAATATTTCACACTGCATTTTATTCGACATTTAGGAAATCTAGCAAAAAGAGAAACCTATGCTTTTTTTCATTCAGCGTATGTCATTTAACCTTCTTGAGTGATTAAACCAATAAATTACTTAATTTATTCCGTCATCTGCAATTCCTCTCATGTGTTGCCTGCCAGACTTTAAAGCTCCACCAAAAATATTTTGATCAAATGGTTCGTATCTCTGGGTCAGTGGATACAGCCGTATGTATAAGTACACTACCTGTACCATACACTGATTTAACACTCTATCTCATAAACTCTCTCTCTAGCTGCTGTCTCTTTCCCTGCCTCTCCCTTTCTCTTCCTGCCTCTCCTTGCCTCTTCTCCCTTTCTATGTGGTGTAGAGCTGTAAGGTCACTTGTGCATTTGCTGGAGCCACATCTGTGTTTCATAACAGTTGCCAGAGCAGAAAACCTGTGGGAGATGGAGCTTTGATCTATAATGTCCCCCTAAGGTAGGACTATAGGAGACTCTCCTTTTAGTGTACAGGGCTCCAACTCTTAGTATAGACCTGAACTACCCAAAAGGTATGGTGGCTATGGCTGAGCAGCCATGCTGATCTTAGGAGAGAGAAGGGCTGTAGTAGAGTACAAAGACATTTGAGCACGCATACAGTCAAGAAGACACTTGCATACTTGCAGTTTTATATAAATATTTATTAAACATACTAGGCAATATTATGTTCACTACACAAAGGGATCCCAGCAAAGACGAAAGACAAACGAGGACCCCCCAACCCAGCATGGCAGAAGGATCAGAAAGAACAAACCACTGTGAGCTGGCAAAAAAAGAAGATGGGAACATTTTGGATCAATGGTGTCCCATGTGAGCCTTACCGCAGCTGCAAACACAGGGTGCGTTGTAAATTTCACAAAATTGGTAGAAAGTCCACTGCCACCAGCCACTCAGATGGAATTGTTACTGTAACCAAAAGGGAAACCAAGTGTCCCCTCTGCACTACACATAATGTGGGGAGTGCTAGGCGTACAAGAAAAGTCTAGTTAGAATAAAAAGTAACCTTCTATGCTTGGGAACAGTAGTTCTCGCAAGGAATACAAATAAAACCAAAGAGGGAAGCTCAAGGAGCGAGCTTTCAGTAACACTGCACATAAGGTGCTGTGCCCTACATTAGAAAATTACAGATGCCATAGAAAATATGGAGGAAAGAGTACAAAATAAGAATGGGCGATTGAGGAAAAAGATTCCCACTCACACAGGAGGGTCAGAAAAAAACAATAGTGCAGCAGAATGTGCTGGGGGACTCACCAGCAGAGGAGAATATCACACAAGATGGAAATTCTACCCAACATCTTTCCATACCATTCATACAAATATCTATTTGGTCTGGAAAGTCAGATAAAAGTGTGGAAAAAGAAAAAAGGGAGTGAAAAAGGGCGAAGGAAAAGGCAGGAGGTTTGGTGTAGTGTCAAAGTGGGTCAGGGCTGTAAACCCCATTAACACATTTTTGGGGGGGAAATAAAAGTAGCACTTTTTCCGAACAAAAGGATGGCTGTCCTCATGCACAGTTCACAATAGACAGATATCTTAAAAGAATTCTATATAAGGATCCCCGTTTTCAATTTTTACTGATTTGTACCCATAAAAATGTATGGCAATCACTTTATTTCCTTTTCAGTGTTGATTTGAAAAAAATTAAGCAAAAAAGCTCTGCTCTCCGGGTTATCAAACCGTGCCTTGCAGGCCAATGGCTGTACAAAATAGCGCATCAGAAAGCCTAAAACATGGAAACCTATTTAAATGGCGTCTGAGATGTTGCTCACAGCAGCAACAATAGCAGGAAAAACCATGGATAGTTTTCAAAGTAAAAACTTTTGTTGCGCTTGAATCCATCTTTGTGAGCATCCAAATATAGACATTTAGGGCCTGAGTCACAGGGCGTTTCCCAATGAGATTGTGCCATTATAATACGCTTTTGTGAATCAGGCACTTAAGCACTACTTTTGAAAATGTAATAAATATGGAAAAATGCTAGTTGCAACTTGCTGCTTTACAGAGCATAAAATGTAGATAAATATGGATAAAACAACCCAAAACTAAACATGGATACAGTGCGCCGCAAATGTCGAGAAACCAAATATGGTAAAACTTGAAGCCTTAATTATATATAAAGGATTAAAGAGGTTCTGTTCACATTTTTAAAGTGGAAGATTACTTAAGATGAACGTGCTCTTTCAATTTAGGTCATGTTTAAACAAATGGTTGTTGATAACTTTATCTTATCTTCAATGGGAAAGGTACTAAGTGATGCGTATTGAGTAGGGTAGGATTTTCGACATCATTTGGCACAGAGATGCACGAGGTGTACCATTAGCCACAGTATTTATTTTTCCTTAACATGTTTCTTTGGCAGAGAACAAGCATAGTTTTACTTCCTCCACAAGGCAGCCACCATTTTATAAGCAACTAGCAGAAGTACCCGTTCTCCGGATGATGACATGATAACACTGATCCTGTAAGTCGCTGTTCCCAATTCACTTTGCACACTGAAGTAAACTGCACTGAGAATGGGCGCATGTGGTTGGTTGATAAACCCCGGAGCAGGCATTGGGGAGGAGGCGAAAGTTGGTGTGCTGCTGCATACTGGAACCTACTGTGCTCTCTCCCCACCTGTTGCCTCACCTTGGGGTGGTGCAGTTTGTTGCAGTGCATAACGGTGCAAATATCTTCGAAACTGTGCATCCTAGGGCCTAGACCTCGCGTTTTGTTCCTCATGTCGGGACCGGTCCTTTTACGACCACATTGATGTTTTGCTGTTTTCAGGCAACCATCTCTTGTGTGATGGTGCTGAAATCCATGGAAAGGGGTGGGGTGTCCAAATGTCATAAAGCCAGTAATGTCTTGAGCGTCCTAACAGATAACTATGCAAAATTTGCTGCAGATTGGTGAAACAGTGTGGAATTGTATAAGGAACAACGCTTTGCAACAAATCCCGCCTCAAACCAATTTTGACAAATATATATATATTTCTGAGGCTTGTGGAATCTGCTTAGATCACATGCTGTGCATAGGCCGACATCTAGTGGAAGCTGCGGAGTATTACAGTTTGTTTTTTGAAACTTGAAAATGGGTGTCGACACAGGGCGTGCCGGTAATACTATCCCTAGTGTGACGTCCACTGTACCCAAGATCCTTCACGCGTCTAGGATCCTCAGATGGTTTTTTCCGCCATACTGGTCGGAAGCATCTTGCGGAGTCCCCTGGCCTTAGCCATACTTTTGCTAAAAATTTAAAGATTAATCTATTGACATCCTTCCCCACCCCAACGTCGAACTTCGACAACTCGACGCCGGCTGGAGAAGAAATCGACGGTCGGCTGCTGCACGACGGATTTGGGCCTCGGAAGGCCTCTGGCCTCGGCCCGGGTCTTGGAAGGCCTCTGGCCTCGGCCCGGGCCTTGGAAGACCTCTGGCCTCGGCCCTGCAAGTAGGGAGAGTGGGGGGTGGTACATACTCTACACTCTTGGTATATAGGTACACCTTATACATTTCCTACACTTAACAGCCCGCTGCCTCAAGGTGCGTATGGAGGGTACCCCTTTTCAATTCTGCCCCAAGTGCAATCGCAAATACCCTTGGGTCGACAGGCACGCCACGTGCAATCTCTGCTTGCCGAGGGACCACCCCGAAGCGAACTGCAGAGCGTGTAGTAGGTTTAAACTTAAGACACTTAAGGACCGTTCGACGAAGCGGTGGGCCCACCACGCCAGGCAGGCGGCCATGGCAGCGGAGGGCGCATTCAGCGCTGGCAGCGACGCCGTACTTTCGGACGGCGAGGGCATTACGGCGTTGAAAGACAGCCGAGCGCAGGTCCCCGACCTCGGAAGGTCGTCCGGCAGGGCGGCTATGGGGAAGACCCCCGGCGACACAAGCGCTTCACATACTACACACACTAAACACACTAAGTCCAACCGAAACTCGACGACGTCGAGTTCTCGGAAAGAGGCCCAAACAGAACGGTCCGATTCGGTGTCCTCTGGGCGCTCTCGATCAAGATCGCCGCATGACTCCAGGCAATCATCCACTCTTGCCAAGAGTGCCTTGCTCCCTAGGCTAACAGAAGTTTGATCGTTGGGAGACGAAGACGACTTCCACCCCCAGGCCGCGCTCCAGGAGTCGGAACCCGCAGTTAAAATCAGCGAGGACCCACGCTCGAAGGACAGGGACACCACCCCCGATCCTCGACGCCAGCCGTCGAAAACCTCCAGAGCCACGAAAGGACAGGGAAAACACTTTTCCACTCACGGGGAGGGGGGAAAACAGCAGAAGAAACAACCTTTGCATTCTTCCACACCTGTGAAACACACCACTCCCCCTAGACAGACAGACAAGACCAGGTCTGCTGATATGTCTAAAACCAGCAAAGCTACGCAAGATAAATCCCATAGACCTGCTGAGAGAGTCATTCCCAGTTCCAAAAAATGGTCCAGTGAAGACATAGATAGGGTCATGTCAAAAATGTCTTCTTTAGCTGACTTTTATGATAAAAATCCAGAACATTGCCTCTCGTATGACCCACAAGGGGCGACACCCTCAAGCTCTAAGGATCCTATCCCCCCGAATAAAAAGCCCCGGTTTGAAACACCAATGAGGTCAGACCCCTTCGAGGTACAACCATACTCAAGACCATACTCAATGTATCAAGGAGAGGCTTCCTTTGGTGAGGACCAAGAATTTGGCATGGTAGAAGAGCAAACCGGGACGGGCTACTATGGGGATGATGAGGACCAGGAAGAGGAAGAGGAGGACCCGGAAACATACAGGGTAGACTCCCCGGTAGAGAACGAAGCCCCGGCTACCGACTCCCCGGTCGATAACCAACCCCTCCTAAACGAGGTTCTCGCACGCGCAGCAGAACACTTCCACATTGACACCCACGGTGTCCAGGAGGAGAGGGACTTTGCAGAGGAGTTAGTGGGAGAAAGGAGGCTTGTTGCCCAGACCATCCCTATCCTTAAATCCATTCAGCGAAGAATAGATCCGTCCCTGGTGAACCCGAACCTCACCAGAGCAGTCAATCCCAGGGTTGAAAAACTTTTCAGGGCGGCCCAGTCTGACCCTCTCTATATAAGAGGACATCTGAAGACAGACTCCCTAGTTGTCACCAACACTCGTAAGAGGGCTGGAACACCCTTGTCATCGTCCGAAGCTCCTCCCGACAAGGAGAGCAAAAAACTACACGGTTTTGGCAGGAAAGTAGCCTCAACGTCCGCCTATCAAGCAAGGATTGCAAACTCCACCACCCTGTTGGCCGGTTACAACTGCCATCAGTGGGAAGAAGTCGCGGCACTCATAGCCTCTGCTCCTGAACCTTTAAAAGGCCAATTAGCTCGGATTTCCGCAGAGGGTAGAGCCGTGTCTGGTTGCATTTTGAAAGCAACCTTCGACGCCGCAGACAACGCAGGCAGATTCATAGCGGAAGGCACTGTTATCAAAAGACATGCGTGGTTACGGCAGTCTGGTTTTAAGGCAGAAACCCAGGCATCATTGTTGGACAAACCGGTGGAAACCGATCTGTTGTTTGGTAAGGCGGTCGAAGACGCACTAAAGAATGCCAAGGACGAATACGAAACACTCAAGTCCCTTGGCCAGTTAACCAATAAACCCCCTAACCAGAGAGGGAATAGTCATTTTCGTCTCCCACGCGGCCAAAATTCCCAGAAAGGATCTAACTATTCCCAGGGGTAGGGTACACAGTGGAACAACAACCAACAGTCTACCCAGGGGTACGGCAGGGGTAATAAGAGAGGTCGTGGTAGAGGCAGAGGCAGCCCCAACAAGGGAGGCGGCACGCCTCCACCAAAGCAGTGACGCTCAGTTTAGGGTCCCTTCTCACGCAACCCCAGTATGGGGACGCATTTCCACCTTCACCCAGGCTTGGGAAGGGATCACATCAGACAGATGGGTGCTGTCAACAGTATCCACAGGATATTGTATAGAACTACTGTAGCGTCCCTGGAACCATCCTCCACGACAAAGAGTACACTCTTTAGAACATCAGAAGATTCTCCTCGAGGAGATCGCCATTCTGCTAGAAAACAAGGGTATTTATTCAACTTACTTCCTTGTGCCAAAGAAAGATTTGACAATGCGCCCAGTATTGGACTTACGGCCTGCCAACAAGTATGTCAAGCCCCAAAAGTTTTGTATGACCACGCTACAAGAAGTAATCCCCCTCCTAAAAAAGGGGGATTACATGGCAACCTTGGATATGAAAGATGCTTATTTTCATATTTCCATGTTCCCAGCGCACAGAAAGTTTTTGCGCTTCAAGGTGGACAGTCGACACTTCAAATTCAAGGTACTGCCCTTCGGGATAGCTTCAGCACCAAGGGTATTCACCAAGGTACTGGCGGTGGCGGCTGCACACCCACGCAGGGAGGCAATCCCAGTGTACCCTTATCTGGACGACTGACTCATAACGGGAGAAACCCCAGGAATTTGCAGGATAAACATTCAAAGGACGATCGACCTCCTTCACGAGTTAGGCTTCTCAATCAACGAGAAGAAGTCAAGCCTGGTGCCAAGCACCTCCAAACAATTCCTAGGAGCAATCCTAGATACTCAAGAGGGATTGACCTTTCCTTCAGAAGAAAGAATTCGGAATATACTACTGCAAATTCCGCATTATCAGTCCGGTCAACAAATAACGGTACGCAAAGCAATGCGTTTACTGGGCATGATGGCGTCATGTATTTACCTGGTCCCCCACGCGCGCCTGCGTCCCATGCAGGAATGGTTGGCGAAACAGTGGTCTCAGGCAAGTGGTCAATGGGACGATCTAGTGGTCGTTTCGCCAACACTGGTACAAAGCCTTCACTGGTGGACAAGAGAGAATCTCGCACAGGGGAAACCCTTTTACGATCCCGAAGTACAGGCAATAGTCACTACAGATGCATGCCTGACGGGGTGGGGAGCTCACCATCTCCACCACACAGCTCAGGGTCTCTGGTCTCACTCAGTGGCCAAGAACCACATCAACCTGCTAGAGCTTCTGGCAGTATTCAGAGCGCTTCAGGCGTTCAAGCCCCACCTACTAAACCTGTCAGTGCAAATCCGGACAGACAGCACAACAGCCATGTTCTACCTGAACAAGCAAGGAGGGACTCGCTCGCCAAATCTGTCCAAGCTTGCCCAGAAAATCTGGATATGGGCACTCAGACGGAACATCTTCCTGTAATCACAACATGTTCCAGGGGAGCTCAATTCCCTAGCGGATGCTCTGAGCAGAGACTCCCTCCCAGAGGAACACGAATGGGTTCTACACAGAGAGGTCGTAGAAGATATCTTCTCTCAGTGGGGTTTCCCCACTATAGACTTATTCGCCACAAGCGAAAACAGACAATGCCCAGGATTTGCATCCAGGTTCCCCCAACCAGACTCCCAGGGGAACGCCCTGTGGATGAACTGGTCAGGGATGTTTGCGTACGCTTTTCCACCAACTCCTCTCATCAGGAAAGTGGTGAACAAGATGAACAGAGAGTCGATGACGCTCGTCCTAGTTGCTCCCATGTGGGCAAGACAACCGTGGTTCCCACACCTACGCAGGATGGCGGTGTGCGAGCCCATCAAATTTCCAGCCTGGTACAACCTACTGTCCCAGCACCAAGGTCAAACAGTGCACCAGCAACCCACCTCAATGAACCTGGCAGCATGGCTCCTGAGGTCATAGAGTTTGGACATCTCAATTTGCCACAGAGGTGTATGGACATCCTAAAGGAATCTAGGAAACCAAACACAAGGAACTGTTACTTTGACAAGTGGAAGAGGTTCGTTATCTGGTGCCAGAGTAGACCAATCAACCTGGTTGATTGCACTCCTTCCACTATTGTTACATACATGCTCCACCTGCTAGATGCAGGATTGGTTTTTAACTCACTGAAAGTACACCTGGCAGCCCTGTCGGCTTGCACCACTTCCCATAGCAAGGTTTTGTGGTGGAAAGTACCAGTAGTTAAAGCCTTCATGGAAGGAGTAAAGAGACTTCACCCTCCTATTTCCAACCCACCACCAGGGTGGAACCTTAATGTGGTGCTAGCCAAGCTCATGGGCCCCCCTTTCGAACCCATGCATAAAAGCAGTCTCAAACACCTGACTTATAAAACGGCCTTCTTAGTAGCTATTACTTCTATAAGAAGGGTCAGTGAAATTCAGGCTCTGTCAGTGCAGGATCCCTTCTTTACTGTCCATAAAGACAAACTGGTTTTACGCACACACCCTAGGTTCTCACCTAAATTTATATCTAAATTCCATGTAAACCAGTCCATCGAGCTTGCGGCTTTCTTCCAGAACCCGCAAAGCTCGGCTGAGGTGAAACTACACACCCTAGACGTGCGTAGGATGGTCCTCTACTATGTAAATAAAACCAGACCGCTAAGAAAAACAGATCAACTGTTTGTCTCCGTAGCTACAGGCAGAGAGGGGGATCGCGTCTCTAAAGGTGCCATCTCGAAGTGGATTATTAACTGTATCCAGCTGTGTTACTCACTCTCTGAAAGAACTCTGCCTTTCACGCCAAGAGCCCACTCTACTAGAGGCATTGGGGCCACTCTGGCTTTCATTGCAAATGTACCCCTTGACACCATTTGCAAAGCAGCTACTTGGAGCTCTATTCACACTTTTACTCAGCATTCCTGCATTGACACCCATTCCAAGGCAGATACACAAGTGGGACAAGCGGTTCTAGGACACTTATTTGCTCATGACCCTTCTCACATCCCACCTCCTTCTTCAGGTACTGCTCGCTAATCTATGCACAGCATGTGATCCAAGCAGATTCCACAAGCCTCAGAAGGGATACATTACTCACCGTAATCGTATTTCTGATGCTTGTATCTGCTTAGATTCACATGCGACCTACCCTTCCTCCCCTCTGAGAGAAGGCGCATGATTGCTTGTAGTCTTACCTTTCTGTCTATCTGCTCGGATTATCTGTACTCACGCTACTCCTCATGCTACCTCATGTCAGAAAAAATACAATATGAGGATCCTAGACGCATGAGGGATCTTGGGTACAGTGGACGTCACACTAGGGATAGTATTACTGGCACGCCCTGTGTCGACGCCCATTTTCGAGTTTCGAAAATCAAACTGTAATACTCCGCAGCTTCCACTAGATGTCTGCCTATGCACAGCATGAAATACGATTACGGTGAGTAATGTATCCCATATATAAAACTAAGGATTTGTTTGCCTAGGTTTCACCTTGTGGTAGTTCCTCTACAGGCTGGTCAGGAACGCCTGTCACTGGGCACATGGCCACCATTCCAAAAGTACTGCAAGCTTCACCCGAAGTGATGCAGTGTAAGTGCTCAGACAGTAAGAGGGCCGGCCGGACCCTGTGGAAACAGCTCATGTTGCACATTATTGTTAGACTGCAGTATGTGCACAGTGCACTGTGACTTCAATTTCGGCATGTAAGCACCAGTGGCTTTTGTCATGTTCGCAGCTCACCATCTGGAGGAGTGAGGTAGCACAGCAAGGAGGCATATATATACTTTTCATTGGACCTGTATTAAAAAAAAGAGAAAGATTGTCATGAACACGGGGTAATTATTATTTTCTTGACTTGCCACTTTGCATGAGAAACACTATAAAGCTTTGCGCAAGTCTATCATTGAGGGGCGGCAAAGGAAACCACCTGTGGAACATGGTGGAGAGTCTGCAGTAAACCACTTCACAAACACAATGCGGGAGGCACCTCCCTAGCTCTAGACCTAGAGACATTGCCAGCTTGTCTAACAAACTATCTTGTTTATCAGGAGTACCCTGAACCTGCAGCACTACCCCTCTTTTATGTGGGCACAACCGGCCATATGCAAAGCCAGGAAAGAGGGCCACCCCCCCGAAATATCCATTTATCTAGAGGAGCAGGTCAATGAGCTTGCTCTCAGATTCAAGAGGCTTGGGGCACTTCATTGATGAAACACAGTGCATTGAACCAGTGCACAAATGGATGACAAACACTGAAGCTTGGATTGCCAATCCCCACTGGGCCGCTATGGTGAAGAAAGCACAGGAGAAATTAGCTGGATGCTCCAATATAGGGCAGAATCGTGTAAGTGGTCTTTTAGAAGGAGGAAGAATCCTGGCCCAAAAGCAGACACCCGTTGGTTGTTCCAGAAGTGATAATGGCATGAGAACAAACCTCACAAAGCCATGGAAGAGGGGAAACAGCCTTTGACCCTCTGGCCCAGAGGAAGATCTTGAAGGGCAGCAAGAAAGATCATCTATCTTGCGGACAGACTCCTCTACCATGTCCAATTCTCTGACACTTGTCAGAATCATAAGATCACATTGGACTGTCCTGAACCATGGCCAAGATGGCCAAATTCCAGATGCACCCACGAAACAGCTTAAGCAGACAAGCAGTCGCTCAGGTTTCTGGACGATGATAATGATTTTGTCCTGGAGGCTATTGTGCATCTCTGATATTCCGAGTTGTCTGAGTCTGGGCACGACTCAAGGTGTAATACCCAAGACCACTCTTCAAAAATAAAGAAGAGCTTACTCAGGAGCTACACCCAAAAATGCTTACTTTCATGGGTAAATTTGGCTGTGACCCAAATATAGGACTCTATAGGCCCTTGAAGGCCTGTTTGGATATTATGCTGGATCCAGTAAGTCCCCTATCAAACAATAGCATGTGCTTACCAAATGGGCGATGCTTACCCATTCCAACTTCAGCTTCAGGGTTGACAGAAGATCTGGTGGCCACCACATCATCTCAAGCTGACTCATCACCTGGATGTTGACATTGAAATTAATAAGCAACTTGCAAGTTTCCAGCACAAGTTAGAGTAGCAACGGAAACAACTCGGGTTGTTGTAGGTATAACTTGCAGAGATCCAGCAGACAACTTTCTAAGAGACTGGTGGAGCCCCAAGAATGGTTCAAAGTTTAATCAAATGACCTGCATATCTTCCGACACAAGCAGAAACAGGTGGACTAGGGATTGGATGTGGCCAAGGACAAGTATTCTAAGATGTGGGACCAGATGCTGAAATACCCTGGTCAACTATGGGACAAGAAGGATCAGATGTGGAGAGGTGCAAGAGTGTTTGTAGTGTTGGTGTCTTGTGTCTACGGTTTGTATCAAGTTAGTTCTGTAATGAATGGTGGATATGATGAGTGTTAAGAATTTAGAGAGTTATTAGTAAACAATGCAACACATTGGCTCCCCTCAAAATCCTCCAGGGGCAACACTTTTCTATCTTCGTATTTCATCTAAGTGCGGTGTGTTTGCTGTTATTCTAGATTTATTGTATGCTACGCCTAGGCAAACTTCACCATCTTCGAAGTGCAGTACATGGCTACCCTGTACATTTTCCGAGTGTAATACAATGGCTAACCTTCAAGACTCATCAGGAGCAGTATAGGATTATCCTTCACAGTTTATCTAAGCGCAATACAAATCATAGGCTGAGCTTCACAGTTCTTCTATATGCAGTAAATAGGCCAACCTGCACAATTCATCTTAGTGCAATACACAGGCTGACCTTCACAGTTCTTGTAGATGCAATATGTATGTTAACTCTCACCCTTCATCTAAATGCAATACAATGGCAATAAATGGAGCACAGTGCAAGACAACATAGCGTTAAGAGTAGGTGATAGTAATGTAAGAGTGGCAAGGTTTTACCAGAGCACAGTAATGGCTGTACTCCCAGCCCATACCACCTTACTTGGATGTAGCTGTAGGTCGTTTCGTTAGGCGTCCATGGGTGAACAGAGGCAAACAGGGAGTGGGGGCTGCCCAGAAGCGAACTGCCCTTTGCCATGGCCGTTAGCCTGCTGCCTGAGCAAGGCTGCCCTGGGCGGTTTCCAGAAGATGGGTACTTCTGATCCTGCAATGCTAGGCAACAGCCAATCAGGCCCAGTCGGGTGGCCAGTGGGTGTGGGGAAGGGAGTCCTGTGTCTGCAAGCGCAAACAAAGCAAGGGAAACCATGAGAGGGAAGCTAAATCAAGGAATCCATTTAAAGTGCAACTTTACCACAAGCAGGACGGATGTAAAAAAAAAGTCTGTACCCATGCTCTCCAGTCTTGTATCTCATCAATTCCTGCACCAACTCCTAGTATCTTTCTGTCCCTTTTTTCTCCCTCCATAACCACCTCTAATCTGGATACTCCTCTAGCTCCGCTCTCTACTCCTATCTCCACCTCCTGACCCCCAGCCTTCAAAGTATTCTATTTCTCCTATTAGAAGTTCCATATTTTTCCTGTCCCTAATGTCCAATACTTGCTCCTTCTGTAGCCATCTTCAATCATTTACACCTTCACCACTCTGGAGCCTTCTTCACCTCAGAGTACCGCCCTCCCTCCCCTGTATTACCTTCACCGTCTATTAATTCTCTGGGTACTGTCTTTGCTCCTCTTAGCACTATTCTCCATCTTACTTTGCGGCTCAATGGTCTAGATCTCTTCTACCTCAATTTCACACATTTTAGCCACCACACTTCCACTCTTTACCCCTTGCTCCAGCTCACCTGGATACTTGGTCTGTCCTCCTTGGTCTTGCTCAGCCTCTCCATCTCTCCTCTAGCCTTTTCCTAATGATTTCATTTCTCGGGCGGACAGGACAATGGATCTCCTATGCCCGCTCCCTGTCCCTTTTTAGATTTATATGGGATTCTTGTACCTCCCTGAGTGGAGATGAGTGTGTAGGCGTTGCTGGTTCTGTGAGACTGTCGTTGCACGCTTCCCTTAAAGGGGCTGTAGATACAATAAGGGTGCAGAAGTACAAGTCTGACACAGTGGTGGCATTCTTTGTTGAAAATACTTTTATTTATTTATATAAAAGTAAAGAAAAAGAGAACCTATCTTTCTCTGTTTCTATGAGGGGTTGCCCATGTCAACAAAAAGACTACGGAATCTGTCAGTATGTCCAATAAAGTAAAATGTCTACTATCCTGTGTTGAAACCTATTTCCGTCCCTTACACTCTAGATGAACATAGGAAGAACTGGGTCTCTTCTTGATCCAGACGGAGGCTTCTTTCGTTCTGGGTACCAATTCAATGTTCAGTTCTTGTTGAGGAAACACAACAAGTTGTTCTTTTTATTTATTGAACATTAGTATGGTGCCTATATAGCAAAAAGTGTTTTGAGGCACCACAAGACAAAAGAGGGGGGGCAGAGGAGAAACGCAACAATAATGGTCCTACTAGGCCTTGTTACGTTCAGATCGTGCAAGTGCAGTATCAGGAAGAGTAGGGGAAGGGGGCAGATCAGGGCGAGAGAGAGGGAGAGGTTGACGGCAGAAGTGCTGGAGGGAGGGGGCCCAAGCGGCTGGGCAAATGCTAAAGGGTGCCCAAGAGGGCAAATGCCTAGGGGAGCAAGGGGTAGAGGGAAAATGTGCAAGGGAGATGGGGTGGACCGGCCTCAGAAGGCTAGTGAGGAAAGGGTGCCCAAGGGCAAGTGCAGGTAGGCAGCAATGCATGGGGGAGATAGGTCGAAGGAGGGCCTGACCCCAGTGAGACTCATAAGGGACACAGGCAGCCAGTCACAGCAGCAGAAGGAGACTAGCAGGGGAGGGGGAGAGAAGGAGGAGAAGAAAAGGAAGGTCTTGAGGAGCTTCTGGAACTTAAGACAGAGAGGGGCAGGTAGGCCGTTGCAGAGGGCGGCACCTGCGGAGGAGAGGGATCTACCCCCCAGTGGAGGGAATTTAGGGCTGGAGATATGCAGTCCCTGGCCTTGAGGCCAAGGATAAGACTTGCAGTCCTATTCTGGATTAGTCGAAGAGGGCAGGGGAAAGAGGCAGATTAAAGAAGAGGCTGTTGCAGTAGTCAAGCCATGAGAGAACCAGAGCTCTGGAGACATTGAGTTTCTGGAGGAAAGTGAGGAAAGGGAGAATGCCTCTGATCAGGTGAAGCTGATAATGGGCCTTCTTGGCAAGGTCAGCGATATGTGGTGAGAAAGGGAGAGAGGAGTCGAGAAGACACCCAAGTTTTTAGCCTCACACGAGGGTGAGGGGGGGGGCAAGGAGGGCAGCCATAGTGTAGGAGGGACTGAGGGGGTAGAAGTCCCAATGAGAAGGATCTCAGTTTTACTGGCATTAAGGCAGAGATCATTGGCAGTACACCATGCCTGAATAGCAGTCAGGCAGTCGGGAATGAGAGAGGAAGGAGAGGAGGAAGAGGAGGGAAGCTTAAAGCAGAGCTGTGTGTCGTCGGCATAACACTGGAAATGAGGAGAGAAGATGGGCAAGCCGGGGAAGGTAAATGTTGAAAATCCAGAGCAAGAGGATAGAGCCCTGAGGAACTGTTACGCTCACCTGGTCTCCGCGGGGGCATTGGGGTGCGGTTGGAGCCCTCCCTGGACCTAGCTCCAGGGATCAGCTCCCTCCCCCAGCCACTGCGTTGTCGAGGACCCAGGACACTGATTCTGCTCCTGAGAGAAGATGAAAGACTGTGAAAATGGCGTTGTGACGTTGGGATTCCCCTCAACCCTTGCGTGCTAGAAGGTTGTGAGCAAGAGTTTGCCCATGCAGGCTCGCCTGTTTTGATTGAAAGATGAGCTCTCCGTCCTGCTTTCTTCCAGCAGGGCCTCTGTAGATGGACCTAGTTGCATCACTGGTCCTTGGCGTGAACGTCCAGACCGGCTGTGACCATTCCGTCTTGAAGGTAAGTTTTGTAACTATGATTATTGTTCATATTGATAGTGTTAATCTTCCTCCATGATTATTGTCCGTAAACCTATATTGTCCTTTCTCTCTCCCGTAGGTATGAAGATGACCCAGGAACGTGTGATGACAAAGTCTACTCCGGGCGAGTTACCAGAGGTAAATGGCCTCTACCTGAAGCTCGCTGCTTAGAGTATGAAAGTCTATGCAAGTGCTAACCTTGTGTTTCCTTTCTTTTTGCAGGTGCTGATCAGTGCTTGATGGGCGGTTTCCGAACTCCGACAGGCGGCAGGAGATTAAGATCCTCGAGAAAGGTGTGTCGGAAGAAGATCCCGTGTTGATGGAAGTTTCGGGACTGGTAAGGATGCCGGGCGGCACCCGCGAGGATCTGCAGATCCAGGTAAGATATGCACATGGCTGCAGAAGGGGAAGCGATAGCAGTGCTTCCAGTGAAGGTGCGGCTGACTCAGGTAAGATGCGCGCGTAGCTGCAGAAGTGAAGCGGTGGTGTGGCTGACCTCAAGGTAAGATGCTGGAGTAGCTGCAGAATTGAGGAAATGTTGTGGCTGACCTCAAGGTAAGATGCTGGAGTAGCTGCAGAAGTGAGGCGATGGTGTGGCTGACCTCAAGGTAAGATGCTGGAGGGTTCAGGAGACTGAGGATACACGTGCTGAAACAGGTAAGGTCTTCTGAATGGCGGTAAGCATTACGCTGCACTAACAGACTAACGCGAAGCGCCAGCATGCGGGTGGGGCCGGCTTATATAGCCTGGCCCCAGCCACTACCTTTAGGCCCCGCCCTGAGGCCCCACCTTGCCACTCCTTCTGCTTTCTGCACATGCCTTCCATGCATTGCTAGGGCCCCACGCTGCCCAGATGCATGTGCCTTCTACAGTCTGTGTGCTAAGCACACTTTTTCATGAGGTTGGTGCCAATGGCACCAAGACTGGGTCCATTGGGACCCTGCAGGATGTGAAGTGACTGGCCAATGACCAGTGGCCATGACAGGAACACCATACGTCGAGAGTGAGGTAGAAAAGTGCCCAGGTGCACTTGGGTGGCCGATCCGAGAGGAAAGAGGTCAACCAATCCAGTGCCCTGTCGGTGATACCCACAGTATTGCAGAGTAGGTTTATGAGGATGGAATGATTGGCCGTGTCAAAGGCAGAGGACAGAAGGGGGGTTGGAGTCGAGGTTTGTGAGCAGGTCATTATGGGTGTTCAGGAGAGCAGTTTCCGTGCCTCTGGCTGCTCTGAAGCCAGACTGGTGGTTGTGGAGGCAGGCAACATAATCGGGGAGATGGATTAGTTGGGAGATAACCAACTTCTCCAGGAGTTTCCCCTAAAAGGGGACAATGGAGAGGGGACGGTAGTTAGCCGGGCAGGAAGAGTCCGCAGATGGCTTTTTAAGGAGGGGGTGCACAAAAGATTGCTTGAGGGGTAAGGGGAAGGAGCCAGTGGCGAAGGAGTGTTTACAGAACTCAGCCAAGGAGGGGGAGAGAGAGAGGCAATGTTGTCCTTGATAGTTCCAGAGGAGCAAGGAAGCACCTGTTTGAGAGAGAGGACAGGATGTCCTGAGTTTTGATTGTGAAATGGTTGGCCAATGCCATGCAGGGGGCATGAGAAGGAAGAGGAAAAGTGGAGACTGCAGTAGGATTGGCAAGTTCCTTACAGATTTTGAAAAGTTCAGCTATGTTATTAGTGGCCCCAGAGATGCATGATTGCATATGGGCCCATTTCTTGGAGCGGATGGAGAGTCTTTATTGACTTTAGAGCAGGCGACAGACCAGTTTGTCAGAGGATGAGCTAGAAGCCAACCAGTTCTGTTACTGCGCTTTACACTTGCTTTTCAACAAGGCTAAGTCTGAATCATAACAACTGTTGCACTTGGAAGCATGCTTCAGGCGGATACTCATGGCAGGGGATAGGATGTCAAGGGTATTGGAGATGGAGAGGTGAAGGTTAGTAAGAACTGAGTCAGTATGGCAGTGGGGGGAGCGAAGGAGGCGGCAAAAGCAGCAACTGACACTCGTTTCATAGGTGGAATGGCGAAGGAGGAGACTGGCATTGCAGGCAGGGGCTTAGCCGGGGAGCTCCAAATTCGAGGAGAGGAGAGCGTGGTCGGACCAGGAGAGAGAAGTAGGGAGAGGGTTGCGGAGGGAGATATCAGCAGAGGTTAGCACATCCTAGGTGTGCCCGGCTGAGGCTGAGCGGGTAGTGCCAGAGGGAAGAATAGTGAGGGAGAGAGAGTTGCAGAGGTTGAAAAGGTATAGAGTGGCTCATCAGGAGAATCAAGATGATTATTGAAGTCTCCAAGTCGCAGAAGCTTGGAAGTAGAGGCCAGAAGAGAGGACGTGAGGTCGGCCCACTCTGAAAGCAAGGAGAGATCGGCCCATGAGTCCTGTAGATGGTAGAAAGAGTGAGCAAGAGTGTAGGAGAGATGCAAAGCTTGTAGACACATCCTTCAAAGGAGGAGTAGGATTGGGTGGGTATGATGGAAGCAGGAACCCATTCAGGGTAGACAAGGGCCACTTCGCCTCCAGACTGGTTTGACCTGGGCTTGGAGAGGATCTTGTAGCCCTCAGGAAAGAGAGTGACAGACCTGACATTGAACCACATCTCAGTAAGCGTAAGGACATCAAGGTCAAAGTCTTCAAGGAGGTGAAGGATGTCAGGAGAGTGTTTGACAGCAGAGCGAGAATTGAGGTTAGCTAGGTGGAGCCGGTGGCCACCTTAAAAGGCTTTCCGGGGCAGGGTACAGGGGTGTGGTACACCCATCGGTGGGGAAGAAGATGCGAGAGGGATGGCAGCCAAAGGAATGGCAGGAGAAGGGAGGAAGTACATGAGAGAAGAAAGACGTCTGTCAAGGCGGAGGAGGTTGGGCTGAGAGCCCTGGCCCATGATAGTGGCATTCTGGTAGACATTAATGATGCACCTGAATGATAGGACATGGGCCAAGAGAACTTCCCATCTTGTTCCACCATTAATGGTCAAGGAGGAAAAGGGGGAGAGGATAGAGACCATATCCATAGACATAGAGTCCATAGGTCAGAAGAGGGTACAGTAAAGAGGATGTTGGTAATAGTCTGCCTGGATGAGGCATTGATGTAGGTGTTGGCAATGGACAATCCTGTATTGGAGACCAGGAGCGCTTTCTTGATTTTCTTCTGTCTAGGCTTCGGGAGAGGGCTAGGAAAGGTGATGGAGTTAGTGAGAACCATGGTTGCAGGGGAGTGGGACGGAGAGCAGATGAGGGGACTGTACAATGCACTAAGACTCACCAGGCGGCCTAGCAGCAAGTCAGTTCAAGAGAAATTGCATGCAACAATGAAAACAGTAACACAGGAAAAAGGCCTAGGTTACAAAAGGCAACGGGGAGAAAGAACAGTTGTGGAGGCACAGTCAGTAAAGTGAACATTCAGAAATGGTAGCCAAGGTAAAATAAAAAGGTCTAGCAATTGGCAAAGCAGTATTTTACATATAGAATTCTGGTTGAGTTACACAAATGGGTAGAAATGCCTAGTATTGTAGCACAGACCAAGCAGTAAGAGCAACTGGATTTGATTTTTCTTACTGACCACAGCATAAGGAACACAGTGCACCCAGGAAGATAAAATACAGGGATATCAGGGTCATACAGCAAGGCTGAAGCAACAGATGCAAAAGGCTCACAGCAAAACCAAGAGAGTAATATAGCACAAACAAGTAAACCCAGAGAATACGGGCACAGGCAAAGGGCAAGGTAGGCTCCAAAGTCACAAATGTCTTGAAAGTCAGGCAAAGTCCAGCAGAGTCATTGCAATATGCACAGAATACTGGTGCTAATGGGGATGGTAACGCATTAGGCACAGAACTGGAGCTGCAGTAGGCGAGGAAAAGACTCCAAGAAGTGTGCAAGGTGCCAGAGGCCCACAACGATGCCTGACACGAGAATGCAGCAGGCCTGATACTGCATTGTGAGGAAAGGGGGGCAGCAGTGCAGGGCCAGGCACAAGGGTTCGGTCAGCTGTGAAATGGGTGCCCACACAAGAAACAAAGGAGAACCACACTTGAGAGGAGCTGTTGAAGACATCAAAGCCGATGAGGTCATTAGCAGGACGGACCGGAGCACTGGAACAATAGCTTGGATGGGCAAAGGGGAACAAAGCAAATTCCTGGGGCTAAGGTCGACAGAGAGAATAGGAGGGCTGGGCTGGGTCTCCAGCAATAGCAATGTTGCCCCTGCCTTTTCCTTCAACCTGGGCCAGCTAATATGCAGGAAGGCTCAGGCCCTGTCTTTGTGGAGTCTTCCCCCCTTTCCTTTAATCAGCCTTGCACTAGTTCAGGGGTCGTGGTGGCGGCATATGAAGTCAGATTGGCAGTGTCCTCTATGCCCGTCTCCCCCTGACAGGGACTCTTCTCACATTCAGCCCTCACCGGGTGGTGGGGGGTCTTATGTATTGTTTCCTGTCTTGTTGGCAGGACCTAGCCCGGTTGCCTCCCAACCCACAGGCCAATCTAATGCTCGCTGCAGGCCCCTGCTTTGCTTGTTAAGAAGAAGCTGCACTCACCTCGCGTGTTCCCGAAGAGCTGGCGGACACACCCACTAAGACCTTGCAGCGTTGCTCACTGCCTCCACCAGACGGTCTGCGTCCGTTGCGGGCAAAGCCAACAGTCCACCGGCCAATCTGTGTTGGGGAAGATGCCTCCCGAGTCTGCCACACGCTCCTCCTGCACATTGGTAGCCGACGTCCACACCGCCGTGGGCTGTCACAACCTCGCGCCACTCTTCACTCGAACTATGAGTGATCACGCTGCTCCTCTGCTTTTCGCACCAGAAAGCGCAGTGTTGTAGCGGACGAAGGTCCCAGTGTTTGCTGATGTTCCAGCACCTTAACAGTATGCGCTTCAGCACATATGTTCTTTATCTGCTTCATCTGCTTCTGTTGTGGCCAGCTACACTACACATGTCCGTCCCTCCCACCCGCCATCTTGGAATAGATCTTGATTTTAACTTAACTTAAAAGTTCTTGAAGTTGGATGCTCCTCCAAAACGTATTAAACAGCAGTCTGCCTTATTTCACAAACACACAGTTCCCAAGCATCAGGGGGAAATCTCTTCCCCTATTCTTTTTTCAGTTCACAAATGTAACATCAAGTCTGGTTCACTATCCTGCCAGACTTGACTGTAGATCTTAGTGTTGCAGAAAATGTCTGTTGTTTTAGCAATGGGTCCTCTACTCCTTATCTTCACTTCACTCACCTCTCTCTCTCTCTCTCTCTTGTGTGGATCGCAAACCCCTCTATGTTGTCCCCGGACCTCCCCGACTTGCTGTGGGCTCCAGCCCCTTGGTTGCATGCTTCTTTCGGGCTGGTATCGGTGTGCAGTTCTTGCAGGGCTTCCCCGACTTTGTATGTGTCCCAGACCCTGGTGTGCCACTCTTGTGAGGCTTCCACGACTTGGTATGGGTCTCAGACCCTTCTCTCAGGTTTTTAGCATGTCGTACCCAGGCCTGTTCACTAACCTGCCAGGCACTGCTTCTCATATGTCTCTTTCATGGCTCTTTCCAAGTACTGGTACGAGGGAGATGGGGGTTCTTAATCCTCCCCAACCGCCTCCTTCATTCTCCTGTAACTCTACCACCCCCTACGGTAACCCAAGTACCTTTGTGGGATTACTGGCTTGATTGGCCAGCTTTGCAGAGCTGCTTCTTCCTGCTACGGTCTTCCGCATGACTTCCAATGGTCTCTCTATGTACTCACAGCCTTCCCAGGCCTTCTCAGAGTGTGCTTCTCGATCTGACTGCATGGTCCGACTCCTAGTCGCTCACGGGCCTCAGATTCTTCAGCCTGGAAAACGGGGAACACAGCATGTGTTTGTCAAGGGTAGGTCAGCCTTTCCTGTAATGTATGGCAAGCCTCCATTCGGCTCTCTGTTCCTCCAGAGAGGATCTGACAAAGTACAGAGTCCTTCTTCCCTTTTTTATCTTTGGCTATGGGTCTAGTTGACTATACCACGTATGTTGATTCCGCGGTAGGCTTTTGCCTCCTTGCCTGTTCTTCTTCGTGTCAGTGATTGTATGAACTCTATCTGGGTAGCGCTCCCTCTTCCTGGTCCCAGAATGGTCTGTGTGGATGGGGTCTTCTATCCTACATAAATACATAGGCATGTCGGGGACCACAGCAGACTTGAGTGGGGTAAGAGGAAAGAGGGGAAAGAGATGGAGGGGGTGCATACCGTGTTCTCCCAAGGTAGTAGTCACTGGTCCCATAGATGGTTTCCTTCCCCATGAGAGCTACCCGCTGATTACCACCCAAAGGAGGGCTATAGAGAAGCAGCCTCACCTCCCTGACATCATTGGAAGGGGCTCCCCCTATGGGAGCAGTGACTATACCCTGGGATTTGTCACACTACATAGTCCCCGGTTTCAGTGGAAGCAAAAGCGGTGCACTTTGGGGTGAGTCAGATTTCCTGTACCCCATATATCATGGTACTGTCCCTTGCCCTCCGATGCGGACTAAATAAGGGTGATCCCAGCCCATTATACGTTAGGTAGGGGGGGACATCTAGCCCGCTTGGCCACACCACAGGATCTCCCCAGAGTAAAGATGGGAACTTTGTCACAAAAGACATCAGGACCCTTAGACAAGGAGGTGTTCTGTCTAACAGTGGAACGAAAGCTCCAGCGGTATCTAAAACTCATGTCGGAGACACAGCACTGTCTAAAGGAGCTTCACAGAGGAACGGAGGTGGTCGTATTGCAGGAACCAGAGGCAATCAGTTGGAGACCCAGAGAGTATCTGAGTGACAGGGTGGAAGTGCAAACCTTTACACTTTATTTGGAAATTGTCGCATTGTTGGAATGATTGAGACTATCCTCACACTTTGTTTTGAGCTTCATGTAAGAGAGTACCTTTGTGTTGAGTAAAAGCCATTCAAATGTGAGTTATTGTTCAACCTCTTTGTGAACCCAAGTTGGCTATGAGCTTTTAAATTGCGCCAATGACCGCTTTTATGGTCTTGCTTCACTCAGGCCGATTAGCTTGATTGTGGGCCGTTGCCACTTTTTATGGCTCTCGGAACTCATCATTATGGTTAAATTATTAGTGGGTCTGGTTATTATTGAACCATAACATTTCCTAGAATCATGTACATATTCCCCTTAATAGGAAATCGTATATTGCTTGGTCTTTGCTCCTTGTGAAAGTGGTCCACCCAAGCTGCACAGCATCTGTCGGAGCAATGCAGTGGGAACATTGCAAGGGAGGCCACCATCCGGGGGCCAGCACGCAGACTGCACATCATCAGTCTGAGAAATACAGCAGGCAAATAGCCAACATGGACCACAACAAGCATGGAGTCAGGAGGAACCACCAACATCAAATAAAATAGACATAATATATTGGGCCTCCGTAGTTTGCCGGTCCGGTAACAATGGTACCGGTAAGCTTGCCGGTTCTGTTGTTACCAGACCGGCAAACTACGAGTTCTGCAAGTGGGTGCACACGCGAGCAGACCATGGCGGAAGCACTGGCACCATTCTGAATGGTGCTGGTGCATCCGTCCTCCACATTCCCATTGAACCCTATAGGGCTCGAATGGGAATGGGGAGCATTTTTTACCGGCGCCCGGGAATGGGCCCGCCGGACCCAGTAATTGCCCATTCCCAGGCACCGGTAAAAAAAACGACTCTGGCGGCCCGGCTACCGCTGAAGTCGTAATTGTCTCAGAATGCAGTCACTACAAAGCTAAGGTGTCTGGTACAGAGGGCTTTGTTCATTACATTATTGTTACCATATGAGATTGTGAAATGCTTATTGCTTCTGTAGCATTTAATGTGACATTAAGGCCTTTGAGGAGCAAGTTGGAAGTCTGAGGCTGCTGGCCAATAATGTAAGCACCAGTATGCCCAATAGTCTGTACTGAGATGGCATTTCAGCCACAAACCATCACGAATGGCCAGTTGTATATTTGGGATAAGTGAATGATACTTTTATATTAAGTTGACCTTCATAGATTCCCTGGTAAGGAAATGCCCCTGAGGCTGCTGCCCTGGAAGTCATGTTGCCCTGCCCTTACAGCAAAGGTATGGGGATTCCTGGGACATTGTGGAGACTGGGTCCCTCTTAGACAGTTGCTAATGTGAGGGGTCAGAAATGTGAGGCAGACATTGTGAAGGTTTTTCAAAAGATGCCAGTTTATTAACTCAAAAGGTTGGATAAATGCCTCATTATCCCTACCCTGGTGATGATTTTCCTGCCTAAAATAAACTAGAGGAAACACTCTAACAAAGGATATCTGTCCCTCACACTTACACATATAGTAACTTAACAAGGTAGTGCATGGCAACAAAATAATATAATGCTTAAATTCACAATATGTCAACAGTCTCTCCTTATAATCTGGGTGAATTCCCCTTCCCCAGATTTAAGCCTGATTCTGCACCACAGTTCCACAAAGAAACAAGAAAATCCTGGTTTGCAACAAAGTTCCAACACAGTTCTTTGTAACTCCAACTTGACAACAGAAAGTTCCAATACTCCATTGGTTCAACAAAAAGGTTCCTGTTTTTCCTCTTGTAATAGTAAGATTCAAAGTAATTTTCTTCACATAACCAAAGAATATTTCCTCAGTTCATCATCAGTGGCAACATAAATTGTCTTTGTCAGGATGATTTGCAACAACTTATAATTTCTAAAGGTAAATACTTCTGCAGCGGTTTTATACAGTTCTTGATTCAGCAATGACAGTTTGTCAAAATAATGTGTTAACACCAGCCACAGCACTTCACTTCTACTACTTCAATCAGACCTGGGTTACTCCCATGCCAGACCTACTACTTCAATGTTTTTTGTTCGGGTATACTCCCCTGCCCAAACAGTAATTTACAAACAAAAAGTGCCTCTGTGGTTAAGATCAGCCTAGAACAGCTCTGCAGTGTTCCTCGCTTTATAACATCAGACTTTAAGCAATTCTTCAGAGAAGGCAAGATTCACATAGGTGTTCTTAAGTATTTTTTTGTACTTTCCAAAGCCTCTTCAAGTTATGCTCCTCTCCTTAGAAGGGCAGCCTTCCTGCCGCTCTTGTTTCCCCGTTATCAACCAGACACTGACATGGATATGGTTTTATTCTGCTTCTTTCTTGGCTTTGGCAATGTGGGTTTATACCAGCTTTTGTTGTAGGAATCTTCAAATATGGGAAATAAGTTTTACAACCTTTTGAATTTTCACTAATCCCCTCCTGCCTTTGGCAATATCTGTTGGTTTTAAATTACCTTACTTTAACTTTTTTACGCTGGTTGCCTGCATTAGGTTTTAAAAGTATTGCCTCATCTTGTTGCTGGGATCTCAATAAACTCTCTAAATAATGCTTTCTCTGGTTTCTGATAGTTTGGTATTCAAAATTGCCTTCAGTAGTACTTTCATTCATATGCAAGTGTTTTCTAGTCTGAAAACCCCTGTATCAAGCACGCAAGCCGTCTCAGAGTGCTCTGGTGTCACAATCAGCTGGTGAACTCACTGGGTAAGGCTTGTGTGTCCGATCCTTTCACTGCTCACAGATACTCTGCTTCCACGGCTCCTCATGACCCGGCAATCTGCTGCTTTTGGTCCGCTGCCACCCCTGCTACATTGTACACAGAACTTCTTTTACTCTGGAGGCTCTCTGTTGCTTGCCGGCCACCTGAGACATCCTGATGGGGAAGAAAGCTCTCCACACTTTCACTTCCTGCTGCAAAACTGCTGCAAAACAGGTCTTCAGAGGGCAAACGTCCATCTCTCATGCTTCCTGCTGCGCAAACTCTTCAATTAAGACTTCTGGACGCAAAGACCCTCTCAGGGCTGGCTAATGTTTTCTGCTTGAACAGTGGTCCAGGCATCTTCTCCCTCCTCCAGGTTCTGCTCCTGCTGCTTACACTGCTCTCCCTGCTAAGTCTGCTCTTTGATGGCCTGCACCTGAGGGGGCTTTTTGAGCCTCCCTGTTTCCCTCAGGTGTGGGTCATGCCCATTAACAAGCTGACCACTCCTGCAATATTGTTCTTCTTTAGCCCTCTTCTTCATCCCAGTACTTCGGGAATTATGGGACGTGAGGTCCCTAATGACAATTAGTTTTTCTCACTTCTTCTGTCTTGCAATTAGCCATTAGAAGGTTGGGGTCTCGGGAAGTTGAATAAGGGGGTTTCCCATTCCTCCTAAACTGCTTCCCCTCATCATGTGTTCCTTCCGCAGAACACCGCCCCCAAGGTTGGGATCAGAAAGCGTCTGCCTTTCCCTTGCCACATGAGAACGGTCAGAGGCCAGGACTTCTGGGGAATCCTCACTGATTCATCACATACCTTTCCTCTAATGTCACTGTTTTTTTTTCAGCAGCTACGGTTTTGTGGTTCTGTGTTTTTAAGTTTATCAGTAAGAGGGGCCGAAATGCAAGAGAAATTTTTGAATGAATCTACGATACTAACCAACAAGGCCTAACAAGGTCCATAGTTCCTTTTTAGTGTTTGGAGATGGAGATTTCATAACAGCTTTGGCCTTTTCAGTGTGAGGTTGCATTAGTCCATTCCCTACAAAGGACCCCAAGTATTTTACAGCAGGTCTAGACAGATGACATTTCTTTGGGTTTGCCGTGAGTCCAGCTTCCCTTAATGCCCTGGTGAATTGGTAGATATGTGACATATGTTCAGGCCAGGTTTTACTATGTATAATAATGTCATCAACATAGGCCCCACAGAATGATGAAAGAGGCCTTAAAACCATTTCCATTAGTCTCTGAAAAGTAGCAAGAGCCCCATGCATCCCAAAAGGCAGCACCTTAAATTGGAATAAACCTAGGGGTGTAGAAAAAGGCGGTCTTGGGCTTGTCGCTTGGTTTGACTGGTACTTGCCAATAACCTTTAGTTAGGTCAGTGGTTTAAAGATATACAGCATCAATCAAATCATCTATCCTGGGCATGGGATAGCTGTCAAACTGTGACACTTCATAAACCTTCTTAACATCAATGCTGCACCTCCAAGAATTATGTGGCTTTGCAACGAATACAATAGGGGAAGACCATGGACCTTTGGGATGGTTCAATAATGTCTGTTTTTAACATAGCCTCTATTTCTTCTTGGGTAATCGGCTTTCTACTCCCAGGGATTCTATAGGGTTTCTGGTGAACTACTTGTCCAGGGGGAGTATGTATGTAATGATATACTTATGTTACTCTTCCTGGTTCGGTTCTAAAAGCATCAGGGAATTGCCAGAGAAGGTCTAGTAGATCTTGTTTATGATTCTGAGATAACTAATGAAGTCATGATGTTAAGACTTGACATATTTGTGGAGGTTTATTTTCATTTTGGTTCCAATTTGTGTTGTGTATAATATCTTTATGGATGTATTGTGCATGTTTTCTATGTATGATTTCATGTGCCAGTGACACAAGAATAACGCTGATTGATTGATTACTTCTGAGCAGAATTATTTGGAAAGCAAGGGGGAAGTTAAGAGAGATGAGGAGGGAAAAGGAGAAGAACGTGTTGATAAAACAGGAGGGACGGCTGTGAGGGCCTTAGTGTTTGAAGGGTGTTGAGGGGGCATCAAGTTGAAGAGAAGTAGCTGGGTACGGGGGCAGGAACAGAAAGGCCACGCATTTAGAGGGTTCCAAAGTCACCAGGCACTCACCTCATGTGCTCCAGATCTACCAAAGGCACTGAAGTACCCTTGTACTGATATACCCAGTCCCAGCAAGGGCAGGCATTGCTTCACCCTGGCTTGGGAGATCTTACATATGAGACCAGAGAGCAACTTGATGGGAGGAGGTGGCCTTCTCTGACAACCAACATCCTGATCTAGACGACAACATAGAAAAGTCTCAACCAAGTCAAGAAAGAAGTGCAGCGGACACTTGAAAGCCCGCAAACGGAGTAACGTTCATATGACAGCCAAGAGGTGGAGCCCAAAGGAAGTGAGGGATGGAATTCTGAGCTATGCTCTTTAAGCAAGCTGGAATTCAAGCTGGAATAAGTCTACTTTTATTTCTTTGACTTTCCTTCACTTATTTACTCAGTCTATCCCGAGCCATTGGCATATTTGTGTTCTAAAATAAACCTTTATCTATCCAACCTTGTGTTTATGGTGTTGCCTGTTGATCCCTGCTCTGAAGTAACGTACCAGACAAAAAGGGCAGGCTTGAATGCACGAAAGATCAGCATTACACACAACTGTGCTGCACACAGTCGCAGGCTCCTCTATTGTCCTCCTCCCTCCTAGCTGCACTGCGAGCCCAATAATCAAGTGGGAACTGAAAAAGGGAGAACTTATGCCTTGTCGGAATTGAAGTCCCCAGGAGGCAGAGGGCACTTCACTTCATGCCTTGGTTGGCAGGACTTCATTACCCCCTTAATATAAGTGTCTGATGATATTGTCTTCTCTCGGCCGTTGACATTTTATATTAAGGGCCTTTAATAGACTTGTCCCGGACGACACCATCATACTAAACCAGCCTAAACGTGCACCAAGCTTCAACTGTGTTTAAAGTATCCATTACATAAGCTGTGTATGCACCCACTCACCCCGCTTATGATAGTGTATCATAGTGCATGCAGCATGCCACTGGTTACATACTGGCTGCTCCAAAGACCATATAATACTCTTTTCTGAATACATCATGGCTCATGTTGAATTATGTATATTTGCATTTGTTATAACGTTGTTCTTGTTTTTTGTTTATATGTAACAGAATATGAGGTTGTTTCATTCCGTATAAAAGACGAAGAAGGCACCTGTGACATGGACCATCAGGAGAATAAGAGGATGGAAGGCATCAGCAGTTTATCAGGTGAGTAAATGGTGTTAACTGCTTAGAAGCAGAGTAAGTTCTTTACTAAGATCTACATGATTTTAGGAAGCTTTCTTGAATCACATGTTTGTTTTCGAAATGTATCTTTTTGGCTAAGAACTAATATCCAATTTATAAAGTGAGTTCTTGTACCCCACCATGATGTCCCAAACGCTCTTAACTAATCCAAATCCTGTAAACGTTTGGTTTGTTTTGGGCAATTTTGAAATCAAACATGAAATGTATTGCTGTTGTCAAGCTAAAAAAATAAACATAATTTTTATTTGTTAAAAGAAAATACAATACTCCTGTTTATTAGATCCCACAGCTCGGGAAGCAATCGGTTATGAATGATCTTTTACTGTAACTCAGAATTGATTGAGCTGCTGTGGTTTGTACTTTTATGAACTTGGTGCACAGGAAGTAGTTACTGTGGTAGAGAAGCTGAAAAGGAATTCTGCAACCATTCTAGAAGTGGAGAAGATGATCACAGCCCATTCAATGATGTATAAAGGTTCTTTGATCTATAACAGATAATAAACACTGCAGTCCTTCCCACAAAGTTTTTTTTACTTTAGCATTGTATCTTTTTGTCAATGTGGCCCCGCGCATTATGCATTTTCTCAGATGTAGGTAGTTAAGTTCAAATTTGACTTTATTATGAAGGGCAATTTGTGAATTATACACAGACACATTCTATTTTACTTGTAGCATACATTGTCTGCCCATCCTTGGTATGTGTTGCTGTTCTACTGGAGGTTTTCATGTGTTACATATAACAAAAATGATTACTTTACAAATGTTATAGCACAAAGGCATGCATCCCATCTGTCTGATAATTTGGTAAAAAGACGAAATGCCTCAATCAGGTACCCAGAACAAGGTCAGTCTGAGTACAGTTTTAATAAGATAAATCATGATGTTGTACTAATCCAGTCGGATAACGAGGGTCAGGTAATATTGTAAAGCTCCAATTTCATCAATTTTATCATGTATTAATTAAACCCATTCCCCAGGTACAAATTATTTTATAGCATAATACATTGGTATGATAGGCCACGCGATCCACCAATTACCTTATAGCTTGGGGCCTCTTGCACTTAATTAGTTACATGCACCATGAGTCAAATATCACCACCCTATGTGATACTTTCCCCTTGCTTCCCTTGTTTTATTATTCATTTGTGCTATCTGGTAAACCTTGTTGTAAATCATGAGTAAATGTAATTTAGTTCTATGCTGTGGGTTCTGTGTGAGTTTGTTGAAGAGCACACTTTGGGTTAATATATAGTTCACTGATCGTTGGAATAGCAGCAAAGGGGAAATTGCAGCTAAGTCATGACTATCCTGCCATTACATGCACACATAAGAGTTAAGTCCGAAGTTAAGGTTTTTGGAGCCCCAACCCTTGACACCAATAAGCTTTATTACATGCACATGCTGGCCATACGTTACCATGCCTATGTACGCTATATGTACTATGTACATTCATCCTGTATGCCTGATTCAGAATGCATCTTCTTCAATGTATTTGCATCTTCGTCAACCAATTTGATTGTTCTCTCGGCTATCAGTTTTGTGTGTATGCCTCAACTGGCTACTTTAATAGTCCTCTACTTGTTAGCTGAGCTCTGTTTTGTATATGTCCATTAGCTACCCATAACAAATGGTATTGAGACCAATGCTACACTAGCAGTCCAGAGACCTCTATGAGCAAAATCCATACTGCTAAGGTTCTGGACAACATTCTTGTTCAACTGGTGTTCAGTTAAAGTTATTCAGTGGTTATCTTTCCGGTCTGCTACAAAACAGTCGGTGTCATATGCACTTTAATAAAACATAGGAAAACACTGTAGATACTAACTTGTACCTTATTTAAGTGTGGAAAATGTAGTCTGTATTTCCGCAAAGCAGGTGCAAATCCTTTGCAATTTGTAAAATTGTTATGTGCTATCCTGAGCTGGCACAATACTGTTCTCCTCTTTGGTGGAATGTTCTTGTTGTTATAGAGAAACTGCTGCATGGATAAGACACATATTGAATAATGGTTACAAACAATCTCATTTTCAGAAAATAAGTTATTATCCTAATAATATCCTAATAAAACAGAGCGCAACTTCACACCCATCACCTGTTTAATAGACTGTGGTCCACTCATGAATAAACAGAAGGAAGATGAATAGAAAAGACAAACACACAGAGCACATCACAAGCAGACACCAGATTCTAGAAAGGAAAAGCTGTAAAATATCTCCAGGGTCCAATAATGGTACAGCTAAATTTTAAAGCGAGGGTTCAACAAACACTTGCTCTGTTTCATACCACCACACATATCAGCTTCATTTCCTATGACATGCTTACAACAAGCCACTGTTCCAATCTGTCCTGCACCGTTCTAGCTTTTACTCCAGTTCCTACATCATGCTTGGAAAAGATTGTTAAGCTTCCACCCTGCATCTACGTAATAGCAAACGTTTGTGGTTACTTTGACATCCAATGTGTAGTCAGGCTATTTATTTTTATTCATTACTGTTTGGGGGCATTTATTTAAACTTCAGACACTAATAGGTGTGAACTGACTCATGCGCCCAGATATTTCTAATCTACAGGATGCCCGCTAAGATCCATCTAGTATACCTTTTTATTCTGGATCTTATTTGTTTGGTTAACCCATAGTGAGACATTAGCATGCAGTTAATAATTACATCCTACTAGATTTACAGCTCTCCCATTGGTGGCATTATCTAAGAGAAGGCATTGGATTACCGGTACCACCTCATTTGTCATGTATACGCCAAAAGACAGCCCCATTATCCTCATATGCCCAAGTATATCAATCAAGTATATCAATCATACCTCAAATACAGTCATGCTATATGTGGTACAGCTGTCGTAAGGCAGGTAAATCCTTAGGAGCACAGGTACAAACATTGAATGCCAGGTACACCTAGCATGCTCAACCTAGGCCTTCATATGCCATGTACAGCCTTCATACATCAAGTGTGTTATACAGTTCCATCAGTAAAGGAAAATAACTGGTGTTTTTTTTACTGTTTGGTAGGTTTCTAAGTTCCTGTGTTTTCATCTATGTTGTTGTAATCAGCAGTATCTTACAAGTATCCGTCTAGGAAATAAAGTGGTTGCTGCAAGCCATTCACCCTTCTGTAGCATTGTTCTAGGTTTGCATGTCCGCAATTTCTTTGCAGTTCTTCAGGAGACATGTCCATCTGAACAGGTCGGCCTGGCTACTTTGAGGTTGCTGCTAAACTCAGATTCTAAAAAGGTCATGGCCCCATTTGCTCGATCGCTTATCTGTGAGTTTGTTCTGAAAGCCTCAAGGCTGGCGCTGCTATGCAAGTTGGTGAGTTAAGTGGTGATGGTGCTAAATAGTAAATACAAGGATCGTCTTTGTGCCAAATTAGAATTTTTCAAAGTCCCAAGTGAATGTAATCACTGTGAAATCCTTCACCTGAAACTCACCCCCTCGCACTGTAGGTGTATGAACCTTATTTTATTATACCAACTGCCCATAGATATGCCAAATTTCAGAAACCTCAAACGGTCCTAATTGCTCCACCCTATTCATAGGCGATCTTAACCGATGGCGCAATAACACTAACGACAAGGAGGCTTTGGCCTTGGAAAAAGCCCTTGAAGATATTGATTACCAGGTCCACAATACTGATCCTACCTCTAATAAAGGTACCATCTTAGACTAGGTTGTCTCAAGAAACTTGGATCTACAAATCAATAATACAACCCCATTTATTTGGTCGGATTATTATCTGATACATTTTACCATCCGATTCCAAGACCCACCCCACCCCAAATAAACAAATGCCCCTAGATACGCCACAAATCGCAACTTTGAGAGTCCAGATTTCTGACGTTCAGTGCTATCTTAATGACATAATGTCCTCTACTTCCTGCTCTGACTCCCCTGAACTCTTGGTGGAGACATACAATAACACTTTGATGGGAATGCAGAACAAAGTAGCCCCATTTAAGAGAAAAATTGTCAGGGAAAAACCCTAATCACAAGAAGTGGTTTACCTCCGTTCTCTCTAATCGGAAAAAAGAAAGATGTGCGGAGTACCACTGGTTAAAAGATCCGACTGCCCTTAACAAAGCCACCTGGGAAACCTTGGAACACTCTTAAAAAAAAATCATCGAAAATGTAACGCTCCTGGAGAAACCCAAAGCACTATAACCAACAATCTCACTGAGAGATCAGGATTGTAATGATGTACAGCAGGCTTTCGCCAACAAACTAGCCATGGCTCGTAATAAAATTAAGGAAGACCTGAATACTAATACACCACAAGTGTTGGAGGCATTGATAGCCCTCCCCGTAAAATTCCTCTTCAAACCCGTTACGAATAGAGACATGGAAAAGAACCTGACCACAATGCACCCTATATCTTTCCCTGAAAATATAATTCCAGCTAAACTTATCTTGGACAACAAAAGTATCTTTTTTGCCGTCCCCACCAGATTTGTAAACTCATCTTTTTTTCACAATCACGTCCCTGATATCATCCATGTGGTTACTATTACTCCGCTGGTGAAGAAAACGGGGTTGGCCCAAAAGATGCCAAAAACCTGAGATCCATTACTAATTCCAATTTCTTACTGAAGGTCTTAGACAAAATGTCAACTTTACAACTTCAGGCCTGCTTCAACGCATCCTCCATACTACACACAAGACAGTCTGGTTTTAGATAAGACCATAGCACAGAGACAGCATTTTCCGATCTCCAGACACATATGCTTGAACTCCTAGACAGAGGGAAAACAGGACTAGTAGTCGTTTCAGACCTTTTGGCGGCCTTCGACTTACTTGATCACAAACGCTTGCTTCACACACTGGCAGATCTGGGGAATTGTGCTCAGCAATCAATCAAATGGATTGAATCTTTTCTATCACATAAGAAATGTAATGTATGCTGGGACAATGCTTCATCTAAACGGGCCCCAATCTATGTGCTGTGCCTCAGGGTGCTTGCATATCTCCCACCCTTTTCAACCTATACATCAGACCACTTAGTAGTTTCCTTGAGGGACAGAGGGTCTTTTTTACAAACTACGCAGACAATACCGAGCTGATACTGGAAATCATCAGGGATTAAGATACCAACACCTCAAACCTCCTACTCATATACAGTACGATTGAAAGCTGGATGACTGAGAACTGGATGTGCATGAATGGAGGAAAAACTGAGCTGATGATTTTAGGATACCCCTCTCTCAGGGCGAAATTGAATAACAACTACTGCAGTTCGAGCAGACTACTTGCTTGGCTCTGTAGGAGCAATGCCAAGCGCCAAATTATTTGTTCCATTAATGATGACCAAGGGGATAATAAAAGATCACAAACTGAGATTAACAGCACCTTTCTTAGACATTACAGCTCTCTGTACAAAGAAGACGCCCCTGTCTGCCACACCAATATAGTTGAGGCCTTGTCTTCGATCAAACTGCCTCGTCTCAATACAGACGAGGCAGAATGTTTAGATGCCCCGATAACTACTGAAGAACTGCTAGCCACAATGAGAACCTTTCCTACTGGCAAGGCTCCGGGAGCAGACGGTCTGCAGAGTGAATTCTACAAAGCGTTTGCTGATGATCTGGTCCCGGCACTGCTGGATATGCTGATGGAAGCATATGAGAAGGCCATACTTCCCCCCACTTTTAAGAGAATCGATTTTTATACCCATACCTAAACCAAATAAATCGCCGGTGGAATGCAGTTCTTATAGACCTCTGTCCATGTTAAATCAGGACAATAAGATACTTACTGCATTGCTGGCACATAGGCTGAAAGGTGTGATTGCAGTCCTAATACACCCAGTGCTGAGGCCCGAAGCTCCTTAACAAAGCACATGGCACGCCACACATCAAGCCGGCCCGAACCACCATGTGTGCACAATGTCCATGATGATTATGCCCCTGCAGGGGCACGCACTACTCTAGGTGAAATGTTAAATGTTTCACCTTGCATAGAAAGAAGGTAGCAGTGCCTGGCCGGCCGGCCGGCCGGCACCCAAATATACCAGCCACCAGTGGTGGCTGGTGAGTTGTTTTACTTTAAATATTTGCCACAAGTATGTGCTTGCAACCGAGCATAGCGAGGGAGCCTGAACCAATGAAAACTGGTTTGGGGGGCTGGGGAGGATTCTTCCCACACCCCTGACAATTTATTTTAATAGTGAGTTAGAATGGTGCAATGTACAGCACACTTTCTGTGAAAAATTGGGTCAAAGGGCAGTTTGCAATCTGTTTTGTAGGGTAATTTATGAAAAGATACAATAGCTGCAAGTTACCAAAAGTGCACAGGTGCATTTCCCAATGCATTGTCATGCCATTCCCTGCAATATATGCCAGTATTTCCATACAAAAACATACTCCTGTTTGCTTTGATATGTTTTTTATAGTATCGTTGATGGCATTAGGCAAAAAGCTAGCTCTGCCAATATATTCCAGTACTCCTATGTAAGAGCATAGTCTTGTTGGTTTGGCCATTAAATGCCACAAAAAGAAAACCTGTCCAAACTGGTTCCAATGTAGGCCAGTCTAGACTCATAAGAACACTTATCACACTTTCTTCATCATAGATGCTCGGTTAATAAAAGGTAATGGTACAGTAAGTAATAGCTAGGCCGCTACACCAAAATGTCAGTCTAGCAATGTAATACTAAAAATGTTTTCCTTATCAAAGATGAACATTCATAGATGTCATGCCACAGTAAGCAATGGCTAGACTGGCTGCACCAACATGCCAGTCTAGCCACATAACACACATGAACTTGGCTTTCCCTGAAAATACCAGTAACATATGCCAAGTCAATTAAGGATGCATCACAAATGCTCTAGTGATCCCCAGCCTCACGGGTGTCTGAAAGGGGAAACACATGTATCCCCTTTCAGACACCAGTCATTCACCCATACAACTTCTCTCACATTCATTCACAATGCAAATGCCACACGGGCATACACCCAATAAGTAACTCACCCACGTGTGTACACACACACACACGCACACACGCACACACACACACACATGCGCACACGCACGCACACACACACACACACGCACGCACACACACACGCACACACACTCTCACATCCACACACACTGCATTCTCCACACAAACCTTCTGTTACATCCACTCTCACTGCATTCTCTTCACACACACACACATCCAGAACAATCAAACACAGACTATCACATTCCTACTCATCACCACCACTCACTAACCAATACTACATACATACACCTGACACACACTTCACACATGCAAAACATAGACATTAAAAAAAAGTCTTGTTAACTAGTTTTTTAACTCCAGACCGTCCTGGGCTCCCCCTTGTTGCTCACAGACAGGAACCAGGAAGCTGGGAGCGCTTCCTGGTTCCTGTATATGACTGCGCAAGGCAGCCGAAGGAGAAGGGGTTAGAGCTTCTCACACTGCAAGCCCCAGCCCTGCCTTCACCCTGATGGGCGAGGACTGTCGGCCCCCGCCACCTCCCGAACTGGTGTGGTGGGGGCCCTGCTCCCCAGGTGCATTTATTAAGAGTTGCGGTCCTGCTACGAGAGAAAGTCATGCTGCAGGCAGAAACGTGGGTTACTGACTATCAGAACGTTTTATGGGTTTGTAGATTAAAGTACATGAACACAGCACAGGCATTGCACTAATATACTAGAAGGTTACAGAGGAAAATTAAGGGAGCAATCTTAAAGCTCAAAAAAGAAGTTACAAAGGGTACCACTGCTCGTGCGTTGGAAAAAAGATCAGATTTTATGCGTCTGCTAGAACCAAAAGAGCATTACTATATATGAATAAAGATACCTCCTCCGCAATAATATATGAAAAATGGAATGGAATAGAATAGATGGCAAGGTTAATAGTCTTCTCTTGTTTTTGGAGCCTCTGCACAGCCTTACTAGGTGGATGTCAACCTTCCTGCTTATTTTAAAAGCTAATCTGGCACAGACACACGTTTACTGATGGCTTTCCTATCAAGAGAAAACAGATTCTCATAAAAGCAAAATAAGAGATGCTCTGTTTGGTCCACATGTTAATACAAATCAGATAAAGATTCACATTTTTATTTTACTGCAATAATATTTGATGAAGCTATGCCTTGTGTAAAATATTTTTAGAATGAATATCAAATAACATTTGTATCTCTTCATTTAGTATTTGTTAAATTATTGTTTGATATTTATGAAAAGAATACTCTGGTCCTGAAGAAGCACATTTAAGTGGGACATTTACTTTCTGTAGCCCACTTTGTGAAACACTTGTTGGGCTTAATGTTCTCTTTAGCTGCATAATTAAGGAAACAAACACATTTCTGTAGAAAGGATATCTCCAATATGTTAATGGTGTTTACATATATTCTTATATAAAAACAATTCTGTTTATGTTAAGCTGAAAAGGGACAGATAAATAATGTATTATATGTTGATACTTTAATCCCTTTGATGATGGCTCGAGGTTTGCAGCAGGTATGATTTCATATCCAAAAAAATGACTATTATTTTTACTTGGGTCCTTTATTGAATAATTTCCCTTTCAGACCATAAAGACATAAATGAATCTGTACCAAATGCAATTTCTTTCTGTCAAAAAGTCCTTTCTTCTGGAAGATGTTTATCTTCTTTTCCAAGTATGTGAATGTTTCTGTATGGTAGAATGCAGTCAGCCAATATCATAAGCAACATTCAGAAAGCTGTGAAGTTGACAGAGCATGCTTATCTATCTGAGTCCAAGCACAAATAGTGTATGGTTGTTTGATTAATCTTTAAATATGTTTCTGGAGCTTGTGGATCTGCTTAGATCACATGCTATGCATAGTCCAACATCTAGTGGAAGTCACAGAGTGTTTTAAGATTTGTTTTCGAAACTCAAACGCACGTCGACAGGGCATGATTAGTAATATTAGTAATAGTGTGAAGTGTACTGTACCCATGGTCCTTCACGTGTCGAGGTCATCTGCCATCGAAGTCGGTTGCAAATGCAGAGTTCTCTTCTAAGCTGATGCCTTTGATTTACTAAAGTTATATTGGTAAAATGTCTTCCTTTCCTTTATTGATCTCCTCACCGCACACTGCTCATCCACTCGACGGCTCCTGGCGAACACCCACAACGTCGACGACTGATTGATCGATGCCTAGACGTGGCATTTCGAGCCTCTTCGGGCTTTGCCCCATTACAGTAGGCAGTGAAGGGGGAGGTTCTCTATACTGACTCCTTTTCGGGAATGTTTAGCCCATTATCCCCTTGTTTATCCCATTATCCCCTTTCTTCGCCCAAATGCCCTGTTTAAACATAATGGACAAAACCCCATTTAAATTTTGTCTCTCTTGTCACCGTAAATTTCTGTGGAAAGACACGCACTGAGTGTGCAAACACTGTCTCTCGAGGGATCACGCCGAAAAGCACTGTAAATCTTGTCAGCTTTTCCGGCCGAAAACCCTAAAAGATTGGCGGACGAAATACTGGCCCGCTCACGCTATGCTGGCCGAGACTTCCATAGACGTGACGGAAAACTCAGAGGGCAGTTACAGAGTCATGAGTAATGCTGAGGGCAATCAGGATCCGTTCGGACCCCAAGTGCAGGACCCCCAACTCCGAAAAGCATGCCAACGGTCCTGTGATGGAGAAGACACCCAGCGGCCACGCACACACAAACACGCTAAGGACATACCCCAGGGCCGACTGTCAAAGACCCCGTCGAGCGTTGAGGCCCATGCGGTGACCGGGGATAAAGCCTCAGTTTCCTCGCTGTCCTCTGGACCATCGCCAATGCTTTTACCTAATGATAGTTCCTGAAAACCGAAAGCGAAGTTCGGTTCGGACACCGCATATAAAAAAGCCCTCCTTTCCCGTGCCGAAGAAGAGGCGTTGAAAGGCATCTCCTAAAAAAGTGCTGAAAATACAAGCACTAATTAACAGACACATTAGCGCCTCTCTACCAAAGGCAAGGTCGCTGAAAAAACGCATTTTGACACCCTTAACCCCCAAGGTCACCCAAACAGAGTCTTCCACTCCCTCTCGGGGGCTATGCGCCATAAAGATAGCATTTCCACAAAGACCACCCCTACTAAAGATGTCACCCTTTCCCAGGGCCCTGTCATCTCGGGCTTCCCACCAGAATGTCGTTTTACTCCAGAACAATTTAACAAAATCTTAGGGAGAATGTCCTGTTTCGTGGACTTCATGGACAGACACCCAGATCAATTAACAGTACTCAGAGATGCCTCACAGCCAGGGGCATCATCAGAGCCACCCCCTGCCAAAAAGCCCACCACCTCTGCTCTAGGCATTCCAGTCTCGGCATCCGAAAACATCACCCAGTACCAAGACTAATCTCAAGCCTCATATTATGATGACCAAGCAGGGTCTCAGGGGGATCTCTATAGCCAGGATCAAGACCAGTACTACCATGACGATGATGACATTTATATAGTACGGTCACCAGACCATCAAGACCAGCCAGTTGCAGACTCGCCAGTTAACGACCAACTACAGTGTAACAAATTGTTACTGAAGGCAGTTCAGCAATTCTTTATTAACACTGAGGAGACACAAGTCGATAAGTACTTTGTGGAAAATATCCTTGGGGACAAAAAGGCAGCCACACAATTCATACCTCTCCGGCAGTCATTCCAGAGACGTATTCAACCATCCCTCCTATCTACCTCACGCTCACATGACAACCGTCCTCAAACCAACCCCTCCATATAAGCTAACCCGCCAGCCAAAATGAGACCACTAGCGCCACACTAAGAAACCCACACCGAAGCTAGTAAATATAAGACGGAATGCACTAGACTGACATACACGAAACCCTAGCAGTACTCCTGGAGATTTACTGACTTCCAAACGACTAACCCAACACACGCATCAAAATCATCTGAGACCTACGTATGGTGATTCACTTGCGTCAATCCAGGCATGCTGGTAAGAACTGACCCATACCGCATCGCACAAAGTTAGAGCTATGAGTATGGGCACAGGTCACAACTAGATAGATCCACAGGGACCAGTTTGCATTGGGCATAGACTGGGATGTAGGGGCTGGCCTAAGTAACATCAAAGATTGAGTTGTAGAGATTAACTAGCGCAACCTATGGACAGAGAGATGAGAGACAGCCTTGTCATGCTGAAACTAGGTCACTGTAAGGAAGAAATGTGTCTAAACCTCAAAATACAAACAAATGGCTGTGCGTTTCTCCAGACAACAGTGCAAAAAACCAACCTACTAAAACCTCTCCCCTCCTCATACACCTCTCAAACCATAACTAAACACAACTATACCTCTTAAACCACAGCAACCCGCACGCACCTCACTACACTGCAACAACAAACACACCACAAAGAGCCTTACACCACAGCACACAACGGACTCTAACCGGATACCACACCAAGAAGCTCAGCGAACAGTGTTAACCTAACTGAAGCTGCCAACAGCACACAACAGCTCCCTTACTCTTTCTCCAAACTTTGTCCTACTAACGTGCCCTAACCTACCCCTCTTTTCTTTCAGATCCGCCAGAGTGCCAGGAGACCACTACAGTGGTTATACTGTGAGATATAAATATCCTTTAACATTTACATAACACCTAATCTTGTAAGGTCGGTCAGCCCAAGGATAGAAAAGCTGTCCAGGCCCGCACCCACTGACCCCCTATCCATTAGGGGCCAGCTCAGACCTGATTCTCTGTTAGTTACCACTGCCAGAAAGAGGGCAGGCACTCCCTGCCATTGGCAAAAGCCCCGCCAGACAGGGAGAGTAAAAATATTTACACGTTTGGGAGAAAGGTAGCTTCCTCTGCAGCATACCAGACAAGAATTGCAAACAAAACAACCCTGTAAGCTAGTTACGGCTGCCACAAATGGGACAAGATGGAACAACTGCAGGTCATCCCAGAACTACTAAAAGCCCAATTGCTTAAGACTGTTGCAGAATGCAAACAAAATTCAAGCTGCATCCGAAAAAAAATAATTTTATGCGGCGGACAACGCAGGATGCTTCATAGCCCAAGGGATGCTCATTAAGCGGCATGCCTCGCTTAGGCAGTCAGGGTTTAAGCTAGTTACCCAGCCAACCCTCCTGAACATGCCAGTAGAACCAAACGTTCTATTCCGTTAGGCATAAAGGACGCCCTAAAGAGTGCCAAGGACGAGTATGACACTCTTAAGTCCCTTGGGCAGCTGACTAACAGACCTTATTCTCAACAGGGTTCCCACACTCAAAAGAACCAGTCTCCAGGCCAAGGCTCCTCGTCCAGCTTTCAAAGAGGGAATAAACGAGGCATAGGTAGAGGCAGAACCTCACCTGGGAGAGGCTCAGCGCCTCCCAAACAATGACACGCCGTTCAGGTCCCCTCCCATGCCACTCCAGTAGGAGGTCGAATCACTCAATTCACCCACGCATGGGAGGGGATAACATCGGACAAATGGGTGTTGTCGCCCGTGGCAAGCGGATACTGCATCAAGTTGCTTCAGAAACCACCCACCAAGACAAAAGAAACTAACAGCAGAAGAAACCACCATACTGCTGGAGGAAATATAGACGCTGCACGAAAAGGACGCCATAGAAATCGTCCAGGCGAACCAGGTAAACAAGGGTATCTATTCAACGTTCTTTCTTGTGTCAAAGAAAGACCTAATCATGCACCCAGTACTAGATCCGTGCCTCGCGAACAAATATGCCTAACCACATAGGTTTTGCATGACGAGGCTTCAGGAGGGGATTGCACTCCTGAAACAGGGAGACTACATGGCGACATTGGACATACTTTCATATTTCAATGCACCCTGTGCACTGAAAATACCTGTGTTTCATGATGGCGGGAGTACACTACCAGTTCAAAGTACTCCCATTCAGCATTGCCTCAGCACCATGAGTCTTCACCAAAGTGCTCACAGTAGTGGCAGTACACCTGCACAGAAGGTCCATCCCGGTATACCCTTATCTGGATGATTGACTGATCACTGAGGAATCTCCTCAAATTTGCAGGTTAAATACGCAAAAACTATAGACCTTCTTTTCAATCTGGGTCCTCCATCAACGAGGAAAAATGAAGTCTAGTCCCCAGCCAAACAAAACAATTTCAGGTGGCTATCCTAAACTCAAAAGAGGAGCTGGCATTCCTCCCAAGCGAGAGAATACGAAATATGCTGCTGCAGGTACCTCAATACAATGTCAGTCGCCAAATAGCAGTACGCAAAGCAATGCGCTTGCTAGGGATGATGGCCTCTTGCATTTATTTATTTCCTTCAATGCAGGAATGGTTAGCGATCTCAGGCAAGCAGACAGTGGGATGATCTAGTGGTTGTTTCGCTAACCCTGGTTCAGACTCTTCGATGCTAGTCCAAGGACAACCTGTTAAAAAGGAAGATCTTTTCGTGCTCCACCAGCCCAATTGATCCTAACTACAGACGCCTCACTCGCCAGTTGGGGGGCGCACTACCTCCACCACACAGCCCACGTACAGTGGACACTCGCTACTGCCCAAAGACATATCAACTTACTGGAGCTCTTGGCAGTCCTCAAAGCTCTTCAGGCTTTTCAGCAACATCTCCAGGGTCAGACGGTGCAGTTCCTCACAGACAGCACCACAGCCATGCTCTATCTGAACAAGCAGGGAGGCACACTCTCTCTAAGTCTGTCCAAACTATTCCTGAAAATATGGAGGTGGGCACTCAAGCGGAACATGTTTCTAACATCCCAACATGTTCCAGGGGAACTCAATTCTCTGGCAGACACGTTAAGCAGACACCCTCTACCAGAAGAACACGAGTGGCAACTCAACAGATATCCTAGACGGAATATTCTCACTATGGGGTCACCCCCCACTAGACTTGTTCGCTACAAAGCTAAATGCTTAATGCTCAGACTTCGCATCCCACTTTCCCCAGCCAGGGTCCAAGGGGAACGCCCTGTGGATGAACTAGCCAGGGGAATTTGCTTAAGATTTTCCCCCAACACCACTCCTGAGCAGGATAGTGCACAAGATGCACCAGGAACAAGTAACCCTGATCCTGGTTGCTCCTATGTGGGCGAGACAGCCTTGGTTTCCACATCTCCTTAAGCTGGCGATGTGCAACCCTATCAAGCTCTCGTGCCCGTACAACATGTTGACACAACACAAGAAGGGGGCATCTCTCCACCCACGCCCACAAACACTGAACTTGGCAGCTTGGCTCCTGAAGTCAGAGTTTGGCCACTTAAACCTTCCACAAAAGTGTATGGATATCCTCAGAGGCACGAAAAACCAACACCAGGCACTGTTATTTTAATAAGTGGAAAAGATTGATGAAATGGTGCACATCACAACCGCTAAACCCGTTAGAATGTTCTCCAGCTAACATTTTACACTATATGCTTAACCTACTAGACTCCGGCCTAGAATTCAATTCCTTAAAGGTACATCTTGCGGCCCTATCGGCTTACACCACTTCACAGAACAAGGTGTCCTGGTGGAAAGTCCCTGTCATTAAGGCGTTCATGGAAGGGATAAAGAGGCTATACCCCCCAATTTCCAACCCTCTGCCGGGTTGGGATCTCAATGTTGTGCTCTCCAAGCTCATGGGGCCACCCTTCGAGCCAGGGCACAAGGCCAGCCTAAAGCATCTTACCTATAAAACTGCATTCCTGATAGCTATCACCTCCATAAGATGAGTCAGTGAGCTACAGGCTTTATCTGTACAAGACCCCTTTTTCATCCTACACAAGGACAAGGTTGCCCTGCGAACAAATCCTAGGTTCTCACCTAAGTTAATTTCAAAGTTCCATGTAAACCAATCCATAGAACTTCCCACCTTCTTTCAGAATCCATCAAACTCGGCAGAAAGAAGCCTCTATACACTTGATGTACGGAGGGCGGTCTTATACTATGTGAACAAAACAAAACCCATAAGCAAAACAAACCAGCTCTTTGTTTCCATAGCGCCTGGTAGAGAAGGCAATCACATATCAAAATACACCATCTCCAGATGGATAGTCAAATGCATACAACTCTGCTATTCCCTATCCAAAAAGGTTCTACCTTTTACCCCAAGGGCACACTCTACCAGAGGTACAGGGGCTACCTTGGCTTTCATTGCAAACGTCCCTCTAGACGCCATCTGAAAAGTTGCTACATGGAGTTCCGTCACACAGCATTGACACATTCTAAAGCAGATTCACAGGTGGGACAAGCGGTTCTAAAACATCTCTTTGTCGCTGTACCTTCTAACTTCCCACCCCCTTCTCAAGATATTGCTCACTAATCTATGCAGAGCACGTGATCTAAGCAGATGCACAAGCTCCAGAAGGGATACATTACTCACTGTAATCGTATTTCTGGTGCTTGTATCTGCTTAGATTCACATGTGCACACCCTTCCTCCCCTACTGGAGTAGAAGGCTCATAGATGTTTTCTGGGTTATCACTGTTGCTGCTTTACAACATCTGTACTCACGCTATACTTCATACAACCTCATGTCAGAAACAAACAATCTGAAGGACCTCGATGCATGAAGGACCGTGGATACAGTACACATCACACTAGGGATAGTATTACTAATCACGCCCTGTCGACGTCAGTTTTCGAGTTTCGAAAACACATTTTTTAATACTCTGCGACTTCCGCTAGATGTCGGACTATGCAGAGCATGTGAATCTCAGCAGATGCAAGCACCAGAAGTACGATTAGGGTCAGTAATGTATCCCATATACAATAAACTCTTACAGGAATTGTATGTAAAAGGAGTTATATAATGGAAATCTAGCTAGCAAGCAATAGAGTACTGTGCAAGAGAGGCTAGCGAGAAAACACATCCACAAGTGAATGATTAGGTCAGAAGAAGGGGAGGGGTTATTACATTACTTTCTAATGTTTTCTTACTGTGGTTTAACTTTAAATGCAAATTGATCTAGACTCATTTGTATATTGCAAAGCCAATTTAATTGTTCCTCTTGTTCTTCCGGCAGGTGATGAAACCAGGAAACATAAAGCAAGAAGTTCTATAAAACATGTTGCTAAAGCAACACCAACCAGCATGCCAGCAGGAAGCACCAAAGTGAAGATTGTTCCTAGCTTTGAGAAAGCAGTCCCACTATGGACAGACCTTTTTCAGGAACCTGAAAGAGAGGAGGGCCCTGAATGTGAAACTGGCAGTGATCCAGACACTTTTTTTCCAGAAACCCTTGAAGTGCAGAGATCGGAAACCTACGGTGACTGCGCTAACCTGCAAGAAACTCTGTACTCCTGTGTTCAATGTGAGAAAACGTTTAGCAAAAAAGAATATCTTTATAGACACAGGAGAACACACATGGGAGTGAGGCCACACCAGTGCCCTGACTGTAACAAGAGCTTCAGAAGAAGGGATACTCTTTTAGTGCACAAGAGGACACACACAGGAGAGAGACCCTATTGGTGTGCTATTTGTGATAAAAGCTTCAACCAGGTAGGAGCTTTAAATAGGCACCACAGAACACACTTGGGGGACAGACCTTACCAATGCCATCTATGTGAGAAAAGCTTTAGTCAAAATGGAACTCTGATTGCACACCAGAAAACACACAACAATCCAAAATACACATGAACTTCCCGGGTGTGTTAGTACAAAACGCAATATTTCCAGGGTATTCTCTTTCAAATGCCCCTTACTAACTGTGACTAAACAGACGGTTCCACTTGGTCCAAGAGTTTACTTCTGATTTCATTGTAATGGTTAGTAGCTTTAATAATCTAGCACAAGATCGCATATTTTTAACAAGTTAAGTGTGTGCTTCTCACTCTCAATCTCAGCACAGGTTTCTTTTTCAAATTGACCACCTTCAATAAAAAGAGACTTGTTCTCATGAGTAAAGATAGTGCATGCCAAATGTACTGCTTGGTTTATGGAGAGAATACACAGTTTAAAGAATATTTCTTTGATAACAACTGACTCCTGTATTTAGGGTCCGCAACACCTAAGGAATGCTGCCAACAAATTGGTTGTTATCAGAGCAATTATGGTTTAGACTGTATTCTCTCCATAAACCAAGCGGTAAATTGGCATGCACTGCTTTACTCATGAGATCAAGTCTCTTTAAATTGTAAGTCCTGAGGAAGATCATCACTGGTTGAAACGTGTCGGCTGACACATCAAACATAAAAGAAATGTCAATGCATAAATATTTTTGATTAAGTCTTTATTCGAGGGCGGTCAAATTGAAAAACAAACTTTTGTGCAGGTTGAGAGTGGGAAGCACGCACAACTTATTATTTTCCCTGGCACCGTTGGCCTGTTAATCACTCTCCCTGCAGCCTTGATGTTTGATGAATGTGAAATAAGGAGGAGAGCTCGGACCCAGGAAAGGCACATCATGTTTGTTCTATTAGTAACTGCTGTTTGTGGGCAATGTTAAACGACATCGTTCAGATAAACAGCATTGATATAAATCGTTCCAGTTTAAAAATATCAACTTGTTTGATTTTTTATTTGAAAATATCTTTTTAAAGATTAGCCTTTTTATTGTTTGGTATTTTACTCTGTCTCAAAATAATCATTTTGAATTAGAAAAACGTACAAGAAAATATTACTCCTGTCACATTCTTATTGAGTCCGGATGTAAACGAAAGATCCAGACGGGTTTCAACGATAGAACTTTGTATACACCCTATTGACATCCCCCATCCTCCACATTCAGAATCATCTCCTTTGAAGGATGTGTCAAAAATTATTGCAGCTGCATCAGTGCTGCCCCCAATGTTCACACTATGGAAAATAGTGCAAGGCCGATCCGCCTTTGAAATAAATCTCCCCAACAACAGGAGTCACTCATGTCTTCAGTGACCTGAAAACGCATATCTGCTCCCATATCTGCTCCCACATCCCCGACCCCTCTCAGCCTATGGGGTCTTTGAGGTTTCAAATAAATGCAAAATTGATCATTTTGAAAAGTGTTCCACAATTTAACAAGTGGTACTAAAAAGGCAGAACGTTCACTGCTTTGCCTGTTGGGGACTGGTTTCACTTAGTCTGAAGGATCACTTCTAGAGTACAAAAACAGTGACCTATACACACGATCATATGTCAGGTAGGCATTTGAGAAATAAATGATGTTGCGTTGCCAGTAGAAATGCAACCGCCTCTAGTGAGACCGCCTACCATACTGCTGCTACTTTCTTGAGTTGCATCCAATTCTATATCTTCAAGTTTGCTTAACCAACTAAGAAAGTCGCTTTGATCCATTTCTGGTGGTTGGTCCACCTTCTGCCACATCTTTTTGAACACCAGCTGTATTGCCTTCTTTGTTTGGTCCCTTCCAGACTCCTTTGCTGTTGCTAAAAGATTTGGTCTGTGAGATTTCAGCCTCATTGTCTTCCTAAACCCAAGTCAGTGCTGTATGTCAATCTGGCCATTTTAAAATAAAGACCCCTTTTTTGCTCAGCCCACTTGTGGTCCCCTGTGGTAGCATCCTCAGTTTTCGGCGCCTTGGACTACTGCAATTCTCTCTATCTGGTGCAGCTCACGCATCTGATTCAGCGTGTGCACATTTTGCAGAATTCTTCTGCTGGAGTTGCTACACAGTCCTCATATCGGGCTCACATCGGCCCAATCTTGCATTCTCTTCATTGGCTTCCTGTACTCAATCACAATTATTTTATTGTATGTATATTTCATTGGGCCTTTTATGGCACTGGTGCTGAGTACCTTCAAGCCAAATTTCGCCCACATGTCCCTTTTCGAGCTCATCAGTCTAAAGATGCTCTTCTTGTTCAGGTACCAGGTTTAAGCAATCTAGGATTGGGGCTGCACTTTTTCTGTGGCTGCAGCTGCTTTATGCAAGCATCTTCCTCCGTGCACTCCGGGCTATTGAAAATCCCTTTGGCGTTCTCTGAAAATGCATTTGTTTTAGGCTTGATACGTGTCTGGTATCGGCTGTCCTTTCAGGTTTCTTAGCGCCAAGATGCCTTGTTGGTGTAATCTGCGCTTTACATATAAACTAGTGTAACTGTCTGTGTACACGGGCCAAAGATGTGTTGGGTGGAGGTTTGGCATCATTGTTTTTGGTAAATTTCCACTGCGCAGTGTTTTCTTGATCAGTGATGTTGGCGTAAACATTTTTGTTGCGCTCACGGTTGTTTTCCCTTTCAAAGACTCTTTCTGCACCTGTCATATTTGTTCTGCGGGCTGCAGAACGTGATTGTTGCATGTCCCGTTGGGGAGCTGTTTCCCGAGCTGTCATATTGTCCCTATTTATCTGTCTGCTTGCAGTATTGTTTTCACATTGACTTGCCCTTGGTTGCTCAGTCATATTTGTCCGACGTATGCGTTGAGCCTCATTTCTTCAGCATTTAACGTTTTCTGCATCGACATGTGTTAAAATTCTCTTCTGGGGCATTGTGGCGGATTGATATGCTGAAAATACTTGTATTTCCAGAAAGCCCTCGGTATGGGGGAAAAAAGTAATTTATTTTGTTAGAAATAGTGCTTAATCAAATGAATTTCTGTTTATATGTTTTTTTAAATGTATATTTTTGTTAGTGTAATATTTTCGTTGTCCTAGGACGTTATCAGTGGGATACAGAAAATACCGTAGGTATTCATTCACACAGTAGGACCACAACATATACTAAGGCAACAGCTCTCTCTAGCGGTGACAACAGGTGAAGCGGGCAGTCTCTACTGCATTGGACAAACATACACCTGGCCTTTTATTACATTGTATGATAAATAAACATAGTACTGCAAGTTGGATTTGTGTAATACGGCTGTTTATTGATCAGTGATCTCTGCAAAATGATCTTGATCTCAAAATGCCCACACATTAACCAAGCACACTATGAAATGGCTGCCGGGTATTGTACTGCATGCACTAGCCATCAAGATATTAAGCGCTGACTGGTGCATCTTTCCACGTTTTGGTGCTATTAATAACTTACCATTGCTGGGGAAGTATCGTAACTTTGAAGCTGCCACTGCACATGTGTTGCTCAGTTAGTTCCATAGGGCCAGGTGTGACGTTCACTATGTGGTGGTGGGGCCCTTAAATCATTTTAATCCAATTAACGCCAGCCACTTGCAGCAGGGGTTCTAGCTCAAAACTGCCTTCATCTAGAGTGAAAGTGAGTGTTTTTGTTTCTTAGTCCTGGCCTACGCGTCGTAGTGCATCAGAATGAGCAGTCTTGGTAGGCTGCAGCAGTTCAAGCTGCTCGGCTGACCTGGTTTATGATTGGCCAGTGGCCTGGACTGTGTGTCAGCAATTTGCCTGCTGCTCACACTGACTTGAATGAGCAACATGCTGTGCTTGGCTCTCTGCAGCAAGGCTGTGACACTGTGCTCTGGAGACAGGATGCATTGGTAATGCTCACTGAGAGTCTCTAAACTACACTAGCTGGAGGGTCAAACAAATGAGGGTGCATAAGAAGGGTATCGGATCAAATGAGGGACCCAGACCCTTCCTTCCTCTCCTACCCCTGCCACCAAACCACACCCATGGCTGTGTGTTGCTGGTGGAGATTCAATCACTACCGGATATTGGTGTGAGGTAGGAGTAGGAACTTTGTATTTCAAAATATTGGATGGGGGACTGGTAGAGGAGGAAAACTATCTGATCAAGGGTGTTTTTTGTGGAACTAGAACAGACCCTAGAGTGCAGCCATCCCACTATGCAGGACCATATTTGAACACCAATCACAAGAAAATATGGATGTTGCCCAAATACATGCCACATTCAAAATGCTACAATGAATCAAGTTGTCTATGTAATTGGAGCATTGGCCAAACAGGCTGGTGCTTGGGCAGTAAATAAAGATGGAAAATATTAGCACACTTTCGGGTCATTGAATGGGAAATCACTGGATTTGTTAAGTGCATGAACTACCCATTGAAAGCAAGAGTGACTGGTTAACTTTGAAACAGGTGGGATGTAACTACTGTGAGAAAGTGACTCTGGAGACATCGATTGGTGTAGCCCAGGAGGCTGGGTCCACTGCCATAACACGGACCCCCCACAGCTCCTGCGGTGTAGGAGGCCCCATGCTGCCCATGGCCAGTGGGGAGGACGCAGTGTGCGGTGGGGGGGCCCTTAGCAGGGCTTGCAGGTGGGCCACACATTTTGTGTTACACCACTGGTTGGGTCCCTCCCCAAGCTAATTGATGATGGCCTCTGGGGTGATATGGGGTAACCTCCCAGGGAGTCCAGCTGAGGGGATGGGCTGAAAGGCTTTATAGGCCCAGGCTTTCAGGCAGAAGGTGCGGGTGTTAGGAGAATGAGCTGGTGGCGAGAGTTTGGAAGTGGTTGGAGAGACGGAGCAGCTTGGGGCCTATAAGGAAGATGGGAACTAGAGGGGCAGAAGCAGGCGAAAAGTGGAAAGAAGGTTGGAGTTGGTGATCAACAGGACATGGTCGGAGACCGGGAGGAGGTGGGTAGATATGATGAGGTTGAAGAATGTCTTAAGGAGAAGGTTGGAGAGTGCCTTTAGGAGGTTGGACAGTGTGTCAAAAAGGAGGCTGGAGACTGTTTTAAGGAGCAGGCTGGAGAGCATCTTAAGCTAGAGGCGAGCAAGCTTAAGGAGGGGTTTGGACAAATAAGGAGTAGTACATCAAGAAGTGGTGGTGGTGGACAGCACAAGACATTTTGAGGCAGCCTTTCCGGTCAAAGGCAAGGGGTCGAGGAAAAACCTTGATCAGAAAAGGTGTGGGACCCACAGCGGTAGGTGGAACAAGCAGGAGATTCGATGTAGAGGAGAGCCAGAATCAGACTAGCACAGTAGCGTGAAGGGGACACAACCGGAGACTGGAAGAAGGAGCTCAGAGGACCCTTCAAAGGTCACTGGGAAGGTTGAAACTAGTCCAAGCGCATCTGCTCTGCCTTACACTCCTTTAGAGGCTCCTCTAGTTTCCACAATCCTCAAGACAATACTTGAGAAGCGAGACAGAACCAAGTAGCTGAACCACGAGAAGATGGGTGTGGAACACCCTTAAGCCCACGAATGAGCCGGAAAAGAAGGAATGCAGTAACTCATTAAGCCATAGATTGGGAGTGGATTGGGAGTGGAATAAGGGGGCAGTAATCCTCATGCCAGCCAAGAAGGCATCCTAAGAAGAAGCAGCATCGAGGGACACTGTTCCAGTGCACATCAGAGAGCATAGGAGCCTGAAGACCTTAGGTTCACGGTATTCTCCCTTCTCCATTGCATTGTGTTGGCCCAATATTGTACTTATTCGCTTAATAAAGTTTTAATTTCTGAGCATTGTTTTGGTCTGGTTTCGGTTCCCCATTTCCTTTGTGACAATACCCACTCTGAATTGCACAGACTTGGCAAGAAGACCAACCTTTAAAACGAATAAAAAAGTGGATAAAGGGCACATTTCACAGTACAACTTTTCGAGGAAATTAGAAAAAGCCGTAGGATTTAACAGGCGTGTTCTCAATGGGCCATCATGAAATATTCAATACTTCAGGGACTGTCAGGTGGGCTTGCTCGTCCCCAGGGCGCTTTGTGGTGCTTCTTTCCCCTCTGAAAATGTTGACAAAACGTGGACAATTCTGCCACAGCAGACTGGGCCTCTGCCACAGCAGCATACTGTCTATCAGAAAGTTGCCCGTCTTGCAGTAAGACAAAAGGGATAATGGAATTGCATTTTTCTGGCTAGAAAGCAGATATGGTAAATGAGAATTGCATGGCTGTGGTATCTGCCAATGATATTCTGTGGAATTAATGCCTTACCCGTTTGTAATGCTCAGAAATTCTACAGTATCATATTTACTTAGCGGCCATTAGGATGTTCTGTCAAGTCTTAAACTCTCCCCGTGTCTGAGTCTTGGGAGAGTGGCCCCTCCATCCCCCCCTGCGCTGCACCTGCTCTACTCGACAAAGGTCTCACTTGTCCATGCTCCGCTCTATGCTCTGCGTCATGGGTCTGTTCTACCCTCTGCCTGTTTGGTGTTTAAACGTGTCCTCTGTCCACACATTGATAAAATTGTCAATGGAACAGACCAAAATGGTGGCCGTAACATTCAATCCCCTAAATCGGCTGTTCTGTGAGCAGTGGCTGAACATGGATCTGCCTCCCAAGGAAGCATTTCAGCAAAGCGCCCTCTCTCCTGACCAGCAGTTAGCAGGCCCTTGTCCTTCTCACAGCTGAAAGAGAAATCAGTTTGCTGCCTCTGAAATGACCACCAGAAAGAGATTTTACTGTGCCAGATAACCAAAACTCCTTAAATTGCCAGGTGTGAGATGAATGGACAATGTGCTACCAAATGGACATCAGGCACCTTTTAAAAGGATGGCTTATCGAAAATCAAATGAATGGCATTTTTGAATTTCTTACTGTCATTGAATTGCGCTGAATTCTGCACCCATGTTTTGCTCAAGTCCTCAATGTCACTGGGCAGTAGAATCCACTTCAAATCCTCTCTTCGCTACATATGTGCATTAACCGGCATCTGAAGAAAGCCCTTTACAGTGGTAACTTTGACATCATGCACAGCAACCGGTTTCATAACGGCAACAGTGCCTTCAGAGCTATAATTAAGGGCTGCAGCATGTTGGAAATGACATTGGAGTGCACAAGAACACACTTCCAAAGCTGATTTTGCCACTAATTATAATTCTGGGGGCTTCAAAACCAACTATCCCTAATCTCCACAATGTAATGCATTATTCCTCATTCAGTTGTATGGCGTAGGTGATAAGGACAAAGGTTGCTGCCCTCGAATGAATTTGTTATTATGCATAATGAGAATGGTAGCTCATATTGTATACTCTGACCTTGAACCTATTAAAATCAATAACTCAATTTTCAATACAAGGTGCAGTGATCTCCCTGGGGCAATATATGCTTCACCTTGAGACTCCTATTGTCTATTTCTCTCCTTGGAACTGTACAGCTCTAAAATAACTAAGGAAGCCTCTATTTTTCTTTTTTTGCCATTCCACCAATTGTCAATGGGTGTATGCATCAACCGGAAATGTGTGGTACACATTTGACCCGTAGTCAAGAATACCCTGGGACAATGATGCAAATTTTATCAATCAACCCTTAGGGACCACTGCATTCAACTCCTAGCCAATGCTGATCTTGAGACATGCAATACTAAGAGTGCCATTGGCCACTACAATGAGACCTCTATTTACAGTGCTTTGTGGACCAAGTCTTCTGAAGGCAATTGTATTCGCTCTCCCCTCTTGCTTCTGCACATTTTCACTGCTAACTCTCTGTTCTCTCCTACTTTCCCTTTCTCCCTTTTTCTATCTCCTCCCCTTACTTTCTTCTATGCACTTACTCTATCAGAATTGTCTTTGACCTATTATGATAGCAACCTTGTTTGTCTCCTCCCCATCCCCTACTTGTTTTCTCGCCACCCCACCCCTCGTCCCCCTCCAGCACTATCTGAAATGTTGTCAGGCCTAGTACGTAAATCGCTTGTTTTGTTCCTCTACTCCCTTTCTGCACCCCTCTCCCTCAGCTTTTGTTCATCTCCGGCTCTACCAGAAATGTCATCAGGCCTAGGTACAGTAGTTGCTTGTCTGTTTCCATTTCCTTCCCACTCTCTCCCTCCCTTCCTTATCTGTGTCTTGGCATGTTGAAATGTCGCCAGGCCGAGTACGATAGTTAATTTCACATTCTTATTGTTCATGGCCTGTAAGAATGTCAGTGTATTTTCCCTTGTTCGCTCCCATGCCTTTAAGCGCTTTGAAACACATTGTGTATAGGCGCTATATAAATAAATCATATCATATCAATAGTTGGTCTCGCGTGTTGTATCAAGTAGACTCCAGTACACCCACCAACTCTTCATCTTCCTCTCAGCCACTTGAGGCATCATCCCCCTCACTGTTAAGCCGCATTGCCTCCTCATATCCCTCATCTTGCACATAATCTTCTTACCAAAGCGTTTCCAATTGCCCCTGACCCTTATGCTAGTGTTTAATTCAATTACAAATATTTGTTCATGCTGTATCATTGTGTACCCTTTCGTGTTTGACTATGCTGTAACTCTGCACTTTTACTTTTCTAAAATACATTGTTTAGCTCTCCTAGATATCATCTCTTTCCTCTTTATAGTCACTCCTATGTCCCTCTCTGCAGTCATTAGTTATCCTTGATCCCATTCCCCTCTGCATGTTCACTCTCCTTTTCCTCTACTCGTCTCCTATTTCTCCACGCTTTGTACCTATTTAACTGTCTGGTATAAGTCCACGTTCACTCTCCTTCTTCTCCTTTGTTCTTTTTTGCAGGCTTCTGTTCACACTCATTCCTAGAGTGCATCCATCTGTTTATGAAACTGTATTTGCTATCTGATGTCCTCTCATGGATTTTCAATATCGCCGACGTGTTGACTATGGCTCCCTCATCTATGTTTACCACTTCTTTCTTTAGCTGCTTCTCCATCACTGCTCCTGTACTAGTGAATTAATCTGCCTGGCATCTGTTTACTAGTATGCTTGGACTCTAATACTATCCTTCTTTTGTCCTGTGTTACTAATAGCTATTGACGCTCCCTTCACCAGGCAGTAACAGCTTCTGAGACCCCATTAAAGTCCATTGCTTCGCTCCAGACATTTTATCTTGGACCACAATCCATTTCCACCTAGGAAATCCTACGAGGTCAATTAATTCTGAAAAAAATAAGATGTTTTTTAATATATCTAGCAACAAATGATGCCCGAATTATGTTTATTTAAAAATTGGAAACAAAAGCACTAAGTGAAGAGGAATGGTGCAAAGGATTATAAGAAAATTTACTCAACAGGAATTCATATGTATGCTTCACAGTTAAGGTACAAAACACATTTCTGGATAGATGGGGCCGGTTTATGAGCATTGGGAGAAAATGTAAAAGCAATTGTCATGGACAGTCCCAAAAAAGAAAATATACAACAAAATTAACAGAATTAAAGAGTTATATTACTGGATTAATGTTTGGAAATGAATGACTACCTGAAGCTCATCTCAACAAAGTCCGGATTATTTCTCCTGGGGTCTCCACCAAGCATTCCCAAGTTCAGAATTGGCCAAATCACATGAAGCATGATGGATCCATGCCTCAGCTCTCACTCAGTGCAAACTCTCTTGGCCTTTCCATGAAATGTGACCTCATTCAAAACGCACATTGTCAAGAAGATGCAAGCAGCATGGTACCAGCTTGCTCACCGCTGCAAAGTCAAGTCTTTCATCCATTCAAGTTTTGGAACTGTTGTCCAAGCCCTAGCGATCTCCAACCTGCTCGGTGGCAACACCCTATTCCCCAGGATTCCCACATGAGACCTGAGCCACTCTGATAGTCACCCAGCAACGCTACATCACGCCTCATCAGTGCACTAAAAAGATTTGACTACATCACCCCACATCCTCAAGCAGCTGAATTTGCTACACCTTCAAGTATGCATCATGTTCAAAACCGCTTACCTCACCTACAAAGCAGTCACAACCAAAACGCCACCCTACCAACCTGTGACACATGCCCTGTATCGAGGCCAGCGCACCACCGGGAGCCACAACATCACCAGACTGCAAACAAACAACTGCAAGTGGCAAGAACAGGCATTTTCCTGCTATGCAACCTATCACTGGAACAGGTTACCAGCACAGATAAGACTAGCCTCCTCCATCCTACACCAAGAAGAACCTGAAGACCCTGATTCTTTAAGGAACATCTTACCCATCTCTCATTGCTACTCTCAGATACATCTCCCACCAGCCTCAAACAGAGCTCTTGCATCTCCTGCTGCCCCTGCACTCCCATCTCCTGTGCTATCCCAGACCCCACTTGGAACCCCCGTGGGTGCATCTCCTATATATACAGCACTCTATTGCTTGCCAATTAGTCATGCTTTAAAAATCCCGTACATACGTACATACTAGGCATTTGCTTGTTCCTGTAGGTGAAAATACATTTTGTTAAAGAAAATGGTGTGCCTGGTACAAGCACTGAATAAACACAGAAAGCAAATGTGTACACAATAACTGAATCATTGCTGGATGCAGCGTAGCTCAATATAGCAGTAGAAATTACAGCAGTTTGAAGTACTTTGCCACGAGATAAAGTGCACATCATTGCGCCCACGCTAATCAGCAGCCTATCACGATTCATGTGACAGAAAATAAAAGTCCATAACAGAGTGCTGCCACACATGGCTGGGTACTTCCAGGACGCACTGGCGTAACGGGGGCATGCCGTTCATGCACAGTGGGGGGGCCCTCAGTAGGGCTTGCAGGGGCCACCCACATTTTGTGTTACGCCACTGCCAGGACTCCTTACTCACTACACTTACAAAGGTCTCAGCGCCACATCACTGATGATGCCCAACAAGGCCGAAACACGTGTCTGGGGTATCTGATGGTACTCTTGTTCAAAGCAGTATTGTCTAGCATTCCTGTGCAGGACTGCCCTTTTAGGTGGGACTAGTAGGATATACAAATGAGTATTTATCTTCTGTGAAAGATACAGTGAGGTAACATGCGGTTGTAGAGCGACAATCCTGAGTGAAAAACATCCTATAGAACACGTTATCTGAGCCATGTTCGTTCTCAGTATAGGGGTGCCCATGTTTTTGTAAGTACTGCCTGCTGCTTCTGCTCCACCTCCTCCTGGATAGGGAGGTGCACGAACCAACTCTGTTTCTTGCTTTATCTGACTAAAAGGAAAACTCTCGACTGCATTTGTTTGTTTATTTGAATTTGTATAGCGCACATCTGCCCTGGGGCATCGTGGCACTGAAAGTAGTCTTACTTGGTACATAGCATACATGGTGCATAGATTACACTAGGTAAATAGTAGGGGGTGTTACTTACAAACATTGGGTACAGTACTTTTGTGAGGACATATCATAGATACATATAATTGTCATATACAGTAGAAGAAGAGGATGGTGGAGTGGTTTTGAGTAGTCTGCGGAAAGCATGATATGATTTTTCGTTCCTTAGTGTAGAGGGGAGTGCGTTCCAGTTTCTTTGTGCTAGGTGTTGGAAGCCGGACCCTGCGGCTTTGCTTCTTTTGAATGTGGGAACATAGATCTGGTTAGTCAGGTGCGACCTAGTGGGTCTGGTGGATGTATTGAGGGTGATTCTTTTGGAAAGATAGGGCTGAGCGTCGGCGGAGAGGCATCTGTGGGTGATGGCCATGGTTCTTTTATTGGTAGCCAGTGGGCCTCTTTTCTGGCTTGGGAGATGTGTTCCCTTTTTGGGATACTCAGAGCTGCTCTCAGGGCATTGTTTTGTGTGACTTGCATTTTTTTAGGTTTTTGTAGACGTGCCCAGGAAGAGGGCATTGCAGTAGTCCAATTTAGTGCCTACTGTGGCTCTAGCTATTGGCAGGAATTTTTTTGCAGATAGGAAGGGTTTCACGGCATTAATTGCCTTAGTGGTAATCGTAGCAGAGGAGTCTATGGCGTTGACCTGCCGTGCCATGGATAGTGTGGAGTCAAGGTATACTCCTAGAGTTTTTACTGCGGAGGAGACTGTGATGGTGGAGTTATCAATGTTAAAGGATTTGTATAGTGGCGGGAGTTTGTTTAGCATTTCTTTGGTGCCAACTAATAGGATCTCTGTTTTGTCCCCATTAAGGCAGAGGCCGTTGGCTGCCATCCAGGTTTGGATGGCTGTATAGATCTTAGTTGGAGAATAAGATATGCCAAGACACACTGCGCCAAAGAGATGCAAAAGGTTTTTGACAAAATACAGGAGCGTGGAGGGTCTGAGCCATCTGTTCTTGTCCTACTGCTAACGTACAGTCTTGTGCTGCAATTGCGAAGCTTTAGAGCACATTGGCAATTTATGCCTTCACGTTTTGCATCCATCTTTCTTCCAACAAGCCTCAGATGAAGAGCCGGGTTTGGCACGAATCACGTGTCAGGCTGACTATTGTACATCAATAAATAGACTCCTGTATTTTGTCAAAAACCTTTTGCATCTCTTTGGCGCAGTGTGTCTTGGCATCTCTTATTCTGTATCTATTTAACGTGGTAGTGGATTGGCAGTTCACCCACACTCCATAGACACCCGCTGCCTTTTTGCTAACCAAAAGTTATTGTACAAGCGCTGTGGATACTACTGACTTTTACTGCCAATTGCCACTTGTTAGATCTTAGTTAGTGCCGCAGCATCTTGTTCATAGGTCCCTGTGATGGGGAGCAGGACTTGCATTTCGTCAGCATCATTGGTGTAGGCTATGTGATGACGACCAGATCATTGAATAGTGGGAGGGTGAAGATATTGTATAGGGCGGGGGCAGTGCAGGAGCCTTGTGGGACGCCACAGTGGATTGTGGTGAGGGTAGTGCTTGCTGAGCCAGAAAAAGACTTTCATGAGTCGACCCTCGAGGAAGGATGTGACCCAAGAGATGGCTTCCGGCGAGAAGTGAGCTTCGTTTTTCAGTTGCGTGCCTAGAATGTCATGGTTGACCAGGTCAAAGGCCGTGGATAGGTCCAGCAGGAGCAGGAGTGCTGGTTTGCCTCAGTCCATAATATAATTGAGTTGGATTTTAAGATCTAGTAAGGCCGATTCTGTCCCGTGTACCGGGCGGAAACCCGATTGTCGCTTCCCTAAAATGCGTTGTTCTTCCAGGTGTTGCCGGATTTGCGAGTAGGCCACCTTGTCTAGAATCTTGAGCAAGAAGGTCACGGTTGTGATAAGTCTATAGTTGTTGGCGTTTTCAGGATCTAAGGTAGGTGTTTTGAGAAGAGGACGCACCCAGGCTTCTTTTAGGTTGGTTGGGACTGAGTTAGAGTTGAAAGATGCATTAATGAAAGTTTTGAGAAACGGTGCTAATGTTTCTATGCAGTCTTTAACTAGTTTAGCGGGGCAGGCGTCGCCTTTACAATTGGAAGGTTTGATTTTGTTAACAATATCAATCACCTCTATTTCAGAGACTTCTCAGAATTTGAATGGTGTGATGGGATTTTTCTTTTTGTTCTAAGTCACTGTTTCAGTGTGGGAGGCTGATATGATGTGCTGAGTGAGATTTTTGTGGTGGACTAGGATTTTTGTTTGAAGGAGCTCAATTTTGTTTAGGAGAGCAGACTGTATGGTGTTACACCATTCTTGATCCTTGACAATCTCTTGAGACTTAGTGGCCGGTGTGGATAGTTCCTTCAAGATGGTGAAGAGCTCTTTGGATTCTGAGGAGGCATTGGAGATTCTATCATTATAGGATTCAGATTTAGCTGATATGATGTTTTTTTTGTTTTGGGTGGCCAGTGATTTATATGAGGATAGTGAAGATGCGCTGGGAGTGCTTTGCCAAATGTTCAGGGCTTCGCGTTTTTTGGTTCGTATTTCTTTTAGTTCTGCTGAGAACCAAGTGTTGGAGTGTTTGGTGTTTTTGGACTTTTTCTTTTGGAGGGGGCGATGATGTCTATAGCGGAGCTAATGGTGGATTTGTAGATGTCCGCCAGTACGGATGGGTCTGAGGTATTCAGGGGGTTGGTGGTGAGGGTGTCTAGTTAGGGGGAGATCCTTTCTTTAGTAAGATTCTTGGCGCTTCTGGCAATGGCTGGAGGTGCTGGACTGAGTTTTATTTTACTTTGTTGTTGGGTGTGGGGATGAGGAAGTGAATGAGAAAGTGGTCAGACCTGGGGGTAGGTGTGATGGAGCTGATGTTGATGCCACAGTTGTGGTCCGCTACCCAGTCAAGAGTACGTCCTTTGCGGTGAGTAGGGGAGTGTACTTTGTGTTCAAAGCCCAATTCTTGGAGTGCTTGAGCTAGTGTTGTGGAGGGTCTGTCTTTCTGGTTATGGAGTCCCAGGTTAAGGTCTCCTAGAAGGATAGTTTTGGTAGTTGTTTTAAGGTTTTCAGCTAGCAGATGTGTGAGGTTGTCCTGGAAGTCTGATATGGGACCTGGTGGACGGTATACTAGATTGAGGGTGATGGTGGTGTTAAGAGATAGTGAGATCTTGGCGGTGAGGGAGTTGATGTTCTCCCCGAGTTCGGAGGAAAGTTTTCTTATTTCTTGGTGATCCTTGACTATAAGGGCTACTCCCCCACCTGTGGTTAGTGTTCTGTCTTGTCTAAGGATGGAGTATCCTAGTGGGATAGCTAGGGAGATAGCAGGGCCGGCGGCATTGTGGAGCCAGGTTTCAGTCATGGCAAGGATGTCAAGGTCGAGGTTGGTTAGGAGGTCATGAATTTCTGTAGCGTGAGCAGTGAGGGATCTGGCATTCATCAGTGCACATTGTAAGTCTAGGGGTGGCATGGGGGTAGAGATCACGTTTTGACTTTTGGCTGCTTTCCTGGTGGTGGAAGTGGGTTTCATTTTGGGTGTGCATTGACTGGTTGAGTTGGCGATCAGTTTGAGGCGTTCAGTGGTTTGTTTATTTTCACTGTTGGCCTGTGAATTTTGAGGCAAGTATCTGGAACGGAAGCCTAATATTTGGTTTCTTGCGTTTGTAGTTCTAGGGCGTGTAGAGTGTGTTATGGGTTTAGGTTTAGTGGGTTTGGTGGAGAAGGATGGAAGGAAGGGCGTAGGAGGGATGAGTGCAGAGGGTGGGGGTGCAATGTTGGCCATGATGCGGGGTGAGGTGCACGAGAAACAACAATGGTTAGTATTAGGGGAATCGGGCATGGGAGTGGTAACCATCAGTTATAGGCAACAATCAATTATATGCACAATCAGTTTGTGCAGTGGTGATCACTGGGTGGCAGCAATTAATTAAGTACAGTAATCAGATTTGAGTAGGGGAGTGGTCGCAATTAGTTTGGGCAGCAATCAGTTATAGGCATGATCAATTTTGGGCCTTTTGTAAAAAGCCCTTCGTACTTATGCCAAAACAATCAATAAATCACCAGCCGAGCAGGGACCTCAGATCAGCATTGAAAATCACTCCCGCTGCCTTCAGCAAGATGAGAACTTGGGCTATACTCTGACTCAAAATGGTGCTGACCTTTGGAATTAACTCCCCCTATCAATTCTTAGCAAGGAAAACCACCTGATACTTTGAAAAAAAAACGAAAAACATGCCCATTCAAACAGCTTTCACTAAGTATGTGTGAGATCCACCCTGTCCTGGCTTGGTTAGGCAGACCCTAAATTAGTTCCTCTTACCTATGCACACCTGACCCTCCACCTTGAACTCTTATCACCTCAGTAGAGCTGACTTCCAGAACACTGTTCTCCCTTGCACTTAATATCCTTGTAGCCACATCCCTGTATCCTTATAACACAAAATCTCTATCATGTGAGGAGGCACTCGAAAGGCCAAGCAAGATGGTGGCGTAGTGCTGATGCTCCGCAGAAGGCAGGAGAAATACCAGCAAATCCATCCGTTTCGCTCGCCGGATCACAGATGAGCCGCTTCTGAGGGATATTGCGTACTCCGGGGATCAGACCACTGTCTTCCATGCAATCCCTGCCACTCAGAGGAGTGAAAATGCAAACCATGCAGTATCTGAGCCAGGGCCAACTTGCCGTGGAATGGCGGACACCGCGGCTGTAGGACATTAGCTGGGGGAAGAGCCGAAGCACCTGGCGGCCCGTGGGCAGAAGCAGAACCAGTATCCCGGAGATACCACATTGGAGCTGGGGACACGAGACCAACTGGTGACAAGAGGCTGCGGGGGTGAGTCGTGTGTGCCATTTCGCCCTCCCCGTGGTGCTCTGTTGCACAACAGCTGCATAAGCATAAGCGGCCGTGTGGGCTGAGATGCAGCGCGCTCCCCCATGCCTCTTCCTCGGCCCCGCTGGTGCAGTGGGCCGATAGGCGCCCATGAGGAGCGGGGGGCAGGCATCTCCCTTGGGGACACTGAAATGCCACACAACTCATCAACAGACTGGGGCTCCGGTTAAGCTCAATTAAGGGCTGAATGCCTCAACACGTCGCAGCGTGCCATTTAACAGGAACAATTGCGCTGTTTAGCAGATACTCGCGATTAAGACACAGCTTATTAACGCTCTACAGACAAGTGCACCAGATACAGAGAAGCAGCGGCTAACTAGTGCTTTGATACTGCATACCAGGCGGAGTACCTTCTGGTTGATATAGCGCCAGAGGATTTACATTTATGACAGGCTGACACCAGCTGGGATGCCCACCCCTTCCCTCTATGTTGGTGGCAATCTCTCAGGAGCGACACATAGGTCCTGCTAATGGGTGCAGGCATCACACCTGGTGGGATACCACACTACCTGGGGGCTGAGAACCCCTCTAATACCAAGGCACTAGGATATTTGCTGTTATTGACACTGCAACCGCCATGGTGCACCAATAAAGATGCCTCACTTCCTTGCTCAGTGGCAGACACCCAAGGATCTTGTGCAAGCAAGACTGCACACATCTACTCCCATGCATCATACACGCTGGCACCACGTAGCGCAGCTGGGGTGACCACTAGAGTGGCCAATCATACCTGGATGTAGCGCTGGGGCTCATCTACATCCTCGGCGGGAGAGCCAGGCCAGCTACCAACGTAACCAACAAACCTAATATCGGCTGCCACATCTGTTTCCGGAAGGGTGGGAGTGTACAGGGCGAAGGTGCCAGTGCTCTGAACCTCCCATTAGACACCTGATAACCACAGGAACAGTGACTGCCTACAGGCACACCCAACCCCACCGCCCTTTCATTGGCCCGAGATAGGGTTATGGCAGAGAACTTTACCGGCAACGACGACAAAAGTGATAGCACGCCAAGCCTCGCTACACTACTCCAACTAGGGTCTGCAAGGCAACATGCGAAAATGGATGTGCAAAATCAGCTGCAGACAGAAATTAGAGCATTGGCCACAGCACACAAGAAACCAAAGTTACGGTAATGGAAATCAAGCGGGACATCCAGGACTTATAGACCCGCCTCAATGCCCAAGCTGAATGCACTACGGATAACGAACAGAGAATTGGTGCACTCGAGGATAACAGCATAGTGGCCAACATTGATCTAGATGGCCTCAAAAAAGAAGTTCAGCGGCTCATGGATAAAGTCAAGGACCAGGAAAATCACTCCCGACATTATAACCTTCGAATCATCGGTCTCCCCGAGCAGGCAGAGGGCTCAGACCTCGATGCATTTGCATACCCTCTGTTCCAAGACCACTTACATATACAGCACACACGTTCCTACACAATTGAACAAATCCACGGAGCGCCAACTCCAAAGCCATCAGCTGGAGACCGCCCAAGGCCTATTACAATGCGACTTCTTAATTTCCAACACAAAGTAGCCATACTCTGTGCTTACAGAGTGGTGGGCACAATTCGACCAATTCACATCTTCAATGACTACTCCGTAGAAGTATCCCGTCAGAGGAAAAGGTTTACCCCTCTGTTTACTGCACTGAGAGGCACACCTCACAAATTCTACCTGAAATTCCCAGCTGTCTGGTGTATCCTCCTTGATGAGACATGACACTCATTCGATGAGCCAGAAGACGCATGGCGCCTGCTAAAACAGCAAGACCTCGTCTCCATGGACTCTCCCCTCAATACTGAGGGAGAAAGAACAATCCCTCAACCAAATGCCCCACAATGGCAACTCCAACAACAACAGCGACCACGGAGCAAGAGATCACTCATCTACCGCCTTCTTCCAACCTACAGTGCCCAGGAGTGATCACTGCAGTTTGCTCTGTTAGGTAAGCCACTTTACCTCGGGAGAATTTATTCAGTCGAGCACCCTAACCTCCCTACCACAAGTGATTGAATCCGAAGGACAGTTGACGCACTGTCCTGCCTTCTTGTTGGATTCAGCCCCTAATCTCTCCCACCCATTAGGACCAGCCAGGTCCACTGGCGGCCACTAATGGAATCCACCATCCTGTCCGGGAGATGGAGATTTGTTTTTTCTCTTCCACCTACCTCAGTGCATGGGCTGCTGTGAGGTAGCATTGGGATACTGTTAGTTTGTCCCAATGTTAATGTTATGGCCTCTATGTTCACAGCCATGTTTATGTTAGTTGTTGAAACACATGTACATACACCATGCCTTGACCCATTACACCCTTTCACGACATAGCTACACCCTGATATACACAGTCTTAATCGCTGCATGACCCCGCCTTCATGGCTATGGCTGACCTACTCCTTATAACCCTTAATGTGCAGGGTCTGGGGCATCCAATTAAGAGACAGCGAGTCCTTAATCATTTACGAGACACACAATGCGATATCGCATTCCTACAAGAAATTCACCTTGATGCCCATGAATCTGGGAAACTAACCCGTGGCTGGGTTGGGGCATCAGTCCACTAACCCCATCAAGGAAATAGGGGCATCTTTATCTTGATACACAAACGTGTGCCAGTCCATGCATTACACACCATCTCTGGCAGAGATGGAAGATACGTTTTGATCCAAGGCTTGATTCGGCAACAGCCTATCACTCTCTTAAACATCTATGTCCCGACAGGAGACACACCAATGTTTTTTACACAGGTAATCGTGAAGTGTGCACCGTTTCTGGGGAAGCTCACACTCAATGGTGGGAACTGGAACACCATCCTAGATATATCAATGGACCGCCAAGGCACAATATTATCGATCCCCCCTGACTCCACGCAAACGCGCTACCCACTCACACTCATGGCTGATCTGAAACTTACAGATTTATGGCGCCATCTCCATCCCCTACGCCAAGATTTTACATTCTTCTCGTACTGCCATAAGTCATACTCCAGACTGGATTACTGGATGGCCCCGATGAATATTCTCACCCACGTTCGCCAATGTTCAATCGTTCCTATGACGGTATCAGACCACGCACCAGTGCTCCTCCTTATTAGGATAGCCGATACACCCCCGGACAGACCACCCTGGCATTTGAATATGAGAGTGCTGACATACCCAGACTTCACTATGAAATTGGGCGAGGACATAGACCTTTTTTGGTGCACCAACCTGGTCTCCGGATACTCCCCTTTCACCTGTGGGGACGCTTTCAAAGCTTTCCTTAGAGGACAGAGCATATCGCGATGGGCCCATAAAATGAAGGGGTGGAGGGAGCAAGGAAACCAGATTGGGGCAGACATTGCACTTGCAGAAACTGAACGGACCCGCGACCCCACCATATACGTGCGGCTCAATAGGCTTAGAGGGGAACTCAAAGAGATTACAACTCAACAAGTGCAAAAATCATTCTCTAGCTGGTCACAAGCCTACTACCAGGATGCCGACAGACCCCTCCACCTAATGGCGTTTGCCCTATGCACTAGACAGGCCTCCCAACAAATACTCAGCATCAGGGAAAGGGAGGGGAAGTCATTAACCCCCGAAAAAGACATAAACAGACGATTTGAGGAATTTTATCGCGAACTATATACCAAAGCAAGCCCAATTGCCCCTGAAAATGTTGAGGCGTTCCTTACCACGATCCCCTTAAACACAATCAGCGACTCACAAAAAGTAGAACTAGAGAGGCCGGTAACGAAGGAGGAAATCATTCATGCCACAGCTTCACTGTTCGTGGGGGAAGGCATCTGGTCCCAATGGTATACCAATAGATTTCTATAAAATAATGATGGACCGTATGGCCCCACTGCTTCAATATATTTTCGCCGAAGCATTAGTTAAGGGTTGCCTACCGAAATAGATGATGACAGCCAATCGTCTTCGACAAGCAGGGGCACGACCCTGAAGACTGTGGATCCTATCGGCCAATCTCACTTATCAACGCTGATGCCAAATGCTTAGCTAAGTGCTTGGCATGTAGAATCGATAAGATACTCCCCCAATTTATCCTCAAAGATCAGACCAGATTTATTATGGGTCGCCACTCGGTGGATACCGTTAGGTGACTCTTGCATGTGCTTGCTGGATGGGACTACCTTAACAAACTACTATTAACAATTGATGTTGAGAAAGCATTCGATAAAGTAAGGTGGGACTTTATGTTCAGTGCACTCACAACCTATGGGTTTCCACCAGCACTATTAGGGCTCATACACATATTATATACCGACCCCCGAGCCTCTGTATATACAAACTGAAATATCACAAATAAATTCAATTTGTACTCAGGCGCACCAGACAAGGCTGCCCACTGTCCCCCCTCCTGTATGCACTGTCCATAGAGACGCTTGCGGAAAAACTCTGAAATGACCAGTGACGTCTTTATGGGAGGGCAAAAGGGGTACTTGCCTCGGGCCCGCAACTTGGAGGGGGGCCCCCACAAGGATGTCTGATCTAAAGATGTTAATGACCATTGTTTACAAAACTTAAATAGCACATGTCAAGATATTGTATGGCGTGTTGCTGAGGCTCTGAACCTATTGCCTGTCTGTTGTAACAGATACATGTTGCTCTGGTCAATTCATCCAGTAATGTTTCTGTGTTCACTGTCCCACACATAGTGTGTGTGTTCACTACGACAACTCCTGTAGCAATCTCACTGTTGTATGTGAATTATATTGATCGTGTGCAATAACCAACTTTGAAATGCATACTGATAAATGCGAGTGCTGCGTTGGTTCAGAAGATAGCTCAGTCTGTTAAGCACTAATTGCAGAGATTGTTGTTCATATGCAAGATTATAATACTGAATTCCAGCAAGGCCAACACAGCCTTTCCTATGTTTGAAGTTGATAAAGCTGCAGATATGTGTACTTTGTTTAGTAGCGCAACAGGTGTTATTTTCAGCAGTGTACCTGTACCTGTGGTTGTTATTTAAAAAAAAAACTAATATAGCATCCGTATGGTGAAGGTCTAGAAATTGGTTTCTGTAGATGGAGGCTTGTAAAACCTAGGCAGCCACCTCAAATGAAGACTATAAAATGTTAGTCCGAGAAGGGATTAGGCATGCAAATTCAAGACTGTGAAACCAAAGCGTTCATGCTTCTATTCCTGGCTTCACCAGCAGTACAGTGATCCTGGACAAATCAACTTATTTCACTGACATCATTGTACTGTCTTCCTTGAAATGGTTGGCTTCTCACATGCTGGGGGTATTGTTTAGCCCATTCATTACCTGATCTGACTTTTTATGTAGGTCATTTCAGTGAAAGGAGTCCCAGACAGAAGAGCGAGCAGATCAGATAGTGCAGGTCTCTGGCACGCATATTTTAAGGTCTGCTCATTTGGCACACAAACGTTTTCTTTTTTGTACAACCGAGAGGTTTTAGTGTATGTTTATAAATAACAAGTTCACAAGCCTGTGTTTTGGACCAATTTAAAGCATGAAAATACAAAAGGGAAACACAGATGTAATCTTTTAGGATCACATCAAATAGTATGTTGGCACCTTGATGATCAAGACAATGAAACTAGAATCATTCCCATTGTGCATAATAAGCTTCTATAACATTTTGTTTTTAAAACTGTCATGTTAGGTCATGTGATTTCTCTAAGTCAGATCTATAAAATGGGATTATTTTAGTTCATGGTACGTACTAGAAAAGAAAGTGGTAAAGTGCAGAAATTGCAGAGTGGGTGCAAATCCCAGCTTCAACTTTTAACCAATGTGTAATCCTGGGCATCTCATTTAATCTTGCATTGCCTAATATGTCAAAATTGGCAGTCCCTAAACCATTCACAACTCTCACCCTTCTGAGTGATGTTGTTCTCAGGGTATGATCTTCACAACAGCTTCACACATGGTTTCACTGGCTATAGTGTTGCTTCCTCTATAATAATAGTGAGCATTTATATATTGCACACCACAGCCACTTGTTTTTGTCCTCTCTAATGGCAATCCTACTTGAAAACCATGTCCCTCTTCAAATCTCAATCTGTCTGGATGTGTTCACCTTCCTGGTACCATCTAATCTTCATCCACTATCTATTCTATGGTAGGTGTATCTTTCTCCTTGTTTCAATTGGTCTCCTGTATCCATGCTTGAGCATTTTTACATTCTGTGAGGGAGATAATCTGAGTCACCTGTCTATTCTGGATTATGTGCACCTTTCACATACAATCTGTGTCCTAAATGTGTACTATGACTGGTGTACCTTCTTCGTGGCTGCTATTGATGAAGAGTGTCCTGTACCTTCCTGGTGGCTGCTAATGTTGAAGAGTGTCCTGTACCTTCCAGTGGATGCTAATTATGAAGAGTGTCCTATACCTATTCTAGAATTGAAGTAGCCATGTCGTGGACTGCTGATGTTGGCCTTGACATGCTACTTATGTATCATTCTTATAACAGTAAGAATGAAGGGGCTAAAGGGACTGAAAGGGAATACAATTGGTTATTTTAATCGTTGCAAGGTAACATGCCAAGCTATGTGTTGTGATCGCGATGAGGGGGGCACGACCAGCTATTCTGGATACCTTAATTCCTTTGGCTCGATGGAGGTGGGGCTCTCAAAGGTATCCATGCCCCGGGCTGAAAAGTGCTTAAGATGGCCCTGGCAGTGACCCATTCTGGAACGGCATGATCAGGGGGACGGAGGAGCACCGTATATCTTTATATGCTGATGATCTGCTAGTTTACGGATAGTGTCCCTCGGTATCACTTCCACAACTTTGTCACCTTTTACACGAGTTTGAGCCCATGATGGGCTACAAGGTTAATTGGTAAAAATCAGAGGTTCTCCCCATTAGAACAGACATACCATGGGACCCAGGAGGGGTTGCTCCTTTCCGTCTTCAGCAACACACTATCAAATACCTAGGAATCCATATCGCCCCTTCCATTCAGGAACTTGCAAATCTAAACTACACACCCACCCTGGCTGTTCTTGCTAGGTGGAACACGCTACCACTATCATTAATGGGGCGCATTAACGCTTTCAAGATGAACTCGCTCCCAAAACTAATTTATCTTGCAATAATGCTTCGATGCGCTCCTTCGAAGAAAATATACAAGGATCTGGGCAAACAATTGGCCACATCATGTGGTCATGCCCGGCTGTACTAAATTATTGGAAACGCATATACAAAATGGTCTCTCGTATCCCTGATACTTCCATTGTTTTTGCCCCTGGGCCCATTCTCTTTGGTACCAATGACAGACTGGCACACAGACCCCAAAGAAAGACACTTGGCACACATACTACTGTTCTCGGAACGCAAGCGATTAATTATGCATTGGAAGGTGGCCAAAACACCTACGAAACAAGCTTGCCTAGGCTTGAGCCTTAAGGTGTGTACACTAGAATACGCTGGGGTGAGGAGGCGAGGTAGACCTACACAAGCAGATCAAATCGGGGAACATGTTGATACATACTTCAAGTAGGATCAGTGCTATGTATTTGTGCGATTTTAGCTGGGATTTCTTAGGGTACAAGTGAACTACAGGGGGAGGGAGGGAAGTTTCAATGCATTGGTGCAACTCGTGGGGGGGTACAGAAAGAGATGAAGTGGGGGTGGCTTTGTTTATTGTGCCGGACCCCTTCTTGTTAACGGGTCATGCAAACTGTTGATTTATTTTGTTGATCTATTTGTTCTTTATTTCAAAATTCAATAAAAAGATGTTTAAAGAAAAATTTCTATCATGCACATTTTATAGAAAGTGCTATTTGCACGCATGGGCTTACCAGTGTTAGCAATTATGTCCTGTTGGGTCCCCTGCACGCAATTAAATACGTTTATTGGAAAAAGAAAAACTACAAATTGGCAAAATTGCCTTGACTCTTCCATTGTACTGTGTTCTGTTAAAATGACGCTTTGCAGGTGGCATTTACAATGGATTCCTAGCTGGTGCTAACTGCAGACTGATTTCACAGGAATCCATTCGTTTAACGCCAGCATGAAGATACTATGTGCACTTTGAAGTCATTAATTCTGTTTTGCGCTTTTGTTTCGGACTCAAGTGGGGTAAAATGCCATTCATTCTAAAAGTAAGGTGTAACTAGCCAGTACCTTGTATTTAATCCCTACTTTTGCACTGCATGGCTTAGAAAATGAGCCCCTATTTTGGAATACTGTAATGTAATTGTAGTGCTCTTCTCCCCTGATCCTATCCTCTGCACTTGCTGGACATGAATGGGTCAAGAACCACTAAGGATCTTGTTTTTTTGTCTCCTGTCCCAGTAAACCTCATTGGCTTGCCACAAAGTGCTCTCTTTGGAAGTTAGTGCCTTAAAAAAATAAAATAAAAAAACCTATTCTCTGGGTTTACTTGCTTGGATAAGTATACAAAACATAAGGGCTGGTGTATGTGAAATGTAATTCTGGGGGTGGAACAAAGAGTAATGGCAGAAAGGGATGGATTCAAGGCATTGAATTAATTATAACCACCATTGTCTCTCTGTACATTGTGATGAATCAGAGGTGATCATCCCAAAAACGCAGACCTGGACCCCGTCTCATGTGGTCAGGCAAAGGCAGCCACTACCTGATCCTGACCCTGGGGGTGGTGGTATGCGGGAGGATCACATGGGAGGGAACTTTGGTCAGCAGGAGTGGGAGAACCCTCTGAACAATTTCCCTAATGATCCTACAGTCCTGATGGCTTATTGTAAAATTGATGATTTTGTTTCTTTAAAAACTAAGAACTATATGGACTTCAAAAGTCATAATTCTCTTAGTACTGAGACGAGGAAGCGAGGTACACAGTTAGCAGACTGTAGTGTGCGGTCCAGTGGTTGTAATGTTCCACACCTGAGCGGGACTGTTAAACATTTAAAGGCCCTTCACGTGTGGGCCATTGGAGAGAGGCAGCAGGAGGAAGCAGAGGTCAGCACCACCTCTTTGCAAATAGCGGGATGCCATGTAGCTAACCTGCAAGAGGTTGTCGTGCCTAGGAGATTCAGAGGACGTGCAGCAGGAAGCGGTATTAAGGCCAGCTGTCATGAAGGAGAAGCTCTGTTCTGCATCTCATCCCCGTGTGAGGTTTTCGCCGGAGCGCATGTGGAGCAGTGTGTGCTCCTTTGACAGGCAGAGAGAGCAGCAGAAGGCTGACCGGAGCTGTCAAATACCAGGAACGACCCGACGAATGAAGAAGCAGAAGCAGCGAGTCAGGAGGAGAAGCCAGAATATACCGGTGAGTTTACCTGATCTAGGTGACCTTGGGGCACTCCGAAGTAGGCCGCTATGCAAGAAAGCATTTTTCGAATACCGAACCTTTAAATTAAAGCAGACTGAATGTAACCTCCCAAAAGGGAAAGATCAAATAGATGAATATTGTAACCCACATTGCCCAAGCCAAAATAGGGCAATAATCAAGCAAAGTGAATACAATTTACGTAAAAGGAGAGACCCAATAAGAGAATATTGTAAACTGCACTGCCAAATCCAAAAAGGGGCAATAATAAAACAAAGGGAATACAATTCTCCAAAGAGGGATATTCAACCAGGGGACATTATACCCTGCATTGCCAAAGCCACGGAACATCCAGGCAATTTGAATGTAGTGATCCCAGAAATTGTAACCCACATTGCCAACAGCCAGTTGGTTGTTTAGAAAGAAATCTGAGACTTCAGGAGAAAATCCCTGCTTGTAAAAAGGATTAAGGGGAGAGAACTGTAACCTGCATTGCCGATGGCAAACAGATCCATTTAAGAATCATTATTCTTTTGTACAGCATGTTTGTGGAGGAAGCTGTAAGCCAATTGTGTTGCAAGTCAAAAGACTTAACGCAGAAGTCTTAGTTGATTCAACTTTCCCCATTGAGCATTTAAGGGTGGACATTTTAGAACAAACCTCACCACAGAATATGAGTTGTAGAAGGGGGAGCTTTATCCTGGCAGGTGAGCACACCAGGAAGAAGATCATTTGAAGTGCTGTGAATGTGGTGGAATGTTGTGGTGGAAAAGAACTGGCAATTCCACTGCTGTGTTTTGATGAAATGTTGTATAACCATACTGGATTGGAATTTACATTGTATTTCGGTGCTGGACTGCCCCTGGGCAGGACAAAGACTGATATGCAAATGGATATTTCCCATCTGTGAAAGGCACAGTGAGTAAAAGCAGTGGCTGCGAACTCTCAAGTGGTTAATAACCACTGAACAGGTTATCATGTCTGTTCTTGCGAGAGAGGGGCGCCCGCTACCTTTGTAAAACTATTTTTTAAGGAACCTGGGATTGGTAACCCTAGGTCTCCTGGGGGCAACCAGACGTGGTCTCCCTCTCACTGTGCTTAGAGAGGCATCAGCTTCACCTCACTGATGATCCCCAACAAGGGTGAAACACGTGTATGGGGTTGCTGGTGGTACTCTCGTTCAGATTGGAATTGCCATTGTATTTCGGTGCTGGACTGCCCCTGGGCAGGACAAAGACTGATATGCAAATGGATATTTCCCATCTGTGAAAGGCACAGTGAGTAAAAGCAGTGGCTGCGAACTCTCAAGTGGTTAATAACCACTGAACAGGTTATCATGTCTGTTCTTGCGAGAGAGGGGCGCCCGCTACCTTTGTAAAACTATTTTTTAAGGAACCTGGGATTGGTAACCCTAGGTCTCTTGGGGGCAACCAGACGTGGTCTCCCTCTCACTGTGCTTAGAGAGGCATCAGCTTCACCTCACTGATGATCCCCAACAAGGGTGAAACACGTGTATGGGGTTGCTGGTGGTACTCTCGTTCAGATTGGAATTGCCATTGTATTTCGGTGCTGGACTGCTCCTGGGCAGGACAAAGACTGATATGCAAATGGATATTTCCCATCTGTGAAAGGCACAGTGAGTAAAAGCAGTGGCTGCGAACTCTCAAGTGGTTAATAACCACTGAACAGGTTATCATGTCTGTTCTTGCGAGAGAGGGGCGCCCGCTACCTTTGTAAAACTATTTTTTAAGGAACCTGGGATTGGTAACCCTAGGTCTCCTGGGGCAACCAGACGTGGTCTCCCTCTCACTGTGCTTAGAGAGGCATCAGCTTCACCTCACTGATGATCCCCAACAAGGGTGAAACACGTGTATGGGGTTGCTGGTGGTACTCTCGTTCAGATTGGAATTGCCATTGTATTTCGGTGCTGGACTGCCCCTGGGCAGGACAAAGACTGATATGCAAATGGATATTTCCCATCTGTGAAAGGCACAGTGAGTAAAAGCAGTGGCTGCGAACTCTCAAGTGGTTAATAACCACTGAACAGGTTATCATGTCTGTTCTTGCGAGAGAGGGGCGCCCGCTACCTTTGTAAAACTATTTTTTAAGGAACCTGGGATTGGTAACCCTAGGTCTCCTGGGGGCAACCAGACGTGGTCTCCCTCTCACTGTGCTTAGAGAGGCATCAGCTTCACCTCACTGATGATCCCCAACAAGGGTGAAACACGTGTATGGGGTTGCTGGTGGTACTCTCGTTCAGATTGGAATTGCCATTGTATTTCGGTGCTGGACTGCCCCTGGGCAGGACAAAGACTGATATGCAAATGGATATTTCCCATCTGTGAAAGGCACAGTGAGTAAAAGCAGTGGCTGCGAGCTCTCAAGTGGTTAATAACCACTGAACAGGTTATCATGTCTGTTCTTGCGAGAGAGGGGCGCCCGCTACCTTTGTAAAACTATTTTTTAAGGAACCTGGGATTGGTAACCCTAGGTCTCCTGGGGGCAACCAGACGTGGTCTCCCTCTCACTGTGCTTAGAGAGGCATCAGCTTCACCTCACTGATGATCCCCAACAAGGGTGAAACACGTGTATGGGGTTGCTGGTGGTACTCTCGTTCAGATTGGAATTGCCATTGTATTTCGGTGCTGGACTGCCCCTGGGCAGGACAAAGACTGATATGCAAATGGATATTTCCCATCTGTGAAAGGCACAGTGAGTAAAAGCAGTGGCTGCGAACTCTCAAGTGGTTAATAACCACTGAACAGGTTATCATGTCTGTTCTTGCGAGAGAGGGGCGCCCGCTACCTTTGTAAAACTATTTTTTAAGGAACCTGGGATTGGTAACCCTAGGTCTCCTGGGGGCAACCAGACGTGGTCTCCCTCTCACTGTGCTTAGAGAGGCATCAGCTTCACCTCACTGATGATCCCCAACAAGGGTGAAACACGTGTATGGGGTTGCTGGTGGTACTCTCGTTCAGATTGGAATTGCCATTGTATTTCGGTGCTGGACTGCCCCTGGGCAGGACAAAGACTGATATGCAAATGGATATTTCCCATCTGTGAAAGGCACAGTGAGTAAAAGCAGTGGCTGCGAACTCTCAAGTGGTTAATAACCACTGAACAGGTTATCATGTCTGTTCTTGCGAGAGAGGGGCGCCCGCTACCTTTGTAAAACCATACTGACTAAGGGGTTGCTTATGAAGGAGATGTTTTGTTGAACTGTTGTAAAATCAAACTTTCGTAATGAACCATCCTGACTAAGGCGTTGGTTATGAAGAAGAAAGGTGAGAAAATAATTTTTACATTGGCTTTTGACTTGAAGTATGATGAAAGTATCTTTTTGGTTTATTAAGCAGAAGGTTGTGACAACCTTAACAACTGTTTTAAGTGTGAGAAACATTTTGAACTGAGATAGTCACTTTGCTAAGTGAAGGACATATCAGATGCAAAGATCTGTGTATTTTATCTGGAGTGGAACTTGGCGAGTGAAAAGAACTTTCCTGAAATTGAACTTTGGTTTGAAACATCCTGAATTGATCCAGTGGAAGGGGCATCCAACCCTGGTCTCAAGAATGTGTTCATAATGTTTATATTTGAATCGATAGGTTATTCTGTGGAGTTTGAACAGTCAAATTTTTTTTTTTTTTTTTTTTTTTTATTTGATTTAATTGTATAAAACAATTTTTACAAAATTGAAGAGGTGTAGAACGAAGAAAAGAAAGAAGAGTTTCCACGTTAACTGTTCCAAGTTTCCCTCCGTCATTCTTTGGCCTGCGCCCCAAACGTCACGCCCGCGAGGCTCCGTCAGGTCAATTCTTTTTCAGTTCAAGTTCAGGTTCGGAGTCAGGGTCAGATTTTTTCTCTTTTTTCAGCTTCCCCCCCGGAGGAGATGAAATAGGGACGCCCGGCTGGCAAACCAGCCCCCTCATTAACTGCCGTCAGTTGAGCAGTTTTAACTCTCGGAAGAAGCCCACCACCGCGATCACCCAAGTAGACTTTTCCCCACTTAGAAGCCGACACCACCATTCCTCTTCATCGTAGATATATAGATTTTTGAACAAGTGACCCAGATGTCTCTGGCGGGGGCCCGTGACTCCTAAGCAGTTTAGCAGTAGGTGTTTTATGGTTTCTGTCATCTCTGACTTTCTACAGAATCTGCAGGTTTTGTCCGAAGCCAGTTTTCTTCGGAAAAGAACTTCTCTTGTATGTAGAATATTCAGGCGGATTCTTAAAAAGTTTGCCCTAAGATTCGGATCTGGCACTTTCACCAAGTAAGACTTCAGTTCGTTCACTTTAGTCAGTTGTAAAGGTAGATCAGTGAACAACTTCGAAGCGGCTGCTTTTTCCAGTGTGTCAATCCAGTCTTGGTGTAGTAGACGCAATTTGACCTTAGAAGGGTTGTAAATTAATTCGTCTTTAGAACTTCCAACCCCCTTCAGAATTGGGTCGATCTTTGCCGCCCATTTTGTTAGCATTTTGCATGCTCCCGACTGAATTTCTTGATGGATTTCTTGCATAATCAAAGGGGCGCTTGGGAGTAGAGACTTTCGGAATAGCATGGCTTCATTGCGAGTCACAATGGAGGTCAGTGATTGTAGAGAAAGTTCCCTTCTTATTAACACCATTGGAAGCGAGTCAGGGAGATTAAGGACCTTTCTCCAATAGAATCCTTCCAGTTTTAACCAAAAGGATGTTGGGAGGTTTGGTAGAGCTTCTGCCCCGTAGGTAAGTGTAGGGATCACTTTAGACTTATAGAACGTCACCACTGGCGCCATCGTGAATTTTCCATATTTTTTCAATACTGCTCGGGATTGTGAAATGAGTAGTCTCGCTTTAGACATGATGCTCTCCTGCATCATTGTTTCCTTGCTGTTCTTGTTGATGGTAACGCCCAGGTATTTGAAGCTGTCCACCAATTCAAGTTTGATGTTGTTTACCGCCCATGTGAATTTCTCCAACTTCCTTTCGTTTCCACCCAGAGTCATGATCTTAGTCTTTTCCAAGTTCATCAAGAGGTTGTTTTCCTTCAGATAGGAGTCGAGGTTGTTTATCTGCCTCTGTAGGCCGATCGGAGTAACATCGAAGAGGATTATATCATCCGCATATAATAGGCGTGAAATTTTGCTGGCTCCCAATGTTGGAGGGAACATCCGGACTCTTGTTTCGTACTCTTTAAAATCGGCCGTGTATGCGTTATACAGGGCGGGAGCTAAGGGGCATCCCTGCTTTACCCCTCTTTCCGTCTTCATCCAGGAAGATAGCAGGCCTTGATTGTTTAACCGAACACATATTGTAGTTTCCGTGTACAAGGCCTTTATGGGCTCCAATATCCTTGGGGGGCAGGCGTGAAGTTGTAATTTTTCCCAAAGACGTTGCCTGTCTACCCGATCAAAGGCCTGTACCAGATCAATGAATGCCATATAGATCTTCGGGCTGCCCTCGAACACTTTAGCTTTAAGTGTGCTCACCGCCAAGATGTTAACCGTTGTTCCGACATTTTTCACGAAGCCCGCCTGGAAAGGATCCGACAGGCCGGTCACGGAAATCCAGTTACTGAAATTATCCAGTATTAGGGCACCAAAGAGCTTTCCTATGGAATCAAGTAGGGCGATCGGGCGGTAATGTGATGGGTTATCCTTAGCTCCCTTTTTGAAAATGGGGACCAGGATCGCTTTTTTCCATGACGAAGGAATGGTCGAGAATCTGACGCAATTTGAGAAGACCTCCTTGATGAAAAGTGCCCAAAATTCCAATTTGTTTTTTATATCGAAATTGGTTATTCCGTCGGGGCCTGCCGCTCTGGATCCATTGAGATGTATTATTTTCCCTTTGATTGTGTTCAGGGATTCCACAGTCAAATAATTCCTGTATGATTTTGTATATGTATCAGTGTGAGCGACAGACAGGTCACTTTCCTATAGCCTTTGTTCGATAGGTAGGGAACTGCTTATTCGGTTAGAGAAAGATAGGCGTTTTTCTCACCCATTATTATTTAATAAATGGTGACTTGTGAGAAAACTCCACCTATGTGTCCGTCTCCCATATCTGAATCCTCGCAACATCCTTCCATGCATTTATTTAGCTTATCTGCACCATTACAGAAGTGCACCAGCCATATGCAAGACTGTCTTGTTCCTGCCACCAAAAGGAAAGGCCCAATATCAACTGCTACGCAACCGGCCCTCTAGATGGGAACACAAGTGACCCAGCCATATGTCGGCATTGTCTTCTAGGACGTCAGGCCGGACTGCTTACATTGGCAGCAAGATCAATACCGATTTCCATACAGTGGTATTGAAGACTGCACAGAGCAACGACAATGGTTATTATTAATTCAAAGCCTTCCATCCATCCATTTTTGGTTTTAGTTTGTGTCTCTGAGTGAGAAAGTGTGTGCTCAGGTGGGGCCTACTTGCATAATACAGCTACGGAATCGAGCAGCACTTCACTGATTGGGTCCCGCAAAACTGAAACATGTATTGGGTTTGCCTGTGTTCCTATGCAGAGGACAAAGACTGGTTTTAAAATGGTGTATCGCCTTCTGAAAAGGCACAGATGGGACTGTATCTCTCCAGCCATAAAATCTCACTACTGGCTCCAGGTGGTCGCGAGGGTCAAATTCAAGACCCTCTGCATCATCCACAAGGCTTTTTGGGGACAGGGACCACGCTATCTCCAACCCTCCCTTCCTAAATACTCCCCTGCTAGAGCCCTCTGCTCCTCTAATTCCAACTCTCTGCTTGTCAAACGCTTCTTCAAGCAGAGAGTGGGGAACAGGTCTCTCTCTTCGACTAGTGCCTCCCTTTGGAACAGCCTTCCTGCCCCTCTCAGACTTGAGCCGGACCTCCTTAAGTTCCGGAAACTTCTCAAAACTTTGCTTTTTGCTTGCCCTTTTCCTTCCTTGCTAATCACTCCACTGCCACTGAGAATGGCGACCTGGTCATGAATGGCCCAGGATTCCAGGCCCTCTACCCAGTTGACACCAGCACCCTCCACACCTACAGCACTACCCCCTACGGGCTCCCTGTCTGGCAGTTGTGCATCCATCTCTGGGGCTCAACCGCCCTAGCACTTAGCCTGAGGCCACCCCCACAGCACTGCCCCCTGCGCCCACCAGCACTTGTTGGCTCCTCCCCCCTCGCTTCCACCCATCCCAATCTCCTGCACTTCTCTTCACTTCACTGCACTTACACGTCCAAATGCCACAACGCCTAGTAGGGCCACGATTGCATATTTACTGTTCTTGCCAATGTTTTTTACTCCCCTTGTTCCCTCCCCATTTTGCCTTGTGGCACTTGGAAGCAATAGTCTCTTGTATAGGCGACTTAACAAATGCTCAATAAATACAATAGAAAACACAAATACGTAAGGGTTCAGAAGGACGAGTCTGACACAATGGTGGCGTGTTAATTGGAAAAGACTTTTATTCTGGCAAAAATAAAGAGAACACCTATCTCTCCCTAACTCTAAGAGCAGTTTCCCTGCCTCTACTAAGGAACTAAGGAATCAGTCAGAATGTCCAAGGATATATAAAAAGCGTTCACTGTTGTTTCAAAATGCCTACTTCTATCCCTCACACTTGTAACTAATAAGAAAAGGGAAGTGGATCTTCTTGGTCCAGAAGAATGACTCCCTTCTTTTGGACAATGAGCCACTGTCACTCACCGACTAGGATGAGGCTAGATAGGTGGCTGGGTTTCTCTTCGGGCCAGTCTGGTATTCACAATTTTGATTGAAGAGCTCGGATGGGGCCTCCAACCGAGCCTCCTCTCTGCGAGGGAAAAAGACCTTTAAAATGATATGACCCTCTACTGAGTGGACAGTACAAAGAGCCTGATCATTCAAAAGGGCGGGGAGAACACGCCGCCATTAAATACCAGCTGCAAAGTAAAGAAGAAGAGATGAGTTTTATGCGACAAATACTCAGATAGAAATAGTCAAAACTGCTACAACTAATACCTGGTGTTTTATCTTGTTATTGGGGCACAGATTCCTACCTAGAAAACAGATAACACTATCAGGACTGGTCGGGGTAGTCTAAAATGAAAGGTGATAATAATTAAAGGCTTCTTACCACTAGTAGTATTGAGAATAATCCAAGGGTGAACAAAAACGGCAGTATAAAATAACAAACAGGAAGGTTAGTGAGGGTTCTAACCCGAACGGCACGAGGAGCGCACTAGGTCCGGGTTAGTGCACTCCCTGCGCAGCGTCCACTTGTGCACTTGTGTCATACCCCCCCCCGGACATCCGGATCGTGTCCATCAGCCCCGGGAGCAGGCATCCAGATACTCATTAAAACCCCAACAGCCCCGGCTGGGGGCTGTTTGGATTCAGTCCTGGCGCCTTAGGCGCCAGGCTCATCATAGAAAACAGTCATGGCGCCATAGGCGCCAGGCTCATAGACTTTACTTACCTTATGCAGACCATGCTGCAAATGAGTCCAAGCCAACGTGAGGCCTGGATGGGACTATTTTATTACAGGGACTATTTTTCACTCGGGTGTGGTTCTGGGGAACTTCTTACCTGGGACTACTTTGCAGGCTATTCAAACCACGCCCGAACAGCAGCCCATGCTTCGCGATATTCTGCATCCAGCAGCGTGACGCTCACTGTGTCTGCAAGTCAGCATCCAGTCTTCTGCCACGCCCGCCTAGAATCCGGAGCTCCTAGACAAAAAGAAAAGAAAGGAGAAGAGGTTAGATCACGGACATTATTTGATTCCTTACCTGATTCCGGACCCAGCACATCTCCGAGCCTGGAAAGGACATTATTTCAGCACGCGTCGCTTCGCCAGCAGCAGCGCCGCGTTATACTCACCAGTCCACCGCATCTTTCGACTCGGCGTTGCCTCCATCATTTTCTTCGTCGAAATCCAGCACCTGGGGGGAAAACAAAAGGAATAACAAGGTGAGCCGAGAAAACCGACAAAGACAATGGGCCTCATTACGACCCTGGCGGAAAGTGACTGACCGGACCGCAACAGCGTAAATAGCGTTTCCGCCATTGCACGAAGGAGCAAAGTGCGGCCAATCACGACCCATCGGGCACGAGCATTACGCCATGGCGGAATCCGAAAGGCTGCGATGGCGGAAATGACCCCAAAACGGCCCTTACCGCCGCCGTACGCTGCACCAGGTGCAATACCGCCACCCATCTTAGCGGTCACCGTAATGAGCGGTCACCGTAACGAGCGTGCACCGCAAATTACGGCCACCGTAAATATACGGAAACGGAAGTAAAAGCATGTGGCCGGAACGGGAAACAGCACGCCGCACAACTATAAATTCCGAATCCCAACACAACCATAAAAAATCCGACCCTGACACACATCCCAACCCGTTAGCAACCCCAGTTAAAAAAATAAATATGGGAAAGGTAGCCAAGAAAGCGTGTGACCGCAAGCGTCAGGTACACTTCTCCCGAGAGGAACTGACCCTGCTCACCGAGACCCTCCAGGAAAATTCCGCCGTCGTCTTCTCCAGTCAAATGACCAGGACGGCCCTTGCCAACAAGAAGGCCATATGGGCCCTGGTGGCACAGCGCGTAAGTGCGGTGGGGACAACACCCCGCACGCCACAGCAATGTCGCAAGCGGTGGGACGACCTGCGGATCCGCGTACGCAGCATACTTTCTGCGAACAGGAACATCGCCACAGCTACCGGGGGGGGTTCAGAGTCGCCCATCAAGTTGACCCCCTGGGAGGAAATCTGCGCCACCACCATAGGAATGGAGAGCATAGAGGGAGTCGGAGGGATGGAGAAAGGAGTGCCGACATCCGGAGAATCAGGTAGGTTGGCCAAGAGAAACAATGCGAAATCCACAAACCACGAACCTGTGCAGTACCATGTGACCCCATAGTGCAATACATACTTTGCCCTGACAGCGCCCTCTAAAAGTCAGAATGAACAAACAAATCAATCAAGAAGCCATAAACAACCCCTACATGTGCAGCATGCACCCCCTAACTGCATGCAGCCAAATGAATGCATCCTCAATCCACACGAAAATGAGACCACCTCCAAGGCCCAGTCCCAAATCAGCCTCATGTACCACCCCAATGCATTTGATACGTTGCCATTCCAAATCCGACAGACCCATAACTAACGCTCGCCCCTCTTTACTCCACCACAGGGTCCGATACCAACGACGAGCTGCAGGACACCCCTACCAGCACGCCTGCAAAGAGGGCCAGGACCAACGTCCCAAGAGCCTCCACCTCAGGTGCAAGGATCAAGACACGGCAGCAGCAGGAATCAAGTGGCAGCACACTGGAGGGGACTGCAACAGGCACCCCAGCAGCCAGCAAGTCCACAACCCCAGCACCACAGGTCCCCCCAAAGAACGTATCTGATGGCACTGCCTCTGGTGGTAGCAGCACCATAGGTGACACAGCTGTCATGCCAGCATGCTCCGACACGGAAAACAGTGCTGGCGACGTAGGTACCATCCATGACCTTTCCCAATCCCCCTGCATGTTCCATCCCCTACACCATGACGAAACCACGCAGGGGCACCCTGAAGACGACGACTGGCCAACCCCCACAAGTCCTGTGCCAAGGCAACATGTGTTGAGCAGCCCCCCTGTCACACCACCGCAAATGTCCATGGCCCAGCAGAGGCAACAGTCCCTCGACCTGCTGATCGAGCAACAGCAGGAAGCGTCCACGCTACTCAAGGACCATGCAAATGAATGCGGGGGTTCCAGGGCAGCCATGGAAACATCCACCGAGACACTCAGGGCACAAATAGAGAAAAGTAGTGAGAGCCTCAGGGGAGAAATGGAGAGAAGCACCGAGAGCCTGAGAGCACAAATGGAGAAAAGCACCGAGAGCCTGAGGGGGGAACTGCATGCGACGTCCAAAGACGTTTGTGCTGAACTTGCTGCTGTGCGCCGTGTGCTCTCGGAGCTCTCACAAACCCTCAGAGACATGCATGGACGCGAGCAGGCAGAGACATCATCCGTGGCAAGTTCCGTCCAGGGCAGCCCCCAACGCAGATCTGGCAGGAACCTGCGCTCCACGGGCAGGGGTGCCCCTGATACCCGTAGAGGGGGCTTGCAATAGCGTCTACCCACGGACAGCATGCATATTTGGACACTGGTGTTGGGGGGGGAGGTAGTAGGGTGGAGGGGGTGTGTTGGGCTTCACTGGGTGGCGGGTCCATAGGGTGTATAAATCAAATCACATTAACAATACAGCACCTCATTATCATCCAATGACATGTGTGGACATTGATATTTGCGTACGAGGCCTTCATAGGCGTACAGTCCACAATGTGCCTGTACTACACACACACAGTGCCACAGGTCCCCTTTCCGTGTAATAGGCACCATGCGTGGTTGCTAGAAGCATGCATCTATGATGCTCTGTCGGATTGCACGTACATCCTGTGCCTCATGGACTCCTTGAGGTACCTCCACATCCCCACCCTCATCATCATCATCATCTTCAGGTGCATGCAGTACAGCGTCAGGGGGCATGGGCACATTCCTACGTATGCACATGTTGTGCAGCATGACACATGCCATGACCATCTTAGAAACCTTCTCATGGCTGTACATGAGTGCCCCGCCAGACCTGCTGAGGCTGCGGAAACGAGCCTTCAGTAGGCCGAATGCCTGTTCAATGACCACACGGGTACGTGAGTGGGCATGGTTGTAGTCCTCCTCATGCTCGTTCTGTGGGTTCCGGATTGGTGTAAGGAGCCATCTCTTCAGTGGATACCCGGCATCACCTGTATGAGACGAATTAAGGGTGTCAGTGGAATGATAGTGCTAAGTAGCCCCCCCCCCCCTGCAAGGTCATTGACGCATCAAATGGGCCACGATGTCATGCATGGAATGAGACTCACCGAGTAGCCAGGATCTGTGCCCTGCGTGTCGCTCCATGTAGCGTGGTATTCTTGTGTTCCTCAGGACCATAGAATCATGGGTAGATCCAGGAAATCTGGCACAACAATGCGTAAATATCTTGTTGGAGTCACACACCATTTGCACATTGATTGAATGAAATTGTTTCCGGTTGCGGTACTGGACCTCCATGGCATGTGGGACAACCAATTCAACATGGGTGCAGTCGATGGCACCAATGCAACCCGGGATGCCGCCAAGTGCATGGAATCCCACTTTAGCGTTGGTAATCTCCTGGTACGTGCGTGGTAGTGTGATGTGGTCGTCGGCGTGCTTCAGGAGGGCATCGTGCACTTGGAAGAGTGTCCGTGAGAACAGTGGCTGTGAAATGCCATGCAACTGTCCCACTGTGTGCTGGTAGGTGCCTGTGGCCAGGAAGTGGAGTGCAGACACCACCTTCAGTAGGGGTGGGATGGCGGTTGGGCTATCTATCATGCTCACGAGGTCAGCATGTGTCATGTCCACAATGGCGATTATGGTGTCCCGGTCCAAACGGTAGAGGGTGTGGATCTGCTCAGCAGTGAGGTTGAACGGATCGGCTCGGAGGCGTGGGATTGCGGGCCGCCTGCGTGGTGGTAGTGGCAGTGCTTGTGGGCCTTGCTGACCCTGCCTTGCCCTCCTCCCCCTCCTTCTCCTCCGTCTCCCCTGTGCGCCCGGTTGTTGTACCTGTTGTCGTTCGTCGTCTTCTTGTAGTTGTAGCACTTGCAGTGCTATCTGGTACCCCAGGCCCAACATCGCTAGTCCTGCCGGTAGCATTTTGGAGTGGGAGTGGTTGTGGGAGGGGTTTGGGTCTGCAATATATGTGCTGTCGGCCTGTATGGCCTCCACCTGTGCTGATTGAATGAATCTGTGGCAGATGCAATCCCTTCTGGCCGAGCACGTCCCGCACGTAAGGCTGCATTTGGCCGCATGGCATCTTGGGATTGGAATCATGTATCAAATCCCGATGGCAGTGTGATGTACTTTGACTGATTTTCATGCTATGCTCCCATTGTTACACATGCTATGATTGCAGCCGCTTACATACCTGTGAAGAGTCAGTGGTATGTAGGGCTCGATCGATGGCCGACCCTCATGCAGCACAGTAACGTACTTCACCGACGGGCGTGGCGTGCCATTTGTGATTGCAGCCAGTTAGCATCATGACACACAGCCGCACTACATTGATGTAATTGTGAATGCAAGCGTTCACAGAAGCCTTTTCGACGTAATGTTGCAAGTGAGGAATTCGAAGGCCAGCATTTTGGGTTTTGAAGTAGCGGCGAGGATACGCCCACAGGTCTGGCTGGAAATGTAACGTTCTATTGTAGAATGTCCTTGGGACATGGCCCATAACGAGCAGGCAATGAATGATATGAATTGAATGGGATGCGCAACAGCGTAGTGGACGATAAGGCAGGACGTTCCCAAATCCATCTTGCTTCACAACACTACAGATCCGGCCAGGGGCACAGTGGTTTTTGCGGACTGCATTACGCACATACGCGATGGAAGTTTCACATATTATGTGAGTGAATATTCATGCGTTTTCATTGCGGGATGAGGGAATGATGTGTGGATGCATGGACTGATGATTCCGTTTAGGGTCTGCCATGTACATGGGTTTTTTGATTCACTCCCCTTCCCCTGCGTTATGTGATGCAAGGCTGCCATAGTGGGACATACGTCTATCTGCCCTTGTCGGATCCTCCCTGTCTCGACGCGCCTTCATACACTTGTGTCTAGGCACGTGACTAATCCCATGTCATGGGTTCTATCTTGACGGACGCATGCACAGTAACCGACGTTGCCAATGGTGTATTTAGCTCGATTGGTTTCGTTATGATTCGATACTGATTTAGGGGTGTGTATATTCCTTTGGAGTGGGCTAGCATGCATATGGGTGTGGATTTGGTGTGTTGTATGAAGATTGTAATGCATCATGAGTCCCGTAATGCAATCGGTTAATTTGTGTTTCTTTTGGGTGACAGGTATCTCCTGCCCTATTGCAGATGCCATCTCTACGCCACTCCTCCAGATGGTTTTTACTCTCGACTCCTGCAGCTTCGGGTGAATCAGTGGAGCACCATTTCGATCTTATGGGACGATCGCCAATGGGCCACATGCCCTTACGCTGTACTGGTGGCTAGGTGCAACATTTCGGCCTTTCAGCTCGACTAGTGCCTGCCTCATGGGACGGACCTGCGGTTCTTGCCGCTTCCATGTTGCCTTTTGGAACGTTGATGTAGGCCCTGTGTGCCATGATGGTACAGGGCGTCACACAAGTGGAAGCCGGTCAATTATTGCAGATGCAGCCCTCGGTGATGATGGTTGTTTTGGTGGTATTTTGCAAATTGCTGTGGGGCCTTTGTCATTTGGATGTGCATTTAAATTGTATTCCGATATTTGTCGTGTTGCGTTGTTCTTTGCAGGTGATGTGGCGATTTTCGCTTTGTGGCGGTATGTATTGCGTGATGATCTGCATTGTGTTCCGCCTTCTGAGTTGAGTTGTGTGGTACAGTACTGGCCGCGTTTGCCTACGTAGCACAGTATGGTCACGGATAGGGGCTGCCATTGTGACTGTTTACATGATGTGCTGTTCAGGGGCGGGGGATTGGCTTTTGGCCGACTGGTGCCTGTCAGCCAGGTCGATTGGTGGAATGATGGGTTGTTCAGAATGTGGCTGGTCACAGGTGACTGTGTTTGCGTGCGTTTGTTGGAGGGGGACTGGGGTCATGTCCATTGGAATAGCTTCTGTATTGATGCCATCTGTGCCCTGCAGCTCCCATCGGCCCCTCTTGGGATGAGCCTGGCTGCTCAGTCACTCTGCCGACTTGTGTGGTACATGCTTCTGCTGATGGTTGGTTTGTTTACTGGCATGAGTACAGGGCTGGTGCAATCCCCCTCAGGATGCTGTTTTGGATGTTGCCTTGCGCTGGTGGCAAGCCATGGGGGACTACTGTTGTTTTGTGTCATGTGTTCTTGATTTTCATTTTGATGTATTGTACCTTCACATGCCTGTGCTGCGTCAGTACGGCTATGGTGACATGCCGTACATGGATGCCCACTCACGGGGCGCTTTGAGCCCCTGCATGCTTTTCTACGTTGGCATGCATGGGTGAATTGTGGATTTCACTGGTTGCATAGTGTGGGTACATTGCGCCTGCCAGGAGTTGTGCAATGAGGCCAGGGAGTGGAGTACAGGCACTCAGTGGGCCATTTACGGTTGGTTCGCGTTGCCGTATTTCTCGCCATGGCGGAATGGTACTTTACGACGTGCTTGATGGCGTTCAGTACATGTCCGCTAGGGTCAGAATTCGCGTACCGTTGCGCCATCGCGGTGAATCCGGTTTTGCAAGGCGCGCGTGCGCGTACTTGGTGCAGTTAGCGTTGCCGTTCACTGCGGTGTCGCTAATGGCATCGTACTTTACGGTGACGGGTCATGATCGCAACGAGCGGTGTTCGATGGCGGTATTGCATTTCCGCCATCATTTTTCCATTTCCGCAAGGGTCGTAATGAGGCCCAATCTCTTTGCCACCATAGGCTTACTTGCTTTACCACCGGAGGTATTATTCTTTAATTTGCCGCACCTTCCTATGCCGCACCTATAAAGGGAGAGAAAACAGCAAGTTAAACTCATGCAACTTTTACCGGAAAGTGTTTGGTAATACAGACTCTTACCTGAACGCCATCAGCTGCCTCCAGGCAATATTCTTTTGGATCAAGCTGCAACCTAACGAGGGAATGGAACAAGAGTGAACATCGGACATATTGAACTCTTTGAACTTTATAGACACTGGAGTTAATATTCCTCCGGAACTCCTCCAGTACCTTCAACCCAGTGAAGTAACTGGTATCTACGCACCCCTGCATGCCATGCAGGATGGAGAGCTCATCATTTAAAAACATAAGGTGAGATTACCAAAAGGGGATATCGGAGGTGATTAGTGGGGAGAACGAGTACTGTTGGGGGGCCATCACTAAAGTCCGCTGGTGGCTAAATCCCTTTCACCACTTGCAGGAGAATACTTCTACGAGTCCAGCAGACAAGATTAGGCGGGCCAGTCCAGACTGTCATCTCTTCACTACGCATCACGTTGGTGGAGACCGCAGCTGTCCGGGTCCGATCGACGCCCCTGTGGGAACCAGGTGAGCGTAACAGAACGCGAAGCCTATCTACAAATCCCCACCCAGGCATAATGGAGACCTCAGAAACCGACCAACTAGCCCAATTGTTAGGAGAACTTAGGGCAGAAGTGCACTCCGCGCGCCAAGAAACTAATGCCCTCAGGAGAGAACTGATTGTGTCAAAGGAGCACACTGATGATCTTGCCAGACAACTGCTGCAAAACCAAGCCGGGCAAACACCACTACCTGGACTTGGGGGGAATTCAACCCCCGTTTCATCGAGCAGCCCTGTGCAAGTGGTTCTACCAGGGAGCATTCCTTTAGCTCCACCCGAACGCTTTGCTGGGGACCCGAAAAGATTTGCCGTTTTCATGAACCAATGTCGCTTGCACTTTTTATGCAGACCAGGAGCTTTTCCAAACGACCAAGCCAAAGTAGCCTTTGTACTGTCATACCTTAGTGGCAGCGCAGCGGATTGGTCAATTCCATTAGTCAACCAGGATAACCCTCTTCTTCGGGATTTTCAGAGTTTTCAATTGAGCATGGAAAGATTATTCGCCAGACATTCACAGGGACAGGCCCTGGATAACAAACTTCTATCCCTACGACAAGGAAACCAGGACCTGCTAACTTATATCGCAACCTTCAATAGGTTGGTGGTGGAAACCGGATGGCCAGAGGTAAAGCGAATTACATTATTTCATCGTGGACTTTGGGGTGAACTCAAAGATGTTTTGGCCCAAGTTGTGAACCGACATTAGGATTGCGCAGAATATATAGACTTAGTGGTCCAGCTAGACCACCGACTTCAGAATAGAAAAGCTGATCTAGCTAAGTTCGAGAATCGGGTATTGGTTAAACCCAATGTTACTCCCAAAGGAACAGATGCATCAGAACCAATGCAGATCGGGGGGGTTAAGGGACCCTTAACTCAAAAAGAAAGAGAAAGGAGACGACAGATGCAGTTGTGTCTGTACTGTGGGGCCTCAGGACATTTTCTACGGGATTGACCTATAAAACCATTCAAGAAAGTAGTCGGAGTTGCTGATAGAAATCAAACAGAGCCTGATTCGGGAAACGACCACGCCCGACAAGCGTTGAGGTCCGCTTGCCGAGCTTAAAGAAGGACACTCAGACCTCGCACCTAATCATACCAATGGTCCTTATTGATCCAAGGCAGCCATCACGTGTGGGATGAATCTATCACGTGTAGGATGAATCTATCTCTCTGCAAAAAGACCACTTTGGATGTTATCACCACAGTCGATGGAACTGAAATTGCCTCTGGGCCTGTAACTCATTCTACCACAGAGATGGCACTGTTAGGTCAAGATGGGCATCGAGAGACTATTGTGTTTGACTTAATCAAAGCCCCGCAGTTCCAAATAATACTGGGGATACCTTGGTTGGAAACACATAATCCTTGTATTGATTGGCGAGAGAAGAGAGTAACCTTCCCGCAGTGTGCACACACCTGTTACTCGGAAAAAACCTTGAACAAAAGCCTGGCCACAGTCGCTAATCCAGTCATGCAGTTACCTAAGGAATATCAAGAATTCCAGGATGTTTTCCAAAAAGAACAGGCAAACACCTTACCACCTCATAGATCATACGATTGTCAAATCGACCTCATACCCGGTGCACAACCTCCATGCAGTAGAATCTACGCCCTTTACGGAACCCGAAAACCGTCACCTACGACAATACTTGGCCAATACCTTGCTAATGGCTTCATTCGTCCATCTAAGTCCCCTGCATCTTCAGCTTTATTCTTCGTGCCCAAAAAAGAAGGTGACTTCAGAACGTGCATAGACTACCCCGCATTAAACCAGATCACGGTGAAGAACCGATATCCATTGCCTCTGATCCCCCGAACTACTAGACCAAGTAAAGGATGCTTTACTAAATTAGATGTCCGAGGGGCATATCATCTGGTACGTGTAAAGAAGGGCGACGAATGGAAGACAGCCTTGCGCACCAAGTACGGATTATTCGAATATCAGGTGATGCCCTTTGGGTTGTGCAATGCACCAGCAGCCTTCCAGTATTTTATGAACGATATCCTTCGTGAACTCATTGACGTCTGTGTTGTCGTATACATAGACGATATTCTAGTGTACTCCTCCTCAGAATCAGACCATGTTAAGCACGTTCGTGCAGTCCTTGAGAAACTACGCCAGTACAAGTTATATGCAAAATTGGAAAAATGTGTTTTTCATGCTACAGAAGTTGAATTCCTTGGATTTATACTGACTCCAAAAGGAGTCCGAATGGACTCTCGAAAGGTGGGCGCAATTCTCAAGTGGCCATCACCCAGTTCAGTTAAACGGGTGCAAAGCATGCTTGGGTTTGCTAATTTCTACCGCAGATTTATTCCTGACTTCTCATATGTTGTACACCCCATCACAGCACTTTTGCGAAAAAACAAATGCTTCTTGTGGACCGAAGAGGCTGAAAAAGCCTTCCAAGAACTGAAATTGAAATTCACGTCGGCACCTGTCTTAAAGCATCCACGCCCCGAGCTCCCATACATAGTTGAAACCGATGCATCCAGTTTAGCGATGGGGGCTGTCCTGTCCCAGAAGGATCCAGAAACCGGTCAACTTCATCCAGTAGCATTTTGGTCCAGAAAATTCTCGCCCCCAAATTAAACTATGCGGTTACCGATAAAGAGTTGTTAGCCATCAAATCCACCTTCAAGGCTTGGCGGCATTATCTTCTCGGTACCAGGCATACCATTACTGTAATCACCGATCACAGGAACTTGCAGTATTTAAAAACAGCCAAGGCCCAATCATCGCGTCAACTTCGATGGGCCTTATTCCTTGCCGAATTCAATTTCGTGATCACTTATCGACCAGGTTGTAAGAATGGTAAGGCAGACGCTTTGTCCCGAATCAGGATGGGAGAAGCATATTCGAACCCAGAACCGGTGCCCATAATTCCTGAACAAAGAATTCTTGGGATAACTACTCTACACACCTTAGAAGATATTCATTTAAAGATCCAACAACTTTTAGATCCAGCAGCCCTGCAGGACTGGGTTAAAAAGGGCCACGATTATTCAGTTGTCAATGACCTACCTTACTATCAAGGGCGTCTATTTCTACCACACAAGGAACTACAAGAACAAGTCATCTCCAATTACCATGAAGCTCTGATGGAAGGGCACCCAGGTATTGCAAAAACTGAAGCTAAAATTAAAAGACAATTCTGGTGGCCCACCTGGCGAAAAGATTTAAAGTCATTTGTACTGTCTTGTGGCATCTGCGCCCAGAACAAAAGTCAAAAGAAGAAACCAGCTGGTCTTTTACAAACTTTAGCTATTCCACCCGCACCATGGCACACTTTGTTTTTAGACTTTGTTACAGATCTACCGCCATGTAATGGATTCAACACCATTCTATTTATTGTGGATCTTTTTTCCAAGAATGCCCACTTTATTCCTTTAAAAGGATTACCTTCTGTTTCAATCTTGGCCAAGGAATTTCTCGAAAATATTGTTCGAATACATGGAGTTCCTTCCGTATTGATCTCTGACCGAGGTAGTCAGTTCATTTCGCAATTTTGGCAGAAGTGTTGTCAATTGGCACAAATCGACGTAAGGTTATCAACCAGTCACCATCCCCAAACCGATGGTCAGACGGAGAGAACCAACCAGACTCTTGAACAATACCTATGTTGTATGCTCCACCAAACCGAAAGTAATTGGAAGGACATATTATGGATTTCTGAATACCCATACAACAACTCTGTACATTCAGGAACCGGACAAAGCCCCTTTTATACCATATATGGACATCATCCTCGAACCTCAGAACTCGATTCGCCCCAGCATTTAGAAATGCCGGCAGTAACTCATCTGCATTCTACTATTACACAAGCCTTTAAAGAGGCAACAAAACATTTGAAACAAGCAAAAGAGAAATACAAGAAAAATGCTGATCAACATAGAAGTGAGACCCCACCATATCGAATCAGAGACCAAGTTTGGCTGGCTACAAGACATATACCTCTGAAAGGAACTCTGACTTTTAATCCTAGACATTTGGGACCTTACACCATTAAGGCCATTATCAACCCGGTGGCCGTCAAATTAGAACCACCCTCTAATATGCGGATTCATCCTGTCTTTCATGTTTCACTTCTAAAACCAGTTCAACCCGGGACAAGATTAACCAAACCACCTGACCTCATCCTAATAGATGGAGAACCTGAATTCGAGGTAAAAAACATCACAGACTCTAAAATGGTTAAATCAAGACTTTTTTATTTAATCGACTGGAAGGGTTATGGACCACAAGAAAGGTCATGGGAACCTAGTGACCAGGTTCATGCTCCTCGATTGGTGAAAAAATTCCATCGGGACTTCCCAGACAAGCCAGGGCCAAGGGGAAGAACAACTTTAGGAGGGGCCTTGGGGGTGAGTGCTGTCATGATGCCTACCCCCGGGCATCCGGATCATGTCCATCAGCCCCGGGAGCAGGCATCCAGATACTCATTAAAACCCCAACAGCCCCGGCTTAGGTGCCAGGCTCATCATAGAAAACAGTCCTGGCGCCAGGCTCATAGACTTTACTTACCTTATGCAGACCATGCTGCAAATGAGTCCAAGCCAACTTGAGGCCTGGATGGGACTATTTTATTACAGGGACTATTTTTCACTCGGGTGTGGTTCTGGGGAACTTCTTACCTGGGACTACTTTGCAGGCTATTTAAACCACGCCCGAACAGCAGCCCATGCTTCGCGTTATTCTGCATCCAGCAGCGTGATGCTCACCGTGTCTGCAAGTCAGCATCCAGTGTTCTGCCACGCCCGCCTCGAATCCGGAGCTCCTAGACAAAAGAAAAAGAAAGGAGAAGAGGTTAGATCACGGACATTATTTGATTCCTTACCTGATTCCGGACCCAGCACATCTCCGAGCCTGGAAAGGACATTATTTCAGCACGCGTCGCTTCGCCAGCAGCAGCGCCGTGTTATACTCACCAGTCCACCGCATCTTTCGACTCGGCGCTGCCTCCATCATTTTCTTCATCGAAATCCAGCACCTGGGGGGAAAACAAAAGGAATAACAAGGTGAGCCGAGAAAACCGACAAAGACAATCTCTTTGCCACCATAGGCTTACCTGCTTTACCACCGCAGGTATTATTCTTTAAATTGCCGCATCTTCCTATGCTGCACCTATAAAGGGAGAGAAAACAGCAAGTTAAACTCATGCAACTTTTACCGGACAGTGTTTGGTAATACAGACTCTTACCTGAACGCCATCAGCTGCCTCCAGGCAATATTCGTTTGGACCCAGCGGCAACCTAACGAGGGAATGGAACAAGAGTGAACATCGGACATATTGAACTCTTTGAACTTTATAGACACTGGAGTTAATAGTCCTCCGGAACTCCTTCAGTACCTTCAACCCAGTGAAGTAACTGGTATCTACGCACCCCTGCATGCCATGCAGGATGGAGAGCTCATCATTTAAAAACAAAAGGTGAGATTACCAAAAGGGGATATCGGTGGTGATTAGTGGGGAGAACGAGAACTGTTGGGGGGCCATCACTAAAGTCCACGGGTGGCTAAATCCCTTTCTCCACTTGCAGGAGAATACTTCTACGAGTCCAGCAGACAAGATTAGGCGGGCCAGACCAGACTGTCATCTTTTCACTACGCATCACGTTGGTGGAGACCGCAGCTGTCCGGGTCCGATTGACGCCCCTGTGGGAACCAGGTGAGCGTAACAACTTGTTGGAAAAATGTCCCAATAACATGTAGTTCAGAAATGGCAGGAACAGTGGACCCCAGATAGCTGTAGGATATGGCGTCTGGAGTTAAGTGGAAAGAGTCAACTTTGATCACCAAATTGCTGGGTAAACTAATGTCTGCAACTGAGCTTTTAAACTGAGAAAAACACAGTGCTGAGAAGAAGGCAATCCAAAAGATAAACGGGCAGATTCTTCTCTTACATGCAGGCAATAAGTGGAACACAAACGCTAGGCAAAGCAATGACTGGAGGGAGGTGGAAAGGTCCTGTCAACGGGTGGGCGGCTGAAGTACAAAATCATCAAGTACACTAACCTTACAAAACACGGCAAAAACATGAAGCAAGGCAGTCCGTTAAACAGGCAGAGGTCAGGTTTACAGAGGGTTCAAAGATTCAGCTGAAGACGAAACGTCAATGGATTTGGAACTTCAATCAGAAGCGGCGAGCTGAATGCGAACGCTGCTTATGTAAAAACCGAAGGTAAAACGTCAGAGCACTTTGATTGGATGGAATTGGCACCTGACAGAGCAGCAGAGCGGAATGGGAATCATAGATTTATTTGATTCCCTGCCACAATCTCCAGTGTGAAAGGAACGGAGGAATGAAGCGCCGCACACCATAAGGAAAGGAATTAGCAGTGCGAGTGCCCTTTGATGTGCAAACCCGTCTCCTGGAATGCGGTCCACAGCGAGATGTAACAGCCACATTTCCAATTGTAAGGGGAATTTCGTCTGTGACATCGACTCCCTTCTCCAGGTCTCAATTCCTTTCTGAGGAAAACAAAGTTCCAGCTTGTGGTGCTATAAGGCTTCAGATCAAACTCAAAAGAAAAAGTTCCAACTCAAACATCATTCCTAATTGACCATAGTTTTGATTCACTATTGGGTTCCTGGAGAATGCCTCCCTTCTCCAGGTATTTTAGTCTCAATGTTCTCACAGTGCCAGGGGAATGACTCCCTTCCCCGTGCTTTCTTTCTGATTGGCTTCACGATACACAATCCTCAGAAAAACACCAGGAGGTTTTGCTTCCTTGTAATGAGGTCTCTTGGATTCACAGTTCACAAGAGCTGAGCAGAATGACGCCTTTCCCCCAGGCCCTTCTTAGACTTTAGTATGCAGTACACACGGCCAGCGGAGATGCTTCCCTTCCCCTGGCTTGCTTTGCACTTCAAAAGTTCACAGTTGTTTGCGTGCGGGTCCCAGACCTGTGTATTCCTCTTGTATTTGTGCAGTAGTACTGGTTCATCATCCTGCCAGGTACTGTGACTATGAAGATGACTTAGGTTATTCTTCATAAAACAGGTGCGGGTCCATGACCCATGTTCTGACACTTTTCAGGACTTCTGGAGGCCCAACAACCTTCCCAGCAACCGAGGTACTTGGAAGGGGCTTTGCTGGTGTTCTTCGGCCAGCTGTTTCCTTTCGGGCCTCTCGCTGCACCTGCTGCTTTCTAGTGTGCTGCGGCAGCTCTGCAGCATTTGATACCTTGCGGGCTGCACGTCTTCTGTTGACTGTGCATTTCAGCTGCTTCGTGTGGCTGGATGCCTGCTTCTCCACTGCTCCGGTCGGTCTCTCTGGAATAGATAGGGACAGCTCTGCCTTCAGGGCAGTGTCCCCAGCAACAACTTCCTCTGGTCTCTGCTCCGTTCTGCTTCCGGTTTTGCGTTTCCTCCCCAGAAGGGCTTCTCTCTCCTGCCTGGTTTCCCTCTTTAGTTATGAATGGGCTCTGCCCAATCAGGTTTTGAGAAAAACTACACTGTTCATTCACCTTCTCGTAAGTGCTCTTTATGCTTCCGCACTTCGTCTTCGTCCCAGTACTGATCTTGAGGTCTTCCAGGGAGTCAACTGTTCTCTCCCTCATCTCAGTACTTATGGGATACATGTCCCTTGAGGGGTCTACACTCTTCCTCATCCAAGTACTTCCTAAATTGCGGCTAGGGCAAAAACATATTACAAACATGTTAGGCAGAATCATATGCGTACCCTTTGGGAACACCACACACAATTAAGACTACAAGTGACAGTACAAATTTACCTTTGGTACAAGCCTGTACTACACAGTAAAGTGGTAGCGATGGCTGAGCAGCCAGACTTATCTCAAGAGTAAAGTGAGCAGTATCAATAGTTACACAAAGGACAGCAATTACTATGGTTCAAATAAACACTGACTCAAGGTTTCTGAGTAAAAGAATATACATTTATTTACACATCAGTTGTAAAACAATTCACTAAAGTAAAGCAGTAGAAAAATCACACTCTTAATACACTACACACCACCCAATAGATTCTGGCCAAGTTAAGCTCAAAATGAAGTGCGAGCAAAATGGCACTCCAGCAATTTAAAAGGGAGGGAAAAACAAGGTTAGACAAAAGTTGAGCAGCACCAACAAGTAAGTAAGCAGGGCAATCTAGAAAAGGCAACTACAGTGAGGAAATCAAATCAAGAGGCCTGGGCCAATGTCAGTGGACCAAAGTCTTTGCAGAGGATCACACAGTTCAGAGTAGTTCGCGGTTAAGGCTTTGCCAAGATTTCGGAACGAAGTTGGTCGGAAGAAAAGTTACTTTAAAGAATAGAGAAGGACAAGCCCTCGCATTGGCAAAAGATTTCAAAGACTTTCACAGCGGTCGGATGGAACGAACAACTGGGTTTGAACAGTACCTTAAATGAAGAAGAAGGCTGTAGCTGAGGCAGACATTGCTGGCAGGTCCTGCAGGCTCACGGTTCCTGAAGTGACTGTCAGACTGACACGAAGTAGGAAGACTGGAGGGTCCTGTAATGCACAGGGAAGATACCAGCAGCAGAGCAAAGCAACAAATAAAAGGTGCATTCCTTAAAACCCAAGCAGGGTCTGATCCTCTTGGCTATCCGGTTCACTGTAGCTGTGCACAGCAAATTCGACCAGAGGAGGGAGGCCTGGCTTGCAGTTTGGTGAACTAGTGGGTCTCACCAGCTCAAGGGGAGAAGATTCCTTGCAGATCTTCCCTGTCGTCGACGTTTGGAGATCTGGACCCGCAACAGGGCTTCACTGGGAGGTTCAGTCATGGTAGGGGTCCTCTTCTGTCAGCTTCTCTTCAGTTCTCTCGATCCAGTGGTGACTCTGCCTTCTCAGTCCGAGAGACCTGCTTTTTATGCAGTTTTCCCCCATTCACACAGCCTGGCTGTCAATCACACAGTAGGGTGGCTGTCCTGGCGGGACAGTCACCACAGCCAATCATACAGTGCACATGGGTCTCCAAGGAGACCCTGTGCAGGGAGTCTCAAACCCCTCCCTCACACCCTGTCCCCCTCAGACATTCAGGAGCCTAAGGAGGGCTTCTGTGCAGAAGCCCGTCAAAGGACGGCAAACAAAGGAACCAAACCTGGTTTGGCGTGCAGAGTAAAACACGAGAAAGACCTTTACAAAAAGAAATGGCAAATAAACCCAGCCGGAACCAAATAAAAGTAAATGGGGTCCAGCGGATTTAAGTTTGAGGCTACTAACTTAGCGTAAAACAGTACCAAGGCTATTTAAATAGACCACGGTAGGAAAAATAGGCTAGATACCACTGCCACCAGCCAAATCTTAAAGAAAGGGGAACGAAATAATGTTGCATGAGAAACAGACAAAAAGGGATAACTATTAACCCTTTCCAGAACTCTATGTAAAATAGTTTGTCCTGGGTCTGTGAATTTAAAAAGACTAATAAAGTCAGTGGCAACTTTACATGTTCTGGGAGACAGTAGTCAGCCCCAGAAAATGGAGTTTAAAGTGGGAAGTCTGAAAAAGACAACCCTGTGTCACTGTACTAAAGGTGCTTTGTAACACACAGCAAAAAGAAGATGCCTATAGAGTAGGTGAGGCTCCACAGTCTATGAACACAAAGAAATGTTAAACGCACACAGCAAAACACATGTAAGAGTGGGAAAAAGGCTCACACTCTTACCAGGTGAAAAAAATAAATCCTAGAAATCCAGGAAAGCTGCTGCGGGACTCAGTAGGTAAGGGAAATTAGCCATTCTGGAGAATTCTCCCTAACAAAACACTAGGGAAAGTGTTGGTGGGAGGGAGGTAGGAAGGTGTGTTGTGGTTAGGTGGTCTATGGGGATATCCAGGTTCTCCCCAGGTCATCACTAATCCCATCGGGGGCTTCCCTCCCCATGAGAACAATCCACTGAGTACCACCCCCAGGTGGACTATCGGGTAGCTGCCTCACCTCCCTGGCCTCATGTGAACGGTCTCTCCCCAGCAGAGAAGTGACGACATCCGGGGATTCGTCACGATAGATTTAAATATGGGAGCTGGTAAAGGAATATGAAGCATCTGTAGATTATGTTTAACCACCAGCGTGAACATAATTCTAATGGATTCGAGTCTACCCCACCACGTTAGATATAGTGGGGACCACACTGCAGCTGATACATGCAATCTCGCTAAAATGGTTTGCATAGTCAATTTCATTATTTCTGCATTTGAGGATGCTTTAGAGATCCATACATATTTAATGGAAACTGGAAATTACTTCAATCCAGAGTTGGCAAAGTCATGTTTGAGACACAAGGAATTAGGTGGAACAATTTCCGATTTGTCCTTATTTAATTTAGAAGCAGAGAATTCCAAAACCTTTATAATAGTATCCGTTAAGTTGGAAAGCATCACCTTTGACTTCCTAAAAAAAAAATAACAATATGTCATCTGCATGAGCTTACATTTTTATTTCCCTTTTGCCACACATAATGCCTGGAATGTCATTGTCCATTCAAATAAGTTCTAACAGAGGTTCAAGGGATAATACAAAACGAATTCGAGCTAAGGGGCAACCCTGTCGCATACTCTTTGAAGTGAAAAGAAAAAGGAGAAATTACCGCTCATATAAATTGTTGTTTTATGGTCAGAATATAAAATATTTGCAATAGATAGAAAGCCCTTTCCAATAGTATGCCACTTGAGTGCTTCAAATAGATCATCCCACTTTACCCAATCAAAAGCTTTTTCAGCATCCCATGCGATTGCCATGTAACTATCAGTAAAAAAGAAATGTTGTTGATAATATGATGCACATTCATAAACAGTTTAGCATTCACAAATCTATTTCTACCCCTGACAAAACTAACCTGATCGGATTTGATTAATTTGTGTGTGAACAATTCAATTCTATTAGCTAATATTTTACCAACCATTTACAATCGGAGTTAATTAGTGATATAGGCTGATCATTTTTAGGTAGCTCATTACCCTTATCCAGTTTTTGGAAAAGGATCAAAAGGGCTTCTGTAAACATGCCGGATGCTCTACCAATCTCAGAAAAATACTTATATAAAGAGACTCATTTTGTGGCCAAAATCGAAGCAATTACTTATTAATCAGAGCTGCTAATTTTGACTCTTTAGTGTGTTTTAGACATTTAGTGAATCTTTTAAAAAAATTGTCTAGATTATATTTACTTTAATAAATTGTACTGCGCCGCATCAGTTTTCGCAGTTATATAACTTGAAAGTGTGCTGTATTTCGTAAGAGGTTCCTGAATTGACTAAAGGAGCCGAAGCTTTTCCAACTGTAACTGAGAACTACAGTTGCCTAGATTTCTGCAGTTCCTGCTACCTTTTCTTACAAGGTCAGGCACATCAGTGCCGGTTTGTGCTGGTTTGTGTGCAGTGAGTAGTACAGGGATCACTTGGTCACTGGAACACTAAGGCTTGAGGAAACAAATCCTGCTAAGTAAACTATTCAGAAGTAGTTGTGTAATATGTCTCGAATGGAACTGATCACTAAAATCCAAGCAAATCAAAAATCCAGACTAGCGATGGCTGCTGTTGAACATGCTCTCAAAGAAACGTTGATTCATAATGATACGGCCCTGCCTTACACATTGGTAGCAGGAATAAATCAAGCTAATCCTAGTTCTGGCGATAGCCCAAAAGCTCAAATAAAATCACACAAAACGACAGTATGCAGTAATAAAATCACGGCAAAAATGTCGCCTGTACAAAAAATTGCGACAAAAATGCTGTGGTTTGACCTGGTAAAGGTGTACCCCATTATAACATTTAAGGGGAACCGGGGTTGCGGGGGAGTCCCCTGGTCCACTTAAATGGTATAATGGGTCTGGGGGTTGCGGGGGTGTCCCCGCATCCTTTACATGGATGGCGGCGGCAATACCGCAGCCTGTTTGCTGTGATTTTTTGTGTAAACAGCCTTTTTTGATGCGGTTTTAACACATGGAACCAAAATGACTGATTTAACAAACAGAGATGGATTGTCTATACCGGATAGTCTTTCACTATTGGGTGACTCAGTCCTGACATTAAAAACAGTCTTATAAAACACTTGTTCACTTGTATGCCGCCACTGAATTTTCAGACTATATATGCAAGGCAAAGATTTACCTGGCCATTATAACTGAGAGATGGCTCCAGGAAACAAATATACATGCTGCAAAAATTGCCACCCCACCTGGGTATAAGAGCTTGCATACTGAACACATAGGCCAAAGAGGAGGAGGTGTGGCAATAATGTTTAGAGATTACTTTAACATTCTCATAGCCAACCCCCCCAACTCCTCCCAGCGTTGAACTCTTGTGAAGCTATGTTTGTGAAATTTGGACTTAACCCCAAGTCCACACTCAATATTCTTATACTTTATCGTCCACCAATATTGACCCCTAGTTTTGAAGAACAACTAATGGACTTTTTGGGATCCACGATAAAATCTAGCTACCCACTTAAAGTTCTGGGCAATCTTAACCTGTGGGCACATGATCAATCTGATCAAGCTGCTAGTACATTGCTGAACCTCCTAGAAAGTCTATGATTGAAAGAGAAGGTTATAGCAGCCACACATTGCAGTGGAAATATTCTTGATGGGATCCCTATCACACCAATTAATATCCAACCATGTATATGGTCTGATCATTCATTTCTGATTTTTGGTATCCAACTCTCAAATGTACCATCGAAACTAGTCAAGCAGAGGCGAAACCCTTTCTTTCTAGAAATACCTAGAAAGTCACTTATGAGGCCTTTGAGGTGATTGTCACTCCCCAACTAAACTCCTTGGAAAGAAACATATCGTTAGAATCTCTTACTGAACAGTTTTGCTCAATAACCAACAAAACCTTTGAAACCTTGGCACTACTATGCCTAAAGCTAAAAAAGGAAACAGATCAGGCAGTGGTTCTCTTCCGAGGTGTTAGCCGCTAGGAAGGTTAAGAGGATGGCTGAACGCAGCTAGAGGAAGAATCCATCCAACTCCACTCTTGAGATCTATAGAACAGCTTGCAAATGTTAGAAAACAGCCATTTTCAAGGCCAAGGAGATTAAAGTAGATGAACAGATTAAGGGAGCTAAGTCTAAATCGAATGAGCTATTTACTATCTTACAGGAGTTAAAAGGATCCAGTAAGGACTCACATTTTGTTGTTTATACTCTCTGGTGTCAAAACGTGCATGAGGGATTTACACACAAAATTGATCAACACTGTGAACGCAGTGTAGATTGTCTCAAGGGCATGAAAGTTGAACCTGAAGTCGTACAAACTGTTCCTAGGGTAGAATCAAACCCTAGTGATATTTTACTTTTAAACAAGTCTCAGACAGTGAGGTCTTAGAGATAGTACGCACAATGAAGCCTACCTCATGTACAGGAGATATCTTTCCCGCTGCATTGTTTAATGCACCCCCAGTACAATGCGTTTATGATTTAGAGAAACATGATCAAGACCTCTGAACACGTGAAAACCTTGGGGGTTTTCATTGACCCCCATCTAACCTTCAAAAAACATGTGGCATACTTAAGCTCTTCCTGCGCGTATACAACACACTTACTCTGGCAGATTCGATCTTACCTGTCAGAAAAGAACAGACTGTTAATCACGGCTTCAACAGTTAACACAAAACTAGATAGTCTGCTGGTTGGAATCTCTAAGGCCAACATAAAAAAAGCTACAAGGGATTCAGAATGGGGCAATCCAGGCAGTATGTGGCATGAATAGAAAGGTACATATTTCTGATGCCCGTCGGAAACTGCACTGGCTTCCCATTCAACAGAGAATTCATTTCAAAGCTTCCAGCCTGGTATACAAATGCTTGGCTGTTAATGCCCCTATGTATCTCGACTCCCAAAACACGAAAGCGCCAGTTGGATGTTCTTGGTGTTCTTACAAGGAGGAGCTCCTATCCCAGCCTCGATACTAGAGGTTTGGAGGAATCCGTTTTGATTCATGGGCTCCAACCATGTGGAACACCTTACCACTGCCACTTAGACCGATCCCTTCAATTGCCCAATTCAAGAAAGTTCTAAAAACATGTTTGTTTCACAGAGAAAAGGAGTAAGAACCCTGGTTATTAGCCATGCCCCCTCTTTGTTTTGTTGTATGTATTGTGAGCGTCCTGAGGCCACTGGGTGTGCTGGCCCTATATAAAAAATGTATATAGAACAGTATAGAATATGTGCAAAGAAATCTATAGAGAAACCATGTGGGCCAGATGCTTTAGCCTTGTTCAAATCTTTTATGGCTTTAAAGATTTCATCAGCATGCACAGGATTATCCAGGGAACTCAAATCAATATCCGAGTGAGGATTATTTTTTAACTGGCTAAAAAGATTATTAAAATCAATATGTTCTGATGTATACAAATTCTTATAAAACTTGGAAATAAATGTCTAAAATAGCTTTCTCAGCTGATACTACCACTCCTGAATAATTTTGGATGCATTATATTTTAGACCTTTTCTTTCTGATTTTTAAATATGATGTGAGGGCCTTACTAGCCTTATTGGAAGTTTGATAAATGTTTGACTTATATTTAAGTAGAATTCCACAAGTGTGTTCGGATTGTTTTTTATTATTAGTGAAGCATAGAGATAGTATTTCCCTAAACAATCAATAATCCACATTGTAAATCTCCTTTTCATTTCTATTTAATGGGTAAAAAATGTATCTAAATCTTTCTTTGCCTCTTTTCTTTGGCTACAAATGAGATGAAATGTCCTCATAGAGTTGCGTTGTAAGTATCCCAATTATTAACTGGTGAGGTATCAGATTCTTTATTAATTTAAAAGAAAAAATGATGGAATTTGAGATATGACTTTTCAAAATGATGATCATCCAACAACACTATCCAAGTCTAGATTCGTAATTATTGGAGTACGATCCGATATTACTGGGCTTTCGATTTTAGATTATACAACTGTAGCAGGTAAGGATTTTAAAATGCAAATCTAGTCAATAAGGGACATTGTATTATGAGGAATGGAATGAAACGTGAAATCAAAACCTGTAGGATGTGCAAGTCTACACAAATCTACCAAACCAGTCTCTAATAAACAGCACAGAAACTCCTTATGTGTTTTGCTGCTTTTAAATTGACAAGTTGATTTTCTGTCTTCAAACGGATCAAAAATGTTGTTAAAATCTCCCCAAACAACAAGATCAGCTAAATCAGACTGCATGAACACATTTTGCATATGATCCCAAAATAAGTGATCCAGATCTGCGAGACCATACATATTTACATATTAACAATGGAGATAATCTGAGATTTTATTTGTGATTAAACGAAGGCCAATCTTCCTTTAGTATTAGACTCTTTAGGTATCATTTTGTAATTCATCCCTTTTCTAATCAATATTGCAACACCATTCCATTTTTCTTCAGCTTGGCTAGCAATTACTTTTCTCACAAAAAATGTTTGTTTCCTGAACTCCTGTAAAGACAAATGCGTTTCCTGTATGCAAGCTACCGACGGTTTAAATCTGTTCAAATGTGTAAGAACCTTTATGCCTCTTAAACTAATCGTGCAGGCCTTTGACATTCCATGTGATACAAGGGAAAGTCATTGTCCTAACTGTGTAGGAAGATGAGTCTTATCATTAGAAATAACACTAATCAGGCCCATCTGAACAACATATGTCATACGAAGAGCCCATTACAGATAACACCAAGAATCTATAGCATAGTAACAGTATATATGAACCTACCGGATAACCTTTGCCCTGTGTCTCTCCTTCTGCACTACTTTTAAGTGCTTGAAAGGCTAATGTTCAGCCATCTTACAATTTAATTTACATCCATAACCTTTGAGACCCCCTACAAGCAGGTTTCCGTTCCTGTTACTCACTGAAACTGATCTCATGAATGTGTCTAACTTCATCGCCTCTGCTAAGCACTCCAATCTATCCTAATTCTCCTGGGCCTAGCCTATGCATTTGACACTCTTGATCACTCTGATCTCCTTAATACTCTTTCTTCTTGGGATTTGCTTTCAAGCCTGTGCCTGGATTTAATTCCTACCGTCCCCCATGCCAATTCTCTGTCTCCTGGAGAAACAAAACCTCTCTACTCACTCCTCTGTTGGTGTTACACAAGGCTCTGTCTTGGGGCTGCTCCTCTTTACACTCTACGCCTCTGCTCTTGGGGCACTAATCTCCTCTGGGTTCTCGTACCAACTCTTCGTGGACGACACTCAAATCTTGTTCTCTTTTCCTGACCTCTCCTCTGAGCTCTCTATTAAAATGTCCAACCGCCTGATGGCTTTCCACACTCTGATGCAAAACTCTACCACACAGAGGTGCTCTTCTTCCCTACCATACCAATACACTCTCTCATCTCTTCCTCTGTCTATCCAGTTCCCACCAGACACTCTCCCACCTTCAGCTAGAAACCTCAGCATCATCTATGACCCTTCTCACACCTTCACTACTTTCATCTCCAAACCTGTATCAGCAGCTCGCCTCAACCTCAGGCACCTCCTTCTTTTCAACATACCCAAGCATCTCTTAACAACCCTTGTCTTCTCTAAAGTGGACTACTGTGACAGCATCCTATTTGGTCTCCCCAACTATGCTTTCTGTCCTCTCGACAAGATCATTATAATTATAATTGTTCTTTTATAACATGCTTAATACCAAGTGTTTTCTAAGTGCAGGATTGGGATTCCAACCTGTGTTGCTCTGCGTTGTCTTGCTTTCAAGACAAATGCATTGCCCCAGAGCTATCCTTCCTCACCATCATTAACTTTGTTACCAGAACTCTCTTTGAATTCCCTCACTTCACACCTACTTCCTCAAGGCTGTCCATTACCTCCAAGAAATCTAGTCTGCCACCAGTCATAACCAGAAACAAATCAATATCGTCCAGTCCCACTCTAAACTACCATCCACACCCCCACCCATTGCAGTGTGCAACTCGTTCATTAACTACTTCAACTATCAATACTCTATCAGAATTGTCCCTGGACCTACTATGATAGCAACCTCGTCTGTCGATCCCCTATTCCCTTACTGCTGCCCCCCCTCCCTCCAGCACTATCTTAAATGTTGTCAGGCCTAGTATGATAGTCACTTGTTTTGTTCCTCCCCTCCCTTTCTGCACCCCTCTACCTCAGAAATGTCGTCAGGCCTAGTACGGTAGTCGCCTGTCTGTTTCCATTTCATTCCCCCTCTCCCCCTCCCTTATCTATGTCTTAGCACTTGCACTATCCGAAATGTCGTCAGGCCGAGTACGATAGTTAATTTCACATCCTTACTGTTCATGGCCTGTAAGAATGTCATTGTATTTTCCCTTGTTCCCTTCCTTGCCTTGAAGCGCTTTGAAACACATTGTGTATAGGTGCTATATAAATAAACTATCATATGATATCGTACCGTCACCAGGCTGGACGGCTGATGATGCAAAACAGGACCAGATTTAAGTTTCTTCTCCTGGGTCACAAATGTATCGACGGTAGGGAACCATTGTATCTATTTTGCTCTATCCGACTCTACAAGCCTTCTCATGATCTCTGCCTCCTTGACTACCCTTGTGGCTCCTTGCCATCCATGTGCTTCCTCTCGCTTTCGCTCTTTCTCTTTTGCTCTATTTGTATGGAATTCTCTTTCCATGTGCATCCGAGAAACTATCCACACAGATTTGTTCAAAACCAAATTAAAAGCCTACCTCCTTGACTCAGAGCTACCCTCTTAACCTTCCTCACATGTGCCTGCTAGCTAACATTTTTCCCTCGTCTCTAACCTGCCTCTGTCCCTCACTTCCTCTGCCTCCACTCTAGCACTTCACTCATTATGGTCCCACCCTCAGCACAACTGGCCGTACCGCCTACATGCAGCGAACAAGTCAATTCTGTTGGTTGTCCTTATCTATGTATGTTCACTTCTGTTTTGTCGCTGGTGACTGTTCCATTTAGTCCCCTTTACAACCTCGTCAGAATGACCCTCCAACTCACCCCATCATAAGAAGCTCACTGCTTCCTGTGAAATCTGATTTCTTATCTATTGTACGTTCTTTTATGATCAAAAGAGAATTGTTCCTACTGTATATATAAATGAATAATGTCATTAGACAAAACAAAGTCGACACATAGAAAAATCAGGGGAGAAAAGCAGAACAACTGCAATATGTGACGCCAGGGCATTGATATTCTTCTACATTTGTCACTGTAGAATATGAACAGACACCACCGAAAGCACAGAATAAACCAAAAACATAACATCTTAAAAACTACCTATGAACAAGTATGCAGACAAAAATCGTATGTGGAAGCTGAGCATGCCCTGAAAGGGGCGGAAAAGCAGGCACTCACGTTTCCTACGTCCACTCAATTTTATGAGTAAATAACTGGTACCAAAAAGCTAAGACACACCTTGTGCGATTTCAAATAGGCGTTTACACCGCAGGGCAATCTGCGATGGGGTAAAGGGACTGGGTGTGGAAGGCATTCTGCCCATGTGTGTAGGTAGGTCTGTTTTTAGGTAGGGTGACTGGATAACACCAGGTCACAGAGACCCTACAAATCATTCCTGGGTTTTCATTTAACAAACCAGTGCATTCTTCAAGGTACGTCTTGTTCGACGTCAGTTGGTTCAACTGGAATTTAAGCACTCATACAATGATTATAAGAAGGAAATGCAGGACTGGATCAGTAATGTCATGGCAAACAAGAATTCATCTGATTGGTCCATCTGCAATGCCCATCACGTTTTAGCCAAAATATTTGGAAAGGAAGTTGTACATGTCTGGTCAGTGACACAAGGTTTGGTGTCAGAGACCCTGGCTCCTAAATCTTGATATGCAGGGAGAGGTTGGGCATTTTTTTCCTGCGTTTTTAATTTATTTCATTAAAGCATACATCTTTCATTTACATTACCTTTTAAAACGCACTTCATGAATTCTACGACTGGCTCTGTTTCGAATATAGTGGCAAGTTGACTGAACTAGCAATGTTCCTATGTGAAAGTGCAAGCCACTAGGCTGGCCTGGCCGTTACCTGATGAGCCCCCCAAAGAGTGGAAGGAGTGGAATCCCCTATGCTTGCTAATCCTACAAAGGCGTGGTATTCCTGCATCAGGGTTGTTCAGTAACCCTCACTCAGAGGTATCCAGGACCATACCATGAAGCAGGGGTAGACATTTCAGGATGCAAGCTAATAGCCAGGCATAGAAAGTCACTTGCCACCTGCATTCACCACATGCACACAGCACTGTATGTCTTACACACCAAGAGTCAATTATCACTCACCAATGGCAAGTGCAAATTGTGAGATCCGCAGATCAGAGCTCTTCAAACTCGCTAACATCCCTGGCCAAATCTGCTAATACTCCCTCTTGACAAGCCTCTAACAGTATATCATCAAAAGTCCCTAACCGAAGGAGTAGCTAAAGCCTGCTGTTATGAAATCTATGGAGCCCTCACGAAATACCTACCTAAAGTCTCCTCTTAGGTGGCCAGGGAAAGGCAGACACTTCCTGACCCTGGGGTGGTGTTAGCTGGGATGATCACATGGAAGGGAGGGGGAACAGGTTAGGAGGAATGGGAGATCCCCTTAGGTAACTTTCCCCAAGATCCCAATCTCCTAATAGCTTATTGTAAAATAGAAGCTATTAAAAGAACTAACTTTTTTGATGGGGACTTTAAGTCTGAGAATTCCCAGAGTACTGGGACGAAGAAGAAGATTGCAGAGGCACAAGGTTGCAGAGTGCTGTCCATGGGGATTAATTACCCACACCTGACGGTGGCTGAGAGGCATAAAAGGCCCCTTCAGATGCAGGTCATTAGATTAAGAACAAGAACCAGGTCAAGATCGAGATCAAGGTGGAAGAAGGCGAGGGGGTTGAAGTAGCAGTAGCAGGAGAGCAGTATTCGCAGTAGTGGGTGGAGAAGTTTTAGACTCTCCACACAGCAGTAGAAGAAATTGTGGACGAACAAGGACACCGGGATCAGAGTGTAGAGAGAAGATGATGCCGTTTCTGGAAGATTACAGCTGCATGGGTCGCACAGCAGAAAGCGCACCCGTTTCTAACTTTCCCCAACAAGCAGCATTCATGGGTGGCAGGCGAGCACCGAGACGATGGGGAGACTCCAGCTTCAGAGGCGGTGCAGCGGAAAGTGCACCTGCTTGTGACTTTCACCAACGTGCAGCGTTCAAAGGTGGCAGGCGAGCACAAGAACACTGGGGAAGCTGCAAGGACTTGGGAGATGGTGCAGGAGAAGTTGCAGGGCTGCAGCAGAGAAGAGAACAAGATGGCTGGGAGCAGCGAAGGACACAGATGCGCACTCCACCGGTGAGTTCACTGTCAAATTCAGACCCCGGAGTGCTCCTTGGTTACCCGTTGCATGAACCCAGTATCATTATTGAATAACGACCTAATGCAAAACCGAGTACTGACTTTAACAAATATCAAGCTGGTATAAACAAAAAGAAGTTGGCAGACAGAAAACCCAAAGATTCCATCAGAAGGAGGTGATTGCTATATAGTGGGTGGTAAGAACAAACAACTACATAAAGGGGCAGTATATAAAGAAGGGAACCCAAACTATCATTGCCAAAGCCAAACCGGACATACACTAAGAAACTTGACAAATGCCCTGGGTTGCCTAAGTCAAGGGAAGATATCTGACCATAAAGTGTATGAGGACGATTGCCCATATGTAGAGAATGTCTTCAACCCACATTGCCAAAGCCAAAGAAGTATGAAAATGAGAAGGAGTTGTAATCAGCATTTGGTTAATCATACAAAGGTGGAACAAGATTGGCAGGAGGGCTGCCTGTCTGTTACACGAGGTTCAGGAGGAAGGAAGCATAGCCTGTCTTGCCTATGGCAAGCACATAGGTGTGACAAATAGCACAAGTGCAGAGAATTCTAAATAATCTAAAGTTGTGGAGCAGAAGCACAAGACATGGTTAAAACCTTTTGAAGTTGACCCTTTCCACAGAAGTACTTGGAGGTCATAGTTGGGCCCGCAAGGGAGTATACCAGGTCTTGGAACTTTGTGCCAATTTGTTCTGTGCAGGCAGGAGAGTATACCCGTACAGTGAACTGGAGTAGTTTGTCTTGGCTGGCAGGAGAGTAGACCAGACCGAGAGCATTGCTAACCATTGTTGTGGAAGTGGTAAACCTGGCATGAGACTAAGCAAGCTAAAAGTTCATAAAGTACTGTGGTGGGATAAAACTTATGACAAGGTTGAAGTGGTGCCAAAACATCTTGAAAATAGCATTTGTTTTGTAGCTGATGAAGTTTTGAAATGTGCTTGATGAATGTCTGTTTTGATAAAGCAGTACTGAAGTTGAAGGGGTGCTAAAACCTCATGACCAAGACATTTGCTTTAAAGTTGAAGAAGTCACAAACTATTCATTGTTGATGACAGGAAGTTGTCTCAAGACCTTGACTACAAGTAGACGGAGGAAAATGTTGTTAAACAATTGTGAACTATCCTCGGAATCCAAGTTGGAACTTTGTGTTAAGAAGTTGGATTAGGAAAATAACTGAAGTGGAACCTTTTTCTTATGATTTGATTATCGTTTTTGAACATTTAAAGAAAGACCTGCTTAAATCTGGGGAAGGGGAATTCACCAAGGTTGTCAGAAGAAGTATCTGTTGTGTTGTGAACTCTATTGCTTTGTTTGTTGTTGTTAAACTGCCATATAATTCCTTATTGATTTGGTGTGTATACAAGTGTGAGGGGCAGAAAACGTTTGTTAGGGTGTTTTGCTTTAGTTCATTTTAGGCAGGGGAATCCTCGTCAGGGTAGGGATAGTGAGGCATTTATCCAACCTTTTTTGATTCAATAAAAAGGCATTTGTTGAAAAACCTTCAAGTTGTCTGGCTCACATTTCTTACCCCTCACATATGGTGTCAGAAGTGGGATGTAGCTAGTTGACACAAACTAGGGATCCACAAAGGAATTGAGTCTAGAAGAGTCTAGAAACTTTCTTATGAAGATAATAATTCAACCACCAGAGGCAGATGACTTTGTTTTACAGGTCTGACCACAAGACAAACTAAACACTATTTATTTTCTTACAAAACAAACAGTGACCAAGACTGCCTATCCCCTAAATCAGCAAAAACGTGTTTTCTGTCAGAAACCATTGTCTAATATAAAAAAGAGTGTCAGATTATAATTTTAAACATTCTATTAAACTTACTTTGAGACTCATAAACAGACCCTGGATTTCAGTGCCCTTCACACATACTCAACTTGAGTCCTTTGAAACTATGTTGGTCTAAAAAAATCTGACCAACTCAGGGGAAGTAGAGGAGCCCATAGAAATAGATTCATTATCTGAGGAAGAAGACAGTGAAGAGTTTCAGACCCCTCCTTATCTACAAAAGGGGGATCTTTTAGAACACAGGGAAATCCTGATAGGAGTGTTTACGATGGCTACTTTGGATGCCCTTTTGACAAAACTGACAGAACATCAAATACAGGCTGAAGCCAGATTTCAATAGGGGTCAGAAAGAATAGCACATTCTCTCAAAGACCAGTAATTCCACAAAGAATATTACAACCTTCTAAGGAGGGGGACAAATTGGGAAATGTCTTCCTGTATTTTGAGAGATTAGCACCTCAGTTGAACTGGAGCCCTGAATTAAAACCCTGCAATGTATCTACTCTTTTAAAAGGGGAACTACAGAATCCATATCATCTTCTGAATCCAGAGGGTATTACTCCATTTTCTGAAATCAAAGGTTTATTGACGAAAGTGGGAAAAACTGAAAACTTCTACAAACAGCTTAGAAGTATTACATTGAATCCTGATGAAACTCCTGTAGAATTATTTGCTAGGATACAAAGCACATTGTCCTTATAGTTAGAAAAAAGACAATTAGAAGAGGTATTGGAAATTCTAACTATAGAACATAGAACAATGTATACATTCAGTTCCACCTTATCTGCAAAGAGCCATATTACAGTTTAACCTTAGAAGTGTAGACCACCCAACATTTTTTGGAGGCTAATCGTCTTGTGAAGTGTTTACGAAAGTATGATGGGATGAAAAGAGAACCAAATATAATACATCATTCTCCTCATGGGGTAAAGACGCCCAAGAGTTACAGAGGTCTTACCAAAAGAATTCACAAAAAATACTTTGGGTCATGATGGGAGAGCACATTTTTCCAAGGAGAAAGGTGAATCTAAAGCTGAGGAAACCAGGGTCAAACGTCCATCACAGTATTGTGCTTTTCATGTGAACAGGCAGGACATTTGGCATGCCATTGTCCTTCCAACAAGAAAGAGGAACCTATGGAGATTGGAGCTTGGGTATCTGGAAGGCAATGAAGAAATTAACAATATAAATATTCTGTTCTTAGGTAAGGAATCATTTAAAGCCCATGATGCAGCTTTAGTAAATGGAATCCCAGTTAAGGCTCTGATTGATTCAGGTAGTAGACAAACTGCAATAAAACCTAATTTAATTTCATGGAAACTGAAAATAATACACCCTATTAGAGTAATCTGTGTACATGGGTATGAAGATGTTTATTGCAGAACCCTTGTCACAATTGGAATTCAAGGAAATACTACTTAAATGAGGAAGGGGCTAATGATGTAGAAGGGGGAAAAGAACCTGGACTGAGAGGTCAGGTCTTAAGGGGAAGGGTATGTGATGAATCCTATGGAGTCCTCACGAAAACCCTACCTAAAGTCTCCTCTCAAGTGACCAGGGAAAGGCACATGCTTCCTGACCCTGGGGGCAGTGTTAGCTGGGAGGATCACATGGGGAGTGGGGGGACAGATCAGGAGGAATGGGAGACCCCCATAGGTAACTTTCCCCAAGACCCAAATCTCCTAATAGCTTATTGTAAAATATACGCTAATAAAAGAACTAGCTTTTGTGATGGAGACTTAAGAATCCCAGAATTTCCAGAGTACTGGAACGAAGAAGAGGACTGCAGAGACACAGGGTTGTGTGCAGCCGATTGCGATTAATGACCCACACCTGATTGTGTCTAAGAAGTATAGAAGGCCCACTCAGGTGTAGGCCATTAGATTAAGAACAAGATCCAGATCCAGACAGTGGTCGCAGTGAGCGGGAGCAGTGCTCCTCTTTAAATTATGTTTTACAGCTCCTATACCCTAATTTTAAAAAGAAACTGTTCTGAATGTTTTTGTTTTAAAATAAAAGTGTAGGAAGACGTTGCAGCTTGCACTTTCAGTGCACTGCACTGAACATTCCCTTTAACAGCAGGTGCAAGTGTTTGGGGGTTTGTATTGTGTGTGGGAGGGGGCTTAGTGATGGGCTTTGTGGGGAGTGGGTACAGGCCAGCAGGGAACATAGTTCCACTACTTCTTTTTGTACACTTCAACCACTGGATCCAGATCAAGGTGGAAGAAGGCGAGGGGGCTGAAACAGTCGTAGCAGTAGTGGGTGGAGGAGTTTTACACTAACCACTAAGCAGCCAAAGACATGGTGGAGGAACAAGGATGCCGGGACCAGAGTGGTGAGAGAAGCTAATGCCGATCCTGGGAAAGGCATATGGTTAAAAGATTTCAGCTGCAGAGGTCACAAAGCAGAAAGTGCACTTGTTTGTAACTTTCCCCAATGAACAGCGTTCAGCATTGGCAGGTGAGTCCAGTCCCATTTGAATGGTTATCATCCAGGTCGTGGTGAGACCTGTTCAAGCGAATCTGATAACTCCGGTCATGGCGAGCTCTGCCTACGTGAATCTGAGAAACCCATTTTGCTGAGACCCGTTCCAATTGGAAGTTGAACAACCCCATTGTGATGAGAAGACCTGACAAAGTAAATACTAGAAACCTGCATCTGAACCCTGAGCTGAGGTCTGACAGACATATTGAATGAGACTTTCAGGAAGAGACCTATCTTGTTGAATACCAGAGTTGAATGCAATCACTCAGCCAGAGATGCTGAGAATCCAAGCTGCAAGATAAAGTGGTGAAGGCAGAGTCTGACAAGAAGACTAACACGCAGAAGCATGGGGCCTGGGAGAGGTCTGAAGGATGTGAGTGAAAGCAGGAAGATGAGAAGAGGGAGGGTAGGGGGGTAGTCCATACTGTGAGTAAACCCTGGCAGAGCCTTCTCAGGAGGAGCTTTTTTTCTTTTGGGTTTTAGACTGTGGATACACTTTATAGAATAGAGTTTCTGAACTCTTTTGATGGCCAATACTTTGAACATTTGTGTTTTGCTGAGGGATTAGCTGGCAGGTTACTATAGGTTTGTATCTTTCTGTTGGCCAGGTCCCGTGGACAATTTGTTATAGATTAGTGAGTTCCTGGAGGGCAAAGATTTATAATATTATGGTATTTTTTATGATCCAAAATGCCTACCTGAGGTGGTAGACACTTGAAGGATACTTCTATCTTGACACTGTTTAGATCTAGACATCCCTTTTTATTTGTAGAGATTCCCAGCCATCATATAGGCGCTTTGCCCAACCCATACACTGAAACATCATCATACTATATGCTAAAAGGCCAGATGTATGTGTGTCCGAGCCATCCTGCCTGCTTCACCTGTTATCACTGTGGAGGGAGCTGTTGCCTTACGCATACAACAATAAGACTTCAAGTCCATCTTTCAGGTGAACAAAATGTGTATTTCAATATATATATATATATATATATATATATATATATATATATATATATATATAAACAAAGTTGTGTTTGTTTGTGGGTTTGTATGTGGCGTTCTAGAGGATGTAACTCCTCATGAATGGTGAGGTCTGGGTGTCACGAATTTTGCATGGAATATTCTGTATTTCAGTGCTGAATTAATGCAACTATTTCTGGCTTGATAGGTCATCCCGTTCCTGAGATAATTAATCTTTTTGGTTTTTCGGCTTTGTTTTTTGGCATTACGTTTTGTGGTGTTACACCGCCATCTGCAGGTCATTTGCAGAAAGTGCTCATCATTGCGCATCGAAGCTGAAACATGATCAACATTCTGAAGGAAGATCACAATACAATGAAGCGGATAGAATTTGAGACAGAATAATGAAAGTGCTGAAGAACCTGAAGCAAGGCTTACTAATCAGAGAATTTGTGCTGCTAAAAAACAAAGCAACAGAACTGCTGAAGAAACTGAAACACTACTTGCTGTGGAGAGAATTAGTGCTGCTGAACAACGAAGGAATGAAACTGCTGAAGAAACTCTTCTGCCAGGGATGTCTTTCTCAGGTACGGGTCCCAGACCCTTCTTTTGCTCCTCTTGATTGTTAACTAGGCAGCCCGGGTGTACTCTCCTGCCAGGGTCTCCCTTTCTCATATATGGGTCTTAGACCCCTTCTTAGGCTTCTCCTATGCGCATCCCATACCCCTTCGTACAGGCTTCTTAAATACAGGTCCCAGATCCCTTCGCAATGGCTTCTAAAGTGCGGGTCCCAGACCCTTTTTCATGGGCTTCTCGAGTGCGGGTCCCAGACCCCTTCCTACAGGCTTCTTAAATACTGGTCCAAGACCTCTTCATATTGGCTTCTCAAGTGTGGGTTCGAGACCCCTTCATACAGGCAGGTCCCTGACCCCTTCGTATCAGTTTCTTTATTGTGGGTCCCAGGCCCCTTTACAATGGTTTTTCAAGTGTCCCAGAGGTCCCCGGGCAGCCCTGTACCTTCTTTTGGGGCACCTGGTCCTTTGCCTCTTTCTTCGGTTTCTGTTTTTCATCTTGCAGCTCTTTTCAGCTGTTTCCTGTTCTCGTGCTGGCTTACACAGCTCTGCCACTCTTCTGTGGAGCAGCGTGGCGCGCACCTGCTTGCCTGCATCGTACAGCACTCTCCTGCGCACAGGCCTTCAGTCATTCACTTTGGTGTTTATGTTTGAATGACATTTTTTTAGGTTAAGTAACAATCCAGAAACGGGAGAGTGGATCAACTCCCCTAAAAGAAGGAACTTTGTGTTTGTTTACTCTAAGTTTATAGTCTGAGGGATAGAAGTAGGTTTTGACACAGGATGGTGGTTTAATCTTTGACGGACATCCTGACAGACCCTTTTAGTATTCGTTTTGAGGCAGGGAAGCCTCTGTTAGAAGTTAGGGATAGCAAGAACTTCTTTTCTAAAATGTATGCTACAAGTATACAACCAAAAACATGCAACCTTTGTGTCAATCTCCTCTTTCCACACCCTTACACCCCTCAATAACTAATCGTATTACACATTTTTTCTTTTTTTTTCCTGGCACCTAAGGAAGAGAAGGTAGAATAAACAATAGAGATTCCTTCCTTTTCCCTGGCTTTACATTTTATATATATTGTTCTTTAATAATTTGCACTCCGAATTTGTGTTTGGTTTGGGAATTACAGTTTGGCAAAATATTGATGCACTATAGTGATTAGTTTCTTCCTTTGTATCCACTTTTTTAGATAGGCGATCACATCACCTCCCACTAGGTATAATTATATTGTCAAGGGTGAGCTTAGTTTTGTTTCTGCAAGGCAAGAATTATTGAAACACGAGTCACTGCACTATAAAGTTCTTCCCATGCATGGTTATCTAATTCTAATTTTCAGGCTTCCAGAATCTTTTTATTGACCGCACATAGGTTTATATTGTGGTTCTTTCAGAGGCTACATTTTTTAGGGCTTTGACGAGATTAGATTTGGCTACGTGTTCGTCAAACCAGTGTTTTCCCTCTATCACCTTATTGTTGTTTTGAAGAAAAGCGTGGATATTCGCTTTAACAGTTCATCAACATTACATGCAATTTCCATCGTGGAGCTATCATGTTTAAAAAGCATGTGTTGGAAATGTTTGCACCATATGTGTCTCTCCTTAACCCCGCTACAAGATATGATAAACAAACTCATCTCAGTTGTGCCCACAGCAAATGGTTGAATCAAAAAGGCTGCAGAAAATTCTGCTTCAGTTTCCTTGATTTTCGAATCCCAGCCAAATGAGTGATACGTCAATTTCCAAATCTGTCCCTGCTGTCATCAATGCATACTAGACTGTCACTATTAAACGCTTGTGGAAACAATGTACCAATTGCTGCATCATGCAGAATTGTGGTTTTACAGCGTGTAGAGCAGGGAGTGCGTCAGGGACTTTCAAACCCTGAGCAGCTACCCCATGTTGACTATTTTATGACACAGCAACATTCTCCTTTAATTCAGGACGTTAAATGTGCACTGTGCAGCACACATGTTACAGGTGCTTCTGCTGGCACCCTCAGGCTGTCGCCTTCATCGGCCTCTTCCAGTATCCAGCAACATTCTTATCACCTTGTTGACTTATTACTACGGTTTCATTGGCATTCGACTCTTTCTGGCAAAGAGTGATTAATAGCTTTAAGGTACTGTGGTGTGCTGAAGGAAGGAGTTGGACAAAGAGGTGGCATTCTGGCTAAAACATGTTATTAAATAATAAGGAAAGGAAACCTAAATCTCGTGAATTCTAAAAGAGTGGTTCCTTCATAATTGAGGAAATCTGGGTGCTTGCTGTCAGGATTGTCTAACACAAAACAAGTGTCCTACGCCCCAAATTCTCCTCCACTCTAGCCCTACCACTTAAACATAACCAACTAAACTTTTAAAGGAGGAAGGCTCCCTCCTCCTGATATAAGCAGTCTTCAGCAGTGTCGATAGTTCCAGACAGCAATGGCCTTTCCTCAATTTAGTTACAGTCTTGGGATTGAATCAGGGATAATCACACCCCTTCTCCAGATAACACGCCTTTCGCCAATATTGAAAATTCCAACTAATAATGGGTTCTATCGAGGCTTAACCCATTAGTCGGTTAAATTAGAGTCTGATTTACCAACCAGGAGGATGTCTCCCTTCTTCTGGTATCATGAACACTTTACACAGTTCTTGTGACTTTTTCCAAGAGTTCCTGCAACGCCTTCCAAGCTTTTCTCCAAGTACTTGGATTGAAAACCTTAGAGCCACTAGAGCTCATCACATTTTTATAAGTTCTCGCTTGGTCAGTCTTGCTTTATTGGCAACCACTGAAATGAGGGAGATCACTCCCGATGTACTCTTCCTTATAAAAACTGTGATGGGGGAGATTACTCCTAATGCACTCCTCGTGAATACTGTGATGAGGGAGATTACTCCCGATGCACTCCTCAGGGTCAGTAGCCGTAGGGTGGCCACTGTGATGAGGGAAATGATTCCCGATGCACTCTTCATGGTCAGTAGACTTAGGGTGGCTACTGTGACGAGGAAGATTACTCCTGATGCGCTCTTCAGGGTCAGTAGACTTAGGGTGACTACTGTAGTTAGTGAGATTACTCCGGAATCCTCCCAAAGCACCTACCGGATCTACTGTGGCCCTTGTTACCTTCTTCTTGGATCAACCATGTTGCTGGTTCTTCCTGCTGTCTGGATTCAGACGCTCTGATTGGCTGCTCCTTCTTCTCTGTTCTCCACACCCCACAGCTCTGCACTGGTCCTGCAGGTCGGTGTGCAAGCAGTTGTCAGACCAAATGGTCCACCTCACTGAGGTCACACCCCCTACGACCTCCTTCCAGCTGATGGTTGCCGCAACACTCCTGCCTTCTCCGAAACACTGAGGTTTGCGCCGCGGTCTCACTGGCTTCTCTCCTTTCGTAGTCCTTTCTCTCTCTTTATATTCTGAAGCTAATCCCCCCCCCAGCGGACTGTCAAAGTCTTTCCCTGGTTTCTATGGGGTGATCTTCATGTCTCCTCGGGCCTCCTAATCTGTACTGTCTAGCTTTGATGAAGGACTAATCGGCATCACTCCTTCCCAGTAATTGAGGAAAAGGTATGAAAATGCACTTGTCTTTTCCTGGTCATATTTTGGTCATCCTCTAACTGAATACAGGAGTGAGTATCACAATACATGACAGTAGTACTGTCAGGTTGGTTAGCTGGGGTTTGTGGAGATCTTAAGGCCTCATCCTAAGGCCATAATTTAAACATGCCACAGGTGCCTCAGACTGTTTTTCCAAGCTGTAGCCAAGTAGACCCCAAACATCATGTTCAAATGGCCAAAGATGGCGTCAGGGTCTTTTAACCTTTTCGGGTGAAATGGGCCCCAAGTCTCATGGTGGTCGCTGTGCAGCTGTGCCCATATTGACAGTCTTATGACATAACAATGTTTTCTTTATATCAGAACATTAAATGTGTGCTCTGCAGCTCAAACCTTACAGGCTGTCTTTGCTGGTGCTCTCAGGCCGTCACCTTGGCCTCTCGCATATGTAGCAATGCTGTTATCACCTTTTCCCTTTTTACTTCAGTTTCATCTGCATAATCACACTTTGACCGCAAGGTCCTAAATAGCTTTTCAGTGGACATTTAGTGTTTCAGCTCCCTGATGGTTGCTCTCCTTGTGAAAATCTGCAAATATTAACCCATCGTTGATTTCCTTTCAACATTATAATTTAAGCTCTACGCGGGTGCCTTGTACTGTTTTCCAGCTGTAAGCAGGGGTCCTCAAACAGCATGCTGATATGGTCGCTGACACATCTTCAGCCGGCCTTGATGTACAGTGACAGTCTGCATGCAAATACAGTGCACTCTAATTTATTACTTTTCTTGCTGGAATGCTGCAGGGCAGAGCTGGCTGATGGTGAGTGTGGCCCATTTCAAAGGTCTGCTTGGGGGTCCCGCTGCCAAGACCCGGGATCAACAATGCCTGCGTGGCACACATGGCAGGGCCGGCTGAAGCTCTGACAGGGCTGGTGGGGGCCCACTTCTACAAGATGTTTGGGGGGACTCCTTGCCCTAAACGTGTGAAAAACAACCTGTCAAATTAAAGCAGCAAAGTGGCTAACTGCGGCAGATCATCGCAGTCCAGGCTGAAAGCAGGGAGCTGAAACATCAAATATCTGCTGAAAAGCTACTAATTGCTTTTTGACACACTCCTATTCAACATCTATCTGTCCACCCTTTCTGGAATCATCTGCATGCACAACATATCCTGCTATAACTATGCCGACGATACCCAAATCATCCTAAAATCCACAATTCAGACACCAACCCCCAGCCTGACCTTGAAGCCTGTCTTCAATTTATTGACCAATGGATGACAATAAACCTCCTCCTCTGAAACCCCACTAAAACCGAAATCATGGTGTGCAGCAACACTGCCCTTCTACCCCATCCACTCCCTTAGTCCCCATCCCTGGGCGAACCCCTCACCCCCTCCGACACTGTAAAAAACCTAGGCTGCACTATGGACTCTGGCATAAACCTCTGCCGTCAGATCAAGAATGTATCTAAATGTTGTCACTACCATCTCAAACTTATCAGACGCATCTTTCCCTACCTCTCCTTCCCGAACAGACTTGCTGCAGTTATGTCTATTGTAATGTCAAGAATGGACTATGCCAACTCCCTACGCCTAGGAGCACCGGCATACCATCTTAACAAACTCCAAAGAGTGCAAAACGCTGCTGCTAAACTGCTGTTCGCCCTGGGTCCGAGAGACCATATCTCTCCAGCTCTCCGAACCCTCCACTGGCTACCAGTCGGACGAAGGTCCACTTTCAAGACCCTATGCATCAATCACCATGCAGTGCACAAGACCGGCCCATTATACCTGCAAGAAACGATAAAACCATAACTCCCATTCCGCACCCTAAGATCAAGCACTGCCCCCCTTTTAGTGATTCCAACCTCTAACTCTGTTAGGATTGGAGGATCCGCCTTCTCAACTTTGGCACCGACTCTGTGGAACTCGCTTCTGCGACATATACGACACACCCAAGACTATATGACATTCTGCAAAGCTCTGAAAACGTGACTCTTTCCGTAATACCAACCACGACTTTCCAAAGCAATTGAAACCCCAACAACCCGATGACTAAATGTACAATGGAACTCCCAGCAATGTCATCAATGAATACACCCATTAATATGACTATTAAACAACCGTATGCCTGAAATGCAGAATAATGATCTCCTTAGGTCATAACTCCTCACAATTCCCTCTCCTGACTAATACTCACATATCCTGCATGTATCCTTGCAGCCTCTTCACCATAAAACAAAGCCTCAGTCAACTCCCTGTCCGCCTCCGGCACGCTCCCCGCACCCACAATGTCACCATGTACCACCCAGCCCCTCTATTTTTCCCATGCTGTCATTAGGTGCCCCATCCCTCTCAAGTTCCTGTGATGTCGCTATTTGCCCCAGCCCCTCCAGTCCCATGTGTTATCACTGTGGGTACCCTAACCCTCCTGTGGTCCCATCATGCCGCTGTGCCCCCAAACCCCCTTCGATTTCCCTGTGTTGTCGCTGCTCACCCCCTGCCGTCTGATTTCCCGTGATGTCGCTGTGTACCGCTCTGGCCCCCCGTGCTATTGCTGTATACACAGCCCTCTAGTCCCTGTAATGCTACTGTGTGCCCTCTGCGCCCCCCAACCTCTATTGGTCCCCCGTGTTGTCGCTGTGTACCCCTGCCCTGTCATCCTGTGTTGTCGCTGGGTACCCCTCTGGTCCCTCGTGCTGTCGCTGTAGGCCCTGCCCCCTCTAGTCCCCATGAGACCATTTGGTTACCTGTGTTGTCCCTTTGTACCCCTTGCCCTCTGGTCCCCCATGCTTATGCTGTATGCCCAGCCCCTCGAGTCCCTGTGATGTCCCTGTGTGCCCCTGTGTTATCACTGTGTACACCCAAGTCCCTGCCGGTTCCCATGATGCCGCTGTGTCCCCAAGCTGCCTTCGATCCCCCTTGTTGTTGCTGTGTACCCCTGCCTTCTGATTCCCTGTGATGCCACTGTATACCGCTCTGGTCCCCCGTGCTGTTGCTGTATGCCCAGCCTCTCTAGTCCATGTCATGTCACTATGTACCCATGCATGTCCCCCAGCCTCCTTTGGTCCCCTGTGTTGCTGCTGTGTACCAGCCTGTCATCAGGCTTCATGTGTTGTCGCTATTTACCCCTCTGGTCCCCTGACCTATTGCTGCTTGCCCCGCCCCCTCTAGTCCCTCCCCGTGATGTCTCTGTGTGACCTACCCCTCCAGTTCCCCATTTTGTCGCTGTGTACCCCTGGCCCCTCTGTTCCCCTGTGATGTCGCTGTTTGCCCCCAGCACCTCATTTTCCCTGATGTCGCTGTGTACCCACAACCTCTCAAGTCCCTGTGTTTCACTCTGTGCCCAGATCCTCTGGTTCCTGTCTCATCACTGCGCCCCCACTCCCCCTCCCATATCCCATGCTGTCGCTGTGTGCCCCCAGCCCCCTCTGGTCCTGTGATGTCTCTCTGTGCCCCAGCACCCTCTGGCCCCTCGATGCTGTTGCTGCATGCCCCCATAGCCCTGGTCCCCCACTATGTCGCTATGTGCCCAGCCCCTCTTGTCCTCGTGTACTGTTCCCTCCTGTCTGCATTATGGCACATGACTGGGTATCGCTAGGCCGAGTGCAGTGGATAGTGTTCACATTCTTGCTTTTCATGGCCTGTGAGAGTGCCTTTGCATATACCCGTGTTTTCCTCTCTTATCATTGAGCGCTTTGAAGCGCATTGTGTGTGTGGGCACTGTGTGGATGAACCATCATATATCATATCACTATGCTTAATCTCTTCTCTACACCATCACACAATTAGAGAGCAGCTACACCCCTTGATTAATTCGGCCTAGCTGCTCACAAACGAACACTATCCCATAAACACCTCATCAATCTAATAAAACGCAACTATACCCCACGAAAATCTACCATAGCTGCACACATAAGCGTCTGACAAACCTAATGCAGCCAGAACCCAGTCTTGCTGTCCACCTGCCAGACTGCACACATTGAACCGACACCACTACCACCACACCTAATGCTAGAATGCAGCTACCATCAAGCAACTACATCAGCTGCACACCTAACTGGTGCACCCAAGCACCTTTCGACACCCTGCTCCTTCAACTGACCTGGACTACGGTCCCCAAGTGCGTTCAACCTACCAGCGCTTTGAGGTCATACCAATGATATATATAACGCTATAAAAATGCCAAATAACATAACATATTCTCTGAGAGTTAGGTGACTGCCTGAAGACGACAGTTAATGCAGCCAGTAACGTGCACACCCTGCATGTTTGTCTGAAATTAAATGATTATGTTTCAATGAAGCATGGTGCAGCTCACAAGGGCCCATTTCAATTGAAAAGTTAGAAAGGCCCTGCCTCCATCCCTGCTGCAAGGATATTTCTCGCCTGCTTTTACGTGGGGATTTTACAGGCTCATGCAATAAGTGATTGTAATGTGAATGGGTAAAAAGACCAAAGAAATCCCCACCCAGCTATACAATAAAGAATCCTATTGAACTAACGAGTTATACTATTTCAATCAGCTGACGAATACTCCAATATTAATAAAACTATTTTTGACTTGCACACACAGGCAACTCATGTCTTATAAACATAACGAAGGGAGGACATGTCCAGACACACACTGAGCCACTCTGACCCGGCTGAAGATATGTGGGGCCCATTTCAACTTCATGGTTGGGGGTCCCCCTTGCGTGGAGTAGAAATCAATCTGAGGCACCTGTGGGATGCGTACATCCTTCAATGGAGACAAGGAAATAGGCCCGGTGGTTAATAGCTGCAGATTGTCATGAACAGGTAGCATAGCAGAGAGCTGAAACACTAAATGCCCACGGAAAAGCTATGAATCCTCCTGTGTCCGCAAGTGTCTAATGAGGAGGAACCAGCATTGAAAGTCAACAAGGTGATGAATAACACTTCTTTATACGCCCAGGGAAGTGACAGACGGAAGGGCGCCAACAAACGCAGCTTGTAAGGTGAGCTCTGCAAGGCGAACATAAGCCCCAGAACTAAAGTAATATACAAAGGAATAATTGCTGTGTAATAATAAGACTGCTGACTGGCAACATGGGGATATTTGCTGGGGGCCCGGCTGAGGATCGAGGACCATCATTTTCAACTCAAAAAGTTGAAAGCCACCGAAGCCACGCTGTAAATGAAAAAGCTTAAACACACATGGTTCTGCCCTATGAGCGGTAACGAGGAAAGGGCAGAAACAGACATCTGCGTAGGCAGTGTTCAGAACACGGCCCAAGGAGAGGGGCGCAGAGACTTTCTACTTTTCTGCATCCCCAAGGCTCCGCAAGAAAGAATTGCATGAAGCTCTCGAGCTGACCAGTGTCTTCTAACTGAGAGCGCCCTGTGTGGCAATTTAGTGTATGAAGCTGGCGATGCTGTCGCTGTCTCACCTACTAATGCACGACGCATGCGCACAAGTGCCGTTGTTGCTGAGCATGCCTCTTGGAACAGTAGCTCAGATTCTGGGCATGTGCGTTAAAATAACTTGCTATGTTCCCAATGTCCCCAAGGAGTACGCTGTTTGTCTCTGGGTGCTTAACACATCAACTTCTTCCAGATGGTCATTATTGACCCCGTTCACCTGCGGCGGGGTCAGTGCGCGAGATTACTGAAGATAAATACATTTAATTTAATTGAGCAGAAATGTCCTGGAAAGAATCAGACGAGGTGAGCATTCCTCTGGAAATTAGTCTTTTCAGCTGAGAACAATACAGGTGAACCGAACGGGGGTGTTACATTAGAATTATTGGTAAATGAAGCAAGTCTTAATTACTGCACGGAGGAAAATACTGTTTGCAGCACATTTTTTAGGATTTCCAAGTTAAATTCTCCAGGAGGTAATAATGTAATCTAAAGTGGTCTTGTATAGAGCGCTTCTGCCATTTTGGCTGTCTCACTGCATGAGGGCTTGCAAGGAAAAGAGGGGCAGTTGGATGGGGGAGGGTGGAAGCAGACACATAACCTGGGCATTTGTCCATCACTATGCCAAAATATATCACAGTAGCTCATTCCACGTGGCCCCTTTCTTTTCCCAACCAGTAAGGTGTAGAATGAGACATGTCTTCTTTTTGGCATAGAAAGGTTGCAGATTTATTTTCATACATAATCAAAAACACTGCAAACAATTGTGAAAATAGTTCTGAAGGTGCGGCAACTGCGCCGTGTCCAAAACCTGCTTCCCCTTTTTCCCAACAAGGTCCACAGTAGGCACAACTCCCCCAACCCTTTCGTGTCAGAGACCCGCCTGCCCCTGCAGGTGTTCCTGGGCTGGGAGAGTGCTGTTTATTCAGGGGAAGCTGAGCCCTCATTGTTACCACCAGATGCTCCCGCCGCTTAGGCTCCCAAGAGGCGCTGGTCCCGAGAAGAGCGAAGACCCTTCCGGCTTTCCCATGAGTCAGCGGAGTCTGTCTCTTGTCACCAAAACCTGCCTTGCTGTCCCGCAATGTCAATGGCCAGCCTTGCCGTAGCTTTTCCTGGGTGGTTGGAAAACGAAAAACAAAATCCTCTCACTGCGGTGGGCGCCCTACTGGAGACTTGGTGCTCCCTGCAGCAGGACCCTGCCGCTTATATGGGGCTTGGCATGCCCCTTTCCATTGTAGCCCTTTGCAGGCTTTTCCAGTGCTATGGTGCACTTCGCACCAACCGTCCCCCTTAACCAGGGGGGAGGGGAGAGGAGGAACCTGCCCGGGTTATCAGGGTGCCTCCTCCATTTTCTTTTTTGTCGTCACCTTCAAAACCCGGGGTGCTGATGATTGCATGCTGGACTCCAAATGCTGGGGTTCTTCTATGTGGCCTGGATGTAACACATGGGCATGGGTTTTAGCAAGAGGATGGAGCCCACAATCTGATAAATCGGAGTGCTGATAATCCGAGTTAGATGCTGGCCTGTGTGTAGGGTAGTGTGATAGGAGGTTTTGAGATGAGCCAGTTGGGGAGAAGTAAGAGCACACTTAAAGGGGTAGCTCCCTCAAAAATGTCATGGTTTAAAAAGATTGGCCATAAGGAAAAAAATATAAATAAATATTTTTACAAAAAGTTCCTATGTAAAATTTCCAGGAAATGAGCCTCAAAGTCAGGATTTTTAATCACTAGATGGCATCCATTTTGTGAAATGAACAAGCCTCCTATGCTCATGTTAACTTCTATTGCTGCCGGAGAGCAGAGAATGCTGGCAGGCTACAGCTGGAGGCTTGTACATGTGCTCTGGGTGAGTGCGGCCCCCACCCCTTAATTTCTATTTATAATTTTTTTGGCCGCTGCAATCCTATATTAATGAACTCAGGTTCTCCAGGTTCATGAATATAGAATTGCAGCAGGGGACAGAGTATTCATAATTGCTGGTAATTTCGTTTGAATTTTCCCGGGCTCCCCTAGAAACTTAAAACGAAAGTACATGCAATTATAAATACTTGCAATCATCGGGCGACGTAGTATTCATAATTGCCGTGACTTTCGCTTTTAGTTTCCCGGGCTCCCCTGGAAACTTAAAATAAAAGTCACAGCAATGATACATTCTCTGCTGGCCACCGGCATAGTATTCATAATTGCAGTGCCTTTCATTTGAAGTTTTCTGTGCTCCCCTGGACTGGGGGAGCACAAGACACTTAAAACGAAAGTCACAGCAATACTCTGCCGGCCATCAAATGTGTTTTATCCAGAGGAAGGATGGCTCAGGGGCAACACATTTGTCTTGGAAGCAAGACAGCGCAGCGCAACACGGTTATGAATCCCGATTCCGCGTTTAGAATCCACTCCTGGTATTAAGCATGTTATAAATTAACAATTATAATAATTGTAATTATTATAATTATAATAACAGGAGGGAGATGAAATCTACAGAATCCACAGACTTCGGTTGTGTTAAATTATTATCTTTGAGGTTGAAACACTCCAGGACATAAATATTGGCAAATGGAAGCCCCCAGTTCAGGAGGTCCAGGTTATGGAAAGGGATATCCCATTGTTCCATGCAGAATCTCGAAAAATAAAATTGAACCATGACTTAATGTTTGTTTGTTTGTTTCTAATGCGCTCCAGACCCGTGGGTAGAAGGGCGCAACAGGTAGGATAATGCGAGGCTTACAAAGTTACAAATTATACAAGATACAGTACTATTATACAAATTATACAAGATGCAGTACTATTATATAAATTATACAAGATACAGTGATAATATACAAGTTATACAAGACAGGAGTCGTAGAAGTCAGTGAATTGCATAAAAAAGGTGCAGGTAACATGTCAAATTCAAGAGAAGAAAAGGGACCAGTGTCAGATGTCGTGCCTAGGAATATAGTGGGTAGGTGACTAGTGGTCGTTAGAGATAAAGTGTTGGATGGCATTCCTTCTAAAAAGTGGGTAAGGTTGATCTGCTCTCAAATTGTTTGGTAGTAGATTCCAAGTTTTAGCAGCCTTCACAGGGAAGCTATTGCCAACAATCGTGGTTAGTTTAAATCTAGGTACTACTGGGCAGTTCATGTTGGTAGCTCTGGTTGGTCTGATAGAGGTTTTTTTGTGTATTTTGTTCATGAGGTAGCTAGGAGTGGCATTGTTGAGAGCTTTATGTGTCAAAGAGATTATTTTTAATTGTATTTTGTTGTTTGTGGATAGCCAGTTGTGTTGGCGCCTGATGGCGGAAATGTGTGCTCTTTTATTTATGCCTAGCGCTGCTCGCAATGCGTTGTTTTGGAGCGTTTGTAGTTTCAGGATCGTTGATTTATTAGCACCACTGTAAAGGGCATTGCAGTAGTCAATCCTGGAGAGAATAAGTGCTCTGGCCAGGATCATGCAGCTATTGTTAGAAAGGAAAGGTTTACCTGCTCTTATCAGTTTGCAGGTATAGGCGGTGGTGGAGGCCAGGGATTTAAGCTGTTTATCAAATGATAGTGTGGAATCTAGGTAGAAACCAAGAGTTTTTACTTCCTTAGAGACCCTAATAGTATTTCCATCAATGTTGAGGCGGAGAATTCCTGGCCTAGTTTTTTGATGTTTATGTGTGATCCCCAAATTATCAACTCCGTCTTGTCGTCGTTCAAGCACAAGCCATGGGTGGCCATCCATGCTTGAATGACTAGACTAGTTGTTGTTCACCAACTCCGAGTCCTTCCCATGATCCCCAGAAAGTGGGAGGAGAATCTGTGTATCATCTGCATAGTTTGTGTAGGTGATACCTAGAAGGTCCAAATCGTCGAACAAGGGTTTGGTGAAGATATTTTATAGGGTTGGCGAGACACAGGAGCCTTGGGGAACGCCACACAATATGGGAGTGGGTTCTGCTGCGGCCGATGGGGAAAATACTCCCATTGTTCTTTCGCTAAGGAAAGATTCTAACCACTTAATGGCCTCAGGAGAGAAGAGGGCAGCAGAGTCCAGGTGCCTGCAAAGGACCTTATGATCGACCAGGTCGAATGCGGCTGAAAGATCGAGTAAGAGCAGGAGTGCTCTTCCCCCTCCATCTCTCAGCTCATCGATTTGCGTCTTTAGATCGATTAGGGCGGTTTCTGTTCCATGTAATGGGCGGAAGCCAGATTGTCTAGCTCCTAGGAGCTTATGCAAGTCAAGGTGTTTTTGTATCTGGATATGGGCGGCTTTATCCAATATTTTAAGGAGGAATGGCACTGTAGTGATGGGGCGATAGTTGGTTGGGATGAGTGGATCTAAGGTCTGTTTTTTGAGAAGTGGGAGCACCCAGGAAGGTTTTAAATTGGCTGGGATAGTACATGATGTGAAGGAGGCATTAATTAATTTTGAAATGAATGGTGAGAGATCTCTGGCACATCTAATGAGTTGTGTCTGGACAGCTGACCAGATTTATAGATTCAAAAGAGCATATACAAATTGCTAAAAGGCAATTAAAAAACCATTGAGAAACAATGAGAGCTTTCTGAGAGGGCCGTGATTTCGAATGACACAAAATTGTTTTAAAAATTCACTTGGTTCCCATATTGATGGTCCCCTATACTGGGAAACCTGTTTAATGCAATTGACCAAACATGCATTATGCCACCTTCATGGAAAGCAGCGCATTATGGCAACTTCAAGGAAAAGTAGTGTGATCTTGACTACATTTAAAACATTTACACCACCAGCCCCTAGTGTTAAATGCCATTTGTCTTACTGGACATTAGCAGTATGATATTCTCCAAATGTTTGATGCTCAGACTGGACGAGTGGCCTCAAAGTAACATCATCTTCAAGACCTCCCAAGTGGGTTTCAGGAGAGGGCTTTGTACAGTGGTTAACTCTGAGCACCATCATGAGATTATTTGTGTTTTTTTGTCGTATTTGGATAAAGTATTTGATTTGATTGATAGAAACATCTTGTAGCGTAAGTTACATTATATTGGGTTCCCTAATGGTTTATTAAATCTTATGTAACTGTGTTATGGAGACACCTCAGCGTCTGTCCAATATACAAGATGAGGGAATTATGAATCGGTTTTCTCCACCAATAAAGGTGTTAAACAGGGATGTCTGTTGGCCAGAATGTATTACATTCAGACCATGACCATAGTGCTTCTCTTAGGAAAGTTAATCCACCCTATATGAAGGGCAAATCTTATAGCAAGCTTCTTTACACAGATGTCACAGCTATTCTGCATTTAACTCTGTTAGGGCTCCAACAGTGCTTGCTGTATGAAAATGACTATTTTGGGAACTGTACTTTGAAAATAAATGATAAAAACAAAAATGATGGTTTTCGGGAAAAGGGGGAACCATATAGCTGTTTTTTTCAATGAAAGTAGAGTTGAGGCGGTAACCTCATATTTTTATTGGTGTCTGCTCATCTCGAAGTGCGGTGCTTGGGCCAGTCATTTTAATTAAACTGCGTAAAGGGTATCATTAATGGATTAAAGGGATTTTAAGACTTTATTTTAAGTTTGTAGTGTTCAGATTGGACACATGTTTGGAGGCATATAAGGCAAAGGTTTGGTTTTATGTTTTTTATGGCTGCAAAATCTGGGGTTCCTCGAACTTTCATGTCCTGGAGGTGTTGCAAAATAAAATTGTGCACCAAATATGAGGTCTCTCCCCCTCCCGGTACACATGGCATCACCCTATGAGCTGAATTGGGGGTGTGAGGTTTGAATGGGTTAGTCTAGTTAATATTTTAACTTATTTTATAAAAGCTGTGGTAGGCAAGAGGAAGAGACGGACCAAATGGTGACATTTTCAAAATGTATTGCTTTAGTTAAATGATAATAAATGGCCTTCCTTCCCTGTTCTAAAGGTTTTTCCTACCTAGCACAAAACGAACTAGTAGGCTTATCATCAATAGTGTAGTCCAAAATAATAGTCCGTCTTCCATCCTGCAGCTAATCTACGCTAATCCTACCGCTAAACAAGCCAACCAAAAGGTCCAAGAGAATGACTCCCTTCTCCTGGGCAGGCCTTCTCAGCTTCAGTAAACTGTTCTTAAATCGTTCTTAGTGACTTGCTGAATCAGTTATTTTAATTCTGAAAGTGGGCTCTTCCGCCTGCAGGGTATCCCCATTACTTCCTGGAAAAAATTCACTTGGTTTATACATTTACGGTTTTGACCCTTATCCTTAATGACAATTCACAGTGTCCCTTTGCTTCTTTCTTCACTTAAGTTTGGATGCAGTGATCCTCTATATTTCTTGCTCATAAGGTTTTTTTCTCCATTCACTTTCCTTGACACTTACCTGTTCACTGCGACAAGTAGATGGCAAGGTTCGAAATTGAGATTCGCTGAGCAGGAGCTAAAACCAGTATGAACTATTGTGTTTAAATGTATATTAGATGTGTTCCAAGTCTTCTTTATTGACGTTCACAAATACTCAAAGTTAATGTCACATTTACATGTTTGGAAGGCACCAGGCCCTAGCAGCCAAAAGGAGCTCCTGGTAGCTGTTGGTTGCAAGCTAACCAGGCTCTACTAAGCTAGAAGAAGGAGCTAAATAGCTCCCTGCTTCCCTGAATCTCGAACCCTGAGATTGGGTCCATAAGGGTTCTTCACCTGCTTTAACTTTTATCACCTCACTGGGATGAGTAGGATGAGTCCTTAAGTGCTCTTCACTTGGATTGACACTCAACCTTTCACTGGAACATGTAGGATGAGTCCCTAAATGCTCTTCACTTGGCTTAACTCATAACCATTCACCGGAACAAGGAGGATGAGTCCCCTAAGTGCTCTTCACATGGCTTGACTCTTAACCTTCATCCTACTCGTCGCAGTCAATGGTTATCTGTATCAATGTTCCTCCTCCCGTGTCTTCCGCCACTCCTGTTACCTTCTTCACTGCGGGTTGGCGTCACTGGGTCTTCCTGTAGGGTCAGGATCCCTCCTAGAGTGAAGACGGCTCTGGTGTTCACTTCTTCTTACTTGTGGTGCCGTGGAACCAATACTGCAGCAATTTCGGTGTTGTTCAAGGACTGCACAGCCCACCTCTCTTGGGTCACACCACTGCTTCTTCCGATTCCAGGCATGCACTTCACAGATTATCGTCCTTACTTCCTTTTCTAGTTGGCTGGCCATATCTTCTCGATTGAGGATCTCCTGGGTTTCAGCAGCTTCTTCCTTCTTGCTCGTTTGAAACTCCTGCGTTTCACGTTCTATGGACGCTAGTCCGTGTTCCCTTTTAGCTGGCATTTCCCGGGTCCTCCCCAGCATACTACTATAGACCTTTCTTTCTCACAAGCACTTTCCATTAGTCGCTGATCTTCAAGCAAGTAAAGGTCATTGAGATTACACTGAGCTTTATAAAAACATATGTAATCGTTTGTGATATTTCACACTCTTGAGACGAGGATCTCTATTTGGGTTCTTGTCTTTCTTTAGTTTTTGCCCTTTACTTTTGAGTAGTTTTAGGTACTCTACCACTTTTTAGTAATGCAGATATATTTGCACTTTAATTTTGTAATTTGATGAATTATATGTGATGTATTGTGTTTTTTATTAGAGATTTTTTGATTAAAGGTTTTTTCATTCTGTATTGAGTTTGTAAATTATTTGTTAGTGTGTTTATTTTTACATACTTGGTGTTACAGTCCCCCACAGTGGCAAGCCCAACACTTTACCTGACCCCACCTTGTTAATAGTATCTTTCAGGTTCTGGGTTTGGGGTCAGGTCGGCATGTACAAATGCAGTGGTGCATCCCGGAATTCACGTCTAATATTTTTGGATGGTTGGCTTCCAACCATTTGACAATCTCTATGCCGACTTTACTCTTCTTCCTCTCAGTGTTTTTCACTTCAAGTTTGTGGTTGGTGTCCCAATAGCAAACAGTAACTTGTTCAGGATGATGTTTCTGAAGTCCTGATAGTATGAGGGGCTCATACGAAAGGGGGTTTGGGAGTTTCTTGATGGAATGGGAGTCCTTGTCCCCCAAGATGGGAGTCTCTCCCTGTGTGGTACTGCTTACCGCCACCCCCACTAGGGGGAATATTGCGTAGGGGGCTCACCTCTTCAGCATCACAAGAAAGTGACGCGATTCTGCAGTTCGTCACAAAGCACATCTGGGATTTTCTGCTAATCCTGATGTGTATACAGTGTAAGTGAGACTGTGGCCTCGCCTGGTAAAGACAAATACTTGTTTGGAAATGGGGGGAGTGCGATATAACTAAATACAGACATTAAGTCAACTCAAATGAGCTCTTAAAGCAAGAGTTTGTCAAATGGGAGAGGCAGTTGTCCGTAAAATACATATGTTGCCCTCCTTAGCCTTATATGCAGACTTAAGTACATGTGTATGCCAGGTGAAATCTGTGAAATAAGATCCCCAAAATGTAGACGGCTGATGTTATTGGTATGTTTACATGTTTCCCCCCCTCAATAACCAAAGAAGGCATGCAGAAGGTGTGCAGGGGAATGTACGACATGTGCTTGCAAAACAGGAGTCGATGAAGATTTGGTTATTTTTTTTGTTGTTTTCCTGTTTTGCGTAAGCAGTGGTTAAGACCATATTTTTGGTTAAATCGTATTAGGACATGCATGGAAGCGCTGTTTTATATAATTAATTGTAATGATCAGGTTTTTATATTCAGCTTGTTAGAATATGTTAAAGCTGCTCTTTTATTCCGGGCTTGTTCTGTGCGAATGTTATGAACTATTATGCATCTTTTTTAAATGTTGCTAACTGTTAATGGGGAAATCCGAATAAATTAATATTGACTTAGTAAAACTGGTCAGAACATTTTTCTGAAGGATTTGGGGCATCTTTTCCCCACACAAAAAGGATTTGGCACAAAATGTGGCAAACATTTATCAAAACTTTGAGCATTTATAGACCACTTCATAAAGGGTTGTTGTGTTGTTACCTAGGTATTTGGATTATTCACTTGGCTTCTTAATTAAAACTTATTGACAGTAACTTTGTTGATTTGAATATAAGGCAAATGATTTAATTATGAAAAACGTGGCATCCATTTGCCTTATCTGCCCATTATCTACATGCCAGATGGACAGAATATCAAATGATGACTATTTTTCCACCATATAACAATAAATGTAGGTGACACTAAAAGTAATATTTCTGATAAATGTAATGCATGATGACATCAAACAAAAAACCTTGCTTGTACAAAGAGCATCATATGCAAATAAGGGAAGTTGGATATGCATGCTACCCTTTTGTCCATTTTGCTCTTACTGCTGAGCAAAGGAACAGAAGATGACCATTCTCTCCAGGGCACAAACATGGGCACATGGTTCGGTAATTCTGCTCATTAATGCATTTGCCATCTGGGAAAAACATCTAAAGATGACAACTTTTTAACAATGACACTGCAACAAGTAAGGACATCTGGAAAATAATTTGCTTGGTGGCAACAAACTCAAATCTTACATCTAAAAAAATGAGCCAACTGCAATCGCAGCACGCCAACATTCTGTCCTGGCTATATTACCAAGGTCTCATCCCTTCAGCACCTCCTTCTTGACCATGGCCTAGAGCAACTGGCAAGCAACATTTAAGGTGCCACGAGCAACATGTTGCTTCTGAGCTACACGTTGGGAATCACCGAGCTAGTACATAGCGTTCTGAAAATCTAACTTCCACATAAGATGTAAACATCTCCTTTTGTCCCTTATTTAGGACTCCTTGTGCTTTAAATGTGGGATAGATGTGTTCTAATGCTTATTTATAGATTTTCCTAAATACACAGTTAAAATGTAGATAGGTATGTTTTTTCAGCATAAATTGTCTTGGGGAGCCAAACGTAGTTCCTGATAGCTGTTGGTGTAAAGCTAACCAGGCACTTCTAGGCTATAGCCAGGAGTTAAATAGCTCCCAGCTCCCCTCAATTTCGAACCCTGTCCCTGGGTACATCCTCTTTCTACAGTACTCTACAGCGCAGGAGTGCGGCAGGAGAGTGTGGTTTGCCATCGATAGTGCAGCTGTCCCCCTGAGTCTTTCTACTGGTTTTGCGATCTACTTGGAGGTGGGACTGTAATGTGAGCAATTAAAAAACACATCCTAGCACGATACCGTGATGCGGGAGTGTGGCAGGAGAGTGTGGTTTGACGTGGTTCGCTGTAAGAAGACAGAAAAGCTATGGTTCACTTTTGTCTCTCCCGGCCGCATGGCTCCTGGAATGGCTGGTTATCTAAGGATCTCTCAAAGGGGGTAAGCAACCCACTTAACGTCTGGAAGGAACCAGTGTATGAACTTCTGGTATACACAATGTGCGCTTGAACATCATTTTCTTTTCCCCCACTCTCATGCTCCTGCACATTCGCTACTTATTCCTAGCTGTTTGGACTATGTAAACAGAATCCACAGCTGAACTACTATGATTTCTACAAGTGGGCTTCAATTGACTCTTGAGTGGTCTGTGAAGTTTTACTAATACGATCATATGAAGAAGTGACTGTGGTTTGTGCTGGGCTTGGAGCTGCATGAGAAGTTTCGATTATTTTCTTTTTCTTGCACTTAAAGCAGCAACTGCGGGTCTGATTTGCTTTTGAAGTGTCTGAAAAGTGCTGATTGTTTGCATATTTGGAGCGGTGACTGTGGGTCGAAGTGGCCTTTGAGCTGCCTGGGAAAATTGTGGCTAATTGTGCGTTTTAAGCAGTGACTGCAGGTCTCTCTGGCCTTGTAGCTACTTGGTTTCATAAAGCGCTGCTTGGGGGTCCTTCTGGCCTGGGCTCTGTGTGTGGAACCTCCTAATAACACCATTTAGTGCAGCGACGCTGGAGCCAACAAGTTCTTTTGGCTTCTTCAGCCTTATAAACATACTAGAAATAATTAAATATTGCTAGGTGCTAGAGCAGAATGCCTGAAAAAATGAGCCTAAGAAATGGAAAACAGAAGACTGTTTCTAAAATTGCAAAATCCAGTAAAACTCTAGTATGTACAGAGCCTAGTGTAATTACAGGTCTGTAAACTACCTCAAAACCTGAATTGCCAAAGACGGACAAAATAACTGACTTTTTCAAAGGTCTGACCAGAATAATTGATGTCCATCCAGTACCTGAAGTTTGCGAAAATGTGGCTAGTGCTTTGGCATGCACCGCGGCAGAATTTGATAATAATAACTCTTGGTTGAATTAATGCTATTCCCTTCAGGGTGAGATCATGAACTCTGTAACTGGACGGGATAGTGCTGATGCTGTTGTGAATGCTAATGAAAAAACAGTTATTGAGGTCAGCCAATCAATCATTGACGAAAATCCTAAAACATCAAATGATTTGTTGAATTTTACTGAAGTCGTCAGTAACCAAGTGATATGATAGGTTATTTATAATGTGCTTAATACCCAGAGGTTTCTAAGCACGGACCAGGGATCGAACCTGTGTTGCTCCATGTCGTCTTGCTTCCAAGCTGAGCACGTTGCCACTGAGCTATCCTCTAGAGACCGCAGATGGTATGGTTAATGAAACATTTAAAGAGCAGGATGCACATAATTTAGCTACAAGGTTTGCTTTAAAAAAATCCTGCTGAAATTAACACATCACATTCTTTACCATGTGCAAAAGAATTCAAATTGCCTGGCTGATCTATCCCAACAAACAAGGGCCTGTCCAGACAATGGAGTTAGATTGCCTCAATCTCGGACAATCTGCGCCTCTAATAGTGTGCTACCCAATGAAGTCATACATGTAAATCATGATGAAGTAATGGAATCAACAAAGGTAGAGATTTTGGTGGGTAGCAATGACGAGGAAGATGGTCTGCCATTATCAAGAAGGGAATAATGGAGAATTAAGAATAAAAAGGCTAGGGCAGTAACTCAATCCCGAGAGGTGGTCGAAAGTAATGTTCAACCAATGGAAGATGAGACGAATAAGAACCGGTCCTTCTCTAAAAGATCTAGGAAAAGAGCTGTGAGAAGAGCCAAAAGAGCAACGAAAAAAATCAGTAATTTAACTAACTGGCTCTAAGGAACCCAAAGGAAACATAAAGGTTAGTGCAGAAAGAACTAATAAATGATTCTGAGCAAAGTGTTACGGATGTTGCTGAGACATCGTTTGAAATATCTGTTGCAACTACTGTTGCTAGTGTCCACTTGAATAGAGCCAACCATAAACAGCTAAATGAAATTGTGACTGTTGTCAATAAAGGTAAAAATCAAAATAATGTGACAGAGAGACTCTTGGCACATGCTGCGGTTACTCTTCCTCTTACGGAGTTCGCTATTGCAAGCCTGTCTGAGAGTACAAAGCAGCCGATAAATAGAAGCCGACAACTTAAAATCCTCAGTAATCTTTTGCCACTAAGAGTTATAAAAAAAGTGACTTCTGCGTTGTTGTTGAGCAATTGGCCCCATGTCCGTGTTATATAACTAAGGTACACTGCTGCTCTGGGCAAACTCGAAATCTCTCCTTAAATGGCGATATGAATTAAATTGCGAGTTGAATTTAAAATTCCCTCTGAAGGACCAGAAAAATATAAAGAAGGTTGCAAGTAAGAAGATGGGGAAGCTTGAGAAAGTAGAAGAACTGAAAGCATCGGCACAGGGCTGTGACCCGGATATAAAATCACACTGGGAGTGGCTATTCTCTTTTTTTTACCACCAATCTTGACGAAACCTTGATCTAGCATAGTGATCAAATCTTGGAACACTAGAGAACACGCACATTTGTTTAGATCAGAAGGCTCCTGTAAAAATCTAGATAATAAGGATATTTTAACACTTCAGGAGACTTGGCTATTAGCTGAAGCACAGTTATATGGGTTCACAGAATAGCTGCGGCATGCTATTAGGGGAGAAAAAGGTCGCCCTTCTGGTGGCCTGGCTATCTTAGAAGCAAATAATTAGCAACCACAAGAGAGCATGGGTATCAAGAACATTTTTAAAATATATTCTTTTTAAAATTATTCTTAGAGATATTATCCACTTATTAATATACCTTATAAGGCGAAACGAATACCTAAGCAGTTCCATTAAAGCAAGCATGTCACATTTCCAAGTGTCCCAAATGCAGTTATATTCCTGTAGTTAACAACAGAAGACAAAACATAAACATTGATGACTCCAAAGGGAGTGAACAAGGCTTGGGCAGTGTGTATTTAGTGGGCAGGCCAGCATCTAGGTGATGCATCAGAGCTATGACAAGCAAATATCATGAGATCACTGTGTGTTTGGTTTGGGAAACGGACGTCAAGCCAGGGTTAGACACTACTACATATTTTATGCATCAAACCAAACAGCAGTGGGTTGCAGCTCTCACAGCAGCATATCATGTGTGGGTGTAACATTGCAAGATTAAGGGAATTCCAGGCCTCAAAATTAACAGTCGACCCACAGGCGGCACTGCCCAAGGACCGGAGCCAGGCCATTGTTTCAGCCAAGCACCAAAGTTCAAAGTCTTTATGCCATATTTTGTATTGGGGGCCTTGTTTGAGTTTCCAGGTCATAGCTATATGTCTCTTGGCTAGAGCAAATGCAAGGCCCATAAACTTAGTTTTATGTCTGTATTTATTCGGTCTTGAGTATGCGCCCAGCAAACACTCGAGCGGATTCCAGTTATATCTCATGATACCAGCTATTGTGCGGGACTGCTTTATTCCGGACCAGAAGTCACCCACCGTAGAGCACCTCCAAAATATGTGTATTAGATCAGCCCCCTCCATATGATACTAGGGACAGTTCGACGCAGCTTTTGTGTAAAATGTTGCCACTCTATATGGGGTTATATATGTGCAGTGGAGCACATTAAGTTGGACTAACCGAAAACGTGTGCTCCGGGACACATTCTTAATAAGAAGCAATGCATAATCCCACTTCTGTTCAGTAATGTCTTGGCCAACATCATTTTCCCATCTCGCTCTCAGTCGTGCATTCCTATTGCCTTTCATGCCTAGCAAACATCTATACAACCCGGACACAGGGCGCCAGCCGTCTTCCAGCTCGTACATTAAGGTAAGGAGCACCCATTAATAATGGCCACCCATTCCAATTATTCTTGGCCACTTTTGTTACTTTCAAGTATCTAAGGAATTGACCACTAGGGAGTCCCCCCTTCTGCATCAAACTCTCTAAATCCCTGAACATTCCATTTTCATATATTTCTCCCCATGTGAATAGACCAAAATCCTTGCATCTCCTAGCAGGCCTCATTTCATCTGTGTTTGCACAAGCATTAGCTACAATGGAGACATGTGGCGAGTAGGGGTTCAGCAGATGTAGTAGCTTCAGTGTTCTAGTCCAGACCCATCTGCCCAGCCCAACCAGTAGAGTCTGGGCACCTAGAGAGCCTTCTGAGATCCACAATGTCTCTGTAAGCCATGCAGGGTGCACTAGTGATTGGAGCAGCCTACGGTCTGGGGTGGGGTCGTCAGACAGCCACGCCGATAAATTACCTATCTGAGCAGCTAAACAGTAGCGCTCCATTTGTGGTAGTTGCACGCCCGCATCTCTTTAGGTCAAGCACAGGGTGTCAAGGGCTATCCGATGCTGGTTCTGCCCACATAAAAACGTCTCTAAGTATGGTGTCTAGGGCACGAAGAAATGTGGCTTCCATGTAATAGTATACATTCGTGAAGGCATAAAGCAGCCTTGGAAGGATGATCATTTTAACTATGGCTACCCGTCCTATAACAAGAGTGGTAGTTTAGCCCAGAATATCATGGATTTCTTAACACCGTCCACTGCCTTAAGTATATTGTCTGTGTTCATTCCTTTAGGGCTGTGCGCTATCAATATGCCCAAGTATCCGAAGGAGTTGTGGAGATCGAGAATCATAGGAATGTTATTGCAGTTGAAGTGCAAGTTGAAACTGCTTTTGATAAACATATACGTTCCCCCTGGTGTCTCTTTTTCTATGGACATACAACTTAAAGTATTCAATTTGCTGCTAATGAGGTTAGCAATTGACAATGACACTAATGTTATTATCTGTGGTGATCACAATGCTGTAAAATAATTAAAGTCAAAAACACACTGATTAATAGTGCTCCTGAATTCCATCGCAGAAGTGCCCAGAAAAAGAATGCCATATGGTGGATTTGCTTTTTTGTGGATCTGGACCTGCTAATTCTAAATGGTGCAGTTAAAGGGGATCTACCCCATCACCTAAATGGTGTAGTGGGAATAGGTCTTCTAATATTGATTATATCTATGTATGTGAAAAGCTTTTTCAACTGGCTATTGAGTTGCGAATATTATTTGTTGAATTTAGCGACCATGCCATACTGACAGTGCGATAACAACTTCCTGTCGTTCTGCATACTCACTTTGATAAGGTCGGCTCAGTGAATGTTAACACTTTTGGAAATGGGCGTGGGTGGATCAATAAAAATCTTGACAAAGTGAGAAAGCGGGCTAATGAGCTGCCAGTTGTGTATCGTTATTTGGGCAGTGCTAATGATATCTTATCACCTACATAGTTTTATGCCAATGGGGAATTGCCAATTTCTTAAGAAGGGAAAAAAAGTAGGGAGGCCCCATGACAAAGTCATATGTACGGGGGGATAAACATGCACCAAGAATTGCGCAGAATAAATAAACCTGATCTTCCATCAGCTAATAAACGGTTATGTGTGATTTAACTGACCCAATTTCAATGTGGTATATTTCATCGCAACCATAATACTGAAAAACACTGTATATATTCTTTTAATTGGGGGTACCCTTATAATGCCTCCCAACACCATCCCAACTCATTTTAACCCCTTACCACACTACCCCATATATATATAATATATATTTTCTGTGTTTTTCAGTATTATGGACTTTTGTTTTCAGTAAAATTACTGGGTACCCTAATAAACAGCTGCTGAAACATAAACTGAAAAATGTGTACAATAATGGATAAAAAAGGTATAGGTTGTCTGCCAGGAATGTTGTTTGGCAAAGTATGGTCAAGGTACTGGCCTCGGGAGATAGTAAGAATTATGGGCCAACTTTAATTCATCAGTAAATAAAGGTAATAATGATGTTATTTGTTGCATTAATGAAACCTCATGGAAAGAATATCTGATTGAGAAATTTGAGGGTAGTGCCTGCTATGTGGAAAAAATATCATCCATGAATTTGACTCAGAAGATCTGGTTAATATGATTAAAAGTATGAAATCTTCACGAGGGCCAGTACCTGATGGTATGTGCAATCTAATATTAAAATGAAATCCAATATTATGGGCAGACATCCTTAAGACCTTATTTGAAAACATTATATCTAGTGGAAACGTCCCGGACTCTTGGAAAGTATATCACCATATCCCAGTGCATAAGAAAGGACATCGAGACATACCAGCAAATTATCAATTGTTAGCCCTTATGGATGTGTCCAGTAAGATCTTCTGCTCTGTATTACTCAGAGAAATTAATAACTGGGTTGAGACTGAAAATATTCTCTGGAGCCTTCAGACTGGCTTCAGGAGGGGCTGTTCAACAAATATGAATATTTTTGTTGTCAATACTCTCCTGGAGCATATGAAGGCAAAAGATTTGCTACCTCTGTACACAGTGTTTTTGGACTTTATGTCCGCCTTTGATACAGTGGACAGGTCCAAACCATGGTCAGAGTTGGAGATACTGGGTATGCCGGTGCATTTACTCTATGCTTGTAAGCTGATATATGAGGACAACTCATCAAGAATAAGGTTGAGCAATTTGGGACAATTGTCTGAACAGATACCAGCCCGGAGGGGAGTCCAACAAGGATGTGTTCTGGCTCCTCTCCTATTTAACTTGTACATTTCCAATTTCGGCTATGCGTTTGAAGAGAAGAAAAATTGGGAGGTAAGAAAGTTGGTTGGCTTGGATACGCTGATGACCTAATAATTTTTGATAACACCTTTATGGGAATAAGTCATAGTGTCCAAGCCACCATAGGATATGTCGAATTAAACAGTTTAAAAGTGAATTTCAAGAAAACCTAATTTATGTCAGCTGGTAGGAGATGTGCTGCAAGGTTCTCTATTATTAATAGTTTGGGTTTGGTTGTAAGGGTGGCTAATTACAGATATTTGGGTTATGATTTAACCCACGAGAATAATAGCAAAAACCTGCTGAAAAATAAGAGTTAAAGCGTTATCCACTATGTTGGCAATAGCACAGGTCTCTAAAAAAAGTCAAAGTAATACATATTTATAAACAGAAACTGACAGCAGCCTTTCACTACGTCCTTGAAACATCATATGATGATTTACCAGATTGGGCGGATTGATTGGAGGGGCTCATTTGGAGGAAGATATTGGGCCTCACTAATATATTCCGGTTGCGGCTATAATCCTTAACTTAGGTCTCATTTCGTTGTACACCTTAGTCGATATTAACAGAGGTAAACTGTATATTAAGATCTAGTTGGCTAAAGAGAACTCATTGCTCATAATTGTTAGGTCTGCCTTACAAGATAATAAGTGTGCTGCCTTACAGGTATACAGAAAGAAAAATTAGGCTTTCTTCATGAAAATTGGCTGGAAGCCGGACCGGGACTATGGTGAAGGTGCACTTTTGAAATCATTTAAAATTCGCAGAAAAATGGGATTCGTCAAATAGCCACGATAAAGTGGCTACACTGAAGTCTCTTAGCTCATTTGCAAAGATGCACTTTATGTTTAAAAGACAACAATACTACATAAATCTGGTTCCTTCACCTATAATTCGAAGAATTTTCATGTCTTTTTGACTTAATAGGTTGGAGGTTCTAGATGTCAAAGGTGCTTGGTCAGGCCTTATAAAAGTAAAACATATATGCCGATTATGTAAAGATGAACAGCAAATAGAAACTATTCGCCATGTTGTAACATCATTGTAACATCATTGCCCTGTAATGTACTCCTTATACGTGCAGTATTTGAGTAGGCTTGTGGAAAATTTTGAGAAAATTACAAGCAATCTATTCTGGCTGAGATGTGTCTCAGACTATAGCCAGGGCCTGTTGATAGCAGTGGTTCAGATTTGGAGAGGGGTAAAAAGGCAATTCTTTTTGATACATTTGTGTAAACATTTATATGAACTATATACACAATAAAAAATAAAAAAAAAATAAAAACAGTACTACATTGCTTCTCGGCTAGGTTTACACACACAGTGGTCTTATTTTGGGTGTTAATTAGCACAATTTTTAGATATTATTTTCTTCTCTAATGGAGTTTATCGGTGCAAATCTCACCAGCCTCAAATCCATCTGTGTCAACCGTAGGATTCTGATTACCAAGGCCAAAGCTGCTCACTACTACACTGCCATCACAGCAGCCTCTAATAGGAGTAAAGCCCTCTGTAAAGTAGTGAAGCATTGTACCAAACCATCAACCTACCCAGAGGTGCCGGCAACTCAGGAAAATTGCAAAAGAATTGACAACTATTTTATAGAAAAAAAATAGACAATATCCAAAAGATCATCAAATCAACCTTCCACAGCCTTAGCCCCCCTGAACTCATGAGTGCACACTGCCCCTCTGGATTGAATTCTCTCCTCCTACAACAGTCACCACCCTCAAACCTACTTCCTACTCTGATGATATCATCCCGCCCTCGATCATTAAAAGTTGATATGCCTGGCACTCAATACACTCCTCAGCATTATTCATTCCTCCCTCAGAGAGAAGGCTCATTCCCAGACACATTAAAGACTGGTCTCATGCAACCTCTTTTGAAAAAAATGATCCTAGACCCAGCCGACCTGGCCAACTACTGGCCCACTACCAGCCTCCTGTTTATTGGCAAAATCTTAGAACAAGTAGTCACTACACAACTACTCGCCAGAAGCTAACAGCAACACCTCCTAAGCAACTGTCAGTTGAGGTGCAGTCCGAAGTATATTATCGAGTCATCCACCATCCAGGTGGTGGGTGATGCCCTCTAAATCATTCATAAGGGGCGACACATGCCTCCACATCCTCTTTGGCCTCCCAACTGTATTTGAAACTATCGACCACCACATCCTCCTCTTCCCCTCTGCAGAAAGTATGGAATTCTCTAGCACTTTCATGAATTAATTTACCTCCTCCCTCTCTGGCAGACATGAAGCCGTCCAGATGAACATGTTGCAGTCTGTTCGGCTCACAGTCTCCTGCAGAGTCCCCCAAAGGTCTATCCTTTAACTGATCCTTTTTAACATTTACATGGATCCTGTGGGTACACTCCTCACAGATCCTGATGAAGCCATAAACCAATGTGCGGACAATACTCAGTTGCATATGAGAGTAAAAAGCCCACAGGACGACATCAGTTATTTTCCCGATTCCCATCATCCAGACCTGAATATCAAGTGCCTCCTTCAAACTTAACCAATTCAAGTCTGAATTCCTCCTCATCGAGGCCCCTGCTAAACAACAACTCGTCCAACAATGGCTCAATGATATAGAAGGGTTTGATCTACAACTCTCAAATTTAGAAAAATCCTTAGGATCCACCATTGACAGCAGTGGACCCTTCTAGAAACATATAGCTAGCCAAGAATGCCCAAGTAGCATGGCTCTAAATCTCCACCCTTTGCAAATCAAACCCTTCATCCTGCTGCAGGACTTCTGGACCGTAGTGCAGGCCCTTGTTGCCTTACACATCCATGGGAGAAATTCCCTTTTGATGGGGCTCACAGACACTCACTGGGCTCCCCTAAAAGCAGTCCACCATGCTGCACCTTGTCTTATTAAGTTTATTACGGAGCATGGACATTAGACTGAATCACCCCTATCCTATGTGAACTAGACTGACTTCCTCTCCATGGCAAGATACTGTTCAAGACTGCATGTACAAGCAGTCACGAGTAGCACGCTAGCGTACCTGTAGGCTAAGCTCCAAATATCTGGTGGCACATGCTCCTGGCACAGCAAATCGACCAACCAGTTCGAATCACAACTAGTCTACAAAGAGAGGACCCAGAAACAGTCTTTCTCTTGTCACACACCCACCCATTGGAATCGGCTAGGAATTGCAAAACAGGACTTTTTATTTAAGAACACCTGACCATGGACTTGATTCCAATGGATGCACAGGCCGCATCTTGCAGTAATGTGCAACTGTTAAAAGATGCCAGCCCAAATGCTGGCTTCCCACACCCTATAAGCGCTCTGCTGCGCTCGCGCTAGGTTACGCTTTAAACAATATCATAAAATAAATAATTGAATTTGTCACTGATGCTAATGTCTCACAGGCAGTATTGGGTTTTCTCCTTCTCCAGCTTCACTTCTGAGGTTAAATACCAATTTCCACTGGAGATGATGACACCATACACTTCTCTAATGTGCTCCCACAGCTTTGGGTGATAGGCAGTTAGCGTGTTGGCACATGTAGGACAGTTTACCAAATTCCCTTCCTCCCTTAACCTGGCCAATAGGTGAAGATGCTATTTCAGCTAAAAAGCTAGGGCCTGATTCACAGAAGCGTTTTTTAATTGTGCAATCCCATAGGAAAATGCTCTGTGAATCAGGCCCCAAGTGTTTAGCTCTGTAAAGTCTTACTTTTAAGTATACAACAAATGGGTGAATTTCAAAATATAATCAGGGAATAATTGTAAATATGTGTCATATTGTCCCGGGAGGATAGCTCAGCAGCAACGTGCACGCCTTGGAAACAAGACGACAGTTCGATCCCTGGGTCCCCACAAATACGCAACTAAGAGAAAAACAATTATGCAACTACAAAAACAAACAATTCCTGTAACAGCGCCTAGATGCCTGCGGGCTGTGTGAGCGCTATAAAAATGTAAAATAAATATTTTTTAAAACATGTAAATTTGTAAAACCAACCACGTTGCTGTTCCCTTTTAATCTCTGAGTTGTGAATTACCACTCTCCTCATTTCCCGGTTGCTGTTCTGTGGTCTCAACGCGACTTCACACACCTGCGCCATCTAGACCGCATCATGAGTCAGATGCTGCTGTGGCAAAAGAATCTTCTGTTAAACTCTCTGATGTTCCTTGGTGCTTGTTCCGCGGTACACATCAACTATGGACAGAACACACAATTTCACACAATCTAGAGTAGATAACTGCACCAGGACGATGCTGCTTCTCAGAAATCATGTAGCGAAGACCAACCAAATATGTAAGGAAGACTAAAGTGATCAAAAAAATGAAACCTATCATAGAAAATGAAAACCATCAGGTCCTTCCATCCGGAAATAATCTAAGTTTCTCATTTGAGGATCAACATGAAGAGAAAATGAGAGAAAAATGAAAGGATAACATCGTAGCAGTGCAGGTGAGTCCAAGGTTAAGTACTCAGCCGAGTGAGCTTTCCCATCACTGCTGCTGGCTTCAGTTAACCAGAGAAACACATCTGTTGTAGACTGTATGTTGTGTATATATAATATTGAGTCTTGTAAAGGCTGAACCTGTCGATTTGTGTTTGTACTTCCTTTTTGTAAATTCTCTAGTTGGTCATGTTTTTTCGGAATTTACTTGTCGTTTATGCCATAGGTTTTCCCCAAAAAATGTTCAGTACAAATGATTAAAGTCGAATGGTGCACAGATTACTATCTCTGGCAGGCAAGGAATACATCACTGAAATTAATTAAACTAAACCTTCTTGTACTCAAAATAATTGCTGCAACCAGCATTTTGTTTAATTTACACTTTTGTTTGAGTGGTTTGCAAGGATAAAAATTCTTAAAGGTCTCATCTCCATCATCATCCCACTCGAAATGAAATCCGTTCCTGGATTCCACATTGAAATAATTACTTTTAGTGATTATTGTATTTATTTGGTTTAGTTATTTGAGGCATTTAAAAATGCAAATCTAGTCTAAGGGTATATTTAGCACTGTACAATGTGAACACTGATTTAAAACTATTCAAAACAAAGTGGATGTATAATCAAGAACTTCCCACCCACAATAGCCACATTTTTGGAAATAGTACGAATTTGAATTCTCAAAGAGTGGCCAATAGTGAAGGAGACAATTTTAGGACTACCGGAAGAAATTTCCAGTGCCTAGGAATGGCAAGCGCAAGCTCTGGTTTGAACATTTTGGCACTGGAAATGACCAATCGAGCTATAGATTTGCTGCAAGCTTCACTAACACTGCTAGACCGATGCAGCGCAGCTGGTAAATCCCAGGCCTTCAGAAGAAACTTAGAATTATAAGGTGATCAGCAGAGTTTGAACTTAATTCTGGATTCAATGAGGGCCATGCATTGTTGACAGGATGGGGGAGATGTTGAATGTTCAAGTTCCACAAACAGTCAAGCTGCAGAGTGAAAAGCTGATTTTAGATGCCCTAGAACATATTTGCACGTGCCCATGAGGGGTGGCATTGCCAACATCTAGAGGAGAAAATACTAAGGCCTGGACTGCAGACCAAAAAAGATTAGTTGATGAAAAGGGTTGATGAGAGAGATTTTGTCATGGCCAATTCGTGTTTTCTAGACATATTTCCCCTGTGATAACTTGCTGTTAAGCAAGGAATCTAATGACCAGCTTGCAGGGTCAGAAGTTGGGGCAGTGCCATCTTTTGCCATAATAGACACCCAGTAATGAATTATAGTGCTGCCTCTTTCTGGGGAAAAGAGAAGAAATATTGGCTTAGAAGTAATTTCAACCATGCATCAAAATCAATGATTTTCTCCACATGGGAGACCCATAGGTGGCAGACATCTATTACCAATGAGAAACCAGTGAGAAACTTGAAAGTATCAATGGGTGTTGGTGGCAAACCTATTGCTATGGACACCAATCCCAGAGGTCTGAGGTGCCAGGGGAAAACACTTTGCAGGAAGTTTCACGGTAGGATGTAGGCCCTGCAGATGGTAAATGGTGAATCCCCCAGGTCTCCAAGTCCATCCTTAGACTATTAATCATATACATATCACGCACCGCACTTGACAGGCACCAGTATCAATGTTGGTGCCTGTTCCTTGCGGTTGGCGACGAACGCTGCCCTGAGCCCCGAGGCTACAGATGCCACATCAGCATCCAGCACTTACCCAATGTTCCATGGTTGCTACCATTATGCGGACACGCCTGCCTTTGTTCTGGGTTACGCTGCATGATGCGGTAGCATCACTGCCGGTGTCCATGAAAATGTGCCGCAGTGTACGCTTTAGGTAGCCATGGCACTCCATAAATGAGGGATACTACTGCATCCAGGTGCGTCTCAATGCTCCTTACCTGCTGGAACGCGTTCTCTGCATCTTGTTTCCTGACGCCGTGGTTTTCCCTCTGTTCCTTCTCCTCGCCTTCTGCCTGTTCCTCTTAAGGTAACTGGGCCTCCTTATCCTTTCATTGCCTCTTTCTAGCCTGTGCCTGCCCCAGCCCTCTGCCGGGGTTCCTTTTTTTTCTACTCCTTCCTTTGCTTGTGCTGGGCCCCTAGATCCTACCATCCTGCTCCATCTCTTGATCCTTGCCTGGCTCTCAGGGTATTTGTGGTCTACACTTCTGTACCTCCCTGCTCAGTGTGTGCACTGTTTCCACATCGCGTAATTCCAGGAGGTGAGCCTGCGGTGTGCGAGTCCATCCCCAAACATGCCTGGGTTTTCAATTCCTCACGGTGGAAGGGGTCTTGCTCCTCCTGCTGACCTGCTAACATGCACAATCTGGAACAAAGTTGAGTGCATCCAACCAACAAGGCACCACAGACCTCGAAATCAAGAGACAAGGTACTTAACAGATTGAGACACCCTACTACTGGTCTGGATATGGACGCCATACAGGAACTCTATGATGAAATGCAGGCATTACGCCTAGAGGTGACTACTCTCGGACAAGAATACGACATTAAGGGAAGCCTTGACCCACAATGCTTCGAACATGCACTGGCCCATACCACTTCTGATGGAGACCCAAGAAAACAAACAGAATTTTGCAATTGGTGTAAAATACAGTTCATGTTCCGGCCAGCCCGTTTTGCACATGACAAAGAAAGAATAGGTAATAGCCTGAGCAACCTTATGGGTAGCGCATTGGGGTGGGCTGCACGTTATGTCTTGCCTAATAGTTCCTTCTTAAATGATTTCCAGGAGTTCGGGAAGGCCTTTTTGGAGACATTTCAGTCAATTAACCTTGTCTCCAAGGCATAGAGGCAGCTGGTGGATATCAAGCAGGGTTCACAAGAGCTGATTTCGTACATTAGCCGGTTTCATCAGCTAGTGGTTGATGCACAGTGACCTGAAGTGACCCAAAGAACTCTCTTTCAATGCGGGCTACGGGAAGAATACAAGGATGAATTGGTTCATACACCCGAGCCTATAGATCTCCATTCCCTGACTGATTTGGTCATTCATATCAATCATCAGGTGAACGGGTGAAGTGGATGCCCTATATCGGATGAAGTATGTGGATGGAACGGGTGAAGTATGGGGATGGACGGGTGAAGTATGTGGATGGAACGGGTGAAGTGTGTCGATGGAACGGGTGAAGTGTGTGGATGGAACGGGTGAAGTATGAGGATGGAACGGATGAGCTGATGTAGAATGGGTGAAGTGGGTGGAACGGTTGAAATGGTAGAACGAATGAAGTAGGTGAATGAACGGGTGATGTGCTTGGAACCAGCGAAGTGGGCGGAACTAGTGAAGTGGATGGAACGAGTGGAATGGGTGGAATCAGTAAAGTGAATGGAACGTGTGAAGATGACGTATGTGGATGATGATGCATGGAGTAAGGATAACATGGGTAGAACGAATGAAAGGAGCAGTGTGAAGATGACGATGCATGGACAAAGGATAACGTGGGTAGAACGAATGAAAGGAATAGTGCATAAAATGGTGGAGTGCATAAAATGCCTGAAGTACATGGAACGGATGGGAGTGCATGGAACGGATGGGAGTGAGAGGAACGGATGGGAGTGCGTGGAACGGATGGGAGTGCGTGGAATGGATGGGAGTGTGTGGAATGGGTTGGAGTGCGTGGAACGGGTTGGAGTGCACAGAATGGCGTGATGTACATGGAATGGTTTGGAGGGCATGGAACGTCTGAAAGAGCAATGAAAGGAACGGTCTGAGTGCTTGAAACGGTCGTAATGCACGGAACAGTCAGAGTACATGGAACGGATGAAGTTCATGGAACTATTGGAGTGGGCGTGATCTCAAGCACCTAAATTAAACCACCATATTCACATCTCCACGCTTACTCTCTTCTTTACATCACCACTCAAATAGAACACAGCGATACTATGACACCATTCGGTATAGCTGTTCTCATACCAACATCTGCCTCATACTCCCCATCACTCTAACTAAACACTGCTGGTTACACCCCCCCCCCAACCAGGCCTAACGCAGCCACAATCGGTCTGGATAAATCCTGCCAGAATGAACACATACTCCTGACCTCTCAACCACCACACCTACCGCTAAGAAGCAGCTATTACACGAATGCCAAACAAGCTGCACACATATCCGGTGCGCACACGCACCTTTGACTCTCTCTACTGACTTGAACTTCGGTTCCCAAGGGCGTTCAACCTGCCAGCGCCTTCAGACCATACCAGTGGTACATAAGGCACTATATAAATGCAAAGTAACATAACATAACATTGCCTGGTGGGACGGTGGGGGGAAAAAGGCAATATGACAAACCCATCCACATTCCTTCAAGTTCCACAGTTCCCGTCAAGACTCAGCCACGGGAACCAATGCACCCTTGTCTGAAGAACAGAAATTTCGATGACGCATCATTATGACCCTTGCGGTCCCGTACAGGACCGGCACCCTTCATTACGGGAGCGCTGATTACGAGGTTCCCTTTGCGGGACCCAGAACAGACGTCTGGTAAAATCAGGTGTCTTTTCCGGGTCCCACGAGGGGAAGAGGGAGGTAATAATGGGCCATTTGTAATGTGCCCATTATTACCTCCCTCCCCATTCCCATTGAGCCCTATGGGGGCTCAAATGGGAATGGGGAATGGTTCCTTCAAGGAGGAATTACCGGGTCCTCCAATGTTGGAATGACCCGGTTATTCCTCATTGAAGGAACCCGGTAATGGAGCCCGGTTTGGAGGCAGCCATGGTGCTAGTAGCATCATGGCTACCTCCAAAATTGTAATGAGGCCCCATGTCTGTATTGTGGTGGTTCAGGGCATTTCTTTGGTTTGTGTCCTCTACATCCTCCACGACCTGCGGAAAATGAGAAGGCTTGTTGTTTAAAGGGAAGAAGACAGCTATCCAATCAGATCACATTTCACTTCCCAATAAAAATCAGGAGCCCATGCCCACAACCCGTCTTTTGGTCTTGGAATTCCAGTTATTGATTGCAGTCTCAAAACAGCCTATTACCACCATTGCCTTGTTAGATTGCACAGCTTTAGGGAACTACATGACCGTACCATAGCATCTCGCTACGGTATACCTTTGGAGAAGAAACCTGGGCCCGACTAAAGTAGAATTGATTGATGGAACCCTCTTAGCCGCCCCATCACTGACTATTCTTGCCTGCTCAAGTTGCCCTTCAGTCAGCATTCTGACCAACTGATGTTCGATGTCATTAAAACACCATCTTATCCTTTGGTACTCGGTCTTCCATGGCTCACGTTCTATAACCCCTTTGTGAACTGGGCGACTCAGATGTTGATTTTCAGATACACTATATGCACCACAGATTGCTATGCACAGCCATCTACTGCTACTGCTATCCAAACCAAAGAAGCTGGTATTGATCCATGTGTTTTTGCCATACAAGGGGTGCCTCCCGAATATCGTATGTTCTGGAGGGGTTTTTTGGAACCTGAGGACATCCCACTTCCCCACGTAGTTCTTTTGATTGCAAGATCAATCTCGTCCCAGAAAAAACAATACCTAATGGACGTGTCTATTTGCTCTCTCCCAAAGAACCTCTTGAGTTGCAAAGATACCTGAAGGACAGTTCAGTTTGGAGAAATTATACATATTACCCTCGCAATCTCTGGCAGGGGCACCCTTGTTTTTTGTACCACAAAAAGGAAGGCACTGTCCAACCCTTTGTTAACTATCGAGAGCTCAACAACATAACTCTGAAGGATCAGTACCCTTTACCCTTGATTTGTGACATCCTTGAATCTTTGAAGAATGCCAGACTATTCACAAAATTGGATCCCTGGGGAGCATACCATCTTGTCCAAATAAAAGGAGATGAATGGAAGACCGCTTTTTGAAACATCCAAGGGGCATTTCAAAATCGGTTGATGTCCTTTGGCTTGTGTAATGCCCCTGCGGTCTGCCAAAGGTTTTTGGATTCCATCTTTTCAGATTTTATCGTCCTTACGGTATGGGTCTATTTAGATGATATACTTATATTTCCCACAACTCTGGATAACCATCAAGTACAGGGTCTGGAGGAAAAACATTTATATGCCAAAGTGGAAAGATTTATATTTCATCAACAAAGTATTGTCTTTATAGACCGTATTATAAGTGACACCTGTATCCAAATGGATCCCACCAAGATACAGGCTATTAAGAACTGACAAAGCCCACAAGACAAAAAAGCAGTACCAAGTTTTTTTGGGATTTGCAAACTATTATCGGGATCACATAGCCGGGTTCTCACAAATATCCTTGAACATTACTTGCGTATTACAAGCCCATGTTTCCTTCCATTGGGATGGACCGGCTGAATCCACCTTCTAAACTCTGTAAAGGGCCTTTATGCCTGCAGCCATACTTCGGTATCCTGCTGACACCCTGCCCTTCATCAATGAGGCCGACAAGTCATAGAAAACATTTTGCTGGCCATAAAAGGCGAATTCACACAGTGGCAGCCTCATATCCAAGGGGCACAGAATCCAGTGATCGTACGAACTGACCATCAGAATTTGCTCATCCTTCAAACCATACAATGCCGCAACAGTCCGCTGGTCATTCTATTTTTCTCAATAGGAGTTTTTCCTTACCTACATTCTATCTACATTCTGCGTACCAGTAATAAAGGAGCGGATGCATTGTCACAGGCTTTGCTTTCAGATCCCATACAAGACCGCTATCCAGCCGCCATGCTCCCCCAAGCATTTTATGGGCACTGTCCAATCCTATTTGGAATAGTTCCATCAGTCTACTCTCATGGATCCCATTGCCTCTAGCCCACTTAAAAGCCCACTTAAAAGCGAGAAGTAAAACAACTCGACGCATTACTCTTTTTTGCTAATCGCTTATACGTACTGTCCCCTGCACAACGCCAAGGAGTTATTCATGGATTGCATGATTCCTGCCTCGTCGGGCATAGAGGGATCAAGACCACCCATGAGCTGGTGCTGTGTTCTTTGTGGTTGGTGCTGCATGCTCACCCAGAGGCTACAGATACTGCATTGGCTTCCCGCCCTTACCCGACGTTCCATGGTTGCTAACATTATGTGGAAATGCCCGTCTTCTTTCTGGGTTACGTTGCATGACGCTGTGGCAGCACGGTCGGTTTCCAAGACAACCTGCTGCAGAATACCCTTCGGGGAGTTGTGGCACTCTATAAATGGAGGATGCTACTGCATCCAGGTCATTCTCAATGCTCCTTACCTGCTGGAACTCGGTTCTCTGCATCTTGGGTCCTGACCTTCTGGTTTTCTCTGTGTTCCTGCTCCTCGCCTTCTGCCTGTTCCTCTTAAGGGCCTCATTATTCTTTATTGCCCCTTTGTAGCCTGTGCCTGCCCCAGCTGTTTGCCTCAGCTGGGGTTCCTTGTTTTTCTACTCCTTCCTTTGCCCGTGCAAGACCTCTTGACCCTAACATCCTGCTCCATCTCTTGATTTCTTGCATGGCTCTCAGGTCTACACTTCTGTACCTCCCGGCTCAGTGTCTGCACTGTCTCCGCATAGCGTAATTCTGGGAGGTGAGCCTGCGGTGTGGGGAGTCCATCCCCAACCATACCTAGGTTGAGACCAGATGAAGGAGGGTGAGAGAAGCTATCAAGAGGAAGACAGAACAACTAAAGAGAAGGAGGTGGTGGATAAGAGAAACAAGTGGAGGCGAAAGAGGGTGAAAGGAGTTATAAGTAGGAAGCTGAAACAACGGTAAGACCAAAAAGTGGAGAGAGTACCAACAACAGGAAGGAGGTGGTGTCAAGAAGCGTAGTCAGGTGGAGAGATGGAAAATAAGTGGTGACAAGAAGGAGAGTTGAGTACAAGTTAAGAGCAGAAAAGCCAATCCCTTAGGAGGGGAACAGAGCATTTTGATAGATCGGGGAGACAAGTAGGAGGGAGACAAATGAGGAGGAGAAAATCAAACACAAGGAAGAGAACATAGCTCAAAAGTAGGTAGTGACAAAACCAAGGAGCAATAAGCTTACATAGTAATTGAGACCTAACTCCTGGGAGAGACTGCGGCACAATCCTCAACCAGGTGCAATCTGAAAACCCCATGGTTCACCCAGATCATAACAAAGAACCATATTTCTGCCAATTAGCCCATGTTCAAGTGACCCAGAGCACCAGACACTGCAGTGCCACTTGCACACTAAGAGAATGACGATATCCTGACAACTTCTAGAAAGCCAATAGATGTAGAAATAGTGTTGCCGGCCCCCCAAATGCCATATCTGCTTATATATTCCATTGAAATCAGTCATCAAACTCCCTTTTTGAAGAGCCTCCCGCCCCGCCTCCCGCCTCATCATTCAGGCCCCCCTATGGGGGCCAGTCCCACAGTTTGAAAACCACTGCATTAGGCTAATATTCTCACTTTTACAATATTGGACTGCCAATGTCAGGTTATGGTTCATATTGGATCGTTAAGGGCTTAAAGGTAAACAATTACGATTCTTGCTTGAACCATCTGTTCCCACAAACTATAGGATGTACTCATGTTCAGTATTGCTCATCATGCCCTTCGTGTTCTATGGATCGTGTTCTAACTAGCCCACTGCTTCATCTTCGCATCTGAGCCCAGACCAACCCTGCTGTGTTCTCTATATACTCCCACTGCTCTCAATTAACTTGAGCTAGCCTAATGCACCTGTCTATTCTATTGCCCCTATCAGTCTTGAAATAGCTCGTTGTACCTGACATATTTTAGCAGTGCAGCCTGTATATTCTCACCACTTTTAATTAACTTAAAATAGACTATTGCATCGTGTAAATTCTACTGCATCCTACCTGATTTCAAAAAGCCTATTGTATCTCATGTACATCCTCAGTGCTTTCTGTGCATTTCCTCCGCCTTCAACCAAGTTGAACTAGCCCACTACATCATGAGCATTTTCAGTGCGTGTTAACTAATCGGAAATAGCCTACTGTATCTCCATGTGTAGCCTCACTGTTTTTAACTGACTTGAAAAATGATACTTACTGTACTCTGGTGTACCCGAGTCTACGCAAGCATTAGCACCCTACTACACCCATTACCAATGTAAGTTAATCTTTGATTGATTTACATTGCTAATGAGTTGCTGCCTTGAGATGTTACTGGCTTATGCTCTGCAAACACGTTGAGAGGCATCAGCTTCACCTCACTGATGATCCCCAACAAGGGTGAAACACGTGTATGGGGTTGCTGGTGGTACTCTCGTTCAGATTGGAATTGCCATTGTATTTCGGTGCTGGACTGCCCCTGGGCAGGACAAAGACTGATATGCAAATGGATATTTCCCATCTGTGAAAGGCACAGTGAGTAAAAGCAGTGGCTGCGAACTCTCAAGTGGTTAATAACCACTGAACAGGTTATCATGTCTGTTCTTGCGAGAGAGGGGCGCCCGCTACCTTTGTTAAACTATTTGTTAAGGAACCTGGGATTGGTAACCCTAGGTCTCCTGGGGGCAACCAGACGTGGTCTCCCTCTCACTGTGCTTAGAGAGGCATCAGCTTCACCTCACTGATGATCCCCAACAAGGGTGAAACACGTGTATGGGGTTGCTGGTGGTACTCTCGTTCAGATTGGAATTGCCATTGTATTTCGGTGCTGGACTGCCCCTGGGCAGGACAAAGACTGATATGCAAATGGATATTTCCCATCTGTGAAAGGCACAGTGAGTAAAAGCAGTGGCTGCGAACTCTCAAGTGGTTAATAACCACTGAACAGGTTATCATGTCTGTTCTTGCGAGAGAGGGGCGCCCGCTACCTTTGTTAAACTATTTGTTAAGGAACCTGGGATTGGTAACCCTAGGTCTCCTGGGGGCAACCAGACGTGGTCTCCCTCTCACTGTGCTTAGAGAGGCATCAGCTTCACCTCACTGATGATCCCCAACAAGGGTGAAACACGTGTATGGGGTTGCTGGTGGTACTCTCGTTCAGATTGGAATTGCCATTGTATTTCGGTGCTGGACTGCCCCTGGGCAGGACAAAGACTGATATGCAAATGGATATTTCCCATCTGTGAAAGGCACAGTGAGTAAAAGCAGTGGCTGCGAACTCTCAAGTGGTTAATAACCACTGAACAGGTTATCATGTCTGTTCTTGCGAGAGAGGGGCGCCCGCTACCTTTGTTAAACTATTTGTTAAGGAACCTGGGATTGGTAACCCTAGGTCTCCTGGGGGCAACCAGACGTGGTCTCCCTCTCACTGTGCTTAGAGAGGCATCAGCTTCACCTCACTGATGATCCCCAACAAGGGTGAAACACGTGTATGGGGTTGCTGGTGGTACTCTCGTTCAGATTGGAATTGCCATTGTATTTCGGTGCTGGACTGCCCCTGGGCAGGACAAAGACTGATATGCAAATGGATATTTCCCATCTGTGAAAGGCACAGTGAGTAAAAGCAGTGGCTGCGAACTCTCAAGTGGTTAATAACCACTGAACAGGTTATCATGTCTGTTCTTGCGAGAGAGGGGCGCCCGCTACCTTTGTTAAACTATTTGTTAAGGAACCTGGGATTGGTAACCCTAGGTCTCCTGGGGGCAACCAGACGTGGTCTCCCTCTCACTGTGCTTAGAGAGGCATCAGCTTCACCTCACTGATGATCCCCAACAAGGGTGAAACACGTGTATGGGGTTGCTGGTGGTACTCTCGTTCAGATTGGAATTGCCATTGTATTTCGGTGCTGGACTGCCCCTGGGCAGGACAAAGACTGATATGCAAATGGATATTTCCCATCTGTGAAAGGCACAGTGAGTAAAAGCAGTGGCTGCGAACTCTCAAGTGGTTAATAACCACTGAACAGGTTATCATGTCTGTTCTTGCGAGAGAGGGGCGCCCGCTACCTTTGTTAAACTATTTGTTAAGGAACCTGGGATTGGTAACCCTAGGTCTCCTGGGGGCAACCAGACGTGGTCTCCCTCTCACTGTGCTTAGAGAGGCATCAGCTTCACCTCACTGATGATCCCCAACAAGGGTGAAACACGTGTATGGGGTTGCTGGTGGTACTCTCGTTCAGATTGGAATTGCCATTGTATTTCGGTGCTGGACTGCCCCTGGGCAGGACAAAGACTGATATGCAAATGGATATTTCCCATCTGTGAAAGGCACAGTGAGTAAAAGCAGTGGCTGCGAACTCTCAAGTGGTTAATAACCACTGAACAGGTTATCATGTCTGTTCTTGCGAGAGAGGGGCGCCCGCTACCTTTGTTAAACACGTTGTGATACACGTGTGTAACCGACCTTTCATTGTGCCACCATCTATTTGGGACTCGCGCCCTAGTATGCATTCCGTTTGCACCCACCACGTGGCAATTTCTGTAACTAACTCATTGCTTACATGTCTGCATTTATCCTCTACCCATTTCACAATTTGAATACTGTATTACTTCTCACCTGCCTTATCAGTAGATTGTTGTACTCCGCTTATATCCTCCTTGATATCTGAATACTGTACTGAGTCCTTGCTTGACTTGCTAGCCTAGCATTGCATCAGCCTTTATCTGCCTTGCTATTCACATATGGCATTAGATTATATTGGCCCTACTATTTGATAGTCGCATCTAATATATACGTGCCTTTCCAATCGAACGCTACATCAGCCATTTCCTCCTATATTGAATTATGTATTCAGCCTGTACCTGCCTGACAATTGAGTGTTGCACTAAGTTTATGCCTATCTATGCAATAGTCTAAACTGTATCTAGCACACTCTTGCCTTGCCACTTGAATGTTGCAGTAGCCCATATTTGCTTATTATTTGAATACTGTATTTAGCCTACAATTGCATGACTATTGAATGTGGCACTAAGATTATGCCCAAAGCCTAAACTTGCATCTGTTAATAACCTGCTTTTCCAGGCTTATGATCATGGGGAAAACCACAAAAACTCAGACATTACACCTTGTACTAGACCTTCTTGCTATAATGGCCTCTGCATCCCTTGCCTCATGCCCACCTCAGGATAGAAACATGAGACTGAGAGCAAGACTGTCCCGTCTCCATGAACCTTCATCAAACCATACCATTAGAGGCTTCTCTCGTAAGACTGCCCAACCTACTGGATTAGCCAATAAACGGACACAACACCTTGACCATAATCTTTTGTCTACCATCCTCCCGGCTACTGCCCAGATACATTTCCAAAAAGCTACCCTAACTAAAACGAAACAACTTCCTTCTACTAAACTAACTAGCACCCTATCACTATCTGGGTCACTCATTAATGTTAGATCTATGGTGGCTCGTGCCGCTGATATCTCGGACACCCTAACTAATGAGAATTTAGACCTGCTGGTAATAACTGAGACTTGGCTCCACAAGGCCGCAGCCCCCGCCATCATGCTAGCTGTACCAGATGGTTACCAACTACTAAGAGCTGATAGACCAAACACCAGAGGTGGCGATCTAGCTATTATCCATAAATCCAACCTACCTATCAGACTGACTACCGCCCCTTCGTTCCAGTCCTGTGAAACTATCACAGCTAAACTTCACCTCTCTTGTAACCGCACCCTCACCAACTATGTGATCTATAGACCACCTGGACCTTTAGGCTCCTTTGAGGATGATTTCATTAGCATCCTGAATAATAATAATAAGGACCATGCACAAATTCTGCTGTTGGGAGATTTTAATCTTGGCTTCAACGATAGCAATGATAAACATGCCCTATCCGTAGCCTCACTACTGAACGATTATGGGCTGACACAAAAAGTCTCTGCCTCTACACATGCCAAAGGAAGGACCCTAGATTGGATTGCTGACCTGAACTGCAACATTAGTATTACTAATATAAGACCTCAATCATGGACCGACCACCACTAAATTTCTTTCTCTGCCTCACTTGACCTTATCCGCCCTAAACCGATACTTATGGCACTGCAACTTTCTACTAGGAGTAAAAAAGACATTAGTGCAGAAAATCTCCTACCACACCTTCTCTCTACTCTTGACAACCTAGTTAACAACACAGACCCTGCCCTACTTGTGGAAGTCTTCAATAGCACCATGGCTAAGGCACTAGACACCATCGGCCCAATCAAAACCCGTAAAGGTAGACAGATATCTCATCTGAGTAATTGGTTCACACCACAATTGAAAGAATTAAGGACTCAAAAAAGAAAGTTTCAATCAATTTGGCGCCATTCGCCTACCGAGAAGAACAAAATTAAGTTAACCAATCACTCTAAACTGTACAAAAAGGAAAATCATTTGCACTAAAAAGAACACCTTTAATGATAGAATATCCAAGGCTAAATCAGACACTAAGGAATTATTCTCCATCCTTCGCGAAATGGAATCACCTATACCTCAGGATGACAATACTCCTAAAGATAAGCCTTGGTGCACTAATATACAAAATGCCCTTTCGGATAAAATGAGCTCCCTCCAAATCAAAATTGCCAACAAGAAAGCTTCCCTGCTCCCACCGGCTGAGCCTTCACCTCAGCGGCAGCCACCTCTAAACCCATATAACAACACCCCCGACCATTCAGTTTTAAAAAAATATCTATCGTTGAGACAGAAAAAAATCATACTTTCATTGAAACCCTCTAATTGCAAAGGAGACAACTGTCCAGCTGAAATCATAAAGGATGCAGCCAGAGATTTAGCACCCTTTATTTCGGAGCTCATCAACGCATCCTTTAAGTCGAACCTTGTGCCTAACAATCTCAAACAATCTTGGGTGCTTCCTTTGCTCAAAAAACAAACCTTAGACCCCTCCATACCAACCAACTATAGACCCATCACCACAGTCCCATTCTTGCTTAAAATTATCGACAGAGTAGCCTATCTACAAATTCAGTACTACCTAGAAACCAATAACCTACTAGGCTCACGTCAATCCAGCTTCCTCCCCCTTCATGGCACTGAACCAGCCTTGATTGACCTCAAGACCCAAAATGACGAGTTGAAGGACAATGGTAAATCAGCTATGCTACTCCTCCTTGACCTATCAGTGGCTTTCTACTTTGTAGATCATGCAGTTTTATGTAACCATCTTAGTTCAGCTTCCCATTTTTCAAGTGATGTCATAACCTGGGTGCAATCCTTCTTTGTGAACCGTACAATGAGAGTCTTCTCCCAAGGATCATGCGTATCTCCCACCATGTACAACAACTTTACTAAGCCCTTTTTCGACAAGTTGGACAGATTGGGTGTCACCTACACTAACTACGCAGATGACTCTCAGTTCCTCATCCCCCTTTCAGGCAACTTCTTGGAAGACTCAGCCTTAGTAAACGGGATATATCTCCTCATTCAGGCATGGATGGCATCTCACGGCCTCTGCCTGAATGATGACAAAACAGAGCTACTGATCCTAGGCTCAGAGACGGCTATTAAAAAACTCGATCCCAGTTATGCCTCATTTAATATCGATAATAATGTCATCGAAGTGATGCTTGCAGTCAAAACCCTTGGTGTCTATATTGACTTGGCACTCACCTTTAAGAAGCAAATTAACGTTCTATCATCCTCTACAGCATTTACGTGCAAATTGATCCGAGCTTGCAGACCATTCCTATCTGAGACCAGCTGCATCACACTAGCCAACACACTTATTTTATCCAGACTGGATTACTGCAATGCTCTATATGCGGGATCCAACAAGTACGTTCTTGATAAATTGCAATGGCTCCAAAATAATGCCCTCAGAGCAGCTTTAAATATCCCGAACAGAGATCATATCTCTGCATTCAGAAGAAACGTCCACTAGCTTAAAATTAAAGACAGGATTGCCCTTAAAACCATCTCTCTTACCTTCAAATGTCTTAATAATATAGCGCCTCCCTACCTGGTAGAAAGAGTTAACAAAAGAACCTCTGACCGACCTACGAGAATGGCCAATGCCTACACTGTAGTGGTTCCCAGATATAAAAGGATCACAGCCGGCGGCTCTAGCTTTCTGGTCATAGCTGCCCAATCTTGGAATGGACTCCCCCTAGATCTCAGAACTGACCAACCCTACTCCAGATTCAGACGGAAAGTCCTCACCTGGCTACGAACTAATGACACTAACCTGACCGCTTCTCTTCCCCTATGCCCTATCGCCTTGCCCACTCCTAATGGCCTTTTATGATTACTTTGTCTTGCCACCGCCAAATGTATATTCTGGTATCCTTTGCTTGTATCTCGGAATTTCATTTGGTATCATTTGGTCACTGCCAATTCATGGTTGCATTTATGTCACCTCTGTTTCAACTGTTTATTACCCATTGTATGTAACCACCTTATCCTGTAATCTAGCCTCATTAGTATCCTTGCAATGCTCTGTAACTAGGTTTCTTAAGTTTTCTTGTAATGCTCGCACGCAGCTACCTGAGGGTTTTGGTCTTGCGCTATATTAAATAAATAAACAAACAAACGGACAACTCTTATGATAGATCCTTACTTAGGATCCAAAGACTTGCATCCTTGCAGCACTAAACTAGACAGTTTGGTCCCTTTCTGGAATCTCTGAAGAAAAGAAATTATTTTCCTGAAGCTCTCAAGGCAGTTGTAGAGAACACAGAGATGAAGACATAATCCCTACTTGAAAAGGGTCTCTCAAAGCCGAACACAGCATCTCTGCACTACCCCCCTCCCCTGCTCCCACTCCTCAAGCATTTGGCAGAAGTTCAGGAGTCATTCTGCACAAACTCAACACCACATGCATAGCGGAAGTGCTGCAATGCCCCACCATCCTGTCACGTGCTGCAGGTCTGGCACCCCCTCGTTGCACCGTTTCAACTCATTTGGTGAATTGGGCATTTTGCACCATTTTTGTGGCGTTAAGGATGGGAAAGTTAAGAGTTAAGGGGATATTCGAAAATTACTTTTGGGGTTGTGGGGTGTGTGCGAGGGGTGGTGTGTGTGGAAGGTTTATGGAGTGCTAGCTCCAATTAAAAAACACCACGAAAAATGCAGCAACACAGCCAGGCGATGAGGTGTTCCAGATCCGTATATACAGCAAGCACTGGCCAAAGGCAGAAGGAGGCAGTATGCAATAGAGCAGGCATATTAGAACAGTAACATGAGCATTACCTAAGCCATCCTCCAATGGGAACATACAGCTGCAGCCATTTTGGAATGGGCTTGAAGTCACCTTTCCCTGCAGAATAATGCCCAAGACCTCCACCTGCGACTGTCCTTAGAATAGAGATGGTAACCTTCATATTGCTAAGCTAGACATGATGCCCCTCAACCCAAGCACCATGCTGACCTTAACATCCTGGCAAAAGCAGCCGAGGCTGTCGTCTGCCAGTGGCAGGTGTACACCTTCAAGGGTAACCTAACAGGTACAAAATACGTATTTTCCATTGCAAACATATTTCTTGCATATCTGGCTTTGCTCGTTCATGCTGGGAGATGTAGGCTCATACATCGAAGGGTAAATGTAGAACTATGGGCCTCATTACGAGGTGGGCGCAAAGGGATACTGGGCACCGTTAAGGACATCGGTGCCGGTAATCCCTTTGCGCCCTATTCCGAGGTCCCTTAGCGGGTCCCTTCCTTAACGCCTGGTTTTACCAGGCGTTATGGACGGAGCCCGTTAAGGGACTTCAGAGCTAATAACGGTACCGCAATTTTTGGTACCGTTATTAGCACCTTCCCCCTTCCCATTGAGCCCTATGGGGGCTGGAATGGGGAATAGCTTTTTCAATGGGAATTTACCGGTCCCGCAAAGGTCGGAATAGACGGTAAGTCCCCATTGAACGAGGGCAGACTCAGTACCGGTATTGGAGGTAGTCATGGCGCTAATAGCGCCATGACTACCTCCAACCTCGGAATGAGGCCCTATAAGTCTCAAAAGTGCCAGAATGCAAAGTGCAGTCGTGTGCAAACTCATGACTGGCTGAAAGGTCACAGATGTCATGGGACCTCGTTGCAGCTGTGTGTAGTGAAGCTTGATACAATAACTGCGCTTAAGCACACTACTCATGGCTGTTTGTAGAACTACAGAAAGTGTGTGAGCGAAGGAAAGATTGGCAATAAATAGCTATATATACTATTTGCTACTTAGTAGATGATTTCATGTTTTTTTTAATTTTATTTAAGGCACATGTTACTTTCATTGATGCTTCTGCCTATTTCTCTGAAGAGGAGTGGACACTTCTACAAGAGTGGCAAAAGGACCTTTACCGAAATGTGATGAAGGAAATTCACCAAGCTTTGATCTCACTGGGTAACATTGAAGTGCATGTCATTTCCTATAGATTGTATGGCAAGTGTTGTTTCATTATTCTCTGAATGTTCATTTCTTATCTACTTTATTGTTTCCTTAAATAATATCTGCTCAAACTCAGATCAAGCACAAGAAATGCTGATTCAAGGGGGAACACATCCACTACTAGATTGGGGGTCTTAACTGATTGCAGTGGCCCCTAATATACTGCCTGTGCACTGCTGTTTTGCCTTTGGACAGGTCTTTCAGCACTGGTAGGCAGTGATCACAATTTTTCTCTTAACCATGCCTGATCCTCCCGTCCTGTTTTTGCTTTTCATTAGGTGAATGTTAGTCTAAAATTTAAAATGGGGGACAACACTACAAGTCCCAGAATGCAAAGACTAAAACCAGGATCTGATGATCCACTCAAGCATGATATGGGGAAATTGAGGGCTGTTGATAGAGTTGTTTGGTCTATTCCGCCAACACAACATTTCATAGCTGATCCCTTAGCTCATGATAATGAGAGGTTAAACTGAACAACTGTGCTTTATATGTTTATACACCCTCAACTGTATGTCTTTATTACTCACTTGCTTGAGTATAATTTTGTTTAACATAGCTACTTTTTGCACAAATAAAACTATGCTTGTGTCACTCGTGCAAATGCTTCATGAATAGTACCCGATTGTACTCTGAAAGAATATTATCACTGCACAAATCCAGATTCTTTGTTTTACCAAAGACTTTGCTTTCGATATAGTGGTCATTTTAGGGAACATCTTAATTACAATTGGTCTCATTACGACTTTGACGGTATATTGGCTTTAAAATCACCAATTTGTCACCAAACTCGTTCTCCGTTACCGCCACTCGGTCACATGGATGTACAACAGGATCACAAGTGGGTATGGTGGTTTTAATCCGGCCTCCATGGGAATTTTTGTGGAATTACAACAATTATTGGAGGTAAAGTGGATGCTATACCTTCAACTTTATGCTAGAGGTGAATCCTGCACGCTACTTACAAACTTGGAATTTGGCAGTGCAGTAAAAGTGGTGGTACCTCCAAAAAAGTGTCAGTAACAGAATTATTGCCACTTTTCTACCGCACAGACAAACTCGTAATGAGGCCCAATGCTTATCACTTTCAATATCATCCCTGGTTGGATAGAGTTATTAATGTGCCCGTTTTCTCTACAGAAAGTGAATTAGGCAGATTGTAGATATCACCAGCCCCCAATACCTCAAGGATCGGATCAAGGTGAATAAATTGGCACGCCACCTGCAATCTCAGGACAATCCTAGATTGCTTCAACCCAGATATAGGCTTGTCAGGTTTGGCGGTACTACTTTTGATGTCCAGGCTCTACTGGCGTGGAATGCCCTACCAGGTTCCATACGATCTGCAGACACACTCAGTGTCTTTAAAAAACTGGTTAAGCACCACCTTTTCAATATGAAACCCGGCTGAATTGATCTGTAGCTTCCCCCAGCACTGACCCATGTCTGTCATGTCTTTGTTTCTGTGTCCCTCTCTTTTTTTGTGTGCCCTGAGGCCTATGGGCATGTGGCGCTCTATAAAAATTTAATAATAATAATATCAGCGACTGCTCTGATACTTCAAGTAATATCACTGAAGGTACTCATCGGGTACCTTTGGGAAGTCACGTTATATATCTGTGCCTCATTCAAATAAATTATAATTATTTTGTGTTTGGCAACTAGAATGGCTGATGTTCATCATCATAACAGTAAGTTGCACATTTCGGAAAATATTACAGGCAATTGAATGTACGAGGGATTTGAGTGGGGTGAGTGGGATAATTTCTAAAGCACCAATGGCCAATTAAATTGCCTCTTGCCGCTGCTCATCACTGAAAAAAAGATGCAAACGTTAACTCGGCAGCAGAAAAGGCAAGATTTCAACTGAGACCTGTTCCGAATGTGATAAGGTTCTAACCACAGGGAGACGATTCCACTGTATGAAACGTGAGGGTATTCTCCCAGGAAGACCTCGAGAATTCCTTATTCAGGTGGTCAGGGACGGCTTGGCACTTTCAGATCCCAATCATGGGGTTGGACAAGCAAGGGAGGATCACCTGGGTAAGGGAACCCGGGGTTATGCTCAGGGGAATAGCCCAGGTGAGAAGCGGTATCATACCGGGGAAGAAGGAGAGGAGGGTGAGATCCATGAGATCTTTGTGGGCTGTACCACATCTACCCCCCTTTAACCCATTGAATCTCTCATACCCAAATCTACCATCCCCTCCGGATATAACCAACCCCCTAGGATCCCACACCCCTTGCATTTAGAAACTATCTCTCTCAGAATCCCTGTTTTCCTGTTCCCTATCCGAATACTCCCAATCATTCTTCTCCATGTCCCTCTGGTTATTCTGCCCCGAACACCCAGTCTACTTGGACTAAATACTACCATTCCCACAATCCCCCGGTTCCTTTCACAATAAGAATCCCAGTCATTTCTATCAATCTCCCCCTTACAAGGTCATCAACCCTCCTGATACAAGGGTTGTAATTCCCTAGAACACCTCTTCCCCATCCTACCCCATATGATACTCTGACACTCCAACCCTCCCCTTTTCCGACCTAAACACTTATTCACACCCTAGAAAACAATGGACTAACCCTAAAGCCATTTACCTGACATGTCCCCACACGAGGGTCAGGCAAAGTCAGGCAATAAACCTGAATCACACACACCTGACGGCCCTTCCCTTTCCCCACAGGGATAAAAGGTGGAGCAAGAAAGCACAGGACGAGCAAGGCAGACCGCACAATGAGACAGCTGCCCAGGCCCGGCAGTCCAAGAGGAAGAGAAACATTGAGTGGCTGACAAGGAGAGACACAACCTTGCCCTTTTCGACTCAAACCCGCGAAACCTCCAGAGAAGGAATCGTAAGACCGAGGGCAATAGCCCAAGTGTGTTGCAGCAGATGTCAACAGTACACGAAGCATGTCGACACTGATAAGCCGGAGAAAAGGAGACTCCTGCTTCCGTGGTACTGGCATTGACTCCCGTAACAAGGAAAGCTACACGGTTCAGCACAGCCGGTGAGTCGAAGGAAGAACTGCGGTGTGTTGAATGAAAGACGAAAACTGCCATGATTGAAAGAAGTTCAAAGAACTGTAAAATTGAAAAGGGAAGTTCAGCTGCAGAGTGGACAGGCACCACGTGGCTGCTAACTCGAGAGACTCTGGTCGACCCAAGGTTAATTGAAACTACAGATGCCAGAAGGCTGTAGGAGAGCCGCCAAGACAGGTCAAAGTGGTCATACAGGAAGTCTAGCAAAATCCCTGTACAGTTAAAAGTCTTTGCCCTACAAACTGTATGAAAGCAAGGGAGGTCAATCCAGCAAAGCTTGAAAGTAAAGAGGGGTCAGCGCCCAGAAGAAGGGGACGCAGGGGCGAGCCACTACCACCCTAAATGAGAGCCATAGTGAACCCGACGGAGGGAGGCTAACTGTCGATAAGGGGTCGGAGCCCGGCAGAGGGGGATCAAAGGGTGAAAAGTTGTCCCCCATAAGACTGATGAAAGTAAAAGCCAGAATTGAAAGCAAAAGTGAATTGTGAAGTGACAAGAGTGAACCCGGCAGAGGGATGCCAGTAAAGAGGCTCAAAGTCTAATGTCCCAAGAAACAGTGTGTTGACAAACGTGAACCTGGCAGAGGGATGTCCACGGAGAACTGTTTATAAAGACATTGAGGTTTGCAAACAGCAGAAAAGCCACAGTGAACCCGGCAGAGGGAGGCTGAAAGATTGGAGAGGCGGTCAGCGCCCAGAAGATGGGGACTCAGAGGTGAAGAATCCTCACCCTAAGTAAAACAAGTAAAACAAACGTTCATTCTGTTAAAAAAACATTCGTTTTTATTATTTGAATACGTCAGGTCCTCAAAGGCAAGATACTTTCAAGAGAAACAAGACTTGGCCATCGGCGGCCCTGATAGCTGAAACCGGAACTGTCGTCTTGTACTGGGGAAAGCTCAAGAAGTGTGTTTTGCTCCAAGATCACATTTTACCCCGTGCTGAAAACGTTGGGAAGGGAGACCCAAGCTATCGCACCCTGACATATTATTTGTGAACACTTTTTTCTTTTCTTGAAAACTATCCCACACTCTTTTTGTACTAGTTGTAAGAACAGTGATGTATGGATTGAACAACAGGGAAAGATTGGGGAGCCGTGTGTTACACCACATAGTATTGTAGATGAAGAAGACTGGGTGGAGTCCAGCATGATCTGCTGGAATATTTACAATAAGAAGGATGAGCTCCAGTGTTAGAAAAAAAGTTAGGAGGAAAGGCGACTGACAAAGGGTCCCATGATCCACCGCGTTGAATGCTGCCAAGTCGACTAAGCAGATCAAGGTACAAGGGCCTACTTCAATTGTCTCCAAAGCAGAGACTTGTATTGTGAGAAGGACAGATTAACCTTAAGTGCCATGGGTGAGGTATCTCGTCCTTGGGATTACCTCCCTGTTGCCACGGACTAGATACCTCGTCCTTGGCACTGAAGGGGTTAATGAAACAGAAAACGTTAGAAGGCCTTGAATGGCGAAATACCAAAATCACCAAAAAAGGTTTTGGCACGGGGGGGGGGGGAACCCATGGCAGTTAAAAGGTTAAGTATCATGTTCATGACAAATGTCGGACCTGTTATTTGCTATGGTGTAATTCTGAATCTGGGTGATGCAATAACTAAAAAGGTTTAACCATAAGGAGTAGTGTGGCGATGGGGCGATAGTGTGCAGATAACACTGGGTCAAGCAAGGTTCACATCCTAGCATTTTTAGATGGATGATTTATGATCTTGGTGATTGTGGAGGCAAACAAATCGGTAGTAGAATTTGTGGGTGTGATGTGGAGAAGTCTACATTGATATGATATGATATGATATGGCATTTGTAACGCGCCTATACACAAGTGTTTCAAGGCGCGACGAGGCAGGGAGGGGGGAACAAGGGGAGACAGACAACAATCCTACTAGGCCAGGTGTCATTCAGATTGCGCAAGTGCATGGGTAGGGGGGGACGGGAAAAGTGCAAGGGGGAAGGGAGAGGGGAAAGTGCAGTACAGGGTCAGTGATGAACAAGATAAATAATGAGGGCCAGCTGGTGGCAAGTGCAAGATAAGTGCAGACAAGTGCTGGGAAGGGGGACTGTAGGGATACAGAGACAGCCCCGCAGTGCAGGGGTTGCAAGGAAGGCAGTGCAGGGGAGAGTGGCTGGGCCAAGGACCGGATTGGTGAGTGGCCCAGTTGCTGATTCAGTACAGTTTCAGTGATTTAGCAGGGGAGAGGGGGAGAGAAAGCAGAAGCAAAGAGGAAGGTTTTGAGGTGCTTCCGGAACCGGAGATGGTTCTCCTCAAGTTTCAGGGAGGCAGGAAGGCTGTTCCAGAGGGAGGCCCCTGCTGCGGAGAGAGATCTCCCCCCAACTCGTTGCTTGGAGAAGCGGCTGACCCTGAGGGAGTTGGAGGCGGAAGAGCGAAGTGCTCGAGAAGGAAGATATTTAGGAAGGGAGAGTTGAAGGTATTTTGGCCCCAGGCCCCAGAAGGCCTTGTGGACAATGCAGAGGGTTTTGAACTTAATCCTCGCAGCTACAGGGCGCCAGTGTAGCGATTTCAATCCTGGAGAGATACGGTCCCTGGGCTTGAGGCATTCTGTCCTCCGCTTAAAAAAGCCTGAAATTTGGAAGTTGTTATGCCCGTGTCCATATGTTTTATGTCAATTGGGAGCCCCACGTCATGGATATCAATTTCAGAAAGGGAGGCGCTTTATTGGAGGTTTTAGTAAGGAAGAATTCCTCAATTTTGTGACACGAGGCAATTTACGCTACAACGGCATGACTGATACAGAAATATCATGCACTACCTTAAATATAATGTTTTCCATGCTGGCATGCAATTTGGTCCTTTTAATGAAGAAGAATTTGTTTTCCACTGAAATAGCAGAATGGTAAGCTATAACTTAATGATTTAACTATTTTAGGGAGTGTGACAACCATGACGAATTTCTTATTTTTAGTTTAAAAGATTTGTTTAGAAGCAATAGATTGGAAGGCTCTACTCACTATGTAATGTCATAGCAATTTGTAAGATCTTCACAGTTAGAGCCATACATTGAGGTAGATTGTAGAGCGGCAAGTAGCAGGGTGAGAGACTCTCTGGTGATGTTTTAATTGAGCGCCAATCGGGAGTACCTGAAATGTCAGTGTAAGTGGTTTATAGACAGTATCTAAATAGCAATAGGAATAAGGTAGTGGTCATTCTAGATCAGAAGGAGAGGAGGATCGGTCATGAGAGGTATTACTCTGATAGTGACGTTTCTAAAATGTGGCCATGATCATTTGTCAGGACAGAAGTAGTCATAAAAAAATTAAAGCCTTTGCTTAACTCTGTAGGAGCACCGGGCGAGGGTCAGATGCGATGTCAAGGCAGAGATTAAAGTCCCTGAGAAGTAAAAGGTGGCTATATTGATAGACTATAAGAGTAAGAGTCAAGATGATAGTTGATTGAAGTGGTTGGAATAAAGGTGGGGAAGGAGCAAAGAAAAACAATCATGTTGGATTTAGGTGAGAGATAAATCTGAGCAATAAATGTCTCATTACCAGTTTGGCAGTGTGTTCAATGGTAAGGACTCTCACCTCTAATCGAAGTGTGATTCAATTTGCTGAGTGTACAACAGTAGAACTAAGGAGCTGATGGCAGGTCCAGAAAACTGTAAAACATGTTTTAGTAAGGAACCGGATGTCTTGATGAAGGTCGTCAGTGAGATCATGGTTCAGGAGAGTGCTTTGAACTGTTGAACGGCAGCTGAGGAAGGCACAGTGAGTTGTCTGATCAGAGTATGAGATCCCGATTCACAGGTTTTTGATGTGAAAGAGAGTGGCTGTGTCAGGAGCCCCACTCTAAGGTGTGAGGGCCATGGTGTAATCATGTTGCAAAGGAAAAAAAGGAACTATGATAGAGCAATCACAGGGTGTACAGGACCAACCCATTACTGTTACCGCTCCTTGTTTTCTGATGTTGCCTGTAGAGAGAGAGAGAGAGAGAGAGAGGTGCTTTTGATTCTGCCATCTCCAAGCACAAGCGCCTTACTTGCTGGTATCCCAGCTCTAGGACCTGAGACTTAGTCCTCGGCAGTCTGAGAGATGAAGTCTTCCTGTCCTCATGCAGTAATGATCTTCTCCAATCCTTCCTCTGGTCCCCCAGCCTGGGGGACGGATGGGCCATGCATGGGATTCGGCCTGGATGATATCAGCTGGATCAGTTGTGTTGCATGCTCTGCAGACCGAGGGACTGATGAAAAAAGAAAGTTCCAAAGTCTGAGCAGCGGTGTCTCCTCCGCAGGGTTCACATTTCATTAATGTAATCACAAAAATGTTTACTTGCAATCAGCATCACACAGATTACTTCTACAGATTAGTTGAGAATGTGCAGATCTGCCCCTAACTCACACTACATAGTTACAAAGAACAAAATCTTACACTCATCGGATTCCCTCATAAATAATTATTTACAATTACACAAATTGCCTGTTCGTTGTGTAGATGTCATTTCACAAAGTACGTGGACCCTAGTCTGATAACCTGATGTGTTATTTCTGCTTTTAATGAGGCGATATTCCCTGAGGTGGCGGGCCGACCCTGCAGCTAATGGCACGCCGCCCAACTGAAGGGCCCAATCGCAGCAAGGTTCCGTTAACAAAGGGCGGGCCGTTACACGGGTACTGTCTTATTATTTTTAAATGGAAAGTGTTTTCTCTCAGTGAACGGGATGCCTTGTGGTGTTTTGTTTACAGAGAGAAAATACTATACCAATATGGCAGCCAAATGGAGTTGGAAAAGGAGTGGCAGGAGCTGAGGCGGTGATTCCAGCCACTGCAGCAATCAGTTAAGTGCGATAGGGGAGGGAGAAAAAAAATCTGGGTCAGTGGGGGGGCGATGGCAGGCAGGGTGAACCGGCCATCAGGTGGCTTGGAATATGGGCTAACACTAGCAGCATCAGCCCGCGTTCCATACCTCTTGATTATTTGGCACCCCCGCCCAGGGTGCTAATAACAGAAACAAAAAGAGAAGGTGTGTATTTGTCCAATTATCTCTATTATATTAGAAACTGAAGAAAGGCTTTCTTAACTTCAAGAGATTTTACATTTTACTCACCTGTTCTGATCAATTGTAGCATCCCTCACCACATCAAGTTATGTATGGGTTGGATTAACATTTTTTATGCACAAGGACAGGGAGTGAACAGTTACTTGTGCTTTTGACAGCATTCCGTGAAAATGACTCCCAAGGAAAATGTCACCAGGAGGAGATGGTTATTCATAAGTAGACCCTTACTAAAATCAGGCACTTTTCACAAATATTCTAGGACTGGAGATTAGACTAGTAAATACCCCCAGTGCTATAATATGTTTCAGAAGGCTTTTGTGGATTCGGGAAAAAAATTGCATCACCGACAACATTTTCCTAGTGACATTTTCACATAGAATCCTTTTGACCAGCAATATCTAGAACATATTGTGCTATTGGCTGGCTCCAGGCTCAATAAAACATACTATTAATACAATATTATCACAGCAGTAACAACTTCCTTCTATTGCCCCTCCCTCAGTGCATTGTCAGTTTTGAGAGAGCTTGAGATGAGAACTTATACCAGTCGGTAGCAATTATATTCAGAGTAAACTGATTGGCTGTATTGCTCAGAACAATCAAATGAATGTACTAGTGCATCTTTTTGTTGTGTTCCTAGTGACTGATGGATACTATGTTCTCTCTAATTTTAACAACAGGTCCTCTCATTACCACCACTGTCTGTTCATTAAGAGCTAAAGAAAAAAAGGAGACATGTCCAAATGACTACAAGTATGCTGATGATAAACCCGGGATGAATCATTCCACAGGTGAGGAAGGCGGATTAGCTGCTACCTGGGAGCAATGCCTAGATTCCTTCTCCCCAGGGCCCTTGCACGGCCTGGCAGGGTTTCAAACACACACTCACTAGCAGATGCGCAAACTCTCACCATGTGAACACAAATGCATTTAGGGGATAATTAAAAGAGAAAATTCAAAGATGTGGTTGGGATCATCAACTTCCCACTCACAACATCCTATGAAATCACATTCTTATGACACATGAACGTATGGGGATGACTTGTTGTTTTTGTCTAATGTTAATAACAGGTTCTCCTGTTGACACCACCATCTGTCCTTTAAGAGTTGAAGAAAAAAGAGTAATGTGCCCCATGGAACACCAATTCTCTGAAGGAAGACACAGGATTAATCAATCCACAGGTGAGTAATGTGCATGAACATTATCAGGGTTCAATTATTCTTGATCACACCACTGTAAATTCAGACTTCATTTAGTTCAGCATAGTTCCAGTTAGAACTAGTATTCCATCATAATCCAGGTAATGAAACCTTTTTTTTTACAAATTACTATCAACGTTGTGTGAATTACTTTAATTGTTCAATTCCGCTAGTCAATATGAGGATCAGTAGATCTGTGAGGAAATGAGTAAAGAAGTACATTAAAGCATGGCCTTTCTTGCCAGGGGCTTTGCTGGAATGTGCATTAGCACCCGGGACAGGGGGAGCGGCCAATCAGGCTCCATGAAACGTGGGCTGAAACCGCTAATCTCAGCCCGTGTTCCATGCAACCTGCAGGCTGCTTCTCCTGTCGCGGGCTGCCATGTTCCCCCCTACCTCCCTTTTTTGTGTTTTGTGTTTTATTTTTACTTTCTCAACCTCCCTCCCCAGCCCCACTTGACTGATTGTTGCGGTGGCGGTAACTGCCGCCACCACAGCATCTTCACTCATTCCTTTCACGGTCGCGATGGTAATAGAAGAGGAGCTCCGTACGGAGCCCTGCCTTTTACAAACATGGTGGCCATTTTGGATAACTTTGGTAATTTAGGGTGCTAATGGCACTTCGTTCCAAATGCTGAAACAGGGGGTAACGGCCGGAGCCCATGTTAACCACCCTCGCTTCATTCGGCCAATTAACTCGAGCTGTCAGACAGTTACCCCCCATTCTAGGCCTTGAAAGGGGTGCTAACGCCACATTGTCGCACATTAACATTTGGAATGGTCAGATGGATACTGTGAGTGGTCAGAAATGAGAGGAGGCACAAAGGTGTAATATTCTCAACATCAGACATTTTTATTAAACAGAAATGGATTGCATAAAAGCCTCTCTTACCCTATCCTTAAAAAGCATTTCCCTGCTATCCTTAAGAAGAGTTTCCCTGCCTAGGAAACTAAAATTAAAGATCAGTCTGTGTCAAGTCGTTAGAAACTTACAAACCGTCCTTGTGTCCAAAACATTATAATCTGACCCTCACACTGGAACCAAACAATTAAGATTGTAAGGAAATATCTCTGATTTATGTTTAGAAAAAAGTGTTCATAATCACAATATAAAGATAAATCCAACAAGCGTGTTCTCCATGGAGAAACCCTTCGATCCAGGGGATGGTTCCCTTCCCCTGGGTGTTTAGGTAGGATGTCAAAGGTGTTCCTTTTGAACAACAGTTTCTTGGTATCACACACATTTCTCTTTATTAAACTGTTCCCTTGATTCTTTATACTAGGTCTAGAAAGTTATTTTTCAAACAATACATTCCATGATAAACTTTCTTTAACTTCCTTTGTACCTTTGACATTGTCTGGTAGATTTCTCTGCCAGGAATCCTCTTCTCTGCTCTTCAGATCTCCTGGTGTACTCTCCTGCCAGATATCTTGCCACAATGTTAAGGTTCTTATGCAGTTTCAAAATGCCTGGTATATTTGGTTGCCAGGACTTCTATTATGGACTTCTTAGATTCCCTGGTATAATCCCTGGTATAATCCCCTGCCAGGTATCTCGCCACAATTGTAAAGACTTTATACAACGTTGGTGGATTGCCTGGTATACTGCCTGGTATACTCCCCTGCCAGGAATCCTTCTCTGGAGTTTTGCAGATCCCCTGGTGTACTTCTGTGCCAGGTATCTTTCCCCAACTGTCAACTGCCTGCTGTATTCCTTTTACCAGGACTACTTATTGATTTCACTGTTCTTTTCACTATGCCAGAGCAGCATCAACGTTGTTGTGTTTCAATATGTTTACTTAGTGTAACACTTGCTCCAGCTTTCTCCCACATTGACATTTCATGCATAGGTATTTGTTCAGGTTTTGTTGCTGCACTTTATCTTGTCGGTATTCAAATATTCTTCCTTTTGGGCATTGTTTTAATATTGGGTTTTGTCTGTATTTAAACTGCATTTGAGCATTGTCCATAATAGCAGTCTCAAATAATTAATTCACTTGGTTGCATGCATGTTGGTACGCTCCAGGGACCCCAGTGGCTCTGGGCAGACTCACCATTATTTTGTAACGTCTCTGACTTATGGCGTGCCTTTGTGGTGAAGCTTCCTCTCTGGGATGGCTTCCAACACAATGCAGACGTTTCGCCAGCGTTCCCTGCAGCCCTGCGTTCACTTGCTGGCTTCCCTCTGTGATTTACACCGGAGAATGCTGCTTTCCGGCATGACCGTACCCCCAGGAACTCCACCATGGCCCCCAGTGCTTACACGGTCCTTTGTATGAATCTGCTGCTTCTCTCCTTCCTTCACACCATGCCGGCATGTGTGACTCACATTTGCGAGCAGCCACATGGATCTGCCCGTCCAGGCCATGTAGTAGAAGTCAAGAGTACAAGGAAGGGAAAGCACCATCAAAGGACTCATGATGAGCAGGAAGGGCAAAACAAAATCATGAAAAAGTCCAGCACTTTGAGGGTACTGCCAGCTGAAACATTTCACCATTAATGGGCCAGAGCCCACAATTATGGTTTTGGTGAGGCAGAAACATTTGCGATCTAAGTTCCTGTTAGGGCGACCTGCACTTGAATAGATTCATTGGTTTGATAGCTTGGGCATCAGATTTTATGACTCTGGTTCATGGAAAGCCCACGTGGAGAAACATATCCTAATTTTAAAGCAAACTGTGTTGTGGAGGGCAGTTCTGCGCTTTTCATCGGTACCCAGTGATTCTAATCTTGGAGGCCTGCAGAGCTATGGCGGCTGCAAGACCATCATGTGCAGAGGAGATTTGGGGTTATGTAAATCACTACAGAGTGCTGAGAATGTTTTTATACATTCAGTGACAGTAAACCATGGATAGTTGGGAATCAGACCGCTTTGTGAAAACCTGGCTTCAAAACCTCTGTCATGGGCCTTCTATGAAGGAATATGAACCTTCTAGGGTCCTTTACTCTAGAAAGACCAATTGAGAGAGCTGATTGCCCAACCAATCCAAGAGAACCTAGGGCGGTTCAGAGTCATCAGACAGAGCATTGTAAAGCTTTATTATGACCACTTGTGGGATTTTCTCGATCAGATTTCCAAATTTTTCCTGCAGGAACTGAAGGCAAGATATTGGGAAATCAATGACAAAGCTCTATTTGAGATGGTCATTTAGAACCCAGACTATCCGAATATTTCAGCTGAAATTCCCAAGGAGGCGCAAATGCTACCTTGAAAGGACAATTTGAATCTTGAGATGCGAGCTCCATATTTAAAGTTTCACATAAGCTCTGCTCTGCAGTGTAATGGAGGGGATGTGAAAAGGTCAGGATTTGTGCGACTGCCTCTGCACGTGTGGATCATTGTTCAAACCTATTCCTCATTTTGTATTCCCCTCTCCAAATTGCACAACCCTCAGGCATAAATGGATGAGAAATCTCCACAAAGCACTTGTGTGGGCCCACAGTAAAACCAGCGAGGTGGTTGTGTTTGTAGTCACCCGTAATATATGGAGAGCATAAGCGCACAGAAGACATTGGTGGCTTGTCTGGAAACCTCTTAGAAAGTTAGCAGGAAAGTTTCCAGCTTTGTAATAATAATGACAAGGGGAAGAAAGCGATGAGAAACCCTGGTTGAAGTTGTATATAGATTTTATCTTTTCTTCTTCTTGTTACATTTTATTATTTTTATTGTCGAATTGTGATTGCGTTCTATTACTTGTCAAAGCACATGGTGCTGATCATATACATTTTACCTGACTTGAGTAAGAAACACGTATGAAAGAAAGCCAGTGAGATGGAGTTAAAATTAAAGAACACGTGTCACTGCTGGAGACAAATGTAAGAGAGACGCACAACACAAAAGAAGCCAGTAGCTCTACACTGCAAAAATAAGAAGCGTGTCAACCAGCAGTGATAAAAAGGAAAAGGTATTAGAGAAAGAACATGTGGATTATGGAGGAACACACAGCAAAGAGAAAAGGGGATAAACAAAGCAAAAGAGAGAAATAGCAAGGCAGAGGCAAAAACAGCAGCACTTGTGAGAGAAGAAAAAGAGGGATACCCACAAGAAAATGAAAAGGAGAAACACGAATGATGAAAAAGAAAGCAGACAGAATACGTTTAGGGGAAAAGGGACCTGAAGCACAGATTCTGGATTAAGAACTAAAGAGAGAGAGACAGGGGAGAAACAATTGTTATTTACTGTGAGAAAGCAGAAGGTGACTCACCCACTAGTCCCTGAGGAGCTGTCATCCAGGTGGCCAGGACACAGCCATCGCTTTTGGATCCAGTTCCTGGGGGTGGACCCGTGCGGGAAGATCACCTGGGTGAGAGGTCTTCGGGCAGTGGGAGTGGGACACTGGATGGTGAGACACGGTATCCCCTTCCCTATAACACCTTAACCCCATCCTACTAAGTAGGATATTTTGGAACTCTACCCCTCCTTTACAACACGAACACCTTCTCACGGGCGCCCGCAATGAGAGAAAATGGACCAACACCCGAGCCGTGTAGCTGACATGTCTCAATACTATGGTCAGGCGAGGTCAGGCAATTATCGACAATCACTCACAATCACCTGACTTCCATTACACTTCCGCACATGGCTAAAAGGCGGAGCACGAGAGCACACTCTGAGTGAGGCAAAACACATAAAGAAACAGCAGTTCCAAGATGGCAGTTTAACAAGAGAAGAAAGACGGCAAAACAGAAAGGGATCATGAGGAGGTAAGTACCCTTGACCTTTTCGACAAAGAACTGTTGCTTTCATGAGTCCTCCATATTGGAAAGCATAAAACCAGGAAAACAGGCTGAAGAATCCTGCATTGTGTGTCGGATATACCCGGGGACCTTCAGCGTCAATAATCAAGGCAGGGAGAATCACCAGCCACCGTGGTACTGTCCTTGGCTCCAAGAACACATCCGCGTCAGTGAAAACAACACAGCCAATGATTTGGGGAGACAATACCGGTCTGTGTTGAAGCCAAGGTTGCAATCAGCAACAATGTATGGCGAGCTCTGGAATAAACATTGTTAAAACACGTGTAAAAAGAGAAGTTAAACTGCTGATGAGTGACTGAACTTTAAAGCAAGCTATAATACCTTTGACAGAGTGGTCAGGCACTGTGTGGGTGCTCAATCGAAGGTCTCTGTAAGGTATCCAGCTGAGGTATAATGAAAGTAGATACATTTGATCCGAGCCTGGCAGAGGGAGATCATTTGAAAGTGAATGAATACATGAATCGAAGTGGTCCTGCGACAGGTCAAGCAAAATCCCATGCACAGTCGAAGGTCTTTGATTTTGATGAAGTAGAGAAAGTTTGGAAAAATACACGAATCTGGTCCGAGCCCGGCCGGGGGAGACCAATTGAAGAATTTGTGTTAACGTCGGTCTGAGCCTGGCGGAGGGTGACACGGGGTGAATCGAAAATCACTCAAGATGTTTTACATGAGAATCCTGAGGAGAAAAGAACTTTTGAATATTTGTCGTATCAGGCCCTCTAAAGTAAGTGACTTTGAATGGCAAAGAGACTTTGGTACAGAAGGCCCTGATACTAAGATTTGAACTGCATCCTCATGCTAGAGAAGCCAGCGTGTGTGCTAAGCTCGAGTGTGTCACTTTGTCCCGTTCTGAAAACATGGGTAAGGGAAGCGAGCGGCTTGAGTATCCTGACATATCATTTCTTGAACACTTTTCTTTGGCATAACATTGTTTCCCACACTATGTGTATTTCGAAGTAAGGATTGGCAATAGGTTTATTAGTATAGGCCCTTTTATTTTGACAAGACACCACTAAGACTGCGCTATTATTATTTGATGGTCGTAGTTTGCTCTCATCTTTAGATTTAGGGTTTTTCAAACCCGATTGAAGTCCAATAAACACCTGTGAACTGTGATCACTTGTGCCTGTTTTACTGTTTGATACCATGCCTGCCTTACATTCAGTGATCGAAGTGAGCGGGAACGGTCGGGTGCGGTGTTCCACTTCTTTAATTTTTTTCTCTTTACCATTCCTCTACTTTTTATGACCATATTCACCATTCTATACAGAGGAATTGTCCATTCATGTCCCTGTGCAAGTGTAAAGTTGTAATGGGAGCCTTAGTTACTGGTCATCTAGACTATTACAATGCCCGGGCCGCAACACCTTTTCACATGTTGCACTATGCTTCCACCGACCCTCTCTTCTGCAGACACAACTGTTCCACTACTTTTTTCTGTACACTTCTACCATTGCTTACATTACCCACTACGAAAGTGAGAAACAACAAAGGGTAATTTAGGAGTAACCAATCAAAATGGTAACATCACTGGTACACAGAAGAAGACTTTAATTTATTCATATGCATTTGGCGATGAAACGGGCGAGAAAAAGAGCCATCAGGGTAGAAGAATTGAGAAAAATATGACTAAAAAGTCACATGATGAAAAAAATGTATGAGGTGCCCAGCCAAGGATACGCGAAGAGAGATACAAATGGGAAGAAGAAAAAAGGAGAATACATGTTTATAACAAGAAAAGAGCAACATCTATTTAGTGATGATATGGACAGGGAAGTAAAACAGGAGAGCTGGAAATGTAATAGGAACTCATATACAAAGCATGCTGCAGTGAAACGTTGAGAAAACCTAAGGGAAATACTGAAACAGCATGAGGGAGAAAGAGATATACACTTTCATGGGAACAAAAAGAGCAACCCTTTCATCTAGAATGAGAGATATATCCATATAGCACAGAGAGAAGGCAAATAAAGAGCTATAAATGTCTTAACCCAGAAAGAATTGTCTTTTAATATTAATATCAGTGTGTTTAAATCGCTGTGATCAAACGTTGTAATACTTGTAGGAAAGCGCCTGAAGTTTTTCAACAGCCGGAGAGTCGATCATGTGATGTGAAGAATATGTTTGTTTGTAATTGTTTCAGTGTTTAAAAATGAAAAATAGAAAATGTTCAGAAAAAATATTTTTTTAATTCCTCAGGATTTCCATTTCTCAACACTAACATTACAATGAGGAAAGAAGAGCCGCTTCCAAATTTTGTTGATCACCTTGGTGCCGAAATTGAAGAAAGTGGCACAAACACCAACTCTGGTATTAAACTAATATGTTTAATTTGTTACAAGGCTGAAATTGGTCAGACAGATGGGTAAAGGTGCTGTGATATTTTTAGTTTCCATTATCTGCCAAATTGTGATCACATTGTATTCTATCTTAGTCACATGCATGCTCTCAAGTTGTCACAGTGCTTTAAATCAACAGAGCATCATACACATCTACAGGCACTACTGTTGAATGAAGCAGTGTTCCAGCGTGCTTTATTTCTAGTTTTCCTTGGTAACGAAGTAGAATTTCTGAATACATAATGTATACTTCCCTAATGGGATCCTTTCATAGATGCTACTATGTGATTCGATGGTCCTTCTATGCCAGCATCTCATTGGAAGGTTGATCAATTTATTTCATTTCTTTATTTTGTTTATGTAAGGTGCAAACTAATTGCCTAAAAACTCAAGACATCTGGCATTCTGATTTATAAGAAAGTATGATACTACTTAAAGTCTTGAGCAAGTGCTCTTTGGCATATGCACAAGAGCAAGAGATTGCTGGATTGATAGTGCAGTTTCAAGAAAGAGCTCCAAAGCAAGCTAAATTTCACAGCAATCCTTCTGCGGTGTAGGATGGAAAATCTGTTAGAGAAGAGGATCACCATTTGGACGAGAGGAAGAGGACTAATAGCCTTACAAGGGAAGGAGAGATAGGGAAAATATTTGGGTGCTTTTTCCTTGAGGAGCTTGGCAAGTAAGGATGAGAACTTTGAATAGACATATCTGTTACATGCAAGGCCTTTGAAGTTAATATATAAAAGTCACATATGTGCCTGTGGGTCAGCCAGTCTTGTGGCTGGGTTTTGTAGAATCCATAACTTAGCAATAAGAGAGGAACTTGCTCCCCTCAAGGAAGGTTTTGCAATAATTCAGTTTTGGAGCAGTGAGCATTTGGGAGATAGAACTGAGGTCAGAAGGGGGAAAATAATTCATGATTTAAGAAATTTGATTTAAAAAGTTGAAAACGTGATTATGGAATTGACAGTACTTTTAAAAGAAAATTAAGAGACGGGTGTACATAACTGTCAGGCTTTTTCCTTTGGTAGCAGAGATAATGTTGTGTTTGATAAGATTTAAGCTAGATCCAGTTAGGAGTATTCTTGTGGAGTCTACAGTCAAAAATAAGTTTTTGTGTGACTTTCAAACAGAGCATGTTGTTGCCAATCCATTTTTAAATTCTTTTGACAGTGGCACACCTTTGGTCAAGAGCATCAAGACCATTGGTTAGAAGTCTAAAGTAAAGCTGTATTTATGAGCATAACTGTTTCAGCCATTGCTTGATGACTTTAGCAGGTTCCTCAGTATCTGCCTGTAGAAGTTGAAAAATAGTGGGGAAAAACCTCAAGGTAGTTTACAGGATAAAAGGGATGGAGGAAGTGATAGAGAGCCTGGGAATACACAACTATATCCTATGGTTTGTTAGGAGTTAAACTACTGAAGAGAATGGGGAGATGCAAGTCAAGGACCCAGAGAAAGATTTGGTCTTCAAGAGTTTCGAAAACAGACATTTCCAGAAGCATCAGTAAGAAGTTTCCATTAGATCTTCTGAATTCAGCAAGGTCATCTAATACAGACACCACAGGAGTCATTCACTGCCTAAATCGGATGCTGATTGCAGAATGTCCAGAATTGGTTTAGCCTTGAGAAAGGATTAACATTAAGAGGTGACTGTTGATTCTATGCTTTTGGCAAGAAATGGGAGAGCATTCATACGTTGAGGTGATTTTTGAGTCGAGGGATGGTGTATTTAATTTAGATTTGATTCTAGCTAATTTAAGAAGGCCAGAGATATTCTGACGAGAAAAACTGCGATTACAGAGCTGGACCCCAATCAGGTGTGCAATGAGGATGATCTTTTTTTAAAAAGTGGGGGGGTGGAGGGGGAGAAATCAGCAATGAGAGAACACAACATATTGAACTTGTACTTTGCAGAGAAAGCATCATTGCTTGAGATCTTTTGGCTGAAGAATACCTGTAGGCGGGAAATTAACGAAAGGTAGGCTTTGGGTTCTGTGACCTGCATTGCTTAGCTTAAATTGCCTAATCTACTCTCGCATTACAAGTAGGTTTGTTTATGTTTTTCTAAAACCACCATAACATTAATGATGTTTGCTAATCATACCCCAAAGCACCAACCACACACATGTATGACTATACTGCACCGATTATCCCAGATGAGGAGGAAATGTGTATGTTGTGTGCATGCTTGAGAGATGTCTATCTTGGATTGATCAAGCCATGTATATACTAGCGCTGCTCTACAAGACAAAGGCCATTTCTGGAGCAAAATGCAGCCTTTGAGCCAATTTGCATATCCACAGTGCATTGACCAGTGGCTCTGAACTTGAGGTGATCTAACACAGATGGCCACAGGGTGGCATTTGTGACTTAACTCAAATGCCATTTCTACTCTCACATTTAATTTCTGTATCTGAAAGGACAGATTAGTATGCTAGGCAGAGTAGAATATAAGGGAAACATGGACTTAAAGGATTAAAGTTGCTGCCTGTGCAGTGACAATTTAGCTCAGTGCTCTTTAATCTGCGTGTCGCCATGCAGCCGTTGGCCTGAAAATTGCTTAAAAGTTTTCTTAACAAAATGATGTATTAACAGACATACCAAAACAAAACAAGTAATAGCTATTTTGCATTTTGTAGATGGAGGGCCCATAAGATAACATTTTAATTTTTATAAAGAACTACCGGAGTGAGCAACTGGCAAGGACATGTTTTGAGTTACAGGTGAATACATGACAAATAAAGGAATTCAAAGGAAAAACTGCAAACGTCTATATGGAGGCATGCTAGGATGACTAGAAGTCACAAAGTATATATCTCAAATGCTAAGAAAGAAAATGCCAAAATTCAAGTCACTATGAAGACATTATGGCCAGGTGTTTTCTAAAAGAACTCACATCAGTACTGCGTCGATGTGTCAAAATTGTTAACATAATAAAAATCAAAAGCTCTAGATTTAAAATTATTTGTGAATTGGGAGCTGAACATAATTTCTTACAATTTTACACAGCAGTTGCCGACAGTTCGAGGAGGTTTTATCAAGAGGATTTGTTCTCAATAACAAAAGTAGAGAATTATTGATTATTTTAAATGAATATGAATATATAAATATATACATAACAAACAGAGTGAATTGCACCAGTACATGCAAGGTCCCAAAGAAACCTTACAAACCTATATGGACAAACTAAATGGATTTAAAACAAAGTTGCAATTATGGCACAAGGAAGGAAAGCCTGGATCACTTCAGATGTTTAATCCATACAGAAGGTCGAAAAATACTCCTACTGATTGTTTCTCACAATCCCGTTGTGGCATCTACTGAAGCTTCAATAAAACTATTTTCTCGTAGGAGAAATTGCAATAGAAAATGGAACTTTACTTATGTACCAATCAATGTTTTAGCTTCAAGTTAAACTAGAATATTCAATAATTTCAAAAGAGGCGACTTTTATTTTCCAATCATTTTCTCAAAGTATCTGAATGACCTCAGCGTTTCAAAGTTAGCATTGATTAAAAACCACAAGGTAGCAGTTTTCCAATATGTAGTCAAACATGCAGCCAAGCATATATACCAAACAAGCACAGATATCTCATTAAAAAGAAACTGCAAAAAAATACAAAGAAAAGTAACATATGTAGAAATTCATTTTTAATTTTCTTTGCATTTTTTTGCAGGAATAAATGGTTGTACATTATATCGTTATAACTAAATATTGTTTGGTAAACAATATTTTCTTGAACCACTAAACACCCTTCCCAACACATTTTAGGACTGGTGCAATTATATAAACAAACTCCAGCCCTAGAATATTTGGGGAAAATGTTGGATAGTGGATCCAAAGAAATATGATTTCCCCAACAACGTTTTAGTTTAATGATAACTTAATACTGAAAAAATATGTGTTCAATTAGTACTATATATATATAAACATATATATATATGTATATATATATATATATATATATCAGTCATGACCTGCAGGCCCATGCCGCAAAACTATGAGTGTGCCACTAATTAAATAAATTGCAGAGTACTGCTTTAGCTACATGATTGAATACAAAATGCTCAAACGACCTCCCTGTCTTGTAACAAATACTGTAAATGTAAAATCACCATATTTCAAATGTTTTATTGTTCCTATTGTTTCCTTTCAGAAATATAACATATTTGTCCCTTGTTCTATAGGATTTTCATACATCAATACTGATATGTGTTTGAGAAAGGAAGACGAGTCGAGTACACATTTGATGGATCAGCTTGATGTAGGAGTAGGGGAAAACAGTATCTGCACCAGTGCAGGTAAAGTCTGAAACATATCCTCAGAGTACTATCTGCACCAGCTCAGAGGTAAATTAATGTACCCGCCTATAGTGCACTATCCGCATCATTGCAGAGGTAAATTAATAAACCTTCCCATATCACAGAATGCAGAGGTTAGTCACCCTGCAGTCACTATTTGCTCTAGGACAGGTACATATAATACTGCCAGCATCTTAAGTTGCAGGGTTGGTCACCGAGCTATTATCCTCACCAGCTCAGACAAATTATTAAACCTGCTGAGATCTTGCTGGGGTTTATAAGTGAGCATCTCTTCTCCGCAGATTTCCGAGAATCATATTGTTTAGATTTGTATATTTAATGGGTCCTTTTTCACCTAGCCTGTCTGATAGCACTGTGAGTTTAGTTCTTGCTGCTGAGACCTTCCTTTCACCTACAAGACTCAGGCGTGATTCATATCAGGGCTGATTCAGCCCATCATCTTTCTGACGTTAATACATTGAGCACCATTAAATTGGGTAATGATAGCATGTATAAATTGCAGAGCTATAAAACAGTAAAAGCTTTGCTAGGAAGTTCTTTTTAAAAAACAAAGTATTTTATATTAATATGCAACAAATGCTATTGGGTTCTTGTAATGCATGGATTTGTCAAGGAATGTGCAAGCCATATGTATGTTAAAAGGGTCCTTTTATAATTGCAGAGATTGATTGAAACTTCCTTCTGACACTGCCAGATAATATTGAGTCCTCTACATAGAGGTGTATCATGGGAACAAGTAGTATTGTTTGTGATGCACACATATGACTTTAGCCCCTATCACCTTCTAAGAGGCCTTCTTCATTAGCATGTTCAGAGTCACTTGAAATCTCGGCCCGTGCCTCCACTGGGGCAGGCCTGCTCATTGATATGACTGTGTAGGTTCACTATTGATCTCTTGAGCACTCTTCCTCGTCATCAAATACCTCCTGTTGAATTGTAGATGTTTCATTGTACTTTTATTTGCTGATTTCAGGGAATGAAGGTACCACATCAGCTGTTTCCCATTGCATAAAAGCAGAGAAAGAAAGCTATCCCAGTGTCCCTTTGGCCTTTGAGAGAAGAGAAGGCGTAAGTAGCTCAAAAGGTGAGTAAAAAGTGCTTTCCTACTCTGAATCAAGCATCATCCACCACTTATGGTGATATACAAACGTAATGCTCTTCATAGCATATGTTTTAGGCCAATGTAGTCAGGGGTCTGCTATTTAGGCCATTATAAAAACCATTGGCTCAAGAGGAGCACCTGTTTGGACGAGACTTTCATAGTTCGATGTGATTATGTGCTGTTAAATACAATTGCTATGTAAATGGGCATAAATAAATAGCCCACATTGTACTATGACCAGTTGTTGAAGACGTGACCACACCAATCCTGGTTTCGAATCACTCCACTTATCAGAGAGAGAGAGAGAGAGAGAGAGAGAGAGAGAGAGAGAGAGAGAGAGAGAGAATAAGTCACACTGGTATGTCTGGTCCACACATCCATCCATGGCATTAACCTAGGTTGCATACAAAATAAATTAGTTACTTATAGTCCCTCCGGCAATCCCTGATATTCCTCTACCCACCTCTATGGCCCTCTGGAATGTGGTGATGTCACCTCAATGTACTTACGCCTTCTACATCGAGAGTGTTTTCCTGGAATAGCCTTCAGGTTCACCACCAACCATCGGACCTTCCGCAAGCCTGCAAAGACACTCTTTTTTCCTTATGTGTACTAATCCTTTCGTTCTTGTCAAGCCCCCTGACGCAATCTATCATGAAATGTTAGCGCTGTACAAAATACTCTGATAAATACATCAATTGTAGTGATTGTGAAATCGTTTTACCGTTTAACTTGAATTAGGGGTATTGAGGAACATGTGTTTGACACTATTAAGATTAGACTAAAGGGCCATTGATGCACCTTTGCTTGGTTGGTGTTGCTTGTTAGGTGTTTAGGGGCCCTGACCTCCCACATCGATTCACCCCAGTTCTGTCTACCCTCGCCACTTGCATTGGCTCACCCTCCACCCTTGGAGGCTCGCACTTAACTTACATTGAACTTCATCTGTTGCTCAATCATGAGCACCCCAGCACCTATCCCATTCCCCCTCCCTTCTGCACTTGCACGTTCTGAACACTCACAAGGCATAGTAGGTTCATGCCCCCCTCATTGTATTTCATATTTTTTATGTATTTTAATTGTTTCTCGTCCCTTGTCCCCTCCATGTTGCCCGGTGAGCGCTTTGAAACAGTATTTAATTCCTGTATAAGCGCCTAACAAGCGAACACTAAATAAATAAATACATAAACTGCCTGATCTCAACAGGTAAAGGATTTAGTGGAATTCAAAATGTTTGTAACCCCTGTCACTTCACACAAAGAAGTATGTTTGTTAAGATATATAATGCCAGTAGTTCTAGATCCCAAAATGTGATTCATAAAATATTTCTATCTTTTTCTGCAGGATTTAACGGGGCTGATGTTTGTCTTAGGAAGGAGGAAGTGGCAAGCCTGCGTGTGACTGAGCATCTTGGGGTAGTAGGAGAAGGCAGCTCTGGCCCGAGCACAGGTATCCATGACAAATGTTCCTGGCTTGCTTAATTTCCTGGAATTTTGAGTGCGGAAGCACCTCATTCATTTGAGAAATTTTCATTTTCACCTAAAGGATCTCCACCCTTATCTTTTCTATTCTGTTCCCATTTGCTGAATATGAGGGCAGATCTAGTATAAAATAAGACTATCTACCAAGCTGCCACTAGTAAGGGGAGGATGCTGCAGATTCCCTTACAAGCAGTAAATCATTAGGGAGCAGGGCGGGGGAGTGGCCAACATGTAATGTCTTCAAGGGTGGAAAAAAAACATCCTTGCCTGGCCATGTGTGAGTAAAACAGAGGGAGAGGTGCAAGCCTATCTAGTGGCCAGGATCATGGGCGGAATCCACGGTGTCCAGTCAAAAAAGTCGAATGAAATAAGTCGTCTTGCAAAAATATCGAAAAAAAAATATGTCGAAAAAAAACCCAAATGTGTTTTTTTTAATTTATATGTTTTTTTGGCTTTAGCTGGTAAAAATAAACAGGGCGTTGGGGGGGGGAACCCCCCAACCCCCATTAAAAAAAAAAAATCGATTTTTCTTTTCGACATTTTTGTAATTCGATGTTTTTCATTCGACTTTTTGACTATAAACCGGAATCCACCACTAACTGTCCTCATTCCTCCCTGCCCACTAATGCATTTTCCTCACAATCTCTATTCTGTTCTTAGCTTTCAGCCCTGTGCCCCCCTACTGTGCAGCCCTGAGGCCCCACTGTGCCTCTCTGCCCAACAGTCTACCTCACTGCCCTACAGCACCCTCTCCCCCACTTACCCGTCCACGGCCGCTTCGCTTTCCTCCAGCTGACATCTTTGCCCGATATGGCTACCATGGAAATAGTTAATGGACTTACTACTTTTACTATTTTCTGTGGTGGCCATCTTGGTTTATAGTCAAGTCAAGTCTGGTTTATTTTGGAGTATATTCATCCATAAAACACACAAGAATAATAACATACATATTAATCTCAGTACATCACATTATTAAACGAAGAATACAAATTCATTAGATGCAATTATTACAAGTCAATCATTACAGGTCAACGATAAATATGTCCTAATTTTCAGGGCTTGCCTAAGAAATGTAAAAACTGCCCAACCAATTCATTGTGTTTCTGCCCTCAATAAAAAATACAATGCTAGGCGGCATTGTGAAAAACCAGCTTCATGTAGAACTAGGGTCAAAGTATTTGCCCTGATGTGAGCATAGACAGGGCAAAAAAATATATCAAGTAGTAGATCTTCACAACTTGCAGGGCAAAGTAAACAATTCTTTTCCATTAGTGCCCCCTCCAAACTATGGTAACAGCTCGTAGTGGGATACAGCTCAATCTGGCCCTTGTGATTCAATATTTGTCGTTAGCGTAAATACTCCAGGTGAGATAATCCTGTCATGTAATTGAGGCAAGCACCATGCGATAATGACTCGACTGTTTCATTAGTTCCCAACTTTCTTGTTTTTCTCTGATGAAGAGCCCCAGACTTCTTTGTAGTGAGAAGCTGCAGTTTGATTGAAAATCTGAGGGCGAAAAAAGTGACTAAGGGACTGATTCACAGAAGCGTTTTATAATGGCAAAATCCCATAGGAAAACACTCTGTCAATCAGACCCACTTAATGGTTTTATTTTTTTTAGGGAAATTGGGCACGCACTGTAGACTTGACTCCAATGTCCCTAAAGAGTTGGTGATTAGCACCCTTGGCATATTGCCTGGGGTTCTAATATCAATAAGCACCTTGCTCCTGGGCAGACAGGCCAGTAATCTTTCTGAGCCCTCATCACCATCCGGCCTATTTTAGGCTTGGGCTGGCGGACCGTTACTGTCCTGTTCGCCGGTGAACGTGCTGCTTTTCACTAGAATTGTGATTGTTGTCCTAGCACTTTCAGAGCACTCTGTAGGTTTTTTTTCTCTACCTTCCATCACCTGTTACCATGTAGAACACTTTCTTACATTAAACAACTTTTTTTTGTCCATTAGTTGTTTCATTTCGCATCAAGGAGGAGCAAGGGACCTATATCATGGACCATCAGAACAGTGAAAGTGCAATGTGCATTAATAATCAAATCGGTGAGTAAAAGGCGACATGAGAAATTGAAAAGTCCACCAAATGTTGATCATGGTAGCAATCACAGTGTTGTAGGAGTTTACATTGATCAACAGAGGTCCACTGCTTCCAGTGGTAGCACTTTGTTGAAGGCATTGACTTAAGTAATTTCATTCTATGACTCCCCGGTCTTGAGTCATCGGTTAAACACCAGTCACAGACTGCATCATTTCATTTATTTTGGTCTTTTGTATCTTGCTAGGCTGGATTCAAGAAATTGATTTGTAGTTTGATTAGCCATAGCCATTATTGTTAATACTTAGTCCACTTCTGCAAAGGCGCCAGTATTATGTTAGAATCCTCCTGTTATGCAAGGTGGAGGGAGATGGTCGCCGCTTGGTACAACCCAGTCCCCATTGTGGTGCTATGCTTCCATGCTGATGTGCTTCTGGTTAAGAGAGACGAAGGTATGCAAATGGGGAATATGGTCCTTGGAGGCTGCTCTTGTTAGAAAGAAGTTACACACTGACACTACGCAATGTAAAGAAACAGTGGCCAGTGGGATCTCAATCACTCAGTGGGATTCCCACCAAACGTAGCTAATAGGAACCATTACACATTTTTCTGGTTATTAAAAGCCAACAGTCATGCTATGAACCCTATAGTTTTGAGTATGCTCGGCCCCACTTTTACCAGTGCACCCACTTAGGCCACAGGCCAGCTTTTCCCCTTCAGTCCTGGCAGTTTAGGGAGGTGAATGCCTTTGAAGCACTATCACAAGAGTTGGCTTTGCATTAAACTTCTACAGAAGAACACACCTAGGGATTATGAGCAGACGCCCTTGGGAGAATGGTGCATAGCCTAAATACCACCATCTCAAAGGTGTCTATGAGTCCTGATAAGGGTTCACCCATCAGTTATAGAGCAGACATGTCTATTTCCTATAAATACATGATGGAATTAAGCAAGACCCACTCACTACAATGGAGTAACTGCAGAAAGTGCAGCAGAAATATTTTCTTATTGGAATATTTGGTGCAATTAGGTATTGTAAGTGTGCAGAAGTAAGGCTCGCAAACAAACGTACCATGTTTTTGGTTATAGACTTTTATTAACTAATAAAGGGTTGGGGAAATGCTGTTCTGTCCCTAAAGCTAAGAGGGTTTTCCCTGCCTCAAAGAAAAATAGTGAATATATCAGGATGTGAAATAAAAAGTCTGTTATTGCCGTGCCCCAAAAACCCTTTTTCTGTCCCTAAGACTAATAACCTAAATCAACTGTGCATGGATGATCTCTTCCAAAATAAAGTGTTCATGATAACTCATGCCAACAGAAAAGTTCCCAATGTCGTGTGTGATCAAAATGACAAAAAGAAATGCCCCACAAGGTATAATTCCAAGGATTGGGGTTTTGCTCCTTTGCCGTGCATTCCCTCTGGTTCTACATTCCTTTCTATGGGTTCCAGACCCTGTATCTTCTTAGATAAAATGTCACTGTACTTTTATATTTTCACAAGGGTGAGAATCACAGTTTTTTTTTTTATCATACCAGGTTGGTGTACTTCCCTGCCAAGCATGGATTTTCTTCTGGTCAGTCTTTTCTACTTTTAGCGTCCTTAACCATCTTATTGCCAAATTCTCATGTGGGTGCGAGTCCCATACTCGCGATGAGTGATTGCAATAGCTTTGTTTACTCTCTTGCCAAGTGTATGTCTTCTCTGGACTGTCTCTGTTCCTCTCATGTTCCCAGACGCTCTTATTCTTCAGCTCTTATAAGGGTGCCGGTCCCAGACTTGCATTGTTCTTTTGCAATGACTTGGTTTATTCTCCAGCCAAGTATATGCTCCCTTCTATGTTGTCTCTGCTTCATTCAGGGTCCCAGATCCTTTTGTTCGCTTTCTCTCATATGGGTGCGGGTCCCAGACTCACACTGTGCTGATACAATAGCTGGTTTACTCTACTGCTACGCATATGCTCCTTTCTGCACTCTCTCGGCGGCTGCTTTCAGGGTTCCAGACTCACATACTCTCTTATTCTCATGTGGGAGCGGGTCCCAGACGCGCACTGCGTTGTTGCCATACCTTGGTTTACTCTCCTACCAAGCATATGCTCCCTTCTGTACTGTCTCTGTTTCTTTCAGGGCCCCAGACCTTCATAATCCTAGTTCCAGAGTTGCTCGATGTCAACTAGTGGACCTCCAGCACCTCGCCCTCTGCCTGCATACATGCTGCTCTGGTGCGTGTCTTCTGGGCAGTGGTGCTTCCCTCTGAGGCTCCGGCAGCATTCAGGCATTCACTGGGCTCGGCGGCATTCCCATCAATCAACCAGCTTTCAGTTATCCCTTCTTTTTGGCCACCTCTCCACTGGTCTCTTCTGCCTTCTCGGGGGGTCCTTCGCTCTCCAGCAGCTTCCTGGGCTTGGGGACACCCAGAGGTTTGTTTGGGCAGCATGCAAAGGAGCTCCTCCTCTGACTGCTTTCTCGCTCCTGTTCGCCTCCGTGTTCAGCGTTTCCTGCTACTGTCTCCTGCTTGCCTGGTTGGCGTCTCCCGGGCTTCCTCGCTGGAAGATGGTTCTCCCCATTTTGGATTCCCTCTACAGTTTTGTATTTACCTGGGCCAATCAAATATGGTGAGAGACTAGACCGTTGAGAAAGGTCTCCCCCTTGGGGAGAAGAGATGACATCCTCAGATTCATCACAGTAGTCTTTATCAGTGTATGGTTTTAATATATTTGGAAAAATAAAACTGCATTGTTTTTACATTTGTTGCAAGAGTAATTTTTTTAATCTTTTATGGCTCAAACATAGCGTTGTGCATGGTGTTTTTGGACAGTAGTGCAGTACTGTTGGCGTATGAGTGGAAAAAGTGGATTACGTTTTGTGGGAGATATTGACGGAGGAGACACATTTTTATTGTGTTGTGGGACTGAAGGATGGCGGGGGCATTCCAAACTTACAGTGGGATAGAGTGTCTGGGCATGGCAGGAGAAGGACTGTTTGTGGGTCTTCTTTTACTGGCTCACTTTGACTCCATCCTTTTGATAGATATTCTCGGGGAGGCACCAGAGCCTCCAGATGTGTGGAGTTTAGCCACGAGGTATGTTGGTGGGCTGTTCACAACTACTTTGTACATGATGCAAGCTGTTTTTAATAGGATACTGATGGGGAAGGGGAGCCAGTGAAGATTGGGCATCGAGGGAAATCACATTTTCAGGCCACTGTAATAATGTGTGTTGCAGCATGGTGGACAGCCTTGAGAGGGGCCAGATGTGTACATGGGATCCCAGTGAAGAGGGCATTTCCCCTTCAATGTGGGAGATAATGAGAGCCTGATCCACAGTGTAGACATCATACGGGGAGGAAGTGTTTGATTTTGTGGTGTGTGGAAATCTATAGCTAGGATGTTTGGCTGTTAGGGCTATCTTGGCTATGTGCTTTTGGAAGGAGAGTCTGCTCTCAACAATAAAGCCTTGTCATTTGGCTGAGTCTGACAGCCTGGGTAGGGTGGGGGGGCCTGGGGGAGTTAATCCTTATATTTGCCCGTCATCAAGCCTCATTTTGACACACTGTTGTTTGGCAGGGGGACTGATGAGGATGAATTCAGTTTTGGAGGGGTTATGCTTAAGGTAGGCATTCAGCATCCATTATGGATGGTGACTAGGTTCTCACGGAGGCCGGTGATGTCCTGGGCCTTTTGACCACGAGGTACACCTGGGTGTCATTAGCGTATTGATGAATTGCTATGTTGGTGTCTGTTAGGAACATTTCTAGCGGTTTCATATAGAATTTATAGATGATTGGGGAGAGGATTAAACCTTGGGGGAACCCCACGTGTGACTGGGAGTCATTTAGGTCGGATTGGATTTATCTGTATGGTTTGACACCTGCCTATTAGGTAGGCGGCAAATCATTTTAGCACGGTACCGCAGACGCCCATGCTGTTAGCGAGGAGGGCAAGGAGTGTCTGATGATCAACGATGTCAAAAGCAGCTGAGAAGTCTAAGAGGACTCGGAGGGACGAGTTACCCATTTCTCTGGATTACAATGCGTTGCCCATCACTTGGATGGGGGCAGTCTTGATTCTGTATTTGGGGCGGAAACCCGACTAGTAGTCACAGAGGAGGCAGTTGTTCAATTTTAGTTGAGACTTGACAACTTTTTCTATGAGTTTCCAAGAATTGCTGACAACAGGTACACTTGCATCACTTTTTTTAAAGTTTGCCTCCTGATTTAACAAAAAGAGTTGTTTTTAATGTGTTTGTGGATGTCCTCCCTTTGTTCTAACGTGAACAATGTTTTATATTCTGATGAGGTAGCGTTCACTTTGTGGCTTGCCGTTTTTTTCCTTTGCAAGGGAAGTGGTAGTAAGTGTAGAGGAGAAGAGGGGAGTTGGCGTGACTGAAGTATCTGAATACCACAGAACAAGTGCAAGGCACTATCCAAACTCCCATTAGAACCCTAACCTTTGGCTAGAGCAGGGAAAGCTAGCCAGTCCCTGACGGAGTTTGATAGATTGATTTAAGGAAGCTCCAATAAATGGAAGAAAGATATTAGACAGTAGGGGCTAACTTTAGGGAGCCCTAACCCAGGGTTATGGAAGCCTGCGATAGGGAGGCAAGAGAGAGATAGATGGGCCTAGGGCCTACAAATAAACAGATATAAAAATAAATATAAAACCTTCAAACGTTTGTGAGTATTTCTGCACCATTTCTGACAATACATCAATTCTTTACACTAGCAATGACCAAGTGCTGATTCTGTACAGTGTCATCTTATGTCCTCGGACCATCTACCTCCCTTGGGTCCACCAAGCTAGCACTCATTTTAGCACATTTGTTGAGTCACGCGTGAGCCACCAAGTGGTACCATTCAAAATATGAAACTGTTAATTGCTAACATGTAAGCACTAGTAATACCTCTACCTGCACCCTGGATCGATCTCAGCCTATATTTATTTAGTCATTAAGGCTTGAATACTTTTGAAGAAGGTTTTAACAAAACTCTTGGCTGCAGCGGTTTGGTCCAACATGGCGACATTAGCCTTTTTGTGATAAATATATTCCAAAAAGCTTCATTAAGTGTAGATGGTCGCGTCTCACCGGATTTTGGGTTTTGCCAAGAAAACCCCCCCTTGAGCATAAGTAAGAGGTATAAATAACCAGGAAAGAGACTGCGCCCAATGGTCAAAAAAGTTATTTTATTCTTTTGCAGAGTGCCCTTCCTCTAATCCACGAAGAGAAGAGCTGGTAGGTTTATGAAGTTAGTATTTGTTCGTAAAAGGGCACAAAATAAGTATAGTATATATGCGCTGGAATGGGAGCTCGGAATCAGGCGACTGTCCTCATCTGCACTTGGCCACGCCCCTGAGGCCAATGATTTGAAAGTCTGAAGTGTGCACTCTCCTCCCTCACCCGCCCAATATGGAGATGAACCTTTGGGATCTAACCCGTTTATTGTGGAGGATTTTTGTCAAATGTAATAGGGCCACTAGAGGAATCCAAGATTAATAGCCCTGATTTGAAAAAGGTCTCAAGGTAGACCGAAACATGTGTCATCATTTAAGGGCACTCTGAAAAACAATAAAATAACTTTTTTGACCATTTGGCGCAGTCTCTTTCCGGGTTATATATACCTCTTACTTATACTATTGAAGAAGGGATTAGTGAGTCGATGGGTCGGTTTATGAAGCAATATATCAATTTCCACACAACACCATTTGGATAAATATAAAAACCTTCCAAGGATTAAGAGGCTAGGAATGCTGCTACACTAGAGACCACTGATTTATTCCTTTTAGTTTACTTGCTATGAGTTTTCATCGTGAGAAAAGTAAGAAACATCTAGCAAGCATATCAGTGAAGTGGATTCTAAAAAAACTAGACCTTTATTCTTGCATTATTCCGTAAAAATGTTTTTGCAGGGATTTGTATAACACGTATGGCATGTTGCCTAAGAGCCAATTGAAAAGCAAGGAACTACTGACCCTACAACAATGGACTACAGACTATGACCTAATTCTTACTGAATTCATATGCATTACAGAAATTATTCTATAAAACAGTTTTGCAACTGTAGCTTTCCACATATTTTGGTTTAAAACTCGCAACAGCCCTAGCCAGCATAGTTAGTGCTGAGTGATCAGGGGAGTCATAGATTTGTAGAGTCGCAGGTTAGTGACCCCAGCAATAGATCATACACCAAGAAGAAAACTCCTAATAGATATTGTGATTAAGTGCCATGCCTGAGGCTATGGCTTGGGAATGGCATTACCCTAAGGGATGGGAGCCACCACCCATCCTCTGATGCATGCCCTATATGTGGTGTATGAGGATCCACAAGGTGACCCATCCCATCCTCTGCCATCCTCTGCCTCACGTAAAGGAGCCCTCCTGCTGCACTGGAAATATCGATTGACAATGTCCCCTGCCTGACTATGAGGGTGAATTGTAGGGGGATAGGAGCCATAAGCCACCACCCAATAAGCTATCCTGGGCATGGTGGTAGTGGTGCATAGAGGATCCCATGTTTAACCCCACTGCACCCTGCTTGTGTTATAATGGGCTTGTCACATGGAGCCTACTTGGGGATCTGTCCGTCCGTTTAAGGTACCTTGGTTTGATAAAAATTACCTGTCTGCACTACCCCCTTCCCTGTGGGCCCTGTGGGCCCTGTGATGAACTCCCCAGCCTAGTTCTAGGTACCAGCAAGGAACATACTCAGTGGGATGAGTGCCACCCTGATCTAGTCGATTTATGGCCTAGGGATGGGAGCAGAGGATCCCCTTGTCACCGCACCTTGCACTCTGTCACATGACAGAGGACAATCCCAGTGGCACACCACATGCCAGCCATGTGGATCTAGATGTCCCCCACCACTCTAGCCGAATAGGGCAAGTGTTGATCTGGCTCAAACCCCTTTTGGGACCTTGGAGGGCAATGCTGGTAAAGCCCCAGTGCAAATGAGAGAACCTGAAGATCTCACTCAACAGGTGAAGGGCTCTACCACAGGAAATAAAAATTCCCTTTGGGGGAAATTATTTTGCCTCACTCAATGCTTGTAGTAAGTGTTTTGATACTGTTAGAACGTTACCTGAGGGTTTGAAACTACTATCACTCACACAGAGTATCAAAACAATAATTTCACACATTTTGCAGGACCCACAATGAATTCCACTGTTCCATACAGTGTTGCCAAGTGATGACTTTCCAACCAGTGAGAGTTGAGTGCAGAGGCCAAGTTTCAGAAGCATTGTTCCCAACTAGGAATGTGCACACTCGGGATACAATACGTCCAATTCCCTGCATGCAAAATGAAACCAAGTGTTTTGCAAACCTGCACAATGTGTTTCCAGCCTCTGCATCACACGTTTCAAACATAGGAATTTAGCACACTGGGCATGAAACGGGGTGCACGGGCTAATGATTGTAAATCAATATGGTGGACAGGTGGGCAAGCCAATTATAGACTTGGTCCAGCACCTTGAGCCAAATGATGTACTCAGGAATAAAAGACAATCCCAGAGCTCTTAAAAAAGTACAAGCTACAGGTGCTCACTAAAACGCCCACGCAGGGATGAAGGGAGCATAGTGTAAAAGCCTGAAACCCCAGTTGCTCAGTGTGAGATTCCAGAAAAGGAGCTTCATGTTTGGAGAAGGCTAAACACTCAAGAGTGGTGGAAGAAGCAGTGTCTGAAGAGAGTAGGTGAAGAGTGGCCTGGCGGCAGCAGTGGCTAACAGAAGTGTTGAGAGCTAAAATGGTCAGGTAGGAGGTGTTGACATCATATGGTGAAGGAAGACAGTAGGAAGAGATGGGAGATAAGACTGAAAAGGATGCGGTGGTAACAAGAGAAAAAGAGAAAGGCAAAAGGAGGTCGAGAGTCAAGTGGTAGAGGAAATAACTTCAGAAAGAGGATGGTTGCAGGAGGTGATAAGATTAGGATGGTAGAGAGAAAGTCAAGAGGATGTGGATGGAACTAAGTAACTGTTTATTATGAATCTGGCTCTCTTTTCTGTACTACTAAATCATTTGCTCCCAGGTGCAATTTTATTGCTTGGTTCATTTTTTTTGGTTTGGCGTGATATAAATACTAAAATCAAAACCAAATCAAATCAACTAGGTACAGGAGTAGGTGGTAGGAGCCTTGGTACAGGAGGAGGTGAAGCTCAAGGAGCAGGCTGTGTTAACTTCAGGGGAAGAAAGGGATACCAAGGAAGTATCATGGGGGATGAGAGACAGTGATACTGAGAAAGGATTTGGAGGTAGAACAAGCAGCACCACAAGGTGGAGATGGTTGTGAAGTTGGTACAAAGGAGGATAGAGGTGTAACATCAACAGAGGAAGGGGACACCCCTGCGAAGGTGATGCCCAGATAATGAAGCGGCTTGGAGATAACTACCCTTTGCAGTGAGACTAGAATAGACACTTTGGTAACATCCCAAGAGGGGAATATAAGAACTTCAGGAGGGGGGTACAGGATTGAGGTAAAGAAACAAAGACAACCAAAACATATACAGCCAGAGCAGACAGGTCCCGGCAGGCACTGTTGGCCCTTGACAGGACCAGATGATGCGAGAAGAAACAGGTTGGGGTAAGGTAGAATGGTGGGTTCGAGAGGTGGTGCTAGAGAAACCAGATGGAAGCCCAAGAAACCCTTTTGAAACTAGAGACTATTTTAACTAGTGGGAACTACAGAGAGCTCTATCCACAGTAATTGCCCATTTGCTACCCCAGAACCTTCTGTTGCCAATCTTCATTGTATTTGTTTTGTTTTTGTGACAATGTGCAATGATGAAATTACAAATAACATAACAAGAAGAGAGCCACTCACTGACCCACCTATACAAGTTGTGCCCATAGAGAATCATGTTTGCTAAACAGAGAGAAGTTCATTAGCACTGCTTGAGGAGAATTCAACAGCCTGACTTATACGCATTTGCGGAGGGCTGCAGGGTCTGGAGAGAGTCAGAATCATAACACAGAAAGAATCCCAAATGAGGGAGAGCGTTGTCAGAGCAAAGGTCGTTCTCATACAATTTCCAAGATGGCAAATATATGCTTTGTACCCTCAGTGAGTTTAGCCACTGAGCATTCCGCTACGCCATCCTTGCCAATGGGGCAGTGAGTAGTTTACAAAGATCCTACCCAATAAGAGAACAAGCATTAATACAATTAATCAGCTTGCCCCCCGCCTGCAGTCCTCTGTAAGTGTAACATTTCAGATGGGTGGTGTGAGAGTTAGGATGTGGTATTTGGAGATGGAGATGCAGAGTGGAGCAAAGCAGAGCAGCAAGGAAGTGGAGAGGAGGGAGAGATAATTGCAGGAGTATGAGAGGAGAGAATGTAGATCAGTGAAGGTGGGGAGAGAGAGCGAGAGTGAGTAGGCGGGCAGGAGGAGTGAGAGGAGAGTATAGGAGCTGGCAAGGAGAGAGGGACACGTTGACAGAGTGGAGAGGAGAGAAAGGGGAGTAGGGGATATGCAGAGAAGAGGAGGAGGTAGAAAAGAAGAAGGAAGAGTGGAGGAGATGGAGAGAAGAAGGGGAAAGAATGGAGGAGGGGAAGGGGAAATCAAAGAGAGGAAGATTAGAGGCAAGAGAATGAGAAGAATGGGGGACATCCCTAAACATCTGGGCTACAAGAATATACTTGACGTTGTGGAGGAGGAGCAGAGGGCCTAGTATAGGCCTACCTATTTAACTGAGCTGCTCAGCGCAACCAGGAGGGCAACAGTGCTAAAACCCTGGGGTCCAACCAGCAGCTCTTTACCTAGTGCTTGACAGCCATCCAAAGACCTAAAACTAACATATGGGAGTAGCTAGTAGGAGTGTCCTAGAAGACCACAGTGAATTTCTGATGACCTTGACAGTGTCCAAGAAGGACTAATATTTAAGCAAGATGTGTGGGACACTGTACATACCTGAGACTGTGAGTGACTGCTTTTCACCAAGGAGGGCTCTAAAAGAAAGGGGGGAGGAGGGAGGGATTCAGGACTGTGTTCCTAATGAGGTTTAGAATGGACCTCAGATAGTTGCTTACTCAGATCTTAACCCTGCTTGGTATGAACAAAATAAACCTGGCTGTAAACATTTACCTGGCCTTGTGTCTTTTCTGGACATTATCCACACATGTAAGGTATGAAGTGCATACAACAACATGATTGGTACAGGTGACTTAGACACTTGCTGAATCAATGAAGTCTGCTTCTGCCTATCCTAACAATTGGTGAAAGTGAATCAAGAAAAGATCAATTTTCAGGCTTCTACTTTCCAACAAAACGAAGCAATTCAAAACCTGCTAGTTAAATTCACCATGAAAAAATGAAAAGACAAACAACTTGCGTAGAGTTTTGACTATATAGGCACACCTGCGCCAAGAAAGCCAGGAAACATTGCCACACAGAACTGGCCTTCACAGACCAAGTAGACAAGCTCTTTTTAAGGACCATTTAGTTAGTCGTGATCCTAAGCTCAAGCAGTTGGAGTTTTAACTACCCACCATGCGATATATTAAAAATGGTGAGGAGGAATGGCAAATTAATTAAACTGTCCAAAGATATGTCGTCACAGAAGAAATTGGACGATCAAAGTTCGGGCCAGGTCATGTTGAATATGGCGAATGCAGAAGGGTAAGAGAAGTAGATTTGCAGGTCTTTTTTTTCAGCCCTCTTGGATGTATTTATGGACATTTGTTTAAGACAATCACATGGTTTATGATTAGTATTTCTAAAAATCAATGTAACAGCACAATATATATCAATGAACATTTCTAAAATTAGTGAATGGAAGACTAATACTGATGCGGTTTATAAAATAAACAAACAATGAAGCTGAGAGATTAATTTGATGTCAGCAGATTATCAGATACCAGAGATAAAGTACAATTAGCAAGAAAGGGAAGTGGAAGACAGTGGTGTTGGATAGGAAGAGACTTGTGTTGGGAAGTACACAATGGCCCTCATTACAATACTGGCGGTAACCCATGGCGCTATTAGCACTATGGGTGCTGCCGGTATTGTAACAAGTCCGCCAATGTTCAATGGGGAATTACCACCCCATTCCAAGGTTGGAGGGGCGGTATTTCCCCATTTCACCATGGCCCTTCCCCATTCCCATTTTTGCCCCATAGGGCTCAATGGGACTGGGGAAGGCGGTAATTACGGTACCGCAAATTGCGGTACCGTAATTACCTCGAGAGTCCCTTTGCGGGTCCCTACTTTAACGGCTGGTCCAGACCAGCCATTAAGGTCGGGTCCCGCAAAGGAACCTCGTAATTAGGCGCTAAGGGGTTAACGGCGCTGCAGCCTTTTACGGCGGCGTTAACCCCTTAGCGCCAGGGTCGTAATGACCCAGAATGCATCACTTGTCCTCGAAATTCTTAATTTTCATGCCAACTTGTGGATATTGCTTGTGACATCAGAAAGGACTCCGTATACATCTCTTATATCAAGGATATCTGTATTTTGTACCATGTCTGCTTTACATTTTAAGCATAAAATAACTCGATCATTTCATTTGGTGGATAGCACACAAATGGATGGGATAAAGAGTCAATAATAAAATGTATTTGCATGTGAATATTGCTGTTGAACATAATCTGCTTTATTGAAAAAAAATCTTTCAAGTAAGCTTGATGAGCTGACACTGAATAGTAGCTGTCTGATATCAACTTGATATTAAGTTTAGTTCTGTTTGGTAAAATATTAAAGTGTATCATTGTAATTTGGTGAAATATAACATTGTTTGGTTACTCTATATTTTCAGTTATAAATAAAAAAATACTTTTTAAGACCTCTATCCCCTTTTTCAAAAGTGTTGATTTATAATACCCATCCAAATGTATTAATCTAAAGTTATTTAAAATAAACGTTGTGTGTTTTAAAGTGAAAAATAAATAGTATAGCCCCAGCGGAGTCAAAGTGAAATGTTAAGTATGTTGGGATGCAAGTGCAGCGTCTCAACAGGGGAAAGAGGTTCAGGCTGCGCAAAATGTAGTACTAGAAAGAATAGGTTATTTAGTGATAAAAGGTTGTTGTTTAGCGTAGCGGTTTTACACGCCTGATTAGTTGACATTAGTTTTGATAGACATTAGAAACACCACAAAACCTTATATGATGATAGAGATAGAGAGACCAAAAATGCAATGATGTGCTCACTTAGAGGTTAGAGTCAGTGCAAGGTTTAACAGGTTTGTAGCTAGCACTAGTGATTTATGTTGTGTTTTGGTTGTAGTAAGGAGATCTTGAAATTGTTGGTAAAAGTTAAACAGGTAGCTGAAGCATTCAGCAGTAGTGTCATGGAATGGTAACAAAAGGGCTATGTGCCGAGTTAGCCGGAGTCCCGCCATGTTGGATTTAAGGCCTAGTTAAAATCTGTGTCCTTTAGTAGTAACAAAAGCAGACCCTTTTTGGATTTGCAGCCCTGTTTAGTTAATTAAAATAAATTCATCCCTTCCCGTGACTGTACATACACCAAAGGTCGCAAGACGACACGCCGTGCGGGAAAGTTGAGACCAAGCCTGTCGATTAGGGCTGCAGCTGCAAAGGCCGAATCAATGAGAACAGAGCAGGGTGTGTGGCGTGCCAAAGAGTCCATCTAGATTTTGGAGCAATACTGCCCCCATTGAGAAGCGGCTAGCCCATTTGAACTACAGGTGGCCGTGCAAATAGACCAAATAAATAAGGGACATTTTGCTCAGGGAAGTGGTGTCTCAACTGTGTTTTTTATAAACATCTGGTCTCCCAGAGAGATAGGGTAGGAGACAGGCTAGGTATGTACCATGTTCTTCTACGATGGGAGTAGTAAAAGGTGATGCCAATTATTTCACCTGCAAGGTCAAAGGAGCTGTTTGTGCATGCCAGGGCGTCTGGTATCATGAGTGTTGTGATGATGTTTCTCTTTGGGAGCAGAGAGAGCTAGTGTTGATGACATAGGCAGGGCAGGGTGCCTCTATGATGTCATTGGAACGTTCATGTGCATGTGTTATTTACGTTCTAAAGTTGTCAGTTGATGGTGGTTTTGATGGGGAAGGATCCCGTATGTTCGGGGGTCTTTCTTGCTTTCATTTATCTTAAATAAATGTGAAATCTACTTACCAGCGTTTGTGTGCTGCTTCACAACAATGGCGACGAGGTAAAGTGAAGGCAGGTGACGTGAAAGCAGACCCAGACCCCCGTGAAGTTGAAGTATCCACGCCTACACCAGCACGAAGCAACGACCGCAGCAGTGGATCCTTCCGGATCGAGAGACTCTCCAGGCCACGTAGCTGCTGTCTACTGTCTCCACGGCACATATCTTTCCCACCCAGGACTTGTGCGGGTTGTACGGGCCACTCTGCTGAAGCGTTGAGCAGCCCGCGAGGAAGTCCGGGCCACTCGGCTGAAGCGTTGAGCAACCCGCGGGGAACTCGCCCCTGTGTCTCCCTGTGCTGCCGGATTGTTCCGCCCAGCCCGGGCGTTGAGCGGAAAAAAAAAAAAAGGAAAGCGAAGCTCCGCAGACGCGTTGAGCAGCCGCGGGGGGGGGTGCTAGCCCCTGTTCCTCCCTGTGCGCGCTGCCGGAGAGAGAAGTCGCACTCTTCCTGGACCCCAGGAGGGGGATTGCTCCGCCCAGTTGCGGCGTCGAGCGGAAAGGAAAAAGGAAGAGAAGCTCTGCAGACGCGTTGGGCAGCCCGTGGAAGGGCGGGGTGCCCGCCTCTGTTCCCGTGTTTGTGTCTTCGGATCGCTCCACGAGTGACTACCGTAGTGTGCATAACAGATGCTCAGGCAAATCAAATGAGACTGTGTTTCCAATACCGTATATCTTATGGTAATTGGGCAATCAATATTGAGGTTTAAAATACATGCGGTTTTGATTTAAAAGCGATGTAAAAGGCAACGCCACACAGCGTTTTAGCGTCACAGATGAATATCTATTGTCTATGAAGGTGTTGCACATACATATATATATATATATATATAAAAGTATATAGTGTGCTTAAAGCTACTATAAGTAAACCACACCAGCTGTACATTTCGTTATTCAGGCAGCCATGGCAGGTTTACCAGGCATATCAGGTCCTCCCATTTTTATGCCGACTCCAGGAATGGCAAAGATTGCTTGGCAGCAATGGCGCAAAGGTTTCATGCACTATATGAGGGCGGCTGGTGGTATGTCATATTCTGGTGAGAGGAAGCTGGCCTTGTTGTTGCATTTTTTGGGTTTTGAAGGCCAGAGAATTTTTGACACTTTACCACAACCAGAAGGAGACGGTAGTGGAGATAATTTGAATGAATTTGAAAGTGCATTGTTGAAACTTGACAAGCATTTTAATCTAAAAAGGAGCACAATCTTGGAGCGTTACAATTTTCGCATGCGAGTTCAAGCACAGGGGGAGTCTGTTGAAGATTACGTCACTGCTTTGCGGCATCTGGCCTTAACATGTAAATTTCAAGATAGCTTTGATGAACATATTCGAGATCAATTCATGACACATTGTCGATCTAACAAAATACGGGAAGAGTTATGGCTAAAAGATGAACCAAGTTTAGATGAAGTATTGGATTTGGCTAAGAGAGTAGAGCATTCCTTAGCATGTGTAGCTAAGTTATCTAAAAATGAAGGAGAAGATACTAAGGAAGCAAAACCAGAGGTAATGAATATAGCGGAAGGAAAGAACAAAAGAAGAGGAAGAAATAGACAGTCAAGCAGGAACATTCCGGAGGAAAGAAGGAGTCAGAATATTTGTCAGAAAGATGAGAAAAGAGAGGAGAGGAAAGATGATAGACTATTTTATCGTTGCGCTAGTGCAACCCATTTTGCATCCTCCGTAGTCTGCCCAGGTCGAAGGACCGTTTGCACTAAGTGCAAGAGGAGAGGACATTTTATGTCCTGTTGCAAGAATTTTCAATTTGGGCAAGATAACCAAAGAAAAGTATTTTATGTGAATGAAGAGGAGGATAGGAAATCGTCAGATGACGATGTTGTTGTTGTGCCTTCTCAGAATATTATTGTCAATACAGTTAATGTTGTTGGTAAGGGGGATGAAGAGGATGACTGTGAGCGTCCATATGCTAATGTGAATGTTAATGGTTTCAAGTTGTCATTAATGGCCGACTCCGGGTCAAAAATAACGCTTATTTCTAGAAGTGTATTTGAAGCAGAGATGAGAGGGAATGTATCGGCTTTGTCGAAACCAGACATAAGTCCAGGAAGTTACAATCAAGATCGAATTGAGTTGTTAGGGTACGTGTGGAGTAAGTTTGAATTTAAAGGTCGATGTTGTGATGGAAAGGTGTATATCACTAAGAAAGGACAATCTCTACTAGGATGGAGAGAACAGAAGAATTTGGGAATTAGACTTGATCCCAACCATCCAGACCAAGTCCTACAAGTTTTCGAAGAACCCGTGAGTCATGGAAAATATATGTCAGAGTATAAGAAAGTGTTTGATGAGTCTTTGGGAAGAATAAAAGGGTTTCAACACCAGATAATTTTGAAGAAGGATAGCGTACCTGTAGTGGCTAAGCTCAGACCTGTGCCGTTTGCTTTACGAGGCAGTGTAAAAAGAGAATTACAAAAGTTGTTGGCGTCAGGTGTAATTGAGAGAGCTGGGGGAGTAGAGTGGGTGGTGTCCAGTCAACTGGTCGACTGCAATTTGGTCGACTGCAATTTGGTCGACGCAATTTGGTCGAATGCCAAATGGTCGAATTTTTTTTTTTTTATATATATATGTGTTTTGTGGGTTTTCGTGTGGGGAAAAAAAATAAAAAAGAAAAAAAAGGGGGTTGGGGGGGGGACCCCCCCAAAAAAAAAAAAAAAATGGGTAAAAAAAAAAAAAAAAAAAAATTCGACCATTTGGCATTCGACCAAATGGTGTCGACCAAATTGTCTGTCGACCAAATGTTTTCGACCATTTGACTGGTAACCGAGTGGGTTTCCCCAGTTGTAATAGTGAAGAAGAGTTCAGGGGATTTGAGGCTGTGCGTTGATATGCGTGAGCTAAACAAATGTGTGTTGGTGGACAGGCATCCCCTGCCCAACATGGGAGAGTTATTGACCAGGGTGGGCGGGGGAAAGTATTTTTCTAAACTGGATATGGCATCAGCATATCATCAAGTGGAGTTGGAGGAGGCCTGTAGGAAAGTCACTGCATTTATTACACATGAAGGTGTGTTCCAATTTAGAAGGATGCCATTTGGATTGGCATCCGCCTCTTCAGTTTTCCAGAAGATCATGGATCGTTTGTTGAGAGGGATGAAGGGTGTTTTTTGTTTTCAGGATGATGTATTGGTGAGTGGAGAGACTTTAGAAGAACATGACAAAAATCTGTGCAAGGTGTTGAAGATGTTTGAGGAGAGGGGTATCACGGTGAAAGGGGAGAAATGTAAGTTTGCTGTGACAAGAGTGGAATATCTGGGTCATGAAGTGTCGGGAGATGGGATAAGACCCAAAGAAGATATGGCGAATTCTATAAGAAAGATAGAAACGCCTAGAAATAAAAGTGTGCTTCGTACATTTCTAGGGATGACAGAATTCTACCAGAAATTTGTTACGAACTATGCTGATAAGGTTCAAGAACTAAGGAAAATTTTCAGAAAGGGTGCTGACTTCGTGTGGAATAATCGATGTGAGAAAGAGTTCAATAGCATCAAAGAAGATATAGATATGGCTCGTCCGTTAGGATGTTTTGACACTAGGAAGTCTACCATTATTACTGTTGACGCCAGTGAGGGTGGTTTGGGAGCTGTTTTGTCTCAGAAACAAGTTGATGGTTCTGAAAACATTATAGCTCATGCGTCAAGAGGTCTCAGAGGAGCAGAGATGAGATATTCGGTCATTGAGAAAGAGGCTTTAGCTTGTTTCTGGGCTATTGAACGTTTCAAGAGTTTTGTGTGGGGAGGGGAATTTACAATTCGCACTGATCACAAGCCTCTAAAAGCAATATTTGAGAATAAGGGCCTTGACAAAGTTTCGCGCTGGGTGGCAGGTTGGGTCACCAGGATGCAGACGCACTGTTTTAAAATAGAAGTCATCCCGGGAAAGGGAAATATTCTAGCGGACAGCCTGTCCAGAATAAGAGTTGCAAACTCTGAAATGTGAAGAGTGAGGATTTAGAATTAGTATTTGTTAATACTGATGGCATAGTCTCCAAACCAGAGTGGTTGGAGGGTATGAAAGAAGATCATGGGATCAACAGAGTAATTCCATATGTTGACTCTGGATCATGGCCAAATAAGCAGTCATTGGAGGAAGATACAAAACCATATTGGGAAGTGAAGGATGAGTTATCTGTAAATGAGGATATTTTGTTCAGGTGGGGTAGGGCTGTTGTCCCCATTGGATTGAGGAAGAAGGTTATAGAATTAGCACACAGCGGTCATATTGGAGTTACTAAGACAAAGGGTGTTTTGAGAGAAGACTATTGGTGGCCAGGATTTGACAAAGAAATAGAGGCAGTGCTAGCAAATTGCCAGTTTTGTATCAGGAGTGGTAAGGGCATTGTAGCCAGGAAACAGCCATTGGTGGATGTTGGTCTACCCTCCAGGATATGGAGCGATATTGCTATGGACATTCTGGGTCCTGTAGAATTAGGCTATGGTCGCGGAAAATATGTTATGTTGGTGGTGGATTTGTTTTCCAGGTGGACAGACTTTAAAATGTCAGAGACATCACGGGAGAGAGCATGATAAGGGTTTTACAAGAAATGTTTGCCAATGAAGGTTTACCAGAAACTGTTTTGACAGACAATGGTCCCCAATTTACAGGAGAAGGTTTCACCAATTATTTGAGGAGATGTGGAGTTGGACACAAGAGAACTTTGTTATATCATCCTGAATCAAATGGTGTTGTTGAGAGGATGAATAGATGTGTAATGGAGAGTGTGAGGATGGGAGAGGAATGTGGTTTGGACAAGTTAGCCATGATACAAAACAGGATGTGGGCTCTTAGAATGGCGCCACATGCTGTTACCGGATTATGCCCGTTTGAGCTTATGAGGGGCAGGAAGCCATTTTCTATAACGTGCCCACCTTGGCTTGGTAGGAGTAGGGAGTCTGACCTGGTGGTAGATCAGGTGAGGAAGTATCTGGTAAAAAAAAAATCAGAATGGGTCATGCGTGAAAATATAAGAAGAGGAAAGAAAGAAAGAATTGCGTGTGGAGTGTGGAGATTGGGTCAGGATAAGGAAAGGGTTTATCAAAAAGAAAGGGGATTCCCTTTATTCGGACCCGGTCAGAGTGGTGGCAGTCATGAAGGGTGCAGTACGTGTGTCCGGTGGGCAGGTGTAGACAAGAGCAGGATAGCTACCGTGAAGAGGGGTCATGTGTGAAAGGAGAGCGCTTTTGTATAACAGACACCTGGGAAAAGAAATGTTTAATGCAGTTATTTGAGTGAGTTAAAGAATTCTAAAAAAAAAAAAAAAAAATGAAATGAAGGGAGATGTGTTGTGATGATGTTTCTCTTTGGGAGCAGAGAGAGCTAGTGTTGATGACATAGGCAGGGCAGGGTGCCTCTATGATGTCATTGGAACGTTCATGTGCATGTGTTATTTACGTTCTAAAGTTGTCAGTTGATGGTGGTTTTGATGGGGAAGGATCCCGTATGTTCGGGGGTCTTTCTTGCTTTCATTTATCTTAAATAAATGTGAAATCTACTTACCAGCGTTTGTGTGATGCTTCACAACAATGAGGAAGCCATTGTATTACTGAGCAGGGTTGACCTTGCTGTTCACATTCGCTCTCTGATTGGGTCCTGTTGGGGATATGCACATCACGCAATGATCAATGTTACCTTAACCAACAAGGGAAGTTCACTATTGCAACAAAGTACCTGAGTATAATAAACCAATTATATTACAGTGTTATTTGATGATTGCATATTAAGTCATGTCATAGGAGTTTGCATTAAGATAAGTGTGACCAATACAGTGTTGAACAATAGGGATGTTCAGATTTTTGTACAGATGGTAGCCAATGCGGAATGTGGGATTATGTTGTAACTGATATTCTTAGTTTATGTTAATTTGTGGTTTTATGCTATAAACATGTAACCTGAAATAGACAAGCAGAGTTCTAGTTTCGGTTTTCAGTTCTATGGGACTGACGGAAACTCCCAGCCATATTTGCATGTAATAAACTTAATTTTTCTTGCAAACGGTGCACTGCTTATTTGACCCCCTTGGAGTTGTTCTTTATGGATTGGATTTTAGGTCTTTACCTACAAGTACGAGGGGATTCAAATAATTAATAAAATGTTTTGCAAAGTCAGTAGCTTTAATTTATGACTGATGTTTTACTGCACCGAAGCAGTAAAGCTCAACCTTTACTCTCTGTCCTAGAGAAATCGCTGATTCACAGTGACATGAATGTAGACCTCTAAAACCTTTGCATAACCATTCGTATGAAACTACTTATTCTACACATCTATTGTGGCCATCTGGGCACAGGGGTTCCGATTGTACTTTGGTGTGTATGTATTTAAAGAACCAGGGCAAATAATTCCATATGTCACCAGAGGATGGTTAGAAGCCATACCGGTGTGCAGGAACACTTTAGTGCTGTTTAAACAGCGCAGTGTTCGTGTAGAGAACCGGTAGTCCAAATACAGGGGCTTGTTTTATTCAGGTAGCTAATATTCCTCTTTGCTGGGGAAAAGGATGGTTTTTAAGGCATTCAGAAGTAAGCTAAGTAAAGTAAAGTGGTCTTGTATCGCACCCTTCTGCCATTGTTGTTGACCTTGTGTACATTGTTATTAAACAAAAGAGGGAGGGTTTAGCAGGATAGTGGGAGAAGCAAATGCAAAACCTGTGGTTTTTCCTGCGTGTAGACTTTGCGTACCCAGGACCTTTGTGCTGGTATACTCCTATGGACTTGAAGTAAGCCCTTGGGGGTGTGTTCTGAGATATGAAACACGCTTTGTATAATATTAGCCTCGAATGTGGGGAGTGAAATGGTATTAAAGGGCAGAGCGTTGTCAGAGCTTCATAATTTATTTATTTTTACATTTGTATATACATACAGCCCAAGGGCATCGCAGCGCTGTTACTTGTGGCTAGCTTAGTTACAGAAGAACGTATGCATGTGAGTCATAAATACATGTCATTACAGATGAGTACAATCATAAAATACATACATTATGACATTTCTGAACATGTGGTGATGGATCACCCATTGGTTGGTATTGGTCGGTTTTGGTCAGAGCTTTATGTAAAGAGCAGTGTTTTCACCGCTTTGCGGAATGCTGATTTAAGGTTCATATGTATTGTATTGTAAAGATATTTATAAAGTGCAACAAAGACCGGTTGGCATCTAGACGCTAATGGGACCAGGGAGAAGAGGAAGGCGGCCACCTCTAAAACAACATGTTTACAGAAGCTAGATAGAGCGTGGAGGCTCCTAATATAATAGGGAAGAGCATTCCACAATGACGGGCCAGAACAGAGAAGGATATGGTATCGGCTAGGTCTGTGGCAGCCATCTGTCGTGCATGTGCATGTGTGGTGTATGGTTGTAAGAGATTATAGCAGCACGTCTGTTAGTTGAGGGGAGTAGACAAACCAGAGTTATAAATAGTGGGGGCAGAGGGATACACGTCGGATGCACTGAGGTAGTATGAAACAGCTTGGGAGGTGCATGAGGTGATTTTTCAGATGTTTACTGTGATAATCGTTTACTTTTGTTTCAGTCATTTTATGTCAGACCTAAGTGTGTCTGTTTCGTGATTGGTCACTGTGAGAAACCTAGAGGTGTCTAATTTGCTAGTCCCCAGGGATCTGTCATCCAGGTGGCTAGGACACGGCCATCGCTATTGGATCTAGTTTCTGGCGGTAGACCAGTGCAGGAGGATCACCTGGATGGGGGGGGTTCTTGGGGAGTGGAAGTGGGACACCGACGGGTGAGACGCAGTATTCCCCTTCTTCTAACACCTTTTCCCCATCCTACCACGTAGGATACTCAGAAACCCCCTGCCCTTTCCCTACACAAACACTTTCTCATGACACGAAAGACAACGGACTAACACCAGAGCCGTTTAGCTGACATGTCCCAACACAAGGGTCAGACAAAGTCAGGCAATTGACCAGAATCTCACACACCTGACAGCCTTTTTCCTACCCCACATGGATAAAAGGCGCAGCATGAGAGCACACTACGAGCAATGCAGACCATACAACAAGACAGCTATCCCAGGGCAGCAGTTCAAGAGGAGGAGACAGGTGGTGAGAACTTAAGGGGCGACAAGGAGGGAAACAACCCTGCCCTTTTCGAACCGGACCCACAAAGCCTCCGTGAATGGAATCATAAGACAGTGAACAATATCCAGCATGTGTGGCAGCAGATGTCAACGGTACACAGAGCCCTCCTACACTGATAACCAGGACCGGGAGAGACACTTGCTACCGTGGTACCGTCCTTGACTCCAAAGACAAGAAAAGCCAATCGGTTCATCACAGCCGGTGAGTTGAAAGGAAAACCGATAAGAAACTGAACTGTGTTGAACAACAGACGTGAATGGCAAATTAAGGGAAAATCAAAGAACTGTTAACACCTCAGGGGAAAACCAGCTGCTGAGTGGTCCGGCACCACGTGGCTGCTCACTCGAGAGACTCTGGTTGGTTCCCCTATTGTTGAAACTACTGATACCAGAAGGCCTGAGGAGATCCGCAAGGAAAAGGTCAAAGTGGTCATACAGGGGTCTAGTAAAACCCCCTCTACAGTCGAAAGTCTTTGACCAACAAGCAATTGGAAAATGAAGGGAAGCGAATCCCACATAGTGCGAAAGTAGAAGGAACTGTGAGGCCGGCAAACGTGAACCTGACGGAGGGATGCTGCAGAACGGGGTGAAGCATGATGCCCCAATGAACATTGTGTTGACAAAGAGTGAACCTGACAGAGGGATGTCCACAGTGGATTCAAGACTTGTGAATGCAACAAGTGAAATTGTATAGGAAAAGCCATAGTGAACCCGACAGAGGGAGTCTAACATTCAAGTAAGGTCTGAGCTCGGAAGAGGGGAATACCAGGGTGACGCCATCACCCAAAGACTTGTGAACGAAATATATGAAGTCTTGTGAATAAAAGCCATAGTGAACTTGACGGAGGGATGTCCACAGTGGATTGTCTAAAAGGACATTAAAACTTGTGAATGAAACTGTGATGATGGAAATGCATTGGAGGGACAGGGCCTCCCTGTCCTTGTCCTGTAGTCCTTTTTCATTTGTGTTCTGTATTGTTTTTTGCCCAGAGGTCCATGTGGGACTCCTGGCAGTGGAGGTCTTCCTGTTTTTAGTTTGGAGTACAGACCCATGCGATACCGTTATGGAACACCTGGGTGGGGGTGCAACCCTGTGCCCCTAGTGTATGTTTTTGGGCACCTGTGTGTGGCCCACAGAGCAGGGTATGGGCTGGTGGCAGCTCCATGCTGAATTTGTCAGGTGCCCTCAGTATCCTCCATTTTGGGATACCCAGGCCCTGCCATTGGAATCAGTTGATTCCTGATAGGAAACAAGATGGCCCCTGTGGCCTCTTGCTTTCTATTGCCTGTTACCTTGTTTTCCCAAAGTCCTGGGAAGCCCTGACTCTGTCTCTTCCCCCTGACTGTCTGTTGGGTGGAAGTTCCAAATATGGTGTTGTTGTGAAGTCCAGGCCAGTCTGGCTGGAGCATTCCCAGTGACTGTATGTTGAGGGTACACCCTGTGGGTGGGACTTGGGTGAATAGAGTGTGTGACCAGTATGCACTTCTTGTTGTGGATGTCTAATTTCTGGTGTTTGACACAATGATTGAGACAGCCATGCCCGAAACTGGTATGAATGCAGTGTGTAGTGATGAATGGCTGGGTAATTATCCCAATAAACATTCCTTTTTGCGAGTGTCTGAGAGGGAGGAGTATGGCCTGAATGCACGGTATGCCTGATTGGCTGACTGACTGCTGAATGCTCTTCTGTGTGATTGATTGCCTGAGTGTGACCCAGCAGAATGAATGGGAGATCAACTGGTATATCTGGGGGCCTCTCACTGCTAGAATTCGTTCAGAAGCTGAAGTTGAAACTGACGCTTAATCTCGAAGCCGAGTCTGAAGAAGAAGGTTGACTGCTGTCTCCCTTCGCCATAAGCCGTCGAGACTGATCCAAGAAAGGACCCGGTTAGGCGCCCTCTTCCTGTGCTCCGAGGGACATAGAGCACTCCTAACATTTGCACCCTGGAAGTCAGACCCCCGACAGGCTGCCGACCGGAGACACGGACCGCCCAGGAGAACAAAGATAAGCACGGGACATTCAGTCCACCGTCATCGACCAGGGTTTGCAGGTTTGCTGTAACTGCTGGAGGCCCGTCGAAGCCGTGTTGCCCAGAAGCAGGGACCGCTTGACGCCGTGCTATCGACGACCGGAGCTGCCACGCTCCTTTGCCTAAGACTTTTTAATTCACGGACGCTCTCGTCTGCACTGCCACCCGCCTTATCCTGCCGGAAAAGGCCAGGCCGTCGTCGCGCCGAGGAGCATCCGCCGGTGGGTTTCCTGCCACCCAAAGACTGTAGAGACGCCGGACGACTCGACGCCCTTGCTGGGCCACAGTTCTTCACAGACTCTTTGCGGTCCTGAACTATCGACATCGAGGTGCCCCACACGCTCTCCCTTGCAGGACGTCTTCGCTCTGTCGTCAACGAGCACCACTGGGACCGAAGCTGCCGCCCTCGACGCCGAGTTCACTTTCTTCGAGGGATCTCGACGATCCGTGGCTCCTGCTTTAAAGGGAGCCACTCTAGAAGGATCTGTCAACGACTCGTCGTCGAACTCTGCTATTCCAGGTATATTGGGATGGTAGAAAAGTTGTAGAAGGAAATAAGACTTATAGAGCAATTTATGGACTGGGCTTGCAGTGTATCTTTATTTTACAGATTGCCCAGGTGGGGGGATCTCCACACAGAACTGTGTCTAGGTAACAGGGCCAGTATTCTGCCAATTGTTCTAACCAATTGCTTTCCTCCTATATCTATTGTTGGTTACCTTTATTAAGTGATTTGTGTGACATTTAACCAGAGTACAGTTAATGCACTTGAATGAAATCTGATAATAATTGTGGTACCACTTAGAACTGTATATATTTGCCATTGTAGATTAACTGAGCACAAAGTGAGTTATTGTGATTGTGTATATAACCTTGAACCTTAATTATATAAAGACTGTGTTTTAACTAATACAGTGTGTGGACATTCCTTTGTGGGGGCTTGGGGACTACACTGTACTTAAGAACCAGCCTGCATCACCTCCTGAGAAGCTAGGCCTTGATTGCTCGTCCAATGCTACCGTAATAGAGAATCTTGGCTGAGGTCCTCTGTGCCTCTTCTCTACCATATAGAGAGCAGAAGTACAGACCCCCCCTCCAGTCTTTACAGCAACAGGTGAAATTGTTTAGGAAAAGCCATAGTGAACCGACAGAGGGAGCTAACATTCGAGAAGGGTCTGAGCCCAGAAGAGGGGAATCCCGAGGTGAAGGACATCACCCAAAGTCTTGTGAACGGAATAGATGAAATCTTGTAAATAAAAGCTGTAGTGAATCCGACGGAGGGAGGCTAACATTCGAGAAGGGCCTGAGCCCGGAAGAGGTGGACCCATGGGTGAAAAGTCATCACCCAACATACATACAGAAAGGAACTTTTTGTTTGGTTATTTTCAACACATCAGGTCCTCGAAGGCAAAAGACTTTTCTTTTCAAAGAGTCTTAACCACCGAAGATCCTGATACCTGAGAATGGAACTGTAGTCTCGTGCTTGGAAAGCTCGAGGGTGTGCTGTGCTCAGGAGTCCCGCCTTGTCCGGTGCTCTAAACGTGGGGAAGGGAGACCCCCAGGTACCACATCCTGACTTATCATTTTGTGAACACTTCTTTCTTTCTTATGAACCCAATCCCACACTCTTTTTGCATTTAGTTGTAAGGATTGGCAAAAGGTTTTTTGGCTAAGTTGCTGTAGTTCCCTTGTCCTGTGTATCCGTTTTTCTTATGCTTTTTTTTGATGTTTTTGTCTTTGTGAGCGCCCTGAGGCTTTCGGGTTAGCTGTGCTACATAAAAATAATATAGATAGATAATATAGGACCTTTTATTTGACAAGACGCCACTAGGACTGCCTTATTATTATTTGATGGTCGTAGCTTGCTCCCATCTTAGATTTAGGTTTAGATTAGGTGTTTTTCCAACCTACCTATACAGTTTAATAAACACCATTGAACTGTGATCACTTTCTCCTGTCTTTACTGTTGCCACTCTGGGTTCCTTACATCAATCAGTGGAATGCAGGCTGGTTACTGATTGTTTTTATGGTTTCCAGGGCGGCTTCCGTGGGTATAAGTTGAAGCAGGTTGCTGTATAGTTGATGGGTTTCTGGTGATGGTCTAATGAAGAGTTAAGCTGGAGTTTAGTTGAAAAGCCATTTTTGTAACCGTTTTATGAAGGTTAATTTGTCGTCTGTATGCAGAAGTTTGGGTAGGTAGTTCCAGAGTTTGATTGCTGGACGATGACCATGGATTGTTATGCCATTTCTGTTTGAAGTTTGGTACTGTTACCAGGGCATTCCCTTTTTTTGCTGAATTATCATTTCACCAAATTACATTTCAACACATTTTATACCACTTTTTTAGAGGAAAACGATTGGTGGTGGGTTTTGGTTAGGTATATGGAAAGGGGGCGAGGTGAAGTGAGAGTGCCAGGGATTTTCCCCCTCGCTTGTTGCAAAAACGGTAAACAAATTCAGCAAATTGTAATTCAACCCTTTTGAACAAGTGTCATATATCTGGTACCTTGGCGCTGTTGTTCAATCACAGTGCTCTCGATATGATATGATATATATTTTTTTGTATTCCCAAGTATTTCAGCTTTGAGTGTTCAGTTTTAAGCCCGAGTGGGGAGTACCTGATTTCATTTGCCTCCATCGCTCCCCGTAAGGGAAACAGAATGGATTTGGTTCTGTTCACCTTGAACCCGGAGAGTCGGCCATATTCTTCTAGTAGATAGAGAGCCTGAGGAATGGACATCGTCGGATTAGTCATATGTAAGAGTATATCATCGGCGCAAAGGCCCACCTTATATTCCACCTCTCCCAGTCGAATTCCCTCTACCTGGGGGTCGGCCCTCATTGTTTGTGCCAGGGGTTCGAGGAAGAGTGCGAAAATAATTGTGGAGCGGGGGCATCCCTGCCGAGTGCCGCGTCCTAGTTCAAACCATGTGGAGTATTCTCCGAAAACAAATATGGATGCTTTGGGGAATGTGTACACCGCCTGTATTCCCTTTCTGAACCTCGGGCCAATCTCCACCTTACACAGGACTGCTCTCAGGAATTCCCACTCCACCCTATCAACGGCCTTCTCTGCATCAATTGAAAGGAGGACGAGTTCATTGGACATGTTCTGGGATGCATGAATAAGGTGGAGGGTTTTATGCATTGTGTCTGCTCCTTGTCTTCCCAGTATGAATCGAACCTGGCCGGGGTGTATGAGTTGTGGCACTAGTGTCTCTAGTCTACCGGCCAGAACCCTTGTGTATATTTTCGTGTCTAGTTTGAGTAGGGAGATAGGGCGGTACGATCCACAGTTTTTGGGTCTCTTCCATCTTTGGGAATTACCGTAATCAGGGCACAGGTGAAGAGTCTGGGGCTTTCCCTGTTTCTAGTATTTCATTAAAGCGGTCTGTCAAGAATGGTGTTAGTTGTGCACTAAAGGATTTATAGAATCCGGCCGTGTAACCATCTTCTCCCAGAGACTTGCCCAGTGTTAGCCTCTTTATTGCATCCTGAACTTCTTGCTCAGATATAGGGGACTCTAACAGGTCTGAGTCCAGGCCTGATATCTTGGGCATATTAATAGAAGACAGGTAAGTCTCGGTTCCAGGTTGGTCAAGGTTTGTTTCTGAGGTGTATAGGGTCTTGTAGAAGGAGGCGAAGCATTCAGGGATGGTAGGGGTGGTATCAGCTGCAGCGGCGTTATCCTCGATTATTTCTAATACTTTCTGCTCTGCTCTTTGTTCCCCAAGTCTTGAGGCTAGTAGTGCATCAGCCTTGTCTCCTTTTTCATAACATTTCTGTTTCAGCTGTCGAAGCTTGCACACTACCTGCTCGTGTTCCAATAGTCTCAGTTCCTCTCTTTTTCTTTTTGCTTCATTAATTTTATTGGGATCGTTCACCTCATCTTTCATACTTTCTCGCTCCAACTGACAGATTTCGGTTCTGAGTCTGTGTTCAATAATCTTTCTCTCCCTCTTCTTGCATCACCCTTCTTTTATTAAAATACCTCTCCAGGTGGCTTTCCCTGCTTCCCAGACAACCTGTTTAGATACCTCGCCAGTATTATTTAGTTTGAGATATTCGTTAATCTCAGTCTCCATTGCCGTCCTGAAAACAGTATCCTCCCAGAGACTTTCGTTACATCGCCATTTTCCTCCCACCACTGGTAGATTCTCCCACTGAATGTCTGCTATCACCATGTCGTGGTCTGACCACGTAACTGGGACTATTTCTGAATGCGTTGTGATGTCGGAGAGATCTTTGGACAGATATATATAGTCGATTCGGGTGAATGTGTTGTGTGGGTTAGAGTAGAAGGTGTAGCCTTGTGTCATGATGCCTACCCCCGGGGAACCAGACAAAGTCCAGCAACCCCGGAAGCAGGCATCAAGTTATTTTGAACAAGCCCCAAAACCCCTGCTAGGGGCTGTTTGGGTGCGGTCCTGGCGCCTAGGCTCATAGAGTAGAACTTACCTGATGCAGACCATGCTGCAAGCTTACCTGATGCAGACCATGCTGCAGAGCTCCAATCCAAATGAGGCTTGGAAGGGACTATTTTACCTAGGGACTATTTTTTACTCAGGTGGGGCTGGGGAGGAATACTTACCTGGCACTACTTTGGAGGCTATTTAAACCACGCCCGAAGAGCAGCTCACGCTTCGCGTTATTCTGCATCCAGCAGCGTAATGCTCACCGTGTCTGCAAGCCTGCATCCAGTCTTCTGCCACGCCCGCCTCGAGTCTGCAGCTCCTAGAAAAAGGGAGGAACAGAAGGAGAAAAGGTTAGAATAAGAGCAAAACCTTCGATCCTTACCTGAATTCCGGATCCACCGCGCCTTCGAGCTGGAAGAAAGAAGCATTTTACGCGTGCCGCCTCGCCAGCTGCAGCGCCGCGCCGTGCTGAACTCACCGGCCTTCGCAGCATCCTCACGATCCACTGCATCCTTCTGCACGTTCCTGCCGCACTCTGGCACCTAAGGGGAACACAAGAACAGCAAAGGTGAGCCAAGGGAATAAACAGAGGCAATAGTAACTACCCCCACAGACTTACCTGATTACCACCGGGGGTACTATTCCTCTTCCCGGGTCGGCGCAGTCTCCATTGCATTCTCGCCGTACTCCAGCCCCTAAGGGGAACAAAAGGACAACAAGGTTAGACAAACGGACAAACAAGGGGAACTCGTCTCACCGCAAAAGACTCACCTAATTTTTCCGCCGGAGGCATTATTCCCCGAACCTCATATTTTCTCTCCACACCCGAATAAGGGAACAAGCAACCGGTCACATTCTGGTCTTATTTTATTGAACTGTGTAGGATAAGCCAAATCCTTACCTGAACTTCGTCAGCTACCACAAGGAACTCTTCGCTGGGGTCAAGCTGCAAACTGCAAAGAATCAGACAAGAGTGAAAGTCAGACATGTGAACTCTTACAAACTACTTACTTTTCGTAGTCAATATTGTTCTGGAACTCACCAATTCCTTCAAGCCGGTGAAGCAACTGGTTATCAACGCGCCCCTGCGCTCAATGCAGGATGGAGAGCTCATCTTTTCAAACCATCAGGTGAGACTATAAGAGGGGACATCAAAGGTGATCTGTGGGGAGAACAGCGGGGGTGGGGGGATTTACGCCCAACTCCACGGGTGGTTAATTCCCTTTCTCCATTTGCAGAAGAATATTCCTAAGGGCCAAGCAAACGAAGCTAGGTGGGCCAGTCCAGTCCGTCATCTCGGCCCTACGCGTCACATTGGTGGAGACTGCAGCTGTCCAGTTCAGATTGACGCCTCTGTGGGAGCCAGGTGAGCGTAACACCTTGTTCATTTGGGTGCATGTCTATCCACGCATCTCTCATTCCGTATGTGTCCATCATCCCCATAAATTCCATGCGGTCACCCCTAGTTTTGCCTCTTGCATCGGGATTACCAGGTTTCCGTTCTTTAATTGGGCCTGCCCATTGATTGAAGTCCCCGCCTAGAATGATATGGCCTGAAGCCTCTAGCATGATTGTAGGGATCGTTTTTGCCAAAAATCTAGCCTGTCCAGTGTTGGGGGGAATAGAGTGTGGCAATCGTGACCTTCACCTTGGCAATGCTTCCCATCACCAATAGGGCCCGCCCTTCTACATCGAACAAGGTCTTGGTTACCTCAAATTTCCATACCTTTTCTGATAAGGATCCCCACTCCTCCTTTCCTCAGTGGTCCAGATCCCCAGAACTCCATCCCCACACGTTTCCCCAGGATTTGCCGTTCTTCCCCCTTATTTTGTCTCCTGTAGCAAGAGAACATCCATCTTAGCCCTACGTAATTCTCTGGATACCAGTGATCTCTTAGTTGGTGAGTTGAGCCCTTTTACATTGAGTCTCCCTACCCTTAGGGAATCTCTTCCCCTTACATCAGTAGTCAGTGCCATTGGATATTCTTGTGGGAAAGTTGCTTACCTTCCGCGACCAGTATTTTATTTGCCCATTAATGTCGACCGTTTTGGACCATTAAAGGTGTCGCTTCAACCCCATCCCTTGTCTACTCACTCCCCCCTTCCTTCACCCAGTTGGTGGCGTCCGATCGAGCCCAGTTGGTATCACCGGTCTTGCATCGAACCACCTGTGGAGGTCGTTACTTCACGCCCCTTGACCTGATGTGATATCTCAATTGAGCCCCCTTTGCCCCCCCGCCCCAGGTTTACATGCCATGGCCGTACTGTAGTTCCAAAAGTTGTCACATTACATCTTACCGCATTCAAGGATATTCACTGTTCCCCCTCCGGGTAGACATTGCCTCTCCGGTACTATCTCAAGCCTTTCACCCGCTTCCTTCTAGGGTCCTGGATGCGCCATCCTCGGTCTTCCTGTCTCAGCTCTTCTCGATTGTCTTCTTCTTCCCTGATTAGCTCAGAGATGCATGCCTTCATTTCTTTTTCGTATCTCACTCATATCTTGTTTCCTTCATATTCAAAGGAAAGGGAGAAGGGTTAGCCCCATCTGTATCGAACTCTCTTTTCCTTCATACATTTTGTGAGTGGCCCACACATACGCCTGAGGGCAAATGTCAATGAGGATAGGTCTTGCTATATTGATATTTGGGCACCTTCTAGAGTGATTGCCTCGCTGCCTCTAGCTTTCTCGAGAACTTGTCTTGGAAGCGATGAAATCAGACGAGGTTTGATCTTGGTCCACCCGGGGGAACCCCAGCTCTGTGGATCCGTTCTGTTTTGGGTTTGTCTATTAGATCGTCCGCAACTAAGAGCTTAATGACGTTGTTAAGCGTTTTCCTAAAATCGCTTTCAGTTTCTCCTTCTCACTCCGGAATCCCGAAAATCCGCAGATTTTTTAATCTTTCCCGGTTTTCCAAGTCATCCATCTTGAGCTTGAAGTCCTCTTCTCGTTGCTCCAAATCAGTTATCCTCTGCTCGAGCTGTGCTTCAAGGGTGTCTATGGACGCTTGCTTGTTCTCTACTCCGTCAAGCCTTTCTTCCATGTTGTCTAGTCTTTCTGTGATCTTGTCTATTTTACCTGCTTTGTTGGCCCCCATGTTCTTAATTTCACCCAACAGGGCTGCAATGTCCCCTTTCGTGGCTGCCGAGTCATTTCGTGTGGTATCCATCGCTGCCATGTCAGAGTTGCCAGATCAAGTAGATGTGGGGATGTAGGCAAATGAGGCTAATTTTTGTTTCACACTCATGTAACCCTGGGGAGATGCGTTGGCAGTGCGTAGTAATCACAGTGGGGGCGAGTTGGTCCAAACGTTTGGTGGAGGTCTTGGGAGTATATCAGCGAGTCTCCCTGAACACCGAGAGGTGGAGTACTTCACTTTGTCCCTTTCAGAGGCTCATTAGTGTTGCTGTTAATGGGAGTTCTGTTGTGTGTATAAGTGCACTACGACAAGGGAGGTTCAGTAATGTCTCCTCAGTGTGTGGTTTAGTGTCCAGTTTTCCCACACTGCCCTTTCTCTTTTAACTGTATGTATGGTGTGAGATGTCAGACGGTGGGTTGTGTTGTTTCATATGTATAGGAGGGTGGCTTCAGAATGGTTCCAGAAGTAGACTGCGTTGTTGGGGCTGTCGCCAGATGTACCCCTATTGTATCCGCACCAGGAATGTGGTTGACTTCAGTTTGTTTTCCTCTTAGGAGAGGGAAAGGGTTGGTGGTGCTTTTAGTCTCTGAGGTGTGCCCCTTTCCCTATTCCGTCCATAGGATTGCACCGGATGGGGGTCGCTGTGCCTGCTTCTCCTACTCTAAGGGGGTATGTAGCTCATTGAGCCACAGTGGTTGGGTTTTGCCAGGGTCAGATGGAGTTCTAGGGGATAGTGGTGTCAGGGCTCACAGGTGTTCTCTCCCTTTGTGCTGTTCGAGTGAGGGCAGCCCTTATGTAATGCAATGTCATTTGCTTCTGCAAGTATCTTGTGGGGCGCAATCCTTGTTCCAAAATATTGTGCTGTGGACTCTTACTTGCCACCTATTCCGCTCCCTGCCCCCTTGGGTGGCGTTGCATGGTTAGTCAAGGCTTATGATATCTTGTGCGGCTGCAAAAGGTCTATGGTTTCCTTTGCCGGTGCAGCACTCCAATAGATGGTGCAGGAGCATTTGGGCCCTTCAGGGTCGTTTCGTATGGGGCTCAGCGGAGCTGCAGGAGTTTGGGGCGAGGAGGTCTCATTGTGTAGGCCCACCGAACTGAATTTATTGAGCTGGGAGTCTCCCAGTCTACCAGGAAGCATAGTAGGGGGGAAATGTAATAGGTTTCGTTCCGTGTGTGATCTTATCTACACATGCTGGAACAGGTTCAACGTTTCGTGGCCGGGCAGCTCTCTTGTCTAAAAAACCAAGTTAATTTAGGAATACAATCCAGAGAGGAAGCCTGGGGGAAAGGTCCAGGTCAGCTGCATTCAGAGTGGGATGAGGACCCTTGATTGTACGTGCAACTATGTACTGTTCTCTAGTGTCAGCCTGTACTGTCTTTAGTCCCAGCAACATATTGGAGGCGTGCTGAGGGTGAAGCACGCGTGCTTTCACATGCGCCGGTTCCACAAGCAGCTAGATCAGAGCGGGTGCATACAATATCCCTCATGCAACAGGCACCCCAGCGGTTTCCGCTCTGATCTCTCAAGCCTATAGGTACGCCCAATCCCAACTTCAAACGGGCGCTCTGCGGTCAGGGAACTCACAATGCGGCGGTGTCCAGGGCAGTGACAGAGCGACTCACCGGCTCGTATCGCAGACCTTTGTTAGTCCGCGAGATTCAAGGGAAAGCCCCCGACATCTCCCCAGATCATCGTCTCGCCGTCGATTTACTCCTTTAAAGGGACCCGTGCTTGGGAGCAACAGCAGTCCCAACGAGTCTGCTGTCCCTGCAGACCACTCTCTAGGCTATTCAGACGCAACTCCAGGGGCCAGCTCCTCAGCAATCTCTCCCCATCAACTCCAGGCGCAGGCAGGGGAGGGGAGGGGGGTTCTCCTCGTCGTTTAACACCTGCTATTCTTTTCCGATTTCGATTGGGATTTCGCAAATCTGGGGGGGAGTCACCTTCCCCCGCAACAAAATTTGAATTTTCAAGGTAGGTGGGGGGGGCACAAGCGGGGGCTCAAGCTACTTGTGGGGCCACGGTTAACAGAGCTCACGCAGGAGAAGAGCTCATCCTTGAGCCCCCAGGTTAGCCAGTCCCGATATGATATTTATAACGCGCCTGTTTCTAGGCACGGCAAGACAAGGAGGGGGAAACAAAGGAAGAACAGTACGATCTTACTAGGCCTTGTGTCATTCAGATCGCGCTAGTGCAGGGAAGATGGAAGGGGAGAAGTGCCAGACGGAAGGGAAGTGCAATTAACTCACAAGTGCAGCCAGCAGGTGGCTTGTTAGTGCAGACAGAAGGGACTGTACGGTTGCAGACACAGACCATTAAGTGTTGGGTAGCCCGATGGGTGAGGGTGTGAGAATGTTATGTGATGGATTCTAAGCCCTTGCCAAAATAGGAGCAGTGAGCTATGCATAGTTGTATGCATTCCTTTTTTTCTGATTGGTAGCCAGGGAAGTGTGTGAAGTGCTAGGGTCGGGTGTTTGTATCTCTTCTTGCTGCCACATTTTGAACTCTTAGTACACTGTTGAGTAGATATTCTGAGATCCTGTGGTAAAGGCTGTCGGTGTGTTTAGTCTTGATAGTACCAGTGAAATAAGTGCTGTGACCATGTGTGTGAAAGTCAGCAAGGGCATGATGCATGGTAAGGTAGGGAGTTGGAAAATATAACTACTTAGAATGGCTTTAATCTGTGGTACTAGTGTGAGGTTGTGGTCCATTGTGACTCCAAATTCTTTACAGGAGAAGTAGGAAGTGGCCAGGGGGCTTTATGGCCAGCCAGGGAGTGCTCTGGTATTTAGTGGTATCACACTGTAGATTAGGAGTTCTGTTTGGATGAGTTGTGCTTAAGTCTATTGCAGGTTATCCAAGAGTCCACATGTGCAAGGCATGTGTTGAGGTTGGGTGTGTCTGCTGTTGGGTCGTTAGTGAGTATGTAAATCATTTCCATGTCACCTATGTAGTTGAATCATGTGATGCCTCTGTTACTGATGAGACCCAAGTAAGGGGTTATGTTATGTTGAAAAGGGGAGGCTGGAGTCTTGGGTACTCTGCATGCCAGTTTCTGAACTTGTTATCTGAAAGGGGCCATGAGTTTTGTTTCTGTTCTCTTGATTGAGAAGGGGGTGATCCAGCATACAGCACTTCCCTTCACCCCAAATACCTCTGGTATTTTTTAGCATGATCCTATGACAGATGTCTTTGAATGTGACAGAGATGTCCAGCATAATGTGTGCACTTGTTGAGTCATTGTTTGCATTGTAGTTTAGCACGTACCAAATTAAACAAGTTGATGATTCCGCCCCTCTCATTGACCTTAATCATTGATTGTAATTCATGGGGGAGGTTTTTGATCTTGATGTACCCTTGAAGCTATTAGTAGCCGAATTTCTCAAGGATTTTACCAATGAATGTGAATGATGTGTTGTAAATTGGGTAGTAAACTGGGTCATTTGGGTCGGCCATGGGTGTTTTAAGGAGACGTTTGACAAATGCTGTTTTGAAGGCAAGTGGGACAGTCCTTTGCTCAAAAGGTATCGGAAAACAGGTGCTACTCCAGCTTTCTTGGTTATTGTCTTGTAGATGTTGGAGCGCCTCCTGGGTTGCTAGAATTGACCATAATTGAGTACAGTTAATGAAGGGGCAGAAAGCACTCAATGATGGCTTTGTTAATCTGTGTTGCTTCCCTGTTTGAATAGGACACAGCTGGTCCTTTGCTGTCCAGGGGGTCTTGGATGTTTTGCTGAAGTGTGAGGTGATCGAATTACAGAGAACTTGCAGATGTATTAGCATTGTGTTACAGGCTTCTAGGTTCTTGGATTCATGGATCATTTTGAAGACTTCCTTCTGACTGTATTGTGCTTTTCCGATAAGATGTGAGTAATGAGCTTCTTTTGCTTTGATGGTTTCTGCTCTGTAGTACTGCAATTGCAGATAAAATGGGTAGTTTGACTGTTGCAAAGCTGTTTTTTTGCTAGATTTTCTTCTCAATCTTCCGTTTCTCTTTTTTGATGTGATTTAGGTTGGGAGTAAACTATTTGGAGACACGTTTCTTTTGAGAAACTTTGCATAGCTTTTTAGTGCTGTCAATCACAGTGTTTATCCAGTTGTGGATGCTGTTGAGTTTGCCATCCTGGGTTCTGGTTTCAGTTTCAGATACAATCTGGGGTTTGGATGCTTGAAGTGATGTGAGAAACCTGACGGTGTCCTCACATTCACTACCCTCGGATCCTTTGTCCAGGAAAGGGCCATTGCTTTTGGATCCCGACCCAGGGGTGGACAAGCGAGGGAGGATCACCTGGGTTGGGGGTCCTTGGGAAGTGAGAAGAGTATGCCTGAGAGTGAAACACAGTATCCCCCTTTCCTGATAGTGGCTTACCTTACCCTCCCTCAGCCTTTGTAGGATATTGTCACCCATATCCTACCTTTCCCTTTGAAATCAAACCAAGTACTGAGAAGAGGAAGACAACCCCTAGAGTAATGCAGAATCCACATAGAAAACACCACTTTAGTACTGGGACGAAGAAGAGGGGTCCTGAAGACTACAGAGCTGCAGTTCAGGCATGTCCCAAGAATTGGTGTCATTGGAGTTAGGCAAGTCAGGCAGATAAAGCCAAGGACTCGCACCTAAAACCCCTTAACAGGGCCTAGGTGTATAAAAGGTGGAGTGTACAACAGAGGGAAATAGTGGTGGTTCAGCAGAAAGGAGAGCAGCAGAGCCAGAGAGCAGCAGCAGGAAGGCCATGACCACCTGCAAGAAGCCCGAGGAAAACGGGCCGCTAGGATGCTGAAAGACTGCATGCTGTGACAAGGTGCTATTGTGTGGCGAGGGAGCTGTGTCTCCAGGAAGGCGACAGAGGAGTCGTGGAAGGTTGCTGCCCCTTCGTTGTGACCGTGGAATGCTTGTTCCCCTGCACCGATGTTCTGGTCCAGGGGTGTCTGAGAGGCAGGCGTGAGACCCTGACCTCAGTTGCAGGAGATCGTCTCAAGGTGAAAAGAAAGCAACGAACGCTGAGACCAGTGAGTTTCAGAGTCTGATATACACTCAGTGCACATGTGAGGGGGACTGTTACAGTGCAGTGGAGTGGTCGCGTGCAGGCGGCAAGTATTGAACGCCTCTGATAAAAAGAACAGAATGAATTGAATATAAAGAGGTTTTGCTGTAACAAGGTATCAGAGTGGTCACGGCTGAACGATCTGTGTTCAAATGTCTCTGAATTACCAAAGACATTAGAAAGGTATGAAGAATTAAGAATACCATGGAGAATTAAATAAAAGAAGTGAATGAGAGCCCGAGGGGAGCCAAAGAAATGCGAGTAAAATGCTGATCAGGCAAACTTAACAAGTAAAAGGGAAAGCTGGCAAAATAAAAGCATACCAAGAGTGATATAAAAAGGAAACCAAAGAAGGGTTAAAGAGGCTAACCCTGTAACTTGGGAACTTATGAGTAACAGTGAGATCACCAAGCTGGCAAGAAGCTGGACAAGGGTAATTGGTGGCATTCCCTGTGGTGGGTGGGCTGTGCAGCCTATTAACCGCAATGCGACCAGGAAACCCGGACAACATTAAAGAGAATTGTGAAAGGAAGACAACCTGAATTTCGTATTGAGAATCAAGGATGAAGCTTGGGGAAGGGGACCCCTGAGCTTCTAAGAGAACATTGTTGTATACCATAGTGCTTGAAGTTGGGGGAAGGGAACCCCTGAGCTTCTTTTGGAACATTGTGTTTGTGACTTCAAGAAGGGACGTTCTGACAAGAACTGGATCATGAACTTTTGAAAGGGGGCTAGGAATTGCTCCAGACTTTCTGCCTCATCACAAGTTTGGCGGTAACCCTTAAATGCAGCGGTAACGCTATTACCGCCACATTTAAGGGTCCGCCAAATCATGGGCTTGGCGGATTTACCCCAGCTCTGAGCTGGGGGCAAATCCTCAGTGGTTTTGCTGATTTTCGGCACTATTACACATTCCCCATTGGGCCCAATGGGGAATGGGAAATTCCGAATGGGCCCAATGGGGAATGGGGACTTACCGTACCGCCAAACCCGTGATCCGGTTCTAATAGCGCCGGGGGTTCGGCGGTAGGGCGAATAGCCCCGGCGGCACCCAACTCGTGATGTGGCCCTTTATGTTGAACACTATTTTGAGTTAGAACATCCTTACACTACTTTTATATATTAGACATGAGGGCAAGTATAGGTTTTGACACAGACAGACTTTGTTTTGGGATTTACAGACATTGGGCCTCATTACAACCATGGTGGATGGCGAATTTACCGCCCCATTCCAAGGTTGGCGGGGCGGTAAATCCCCATTCACCATTGCCCCTTCCCCATTCCCATTTTTGCCCCATAGGGCTCAATGGGGATGGGGAAGGCGCTAATTACGGTACCGTAATTTACGGTGCCGTAATTAGCACCAAGGTCGCTTAGCGCCTTGGACTTTAACGCCTGCAAAAAGCAGCCGTTAAAGTGTGAATCTGGCGTTAAGGGTTTAACGGCGCCGCAGCCTTTTACGGCGCCGTTAACCCCTTAACGCCAGGGTTGTAATGAGGCCCATAGACTTTTCCTTAGTTTTATTAGGTAGGGCAATCGCCACCATAGTTATAGAGCAAGTTAGGCGTTACACCCATCCTGGCAATCTTAATAAAGATTTTTGCAACTGATACGTCTGTTGTCTGTGTCATCTCTTGATACCATGCTTTTCTCAAAGTGTTTCCAGGAGCATTTCCATTTGATTCTTCTTCCGAGGACTTGTTAACATTGGTGATTGTTTTTTTTGTGAGTGCTGGCCTTTTGGAGAAGATGGGAAACAGGATAGAAAGGTGGTCCCCCAAAGTAAGGAGAGGAAACAGTGAGTAAAATGTTCGATACAGAAAATGTGACCGAAGATTTCCCTGGATTCATGGGTATGATCTTTAACCAATTGGTTGACATGAAGCATGCTTAGGCTGCTAGCGAGAGACCCTCTAGGTGCAATGTCCTCCTTTTCAAGCCAGATCTTCAAACCTCCAAGTATGGTGAGGTGTTTGAGTTTTATAGCCTTGATGCCCCCGGGCTATGTGCACTTAACAAATGTCAAACAAATAAATATAGAGCGGTTAGTGACCACGTAAGCCAAGTTGTCTCTGAAGGAAGAGCGTAGGAAGGTGGTCTGTATATTAGAATGAATGTTAGTGTAGATATGTAAGAATTGCGAGATTAACAGTCAGAGGTATTGTGGAAGATTGGAGTTGCACCTTTGATGGTATCTCTGTGAACAAGTGCGATATCCCGTCCTTTGCTGGCTATGGAGATGAGGGAGGGCCATGACCTGTTTTGACACGTAGGAATGTCCCAGAGTTTGGGGACTTGCATGAACGTGAAGCATCTGATCTTTCTTCCTTTGAGGTTTGTATTACATGTTGATATAAGGCAGATATCTGCAGAATGGAGCTGTGCTTTAGGCGTCATAGTGAGTGTTCTCATTGTGGATCTATATGCAGCGATACCAGCTAGGTGTGTGAAGGTCACGTGTACAATCTTGAATTGCATCCAGTATTTTTACACCACCAATGAAGTCTTTGAGGGACATGGACATGTATTTTCGCGCTAGTTGCCAGCATGATGGAAGGGTTATAAAAAGTATATAGATGGTATAGTTGATCATCTAGAAAGCCATTGTATGAGCATTCGTTTTTTCCGTTTTATTTTTGATGGATAGCTCTTTGACATTTATGATTGTTGACTGCCTCAGGCTCATGGCTTCCCTACAAAGTGCGAATCCTCTGCACTATGAAGTGACTTGCATATTGCAGTCTTGGGATCTAGCTTTTGTGCCCCTACGTCCGTCTTGGTTGTTTCCCACGTAAGCATTGTAAATTTGGTTTCTGAAAATCATAACCACATTTCAGTTTTATAAAAAGCTAAATGTGCTGGGCCTGCTTTAATCAATCCCTCCCTTATCCATCTGGTGAATTCACAGCATCAATCTTACTGCTGGTGAATTCACTGCCACATACTACTTCATGTAGACTTGTGCTGCTATCAATAAGACACATGTGCACTTATGGCAGATAAATCATGGCTGCAGATGACAAATCTGGGATTTGCCTCTAGGATCTAGGATTTTCATATGATATGATAGGTTATTTATTATAAAATATGGAGTTTGCTGGGAGTAGAGAGTCGTCCCCGTCATCAAAACATGGTAAGATTTATAACACAGGATACCAATTACACACCTCATTACAGGTCGGGCGGTCCGGAATTAACAGTGGCGGTAAACACGCCGCCACTGTTAATTCCGGACCGCCCGATCCCGAGTCCTGCAGGCGGGAGGCGATGTTCCCTCCAGGTCTGACCTGGCGGGTTTAACACTGCCCGTCTGCAGGCGGACGTGGAAACACCAGCACCATCACGGGATGGTGCCGGTGTTTCCACTTCCTCATTCCCATTAAGTCCTATGGGACTCAATGGAATGGGGATTTACCGAACACCAGGGTTGCAATGCTCTGGTATTTCCGGGAGTCACGGAGGCGGAATGGTAATACGAGTCCGGCAGTAACCAGGCAGTTTTACCGCTGCGGTTACCGCCGGACTCGTAATGAGGCCCACTGTTTTCAAGCATGGAAACGTTTTCAAATACATTTGCGAGATAGCGTATAATGTTTGACCTTTATGCTTCACAGGAGCCATTACTTTAATTTACATTAGTACTGTATATGAATTGAACATCTATTAATGTGTGTGTTCATATGTAGTGTAGAAGACTAACTCTGGACTTTCATTTTAATCCAACAGGTAATGGAGTCGTTCATGAACAACATCATGAAACATATTCTAACAACTGTACCAAAGGATCACAACCTTTCATTACATCATCACTAAATGAAAGTGGAAAAATGTCACAGGGCTCCAAAATTCTACCAAATTCTAGAAGTCAGCTGTGGCCACAGAATAACCCAGAAATTGAAGTAAACAAAAGTGCACTTTGTGAAAGTAATTTTGTTTATCCAACACATGGAAGTGTGCATCAGGACCCCACCAAAACAGGAATATCGCTTGCATATAGTGAATGTCCAAGGAATCTGAATAATGCAGTTCCAAGTACATACCATCAAACGACACAGCAAATTAAGAGACCATACACTTGTCCTGAATACGAGAAAACCAGTGGTCACAGTGGAGCGTTTGCAAGACTTAAGAGAGTACATACAGACACAAGAACACAAGAGAGACCATACACATGTACTGATTGTGAGAAGAGCTTCAGTGTTAAGTGTGACCTTAGTCGGCACTGGAGAACACATACAGGGGAAAAACCATATAGTTGCAGCGTGTGTAAAAAAAGCTTCAGTCAAAAGGGTGATCTTAATCGACACCAACGAACACACCTTGGAGAAAAACCATATGCATGTACCTACTGTCAGAAACGATTCAGCCGGAAGGATATTCTCAACGAACACAGAAGAATACACACTGGAGACAGAAAGGTTCCAGAGAAAAAAATACAGAAGTTATAGCAGACGAACAGCCTACAGGACTGGAAACTGAACGGATTTCACACCTAATGAATGAAAGGAACTCATGTCCTACTTTTAAGTTAAGATTAACATTAACCTAATGTGCCCCAGTTGGATGCATTTCTTCAGGAAATGTAATCCAATATGGAGAGAATTAGGCTTATATAAATGTGACTTTATTGTTGGTAAGCAGGAATAAACATACTAGTGTACCTAATGGTAGCAGGCTGCCATGTTGTGACACAGTACTTGTAAGGATACTCCCTTTAGTAGAAAATTGTTGCTTTCAGAAATGAATACTGCTCTAATATATGAGAAGGTTTCTGGATTTACTATCAATAGGATTACCGAAAAAGCCCAAACGAATGTCTTCATTACTCTCAGACCTGTCTTTCATGTGAACAATGATGTAAATGAACTTGGTCCTACAAATGTGAACGAAAGCAAAGAAATATTAAACCACCACTAAAAACATGATGACAGAAAAGTCATGCCAATTATTTGCTTTTATACTGCACATATTTCTTATAGCAGTCAATATTTAATAAACTTCCAATTTTGCTGATATGTGAAATCTGGCACTGGAATGCAGGTTTTGTGGTTTAAAAGGTTATATCTCCTCCTACAATAACTTGACACAATAGTACATTGCTTGAACAAACCAACTCAATACCAGCCCTCCCACCCAGATAGGTTTCTCATTTGTTCAGGAGAAATGCCTGATATTACGCTCCCAGTGGGCAGGATACAACATATCTTTTACGTATTTGTGTTGTCTTTTGGAGTAGCAAGGTTGTTCCCTCAACAAACAATGGTTGTTTATCATTTGCTTGACTTTTCTGTCACGTTACCAAGACACCACTTAGCCAATGGTGTGGGCTCCATATATGGTCATTATTATTATTTATGGAGCAACACTGTAGTCCATTAAATCACACTATGCACAAGTGAAGCTTTGAGTATAGTGCACACTTGAGTGAAACTTTCTCAGACCAATCCTTTTTGTTTCAGCTAACAGAAATAAAACAGTGTATTAAAGACATTTTTCCAAGATCACATACGTTGGTCATGCGTTGAAACCAGGATTTAGGTCCATATTTTCTTGTTCAAAAGTAAACAATTTTGCTGTAAACATGTTTTCCTCCTGCCTCATATTTAGTGATACAATAATGTTCAATACATTTTGTGTAGGCACCTTTCAAGTGTTAATCTACAAGTCTGTTCAATAAATCTGTTTTGCAAAGCACTAAACACGATAAACCAATCTGCCAAAATATTATTCATTTTATGGAATAATTTTTGGCAAAACAAATATCAGCCACACTAAAATGATGAGTGAGCACATTCATGAATTTATAGATGCAAAGGGCAATTAATTACATTAAGTGGATTAAAATGTATGTGTTATGTTGTACACTGTTCAATGTAAATGTGCTTTATAGAAAAAACACGGTGGGTAGCTATTAGAGAATTTGGAAAACATGATAAAGTAAACCATACTTCCAAATATCCAGGAAGTGAAAAGGTATAACATTAGAAAAACTATGAGACTATTTAATCAAACACTTTGCTTTCAGATTTCATGGCAAGCAGACTTGTTCACATTGATGTATTCCATCATTTCACTGACAGCTTCATTCTATTGCAGGAGGGTTCCTCTCTGGGGATAGAGAGGCCATAAGGGCACAGAAAGAGAGCCCTGGATGCAGGTCCATCCACCACAAATAAATGAAAGCCTTTGCTAGCAGACAACAGGAAAATATTAGAGTTTTGGAGAAAAAGTGAAAGGGCGAGCGCTCTCACAGTCACTATCGGATGATCTCTGTAGAAATCAGGGACCTGGGAGGGAATCGTCTTGGGGAGCGAAAGTTGTTGCTTCGAAAGGCTCTAAATCTTGTCTTGTTCAGGTATCTGATGTAGTATCCCTCGAAGAAGTCTACAAGGTGATAACACATCGGGTTGAGAAGGTCTGTGATTAGTCCCATTAGGTTTCTGCAACCTGTCTCCTTGTAGCTCCTAAAAAGTACATTTTATATGCTACAGAGTTAATGGCTAGTAGATTAGTAACATAAATATGCCTTTGCCTACAATCAGCCTTTCCAATATACAATCAGGCCTAATATTAAGCCTCTCTACTTCCAGACATCTTCTATGCCTTTATGAATAAGGCAGTTTCTGCCTGCATGTAAGACAGCATTAAATCAATTCATCTCAAGATGCCACCTCAGTATCCCAGGTAGGTTGCCTTCTACAGAATTCCTCTTACCCCATTTGCTAGGGTCTTGATGACACTTTTAAAACTATTTTATTCTTTTACTTTTTAGATGAACAGAGCAATCTGCTACAACAGTTGTCCACGTTAACAATACTCCATGTTGTCCTGGCGACAGTTCGGAACATCATACAATCTGTGTTACACTGTAATTTTGATGTTAAAATGTCTACCCGAACCAGAAACACCCACTTGTTGTGTTGACAGCAATTACGTACTGTTCATGTTTTAGCAGTACATACAATTTAACCTTTGTTGTTACCAACCCACACAACATTTAAGAATTGATTGCCTTTCAACTTCTGTACAAGACCAATGGTCTAGCCCCTATTGGCTCTTTAAACATGAAGCTCTATTATGAATAAACTTTGTTTTACTTGTACAAATTCCCTTACTTAGCCATATGATCTATCGGTTAGTATATAAATTAATCTAGCCTTCTGTAGCTGGTTTGCATCTCCACTGCGTCCAAGAGAGGAGTAGTCTTTTGACTCTGCACTTCTTCTTTCAATTTCTATGTGGTACCACACTTACTCTTTGACTCCATTAAAAGGCACCAACTGCTGACAGTTTCAAATGGCATGCAAATCAATAGCAAAAGGTATCAACCATAGACTTGGGAGGAAAACAACTTGGTTAAACAATTAAACAATTGGCACAATACTGAGCCCCTAGGCTCAGTTCTGTGTGAGGATCCCACCACCTGGGCAACCTGTTCTACTACCCCAATGTACCTGGTTTAGCAGAGTTCGATGACGGGTCGTCAACGGATCCTTCTTGAGTGAACCCCTTTCAAAACAGGAGCCATGGATTGTCGCGATCCCATGAAGAAAAGGGTGAACAATGTTGTTGAGGCGGCAGCTTCGGTCCTTGCGGTGCTCGTCGACAATCGTTCGTGGACGTCCTGTGAAGATGAGGCGTGCGGTGCACCTCGATGACGATAGTCTGTTGCTGCAAAAAGTCAATGAAGAACTTTGGCCCTGCAAGGGTGTCGGCGAACAGGACTCGACCATAGCTGGCTTTCGGATCTTCGTCAGCGTCTTTGTGGACTTCGGGTGGCGGGAAACCCAACGGCAGACTCTCCTCGGTTCGTTGGCTACCTTGACTTTCTCCCGTCGGGACAAAGTGGTCGACAGTGATGAGGGAGTCCTTGATTCAAATGTCTTAGGAATGGAGCGTTATGGCTCCGGTCGGCGATGATGGTCGTCGATGGCGATAGACTTCAATGTCCGGGCACTTCGCTTCAGATTCCTCTGTGGTCCCCGCTTCCGGTTGACAGCCTTTCGAGGACTGACTTCCAGGGAGCCTTGGTGAAGGTTAGCTGGTGCACGATGTTCCCTCGTAGCTCGGGAAGGGGTCTCCTAGCCAGGTCCTCTCTTAGATCAGTTCTTGGAGATACGACAGCTTTCGGAATGTGGCAAAGGAAAGCAGCAGCAAAGCCGCCTTCTTCCAGCTGGGCTTCATGGTAAGCATCAGGTTTCGACTTCAGTTTCTGAATGATTTCCATCAGTGAGAGGCCCCCAGATATACTGTTTGGTCTCTCATTCACTCTGCGGGGTCACACTAAGGCAACCAATCATTCAGAAGGGCATTCAGGCAGACAGCCAATCAGGGTCACAGTGCATTCAGGCCATTCTTCTCCATTCAGACACTCACAACAAGGAATGTGGATTGGGAGAAGTACCCAGCCATTCAGCACTCCACAGTGCATTCATACCAGTTTCAGGCAGGGTTATCTCAGTCTTTGTGTCACATACCAGACACCCATAACATGAAATGCATATTGGTTACACACACTCCACTCACCCAGGTCCCACCCCAAGGGTGTACCGACAACATACAGTCATTGGGAAGGCTCCAGCCAGTCTGGTCTGGACTTCCCCCACAATACCATATAAGGAACTTCCACCCAACAGCCAGTCAGGGGAAGGGACAGAGTCAGTGCTTCCCAGGACTTTGGGAAAACAAGGTAACAAGCAATAGAAGGCAAGAGGCCACAGGGGCCATCTTGTCTTCTATCAGGAATCAACTGATTCCAACGGCAGTGCCTGGGTATCCCAAATTGGAGGACACTCAGAGCACCTGTCAAATTCAGCATGGAGCTGCCACCAGCCCATACCCTGCTCTGTGGGCCACACACAGGTGCCCAAAAATGTACACTAGGGGTACAGGGTTGTACTCCCACCCATGGGTGCCATAAGGGTATCCCAAGGGTCTGTTCACCACAACCAAAAAGAGGAAGAGCTGCACTGTCAGGTGTCCCGCATGTACTCCTGTGCAGAAAATAACACAGAACACATGATAAAAGGAGTACAGGACAAGGACATGGAGGCCCTGTCCATCCAATGCATTTCCAGCATCACACATGGCTCAGACAGTATTAGAGAAGACTGAGGGACATCTATATGTAGTGTCCACAGCCAGCCCTGCACTGATAGAAATTCTAACAGACTCTGAGGTCACTGTAACTCGGCAATGGTGATTGGTATAACACCTCTTCCAAAATGAGTGTCAGATAAGTGCTCTGAATTATAAATAATGTAGACTCTCAAATGATGTTCATGAAAGGACCTGTTTCAAGAAAGGTAATTTGATCTCCCAAAAGGAATCCTTGCTATGAGATGGTGGTTTGTACAGAGGTAAAAGTATATATCCAAAAAGGCCTCAGAATTAGGTGTAGCAGAGTGATGAGCAAATGAGACCGCCACCCAAGATTGTGGTGTGTTTCAAACATGTACTTTGTGTACAGAGAAATTAAGTCAAATCTCCACAACTGTGTCAATTATTAGTCTTCCATTAAAATCTCCACATTTCCCAGTGGCTCAAACCAATTAAAACGTTGTCCTTCCTCTGAGGATTTTCTTCTAGGTCACTTGGGCAAATAAGGGCTTCCAATTGTTACATTGACACATTCCCTCTCTTTTCCAAGCGCTGGTCTTTCTCTATGGGTAGCTTTCTCTGTCTCCATATCTCCCATAGGGTGCCAAATGCTTTGGCGGTATTGGCTGATATTTTGCCACCCTCATGGGCCCTCCCACCTACTATGGCAAACAGATAATCTCTCCCCACTAATTTGCATACCCACAATGCCTTGCTGTTGTAGTTCAGAACTGGAGTTGAACTTCCAGCGATGGCTACTAGGGGCGATGTGGAGCATGTGACTCCGCCCAAACGGATTTTCATACTTCACATTTCAGGTGAAAGGTTTTTTTTCAAACCTTTTTAAACCCACCATAACTTTCTTGGTGTGTATATATAAATATAATTAAAAAACATATATATATATATCTAAAAATATATATACATATACGTATATATACACACACATACATATACGTGTGTGTGTGTGAATATTGAGTTGTGTATTTTACTGTGTGCTTGCGTGAGTCTAAATGAACTTTGCCATACCCCTTCTAAGAGTGAAGCCAGACTGCTTTGCCACGTTACCACGGAAATCATTTGGACAAATCTGGTGGAAACCCTCTGCATAGATAGGTATAGTCTTCTTGAAACCCTAACCAGAGTGCTTCAGAGAACGATACCAGACAATGGGGCCCATAAGTTGGGCAGTGTTGTCAAAATGTAGCGGTAATACCGTTACCACCACATTAATGCACCTCCCAACTATGAGTTTGGGGGTAAGCTGGAGTAAAAACCTCCAGCAAGAAGCTGGAGGTAATTCTGCCACCTTAACGCCCAAAAACAGCCAATTCGGTGGCATTACTGGCAAAATAACCCATGTAATGGGGACTAACACCACCTACCACCACTCGTAATCCAGCAGTAATACTGCTAGACCAAGTGGTGGTAACAGTAATACATTTTGGTGGTATCTTGGCAGATTTACGGCTGAGATACCACCAAACTTATAACGAGGGCCAAGATTTCTACAATCGCTCTATTCCCTCTTTTATTTGACCCCTCTCTCAGGGTAATAGGCTGCTTATCTCTGTCGCTGTTACTCCTTTACTCGGGCAAGTTTCTCCTCAGGGTTCCAAGTCTCTCTCATCATCCGCCATTCTGTTTTCCCAAGGTAGTCAATCTTCTTGATTGTTTCTCTTTGTCTCAGGGTGCTCATTTCAGGGCGCTCTCATAGTGTTGCTACATTTCACAGAGGTGGTTGCTATCATCATAGCTCTGGACGCTCGGTCACTGCATTTACAATGTTTCTCTGTGTGACTTTTCTCAGTTTCTCTAGCCATCTCTGCAACGGAAGGTGTTTGGCTCTTCTCCACATTGCACGAGTTGATTCTGACGCTACTCTCGGGTTTTGTAATTATAGGCTGTCTCCTATAGGTCGAGTTATTTATTTCTGAGCCAAATTTAAATTAGTTGGATAATTAGCATCCGTTTAAATTCATAAAACAGAGGCTTCACAATCCCAGGCCACCATCTTTGATTGAGCTCGTTTTTTCTAATGATCGCAGTGGCCTATGACGGCCAAACACGTCTCCCTGCGGCATCGTCAAAATTCCAAGTAAGCTGGTTGGTCCATCCATTTCTCTTCTGGGCAAGGCATGCTCAGAACAGCATATTCTAATTCCCCAGGCATGCTCGCCAAAGATCCTGGGGAGGCCCCGCCCTCTGTGGTCCCAGTAACAGCATTCCGACGCAAACCCCCAGCTAGCTTTGTGATAGCAGGGTAGGTCTTGCCCGGAAGAAGTCTGCAGATGTGATAAGTACATAACCAATAGGGGAGTTCACTGGAAAATACTTCAGTCTCTGGATTCACTTCTATGTGTTAGCTTATCCAACAAGACTGTGGTTTACATCCCTTCATCTACTAGGCTCAAGTTCGTTTTTTAGGGAGTGGAGTGTTGCCTTGGTTATTAAATTTTTTTTAAAAAAGAACGAAATCCAGCTTCTCCACCAACTATTTGTGGGTGTTTAATCAAAGTTGTGATATGGCAATGGGCCTGATCACGAGTTGGGCGTTAGCCCTTAAATGCGGCGGCAACTGTGTTACCGCCGCATTTAAGGGTATGCCCAATATCGAGTCTGCCGCGTTTACCCCCAGCTAAAAGCTGGAGGTAAACACATGCCAGAAAAATTCCCATTTTTGGCTCAATTACTGCCTGTGGTATTATCGCGCAGTAATTGCATCAAAAATTATCCATTGGGTTTAATGGACTCAATGGGGAATGGGGACTAACAGTTAGCGCCGGACTGGTAGGCGCTAACGCTAGGAAAGTTAGGCAGTATCCCAGGCAGGATACCGCCCAACTCGTGATCAGGCCGAATATGTTCTGAATACAGTGGATTCTCAGAATATGGACAAAAGAAAATAAACATTGAAACACTAAACTGAAAGAGTAAATGTCACTGAAGATCTTAGCATTCATTTCATGCATTCTCTGCGGTGATCCCTTGAATACCTACAACAAGATATGAATGTAAAATGTATTTACCTTCGGAACAGGGCACTGTGAACGTGTAAATGCGTTTGTTCATAGTGGTTTCCGTGTTGCCACTGTGCATAGTCATGAAACTAAATCATGTGGAACTGATGTGGGTTGGTAAGTGAAATAAAAAAAGAATCTTAGGGGGCCCTGTCCTATTTGTGAATCACATGTAGCGCCATAGTCTCATTTAAAAAGGGGGAACACAAGGCAAGATGCAACGATCCACTGCGGGAATGCACTTATAAACGTGATGGGTACTTGGAATTTGGCAGGTGGTTGGAGGCTGCTTAACACCAAGGTTTGGAATTGATGTTTGGCTGTAAATTGATTTCTCACAAACAAGGAACTTTTAATAGGGAAACCTATTCAGACTTCGATTACCGATATTGGATAGTCATTGAGGATCTTATCGAAACACTCTCTGGCCATATGCAGGATCCAACTACCTTTAAAAAGATTGTAAAACTAAAAGATGGACAATGGTCAGGAATCTGCTAACAGACCCTCTGCTATGGACAGTCATATGTGGTTTCAAAGGGAATGTTTTTGCATGCTTCTAAACAAGGCAGCAGTCAGTGTAGTTTGGGATCCTTATAAGCCAACCACTGCGTGGCAAAATCAGAGCGTACTCAACAGATCTGCACTACAAAATTACAAACTACCAAAGTAGAGTAGCGGGAGTAAGAGGTAGTGTTAGAGCAGAAAGCTATTGTAGATAGTGGGGATACAATGATAATAATGTGTATTTATATAGCACTTATGTCTAAGCGCTGTACATAGAACATATTTACAGGCATCGTCATCCCAACCGAAGTCGGTAGTCATTTATTGACCTCAGTAGGATAAAAGGCAGAGTTGGCCTTTCCGGAATATGAACCTGCAACCTGCACATCACACACAGATCACCAGCGGCGAGTGCTCAACCTGCTGAGCTATCTTACCAGAATTAAAAGGAATGGTTAAAGTACTAAATTGCAAAAAGCAGGAATAGATTTCTCAGACCATGAAGACTGAAGTGGGAAAGATAGGGAGGAATGCGGATCAGTGTTGGCCAGGCAGACTAAAAGTGTAGTGAGGCACCCGCTTACTCTGGATAGAACTATTCACCCCGAGGGAGTGCAGCACACATTTATAGATTATTTTCTCAAGGATTTAAAGAGAACCTCGATCACCTAATTCTAATGATGCTAAATCATACCTAGCCTCTTTGTATCTCCTCTGCATTTGTAGGTAAGAAAGCAGGTTAAACAAAACTCTTGAACTCCAAGACTTAAAAATAAACACGCTCTGGAAAATGTTCTCTCTGGCTGTGCTCCCAGGATCTGGAACTTGCTCCCTCTGAACCAACCTTGTGCTCTACCATCGCTCACATTCATGAAAGATCTCAAGAGGTTTCTCTTCAAGAAACACTTTATGCACAGATGCTAGTCTGACACTCTGCCTGCTCTGGATATAAACCGACCGCTCCAATCATCCCAGACTGAGCCTCCTTTGTTAATAATGCTTCCTATTCTCTGGCATATGTTGACGTAGCCCCTCCCCTTCCTCCTACTCATTGCCTTCTACCAACCCAACCTGAAGTTCACCAATCTACTCCCTATTGTGCTAGTAGGTCTCTCCTATCCCAGTGTGCATCGTTTATCAATTTAAACATTTGGAAAAATAACATGTTAGTTTAAGTAGTCATTTATTCAAACAATTCATAACATATCGCTAGGCCTACATCGCTCAACGAGCTTCCTTGGGGCCTTAAGCATTGGTCAATAATGGATTCCTTTTTATCAGTTCCGTGTATCCAACGGGAGACTTCTTTTCTGCTCGTGGCATGTGGGTTGAATATGGTTACTTCGTAATTATTGTTATTCTTAAATTATACCAAGGTACTTTCTCTTTTAGGCTTTTCTGTTCCTTTGAGTATCATTAGCAGGTGTTTATGCTCGTGTACCTGTGGGTACACTCCAAGGAGAAGCGACTCATGTCCTTGTAGTATTCCAGTGACACAGGCAGACTACAATGGTTTTCAAAACGAATACCTCGATCTCGTAGGAGACACACGCTCATGGCTCCAAATTCACTGCTGCTCCAGCTAAGTTTCTTCTTGTCTGAATTTTTTCTTGTCCCAGTGCCTGATCCTGGTGCTGCCGGCACTCCTGCTCTAGTAATGCCATGGTGCTCATGCATTTCAAAAAAGTTAGTTTACTTACATCACCCAAATAACAGAGGTTAACGATGCTCTAAGTTGCCATTCAACTGTGAACAGTATTTATATAGGTAAAGGGGTAAAACAAGAACATATGATCCCATGTGGACCGAGCAGTTACAGGGACAGTGGTCTAAAATCTGTTGCGTTTGTGTAGCGATAAGAAGGATATACATTATATCCCAGAAATACATACATGTAAAGTCATCAGAACTATGCAATGTGCATGGAACTTAATAGTGATCAAAAAGAGTGTTACCATTTCCTTCACTACTCGCGTTCATTACAATAAAGAACCGACTGGCGTTGTAAGGCAAGGACTTTGCAAGATGATGGGAAGGACAATGCTTTTAATTGCAAACATGTTGGTTAAAGGCCAACTGGAATACTTTGAACTATGGAAAAAGAATTTCAGATCCTTCGAAAACAATATATTTTAAGCCATCGTCAACACACCACATAAAAAGCCCCAGCCGACAAGGGCCCCATCATCATTTGGAAACGTGGCTAGATCCAAGGAAATTAGACATTAGAAACCCCTATGGGGAGAAACATGCAAGATCTTCGGGTGTATACATAATAAAAGGACACAACAAAAAGAATATTTTATGAATAACTAATAAATAATACTTTACTCTTTAATACAATTAATCACCAATTAATCTATTGATGTGTCCTTGTTAGAAACAGACTCTTTGGAAAACCTCATACTGTATGAAAACACACATTTTTGTGTGTTGTGAATTTTGTATAATATTCCTACTGAGTACATTTAGTCAGTGGGCTCCGTTCTAAGAATTAGATGTACATTTTTTACATTTACAGTAACTCGGTTGACATCTGCTTGTTGATCCATATCAAGACATCATACCACTTCCTTACACTGTACTCCTTTGCCTCATTTCTCAATCTCTACTAAGCTTTCCTTTCTCCATTCATTAATATTACTTAGTGGACCTTCCTGACTCTTGCAGCATCTTGCTCAATCTTTATGGATGTTTATATGTTTCTTCTAACAAATAATGCCATGCAAGCATCAAACTAAGGATGCAATGAGCAGGAGCTAAAAGCAGCTCCTTGTTATCTGGCATAACCAAGTAAGCAGGAGCTACCTAAGGGTCGAGAAGCTAGTAAATAGCGAGTTGCAAATCCAACCTTCACATGGGAGGCAAAATGTAATCTTTTGCCCATTAAATATATCATCTATTATGGCTTAAATACCATATAAATGTGTCCTAACACTCCTTTATACACATTATCAAACATAGAGAGTTAAAGTCACATAAGTATTTTTCTATGGCACCATTTTGCTGGGAGGCAAAAGTAGCTCCTGTTACCTATTGGTGTCAAGCTAAACAGGGTCTTCTAGGAGCTAAATAGCTGCTAACAATTTCAAACCCAGCCATCTCCTCTAACAATCTTTAAATTGCCACAGATTATTGATGTTACCCCAGATTAGTTTTATCCTTTTATGTTGGTAGTCTTGTTTATTCGCGAGTGGCATCAAGTATTGCTTTCTGCGCTAGAGTAGTTCTTTCTCAAGCAATAAGGTACAGCACCTGATACATATTGTCATTAACCTACCAAACTATGATGAGGTTGTTTCCTTAAGCTAGCTGAAAATGCAATCCATTCCTCCGAGAATTACCTCCCAATGCATTTAACAATTGCAAAACTCCATGATAGACCAAAAAATAATATTTAGCAAATGAGGCCTTGAGCCACATATGTATCATCATTTCTTTTGAAACTGCTCTCATCAATATACAGCAAAATCCCATGTAAGAGGGGAAAATGCATGGGGATGTAATGGCACCTAAACCTTTACTGGTCAACTATTGTTGGGAGAAAGGAAACATTATGGCAGAAGCAGGTGATTAATATGAATTATACATCTGGATATTCTATCTTGCTTGGTGCTTTATGTTGGTTCAGCAATGTTTTCACTATACTTGTTCAAAAGGCTGGGACTTTTGGACACTTGTATACTTTTGTGAATCAGAGAGTGCGACATGCGATCATACGGGTTTTGGACTTAATCCATGCTGTGCCCTGATTGGGTCCTTTCTTGCACTTGCCAGGGTTACCTTTGATTTCATATGGATTTATGGTTTACCTTTCTGTGTTCTGTCTTTTGACCTCATGATGTAAGAAGACATACAATATATCAGAATAAGTGCTCTGATCTGGTTTGGAAGGCGAGTGCTTTCTTAAAGCAGCCATGTTGTGGTTCTGCAGTGAGAATGGCATATCCGCATTTAGGAGATGAGATTGAATAGCATCCATAATTGGGCCCCTAAAATGATATTCAATTCTGATCAATGAAGAGCATTAGCCCCTTTTCGCCATACTATATAAAAGCACAGTTTATTTCGCGGTTGATGGTATTGTTTGTTTGCCTTACTGCTATCGAGGGAACATCCTTGTGCAGATGGCACACACATGCTACCACGGGTGCATCATTATACTGGATGTGGTGAGCCAGTGCCCTCAACTTGCTGAAATATGGAAATAATCTTTTATATATTCCACCTTGTGAATCTATTGAGTTAAGATTTGAGTGGTGGAATTTTACATGTGTTTCTCTATATCTTAGTATGCATCTGCACATTTCCATCCATCCGATGTGCATGGCACTCAGGGTGCTGCTGTGTGACAACAGAGTCATAAATGAGCAACAAGACCACAGGTACGTTTTTGGAGAGTAGATCCTGCTCGGCTATGATGGTAAGGGATGGGGTGAAAACATGGGCAGGGTACTGCCTACCGCTATGCAGGGCACAGAGGTAGCGTGGGAGTGGATCCCATGGCCTACCCTATCCTACCATGGTCGCTTTGCAGGGAATTGTCACCTGGTACCACCATCAAGCTCTGTCAATTTAAGTGTACCGGAGATAAGCAGATACACTTTTGGGCAGCAAGGAGACTGCAGAACAACTGTCACTGAGCGGTAGTCCTCAGAGAAGAAAAATATACATGCAAGTGATTACCGGGCCAGTGGTCACGCACCCCACACTGAAGAAACCTATTCACGAGCGCTGGTACTCACAAAGTGTACAGTGCCATTCTGCAAATTGAAGAGCACAGATGAATAAACACCAAATCACAGATGACACCGATCACAGAGAACACTGTGCAATAATTCTGAACAATTATCCTCCTAATCTGAGAACGTTCCCAGAGGGATGGTCAGACTATACATGGCCAAGTCCCTGTAAAAGGGAAGCTGCCATAAAGGTATGGGAGACAAGCTAGAGCAGAGTTGGGCTTAAAGAGCATTGAGGAGGCAAGTGGAGCTATGAGGAGAAGGCTGGCATAGAATAACTTGGAAGAGATGTGGTGACTTGGAGAGAGAAAATAGAAGGTGGGAAACACAGGTGGAGGTGGAAATTAAGGGAAAGAGGCATGGATATCAGGAGTGGTTGGTGTGTGAAGAGGAGGTGGTGAGGCAGGAAGGGAAACATCAGGAGTAGGGACAGATGAGATCACTGGGAGGTGCTTGGACAAGTACAAAAACATCAGGACAAGAGGAGATGTTGATACAGAGCGATGCACACAAGGAGAAGGGGGGGGGGGAGAGGTATCAGGCGGTGATAGTAATACATGCAGAGGTACACCAGGAAAGGGTACTGCAGCAAGAGGGGATAACAACAAGAGGGATTTCAAAAGTAGGAGAAAAATCAGGTCTCGGTGAGAAGAGGGGAAGGTGGAGGTGTGGAAAAGCAAAAGAGACCTTAGAAGGAGGAGGACAGTAGATGGTGTGAAGAGAGGAGGAGACCTTAGAAGGAGGAGGAGGACAGTAGATGGTGTGAAGAGAGGAGGAGGAGAGGAAATAGCAAACATAGTAAAGGTACCCAAAGTACGATTCACACCAGGAAGAGGTACAAGAATTTAGTAAGTAACAAGAGCACACAGCGAGGAACTTTGGCCCCAGAGGAATCTACTCTGTGTGCCTCACCAATGATTCCTCTGGGGTCAGAGTAGCCAGAAGGGGGAGCAAGGAGGCAGAGAGACGAATCCTGGACTAAAGCAAGAGGAACCTCTCTTCAGCCCGGCCAACTAGCCAGAAACCAGGGGAGGCCTTGGGCCCTACATTTTATAACCCTCCAGCCTCCATACAGTGGTCACCTGGATCTGGACGTCAACAACATGTGGCTCCTGCAGCAGGCCACTACTGAGAAAGTGAACAAACCAATGACCTATGGATAGATGGAAAGAAGTGCACAGTATAATTAAACAATCCAGAAGAAGTGCCGCAAAAGTGTGCAAAGGGATCACTACCCACCTGGAAAATAAACACACATACGTGAGACACCCTGGCAGAGGTCATTGAAAATCAAGCATAGAGAGAAAGTGCAATCAGTCGCAAAGACTTTCTGAAAAGGTAATCTCATGAGCCTCTTTTCATATAGTTACATATAACATAATTGCGTGACACATGTTACCACAGGAAAGCAGTCAGTCCTTTCCAGCAGCGGTCCGCCTTGGGATCCTTAGACATAGAGCAGAGAAGCATAACATTAAGAGAACAAAGATGTTGACATTTGTATCTGTTCCTCCGCCCCTTAACATTGGTCATGTCAAACAGATGTTGGCAATTACTCATACTCAAAAGTGTATTTCTGGCACCCACCAGTTTCCGACAAACAAGCCAAGCACACATTTCCAACTCGTACACCATGTACAGAGACAAAAGGTCAATAACCCACATTCAACAGATGTACATTTCCCAGCTAGGCCAGCGATGACAGTCACACATGGCCATAGGACTGAAGTTTAGTCTCCATCAGCAAGTCCCCTTTTCCACAGTGCTTTACCGTTCCCTCATCTCCAAGAATTACCAGGAGAGTGCCCAGATTTGTGAGTGTTGCAACACGGGGGGGGGAAGAATCTTTTTAATTTGGTTTTCCTTCTGTTGAATTTCAAGGAGCTTAACTTTCTATTGGTTTTCTGTTTCTGTGACTCAAGGAACAGCCTGGCCTGTTGTTGTGCTGGTCTTGGTCATGGGGGAAAAGGAGAAAGGGAGAGTTTCGTGCCATGGTTCTTACCTAAAATGTATATGCTAGAATGCAACCTTAAAAAGAACCCCAACTTATATGTACGTGTGTGTGTTGATCCCACCCATGCTTCGTGACAAACTTTTGCAACCACTTTATTACAGCCCCATGGATGAGAATTGAGTGAACCAGGATGCTTGGAGTACCTGAGACTTGGTAAAGATCCTAGATTAAAACTCACAACATTTGGGACCTATCGGCGTACATTTAGAAGTGTCTCCATAGCAATGTCTTCCATTTGGTTCATGTATTTTACCTTCTTCCTAAATCACGACAGGCTAGTGTGTGTTCGTTTGTGCTTCTGCAGCGATGACAAATGCCTGAAATATTTCCCACATTCAGTACATTCGTATGGCTTCTCGTCTGTGTGTATTCGCTGATGTGTGTTTAAGATTGACAAGTTGCTGAAACACTTGCCACACTCAGCACAAAAAAATGGCCTCTCTCCTGTGTGTATTCGACGATGTGTGTTTAAGATTGATAAATTCCTAAAGCTCTTCCCGCAGTCACTGCAGAGGTATGGTTTCTCCCCTGTGTGTATTCGTATATGTGTTTTGAGGTTTGTCGATTGACTGAAACCCCTTCCACAAACAGAACATTTATATGGTTTATCTTTTGTATGGACCCGCTGGTGCGATTTAAGTGATGATGAGCAACGAAAAGTCTTCCCGCACTCCGTACATGCATAGGGTTTGCCAGCCGAGTGAGTTTGTTTGTGCTTATGCAATAAGGACACAAGTCTGAAACTTTTCTCACACTCAGAACATTGATATTTTTGCCCTCCAGCGTGCATTCGGTTTTGTGCGAGAAGGCCTGCTGGGTTATTAGAACTATTTGCACACTGAGCATATGAATGGGGCTTATTTCCTGTGTGCATGGGCTGATGTGCTAATAGATTAGATTGCTGCCTTGAACTCTCCACACACCGAGCACTTGTATTTGGTTCATCTTCTTCTTGTCCCCACCGATCTGAGCGCATTGATGAGGATTTCCTGTGAGCAATTTCAAAATCTGTACCTTGGTTTGCCTTCTCCCATGCATACATTTGCTCCTGTGTTATTTTGATTGGCAATATATCGAAACAATCCTCTGGTTCACTACAAATTGATGAATCCTCTCTGTCGTACCTCTGCCTAGTTTTAAGCATTGAAGGTTCCATGTTGAAAGTCTTGCCACTTTCAGTACTGATGAATACTTCATCTTCATTGACTGGTCTTTCTTGTTCTGCAAAAATGTCTGTAGTCTCAGTGGAGGTTTTACATTCAATAGACCAATCCACACTGTTTCCAATAGGGCTTGCTGATTTTGATCTCTCGCTGGTATCTTCTAGCTCGGCCCACTTCCTAAGAGGCTCTTCATGTTTTGCTGAGAATATCTCATAAAGTTCTGATGTTTCAATGACTTCAGTTTGCTTCTTTGATTTATTTCTGGGGTTAAGCTCTAAAAGGAAGTACAATATTTTCATAATGAATTCATGTGATAATAGGAAAATAGTATGTTAGCCATGCAATACTGAAATTGAGGGGATATAAACATGCATTGAATTGCACACTATACAACAAAATCTGTCCCCTATTGACCTGTTTATGAGTATGGTGCCAATGGAAATATAGGTGACATTCTAAGTAAGGACACACAAACTAGTGTCTTAATAGCTCCATCTCACAAATGCATTGTATATACACCCTTAATATTTGACAGATTCTCCCATGCACAACGTAAATCCTTTTTTACATTTATTTTTTAAATCAGACAAAAACAAATGCCACTTGTTTTAAAAGTACTGTACCACTTAGTTTCGAGATGGGATATTTACAGCATGGAGTAAATATGACCTATTAACCCCAGGAAATGACTCCTATACCACACAGCACATGCAGTTATTATGCCCTCTGTTCCAAACGCACAATTGAGTGGTTGTTAAATAATGTGAGGTATGTTAAATTCCACATTTTTATCATTTATCACATTACTCAAAATTAGGTGCCAGAAGTGAGTGTTCCTCTACTTTTCTAGCTGCCATGCTCATGTCATCACACTAAAAAAACTGAAATCGTCCTTTAAAGAAGATTCTAAAACAAGCAACGTTAGAAGACTAAAAGAAATAGGTTCTAACCTTTCCCATCTATAGAAATAAGTCTGAAGACATTTATTTTTTAAATAATTAGTATTAATATAATACCATATCTGGCTAACAAATTCACCATGAAACCTGCTACCAGATCCCCTAGATCCTCCAACACTCCATGCCTGACAGTGCCCAGATTCCGCCTAAAAAGAGCTGGAGGCGCAAGCTTCACAGTACTTGCCCCCCAACTCTGGAACACCCTACCTCTCAACATTAAAACTATCGAATCCTTCCAGACCTTCAGGAAGCAGGTCATCAGCTGGCTCCTAAAAAATGAGTAGCCCCTCTAAGACCAAACCTTCTATCTATATTGTAAATTGTATATTGTGCGAACTGTATCTGCACTGTATAGTGATATCTGTTATCGATAACTGCTCTTATATGTATTATAAATTGATCGAAGTATGTAACACAAAGATACTTTCAAACTTTGTAACTGTATTCTTAAGCACCCTTCTACCACTGCGTTGGGAGCGCTATACAAATAAACAAACAAATATAACGTAGGGCATCATCTTACATCATGGGGTAATTTAAGAAAATCTCCCATTAGTACCTACCTGTCAGGAATTCCTAATACCCCTGCTATGTATTGTAACAACGTTAAACAGGTGGCTTCTTACCTTCGTTCTGTGGCTGGGTCTGTGACCCTTTGTGTGCAGCATGTGGTGTGCTAACTGCATGGGGTTTGCATAGTCTGAGGTTGCAGAATATTAAGGCTAAAACTAAATGGTGGTGGGGGGGGTCGGCAAAAGGAAACAGCACCTCTTCTTTGCATCTAGGCTGAGCAGTGTGGCGAAGCACAGCAGAATATATGCGAACAAGAGAGCCGACCAATTATTGCTCGGGCGCTGTTTCAGTCAAAGATATATGTATTCGCCAGAGGATGCGCTGTACCAACTTTCTGATTCATCCTTATAAAAGCCTTCTCAGTGCTCCAGCCTCTCGAATTCGCTCTTGTTTGAGCTTCTAAATATTCTAGTTATTTGAGTGAGTTTACTCTCTGCTACAAGCAGCAGACATGCTGCACTCTGTAAGGAAGGCATGGTATCAAACAGTAAGACAGACACAAGTGTCGACAGTTCAAGGGTGTTTATTGAACTTCAATTGATTTTCAAAAAGCCTATCTAATCCTAAATCTAAAAGATGGGAGCCAGCTAGGACCATCAAATCATAACGCAGTCCTAGTCCAGTCTGTCAAAATAAAAGGGCCTATACTAATAAACATATTGCCAATCCTTACTTCTAAATACAAATAGTGTGGGGAAACAATGTTATGCAAAAGAAAAGTGTTCAAGAAATGATAGGTCAGGATATTCAAGCCGTTGGCTTCCCTTCCCCATGTTTTCAGCACGGGACAAAGTGACACACTCGAGCATAGCACATTCTCTGGCTTCTCTAGCATGAGGATGCAATTCAAAACTTCAACGTGAGGGCCTTCTATGCCAAATTTTCTTTGCCATTCAAAGTCTTTCATTTTAGAGGGCATGATGCAACACGATAAACGTACCACACAAGGGATACAAACTCAGGGGACAAATGAGTAACAAGATCAACACACATTGGGGAGTCCCCCAGATGAACCATTCAAGAACAAATTTGATGGCCCAGTCTTAACTCTTACTGGGTCCCACTCCGTAGGTTATTTGCATCGCCTCACAGAATGCAATACACAGTGCACCGTATTTTTCATTTAATATAAAAGGGTTATAATTTTATTTCATAGGCCATTGGTCCTACGTTTGACAGCATAAAACAAACCACATATATATCAATGTGGAAGATGTATATATATATATACACACATCTACTACCATTTTCATGGTTTATTCATAAAAGCCAGAGGTGACACAGCAAAAAGTCTCTGATACGGAACAGATCGGGCACACATACTGTCTTCCTGGCCCTATCTGGCTAACTAGTCAGAGATATACTCCATAGAGCAGTGTCACCTAATTCCAGTTCTAAAATTGATTAAACATGGCGAAGTGAATTACGCCTGACCGAAAAAACACACATCCCAGGTCTACATCCATTGTGGCGTTGCTGAGACATGTAGCATAACTCAATGACACAGAGGTTGGAGGTTCTCTCTTTCTCCTTCTTGCCGCTTCTGTGGCACCGAAAAATCTCTTGGGGGGGACCATTCCATCTCTTCAAAACTCCATTTCCCTTGGGGTCTTGACGTAGGCAGCAGAATTGATACCCTGCCGAAACGTCCTGTGCATTTCTCCGTGTCATCGAGTTATGCTTAGGTGACACTGCTCTATGGAGTATATCTGTGACTAGTTAGCCAGATAGGGCCAGGAAGACAGTATGTGTGCCCGGTCTCCTCTGTATCAGAGAATTTTTGCTGTGTCACCTCTGGCTTTTATGAATAAACCATGAAAATGCTAGTAGATGTATATATACATCTTCCACATTGATATATGTCTGTATGTGGTTTGTTTTATGTTGTCAAACGTAGGACCAATGGCCTATGAAATAAAATTATAACCTTTTTATACTAAATTAAAAATATGGTGCACTGTGTATTACATTCTCTGAGGCGATGCAAATAACCTACGGAGTGGGACCCAGTAAGAGTTAAGACTGGGCCATCAAATTTGTTCTTGAATGGTTCATCTGGGGGACTCCCCAATGTGTGTTGCAACACGATAAACATCAAAGTTCCTTTCTTCTTAGAATTTCACATATACAAATTCTCAGGTGATTTTCTGTTCACCGCGGGTCCCCCTACGCTAAGCTCAGACCCACTATCACAAAGCTTTAAATTGATCTCCCTCTACCGGGCTCAGACCAACTTTTACTTTGCCAAGCTTTCTTTACTTCAAAAATCAGACTTTCGACTGTGTGTGAGATTTTGCTCATCCCGTCGCAGGACTACTTCAATTCACAATTACTCGCTCTCTTTTTGATATAACCTCTTTCTCACTTTCACCACTTCTCAGCTCAATACCTTACAGAGACCTTCGATTGAGCACCCACGTGGTGCCAGACCACTCTGTCAAAGGTATTGTATCTTGCTTTGAAAGTTCAATCACTCATCAGCAGTTCAACTTACTTGCGTCTTTTATCACACATACTTTAACAATGTTCGTTCCAGCGCTAGCCATACAGTGTTGCTGCTTGCAACCTTGGCTTCAACACAGACCGGTCTTGTATCAGTCTCCCCAACTCACCAGCTGTTTTGATTTCATGGACGCTGATTTGTTCTCAGAGCCAAGGTTGGTGCAAAGGTTGGTACCACGGCGACTCAAGCTTCACCCCGCCTTGGTTATCGACGCAGGAGGGCCCCGGGTATCTCCGACACACAACGCATGAATCTTCAGCCTGGTTTCCTGATCTTCTGCTTTGTAGTCTCGAAGTTTATGGAAAGTAACGGTTCCTTGTTGACAAGGTCAAGGAACTTCCCTCCAAGCAATCCTCTTCGGTTTTGCCGTCTTTCTTCTCTCGTTCAGCTGCCGTTTCGAAACTGCTGTTTCCTCGCGTGCTTTGCCTCACTCAGAGTGTGCTCTTGTGCTCTGCCTTTTATCCATGTGGGGAAGATTGATGGAAGTCAGGTATGTGTGATGGTCAGTAATTGCCTGACCATTGTATTGGGACACGTCAGGTATACAGCTCAGGTGTTCGACCGTTTTCTCTCATAGTGGGCTGTCCGTGAGAAAGTGTTGTAAAAAGGGGGAGGTGGAGTAGAGTTCCTAAATATCCTAGCTGGTAGAATGGAGTAAAGGAGTTATAGGGAAGGGGATACCACATCTCACCATCCGGTGTACCACTCCCACATCCTGAAGACCCCCTCACCCAGGTGATCCTCCCGCAATGGTCCACCCCCAGGAACTGGATTCAAAATCAATGGCCATGTCCTGGCCACCTGGATGACAGATTCCCTGGGGACTGGTGGGTGAGAAACATTTTGGTTTCTCACAACTCATCATGTAAAATTGGGACTTATCCTGGTTTTCCTATGGTGCAGCTATCTACTGATAACAGATCTTGTGCAATCTTTTGACCAAGAGCTGGCTCTACTGCTCATCAATGCCATGCATGAAACCAAATCGGAAAGCTGTATTTGAGTATGGGGCCATTAAAGGCCCAGAAGCACCGCATCTATCCGGAGTGCCAAATGCTTCTCTCCAGAGGATCAACAACTGTCAAACATACTCCATTGACAGAAAATAAATAAACCCAATGAACTTTAGATGAAAACATAAAAGCTTCTTCCCAGTATGCTGCGAGAAACCTGAGGGTTTTCCCCCAAGTAGACCCCGAGGATTACTTATTCAGGTGGCCAGGGAAGGGCTGGTGCTCTCAGATCCCAACCCTCAGGGTGGATGAGCGATAGAGGATCACTTGGGTAGGGGAAACCCAGGGTTATGCTCGAGGGAATGCCCCAGGTGAGACGCGGTATTACACAGAGGAAGAGATTGAGGCGGGTGAAGGCCCCAAGGCTTTTATAGGCTATTCCAGATTAACCTCACTTCCACCCAATTAATCTCCCTTAACAGAATCCAAAACCCCCTCCGCATCCGGTAAACCCATTGGAGTGGGAAACTACATCTCCCAGAAGCCCCATTTCCCGGTTACCTATCCGAGTACTCCCAGTCACTCTTCTCCCCGTCCCTCTTATTATTTCCCGAACTCCCTGTCTGCTTTGACAAAACACTGTAGTTCCCATAAGCCCATCTACTAATTTCACAAACCCTACAAAACTCACCCTTCCGAGCTTACCCCACCCCCCACCCCCTAAAACAAGGGATATCATTTCTTAAGACACCTTTTCCGCATCTAACCCAGTTGGACATTTAGAAACTCAATATCCCTGTCCCCTTTTTCTGACACAAACACTCTCTCACATCATGAGTGATAACAGACTAACCCCAGAGCCGTTTACCTGATGTCCCAACCCGAGGAACAGGCGGAGTCAGGCAATTGTCGATAACTACACACACACACCTGACTGCCCTTTGTCTTACCCATAGGGATAAGGCGGAGGACGAGAACACCCTTTCAGCAAAGCTGAAAGCACGAGAACTAAGCCATTCCAGGACAGCAGTTTAAATGAGGAGGAAGGCAGCGAGAGCTGAAAGGAAGTCAAAAGAGGGAGTTGCCCTTGCCCTTTTCAACCCAGACCCACAAAGCCTTTAATGAAAGAAGCAAAAGACTGGGAATCGCACCTGGCGAATGGTGTGTCGGATGTCAGTGGTACGTGGAACCCTCTCGCACTGATTGCCAGGAGGGGGAAAAGCGAATCCCATCATGGTACCGTCCTTGACTCCAGCGGCAAAGGAACCGCCAACGAGTTCAGCAAAGTCGGCGAGTTAGAAGAAGCTAAGAGAGAACCGGACTGTGTTAAGATCAAGGTTGCAGTGGCAACATTGTATGTGAAGAAAGAAGATAATAGACAGAGGTCTTTTTGTGAGTGAAATCGGTACCAGAAATAGAGTGGTCCGGTGTCAAGTGGGTGCTCATTCCAAAGACTCTAGCTGGTACCCCTCTCTTGAAAGAAAGAGAAAGTATTGAACTTTTGTGGTTAGCGAAACTACCAAGAAAAAGGTGAAGTGTCAAAGTGGTCACCCAAGGGTTAAGCCAAACCCCTTGTACAGTCGAAAGTCTTTGACATGTTGTGAAAGTGGGCATGAAACAAAAGGAACTCTGAAAGTAGCATTTGTGCACGGAAGAGGGGACCGCCATGTGACTTTTTCACAAAACCTGCATCTGTCATAAAATAACTGAGTGAGCAAGATGTAAATTGGCAAGTGATTTGGGAAACTGTAAAGCCTAGAGAATAAGCTGCATAATTGTCTAAAAAGACATTAAGACTCTTGAATATTACAAGGTGACTATTTTTAGTCTAAATGGCAGTATGAACCCTACAGAGGGAAGCCAGGAGAAAGCTATGGGAAGTGAATCCCACATTGTGGAAACTAGGTGAACTCTGGGAAATTGGCAAACGTGTACCCAACTGAGGGATGCCTGCGAATTGGGGTAAACAGTATGATACCCGTGAACATTCTGATGACAAACATGAACCCGAGTGAGTGATGTGCACAGTGAGTTGATGGTCTGACCCCGATCGAGGGAGGCTATCGTAAAGGAAAGGATCGGAGCCTATCTGAGGGGGATCCAAGAGTGAAGAGGAATCGCCCACCGCAAAGAGAATCCAAAGGAACCTTCCTTGTTTTGACATATCACACCCTCTGAAGCAAGACACTTTGCATGAGAAGAGACTTAAGCGCAGAAGGCCTGATACTTGAAGAGGAACTGTAACCTTGTGCTGGAGAAGCCCAGGAGTGAGCTGCGCTCGAGAAGTCCTGCTTTGCTCTGTGCAAAAAACATGGGGACGGGAGACCACGGCCATAACATCCTGACTTATCATTTTGTGAATACTTCTTTCCTTTCTTGTGAACATTATCCCACAGTCTTTTGTAGCATAGCAGTAAGGATTGGCAATAGGTTTTCTTTGTATAGGCCCTTTTATTGGACTAGACTCCACTAGGACTATATCATGACGATTTGATGGTCGTAGCTTTCCCCATCTTAGACTTAGGTTTAGATTAGGCGTTCAACTCACAGACTTTACAGTTCAATAAACACCCTTGAACTGTGATCACTTGTGTCTTACTTTGATACCATGCCTTCCTTACAGTGCATCTGTCTTGTTCAATTACGTAATCACCCGCAAGAGTTAACAAATATTTTTCACTGGCTGCTTTGACTTGGAGGACCTCACACCAGAGTAATTTGGATTGTTGTTAGATGTAGAAAAACCAACATAGAAAAACTCTACAGGACTGCATATGACAAAGAACCCCTGCATAACCCTATGAGGTAAAGGGGACCATGTGCTGCCAACCATTGTGTGATGCTCAGGCCAGGGGAGGCTTGTGGACAGTTCCTTGGTGACCATCACCACAAAACAAGATGTTATGGAACCGATAGATGCAAAACACAAGCAACAGTGTAACCTCGCACTCATCTAGTTATCATGTAGTAAGCAGAGCACCTTGCAGATGCGGGACAGTGGCACTGTGAAGAGCGGAAGAATTCCGGCATGAAAAATCTGCTCTGTACTAGAATTGAAGGCATCATGAAGGACACAGACAACAGATTCTAAAGTCAAAATAACCAAGTTTATTAACTTAAATGTCCTAGTGGAAAAAGGCATAACTTGCCCTATATTAGGGTGGGATTTCCTTACCTAAATAAAACTAAGGAAAGTCTGAGTCAACTTAGGAATCTGTGTCCAAAACCTAAGCTTGCCCTCACAAGTATAACTATACATTGGGCCTTGTAAGCTTGCCGGTCCGGTAACAATGGTACCGGTAAGCTTGCCATTACAATTGTTACCGGACCGGTAAACTACAAGGTCTGCTCGTGGGTGCCTTACGCAGCCCTCGACGGATCCACCGGCACCATTCATGAATGGTGCTGGTGCATCCAGACTCCCCATTCCCATTGAGTCCAATGGCACTCAAATGGGAATGGGAGTAATAATTACCGGCACCCGGCAATGGGGATTTACCTGGTTTGCCGGGGCTGGAATGCCCCAGTATTGCCCTATTGCCGGGTGCCAGTAAATTCATGACTCCAGCGGCAGCCATGCCGGTAATTACTGATGACAGGGCTTGTCCGCCTATGTATATAAATCTCTAATAATCATTTATTTCACCAAGGCATCTGTTACCAGGGCCTTCAGTTCTGTATCTTGAACACTAATAAGTATTTATTTGTTCTTACAAGTAATTTTTTTACTGCAGGTCTTTTACAGCTATGCAGGTAAAGCGCTATACATATTTATTGTGTCTAGCAAAGTAACATGCAATTTTGTGACTTAGCCATGTATGAAGTAGGCTGTTATAGTCAGAGTGGGAGTACCATAATGTATTAGCTAATTCCCGGCTGTGTAACATATTGCCATATTGTATAAACAACACCCTGACACAGGGTTGGGTTACAATATAGGTACTTTGAACTTTAGCCCAAAGTGTACCAGAAGTGTACTGTACTTTACCAATGACATTGTTACATTTATATGTAGCTATGCCAGTTCTTGCCTGCATGTAAAGCAGATGAGATGCAGGTTATTCGCCGATCTGAGCTGTAAAGTACGGTATCCTTATAAGTGGTCAATTTGCTCTAAGTTTTAATTACTTGCTGTTCTATTTATTTATTTATTTATTATACAAACACCACCCTGACACAGGGCTGATAATCTTTTGGTGTATGTGGTTTTATTCTGAACATTGGGATCACACAGACGGTTCCCAGTCTGTATTGCGGTTAGTGCATATGCTCTTTTATATACAGGAAGACAAAAAGGGGAATGAGGGGCTAGCCTTACATTTCGCCCTAAGGGAGGTTCTGATGAAATTTAAATGTGGCCAGGATGTATGTTCCTGGACTATCATAACCCCTGGAGTCACAACTTGCGCATGTGCGCAGTAAGGTGTATGGGTCCATATCGGGTTTATCTACAGGTTGCTGTTCAATCATACATTATTAATGCAGGGCAGAGGGACCTTATAAATGTATTTCAGGTAACGCTTCAGTTGACACACGTGCACCAAGTTTCTCAAGAATTAGAAACTCACTGATCGCTCTGAATGATTGTGTTGCAGCGCGGATCACACAGCCTTCTTCCTTCTGTGTCAGGGCTCAGTTACTGTCTCTCAGACACTCCTGGGGTGGTGCTCCACCCTAGGGGAACGAGCATGTCGGATGGAAAGGAACGGGGCAGCCTTCCTTCACGGCTCCCTTAAGCCTTCCTATTCTGCTCCTGGGAGTCCCCACTCCCACGCCATGCAGTCGAGTCCACCGCTGGCTACACCGTCCTCCTGGTTCTGCTCCTATCGATTCCCCCTGCCATTGGGTTGGGCTCCATTTACAGGCTGCAGGTGTGGCTGATTATTCAGCCCTGCCTGACTCATTAATGGGACATGCCTGACCTTCACTACTCTCTGCAGGCATCTTCCTCTTCCCAGTACCAGAGTGGTAAAAGAGCATAGTCTTCACTCCTCTTAGTTGCCTCTTCTTCGTCCAAGAACTGTCAAGTGTCAATTGTGGAGAAATAATGGCAGCTGGCTTCCAATAGCCCGTAAAGGTTGGGGAAGGGGTGGTTAAGCTGTTACTGGGAAAAAGGGGATATCATGTCTTGCCCAAAGGCACCCCACTGCCAGTTCCCAAGGATCCTCCAATCAGGCGATCCTCCCTCACTTCTCCACCCCCAGGGTCGGGATCCAATAGCGATGGCTTTTCCCTGGCCACCTGCACAGAGGATCCAAGGGTTTCAGGAGTGAGAATACTCACGGGTTTCTCACAGTAAGAGGAGCACAAAAACGGTAAATACACGAAAGGAGGCCCACGGAGCAGAGGTTCACTGGGAAACATCCAGAGTTTTCTTGAGGCCAGTCAACACATTGTTGGAGGATAGGCCTGGAGAGGAGGCAAGGCAGAATATCTGCAGGATTGAGGTGGTGATTGAAAGGGGATGGGTTGGAGGGAAAGAGCATAAGTGTAGTAAGGAGGGGAAACAGAGTTGGGAAGTTGGAGATGATCCCAAGAAGTGTGGCACAGCAGAGGAGATTTGTGAGGCGGCGGAGGAGGAAGGAAATACAAACTGAATGAGAGAGTGGGAGGAGAACCATCAGGAGGAGATTGGGGAACAGCTGAGTAAGAAGGGAGTGGAACATTGTAAGTAGGTTGGAGACCTGGGGATGTTAAGCCCAGAGCAGGTTAAAGAGAGAAAGCCTCAGAAGGTTGGTGGAACTAGCACATGCTAAGGCATTGAGGTGAAAGTGAAGTACCAGAAAGGAATAAGGGCAGAGTGAAACCCCTTCACAGTGGCAACAACCCTTTGGAACAGGTTTCTTTGGCTATGTTCATTCTTAGTAGAGGTGCACCCACATTTTTTCAAATTTAGAAAATATAAGACATAGATAACTCACAGTAATCGTATTTCTGGTGCTTGCATCTGCTTAGATTCACATGTTGTGCATATAGTCTGACATCTTGTGGTAATCGCAGAGTATTACATAATTGTTTTGAAGATCGAAAAGGAACGTCGACATGGGCTTGACTGTAACACTAGCCCTAACATGACATGTAGTGTACCCAAAATGCTTCACGCGTGGTGGTCCCCCGGTTGTTTTTGTTCGGCCGTGAGGGAGCCTTATAGAATGCGCGAGTATGGAGAAAGAAGGAGTAAGAGGTCTGTGTTCCTTCAAATCCCAGAGGGGAGGAAGGGCGGGCACATGTGAATCTGAGCAGATACAAGCACCAGAAATGTGATTATGGTGAGTAATTTATGTCTTCTGATGCTTGTGAATCTGCTTAGAATCACATGCTGTGCATAGACTAGCGAGCAGTAGCAGGAGATGGTGGTGGGATGTGTGAAGGAACAGTAGCAAAGACATGTCTTGGCACTGCTTGTTGCACCCGAGGATCAGATTTCAAGTGCACGTCTAAGCAGTAATGTTGAGGGAAAGTGAACAGAACTCCAGATAGCTGTTTTGCAAATAGAATCAAGGGGAACACTTGCAATAAAGGCTATTGCAAGTGCCTAGAGTAGAGGGTGCTCTGGGCGTAAAGGGTAAATCTCTTTTGGCAGAAGAGTAACAGTGTGATGCATTAAACAATCCATTTACATATGGCCGACAGAGACAGGGCTCCCTTCTGTACCAGCAGTAACAGAGACAAAGATTTGGTGTGTCTTTCTTAGTGGTTTTGTTTTATCAAGGTAAATATGCAGTGGTATATTTACCTTGAGTGTTTGTTGAACAAAAGTCCCAACCTGGGTGTGAACCCCCCGTTGCTCCCTCCTCTTCATTCCCTGTGTCCCAACCCACCCCCCTAACTGCGAACAAGTCAAACATAGAACCAGCCCAGCGAGGTCTCCCTCGTTATGACAAACCCGTTTCTGCTCCTCGGGGCCGAACATTGGCTCCAGGTGCCCTACGGGAGGGTATATGTACCCAAAGAAAGGAAGAAAGAACTTTCAAGGGGTTGGGGTGAACCTTGACTCGTGCGTCTCCTAGCGAAGGATCTTTCCAGCTGTATGGAATTTCGGTGCGTCCATCAGTGGTGGGTGACGAACGCGCAGTTCCCGGCAAGTGACAGGGGAGCCCTCATCTAGGCTTCCGTTTCCTTTCTTCAATATCCGGTATTTGTAGACCGTCCATCCAGTCTCTGGCCTGTGCGGGAGTATCAAACAAATGTGCTTTATTTTCGTGCAGTATTTTAAGTTTTGCCGGGTACAGGAGCATGTAGCGCAGCCCAGCGGCTTTCAATCTGGCCTTCGTGTGTATGAACTGGGCTCTGTCCATTTGAACCTGGAAGGTATAATCGGGGTAAATAGCGATTTTGGCAGAGTCGCGTATTATCTGACCGCCTGTTCGGGAGAAAGCTAGGATTGTTTCACGGTCCCTGTAGTTGAGAACTTTAGCTATCACAGGTCTTGGTGGGGCCCCCGGTGGTGGTTTCCTGGCGAGGGAGCGATGGGCCCGTTCAATCGTGAATCCTTGGGAGAGTTTCCCAGCGCCCACCTCCTGCAGGAGGAGGTTTTCTATATAGGTTGTGGGGTCTGCGCCCTCGGAGCCCTCAGGCAGCCCAAGGAGGCGAATGTTATTACGTCGGGCTCTCCCCTCTGCTTCCTTTGCTCTGTTTTCTAAGTTTTTGACCCGTTGTTGGAGTTCATCCACGTCCCGGAGGAGGTGTGTTTTGGATGCGGTATTCTCCCTAACCTGTGTCTCGAGTACCTCCGTCCTGCCAGCTAGGGTTCGGACGTCTTGTCTCAGGAGGCCCAGGTCTGTGGCAACCGCATCTATCTTATGCTCTTAGGATCTGGGTGTTGCTGGGCTCGGCAGGCGTTGTAGTTGTGGGGTCCGAATGAGGGTCCGTGGTCCCCCCCCTCAGGTCCGCGAGGCCCGTTGGCTCGCTGGCTGCATAAGTGTCCATGGTTGTCTGCCGCTGTCGGGGCTTGCTGTTCCTGCCAGCCATCTCGGGGATGCTCAGAGGTCCGGCTCCGGAGGCGCCCAGGGCACCGGCGGCAGTCCGCAGATTCCGCCACGGAGGGGAGTCTCTTACTGACACCGCGAGGTCCACCCGGCGGTGCCACCCGGGAACGAGGCGAAGATCCGTAGGCGTCACCGCGCCCAGGGGCCCCGCGGTATGGGAGGGAAGGCAATGTCCGTTCAAGAGGCAGCTCACCCACTGCTATGGGTTGCTCAGAGATGGTGGAGCTCCGAAGCTCCGCCGCGGTGTGGTGGTAGGGCCCTCTCACCAGTGGTAGGCGGTCCGAGGGGGGCTATCATCGGAGTCACTGGACCACGGATGGGACTTCTGTGGCGGGGGTCGGGGAGGCGCGCAACTCGAGCCCCCCGATTAGTGGATGCAGGCCCGTGGTATGGTGAGGAAGGTTGGCCGATTCCTCGTGGGTGCTGCTGGGCTGGGTCCCACCAGCCGTCGGGCGCCAGGCGCCAGGCGAATCCGGGTAGCGAAGGAGCGCCGGTGCCCCTTGTTGGGGGGTCGTAGGGAGCGGGTTGGGCAGTCCAACTGCTAGATCGTGCGGTTGCGTAGGTTGGGGAGCTCCTATGCTTCGAGGCAGGCCAGCCCCATGCGAGCGCAGCGAGCGCATCAAATGGTCTCCTTCCGCCGGCGGGCGCAGGCAAGGCCGGGCATCGGGGGAGCTCCAAGGCCCCCGGAGTGTCAGGGCCTCTTATTGGAGGCGCAGCGGGGAGCGGGCGGGTAATAAATCCAGGGCGCAGGGTCGGGATCCAAGGCTCCAGTGGCACCCGCTCTCCCACCACTCCCGGTGTCCGCGTTCAGGCTGAGTCGGTCCCCCTCCGCCGCGCCGGCCGGCCCCAGGTCCGCCGGCGTTGCTCTCGGCTCAGCTGGGCTCCACTGCTCCCACCGGGCTGGTCACGGCTCCACGGCAGGCCCGATCGCCTCCTCGCGCTGCTCTCCCCCCTCGATCCTCGCGTGGATTGTCCGCTCCGGGTCCGCCGCTTGTCTCGGGCTGCGACCTCTGCGGTGCAGGCGAGCTCCGGTCCTCCAGACTTCAGGACGCGGGCGCCGCCATCTTGACTCACTTCACTCGGCCCAACTCGCCCACCGAACAACGGCGTTCGCGGTCCTCCGTCAGCTGGCGGACGGCTCGGGTGTGTGTGGATAGGGTTCCGGTACAGGCGGTGCCGCTTGTCGGGGCCCAAAGTTAGTTAGGATTATGTCGAAACAGCTTATTTTGGCACATCAGCTATGAGCTCACACGGGACACGTCCGCACTACATGGCGGTTAGCCACGCCCCTGGGGCAGCATATATTTCATTGCAAGTCAGAACACATAGGACACCGCACTCAGCAGTGATTAAACAAAATATAGGTGCTACAAACTCAACAGTTTTACCATAGGTCCTGAAGAAAGTGGCATCAACCCTGGCAGCCACGGAAACCGGTCGACCAGCCCCTACAAACAGGGATGTCCTAATAATGACGGACTACCTATTATAGCAATTTATTATTAACATGATCGTCCCATTTTGGTCCAATACATTGCTTTTAACTTTTTGTGATCAAACATACAGGATAATTCAAAGTAATTGCGATTCCTGGTTTGAATATCTCTAACATATTGCCATTACATTTTATGGTGAACTATAGTTGAACTATTGGCTTCTTAACTCAGTTCAGAAGAGGAATGGCCTGGCTGATAGGGACTCTCTCTTAGAGGATGTCCTCAACGAAATCTGAAACAGGTACAGCTGATGATTTTGAAGTGTTCAGCGGCCTTCCTGAGGAGGGAGTTGAATAGCATCAGATCGTCGACAGGGAAAGCCTCCTGTAGTTGAGAGATGGAAAGAGCGTCCAGGAAGATATTATCCGGGTCAGGTTCGCGGGCAGTGGTATTGCACAGTCATCAGGTGTCCAGGTATCTGGATCTTGAGAAATTGGATCTTGAGAGGTCTGATCCGTATCTGTGACATAATAGATGACACCATCCTGGTCATCCTGGAAGATGTTCACAGGAGTTTCAGGGAGACTATATCTGGGTGGAGATGAAAATTGAGCACCAGGGGAGTGGTGTCTTGGAAGGCCTAAGGCAATCGTCCATAGGCCGAGGTCTTTTCAAAATCATCAAATTTAGCTGGAAAGTCTATAAATACAGACATTTTGTCCATGCAGGCCTCAAACTTTTCCCTGGTCCAGAATGAGGAAGAAAATTCATCAATGGGAGGGAAAGATGAAGCAGCTGGAGTAGTATTCTGCTGTAGGGTCAGATATAAATGGGGAGAGGCTTGAGAATATGGCTTGAGAATATCCCTCAGGTAAGGGGAAGGTCTTCTTAAGGCTGGATCCATGTGAATGGGCCTTAGAAAGCATCTCCCAATGCTTTGGAGGTATTTTTCCCAGAGATGCATTATGCGCTGAAGTTTTATGGGAGGTGCGGTAAGATCGAAGCCTTAGGGCCTTGCACCAGCTGAGAGGACAGGGGCGCAGCAGGCCCTGAACCACAAGGTTCAGTAGGCCAGACCAAACTCTTTGACAGTGCAAGGCGTCAATGGCTTCTTCGACAAATAGATCGAATGAGGCTGAGGAGCTGTGTATTTGGTTTTATGGGAATGCTGTGTGTCTTGGTCGCCGGGTGTGTGAACTCCCCATCGCACTTCTGTTAGGTGGGCCGGGGACAGACATGCAGGAGTCAATAGGCCCCACTGTTACGTCTATGGGCTCCAATCTGGAGCCATGGCAGCTTACAGACTCCTCGTCCGTGGAGGTGGCAGGAGAGTGACTCCCAGTCTGCACGGCTAGGCCTGCCCACCGCTTGGTGCGCCTGTCTTTAAGGGTGTTAGGCCGAAAGAGCTTACAGGCCCTGCAAAGCCATTTGTCGTGGTCACCAAGGCGGCAACATTTGCACACTCGACGAGTGTCCTTCCAAGGGAATTTGCAGTTACACGATAGGCAAATTTAAAAGGAGTTTGCTCCATATTGGAGGGAAAAAGCAGCCAGACAAGATGAGGAAAAGGCGGAAGGGCAAAGAAAAGGCATTCTCAAGAGAATAGTCAGTAGAAAGTGTCCCCACTCTCCCTACTGTAAGGCCGGGCCTGAAGGCCAAAGCCGTGACGAAACAGCTTTGGTCACCGGGGGTGCAGAGTCGGTGTAAAGACTGGAGGGGGTTATCTGTACTTCTGCCCTCCATATGGTTGAGACAGAGGCACAGAGCATGCCAGCCAAGGTTTGCTATATGGTAGCTTTGACGAGCAACCAAGGCTTAAGCATGCAGGCGGTGATGCAGGCTGGTTCCCAAGTACAGCGAGTCCCCGAGCCCCACAAAGGAATGTCCACACACTATGTTAGGTGATAACACAGCTTCTTTATATAAAAAGGTTCAGTAAAATCTATACATATAAATAACACTTTGTACTCTGGCAGTTCTACTCAAAGAATGGCAAATATATACATTCTATGTCGTCCCACACAATACTTAAATTCAGCAATAAATACACCAATTGCAGACAGTTTCAAATAGGCCTGTGAATGCTTAAGTGAGGTGTAACAGCATAGAGTAGGGAAGAAAGTAGGGAAGAAAGGCAGGTTAGTTGCTAACAGTTGCAGAATGATTTCTGTAGACTAGATAAACAATTCTGTGTGAGGATTTTGGGATTCTGTCGTTTTCCACCTTTTGGTTCTTGGGTGCCACAGCTGCAGCACGGACCTCTGGATGGCTTCTGGCGGCATGTACTGAACCAAATCTGCACCCTCAGGACATCTTTTTTGGATTTTGTTGGTTGAAACTCACTGGTGGACCTCCCTTTGCACTCAGCGACCCTGGACTTTCTCAGGCAGGAATAATATGGTCAATGATGATGGCAAGGATGTCCCTTGAAGTATTCTTCAGCAGGAGTCAAGCAGCACTATGCCAGGGTAACCCCTCTCCTGGGCGCTACACTGCAATGGGCTTCCAGCGGTCACAATCACTCCTCCGGATCCTTGGTGACATCACTGGATTTCTTCAACTCAAGATGTCCAGGCACACCCCTTCTCCGGATGGCAGGCACACAGAAGTGGCTTCCTATGAAGGGCAGCAGGTTGCCGGATGGTGCCTCGTAGCCTGGGGAGAGGTATCCTATATCCAGGTCCTCTCTGGGATCAGTCCTTGGAGCAGTACAGCAGTCTTTGGATATCAAAGAATAGCAGCTGCAATCTTCCTCCTCCAGCTGGACTCCAGGGATCAGCTTCGGTCCGACTTTAGCTTCTGAACAAATTGGTGAGTGCTGGGACCCTCGTTATACACATTTGTTCCCCATTCACTCAGGCTGAGCCATGCTCAGTCAAGCGATCATGCAGTAGGGCATTCATGCACGCAGACAGCCAATCAGGCTCACAGGCATTCAGGCCATTCACTCCACTTAAGACACCCATAACACAGAATGTGGATTGGTGTAAGCACCTGGCCTTTCAGCACACTACACTGCATTCATACCAGTTTCAGTCAGGGTTGTCTCAGGCATTGTGTCACACACACAAACCAGACACCCACAACACAGCATGTGAGTTGACTCCCAACTCCAATCTCTCAGGTCCCACCCCAAGGGTGTAACCAGAACACACAGTCCCTGGGAAGGCTCCAGCACAGCAGGCGGCCCGAGAGCCAAATATGGTATTTCCACCCAACAGCCAGTCAGGGGGGTGGAACAGAGTAAGGGCTTCCCAGGACGTTGGGGAACAAGGTAAAAGGCCACAGAAACCAAGATGCCACAGTGGCAATCTTGTCTTTCTTCAGGAATCCATTGATTCCTATGGCAGGGCCTGGGTAACCCCAAAAAGGGGGGCACGCACAGCCACTTCCAAGTCAGCATGTAGCTGCCACAAGCCCATACCCAGCTCTGTGGTCAACACACAGAGCCCAGAAACATACATAAGGGGTACCAGGGTGTACCCCCACCCATGGGCACCATATGGGTATCCCATGGGTGTTGTTCACCAAAAGGAAAACATGAAGAGCTGCACTGCCTGAGGTCCGGACTGGACCTTAGTGGCAGTAAACAAAGAAAACATACAGCGAAGTGGTAGGACAAGGAAACCCTGTCCCTGCAGAAGGGATTTCCAGCATCACAATCGGCAAAACAGGATCAGCCATCAAGAAGGTTGTTGATAGTTGAATACCTGTCAGATATCAGGCGATGGCTTGCCAAATGAACAAGTAGCAATATAAACTCATTAGACGAGCTCTGCAATTAAGCGACCAACCAGAACGGTGGAAAAAAACAATCTTGGGGACCTTGACGCGTGAAGGATTTTGGGTACACTAAATATCACATTAGTGATAGTGTTACAGTCACGCCCATGTTGACGTCCCTTTTCGACCTTGGAAAAAAATATGCAATACTCTGTGATTACCACTAGATGTTGGACAATATGCACAGCATGTGAATCGAAGCAGATTCACAAGCATCAGAAAATAAACTACTTTTTCACAACTACAAAAGAATTGTCCGTCACACACATGTGGCCAGGGGATGGGAGTAGGGTGACCTTAGAGGCTGTGGACTGCCACCCACATTGTGATACTGGCCCAAGAGTCAGTATACAACAGAGTCCTAGGCCACCCTTCCTATGCCTCCCTACAATTGCAGAACATTAACTGCTATGAGTTTTGATAAACTATAACAAGGAAAGCTGCGGAATGGGGAGATGAGCTGCTACATTAACAAAGCACCCTGTTTGTTAGAGTGAGACAAGATTGTGAGTTCCACCAGCAGGGACAGCAAAGTGACCCTCTTTCCTCACACTGCTGGGAGCCACAGTTGTTATGCTGGAACCAGACTCCATACCACTAAAGAAGTTATGCCACAAAGCTTGGTGGTCGAAGTAAGGAACTGGATGATCAGGAGATTAAAACAAGTTAATTTCAGAATGGCAGATCACTGCTCTCTAACCTCGGCATGCAGAGCTGAAGGGGGAATCTGCCACACCACACAGTAAAGCCAGGGAAATGGTAGTCAACTGCTCAGCTGCCAGTGCACATGAAGCAGAACCCAATCTCAGCTTTGCTTGGCACAGACCCACTAGTGAATATAAAGAAAGACTAGTAGCGCCAGCCTGTGAGAGTAAATATTATGTGCATGGTGTAGTGTGAAGAGGCAGACAATGCAGTTTACCGCATGTTGGTGCATTGAGGTGGTAGAGAGGACAATGATAGAGAGGGAAGATGAAAAGTTGAGAAGAATAGAAAGTGGAGAAGGGAAAAAGAGTGAGGAGGAGAAGTGAAGGAAAGGAGGACAGAGAGCGAGTTGGTGGGTTGAGAGAAGCAAGAGAGAGGAGATAAGGTGGAAATGGGACAGCAAGTGGGAAGAGAGATAGAAACTTGGGTGGAGAAAGAAGAAAATATGAACAGCAAGGAGAAGCAGCAGGAGGGGAACCACTCAGAACCCAAGTGGAAGAAGAGTGGTGTGGGGATCCCCCAAGGAAAGAAAAATGGAAGGCAGAGAAGAAGGGTCAAGACAGAGTACTGAACGAAGAGCGAGAGACATACAGCAGGGAAGAGACATGGTAGAGAGAGGTGAAGGCGGCAGAGGAGAGGAAAGGAATGCAAAGACTGAAGTGCTTCACTGTCTGGGCTAAAATGGTTCTTTGGAAGTGCAGTATGGGAGCCTCACAGGCACAGAAGCTAGTTTGTTTCGTCTGATCATGAGGGGAAGTGGACAGTACCATGGGATGCAATTCATTGCCTGCTGCATGATGCCTCACACCAGCTGAAAGATGTAAGGGTACTGTAAGGGTTCCAGTGACCACTACAACATTGTCCCCAATCTCAAGCAAGTCCCAGAGACCGAGTGGCTTTTTATTGGCAAGGAAGTGGGAAGGATCTCTAGAGAAAGAGAATGAATGAGGACTACAGCCCAAGTAGGAATCCGTGGGGAGTGTTAGGGAGTTTTTACTGAAGTCCACCTATGGTAGGACCGTAGAAAACTCCACTTTGTGTACAGGGCTCTCAAGTATAGGCCAGAACTACCCAAAAGGTTTGGTAGCAATAGCGGAGCACTCGGGCTTAGTCTAGGAGGGAGAAGGGCTGTGTAGAGTACAAAGAACTTTGAGCACACAAGCAGTCGAGAAGACACAACCCCTCTGACCGACTGGCGCGTGGCGGTGGCACTTCACCCCCTCTGGCATCAAAACCTGACTAGATGTTTCTCTCTTTTCAGGAACCTGAAATATTCAGCAAAACCTTTCCTCAGAGGTTAGGCTCATTCTGGATCCACAAGTGTCTAACAAAGGCAGTTGGTTGGTGCAACGTAAAAGTCGTAATCTACGCACTGCCAGATCCCGACACTGAAGTAAGTAGTGCTGCAGCTTCTCATAGTAATGAGTAACTGTGGTTACCTTGACATAGTGACTCAAGTTAGACAGATAAACAATTATTGCACCAATCCCATCTGTCCAATCTTCTTGAGAAAGCCTTTTTCAAAGGCCTTTCTCCCACTATACAGGATTCTCAAATCTAGTTGTAGCCTCCATCTTTGTTTAAATACATGCAGAATCCTGCTACAGTATGAAACCTAGACCCTTTGGTATGGGACTCTCAATTCTAGACCAGGACAAATATTGCCCCAGCTGAGCAATCTCGCAGCCTACTTTATGTATATCTCACACCACTAGTGTGGACACAGGCCGTAGGCACGGCCAAGCAAACATGCATAATAGAATACGGCTATGGCTAAGCACATCCGGTCTAGTTTCACACATACCCGTCCAAAATGAAACACCTGACGTACCTCAACACCTTTGCCACTTGCATACAGCGCCCACCACCCGAAAGGTACCCGGTATAGCTGGCCTCACATAGACTCTCTCAACAATAGCAATCTATCTCTAACCCTCAACAGTACCCACCCATGTGTCTCACCTCTCTTGGGCTGCTTAGTCGAGTGTTGCCAGTCACCCAAGTCTTAGAACAGCAACATGCACACATGCACCCCCTAAGCTAAACTCCCTAGAATTTCTAACCACATCGACTACGGTCACCAAGGGCGTTCCAACCGAGGAAAAAGCGCATTGAGGCCACACAAGTGGGGAAACAGCGCTATATAAATGACAAAATACAATACAAAGTCTCAAAACTTTTTTGTTCCCAAAACATGAAACCCAATTAATATCCTCAAAGAAATCATCATTTAACTTGGTAATTACAGTCCTTAACAATTGACTCAGCCTCATAATTCTCGCTAATTTTGGTTAGCAACTGACATTGGCATGATTTTACACTTAAGGAAAAATGTGCCTCTCTTTTTAATGCTAAGCTTCTTAATGGTATAATACCAAGTTCAAGTCGCAGGTACTCTGTTGAGGTAGACCTGGGAAGGCCCAAAATACTGCACCAGAAGAAACATAGCTTATTTAGCCACCTCAATGCCCTCATGGCTAAAGCATCAAGTCTGTTTAACAAAGACAGACAAAACCACTATTTATACACAGTTAAAATTCTCTCCTTAGAATATTCTGCAAATTGTCCTGCAAACTACCTTTACTTTGACTTTAATCAATTTATATTGCGCACCACATGACCCGGAGGCTTAAAGGAGCAGACAAATAACAAGAAAACAGACCAGACAGTCCAGAGGAAGACACGAAAAATGGAAGTCTAATTCCAATTTGAGGCAGAGGAGATCCATATAGCAAAATCAGCCAAAGGTTATCTGAACAGTAGTGTCTTCAGTTTCTCTCTCAGTTGCTCAGTAAATGTCACTATTCCAATATCTGGGGGTAGACCATTCCATGCCTTAGGAGCAGCAAGATAAAAAAGCTCCTTTCATGGCCTGTGTGAGCTGGTATTACCAGCTGAATCATATGATTAGACTGAAAGGATCTTGCACACGATTTGTGGATTAGCCAAACATTTATGGGTCATAATAGTAAGCGAAAGTGCAGTCTTGATTCAATAGGAAGCCAGCGCAGACTGTGCCTTGCATCAGAGACATGATCTCGTCTTATTAAGCCAGTGATCACCCTGACTACATTAGTTTGTAATCTTGCACCCTCAGAATTCGCTATGCCCACCAAAAGGCTACTGCAGCAATCTATTTTTGAGCCCACAATAGCCCTACCTTAAGTCTCACAGTTTACACACAATATATAAGGGAAAATCTGTGCCAGCAATTTAGTATAGTACCCCGTGGAGAAGACCAAGCTACTGACCTGGGCTTTCATATTCAAATTCTGATCCAGATATAGGCCAAAGGTCTTTAGGAAGGAACCAATCCACAGTGCGGCATTGTCTGAGAAATGGGCTACTTCTTTTAGTCTGGCGACCAACAATGAGTGGTCGACCAGATCAAAGGCTCCGGATAAGTCTAGCAGCATGAGTAAAGCCAATTGACCTTTATCCATTTAACAGTCTAGACTTTGGATCAAGAAGTGCAGTCTCTGTGCCATGCACCTGCCTAAAATCTGATTACCATTTATTTAAAATCACATGTGTATTCAAATAAATCTGAGATCTGCAGATAGGCTACAAGATCTAAATTGTTTAAAAGAAATGGCATATTGGTGATCCACCTATAATTTTTAGGTATGTCAGGAGATAGGCCATTTTTTTTAAAAAAGGGGGTGATCCAGGAATTCTTCATAACATCTGGAACGTGATTTTCCATAAATCAAATGAGAAAGTTGCTTAGCTTTCCTAGTCTACATGTCTCTTACGCTGTCATAATTTATGCAATTAGACATTTCAAGGCCCAAATAAGTAATGGTGTCCATAATGTCAATCACACCCAAAGCAGTGGTCATAATGGTATTTTTAGCTTTCTTTGCTGTTACTAACATTACTCTGGTTTTGCTTAAGTTAACAGCTAATTTGTTCTCTCCGATATATGCACCTAATTCATTCAGCATAGCTTTCATACCCGACTAGGTCTGATCAAATAGAACAAAGCTATCTGCACATAACATCGCACCAATATGAGAAACCCTATTTTCGGAGGACAATTGGTTTTTAATTCCAGCCATGCTGAACAATCGGCTATGCACAGATTAAAACGCAGGGGAGCCAGCACATAACCTTGCTCGACTCCCCGGTTTACAGCCAGCAAGTCATATAGAGCACCACCATTACCCAAACAAATGTTGACCTTCGTGTTAGTTTGCAGTGATATAATAATATGGTGTTGGTCGAACGCCAGAGGAGAATACATTCTCCAGTTTGAGAATGAGCTTTTTAAACTTGGTTACTGTTGCTCTGAGGCGAGGAAGTCGACAGCATTAGTAACCGGGTATTTGACCATATTTAGCTGAGAGCTACTTGGAAGCGTGGTCACTGCTGCACCAGAAAGGTGTTAGGGCCAACAAAGCAGTCATCGCGACAACTCCGGCCAATGCACTAAGCGAAACAGAGAACATTGCAACGCATCAAGGCAATGAACGTGAACGATGGCTATAGGCAATGGCTGCCTAAGGCCTTCAAGGCCCACTTTAACAAAACATCTCGATGACACTAACGTTCTCTGTTCTTGGAATACAAGGGGGTTTTCCCACTATTCTGCAGATGAAGGATTGTCAGCACATATTTATTTATTTTGCATCATAGCTTTACAGGAGACCTGGATGACTGAATCCTGCAACATTGATGGTCGCAGTACACAGCAGATTGAAGCAGTCAAGGGACCCATTGGAACACCTAAGGGAGGCTTGCTGGTTTCAGTACGCCACCCACGGACTCTTCGTGAGTCATTGTCGACCGAGATGGTCCACGTAGTTCTGATCAATTTTGACTTTCCCGCAGCCAATGAAATATTATTGGTTAACATCTACGACCCTCCCAACTCAGTTGCTAGTAAGATTAATATTGCTACTGTCAAAAAATATTTTAGAGTTGCATAGGAGTGGAACTCCAATATTGGTAGTGGGAGACTTCAATGCAAGAATAGGGCTTACTAGTGAATGGCAGCGCAAGAGCGATGGGGGGGTCCAACCCTTACACTCAACCTGAATCTAATAGGCAAGGGAAAGGGTGGGCAACCCTGTTCCATGCCTATAACATGACGTGAATCTAATAGGCAAGGGAAAGGGTGGGCAACCCTGTTCCGTCCCTATAACATGACGATGCTAAATGGTCATTGCCTGGGGGAGACAACCTTTGCGTTTGCCCGGATCAATGGCAAATATTTTTTTACCCTGGATTATGTTTTTGTTAATAATGAAGCCTTGGAATTGGTGCTAAACATGGCCAATGTGCCTCAAGAAGAGAGTGATCACCTACCATTATTTGTTTTAATAATGAGTAAGCCAGGTATTACCAGATTTCATATGAATGATGATATCTACATAAATAGGAGGTCTAATCTTATCATGTGGAATCTGATAAAACTAGAAAAGGCCAAAGCTATAGCTGACCTTGCTCTTGCGCAATTTCTGGAGAAATGGAATGCTCAAAATGATGACTTGGATCGAGAGGCACTACTTGATTTCACCAGAGTGGTTACGTTAATAAAGGATGCCATCGCCAACAAACGCTGCTATGAGAGTGTAAGTGAAGGATGGAACCAGGGAAATTGCTACAGATCCAAGTACGATCATCTAATTTAAGCTGCTAAAAAGAAATTGAGGCTAGACATAGCCACGAAAGACTGTCTGCTTGCTGATGAGCTTCCCTCCTACATTAAATTTCTTAAGTCCATCTATTGCAGATTGTTAAGAAATCATAAGGACAAAAGTAAAAAAGAGCTGTTATGCGCATAACATATCATGCAAAATCTAATAATAGCAGGAGCACCTGGTCTGTAATGAAAGGGGCGGCTAAGAAACGTCTGCCAATTAATAGTGTTAGGGATGAGAGTTGGGGGCACCACATTCGGAACACCGTGGGTGCTGCCGTCCCGGTAGATGAATTGCATAATATGGATACTTAGAAATAGAAATGGACATGCAAATCTACAGTGGCTGAAATCACCAACCTGCTGCTTCCTACCTCGTGGGCCATTGGCCCAGATGGCACGTGCAATGGCCTCTTACGATTATCTCCCGGGACATGGGCTAGCGATTTAGATACTCTCTTTACATGTATGTATCAGCAACTGCAGGAATGTTCCTAACGCATGGAAAGAAAGTATCATACTCCCAATTCATAAAAAGGGATGCTCAAAGAATTGAATCAGTGGATCTGTGATTATAAGATCCCCCCCCAATCAGACAGGTTTCAGAGCAAGAGCCAGTACCACCCATAACCTTTTGATTCTGGTTAGTGCCATCGAATATGCTTGGGATCGTCGCTTTAATAGATTTCAGTGCTGCATTTGACACGATTATGAGGAATCGACTATGGAACAAACTTGTTGCATGGAAGATTCCTTCCGGCCTGTTGTCTATGATTAAGCTGCTATACTCTGAAACCTCTGTGCGAGTCAGACTCGATGGGGAAGGGCGAGTAAGTGAGCCCCCCAAGGGGTTAAACAGGGTTGCATCATGGCTGCTACCTTGTGTAATCTGTATCTGGCTGATCTGGGTAGGGCGTTTGAATCTATAAATCTTGACCGATTAAAAATTGGAGGACTGAAAATTGACTGGCTCGGCTACGCGGATGACTTTTATACACCAACTGGTCTCCAGGCTAAATTGGATATTTTGAGTCTTTATGCGAAAGATAATGGGATTCGGATTAACATAGCCAAAACTAACATCGTCTCCTTGCTAGGTAAAACTAAGATTCAAATATCTAATCAAAATATTTGGACATCGCACCCGAAAACAGTTGAGGTTGTAACCAGTTATAAATATCTAGGCGTAACCTTGACAATAAACTCAAGTGGACAAAACAATGCGAAGAAACAAAAGTTAAGTGAATGAAGATGTGTCATGCGATAAGTTATTTTATCAGCACCCAAAGCGGGTGCTCCATAAATACCATCTTACTTTTGTACACAGCCAAGATTGTCCCTTGTAGGATATATGGGATATACGTTTGGGGCTCTAAATTGGGCAGAGAATTAGCCCAACTGGAGACCAAAATCTTGTGCATACTATTCAGAATGCCCAAATCTCGATCTGTTGTATTCCTAGCATTGGAATTCAATGTAATGAGAATTGTTACAATGAGTGGAGTACAAGTTAGTAATGAGCTATAAGTACTTGATGAAATTAGCTAATGACAATTATGGTGGGTGTGATGCAGGCCCATAGAAATACAGGCGACTGTGATATTTGGTAGGTTAGGTTACCTGTGGGGGAAACATAATAGAATGACGAAAGGGTTTAATGAAGCAAAGATAAACCCTTCCGTTGATACCCTGAAAAGATGGCTGAAAAAGAAGATACACAGTCATAGTATGGAAAATGATGGTGTACGCCTGGCTACCAATGTTAACAGTGGTGTATTCATCCAATCCATAATGTTCCACATAGTGGCTCCAAACTATATTGGTGTCTTCCCAAATAGTGCTCACATTACAGCATATCTTCTGTTTAAGTTTAATGTCAGTGATGTGTTTGAGATCATGTGTGCCTAACTTGGCATTCCGCGTGCAGACCAGTTATGTAGATAATGCGGTGAGATTGTGCTTGAATCAGCTGAACATGTTATGTGTCACTGCATTAGTTTGGACATACTTAGAACACAGTGTATGAAAGCATATAGTAACATGTATTGGTATGAAGATTCAACTGTATGATAGAACAGGTTGCTTGAGGCCAATGATATGACATTTTATGAAGAGTATGGAAATATTAAGAACATCATCACACAGGATAAATATACATATACCGTGGCCGTGAAGTTATGGTTAAGTTGCTATTCCCATAGGAAGAACATTTTCTGGGTGGCTTATAACTTCGCTCCCCCTGGACGAATCCACACCAAACTTTGCAAAAAAAGTATATGGCCCACTCTGAATTTTTTTGCAAAGTTCGGTGAGGTTTGGTCTGGGGCAGGGGAGGAAGCTATATGGGGGGTCCCAACATTTCTTTTTTTCCCTATAGACTGAATGGGGGAAAAACTTTGTGCATGCCTACAGCCCAAACCGCTGGATGGATTTTCACCAAATGTGCGTCAGGAGCAGCGGCTTGCTCCCGAAAGCGCGCTTTTGTAAATTTGGTGAAAATCCGTCCAGTAGTTTTAAAAAAAAAATGATCAAAAAGTAGGTCTAAAAAAATGAGTGATATCTATGTCCACTCCGTGGACACACTTGCCTGTTCGCTCCGCGGGCAGGACACTGGTTGGCTAATCGGCTCGCGTTATGTCCGCGGACACGCAACAAGTCCGCCGATTGGCTGGAGTGAGGCGTGATGTGCGTCAGATTGTTCCGATGCGCCCACCATCTTGGATCCGCCGACAGCGCGTTGGCGAACAGAGGCGAAATGCAGTTTTGGGGAGTGTTTTGGTGTGCAAGAGTGCTTGGGGAGGTTTGGGGAGTAAGAGATGGATGAAATACTGTATTGATTTAGGTGGCAGGTGCTACGGATATATTCGCCATGCCTGAGCTGTCCGGGATGTTCGTAATTAGTGAAAATGAAGGGTGTCCTAAGGATAGTATTCCTGTCCGTGCTGTGCGCAGGCAAGTTGTAACTGTTCTGAGGACACGCGCGATGTCAGCGGACATAAAAATTGACCATATGCTGCAGTTAAAATGTTTGATTCTATGGGTGTGATATGCTGCAGCATATCACACCCATAGAATCGAATATCTATCAAATGTTTGAAATCTACAGTTTCTGTACTGTTGTTTGATTTGTATAGTTTGTATGTGAAGTTTTGGCTACGTCATGTCATTAAGATTGTAGAGTTTGGTAACAAGCACTGTAGTATAACATATCCATGGAGGTGAACATTTTGGATTGTGGTATATAGTTAGATGTTTGCTTCAATGGTTCTGTTATGCAGCAGTATTTATGCGTTCTATTAGAATATACTTACTGTTTGACTTTTTGAGATTGGGTATATTTTCATGAGTTTGGTAACTGGAGTACATATTCTTTTTCAATTTCTGTGATAAAAGAAAAGAGCATGTTAGTGTATGTATTTTATAAAGACTTATTACACTGGCAAACCAGTGTACAGGGCAATTTGCTCAGTTTCTGTGTTTGTTTTTCAAATCATTGGGTCTATGGGGAAAAAAAATCCATGTTGGATTAAAAAAAAAACCTTTTTTTGTTATGCTACAGTCTATTTGTTTGTTTGTTTTCAGTGTTCACTTATTGTTTCTGGCTAATGTTCTATCTGTTGGCTTGTGGCAGATTTTTGGAGTAGTTAGATACCTGTTGGCGTATTCCAACTGTTTATTTTTTGTTATAATTTAGTGGTATTGATGTATCTGTTTGTTATAGAATCTTGGGGCAGTTAGATACCTGTTGTCGTATTCTAACAGTTTATAGTTTTTTAATTTAAGTTTTGTTAATGTTTAAGTACAGATTAGTTATTAAAGTTTGGTTTTAAGAAGATTAAATAAGCGTTTGTAATATTTGCTGGTAATCTCTGCTTTATAGTAATGGTACTATCATTACATTCGAACCATCCACATTTCTTTTTTATATTGCAGTGTAGTCACCTGCATTGGTTGTGGCTCCTGCGTGGTAGAGTATACTTATTGTTGTGAAGGTTTTCTTACCTAGTGATACTTGACCATGTGTGAATCCAGTCAGCTTGCAGTTGTTTTTGGTACCATCTGCATTGTAACGTAGAAGCATTAGTATTACGTATTTACTATGTGTTTGTATTAGTAAGGTGGAGCGATTATCTGAATTGCAGGTAGTACATAATCTACCATGATTTGCATTTTGTACAAGTTGCTGAAATGGAACGGATTCACAATTAGGTATGGATACATACACAAAGCGCTCATTAGTGATTTGTTCCTGTGTCACATTGTTGCAGAGATGCATGTATGTTTCCACATGTATGACATCTGGAAAATGTCATTTATAGGTATGTTTTTGTTCTCCAGTACTTGTAGTAAGTACATTAGAGATTCTTGTGGGTCTTCTTGTGAGTTTATAGTGAATTACAACATTGCAGCACAGTAGTCCAATTCTTGTCTTATTCCATGAACACTATACGTGTTGTCGGGATTGTTTCTTGCGTTTCTATGAAGGACTAACATTTGCAAACACAATTGGTCTGTACTGTGTAAGTAAATGTTGTCAACAATGCTACATTTGCGTAGCAACTTACACCAGTTATATATGAAAATTTGAATGGACCAGATACTTCTGTGTCCAAGTCATTTTTTCGGAGTGTGTGTTGCTTCTTTGAAGAAGTACCTGAGTTACTTTGAGTAATAGGTTCTTCTTTGGTTGTGGTAATTGATGGTATTAGCTTCTTTTACTCTCTTTGGAGGATTTGCAGCGAGATCCTGTTGCATTTCTGTTTGAATTAGTTTTCTTTTACAAGGTTTTCCTTTTTGTGGAACAGGATATGTTTTTAGATGGGGGGTGTATAGTGAACGTAGTCTATTGTATTCTATAATGCAAGGAATATCTGTGTTTACTTTACTTGCATCAAAGTTGATTAGAAATAGACCGTCAAGTGTATGTAAGCGTGATGGTGCTATGTAGCTCATGTCTTCTTTAAAGACTGTGTTACCAATATCTATCAATGCTTTGTCTAGGGTAAAACCTTAGGATTTATGAATGGTGACTGCATATGCTAGAGTTAGAGAAAATTGTTCTCTGCGTACATACAGGTCTTTGAAGAGAAGGAAACGAGCTGTTGAGCGCCCTATCCTTTTTACTTCTGAAAGTTTGTCAAAGAGAATATTCACCAACTGAATGTTGTTGTTACGTGGGTATGTTTGAAAGCCAACAACTGTACCCAGTGCTCCATTAACTAGTGCTTGCTCCACGTCAAGACTACTTTTAAGCATTACTCTACAGTTTAAGGATAATTTTAATATTTTCTCTAAACCAGCTGTGTTGGAGATAGAATTTTCTAAGGTATTTAGTCTTGTTGTGGCTTGTTGACACATGGGTAGTGTCATACCATGTACGTCCAGTTTGTCTGTGGAGCAAATTTCAATTATTGGTTGCATTTATTTTTTCAACATTGTTTCATTGAATTTGGAACAGCTTGCAAGAGTTGGCATTAAGGACATACAATTGACATTTGTTCCATAACATCAGTAGCACATGAGTTATCGCCATAAAGTGCATGGATGTGCCGGGTTTTTAATATTGCTTGCGCTTCTTGAGATAGTACACCAACTCTAATACTTTTTAAAATGTTGGCGTAAGTGAGGTCTACAGATTGGCGCATGTTTTCTGTTAATTCTCTGTATTGGAAATGTTGCCAAAGGTTGCCATTTCCTATGTTGCCAACAGTTTTACGGCAGAGTTTGTGTCCTAAGGTTTTAAAAATAGGTTCACCTTTCAGTGGTGTCAATTGAAGAAGATCTCCGAAAACAATAATGTGTTTTCCACCAAAGAGCTCTTCGTAGTTTGTTTTAAGTACTTCTTGCAATCTGAGGTGAATCAAAGCCAACATTAGGTTGGAGACCATGCTCAGTTCATCTATTAGTAGCATTTTCATTTGTTTTAACACTCTGCGTAGTTCCATTGCAGCTTCTGTGGAAAGTTTGTAATATTCTAATTTATTTTGGTGTTCTACTGGAAGGAGTAGTAATCGGTGTAAAGTGACACCGCCTATGTTGTAGGCAGCTAAACCTGTGGGGGCAGTTACAACAGCTGACAGTTTGTTGTTTTTCATTTGTTGAAGGAACTTGCTGATGATTTTGATTAATAAAGTTTTGCCTGAACCAGCTTCACCACTGACGTATAGTAGTATAGGTTTGTAATTTTGGCAGGTACATTCTTTATTTTCATGTTGTACACCATGTGCAATTTCTTTTGTTACTTCTTCAAAAATGGTGCGCTGCTCGTTGTTCAGTTTTGATTGTAGTACAGTTAAGTCTTCTGTATCTCCTTCATAGTGACACATGGTGTTTTCTAGCTAATTCTGCCTCATTTGCTATTTTTTTTTTTTTATTTGTTTTATTTACTTGTTTATAATCAAAACACAATTGATTTTTACAAGGAATCATTTCATAGACCGTACAAAAAAAGAAGGAAGCTAGGACAGGACACAAAAAGTTGGGAAAAAAGGAAAAGAAAAAACAGCACGTAAAAGTACAACAGAGGTGAAAAGGCAAATATAAAAAGAAGAGGAAAATCGTAACGTTTACTGAAAAAATGGTCTCTAATGGTCCATATTGAGTTGGTTCGTAGTCTCTATTGCCATTTTCAATGCAGCTTCTATTATCTTAACTGCTGCCGTCGACCATTTTGTTTTTTCACCAGCAATCAAGCGGCACCACCAGGTATCCTCCTCACGCAATGTTGAGTCATACATCAAAGGTTCCAAAAAAGCTTCCTTCAAATGAGCCGTTTTAACACAATTCAAAAGTAAATGTCTTGCAGTTTCAACCGAATCAGGCTCAGTACACAATCCGCATGTTTTAAAGGGGGATTTAGACCGAATAGCTTGAATTTCTTGTGTTGGCATTAAATTTAATCTCATTTTCATGAAGGTTTTTTGCATTTTCGTATCAGGAAATTTTATGCAATAATCCAATGGTAATCTCAACTTATTGGTCGCTGGCAGGAGATGGCGTAATAGTTTTTTAATAGTAGCTGTTTCACACGTTTTAATCCAATCTTCATGAGCTATTTTAGTTTTTATCTTTCCAGGATTTTGAAGTAGATCGTCATAAGTGCAGGCCAAATCTCTGAGTTTCTTTGAGAGCTTTTGTTTCCACCTATTCAAAGCCTTGCAGCGGCCTTGATTGAGTTCCGCCTAGATAATTTTGTAAATCGACAGCGTTTCTGGCATTATGATTTTCTGGAGGAGTCTCAATTGACTTTGTTCGACCGATGCAGCCAATGATAATAGACCGAGTTCTCGTCTAATAGCTGATATTGATGTCGATTTAGGGAGTCCCAAAAATGCTTTCCAAAGATAGCCCTCCAGTTTTGGCCAGATGTTTTCCTGAATGTTTAGGGCCGCATCCATTCCATATGTTACAGACAGTACCACCTTTTGCTTGTAAAATTGAATAGCTGGTAATAGGGAACATTTCCCATATTTACGGTCTACTAAGCTTGTTTGTGTTGTCAGTATTTTCATTTTGCTCCACAAGGCCCGAAGAGTTGAATTTTCTGAGCTTGTTGCATCGATCATATATTCCTAGATATTTTATTTCTGTAACTATCTCTATCTTCGTGTCATTCAGAAACCAAATGTCCTTTCCTCTCGTTTCTGATCGATTTTGTCCCATAACCAAGATTTTGGATTTTGCAGTGTTAATCGCAAGATCGTTTTCATCTATATATTTGGCCAAGTTGGTCAATTGGCATTGAAGGCCTATTTTGTTTGATCCATAAGGATCAAATCGACCGCAAAGAAAAGTCTTGATATTAGGTTATTGCCAACTTTTGGTGGAAACGATCGAACTGCTGATTGAGTATGTTGAACATCTCCTAAGAAGGCAATAAAGAGAGCCGGAGCAAGCGGCCAACCTTGTTTCACACTGTGTTCAGAATTGATCTGGTCCGACAATGTGTCCTGTCTATTGAGACGGACTCTGATTTTTGTGTCGGTGTGAAGTGCAATCACTGGCTCTAAGATTTTCATGTGGCAGTTCCAATTGATTAGTTTTGACCATAGCTTTTGTCGACTGATATCAAAAGCTTGTGACAAGTCTATGAACGCTACAAAAACTTTCAGTGCACCATTCTTTGTATTTTCTTTTATGATATTCAAAATCATGATGTTGATGCTGGTGCTTGCGTTCTTAACAAAGCCCGTTTGTAGTTGGTCCAAGCATGGAGATGTTCTTGCCCATTTGTGAAATCTAGTTAGGAGGAGGGTGGCAAATATTTTTCCCATGATGTCAAGCAGGGCTATGGGACGGTAATTGGCCGGGTTGTCGGTTTCCCTTTTTAAAAATTTGGACTATCACTGCTTCAGTCCATGTTTTTGGAATTTGCTTGGTGATTTGACATTGCTTGAAGATTTTTGTTATGAGGACCGACGGAACGGGTGACCTTGATGTTTTCAATTTAGAGATTGTTGATAGAATTTCTTCTCATTCTGCTAGGTCTACCCAGGTTGTTTCTTTAGAAAGTATATATGTATTTAATGATGAAGGAAGAGGTGAAAATTGGTGTGCGAAGAAGGTTGTCCAGGTCGTTCCGGTATAGGATTTGTCAATTGGTTTTGAGTCTGAGAATCCTTATTCTTAATTAGGGTCCAAAAGTCTTTTGTGCTCTTTGAGGTTAACGTTTTGAGCATTTGCTCTGCGTCATTTTGGTACATAACTGCTTTATGATTTTTCAGCCATGATCTATATGATTTTGTTGCTGCCTTACGCCTTAATTTCTGCAGTTCTCTTCTTTTCTTGACTAATTGCATGTCATACTCATGTGGACCATTTTGCTTTACAGAAACTCGCGTTTCTTGTTTTCGCCTGTAAGTCAAGAGAAGAGGGAGATAATTTGCCCTGGTTTGAGCCTCACGGGTGTAGCTGCTTTCTTCGCGGAATGTGTTTGTGATTCCTTTTATGTTTGCTGCCGTTAACTGTATACGTGTTTGCTTGGTTGACAACTCTGTCAGCTGTATATATTTCTTTATGGGCCCTAAATGTTTCGAAAGCAATTGTCAATAAGTTGTGGTCACTAGCTTTCGTTCTGTAGACTTCAAAGAAACCCACAAATGGCAGAAGGGAATGCGAAATAAAGATGTAATCCAACGTCGCTGTAGTTTCAGCTCGCTACCATGTAGGTATAGGTGGTAGCTGACCTCGGACAGTTGCCACATTGTGGAAGTTTCTGGCATCCATGAGATCTGCCCATGCCCTGCCCCTTTCAGCAGATGGTGAGATTGATGTGATGGAGGGAAGCTAGTCACACTTCGCGTTTAGATCCCCGCAAATGATGATATAATCATTTGCCAATTCAATTGTGAGTCTGTCCAAAATTTCTGCCACTGAGTCACAGAACTCAGTGTTATTTACTTTTTGCGGGTTCCAATAGACGTTTATAATAGCCAGGTTTGATTTAGTTCTTCTCCTTAGAACCTCGTCTAAATGAACCCACTCCGTTTGCAGAGCTAGAATGCCATAAGTTTCTGCCACCTTCTTTTTAATAGAAATGCCCGAACCAACTCGAACTGCAGTTAAGAGGCCTGATGGTCTGCCTAAAATGCCTTTGACCGCAGGAGAATCGTATTGAGCACTGTTTTAGCCATCAACCATGTCTCCTGGAGACATATTATGTCAAATAGGGCTAGGTCCAGGGCATCTAGTTTGGTCAAGTGTTCATGTCCCTCGTGTTCCTCATGCTCATGCACATCGTTGTTGCATGCAATGGATCTTTGGACGTCAATGTAGGTGACTGGTAGGGGAAGGTTGTATCTTGTCTTTTTCGTTGTTAATTTTTAGGGTTCGGGTTTAAGACATTTTTCAACCATTTCCATGGGCCTTACGATTCCCTTTTTTTAGTCTGACCCTGATCAGATTTTTGTTTTGGCGAGACATCATGTCTATAATTTTTCTCCGATCTTAATATTCTTCTTCTTGAGTTTTCTTCATAATGTGGTCTTAAGTTATTTGTTCTCTCATTCGGAAAGTTATGTCTAGGTTGGAATCTTCCACGGCGCAACCCACCTTCATCTTTGTTGGTTTCCCATCTGTTGTTTTTATACAAATCTTCAGTTTTAGACCAATATTTGGGACGTTGTCCGTCCGTTTTGTATAAGGAGCCAGAGTTATTGACGTGAGGTGGCGACAGTGATATTTCTGAGAGAGCGAAGCCCATTTGTTTCAGCTCTGCCATCACATCTTCTTTTAGATCACGACTTACTACGTTTTTAGCGTGAATATACGCTCTCGCCCGTTTTTTTCTCTGTGATAGGGCTCGATTAAGACGAGATCTGTCGTATTGAACGGTTTCAGCTTTGGCACTTTTCTTAGAATCTTTAAAACCGCCTTCCTGTTTAAAACTAGGAAGTTATCCCCAGCTCTCAGTTGTTCCATCTTAAAAATTTGAGTGGAGCTTGTTCTTGCCTTTTCTAGAGGTGTCAGGCCTGGGACGCGCTGCATTTTTGCTCTCTGGTTGATTCATTTTCACAGCCGCTACTTTATTTTTGAAATCCTACCGTTTTTCCAACTGGTTAGTTGGAGTTTTATTTGGGTTTTGCTGGAGAGAACCCTTCTCAATGTGTCAAGTACTGCGTCATCTAGTGGGGGAACTTCTGGTGTAGTCGTAGCCGAGGTCAAGTTTGTATTTCCTTTATAAGAAGTAGGTTTAATGTCGGCATTAGACTTTGGATCTGAGGTTTGTTGGGAGCTCTGGGCTGGTTCAATAACCCCATCATGATCAAGATGTACAGTTAAATCCAGCAGTGACGAGTTCACTGACAACCCAGTTGCGAAAGACAGAGTTGTCTAATTCGATTATCGTGTGATCCAGCTGTGATGAGTTTTTGATAACAGATCCCTGCGTCACTGCTGAAGGAATTGCTACTTTGCTTTGAGATGACACGTCTTGTTTAGCAAATTTAAACATTGTAGCTACTTTTAGTGTTTTTTTCTTTTTTTTCGCTGGGTTGTGGTTTGGGATCTAACCGAACAGTCTGCCTGCTAGGACCTTCCCCTTTATTTTCGCTATTTGCCAGACTTGTATCTGGCTGCGGAGCTGGTTCTATTTGGGAGCTTGTTTCATAGTCCCGGCAAATGTTAGAAGGAATTCTAGTTCCAATTAGAGCTTCTAAATGGAGCGATTCTTAATTCCCATTGTCGTTCTCGCGCCGTATTTTGTTGGTCTAAGGCTGTAATGAAGCCCTCAAGAAAGGTTACTTTAGAGTTTGTCATTGCTGTTAGTGTGAGCGAGTCTTTCATTGTATCATTTATTGACTCATACAGCTTTACAAAGGGGGCAAGTCCCACCGTAATAGCTGACATGATTGTCAAAAGTTCTTTCTTTTTACCAGGAGTGTCTTTTGGAGGATTCAAAAAAATGTCACTGGATCTTCTGCTTTTTGGTGGCGTCGAAGTGTCTTTTGGCAAATAGTTTTTAGTTGGTGAAACTACTAGTGGTGGATCAGCGGGCTTCGTCTTTAGCCTCAAAAGTATCTGTGGGGATTGAATCAATGGTAGGTGGAATTTGCTCCTTTGTTCAGTTTCAGCCATTAAGTTGGTGGTAACTAATGGTGCTGAAAAGACTGATGAATCCATTACCAAGTCACTCTTCCCTGGTCGCTTGGGTAAAACGCCTTCGTCAAAGGGGTTTGATGAACCAGTTGCCGGTACCGATAGGAGTGGCTTAAGATAAGTATTCCGGAGTTGCTGGTTTCATGTAACCTCTTCAAATAAGGTCTCCACCTCTGGCATATAGGGCCCTACAGGTGTATCTTGTGCATTGTTTCCCGTAGTTTTCCTTTGTTTGGGTGCCAAAGGTATTTCTAGGACGGCGTCCAAAATTTCTGCGTCAGAGAGCTCTGCCTCACTTTCCAATTTCCTCTTCAGTTGTTTAGAGAAAAAGTTTTTGAAAGCGTGAGAAATTAAAGGATTGGGGAAGGTTGACTTTCCGCGTCTACTTTCTTTGTCGTTGCCCTGGATGTGTTCTTTTTTTGCTGGTGACCTTGAATCCCAGACTCCCTCAGGTCCTAGGTTTTTTTTGTTGGCAGGGCTTTTTTTTTTTTTTTTAAATATCTCCTTTGCTATTTCTCTACTATGTGCATAAGGGTCGCTGGCCGAGCCGTTTGGTGCATTAGGTAACGTTTCAGATTCTGATGGAATGGTTATGTGCACCCCCTCCTTCTGACCAGCGACAGAGTTTAACAGATGATCCGTAAATATTTCAGATAGGGATGGTTGCAAGGAAATAGAAGATAGCACAGGTATGTCTCCATCAAGTCTATCAAACGGTTTGACGCTTGGTTTAGTGTGGATTTCTGCTTGTGTCGTAACTCGAGGAATCGGCTGCTCCCCTACATCTAAGCCCACTTGAGAGGGCAGTTTATTTTGAAAAAGTTTATCTGGAGTTGCACCATCGTTATCCGTCCGCGGTACAGCACTGGTGGAAGGTTTGTGAAGTTCACCTCCAATTGGAGCACCAGCGGCCGGCAAGCTCGGGTCTGACCCACGGCGCCCTTCGGCTCCGCGGGTCACAGCCCCACTCGCCGCAGCGGAGGCCTGCCGGTCGCGTGCTGTCGATGTTTGGGAGGTCGATGAAAGAGGTAGCGCGTCAACAGACAGAGCCAATTCCACCCCCCCGTCTGGTCCAGCCCTCCTGCAGGTACGTGGGAAGCGGGAGGGCAATGGGGTAACGTTACACGGGGGGAGAAGTATGTTGTGACAAACAACCGTGACGTCTTCAGCGTTTACCTCGGGGTTAGAGTCTTGAGGCTGGGCACCACACTGAAAATCGTCTCTTCCGCCAACGGCTTAGGCTTCACCTCCGACATAAGGGTAAGGGGCCGTAAAGCTTGAAGTTGATGAAACAGTTGAAGCTACGATCACCGCCTTTCTTTGCGCCGAGGAGTTACAACTTTTGCTAAATCCTTTCCGAATCTCTGATCGAGAGGGCAGGCTCCTCAGCACCCTGCCGGACAGACTTTTCGGTGGCGGCGGGTGGACCGCGTTTTCAATAATCCTATCGTTGGTTCTACAGAGCTGCGAGGCTCAAAGTTCGTCTTGCATGTCCATAGCTCCTCTTGCCCCGCTGTAGACTGCTGATGGGAGCCAACTTTGCGTGCCGCTCTGCGTGGATGCTGGGGTTTTTCAACCACTGACACCGTAGAAAGACTAAGCAGGTAGAGAGGCAGGGGACTGCTGATGACTGCTCGCACCTCAGCGAGCCAACTCCGCGTCATTTGCTATTAGTGGCCGTCCCAGTGGTTCTTGGCTTCCCGTTACAGTAGGTTGACTACTGTAGCAAGTGTCCTTATCTACTTGGGCCTGGAGTAGTTCTTCGTGTTGCCATTCATTGTGCAACATTGTTTTGCATTGCGTAAAGTTTACATCAGTGATAGTGCTTTCATTTGCTTTGAAAGATTCTTCATAGGAGTCATAGTTATCAAGTATCTCTTCTTTTCTCCATGGTTTAAAAAGTTGTAGCAGGGACATGTAATATAGTTCTTTCTGTTGAGGAGTTTTTAATGACAATTTGATATGATTAATTAAGCTTCGTTTGGTAAGTTTCACTAAGCTGCCTTCACAATCTGTCCCTCTAGATCTACCTTTTTTTATTGGGTTTTATATTATTTTTGTATGCAAAGTTTTGGGCTATGTGGTATAGACACATGGTTTCCAAAGTGGTACTCCTGTTCGGGTAGTATGTGTCTAGTAAATAGTTTTTCAAAATGTCTTGGCTGTTGGGATCATTTTTGGCTATTGTTTCTATGTCCTCATATGATTTGAGAACTCTTTTTCTAGATATAGCAAGACCAAGACTTAGCGATAATATATTTTCAGATTTTCCATACAAAGCAGTACCGGTTAAACGATCTGCAGCTTCATAGGAGCCACATTCTCTGTGAGAGAGCATTTTTATGCCTAAACTGTACAATTTCTGAGATAGTGTTTTGTCTGATGATAGGTCATTCCATAGGTCTTGAAGCTCTGTTTTTTCTGCTTTGGTTAAGTAGGCTGTAACATATCGTGCAACTGCAGTGGAATTGTCTGCAATGTACTGCACATCTATGTTTGCATTCCATAAGAGGGCAATGATTGCATTGCAATCATTGATATATTTGATTCTTCGTTCTTTTTATGTAATACGTGTTCTTAGGTGATTTACCTTTAACACTATGTCTAACTGAAGACATGAAGTTGTTCACTTCACCTGTTTCTGTAACTGGTCTAGGGAAACCAAAGCGGCATTTGGTGTAGTATTTCCCTTTGTTTTTGTATTTGCAACGACAATATTTGCCACGTTTGTGTCTTTGATATTGTACTATTTGTGATGAAGATCGCGGTTTGTTGCTTTTGATGGAATTTCACAAGTGACATATTTTCTGATAAACTGTAAAACAGTAGAATCACGGTTTTGACCAAATTTAGGAGAATCTTTAATCCATAAAAGCATGTGGATATGTGGTGCTCCTCTGGCTTGGTATTCTTTTCTCCCAAATAAGTGTTGCACTTCTCCAAGGGAGGAACAGTTTTATTACAAATAAAGTGTAGCATAGCAATGAAATGATGGTAGAAATATCTTGAAACATTAACAGGATCTAGAGAGCAAAGTTCTCCAGGTGTTAGTATATCTATGTTTGTTTTGTTTTTGTTTGATATGCGTAGGAAATCATGTACATCTCCCCATGCATATTCCGCACAACTTAATGTAACAAACCCAGTGGGTGGGCCAAGGTTTCTTGTCATACAACGTACATCTCAGTGACGTCGGAACCAGTACTCTTTCGTTCCACGCATGTTTGCAAACAGATTTGTAATGCTAGATTGTAAAACCTCATCTTTTTCTTGCGCTTTTTGTATTAATTGTGTAGCTGACATATTTTGAAAGTGGGTTCCTGATTTCAATATGTGTGCAACTCCGTAACACAGAGTTGCTAGTTTACTTTCAAAGAGTAGGTGGGATATGTATTCCACATTTTGTCTAAATCTGGGATCTTCGTAATGAGCGGTATTCTGATGCTGTTATCGGAGTGGGTCTATCATCGTACCTTCCTCCTTTGCCCGTAGGAAAGAGTAGAGGATAAGCAAGTGCTTCTATACTTTTTTCCCATATGCTCATTGGTACTCCTTTGGTTTGTCGCATTTGGTACATTTCTAGTGCATCATCTATGGTGTCATTAGAGTGTAATGGATGAATTGTATAATGGTCTAAAATATTGGATACTGTAGCAGGATCTAGAAGTTCAAATGGCCAATTTCTGGTGACTCTTGAATTATTTCAGTTGTTTCCCTTAAGTTTCCTGCAATATGTATTGCAAGGCTTGTCTAACTTTATGTCAGTCCACGAGTTGTTGCCAAATTTTTTTGTCTTTTGTTGGTAAACCATTTGCTAAAGCAATTAAAGATTGCTCTATTGGACGTTGCACTCCTAGAGTGTGCACATTTTCTTTCAGATCTAATGGTAAATAAACTACTTTGCCACAGATGCCTTTCACCAATTCAGAGGGAGGTAATTTTGCTGTTTTTGGTTGAAAGTGTATTATTGCTTGAAATGGGTGCACTGTTTGAATTATGATGCTCTCATATAAATTGAGTTGTTGTAGGGGTTTTGGTAGTGGGAATAATTCCAAGTTATTTGTGATAGCACGTGAAGTAGTTTGGTTGTTGTCAAGTTTTGTTATGCAGTAACTGCAAAGTTCTCTTTTAGATCACGACTTACTACGTTTTTAGCGTGAATATATGCTCTCGCCCGTTTTTTTCTCTGTGATAGGGCTCGATTAAGACGAGATCTGTCGTATTGAACGGTTTCAGCTTTGGCACTTTTCTTAGAATCTTTAAAACCGCCTTCCTGTTTAAAACTAGGAAGTTATCCCCAGCTCTCAGTTGTTCCATCTTAAAAATTTGAGTGGAGCTTGTTCTTGCCTTTTCTAGAGGTGTCAGGCCTGGGACGCGCTGCATTTTTGCTCTCTGGTTGATTCATTTTCACAGCCGCTACTTTATTTTTGAAATCCTACCGTTTTTCCAACTGGTTAGTTGGAGTTTTATTTGGGTTTTGCTGGAGAGAACCCTTCTCAATGTGTCAAGTACTGCGTCATCTAGTGGGGGAACTTCTGGTGTAGTCGTAGCCGAGGTCAAGTTTGTATTTCCTTTATAAGAAGTAGGTTTAATGTCGGCATTAGACTTTGGATCTGAGGTTTGTTGGGAGCTCTGGGCTGGTTTAATAACCCCATCATGATCAAGATGTACAGTTAAATCCAGCAGTGACGAGTTCACTGACAACCCAGTTGCGAAAGACAGAGTTGTCTAATTCGATTATCGTGTGATCCAGCTGTGATGAGTTTTTGATAACAGATCCCTGCGTCACTGCTGAAGGAATTGCTACTTTGCTTTGAGATGACACGTCTGGTTTAGCAAATTTAAACATTGTAGCTACTTTTAGTGTTTTTTTTTTTTTCGCTGGGTTGTGGTTTGGGATCTAACCGAAAAGACAATAATGAATACTACAAATAAATACAATAACTGCAAAGTATTAAGGGGTCAGTTATTTCGTATTTGTTGTTTTTTGCTATAAGGTAGAGAGCTAATTTAAACCATTTGGAATGTTCATTGTCTTCTACTTTGTATGTTACCTCTAAAGTTTGTGTTACTTTTATAAAAAGTTTTGCTGCAACACACACATACACACACACATGGTTTGGTACTTCAGCGGATGTACTTTTACATTTTAGTATTTCTTTTTTGTATGTGTGTAGTAGAAGGTTGCCATGTGCAAAATTGTTGCTAGTCTGTTGTAAAGCTATTGCATTTTGTAAGTGGCTTTCACTTCCAAAATATTTTCTCTGGATACGGTCGATTTCTTCTTGTAGGTCTTTGGGTGTACCATGTAGAAGAGTGTTATTTAAATTGGCTAGTTCTAAAGCAGGACTTTTAGCATAGTACAGTTTATAGACTAGATTTCTTATAGTTGAATGATGTGTTGATATCATTTTGATATGATGGAAGGTGCTTTTGCAAATAGGTCCTGAAATGCAGGCTAATAAATGTCCTTGTAGTCCTGTGTATTTGTGCACTGGACAGGTATCCATATTTTGCCGCACTTTCATTTTGATTTTGTCTTTGCCTTTCACATACCGATTGAGGAACTGGCATAAAGATTTTTTGGGAATGTTACATATTGACGTGCATGGCCATTTGTATACTGGACGTTCTGGTTCAGTCGATTGGAGAGGCAATTCTGAGTTTTCTGGGGATATTTTTGTAAGCAGTATTTCTTGTTCCATTATGGTATTAATTTTTTCATAACCTCGTCCACTGCTATGGATAGCAATTGTGTTTGGTTTTGTTTGTATGCTTCTTCAATAAAATATGGTTCTGTGCTTGTGGTGCGACTCCATTCACCTCCACAGATATTTAAGAAGTTATTTTTGTTGACATTCCGTTTATTGAGAAGTTATTTTTGTAATTTAGTAGTTAGTTTTGTTAGTGCTTTCATTCTGTTTAACACTAAAATTAATAACTTTCTTTTGAGAGGGATTGCACTGTCTATTAAAGCTTCTAAGATTAATTTTCTACGGTAGGTTTGAAGGGTTCTGCAGGACTTGTCTCCTGTTTTTATAAGATTCTGAAGGACTCCGTGGCGGAACATTTTTGTTAAATGGTATGGTTACTTGCTAGTATATCAAGATTTATAGGAGCAGTTTTAGCAGTAGTGGTAGATGAATTCTTGTTAAGCATTTTTTCTTTCGTTATACATTTTGATAGAGGAGGCAAAGTTTCTGTACTAGAAGCTTGTTTTTTTTCGCTAAATGACTGTATTAGCTGTTTTGTTTGAACGTTTTGTACAAACTCTGATAGCGAGAGATGCTTATTTTGGGCACTTTTATTTTCATTTGCTCTATTTCTGCATTGCTTTCTGGGGATTTGCTTTTTGGTAGGCATTCTTTGGAGTCTGTTGAAAAAAAAAGAAGGTATGGGTTGGGCCATTTTGCAATGTATGTGTGCTGTGTGCATGAGTGTCTGAGTATGATGGGAAAGATGTATGTGGTGGTGTGTGATTGTGCGTTGGGCAGTTGCAATGAGTTGGGAAGGCTATTCTTCTATTTGTGTGTTACTAAACTGCGGTTCAGATGAGAGTAGAAAGTGAGTTAGTGGTGAGGAGAAGCATTAATAGTAAACGTAATGGTATAAAATTAAAACAGTTCTTTGTTTTGTAGTACTAACATTCTAAGGGTTGAGAATGTTATTTGTTTTCCAAAAGAACTGGGATTTGTGTGCCATTCTGCCTGCTAATCTCGGTTTAATAATTGGGGATTTATGGGCAGAATGGTTCAGAAATCGCTGCTTTTTTTTTATGCGCAAATTACATGAATGAACCACGTAGTGTTTTTGAGGAACAGTAAAAATATTGTACTTACTCTTTTGGATATGTTTGTAGTTCAGATGCTGCTGATTTTCAGGAGAGTGGTCTTCACTGCAATTGTAAAAGAAAGAAGTTAGTAATTTTGTGTGTTTATAGCACTGATGATAATGTAGACGTTGATTTTTATGTTTTTGTGATAGTATTCTTGTTTGATATCTAAACATAGTGTATGCATGCATTTTATTTAACTACGTGCAGCGTTTATATTTTATTTACAATATGTTAGTTCAACATGCTTTGCAAATGAGTAGAATTTTAAGTGTATGAAATTCAATTCGTTTTTTAAAAAGGTGTGTTGTAGATAGACAGGTTTGGAAGTGACAGTTGATTATAGTAGATGGGAAAAATTTCAATAAGTTAATTTTATAGGTAGACATGACAACAATCTGGAGCCCCTGAGAGGGATATTTTACCACAGCAATCGGGAACATTTATTTTACCATAGGATTTCATTGGGATTAGCATTAATTTAGGTGGGAGACAATAAAAAAAAAAAAGTGCGATTTTTCAATGAAAAGTCGGGAGTCTCGCACTTAAATTGGGAGAGTTGGAATGTATGTATAGGCTATACAGGTTTAGTGGCATTACTCTGTTTATATGCATTCATAAGAGTTGTACATGTACTCTGAATAAAATATGCATACCTGTAGTTTGTATTCATGCATGTGGATATGCATGGAGCTGTAAGTAGAAATCTTGGAGACTTGTACAGTAGTTTTTGTAGTAGGTGCTTTCCAATGATATGAGACTTGTACTCAGAGTGATCAACAGTACATTTGAAGTGCGGAATTCTGATGATGGAGTTAGATGTAGAGGTCTTGGATGTGATTTATGGATGGTTGTGTGACTGCTTAGCTGTATCCAATGAGGGAATGGCACCGGGAGTGATGTGGAAAGGGTAGAAGGGCTGGCTAAGAGTTACATGCCGCGCGGACACCCACGGCTGTCCGCGGGTAGGGCATGCTACATCCGGGGTTTTCCAGCAAATCCAGTATGGAAAGGGGACTGTAGGAATCAGCCAATCAGATGTTGTGGATTTGTGTAGAAAGAGTGTGTGTAGTGAAGTTGGCAGAGGTGGAGAAAGTCAGGGTGTTGGTGCTCGGAGATATGTTTATCCATGGTTTACAGCAGTATGCTCAATGCAGGCATGTGGCAAACAATTTCGATGTTAAAGGAGTGGAGGTGGTGGGGAGTGCTGTGCCTGATTGCAATGTAGAGGGAATTCTACAAGTTTGTGAAGATATGCGTAGTATGCCTACCAGATATCTGGTAGTTTTGCACAATGGTGCTTTCCATTTGGGCTATGTGAGTGCCCCTACTTTGTTAACAAAATGCAGAGGTGGAAGGCACAACTGTGTCAATAATATGTGTTTAGGCCATTAAGTTGAGGTATGATCATAATTCTCAAAGGTGTTTCCTGAATTTCTGGTGCAGCAGGGAGAATCTCGAGGCCACTCGGGATTCAGAAAAAAGAAGCACTAGACACACACCAGTCGTTGCCAGCTGGTAGCCCTATGCTGCACTCTTGATGGGACAGAGTCCCCAATGTTATTTTGTAGAGTCTCGTGAGTCTCATCCCACTCCCTATCGGAGAGGTTTTAGGTCACGAGAGTCAGAAATGTAAGTATTCTTACGATGCAACCAGCATTTACTCAATACATCATATTTATAAGTCAAGGTGTTTTGAATCTCTGTCTATTAGCTCATCTCCAGCAAGGCACCACCACTCTGAGACGAGACAGAATTTAAACAGAAAAAGTCTTGTTTATATCAGTTTCACTAAGAACCATTTAAATTAAATTAACAACACACTATTTCCTGATAGTGTGGGAAAACATTGTCAACAACAAAAACGTATAGCATATAGAAATTGTAACAGTAGATGGGGCTAAAAAACCGTCCCCACAGGTACAGAGGTGTACTCAGATAATTATACACATTGTAACATCTTCAATTAAATAAGGAATTCATATGTTGCTGAGTAACATTGGTATGATTGTCCTTCTGAGCAGTACACTTCTTTCCGCTCAGAGTTTTATAAACACACTCCTATCAATCATGTGTGCCGACGTGTTTCGGATTAAACAATCCTTCTTCAGGGCGGGGTATGTTACAGTTTCATGAGTGTCCATAAACTCCTACAACAAGGAGGGATATACTAGTTAGTCTTATGGGAAAATAAGGGGATTTCACCAGTAACTCCTAAGAGAAGGTGCAGTACTGACCTTAATTCCTGTGTGTATGGTCAAAAACCGGTGTCAACCTGTGTAATAAATGTGCAAAATCAGAATTTGTTCTGTAGCATGAGTGAACTTGTAAAATGATGTAAATACGTTCTTGGCATACTCACCCGGAGGGAAGATAACCATCTCTCCCCGGGTGAAAGAATGGTGATAGGCTGTGACTTCCAGTGCGCAATGGCTGAAGGCAAAAACAGAACAGATGTGTGCCGTTAATGCCGTGATATTTATTGGCAGTAGATACTGTTTTTATTAAAGGGATATAAGGATATAAATGAAGTATTGCCATTGTGAGTTAATATGGCCACTAATTGATGTTCGTAATTGCAGCGGGATACGCCAATCGTGCAGGTATCTAGAAAAATCTATTCTCGTAACGTGCACGCTGGCACGAGATCTCGGGTTTAGGGACGTAAACCTCTACTCTCTAAATGTCAGGGTCCACCCTGTGTACCGTGCCCGTCACCGTGCGCGCAAGACAAAGGGTATCTCAACAAGGGTACATTTCTTTGATTGTGGTGGCCCATGGGAGGGCAGGTTTAACAGGCTTTCTGTATCACACCATGCTCACCTGAAGGTCTCCATCATTACCCTGCGGGAAGTTGGGGCCTGGGGCAGTACATTACTGCCGGGCGCCCCTCTTCCCGTCTTTGTATCACCATACTCTCCACTTTGCATTGGCGAATAAGAGTATGTCTCTATGTTTGAGACCAGTAACAATGTACATCCACATAACTTATAGATTTAATGAAATAATCTCTCTTCCCATTTTTCGACATCCAATTAATCTTGAACTCAAACTGAGCATTAAGCGGTGTAGCGACGACCAGGTGCCTGTGGGAGGAGCACGCTGCGAGCCTTTGGTCACGAGCGGCCAGTCCCACACCAAGATGGAAGTCTGGAATGGACGCGCGCACGCGCGCCAACTCCATGACGACCATGTAAACCGAGCATTTTCAAGCAGCACGTCTTGGCGACGGGCTGCTCGATCGTTCTCGGAGTTTTGTGGTCGCGAGACAGTGAGTACCCTTGTTGAGATACCCTTTGTCTTGCGCGCACGGTGACGGGCACGGTACACAGGGTGGACCCTGACATTTAGAGAGTAGAGGTTTACGTCCCTAAACCCGAGATCTCGTGCCAGCGTGCACGTTACGAGAATAGATTTTTCTAGATACCTGCACGATTGGCGTATCCCGCTGCAATTACGAACATCAATTAGTGGCCATATTAACTCACAATGGCAATACTTCATTTATATCCTTATATCCCTTTAATAAAAACAGTATCTACTGCCAATAAATATCACGGCATTAACGGCACACATCTGTTCTGTTTTTGCCTTCAGCCATTGCGCACTGGAAGTCACAGCCTATCACCATTCTTTCACCCGGGGAGAGATGGTTATCTTCCCTCCGGGTGAGTATGCCAAGAACGTATTTACATCATTTTACAAGTTCACTCATGCTACAGAACAAATTCTGATTTTGCACATTTATTACACAGGTTGACACCGGTTTTTGACCATACACACAGGAATTAAGGTCAGTACTGCACCTTCTCTTAAGAGTTACTGTTGAAATCCCCTTATTTTCCCATAAGACTAACTAGTATATCCCTCCTTGTTGTAGGAGTTTATGGACACTCATGAAACTGTAACATACCCCGCCCTGAAGAAGGATTGTTTAAGCCGAAACGCGTCGGCACACATGATTGACAGGAGTGTGTTTATAAAACTCTGAGCGGAAAGAAGTGTACTGCTCAGAAGGACAATCATACCAATGTTACTCAGCAACATATGAATTCCTTATTTAATTGAAGATGTTACAATGTGTATAATTATCTCAGTACACCTCTGTACCTGTGGGGACGGTTTTTTAGCCCCATCTACTGTTATAATTTCTATATGCTATACGTTTTTGTTGTTGACAATGTTTTCCCACACTATTAGGAAATAGTGTGCTGTTAATTTAATTTAAATGGTTCTTAGTGAAACTGATATAAACAAGACTTTTTCTGTTTAAATTCTGTCTCGTCTCAGAGTGGTGGTGCCTTGCTGGAGATGAGCTAATAGACAGAGATTCATAACACCTTGACTTATAAATATATGATGTATTGAGTAAATGCTGGTTGCATCGTAAGAATACTTACATTTCTGACTCTCGTGACCTAAAACCTCTCCGATAGGGAGTGGGATGAGACTCACGAGACTCTACAAAATAACATTGGGGACTCTGTCCCATCAAGAGTGCAGCATAGGGCTACCAGCTGGCAACGGCTGGTGTGTGTCTAGTGCCCCTACTTTGTTGGCAAATTTGGAATAGTTGGTTCAAGCAGTAATGAACATCCTTCCAAATGCGAAAGTCATTTTTTCTGGATAACTACCTAGGGCAATATGGGACAATAGTTCTGTTTTTTGTCCTCAGCAAAAGATTGCTAGGTGTGCAATCAATTGAGGCATGTGTGCTTTCATGCTTAGAGCTGGTATGTTTTTCTGTAATAACGAGAATATTGATTCGAGTAATGCTGTTTATTTTGAAGATGGTATTTCTTTATCTTTTTTGGGAAATGCCAGGTTGTTTTGGAATGAAAGGGTTGCTTTGGAGAAGGTTATGTGAAGATTTTAGTTGTAAAGTAAGAAGAAAAACCCCCCCAAAAAAATACAAAATAACAGGTGTCTGTCAGGCATCTGCAAAAAAAAGAAAAAACACGTCTCTTTTCAGAGCCCACCTCAAAGGGGAAATGGGGCACACTATTTAAATGTACATTCACCACGCTCAGATCTTCGATATGACCGTGGACATGGCGGTAGTCTGCGGACAACACGTTTTACATACTGGGATTCTGGGGTGGAGAGGCATGCAAATGAGAATAAGCGGAGCTAGAGATTGGTCAGTAAAGTTTAGTGGGTGTGTTGTGTAAGGAGAGATTTTGTGAGAAAGTCTTTTTCCTGAGAGAACAGATAGCTATGGCTGTGTGTTTTCGAAAACAAATTATCTGGATTTTGGAAGACTCATGGATACATTGGTTGGAGGTGCATGCAGAATGTTGTGGAGTAGCTGCAGATCTTGGATTCCCTCATGTGGAAGTGTACTGGCATGGAGTGCGTGGAATGAAGTGGCTGGACTTGGTACCTTAGAAACAGAGCATCATCCGGACATAATTATAATTCATTGTGGAGGGAACAGTTTAGGACATGTGTCTGGAATTTCTTTGCAATTTGAATGAAAGAAGGACTTGAGAAGGTCATGGACAGGTTTCCAAATTCCCAAGTAATTTTTTCTCGTATTGCGCAAAGACAAACGTGGCTGTGTTCTTCTTTATTTGGTCCACAAATGGAGACAGCGAGGCGCAATGTCAATAAGGCTGTTTGTGCCTTTCTAAGAGATGTTGGCATGTCCTCTTTTCACAATGAAAATATTATGTTTCGTAGCACATACATTTTTCGCAGAGATGGAGTCCATCTCACTTATGGTGGCAATCAGATTTTTCTGAGAAATGTACAAAATGCATTGCAACCTTTTTTGGAATTAGAGTGACCTATTTTGCAGTAGATGTTGACGATTTCAAGTTTTTCAAACACACAAAAACACCACCAAAAGGAATAAGAAAGGGCAGGTGGAGAGAGGAAGATGTAGGGTGGGCCTTACTTGGGTAGGTAGCAGGTCTTCTTCGAAGACTCTTCCCCCCTGCAGAGTACTGCATATACAATATTGTGACCCTCGAAAGGTAAGGGTCAACAGCATTGCGAATGGCCTGTGAAGCAGCTGGAGGGATGCGCTCTCCCACAGGAATGTCTTTTGTGGCGAGAGGAGCGGAAACGGAGGATGCTGTAGAGGAACTCAACCTACTACGTTTATCACAAGGTACAACCTTGCGAATGTGCGCACTTTGGAATGAAGTTAGGTGTTGCTTCATGGATGTCGTACCAAAGCTGTACGATCCACATCTCCCACGACTCAGCAGCAATTTGCACTGGTTACAGGTGACCTTGTTCCCACGTGCTTTTGGTACGTTACCATAAATGGTAAACAACCACCAGGCTCAAGACTCCCGGTGAGTGCTGGTAGTAGGGAGTTCCTCGACCTCATTCTATTCATCCTCTTCATCCTCGTTCTCTACATCCTCACACGTGTTCCCCTCTGCAGGCCCTTGGGGAGGAGGTGGTGGAGGGTTTGGGGTGGTGCTGAGGTAGATGTAGTAACAGCAGCCATGGATGCCATTAGGGTTGATGAGATAATCTTAGCAAGAGCAGCAAATCTTAGCAAGAGCAGCAAAGGCAGCAAAAGTCAATCTGCAATAGCCAGAAGTACAATGAAGATCAGCTCTGGGGTGTGGCCTTTTATAGGGGTGGAGGGGTGCACCTTCCGAACATATCAAACACCAAAAAAGGTTCAAAAAAGTTACAAAAAGTATGTGGAAGCCAGGGCCATTGTCTGGGACATTTGAAATGGTGAATGGCGCGTGTTCTTAGGACAGTTTCAAGTTGGCTGCGGATGGTACAGACTGGTATAGTGACCTTAGGATTTGTCCATTTTGTTCACTTACGGATATCTCAGACAGCAGGTGTATTCTACGAACAGTTCCTTCTTGGTTCCAAACGGTACGGACAGGTATAGTGTCCTTAGGACACCCCCATTTTGTTCATTTACGGACATTCCAGACACATGGTGTGTTCTAAGAACAGTTCTATCTTGGTTGCGAATGGTACGGACAGGTGCAGTGTCCTTAGGACATCCATATTTTGTTAATTACGGACAGGCGCGTTGTCCGGGGACATTTTAACTGCTTTTTGAAAAAAAATAAGACACAAAGAATTTCATTAAAAGAAACAATTTTTTTCTTGATGTCATCAATGTCATTTGTGATGTCATCTTTGATGTCCTGGGTGTTAGTCTTAGCAGTGCACGGTGGTGGCGCGAGTTATGGTTGCTGAGCTTACCAGAACTAGCGAATTTAAGGGGTTTTTCGGTTTTACTTGGAACCATAACGTCCCTTTTTTAACTGAAAAAATAAAAAATAAAAATTGTATATATAAATATATATATTTTCAAACTTCATTAGACTTATTTGCAGTGGGTTACAGGGAGACCACCACATCATATTAGGATTCTTGTCCTTGTACATACATTTTACAATATACACTTCTCCTCTCCATTGTTTATATCATGTGTTATGTTATGTTGCATTTATATAGCGCCTTATGTACCATTGGTATAGTCTCAAGGCGCTGGTAGGTTGAACGCCCTTGGAAACCGAAGTTCAAGTCAGTAGATAGAGTAGAGAGAGTAAAAGGTGTGTGTGAGCACCGTGTATGCGTGCAGCTGGTGTGGCATTCGTGTAATAGCGGCTTCTTAGCATTAGGTGTGGTGGTTGGGAGATCAGGCGTATGTGTCTGTTCTGGCAGGACTATCCAGACCGATTCTGGCTGCGTTAGGCCTGAGGAGAACGCCTGGCTGGAGAGTGTAACCAGCAGTGTTTAGTTAGAGTGATGTGGAGTATGAGGCGGATGTTGTTATGAGAACAGCTATACCGAATGGTGTCATAGTATCTCTGTGTTCTAGTTGAGTGGTGGTGTAAAGGAGAGAGTAAGCGTGGTGATGTGATATTTACATGCTCTTTCAAACGTTCTACGCACTCTGAACCATTCCATGTATGTTGCGTAATTCTATGCGCTCCAATTTGTTCCATGCACTCCAATCCGTTCCACGCTCTCTAATTCGTTCCACGCTCTCTAATCTGTTCCATGCTCTCTAATCTGTTCCATGCTCTCTAATCTGTTCCAAGCACTCCGATCGGTCGATGTATTCCACGTTGATTTATGAACACCATCCATATATTTTACACGTACCTTCCCATATTATACCAGTACCTTCCACATACTTCACCTGTTCTATCCATATGCGTCACCCGTTCCAACCATATACGACATCTGTTCTATATCACCCATTCCATCCATTTTCTACCCTGTTCCATCATTCTGGCGTTCTTCCGCTCTAAGCATTCATCTATTCTACGCACTCGTACCATCCACATACTTCACCCGATCCATGTACATATTTCACCAGTTCCATCCACATACAACACCTGTTCCAACCATGTACGACATCTGTTCTATCCACATACATCACCCATTCCATCCATGTTCTACCGTGTTCGATCATTCAGGCGTTCATCCGCACTAGGCACTCGTCCACACTAGGCACTTGTTCTTACTGCGCACTCACCTGCTCTAGTCACCCACCCACTCTGCGCACCCAGACGCTCTGCGCACCCAACTCCGCTCTTACACCCTACTCCGCTCTTACACATTCCTCTGATTCTTGCACATTCCCCCGTTCTTGCACCCTCGTCTGCTCTGCACACCCGTCCGCTCCTCATACCCATCTGCTCTTACACACTCGTCCACTCTTACACACTCATCCGCTCTTACACACTCGTCTGCTATAAGCACCCTTCCGCACTAAGCACTCATCCACTCAAGGCAACCATCTGCTCAGCGCATTCATCTGCTTGGTGCACTCATCAGTTCTGCTCACACATTCGCTCTATGCACCCATCTGGTCTACGCACCCATCCACTTTACGCACCCGTCCGCTCCACGCACTCGTCCGCTCTAAAACATACATCAGCTCTATGCACTCCTGCAGGTCTACACAATTCTTCCGCAATCATCCGCTCAACACGTTCATCCGCTCTACACATCCGTCCCCTCGATGCAATCGTCCGCTCAATGAAATCATCCGCTCAACACACTCATCCGCTCAATGCAATCATCTGCTCTGAGCACCCTTCCGCTCAATGCATGCGTCTGCTCTACACACTCATCCGCACTACACACTCTTCCGCTCTTCATACTCTTCGGATCTACACACTCATCCGCTCAGTGCACTCATCCGCTCAGCACACTCATCCGCTCAGTGCGCTTCAACCATTCTACCGATTTCGTCCGCTCTACTCACTTCGTTCAATCATCATGCATTATCGGTTCAGGCCATGTCACTGGTCTCGTCTTCTCATTATTCATTTCGTTCATTTTGTTCATTTGTCCATTGCAATCATTACACCTATTTCTTTAATTTAATCGGCAATTACTGTTTTCGTACGATTTATTCATTTAATCCATTTCACCTCATTGATCTAATTTCCTCGTTCTATTTTGTTTGTCCTTTTAGTTTAAATTAGTGGTTTTTAGTTGTAGATTTCTCGTTTGGATCTTGATGTTGTACTGTTATTTGTTATATTGTTATTTAGGATCTAGTAGTTTGTTGGGTTGGTGTACTTGCGATGGTGTTATTCAGTTTGAGTTAGTTTCAGTACAGGGTTGGTTTTAGGGGAAGAGCCAACTTTTCAGTAATTTGCGGAAAGACATTAGATCTTCAGTTAGGCGGATGTGGGGTGAGAGAGCGTTCCACGGCGTGGGGGCCAAGGCTGAGAATGATGATCCGCCTAACCTGACTGAGTTTGTTTTAGGTATGACTAAGATCTAACTCAGCCAGCCTCCTAGAGTACGTGGAGGTTGATAGGGTTTTAACTTGTCTTGAAGATATTGAGGTCCGGTTTTATGCAGTGCTCAGTGAGAAATGCGTAAGGTTTTAAAGGTCACCCTTCAGGCCACTGGAAGCCAGTGGAGAGTTTTGAGGGCTGGGGTGATGTGGTCTCTTGGGCCGAGCGCTAGTAGTAGTTTGGCTGCAGCATTTTGTTCTCTTTGTAGTTTACTTATTTGGTAAGCGTGGATTCCAAGGTAGCGTGGGTTAGCGTAGTCCAGTCTTGATATAACAATTGACTGGACCGCAGAGAGTCTGTTGGGAAAGGAGAGATATGGAAATATGCACCTACGAGTTTTAAGGTGGTATTGGCAGGACTTTGAGACATTGTCGACTTGGCGCAAGGGTGTTAGGTCAGAATCAAGGGTGCATCCAAGGTTTTTTACTGATTTCGAGGGAGTCAGTGAATTGCCCATGGCAGATGGCCAGGGTAGTGGGTGTGGAAGAAGTTCAGAGTTGCCACATACCATGATTTCTGTTTTGGAGGGGTTTAGCAAGAGGTGGTTTCTGGTCATCTAGAGCTCTATGTCGAGGAGGCAGGAAGCGAGGTCAGGTCGGGAGTTGGATTTTGAGTTCAGGAGTTTTAGAATTAGTTGAGGGTCATCGGCGTAGTTGCAACATAGGAGGTTGTGTGAGCGAATTATTGGTGGAAGGGTGATCAGGTAGAGATTGAACAGGAGGGCAGATAGGCATGCTCCTTGTGGAACTCCCATGTCAACTGGTCGTGCTTGGGAGGAATAGGAGGAGAGAAGCGTTATTTGGTACCTATCTTTGAGGAACAAAGCTATCCACTTTGGAGCGGTTCCACAAATTCCTAGGGAGTGGAGGCGGTCCAGGAGGATTGGGTGATTGATTGTGTCGAAGCAGCTGATATGTCGAGAAGGATTAATGCAGCGCATCCTGCGGCGTCTGCCGTGGTTTTGAGGTCATCCCAGATTGAGGTTAGGGTGGTTTCAGTTCCGTGTCGGGCTCTGAAACCTGATTGAGCAGGGTCTAGGAGATTGTTGGCTTCGACAAAGGCATTTAGGTGGGCGTAGGCAGTTCAGTCAATGAGTTTGGCAAGGAACCTTGTGTTTGTGATGGGGAGGTAGTTGTTGGGCTCGAGAGGGTTGAGGGAAGGTTTTTTTAATAGGAGTTCTGACGTGCACCGTTTTGAATGCATCGGGAAAAATTCCGGAAGCAAGAGAGTCATTTATGATGGTTCTTGCATGTTCTCCTGTGCAGGTCGATGTGAAAAATTTCTTTAAGGGCTTGGCCGGGCAGGGATCCAGCGGGGAGCCGGATGGTTTGCGGGTGGAGAGGAGTTTGAGAAATTGGTCTGCTGATATTGGACTAAAGGAGTTGAACTTTGGTTGGCTAGTGGTCGCTGGCTATGGGATGGCTGGTATGGACGGTGGTTTGCCTGGAGGATATAACAGCGCGACTTTGTTGGTTAGAGCGTTCGTTCTTTCGAGAGCTGTGGTGTAAAAGTGGAGAGAGAGAGAGAGTGAGTCACACAGCGATTGAGAGGGGGTCGGCGCAGTGGTGGTGCATGATGGTTTGGTGAATTCGGTGATGATTTTGTGAAGTTCTTTGCTGGGGTTTTTACATAGAATTCGGAAGTTGTAATGGGCTTTTTTTGCTTTCCGGAATTTCGGCCTTGTACTGATGGAGGTGCCGGGCTAAGGTGGATCTGCTCAGGAGAGTTTTGTCTTTCCGCCATTTGCGTTCTAGGTATTTGTATAGTTGTTTACTGGTTTTCAACTCAGGTGTGAACCATCTAGGAAAGTGGCCACGGCGGGCTGATGGTCTGCAAGTGGGTGTGAGTCGCGTTAGAGAGGTATTGAGCCAAGAGTCCAAGGCGTCGGGGTTCAGTCGATTATTGAGTAGGCAGGTAGGGGAGGGGAGATTGGAGGAGTGCGTCGGCTAGGTCAGGAAGGATTATTAGTTTCTTCCAGCATTTGCTTATCGACGGAGGTTCAGGTTCGGGAGGCGGGTTGGGAGAGCGAATGTGAAAGAGACAATGAAATGATCGGACCATATGATAGGGGTTGAGGGGTTTAGATGTATCTGGTTGTGGGAGCTGAAGATGGCATCAAGAGTGTGTCCTTAATGGTGGGTTGGGCCGTTGATGTGGGGTTGGAGGTTAATTGCGTCTAGGCCGTCAACAAGAGAGTGTGTCATAGGGTTGGTGGGAATGTCGAGTCATATGTTGAAATCTCCCAGAAGGGTGAGGTTGAGATGGTTTAGTTGGAGTGCGGCAATAGAGTCACAGAGGTTGTTTGAGAATTGTCTGTCATAGCCAGGGGGTCTGTAAATTATTAGGAAGCTGTGGGAGAACGAAGGGGAAAGTGATAGTTTAATTAGGAGTGATTTGCAGGAAGGGATGGAAGTTTGGTTGTCGATGATTGAGCCGTGGAAGTGAGATTTGTAGGCAAATGCTAATCCTCCTCCTCTAGAAGGACGGTTCAGTGGGATGAGGGAGTAGTTGGTGGGGGGGGTAGGCTTCATTGTCGATAGGGCCGAAGTCATCAGAGAACCAGGTTTCAGTGATGAAGACCAGGTCTGGTTTGTCAGAGGCAAGGCTGTCAAAGATGCTGTGTCTGTTTTTTGCTACAGATCGGGCATTGAATAGGATGCAGTTCACTTCCGTAGAAGAGCTGCAGAGATGGGTGCAGGGGGGGAGAGGGTGGAGAGAGGGGTGGGATGCTTGATGTTCGATGGGAAGAGTGGGCGAGCGGAGAAGTAGGCAGGTTTTCGGAGGGAGTGGATGGGAGTGTGTTGGGATGTTGCGGTTTGGTCCGAGAGACTTGAGGGTGAGGTGTGTTGGGTTCAGAGTTTCAGCAGTGGTTGGTGAGAAGTCAAGGGAGAGGGGTTTCAAGCAGGGTGAAGCATGGGGAGAGGCTGGTGAAGGGGGGAATGAGGTGGTGGGGCGAGACAGAGAAGGTGATGAGTGTTGAGCGATTGAGGCGGACCAGGTACGTTTCCTCTTTAGTGTCTTTGTTGCGATTGGTGTGTGCGAGAGGGTAGGGGGGGTCGGAGGGGGAAAGGGATGATGCTTCCGTTCTTGCTAGGGCTAGGCGTGCAGTTTTTAGGGAGGGGAAGGAGTGCGGTCATGGTGGGATGGAGGTGGGGGTTGATTAGGAGAATCGCGGGGTGGATGATTGCTGGGCGGGGTGTACTTCGGAGGTTTGTGAGGGGAGCGTGTATGATCGCAGTAGGCTGCTCGGTGGGGTTCGCACAAGTAGGGGTCTTAGGGTGGATGGCACGCCATCGTGCACCTCTGGCATGGTGTTTGGTAAGGGGATGGGGCGGGGGGACAGGAGGTAGGATTGGCTGGAAGGGGGGGGTGCGTGTATGATCGCGGTAGGCTGATCGGTGGGGTTCACACGAGTAGTGGTCTTAGGGTGGATGGCCGCCATCATGCACCTCTGGCTTGGTGTTTGGTAGGGGGGTGGGGGGTGTGATGATTTGGGGTGGGGGGATGGGAGGTAGGTTTGGCTGGAAGGAGGGTGTGGTGTCCGGTGGTCGTTTCCGGTAGACCTTAGGGGAATGTGTGCACTCATGGTTAGGATGTGTGATACCACTGGATGAGATTATTCAAGGTATATAGGTTCAACTAAGTAGGTTGAAATTATTCACGTATACAAAGTTTTAGTGTACTAAATTGCGGAGCTGGGATACAGGTTTGCACTTAGGCAGAGTTTCAAAGGTCGTTACTTTGTATATGGAGGAATTGGGCCCACTTCGAAGTTCAGCTTTGCACAGAGAGGGTATTAGGTGCACTTCTAAAGATGACCAGGGGACGCAACTGGGCACCTTCTAAATTCCACTTAGCACAGAGAGCACTTTAGGCACACTTCCAAAATCAACTTTGCACGGAGAGGGTATTATGCACATTTCTAAGGTCAACTAGGGGACGCTACTTGGCACCTTCTAAATTCAGCTCTGCATAGAGAGGGTTTTATGTACGTTTCTAAATTCAACTTTGCAGAGAGAGGGTATTGGGCACAATTCTAAAGGCAGTCAGGGGACGCAATTAGGCACACTTCTAAAATCAACTTTGCGCACAGAGGATATTAGGCACACTTCTAAAGATAACCAGGGATGCTACTAGGCACCCTTCTAAATTCAACTTTGCACAGGGAGGCTATTGGGTACACTTCTAAAGGCAATCAGGGGACGCCATTAGGCACACTTCTAAATTTAACTTTGCACAGAGGTTATTAAGCACACTTCTAGATTCAATTTTGCACAGAGAGGATTTTAGGCACACTTTTAAAGGCAACCAGGGATGCTACTAGGCACAGGCAGGATGTTGGGCACACTTCTAAATTCAACTTTGCACAGGGAGGCTATTAGGTACACTTCTAAAGGCAATCAGAGGAAGCTAGTAGGCACACTTCTAAAAATCAACTTTGCACAGAGATGACATTAGGCGTACTTCTAACTTCAACCAGGGCACGCTATTAGGCGGACTTGTAAAATCCACGATGAATTTCCTCTTTATGAATACAACTATATCACTATACCACAAACATGCTGAAAAAGTGAAATTCTCTATGCAATGCTATCATAGTATGGAGATTTTTTAGTTTTGGCTTCTAGGGTTGAGTGGTAGGGTAGTATGGCGTGAAGTAATTGCTTCTGTCCCTTCCCTTGCCACACTTACTTGTTGTTGGCTTCTTGCTTCTCCTGCGGATACCTGTTTGTACTACATGGTTTATACTAGAAGTACATTCGCAACACATTTACAATTCAGCATTTATTGACACGTTGCAGCATCTCATTTTGTAGTTTATTCATATATTCCCAGTACGGACAGCATATATCTTTCGCCCTGCTATATGCTACAACTGTGCATATATATCAGTTTTCCTCGTCGTTTGTATACGTTAGTACCTTAAGCCAATGCTGGATTGTCTGTGCCGCTTTTGACTTCCATTTAAGTAAAATGCATTTTTGGCTACTACACACTCCATGTTAAAGAGTCTACGTATTTTTATTTTTACTTTCCCTATGTCCCCAAATAGATTTTAGGAGAAGTGTTGGGGGTATATCAGTTATTTCATGCAACACAGCCGCAACTCGTTGCCAAAAGTACTTAATCGGAGGGCAGCTCCAGAACATATGAATGGTGTCTGCATCCTCACTCCCACATTTCGGGCATTTTTGAATATTGTCAGGGTAAAATCCTGAGGTCTGTGCAGGTGTGTAGTGGAGTCTGTTCAACACCTTAAATTGTGTTAAGCGAAGTCCTGCGTTCAGTGAGACTTGTTTGGTGAGGTTACAAATCTTTTGCCAGGTAGTATTGTTTATTGTGTTTTCGGTATATCTCTCCCATTTTAGTCTAGTTGCATTCTGTTGATCTACCCCGCTTTGTACCTTGGCGTGTAACCTTGTTACTCGACCCTTTCTACCCTCTCCCTGCACTATCATTTCAATACATTGGTTTGGTCAGGTTCCTTTCAGACAGCTGCCTGCATACGGTGCAGCAACTGTACTGGGTTGTCCCCCAGTCTAGTTTAAAATTCTTCTATTGTGATGAATCTTCCCCTGGGGTAGAGGTCACCAAGTTTCATCTCCTTGCCAGGGTGGATATCTGCATCAAATGAGGGGGGGGGGGTAATTCCGGCCAATTCCACAGTGTGACACTATTACAATATGGATTTTGTGTACCCAATCTGGTATTTATTCGCCTCCAAGCGTCCACTGTGGTGCGCACCGGATCATACAGGCATGAATCTACATAAAGGTCACTCAATATGACCAATTTAAGATCTATGTGGGACGCCCCATAGGACTCTAATTTCTTATATGGTGATTCAGAGTCTGGTCTATACCAATGCGCCGCGTAAAGCGTCTGGGCTGCCAAATAGTACAACTCAGTCGGGAGCAGCCAAGCCGCCCCTGTTGTATGGTTCCGTTAGGGATTCCCATTTCATGCGGGCTCTTCCACCCCCCTCCCCCACCCCCACACGAATTGTTCTGCCAGTGTTCATAATGTTGTCGAAATTTTCCGCCCTGGCCATATTGGGATAGTGTTAAAATAGTACAGTAATTTGGGTACTACCACCATTTTCAAAATTGCAATTCTGCCATACAATGAAATAGGATGTTTGATCCACCGGTTTAATGTATGTTCTAGTGCATTTAAGGATTCATGGTTTTTTTCAAACAGTAGTTTGCGTGTACATGACACTGTTACCCCTAAGTATTTAACTATGCTGGGTGCCCACCATAATCCATGCACTTCCCCGGTTTCTGTGGTGTTCTCTGTTAGAGGGAATAGTTCAGACTTCACTGTGTTAACCCTGTAACCGGAGTGTTGTGTACATTTTCCGACCTCCTCCAGCACTGGTTCAATAATGTCCTCTGGGTTTCTGAGATATAAAAGGGTGTCATCCGCATATAATGAAATCACCTACGGGGGGCCCCGGCTATGTATTCCCCTATGGCTGTGGAACTCTCTGCTCCTACTTGCTAATGGTTTTATGGTCAGTGCGAACAGTAGGGGAGAGAAGGGACACCCCTGTCGTGTTCTTCTCGCAAGCGTAATTGGTTCAGAGTAGTTTCGGTTAGTGTGCACTGTGGCCTTTGGGTCACTGTAGAATAGTTGTACGTACTTTATAAATCCGTCTCCCAAGCCAAAGTGTCTCAATACTTCGAACAGCAGGCACCAAGAGACAGAATAGAATGCTTTTTCGGCATCTAATACTATAACTGCCACAGCAGACATTTCCGGGTTCAACTGAGCCATTGTTCCACACAGTTGGCGCAGATTAAGTGCAGTTGATCTCCCAGGAATGAAGCCAGATTGATCTGGGTGTACTAGAGTAGTCATATTTGGGAGGAGTCTGTTTGTCAAGATGTTTGCAAATATTTTTGCGCCCGTGTTTATCAACGAGAGTGGACAATATGAGGACATCTCTTGGAAGGTCTACCAGGTTTAAAAAGAACCATTATGACAGCCTCTGTGAGTGAGGGCAGAAGCTTGTCAGTGTCGCACGATTCCTCCCATACTTTCAGTAATCAGGGGGCTAGGATATCTTTATATGTTTTATAAAGTTCAATTCCCAGTCCGTCCGGGCCAGGGGCTTTACCTGATGTGAAGCATAATATAGCATTGGTCATTTCTTCGAGTGTCACTGGGCTATTTAGTTTCTCCCTTGCCTCGTGGTCCAGACTGAGTAATGAGGTCCCTGCAAGGTATCCGTCTACTGCTTCATCGGATACTTTATCCGAATTGGGGTACAGATTTTGATAATAATTCATAAACATATTTATTCCCTTTGTATGCTCCCATCTGGACTTGTAATGCCGGTAATATGTTGCATTTCCCTTCCCTCCTTGATTATTCCTGCCAATAGGCGGCCCGGTTCCCTTTCCCCATATCTTCGAGCTTGGGTGTTCCTAGTTATAAATAGTACTTTGCGTTCCGCCAGATCTCGGAATTTTATAAGGTTTCCCTTAATCAATCCCAGGAGTGCCCTGTCGCCAGACTCGCCATATTCATCCTCCAGTCTCCTTACAGAGTCCTCCACTATTTCTAAGTATACCTGCCGTGGAGGCAATCATCATGCCGAGGAACCACACTTTAAATGATTCCCATACATTGGTGTACTTCACCACCGACCCCTCGTTAGTCTCGAAGGCGGCTTCCATTTCCGTTCTCAGGGCCTCGGCCAACGTGGTGTCCGTAAGTGCTGTCGGGGCCATTCTCCATTATGTCTGGGATTTCGTTTCCGCGGTCAACTGTACCTGGAGCACCACCGGCGAGTGATCCAACCAGGTGCGCGGTAGTATGGTGGAGCTACAGGATTTAATCAAACCATGTATATGTTATTAACCAGAAGTGGATTCTAGATAGTGCATCATGCACTGTGGAATAATATGTAAATTCTGTTTTGTCTGGGTGTTCCTCCCTCCAGGCGTCAATTAATGTGTATTGTGTCATAATCTTGTGTATTGTCTGGGCTGCTTTCATGTTTCCATGGTTTCTGGTGTTAGACCCATCCTTTGTAATGTCAAGAATTGTGTTGAAATCCGCCTCCACCCCCCATAACACTGGAACACCAAGCGTCTGCTCTATCAGTGCGGCTACGTGAATGTAGAATGCAGGGTCATCAATATTCGAGCCGTATGTGTTTACTAATGTTATTTGTGCGTTGTTAATGGTCCCTGCAACAATGACATATCTACCGTCAGGGTCTATGTGGGTAATCCCAACAAAGTTTATGGATTTATGTATTAATGTAATCACTCCTCTTGCCTGTGAGGAGTAACTAGTATAACACCTATGTTTACCCAATCTTGGAGCTGTTTGTCTGTGTGTTGCGTCCAACGCATGAGTCTCTTTCAACATCACTATGTTGGGTGAGTGTCGTTTCAAGTAAGCCCACACCTTCCTGACTTTTATCGGTTTATTTAGCCTGTGCACATTCCATGAGATCAATTTCATACTTTTAGTCATTGCTGTCTGTTGTACGTATCTTTACTTTAGCCAGGACAATGTACATTTTATATTTCTCAATTTGTCTGATCCACCCCTTCATCCACATGTAACTTTTCCCTCCACGTTTTTTACCCACAACCTTTGAGTCCCAATGGGCTCCGCTTACCACCCTTACCATCTGCCCCAACTTGATGTATTGTCCCACAAACCTTGGAAGCTCTGTGGCGCCTGCGTTGACCGCCATGTCCTCCCGTCTCAGTTCCAACGTGCCACATCTTCAATTCTATATTTTCCTTCTTGCGTGCCTAGTTTCCGCACTGCCCAACTGGATAGTAATTTCAATGATAGCGCCAGTTCAGTCATCCTCTTCATCTCGGTCCCCACCGTCTCCCGATGGGCCATTCGGTTCTCTATTCTGGTGAGGCAGGGGTGCAGGTATTGAAGCCTCCACATAGATGAGCGCCTCAGCCAAATTTTCAAAGAAATGAGCCCTTCCCCCATGCTGAATCCTTAATTCAGCAGGAAAGATCAGAGAGTATGACTCTCGACATGCTCTGAGGAGACGTTTAACCAGATTGTATGTTTTCCTTTGTGCCTGCACTCCAGCAGCAAAATCATCTGGGTAAATATGCATGTTGCTGGATTCATACAGCAGTGTCCCCATTTCTCTAGAAAGTTTTAGAATTGTGTCTCCATCTCTACAGTTCAGCAATCTTGCAATTATTGTACGCTGAGGCGCACCTAGACGCGGCAGGGGGGCAAGAGTCTGAAGCGCTCTACCAGGAATTGCAAAGAAAGCTTAGTGGGGTCCAATAACGTTTTAAGAAGGTTCTCCAGAAACTGATCCATTGGGCCTGAACAGGCCGCTTCAGGTACCCCCACCACACGGATGTTGTTGTACCTGGATCTTGATTCTAGGTCGTCACATTTATTCTTCATCCTGCTAAGTTCTGTTTTGATACATGCTATATCGCGATCATTGCGGTCGAGAGTGTCCTCTGTGGTACTGACCCTTGTTTCCATCTCATTGATATAACCACTCTCTTTCTGAGTTTCGCTTTCAGGGATCCCATTATGGAGACAATGGGGGTCATTACGACACTGGCGGTAGGGGGTTAACGGGGCCGGTAGAGCTGCCGGCCCCATTAACCCCCTACTGTCTCATTAAGAGGTCTCTTAGCGGGTCCCGCGGGCAGACCAGGATGCAAACAACGAGCCCGTCATTAACAGGCCCATTGTTGGCATCCTCCCCATTCCCATTGGCCCTATGGGGCCTCAAATGGGAATGGGGATGTACCGGGTCTGGGTTTCCTGAATGGGGAACTACTGGGCCCTCCAAGGTCGGAATGGCCCGGTATTTCCCCATTCAGGGAACATGGACCCAGTACCGGTATGGGGTAGCCATGCTGCAAATAGCAGCATGGCTACCTCCATGGTCGTAATGACCCCAATGTCATCAAGCTTTGCATCAATTGACATAAATCCGCTTTGCATGGTATTCAGAAGGTGATCCTCACGTGTGTTGCTGCTTTCCCCATTTTTGCCCCTGGCTTGTGCTTGGCAGGGTAGTTGTTTCTGGAGGCGGGGGGCGGTGAACGAATCCATGGGGCCCTTCTTATTGGCACCCTTTCTGGGAATGCAGAGATCCTGATCAGCAGCGCTGCAGTGCCACTGGCTTCTGACGCTGGTTCTGTGTTCACCGTACCTAGCAACAATCGGATTTGTATGCAAAGCAGTGTAGTTGGGCGAGTGTGCCACAGTGATCAGATTTGTGGACCTACTCTTTTCCCCACTATGATTCTATGATCGTTGCTGAGTGCTTCTCATGCACTTTGTACAGAGCTGTTGCCCGTCTGATGCATTATACTGTATATTGTTCTGGTTTCTGTGGTAGCTAGTGGCGGTGCCACAGATATCTGGCGTTCAGCTCTTTAGAGGTGGGTGTTGTCCGGATGGGCTGGATTCCTTTTCAGGGATGCCACTGCAGTGAGAGTATGTCCAGATCTCTTTCTCGATTTGAAGATATTATTAGGCCTTGTTGTCTGTATAAGGATGTTTTCCCACCTTGCCAGTGAGGATGTGATGGGATCTACATATGATGTTTCCTTCTCTGCTGGATTAGCTGGGATCCAATCAGTTGTTGCCCTCTAACAACTAGCGCAGAAAATGGTGCCGTTGTGATTCTGTGTACCATTTCCAGCAGACTTTGGGCCACCTCCCCAGTTTCCTTTGCCGTTATGGGTCTGCAAACAGTTGATGCGGTCAGCCCACTGTGGGTTTTATTCCTGCTGAGCAGATTGTGCCCCCAGCTCACGCAGACCCTACGGATCAACGTCATTAACTTATAACTCCTCACCCAATAGCAGTTTGGGCCGCCGGGGCTGCGCGCTGTGCCCTCCAATTGCTGATGGTTCCAATAGGAGTACACACTGTAATCCAGCATGTACGCTATGGTCAGTTGCAGCCACATCATGCACGTGTGCGCCTCACCCTCCCTTTCCAGCACAATGCACTATGCGTTATTTTTTAAATTGATGGTTCAAGGACCTGGGTACGAGAGGGCGTTGTCAAACGGCAGCTGGGCCAGAGTCTGGCAAGGCCGCAGTCGGGAGTGTGCCAGGGCCTCGACAGGATCCATATCCCCTGGTCGAGGGAGCATTGCCCGCTGTGTGCGCTGGTTCAATGTTCACGACTTTGTGTCTTGGGGCTCCCCAACGGCACCTCCAGCCCGCCTTCCTTGGGGGACAATTATTCATTCAGCACCTTAATTCCTGTCGGCTGCTTCCCTCTGTGGGATTAGGGTGGGGTCGCACTCATCGGGTCAGATCTCTCTGAGGGGGCCGTCACCTCCGCGCACTGCACCTTGCTGGTTCTCAGCATTACGCAGCGAAATGCAGCTGCGCACTGCCTCGTCTGTTACCAAGTGGGGCAGTGCTTCAGGGGACTCCACTAGCCCCAGAGAACTTGCTGGATCTGCAGGATCTGTGAAGGGCTCTGGTACGCTTGGCTCACGCCGCTCTGCCGCCTCTGTTGTAGCATTTGCAGTTCTCCGGTGCTAGGAATGCTTAGATCCAGCCTCACGTGGGTCCGGCTCACTAGTCTCAACGGGAGACAGCTCCTCCTCCAGTCAGGCCGTTTCCCGCTCCGCAGTCAGCTGGCACCACACCACTCTTTCGATGTAAAATTCTTTCGGTGCTATGCAGTGGCGAGGGCTCACAGTTGGACCACAGGCGCACGGTCCTGTCCTTCCACCAAATCTCTTCTCCGACTTGTTTTTTTTAGGCAAGTAAGAGGATTTATCAGTACAAGGATTGTAGATGGGGCTGAAGGCTCACGATCAGACAGCCATTACGATTGCCACTCATCCCTGATGGGTGCTCAACAGCACCCATCCCTGTTAGGGAGAATTCTCAGAAATGTGCCAATTCCCTTTACCTTAGAGACCTCCAGCAACTTTGCTGGATTTTGAGGACTTATTTTAACCTGGAGAGAGTGAGACCCTTTATCCCCACTCTCTCATGTATTTCAATGTGATTTTGTACCCTGTTCCCTTTGCTTGTGGAGTCTGACAAACTCCATAGGCATAATCTTTGTGCCACACAGCACCTTCAGTGGAGTGACGGAGGAAAGTCTTTCAGATTTCCCAAAGGTTTGATTACCTTCTCTAGGATAAACTACTGTTTCCCAGAGCAGTAAAGTGAAATTGACTTTACTTACATTTATAACTTTCTAGACCCAGCACACACTATCTTACAATAGTGTGCTGGAGGGGTATCCCCTTTGTCTAGGTTCTCATGAAACATGTCTATGTTGTTACCCTTTCCTCACTGAATGGCTGGTGGCAGTGGTTTACTTTTTACTACCATTATGGGATTTTACAGCGGCTGCGTTCGCAGCCATGGTAAAGCACCCATGGGTGCCATTTTTGTCAAAATGGCCCTGGTCTTTTTTTGCCATTTCATTGTGGAAAGGTCCTTCTTGAGATTTACTCTGCGTGCCAAACCAAGTTTGGTCCCTTTGTTCATTTTGCCTTTGGCGGGATTCACGAGTGAAGCCTGCCTCTGGCTCCAGGGTGTCTGGCGGGGGCAGGAAGCAAGGAAGGTGCCCAAAACTCCCTTTGCTTAGTCTCCTAGGAGACAGGAATGCACTCTTAGGTGATTGGCCGGCTGCCTGCCCGGCATGGACAGCCACCCTGCTGGGTGCCTGACAGCTAGACTGGATTGAATGGGAGCAAGCTGCATAAAAGGCTAGGCTTTTTGGTTTGGCAGGCAGAGTCGACCACTGGACGAAGGAATCTAAAGAAGAACTTGAAGAGGAGACCTTCTGCGCCTCCTGGACCATTGGTTTGCCTGGTGAAGCCCTGACTGGTAAATAAATGAATATTTTTTTACTCAAGAAACCCTGTGTGTCTGTGTAAGAGTTTATTTGAACACTTGTCACTGTGAATCTCTGTGTAACCCCTACAGCTCACATTGACCCCTCTTGAGATACGCCTGCCTACTCGGCCACACTACCAACCTGTGTAGTACAGACTTATAACCAAGGTTGGGTTCCTATTGCCAGGAGGTCAGGGTTGTTGTAGTGCCCCCAAAGGGTACTGCATACAATCTTGCCTAACAGTTATGTAAGTATACTTTTATAAACCACAGCAGATACCCAAAGGTGACTACGCGCTATGAGAAATATAATAGGACACAATACATCAGAGATTACGTCAAGAGAATGGGATCATGATTCTAAGAAGTCATAATTTAATAATTTAAGGTTTATTGAAAATAAATGTTTTCCGAAGGTTAAAAGGCTTGGTTCCGATGTATTGGCAAGAGCTATTTATACAATGTATAATGTTAAATTACCTGTTGCTTATGCATCTGCATCGCAATCAGTTCCGTTTTATTACTTGATTGCTTTAGCTGATTTTGAGACATTGGGCCTCATTACGCGTTTGGAGGTAGCCATGCCCTTAATAAGGGCATGGCTACCTCCAAACTCAGGTACAGGTTCCTTGAATGAGGAATTACTGGGCCATTCCAACCTTGGAGGGCCCAGTAATTCCTCATTCAATGTACCCATCCACATTCCCATTCGAGCCCCCATAGGGCTCAATGGGAATGGGGAGGGAGCCAACAACGGGCCTGTTAATAACGGGCCCGTTGTTAACTCCCTGGTCCCCTCACGGGACCCGCAAAGGATGTCTGGTCTGACCAGACGTCCAGAGCGGGTCCTGCAAGGGAACCTCGTAATAGGGCAGAATGGGTTTAACGGCACCGGCACCTTTACCGGCGCCGTTAAACCCATTCCGCCGAGGTCGTAATGAGGTCTATTACTATCATACATACTTTCTTTGCCTCTCTATTTTACTGCTGTTATATCTCCGTGCTGGGCTGTAATTTTATTACTTATTTGTGATTGCATTGTATACACTTTGTCATTATGAACTATTGGTTGTTTACTTATTTATTGGTTCATATTCTAATACTTTAATAAAATTTATTAAAACAGAAAAAAAAGGCTTGGTTCTTTGCCAATTAAATAAGAACGCTGTATAGAAAAAGGTTTCATAATCTTTCATTGCCACTGGTCATGTTCTCTCTTCCATTAGACCGTGAAAATATATACACTGTACACAAAAACGTGTAATTCTTTCTGCAAGCAATACTGCAGTAAGTATGTGGAGGCCATGATGCACCTTAAAGATTAGGCAATTGGCACCCAAATATACAAAATTGAATAAAAATGCACATTTAAAATTAAATAAAAGCACACTCTACTCACCCATGGGAGTGTTGCTCTTTTCTTCTCCCTCAAAGTCCTTATGTTTGGTGGCATTTTTTTCTCCCTCTTTTTTAATGCTGATGGAAACTACGTGCGTGATGTCCGCTACACCTGCATGAAAGGAAACGCCTTGCAATTAAGTGAAGTGGTAGCGTGAAAATCATGTTTGAAAAATAGGACCCGAATTTGGCTACTTTTATAAAGTAGAGTGGTGGGAAAGGGTTATAATATTTTTTAAAAATTAAAGAAGGGGCTAGCATGTAGAAGGGGCCTGGGGTTATGGTGGTATCCCCCCCCTCCAACTCCCAATAAGAGAGAGATCGGAAACAAAACGGATTGGCCAAAAACGGGAAAATTCGGACAATGTATTGAGAAAGGCATTTAAAAATAAAATACTATATTGCAGTTATGTCATGTATTGATGGAGAAAACATTCAACCTACTAACAATGATAACCCCATTTCTGGACATTTGAACTGGGGGCCTCGTTATGATTTTGGCAGTCACTTGGTGGTAAATTATCACCAAACTTTATTGTTGTTACCGCCACTTGTTCCTGCACAATTACTGTGGGATTACAAGTGGTGGTAGGCAGTGCAAGTCCCCATTTTTGGAATCCATAGGACTCCATGGGGATTTCGGCAGAGTTACCACCAGTGATCTTTGTGCCGATTTTGCTGATTTTTGGCGGTAAAGGGGAGGATTTACCTTCTTGCGGTGCGGTAATGTGTCGATAATGAAATTACTGGCAAATTATGGCCGTTTTTACCTGCACCGCCGTACTTGTAATGAGGCACAGTATTTCCGCTTATCTTGGTCTGGCACAAAAGGTACAATGGATTACCACAGCAAAAATACTACATGTAATGTGATATTTAATTTTCAGACTTCCAAGGAATAGAGCTGATATCAAACACGTAAACAGGGCAATGTCACCTCCATAACGTAACTCGCAGACTGCCCGAAGTGTAATCAAAACAGGTCCCTTTTACTACGCTCACGAGCCGCCACCCTATGCCTCTACTGGCATCTATATTAGTACATTTAAATGTTTATTTTTGTCGAAACTGCCAGATAAACACCAGTGTAGAGCACAGAGAGGCTTTAGAGGTGTATACCATTCACAGAGGTAGAGTCCTGGACTAAGGCACAGAACAGAGGAAATTGCTGCCGCAGAAAATGCTCACCTTGATGCAGAACAGTGGAAAACGAACACAGATGTCTTAAAAAATGACAAAGAACCTTCATACCTAAAACACCCAGGATGGCATATTATAACAAACGCGCTGCTTTTAGGTGACCCATTTTTGGAAATGAGCAGGTCACTTATTCTCAATGTCATCTGTACATTTCTAGGGGGTGTGTGCTGCAGGGCAAATGATGCACTGGCCAGCCCCCTTGATTACGTTACTCTCGGAGTTGTCAGAAAAACGTCGACCCCCGTTTGCTGGATAGAAAAGTAACTGGAAAACACTGTTACTGTCACACTTAATGGACCATAGGCTTAGGAAATGCACCGTCATGCAACGTGCAACCTTAGCTTACTTTCATACCAAACCGGTGCAGGGAGAAGTATTTTCCGCGCCTTTTGAATCGTATCCCACTTGTTCATTTTGGATGCACTTTAAAATGTGCAGATTGCCCCTTGGTTGGAGCAAAGGGGTAAAAACAGGCCTCATAATGTGCACCTCAAAGATGGTCACATCCCGATGTGCAATGTGAATTTAAGTTGCACCTTTTTTGGAGCAAGCGACATGATGGCCCTTGCATAACTCATAACTTGCACCCCACAAAAAAAGATTTTGAGAATCTGCTCCATGATCTCCGAAACCGTGCTTCACGTGGCTGGTGGGGTTTTCCAACGTCTTTCTGAGAGCACCCAACAGCTTTTACGAAATTAGCCTGCAAAAAGGAGACCCCTTAAATTTCTGTCGACATGCACAGAGAATGTTCACGTTTGTCTAAAAAGGTGTGCTGCAACTGGATGGAATTTCAAGCTTAGTAGCCACATTGACTCTATGGTCAGGCTGGAGGCCATCTCGGGCACGCAAAGACAACCGCCAGGCATGCCAAGTTTCTCCAGAAAGCAGGAGAAAGGATTTTCCCCATACGATTCCATTGGGGTTTAAATACATTTTATTAGGTGGGAGCGAGTGCTGGTGTTTGTCTCCCTCTGCTGGACACTCCCGTGAGTTTATTCGATTTATTTATAGATTTATAGGGCACCGCAGGCATCAGGGCACCAACATAAAGACACAGGACAACATAGAAATAAACCGGACACAGAAGAAAAGGTGAGAATAGGACTCTCACAAATGCTCACTTAAATAGGAATGTCTTCAAAGCACGGTCAAACTTTTTTCTTTCGAGTCTCAACGCAGTCGGGAGAGTGGTCCAGAGCTTAGTAGCTCCAGCGGGAAATGATCTGTGCAATCCATTGGTCTGTTTGTAGGTTACACACTTAATCTGACCCTGGTTACCGGGACGCAAGGCCCTGCTGGGGGCGTATGGGTGTACCAGTGACTTTAGATGGAGAGGAGCAACTCCCAAAAGGCAGTGGTGTACTAGTGTGGCGGCTTTAAAATCAGTCCGATCCACTCGAGATCGCTTCTTCTGGCCGAAATGTGCTCACCTCTTGTTATATTCGCGGGAGACTTGGCAGGTCTGATTTGGGAAGGCTGATGAATTCGAACATTTATGTAAAAAAAGAACCTGAGTCGTGCGAGGGCAATTTTAATTTGTAATATTTTAGAACATCTGTGCTCTCAATACATGTGCCTCATGAGTATGCGATTTGTGCATAACACCAGCCATAGGAATGGCAGGCGCATCTAAATTCAAAACGAAAGATAGCCACAATACAGCATTCAAATCAAATAATACAGTTATCCTGGTCCACAACGATCAGTGAGCTTCGAAATTCATGTTGGAAATGAAGGAGCAGGAGGAGTAAGCAATAGGCAGAGCCTCGCATCAGGAAAAATACTGCACAGTCCAACGGCCGAGAGTCTGAACTTTGATATCAAACAGTAAAGTATGTAAGTGGCTGAATTGTACAAAGAATGAAAATAATTATTTAAAAAGTGTACAGACTTGCATAACCAGTACCAAAACTGTGCTCTTATGCGAATAACCCAACAAAGCGTTAATGCCACACAAGTATGATTGTATGGAACCAGTTAGCCCGCAAATCAAAACTAGCTCTTGGCAGTTGTTCGTGTCACGCTAACGAGGCTCTTCTAGGCTATAAGCAGGTGCGAAATGGCTCCCAAAAATGTCCAACCTTGATTTGAAGCAAGTTGAGTCTTCAACACAACTAGGAAGTGTACAGATATTGTGCGGCAGATACAGCAATGTTCCTTTAGTTCCTGCCTCACAACACTCTCGTTGAATTTGTAAAATATTTTGCCAGCACGCAATAGCCTAGCGCTTTCTTCTCCCTCATGAACAATGTTACCGGGTTGATCTTTACTAGACATATTTAAAAGCATGCATCTTCCCACAATCGCCTACTCATGCTGGCTTAGTGGGCTTACATCCCATTGCTTAGTGACAGTAATGTAGCTTATCAAGGACTTCTTCAAACACAGAGCAATGTCCCTGTGAACTTCAGAAAGACAGATTTTCTAACAGAGGCGACGTGTCCTTTTCTTTTAATTTCAGATATGAACATGGGTAGATGACAAGTCTGGTGAACAGACAGTTTTTGTCCACGGAACTGCAATCACGTTTACTTTATTCTCCGACACTGGCAAATATCCCTCCTTGGTCATTCTGTTGATTTCAAGCTTTGCTTGCAAGGCTACTGCCATCTTTATTTTGGATATAGTAACCAAACACAGGCCAACGCATCACATGCTATCATTTTAGCACATCACAGGAAGTGGAAAGGGAAAATGGAAGTTACTTCCCTGCACTGACGTGTCAACAAATCACATGATAAATATGGAGATAGAAACTAGACAGAGACATTCCTTATGACAGATTACAAAATGAAAGGAGATAAAAATTAATGTATTGGTGTTTTTACTTCCTAAACATACATTTAGTGTCCCTCATCCCGATGTCCGGATTAGCCCTCAGATTACCAGAATATTACCTGGTGAGGCAGAGATCCACTGCAATTAATTTTAAATGGAGGTACCATTCAACTGTTTAAATTTAATTAAGATGGGCAGCTTAGGGTGAAAGAGAGCTAGGGCATCAAGTCCTCAATGCAAGTTGGGTGGTTGTTATAAATAGGACTGGACATCCCCACACAAAGACCAGCCATGAACCTCTTGATAGAAAAGTCACGGTCGTTTATTCCAAAAATGTACAGTTCAAGTTACTCTTGGTTTATATACATAGAGAACGAGAGATCACTCCACCAGCCACCGTCAATCCTGCAGCTCAGGCACCAAATGGGACACATTCAGAGCACTCACACGCACAGCACTATGCACATTTTCCATGGCTGTCAGTCATACTCCTGCATAAACATTGCATTAGGAAACATGGATGGTTAGCAGCATAGGACGACATTTGACCAGTCAAAAAAGTGGTATTTAGTGGCATTCGGAAATCCCCGCCTGTTGTACTGTTCCACCTAATTATGGGTTTTGGTACTCAAACCAAAACATCTGCCTGCTTATTGCTTGAGGTATGGCAGTAATGGTGCATGTGGAATTACGGCATGCAACATCATCACTACTCCGCATTGACGTGCTATGGGACTTTAGAACACGGAGTAACAAGATTGAGCATAAATCCACCTAAGAGAGCGTCTCGTGGCAGACGGTTTTGTACAAAAAGACTGTATCTAAACGGTTGCATGTACAAAACGTTCTACAAATGCTAGCACCAAAAGTTCAAACGTTTGATGCTAGCATTGCAGGTAAGTCAAAAAAAAAAAAAAAGAAAACAGAAAAAAAAAAAAACACAGGGGCTGCGGGGTTGTCCCCCCAACAATCCGCCCACTATACTGTGTGGTATAGTGAGAGGGATGATGAGACTGAACCCTGCCGCTCGCACTTCCTGCCTAGCCCATGCACAATCAGAGACAAGGAGTGTGTGTCATGCGCATGCGCGAACGATCAGAGGCTCGACCTGGTCGTTCGCGCTATGCGCACGATGCACAAATACATGGACCCGAGCATTCAACACACAGAAACTCGCGGACTGGAGAGCGCTACTCTCCCTCTGGATACCAGAGGACTCCAATGCGGGCCCCCCCTTTTTCGTCCGCGGAGGTAAGACATATACTTTCTTCTGAACCCACAGAGAAAGCTTACAATTGCCTCAAAATTGCCCGAACCCGTTGTTAAAGGGAACTTTGGGATAGCAATAGCATTTTTTATCTAGCAACCAGTGGTTAAGTAGCAATTTAGGATGGTAGGGTGGATGATTCTGCTCAGCCATGCAGACTAAAAATTGCAATATAGGAACACATTTGAGTTTAACTGTGTTAGTGATATCCAGAACCTGTAATGGAACACTTATTAAATCCACTCCCCCCTCCTTTTGTCTTTACTTTAGAAATTATTCTTCTGTACGAGTTCGCTTGAGGTGGTACTTACCACATACACAGTTGGCACCCGCACAGGCGGATCCACGCACATGGGTGTGCGCAAAGTCTGAAAAGAGAGGTTCTACAAGCACTAAAGAGGTGCGTCTCATGTAATTTGTATAGTTGGAATTATTGTCATTTGGTCAGTTAAACAAGATTAATAATAGAATTTTTTCTATACTTCGGTACTCTAGGAATTGAAAACACGAACACATATATGCTTGGAACAAGTAGTATCATTGGCCCTGAAGATGGACTGTTGTAAAGTGCGAAACGCGTTGGCAAGACATTGAAAAATGCTGATGCTATTTTGGATTGGTGACCACAAACCAAAGAACCTTATTATTCTTTATTCTCCTATTTCTCTTGTTACAATCTGAAAGAGACATTGCAAATAGATGTTAAGGGTCTAAAATAAGTGCCTCGCATCTAAGGCCCAACCCAACAAGCACCCCCTAGATACTTGGGACGTGATATTGTCCACAAGTCAAAGTAAGGGGGAGAACATGCCCTCAACGTTATGTTATGTCTGAAGTAAGAATCGTTGGCTCATATTTTAAATTGAAACGCTGTAAAACAAGGCTTGTGATGTAAACTTGCTACGCTTTACTTTCCCTTTTGACTCCTTCTTTGATTGTAAAAATGTTCACAAAAAAACTGTAGATTTCAATTGATTAAAAAGTTTTCTTTAACTTTTGACTTTTGTTTAAAATTGTGTCACGTAATTAGCCTGATGGAAATTGTTTTGACTTGTGAATTTATATACCTTTGAATCTAATTAACTGTCAAACAGACAATATTCAGAAAAATCACATTATAAATTGGGGTTAGCCATTTGCCCTGACTTCCCCCTACTCTAGTACTTTAACCCCTGACCTAGAGAAATTATAATATACAGAGACTACGAATAACAAGCGGTGGGCCCGACCCTAGACCCAATAGGCTTGTCATATTTATTTATTTTGGGATTGAATTCCCTCTGGAGTGCACCAAGGGTTGGCAGGTAGCAATATTTGCCTTTCTCCTCAATTGTTGCGGGGGACACCCCTGCAGCACACGCGAAAAAAGGGGGCTGCGGCAGTGTCCCCCGCAACACCCCGATCACTATACTTAACAGTATAGTGAGCGGGGGTTGTGGGGGAAACCCCTGCAGCCCCCCGTAAAAGTTAAAAAAAAAAAAAAGAAAAGGACCCTGCAGCATCAGTTCCCGGTCACGGAAGTGAAAGGGTACTGGCGCTGCAGGGACCCAGCGTGAAGAGAAGGTAAGTGGGGCTTGTTTATGTTGGGGGTGTGTGGAGGGTGTGGGTGGGGGGTGTGTCATGGGTGTGTTGTTGGTGTGGGTATTTACGTATGTTCGCATGATAAAGATGCAAACTTTTGGTAGTTCGCAACTTTCTTATGCGAACATTCCGGCCACTGCAAATTCAACTGCGGTCGGATCACGTGGATTTGTGATAGACAACGAGAAGCCAAGAACCAAGGAGAGAACCTCAAACTACAAGCACCAGGAGACAAGAAAGAAGTGGAAATTTCCACTTTAAACCTCTCCAAGCTTGCGAGTGACAGAACAACGTTGAAAAAGCCCAAGAGGAAAATGGGATTCAAACATATTTTAAACCCCAGAGATGTATGTAAAGAGAGGTATTCTGTGGATACTTTGCATACTCTCCATGAAGAAGCACTGGTGAGACATTTTTTTTGTTTTTTTATCCATGTAGTGAAGCCATCCTGTTTTTTTCTGGTTTCCTAAGTTTTCCCACTCTTGTATATATCTTGTATAAATAAAATCCTAATAAAGCTTGGTGCATATCTTACACATATCAGTCTCGCAGTGATCCTTCCTGGTGTTGTGACAATCCGGTGCTCTTTTTGTTAGGTCAGAACTTTATCAAATAACTGACTCAGCAATATGGAACCATGAAAAGATTTCCTACAGGTTAAGAGATTGCTTACAGAAAAAAAACGGATCTTACTTTGGTACAATACAAAAAAAAATAAAACATATTTGAAATAGGATTACAATAACTGGTAAATATTCAGGCCAAAAAAGATTCTACTTTTAGTGAACACTTTTGGCTAGTGATGTAACATCTCAATCTAAGCGCCTACTAAATGCTAGACTGGAAAAACACTGGGTATTATACTAATACTATAGTTGGGTTGGGTATATGACCGAAAGGCACAGGGATTGCTCTACCATTAACACAATTTATAATATTACTTTAGCGCAACATCACCATTCAACGTGGTCAGGCTTATTTAACGAATAAGAAGATACCAGGAAAGTCATTACCAAACGTAAAAAAAGAGACAGAGCTCTATATCTTTACGATTTGTCTTTTTGGGCAGATGTTTTCTGCATTGTATATGACCATATAAATGAAAAGGAACTAACAGTAACATACACAACTTTAAACTTAAGACCCATCTACCAAAAAAGAATTCTAGGGATGACCCAAAAATTCACATGCAGTGACTAGTACAGTATTAGCATCTATATTCTTAAAGGAATTAGAATCCTTGAGTTGTGAATGTAACATCTTACCTATGCAACAAATGGGCTTTTGTAAGGGGTGGGTACCACAGTGAATTAGCTAATGTTTAATGTTCTTGAACATCCAGTCTTAAACAGTGAAAGCAATTGCATTTATGTGACTAACAAAAGTGTAGATGGTCATTTATTATAGAGGAAGCTACTACATTGGGGTCTGCAAGAAGGTATCCTTTAAAGGAATCATTTTGTTGCACACAAATGCAGCAGTAAAAATAAGGCTCTACTATGAATTCCTGACCGATAAAAACACTAGGGATCTATATAATGGGCGTGGGTGCTAGCCCTTTTTTATGTTATGTTTGGTTATCTTATTTTGCATTTATATAGCGCTCTATATATATCATTGGTATGACCTCAAAGCGCTGGTCGGTTGAACGTCTTGGGACCACAGTCCAGGTTAGTAGAGAGGATTAGAGTCATAGGGTGCTTGGGTGCAGCAGTTATGTGTTCTGCTGATGTAGTAGCATTATGCTAGCTACATCCTAACCTTAGGTGTGGCGGTGGAAAGGTCAGTTGAATGTGTGCAGTCTGGAGGGTGGACACCCAGACTGGGTTCTGGCTGCGTTAGGCCTGTAGGACGCTTATGTGAGCAGCTAGGCCGGTATGTCATGGGATATAGCTGCGTATTATTAGAGTGATGAGGTGTTTATGGGGCAGTGTTCGTATGTGAGCAGCTAGGCCAAATTTATCGAGGGTGTAGCAGTACTCGGAGTGATGTTGTAGAGAGTAAGCATGGTAATATGATATGGTGTGATATGATAGTTCATCCACAAAGCTAATATGCTTTGTGGATGGGCACAAAGGGGAGACAGAGGTAGAGGGATACATAGCGACATCATGGTGACAGGGTACACAGTGAGACACGGGTACAGTGGGATATCCAGGGGCATCACAGGGAAGGGCAATACAGAGGCAACACAGCGACACACGGGCACAAGGGGCTCAGGGAGACAGAGGGTTGGGCTTACAGCGACAGGACAGGGGTAGAGGGATACATAGCGATGTCAAGGGGAACAGGGAGGCAGGGTACACAGTGAGACATATACATACGGGTATACAGATGACATCACAGGGACTAGAGGGGAGGGCAATACAGATGGATACATAGTGACAGTACGGGAGAACGGTATACAGCGACACGCGGGGCGGCACAGCGATGTCACAGGACTAGAGGACTAGACCAGTTGCTGAACAGGGAATTGGGAGGAGTTTTCATCCAAGGAGGTCATTAATCTGGGATACAGTGGTCAAATATCTGAGTTGATGGTTGTGTTCTTGGTGACAGCTGATCAACTGAATCCACATCAGGCAGCAGCTGATGAAACATCACCCACTCGACGATCAAAATTGTGCTATTTTAATCTGATATTCTGACTTGCCTATACGACCTGGGCACAGGCTGCCTAATTTGCAGAGGTGAGCAAGCATTCTGCTTAAAGTATCCCACTTTCATAGGGGAGATTACATGATCTGCTCGATAATTCTGTCCATAGCATGCCTGCTTTGAAAATGGCCGCCATCCCCTATGGAGTAAAAAAAGAGGCTGTTTATACGTTGCTAGGCAATGCCAGCCCTTTTCACCCACAACCACCCGCCGGCAGGCGGAAGCTGGCCTGTCCTTGCTAAGGCCCGGATCGACATGGCCCTGTTCTGCGCATTGGAGCGCAGCATGGCCTACCCCCTTTTCCTGGCTACTAAAAAGTTACAACATTACTAATCCGACCCTACCGCTCACCATCGCACCTGATCCCTAAGACTACACTTGCATGACCCAGATCTGAAAAGTTCACAGCTTCCTATACTCGCTGAATACCCAGTCGGCTAGTTTATACACCTGATCTAATTGCCACCGCTATCTGCTAGTTGTGCCCAGCGGCAAATGCGTTATAGTTGAGCATACACATCTGCTCCCATCATGATTTGAGCCGCCCTGCGCACGTAACGCAACCGTGGACAACTGCCTTTAGCACAAACCTGCGCCAATAATAGTCCAAGGCACCATGTACTGAACACAGACTTTCTTGCTGCTAACACATGCAGTATCTGAATGCCCCTGAATGGCATCCATTGTACTATACGCCCATGACCACCTCACCGTAATTACTTGACCTTTGATTGTCATCTTTGTAAGGATATACTTACTGACTGCATCACGGTGTCTATGTGTCTATAACCTCTTCACTACGAACATATGCATATTGATTGTTGCACTGTCATTACATGCCTTGGACTACCTCACCTGCTTACTTGCCTAGATAATTGATTCCCCCATCTTAGTTAATGCTGGACTAGCCCACCTTGTGAATTGCTTTTGCCTGCACTGTTAGACCAGCCTATTACGATATTTTGCGCCAGTCTGCACGGTGGATTCCCCATCTTTGCTAATGCTGGACTAGCCTACCACGTTAGCTGGACTAGCCTACCACTTTAACTGCTCTAGCGTACCACGTTAATCGTCCTAGCTTGTACTATTTGCTCAGTACTTCCTAGTTTGCACTCCTCCATCCATGCCAGTATTGGACTAGTCTACTTGGCCAATACTACCACTACTAAAATCCCTATCGTAACATGATTATTACAGTTTATAACCTCTGTGCCCTTAGCATTCTATTTATATTTAACCTCCTAGTGAGTCTAGCTCAACCCTTTCTACCTAACCCACGAGCCCCTCTAAGTCTGACCAAAATGTCGACAGGTTCACCTACCATTGGACAAGTCAGCTATTCCACACTTGGCCCATTCCCAAGTAATCCTTGTACTCTAGGTTCCAGGAACTCCAGACTCTGCGGCAGATTAACCAAACATTTCAAACCCCTCACCAGATCTTTGCCCATGGCAAACAAGAAAACCAACGTTTCTATCAGCCAGAAGGCCATCAGTGCTAACCCCATCATTATCAGCCCATGCCTTGACGCTACCACAAAGCACCACAATGCGTACAAACTCAAGAACGCAGACTCAACCACCACCTCTACCCATGACACGGCCACCACCATTGCCCACCCTCTCAAAGGAGCCCTAATAAACGCTAGGTCCCTGGTTGCTCATGCTACAGACATCTCCGATCTGATATTGGCAGACAATCTGGATTTTCTCGCCATCACCGCACAAAGTGGCAGGACCTATGCTATCGCTAGCAGTCCCTGACGGCTACACAATACTCAGACTGGACAGAGAAAAGACATGAGGCAGAGGTATTGCCATTATCTCCAAATCCAGCCTCTTCATGAGACTCTGTCCCTCCCAAATTCCCCAATCCTGTGAAATTCTTACAGTTAAACTTCCATTAGCCAACTCCCAGACCCTTATTATTCACTTAATCTATAGACCTACCGGCCCAATCGGGACGTTTGAGGAGGACATTTACACCTTACTCTCCAATAATCTCAAAACCACCTCCCAATTACTACTCTTAGGTGACTTCAACCTGGGTTTCAACAACCCACTAGACAAATATGCCACAGCCACTGGCAACATTCTGTCTGAAGGTGGCCTATCCCAAAACATTTGCGAACCGACTCATAACAGAGGGCGAACTCTCGAGTGGGTGGCTGACTACAACTGCACTTCCAACATTGCTTCCATTTCCCCACAACCCTGGATGGACCACTTCCTCCTGTCTTTTGCACTCTCAACTTCTAGACCACTCCCACTAGTTACCCCTACTGCCCCACCTTGCCTAACAAGAAACAACAAGAGCATCACAGTGGACAAAGTGATCCCTGCTATCCTCCCCACCCTTAACTCGCTTGCTGAAAACCTAGATCGAGGAACGCTTGTTAACGAGTACAATAAAATTATGCTAACCACGCTCAACATTATTTCCCCCCATGAAACTCAGAGCTAGCAAGCTCAAAACTCACCTGAACAAGTGGTTCACCCCACAATTAAAGGACTTTCGCCAACTAAAGAGGAGTTGTGAAACCTCCTGGAGATTACTCCCGTCAGAAGCTAACAGAACCAAATTAACAAAAATTTCATCCCAATATAAAAAGGAGATCTGCCTGGCCAAACATAATTCCTACAATAAACGCATCTCCAATGCTAACTCTAGTATGAAGGACTTATTTACCATCCTAAAGGAATCAGAGTCTCCCATCCCTACTCTGACATCTGCACTAAACACAAAACTTGGTGTTCAGATATACAACAGGCACTTTCTAACAAAGTAACTACCCTCCAAAATAAAATAGCCTTAAAAAAAAGCCTCCCTTAATTCTCTATCTCATCCAAACAACATTACGCCCAACCTCCCCCTTAAGGACACATTATCCGACTCCCCTGCCCGATTCAAGTTTACTAAAACATCCACTCTTGAGGTTGAAAAAGTTATTCTCTCACTCAAGCGTTCCAACTGCCAGGGTGACCAGCCCAGCTCATAAAGGATGCTGCAAGAGATCTTGCCCCTTTTATTTCCAAACTGATCAATGTCTCATTTGCTTACGGCATCCTACTCATCAATCTGGCTCTACCATTGACCTCATCTTTACTTCCCCTCTCATTGCCTCCCCTGTATCCTCCCTTCCCACCTACTTGTCTGATCACCCTCTACTTTCTTTTTCCCTCTCCCTTCCCTCCTCCTCCTCCTCCTTCCTCCACTTCGTTCTTCCGGCGTGACCTATGTGGCTTTAACCCCTCTCTTTCTTACATCCCTCTCCTCTTTCCTTCCCCCCCATTTCCCATTTCTCCTCTCTCTCCGCCTCTGAGGCCTCCTCCATCTTAACTTCTTCTCTCTCTTCTTCTCTCGATCTTCTCTACCCCCCTCTCTACCCCCTCTCCTCATTTTCTCCCATCTCACCGTGATGCTCAACCTTGGCTTTCTTCGCATCTCTCCTCCATGCGCCGCCTCCTTAGGCGCCTCGAACGTCAATGGCTCAAACACCCAACCCCTGCTAACCAATCTGCCTACTTCTCCTATCATTCCCTCTACGACTCATGCCTCAATTTCGCTAAACGCACCTACTTCTCTGACCTTCTCCAGTCTCAATCCTCCCACCCTCATCGCATTTTTCAAACCTTAGCCCGTCTTCTCTCTCCTACTCCTGATCCCTCCACCGCCTCTTCTCTCTCTGCTACTGATCTTGCCTCCTTTTCCAACAAAGTCCTCAACCTTCATCAAACCATTCTCTCTTTCTCCTCCTACTCTCCTTCTTCTCTCCTCCTACTCTCCTCCTACCCTTTCTATATCCTCCTTTTCTCCCGTCACTCATTCTGATGTCACCCTCCTCCTCACCAATACTCATCCCACTGCTTCCCCTGCTGACCCCACTCCTACCCCCATCATCCCTAAAATGTACCCCCTCCTGATACCTTACCTTACCTCCTTCAACATCTGTCTCTCAACTTCCACTTTTAAATTCCACTTTTCCTACCCCTTTAAACGGTTTATAGTCATAATATCGAAAAAAGAACGTTGAAATACAAAAATGTCAAAAAAAAATGTCGAAAACAAATAAATCGAAAACCTATACGTATAATAGAAAGTCATTTTTTCGAGAAAAAAAATATTGAAAATAAAATCGAACAACAAAGGTAATATGCCAATGCAAAGTGCCATCAGTAGTTCCATTCAAATGGGGGGTGGGGGTACGCTCTTCTCTCTTTCCTCGCTCACCCTGCCCCTCCACACGCCCTCCTCACATCTGCAATGTTGTAAATTGTTCTTTAACTGTTTTCATGTTATGATTCATTTACCATCTCATGCTTGTTGTATTTTGCATGTTCTTATGTAAAGCACTTTGGATTAAAGGGCTATATAACTTCAATAAATACAATAAATACAAATACACTACAAATCCCCACCAACCTCAAACAATCCTGGGTGCTCCGATTGCTAAAAAAAGCAAACCCTTGATCCACTCATACCCACCAACTACCGTCCCATCACGACAGTACCTTTTCTGTTAAAAATACTTGACAAGGTTGCCTACCTTCAAATCCAAAAATATTTGGAACCCCACAAACTTTTAGGAGCGCGACAATCAGGCTTCCGCCCCCAACACGGAACGGAGACCGCCCTTATAGACCTGAAGACACAAGTCGATGAGCTAAGAGACAAAGGCAAAACACTTGTAAGCTCATTAGAACTGGCAAACCCTTTCTTTTTGATGACAACTGTATTATCCTGGCCAGAGATCTCATACTCTCTAGGCTAGACTATCGCAATGCCCTTCACATCGGTTCCAACAAATCGATCATCCAGAGGATACAAATCCTCAAAATCAATGTTCTAAGAGCGGCTCTTGGGGTGGCTAGAAGATCACACATCTGTGATTAGGCGTCAAAATAATTGGCTCTCAACTTACAACAAAATCCAGCTAAAAACTGCATTCCTTACCCATAAAGCACTGAACAATGCTGCCCTCAGCTATCTTCCGGATAGATTGTGCAAGGAATCTGGTGTTCGAGATGGGTGTGTAGTTTTTGGGGTCAAGAGATGGCTTTTTAAGAAGAGGCTTGACAAATGTGATTTTGAAGGCATCAAGGAATGTGCGAGAGCTGGGGGAGTTATTTAGTATTTTTCTTGCATGTTCTCCTGCGCAGGTGGATGAGAATATTTCTTTTAAGACAGAGTCGGGACCGGGGTTAAGGGGGGGAGCCGGATGGTTTGCTAGCTGATAGTAGGTCAAGAAACTCGTTGCTGGAGACGGGCTTGAAGGAATCGAAAGTGGGTACATCGGGGAATGGGGCGAGGGGGTTGGGGGGAAGGGGTGGTTGATGGGTTGCTCGGTCATTGGGTGGGGGAGAGGAGGGACAGTTTGTTGTTAAGGACGGTCGTCCTGTCAAGAGCGGTGGCGTAGAAGTGTAGGGAGAGTGAGTCACAGAGTGCTTGTGGTGCAATTGGGTTTGATGAATTCAGAAATGATTTTATGGAGTTCTTTGCTGCGGTTTCCACAGATGAGAATTTGTTTGTTGTAATAGGCTTTTTTGGCTTTCCAGATTCCAGCTTTGTAATTACGATGGTAATTACGATGGTGCAAGGCGAAAGCGGATCTGCTGAGAATGGTTTTTAATGCTCGCCATTTGCATTCTAGAGATTTATTTTGTTTTTTTGGTGTTCCTCAGTTCGGCCGTGAACCATTTGGGAAATGGGCCACTGCGTGAGGAATTGGGGGGTGAGAGGGATTAGAGATCCACTGAGCCAAGAGTCGAAGGAGTCGATGGTTAAGGATCTGTTTGGAGGGGGCGTTGGAGGGGATCTAAGAAGTAGGGCCTCAGCAAGATCGGGAAAGATCTTTGTTTTGTTCCAGCATTTCAGGTCATGGTGGGGGGCAGGTGGGGTGTAGGGGGATTAAGAGGGATGGGCGGAGTGAGGATGGAGAAAGGGACGACAAAGTGGTTGGATCCCCACCACCAAAAGAGACTCCTTCGAAAAAACCTGACATTTTTTAATCATGTCAGCCATTACTATAGCATTATCACCGTTCACAAGACTTCATGAATCTTTGAACGACACCTTAAAGGACCCCACCACAATACAGGCAATGATCCATACCAAACTGATCTACTTAAAAGGCTATGTAATGGCACACGAAGAATGTACAAAATCTGCACAAGACCACAACCAATGCAAAATCCCAACACAGATTCCCGCGAGGGTAAATAGCCCAAAGAAAGATGGGCGTAGCTGGAACAGAACTACGAGAGTTGTGGCCTAGCAAACTTCACCAGTTATCGATCTGACCATACCCACCCCTCTGAGCAGTACTCAAACTCAAATGGAACCCCAAATAACAAAACAAACCAAACGGGCAGTGATACCTGAGGGGAAAAAGGAAGTGCTACTCATTGTGGACGACATCGCTCACCCTCAAACCGCAAACCACATCACTACACAAAACCCATACCATCCCTTCCTGATCTTCAAAAGAAATTTAGGAAAGGAAAGAATCATTAACAGCTAGAAGAGACAGTCAAAACCACAAGGGCCCCGACCTCTTCAGCTCAAACAAAAGTGAAATCAAGAGAAGTCCAGTCCGAGAGACTAAGGCCGAATCCAAGGTCACCGGAAAAGCCAGAAACCACAGTCAATCCCACTAAAAAAACCTCTAAGCGTATTAGGCACCGCCAATCACCAAAAACAATTGATGACTTTATGGAAAGTGAGATTCTTAGGAACATCAGTCAACACTTTGAGGAGAATTCCACGCCATGCTCTACAAGTGATACAGCCCCTGTTCCAGAGAGGAAAGTTAACTTTGCCTCCATACCTTCTAGCTCATCCCTCAACACAGAAGACGAAAATCCTGACCAGAACTCACCTTTCTTCATGTTAGAAGAGCGTCGTAAAAGTATAATGCGGGCAGAAAACTAGAGAAATTTGAGTACCACCCAACGTCCGTTTGGTAGATCCCACCAAAGTCCTACAGACGCGGTACCTATTAGACCAGCTTTAGAAAAACCAAGTCAGAGAACCCCACTGGTCAGCCAAACGAACAGTAACCTAACCACTGAACAAGAAAGACCCACACGTGAGAAAGAAACCAAGAGACCTACAACTGACACCCGTACCTGAAGAAAGGACACTAGAGACCTCCACTATCTATCCAAAACAGAAATATACCGAAAAGCCCCAACTTGGTGGTGGCTGTTTAAATTAGAACAAATACAAGGCAATCACGACGATGTGATTCTCAACAGACGCTCAGTGTTGACTTTGTTTCACCACGTACCGAAACTGAGGAGGATAAAAACAGAAGACATAAAGATCGTGGACCCTAGCCATAGGAATGGTAGAGCATTAACTTACCTACACATTTCGTCAGAGACGGTCGAAGACCTGCTAAGGAAAGAGGTAGAAGACCTTCTTACACTAGGGTACGACCTTACCGAACCAAACGACAACAGACAAAGTTCTCGGAGTAAGGCTCAAACTCCAACGGATCGTGAAAGGTCAAAAAATCAATGAGCAACTAGTGAAGACAGAAACTACAGGAAAAACCAGAGGGCCCGAGTCGTCGTTACAAAAAGCCAAACCTCACCAGCCACATTTTGCCCCCTCACTCGGAAAACATGAATACGAACCTCAAAGCCCATACCAGACAGCCAAGGCATGAAGCAAACAAAAGCAACACCACGACTCGTCAGCAAACGATAATAACCAATTGACCAGCAAAAGTAATAAAACTTATGAAAAAAACAATCAGATAAAAAGTTCAAACCGTACCAACTGAGCCAGAGATCAACGTGAATAAGCCGACTATCCCTGGCCTATGGGCTTGGCTCCCCAAAGCCCTTAAAGCAAAGAGGAACAAATAGCAACTCAAGTACCAAGAAAACATCTCTTCGTAACAACACAAACCAGATACCGTTACGCACAATTTAAGACTCTGCTCCTGGAACACACAGGGTTTTCTGCACCTGACCACCACCGGTGATGTAAACCTTGGCCATTACGACATTGTGTGTCTACAAGAAACGTGGCTCATGAAAGCACCCACCCTTGATGTGTACGAAATTACCCTGACACAGGCGAAAAAGAGCACCATGGCTCGACCTTCATCTGGCCTCCTAATGGCTAACCGCATTGGGCATGGGCTTAAGATGGACACAGTTCTGACGGCAAACCAAAACCTGCTAGCAGCTCTCTTAACATGAACCCATAAAAGTGACCTAGACAAGAGCATGCAATGTACACCAGTAGCTGTCTTGAATATGTACTGGAACCCTGCCAAAATTGAAGCTACAGCCTTCCTGATGGAAAGTGAGACAGTAATTGACGAGATCTTGGCGGTCCACCAATTGTCATACATCTTACTCTGCGGAGATCTAAATGCCACCTGCATACTCCATGAACCCAAAAGAAATCTCACTCCATCAGATCACAGACGTTGTATCTGGTTAAATCTAATAAACTCCAGAAAACTACAAAGCCTAGACACAGTCTTCCCCAATCATGCCCGCCTGCCTACTTGTACTAACGGGAAGATCCAATCAACAATCGATCACATCTTCGTCTCAAGACCGTTCCTAGACCTGATCACGTCTTTCGAGGTGGCCCAAACTAAGGCCAGTGACCACAACCTTCTAACAACCACCTGGAAGAGTATTAACGACCCAGTGGAAAAACTGCCGTACCAGCTTGAACCAAATCCTCAAGGGAATAGACTTCAGCTCTCGGCCAAAGACATTAGAGAGCTGAGCAGCAAGTACGAAGAGACCAAAACCAGCAAACAGTACAACTTGACTGACTACAGTCCTCTGCTAACAGCTTACAAAAAGGCTAGCTCAAGAAAGCGTCCATCCACTAATCTCAAAAAACACACTTACGACATGCTGCTAGTCCAAAAACGACGAGAATATCGAAAAGCTATAAGAAACGCAGTGAAGCTAGACACTGAGCACGCCAAAACTGATAGACAAGAGGCGAAAAAAAATCTAACGAACCTGGCTGAGATAACACTGAGCGAAACTCTACCAAGACTCGGAAGCATTACTCAAGTCCACCTGTACGAAAAACGTGAGAGAATTTTGGTCACTACTAAACTCTACTACACCAAATAAGAGTGAAACCATTCTGAACCTGGACAAATTACGTCAAGGAAATTTTCAAACTACCTTTGGGCCAGACATCTCCAAAACCCATAAAAAACCAGACATCTTGGGAAAAACTTGACAACCAAGAAGAAATCTATAACTTAAAAAAAAATGAAAAAGTTCAAGAGCTCCTGGCCCTGAGGGCATCACCAACATAGATCTAAAAGCCCACCCTGAAGCCTGGCCAAAATTCATACCAGCCTCATGGACTTCAGCCACCATAGTCCCTATATATATATATATAAATAAAAGAGAGGCGACAGTAACAATCAGTAACAATCCTAACAATCCTAATTACCAACCAATCACGTTGCTTGACCCGATTGGAAAGGTCTGTGGTGCTCTACTCTTGAGAAGGTTTCAAGCTTGGGCGAATGAGGCACTGTGCAATGACCAGTTTCAGTTTCAATCAGCGTTCAAGAATAACATGGGAACTACAGCCAACATCCTGGTAATAAGCGCCCTAAAAAGCAAAGTGATAGAAGGGGGCCCAAGGCTATTCATGGCTTTCATAGACTTCACTCAAGCCTTTGACAGGGTCGACAGGACCCGCCTTTGGGACAAGCTAGAAGGTTGTTCCTGTCCTAACGAAATCTTGGATCCCATCAGAGCCCTCCACAAAAACACCAAAGTGAGAGTTTGGCTGAACTGCAAAGGGTCCCTATCAGCAACAATTGTGATCCAAAGGGGAGTCAAACAGGGATGCCCGTTGGCCCCCCCCTCTCGTTTTTTGGCCTACCTCGGAGACTACCAAACATCAGAAGTCTCCATCAGATCATTTCCACCTAAGTTAGGTCAACAAAAAAAAAAAAATAATCAGCAGGCTACGACCTCATTTTAATCGACCAGAAACCCATAGGACTCCAGCGGCAACTTGACAACCTATTGTCATATACAAACATTAACAACCTGTAAGTCAACAAAGAAAAAACTAAAATAATGATTCTGGAAAGAACAGCCAGGAAACCTGACAAGACCAAATGGTACTTCCAATCGTCTGAGATCGAAAAAGTAAGGAGCTTCAAGCACCTAGGCGTAACACTGGACAGCTCAAAAAGAGAATCAGCTATGCAAGACACCTTACGATCAAAAATCAGAAAACTGGCAACCCAAGGAAAGGCATTTGACCAGAAATTTGGCTGTTTCTCATCAATACCAGTCATCGATTTCTATAAAATGAAAGTAGTACCTTCAATAATCTATGGAGCAGAGGCAATGCTGTTGATACCAAGTGAAACATGGCCTAAACTCGAAGCGTACTACTGGAGGACAGGTCTCGGCTTACCAATCTCTACACCAGTAGCGTCAATTCGAAGAGAACTGAGCCTTCTGTCTTTACAAGGGTCATTGAACTGTAACTCCCTGATGCTATTCAGAAAGTGTTTGCTTCCCACAAGCACACTGCCCTACAGAATAATAAATTCAGAGATGGAGAACCAAACCAATAAAATGCTACAAACTTGGAGGACAGATATCACAGCCCTTTTAAGCATCGATTGAGAGCGATGAGGAGGAACTGGTGAGCAACCCGGCAAAAGTACTGAAAAAAAAATCAAAGAACTAGACTGGATCCAGACTTTGTCAAAATCTTCAGAAAACAAGTTAACATCACACCTGCCTACAAACAAAGATATTTAATGAACTACAGGGCTATATCAAACAATTTCCTAGCAGACAAGCTAGAAACTGCCTCCTAAGAGCAAGAATTAAATCTACTACCAACCAATGAAATCAAAGCTATTCGAGGACTCGCAAGTACAAACCATTGTAGACTTTACCGAAATGCAAACGAAAAAGAGACAGTCCGGCATCTCCTTTTAAACTGCTAGGAAACTGTAAAAATCAGGTCAACGTACATGCAGTACTGTTCGTCTGACCCATCGCTGGAGACCGAAAACTGCTGGTGGTCTAGGATGATCAGCGGAGACAAACCAACCTGGCTAATGGCAACGTCTAAAATACTCCAACATTTAATGACCAAGTTGGAAATCCTGCCTTAACTCTGGAAATTGTCTGGAACAGTAATACCTAATTCATCGATGCTTTCACTCTACCTGTCGACATGACACGTACCTAAAAGCGCAGTAGTGATAAAGGGCCGACTCGCGGCTGAAAAAACAAGCAAACTTCGAGAAAAATTCAGCGGCTGTAGAAGACGATGTTGTAAAAATCTATTATTTGATTAACACAAATAAAAAAAATGGTTGGATCAGGTGAGGGGTATGGGGGATAGATGAATCAGGTCATGGGAGCTGAAGATTGCATCGAGGGTATGCCCCCTAGAGTGGGTTGGACCGTTCATATGAAGGGAGAGGTTGAGCGCATCAAGACTGTCGACTAGAGAATGGGTAATGGGGTTGGTGGGAATGTCCAACCAGATATTGAAGTCTCCTAGGACAGTCAGCGAGCAATGATTTACTTGTATGGTGATGACAGAATCACAGAGGTTTTTTGAGAAATGTCTGTCGTAATCAGGAGGTCTGTAGATGAGTAGGAAGGTATGGGAGATGGTTGGGGGTAGAGAGAGTTTAACTAGAAGGGATTTGAATGATACAATACGATATGAAATGGCATTTATAAAGCGCCCATACACAAGTGTTTCAGGGCGCGACGAAGCAAGGGAGGGGAGACAGTAGGAAACAGGCAACGATCCTACTACGCCAGGTGTCATGATGGAATGCATGTCTGAGATTCAACGAGTGAGACGGAGAAATGAGATTTGAAGAGGACTGCCACGCCGCCTACTCTGGAAGGTCTGTTGAGCAGGATGAGGGAGTAGCCGGTGGGGAATGCTTCATGTGCAACAGGGGCAAAGTCGTCGTAGAGCATGGTTTTAGGGATATAAAACCTAAGTCAGGTTTGTCAGAAGAGAGGAGGTTGAAGATGCTGTGTCTGTTTTTCACTACAGAGCGGGCATTAAAAAGGATGCACTTGACTTCGGTGTGGGATGTGGTCATGGGGGGTAGTCCCTTAAAGCATAAAGTGGATTGGGACTTTGTAGAATATATTTAATGTTAAACCAAAAGTGTCCACTATGCTAAAGTAAAGAAAAAGATTTGTTAAAATTAAATTCAAAGCAACTTAATTTGTTTTGTATCGTATGCCGCGGATATCACAATATATTCTTTGCTACTGTATTTTTTTGTCAATGTAATTTATTTTGCATTTTCAAGAAACACTTCTAAATGTAAATATACAATCTAAGGTGTTAAGAAGGTTGTAAAACAAAAGAAAATTAGGAGAGACACATTTGGTTCAGTTTTTACAAATAAATAGATGCAGACAGTCAATAAATCAATAAATACAAATAGTACAAAAACACGTATAAAAGGAAAAACCAAATTTCCAGAAAAACAGAGGGAAACTGACGGCCCAAAATTCAGTATTACAGGTGCCGCTAATTCATGAATGCAGGTCTGCCGACGTGTTGGTGTTTGGGAAAAGGAAAGAACCCTGAACATCTGCACAAATGTGTTCGTGCATAGGTGGTTGCATCATCCAACATTGGTTTGAAATAAACTTCAAAATGAGTTCCAAAGAAAAAGGGGTCTTCCTTTCATTGATGGAATTTAAACATCCGTAACACGTTTCGGATCTGCCCCCTGCTGGGCATGTGAATTTTACTGAAGCCTTCCTCAGGGCGGGAACACGAGAAGATGGCGAACCAACTTAACCTCGTATGGAGGCAGACAAGAAAAGATAGCAAAAACAGGTTTGTTTAAGGAATGTTTACAGTTGGTCTGGCATTAATCTAAATCTAGAAAAAATATTTTAGTTTTGCAACAAAAATGAGAACCTAGTGGGGGCAACGTCCTTACCCTGATTCTGGGCATGGACTGAATCGAAAAGACCCACTTAGGCAATGGTTGGAGTCTTCCACAGGTAGGAAGGGTGCATCATGGAACATGAGGTCCCAAGGGCGCAGCCACTCGCTGTCCTTTATTCAGTTGCTGGGACAGAATAGAGAAAAGAAATAAAAACAATATATCTATCTCTTTCAAAACTCGAAAATAATTTTTGGCTGAGAGAGGTAGTTGAATTAATTGTCTCATACCTCTTGTGGAGAAAGTCGTGTCTAATTAACTGTTTCTCAATGGGTCTTCGGACGTCTTGAATGCGTATGTGGCGCCGAATTCAGCTGTACTTGCTGTGGTGCATGGACTGGAGAACCCCAGTGAGAAAACGAAGTTGGTGAGTTGGTGTGTTATTATACACCAACATCACTTTTAACAGAACTTAGTTAGGGTGTCTTTCATTATGAAGGATGACGGTGAGTAGTGGTCCAGTAATTACCTTAAATCGTTTTTCGAATTCGTGAATGCCTCACTGTTGCAGCACGCCTTTGCAGTGACCGCGAGTGAATGCTGCCGAGGATTTTTCAGCGTCCGGAGTGCTGAGTCATGACTGTAGAACAAGAACACTGCCGTTGCTTCTGCGGGTGTGTCTCGCGATGCAAGTGCTTGATTGGCTAAGGCCGGTCTGGGGCAGCACTTCTGGTTGATTCAGTGTGAGCGCACTGCGATTGGTGCGCTGAGGAGTCTGTTTGTTAGTGCTGTGGAGGTGTGTCCCTACGGCATTGAATCTTGCACAGCGCACGGTTGCTAGTGTTATTGAAGAGTTTTTTGTGCGTATGTCCAAATTGTCGCGGATAGGTAAACCCGACTTGTATTGCACCTGACATCAGACCAAATGTATTTATATATCGGGGTATTAAGGCAAAAGTTAATTTTGGCATGTTCGCGCCAACGAAGGTGTTCAGTAACAATTATTTGTATATCAATTGCACGATAGTTCCCACTCATACGGTACATCTTTATTATGCTGGCCAGTTTTTCATGCAATTTAATGCTCATTTAATAATTAAGGTGTATTAAACCTTATTTACAAACTTTGATTGGACTGATAAGCATCTGCCAAGGTACTGTTCACACTCCTAGCCGTCAAGACATGTTGCACTGAATGCTGTGTTCAGTGTAGGCTTATGTGTTGCAGACTCTTGTGTTTCAAATTGGAGGTACATATTCTTCATTTAAACCATGTTTGTGACTAGAGAGTTTGTGGATCCATCTCGCTTCTTTGTGCTGGAGACTGCGTGATGCATTTGCAGAGTCCTTAACTACATCTAAGATCCACCGTTTGATATAATTCGGGGTATGATGTTTTTCTAGAAAATGATTCACAAGGGGTGCTGATGTATTTTTGCCACACAGGCATTCGATGCAGTAGATAGCTTGCTTTGTTTTACAATTTGTCATTAGGTTTAAGTGCCAAGTCTTTGTCCCAATGTTGAAATTTTTAATTTTGCAGGTGAATTGGCACACTGAACATGAGCCACAGGGAAAGTGTCCAACAATCGTCCTAAGGTCCCAAAGTCCAGTTCTTGGGGCTGTTTTTTTGAATTTAGAATGTACCAAAGTGTCACGTATGTTTTTTGCTCTTTTAAAAGCAAATCGTGGCATTGGGGAATCCGGTAAGCTCAGTTTGACAATGGGCCAATATTTACACATTAATTTATTGATCTGAAAGGTATGAGGGCTGTGTGTAATCACACAGGTCATTTTTTCGAGGTCAGAGTGTTCCCGAGCATTGTTGTTTTGTGATAGCAAGATATCACTATCTGTAAATCTTGCCCTTTTCTTGGAGTTTGAGACCAGTTTCTTGGGGTAGCCTCTATCTAACAAACGGTTGCTAAGGTCCTCAGATTGTTGGTAAAAATCTGCAAGGTTAGTACAATTCCTCCTTACTCTGAGGAACTGGCCGTATGGTAGATTTTCACACAGGTGGCGTGGACGATTACTTGAAAAATGCAGAAGAGTTTTTTCCGAGCAGTGGTCTTTCGATACAAACAACATTTCAGAATTCCGTCTTCGTGTCCGATTTTTAAATCAAGGAAACTGATTTCCTGATTGCTGCTTTCCATAGTGAACTGGATCTTACTATCAATGTTATTTAACCAGCTTAAAAAGAGATTGAGTTCAGTTTCTGAGCTGCTCCATATGAACACAATATCATCAATGTATCATTTCCAATATGAGATACAATTTTGATAAGGGTTATCGCATAAAATGTTATTTGTCTCAAAATTGGACATAAACAAAATCGCTAAACTGGGGGCGAATATTGCGCCCATCGCTGATCCTTTGGTCTGCACATAAAATTGCCCGTCAAATTCCAATTTATTTTTTTTACATAGAGCTAAAGTCATTAGTTCCAAAATGAAATTGTGAGGTACTCTGTTTTGCTGATCATGGTGAGTAAGTATTTCATGTATACATTCAATGGCCTGATCTTGAGAAATACTTGTGTACAATGATTTAATATCTTAATATCTCACAAGGGGAGTTTTTCAAAAATTTGGATGGTGTGCGTAGTGTCTCGCAAATAGCCGTTTTGTGCTTAAAGGTTTTAAAAAGACATCAATAAATTTGCACACTGGTTCCAAAACTGAGCCGCACCCAGACACAATGGGCCTGCCTGGTGGGGTAACTGAATTTTTGTGAATTTTGGGTAATGCGTATAATGATGGGGTGCGGCCTTGACTCGTAGTTAGAAATTTTAGTTCTTAATCACTAATCCATTTCCTTTCATAAGCATATTGTGCCATGTTTGCCATTTCAGATTTAATTTCGCTCGCTGGATCTTTTTTTATTTTCTTGTAGCTTTCCTGATCTTGAAGCAATTGATTAACCATAGTGCAGTATTGGTCATTGGACATAATCACAATGCCTCCGCCTTTATCGGCTGGTTTGATCACAATATTAGGCTTTTTGGAGAGCTCAATTAGTGCCCTTTGTTCGGCGGGGGGAGGGGTCATCAGGAAAAGTTCTGGAGGAGCATGATGGGGTTCTGGGTCATTGAGACTGGAAGAGGAGGGAGGTATTGCTGGGGGAGGGTGCCATCGGGTTCTAAGTGGCGGGGGAAGGGGTTACATCGGTGAAAGATGGGAAGAGTAGGCAGGCGGAGGAGGAGGATATCAGGAGGGTGTGGGTGGGGTCGGGGAGGGGCGGGTGCACAGAAGGTCAGTGGGTGTGAGGGGGTTAGAGATTGGAGTGGGTCTCGAAGGGATCGGGGGTTCAGGTGTACAGGCTGAGAAGTCAAGAGAGTGGGGCTGGAAGTAGGGATAGGATGGGGGTATTCTGAAGGGATGGTGTAGAATTGGTGAGGAATGGGCCGTCGCGGAGGGGAGCCAGGCTCGTTTTCTACTATTTATGGGTTTTGCTGCAATGGGGGTGTGAGAGAGGGTGGGGGGCCGGAAGGTGTTGGAAATGAAGTTACCGTTCTTACGAAGGTGAGACGTGCAGTTTTTGGAGAGGAGAAGGGATATGAAGGGGAGGGTTTGTTGGTGGGGGGCCGAGGGGGGGGTTAGTGATGGGGAAGGTAGGGTGGTAGTGAGAGGGTGGGTGGTTCTGTTGTTGGTTAGGAGAGGGGGGCTTGGTGGTGTGGGGGGGAGAAGGGAGGAGATGTTCGAAGGGGGGTGCAAGGAAGGAGTGGAAGCAGATGTGGGTTTGAGCTGTTTGGAGCGTCAGAGGGCTCCTCTGGATTGGGAGTTTGATAGGGGGTGAGGTGTCTTGGGAAGGGGTATTATGGAGTTCTCAATAGTGGTCAGAGGGAAGGAGGGAGCGGAGGGGTAGGGTGGGAAGGGTGGGCAGGTATAGGCTTCTGTTAGTTTGATCTATATACTGATGATAAAAAAAAGCTTTGTCAAAAATAATCAACTTTCCACCTAAATTGGGAAATGTTTAACCAAACATGGTGGGTCTACGCAGATGGCCTAATGGGGTTGGAGAACATGCTAATAGACTTACAACAAACCCTTAAGGCATTATGGATATTTTCGGTTAACCATAATCTTCAGATCAACACCTCAAAATCATTTGCAATAGGATTTACAAAGAAGCGTATAAAGAAGCTAAAATAAATGCAGTATTTACATACCTCACTGTTTAAGAGCATTTCAGAGATGAAATAGGTTTTAATATCACTATCCACGACTATTATATGATACTATAGCAATGTATAGCTCACCCTTAGTAGCAAGGAATAGGACATTTTGTTGGAAACATGGGTGCTGTTTACTTCAGTCCCCAAAATACTCATCAACAAAATCATTCTTTAAATGCCACTTTTAGGCTATGACGCAGAAGCAAAAGTATCAAGGAAAAGGTGGAATTGCCTGGAAGGACAGATTTGGAAATGTCTGCTGGGACTTCCGCAGTCTATAGCCATATAAATTATTAGATAAGAATTAAATTGGGATCCAACGTTTACGTCAGTAATGCTAAAATGTGTGTACATTTATTTGAAAATTCAATCTTCAGAACCAAAAACATTTTTTGGGGTATATGAAATAAATGCACACAAAAAGGAGTCCTGCATGTTATACAAAATACATGCAGGACTGTGAGAATTTCTAATCTGATCACCAATTCCAAACTGACATAATTTGGCAAAATTGCCTATCCCTTTAATAGGAGCCTATCCACTCTAGTTGGAATGCCCATTTGCCCATCTGTGGGCCATGACCAGGACTCACATGTGATTGGTGTAACAGCATTGGCTTGTTGAGTCAGCTGTGGGACATGCATTGCCATCACAGAGAGTGGCGTTGTGGACAAGCCTATTTGAGGCCCAGCCGCTATTTTAGATTCATAGCATTCTTATTCCAAGCATAGAGTAGACTGCCCATGCAAAAGCTCTTCTGCCTTTCCTGTGGAATTGAGCAATATAGATTACCTTATCTTCCTCTTGGTCCCATCCAGACTTTAGCCTGTCCAGGACATCTTATCGCTGCTGGCTGAATACTAACCGAAAGAGTTAAACCGGAGGAGACCTGAGGAGGGGTTCTCTTTTTTACAATCAATAAGGTCTCAGGGATATTGGCTGGGGATGTTTTCTGGAAGATGTGGCAGGAGGGCCAGTACTTCCTTACCTGATGTTATATGTCCAGCCAGAAGAACTGTGATAAAACACAGCCATGGGTCTTTGTGATTACCAAATCACCAGCAGCTAAATGTGAATGAGACATTTGTAACACACTTTTCTGAAAGGTTAGGGGACCTAGGAATTGGTACAGAGTCTTCCTTTCACCCTGCACACTGTTCTCATCCTGCTAAAAGTACAGATCCCTTTTCTTACCCCTTTCCTCTTCTGGGTTAAACCGTGAGAAAGCATTCCTTACGGTGGCACATTCCTGTAGGATGCAGCCAAGTCTTGTGAATGTTCTCTGTTCCTTCGGAGTGTTAATACTGGGGTGGTATACTGATTTGGATGGGAGGACCCACATCCTCAGACCACCCTTCTGGCAAGGGATAAGCTCTGCAGCCCTGCTAGCCCTGGCATAAGAATGTGTTTGCAAACGAACTGCGCAATGCCATGCTCACTTTGACTGCTGTAGAGATGGGCACCATTGTTAATTATTAGGCTGCCCTGACAATCCTGGTCCAGAACTCCAGCTACTGCAGCTAGATAATGTAACTAAACTAGGGCCAGCACGAGCGATGATGAGAGCCTGTTTTGGCAGGCGTTTTACTAGTGAAAACATGTTAAGATTAAAGTGTTAAAAAAAAAAAATATATAGATGTTCCACGTTTAAAAAAAAAAATATTTCTCTAGAGGGGAATTTTTCTGATCCCTCGCCCCACACCCCAAGTACCAGTTGGACTACAAAAAAGGTGGGGAAAATACACACAAGCGTGAGAGGAGATTCAATGTTGACAGGTACAAAATCACGACCCAACATTAGGATGCAATTTAACTGCATGTTTGCATGATAATTTACAGGACCAAATGTTTGTCCTGATGGTACAGCTGCACTGAGAATAAGCAGAGGATGCCAGATATATACGGGAACTACTTTTTGCTACTGAGCAACAAATCCTAATTCCAATCCCTGCATTCCTTGGGTTAGGGTGGCAGAGAGCAACATGCAAGCCAGTTATGATAAATGTAGAGCTTGTGCCCCTTGCACATGTTAGTGTAGCGAGAGGAAGTGGGCATATATGACTGGTTCATTCCTCAGTTCCAACAACTTCTTAAGTGTGTGTTTATAGGTTTGGGGTTTTGGCATGTATGTTTCCTTAGACCTATGTGTGCATATGGGGGCAGCTTTACTGTTTCTGCTTGGACACATCTTCACTTGTCACGCACCTGGGGAACGATTGATGCTTTGTCTTCTTTCAGAATCTTCATCAATGACTAAATGCTGATCTTCCTTTTTTTTGGCGCTTATGGAAAAGACAGACTTGGCAATAATAGGACCTGTGTAAAAATAAATAAATAATCTAAAGCAACTCCTAATATTACAAAATATTTCAATATTGCTATAGTTCAGATCAAAAAGCACAATCTGTCAAACAATTCCAAGCACAAACAAAGCCATTTTAAATAAATAACATGTCAGAAGAGTAAAGCAGATAATTAGCAAACATAAAAAGGTGAACAGTTTTAAACATTTGTCAAAATGCAAAATTGAGGCCACTTGAGAACTAATGTAAACATGCCAATGTGTCTGCTTGCGTTCCAGGCCCTTTGGACTTACTGGGTGAGATTTTGCTTGTACGTTTCATGAATTCCCCATTCCTTTCAGATAAACCATGTTGTGTAGCTGGAAGCTGAACTAGCATTTTAGACAAACTAAAAGAGCCTCTTACGTGGATGTCTTGCAGTACCTAAACAGCAATATTACCAAACTCTACACAAAGCCTTTTAGGCTATATAGTAGCATAACAAAAATATAGACTTGTTTCTTTAGCAGCAGCACGGCAGTTGCATAACACGCAGTCGATTGAATCAATCTAAGAATCGATCTAAATAAAAAGGGAGTGATCAAATGCAATTGACTGACGCCTAAATCAACCCCAGATCTCTCCTTTACCTCCATCTTTAAGAGTCCACGTCTGACAGCTCTCCAAATGTATACTCTTATGCCCCAAAGGGTCATCAATCTCAACTATGACTAATTTGCCAAACTTCCTCTCCTTCCATGTCTGCAGATGTATTGCCGGAGGACAATTTGCCTTCTAATTTCATTTCAGATCAGGCTAGGTGATCCATACAATCAAGAACCAACATGTCATAGATATCACTCTGGTGAGGTGCTTTATTTTAGCAACTTAAAAACACATGAAAGGGCACTTCTATCTTGTATACAGACCTTGGAGGAGTATAAACACAGCCGGTCAACCCTGGAGAATAGAAAACACTGATCACAAACCAAACAGCTCCAGGGTCGAAATGGACATAAAATCCAAGATGGCGGCTTGAGCTTTTTAAACACTGCTACATAGATCATGTGACTAGAGATCAGCGACTGAGAATATTGTGGATTTCGGAAGAGTGGCGGGCCAAAAGGCCAACAAGACCAGTGGGAACAGCATGAACTCCTTACCAATAAGGTGACGACATGAAATGTACAAGAAGGGGAATTGCAGAAGCAGTGGGGTGGGGGGGGGGGGGTGTGAGGACCTAGAAGAGGTGAGACAGCTGCAGATGCCTAGTGGAGTGCGGACCCACCAATTGCTCTTAGGAGAAGCTGCTCTGACTTTGCTGGGACTGACTCTACGAGGAGGACTGCAGAAGGGAATCCATGCTATTAGAAGAGTTCTAAGACCTGGAGCCAGTGGTGTGAATTTGACAGTGATTCAGGAAAGAATGACTCCAAGGGAGAAGGAGACACTCAAGATCCCAATCCATGAGTGAGGGGAGCTCCCAGAAGAGTTGGAAAGACTGATATCTGGAGAGTAGAGTTGTGCGCCGTGAGGAGTCAGAGAAGCCACTGATGGTGGCGGTCTTTAAAAAACGGAGATGGAACAAGAAGAAATACAAGGATAAAGCCAGATGCAGCATGTTGGGAATTGTAGTTCAAGTACCGCAATGTCTCTCAGAAGAGTCATAAGAATGCATTCTGCAAATTGAAGTGAAAGCACCAAAGAGTGAAAAGATATTGTGAGACAGAGCAACCTGATGCCGCATTCTGGGAATGCAGCAAAGTGTCCACAAAGATGGCGGGAGAGAAAGAGGACTGACATAGCATTATGGAAAATTAAGTGAATATCCCAAAGGATCACCAAGAAATCATCTTTGGCAAGAAATGGCATTCGGACAATATTATAGAAATTTCATTCTGGTATTTTAAAAAAATGTGACTGGTAAATAGATTCCACGTCGAAGTGACTGATTCTGACTTCTTTTTTATAGCAAATATTTTTACTGATGTTAAGGACCAAGAGTCAAGGAAGTGTAAACAGTATACAAAAATTACTAATGGTAAAACAAATTCAATACCATCTTAAAGTTAGGTAGAAAAAGAATTATAAAACAAATGCAATAACATTTTTAATAACTAGAACTGAAAACATACGTACATACAGTAAAAAGGGAAAAAGAATTCACCAAGGCACTGTATGGGAGGAAGGAGCCGTGTTGAGCCCCCCTACATTCTAGGCGAAGCATATGTTAAGCTCATTCAATTGTTGGCAGTACACACTCGGCCGAACCCGGATGACGGGTGGGAGGTAGCCATTGAATGACACCTAACCAATGTGTTTCGCAGGAGCCCAGGGACTCATCTTCTATTTACAGCAACTCCATCTTTTGATAGGCCTCACATGAAACTCAGAGGCAAGCCTGGATATCTCCCATGTCCAGCACAGCCAGCCCGGACAGCCCCCACCACCTCCTCACTGTCGGCGCTGCAGCGGTCCTTTTCTCACGGAAGCCTGGGAGCGAATTGTTGCAAGCTGACACTGTAGCTCGCTTCTTCCTATGAAATCATTGCCCTGTCTGTGACCGGGCGGGAGCCTGGCCCTTGGAAACCATTTGTCGCCAGATAACTGCCCGTGCTCAAACAGCCCCAGCATTAAGAGTTACTGTCTGAATGAACCTCAAGCCCCTTACCTCTAATGTAACAGTGGTGGGACCCATGACCATGGGCCACCCTTAATTGCCCCCATATAACTAATCCAGAGCAGACATATATCCTCCATGTACTAACAAATCCCGACACCCTTGTTTGATCCTCGAGGCATCTCATAAATGTGCCCCAGAATTACATGTGAGATAAGGCACCCAGACCACCGCACAGCTGCCCCACTTGGGTCTGGGTCACGAATGCCCACCTTGGTCTACAATTATCGATGTTAATGTGTTTTGATGAACCATGAGTGCCATACTAAATCATGCATGCCTATTACTACTGTGAAGTCTAGCTTAGCCGGAATAATAGCTGTGTGGACCCAACGTGACCCATCGCCTCTCCCCGATGAGCCCAGCTGCCCCACACGCCTCAAGAAGTAACTAGTCCAGCTCCAGCCAACCAGCACCAGCGAAAGTATACATTGTATAATGTCGACTTATAATGTATTTTCCTGATAAACTTGTTGAAATGCAGGGCAAAAGTAACTAAGCAAAACAAGACCTATATTGCCTCCACAGACTTGGCCCACGCTTTCGACTCAATAAACAGGAACACTTTATGGGAATAACTGTCAAAATGGGGCTGTCCGACTGACCCGAGGGAAGCCCTGGAACTCCTGCACTCTGGTACAACACTAAGAATACGCTTGGACAGAGCAGGAACTCTGTCTAGCGAAATTGGAACATCAACACGGATAAAACAGGGCTGCAGACTAGCACCGGCCATATTTAATCTTTACATATCTGACATCGAGGAGGCTTTTGAAGATGTGTGGTGCTTCTGCCCAAGGATTGCAGGCACTCCAGTGGGAAGACTACTCTATGCCGACGACCTCCTAATCATGGACCAAACTGAAGTGGGACTGTAGAGACAGCTGAATGCTTTGTCTAAATACGTGTGTGACAATTCACTAAACATCAACCCTAAGAAATCCAAAATTATGGTTATAGGAGAAGCAAATAGAACCCACAGAACGAAAAGAAATTGGAGTCTCCGAAGGGGTTAAAATACCCAAGGTTACATCTATGAAGTACTTGGGGTTAACAGTGAACACCAGCATGGTAGACTCACATGGGGCAGCAGCCGTGAAGTTTAGAGCCAAGAACTTAGCAACCCAGGCTAGAATATTCAACCCCAGTATGGAACATTCACCCTCCTTCCCATCATTAACTTTTACAAATCAAAAGGTGATTCCGATTTTGATGTATGGCTCTTTAACGCAGTTACAACTTGCAGGCTCGCTTTGGAAGCAGGTTGAGGGAACATTTTGGCGACAAGCTTTGAATATGCCAAGCTCCCTATCGGTAGAAGTGATCAGGAGAGAAATGGGAATGGTGTCATTGTACACCATTATGGTTTGGAGATCACTGTCGATGTTGAGGAAATGTTTACAACCACCAGGTGAAGGAGGGTACGAAGTCCTACAAAAAGCCATCTCCTTAAACAGCGAGAAGCCTCTAACTGAATGGAGATCTACATGTGTGGAGATACTAAATAGTCTAGCACTGAGCGAAGAGATTTTACTGAAAAATCCTGACCACGTCAAGAAGAAACTTTACGACCAGGACTGGATAGACACAGGTGAACGGATTTGGAGCATGAAAAGTGGTGGACGGATAACGAAAGACGCTAGGAAACGTGGTCAAGTTCCAAGATACCTGACAAAGTTTCCCTCTCCCACTATAGACAGGAGTTCATGAGGTTCCGCTTTAACCTGTTCCCCACAAAAGAAGTTCTCGAGAGACGCAAAGTAGCCTCAATGAGAAACTACATGTGCCGGCTCTGCAAGGGTTCGCTTGAAACCCTAGAACATTTAACAACTGAATGCGAGTCACTGAAGGATTCAACAACAACATATTTGGGACATTTGCTTCAGAAGCCAACAACATCACTTCGAAATTCACTTTTGGTCAGCCTGTGTCAAGGGAGAAGATATACAGAGATTTTAGCCCTGATGGCCTATGTTAAAGAAATCTTTGAGAGACTGACGATGGAAGAAGAAGGGGAAAGAGCTTCACTGAGACGAGAGGAAAAAAATGGATGATGGAGCGATATTAGACTTTTGGGATGGGAACTGGGGCTCCCTTTCACTATTTTTTCCTTCTATTCCTCTGTTTTAACGAGATTTTACACAGCTTTTTTTATTTATTTTTTTTCTCTTTCTTCTCTGCCACCAATTTTATGAAAGCTCGTTTTGTGTTAGTAAATAGCATTAAAATGTTTACATGTAAACTACAAACATGCTAATAAAAAAAAAATATATATTTTACCTGTAATGTTGGCAGAGCGCTCTCGGAGTAGCAGAGTCCTCTACGTGGCCCATTTTATCTTTATATAAAGAACACCTTTTACTCACTCGCAAGTTCTCCTGGTCTCATTCCTACCGGGGTGTGTCCATTGGTGTCTATCCATTCTATGGTTTTTTAGTATATTTATGGGAATGACCACTTTCATTTGGCAACCTCGACGCAATCGCCTTCTTTTTCTCTTTGATGCGAGAAGTCCCCTGGCCACAATGGCGAGATCCGAGGCGCCTCCATCAAGGCTGCCCACCTACGGCAACTGGTAACCTTAGAAAACGCATACGCCACTGAGAAGGTTCCACGGGTCCCGGCTTTGCGAATACCCAGGCCTACTGCTCACCGGAGCCAGGTTTGGCTCTTGATTGTGGGGCGGCACCCTGATTGTGGATCGACCGGGCTCGGAGGCTCTCGGATCAATACGGACACTGGAGTATCGATTGCGAGCGATCATAATGGAAGGGCAAGGGAAGGGACTCAGATTGAGGGTATTGGAGGGACAGTAGGTGGGTGTGAAGCTAAGTGGGATTTTTCTTTGACTGATCTTTTATGCATATGGCCATTAGGATATTATAAAAGGTGATGAAGTAAGAGGGGATACGGGAACCTAGCTCCGAAAGGGGGTGGAAGGCGGTGCAGCATAGTGCTATCTGGACTAGTACTGGAGTTTATATAATGAAGAAAAATAAATAATTGGGAGTCTTGCATAAGTAAAAGGCTTGGAAACTTAGTTGTGCTCTTTTTTTTTCTTGTCTATCTTTAGGAGGAAGTGTCTAGGGGTCGGTACAGAAGGGACCAGGGCAGGGTGAAAGAGGGGAATAAAAAAGTGAGGGGGGGGGGCCTGGATTCAGGGAAGGTGGAGTAGTAGGGGAGCAGGAAGGCTGGGTTTATGTTCTATGTTATATGGTGTTATTACAGTATGTCAGATTGTTATGTTCAATGTTATATGGTCAGTGTGTTCGTTGCTTTTCTTTTTTAAATGATGGTATAAAGGTCCCCTTTTTGAAAAATAATTACGGTTTTTGAGCCAAAGGTACGGTCAAAAGATTATGTTGAACAGCCATATGAGCAAAGGTTCTTATGGTGAGTATACTGTGACACGATAACAAAAAAAACTGGCTTTAGAGTGTACACACCTCCACGCACGCACCCAATAGCGAAGAAGAAAACGCACGATGGGGTCAGAAACACTGTTCATGCACATATGCCAGCACTTCCCTGTTTACAGTGAGAAGATAAAAAAAATACTATGAACAATGGTTAATGCAAATAAAAGGGGATGAGAAGTCCTAAATCTGGCCAGAGGGGGAGGTCCTTTGACAAGTCCGTGTTGGACCTAGTAGCAACGTATTTATCGATTAAATATAAAAGGTAAGCAACTCCAGCATAGAAGAGAAGTTCTAGATTTTTGGAGATTGTTCGAGGAAGTGTCACAAATGAAAAAACTTAACAGCAGAGAACAACTGCCCCAAACTATGAAGGCCGAGGAAGAGGGAGGAGAAGGGAAGGAGTAAGGGAAAGAAGCCAAAAAGCTGTACCCATTACTAACTAAGCCCGCCGAGGGATATAGTGAACCCAAATATGTGCCCAAACCAAGCCCCCTGTGCCGGCAGCAGCTCCCCATCCCCCTTATGATCCAAAAGGGTTGTATGGGCCAACCTGTGTACCCCCAGTGAATTTAGGACGTTTAACACAAGACTTGGAAACTCAGCTATGACCTAAGCTGAATTAACTCGGCTAAGGGAAATACGCGGGCAAAGCCAACCCCTGCCCGGGGGCAAACAGACACTGCCACCCACAGCTCCACCTACCCCAGCAAGCCCAACAGAAGATGAATGGAAGTCTGGGGACTTCCTGATTCGTATTGATAAGAGACTCCTAAGTCATACGAGTGAGCAGAGGAGAGGAGAAGAGGAACCAGCAAATGGAGGACAGGGAATTGTAACAGACAGGGATGAAGAATGTTGGAGTGACAGAGCAGTACGAGGAGGGAGCCAGAGCAGGTGGCATGAGTACACCAAGTCAAACGCTTTTGAGTGATGAAGGAGAGGAGGAAGGGTGGCACCCTGGGAGGTTAAGAAGTAGGATTGGGAGAATGGCTCTAGCAACGAAGAAAGGGACGAAGGTAAGCAAAAATAAAGGGATGTCAAATTTGCAGATGCCACTAATACACAAGGGGGCGGGGAGGCCTCATGTTCCCTGGGCACAGATGGATAAAGCCAATTTATTGAAAACATTGCCCCTGCTCTCCGGGGGTGGGCGAGTAAGTGGATATATGCCTTTGAGAAGAATGTAGCGGGTGTCCCGTTGGCAATTAGTGACGTCAAATGTTTGTTGGTGTCCGCAGTAGGTGACCAGGCAAATGGAGTGTGGGTGAGGCCGGGTACCCAGGGGTTACATTGGATTGCGACCACCATGATGGGGTGTCATTTAACAATGTGAGGGCACAGGTGTGGGGTGCACTGAAGAGCACCTTCCCAGATACGCCCGATTTACAATCAGTGATGCAATGCATTATGGAGGAGGACAAAGATGCTGTGGCTTACATTCTTCGGGTGCAAGACATGTGGAGGGTGGAGACGGCCACGGCTTGGGACCAATCTACCTCTGTCTTTTACTTCATTATCAAGAGAGGTCTCCCGAAGGAGGTGCAGAAGGCCCTTGATAAAATTGCTGGGATAGACGTCAAGGGCTGGCCAGAAATACAGAGCATCTTAGTACATCACTGTAGGATGATCAAAGAGAGAGAAAATACATTCTGCAGAAAAGGTTGGCAGGCGAAGCAAAGCTTGTACAGACTAAATTAGTGAAGGTCGCGGCAATAGCAGCCGCCCTCCCCACGCAGGGGCAAGGAGAAGGGGAGGAGGGACCAATAGCGATACAAGCAAGAATGGCAGCTACTTGGGCAACCAACGGGCAGGAGCAATGGGCCGGAGAGGAGCAATATGCAGGGCCCCAATGGCAGGGAAGGGCTGGAAGAGGAGGACAAAGAGGTGGGTACCGGGGCAACGGGGAGGTTACAGAAGACAAAAACCCAGAGGGGGAGGACAAGGAACATGTTGCTCATGTGGTAGATGGGCCACTTTGCAAGGAACGGGATTGGCTTCGAAAGGACCGACGGGAACCGCTTCCCCTCTGGGGGGGTTTGGGGAGGGGCTTCTGAGTGATTGGTTGAAGAGACTTACGAGTCTCATGCTCTTTTTTGGCAGTCTCTAGAGCCTCGTCGACTGCTTTACCGATGAGGTTGGATTCCTCGATAGGCTTATTTATAAGGGCTGCTTGGGCCTCCGGAGCCAAGCATGCCGCTTGAGCAGGGTGCCCTGAGCTAGGGATCTTCCTGCCGTCTCTGCAGTATCCAGGGTGTTTTTAATTACATTTGTGTTGACCTGCCTGCCCTCGGCCACGATAGCGAGTAATTTAGTTCTTGTGCGTTCAGGCACTTCCGGGAGACCTTCTTGTATAAGGTTCCGGTGCGGATCAGCATAACTGGCAAGCAACGTGGTGTTTGCCATGTGTGTGGTAAAGGCAGCTGCTGTGGTAATACGTTTACCCAAGGAATATAATCTTTTTGACTCCTTATCGGGTGGTGCCTCTCCCGTAGCAAGGGGTATTCCCACCCGCTTCCGGGTGGTGGTAACCACTTGGGAATCAGGAGTGGCGTGGCTTTTAATATATTGAGGGTCAGAAGGCGATGGCCGAAATCATTTCTCCACCCTTGGATTTACTGCCCTGGTCTGGGCTGGTGTGACAAGAGAAGAAGGAGCTAATCTCCTTTTAATAGCGTTCAGGAGAGGAATGGCTTGACTGGAGGGTTTTTTTCCTTTTAGAATGTCCTCCACGAAATCTTGTTCAAGTATGGCTTCTTGGGTGGCGATCTGAAAGTAATCGGCTGCCTTCCTCAAGATGGCATTAAAGGCCATTTGATCATCTATTGGTGAAGCTTAGCGGGCCGGAGTGGAAGGAGGGGAGTCCAAACACAGGACATCTGTGTCCTGATTGTGAGTAGCAAGGGCCCATGGCTCCGTCTCAACTTGAGTGTTCTCCCAGTTGTCCGTGGCATCCGCCTGGTCATCTGCAGTACAGTCCTGTAGGAAGGAATAATCTTCTTCCTCATCATAAATATCTTGATATGTGTGAATTTGAATTTCATCTTCAGGTTGTAGGCAAGTGAAATGGTCCTGAGGAGATTCTAAAACTCCAGGAAACCGTAAGGTTGACACAGCAACACAGAGGTCTCTCGGGTATAGGGTGCTCTGAAAGCGACAAAATCCTTTCCAAGCGGTCCATGCACCCTTCAAATTTTTCCCTGGTTCATTTAGATGAACCAGAAGGTGCAAAACATGGAAAATCTTCATTGTCTTGCCTTTGCACCGAAATGATTTATTATGGATAGTGCTAGACAAGGCTCCTGACTATCTTCATAGTCTTCGCGAGCATCGGTGTGCTGCGACGTGTCTTTAGACGGGTCCGCGGCACGCTCCTTACGTTTTGTCGACTCTTTCGGCATCAACCCCACTGCCGAAGTAATCCTTGCAATGCTTTCGGGGAATCGGGGCGTGCCGTACGACTAAGAACCTAGCAGTAGATGTTTCACCTACCGATTGATTAGGAGGCCTAGCAGTAGATTTTTGTACTACAGGGGCCTTAGGGGGCGTCACCTGAGCGCGATTCGCCGACCAAATGTGATTTTGAGGTAGCGCCCTTAAGTTTTGAAGGCCCAGTTCCAAGCCGGTGCTGCGAATGCGGGGGAAGGCTGTTGATCTTCAAGATCAGAGTATTCCGTCTGAATTTTTGGTGGTTCTGTCGGCGCCTTCACCCGTTTCGACGAAACTGGGGAAGGGGTTGTGTGTTTAGTGTGCGTCTTTTGTATGCCCGTCACAGGGTGTTGTTCCCGTAGTGTGACTTGCGTCAGGCCTGGAGGGGTCGGGGATGGGCGTGGCGGACTTAGAAGTGTCCGTTGTAAGGTCGATGGCATCCGATATGGATGATTGGTCATCACTAGTGTCCCCGTCACTTTCGGCGGGTGAAGAAGATCCAGCCCGCAACATGCCGTAGGCGGGCCACCGCTTAATGCGACGGCGCTCCTTAAGTGTTTTAGGTGGAAGGAGTCTACAAGCCGCGCACCGCGCTTCGTCGTGGTCAGGGGGCAGACAATTATTGCACTTATCGTGCTTGTCCTTCCAAGGGTATCTGATCCTGCAAGAGGGGCAAAACCTAAATGGTGTCCTTTCTATAGCGAAAGGTAATGAAGATGATGACCAGACCTAGAGGGTAAAGAGGGGGAAAGAGGAGAGACATAGCGAAAGGTATGACCAGCCCGACCCCACTCTCCCTACTGTGTAGGCTGGCCAGAGGGCCCGGCCATGTGGATGACTCTGCCGCCGGATTTTAGTCAAAGTCCACCGTCGTCGAAATTTCCCGCAATCTACGTCATAGTATTTGAAGCACCGGCGAAGTGACTTTAAGGGAAATAACCGACAGAGTCGGTAAACAAGGATAAACAATGTCTCTTATGAAGAGCTCCGCAATGGGGCGACCAGTTATCTGGGTGGAAAAAAACAATCTCAGGGTCCCTCAGCGCGTGAGGGATTTTGGGTACACTACACGTCACAGACACGCCTATGCCGACGTCCCTTTTCGGTCCCCGAAAGGCAAGATCCAATACTCTGCGGTTACCACTGGATGTCGCACCATATGCACAGCATGTGATTCTAAGCAGATTAACAAGCATCAGAAATGCGCATTACAAATACTCAAATCATAGAATTCTACTGTGCCTTAGTTGTTTTTGTAGTGCTAGGGTCAGGTTAGAGCTTCCTTTTGGATGGATAACTGATGAGCACTCTAGTTAGTTTTTGTTAGGTCGGGAAAACCCATAGTTTAGGGAAAGTCAGGAGTTTACACTTTTCTTAGCATAAAATGGAAGACCAGAATGCGTGTCCTTCTGGCTCGTCACATATGGTGTCACAGATGGGATTACAACAACCTGAGATAAAGTTGACCTATGTCATAGATTTCACTGAACCTAAAACTAGGAAGAATAGGTTGGGTCTTAGCTTTCATATCTTGAAGCCCAAAACTATACTACCAAGTCGGAAGACTGTAGAAGGGAAGGACTACAAACCTGTAGTCCCCGGGGGCAATAGATACTGGGGCGGGATGACCGGTACTTAGTTTAGGCTTCCACACAGATATGCCTCCTGGTTTTATGTTATACGCGATTCCACCAGCCATACCTTGGCTGAAAACTGGACTAATCGTTCTCTCCCTCTTTCACTATGTTCCTATAGAAATCCAGAAGGGGGAATTGCTTGCACATCTTATGTACGACGTCCTCATACAGGAACCATTATCGCACAAACAATAGAGAGAGAAGTATAGAAAACTTGATGAAACTGGATCTTAGAGAAAACCTCCCCGAACATTTTTTTCCCACTGATTGGGAGGGAAGATTATATGTCAGCAAAATTCAGATGAGACCTAACATCTCTTTAAAGAAAAGAGAGAAAATAAAAAAAATAAAGTCCTGTGTTTTTTCCAGAATCCGAGGTGGACTGGAAGAGAAGGAACCTTTTGGGAACCTCGAGGGGACATCTATGGGAACAAAGAATTGGCCTTAGATGTAAGGAGAAAAGGAGAAAATGCTTTGTTCAGGAGACTATAACGGACAAATCAGGAGGTGGGGGGGGTGGAGAATATCTCAGTTATTGGGACCAATAGATCTGATCCAGCCTAATGAGTCTACCCTATACCAATCAGGGAAAGAATTGCAAGATGACTCAATTCAGGTCTCCCCCCACCCTTTTACAAAGGAACAAAAATGTTACTCATGTAGAGAGAACGGACATCCTACTAGACACTGTCCTCTCAATTTTAGTTCTCCTCCCCCATCATACATAAAATAAATCAAGGCCCCAGGACAGAAACTAAGAGCCTGTTTTTCTCCATCTCATATGCTCAAAATACACAAGTTCCCACTTTGAGAAGAAATTATCCATTCATAGATCACTCTAAAAATAGGCAACCACAAAACCAGATTAAAACCCACGATCTATATGCTGGAATCCAAACCGTTTAAGTCCCTGCCAGTGTTCACCATAAAAAGAATTTGGGCCCAGCTCGATAGTGGAAGTGAAGCATGTGTCGTTCATCCGAGACTACAAACCTCGGGCTAGGAAAAGTCCTTTTGAAGGGCTAATGTATTTTATTCATGGGGATGTTCGAGGTTACTCCTTTACTCCAATATCAGTGACCATTTTGGGAGAAACCTTACGGATAGAGGCAGCCGTTATCTCAAACCTACCGGAAGACTTCATTCTAGGTAAGTCCCACAAGTACATCAATGGCTCACGGAGATAGCCCAAAAGGAGTTGGAAACTAATCCCTGATTTTTAGATGAGAAAATAAGATTGCAACATACCAGGGTAAGATCAGCAGTAGAAAAAAGTATCAAGGAAGAACTAAGACTAGATGCAAATGCTCCAACTTTTGGTGAACGACTAGTCAAGAATACATCAAGAGTCCCGTATTCTCCTCTACATTTCTAGGAACCATCGATCAGTAACCTGTAAGGACCCACCTGGACCAGGGAAATGAGAAAAAATAGAACACCATTGAAATAGCTACGTCTGTTCATTGGCGTAAAACAAGGTGTAATTAAGAGACAGAAGGGAAAGCCATTAAAAGAAGGGAAAGGGTATGTGACAAATCGCGGGATCAGACATTTATCCCAAGGAAGGAGCCTTTTCCTGTGAGAGTAGGGAGGTGAGCCTGCTACGCAATACCTCCCTAGAGGTAGCGGCAAGCAGGATCACACCCGAAGAGACTTTCCCCTTTGGGACAAGGACTCCTGTCCGATGATGAACTCCCTAAACAGCCAAACTATAGCCCATCCCTAATAAAACCTGTTCAAAGAAAACATAAAGACCAACCTGATATTTGTTATTGTCAAATAGAATTGTGTGAAAACCTGAAAAGAAATACTTTTGTGGTACTGTGATGAAGAAAACTACTGGAGCAGTACAAAGCACAAGTGGAACAAAGAAGAAGGACTTTGACGCTGCACCATGAAAGTCCCACGCAGCGTCATGAATCTGAGACGAGTCGTCCTGGGAGAGAGAGAAGCCTGGGAGTTCCAAATCAGTTCTAGGAGTGAAGCTGAAGGAAAATGGGGATACACAGCTTCCGATGCTGGGAGAAAGCTGGCATGCGAACCCTAGCATGTTTCACCCAAGAAAACCTGAAGCGATAGAAGCCGAAGGAATGGTGCAGTGTCCAAATAGTGACCAAGTAGGAAGTGGTGGCGTGACTGAAAGCCGGTGGACTTGGGAGTCTCCAAACACAGAGACCACTTAGCTGAAGGCACCACGAAGCTGCCGAATGAAGAACGAGCAGAGAGTCGAGAAGTCAACCTGACAATTGACAAAGAGGGTCCCATTCTGACAGCAGTCCTGGTGATCTCCTTTCCCAGAGATATAAACGTAACAAGGAAAGCGGGAGACTAAGTATTGGAAAAGAGTAAGAAGCATTACTGGAACAGTCATACTAGTCCCAGTAATAATTAAGTATTGAAGAAGAGGGACAATCATTCCTGGACCACTCATACTTGTCCCAGTAAAAAACCAAGTATTGGTGAAGGGTGAGAATCATTACTGGAACACTCATACTCTCAGTAAAGACCAAAAGTTGGAAGTGTATAAGAAGAGTGAAAATTATGATTGGAACAGTGCTATTTGTCCTAGTCAAGAAAAGGATTGGACATTGAGTAACGAGAAAGTCTAACGTTTAACTAACAAGGAAAGAACAGCAGTATCCCAAGGAAAAGGGAAATAAAAACAAATAAAAGAACAGAATAAAAGAGAGGAAGAACCAGCAGGTGAAAGACACAGTTGAAAAGCCCAATAAATGAACATTACAACTTGATAAAAGTAGTTAAAAATTGACTACCTACGAATACTTTACAAAAGTGAACTTGCTGAGAAACCAGCACATGGGAGAAGGGAGCCATTCCCCTGTGCCTTAGTTGTTTCAGGCTAGATTAGTTTGGACAGTGTTCATATCTCACTTTTGGACTCACTGACAACTGACGAGTACCCTAGTTTGTTTTTGTGAGGTAGGGAAAACCTGTGGTTTAGGGAAAGTCAGGAGTTTACTAAGAAGAAGCATAAAATGGAACACCATAGTTCGTGTCCTTCTGACTCGCTACACCATGGAAAAAGGAGGTTTGGAGACAAATTGGTATTTTTTCTCTGCACAGGAAGCTATAAAATATAGGACGGTTTTGATTCTGCTAAGGTTTTAAACTGGTTCTTCATAAAAATGTACCAGCTTCCTTTCTAAAGATCAATTCCAGGATATAGTGTGATGAATTTGGTGAAGTTGCCACCAGACCCCAGGGGAGGGTCTTCTGCCACGTGGCCAGGCAAGGGCAGCGGTTAGCCGACTCCAATCCTGGGTTTGGCTATCTACTGGAGGACCACATGGAGGGGGATGGAGGGGCAGCCTTGATGGGGTGAAGATGGATCGCCATGTGTGGCATATTGTAACGTGGAGCTTTCTGTTAAAAACCATAGAGACACACATACTATTGGCCTACTGGGCCGAGGAACAGGGCCCAAGTAATGAAGATCACGCCCACTGAGGACCACACAGTGCAGGCTAGTTGTTCCAAACAGCTGGTCAATGCTGGGAAATTTAAAACACTGGACAATCCAGGAAGATGGAGACGCACCATACCCAAGTACTCAAGGCTGGTTGGGAAACTGAAGGGACACCGAGTAGACTGGAGAGCAGACGAGATTGTGGCAGTGTCAGAACATAAGGCTCCAGAGACCAGATGAATTAATGAGCAAGAGACGCTCTACTGGGAGAGCTGCTGCAGTGCGAGGACAGGGGAGCCTACACAACGCTGGCCCGAAGACGAAACTTACTGCTGGGCAACATGCAGACCAATGAGAATGCCAAAAGCAGCCAGGAGAGACCAGTGGGCCCACACAGGGAGATTGGGAAACTGGGGCAGGCGCTTCCAGGTGTACACTGCACACCAATTGAAAGTAATTTGAAAGCCTGGGTGAACTCGAGCAGGGGAGCTGGGTGAACCTGACAAGCACGTGATGTTGTCAATGAAAGGCGGGAAAAGGCCCAGTACTCGAACGGAAAAGAATATGAACATGTGAAGGTGTTACAACATTGGCAAAATCCTGGCAGGAGAGTATATCAGGCACCTTGCATGTAAGTCGGGGACCGCACCCAAATAAAGGAAATCAAGAAGTCTGATCAAGTCCTGGAAGAGACTATGCCAGGCCCCTGTTTAGGAGTCAGGAGACTCACCCCAGAACTGTGTTGAATACAACCAAGAAAAGAAAGCAAGTCTTGTGAAGGACTAAAAAGACCAAGCCGGGAAGGAGCAACTTATTGGTCTTTTTCTTTTGTTGTGATCTTGGGAGAGAGAGAGAACCCCTTTCTAACAAGAGCGGAGGGAAAACTCTTCCTAAGGCAAAACATTTCCAATTATTTAAAAGTAGTTGAAAGACCAAGACAATGGAAATACTTTCTTGGCTGTTTTGGGTTAAACTTGTAAACCACTGTGCTGAAAGCAAGCATGAGGAGAAAGTAATGAAACCTTGCAAATGTGTGAAACCCCGGGGAAGAGAAACAAGTTCCTTGAAAGGAACATATTGTAAGGAGAAGAAAGGCAATCTCTTCATACAAAATCCTTGCCATATATTTGAAAGTGGTGGAAAGACTGAGTGTTAGGGAGAATTCTCCGAAATTTGCTAATTTCCTTCTACCTTAGAGACCCCCTAGCTCTTTTGCTGGACTTTAGGACTTTTATTTTTTATCCTGGAGAGAGCAAGACCTTTTTCCCACTATCTGATGTATTTTTCATTTGATTTGAACTCTGTGTTTCTTTTGGTTTTGGAGTCTGACAAACTCCATAGGCATAATATTTTTACATTGTGACACAGCACCCTCAGAGCAGTGCCACAGAGAAATCCTTTGGATTTCTGCCAAGGTTTAAATACCTTCTCTTGGATAACTACTCTTGCCAAGAGTAGTGAAGTAAAATTGACGTTACTTTGTAGACCCAGCACACACTATCTTACATAGAGTGCTGGAGGGGTTACTTAGTATCCCCTTTGTCTATCTTCTCATGGAAAATGTTTATGTTACCCTTTCTACAATTAATGGCTGGTGGCAGTGGTTTACTTTTTCCTACCATAGTGTTTTTAACGCGGGCTGCGTTCGCAGCTGCAGTATAGCACCCATGGGTGCCCATTTTATCAAGATAGCCCTAGTCTTCTTTTTTTGCCATTTCTTGTTGGTAAGGTCCTTCGTGAGATTTACTCTGCGTGCCAAACCAGGTTTGGTCCCTTTGTTCGCTTTGTCTTTGGCAGGGTTCACTGCTGAAGCCCGCCTCTGGCTCCAGCGTGTCTGGCAGGGCAGGATACCGAAGGAGGTTCCAGAAACTCCCTGTGCTTAGTCTTCTTGGTTACAGGAATGCACCCAAAAGGTGATTGGCTGGTGGGCTGTCCTTTGAGGACAGCCACCCTGCTGTGTGAGAGACAGCTAGGCTGCGAATGAATGGGAGAAACGTGTATAAAAGGAGAGGTCTTTTGCAAGGAAGGCAGAGTCGACCAGTGGACGAAGGAATCGAAGAAGAAACCGAAGAAGAAGAAGAAGAAGAAGCTTGCTGTAACCTCTTGGACCGTTGGTTTGCCCGGTGAAGCACTGCTGCACTGCTGAAACTCTGAATTTCTAATCAACTAGAGGAGCCCTGTAAGGACGGCTTCTCCCCTTGGGTTGGTGGGACCAATCAGCCCCAAGACAAACTCAACTGGAACCCTTCTCTCTGCTGGCTGTACTTCTTTGCTGCTGCAGGAACCGAGTGCCAGGGGACAGGAACACTAAAATCGAGTGCATTACCTTCAAGACAGACCCAAGCTCCAGGAAGATCCTCCGGACTCCCCCGAAGCAGGACTAACCAAGCCTTAGCCACCTCAAATGAGTGCTGGACCCCAGAAGCAAGGAAACTCCACAAGGTGTCCCAGAACCACGGTGGTGCTATTTGCAAGTAGCTGAAACCGCGAAGTGCCGCTGATCTGAATGGTGCCCATTGCTGCCACCAAACTTCAACCCGTAGTGGAGGAGTTCCCAGACGTCCTCCCTTTTGTCCCCACTACTGAGGCCCAAGTACAACAACAGGAACAGAAGCCAGCTGGAACCTTTTCTTCAGACTCAAGGTACTGTGAACTAAGGGGTATTTACGTCTTGTGTGTAGCTTGCTTTTTCTCAGTTGAGACTTGCATTGGCTGCACTTTGCAGAGTTGCTTGCAGCTTTGCCCTTCACAAGCCTCCCAGCTTGTGGCCCAACAGTGATTTCTTTTACAACTAAATGCTTTAACATTGTGCAAGACATTTGTGCTAATCTTCAAGAAGTGTCTCACCTCCCCTAGACTTTGCTCAGTTGACATTGGCTACCCGGGCTCCCCGAAGACTCTTCTTACCCTCTGACTTTGTGTTCAACTGTCCCTCCAAAAAAGTCATACATACCTTACTTGTATAGCTGGGAAAGGGTTAACCTACATTGCATTGGGGGATTCTAAAGTGCTTAGCTGTTTGAGAAACGTGTTAACCATGGTTTCTTTTCCTTTTTGCCACAACTTCAGTATTACGTCCACAGTGTCCTTACTATTGAAATCACCTCAGGGGGTAGTAATATCTGTGCGCCATCCCAAAAGGGCATCTACTTACTTTATTGAACTGAAGGATTGCATTTTGAAGTGTATTTTAAGTGTTGCATATTACTCCCTTCTAAAGAAGGCTTATTTTAAAACTGACAAATTAATAAATAATTATTTAAATCAAGAAACCTTGAGTATAGGTGTTATTTGAATACCTGTCACTGTGAAACTCTATGTTGCAATCCTACAGCTCACATTGACCCCCCCTTGAGACAAGTCTGGCTGCTCATTCACACTACCAACTTGTGTAGTACGGGCCTATACCAAAGGTTGGGTTACCTATTGACAAGAGGATAAGGTTGGTGTAGTCTCCCACAGGCTTACTGCATACAATCTTGCCTAACATGGCACTTATGAGGCTGTGAAAGAACTAAGAAACTTGGGGTGGGAAAGGTTCCTCTTCCAAAAGATGCTGAAACTTTTTTGGGTCGTTTCTATCTTTGACACCCTTTTGGAACTTTGAGTTTAACGGAATGAACTACAGCTGCAAGTGGCAGCTAGAACATTAAGCCCTTTACGATAGGTTTAGCGTGTGAAGGTCAGCAAAGAGTTTTGGACATAGGACGGAAGACTTTTACTTTGGACATCTTGACAGAGACCGTAGTTAGTTTTGTTGAGGCATGAAACCCCCCCTCCTAGAATTAGGGAAAGATATTCTTCAACCCATTTCTTTTAATAAATGTTTATAGCAATCAACAGTATAACTCTTGTGTCCGAGTCTTACTCACGATGCCTCACAATAGGCAGTCATGATAAGAACATTAGACAGCAGATTATTAATACCTATACAAAAGGGGCAAGTGACAAGTAGCACCAATGAGGTTCTGTGCCAGCTTTGCATGAAAATAAAAGAGCATCTTGTCAACATAAGAATGTCCATAGCCCTTATATATTCGAAAAATAAGTCTGTGAGGTTGAATCACTAAGTATATAATGTACAATGTACAATGGGCTTTTTCACAACACTCACCCTAAAATTAAAGTGTTTGTAATCATGAACAATATAAACTCGTTTGGCAGCATTGGGAACTTGGATGCGGGGATAATATTGCTGTGCCATCTCTTACTCCACTGTGGTCCAAGCATACTGTTCCCTCCCTACTCTTGCAGAATTTAAAGACAAGAAGGGGATAGAAGGAGAAGGCGGCTCTCAGTGTAAGGAGCACTGTGATTCGGTCCATTTCCCAATGCACAGACATCCTTAAAGAACTATATATTGGTGATTAAAAGGTCTGAGTACTTAAAAACATTATATGACTATCTAAAAAATGAATAAGAATTATTCTTTGGAAATGTATTGCAATTTTCAAAACTCTCTCAAGTGTTCCAATAATTACTTCAAAGACAAAACACATGCCATGGCTATTTCTGTGTCAGAGCAGCCCCAACACTTCTGGTATGCGTATACTGCCTTTTGTCAGGGCACGTCTTCCCTGTCGAACCATCAGATTTACTCATTTAAATGTCAAAAGTTAACTTCACAGCTAATGCTGATGTTTATTAAGTGCCCAACATTTAATTTAATTTTGGAGCGTCCCTCAATGACTTTACTAACTCATTGGGATGCCAGTGTTTCTCTGTGCACCAATCCAGATTGCTCAAACATACCTGTATTGCTTCCTTGTTTCACAAGCCCATAATTCATAAGTGGGGAAAAAAAGCCCACCCAAAAGGCCACAGACTTGCTCCCTGGAGATTTGCAGACAATCTTTTGGAGACACGTACATGCATTTATATCAGCGCCTTCTTAGGAGCTCTTGCCTCACATCAATGTTGAGGAAAACAAGATCCGTGTACCAACAGCTTTGACACAACATAGAGGCCTTAAGGCACTGAAGGATCTAAAAAAATGCCCTGGTAGAAGATACTAGAAGATTTTTGGCCCTGTTGAGGGCACTGAAGGCAAATACATTACAGCCAGCAAATACTGGATTTCCTTTCTGATGCTACTCAAATTCTCCCGCACTAAAAGCAGCTCTCATTACCTTATGCTCATGATAGGCTCTTTACCCAAAGGTAGATCAGCATCCAATGTCAGCAGAGCTTTATCAAGAGGAAGGAGGTAGCAGAGAATTTAACCAGAGCAAGGAGTCAAACAGAAGAATCGTTTTCAACAAAGGGGAGGCCTCGAAATCCCTCTCCCAGTGGAGTAAACAGATCCTCCTCATTGATGGATGCCAGAGGCCTCGGCTTTCAACCCAGCACCTGCAGGATCTGCCACACAAGGGTACCCCCACATTTACCAGCTCTTAAAAAGCTGCCACCGGTGGCCATCAATGGGGCCATTCCAGCTGGTCAACACCTGCAAAGATGGCATTTAGAGGCGGTTGTCATGGAAAACAGATCCGTGCCCCACACAAGGGACAGGGGAAGCCATTGAAGCAATAGAGAAAGAAACACAGGGCCAGCAGGACAACCCAAATTGCCACTAATGGCAAGAGAAGCACATCACAGCCTCAAGAGGTGCACAAGATCGCCAACAGACAGTTAGTAACTGGCAAGAGTTCAGATGTTTCACAGTCTTACGTGAAGTCGGTGCTGGGTCGGAGCTCTCGTGTACAAATCCCGACCATGTCATTGGGGATTAACAGTGTCCATCAATATAGTCTGGGCTCCTTCGTGCGCTTTTCCCCTTCACCCTACTGTCCTCGAGCCACTGCCCTGTTCTTGTTCTTCACCTCCTTGCCTACCCTTACCCTTGGATTGTCTCTAGAGCCGTGCTTTGTTTGCATTACCTACCTGCAACCACCAACTGTCTCTGGAAACCTGCTTGTTTGCATTGTCTTACCCACAACCATCATTTTGACTCTGGATTCTTGCTGTGCTTTACATGGATTTATCTGCTACCATGGATTGACTTTGAAACCTTGTGATGTGTTTGCCTGCCTGCATGCCTAATGTAGCCCCTTAATCCCTGAGGCGAGGCTTCACCAGGATATAGTCACCATTACTGGCTTGTCCTAATTGCATGACTGGTTTCTCTTCATGCAGTTTACCTACTTGTTCCTGCACCTATTAACTGTTTGCATTCTGTACCTCTCGCCTTCTCCCCTCCGGCACACCCTTTCCTGCCCCTCTGTCCCCTTCTTTATGTCTTAGCACTTGCACGTTTTAAATCATGTCACGACCTAGTCAGAGCATTTTGTTTGTATGCCCACCTTCTCTGCCTCCTTGTACCTCCCACTCCCATTCTCCCGTGCCCTCATGCTGTAGCACTTGCACATTCTGAATGTTTCAAGATCTTAAGAACATTTTTGTTTTGTTTTATCCCCTCCTCACCTTTCCCTTCCACCACCCTTGTCTTGATGCGCCTTGAAACACAATTCTGCTGTGTAGTGCGCATAACAAATAAACAAATACAATAAAATAAGCAGCTGCTGGGAAGGCACCATGACCGACCTGCCCGTAATCCAGCCCATGCAGGCACTTGAACATCAGGTTCAGATGATTGGGAAATACCAATGAGTGGAGGCCAGAGAAAGAGAAGACCTGTTACTAGAGGTCCTTCTAATGATCTTAAACAAATAGGGTGGGACAATAAGAGGCTTGCATGTTCGGTCAGACTAATCATTCTTGTAGAAGAAGCTTTGCCCACAAAAGATGGATTTTCTCCATCTTTGAAAGGCTGTAAACCTTCCATTTGTTTTACTGCTCTTGTGTTGTGTGATGACCTGCAGGAATTTCTACATCTACACAATACTGCCCATGAAAGCTTTTGATGAAAACAAGCCATTCACTGTGTCACCTTTGTGCATCATTTCTTTCACCAACTTGATGACCATCTCTTCCTATGTGTTGGTAAAAAAAAGTACTACATGAAGGAGTTGGACTCATAAGTAAGATCCACATGCAAGCCGCAGACCCACAGTAAGAATCACCCTTTCCCTTTTGCCTTAGAACTTTAATTCTGTAAGATGGTATTTTCTGCTCTGCAGGTCTAACAGTGTTTCAGGTTACATCTTAAACACATTTCAAGAAGAAATTGTACAAATGCAAAACAAATACTGTGTGTTCTTGAAATTCTTTAGGATGTACAATATCAAGCATCCCTTTTTTTAAAAAAAATACACAAATGTAGACATTTGATGAGGTCTCGTATATAGAGTGAAACTTTACCCAGAGATGCCAAGGTTTGGTGTAGATCCTTCATCACGTTCTGGTAAAGTTCTGTCTGCCATGTATGCAACAGTTTCCATTCCTCTTCAGAGAAACAGGCAGCGACGTCGTGGAAAGTAGTCGGTGCCTGCAACAGCAAATGGTTTGTGACACACTCAAAGTCTTTCTATGAAACATTTGATATGGGGGCGAGGGTAAAGATTTAAAAGTAGGATGGTGCTCCAGCGTCCCCGTATTTATCCCACCTGACTTTTTCCTACCCGCCTACCCAATGACAGCTATGAGAACTGGCAGAACACACAGGAACTCTTGGTTTGCGCTAAAGATGCAGCATAAATTAAATACAGTATCTGCCTGTGATATCAGAAACAGAAGAGCCTCTCCATGGAGTTAGGAAGTGGATTAAGTTGAAAGCACTGCCTCTCCCTGCAGCTAGAAGTGGAATAATGAAGAAGGCTTAGCCAATTCAGCACTGGTGGAGGGTGAATAGGGAGTATGCATCTTTGGCTCGCCCTCCATATAATTCCTTTCTCAAACAGAGTCTGAAAACGCAGCCAGATTACTCAACCTGCGTAGTACGTTCATGATAAAAACCCAACACACCCTTTTATTTTTTCTTAACTAAAGGCTAGATTACAAACCATTAACAATGGAGAAACAAAGCGATTAAAAAGCAGTGGTACAGCCCCAAAACGCATTTAACTGCTGAAAAATATCATGAACGCCTTACTGTGAATGTCCAGATTGCACATACCGAAATGAAGACAGCAAATAAAGTATAAAGCAATCCTAAAGGGTTGCTAACATCTTTTCATAAGCTACATTGTCTTTGTTATGGCCAAACTCTGAATTTACATTAAGAGACTTAAAAAGGGTAAGAAGGGAATGAAACAAGAAAATATTGCAATGAGAAGTGGGGGGGGGGGGAGGAGGAGAGGTGGAGACACTGGGATCATGCGATTCTGTTGGCAATAGAATGTGTTGGTAAATAAGCCAGCATTTCCATTAGATTTTCTATTTACAGGTGCCACCCGCATACCAATTTACCCCTTCCTCTCCTGACCAACAATGATGCCTCATAGGGAGATAATCAGCAATGCCACAGCTGCCATCTTTACAGCCACCAACACATTGTCCACAGAAAGACCCAGATGTACGACACTTTGTAAAACAGTGGGCCTCATTACACGGATGGCGCTAAGGGATTATCGGCACCGGTAAGGGCACCGGTGCCGGTAATCCCTTAGCGCCATACAACGAGGTCCCTCTGCGGGTCCCGTCCTTAACGGGTGGACAGACCACACGTTAAGGACGGGTCCTGCTGAGGGACTTCAAGGCAAATAACGGTACCGCTAATAGCGGTACCGTTATTTGCTCCTTCCCCATTCCCATTGAGCCCTATGGGGGCTCGAATGGGAAGGGCCTTGGTGAATGGGGAATTACCGCCCCGCCAACCTTGAAATGGGACGGTAATTCCCCAATTCACTAAGGCGGAATCGGTAAAATACCGGCGGCAACCATGGCGGTTACCGCCGTCCGTGTAATGAAGCCCAGTGTGTTAAAAAGAATTTGTGCAGAGTGAAACACATTGGGAAATGTTCTGCAAGCGTCTGCAAACAAGTTAGTAGGTTTACATTTGGGATGCAGGACAGTTATGTGTGATCTTTACTTCATCTAGCTGACAAAAGTGCCCTGGATTGATTTTCAGAGCTGTAAATATTTATAGTAAGAGGCACGGGGAGCTGAAATTGTGGTGAAAGGTTACTGCTCCAACATCGTTGACCGGGTACACACACACACAAACACTAGAGTCCAGCCTTCTAATGGAATATATCAGGGTGTGATGTATTCCCCGCCCAACATGGTGCACATGTGTATGTACAGTACATTTGGAAATGTCATAATTTCCATCGAATTTCTAGGATAATTTCGCAATGAGATGAAAGGGTGCCTGGCATTATTAAGCATGAATATAATGTTGCTTCTTGTAAATAAATTCCTGATGGCTTTGTTATGTGATTGGTGTCTCATGGTTCTATGCGGTTTCACCTTAACAATTTTGTTTGTGGTCATTGTTTCCAACCTTTTTTCTTTTTAATGGGGGAGGTCCGTTCCAAATCCCAAAATTCCTTCTGCCCTGCCCCCTACCAGCACCTATTCATTTACACTCATATGTATATATATATATATATATATATATATATATAAAAAATATAGCCTATGAGTGTGTTGTCCAGAAACACGGTGCCGGTGCTTCCGAGTACCCATTCCCGTGGAGTCCTACGGGCCTCCACGGGAGTGGGGACTTACCCAAACCTTCACCAGGACTTGTAATGTGGTGGGCGTAATGAGGCCCATAGTTACGGTGATACCTATGAGACATGAGGAATCTGGAAACTATTGCTAATAACCTGACATGCAGGACAGATTTGGCCTGATATTTTCCAAAACGTTTCTCATGCCCCCCCTTAGACTGGAAAATGAGGGAAAGTTTAGCTAAAAAATGAAAAGGTTTTAAAGAAAGCAAAAAACGCTGTTTTCGGCCTACTTCCATTAATTTTCCCATAGAAAAATGTGCAATTTTGGGAAAGCTAAAGTGCAAAAAACTGCTGTGTGGATTTGCACCAGATAAACAACTTGGGTAGTAAGCGTTGCCTAGATTTGCA